>NW_026136710.1:12867906-15420406 GCF_905237075.1 Dicentrarchus labrax | reverse complement strand
AGAATTTACATGAAAGATTCAGTAGATATACGCTTTTTTATTGTACAAACATAACAGTGATACCTATCTTCTCATCTACTCTTTGCTATAAGGTGAATAATACTAAACTATTCATTTAAAACACATGTGGAACTCAGGATGCAAATTCTGGTCTCCAGTGTGAGAGTCCTGTGTTATACAGAAAACAATGGCAAGACTCATTCAGGCTATGTATGTAGTTCTGTACAAGAGTGATGTATATCTATATCTATATCTATATATATATATATATATATATAAGAGAATATCAGGAAACACACCTTGTTGAACCTGGGTGTGGGAACGTTAATCCAAGAATGGAACAACTAAAGAATCCTGATTTTGTTTTGTTGGCAGTGGTACAATCTGATGCACATAGCATTAATTCATGCATCTATCCTGTCTACTGTCATTAGTGCAGGATGAAGTCAGTGTTATAATAGTGAATCCAGTGATTTCTTCTGGCACACATTGGGCCTGTTTTTACCACCTAAACATCATCTGAATGCAAGACTACCAAGCATGCAATGGTTCAAAGAACATGACAAGGACATTAGTTCTTCACACAGGGCCTAAATCTCAAGTGGATTTTCACAGCATGAATGCCTCACTGAGATTTCTGTAGGGAACGGCGTGATGCTATCAGACCAACAACCAAGATCCCCGTGGAGGATTTCTGGCACCTTCGGTCCTGCTTCACAGGCTGCTGTGAAGGCAAAAAGAGTTTCCTAGGCAGCACTAGTTATGTTTACTAAATTAGGTACATATTCATGTATTATATATATGTACTAGGCCATCCTCTCTTCTTCTCCTTTTTCTTCTTTTGCTTTTGCTTCTTGGGAAGAATGCAACTATGATCCCTGTCGACATGTCTTTCACCCTGTTTTGTTCCATTGTCTATTGTTGTTTTGACATAAGACTGAGAAGGGATGCTCTGATAAAGGAGAGAGAATTTTAAATCTCAAAAAGCAAAATCAAATACAAGCTGGAATTGCTCTCAAGACAAACACAGGAATGAATGAATATAGCAAGCTACATACAGAGTGAAAAGAAGAAACAACCTGCACACACAAAACCAACATTGAATGTCTGATGTTTGGTGGATTTTAAAGAAACTTTTGACAGTTTGTGATAAAAAAAAAAAAAAAATAAAAAAAATTTAATAAAATCTCATGGAAAGCAAGGTTTCTCTCTCATCTTATCTGACACCAGACTGATACGGAGTAGCTTTATGTCTTTCTCAGGTCTGTCTGTTTCATGTCTCAGCTGCAGAATCTGGTCTTTAAAATGAACCTCAGATGTCAGCACTCTAAAGGGCTGGCTGAAGTATGCATTCCTAAATCTTACATACAACATAACCTTACTCTGTGCTGTCAGCTGGCTTTATGTACAGGTGTGTGTGGGCCTTTGTGTGTTCATTACATTCTACAGTCCTACCAAGCTTCAGGTATGGTGGCTAATCAGTGTGTATTAACAACTAGATTTAGTCAACAAAGGAGTTTTACATGAAAGGTGTGAAGCTACATCTGGCCAATATTAACGACAACAATGTTATCTAATGTTAGATACCACGTACAGTATAGTGATACAGGTCAGAGAACACATTAAGTCTGTAAGTATAATAATAATAAAATTCATAATTTGTGTAGGGTCATAAATAAGCGTTTTTCAGCCTTCATCCTAGTGTTTTCAGACAAAATGTGTATTTAACATAAAAATTCAATTCCCTGAAACACTTCCTTCACAAAGTCGTTCTGAGTCACAATTTTTCTCTGTAAGCATACATCTTATTAAAGTGCTAGTATGTATGCTCAATGAGGGAGACGTTTATTATTTTTATTAATGCACTGAGATCCCCAGAACTTAGAGCAAGCACCTGATATGTAATGCGACGAGTCATGCTTTCTCATTTCAAGAAAGGGTTAGCTAAAAGTTAAGATGCAGCTATCTGTGCCCTTTTCAAAAGATGTTTTTCCAGAGTTGTCATTAGATGAAATCCTGAAATTAAGGAAGCTTGTATGTTGATGGTGCATTTCTTGCCACACTTAACCTTTGCTAGTTCACATTAAGCATCATTACTTACAATTTTTCAGACACAAACACAACATTAGTTGAATGCTCTTTTGCAGTTATTTGTAGCTTTTTGCACCCCAAACAAAGAAACACAAGAACAGTTAAAAGAACATGCAGAAAGCCTGAAGGGACACTTTCATAAGAGTATGGTAGAAAAATGTGTATTGTACATTTCTTTTAATTGTTTGCTGTATTGTGTTGTGTATAGGGATTGCTTAAAACAATCCATCATTCATTTTCTTAACTCCTACAAAAGCCTTTTCTACTGAAGACATTCTGACATGTCACAGTAGGGAGAGAACAGGTGTAAATAATAGAATTAACAGTGGCTGAATTACACAATGGCTCACTGTCACGGTTTATTGGGACACTTGAATAGAACGGCGCCATTGTTAATGTTATTAGTGACACCTGTGCTTTTCCTACGATGACAAGTTAAATGTCTGCTTGGAAAAAGGCCTGATTGGTGCACAGCTGCTGCTAACAAGACACAAAGAATGGTACAGACTGCAAAATGATGCATTATTTCTTGTTATGTTCTGTCAGATAAAGTAACAGAAGCGGATGTCCTTCTTCCATCACTATGTTTATATTTATTGACCTGTTCTTCAGCATTATTGCCATTTTGAACTTTTCAGAACCGCATATTTAATAGAAAGAACAATGCAATGATTTATTTGAATTAAACTGGTTTGTGATTAACTAGCGACTTGTCCAGGCTGTACCCCGGCTCTCACCCAATGTCAGCTGGGATCGACTTCGGTCCCTGCAAAAGATAAGCTGTTATAGATAATGGATGGATGGCTAAACAATTTCAGAAAAGTTTCTCGAAACAAACCTGCAACAGAGTGAAAATTCAACGTCATTGTGCTCACTGTGTCAGTGTTGCCTAAAAGGTAGCATGTCCAGGTGTCCTTACTAAATTAAGAGTGGCAGGGCAATGTGTTTTCGTGAGATAACCCCTCACTGGATATCTATGGTTATAAAGGTCTTATTCAAATCTTTCAATTAAAAGGTCCTGCACGCCCACAAAGGTGTTATCAGTCATCAGAATAGACCTTTTTCACAGCACACATTTTGACTTGTCATAGCAGGAGAAGCACAGGTGGAGCTGATAACATTAAAGTGTCCCAGTGAGTCATTATACATAACACCACGTCCATGGAACTGGAATATTATGTGCATTACATGTGCTTTTAACATGTTAAAATGTCTGCCGTTAAAAAGGTCTATTACTAAACACAAGCTAATAAAAATGATGAGCACGTTTGCTTGCCCTAACGGAAACAGCTAAGCAGGAGAAGGAGGAAGATGTCAATCAAGAACATCCTCACAGTCCTGAGAGGACTGTGGAAACACCTGTGTTGGTAAACCATGGGTATGTGGGGCCTTAAATCATCCCTTACACTAGCTAGGTTTCCATCCAAATATACCACAAATATGTTGCGCAAACTTAAAATGAATGTTGAGACATTCTGCAAAAGAAAATGCAAAATAACATGTGTTTGCATCCACTTCCAAGAGCTGATGGCCAGTAGGCTGCCATTAAACCATCACAGAAGAAGAGGGCACAACAAGATGACGTAATTATTGAGTCAGACCTGAAGACCTGAAGTTTCAGCTTCAATAAGTTCACATGCTTCATGTATGTGATTCATGATGTATTCACCATGTCTGTTTCCATTACACTCCCAAATTATTTTTTACTATTTTCAGCATTTCCACTCAGGTTGTTTTACGTGTAAATTAAAAATGTGCATAAAAGCTGGTGTGAAAACCCACCTAGTGACATAAGAATAATTATTAACAAAACACAAAATTAACTTCTATCTCCAGTATGTGTTCAAAGGTCAGATTAGCATTCTTAGCACTGAGAGGTTAAGTTCTACTTCAGTATTGATACTTTCTAAACTTTTGACTTCAACAGTTAATACGGAGTTCTTATGGAATAACTACTGCACAAAAATGCACACATGTACACACACACACACACACACACACACAAATACAGTGAGTAGACAGCGGGTCATGTCAGAGTCAGAGGACAAATCGGCAGAGAACAGCTGCTGGTGTTATGGGCTTTTTTGTCCCCTTCAGAAATAACATTTGGGATTAGCACACTGACTGAGCAAAGGGCACAGGTCTTTGTGCGAGTAAATGCATGTTTGTGTGTATGAGACAGATAGTATACATGTGTCGCTTTTAAATAAAGCTTTATGATAGATGCTGCTGTCATTTAGCTGATGCTAGTATTGCAACTTTTTTCTTTGTAATTTGCTTTCCCTCCTACTCTACTGTGTCAGTGTGTCTTGTTGTTCAGTATTTCTGCTTGTATCGTAACATTTTGCGGTTTCAAAGATTTAATTACACTGCAATCAAAAGCAATTAAAGGTCTGCTCTCCAGCTCTGATAGTAAGAGGTGTGTCTTTTTGAATATGCATCAGTGACAACAGAATTAAGTCATAAATCAGTTTCTGACAGGGGCAGCTGCCATCGCCACAGGGCAGATACAGACGATACTGTACCATGAGGAATAGACAACGGATAAGAAAGAGGGAGCAGAATGTGAAGCGTATGTTTTTATATGTATTGTCACGGTTTAACACTTCAGTAACAATAACAGAGATCACGACTTCCACTTCCTTCTGGCATCATTCTCTTTTTACACCAGCAGCTTTTTGTTGAGCACCAAACATGGTTGGAAACAGTTTCTGTTTCTGCCCACTCTGCCCTCTCTCTGGACCATCTATCAGACCTCAGACTTATTAGGTGTCAAATACAGTGTGCTTAATCATCACAGTTATAGTCTTGTTTTCTTTGTGTCGTATTGAAAAATGAAAAACGGAAAATGCAGACTTTACTTTATTTCAGGTGATTAATTCGGCTATTGCTGCTTATGCTAGGCTCAGGATTTGCTGACTGATTTGCTCCCTGTAGGCAGTAGTGATTACAATATTTCCACTGTTTGCTCAATCAATCATATGGTCATGCTCTGAACAGTTTATCATGGCAAGACCAACACAAATGTGTTAATAAATGACAATGTGGACAAAAAAGAATGAGATGTCCAACCACTGAGTAAAAAAAGCCACTAAGATGTGCTTCATACATTACGTCCTGAGCTGGCGCCATTTTTTCTATATTTTCCAAGCCTCAAAGGTGGAAGCTACCAATGGATCACCCCAAAAAGAGGAAAATAAAGAAATTATGGATCTACTATAGACAGATTTGTTTGCATTTACCACCAACACTGCTGGCTTGATAGTAAAGGTTGCTGACCCCTAAATAGAGATAGAGCTCTTGGATGCGTTTACTGGCAGTAAGCAAGTGAGAAACAACTGGCCTAGCTTCTAGGTTTTATTTAAACATTGGGTAGAAGTAGAAAATGAGATGTTACGGGTTGATGAACATTCAACACTTTGAAGGTTTTAACTAACCAACAACAGACACATGTCTTGTACTTATAGTAGTGCCAGTTTTGCACATTATTGTAACAAATGAGGATTTTTGGATAATTAGTAGGTAGCTAGACAAGTAAGATAAATTATATAAAGATGGGGGTTTAATGCTGTTGGAAGACCTATTTTTCCTTTTTAGTAGAGGCTAGCCATTTTCTCGCTTTGAGCTGTTGTGCTAAGCTACTATAAATGCATCCTGGACAAGTCTCATTACTGATTAATATTGATCTTTTCATCTAACATCTGGTAAGACAACATCTCCCAAAATGTTACAACCTAATCCTTATGGTGAGCTTAATGTCTTACTTTATGTGCAAAATGTTGCAGTCCAAAAAGACAGATGTGGACTCTAGCTAGTTAGCCAAGGTCACTCACTTTATGCGAGAGTTTGTGGTACAAATCTGCTTGTTTGCATGTCCAATGCCTCCAGAATTCACGGTGCATTCAGTCTATACACCTTTCAATGATCCAGTCATGCCTCTGACATGCCATTTAAAAGTACACGTATTTCCAGCTGCTGCTCAGCTTCACCTGGTTAAATTTGCTTTCACATGGTATATTCAACAAGTGTATGTACTTCAAAATAAAAGATATTCCTGTGCAGCAGCAGGCTGTAAAAGCAGTAGCCAGATCGAAACCTATCACCAAAATGTCATGGTCACCAATCAACCTGTAATGCAGTGATCCACAGAAATAGTTTCCTGTGTTTGTTGTGGAAGAACTTGACAAGCCTGCACAGAGCTCTGTCCTCTTACTCATCAAACATGTTTGGGATGAACTAGAACCGACTGCGAGCGAGGCTTTATCACCCAACATCACTGCCCGACCTCAAAACTGCTTTTGTGGCTGAAATTGGAAAAAAGGCTCCAAAGTCTTGTGAAAAGCTTTCCTACCTGACTGATGGCTGATATAGCACCATATGAATGCCTATTGTTTTATTGTTTTGTTATGGCTGTATCATGTTCTACAATGTCATGTCATGTATGTTAGGGCTATTATTTTCTATCTTCGTCCAGTATAATCACTGCTGTGGGAAAGATGATAGCAGAAAAACAGGATGAATTGATGGTTCTAATCAATAGTCTTCTCAGCATTTAATCTCCTCAGCATTATATTCTGCCTCTCCCACCTTATTTGTAGCCCAGAGCAGATGCTACTTCTGTTGCCTCTGGGTCCAGACAGAGCCTGGGGAACATGGCTCTACACAAACACTATTAAATCCTCCTTCAGTTCTCCTCTCATCTTCACATCCCTGTCCCCCCTTCCTTTTTTCCTCTCCTCTTTCCTATCCTTTCCAGTCCAGGTGGTGGACTGTGGAATCATATCCTCATTATTGGCCTGTCTATATGACGCCTTGCAGCATCTCGCGCCAATCCACACAAGTGATCATTTCTCGTAAACTGCTGGGGGAGGTAAAGAAGGAAGAGAAAGAAGTGGGGCTGACGGCTTAATGCTCTCAATGTATCTCACATCTGTGCCTGTCAGAGTTGCTCTAAAACAGAAGGGGAGGAATAATATGCATGTCACTTTCACAAAGCTGGGCAACAAAACAAATTGCAATGCATAACAAATTACAGAAGCCATTTGGTGAGATTATTTGTATGACAAAGCATGTTAGCTTAACAGACTGAGAGACCTAAAATGAAATTCAAAAGAGGCACATTGCATAATATGAAATTACAATGAAACACCAGCTCCAATTAGCTCTATAGGCTGAAATTAAAAATAAGAAGAATGACAGAGAAAGCAATATGTGGCCAATATGTGTTGGTGACAGACACTGAGAATGGACTAAGTTGGAGACATTTTGTGTCCAACAGGAAAACTTTAGAAAAATTTAGAATGTCTTTTTAAAGATTTCAATGTGGAAATTTTTTGTAGAAACAAATTCAGACACACATTATTTCTCCAAGCAGACTATTTGTATATGTCTTAATTAATCTGGAGGGGGATCTTTAAAGAAAATCTACCTGACCTTTGTCTGGCTCCACGTCGTAGGGTGTTAGAGTGGTCTAACTGCATTAGTTTAATCAATTAATGGTTATCAAAAATTATAATTATCAAAAGATAATAGAAAATGACTTTAATTAATATTAAAGATCCTCGGGGCACCACCCTTAAATAAGGGAACGATAACCAATAATGTGTGTGTTGGGAGTGTGGTTCTGAGGTCCAAACAGTCTCTGCTGTGTGATGTCCGCTGGCACAGATAGCAAGAGGAAAAGGCGTTTTGCTCGTTGCTCTGTGCTGGCCAGGGATCGCAGGAAGAAGCAGGCTCTCGTGCCGTGCTACAATCCTTTGTCGTGCGTCGTTGTAGGGTCAGGTCGCACCAAGGTCCAAAACCCGGTGTGGGTGTGTGAGAGAGCGAAGGGAGAAAGGAAGAGAGAGAGAAGAGCGTCTCTCTGGCTTAAATAGCCGGGATGACAGGTCTGGGGTCAGTGGATCTCTTACCAATGAAAGTCCGGTGTTTGGGCGTTTATGGCCTTTAAACCACACCTTGGCCGCATTATTGACCCCCCCGCAGAGGGGTCTGTTATCTGTCAATCATATGGCGTGTTTTATGACTTTCAGTCACCAACAGGCATTTAGACTTA
The DNA here is from genome assembly GCF_905237075.1 of Dicentrarchus labrax. NCBI lineage: Eukaryota > Metazoa > Chordata > Actinopteri > Moronidae > Dicentrarchus > Dicentrarchus labrax. The sequence goes on along the minus strand of NW_026136710.1, from coordinate 15,412,263 downwards.
CAACAAGGCCCCGGACAATCCCTTTGTTTGAGCACGTGGTCAGGTTTCAACATGTTCCATTTGGTCCAGTTAAACACTTCAAATGAACAAGTTCATATTTAAAAGTATCCTTGGATCCCAACACCTTCTATGCAATTACCCTCACGGCCTCAAGGTTGATTTGGGATTCAGGGCTCAAGCTCTAAATGTTTGTCAGTTCATTTAAGTAAAGACAGGTTGCCTGCTTACTTTGGACTGAACAGAGCAATTGTCTCCCAATCAATACTCTGAACAGGTACCTCATTGCAGCTCATATATAATCAATTTGCCAGAGAGCATTACAGCTGAACTTCACCTCCATCTCTTTTACACCCTGGTACAAAACAAGCTTTCACGCCTGTCACAGGGAGTTGAACCAAAGTGGTAAATGAATTCTTCAGCTGAATATTCCCAACAGCAGCAGCTGTGCAGAGACGCCATATGCTGGCTGCTTTGTACAAACGATGTAATGGAGTGTGTGTGCAAGACAATAAATCATTTTTCATGAGGTTAAAGTGATACTCTAAACAAAATCCATCTTTTGAGTGTCAAACAATCACCACCTGTAGGCTTGAAAGATGGCTGTAAAGGTGGTTGTTTGCAGTATCCGCAATAAGAGGTGACAGAAGATGTGGCCGGTTTGGATTCAGTAAGTTGATGACCTGTGAGAAGTTTCATAATGTCCGGAGAAACATGTCAAACCACTCTGTTGTAACTGTAACTGTTGTATATAATGTCAGACATCTAAAGGCTCTATTTTTGACTTCTGTCTGTCCGTCTCACCCTCTTTGTGCTGTGTGAGCATCGCCATTTCTCAAGCCACATTGCATTTTCACAACCTTACTTATTGGATATGGACCGTGAAATATTATAAATGTAAATGTATGAAAAATCTAAATATATGGATGTGCTGACCATGGTAGAAATATGTTGCCTGGTGACTAATAGTCCTTAACTTTTACCACCAAGTTGGCTGTAATTATGTCTGTTATTGGTCGAACTTTTACTACCAGTTATTCTTTATAAAGTTCAATAATTTATTTCTTGAACTCTAAATAAAATGTGCTATTATCGTTACTCATGATGATATCTCTGAACTGGCCTATGTTATGGTGCTGTAAAATATCCAATTAAACTAATGGATATTCTAAATGATCCGTCTTATGTTCTGTAATGTGATAATCTGTCCTATTGGATTCTTTTCTGCAAGTTAAAACCCTCTCCTACTACCACAGCTCTTGCTTGCTGATGTACAGCAATTGAACAAGTCATCCTGGTCATGAAGTATAGTTCTGCAAACATTCAGGAGAATGAAACTGAATGACTGAATTATCTTCAGTGGTGACCAGTATTTGAAATTTGCCACGGTGCTGCCATTTACCACGGTTTCTGTCTGAGTCTGTTAAGCTGCCATTCCATTAAACTCCAACCAGTTTAAGATAAAGAATGAGATCTTTGCTGTGCACTGACCACAGTTCAGTCAATGCTACCAAACTGTCTTATATATCATTAGCACAGTGATATGCAATCAGAGCCTGTCTTCTAAAAACAACAATATGTTCCCCTGTAGACTGGTCTGCTGTGTGTATCTATTCATCTGTTGCTCTATTTATCTGTTGTTGCTTTGTATTGTTTGTTTGACTATGTTCGTTTGCTTTTCTGTTGCTGTTTATTTCTCATTTCCCTTTGCTTCTTGTCTTTTTCTGTCTCCAAATTATGCCACTAGAAGCATTCATGCAAATGGAAATCAATAGCATAGTGTAGCTGTACTGTAATTGTACAGCATCTATCATGACATCATGGCTTGGCGTTTCATAAAATAACCACATTTTTGTTTAAATTAAAATGCTGAGGTAAAAGTGCTTGAGTGGTCTCTGCGGTCACAAATATTTGCTGTGATGAAAGACCTTGGACCTACAGCTCAGGGAGTAAAATGCCAAGTCTGGGCTTCATGGTAGCATCCATACATCCTGAGGCGGTGGTCAGGATAAAATGGGCTTTACTCAGCACCAATTTAATCCTGCTAAGAGCTGCTGTCTCACAACATTTCAATTCTTCATGGGAAAAGGCCACAGGAAAAGGTCGATATAGTCAGGGGAATGTTCTGCTGATTATTAAAATGGTTACCTTTAAATAGTTGTGATGATGGTGGCAAAATAAAAGTTTAGATTTCTTTTTTTCCAACCTCTTTTTAGCTAGAGGCCAGTATTTGTGTGGATTACACCGTTGTATCCTGCTGAGTGAGATTGCAAGACCTAACGGGTCCAAGAAAGGGAGGAAATATCTAAAAAAATGTATCCTTTAAAGTTTAATGTTAACATTTTGAATTTCATTTGTAATCTTTCTTCACCAATTAACCATGAAAGCATCCCTTATGGCCAAGCCTTTAACCAGAGACTGGTTGGTGGTAGACTCAACCTTGATTATTACTCATTCTCACCTGCTTTTGTGGCTCATTTTCCTCCCTGTGTGCATGCAATTATGCCTATTTGGAACCATAAGCCTTGATGGCAGTGATAAGAGGCTAATAAAAAGCTAAAATATATCTTTGGTGAGATTTAATCAATGCATTGATCAGTTGCTTATAATGAATACCTGAGATAAACAGCCTAAAGGATACAGCACAAAGCATCTAATCTACAACAACCCTGAAAACAAAATCCAGGCGGATTAGTGGGGTTTCATTAGGAAGGCCATTAATATTTATAAATTAATTTCACACATTGTTTAACCTGAGTTAGTACAAAGGGTTGTCTTTTTGTCAAATAATCATAGGAACCCAGGAGGTTCATTAAGCCTCTGACTAATCCCAGCAAATCCACCCCAGAACTCTCTTACCTGAACTGTCTTACTCCTAAATAATAGTGACACCTGGAGCACCAAGACATTTGTCCTTGTTGCCCTTTTTCCAGCCCACCACGTCACTCACAGAGAGGCTCATCTGGTTGGGTTACAATATAGGTATACAACACTGGTGAACTAGCCAAACGCTCTTTACTGGGGGCCAAGCACTATTTTTGTTTCTAATGTTTTGCTTTATTTCTCATCTAAATCTACAGTCCATTCAAGTGTGAGGAGGAGGAATATCAGAAATTTCTTTACTGCTGCGACAGACATTTTTTCAGGCATAGCCTCAATGATTACCTTCCCCTCCTAGTCTGATGTGTCTGCACCTGAAAACAACAATAAATGTAGTCTAAAGACATGATTAGATGTTTAATACGTGGAGGGACTGGCTCCCAAAGCAAAATCTGACAACAGCCTTGTTGTTAAGACATGTCAAAGTTCACTCTTGACTTCGTGAACCCTCATAACCCTCTTAACCCTAATTAAACAATTTCACTTCATAGGTCCATTTAGTAGCGGTGGTGGATGATGGTCATCAGCAGATGGAGTTTTTAAAAGCAGGTGAGTCAGTGAATGTAAGAATTAATGAAAGTCAAGCTGTGTGAATTGTCAGGGAGGTATCAATGAAACAATCCACTCTGGTTGGATATGTTTGTACAATACATTTCCTTTTGTGCAAACATGAAATATTAATGCCAAATATTTTTGGCAGCACTATAGATCCCTTACCCTCTTGTCACTGGTAAATTGACATGCTGTATAATACATATCAAGCAGTGGCAAACCAATTGCGAAGAGTTTGCATTTTTTAGTAATGCTGCCTTGTGTGGCAGGATGCGAAAGGTTACAGATTTCACTGCTGAGACTTGGAGGATTTATATTTATCCCCGCAGAGGCAAATCTATCTAATATGACAGTTTAATCCTCTTAGAGACGTATTAACTGTGATCAAAGAAAGGACTTCATCGTTCAAAGTTTCCATGTGTTTTTACCACTGTCTAGTGCTTTAACTCTTAAAAGAAGTATAACCGACCAGCTGAATAGCCATTTGTACTTAATGTATTTTACAGGTTGATCATTTTACAATCTGTAAAATTAATTAAATTCAATTCAATTCAATTTTATTTGTATAGCGTCAATTCATTACAGAAGTTATCTCAAGGCCCCTTTTCAAATAGAGCAGGTCTATACCGAACTCTTTATAACATTATTTACAGAGACCCAACAGTACCTCCATGAGCAAGCACTTGGCGACAAGGGCAAGGAAAAACTGCCTGTTAAAAGGCAGAAACCTAGGACAGATCTTTCGGCTCTAGGTGGGTGGTCGTCTGTCTCGACCACTTGGGGAGATAAGATAATATACGGTCTCTTGCACAAAAGAAACTTAGTACTATTATTCCGCATTGTGCTAAAACAATATGAAAGCCTAATTTGTCCCTTTAGCAAGGTGCATTGATGGAGTCATCAAACAGGATATTGTGTTCAGGACTTTTGGCTGGGTCTTCTGTAGCATAATCATTCATTGTAGCGCTCAGTTGGGACTCAACTCAACAAAGCCTGCTGGCCTGCAAGCTGATTGCAAAGAGGCAAAAACTGGGCTGAATATTTGAGGTTTTTTAATTGGGACTACAGAACACAACAGGGGTGGGGGTGGGGGGACACATTAATGATTCAGTCTGATACCCTGCTCAGAAGCCTAATCTTTAAAAAGATCTCTCTCATGTTTTGGTTCAAATGAAGCTCGACAAAACCAATCCAACTGGACAGAGATAGCGTCTTAATCCTTAATCCTAATCTGCTATCTCTGATTTGAACGAGTGAGCTAATAATATGTAAACAAATGCAGAATGTGTCAATCTGGAAGTGACATGCTGCATGTTCATTGACCAACTTGTGTAATAACTGCACATGAATGGCAAAAAAAAAAAAAAAACCACACACTTTGGCTGCCCGAAGCTGTATCCAAAGAAGCAACTGGAAAGTTGTAAACATCAGGCTGATTAAACGTTGTGTTTTTTCAAACACAGTCCTTTGCTGCGATTAGATAAGTAATTAAAATCATCATCCTTCTAGAGTTTTTATCTGAAGGTAGGATGAAAGGCAAATATGTAGATAAAAGAGGACAGTATGTACCAGGATTCTTACAAGCTCTTGCAGCAATTCAGTTACAGTATATATGCAAGGGTCAGTGTATGTCCTTATCAGACACTACATTTTGCATTCTGCCATTTGACTTGAACTGACCACCAAGGAAGAGATATGGAGATGTAGGAAAGCAATTTTTTTTGGCCAGACTCACCTTTTGTCTTACAGAAAAAAATTCTGTTTAGTCTGATCACTGTCTCTGGCTCACTTTTTATCCCCTTGAGTGACGACACCCTCAAGCAAGACTAGGCACATGGGCAGGTTCTTGTGTTACCTGCATACAAAAGAAAAAGACTGATGTAAAAGGTCTTAGCAGTAAGGCCTTGCTTTGATTTATAAGGATTTGTCATCCAATATTCATCCTTGTGGGTGGTGGAACTGTGTCTTCTGTTTCTCTTGTCAAATAATAAAAAGAAACTAATATTCTCAAAAATAATTACACTTTGTATGTACTTTCATAGCCCTGACCATATCCAATCAGTGTTTTAGTTATGTTTAAACTTTTAAAGTTGGACAAAACTGCACTCTCTCATCTCTTAATTTTGCTCCATTTGGTTATAAATGATATTGTGTACCTGCGTGGGTTGGTGCAGGTGTTTGCAGCCATCACTTGTATTAAATTAGCCAAGGTTTTATTTGACCTGTTGCCAAAGACTTATGTAACTGCCTCTGTTGAGCAATGCCACACTAAATACAGTAGACCTATTAACTATGTCTTTTATTTTTAAACCACACGGCAGAAACTACTTTCCAAAAAAACAAACACTCAGAAGCCAATCAGGGGGTCGGGTATGTGTTGAGGCTTTGTGTGTTCCACAATGCAAACAGTAATCAGACAATAACCAGTCTAGAAATGCACATTACAGCTCACAAAGTGAAGAGAAGGCAAAAAAGGAAAGGGAAAAAAGCAGTGTAAGAGGCAAAGAATTAAAGACAAATGACAAAAGAAAATAAAAAAAAGAAATAGGCAAACAGGGAAAATCAAAACTATTGTGTTTATTCAAAGGGAAAAGAAAGTGAGGGGAAGATGTAAAGAAGACAGAAGACGATGATGGGAAGACTGATCATTACAATTTTGATAATTCATGAAATATCATCACTAATATCATCAAGCATTTGTTCATAAGTTCACTCTTCTTCATCAGCCTTCATCAGACTTAAACAGGCTGTGTGACTTCACTAAGTTACATCTCTATCATAGATGGGCTTGCACCTCATTTGCAAAAGGACTGCACATGCCAGCATACATAATTAATAAATGGACTTCTTTGTTGGTTTTTCTCAGACTCCAATGAGGACTGCAGCAGAATGCCATACTATTGCAGAGGACTTTCATCCAAATTGTGTTGGTGCACTTGATGGAAAGCACATTTACATTCAGACTCATATGCATGCCGTGGGAAAACATTTGGGAATTAAAGGGGCTGAATTTACATCATCTCAATGGCTGATGTTGGTTGCAGCATGTCACCATGGGCACTCAGCGGAGCGTTTCAAATGCTGGTCTCTCTGCTTATTCCAACTTGAAGGGAATGGCTCACAGGGGACCCTTCAACCTCCTTTTCCACAGCATCAAGACTAATCAGATATAATGACAGATGTATGGTTTGAAATTAGCACACCGACATAAGAAAGTGCTCGGAAAGACTTCATTGCTGCTTTGAAAGTCAAGTCTGCAATAATAATGGGATGTCAGTCAGGTTCTCAATGTTACATTAAAGCATGCTGTTTTTCTTCCACATTGATCCCGTCCTCCTTTCATTTTAATGTGCAATAACTAGAATAAGTCTTCCACAGAGCTTCTGCTGAGTGAGTCACATTGTATCTTGACAACAACATAATTTGAAAAACATATTTTTATATTTTTGTTTACATGTCAGAGTTTAAATTACAGTAAAAAATAAACATACTAACCAAGCCGTGGACAACTTTCTTTAATCTTATTTTTGAGGGCATTGAACTGAACAAAATGCCAGTGGTCCAGGAGGGAGATGGAGTTAATGAATTTTTCATGTCTTCCCTAATGTCAGACACTCTCACTGGTGGTGAGTCTTGATCTTCACCGTTGAAGAAAATGCTGCGATTAATTCTGTAGCATTGGAGACTTACTGTAACTTGAACCAACTGCTTGAAGCCATAAAATCAAAAGATTTTTAAAATCCCAGTCATAAATTGTACAGCAGTGTGAATGGCAGAAATGACAGTGACCCTGACATTGGCTGCTGTCCACTCACCATTGGGTACATTTTTTTCTCTCACACAGAAATGCATACACACACTTATGAGTAATGTGTGCTTTTACTGCAGATATGGAAATCTGAAGCATTTTTTTCTCCTGAATGAAAAGGAAGTGGTGAAAAGAAAAGGTTAAGTATAATTGCTTTAAACTTAACAGCCAATGTCTCCATGCCCCTCACCCTCCTTGTTGTAGTGTATGAGTTGGCTGCTATCTGAAAATTAATGTAAATGCTAATGTAAGTGTTATTAAAGGGGGTGCTCATTTCTAACTCTATTTTCTTAGTCTGGCACTTAGCGTTGCATGATTCACTCTTTCAAGACATCCTTATTTATCTTATACTGGTACTTCATGCAGCCCCTCAGTTCATCCTCTGTCTGACACAAGCCATCTTTTAAAGTACCCCCCCACTAAAAGCACTTTTTTCTGATTGGCCAACTTTGTGTAAGCCTGCTGAGGGGCTGCACCACCGGAGCAGAGTGTTTCTTTATTCCCTGCTTTCAGTGAAACTGGATCATATTTTATGGAGAAATTATTTTCCTGCTTTCCCTCTGATGTCCTTCGGGTGCTCTTCTTCAACTTTAAGTGATTTACTAAGTTTCCTGATGTAAATATAGCCTTTAGACTGGGACTGGGAGCTGGGAGCTATAGACTGGGAGCTCGGAGCACCGGGGCAGTGTTGGTGTTTGACAATAAAAAAAAACTCACGTTGTGTCAATCATGTTCTCACGCCAACTCTAAAACCTTCGTCCATCATTAAAGTTTTTGGAACAGGTTCGATTTCACACCAATCATGAGAAAAGCACACAGACAGCAGGGAGAGCGACAGCTCAAACTCTTGTAGCCTCGTTGCCAAGTGCAAGATGCAGGCAGAGAGTGGCGACAGCCTGCAGAGGAACCTCCAGTGGAGAGAAGCAAGGAAGGAAAAGATGGAGTGAGAGAGAGCGGCAGTAGCAAGCAGACAGCTCCTTTATCAGCAGGTGAATTTCTCCTTGATATTGACACCTCAGACTCAATTTGACTTTTTGTACTCTCAGTGAAAGGATTCAAAATCATCTTCATTGCATTATAACTTTGTCTCGTATGGTAAATTTTGCAACAATTAGAATAATAAATGCATCAGACTCAGAGTGTGCAAGGTGTCTATGCATAACGGCCTTTTGTCCTGACCACTGACAGTATGTATAATGGATAGAGCTTCCGGGTCTGAAAATTGCGCGATCCCATTCACTGTAATGAAGAATGGGCCGACTTGTCACTTCATTTATGAGCTCAGTAAACATTTTCCTAACAAGTTTATGGTCTCAATTGCTAGTTTCACATCTTCTTCCATACATTACGATGTTCATTTAGTAAATTATGGTCCCGTTTAGAATAAAATAGATGATAAAGCTATGTATGCTTTAGGGTGTGGCTACCTTATGACTGACAGGTCACTCTCAGTGAGTCCATCCAGAGCAGCGCACCAAACTCAGATCAAACTGTCAAACTAAGCAGGGCTGATCAAATACGAAGCAAGATCGTAAAGTTGAAAACGATGTTGGTAATGTTGCATTCCTTGCAGTCTGAATTCTACTCACAGGGATTACTTTTACATTGGTTTAACTCATTATTTGGCACTTTGGTCTTGTTTAATATCAACACCCAACATTGTAACATTGTATATGACAGAAACTAAGAAAGAGTAGAATAGGTCACCTTTAAAGTAATAATATTTAAAAAAAAATTAATTTGGCAAAATGTGTGCAAATGAAAATCTCCGTATTGCATATTCTAACATTGAGTATTTTGCCAACAGTGATAGAATGTGTTATTAATTCACTCTACGGACAGAAAACATAAGTGCTTCAGCCTACTTGATATAAACTGAATTTGATTGTGATCAAGTTTGAGACTTTATTGGAACCATCAATCATCTATGATTAACAGAACATTGTTTGGATTCATGCTCACAGAAAAGGTACAGGACAGCAGCATGTATCACAACACTGACAGTGATGAAATGTCTTATTCCACTTTTTATATCCAGTCATTGAAATATAAAACTGTATTTTTAATGAAATAGTTGATCAAACTTTAATTTTGTGTGTTTCAGAGTCAAAGAGTAAAAACACTTTCCAGAATGAATCACTGGCTGTGGGGCTGCCACAATACCAGCCCATCACTAACCCATGTGGGGCTAACATAGGCTGGGTCCTTGTGTATATTATAAATTCATAGAGCACAGCATGTTCTCCGCTCAGTTTTAATAATGAGTAGATTATTTTTCTGTGTGGAAAGGCTCCTTTTATGCCCAGATGTCAATGTGTTTGCAGTGGAAACCACAGAAATATCTGGTTAAAGTTGGACACCTGCAGTTCAGAGCAAGTGTATAGAAAAGGTCATTATCTATTATTTATGCTTGAAGTCTTGAAGAGGAATATATGCTCTTCTGGAGATTACTTCTTTGTTCTCTCCAGGTAATGACAACGATTCATCACTTAAAGCACAAGGGAGAGGAATAATAAAATATTGAGCCTTTCTTTTGCATTTCCATCCCATGTGTATTTTTAAGTCAGTATCATCACAGTAGGCATGAGAATGCTGCAATGCAAGTAGTTGATTATCTATATTGTGAAGTGTCTTAAATCTTAAGCTCAATGTACTGTATGTTGTTGGGTTGTTCAGTGCTAGTATGGTAGGGCTGGTACAGTTTTTATGTTTCAGTCAGGTCTAATATTGCTTTATTTTCTCCAAGGAAATTTCTAAAACAGGTTCCATTTTCTGTTCTCTCAACTCTAATTCAACACTGGGTATGTTTCTTGATATTAGTTCTATTTTGGGACTTATTTTTCTCCTTGGCATTGGTATTAAAGACCATGTAAGATCCGCCAATTTTGTCCACATCCACCCAAAATCTCACAGTTTCGATGGATCCTAAAGGAAAGAAGCACTTTCATTTCAGTGTTTTCTCCTGATTACCACCACAACCCATGCTACCACAGAGGTCAACCTTTATGTTTCAGCAGGGGCCCCTAGTTTCAAATGATGCAGAACAATAAGACATTGACATCTCCCAGTAAGACTTTCATCAGCTCCCCCATTACCTGAAGCCCTGCGAGTTAAATGAAGGCCATTACAGCAATGCTTCTTTGAAATTAGCAAGCAGCGGTAGTCACAGGATGAGAATTACAACATGTATAGCTGCAGCCATTATACACAACAAATGGTGGTTTGGATGAGGGCTATAATCTTGGTGTTTAGGAATGTATTGCTTCTACTGTTAATAATAATGTGAAGCACTTTTTCATGCCTTTTGCAGTTTGTATTATCTGTGTGTTATCCGCAGAAGCCCATTCAGATGGTGGCGGGATGGCAGCTCGTTTTATCTCAGCCCATTTGCCCCCAAAAAAGAGCTCTCACCTGGAGGAGCTGATGAAATTAGTAATTTAGTTGGATATAGGCCATTTTCATTGGACCTTTAACTCGCACGGTTATTACTTTCAATAAGCCTGCTCATCTGCTAAGCTCAGACTGAAAATCCTCGCCTTCTGTCCTCTTCACTTTAGACTTATTCATAAGGGTTTGGATGGCATTGTTATGAAATGGAACCATTTCATATTACAACGTCCCATTACTGTGTCTACATTCTATTACGACTCCCACCTGTCCTGCCAGGAAAGTCATTTATTTTTGACAGAGCAGGGAGAATGGAAGTCTGCTGTCTTACAAAAAGAAAAGGAGCTCTTTTTAGCACCAGACTGTGGATTTCCTATCCATAAAGACTGCTTCTCCTCAAATCCAACAGGAATTCTTTTTTTTTACTTACAGATTTATGTGGAGTGTTACTTTTTTATATTTTCACAACATCTACTCTATTACAATCACTATTTCCACTAGCACATATTCTGTTAATTATTAAATTAAGTTTCAATTAGAATATTCCCCCTGTGTTAATTGTTCTGATAAGTAAAGAACGAGATAAGCTCTTTAATAAACTGGTGTGCTATTGGGCTTTTATGTTAATTAAAAAGGGCCACGCTTCTATTTTCTAATTTAACTGCATATCTAATTATCAAAGTACTAACATCTTTTGGAAGTGACTAGTTTCGTATGTGTCCAGTTTAAACAGAAATTTCCAAATCAACTAGAATATCTCAAATATATATCTTTTAATATCTAGGAAGGGTTGATGATTGGCAGTGTAAGGATGAAGTATTCAAACTTAATTCAGCTTTGGCTAAGATTTGTGATATTACTCAAATCTTGTTAACAGTAGAGCTCAGACCATGTTCTCTTGTGTTTATCTGACTTGTTGTGCTGCATCCAAGGTAAATATCCTTGGACTTTCAGCCCAAATTGTTTTTTCAGTTGATAAATGGACAGACCCACTTCACTAGCTTTAAAGGAGTGTTTGTTCTTTGAAACCCAAGCCTGAGCCTTAGCATCGTTGTGAAGAGTAAAATGTTCTGAATTGAACTGAATTAAAAATGTCTCTGCAAATCACCAAAATCATGGTTACTGGAAGATGACAGTAGCTTGACTCATGTTGGCCATGTTTCAAGACAAGTGGAGAAAGGTCTGACTAGACTCTCGGTTAGAGGATAAATTCACCAGTGGCTGTGGGTTATGGTGTCTGATTTCAGCTTGTTTTGTCTCCAGCTGACTGTGATAGAGCTCCAGTGGGAAACATCTCCCCTGGGGAGTGTGGCTGACAGAGTGGAAATCAGCAGGAGAGGGATTGATGAGTCTCACAGGAGCTGGACTATACTGTTATGAAGACAACAGGCCATTTTGGAACTGGGGTACATGTGTTTTTTTTGGTTTTGGCTGTGTTATTGATGGTTTTAATTAATTAATTATTGTGTTCCTTGACTTTTTGATATTGGTTAAACTCATACTAGTTTTATTTGGGTTTTAGAAGTGCCAATGATTTTTATGATTGTCTGTATTTCTCATTTATATGATAAACGTATTAGTCAAGTTGCCCTTTTTTCCAATTGTGATGTGTTAAGTTCAATTTGACAGTATTCTGCGTCTTCCAATATCGGAATATCCACTGAGGACAACCCTGTCTCCTAGAAATAACATTTATATATTGCTAATTTGTAATGTCAATAAATTAGGAAATGTAATTGACTGGATTATGGTCACTGGCATTGATGTTTCCAGGGAATGAAGTGCTACGTTCTTGTTCTGTATGCAAGTCAGTAGGTGGTTGTCAGTGTGGATGGCGGGCAGACAAAGTGCAGGACTTTGACACCAGAGAGCAGGATTTGAATTTGACATGTTCGTAACATTTCCTCATTATGTTGATACAAAATGCAGAGATATTGGGTATTTATTGTGTCTTTTATTCTCAAAAATGGCAAAACTATTTTAACTATTATAAACTACTTTTTGTCCTTTAATTTGGTCGACTGTTTTGGACATCCTGGAAAAACTCATTTTTAATGATATAATTTTTTCTCATTAATATAATATTTTTAAAGATGGATGTGGGTAATCCAATTCTGGTTAATTCCGATGAAATATAAAACATACAATTCTTAAATTCTAACATTAACACTGGAGTAGTGTTAAATTAATACTTAGTAGTACTAGTAATCAGTGAGGGCTGGTGGAGATTTTGGGTGGGTGGGCTAACAAATGCATTACACTCATCAATTCGTCACACAGCAGCAACAGCAGCAACAGTAGCATCACATCAAGTTACAGCAACAACATTGTATACTTTGTTATAGCAAGGGCTGTGCTTGGGCTGAATGAATTTAACCCAAATGGGCAGCATATGAAGGCCCTGTTAGCCCATATATACCAGCCAGCCGTCCCTGCTGGTAATACTAGTAACATGTTTTCTGTACTAGCTGAGGGATTCTAACAATATGTTTAGCCACCATATGTACTGTATCTCTGGAGAAACTTATTTACACTTACATAATATAATATTAAATGATAAAATATAAGATACATTATTAGAACATACAATAAACTCAAAACACTGCCTGGCTTGTGACTTTGAGTCACATCCACCTACACAAAGATATTTAGAACTCCAACATTGTGTGCCAATTAATACTGAATGCAGCCTGCAGAAACAATCACTTAAATAAAGTTATGGCCATTAGCGCTTGCTGATCCATGAGTGTTTACGTTCTCATTACTGGCATCTATTCATCCCTATGACAGCTGTGGATGATGTTTACTGACCCGTGATTTGTAAGAAACAATTGCTACCATTAAATTAGTCCTAGATGCCATGGTTTCTTGATGTGACTGATAGTGATACATGTTCATAAAGAGTGCTGCTAATTTTCTTTAAGAAATACCTCTGTTTCAGTCTGGTTTTCTCAAGACTTTTCATAACTGCAATTTTTGTTTCTCTTAAACTGTCATAATTCTGAAGGATTTGTGAGTTAAAGAGACAACTCTCAGTGAAGTATAAACATTTTCTTTTCAGCATAAGGACACAGAGGTTGATAGATTCAGCTTTCAGAGTAGTAGCTCTCCCTGCTTGATCCCATTCAAACAAAACTCCATTCAATTGAAGTACTACATTAAGCTAAAGAAACAAAAACAAAATTTGACTCACGGTATGTCATACTTAGTGCTGTTAAATTTTTCATTTGCGCTTCTCTCTTGATTCTGATTTTTTCTCCCTTCCTTATAGCTTTTCCCTCCCTTCCCATTCTTTCCCTCATCTGTCTTCATGCCACCTGTGTGCACAATTGAAAGGGTTTTAGCATGTGCCAATAAATCCTAATTTCCTCACCAGCAACCTGAGGAGCACAACTGAGTGAAAATAAAATCAAGTGTGAAAATTATGACTCTTGCTTGCTGGTTTCCATACAGGAGAAGAGTCATTATAGTCAACCAAACCAGTGACTAATGTTTTTAATTGGCTCTCCAGGGTCGCATGCTTTACGGCAATGTTTTTTCTGTATTGCATTCAGTATTTTCTTTAAATACATGGGCATGTTTGCTTTGCATTCTGAAACAAACAGCTTACTCACACTTACAAGTATAAGAGCTGTACAGTATGTTGCTTCCAAAATCCCTCCTACACTGAGCTGTGTGAGCTTTTTACTGTATGTTCAGCGATATATCGCACCAACATCAATCAAGTGCCCTCACTCCTCCACACTTCTATTGTTTCCTTTCCATTGCCAGTGTGTGTTCAGCATGCAAAATCAAGGATGGCATTAACATGGAGTAGACAACCAACACACAACAATAGCTCTATTTTAACTCCCCTTTTAAATTTTTTGTTTAGATTTTTACATATGAAATTTTTTTAGTCTATTTCATTGAACATGCCAACTGTGTGTCCTATCAGTTTCCTGGGTCATTTATGGGACTTCTCACCCAAAACTCACTTCCACAAAAAGTGTTAAACTCTCAACATATTTGTGACTTCCAAGATATTCTTGTAAAGGAAAAGTAAAACATTTTGGGGAAAAGGCCCTATCCGTTCTGGGTACGGTAGAAACAGTTTAACATGGCGGACTCCATGGAAGAGGACCTACTCCCTCTGTAGATAAAAATGGCTCTTTCTACGGTAACACAAACAAAATTATTCTTATTTGCAGGTGATTGGGCACTAATGAAAAAAAAATATATTCAATTTCTGCCCCTAGGCCCTCCTAAATGTTACACACTGGACCTTTAACACATTATATATTATTTGTTTAATCCATAAAAAAATTTAAATTTAAAAATGACAAGGTGGTGCTGGTAGGTATCTAACTCTCAGCAATGCATTTTCCCTGTTACATGCAGCAGGGTCAGAAACTTTATTTCAAGTGGAGATGCTGTTCTGAAATTACAAGAACATGAGCAGATTTGTATAAGTGTCATTCACAATAAGAGATATAGATATGTGGTGCTCCTTCCCACCCTCAGTAGTTTTGCTCCTCTCATACATGTCACTCTCATTAACAGGGCTGTAGATTCATCCCTTTATTCCATTTACAACAGACATGTCCATGCTATTCCTCACATGCCATTTACCTTAGCAGGGCTGTCAAATTGTGAAAACCTCATAGCTAACAAGGGAGACACAAATTCTAACTAATAACACATCTGCATAAATAGATTTTTGGCCTCAAATGTACGTCCAGGTTGTAGGCTACATAATGATTTCCTTCTAATTTGTCCTTGCAAATGCAGAAGCAGCGTTGCTACTTCAAAGAACACAGTGCTTGACTCTGTAGTGCTAAACTCTGTCTCCCGAGCAATAAGTACCAACCCCTCTGACAACAATTACCCTATGTGTCTGGTCCCTGGATGACAACATACTGTACCTCCTGTCACCATTATCATGGCAGCAAAAGCCAAAGCCACTTGTGCTGCTTTTGCCATTAGACTTGCAAGGTTTAGTATAATGCCTAACTCATATTGAATTCTAAATAGTTTGGGTAATTATTTTACTATTAGCCTTTGTTTGCTCTTCCCAGCAAGTCCGGCCAAGTCAAGTTGAATGAAACTGTTTATTTTAAAAATGTATGCTTTGAAGACACTGTCTGTTAATTCTAAATAACAACAAATCACATGTTTAAAAATATATACATCTGGGCACCCTGGTGGTCATAATGTTATGCAGCCCCATACACAACAAACTGTGATGCATTGTGTGTTCTGATACCTTTCTATCACAACCAGCATGAACTTTTTCAGTAATCTAAGCTACAGTAGCTTGTCTGTTGGGTGGCCAAGGCTTATTGATGCAGGCGGGGAGCGATGGCTGGACTGTGTGGTCCAATCCCTGACCGTGTTGCCGGTTCACAGTTTTTCTTTCCTTGGACCACTTTTGATAGGTACTGACCACTGCAGACTGGGAACACCCCACAAGTAGTTTTGGAGATGCTCTGATCCAGTTGTATAGCCATCACAATTTGGCCCTTGTCATAGTCGCTCAATTTATCCTGTTTCTAACACAAAAACTTTGAGGACAAATGTTTACTTGCTGCCTATAATGTCCCACCCGCTGACAGGTGCAATGATGAGGAGGTGTTATTTACTTCACCAGTCAGTGGTCATAATGTTATGGCTGATCGGTGTATATTGTACTTGGGTAAATAACAAATCACAAAAGGATCTCAGCTTGCAAGGGATAGACCAGTTGGTTTCATTTTGCCAGCTTTTGAAATGTAATCAATTTCACAGGGTTAACACACCCGCATGTGAGAATATTATGCACCCATACAATCTTTAATCAAGAGAGGGTACATCTGTCATTCTTTCCAAAAATCAATTCCCACCCTCAGGCTGTTCCACGGCAGCAGTGTCGGCCAACGTTCTCCCTCCACCTGACAGCCAATCATAGACAAGTTGTTGGATTACACTGCCATTACAATAGCATTAAGCGTGAAGAGCACATGACCCATGGTGAGTAGTCTGATCAGAGAAATACTTTTGTTTCAAGAAACCTTGCTTGGTTTACTCCAGGGTTGACTTTCTGCAGTTTGGGAAGCAATATAACACCTATTACAAGTTTCATTTCATGCTCTTTTCTCTCTCTCTCTCTCTCTCTCTCTATCTCTATCTCTCTCTCTCTCTCCTTCTTTGTGTCAGTGCCTTCCAAAAAGACCCATATAACCATTACAAAAACTATTCATATATTTTCTGATCTGCCAGTGCTGTGGTTAAGGTTTGATTACGTTTATGCAATGAAACTACTACTTGGTTGTGGCTAGGGAATAATCGTGGTGATGGTTAAAAGAAACCAGCATTGACTGGCAGGGGACAGGATGCAAACTGCCTCAGACACTTACTGTAGACCTCATTAACACTTGGGCAGATAGCTATCTGATCTCAGAAAAGTTAAGTGTAAATGCATCCAAGAACCATTTCAGAAAGATTGAACTCTGAGTGTTCAAACTTTGAAGGGTGGTTTGAGAGGCATTCTAGACAAACATGTATCACATATCCAAGACACATACATACTCTTTACCCCTCCCAAGTGTGACTGTGTCAGTAAGTGATTTGTAGAAATAACCACTCATAGGGTCTGTCCCATCTGTCCCCTGTAATAATAACAGCTAAAGTTACACTGACATTAGCTGTTGTTCTCTCTGTCACTTGAGACGGAAAGAAAAGCAGCTAAAGCAATTTCAACTCATATGATCATATATATATATATATATATATATATATAGAGGGCACACTATGCTGCTGTAGCATTTATCTGATCCTGAACTGTTCAACCACTGAATGATCTGTGTGGGTGAGGAAGCGGCGTGAGTGATATCTCATGAGGACAATAAAACTTTAGTCTCGCTCATAGTCCAAATACAACTAATCTATGTGATTGTGTTAGTTTATGGATAGTTGTTTGCTAGCTGGCTTTTATTGCTAATTGTGAATTATTGCAACAAAACCAAGTCTTCAAATGCATTATCACCAACCCTTATTTGCAAGTTGGATTGCAATTGAAGTCAGATTTATGATCTGGCCAACGGAAATGCATAAGTGTAGGTTATAGTGTATACTTCATCCTCCAGCACCTGGACTCTTCTGAACCTATGCCAGGATCCTGTTTGTGGACATCAGTTGCCTTCAACGTCATCAACGCAGCTCTTTTGCAGGACTCTCCTAGATGAGTGTCTGACTCCACCTGCAGGTGGATCACAGACATTCTGTCTAACAAGAGTAAGCTTCTAAAGCTGGGGAAAAACATCTTAGACCATCTGACCATCAGCACCAGTTCACCTCAATGTTCCATCCTTTCTCCTTTGGTTTTCTCATTGTACACAAACAGCTGCACCTCCAGTCATCAGTCCGCCAAGTTTCTGAAGTTTACAGATGACACCATCCTTATTGGGCTATTGAGTCCGTCTAAGTGTAAGATTAATTTCTAATGACCTTGTGTGGACAGGACAACTTGGAGCTTGACATTCTAAAGATAGTGGAGATGGTAGTGGATTACATAAAGAACCCAGCCCCACCACCCACTTCCCAGCTGACACTGTCCTTCCACTTCCTAGATTTTATCTGAATAAAGAAACTTGAAAAAAATAGGGCCTTATACATCTTATAACCATGTCACACAATGTTTCCCTTTGTTTCTGATACAGGACAGTCATTCATACAAACCCAAGAGGTTGCTGGTCAGGAAAATGTAATCAAAGCACTCAAAAATCACATGGGATCAGGACAGTCTCCCCACATAAGCATAAGCATGTGTTTGTAATCATAGACTTCAACAGCATTTTAGACTATGGACTGCTGCCTTCCAATTTCTGCCATTATTTGCAAATTAAAAACTATATGATTAGTATTTTTGCCAATACATATAGTGTTCAGACCTTCCAGGCATCTTTAGTTTTGGGGATGGAAAAAATATTTTCTGTGTGAGAGACCTGTTAAAGATTTTAATCCTACTGAATGCCAAGCCTGGAAGGACCTTTATAGACAAACTTTAAAGTCAAGATATTTTATGACAGATTTTTTCTGTAACCTGTCAGATGATCCAGTACAAAGTGGTACAGATTGGTAGAATTTGTCTGGTCAGTGTATCTACCATTTCTGCCAACTGTTTTCAGGGATTCCTGGCTCATAATTTCTAGTTTGCAATATTTTTGTTGACATGACTCATTGCTGTTCTGTCAGTTTGATATTCATGCTCTCTTTGATTTGTAGCTGGTCATCAAAGCTGGAAAGCTAGCAATTCATTAGATTACAGAAATTATTCCAGATGTCTAAAAGAGAAAATCAGTCAGTTCAAGGCCTTTATGATGAATTTAGCTGCACACAACACAGAGAAAATTAGATATGAGATTTCTGGGAAACTAGGACCTTGACATACGGCAACCTTTCCTTTAAAACAGTCAGTGACTGGTTGATACTGGGACCCTGAGAAGATTTGATTCTCTAATATGAATTCAACCAGATTGTAATGTGATGCATGTGGAGTATTTGTGTGTCACTCGGAGAATGTGTGACTGCAGAGGAAAGTGGGTGCTTGAATATCTGCATAACAGTTTTAACATTTGAACTAACAGTAGACACCTGCAATTATAACCAGGCTGTGAGATGTTTTATTTAGATAGACATAATGATATCACCTGAGTTTAGGTAAAATACCTGGATCACTTTGGTCATGCTTTAAACCTATTTTCTATGCTTTTACCTTTAATTTTGGTGAAAAAGAAGTGAGTGCGGGAAGGATGTATGTGTTGAAAGTCTGTTTTGAAAATGTCTAAGTGGTCTTTGTCACCTGATTAAATTAATTTATTGACACTGTCTCACTGGCTGCCAGGAATTGATTTAGCCTCAGAAATATTTAATTGGAAACTTCATCTTGGTTAATGCTGCAAAGAGAAAATTATGAGGATAAACATGCACTCTGGCTAATTGGAAATTAATCATTAGAACACCGTTAGAATGAGATAGGTGCCTGTGTCTCTGTCTGTCTTTCTGTCTTTGCTTTAATCCCTAATTGATCATATTATAAACTGAGACATTGGGCTGTACATCAGACTTAAAGCAGATTAAGTATTTTTACATGTTGGCAGGTCTTGAAATTCAATTCATTTACTAAACATGTCCTTGTCTTTACCACCATTATACATTTAAATGTATACAATATGATAATTAATGAATTAATTTACAATTTTTTTAGGGAGGATGGACCTCCCTAACTGATCTGTAAGTCTGTACATTCTAATTAAAATAGTTTTCTTAGTGTGTTTTAGGACTTAAATTATGTGTTCCAACCAATTAGGAACTGTGTCAACAGAGACACAACACTCGCTTAATTAGCCTAACTCTTCAATGGCACTGACAATGCATCCTTTACGGTGTATTGCTGATCAGTAACTGTCACAAGATAGTTTGGCTTAAGGTCCTTGGCTTGAAGATGTAATGAAGGACACAGGACACAAAATCAAGATAATACAAATTGTCTGTAGCAGTTCAGGAAGTGTCTGTTGGTCTTCATTCTTCATCACTTTCATCTGAAATGTAATTACGCTTATGAGAATATAATATATTCTAAACAAGCAGGCAGCGCAGGCCCCTTTTGTTTTGGCACGGGGGTGATAGACTGCTGAAGGAAAACCTTTGTGTCAGAGACTTTGAGCTAAACTTCACGCTGCGGTAGAGCTTGTGGGGTTGTCTCAAAGGGATATGCAAACAAACAAAATTCCTAATTAGGTGCATAATATGCCAATCGATTTAAGTGTTGTAAATCCTGTCTGGGCAGACATACTCCCCGGCAGCAATTACTCCACACACCTGCAGTTAAATGGCAGTGTAGTTTGCTTCACAACCCCATCCAGTTCCAAAGTAGACATTTTATCTTATATGCCACACAAAATCTAAGCTTTTGTGGGCTCACCTCTTTTAAAGCAGGCTATTTTCTCAGCACATTCCTTTGTGGATATTAGCTTGTGTTCACAGTCAATATGAATGGTTATTATGGTCAGCTGATGGGTTCTTAAAATAGAATATTTTGAAAATGCAGCCTGGCTGGGAGGACAATATATAGATTGAATGTGTTCTTTAAGAGACTGCAAATGTCTTACACAATGTGTCAACTCAAGAGTCTGATCCTCTTGGTGAGTTTAACATTCATGTGTGCTGTCCTCCTAAGCCTCTTGTGAATGAATTTATGCATTTGATTTAGTCTTTTAATCTTGCTCTTCTTCCAACCGGACCCACTCTCAAGCTAGGCCATACCTAGTCTTAAAATCTGGTTTTCTGACCTGCAATATGGAAATAGTTGATGCTTGTCTGTCAGATCATAGTGCTGTTTTATTTTATGCACCTCTGCTTTTCTCTCTGTCTGAAGCTCATCTCACCACCGAGGAAATGACTTACTTATTTAACACCACCTGCTCTTCTATCCTGAATTATGTTTCTCAACTTAAATTAAAAGAAGCCTTAGCCTAAAGGTCTGCCTTGGCTCAACAACATCACCAGAGCCTTAAGGACAGAGTGCAGAAGATCTGAACGGAAGTGTGACAAACTTTATTTTCTATTTGTGAAGCAACAGTCTTCACAAATATCAGGAAGCAGTTAAGGCTTGAGAACAAAATACTTTTCCATTAATTCTGTCATCTGCTAAAATTTCTAAACTTCAAAGATTCTTAAAAAGGTTATTTTCAGTCAACTGCTGCCTTACCTCAATCACAATAACATCCTGGAAAAGTTTCAGTCAGGTTTAGGGGCTCACCATTGCTAAAAGTGTACAATGACTTGCTCCTCTCTGTCGTCTCTGGAGACTGTGCCATACTGATTCTTCTTGACCTCAGTGCGGCCTTTGATACAGTAGATCATGATATTTTAATAGACTGCCTCTGGTACAGGGTCGATGTAGATGGTACTGCTTTGAACTGGTTCACATCCTACCTCAAAGATAGAAGGTTCTCTGTCAACACAGGCAATTTTTCCTCTCCACCAGCCAGTCTGTCCTGCGGGGTCCCACAAGGTTCCATCCTAGGTCCCATTCTTTTCGCCATGTACACACTTCCCCTTGGCCAAATCATTCAAAAACAATGGCAATTCCTTTCTTCCCCTGAAACCAAATGACCGGTCCAGTTTAATCAGTCTTGTGAACTGTCTTGAGGACATAAAGTGTTTGACTCTAAAATAGAGTGAAAGCAAGTTTATTTGCCCCCCCGAATCCATCAAGCTGATTACCAACAGTTTTGGCAACCCATCCACCCCTGTTAAACCACATGTCAAAAACCCTTATACTTGATTAGATTTTAAGGTTTTCCTGTTTGTCTATAAATCCCTTAATGGTCTGGCTCCCTCCTATATTGCAGACCTCCTAACCCCTTAGTCTACATCCAGGTCCCACAAGTCAGCTGTTCCAAATGTAAGCTCAGGGGTGACCGTGCCTTTGCTGTTGCTGCCCCTAGACTATGGAACAGCATCCCCCCTCAGATCAGATCTGCCCCTTTCCATCGACTCTTTTAAGTCCAGGCTTAAAACATACTTTTATTCTGTAGCATTTGAATCCTCCTGAGGATGGCTGATTGTTTTTTATGTCAGTATTTTGTTTTAACTGTGGATCATGCTTCTCTTAATCATGCTGTGGTTTGTACAGCACTTCGGTCAACAAGGTTTTTTGTCTTTATAAATAAATTTGATTGGATTTTTAAAAGAAGAGAAAAGTCTTTTCTTTATGGAAAAGATGTTTGAACTCTTCTCCTGACTGGCTTCAACAAGAGCTTGACTACGTTATATGGTTTGTTGATCTGATTTCCAACAACGAAATCCCAGATGGTTTCGGTGTAAGAAATTACTTCCTACAACATGCATAACACAGACAAAAGAGAAATGTTAAGGTTGTTATACACTAATTAAACATACCTATTTACTATTTAGTATTATATTCCATTTCTGCTAATAGAGCCTTCAAAGTGTTACACACTAGACCTTTAATATTGGGCTTGTTTTTGAAGCTGCTTATTTGTCTCAAGAGAGTTGTATTAACGTCACAGCTCGTATGGGTCATATTCAACTCTTACAGTCCTATTACTACTTTAAAATGATAAGATGTGATATTCACTGTTTTCTGATTTACTCTTTTACTTTGCCAGAATGCTGGAGCAAATTCTTTTATTTATTTATTTGTTTGTTTGCTTTTCTTGTGGTAAGTATGACTGAGGTGGTACAGTGGTGCATATTACCATTTTTGCCTCAATCTGCATGTTCTTCTCTTCTTTGCATTGGCTTTCTGCAGGGGCTCCAGTTTCCTCCCACAGTCCAAAAACAATGAAGGTTATTTGAGTTGAAAACTCAGCCAGCTTTTAGTCCCTCTTTTGAAAATGTATTTTAAAAACTAAAGAAGAAAACTTTCATATTAATGGTGTGTGGTCTTTGATTATTGTCAAGACGTTATCTACCCCCCAAAACAATCTTAAAAAAAGGACAGATCCAGTTGAGATTAAAAGCATCTTTAAGGCATAATTTATATCTGACAAATCAAACCCATTTACATATCAGGGCGTAAGGAGTGTGACCGATTATGGTACAACTTCTGTTGCCCCAATAAGAAACTGGCAGGCTTTTTCAGTGAGAAATCTGCCATCTGTTGGTGGTTTGTGTTCAGGGCTAATGGGATGCAAATTTTACTTCCTTAAGTGCTTCAATTATTAAAACTTTTTGTACAGAGTTCTGTTTTGAAATAAAAAACTGGAAAGGTATTATAAGTTAGTCACAGAAGACAGCAGCAGGCAGAGTTTTGGTTTGCTATGAGTGTTCACTCAGATCGGTCTCCATCCAGGCCTAGTTTTACCCCTGTATAATCAAGCCACCATGGAGAAGAGCTGCAGCATGATGACTGGATACTCTTAAGCCATAAATCATAATTTATTAATATTATTCTCTTGATCTTAAAAAGTTCAAGTAATATTTATGAATAGTGATGATTTCCAAAGCTACAAACTAGTTTCAAACCAAAATTGCAGTGGTATGTGGAGCTTTAAAGCCTAGAGGTACTTCACTGATACTTCACTGCCAATATGGTATAAGGTGTATATTTGTCTGTATTTTGCACTCAATTTAGGCCTGTCTTTCTCTAAATATAAATTCACCAACACATTTTAGTGTAAAAACCTTGCACTTGGATGTGATGACCAAAACATGATCGTTCTTGAACCATTCCAAACACATTGTGGAGCAATTTATTTGGAGTGAGATAATGAGCCAACAAAGCACATGTAGAAAATCACTGTGGCTCAGGTGCAGGATATAAAAGATCAATATGGAACACAAATATCCACACTCTGGAATTAAAGCTCTGCTGTGAAACAAGTCTTACAACAGCATCAACATTTCAACCAAGCAAGCCCTCCTCAGGAAACAATCTTTTTTAATTTTATGTAAGGAAATATAAACAAGACATTCCCCTTATTACCTGATTTTAAATAAAACAGATTAACTATTGCCTCTAGGCTTGCAGTTTTCTCGGATAAAGAATCTACCATTGTTTTGATCAAAACTGATTTCCTTTTTAAATGTGAATAGAACAACTTCAAGATATCCTCTTTAATTAACAGGGGGCTTGGTTTTCTGCTTTATAACTGTATCAGCATTCAACATTTGCTGTATAGTGTTCATTCTAAATGTGTAATGTGTTCTTCTTTACTTCTTTATGACTGTTATGAGTGAAGCTTTGCCTTGATTTGTTTGTAGGTTTCTTTTATGTTCAACCAAAGAATCACTGTGCCACCATATCTTGGCTGTGCTAAAAAAAACATAGATGTTAGCACAACAGTGTTATTTGTTTTGTGTATTCTCAAAAAATCTGATCTTCTGATGGGTAAATTGAAAAGATCCCCCAAGAGACCCTTTAGTCGGTTGAAAGCACAGACAGGGCGCAAAATGATTTTGACACAAATCTAGGAATATGTTTGATAAAACTGAGGACTTTGTTCTTTCATGTGACACCATAATTGTGAGAATTCTGATACATGTTATGTGAACACAAAAGATATCTTTGTTCATTTTTCAGAAGAAATGTCAGCAACAGACAAGCAATAAGGGCAAACTAGTCCAAAAAGGGTGGAGATATGCATGTAGACAGAATGAAGGCTGCACACTACAGCTAATATGGCACAATATTAATGATTTGGCTGATGACTTGGGTTTGTGGGCAGGTATATCCACTGAGTGGCTGATTAAGGGGAATGAGGGGCAGGTGTGCTGGCAGGTGATGCTCAGGTAACTGGGGAACAGTAGGACGAGCTTAGGACTTAGGCTGAGCTAACGGGGAACAGCAGAACCTGGAATTAAATGCTAAAATGAACAATGGACAAAAAAATATAAAGGTATATAAAGCTGGAGCTTTCTCAGTGGCAATAATGCTGCATGGCATATAGGATATTTGATGGCATCAAAAGTTCAAATGATTAACCAGAAAGGATCATTTAACATGCTTCCAAACAATTTGCATGCTCACAGTCACAAAGTGTGTTTTGATGTTTCACCCACTGAACTCTTTCTGTATGTGCGCAGTTTGTCCTTTTGCTCCCAGCTGGTGATCTCTCTCTGTTGATCTCCTGTCAGCACATGGACTGTCACTGCTCACTGATTGTTTTTTGTACTTACCTGTTACTTTATCTGGAATATTAGTGTCAAACATCAGATAATATAACCCTAAATATTTGCTTAAAATCAACTTGCTGCCATGTCTGGCTTATTAAATCACTGCAAAATGTCCATACTGTCAGTTTCAAGCATACAAGCTACAGGGTAATTTATATTATACAACACACGGTTGCACTATGAAAAGAAAATCCCAGTCCTGTGATAGACACATAGAACAAAACGATAATTAAGTTAGGATACCATATAAAATAAAATAAAATAAAATAAAATAAAATAATATATGCAGTTATATATATACATATACACACAGGAAATATTTGTAACCATTTGTAACCCCTAAATTAAATCAGACATCCTTAAATGACATTTCAGCAATAAAGCCAAAAGAAATAAGCAAAAATGTAGCAAAGTTTGAAGTAGCTACATCTACATTCACCACCTTTACCATTTTGGCATTACTAATAATTGCATTTCAATGAAACTCTTAAAGTTCAAATGCCAATGCCTTTTTACACCTTTGCCTTCTTACAGTTAAATACGAATTCAAATGTCAATTTAGCATTGGTTTTAGTGGTTAGTTTTGCCAACTCTTCTTATAGTTAGAGCACTGGCAGGAAGCTTGGTCCTCCACATTTGTATTTAATATACTGTATGGTGTATTTATAGAAAAATTTGCAAAATATGGTGCTAAAACAAACGCCTCTTATGGTTCTTTGGTATCCCCAACTTATGTACATAACTGGCGTACTTATTTAAACCCAAACCATGATCTTTTCCTAAACCTAACCAAGTAGTTTTAGTGCCTAAACCTAACCAAAATAACTATGTTACTATCACGCCAAAGGTCACCTGACCTCCTCCTTTCCTGCATGTCAAATACATTTAATACATGCAAGCTATTAAGGTAAAAAACTTTCAAGTACTTTCAGAGAAACGGGCCTCGGAGCAGTGGGCTTTTGTTTTGGGGCAAACAGTCTGTTGGACAAAATGGGCTTTTGGTCCAATAGGACAATTTTTCTTACTATTGAAGTTTCAGAATAAAGGGCCCATCAGAACAATGGGCTGTACCAGGATATTGATGGCTTATGTAAACAGTCTCAACAGCCAGTTAGCAGGTCTACGCATGTGTATACTGAACTGCAAAGGAGATTTTCTGTTCTTTAGGCTTAAAAAATGTATCCTCTGGAAATACTAACTAGTCTTTTGTTGAAATAAAATGAATCAAAAAAGTCCCACACTGCACACAAAACAGTCATACACATAAATATATATGCCCTCCACAGACAAACCGCTTTTGTGTAAGATTTACATTCAGAGCAGCACCTTTACCTTTGCCAGTTGGTCTGAGGAAGTCTCCCTTGGGGTGGCCCCAATGTGCTGTGTTATTTTTGTCTTTAAAGCTGTTGTATGAATGTAGCCCTCCTTCACACACGCTCAAACAAACAGCAGTTGCTTTCACCACTGCACACTACAGAGCTGATTCATCTTCTCTCTGGGCCAGCCACCACTAATCTTTTTGTAGCAGGGGAGTTCATCCCACAGTGAGCCTTGATCATAGACTTTATCTTACAAAGGTTAGACAAAACCATGTACACAGCTCAAGGAATATTTGTGAACTCTGAAAAATATCAATCAAAATTACAAGCATGTCTACAGAGGTGAGTTATATTAGGTTGAATGCCAAAGAACTGCTTTGTAAAATTCTGCAAGTGCTGCTCAAAGGAGCTCTTTATATGTTGAATCAATCAAGTTATTATGAATGATATTTCTAATCCCTTAACTTGTATTGTACTAAGTAACAATATTGTATACTACATCTATTTTAAGGTGCTGTATATGTACATCTGAATGGCAAAACAATTACTTTTTATGCTTTTTTAAAACACTGTCAACTGTCTTTCAAGGTTCAATTCTGTGACTCTGCCTGTATCATGAGTTTTCCATTCTCAGCCCCTCGGCAGTGTATGTTTAGGTTGGGAGCCAAGAGCACTTGGTCTATAGGTATTTCTACAGAGGGTTTCTAGTTATCTGGTTTTTGCAGACAGGTTTTCAGTGGCAAGAGAGCCACTGATACGGGCTATGTGAAGGTACTTCATTGATGTGTTGTGATAGAGGCTTTGCTTACCTTTTGCTGGCAAGGCAGTTTGCCGGCTAGGCGACCAAGCAAACAGCCTGCAGTACTCTGTCTGTGATAAGTATAATGAAACTGCTGAAGAAATGAGGTGAATTTCATGGACAATTCTCCATGCAAGTTCTACGTGAATGACACATAAGCAAAGTCAGCATACAGTATATTCTGCACGATGAGTCTAATGCACATAAATGCTGCATAATTGTGTAATAATTGCACTCAAATTGAATGTCCTATTGGTGATTTTCTGTACTCTTACAGAAAAGGAAGCATTTTTTTTTGTCATAAATGTATAACATCTTTCTGCATCCATCTCCAACTGTCGGTAGTGAATCATTTGAAGATATGTTTCTTTATTCTTTATATATTAGAGAAAACATAACCTAGGCTATAATATTTTCCGCCAGAATGCATTTAGATAATGGGTTGAGTGAAATTATAGTACTTGTCATCTGGCTGCTGCCAACAGCAAATGGAAATGATTTAGCCTTTCATTCTGCAATATGTTTACATTCATCCATTATCTACAGCTTTTCCAGGCCTGGGTCACAGCAGGTGGCCCAGATGCTTCTTCCTTGTTACTACTTCCTTAACCTCCTGAAATATCCTTTGGCAACAACTCAGGTCAGTTGGGATATGTAATCCTTCTAGCACTTCAAAGTCCTGCCCCAGGGCTTCTTTCTGGTTATACCTGCCCGAAGACCTGCAGAAGGGGACATCCAGTGGACTTCCTGATCAGATACTAGTGTTCTGCTCTGAGGTCCTTGTAGATGTCTGAGCTCCTCACCCTATCTCCAAGGGCAACATGCCGTACCTGCTCTGGTCTGTACAGCACTTTGGTCAACAAGGGTTGTTTTTAAAGTGCTTTATATACTTTGGTCTTTAATAAGAACCAGATTTCCATAGAGCCTTCTGCATTATAACCTTCACGCATGTGACCCCATGTTGCAATTGGATGTCGAAGAGAATTAGTTTTATACAAAAGTCAGAAGGTCCAAGCTTTCAGTGGCCTCTGTATTTAAAAACAGCTGTGCGCTGGGAAAGAAAATCCAGCACTCAGTGCATAGCAAAGTGGCTGAACATGACAGGACATCAGGGTACGGGGGAAAACAGTGAAGTGTTAGAGCAGCAATCAGATTAACAGATGTGAAGTTTACTGTCTAAACTGTCTACTGCAGCTACAGTAGCATCTACATTTAAATGGGATTACTAAAAACTTAAAAAATAACTTCAGCCTCACTTTTGTGCTCAACGCTTACTTACTCCGCAATCTTTTATATGACAGATTATTATTTGATGCAGCATGTGTTTCCAGTCAGTATTCCTGCCTGCTAGCGTCAGTGTCAAGGTTCTTTTGTATTTAATCCATGTAACATGTAGGTGGGTTGCCAGTTGCTCTATGTGTTAATAGGAGAACAGAGAATAAAATGAATGATCCTAGAATTTACTACAGAAACAGTGAGAGACAGTCAAGCTAGCTAAATATAAGGCTTTTTCAGAACTTCAGAGGTGGCTATGTGCACTACAGCCCTAATCCTCATTCAGCAAGTTCAGGTGCACAGGCGAAAATAACTTTGTGGACTTAAGTTTAAGTTTACAAGTTGTGTGTAATAGTCCCAAACATTGCTTTGCTCCAATATTTGATGAGGCGCATGATCAGGAGTTACACAGACTCTTGGGAAATAATTATGCTTTTTTCTGTATCCTTTTTACTGGGACATATAAACACATTTCTTAATTTTACCTAAATAAATCTGCACATGTGCCCTTTCATTTTTTGGGATATAAATCATACTGAAGTACTGATAACTGTGCAATATCCGTCTCTTTTTAAAGTACTTTAAGAGGTTTGAAAGTTTCCCTCATTGTTTTGTACAAAAATAAGGATTCTTCTTTCATTAACAGCTTAAAGTTCCAGTGTGTAACATTTTAGAGGATCTATTGCAGAAATGGAATATAATGTTTTCATTAGTCTATAATCACCTGAAAATAAGATTTTTGGTGTTTGTTATTCTGAGTTACCTTAGAATAATTTTTAACTTCAAGCGGGGCCTCTCCCATGGAGGCTGCCATGTTGAACCACCATGTATCTACAGTAGCCCAGAACAGACAAACCAAACACTTGCTCTAGATAGGGCTTTTTTGTTTTTAACGAGTATTCAAATGGTTGCAAACTGCTAATTCACTGCTAGATGCCACTAAATCCTATACACTGGTTCTTTTAAATGTAATATAAAATGTAATATTTAAACTGTTCCCCAGCATAATCTGCACCTACTTTCATAGGAATAATCATCACCTAGATACAATTCCCAGTCTTCAGCCTCAGAGTTGCTAAGCCATAATTTTGGGCACAATTTGGTCATTTTGAATTCACTTGTTAATGGAAATGTCCCCAACTGTGATATTTGCGGGAACTACGGCACAACAAATGTGTTTAAACACAGAGTTTCTGAGTTAATCATGAGACAGAACACACAGAGCTGCAACAAAAGAGGAAGGATAAGAAGCCCCAGTGACCAAAACAAATGAGTGTCCAGGCAAGCTGCATGCGTAGTCTTTGTCAGGAACTAACGCACTTCACTATCAGCTTTTGCAGTGCAGCTTTTTTGTTATTTACTATTATTAGGATTATTTGCAGGCTAAAACATCAGCCCTTTCCTAAATTTTATTGTTAAAAATTACATAAAAATCTTTTCTCTTCTGGGATATTACTATACAGAGCGTATCAGAAATGATCAAAAGTATCAGTATTAGCAAAACCTGCCTCAGTATTACATGATACTGGATTGGCAGTCGCTTTAAAAGAAACTAGTCTATCCTCAGTTTGTGTCCTTGAATCTTGGTTTGTTTCCTACAAAAACTTTCAGACCAATCTTTACATCTCACACTGTAATAAAGACATACAGTTGGGGTGGCTGTGGCTCATTATTGTTGTAAGCGAAACACCATCAAGTCCTCATGCTTCTCATTCGTGCACACTGAGAACGATATGCAAATGTGTGGTTTGTTTGACGCTGCACTGTATTGTTCAATACAGAATATTCTTTTGTCATCATAATTGCAGGTTGTTATTTAAGACCTCTGGTTTCCCCAGTTGCTCCATCTAGTCCCCGTAGTCTGATACTTTTTCATGAAGCACTTTATTGAAGTCTGAGGAATGTAAAGTTTGTTACTGTGCTCAATCTGTACTGATACACTCAGTATCAGCTCAGCCTGATTCCAAAGAGTAGCCAAAAACAGCATTTTACTTTATGTCTTTATCTGTTCAGTCTTCTTCTTTGGATACGAATTCACATATAGCTACTTTCATATCTATAGGTTTGGATGAACTTCTGGTTAGATATCATATGATGGTGAATGAGAATGATATGTGTATTTATGAGACTGACAGAAAGCTTGCCCGTCTCCTTATAGCCTTCATTGCTGTGTTTGTGCAATAGCAGTAACTATTGTGAATTAAACATAGTCTGCAGAATAAGCATGGTTATCTGTTATTGTCTAAAAGTGATCTCCAGTGTTGTGTACATGAATAGAAGGGCCTGATGGTGATGGTGATGCTGGTCCTGCGGTTCCTAAAGTGAAAAGCAACTACATGGTTCCGATGTTCGCCACAGGGAGCGGTACAGTGTCAGTTTGACATGAGACCACAGGCTTACATTACTACATTTGTATACATAAATAGAAATACACACAGTAGTAGGGGGTTTGTCACAATTCATTTCAGTTGAACAGAGCACAAATTCATCATTGACCATCGTTAAAAGAAAAGACAGTAAAAAGAGAGACATTGTTCTGAGGAAAAAGGAGAGAAAGAAAATGAGTCATAGAATTTCTAGGATAATGATTGTTGTAAGAAAGTCCCCGTGGGGTTCTGACATAAAAAAGCAATTGACTAGATTGACTTAAATGAGCAATGTTCAGGAGCGTGCAGGCATAGAGAAATTAAGCCTTCAGAATCATAAAACCTATCACTGCAGGGATGTTCAGATCACAGTTTTGTGCTACAGTAGATGGGAAATTTTAAAGCAGAGAGCAATGTAAGCCCCTGTACATAATTGCAGGACAGTATACCACTGTGGAGCGCTGGTCATGAAATAAGAAATCTTAAGCTGTTCTGTTTCAAATGTTGCTTCAGTTACCCTTTGGTACAATGTAAAATAATTCTAGACTCACACAATGGATTCCGATTTCCCTGTAACTATATTGATCTGTGTTGCTACTCAACTAGGTTCTTCTGTTGTCATTGCTTATAGCAATGTATTTCCTGAACTACTGATATAAGGTTTAGAAGTTTAGAAAAACTTAATGAAAAGATGTAATCAGGGGTTAGGAGTTCAAAATAAGAGAGATTGTCCTCCCAGGAAAACATATGTTCATGTTAAAGTGAAATGCCCTTTATTGTATTTGTCCATCGGGACCCTTCGGGAGCAAGTGTGATGTTGTTATAGAGCCACAAAGTCCACAAAGTGAGGAGGTCATGGTGGTTAGATGGGTCAACAAAATGTCTGCCCTCAACTCAGGAGATGTTGAGGGCAGAAATTTTGTGAAATATTGATGTTTCCTGTAACCTACCAACAGTGTTTTGCGAGTTCACACAATTTTCCACACTGTTTGTAGCAGTTTTGGAAGGTACAGACAGATTACATGCCACAATTACAGCCAGCTCAGAGTCCTCACAATTCCTTCTGTCTTGTCAATTTCAGACCCTGCCACTCTCTGTTGCCCTGCAACAACCCCTTTTCCCCATTATTACCCATTAGCTGGCCACCCCCACCTAGCTATACACCTGTTGCCACTTTCCCCATCAGCCTTGTAATATAGTATGAACCAGCCTATCAACATTCATTCCCTGCCAGATTGTTCTTCTGTCTTAGCCAGTCTTCTGATACTGCCTCTCCCTTTGGACTTCTGCTCCATAACCTAACCTTTTCTGGACAAGGTTGCCTGTTTTTTCTCTGCCAGCCTAGTTTTGACATTTTCCTGTCCCTGACAATGAGTAAATGCTAACTTTTACTTTTATCCTGTTGGTCTCTGAGTTGTGTTTCTGGGTTCAGACATGTTTCCACTGAGCTTTACTTTATGTTGTCCTGCCGGTAGAGGCATCAGATCAGAAAACACTTATGTCTTGTTCTAAAGGGAAGTCAGCTTTTGAAATTTGGTGCAGTTGTTGCTATGTTGAAAATCTGTCAAAACATTCCTTAAAAAATGCTTTGGCCATATTCCTTGCTGGCAGAGGTTTAAAGTTGGATGAATATGCACTTTATTTCTCTTTGTTTAATATCTGCTGTCTCTGACTGCCTTTGGAGATTGCCTAAGGTTACAGAAAGAAGGAACTAATTCGTCTTTCCCTTGTGTGCCTTTTTGCTGTTTGACTCAATGACCTAAGAAGCAGATGTCATTTAACATTCATTCCCTCTCTTCCTTGGTGACCTAGTTTTACTGTATCATCTTTTCCTCTCACTTTATTTTTTTTTATCATACACTTTTTGGTTTCAGTCTCTGTATTACCTCTTTCATCTCTATTACCTGCCCAGTCTCCTCCATTTTTCCAGCGGGAATAGCAACACTAGTTTTCCCACACCCATGCACACATACATACACCTCCATAAAGAATTGCACAATCAAGGGCAAAGCCCCCATTCTACTCTATGATTAGAAACGGGCAGAGAAGGCTGTTGCTGTGCAGACGGTCGCAGATTAAAGTTAAAAAGCAGAACCTCTTACAACAGCTATACCAGACCTTGTGGTTTCTTTTCCTCTTACCATGCATACAACTCTGCAAACATCTCTAGCCAAGTGGGAATACTCAAAACCACCACCAGGCATGATAACCCAGTAATATGGAGGTACGTATGTGTGATAAATCACAAGTTTCTCTCTCCTTCTTTTTCCTCGTGTTTTCTTCTAGATGCTTTACTGTCCTCCACATTAGGAATTAGTTTTTTTATGATTGTATCACAAGCTAATAAAAGCCTCCCAGAGAGCACAGAAGACAGAAAATGCACATGCCTGTTTCACATTAGAGTTTTATGACTTTCTTTTTACTCTCTCAATCATTCTTTCTCTTGTGTCGGCTTTTTTGGGGTAATAAAATGGAACAAAACTCATAAATGACATGAGGAATCGATAGGCCTGCTAGAAACGAGGTTATGGGAGGCAGTTCGGTGCACTAATTTCTGGCCACAGCCTCTGCAGCCCTTTAATTAGTTTATTCGTTTCTAAATGCAGACAGAAGATTTAAGAGTGCTCTCTTTACTTGCTTCTCTGACCTAAATGGAATAAATTGGACTGGGATTAGTTCTCGGCACAACACTCAACATGTGATTGGTGAAAAATGATTCCTCCCACAGGACATTGTAGAAGCCAGGATATAAAAAGCCGGAGGGAAATGAGCCGTCTCAGGATTGCAACTTTCTTTTGTTCTTAATAACTCCACATTGTAATTTTCTGGTCTGATAATGGTCATAAGTTTAACATTATCACATTATATTTTTTACTGTATTGCTGTCATTGTCTTCTTGAATTAAACATCTAAATATAAATATAAGCCATGTCCACCTCCACAGGTGTTGAGCTATTTTCGTTCATAATGCAATGTACAGCATACCAGCAGATGACACAGACTGGACCACTGTTGCTATGGTAGTGAAACAGGTGTTATTAAAAATGGGGATCTGAGTCAAGGCACGGAAATATATGTACGCTGATGTTGTGATGGAAGTAAACGTTTATCTACCTAAATACGTAAAATGGTTCAAATGTGTTTTTCCAGTCAGTAACCAAAGGAATAGGGATGTAATTCAAATGCAAATTGAAATGCAAATAAATGTAGGTCCCTTGCAGAAAAATGGATCAGAGGAGGCATTTAAAAAAGAACAGGTTGTATATGTGATTGGGTGTTTGTTCCCTTTGTTTATGTGCTCTTTGTATGCAGACTGTGTGCATTAAATGCAGTTGACTTGATTGCTGATGTATGGTTGTTGCCTTGTGGTGTTGTATTGTAATTTGACATTGGTAGACCTGTCTTTTCTTTGGAAATTGCTACATATACCTACCTGTCAATGCCCGAAAAGACTATAGTGGAGGTAAGAATTTCATAACATAAATCAGTCAAAATAGATTTGCATAACTAGAATTGAAATATCAGTTTCATGCCTTATGTATCCCCAGACGAGGAGTGTCTTCTCATCAAATATTAGACATTTTGATGCACAATTGTTCAGTCTAGAGCTGGAAGGTCAAACCTGGCAAGGCAAGTATAAAGGTGGACATGGTTAAAGTCAATACAAATGATGCAAAATCTAATTATAGTGCAGTCTTTCCTCCTCACCCACAACTGGAGTGCTGCCACCGGTGGCCAAAAGATATATTGCAGCAATACGATATTTTCTCATAGAGAGAGATCTTTTCTTCTTTTGTCTTCTTAGTTTCCTCCATCACTACCGACACTGCTCTGGCAGAGCAAAGGTACGGTCCTTGCACTGGCACATCTCTCCGTCAGGTTTTTCACCAAGATTTGCCACCTAAAAATGTGCAAAATAAGATTGCCTAGCATCCAGTGTGCTTGTATTTTCCACAGTCTTCCAGGAACCAATTTTATTATCCGCTGAGTGACTGAAATGTCAGATGTCTGGGAGATCGACAGCAATCTGTGATAACGGTCCTGGATCAGGAATAAGTTAGGAGTCAAATTGTGAAATTAAACACAATCAAGTGAACATCTTATTCACTTTACCCTGATGATTTGTTGTAGAATGCAATCTATGTAAGCATTGTTATCACCCATGCACTCTTCTTGTCTCACTGTGAAACAAAAAAAAGTCCTTTTAAAGCCAGTGGGGACATGGTTTAGAGTGAAGATAAATGCTGGTTGGTCAGCTATGCCAAAAACTTGAGCAGTATCTGATATTTCTGCAGAGGAACCGAAAGAGGACATCAGTGGGGTCAGTGTTGCTGAAAGAAATGAATGGAGAAGATAATGCGCAGCCTGAATTCCCTGAGCTTAGTGAAGTATTTTGCCTCCCTCCAGCTCCAGTGCAGCCATCAACCTTTTGAAGGTCATTACATGGATGTGTATTGAGAAGATTAGGAAGAAAAGGGACGACTGTTGGGGTTGTCAAACTAATCATTAGAGGTATAATAATCTATAATCTGTTTGTACAAGCGTAATTATAAGAATCAGTGTGTGTTTCTGTGTGTCTTGCCCGTGTGACTGTTTGCCTCTTTAGGTGTGTACCTATACTCCTGAGATTCATGTGGCCTGTTCCTAGTGTACAGGGGGTGTGTGGTGCCTTTTTTTCCTATTTCCTGTGGCGCAGCTGCAATGTGAGTAGTGTTGCTGTTTAATTGACTGGGCTCTGTGTCTGCCATGCTTTGCTACAGACAGCACGGCCCAGTCCTTCGGGAGGAATGTCATCTCTGCGCAGGCAGCTTTACACCAAGGGCTCAAGGCTTTGGCAGCCTACTTTAACATCTTGACACAACTCAGCCAGCTAATGAACAGCATTAGACACCCATGGGCCAGCACATACAAGCTCATGGACAAACACACACACACATGTGCATCCAAGAAAACCTTTTTATTATCTTTGAGTCTCACACAATTTCAGTATGCTCCAGAAATTGTTTCTGATTATCTCCTTTTCTCAGCAGATTGACTTTTCTTTACACTTTGTCTTTTTGTCCCTGACTTCCTCCCTATGTTACAAGTTTGTATGATTTTAAAATATCTCGGGAGTTGTTCTACTGGATTCATCAAGCAGACAAAGACAGAATCAGATTCTTTTTCATCTCCACTAAAAATATCGATTTGAGTTCTCTTTTATTGGATTCTCCCTTTTTTTATGTGTTCATCTCTCCCCGTTTCCCCCAGTTATTTTCCTTATTTTCCCATTAGGATACCACCAAGGTCAGTTCCACTATTAGTTAAATTTATACACGGATGGTCACGTTTATATTACTTTCCCAGGTGAGCAGGGCCATACATTTCTCATCTAGTGACCCCAATCTGCCTATTATGTGGAGCTGAGGAGAGGAAAAGACCTATATAACAGACGTGTTTGCAGTACTGTATGTATTAGGTTAGTATGTACACTTCCACCTTTTTACCAGCTCTGGTCACTGACAGGTCTGTTCCAATCACCTCATATGGCCCTGACATAAATTGAACCACTTTCTCAAAAGGTTCAGTACAAGTTGTCACTTGACTTCATACTTACACTCACAGAAACTGCAGAGAGGAAGATTTTCTTTTGCTTTATAACTTTGACAACCTTCTTAATTTAATAATGTGTTATTCCCTTAGAGTGGCATGCTGCTTTTTCAAAACCACTTACTCTGAGACATAACTCGGAAATGGTAGGATGTCACCATTAATTCCAAGCAAGTACTAAAAACTCTCCCACAGACGCTTTTTAACAGCCATCTAAATCGCTTTCCTTGTAGTAGATTCGGACAAATAAGATGAAAACTGTGATAGAATAATGTAGCCAAATGGCTACAGCAGTCTGTCTGTCAGCTCTTATGGACCATGAAACATTTTCACTTCTTCAAATGGACACTCAGTCAGTTGTTTCATAAGTTGCTTGACAGATTCAATTTCACACACAGAAATCAGATATTAGAAATGTATAGATGTACAAAAACCAGTGACATAACATTACACCTAAATGCATGAACAGAACAACATTCAGGAAACCTGTGTTTAAGTTAGTCCTCCACTGTGGAATCTTGTAGGTTTGGTAATATCTAAAAAGTATCAATATTTTTGGAAATAGACTTTTTTGCTTTCTTGCTGAGAGTTAAATGAAAGAGCGATACCACTTTAACTTACTTTCTCATTAATAACATCTTTTTTGTTTCATGTATAGGCCTACTAAAACTGAAACATTAAAACAACATTTTTTGGTTTTACAGGGAGTGCAGTGTTGTTTCTTGGTCTGTTGCAGTGACTGCTGGTAGTTCCAGCATTAAACAATCCAGATATAATGAGTTCTTTAGCTTTAGAGGTGGAAGTTGGCCCTTGCACTCTTTGGAAAGAGCCAGGCTGGCTGGCTTTCCCTTTCTTCTCTGTGTCTTTAATGCTAAAGTTAGCACATTTGTTTGCTTAAGCTTTATATTTAGCGTACAGGGAGATTTAAACAATACCAATATTTCCATCTAACTCTCTGCGAGAAAGCAAGAGTCTTTGACAAAAGTTTTATAATTTTTTCACATTGAGTTCAAATGGACATGAATTGGTAAAACTCAAAAGTGAAATGAAATGCAGCCACAATTAATGTTAGTAGTGGACTGTGAATACTCAGCTCAGATTAAATATTAAATTCCCCCCACTATATTTTAAGGATACTTAAAAAGCCCTGCAGGTATTGTGTTTAAGATTACTGTGACTGGCAGTAATGGAAAGCTATTAAAATTCTGAAAGCCTGCATCTGCATTAATGTCACACACACTGATCGCCCCCCATGTGGTGAAATGCAGCACATAAATTATTATTACTTCAGTTCATTCCCTTGATAATAAAACATAAGCGTTCAGAGTTGGTTGCCATTATGCCTTCTTGATTGATTAGAGGGTCAGTGGATAATCCTTAGATGCAAGTCATTTAGCCGCTACATATTAACAGAGCCTGTCAAACCCAGCTAATTAAGGAGCATTAAAATGGAGATGACAGTGTTTGGCAGGACATCACCGATTCTGGTCACTGTGGATTTATCTGCTGTTGGCAGGAATTGTGTTTGTGCAGGGAAAGAAAAACAGCATACTTAATATTTAAATAGACAGATTTTGTTTATGTATATTTATGTTCATGACTATACTGTGTGTATGATATGGATGTTCAATAGTTTTTTGTAGGTTTGTTTTTCATAAAATATGAATGTGCTTTTTGTATTTACTGTTGCATTAGTAGTAGAAGAAGTTAAAATACAGTGTTAAAGCTATCTTGAGAGTCAAATTAAACTGCCTGTTTTGTTTTTTCTTTTGCTTTAAAATGCATCTTTAAGTTACATACCCAGTGTTCTCCTTTCAGAAAGAATCAGAACCAAAAAGTTTTATATTAAATGTTTTTGGTTTTATGATTGCTGTTAGCATAAAGTTGCTTTCTGTCATAGGCAGGCAGTCACGGTCAGAGAGAACAGCCTGTTACACAACACAACATTAGCTAGGTATTCACTTTCCCACAAATGTCTCCTTTTATCTAACTTACAAACACGAACACACGTTGTCCACCTCGGCATGTAGAATGAGCTACCAAACGTCTAGCTCCACTGTTAATAAAACATAGACACTGACACACATCTTCAGAAGCTGAACGTGAAAAACAAATTTCATTTATTTATTTAAAAAAATATAAATCAGTTTAATGTTTTGTTTGGAGAGGGGGTGTGGTGGCTTTTTTGCCTGTCTTGAACAGGACATCTCAAGATAGACAGAAAAGCGGGAAAGATGGGGTTGACATGCAACATAGGGCCACAGGTCCGACTCGAACCCATGCCTGTGGGCTGACTCTGAACCCTGCAAACCTATACAAAAAAGGATGTTATGACCATAGGACACAGGATCACAAAGGAATCTTTGCACACCTCCAAAACCTCCATAACATGTAATGCAAACCTGAACATCAAGCAACCTGACTGATCACTAGTATAACAGAAACAGCCATGCAATCCTAGAATGTACCATGACCATGTTCGCCTATGTACAGTCTGGAGAAACATGTTTCAGCACTGAGAAAAATAAAAAATGAGTAACTGTGCATTGACGGGACTTGGTTTGAGCTTCTTAGAGCATATTATTGAAAAGAAATCATCTGTCTTTTTGAAGGAAAGCCTTTACAAAACTCAAAGTCTCAAAATTGACATGCACCTTGAAAGTATTGTCTCCTAGGACTCGGGTTATATTAAGCAACTCACTTAAAATCCTCCTCAAAAATGTGTCAGTGCATAAATACTGTGTTTGGAAGACTTCTTTTTTATCTTTTTTGCTCAAAGACTGGTGTGTGGAGCAGAATAAGGACTTCCAGCGAGGTGCAGCCAGGAGTTACAAGGGGACACAGCCATGGCCATGCTGAATAAGGTGACCCACAGCAGATTATTTGCAGACAATGAGCTGTGGATTCTGGCAGCTTTGCCTCTTTGTCTCTCCCCCCCTCTATCTATCATGACCAACTCTTTGCTGCCATAAGTCCTTATCACATCCTACCCTTCATATCACTGCCTGACACCCTGACTGGCTGATGATCTACCCCCACCCCCTCTGTTGCTCTATTACTTTCTGGTTCATTTATCCTTATATGAATGGTGCACCTGTCTCATCTTACCTCTGTCTCACAGAGTCTCTTATCTTGTATTGCTATCTCCTCCTGAACTCTTCTCCTCCTCTAATAATTTTTCTCTTCTTGCTCAGATTTTTGTCTCTAGTCCTCTCTTCTCATCATCTCTCTCCTCTCCAGTACATCTCAACTGCTCTATCTCGACAGAACAGGTTTAAGAAACAGGATACTGCTCCATCTGGTTTTGGGACAAACTTTGAAGATGTCAGTCCTAATTTCAACCCTGACTCTCCCTCTCTAGTCATTCATTATCACTCCCTCAGCCCAAACACCAGATAGTACACAAACAGAAAGGTAGCATCATCCCCTTATCTCTTCTGCTGCCCTGCATTTTTCCTGGACACTCAATCTTGTGCTGTGTAGCTTTGTTTTTATTTCTCTGCTCTTTTTTTTCTTCCCTTGCCTTTCCTTGTGCCTGTTCTGCTTCTTTCCTCTTCAATTTATCATTTTTCCTCATATCTATTCTTTCTTTCCCACCCTTATCCCTCTGTCTCTCTCTTGTTTTATTGCTCTGTCCTAGGTTGATCCTAAGTCATTGCTGAAACAGAGAGTGATGACGATGATGATGAGAATAGAGCACGGAGAGCGAGGAGATAAATATAGAGAATAACTCCCCTCCTCTTCGATGAACCAGGACAGTTTCAGTCATTATAGCAAAATTGTATCCTCATTAAATCCGAGAAGCACACATATTTTTATGTAAGGACATTGCATTTATTTCCTGGAGGTTTACCCTAACCTTAACCGCTATATGCCTTACCCTAGTGACCACTATAAAGCTGTATGTGGGAACATCCGTGCTTTGAACTGACTGTGGATATCAGCATGACAGGCTCATAGTGACAATGTTACAATACTGATGCTTAGCAGGGATAATGTTTACCATATTCACTATTTTAGTTTAATGTGTTGCATGCTTGCATTTGCTAATTATATATCACGAAACACAGTATAGCTGAGGCTACTGGGAACATCATTAGGTTTTCATGTATTCTTATAATTATTATTATTATAAACAAAAGTATTGGAACAATTAGATGTCTACATATACCACCCCAAAATCCATACCTTTTACCTTCACCTTGCTAAATACTGAAGCTTCCTACGTGGGCACCAACATAGACAAACAGTAGACCTTGCACCACAGAATCCTCGATTCTTAGGGATACTGGGCTGCACACACACATTCACATTAAAGTCTTCAGGGATGCTTACTTACTTTTCTCTGCTGCTTAAGTTAACTGAATGTAGAGATGTTTACATCTTGGCTCAATGTAGTTTTTTTATTGTTTTGAGGCTTCCTGCAGAGGAGAAGCGTTAAAGGTCCAGTGTATAGGATTTAGTGGAATCTTTAAGCTACAACTTCATCGCTTCACCCCTACTATCCAAGTATTTTAAAACGCGAATGGCCCAATCTAGTGTTTGGTTTATCTATTCAGGGCTACTGTAGAAACATGCCAGTTCAACATGGCGGACTATAGGAACTCGCTTCCTCTGTAGATAAAGGTAACGTTATTTTATTATTCTAAGGTAACAAATTCACAATGATTCATATTTCCAGGTGATTATATAGTACTGAAAACATCTAAACACCTATATATTCTAAACCTATACCTATCCTATACCTAAATATTACCCTCCTTAGCTGCCTGTTTTTACAGGAAATACGTAAATGTGTGGAAGCAAACAGCACTCTGATTTTCGTTTTACCTGGACTTTAAATGGTAAAGCACAACAACAAGAAAACTCTTATGACTCAAGAAACATTTTTAATAGATGACTCATGTAACCTTTAATTAGTAACCTGCCACGCTGCGCCATAGGCATCTAAGTTGCCTGAAGAAAAAGAGCTTCTGGCAACGTTATTTACTCAAGGCACTTGAAGTCACTGGTCCGGGTGTTTTATAGCTGATGGACAAAGCCTGTGAGCATATCAGGAGGATGATGATGCTGTCTATATGATTCACTTCTATTGTTATACCCTGACACCCCTGAATCCATCACTACCTACATGAGTTCGATGAGAGTTTCTAGTCTTCTTTTCATGTCTCACAGTAGCTTCATCCACAGAAGTACAACAGCAGTTTGGTTGTTGATGACCAGCATCAGGGGTGCGTCATTCTCTAATCTTTGTTTGACTGCTCAGCAGCAGTAGGCTGGAGTGCTTTCACTGACCTTGGCTCAAACTCTTTTGATATGAAAAGGGATACTGGGCTGCACATCCACATTAAAGCTTGCCTGCGATTTACAACCACACAGAAAGTCACATTTTATATTTCTGATGTTCAGCTAACCTGCTTTCTACTGAGTCTCTTGGTTACATTAGCAGTTAATTGGAAATAATTAATTGGAAGTGAACCAATTGAACACTGTCTCCATTTTCCCTATAATTAGTACCATATCCAATGGTTCTCTCCAGGAACCCTCATAAGCAATTACAGTTATTATCAGGTCTTTTTTTTTAGGAAATATGATGAGATGTGACCCTTAAATTAACAAATGTTTCCTCTCAATGTCAATTTTAAAATGAGGGTTTCAGATTACTGCAGTGACCTATGTTGCTAATATGCAAATAGTGATCTAGTTAGTAATTCCATGCCAGCATTCAAAATGATATCTATCTGTGGCGTTTTAATTCCTTAAATAGGCCTTGCTAAAGTGCATTGATCCTAATTATATTTATCTTTTTTAACTTGTGTCTAATAAAACCATGATCAGTCTCAGTCATAACCTCAGTCATACAGGGTTAGATCTTCATTATCATGTATATCCAGCGGTGTACTAATCTAATTTGAGCAGACAGTGGTACAATTGGGTAATTAAAGCCACTTAGGAGTAGACAGTTA
Organism: Dicentrarchus labrax; assembly: GCF_905237075.1. NCBI lineage: Eukaryota > Metazoa > Chordata > Actinopteri > Moronidae > Dicentrarchus > Dicentrarchus labrax. The sequence continues at coordinate 15,369,664 of NW_026136710.1, read as the reverse complement.
AAACTAAGCATGAAGCCCGAAGGCTACGTTGTGTTGGGTAACCTACACTATTTCTTTTTTATTAGCAAAAGCTGAGTACGTTTCTTTTTCTCTGCAGGAAGGAGAGAGTAATATAATTAATGTAAATTCCTGGGGCATTTTTGCTATAGCTGGATTATTTAAAAAATGATTTTTAATGACACCAATTTTCTGCGGCAGATTTTACACTAGCAGTTTTTATATCTTATGGAATGTTGAAAGAGCAGTTTAACAACTACAAAGTTCTCAGTGAAGATTAAATCAAATCAACAGAGTCAAAATTAATATGTATGTATGTATGAATGTATGGCTCTGTTTCTGTTGGTGAAACAATGTTAAATACCTTGAAGCCAGAGACACACTTATAATTGGGATATAGTTGCATAAAATACAAGAGGTCAAATTTATTGAGAATTCTGTAAGGTTTATCTAAAATTTGAATAATGTGTGCAGTGGAGCAGGAAGTGTAACCTCTCCTTGGGAGCAGAGAGAAAACAGAAAGCTTGGCACACACAATGGCTGGTAATGTGCCACTGTGAACCATCTTTAGTGCTAAAAATGTTTTAGTTCCTACACTTTTATTTCTCAACAGAAAGGCTTATTGACGGGTATAAAAATCTGTGTGGAAAAACCACTCAATTGTAATCACTTTTTACATCTCTAAGAACATATTTTTTTTATTTTATTTAATGTCTAATGCCAATATTTTATCACGCCCATCCACCATTCTCATCTCCACATCTTTATGTTCTGCCTTTCTACATAAAAGACCACTTCCTTCCAACTGAACATTGTTGGAACTGGCAATATGGACATATTTCCCATGATAATAGGCTGCTTTATTGAACATGTTTAAAATTGAAAAAAGATGTCTGGAACAAAAAACTTGTTTTTCTTGACAGTGTCATGTGACATGTGGGCTTTTTATGTCATGTTCTTATTTAATTATTTACAAAATGCTCTACCCATGGTCTTGAGCAGACTAAAAATGATATAGAAATTAATAACGGTTATTTTTCCAACACTTTTATTTACCATTGTTGTAGGCCTAATGTGATTCTTACAATTTTAAAATTGTGTGGCCATTACGCACCAAATAATTTATTCTTTCAAGAATTCACACATTATATAGGTTTTCTGGTTTTCTTCTGAGAAAGATTTCAGTTTCCTTGTCCTAGGACCTGGTGCAGTAGTGCCCTGACATGAGCTGATTTGTATAAAGAAATACACTTAAGGCTGAGATCATACTTTACTTACACCTACTTTTTTATTTTTTAGCATCCATTGAATTAAATGACAAAGCAGGAAATGGAAGTTGACACTATGGCATGGACATAGTTTGTTTCTGGTGTATTTGGTGTAATTTGAGAACCCATATATTGCATTATATATCTTATTTATTTATCTTTTTGGGAGTCAAATTTTGTAAAGGGAAGACGACAGGCTTGGAGATATTTAATGCTGAGGTTTGTCTTTTTGGAACACTGCCAGTAGAGAGTGAGCTGCTAATGGCCACTAAGTCAGGGCCAAGTGGCCCAATCCTTTTTTGTAATGTGTGTTACTAATGGGCTAAGGGGGGTCTCATCTGTGACATTACACTGTGTCTCACAGTGAGATGGAGCACATTTGTTCATGAAACTGGGAGTAACAAATCTGTCAAATATCTTTAGTTTTATTAAAAGAAGCAAAAGATTTTCTCACAGTCACAAAAATAGTATGGCAAGAGAACCATTGATAGGACAATGAATAGGAGTCTTGGTTTGTGACTCTTAGTAGTTATTAGCTCAGACACATATAACAGGGCATATAATGTTCTTTTAGCAGATCATTTATCCTCAGGGATCTTTTGTCAGACCTAATTGTCTCGGTTTTACAGGGAGCAGTAATATCCAATGAAGAGAAGCAGACATGATTAAAATCACTAAGTAGTCCAGCAGTACTGCCTTATAGATATTACTTTATTTAAATCAGTTTGAGTTAACCATTTTAAGTGGAAGCTTTCAACGTGTAATCTTCATAGTACCCAAATCTATTTTTTCTTGGGGGTTGCCTGAAACGTAATTTCTACAAACTGCTGTAAGACCGTAACATCAAGACATGGCAGTATACTACCAAGCAACATTGTGTGTGCTTCATGGTCTTTTAAGTTATTATTTTTGGGGAGCATTTTATGCTTTAATCAGAAATCACCAGAGGGGAAAGAGGACAGGAAACAAGGGAGAGAGAAAAGCAACTAAGGTCTCCAGCTGGACTTGAACGAGGGACATTGCTGGTTGTCATCTTAATTCCTGAGCAACACCAATTGCTCTGTGGTCTTTGTAGCGGAAACTGGCAAATGCACTTATGTGGCTACCAGTAAATATTCTGCAACAGCAAAGTAATGATCATAGTCCTGGTCAACAAAAATAGAAAATTTAACCCTAACTTTGGAAAGTATCAACTATATTTAGCTTGAATTGATTCAGTCTGGTAATGCATCAATTATATTATTATAATTATATTATTTTATTGTTGGAAGTATAATATTGCAGGATTTTACACAAAGTCTGTTTACTGGTCTTGGGAAGTACCACTGCATAGTGAAATATGTCGTATAAAGCCTTTTTGTGACTCCAGGGGATAAACTGCCTCAGTCATTTGAGTCATAACAACCCAGATCTTCGACTGAACTGTTGGGTGTCGAGCTGCATTGTGGGTTATGTGCCTGGTTTCAACAATGAAGAAGAATGTGCGGAACAAAACAGATGATATCTGTTTCTGCTGCATCAATTTTGATCAATGCAAAATGAGCAGAGGGCTATTTATGTTTAGTTTTCACAGCATTCAAATGTAGAATATGAGTTTAAGAAGGAGAAACCCTAATTGTTTTTGAGTCAACAAAAACTGTTTTAATTAACATATTTTGTGTTTTTTTTAATGTTAGTTAAACTCAAGTTTATACAGGAAAGATGAACGAATGGAAGCACTTCAACAGCTTCATTTTCATTCTGCCATCTGTGGGTTATCTCACTTGCTGTACTCACATTCTCCTCTCACATCCATTTCCTCTTGGAAATTCAAGCCAATTTGTCATTATCAGTTGGCTGTAATTATTCCCACTTTATGGTGCCATTCTGAAGATCCTTTGAGTAAATTCTACAGATGGAATCATTTAAGTACCAGTTTTTAAAACACTTACAGTATGTGAACAAGCCAGAAATTAAAAGATCGAAGGGGGGAGGTTTCTGCTCATTCCTCCTACACATTTCCTGTGACTGTCCTAAATGACGCCTATTCTGTCTTTGCTCAGTGAATCTCTTTCTCTCTCTCTGTCCTTGCCGTTTCTTTCTGTCTTTGCCTCTTCTCTATTCATTGATCATTCTCTCTGTCTGCCTGCCTGTCATTTCTTCTCCCTGCTTATTAGTAAAGGTTAAATGAGCATGGCCTTTTTTTTCAATCTGTTGGACAAATTTAAAGAGATTTTAATATCGGCTCAGATCAGTCCTGGCTGCGTCTCTCTGTCTTGTTCCAGTATCACAACAAGTGCTCTGACCTAAATAATAAAATAGGGCAATATGATTAGATCAAAATGACCCACACAAGCGCTAAAAACAAGGAGACAAATGATCTGCCAAAGTCAGGAAATGCAATCACAGTTGAGGTTTGTTGGACATGCCGTTTTGCTTTAAAATGTATGCCAAATGTACCACTAATAAAGCTATGCGTAGTAAGGTGTTATGTATGGTTCCAAAAAAAGGCAAATGTGTTTTCTTATATGATCTTTAAAAATTCCTTTGTTTCTTCCCAGGCCCTTTGTTTTCCTACCTGCCCACCAGATGTCTTCCCACATGCCAATGTCTTCCTGCTCACTCCAGCAGCTGTGTCTAATTAGTTATTAGCTCCTGTATGTCCCTCTGTGAATTCTTTAGCTGGAAAAACTCACAGAAAGTCTGTCTAACTTTTCTGGTAGCAAACTTGCTATTTCATCACAGCACTTAAACTTTTCCCATTTTTTCTGCTCTATCCCTTCTTCTAGACAAAAGGCATGTTCCGTTAATAGAAAGACTCTCTGTGCACAAGCATCGTCATTCATCTTGTATTAATGAGGATATAGGCAATATTGGTGGGGCAGCAGACAGACTATCAGTGAATTAATATCCAGCTTTTACACCAGATGAACTGCCACTGCCCTGTCAGGTCATTTAGTTTGCTATCAATCCCAAAATCTGTCAGCACAGACAGACACTGCATGAGTAAGCAGTAAACCTTTTTCAAGGCAAAAATTTTGACTTGTCATAGCAGGAAAAGCACAGGTGTCACTAATAACATTAACGATGGCTGTCTTCTAGCCAAGTATCCCAGTAAGTCATGACGGGGACTACCAATTGTTTGGACGGACAATTATTCCAAAACCCAATAGTCTGAAAAATGTCCCATTGGACCAAAAGCCCAAGACAGCCCGTCATCCCGAAAACAAAATCCCACTGCTCAGAAGTCCCATTTTTCAGAAAATAGACTCTCCCTTAAGTTCTTTTGTCCTTTATATCTTAAAGTATTAAGATTTTTAAAAAATGCGGAGTCAGGTGACGTTCATCAGGTGACGTTCATCAGGTGAACTTTCTCAGCATGGTAACAATAGTCAGGTGACATTTGTCATCATAGTCACGTGCCTTTGCATTCCTGGCAACAATAATAAATACATGGTTAACTTTGTGAAACGTTTGCAGTTTGATCAGGTTTAGACATTAAAACTACTTGGTTAGGTTTAGGAAAAGATTGTAGTTTGGGTTCAAATAAGTCAGCTGCATCAGTTAAGTTACGTACGTAATGTGGTAATACCAGAGTGTGTATTTCCTGAAAGGATTGGTCTTTGGAGCAACAGGCGCTTGTTTTTGGAATATTGAGCTGTGAGACGAATAGGCTCCTGAACCAAATGGACATTTTTTAGACTATTGGGGTTTCAGAATAATGGTGCCTCTGAACAATGGTATGGCACCCGTATGACAGTGTAAAAATGAATCAGTATGAATCACACCAGGAACCTGAAACCAAAGCAACAAAATGGAATTCAGACATTTTTCATTTTATCATCTTTGTCTTTTGTCTTTTGTTTTTGTGCTTTTTCTACTGTGACAAAATGTCTGTGAAAAATGAAAGTTGTAATTTTATTACTTTTTTTATTTGAACACTGTTATGTCGTATTTTGGATCTGCAAATCCAAATTAGGTTAACCTTGTAAAATAGTAACAACAGAAAAGAAGTCAGCTTTATAAAGGGAGAGAATTAAGACAAAAACTATTCTTGAGACATACAAATGTATAAGAGACAGAAAAAACACACAGTCATTGAATGGAGGTTGAAGGGTTTTAACTGAATCACCCGCAGAGGTGTACTCTCTAAAACAAACTGACCCGGTGATTAAAACTGATAAAAACACAGAATAAAGCAGTTTCACTACAAAATTCAGTGTTTCTCCAACACTGTTTGGCAGACAAAGGATGTGCCAGGAGGGCTGTGAGTCAAGCTGCTGCTAACGTTAGCCCAGCTTGTTTCTGATAACTTACAATGTCTGATGACTGAAATCCACTTAAAATATATAGTTAAAAACATCCGTAACAATGTGGCTTAAAACTAGACAATTTATGAGAGCTACTGGCAGACAACCACAACACTGACGCATGTGCAAAGGAGATATGTCACAATTGACAGGCGACTGGTGAACCTGGATAACCTTGGTAAAATGTGGGATTTCTGTACGTTTGAACATTGATGGAAACAAACACATTACGATAATCTAAGTACACAACTCAACAGACATTTTAATGTGTAAATATTACATATTATGCACCGTTTAACTAGCAAAGGTGGAGTTGGACATGCTCTAAATGCACTTGTGCCATGTACATATGCACTATAAATAGTTTAAATAGGGCCCCAAGTGTCTGTGAGACCACTATTTGGCTCCGGAAGAGCTTTTACTACTTGTTCAACTGATGTAAAATATAGTGTTTGAACTCATTTGAAACACTGAAACAGTCTCTCTCTCTGTAATGCTGTATTATGCATCTTAGGTGGGAAAGGAAAAGGAGGAGAAACATACGATATACAAAAAACTAAACAAAAGATTGGTTAAGGTAATTGTGATGGACATCACCTGACCAGAACCTATAACTATAACCGTTGTAGGAAATTAACATTTTATATTAAGTAAACAATGTGATGATTTGGTGATGCCAATGTGATTTTGTGGTGACACACAAGTCAGGTGAGAATCTTTCTGACAGTCAAAAGAGTTACACTGTAAGATTAAAGGATCATTGTGCTGAGGAAGGCCTAAGCCATTGACATGTGACTGACAGTGAATTGTCAGGAGGTCACCAATTGTTCTTGTGTGTATTTGATGGTATATAAGGCAAAGCATTCTGAAATTCTGGGAGAGAACAACCATGCTGAGGTCTTCTCCCCATGCTGCATGAAGTAAAGAGACCTGATTCCTCCTACAGGGTCTGTAATTCTTCAGATCATAAAGAAAACAAAAACAAAAAACTTACAGGTTGGCAGATATTTTTTGTGTACCTCATAATACCTCCAATACCTATTTTTCAAATGCAGACAGGATATGTGTTTTCAGATCTTTGGCTGCATTATCAGGCAATATAGATATATTTAGTTCCTTTCACCATAACGATGACTCTTGTGGTGTAGATGGAGCCGTATAGTGAATACTTGCTGCACAGAGCTTCTTCTTTACATGGCCGTATGCCAAACGCCTTCTCTGTATTTTCAACAGGACCTGGTAGACATACAAGACAGGTTGTTCTTATTGGGATTTGCTCTCAATAACAGCTGCCAGTCAGTCCATCTTAGCAGACATATAATATATGGCTTCAGAGGTTTGAATGGATTTCGATGAGGGCGAAGGCTCCTATGATGTCTGTGGAATTCAGGGCTCTTGCTGTTGTACAGGTTCAGCGTACTGTAGGATTGCTGCCAACTCTTTACCACTTGTCAGTCTCCAGCAATATATATAATCGGGGTTTACAGTGGAGATTTTTAATAGTGCTCTTATGCACTTCGTTCTAGTCCTCTATACCACAATGCAGTTCTCTCCATTTGAGACTCTTGGACCTTGTTTCCTTCTTAAAATCCAAAAGTTACTTAGATCATCAGACTTGTTCTAGAGGAACTCCTTAATGTCTTTAGAGGAGAAGTATTATGTTTTTCCTTTGTTTCTGTCATGTATATACTGTTACAATATCGAATAGTGATATTTAACGAGGCCAAGGTGTCAAATAATGAGGTAAACATATGTAAAAGTAATCCCTGTGAACAAAAATTAACTCAGTCAGTTTCCAACATCTTTTTCCAGATGATGTGACTCGCCGGGATTTCTTAGCTTAAATTTCAGTAATTCATTTGTCTAGTCGAAGCGATGTTTACAAGCACTCAGTACAGCCTCGCAGTATATATGAAATAAATAAGAATGTCTTTGACTCATGCAAACCTACTCCGACTAAAGCCCATGCCACATTGGCTGCATCTACAGAATGTGTGCATGGTGGAACGTCTTGCTTGTTGAGGCAAAGAAGGAAGGGAGGAAATGATGTTATGTTATGTTATGTTATGTTTAGATTTACATTTACATTTACTTTGTATATAGGCTCTTATTATTTTATTATATATCTTAAGCTCTTATTATATTTCTATTTTTCATTTCTATTTTTACTTTTTACTATATGTATATACCTATACATTAATTTCTATTCTGTACATTGTGTTAGATATTCTATATAAGTACTATTCTTTAACGTTGTGTGAGTGGAACTGTAGTGAACAAATTTCCCCCTGGGGATCAATAAATTATTTCTGATTCTGATTCTTATTCTGATTTTATGAAAATATGAAAAGTGAATAATATACATTAATTAATCAATTATCTGTATACTACTTATCCTGTGCAAGGTTTAGGGGGCAGCAAGAGCCTATCCTTGCATGCACTGGGCAAGAGGCAGAGTGCACACTGTACAGGTCAATTACAGGGCTACCACACATAAAAACATATATAAGATTGATGTTTATTAATTGAAGTGTGACATTGTAAAAGTTGCATTCATTCATTCAGAGTCATTCTTGTGACTTGAATAAAATGAGTGAATGGCAAACAACAATTCCACAAGCAAAAACATTCCTAGCCATGAGCCATTTATTTATTATATATTGTTATTATGCAACAGCTAGGTAGCAAACTGACTACTTTGTTCCAACTTAACTTATATTTCAGAATGCAGTCAGAGTAGTAAATCATCAGCAGCCCTGGCTATTTAACATCTATACTGTCTGTTTACTTGAGAGAGGCCATGGAAGGACAAATAACCCCTAACAATAAATTTGCATTGACACAAGTTAAAAGGAAAGGAAAGTCAGTATTATCTTAATTTCAGTTGTAGTGGGTGTTTGTCACATAAGATGATTCAGACGATATTGACCTTCATCACAAATTTCTTCTTCAGACATATTGGTGCTTCCACTCACGAACACCGATGGCCCACAAGCTGAACTGTAGCATTTTGTCTGGAATAAATTGTGAAAATTCATCTGCCCCAACAGATTGAATGTTGGATTGAATAGGACTGAATCTTGCTGTAGCATTGTAAATCAGCCGAATGTTCTGGCATGTTCTCCATGTCAAGTTTGAAAATTAATTTCTGAGATTCCAAGTTTGTGAAAGCTTCCGGCTTTGAGTGTGTCTTTTGAGTGTGCATGAGTCAGGTTTTTTACAAACCAAAGTGAGACAAATTCATTTAGCTCACCTTCAAGAAAATCACATCTCGGTATGTTATTTTGATTGAAAATGGATTGATAGCTAAAACATAGCCAAATTTTTTAAATTATTATTAAAAAACAAATTTAACATAAATAAATGACATGAAAAAGTCAAAGAAATTGTCATTCAAGTCACTGATGAGACACATGCTATTGTGTTGGCAGATGATTGTGTATTTGAAATTAGTTCTGATGTTTCTGATGATACTCACTGCATAAATGTGTCCCTTCAGTTTTTGCTGGAGCAGCCTAATAATCTTGGTATAAGGGAGAGACATTTACAATTCTGTGTATATTCTCTGGCCCTAATGAGGATGTTTTGGCCAGTGGCCTTTTCTGGTATTAGGCTCTGTTTGAAACTGTGTTACAGGGAGACAGAGAGCTGTGTTGATTTGAAGCACCCTTACTGCACTATGTGTGTGCTCAGTGTGACAGGTGGGAGTGTTTTCCTGCAAAGCAGGAGTAAGGAAGGCCAAAATAAATTGATGACCCCAAAACTCATTTTTGTTTGTGGAAATTGGGACGGGCTTGCCCAACCCTGTTGGCTATGGTGGGGAATGTCAGAAATAAACCATTACCATTTCACTTTGCTTGGGCCATGCTACTAGAATTGGTAATGATCACCCCAGTAAGAAACAGACATAGGATAAAGCAAAGAAAATTTGAATTTAAATGATTTAATACATCAGCCCTAACAAATACTGGTTTGTATAATTTCCATTTTGTTGAGTGTCACATAAAGGTCTTTCTGTACATTTAGTTCTGTGGTTTTTGAAGCATGAATTGTGATGGAAGGTGTTCATGTTGTCCCTACAGATTTGTTTATCTGGACAACAAAATCCAAATAATGGTAACATTTAGAGTTGCTCCATCCATCCATCCATCCATTTTCTGTCAATTATCCAGCTCTGGGTTGCAATCGCAGCAGGCTAGGTGAGGATATCTGACACTGACCATATTGGTGAGCACAGAAATCCTGCCAAAGAAAATCATTCTGGTTGCTTGGATCCATGATCTCAGCATGAGCATGGATGAAGATCAATTGATTAAATTGCTCTTTGTGTGCTACAGCAGACTGTGTGAATCACATGTCTTGTGTTCACAGAAACAAAAAAATCTGAAACAAAAAGATATCATTTATATTTTTTACCATAATCATACCCCCTATTTTAGCAGGCATTTGACAAAATACCATTAGTTCTTCATCTACATAAATCTGAAAAAAAAACATGGTTTTCATACAGCAAATCAATTAGCCTACAGTAATTACAGTGTTACATCATGCACTGCACTACAAGCAGCCTGCTACACAACACAAGAGCCACAGACTGAACAACCCACAGGAGCTTTTCTGATAAAGTCTCCTTATCAAACTTAAAAACTTAAAAAAACTTATCTTAAAAAGTTCACAACTTATGTCAGTCTGCAGGGTAATAAGCTAATTGTCTATGCTCATTTAACAGTATGTAAACGTACCTGCAAATGTCCCTTTGGTCTGTTCAGATGCTGACGTGATCTTTACTCTTCAATACCACTACTTACAACTTGCTGTCTGCCCATGGCTTGTAAGCTACAGTGTGAGTTTGTTTACTTTGTCTCTCTTTGTCTAGTTCCCCTGTTGGGGCTCAGCTTGCCAGTGACTGTCAATCAAACACAAACTTGACATGCCTCTCCAACAGCTGACAGGAAAAAAATCACAAAAAATTAATTGAGTTACTGAGCTTATTAGTTTTACACTTCTCCTATCTTTTGCTAAAAGAAATAATGCAATTATTGACTACAGTGAGGCAAACTTACCTGGTACAGGTAGACTAAGTACAAGATTATGATACAACTCATATCTTCTTACAGTCCCAAGGTAACTGCAGCCAAATACATTTTTGTAAATGTCTTATCAATTGCCTTAATGCAATAGCAACTCAGTTCATAAGTTCAACCAAGTTCCATTAGTTCAATGCTGTCAGGTCCAACAGTTCAACAAGGTTATGATGCATCATCAGTCATCAGTTGTAGAATTACATCTTCATTATCAGTACACAAGATGAATAAATCAGTACATGCAACACTTGCAACTCAATAGTTTTACAACAGAACAATGAGTCAAATCATTTTGAAGAATAACACATTTAACCCTAAAGGTATACCAGGTATAAAAGGTAGTGCAGCTCTAAATGCAAAAAGCCTGCAGTGTAGGTCAGAGTCCAAAACGCTGCAGCTGATGGAGGTCAACAGAGTGTGAATGGAGAGTCTGAGAGTTTGGCCGCAGCAGGCCTGCAGCACCAGCCACTCAGTGAAAACAGGATCAGCTTTCACTGTACCAGATGTACAGATATATATATATATATATATATATATGTGTGTGTGTGTGTGTGTGTGTGTGTGTGCTCTTACACACTTGTGTGTCTGCACCTTTCCACTCGTTTAACTCACTGCTTTTCTCTGGCCTTTCACTCATCTCTGATTAAATTGCCAGTGTCCACATGAAAGCAGCTTTCCATTTCCTGTCACTCAGAATTACACCAATCATCCCTTCATCTGTGTGACCCTATTTTGTACCTGAGTCATCTTTGTTCCTGTAGTTGTACTCCCTCTTTATGATTTTATTAAGGCTTATTTTAAGGTTTTCTTCAGCTTATCCCTAATGACAGATTGCTGATTTTTTTTTTGTCCTTTATCCTGTCTTAAATACCTGATTACATCGTTTCCTGCTCTTTTCATTTCATCTTACTCCCTCATTTGGTTCTACTCCCTGCAGCTGAAGAGCAAACAACAGTATGCAGCACAATAGCTCCTGTATATTCCTATCACTAAGCAGGCCATGCCATTAATACTGCCATGGTGAAGGGCTCTCTCTCAGAGTAGCTGAGTTATATTTCACTTTTATGGCTTCCACAGGCTGTACAAATGCTAGCAGTACACTTCTGGCACAGGTATTTCCAATGGAAGCATTGCATAACTAATACTGCAAAGTAACAATAATATGTTGTTGAACAAATGTTTTGTTTTTGTTTTTCTTACTGTATCCATGTAATGCTTTCTGTTGTGATGACATATGTTATCCAGGACCACAGAGTATCACCTCTGCAGCCACCCACACAGTCATTTCATGGTTAGAGAAGTCTGTCTCTGGGTTTGCTTGTATGTGACTGTGAGGCCACATGCATGCCAGGCGCAGCCTGATCCACACTGGAGTGGAGATTATTCTCTTTTTTCTGTGTTGCTTGTGCTTCTCCTTTCAGAGCAGTTTTTTTTATTTGGATCAGAGAGATCAATAGAGAGGTTTATATCAATTCAAAACACAGAGGATGAAGAAATGTTGGTGGAAATTGTACACCTGTAGGACTTAGGATTTTTAAACTTGTAGGATTTTAAAAGGTTCTATACAACTTTTTCCATACTGTATTTATCAGTACTAACTTCATTGAGTTAGTTTTCTTTCTGTCCATCAATTATTTTTACAATTAGGTTTTACATTTTTTACATCTTAGTTCTGCTTTTGACACCACTAATAAATATTCAGCCAGTATTCAGTTGGAAGAATATTTGGTCACCAGGAAAGTTCTCTGACGGACTGGAGATAATGAGATATCCTCTTGCATTTTTCAAATCTGGTGTCCCACAGGGGTCAATACTTGGCCCAGTTGCATGCTATTATAATTTCTGAACATAACATCTATATTTCCCATGCAGTGAAATGAAACTAACAAATATGTTGTTTGTCCATCTAGAACAACACAGCTTTTTCTAATCTGATGCCCATCCATCCCCTATCAGCAGGATGACCTAATGTGTCTGTGACTTCCAAAACAATTCAGTGTGTAAAATATATGTATTGCTATTTGATGCTATGGTTAAGATTTGGTTAGGTTTGGGGAAAGCTTGGATTAGGAGCAAACCAGAAATTCATATGGGTTGATCAGACGTTGCTATATTTCTTTAAAAACAATTTACATAACAGCCTCAGAATCGAGATTAAGAGCAAAGTGGTTTTTTTTATAAAAGCTGCTATATTTAGATATATGGATATTACAAAAATGCACAACAATGCAGTAAAATTATTAAATCATTATGGGTTATAGTTAAGATTAGTATTATCTGGGTACAGGCACTGTGCACCAAATCAAACATACCCACAATGTTTCTTGATGCATGCTGGGACTAGGTAACATGATCATGGCGAATCCTCCAGGAGTGACTTCTACATTTACTGAAGAAGTTCTACCTTCAGTGATGTGTGTGGGGCCTTTCAGGAGTTTGTGACAGTCCCTGTAGAGTACTCATTCAGCTCACTGTTATAAAACTGTCAAGGAGCGCAGCGGGACAAGAGAGGCTGCGTGGACTGGTTCTATTATGCACTAAGAATGAATGAGCAGAGAAGTTGAACCTAGAGCAGATTGTGGAGGACTTTTCAGTGCACAAAACTCAGGGACAGGTGAGAAGAACGACAAACTCAATGTCCGTTGTAACTCACAGCCCAGATGAGGACATCAACAACCTTTTTGTTTGTGTTGTGTGTGTGTGTGTGTGTGTGTGTGTGTGTGTGTGTGTGTGTGTGTGCACGTGTGTGTGCACGTGTGTGTGCTACATGGTGGGTAAAATCTGTGCAGGCTCTCTGTGGAGTTTATACTGTCTATACATCTCTCTGAGTATAGTGTGCCTTGGTGATGCTTGCTGAAGTGTCACTATACTTAATGTATGTGGCCTAGTTTTCAACCAGAGTGGCTAATCAGGTAAAAACCGGAAGAATCCCAGTGTGCCATGCTGGTTGTTGCGCTGCAAAGGCCGGTAAACAATAATTTTATTAATAGGTAATTTAGGCTTAACTCACAGAAGACCAGGAGATTACGATTGGTCACCTGATTGATGACATAATGCGTTTGACCACATTGAGCACTGCCTTGAATTGCACACTGTAGTGAGGGGAAACATGTGAGTAAGACATAAAAAAAGACAAGAGGCAGAAAAGAAAAGAAAGAGAAACTGGGTAGCAGAAAAGGCTTAGAAAAATACGTTTTGAAGCTGACGCAGCCAAATGTGGCAAACTTAGCAACTTGTTTATTATTAAAAAAGTTTGCAGTTGAAAGTGAAGGTACAGAACAAGCACCTGAAGTTGATGGTGATGAAAAACATGCTAGCTTATCACCTTCACTTTACTTGAGGAAAATATTCTGGTACTCTTTCCATCCTTGCATGTTAGTCTGATATTTACATTGCTACACAGACAAGACGTGGCTGAATGTCCTGCTAAAACCCCTCAGCAGTGTGAACTGCATCCGGCATGAGTGATATTGCATGGGTTAGTTTTTATCAAACCACCTTAGTAGTTTAGTCTACACTTTAGTCTAATAGTAGAAAATATTGTTTTAATTTAGTCCCCTAAGACATGAATCACACCATTAATATTGGATAGTTCTGCTAATATGAACTAATTAATTGAATGTGGGGCCTTTTTTTTATAAGATTATATATATATTTATACAGTATATTCATAGTATAACCACACATAGTACTGTGTAGCACTGTGCCCAAGAGAAATTTCCCCTCGGGGACAATAAAGTTTATTCTATTCTATTCTATTCAGTCTTCACTGAATGTAATTCTGAAGCAATTTTTGATGGAAATGAATGACCATCTCCCACAAGCTGCCACACTAAATTTGCCACTATGACAAGAAGGGAAATGCATATACAAACCTAATACTTACAGGTATTTATCTCATTATCTTTACAAATTGTACCCCTCTGATTCAATCTTCGTTCTCCAGCAAAAATGTCTGCCTGACTGTCCCTAATTGTTACTGTTACTGCTGTTGAAAATCACCTGTGCAGTTGTCACCACATGCTCATTGGTAAGTGTTGAGTATACTGTATGTGTAAGTGTGAAAGAGTTCCTGATTTGCACAGGAATATTACCAACAGCTGATCCATGTAATTTCAAAGTATGCAAGGTAACTTGTAATGTAATGTTAACTCTACAAATTGTGAGTGTGGCAGATTCACATTCTTACAGAATATAACTAAGAGGCTGTAATTACAAATCATTAGATGTCCCAAAACAAGTTAAAACTGTGAATATGGATAAAAACAGTAACCTAAGCCTAGGCAGACTCCTCCTGCTTCTTTTCTTTTCATTTTGCTTAGATGTTTTCTTTCTCCATTTTCATCTTTCATCTGGGGCCTCAGCAGCTTCATTATGGGTACATCATGTATTGGGCAGCATTGTAAGCAACAACTAAAGAAGCTCACCTTTAAGCAGAAATATCTAGTTTCATACCTGACTGAGAAAACAGCTCATCAGCTGCAAGGTTGACATGTGTTTTGGTGCAGAGAATTTTAAGTAGGGTAAATAATTCATACAGCACAGAGTCTTGGATCCTGTTTAAGAAGAAGGATTCTTATTTTCTTCCAAGTGATAATGACATTCTTTGCAGTATTGCTTAATTGTGAAGCTGCCAGAGGGCAATATTATATTTCACTATTATTGTGTTTTTTTTTTTTTTTTTTTTTTTTTTTGTTACTTTAATTTCTGTCTGCTGTTGTTTTCTCTCTCATTCCCTCTCCCCAGCTGTCGTTCTCTTCAGCTCCTCACCACTTGCACATGTGAAGCTGTTTATTTTTCCCTGTGTGTCTCTCAGCTGCTGCTTTACAGCCTTTTCTTTGTGCTTCTGGTTTGTAACAAATTTATAGAGCCACTTCCTTATGGGAAATGTCCATAAAGTTTCAAATATGATAAAATGAAAGAAAGTTGCTTTTTTTTCCGGCTGCATTTGAAAAGGTGAAGGATCAGTTTAATCTACTTGATCTAATTAAATTTATGACTGATTTATTGTTCACAGGCTCTTACAGATATTGCAATATGGAGATAAAGATCAAAAGGAAATTGCTACTTGTTGCTGCTCTCGACCCGAGACCTTTTAAGTAGCACAATGTGTTTAGCTAATCTAGATACAGTACTGTTTACTGTCCTAGAGGAAATGTAGGGTAAGATAGAAAGGAAATGAGAAAACTATCTGCCCCATAGATAGTAGTTGGTTTAGAAAAAATTCTGGTTAACAACATTCACACTATTGCTGTGCTTTGGTTGCACCTCTAAATCTAATAATACAAAATTAAATGTTAGACTAAAATTTAAAAACACAACAACAATGTTGCGCAAAATTAATAGATGTTCATTCAAACATACACCCAGAAACCATATAGTTTAAAGTATGATATGATTGGCAAACAAATAAACAGCTTGCACACTGCAGGGCTTCAATGTCCACTTACTTATGTCAACACGGTTACATTTCGAGCACATTATCTCTTCTTTAGACTGACCCCTGACTATGGATGCCTAAAAGCACTTTGGTGGTAACCACAAAGATTTCTTCCTGCAAATTTTGAGCAGCCAAATTTCACAGTGCCAATATGGAGCTTGAGACTTAAACATCCTACAGACATCCTGACAGGATAAACACTAAATATGTCAACATTGCTTGTTGTGAGAACATGAAAAATATTTTTTTAGAAGAAATAGCCTTACATTTTAGTGGGAAGGTGAGATAGTTTTGGTTTTATTTTTCTAGGTTTTGAATTCCACAAACTAAATTCCACTCGACTTCATTATATTGGGGTAGAGGCTGAAATCTGTGTAAACCTGGGTAAATAAAACCAGAACTACTGTGTCTACTGTAGGTAAATATCCATGGTTGTGCAACATATAGGTTCCCATTGGGCATTCATAAGTACTCCTTCCATTTTTGTAGTATACTGTAGGTGGAAATAATGTAAAAGAAAACAAACATTTTTATGTCCCAACAGTGACCTTTAGTACATGTAACGTCGGTCTTGTACAGCTATCCCACTGAAACACTTTGTCTCTATCACACCATAATTTATCTGTACACAAGTGTACCATTTTAAGTGAACATTGACTCACTTTTTCTTCTGCTAATTGTCTTGAGACTTCCTTTTTATCTTTATTTCTGCATCTGAATCAATAAATGGGAGCTTAATACTGGGCGAAAACTGCTCCATTTGCCAGCTCATATTCTTTGTCCATGTACAGTCACTCTCGGGTAATTTACAGCGGCACAACAACAAAGGAGTAGGGATTTTCCCCCACCATTCACCACTGGTTAGTGTTAATCAAAGCCTGCTTGATAAAGGATGTCTATCTGGATGTTTTTGGACTGAAATACTCCAATAATCCGAAAGTGAATGAGATCACAAAAGGCCTAATTTTTTGGCATTCCTTACTTCCATCTGTGAGTGTCTTGCCTTGATATGGTATGACACATGGGTCAACAATGTTGCCGTTCTCTTGGCCAATCCTGTGTATGTGTGTGTGAAAAAAGTTTTATTTGATTATGATTGCCTTTTATCTGCCTCTACAGCTGTGCTGGCTTTGATAAAAAAGTGAAGCTTTTTTAATGTGTAATGGTCCGATGTTACTGAGGAATAGATGGCTTTGAGTCAAATCAAGTGGAGGGAGGAAGCTTTCTCACAATGAGACCATATCCCTTTATTACCCAAGCAAATATTCTTAAGTCAGATATTCTCTCTAGCAAGTGGGAATATTGTGAGACATTCAGTTCTTTCGGACACTATTCCAAAAGTCAGAACAAGAGGGCCAAAGGTCACTGCTAAGTTGAGTACTCTAGGATGTCTGCACCATTTAGCAAACCTTTAAATGCCACTTAGAATTGGAAATAAGTTAAACCAATAATAAAGCTATATTTATTTATACAACCCTTCACCACACTTCCTTTCAACACCTGCTTCCTATCCACAGCCTTTCGTCTGGTTGCAATAAGGTCTGTTGACAGAGTTAGCTGTGCACAATCATATATGACATGGGAATATATATTGGAATTTCTTTTTCTTGCTTATACCTTGTGCATGTTTTAATAATATCTGCAAGTATTTGTGTCTACATTTCTTCTTTAAAGGTCCAGTGTGTAACATTTAGGAGGACCTATTGGCAGAAATGGAATATAATAGTCCTAGGTATATTTTCATTAGTGTATAATCACCTGAAAATAAGAATTGTTGTGTTTTTGTTACCTTAGAATGAGCCCTTTATATCTATACAGGGAGTAGGTCCTCTTCCACAGAGTGGAAACCACTCTGTTTCTACAATAGCCCCAGAATGGACATACCATTCACTGGCCTTTCAGGGCCAAAAGAACCTGGCTCTGTCAAAAGTTTAAAAAATCTGCCTACAAGTACCTGGATATTTTACACATTAACACATCATATATCATGAATAAAGAAACAACAAGCTGTATGTGTGTTTTCTTTCTGTGTAGCACTACACTGCCTGTGGGTGTAAATGTAAGGGTTCATGTGCTGTGTTAACTATATTTGTTAGTTGTGTTATAGACTGGCAGGTTAAATAGTTCCCCATATTCACAACTGAAAGTTGTCCAGTTCAACCAGTCTTATGAGCAACACTACTGTAGCAGTTAGAGTAGAGGAGCCTTGCTCAAGGGCCCACATTTACTTTAACCATGCATGGTTCAAACACCTCTTCCCCAAGAATGGGATCTACTCCTGAGCATGCACCATACTGTGCTTCTTCTATCAGACTAAATATGTGCATCACCTAGGATTACTTACAGTTGTTGCACACTAACTGTAGTATCTCTTTTTAATTGCCTTTTAATTTTCCTTTAAAACTGCAAAATGATTAATGTAAGACTGGTGGGAAAACTGTACAGATGAATCAAATAATAAGTAAGGAATCATGAATGTTAATTGGTTGGCCATTTGACCCTGGATGACTGTGATTTACATTGTCGAGCCTTGGCATTCTGGTTGGATTCCTTGTGTGACTTAGTTCAGAAAAGGTTGAGAAATAATCCACCATCAGCCAACAGAAATGTTAATGAAAAGGGGTCAGGTGAAAAATCTTCTCCTTCCAGGCACCCCGGAGGTGTTATGATGTTCACTTATTTTTATTGTTGCCATTTTTCGTAAGTCGCTCTATGAGGCTATCTGCTAAATGCCTAAACTGTAAATCCAATAGGTAGAATGGTAGCTGACCTGGTAAAATAGAGTTCAGTGCTGCTTGAGTTTCAGAGGGGTAGAAAAAAGGGGAGGTGAATAAGGCAAAGATTAATAATTTTTATAAACTAAAGAGACGCACACACACATACATGCACATAAGGGGACACAGTTATGTTCACAAATTACCTTTAAACATGTTTTCTCTGTGTCTCTGGTCATTCTCTGAAGTGTAAAAATATCTGAGTGCCTTCAAGTGCATGCCTCAATTGTTTTACTCCTCTTAGTGGAGCTTCACAGCAGGGACACATCATCCCTGGTACTTTTAAAGCCACTTACAAACTCGTGCACTCTGTACACACAGTTTAACTTAGCCATTAATTTCAGTCCGTCCCGTTCATGTGATGTTGCCACAATTTGAGCTTGAGTATTTGCCTTGCCCACTCTCATCTTTTTATCTTGTCACCAGACTTTGCCTCCCATCTCTCTCTTCCTCTTCCCATTTGTCTATTTCTGTCTCAAATTGCATTTCTTTTTTTCCCCCATTTTGGTTGTTTGTCGTAATGAGTATCTCCCTTTAGAGGGGGAACATTTAATAGTTGGGGAACGATAGAGTAATGAAAGTAGGGAGACAGATAGGGAAAAATAAAAAATCACAGAGTGCACACAGGGACTTAGTCATACATAGAGAGAGAATAATCATTTCAGTCTAACTGGCTATTGTACTGTATGTGCATTGGATGGCTGCACTGTTTGTTTAGGAGAGCATGTTCCTTCGAGGTCTTAGCTGGATATTCCATGGTGCATGCAGGAATGCCAATCGGCCAATCGGACTGTGACAGAACACAGGGGGGGAACACTGGAGCTTTTGCTTGAGTCAGTGGACAGTATCAGCAGCAGCAGTGGTGGTGGTGGTGTCCCTCTTTCACCCCCCATCCATCATGTCTTTTCTCTTGTGATGTCTGTTGCAGCCTTGGCCTGTTCTCATAGACAAATAACCCTGCTTCTCTGGATCCCATGCAGAGTAAAGTAGCCATTGTTCCTCTAAAACACAAACTTCTTCACATTCATCCTCTCAGGCTCTAAAGTCTGGAACATGGGCAGAGCTGTCTAAACAATGGCCCCTGAATAACTGTGCCATTAAAAATGCAGACAGCTCCACTGTAATTGGAAAAGACCACTAATGAGTGAGGCTGAATGCCTGACCATGGGCCACCATGCGAGCCTAAAGCCCAGGAGTTTCTTTTGTTTCTCTCTCAGAAGGGTTTGAATGGGATACATTTAGCACTGTATAGTGGACTGCATTTATGTCAGTAGTTATATTGTTGTGGAATTTCCCTTAACTTCACTACAACCTCACTATGCTAGGATGGATTGAAACACACTGAATTCAGTTTGATTAACCGTTTCCACCAAAGGGCAATTGCAGTATTTGCAGCATACATACATACAGAAAAATAGAAACATGCACAAGCTGCATTGAATTGGTCCTCGCACTCTGCGCATGTTGGGGTGTGCTGCAGCCACGTCATGCTCCAGTGTATCACACATAGACTAATCTGTGCAAATTTCACAGAAATCATATGATGATTTGCTATATAAGGCTTACTACCTGTTGCCAGTAGGCGGCACTATGAGTATGACTGAATATTTGCAAATAGATGTTGTCAATGTGGGACTCTCATCAAACGTGTGAAGTTTGGTGCAGATTGGAAAATGTACCCTTAAGTTAGAACAACTTCTTCTTGGCAAAAGATGTAAATTTGGCACCATGCCACAGACACCGCCCTTCGATGAAAACGTAAAATTTTTAATCGTGATGGTGTTTAGATGGAACTGCCCAATTTAGAAGTCACTCCAATCAGTTCTGTTGGATAAGTTTGTTTAAGTACGAGTGTAAATTGTCCAAAATGGCCACTTAATTCAAATATGTTGGGTTTGGGGTATGGGTCCAAAAGGTATATTTTTTACGTCTGGACATGAGTGCGTACCAGTTGTCATACATATCAGTGAAATCGCTGCTCATTAAAAACACACTTGCATCTGAACATCCATGCCGAACATTTTTTTAAACTTATACCCGTGTTAAATTTAAGAGAGAAATTTTTGGAGAGAAGTGCCTAGCAAGGGTGAGAAAATGAGGATCAGTGACAGACAAAAGTGGTTTCCCTCTGCAGTGGGTCCAATTCTGCTCCTACCTAATTGCTGGCATTTCTACTTTGTTTGTGTTACTGTGACCGTCGTCTTGCATACAGTAATTCCAGTGCCTTTTTACTTTACTGCCAAATGGTGTAACTGATCCACAAACCGTGCCCTTAAATCAGTCTCTTTATAACAGAATTTCTTCCTCTCCATGATAACCCTCTTTCTCTGCCAGCCACACCAGATCAGCAGTGGTCTCCTGCTTGGTCTGATATTACACGCCAGCCTCTCCACATTCAACAAAGAGTGAGGTCGCAACCTGTCTGAGCTTCATTCTGACTGGCGGGCATGACGACCCTGCAGTGTTTCCCTTGGCAGCAGTAGTCTGCATTTAATCTGGCTTTGACAAAACAGAGCTGGCAAGATACAATTCCTCACCCAAATAAGACACAGGCGGCAAAAGATAGCAAAGCATAACAGTACCGTGACACTGACCCCTCGGTATTTTCTAGAGAGGAACCCAGTGGTGTGCTTTTTCAGTATTTTGACAGTTATATTGACCTATTGACCGCTGTGCTCTGTTTATTTAATAAGAGTATAAATTCACCCCATTGCAGTTGATCTATAGTAATTCCTTATGACAAATTATTGTGTCAGCTGTAAAGCAAGCTAAAAAACTTGACCCATGTTCAAGGGAGTAACTGGTCTCAAGCAGACTAGTGCCAATTAGTAATTGAACTAATGATGATTGATGGTTACGCAAAACCATTGGTTACATTAAACAACAATGTTAGTATCATTCGATGCCAACATTATTCTTACAATATCCACATAAGGAAACAGCATGGTTATAAAATTTGGACCTAAAAATGCCCCAAAGAGATAAAAGTTTGCGTTTAAGTAACAAAGCCCTATAGCCGCCGTTGGCATTATGACTCATTTGTTGGGAGAGCCCGGTGATGTCATATGCTTCCAAATGGGTGGCTATTTCCAACGGACAGTCAATGTGGGTTTCTTTCAACCTTGACTATAATTGTTCCATAACCTTACCAAAATTGATATGGAGCAGTTATGATCAAGGAGCGGCTGTGACTCAGTAGGTAGAGCAGGTCATCCACTATTAATCAGAAGATTGCTGGTTCAATTTCTGGCTCCTAATTTTCTTCTGATGCTGCACCATCTGTGTATGAATCTGTGTGAAAGTGCTCAGTTTCCATTTATGATGAGCAGTTGACACCCTCTGCCATTAGTATATGAATGCGTGTGAATGGGTGAAAGTAAGTGGAAAGCGCTTTGACTGGTCGGAAGACTACAAAGGCACTATATAAGCACAGTCCATTTACCATTTCACTTCAACTCCAACTTCTTATTAGATTATTTTTTAGCTTTTATTGCCTTTATTAGATAGTAGCAGCTCAAGACTGACAGGAAGGTGGGGAGAGGGAGGGGGAATGACATGCAGCCATAGGGCCATAGGTTGAAATCAAACCCAGGCCAGGCTACGTGTTGTAATGAAGCTCAGTGCATGTTCAGTCAGGAAGACAGTTTAGTGCTTCATTCACAAACAATTCTCTCTCTCACTCTGACTCTTCTCAATCAGCTGACTATGGGCATTTACTCTTTCAATTAAACCAACCAGACTCTGCCAAGATCTCCTCCGGCTAGTCATGTTGCTGCTGACAAACTTTTAATCTGTTCTCCTCTGATGCATTCAGCTGTCATTTCAGCGTGAAATCGCTCTCCTCCACCACATTCACCTCCAGTTCATTGTATCCAGCGCCCAGGTTGAGCTAATCAGAAGTCCACTACTCATCACATCCAGATCTTCAGCATTCTCTTCATCCTTCACCATCACCAGTGCCTAGACTTCATCAGGGGAGGTTTCTTTCACTAATCACAGCTTATTCAATACCTTCAAATGTGATGACGTCACAACAGGGTCTAATTTCCAAATACTTTTTTACATTTCTAATCTTTATTGTACACATGTCACAAGTCTGTCCTGACTGATATAAAGTTCAGTTTTAAAAAACATATTTGGTTGTTAAAAAACACATAAACTCTCAAGATCTTAACATCCTTACTTTTCCCTTAAAACCAAGCCACAATATGTACATGGTGTACTTTGCATCCTATTTTACAAACTGCTGTGTATCAATACACTCAGACATGCTAGCATTTGTCAGTGTGTTTGCACCACTGTCAGCAAGACAGAATCCTGCAAATTCATCATTCATCAGTGTCTAGTACATTTCATTCTAGTAATGCTCTACAGCAAGGGAGGTGAGAGCAAAACAGCTCCTTGCCTGCTTTCAACTAGTGAGTGATATAAAAATGTCACTACTAATCAGACACACTTCTAAATCATAATGATTTTTTAGGACAGGGCTGTGTAAAAACATTTGCGAGAGTGATAATTTGCAACAGTCCAGCTCCCAAACACACACACACACACACACACACATACGCAGCCACCAGAAGCTCAAATAGAAGGAAACCAACCATTACTACCTATGCAGTGTAACGATCGCGTACAGATTCAGTGCCTTCAGCAGCAATAAAATACCTTCATTTTCATTAACCCTGAACTGAACCTGGAGAACAAGAAAGAAGGGACTTTACTGTGACAGCTGGGTGGACAGGGGAATTTACAGCTGTGGCTTTTAGATGTTTTATAGCTCTGCAGTTCCCTCAGACACCCAGTCAATGCATTCATATCTCATCAGTTTTCCTGTGTAGGATGGCCAAATGGAGCCTACACAGTTATGCAGGTACAGATGCAGGCATTAGAGAAAAACATGAACACCTAATATATAACCTGAGTTCATCATCTGTCCTCTCCCAATGACACTCCATTTAACTGATCCATTAAACACAAGTGGGCCTGCAAAATCCACTGATTTATTCATAACTGAGCATCACTGAAGCACAGTTAAAAACCTGCTCTGAGCAATTTTTTCCCAAACTACATCATGAACATACTTAGTCAACATCTCCATGCCAGAAGTGGGTATTTCAGCATTGCAGTACTGAGCAAGTTATTATCCCCACTCAGTGCTAATCATATAAACTATCTGGCTGCATGAATATAAGAAAGGATTAATAAGAGTATGAACGAGGATCCATAGACATTCCCATTTTTCAATTTAACTGGATTATCATCATCTTCTTCAGCTCCATGAAATTTCCTAAGCTGCACAGACTCTGATACACATTTGCCCGCAGACACTTCTGTAACCTTAAGTTAGCAACAGACAAGAGGAGCTATTACTTTTTCCAGTGCAATCTCACAAAGTCCCATCATTGTCTGCTCTCTCCCTTTATATCTCCTCCCTATCCACTATTTTCCTCCTTCAATCCTTTTCTCTGTCTATCATGTACTTCTTCACCTCCACGATGCCCCCTCCACCATCAGCCATCCCTCCATCTTCATCCATTCTCCGAAAAATTAATCCAGTTAATGGGCCGAGCCCTTGTGCAACTGAGCAGAACGAGGCCCGCTAAGATGCCCAAATGTGCACCAACACGAACACACTAAAGCGCAATACTGATGTCCATGCATGTACACACACAGGACACCCCTAAAAGAAACACAATGTACACATTAAAGCACAATTGTGCACTCACACAAGCAGCCATGCACAGATCTGAAAGCATTTACTTGATCGCTGTACAGTCACTGTGATGATTGTGAAGCTAAAAAGAAAACAAATTAAATTTCCGTGTCCTGTGGATGAACTGGGTAACCCTGTCATAGCACTCTCTTAATTAGCAGCTAGATCCAAGCGAGTGGCAGGGCGGGGCATTATGGGATTGACTAGTATTGGGGGGGGTTGAGGCTTCCCCCTGTATTACTCATCTGCTAACGCTTGTATCAGGGGACGTTACCAAGGGGGATGGTGCAGTGAAGCTCACATCTTTCTCTTTTTCTAAGATTCACAAAGCGTCCATAAAATTTCCCCACCATGTATATCTTGTATCCGCTTCTATCTCTTAACAGTGCAGCAGAAGGTTTAATTTAAGTTTTCACTTTTTTATCGGCATTTTAAAACTTCAAATATGTCCATAAAACAACACTGTACCATGTAGCATAAGATGTAACTTGCTACATCATGCATCTGTATTTTTAATCTTTAATTATCTCTGTTTTATCCTTTCAAATTGCCTTGATCCTCACAGAGAGCATGTTAGGGTGAGCTTCCATCAATCATTGTATCATCAGTCTCGGTATGATCTCTGTCTAATGAGCCTGGAAACAGCTGCTCACACATGCTTTTCTGAATAATAGATGTGATGGGCCGGTGCTTCCACCACTCATCATCTTGTAGGGTTCTTCTGTGCCCAGATTGAATCAGCTGGAGAGAAGAAAGAAAACGAATCATCACCATTCAAAAGAGGCTTCACAGTGATGGATCCATGTGATTCTTCCTTGGTCTGTGTTGGTCCTTATATGTGCTTTGGAGGTATAAGTGCACATTTCCTTAGGAACTTGATGACTTGGAGTTAATAGATGAATAAGATGTCTGAAATGAACCTAAACCTACAGCAAGCTAATACACTGCTTTGATCATCTTGTCTGTCAAATCTTCTTTTCTGTTGAAGCAACTGTTGAAGATCTAACAACATAGGTTAGAAAAATGTTAGCTGCACAAAAGGTGACTCAGATTCTAATTTGATGGAGCCTGTTTCAAATTCCAACATCGAGACAACCATCTGTAACTCCATCTCATCTCTCTGTCCAGATTATTCAGCACCAGTAAGAGTTTTTGCTTTGCTGCTGGCCTCGCTGCAGATGAGGACTTTTGGTTTGTATCCCCAACAAGCATGAGTAGGTGGTGGGTTGATGGATGCTTCATGATCACATGATGATTCAATGATCCAGTGGAGGACAAACTTGAGCTATCTCAGACTTTAGAAAATAAAACAGCATAATAGATATGACAAGTTGACTCTACACTACATTGCAGGAAACCATCACTAGCAGCACTCAGTGGAATCTACACTGGATGAAAGTGGCCTTAAGGGATGCTGCTACATACAATTGCATGCATGCATATACAGTATGTACGACAATAAACACACACAAACATCTAGTCCTCTCAGATCATAATTGTTGAATACACTACTGTTTAACATGTATCATACATACTTCACGCCACACCTTTTTTAAGAGACTTATGAGACATTCTTGACGTATGGACCATCTTTAGATCTGTACTTTCTGCTTGGAATGAAGTGTTCCTACATTTCTATATGCTGTTTTGCCCACAGGCTCTGAGGAATTCAGCAGCCTTTATCCTTTTCTCTGGCCTTGGTTCTGCTGGCATAACTCTGACTCACCCTGCTTGCTGTTGCTCTGATCACTGAGCTCTGATCACGTCCCTTTATCCACTGTCCTCTGCGACTTCAAAGCTGGAGATTTCATCTGCTTACAAACTGCAAGGTAAAGATGCCAAAGACAGCCGTGCTGGTTAATATACAACCATAGTTGTAGCCATCTGTTAACTGTGTGTGGGATATTTTTAAAATAACAATGGATTAAATCATAATGTATAACGTGAAAAAACCTCCTCTTGCGCTTCCCCTCAGTATAGCATCTTTGACTTCTTTATTGGTTTTAAGGCTCGAAAAGCTACTGTTTTGTTCTCATCATCATTGTTTTAGCTGCAGCAGGCAGATGTTTTCCGCAAAAAAAAAAATTTTACAAACCCACTGTACACCTGCCAGCACCAAATGGCAGACAGACATAGTTAGTGATAAGCTGGTAAAGAAACTTGAATGTATAGCTGCTAAAGAGCCATTTGTTTTTATTAAGAGTTGGTGGAGACCAAAACAGCACTAAAAGAGACTTAATAGTAGAGAAATAATTGTGCATGAATATAAAGATTGTTAGCCCCCTCCTGGTATAATTACATTGTAATATTGGGTTTTTTTCTGTGAGCTCACCAAGATACCTAAATATAAATATAATAGACATGCATTATATTGTATATTTTTTTGCTTTGTACTAATTAATGTGTTAAAAATAGAAATATTTTTAAACATATTAATTACAGATTAATTAATGAAATAAATGAAATGCATGAAACATTTTTGCTCATACTTTAAACACTTTTACCACCCAGAAAATGACTATTTCGCATTGGCTTTGTTTGAGGATACATTTACAAATGAGCGAAAAGAATTATAAATTAATAGTGCAGCGCAAACGCACTCTCACTAAATAAAGGCACTCTGTTTAATTGACAGCAGTCAGTGATTTGTGTTTTGTGTTCAGCAGCATCCTAGCAAACATCCTCCTGGCTGGCATGAATAAATCGTGCATCTCAATCAGCATTTCCACAGCATCAGCAAACAGCAACAAATACTCCTCTCCCAAAAGCTCTACATTATTTCGTTTTTGGCTAACCCTGAGAGAATGTCAGCTGGCGTCACTTCAACATCAGCTTCACTCAGACCTCCTCTGCTCATAATCCTTGTGATGTTTGCTCATTATTCCATCTAAAACTCAGGGCTAATTTCAAGGGGAATCAATATTAAAGGAGTGTGTATTTAACTTCAAGTCTTGTAAACATAAGGACTCTTGCTCACTTCTTTTATTTTCCTCTAATTATTTGATCATCCCTTGCTCACCAGTCCATCTGAGCAATCAGAACTCACTCAAGTAAGTCTGCTAAAATTACAATTGATATTTTAAAATTTTAATGGCAACATAACAAGACCCTCTGGAATAGGGGACATCTTTTGCAGTCATGGAATGTTGCCTAAGTGAGTGAAGAAATTAAATCATCCCTCCCTTAGATATTTGCCAATTAGGCAACACCCTAAGGATTTCGAGTTTTGACAGTTTTCATGGAAAATAATATTCAAATGGGACTTCACATGTCCATTTGAAATTATCAACGCATTTGCCTCGTGTTGATAGGGATTTTATACTTATTTCATATTCAATGATTTACAAAATAATACAAGATAATAAACACTGAAGGTACCCAAAAAGTGTTTAGATGTCAAAAGAAATGACCACCAAAATCTGAAAATGGACAGAAATGGCCCAAAGCAACTATTTAGGAGGATATTTGTGGTTAATCCTGAAGCATAACATACAGAAAAATGCTGGAACTAGTCATTTATTTGTTTTGCATTATGAGTAAATGCATTAAACACACAAACATAAACATTTGGACACTCACAAGCACATACAGGATATTGACTACATTCACATACAATCAAATGCGCATGGCCAATATTAACAGTAATCCCCAGAAGCACATTATCCCCATTCAAACAAAGGTTCAAAATTGTTGTAAGAGAAATTACGTCTAACAAACCCAAATTATAATCTATCTTGCCTCTAAATAGCTCTCTAGCTAAAAGTGGTTTTGTAAATGTATACTGTAATACAACAATATATCCAACACAAAATCAAGACGAAGCAAATACAAGCCCATTTGTATACTTCAGCCAGGCTATAAAGGAAGTAATGGAGAGGAAAATGTTTTAAATATATGTCACTGTACTGTAAATTATGGAACCTCTGAAAGGCCACTGTGTAATATGCAATATTGCAATATTGGGGGGACCTCTTCTGTGCAGGAGTCAGATTGCCTTGTCAGTGGCAGAGGTGGACTTTGAGGGAGCGGTAGAGGTGGATGCCCCTAGGAAGAGCGCCAGGCTTTGAAGCCAATTTGACGTAGTGGCCAAACTATGTAATTACTGCGACGACATCCGTCACGTGATGCACATTGCCCCAAAATACTTTTTCCCATAAGCCTACATACATACATTTGTTTTAGCGTCACAACCCCTGCAAAATGATTCACTATCAGAATTTGATCCATTATTAAATTATTTTAGTAGATGACTAAATTGGAAGTTAGCCGGCTGGGGGAATGGAAGTCTCTGGTCCACATGGTCTATGGGCCACTGTACCTCCAAAGCATGTCATGCCCCACTGAGCAGTTTTCATAGGAATGAACAAAGCGCTGCCTCTAACACTGTATCCAGTTCTTCTTAATACATCCATTAGGTGGACACAAAGGCACTGGCAGAGGTGGAGGCAGGGGAAAAGGAGACAACCATGGCCTCTTCGAAATTAAGCCTGTTAAATGTTGACTATAAAATTCTAGCCAAACTTAAGGCAATGCATCTTGAAATAGTTCCACAATCAATTATCTCTGATCAAACAGGATTTATTAAAAATAGACAATCTTTAACGATTATTTAATATCATATATAATCGCTCTGTCAATGCTTCTGATGCCATTAAATCATTGGACAAGGAGAAAGCTTTTGACCAGGTGGAGTGGAAGTACCTTTTTTGCACTCTGAATAAATTTGGCTTTGGCTCCAACTTTATTATTTAGACAAGACTTCTGTACTCATCTCCTTAAGCTGCTGTCAGGACTAATAACACTCAACCAGGATGTTTCCCTCTGCAATGGTCGACACTCCAGGGTTGCCCTTTAAGTTCTTTGTTATTTGCCCTCAACATTGAACTCCTTGCAATAGCACTTCACTCCAGCCCACTCATCAAAGGTATGGTCAAATATGTACACAAACACAAACTGTCTCTATATGCAGATGATATATTATTATTCACTTCTGACCTTTCTGTTTGTGTTTCTGCAGCAATATTCATTTATCAGGGTATAAACAAAATTCTAGTTAAAGCAAATTGGTGGCGCATTAATGTGATGTCATAACTTGCCATTTAAAATAGCTTATAGTAGTTTTCTTTATCTTAGTGTGCACATCACAAAGAGATTTTAAAAATAATTCCTATATCTGTTTCAGTGTCTACCAATTTTTCTTCCAAAGATATTTGGAGGTCAACAGCTTATTCCACCTTTTATTATGGGATAAAAAAGCCTTTGGATACAAAAACACAGAGGGAGAGATTTTACAGAGGCCTAAACGAGTCAGAGTTCTAGCAATGCTAGATTTCAGGTTATATTATAGGGCAGGATCAGGATCATTCAGTACTGATTGTAGAAAAGAGAGATCCCAATTTGGTTAGAGGTGGAGGCTTCCTCATCTATGCTAGCATGATTTCTTTCCCTCGTTCACTCCTCCATCAGAGGCCCTTACTCCTCCTTCACCAAAAATATATTTGTCAAAAGAACATTGAAGATCTGGAATCAATTTAGATGCCACTTTGGGTTTCAGACTTTTCACCCATTTATGGTTGATAGTGCCTTTTTGAACATGTTCTTGTCTTGGTATTAAAAGGTTTATAGATTTCTAGATTAACAATACATTTTTTTATATTTGAGTTTTATGAAATATTATTTATATAATTTTTTTTTTTTATTTATAATTATCAGTTTTTCTTTTCTGTTTCTGTTTTGTTGTATTGTTGATGTGCTGTTCTTTACTATTATTATTATTAATATAATAACTTGTCAGTACAATTATTTTTAAGTGAAAAAGATAAAAGAGGAATTTGTTTGCAGTGGATACGTGGTGGCACATAATTTTTGTCATTTTGCACCAGACCTACGCCAAGTGGATGTTCTAACAGCAGAATAGAGGAACACAAAAAAATTCTGAATTTCATGAAAATTCTTTTTGTATTCCTTCACATCACTTTCAGTGTTGAATCCCGAAACTTTTATTTACTGATACCATTTTTCAGTATACTTTCAGCCAACTTCAGTAATGAGTAAATTCAGTAGGTTGTTATAGTGTATTGCTGGGTGCTTCAAGTAAATTTAATTGACTGAAACATGTATCTGAGGGAATACAAAAAGTATTGTGTGGGAATACAAGGGAAAGGTGGCTTTAAAAACAATAAAAAGAGGCTAAAATTGCAGTTACATACACCAAATATTGAAAAGGGCTGTATACATGCAAGTAAATCCTGTTCAAATTATAATTTTGATGGAAGACAGAAAACACATAACAGAAATATCAGACAGGGGATTGAGGATTGAGAGCTCTAAATGTTATCAATAAAAAAATGAGGAAGCTGTACAGAACTTACTGATGGGCCAAACCAACAGAGACAGTCCTCCCGGCTGCATTTGAAATATCTGTCTTTATGCCCTAGACAGCAGCCTCAAGCACATAGTCTGATTGCAAAAGGTTGAAAAGGTCTGCCAGCTGCCCCCTCAGTCAATAAGTTAATGCGGAATTCTGCCCAGGCCTGAGGCAGCCAGGTGAAATGACCCAAACACCTGATTCCCTGTGTATCCATCTCAGAGTGAGGTCCCTGCACATTGTCCCAATCTCCAACACTGTGTAAATACC
The DNA here is from genome assembly GCF_905237075.1 of Dicentrarchus labrax. Lineage (NCBI taxonomy): Eukaryota > Metazoa > Chordata > Actinopteri > Moronidae > Dicentrarchus > Dicentrarchus labrax. Next base: position 15,338,462 of record NW_026136710.1, on the reverse strand, counting down.
TTCAGTTAGTCAACCATGATGCTTCCAAATTTGATTCATCACTTCCTGGGGACGTTTTTTTAACAGAAAGAGGAAGAGGCGGAGGAAGCTAATGTTCTTCCGTGTGCTTTTCTGCATGTTTTTGCCTTATTGCGGTACTGATGGCTGCCTTCTTAGCCCTTTCTGTGGCCTTCTTGGTAGCCTTCAGCCTTCTCTCCAGTGGGTTGAGGCTGACCAGTACGTTTTGAAGCTCTGCTTTATCTTGCAGTTTTGAGGTGTCTGTAGTGGACACAAACACAAAACTCACACTCTTGCTCTTCAGCCTTGTCCTCCTCCATCTCCCAGAGCTCCTCGCTTCCTGAAAGTCTTGGCAGAGGCGTAGGTAGAGGCAGAGGTGGAGGAGATGACGTTGGCCACTTCAAAATGGTGGCACATCTCCTTGGACTGGAGCACAGGTTGAGTGCATAGTAGAATTCATCTGCCGTGGATTTGTTGTGGCACATAATTGTAGTCATTTTGCCACAGATCTCCATCTGACAGTTCAAACAGGAAAGACAAGTGTTGATTAGACTTCTTCAAATGTCAATTTTGTCCTCAACCCAAAGATATTCAGCTTACTGTCATAGAGGACTAAAGAAACCTGAAAATATTCACACCTGAGATGGTTAATTAAGAGAAATTGGACATTTTTTCTTAAACAATGAAAAATCGATTATCAAGATAGTTGGCAATTAGCTGAATAGTTGATAAGTAATTTATTAATCAACTAATTTTTGCAGCTCTATTGATGTTTATAACATGTTGAAAAAACCACAGCTTCAGTGGCATCATTTAAATATTGTGATTTATTTTGTGTGCTATAAAAAAGAAGATGAGCCAGCACCTTATAAACAGTGTGAGGCACTGTAATACAACTGTGTGCCAATGGTTTCATTTATTGAAGCAGCTATAATTATTGACAATGATTGCTGTGCAAGGACTCCCACTAGTAAAAACTGAATTATGGTTTGAAATTAAATTAACAATAGGACTGTAAAAGAGAGAAGATGAACAGCGGAAAAATGGATGCTAGTCTGATTTTTGTCAGGTCTATTTTAAATGACTGTGACTGTGACATACAAATAAGAAAAAAAACTACATGTAAATACTGTACAAAAACGATACAAAACTCAAATAATCTATTGCTTGGTCTGACTTGAATAATAACTTTTGAGGCAATATGTATAAGTTGTGCTGCAGACGTTATATTCCAAGTCCAGACATTGGTATGAGAAAGGTACCAGCTTAGGGTGACGCGACTAAAACTTGATAAACGCACAATTAGGTTGGAGGGGACATCTGAGTTCTCTCTCCATCTCTAAAAATTTACCAAGAAGCCTACTGGCATGAGAGTCTAAAGGAAACTTGTGGGTTAACATCAAACCGACTGGCTTCCAACACGGTTGTTGGAGGAAGGAAGGACTGAGTGGAAGAATACAGAACCTGATTTTCCAGTCATAGATCAAACAAGGAGGCAGACGAAAGGGGCCATTGATGTTGTACATGGACAAGGTCTAGCCACAAACCTGATGAAGGGATCATTTGCCGGTGCCACAGAAAGCAGGGCAATATTTTCCACTGTTGGCTGTCGAATCAATCAGTGGGATAGAAGCCTCTCAAACCAAATACCACCTTCTTTTGAGTAGTGCTTGCCATATTGTTGAAATATAAACCCCAAGCTCAGTAATGTTTTGAGCTTAGCTCACAGAGGCCAGTCGGCTATAACAACAAACATTGTATGTGGAGAGGTCAAACACGGTACAAAGACGCATTACTTGCAACGCTTAGAGCTGAGCCAACAGAAGTTCTGCCAATTTAAACTTGTTTCTGTCTACTTCGAAATTACAGATCCAATACATGCTCATTTGGAGTCTCTTTAGAGATTGTCACTTGATGTCTTCATATGTAAAGAAAAAAACAACAACACGCTAAACACTTGATTCCCCCAGAGGATTCAGTTATCCTAATTTGTTGCTGTTCATATTGTAAAAATCTCTTGGAAGTGTTAAGTATTGTTTGAAATAGTGTTAACCATTTGATATGTAATATGGGTGTAAAATTGTGCTGCAGATCACAAGATCTGTTGTGTATTGTAAATTATTGCTTTATAGGCTACTAATGAAAAAAGGCTGTGTTTTATTTAAAGCAAAAGAGAAAATGCTGTGTTTTCATGTTAGCAATAACAAGAACAGTTCTGTAATCATTTCTGTGTAAATTATATCAATAACCAAGTGGTTTTGTAGCAGAATTATTTACTCCATGCAAAAGAATCTCTGCTATAATTGACTGAATTCTCATATTGATTTATTTTTTGCTCATAAACATGCATACACACACAGCCTAACACATAGTATTATGTTTTAGTCTTTATTTAGTAAAGTGAATGCTAAAACGAGGAGCAGAGTTGATGGATGGTCAGTGCTTACTGTAAAAAGATTAGAAATTCTTTCCCAAATAATGTAACTGCACTAAGTCCTCTCGAGCAGCATGGAAGTGCTGTGAAGTTTGTTTACTTGCACTCTGATGATTCCATTAATGTTCATTTAACAGAGGAATCAAAGTGGGAAATAGAATATTTTGAAAGCTCAAAGCAACACACATTCATCTGAACTAAGTTCTTATGAATAAGTAATCAGAAAAGAGGTTAAGACCGGTTATTAATAAAGTCATGGGATATACAGTTTATTATACTTACTTCATTGTGCCTACGACAGCCCATCAGAGCAAATCAATCCTATTGTTCTCTTGTTGTTATAAATATGTACCTATAGCTTTTGAAAAATATTCAACAAATGCCAATATGCAGTTTATGATTAAGCAAAGATAAATACAGCTGACGGTTTTCAGGGCCTTATATGAATCCTCTGTGTATGTCAGATGTGAAAATGTGAGATCTTTTTATTTAGAGACATCAAATGAGATTAATTCAGGAAAGACTGAGCCAACTTGTCACTGATATCTGTATCTGTATCTTCACAGCTGCATTTTACCATATTATGAATTCCAAATACATTTGTGAAATAATGTAGTGAGTCTCGAAGTCTTTAAAGACCTCTAAGAGAGTGAAAATGCTGCACAGCCTAATATGCTTTAAAGCTGGAAATACACAATTAGAGTCTGCAATTAGAACTAGTTTCAGAGAAGCTACACCTGCAATAGTCATTTAGTGTCCTTCTATTCCATTTTCCTGAAGTTTACACCCAATTAATGTCTTTATTCAACTCAGGCCGTTGGATGTGGACTCTCAATGTGTAGGCATGGGTTCTTCTTACAATCTCTTGGGCCTTTCATCATCTCTAATACCTTGTTATCTGCAGTAAGCCAAGAGCCAGCTGAAACTGTCATCATATAATTACCATAGGATGAGTCACTGGCTGCCTTTCGTTTGTAGTCCTTGTTATTCATGTAGTTGCAGGTTAGCACATGCTTACGGCCCTAATCTATGATATCCTGCATAATGGTTTATATGTGGAAACTGTGCATTGTTATTATCTGGGTTGCATACTTCATCAAGCATTTCACAGTTTTATGATGATTTTTTTCTGCATGAGTTTTGAGAGTTTGGTGATTTAATGTTTTTCTCCCGGTAGCTGATGCAGTCCCTAATGATCGCAATGTCGGTTGATTGGCAGGCCATGGTCTAGATTGGCCCTAGCTAAACCCTAATTGTTGTGTTTTCCTTTTTTTCACCTTTTCTCTTCGGCCATGCTCAAACCAAAAATGCCACCTGTCTTCTCCCTTGAGATTCAGCAAATACTACACAAAGATACTATTTCTGTAGCTGGTGTAACACAGATGGAGGTTGCTATGGTATTTCTTGCTACATAAGAAAACTGGGGAAATAATGGTTTCTGGCCATTCTACACACTTACTGTGAACAGGCCCTGTTGGAACTGGTCCCAGTGGATGATGGTTTCACAATTATATACTTCAAAAACACATACTTTTATGTCTCAGTTGCTCCCAGGCACAAGAAGTCATTGTGAGGCTGGTACCAAAGCACCATCTGGTAACCAATCCCAAGGACCCCAAGAGGCTACTTCACATCCTGGGGACTCTGGGGACACATCGGTGTTCACAGATGCCATGGACAGCAGGTAGAGAAGAATCAGGACCTACTGGCCAGCAGCGGCCTTGCAACATGAGGCAAGATTGCAAACAAAGTTGTCCAACAGATTGTTTTGTGTGCAGTCTCCACAGCTAAAGTTGAAGGCCACAGAGAATCACTGGTTTTGAACATCTGACGCAATATTCTCCACTCCCTCAGAGCACTTCAGTCTGGGCCTACAAAATATAAGGGCTAACACAGTAGCTTTGTACAGTAGCATGTGTTTGCAAAAATAACATGGCTAAAAACACTGATTTGTCTCTGTCCTCTGTGTGAACTCTGAGCTGTGACAAAAGCAGGATTAGCCTGGGTTAAATGTAGTCAGTACCCATGAAACCACCTAAGACAAAGGTTTTTTTTGACCCAGTGTTAATGTTAATTTTTACACCTGGGTTATTTTCCCAAAGATATTATTATGCAATAATATGGTATGTTATTGCAAACTGCAATAACATACCATGTATGGCTGCAAACTGTTCTAATCTACTCTAACTCTTTTAAACGTACATGTACAATATCTATCGTTTGCACACCACATCATTTTATACAACTAAAAACTGAGCCTATTGTATCAAACACTGGGACAAAATAACCATAAGTAAATAATCCAACAGTAATATAAACTAGAATTACCAGCCTGTGGTTATATGCCTCCGCCAACCAGTCAAGTTGCAGTTTATATCCATGTCTGTCCAGACTCATATAATATATGTGGTCAATACTTGGAGTAAATTGAATGAAACTGTATAAAGTACTTTTTGGTTAAATGGAAGTTATCACTGAATCAGTTCTTGAGTTATGACCAAACATACGTTTGTCAAGGTCATTTTGAGGTCGCAGTTATCAATGACTTTTAAATCATCAAATTCTAATCAGAATTGAAATACCACGAGGATACATAGATACTTTATTAATCCCCTATTGGGGAAATTCTTCTTTTCACTTTTTTATTCTTGCACACACACGGGCTGAAATACACACTTCACACTAGTGGACATGCCATGTTTGCGGCGCCCATGAGCAGTTTCTTGGGGTTAGGTTGCCTTGCTCAAGGGCACCTCGGCAGTGCACAGGAGGTGAAACTGGCTCCAGCTACCAGTCCACACTCCATATTGTGGTCTGTGGGATTTGGACCGGCAACCCTCCGATTCCCAAGCCAAGTCCCTACACACTGAGCTATTGCCACCCCAATGGAACAGACAATGTCACAGTGAAGCTGACCTTTGACCTTCGGGATATAAAATATCATCACTTCAACATTTTATTGTTTTAAACATTTGTGTGAAATTTTGTTATAATTAGATTACTATGAATTCTTGAGTTATGGCCAAATTCTAACTAGTTCATCCTCAGGTCCAAATGGATGTTAGTGAAGAAATTCCTTCAAGGCATTCTTGAGATATCGCATTCACAACCACCAAATTCTAATCAGTTCTTTCTTGAGTCCAAGTGGACATTTGTGCTAAATTTGAAAAATTCCCTCAATTTGTTCCTAGATATCGCATTGACAAGCATGGAATGGACATAATGCATTCGACCATGGCTGCTCCAGAGGCATAAAAACTACCACTAACACTGGGTCAGCTGGCCTTAGGAGCCCAATTAACAGGCTCTACCTCTGTTCACGGTGCTATAGTCACAATGCATAACCATTATTATTGGTTTTGGGAAGCCCTGAATCTTATGCCACTTAATAGGCTCTTGTCCCATTTTGTCAGATCAAAGACAGAAAATAAATTTTTCAGTCGTAGGGCACCTCATGCTGATATGTGTTAGGACATTATTTTGCTTTACATCACTGTTATAATAATTGTCCACGTAAGCTGTTTTTGCATGCTTATTCAGCCCTTATTGTTGTGCAGAGGGACCTGAAATGTCGGTTGGCAGTGAGCTCTGTATCATCAGAGAGCGGCTTAATGACAGTAAACTTCGTCTAAGTTTTAGGGAACACTAAGTCTATTGTGTTTGGGTCTCGACCCAAAATAGCTAAAAATAGGTTTTTGCATCCAAGTCTCTCTGTAATTACTCAAGGAAGATTAATGCAAGAATGAAATCCCAAGTCACAAAGACTAATCTTCTGAATAAGGATGGTTTTGAGTAGATTATTAGTGTTTTGCTTAGTTTTTATTTCACTGCAATGTTAGTTCTTGTTAATATGATGGTCAAGCTGTAATCTTAAAAATACAGCATGTTTCTCAGAACAGAAGAGTGTGATGGGTTTTCTTTTTTGAATTTGCTTTTAAGTTGACATTATTTTCAAAGTAGAGGCACAGTAGACAAATACACACACAAAACCACAACCCTACAGAAAAAAAGAGAGAGGTCGAGAGACAAAATGGTTTTCAGACTTGGCAAACTTTCAAGTCTTGTGCCAACCAGTAGCAAATACTATTAGCACAACATGCTCATCATGATGCATGTGCTGCGTATTATTAATGGCAGGGGTCAACAAGTTTTAGTTTAGCAGATCTGTGTCTTGTGAGGTTTAGGGTACTTACACTGCGGCCAGAATAAGCTGCTAGTACTATTAAAAGCATTTTATAATATATAAGAAAATTATTTTTATAGGAAAGGTTGTACACAGGTGAGATGAGAAGATTTTAAAAGTGTTTCTATAGTTGAAAATTGTTTTACATCATTATAATCACTCTCACTCTGTCAAGGGACTGTCCAGGAAGGAAACATAGTATTGTGTGTGGTTACGTCATTACTTGGCAGAATCTCAGGTCTGTTTCAAGGGGCTCGCAGGAAGCTGTGGTCTGATAGTTGACCAAAAAGCTTTTGCATTTACATGCTTCTATCAATCCTTTGCATGCCTCCAAGGCCTATTTTTTTCCCGTTTAATAAGAAGCACTTTGGTGTAGATAGCCTTATGTCAAACTACTGGGATAAACAATTAGCCTGTGTTTTAAAGGACAGCTATTTAAAACTCTGCATTTAGTATGCAAAAGATGCTTTCTTCTTACTGTACTTAGACAAGGAGTTTGTGCTATATTCAAGATAACAATGACACATTTCTCATGTCCCTGTCCATTACGTGATTGAGGTTTTAATTTAAAAATGGAAACTGTTGTGTTTCTGGTGTAGTGTTCGAGGCTGCAAAATCCTTTGTCTGTTGATAAGCATTATCAGCCCTGTAAGTCTTAACAACTACCTCTCAAAGAGAAGCTTATAACTTTGGCTTATTTTTTTCATTTATCAAATGAATATCTTGGAATTAATAATTAATGCTTTTTGCACATTAATGACAGGTAAAAATCTATTCAAAATGAATAATAGAAAAACTTAATCACATTTTAAGAATAACTTTTGCAACACAACCAGTCTATTTAAACTATTTATTGTATTTTCTTTACATTTAGTACTGAGTCTGGTGCATAATCAGCAGTTCATTTGTTTTGTTCCACTTTTTTCACATCACTTTTGTAAGTATTCTGAGCTGAAACACAGCAACTTTTGGGAGCATGAAGACATGAAAGGCTACTTAGTGTGATAACAAATGCAGATTCTCAGCCTGACAGGTTTTGTCCCGGCAGGATGTGTGAGGAGGAGACAAAAAGCGGAGTTAATAGGGAAAGGGAGGACAGCAGAATGACTAGAGCATTGCGTCCATGATGCATTACTTGGTTGCATCCCCTATGGTGCAGCTCTTTATTATCTGTCAGGGTCACAGCACCACTGAACTGCGGGAGAGCAGGCAATACTAACTGGCCCTTCCTGTGCTGACACTTATTAACATTGGAGAAATGAAGCCAAGTAGCCCACCCTGTGCCCACATGTACTGCATAGGCAGAGAGGAAAGCAATGCTAAATTAATGCATAGGGTACAGATAAATCAGTGCAGAGTTGACCTTCCTTTATTGTTAAACATATCAATAAGAGCAATGCTGGGACCCTGAGAAAAAAAAGCACACTGTAGAAAGATATCAACAAGTTGTTTTTTTCATGCTGCATGTGCTGGCATTGTGTGCAGCTGGAAGGGCATGAGGGCTGAGGAGGAAAAGATTACCTCTGGGCGTGTGTAGACGAGCCTCAGGCACAGTTTCAGAGAACCACTTCCAATCGAGGACACAACTCACACAGAACCTCTGGGCAGGAGGAAGCATTGGGATTACTCTCCAGTCTGATTAACATGGACGGAATAAAGTTGCATATCTATTGCACGCACAACCTCTTGGCCTTCCTCGTTTCACCATCCAATATATGTTGGCATTTTTCTTACACTTAAGGGAACAACGGAGAAGGAGATGGTCGATGTTGAATCTGCGGACATTCATCTTTTTTTACAGCAGTAATGTTGCTTGTCTGCATGCAGACCTCTTCCAGCCAAGATATCAGGTTTCATTATGAAGTGCTGCAGCTGGGCTGTTACAGATTTCATTAAGGGTCTAATCTTACTATTGCCACTAATCACAAATACGTCTTGAGATCAATATGCGTCGCACACATGCAGAACCTTTCATCAGCGAACACTGAGCAGGGTGTGTTGCATCTTGTATGAAATCAAGCAGTAAGAGGCAACCATGAATTAAACATGACTTTTATAGTGGTACAATTGAAACCTCCTCTGTTCTTTTACATCAAATGTAACCTGTAATGAATGATGTATTATAATGCTATAAATCCACTTCAGAGCCATAATTGGATAATTTGATAAAAAATTAAAGGGAGGGTGATAGGAAGAACATCCCACTCGTTATTGGAAGCTTTTGTTTTACAGTGCTACCACATGATTGTATCTGGTCATAAATCTATCATCAAATTAGCAAATATTACTATTTATACTAAATATTACTTTGAATACAAGGTAGAGATCTCACCGGATCTTGCGCACAGACACACAGCAATGTCTGGCTAACGTATGATTGATGAGTTTAGCTATAAATGGAAATGTGGAAAAGAAGAGGTTTGATGGAGCAAAAGCAGTATTAATGTACATTTGGATCTAAGATTGACAAAAGTGAGGAATGAAAACTGTCAGATAGATAGATAGATAGATAGATAGATAGATAGATAGATAGATAGATAGATAGATAGATAGATAGATAGATAGATAGATAGATGGTGTTAAATTATGACGTTTTATTTCCCTTTGTCTGAAACATTATTTATTGTGAAATGGAAAGCATTTCTAAAACCTTTTTAAATGGAGGCTTTTATGGTAATGTGAGTACAACAGTCCAGATAGTGAAGTGGCACTTCTGTAGCTCTGCTCCCTCCCTCTGTTGTTCTTTGCAGCAAAGCACTCATTTGTTTATGCCATCAGTTTTATGTCTTGTCTGTCTTTTAATGCCTGAGTAGAGTTATCTAACAGGTTTTTAACACGTCTTAGTGAAATCGAAGAGGATGTGGGTTTTGTTTAATGAAGGAGATGTACCTGCAGACACTTGTTGTGGTCTTGAGTGAGGTCACCGAGTGACATAAACCTTACTACGCCACACCTCATTAATCATCTATCAAATCCCTGAGCAGAACAGAACTGTCTAAGAGGCTGCAAAAGTCAGCACTTATCCATAACTTCAGTCTCAAACACATTAAAGTATGGCTTATGAAAATGTTTATTTTATTTTATGTAGACTGGAATTAAATAACATGACAATTAAAGTATGACTTTTCATTTAACTCACTTACTTTTTATTACAGTCAAATAAACTGTAATCTTATACTACTGACAGAAACCCTCGGAGGTAACACAAATAAATTAAAATAATGATAAATAAATCCTGGTCTATTCCTTGCTGTCACACACTGACTGGAAAACTAGACTAAGCTTTCTTCTGTCCAGTATCAAACTGATGCTTATATCGAGTGACAGGTGACAGCGAACACATGGTAACAGCCAAAACTAATATTTTGAATTACTGTGACAGATATAACAGGAGAGACAACAAAATGGGAGCATGCAGGTAAATGTCCTTCAATAAACCTTGGCGGATATAGGAGAGTAGGTGTTTTAGTGTCATAAAAAAGTAACAGTAAAGTTAGCAGTATATGTCAGAACTGTACTTGAGTAAATAGTTTGCCACTTAAACTCCTGAGATACAGACACTCAATAGCATAAAAAAAGCCTCATGGGCCTCATAGAATCTGTGGAACTATTAAACCCACAGACAGTGAATGTGCACTAGACTTGAGTTACGACCGAAATTAAAGACAACATGCCGGAGAAAGGAAATATCATATAAAAAAAGAAAAAATACATAGTTAACACATTGTCAGCTATTGTTTTGATCATACACAAGAGCTCAGCCTGCATGCTGTCTTTTAACAGTGGCAGCAAAGTTAAAACTTCAAATATTGGACTAAAACGTATTTGACTTGATTGCTTGAATTGACACGACATCATCATAAGACAGAACAGCTGTGTGAGCAGGATGTCTATCTGCAGGCATGGTGACTGCTTCCTGCTCATGGTGGAGAGTGGCAAGAATGTCCCACAGGTTGCCTATTTATACCCTCCCCCTTAAAAAGGAGTGCCTTCCACAGCTGCGGGTGTAACTGTAGTGAAGTGCTTGGGAGCAGGGATCAGTTTGGAGGGTAAACATTTGATGTCACTGTAAGTGCAGTCACCATAAGTCCCCCCTGGGTGACACACATAAATAACAGTCAGCATCTGCCATGATGTATTCACATTCAAAAACAAGGAAACTGCTAATATAATTGATGGTGGTTTCAGAGTGTGTGAGTAGATTCAGAGACAATTCAGGCAGAAGTTTTTACAGACTGCTGAAGACTAAAGAGGCGAGAAGGGATGTTATGCTTTCTAAGGTGCTGAGACGGTAATTAACCAATTATTTCTGGATGAAATGTAATACAATCAAAATATTTTTACAAAATTGTCCACAGAGACCCAGAAGAACTGAAACCTCAAGAACTGATGTCCCTTGCATGATAACTAGCAGTGTGTGAGCACTGGAGGAGGACTCAAATGGGAAAAGACAGCTGTTTGAAATCAAAAATCAACGTTGACTTATTTTAAATTACGTAGCAGTTTTGGTACCTAAACCTAACCAAACTGCAACCTCAGCAAGCTTTACCTTGAAAGTGTAAGCAGACATTGCGTATTTATTATCGCTAACTTGACAGCGTAATGAGAACATGTTGAAAAAGAGCCACTGCCACTCTTACGTGAGGAAAAATGTGACGCTGCCATGGTGGACCAGCTTGTCTATTACATGCTTTGATGTGAACTGTACTGAAAGGTGCAATGTTGCTGGTATGATGTCAATATGACTATCAACAGATCATTTTCACTATTTCTGTTGAGAACCAGGTGTGTCAGCAAAAAGGCCACAAAGCTGGATTTCTAGATTTGAGCTAGATGCTTAGCACAGGCTGATGTTTATCAGGTATAATGTTTACCATGTTCGCCATGTTAGCATGGTAATATTTGCTAATTGGTAATCTTTTCACTACAGACAGACAGAAATGTCAACCTCGTGATGGCCCTAGACAAAAAAGTCAGGGGATCACAAAAGTCAGTAGGCTTCATCCTCTGGGGGCCATCAATGTCTGTAATGGCAATCCATCTAATCGTTTTTGAGATATTTAAAGGCATAATATGCAGTTTTCCGGTTTTGTCAAACAGCTACCCCTAGAGTCGCTGCGGAGTACTTGTATTTAACGTTAACTGTCGTAAATACCACTCACCAGAGCCGTCTCTATATACGGCTCTGCGTCTCTGCACTCACGGCCTGATCCCCTCCCCCCTGTATACCGGTACATGTTCAGTAGGATGGAAGGGTCGGACATCGAACAGGCAAAGATAGACTCCGAAGATGTCTACTGACCAGGTAACGTCTGAGTGAATGCCTGCTAGTGTCTTCCATTGAGGCTGCTTCTTATGTCACTGATGTATGTCACGTTGCGCCGTAAAGCAATTGGTGATTCTCGCGAGACGCCACCTTTCAGATTTGCATTGCTGGTTCTGCCAACGGCATCCCTCTCCTGCTTTGCTATCGGGATGATTCGCTATACTACGAGTTCGTTTACCATCAAAATGACTTCGAAGCTGTTATATTAAGGTAAAAATCTTGCATAGTGTGCCTTTAAGCATGGACCAAAGTGGTGGACTGACCGAATGACCGGCCAGCATTGCCATCTCTAGAGACATGTTGCTAGCATGGCCGGAAATGTCATCACATGGTTGGTAGGACCAACAACTACACGCTGGCAAACAACCTCTGTCTACAGTTTACATGCACACCATGACTTTCTCTTGCCAGCTGTCTGTTTTCTTTATTTGTTTTTGGACTCTTCTGGGCTTCTTCTGCCATCCCCATTTCAAAAGACACAATCATATGAATTATGGATAATGTCCTCGAGCAAAGTCTTCTCACAGAAAGCGTGAATAAAGGCTTGACAAAGTCTGTGGGAGAGCCCTCACATGCATCCACTGTAGATTTTATGGTGGGGCAGCCCCGAGCTGTCGTGGACTTACTAGAACTGTACATCAAAGTCTGCGAGTCTGTGACAGGAAGATTGGGCGAGAGAGACTTTGAGAGCAAGAAGGAAGGAGAGAGAGTTGTGGAAGTGGATAGGGTGCATGGAGGCAGTGACACGCACATATGTGTGAGACTGATTAATTACAACGCCATTGATTTTACTGTCCAGAGTGATATTGACAAGTCATCCAAACTAAATAAATGTTATTGGAAACATTATTTACGGTAAAGCTCATGAGACAGGCTGAATATGGTTTACTACATTCAGACTTCCCAGGGGTGAGTATTTGCATTTAACCAATTTAGGTTTGTATACAATTCATGCATGGCAGTGTGTTTATCTCTGTGACAGGTAAAACTCAAACAGAATTCAGTCAGAGTCAGAAAAGGGACAATGGCTTTAATTTGTCACTGCTGCACCAGACTGGACATGAATAGAGCAGCAGAACCTGCTCAGATATGACAAAGGGATGTGTGTAAGTGTTTAGATGAATTTAAGATTTCAATGAATAAGAATTGGTATTGGCTCTGGGACTCTAAATAGTTTAGGAGTGCCCCTTTAACACTTCCCTTTGCAAAAAATTAAAAATTAAAAACTAGGGAGTATCGAGTATCGGCATCGGGACCGATACCAGCATAATTCATGTAACGCAATGTCCCGATCCAACCTGCGCAGATTTCCGATATCCATGAGCCATGTCTGCGCTTTAACATTGTCTGCTGAAATGACTCCACAGGTCACTCTGCTAACTGGCTGCAAACTGTGGAATGGCTTTTCTGAACGGAGGCGCAGCTCAATGAGACACAGAGTTATGAGACACGCCCTCGCTCAGGAAATACATTCCGCAGTTTGCAGCCAGCTAGCAGGATAGCATTGAGCAGCATTGTGGCTAGCCAACATGTCCGCTGTGTGGAAATACTTTACACAGGAAACACCGCAGAGCAAGACAGCAAAATGCAATGTTTGCAAAGCTGTAATTCAGAGACGCGGAAGCTCCCTCGCGTCGTACAACACTACGAACGCAATCAAACATTTAAAAAAAGCACCACACGAAACAGCACAAGGATTTTTTAGGCGAGCTGTCAGGAATCACTTCTGGAGTCATTCCAAAAACAAGGTAAACTCCAGACAGACAACGTGAAAGCTAAAGGGATTACCGAGTGTGTGTGTGTGTGTGTGTGTGTGTGTGTGTGTGTGTGTGTGTGATCTTTACAGTTATTACACTTTTCTTATATTTCAAGACTCAAATATTTGACATTTTTCCTGTTAATAGGATTTCCTGTTTTTCTGACTTCCTTTTCTTGACCTTATACTTGCCTCAAGTTGCCTTTTGGGACATACATGACGTACATATCATACTTGCCTGTGAGAGGAGTTTATTTCAGCCTCATATAAAATCAATAATAATGATAATAATAATATTAAAGCAAACACAGCTCTGGTATCGGAATAGTATCGGTATCGACCGATATCCAAATTCAGGGATCGGATCGGAAGTGAAAAAATGTGGATCGGTGCATCCCAATTAAAAACCTTTACTCTGGATTTTTATTTCATTTCACAAAATGGAGAGCATATGGAAGGGAATGTAGACAGATGCCAGAGTCTCTCTGCCAAATTATCTGATTGGTCAAACATGATTTCCAACATAATTAGGTGGATTATAGTTACATAGAGAGATGCTATGCCATGATAATTCTTACTTATGATAATGTATTATAGATAAAAATATACATCAGTTTAGCATAATGTTGATTTGGCCTTGCAAGTTAATGCATAAATGGTTAGGTAATGGTCATACAAAAACCATGAGACCCAAGAGAGTATTTTCTGTACTCATGTAGATGATGGGAATGTCTTTTGATTGTAATAGCTTTCCACATTAATCTAGCTCCCATTATCAAAGTGCAGAGTACATACAATAAGGAGCTTTATCTGTCTATATGCTCCTATTTCACTTTACAGTCTATTCATATTCAAGGGTTCATGTAATCAAGAAAATATATTTATCATTAAACAACACAAGGTTGTATAATGAAATTAAATTTTGAAGATCCTCTATGCTACACAGAAAAGGATAAACAAATGTATATAATAACATAAAAAATACAAATAAAATAAGTCAATATATACAGTTATTTATATACATACACCCAGGAAATAAGTCTGGTGGTGGAATCTAAAAAGCAGCAACAACCGTAAGTGTTTTAGTCTTTCCGTCAATCAGCATGAACACACAGAATAATCTAAGAGAATAAAGCAAAGAGATTCAATTAATGTCGTGTTGTTGTTAACCATGATAAAACATGTCTCTATGTCAAACAACAGCCCACTAAGCCACACAAAAACATTCATGTCACTCCTCATAATACTATGACATTATGCAATGGCAAAGCCAGATATTTGACAATATTCATCTATCTTTTGTTTTTAACCTCAGCAGTTCATGAAGTCTGCAGCCAACTTGGCACAAAATGTTTCAACAAATATTAAAATGCATGTGTAACACTATAACAGCCAACAAACTCAATTCAGTCCACGTCCATTGCACTGGGCAATGGGTTTTCCTATAATTATGATCAGACTGAAGAAAATGAGCTAAATTTCTCTGGGAAATAGTGTGAAGATGGTGCAACACTTCAGGTGAAATGTGCAGAGCAGACTGAGATGAGTAAATGGATGTTTTAACCTTCTGTTAATATAAAACTGAATGACTGAAGCTGCTTCTCTGCCAGCAGACATGCTGGGAGACACAACATTCAGATGCTACAATTATCATAATGTTGCGGCTATACGACAAGTCTTACTGGGACTGGAAGCAGTAAAGTTGAGAAGTTTTAAGCCTTCAGCACTAAGACAGCAGAGCTTAATGCTGCTGAGCAAAAAAACCCATATTTTTCACGTCTCTCTCCTCTGGACCAGTGATGAACGACTGCTGTAATGGATCTCAATAAGAAATGGAAGTGCATTTGTGCATGTGTGTATGATGAATTCAAACAAGCAACAGTCATCCAGTTCAGATTTTTATTCTGACTTTCATTTACTGGAACATCAACTGATCTGTTGGCCTATTAAATGGTTAATATGCTACAGGGGCATGTAGCTCTTAGTTATTGTTATTCATTACAGTATGTTCCTTCATTACCTGGTGGATTTTAATATTATGCAACACAAAAGAAATAAATAAGTACATTAATCTTTTCTCAGAAGAAGAAAGCAGTGGGATGATACTGTTTCATGTCATAATTATCTCAGCAGCTCAGCAAATTGTTTTGTGCTTTCCTCTGATGTTTTCTCAAATATGGTGAAAATAGAAGTGTAATGAGGGGTACAAAATAAAACATCTTTGCATTTCAGAGACATATGCAGTTTTCTCTACTTCAGTGATCTAGCTTCTGCTGATATGTATATTTAATTGGGTGCAATTTAACTCTTTGAATGCTGCTCAAATTTTAATTGTGTATTATTACTGTAGTATCAGTAATAGTAGTAGTTGTAGCCGTATTTGTCCCTGCTTTCTAAAAAAATGGATTTGATTGACATCTTTACATGTCCGTAAAGGGCACATAGATGAAAGAGAATGCATATATGATACTGATTAACTGAGGTTTGGATGGAAAATAATTGAATGACCTTTTGTAGAGATCTAGTTG
This sequence comes from Dicentrarchus labrax, assembly GCF_905237075.1. Taxonomy (NCBI): domain Eukaryota; kingdom Metazoa; phylum Chordata; class Actinopteri; family Moronidae; genus Dicentrarchus; species Dicentrarchus labrax. The sequence continues at coordinate 15,322,238 of NW_026136710.1, read as the reverse complement.
GAGATTTCTCTCTGGTGATGCAGTGACGAAGCAACAAAAGACAATCAGTTGACTGGAGGCTGCATTCAGAGTTTCAAGACCAAAAAATGACTTACTCTCTCTTTCTTCATCCCTTGCCATTGCATTCCCACTGTCATTTCTAGCCTTTCCTTTCAAAACCCTGTCTCAGCTTGGACAAGGGCAAATATAAACCTTATTAACTACAAGGAGGACCACAATGGAAATCAGACATGGGACTTTCTTGTGATAGCCTTGATGTTCTTGTAACTGCGTATGTACTGTACTGTCCTTTTACATGAATTGTCAAAGATACAAAATAAAACAAATTACTAGACAATTACTAAGACACATGAGAAAGAATGTTTACCGTATGTCTCTCGATATGGGCAAGTTGCGGCTCAAGATGGATTCATTAAATTGATTTCATTTACCTTTTACGTGACTCTGGTTTTAGATTGTCCCCGTTGATATTGCATTTGCATTAATGCTGCAGTTTGCTGCTGTGTAGGTAATTTACAATGAATAATATGGGACAATTACAACATGGAAAACACTTTGTGAAGCTTAAACAGGGCAACCAGTTAAAGCAGGCAACTATCGCAGGACTCTGGATCCACGTATGGTTAGAGGCAATTTAATACATTTGGGATAACAAGGTCTTTTAAATGTCCAGTGTGTAACATTTAGGAGGATCTAGAAATGGAATATAATATTCATAGGTATGTTTTTATTAGTGTATAATCACCTGAATATTAGTATTGTGTGTTGTGTTCGTAACCTTAGAATGAGCCGTGGGTTGCCGTCCAAAGTAAGAATCAGGGTTTGATTTGCTCACATGGTGGATTTTTTAGATTGATTTTTTTTTACATGAAGGTGTCAAAAGGGGGCCCACGTCTCATTTTTAGCCCTGGGGCACCCAAAGGCTGTAATCAGGCTATGCTAGTTGACTCCCATCTTTTGCCCTCACTGGTGCCAAAAGACTTGATAAGTGGAGGTGATGATGATCAGCGTCAGACTAGCCAGATTCTGGTACACACAAAAACAAACACACAACTAGCCTGCCACAAGAGCATAAGCAACAGTCATAAAAGCTCATTTCTTATAACTCCTGTTTGTGTTAGGCTATATGTTAGGATAAAGGTTGTCAAACCCTCTTAACACTGACACATCTCCGACATAACACAGACAAATTATGTTTTGTGTATTTGCTCTCAACCCCTGAGAATCTCAAATTACGCACGACGCGCGTCATGAATTCAGTAGTATCCAAGTGGGCTAAAAAGGCGCTGAACTCCCCTCCTTTCTTCCCTCCCACCCTCCCTCCTCTCCCCTGGATCCTTCGGGCCAAATACTCACTCACTCACGCTGCGTGTGCGTCAACGAGCGGTCTCTGCCGCTGCTCGGGACAAAAACCGCACGCAGCTGCTTTCGTTCTCCAGCGCTCGAGACCGCACGATCAGGAGGGGAGCTCGCGCCTCTTCGCTGCAGGAATATCACCTCTGATGGACTTGATGTAGGACAAGAATGCACACACGATTTTGTCTTCTGATTATGACCCCGTAGGTAATAGTTGCAAGTGCCGTTCTCGTGGAAAACAAACTTGTAAATCCCACCCGTCCCTCGCCGCCGCTGGTTTTTTTTTAATGTGTTTTATGTGTTTGCGCTCAACAGTGAGGTAGACTTATGCGGGCACATTTTACAGGAGCGTCGGCGTGTGACTTATCCCGTGAATGCGGCTGTCGGGGTCGGTGTCTGAGCCCTGCAGGACCAGCCTGTCATAGGGCACCATGATGTCTCTGGTTGCTCACAAGTGGATGAGGAATATTTCTCCGGAGATGCTGCTGTTGATGCTGATATTGTGGTTTTTACCTCTGACTGGAGCGGCTCCCTCTCTGACTACCGAGCAGCTGGACACGGGGGTGGTAAGTTTTCTACCTTTTCTACCAGAAGTTTTGTTACTTATTACCACTTTTGGACATGGGGGGTGGCAAGTTTTTCCACTAGATTCCTCAGCTTGGCATATACTGGTGGGATTTCCTCCCATACCCCCTCTGTTATAAAGGGCAGTTTACCCTACTTTTGGAGGCTAATGCTGTCCTCTCTATACTTGATCTGAATTTTAACATCTCGCAGCAGTCCAATGCGCGGCTGTAAGCTTGGCGTTGCAGGCTGGATGTGATGGAAAATCTAATTGGAGCCTGTTCTCCAAAGCAGGAATCAGGGATCCCTGTAATGGCTTGCAATAAATAAATGTAAATGTATTTGCCTTGGCGGAATATCGACCTCCTCCACAGCATGCTGACAGAGTATATACCCTGCACTCATGGATGGCAAACAGGGCTCACTTCCAGCACACTGACAAAACCAGGCTATAGCACGTTATTGGCTATTTCCTTTTCTCAGTCATGCCTCTACAAGAATAATTCAATATGTCATCTGATGCCAAGTTTAAACAATGACTCCAAAATAGGGTTGTTTAAATGGAGATAGAGAAGCAGATCCTGCTGAACAGACCAGTTTGAATGACAGGGTATTTAGAAAGGGCGTGAGCTGGGATTTTTAGTAGTTTTTAGTAGTTTATTTAGTACTACATAATAATTGTGACAATATGGAGCTAATTATTCTCTCTTATATGAATAATCATCTAATTTGTTATGTGAATGACTGCTCTATGTTTTGCTAAACAAATTAGACCCCAACCCTTCCAATGAGCTGTATCTGAGCAAATTAAAGCGATTATATGATATCAATATTAATTCCATCAGTAGCTTAGACCCACGTTATGCTTTGGCTTGATATTTGGTGTCTGATGAGCAGGGAAGCTGCAGATAAAACAAATATCTGCTAATAAGTAACTCTTGAGACATCCTAATTAATTGTTTGCTTTAATGGCTCAAAATCAACATACATTTTTCATTTGTTTGCAGTTTTTCCTCACATTTACTGAACGTCTTCCAAGACCAATTCACATCTCAAAGCATTGATGGATGCTACAGTGCTCATCTAACTTCTGTCTCTTCAGTGTCCCTCTCAGCCTCTCCTCAGGTGCATTGTTTCTCTTATTTTTAGGGTACAGACGGATGAACTCTATTACCAAAGACATTGCTGAGGTATTTCTATTGCTGGACCACCTCCCTGTGGATGTGTGCTGCCAGGAGACAAACATTCATCTTCTTGGTCTTAGATACTGTTAGCTGCAGACATGAATTGTATCAGTTTGATGAGGACAGTCACATGTTGTTGTGTGGGATTTAGGGTTAGGGTTGCACAGAGAAGAGCACCAAGTCACAAATTCCCCCAGGGAATGTTTAGTAATGTTAAATTACTTATCCTGAAGAAAGGGCATTATTGTATTACTGGTCAAATACAAGGCTGATCGAGCAGATCACTTGTTGTTTTTGTAATTTTTTTATTGTTAAAGGAGTTGCTTTTGTCTTGTTTTTACAGCGAAGATTCAACATGTTGGGTGGTTGGAAGCGGATGATCTGGTGTTTGATCAACCAATCCCTAAAGCTGCCTTGATACTATATTATCCCTTATCAAGCTATGTTTGAGTGTGTGAGCAAACAATTGGCTTCTTACACATCCAGCAGACACTGAGCAGTGTGGGCATCGCTGGAGTTCTTTCTCTCACCACATATCCAATTCATTCATCCCGATTCACTGCTGTTTTATTCCTGGTTTGGTTCACCAACTATTGAGAAAACTATCTGTGTTTATTGCTCGTGAGGTATTCATCTCTACTCATAAGCCATGTGTTTACTGCAGCGCTCTATAATTTCACTGGTTTATGTGAGCTCCTGTGCTGGGGGAGCAGCTGCCCACAGTTTTTTATTAACCTACAAACCGAAACAACAAGCTGAAACCGGCTTAATGCTGGTTAGATGGTTAGAAGCAGGGCTGTACCTGACACTTTTATTGATTGATTAGCTGTTTTTTCTATAAAATCTCAGAAAATAATGAAAAAATACCCATCGCAGTTAATGACATCTTCAAATGTCTTTTTTTATGCCCCAAAATAGTTTAATATACGATGATATAAAACAGAGAAAACACTGTAGAAGATGGAAGCAGCAGATGTTTTTTTTATATTTGCTTTATAATACTAATTTATAATAATATAATATACAACTTGAATGAATAATCGATCATCAAAATACTTGTAATAAAAATAAAGTAATTTTCTGTCGATCAACTAATTAATTAATCGACTAATAGTTTCAGCCATAGCGTATAGTGTGTTTTGATCCCAAACACTGTACAACTCCGTCCTTGGAGCGAATAAGATCATACACCTGAGAGTGTGAGAGCTGGTAGAAAAGGCAGACACAGGTTGTTGGTTTAGTGTAAAAGGGGTTTAGGATAACCTAGGGAGTTGAACAGACAGATGGACAGATGGGCACCCTTCCACAGTCACACTCCTCCCTTGTGACTTGCTGATTGACTTTTAAATAAGACTTCCCCTGCATTGATGAAATTGCTCTCAGCTGTAGAGAGCAGGTGGATAATTAGTTGTTTAGGGTTTGAAAGGGTTCTCCCATCTTGCGTGCCCAGTTGTGTTCCTAACTTCCATACATTTGGGAATCGGTCCACAAACCATCTACCCACAGAACCGTGTCCTGATCTCCAGCTCTGCTGCTCCCCAGTCCCATTACACTTCAAAGCCACCGTGCTGCATCACTTGGCTTTTAGTCGAGCTTGAGTGCCGAATGTGTTCGGCTCTCTTTGTAATGCTGCACACTGCGACCGCAATTAACCGAACCACAAACTTAAGCACAGCTCGGAGGCATCAGCTTCCAGTTTTTCTGTTATCTAGACCAATATGGAATTGCAGAGAGAAAATTTGCAATTTCAGCATTTTAGGGAATTGCTACATAAGAGCTATAATGTAATCTGCAGTATGTTTTCCGGTCATCATATCATTTTACTCCTGATGGCTTTTTTCTGCACTAGTACAGAACAACTGAGCTCCATAAGGGACTATTGGCCTTCGAAAGCAGTACTGTACTTGCTTTAGCAGCTGTCATAAGATTGAGGTGACTTGAAAGTAACTTAATTTAATTTTTTAGAAACTGAAATGGAAGAATTTAATCTCTTTTAATGATTAAATACTTATGTGTCGTTTGAGGTAAAACCAAACAAGTATGCATTGTATGTCTGATGGGACAACCACACCCTGCCAGTCTGCTTCTGATTCTCATTTTGCTTTATAATTTCTTCAATGAGAATACCATCTGGATAGAAAAGAAAAGAAAAAGCCTGGTAGACGCTACCCTCCTCCAACTACTTCCACCCTCCTCCACCTACTTCCACCACTCTCCCTTCCTTCTAGGCCTCATAATGTTGAGTTCTCTTGCAACTAGCCTGCCCGGCACCAGTGCCACCACCCCTCATTAGCCCTCTCTTTGTCTCTCATGAGTGCACATTTCCCCAGTATCATATTCTGTCCCCTCAGTCTCTCAGTCTCCTTCCTAATTTTCTTCTTCCAATCTAGATAGGAGGCTTTCTTCTACCAGCCCATCATGGTTCTTCTCTTCTGATTACACCCAGAGGCCCAGGGTTACAAGGGTCTCAAAGAGAAAACTGGATGCAGTGACAGTTCAGGGAAAGTACAATGGAGGAATTGCTGCAGTGAAATAAGAAATCAACCAGGGTCAAGAGAGGAAAAGATGTTTCTTTTATAAGTATAAGCGTAATTATCCAGGGAGAGATTTTACTTTTGGATGTTGCGCCTGTAAGATATTTTTAAGTAACTGTCTTCAACAGCATGACTGCAAATGCCAGTTAACTCATATTTCTCCTCATTGCAGTGTCATGCTGGTCTATTAGGGATACTTTTAGCACCACTGTCCCACTTTCATCAAGCTGTGTGACCTTTCTGTCTGTAGCACCGTATCATGGGGCTTATATCCAGGGCAAGGACACTTTTTTTAGGGACGTCAAGTGGGAGATGACTACGCAGTAGGATAGAATATATCATTGTGTAATGATTGACAGAGAGCACAAGAGACAGTCCAGCATGTATTATATAGCACATTCTCTGCTTCTCAGGAAGAGGGGAGATATTGTGGAAACCAACCAGTCCTTCAATCCGCTCCTATCCAATCTGTCACCGCAGCTTTGCTAAGTGTAAAAGTTCTCCGGGGAGTTGCAAGTTTCTGAGGAGATTGTCAGAGTTTATAGCATTCGTAGAGGCCGTTTCAACAAGGATCTTAAGCCCCCTGACACTTTATTGGTTGCCACTGTAGCATGACGATGTGAGACCGATGTGTGGCAGCTGTAACACTTCTGCTTGATATTTTTAGTCAGTAACAAAACCAGATAAATTTGGGTGAATTTATGTCTTAAAGTTAATAATATAGACAAGGGAGCCTGCTGGTTAAGTAGAAGGTCATAGATTTATACACTGCATGTGTTTCTGGTCTTTTCTTTGACCAAAATGGTAAATTCTTGTCTGTTACTATGGTACTGAATATGGCTGACCTGGGGCCAGTTTCACAAAGATAGACTTTGACTATTGAATAATCTGAGTGAATTAAGGCTTTTTTTTTCCAGTCTGAAAAACATGGCCAACCGTGCAACCACTTCAAATCACAGAGCTCTGTTCACTCCGACAGGAGATGTTTGCCTTCTGGAAGAATTCAACAGCTACAAGAACATTTTACTCAGAAAATTTAGTGTAACAATACAAAATCTCAACACAGTGCAGACCTGTAGCAGGGCTGAGATGCTGAGGATTTTTAGTGTGGCAGGGCTCAGTACTAACTCGTCAAGATAGTTTCCTTGGCTAAATGAAACATGGGTCTTAGTTCTGAGTTAGCCTTGGGGGTCTGGCGGCTGACTTTAAGCCTTTTTTTCCTTTCAGTTGAGGCCGAGGACTACATTTTTGTACTACTTCCATTTATCAGCCTCTCAGAGTCTCTCATTAGCTTCAAATATCGATGTTCTGCACATTCTCTTTCTCAAAATAACAAGAAGTATTTGAAGATGAAGAAAAAAATTACGTGAGTAGTTGCAGTTAAGATTCATGATGGAATATATGTACATGTAGAATTGCAGTTCACCTAGAAAGAATGTTATAATATGCATTTTTATCAGAATTCTGAAGATGTCAGATATGAAATCTCACTACAGAACAGTAATAAATAATCTGTGACATCTGTTTTGGTGAAAATGACTGCTTGATGAGCTTGATAATAAATGAAATAGGCAAAAATTGCTGAAGTCAGACAACAAAGATTTAGTTAAAGAAATTTGGCTCCGGTTTTCCCCTATAGGGGTCAACTTGTAAAATTTGAATTTTAAAAAACGCATCATAACATAATGGTATCATTACAGCCATTGAGCTGGGGAGGAATCGGAAACAATCTAACTTTGATGCTCACATGCAAGCATCATAGCGTATTTTGTTCATAAGAACCAGGGCTATATGTTGTTTGGCAGTGAGATGGACCAATCCGTTCCTGTGCAAGCCTCACTTAAACTGGTGTTCCACTGGGAACGATAGGGTATGTTTATGTAAACCATTTAAAGGACAATTCCGGCGCAAAATGAACCTGGGGTTAATAACACATGTGTACTGAGTTGGTCCGTTCTCTGGGATATGTTTTCATGCTAATCGATCGTGACCGGTTTTAGCACAAACCGTTAATTAACTTATAACGCTAGTCAACGGGGCACAGAGTAAAGTGAAACAAAATCGCTTTTTATACCACTAACAAGGCTCAAAATAGCACCACACTTACACGGTAGCATAATGAGGGCCCCTGTGTATAAACCGAAGCATTGAGAACTTTGTAAGTGTACAGACAGTTTATTAAAAAGATAGTTTAGAACAACAGTAGTGTTCGCATATACAGGCGGGTGCTATCTTGGGAAAACAGTCAGGGGTTAGGTCATTCATGCAGATCAATGATCAAGACTTACAGCTGGCGATGTGAACTAAAACAAACGGAATTTGCTCAATATATCAGAAATAAAAGCACCGATGTAAAACACAACTTGTCTAGTGTACTTACTCAGTGGATAACTGTCCATCTGGTCCCTGCGGTATGACTCGCTGCCTCCAATTTATTTTCGGGACATGGAAAAAAGTTTCGAGTACAGCTCTGTTTATCAGAGAGGGGAAATCTGTACTGACTGTACAAAACACTGCGTCTCTTGGTTGTCGCGACGCAACAGGTCCCACTCCGTGCAACACAGGCACTCCTCTTCGGTGGCCATATAGCTTCACAATGTCTGCAGGTACACCACCAGTTTCCCGACGTTCAAGGCTGTATTGCGGCTCTCTCTCTCTCGTGGCCCTTTCACGGAGCTCCCGCAGCTCTTGAAGTGCAAACCTGGCCTAACACTACAAACCAGTCTAAAATATCTTTGTGAAACCGGCCCCTGGTGCTCTGGGGAAATTTGTTCATATATTGCATGTGCATTTCAGAGAAATATACAAAGAAACCTATTAATTCTCTTTCTGGTGTGTTACTTAATGTAGCAGTGCAGAGATTGAACTGATTTGTGGAACAATACTGCTGTGTCTGAGACTGCATCAGTTTATTTGCTTTTCCTTTTAAAAGAAAAGTGTGAATATCTAAGACATACGTTTGTAGTCACAACATGGTATAGTTCTTACCCGGTTTGATTTTACAGTAGTGATGGGTTTAATAATGTGGGCAAGTGAGTGCTGTTTTCTGCAACAGAACTGCACGCGATATAGGTTTTTTCCATTTGCTTGAGCTGACTTCATTACTTGAGCAGGCCCACTCCAGGGCTCCCCATATAGAAAACCTCAAATCAACTCCATGTGGACAGTTCTATTTTAACCCCAGGAGCCCCGCCTCTCCTTCTTGTCTTTGACCAGATCAAGGTTTTGGTTGCCATTGCTATTCAAAGGACCGACCAGATCTTGTAATTACAGTGGTTTCTGGTGTTGTGCTGGCTCGCATGCTAAAGCCTAAAATAATCCATAGCGCCGCCAACCAAACTGCCAATAGACTGCTTTAATAGCACGATCAAGAAAACCCGAAAGCAACAACAAAGCTACTCTGAAATTGCTTGCAGAAATTGGCAGAATTATAATAAATGTGGTTTTGTGTGCGTGTGCATGTCAGTCTCTTCCTGTGTGTCGCCATAAAATGTGTGTATGCACGATTGTGTGTGTGCGCGTCACTGGCACACTGGTGATCTCATAGTTTGTCTCTCATTAGCATTCGTCATTCTTTAACAAGTCACAACAGAGGGAATGATGAAAAAAAGGAAAGGGGACTGGATGAGGACGATTGCTTATCATCTGTGGATTCAACTTCAAGACGGTTATATGCTCATGATCCCATTCCTCTGAAGGTCCAAGTGAAATGAGGAGAATTAGACAGGAGGGAGGAGGAAGACTAAGATAGATTGAGTGGGTGGCAGAGATAAGCTATGTCTCCATCCAACTATCACTGGGCAATTAGGCCCACTTTCTTTCAGTCCAGTGTTGATACTCAACTTCCTATCAAGTGAATGTAATGAGCCACTAACAGTCTGCTGAATTTCAAGTGGTACTCATGATTGTGTGAATTGCAGTTCATATGATTGTGTGAATTACAGCCTAGACTAGGCTTAATGTGCAGTTGTGTTAATGTTAACAACAAGGACATGCTCCTCAAGGTTTTAGTTTAAAAATAGAGTCAAACACATGTAGAGATGAACATGCATGTGCACTTGTATGTATGTGAATGTTTGTGTGTGCATTCTTACTGGACACATGCCAGTTGCCCACATTCCTCAGCTAACACTAAAGGGACATTGCCTTCTTTGTAAGGATCACTTTAGTAACACATGGCAGCTATTTTATGGCTTTCGTGTGGGCTTTATGAACTGCGTACAAGGACAATGCATAAATACATGCTTAAGTATGTATTCCCTATATATAAGCTTTGACCTTTGAAAGTCAGTTACGAAGATATGTTCGAATACCTTAACAGAAATAAGAGAAACGCTTCACAGTTCCTGAGCTGCAGATCATTACTATTATTCAAGTCAACGTACACGTTAGTAGAATATTATAATGCCATTTTATAATCTATGCTGTCCCTGGTTTCTGTACAGGATTGGATTGACGTCTTCCATATCTTGAAGGTCACAGAGATTCTGAGCTATCTACATGCAATATTGATTACCTGATTGACAGAAAAACAATTATGTAATGGTGAATGACCTTCCGTTGTGTAGTGGTTTGAAATATCTCAAAGATGATGATGAAAAAGAGCAAAAAATGTCTTCAAACCCTGCCTAAACTGGAACTGGAGCGAATCTAATCCTTCTAAGACAATTGTGATGTTCACATAAAAATGTTTTAAATTTTGAAACTTTGTAAACATTAATTATGAAAAACATGGAAGTACTGATAATCTGAAATGTTCCCAAATGATGAAATATGCAGACACACATACAGTACAGTTAAACACACAGAGACTGTAAATGAACAAATTGAAGCTCTCTGTCAGGTGTGTGTATGTTTGTGTATGTTTTTGTGTGTAACTTTACATCCTTTTCCCTTATCCTCAGTATCGGGGGACACTGGGAGAGCTTTATTCAATCCTTGTGTTTGTGGGCTTTGGCTGGGTGCCATGCCACATTACCGCCCACAGAGAGAAGAACTTCAAAGAAGGTTCGGGGGCTTTTTCCCTCAGTGGAGCCACTGAAACTTATGCCTGTTAAATTAAGCCCCAGTTGCAGGGGGATGTTCTAATTGGTTCCAACAGTTTGTTTATCTTTAATCTCTCGCTGACATTTGTTTAGTCCTCATTCTCAGTCTCAACCCCTTTCTATCCTTAAATCATCCTTCACTCCTTAATTCAATCACAAAAATCTCATCTGCTTCATCCAAGCATCTGTACTTCTATTTGAAGATGATTTATGACCTGAAAAAAGGTTGGATATCTGATAAGGATTTTGTCTGAAATAGATGAATCTTTGATACCTGTTTGTGTGCATATTTACAGGGTTGTATGTGTATGCCTGCCTTGTGTACACTCTTTGTATTGATTGGACAGGAGTCATGATGACTTGAGGTCATATACTTGGTGCATGTGTAAAGTTACTGTGCACCGCATAGCAGCATACCGTAATAATTCATGTCTACCAAATTTCTAACTGAAATATACCCATGCCTAAAAAATACAGAGCTGATAGGACATAAATATGCACAAGGATGCCACTGGTGTATCTAGCTGGAGCTAGATTTGCTGCTGGCACAGATGAAGCAAATTTTGCCCACGGCAAACAAAATCTTCTGACGAGCCAGCAATTAACAGTCTCAGCAAAGAGGTTCCTGTGGTCCATGAAAAAAACATTTTTCAAATCACCAAACAAGGACAGGTCAGCCATTTGCATCATTCCAAACAGTATGCAGGTGTGCTTTTTAAGATTTTACTTATTACTCTAAACCATTATTAGCGGTAGCAATATTTGCATATTTGCTGGTTTAGTTTAAAAAGGTGTTATGTGCATCTAATTCTGCTTTGAAACAGATGCACTGTCTAACACAAGAAGAAACTCTCAAGTTTGGTGTGAAAATGTGAGTTTGCTCAGTTTACTCATCAAATTGTGCTTACACGTGCTTGATAATTAAGGCCCTAACTTATTCAAGTGCATGAAAAACATGTCCTGGTTCAACCTCATTTCTCCCTATAACCTGGTTTCTTTTTTGCATGGAGCCATAGTGTCTCCTTTTCTCTTCCCCTTAACTGATGTCGTCCACATTCTCTGTCCAACATTTTTCCTCACTTCTTTTTCTCCTTTTTAGTCTCCATTCTGTCTGTTTTTTTCTGCATTACTTTTTCCCCAGAGCATTGTCTGTTTCTTCTTTCTTCCCCCCTCTGTTTCTGTCTCTGTCTACCCTCTCTCTCTCTGTCATTTCCTCTTTGAATTCTAGTCTCTTTTCTGGCTCTCTACCTCTTTCTCTTAACATCTCTGTCTCTCCACCTTCCTCCTTGCTGCCTCCAGAAACAGACAGAAGTTGAGCCTCAGCTCTCTGTACAACCAGCTGTTCCTAAACCGGGGATTAGATGATTCACTTACAGTCACATCTTAATCCCTGTTGTCACGCTCTCACACACACAAACATGCAAATTAGGACAGATTTTCCTCCCAAGTGTCTAGGAAATGACATTCACACCTCAAACTGAAAACTGGGTGTCAGAGTAAGCACATCCATCAGAATGTACTATATCCCTTCAACAAGTCAGGCTTGCGTCCCATTATATGCACATTGTATATGCAGAAGAGCAATACACTTGCTGAAGGGAAGTGATTGAGTGTTTCAGCAGGGTGGCACATGGGCCATCTGCTTGCAACATAGTGGGCTGGAATCTAACTGATGTCTTTCATTGTATGCCATCCCTTTTCCCTGTCGCCTGTCTTTCCTGTTCCCTGCAGACAGTCTGAGGGAAATAGTTAAACTGTAACACATCCTAATTGAAAGTAATGTCTCAATACATTAGTGGAACAAAGCCAAACTGCTCGTTGGCCAAAACAGGTTATTTCCTGTTTTGATTTCGATTGTAAAATTTGTATTTTGAAGATGACAAAATCTAGGGCTAAAGATAAATGAGCATACATTTGCAGCTTTATGGTGAGCTATTTTGCAGCAGAACCAATGTTTAGAAAAACTGGTCACAAAAACATAAAAAGTGTTCTTTCCGCTCTGTTGGCGATTATCTGTTCTTTGGTGTCCACTCGTAAAGGGATATAAGAGCTTATATGTACTGTATTCTTTCTGACGCCTACTTGCTACAGAGGCTTTGTCACATATCTGTTAAGTAGAGGCTGTACCATGTCCATTGTAGATCCAATGGAAATATTATATATGTCCAGATAGTGCTAATTATATCAACTGGGCCAGAAAGAAAGTGATGGCATGGATGCAGATCCATTCTGTAACAAAAGGCTCCTTGTTCTAGGTTTTTCTTATTTTCTTATTGTTTTCACTAAACTCAAGTGAGCTGTCGCAACTGGATTCAGCCAGATTTGCTGATAACATGGATCTAAAATTTGTGTTTCACAGAGAAATTGAATTAGTGATCAATTTTCACAACTCATAATAGTTAAAGAAGAGGAGAGCTCAAAATGTGCTTCTGGTAATAGAAAGTGAAAAGAATAATGTGGAGAAAGCAAAAACGAGCTCCACACAATCTACATAATGTTCTGATAAAACAAAAATAGCTTTTTCTGATGGGCCGAATACAAAATTAGTAACAGAAGCACAAAGTCTGTTGCTGCCAAAACTGTCTAGTTGAGAACCAATATGAGCAGTCTACAGGCTGCAGAATGGTTAACTTTTACTGTAACAAATCGATAACAGGCAGGAGCATTTCAGACACAATTTGTCATGTTAAATATTCACTGGGTCAACATATTGTGAATCCTATCATTTTACTTGGTATTATTTGGTATCTTATTTGGTAACATTGGTATATCTTGTCTTCAAAACCATGATAAGTTATCTGTACAAGTGGCCATGTGGTCTTTGTTAGTTGAACTCAATTTCAGAGCATGAAAATAGCATTAGGAGCAGAGTCGAGGGATCTACTTTACAAACAATGTCAAACTTCTGCTGAGAGGCTTATCAGGTATCTGATATTGTCTTGTGAAAAAACTGGTCAGGAATGTGTTTATGCAGATGTTAAATGCTTTATTTTTAGGATTATATTTCTGTGAATAGATCATTTTTCTTCTGATCTGGGCATGTTAATTGGATAACTGATGATGGATCACTCATGTGGAGTAATGATGAGTCTCAAGGGCTGAGACACGCATGCTGCTACTGCTGCTGTGACTATCAAAGATCGCAGAGAACTGTGTGAGTTCAGACTTTTCTCTCTCAAATAACTTTTGATTTTCAGCGTAAAGTATGCGGGTTTGCCCTTTTTAAGGTGAGGTTTTGATCATGGTGCCCAAAACCACCGTCACAAAAGTGGTCAATGATTGTTTACTGCTTTTATATTGTGTGTTATAAAGGTTTTGAAGCTTCAGTTGTCTAGCTATGTCTCTCTCTCTCTCTCTCTCTCTCTCTCTCTCTCTCTCTCTCTCTCTCAATAAAACAATCCACAACTTTGGCTTTCATTTGTTACACTAATGAAATTCCTTATACTCATTAAAACAAATGACTTATCCAATTTAATACATACCTATCTTAATTCCAACAGTGGATGTCCCTAAACCTTTTGCTAAGTCTAATAAAGTAATTCCAGGCCAGTTTGAGATTATATTTATTTATATTAATTTGGCAGATATGATAGTTAATGAAAACATAAATTGGGCACTCGATGAAAAAATAATGGTTGGCATGGCTTTTTAAAAATTGACTTGGAGGATTGTAAGCAATTAGAAAATGGAGTGCAAGCTGTAAACCCTGGATACACACATGCATGGGAAAGAAGGAGAGAGAGGTCATGTTCAGTTTAAAGCAGTGAGAGGAAAGGTGAGGAAAATGCATCAGAGTAGACAAATGATTTCTAGGCATGGATTAATCCTCACTCTCTTACCGCCTGGCAATCCAGCCTCAATTTTCTGTTCGATTAAACGTGTCATTCAGGCTGCATGTCACCCCCAATTTCCCTCTCTTTCAATCCCCCCTATATTCTCCCGCTTTGATCGTATCTGTTTGCACAAATGAGACTAAATCCTTCAATTATTTGGTGAATTGTGTTTACGCTCAGGTTATGCCATTGGAATGGTTTTTAGGAGCTTCTCGGTCAAACACACTTAGGCTTTCATTCCTTGGATCCTCCTACATCGTCCCAGTGTAATACTTTAAGTAAACCACCTCTCTCTGAATAAGCTGGTGATACAAATTGGGAAGCAGCTAAAACTTTAAATAATGAAATAATGATCTTTGCGCTGACACCCTTGGATGTTCTGATAAGATTTGGCTGAGAGAAATCTCCCCACTGGAGAGCAACATAAGAAGCAGAGGATTGCTTGATGTGAGACTTTTACATCTGTGTGATATGTGTTAGTTCGCTTATTTGTCATTTGAGTTGAGATTTTGCTCTCTCTGTTGTCAAAGCTGTTTTCTATAGTAGGCAGGAATTCATTTTCGGGTATTTTCGTTACTGCATTTGGAGATCTAACCACTCACATCATGATATTAACTACTTAATATCATCTTGCCAGTCATATACATAAGCAGACACTTAGTATCATATCTGCACCAAATATGATTATGAAACCACCTTCTTCCAACACATGATTTTGTTGAAACAGGTACTTCAAGTGTGAGGATCAGTCTTCATTCTTGAAGCATTTCCTCTTGTAGAAGTGAAAAATGAGATGGTTCCACTGCAGCATAATGTAGATGTTTGGTAATGGTATGTTTTGAAGTACAGGAAATTAATTCTGCCTGTCAATCACATACTCGCACACACTGATATTTTCTGGCTGTTAACATTTTCCAGCTCCTCGTGACATTTCCAGTAGTTCTTGGCTGCTTGCCCTATGGTTCAGTTCCCAGTCCTTTCCAAAACGTGTAAAAATGGGCTTCCTAAACCTATTTTGGGTTAATTATAACCTCTAAAAGACGCACAATAAACAGCACTGAAGTAACTGGAGAACCTAGCAACATTAAGGCTACAAAGAATCCGTAATGCAATGTAACAGGCTCTCTCTGAAGTGCAGGAATGGATACTCACTACATTCAGAGAGAGAGAGAGATGCGCCCAATATAATGCAGTTGTGAACAGAAAAATGTCTAGTCCCCACTCCAGAAAGAAATATCATGTTCTATTCTACAAGTGCAGCTGTGTCTGATGTTTTCTCACATGTTGGAAATACTAGGAGAGGGGTTGTGCCTGCAGAGTGTGCAGGAGGAAGAAGTAGGGCTGGGTACCAGTAACGATACCAATACCTTGACCTTGACTAACGATTTCATAAAACTAATTTTAACATTATACATTATGGTACAATTACTCACTTTAAAGGAGGAAGCTGTTCAAAGACCTGGGAGCAGCTGGAGAAAATGTCTTTACTCTGTGCACTTTACTCAAGCTGGACGACTGGACTAAAATGATGGAATAAAACTGTACAGTATTGGATTATATTAAAACTATAAATAACTGTTAAAGGAACATGAATAACAAACAGTATTGCAGCCGTATGTTTAGTCAAACCCGAAGAAGAAGTGAGGGGAATGACTGTGTGGGGGACGTTTATGGTACAGGGAAATAGTGGCAGAGTGAGACTTCTTACTGTTACTGTTAAAGACCAGGTACCCTGGGTCTGACAACAATCCACCGGCAGCTTTGGTGTGTTTCCCTCCTTTTAGTTGTCGTTCTATAAACAACACTATGCCGTCTGAAATGCTCTCTGGCCCCGCTTTAGTGAGGATAGGATACGCTGCGGTTTCCATCTCACAATAAGGTGAATGTACTTAACAATGAGAAGATACAAGTTCTCACAGGAAGCACACAGTTTACTAGTTGTCTGTGTATATAAGCAGCTTGTGGTAAACAAAAAAAAAAGTAAGCCCATCTATGTGCACATATATATATATATATATATATATATATGTCTAAATTTAGTTTTTTGTTTTTGCTGTCGTATTGAATTAGGTATCAAGAATTGTAGAATTTCACTGCTATGAGTATCGACTAAATTTCTGGTATTGTGACATCTCTACTCTTCACTGCTGTCCACAGCAGAATTTGACCAAAACAGTCCATGGAGAAATTCACTTGAGCAAAATTGTGTTCTGTACAGCTCCCATAATAAATCTTTACTTTCCCAACATGTGGTGAGATTTATGAAGACAGTTCCAATGTCCGAGACTGTTCCAAAAGTCTTGGATATGCCTTTTTTTTAATAAAGATATAAGGACATTTTGACATGTCAGAATAGGAAAAGCACAGGTGTGAATAATAGCAAGTAAGTAAGTAAAGCTTTATTTATACAGTTACAACGTGCTTCACAAACAAACAAATATAAACAAACACATACATTTACATGTATATGTACATATATGCGTATATACGTACATACACAATCATGCATACATAGGGTCATATAGATCATATAGATACTAACACATGGAAGAATAATACAAGAAGAAAAGAATAAATTAAAAAAGAGATGAGAAAAATATGTAAACAAACGAAAGGAGATCTATAAAAAGGCTTGCCTATAGAGATGGGTTGTGAGGAGCCGCTTTAAACAGTCCACGGATTCAGCAAACCTGAGTGATTGGGGAAGATGATTCCACAGTGTCGGGGCTAAAACAGCAAAGGCACGGTCACTCTTAGTGGGGAATGGATAAAAGGGCAAGATTTGAGGAGCACAGTGGTCGAGGAGTAGAATGAGGAGCAAGGAAATCTGAAATGTAACTGAGGGCAAGGTCAAAGAAGTGCCTTATATGTAATCAGCAGGATATTGTAGTTGATTCTGAGGTTTTACAGGAAGCCAACAGAGGAATGCGAGAACTGGAGTAATGTGGGACTGACGGCTGGTTCTGGTTAAAAGTCTGGCGGCTGCATTTTGGCCTAACTGTAAACGATTTAAGGAAGCTTGACTGAGGCACGTGTAGAGGGAATTACAGTAATCTAGATGGGAGAAGGTTTGAATTATTAGTTTAAGATCTCTCGAAGACAGGAAGCATCTGATTTTTGCTATGTTTCGTAACTGAATGAAACATAACTGGACAAGTTTTGTAACATGATGGTCAAATGTCATATGCTGGTCAAAGATGATACCAAGATTCTTAGCAGTAGGTTTGATATTTGTGCGTAATGATCCAATAAACTGATCAACTGCAGTGACAAAACTGTTAGGTCCAATTAAAAGGATTTCAGTGTTGTCAGGACCCCTGAGAGATGCCACACAGCAGGGGAGCAGAGGAGGATACATGATTATGTATGTAGACATTAAAGCATCTATTAGTCAAAGGAATGAACCCAGTTTAAAGCTGTACCAGAACTGCCACCCCAGTTCTGTAATCTATCAAGTAAAATGGCATGATCGATCATCATCGGATAAAATTCATGATGGCTGAATTCCATTTAGCTGCTTCAGTTTCAGTGTCCTGCTATTGTGCATGCTGGCTGATTGGCTCACTGTTGTGATACAAGGCATTCTGGGAATTTTTGGTTGAACCAGTTGTTGTTTCCCATCACAATAATACACTGGGCTTTAGAAGTAAGCTCACAAGAGGTGCAGAAAGGTACATTTAGGATATGTTAAATTGATTGATCGACGCAGATTATTTTGCAGCATATCTTTGAACAAGCTCCGGTTTGCTATAAACAGTGTTTGACTTTTGGCAACACATTCATCCCTTTAATCCTACCACTAACTTAGGTGAAATATACAACCTAAAAACTAAGAGACAGCAGCCGCAGGCTTAGTATCTAGTCCATTTCTTTTTGTGTTCTTTTATTTTCTTACTTCTTTTCTTACTTCTTCTTTCTTTTATTCTTATAGTCATTACTTTGTGTGCACATCACATTTTCTGCTCTGAACAGCTCCCCCTCTTTCTTCCAAAAGCAAAAACAAAAGCCTTCATGCTTTGTTGTCAGCAGAAAGCACCCAAGAGGCAAGGGGAAGTTTCATCCGTAATTGGCATTAATTAATGGACCAACATGATGGTATCTCAAAACTTTAATGCAGCACTCACTTTTCAAAACTTTTTTCTTCTATTGCCGGGCAGCTTTATAACCTTTAAAAGTCCGGCAGGTTGGCCAAAGGTCTGACCTCATCCTCGAGATAGCAAGGAACAATATAAACACTATAATGGACTGTGCTACTTCATTACCCTTTGAGAGTCAGTGAGGTCTTAAGGTTAAATGTCTCCCAGTGACTCATTTCCTGTCCGTAAGGCTGAAGATGGAGGGACTCTGCAGCTGTTCATTAGGGCTAAACAGGGAGGTTTTGTGGAAGAGGCCACATGCACGGGGCAACTGATTGTGCTTTTGACGGACTGACAGACGTACAATGTACGAATGTACGATGTCACAGTCAACATCAGTGAAAATGAATTAATGAGCCAAGTGAGAGACTGATACTGCAGTTTGTGGTCCATTCGTGTAATATTGTACAGTACGCTGTTACAACAATGACTCCTCCATTTCCAAACACAAGATGCATTGTTTCTATTTGAAAAAGTTCAACAAGAGCGACCTTTGACCTGTGAGTCTGCCAGAGCCAACTGGAGCTCACACTGGAACAGGAAACTTGTTTGTTAGCGCAGGAGTTGCATGTGTGTCAAAAGTGAATGAGAAATGAGTGAATATTTGCAGGGGCTGGTGCGAGTGTGAAAATGCCTTAAGAAGAGTTAGGATAAAGTTGGTAGCAAGATGTTAATATTTACCTTTTGTGCACTATGTCAGCACTAATCTTGAAAATATGAGGATACACATGTCTAAGGGATTCTTAAACGGCATTATTAACTAATCTGGGTTTTACATGAGTCACCTCCCATTCTCAGACAATGCACACAATAACCAAGCGACCCAATCACAGTTGCGGTCTGCTGTCTACATGTACTCAAGGTACTCGAGATGTTCAAAAGGGTGCGGCGTAGGTTACGTACCCATGGCGTAGATTGGACTCCTAAGTATAAATCAGGCTATACTCTTTAATATATTGCTAACAATACACTGTCATGGCTTGTAAGTTAGCAGAAATTTTGTTTACTTGTTCTCTCGTTTCCTTGCTTGTATTTGTTACCAGAGCCAAGCCTGCTGGAGGCTGTCAGTCAGACACAGACACTTAATATTTCCCCAAAGACCTTTTATACTTCTTTTAATCATAAAAAACTATGATAGATGTAGACTACCTTTAAAAAAACATGTTGACATTATATTTCTCAGTCAAATATAATGTCAATATGTATTTCAAAGATAGTGTCTAATGCATGGAGAGAAATTAATGTGATTTCAGTTGGACTGTAAACCTTTGTTCAGTCCTTTCCGTCTGTGTGGCCATAGCCAAACTCAGGAATTAGTTGTTCTCATTCCCGCATTTTTCTGTTTCTGATGTCAGACAGTAGAAGCCAGCGTTTCAGGCTTTCAGGCTTTTTTTTCTGGCTTTGGTGAGGGATGCAAAACATGAATACAGACAGATTTGAAATGTATTTGCATTAACAAAGCACAAAGTTATTAAACTCTGTCCTTTTCTGCTTCAGACTCACTCACCCACACACTGTCTCTCCGTCTCAACTCTCCCATTTCAAATGCTACACTGATCACCAATGCATCGGCAATTCTGCAACGCTTCACGTCTGTGCCCATATTAATCATTGTCTCACACACATGAAGCTTGGCTTTCTACTTCAATTTTTTTTTTCTTGGTTTGGACAATCAGCTTTGCTGCAGAAAGTCAGTGAGCAGTACCCTCTCACTGTTTTTTTTGTCCACAGCTACACATATTGAGAAACAGATGAATTAGGGAAAGTCGAGCTCAGACAGCACTGCATCCTATTGCCAACAGGCTCTATATATACATAAACACTAATATACCATACCATACTATAAATACCATAAACTCTAATGAGGTGAAGAAAGATGTAGGCCTACTTAATGTCACTACTAAATTCTCTGCTAGGACTATTTGTAGGCCCTATATTCTCTTTCCGTCTGTCTTCTTTCACTCTGAATATTTCTTAGGATTTTGTAGCTTCTTGTGTACTCCAGACTTTTCTGAATTAAAGGATTACAGGGACCAGGGTTCAGGATTAGGGAGATAAATTATCCTTCACATCAAGATACTGTAGCACACACTGGGAGTAAGTCAAACCCTGCAAAACCCACTCTACTACTCAATTACGTGTGTGAAAGTGAAAGGCAGAATGCATGTGCAGCATGTGTTAGGTTCTCTGTTATCATTGTTTTAATGTGGATATAAATAAAAGATTTGACCCTGTGTATGTGTAATGTGTATGCAAGAACTCTCGTGTTAGTGCATTAGCGTGTGTGTTTGCATACTTAGATTAATGAACTGTCTATTGTAGAATGAGGTCCTCAAGACCTGTTTTCAGGCTCCCAGCTAAAAAGGGACAGTGAAAAGGATCTATTGGTAGTCATATCCACATATTTTCAGAACATTTTAAACTTTTCACTTCGAAGTGAATATGCATATGCAGGCATGTTTTCAAACTATTCCATGTACCTACAGGTGGTGGAAATGTACCTAGAAATGCACCAATGCAGCAACAAAGGCAGTAAAGAAGACTGCTAGCAAGTAAACAAAGCAGGACTTGCAAATGTTTTATGAGACAAAGTTTTATGGGGAAGGAAATACATTCAGCACATTTAGAGACCACAAGGATACACACAGTTACTGATGTGCATCCTCTCCGACATGCATCACAATGCATTGTCGATGATCCAATACATTAAAGATACATATGAAGCAAGTAACAATACAATGCAACTCACCCCTATTGCGAAGCAGTGCAGTTCAACATGATTTGATTAAACACAATAGCACACGATGCTATACTATTCAATATGGTACAGATAGTTGGATTTTATTTCTTTGGTTCTTCTTAAGCAGCTTGAGAAACAGTTTGAAGATCAGCAATCAATTTAGATATAAAATGATTTACCAGTGTAAAGATATTAGAAACTTTGCATCCTGAGTTAATCTCAAATTGTATCTGGTGCACTTTTTTTTAAATTGAGGCAATCATATTACTATCTTACCATCCTTACACACAATGCATTTTGGTGAGAAACATGACTCTAAACAGAAACTTCCCTTTCCAAGTGGCACCCAGGTAATTGGAGTTTGAGTCCAGTGATATTGTGATACAGTTTATTTTGATGAAATTCAATTCAGAAATTGTTTATAGATAAAATAACCAATTGGTTTTTCGTCTAATCCAGTGAAGTAAATACCTGAGATCAAAGTAGGACTACTCCATCAAATGAATGCAAAAATCCTGTAAATCCAATCCAATCCAAAAAGTCCTGAGGCCTGTTTCTTAAAAGTGACTCGAAAGCATTTCACAAAGGGGTGCAGCGTCACATTTAAGAAATAACTGTTGCTTGCCAATCACAGATAAATGTGTGAGCCCTACAGGGCTCTTGCATGTTCATACATGAGTCACAAGTTCTGCATTTGAATTTGTACATTTGAAATATAAATTGCAGAGAGTGAAAATAATTTAATGTCGCAAATTTGGTGAAATGGGCCCCTGCTCCCTGATTTCTGACATTGCTACATAGCAAAGAAGGGCTTGCTACCTTGGTATAAACAGTAACATCTCTGATAGCTGATAGATCTATATTGTCTCATAATATAGATCATCATACTACCGATCCAAGGCACTTGAGGTATCCAGAACATAGGAAAAGTAAGAAAAGAGCGTTCTGAATTCAACAGATTTGGTAGAAAGGATGCCTTAAGACTGAGAGCTCAATCTGCTGGGGTTACATGCTGGGGAAAATTGACTGTTGCAGTAGGTGGTACATCAACAGACGAGTTTGGTCTAGGAGGCTTTCTAATTGTACCACAGTGAAGTGCATCAGTGCAGGCCTGTCTCCCACGAACAGTACAGTAAAAAGGGAAGGAAAACATGGGGGTGTCATTTTTTTCAGAGCACTAGACGGACTCACTAATGACATTTCCAAACAAACATGACTGTAAGAGTCGAAGAAGTAATCTGGAAATCTTAAATATTCCTCTGTAACATTAAATATGAATGACTATATAAGCAGCAATTGAAGTTAAAGTTTGCAAAAAATAATAATAATCATAAATTATTACTTTCTATAATTATTTACATTCAAAATCTTAGCTAATCTGCTTCAACAGAGCGGCATGGGGGTTGGTTTGATCCAATTTGAGTGAAGTACAGAAATTTGAAGTAACGAAAGTTGTTCCTACATAGGCAAACAGTTGTGTGTTCATAGTAAGCTGACTGAGAGAAATGGGTTCTCAAGCACTATAAAGCTGGAGTGCAGGTCTTTTACATATAAAGGAACGTCTGCCTCGCCAAACAAAGTCACACAATGCTGATTAAACATATCACTGCCAGGTAAATATCTTGGTATTCGAAGTATACCAGGTGTCTGCAGTAACATTCCAGCACTGGCGCCCTGGTAGTGATGCGTTTTACATCAACCAGCCATGATTGGTTTGTCAGAACTGAAGGGGGGAGCAACTGTAGCGACGGAGGCTACAGCTGGTGGAATACGTTAAAAGCTTTGAGGTGCCTTAAGATAACCATAAAAAGGTTATTAGGGTATTTATGGTTGTGTTTATAGCTATAGCTATTGTAGGGAAAAAAGATACAGATACTGGAGTTTAAACAAAACGGCATGTGACTTCCTTCTTATTTCATTTTATAGGAACATATTTCAAAGTTTTATTGGGGAAGCTTGAACACACCAATCAAATTAGTATGATAACACACCAGGACTGTGCAGGTCATTTGAGCAGCAAGAAAGCTAAGTGGTAAAGACCCCCTGGGCCTGAGTTGGGACATGGGGTCAAGCCCCCACGTCAGCAAGCATTTGCTCTACTGAAGTCTTTGAATAGTAAGCTTCAGGGCTGGACTGCAGCTGAGCCAGAGCTCTGAATTCCCCTCTAGAGAGAAAACACAGAGGAGAAAGTTATCGTGGTTGTTTCCATTGAGTCTGTCAGTCTTATTATAAATGGAGAAGAATTGCCCTATACAACATTTAAGCCTGTCACTCATCATACAGGCAAACCCATCTCGAGTGCAGCTTGTTTGCATTTACCGAAGTGTGCCTCTTTCCATTCTATGCATTTAAGGATGTATTGCACAAATAACAGTTGGTTATTTGACAATACATAAACACTAGAGGGATCAATAAAGGATCAGTTAACTAGGTCTGACTTTTGTAATACCAAACAGAAGACAATGTGAAGTTATGGCTATGTACCCATCAAACCTGAACTCAATGTACCATTCACTGATATCAATAGCAGTCCAGCTCTTTCATTTCACGAGTATGTTGAATTAATCCTCAATTTTATTTTCAGTTTTTTTATGTACTTGGGTTAATAAAGGTTTTGATTTCAGGATCACTGCATTTTGATTTCTTTGATTATTTTCTAAGCTTACTGATCTTATGCAAATCGCAGCACTTGACACAGCTCTCCTTCACTTGCCAAACACGTTCAGGCAGTCGTATTGTTGCTGATTGTTGAATAAATTGCTGCATTATTAGATCAGATACTAATTACACACATTTGAAGTGCACTTTATTATGCATAAATCTTTGCCAAAAATAAGGTTAAGGTGTCTTCTTTAAACTGCTACTGTTATTTTGTCACATTTGTCCAAAGCCAGTACATATACAATTTGAAATTTTTCTTCAGATAACCTTAAAGTCTTGATTATTTTTTGACAGAGAACGTTTATTTGTATATGTATTTGCTCTCCTCTATCTTTTTTCCACATATACTTTTAGCTTCCTGAATACATAATTAGTTGTTTTGTCGCTTGAAGCAGTGCTTGAACTTGACACTGTGTCATTCAAGATGTTCTTTAGTTCTGCTTTACAAGCACAAGACAGTAAAATAGTCCACATTCTTATTTTACACTGGACACAACACAGCAATCAAAACACTGCTGCAATTGTTGAAGCAAACACTGTAGTAGCAAAGGCTCTAAGAAATGCTTTTCATTTGGGATGCAGTACGGTGATAAACTGGTGTTGGACATTACTTTTTTTCGCATTCAGGATGTGTATGTATACACACACATATGTATGTTTGAGTCTGTGCTTAACTGTGTATCTTAACAAAAAACAGTCCGTCATCTGTGTCTTCTTTTTGTTGGACATTTGGAGAAGGTGAATTTGGCCAGGCCAGATTCTGTGTTTTTTTCCCCCTCTCTGCGCTCATTTACCTTATTTCTCTTATTATCATTTCAAGGGTGAAAACCCCTGGAGAAAATACTTTTTTTTTGGTTTATTAAATTTGAGATGCTTGTAAATTATTGTAAATTTATTTAAACCGTTAACATTTATTTCTCCTTTGTTCTTACACTCTCTTACACTTTTTGTCTTTTATATCTGAGGGTGAAATGTTGCTACTTTATTGTGAGTGTGGTTAAATGTATTGTTCTCCTTATCCAGTAATTTAGTATTTTTAGTTTCTCTGTTTGAACTTGTGTGCAGCCTTTTTAAAAGTACACCCACTCCACCTAAACACAGTGACATCCCTGTATATAATTTAGCAGTGTTCAGCATGTTACTGAACTCGTTGGCAGGTTTTACAGCTTTTTCCCCCCAGTGAGCTACGATGTCAGGGTTTAAATTAGTTGCTGGCTCTACAAAAAAGTTTGATGCAGTTTGAGTTTATGAGTAGTGTGTGAAAACAGGGAGTTGTGGTTTTGTAGACAGCACAGATGTAATCCATCACTTGCACACCTTGCTTGAAGAGAAGAATAACTTAATCCTCCTCTCGTCTGTATGGATGCATGCACATTCACACAGTGCACACAGTTTGAATTAAAGATAATTTCAGATTGAGTATAACTTGTTTCTCATTTTTATATGGCCGTCATATTTATCTGTCAGAAATCACTGAGATTTGGCTGCAAAGCTGTAATCAGACCAGCAGTTTAGATGAACCACTTTATTTGGAGGTAAACTCGAAAGTGAGTGCACCCAAAATGTTGGTAATAATCCCTCATTGCACATGAAAACACTCCATGCACAACAACAGGAATTCAGGTATGTTGAACCAGGATGTCACAAATCTATACCTATTTGTACAGTATGTGCTACAAATTGTAATACTGTACACTATTTGTACAAAAAAAATATAAAATCAATATTATCTACAAAATGTTTTTTCTTCACGTCTGAAACTTACTGTTTGTATTCCAACATTTGGCATCTGGAGCTCTCTTAGCACCATTCACAATGTATTTATTTTCTTTAAGCTATGAGCAGCTACTCCATTTCCTTTGCGCTTTGCCTTGTGGAGGATTAGTGTCCATGAACAGCACACTCAAAAATCCCCCCTATTTAGTACACATGCTTTATACTAGGTTTTGTACTTAATTTAATCACTTTTCCCACAATACATACTCAAACCTGCTTAGAATTAGTGTGGATTTGGGACACAGCGACAGTCTGTAAACTGTGATGGATGTTTAAAACAGACAAATTCGGATAATACATTTTGTTTTATTCTTCCAAATAAGCTTGGCTAACCATGGAGTTTAAAACCTATACCTATTGTCTAAAAACTCACGTGTCTTGCCACATCTGACTTATTTTTAGTGTTGTTGGTCAGTACAATGGTAACACTGAAGACTCTGCCATCACTTGTGTTCTTTGATTCATAGAGTCAATTTACCTTCCTTGCTTTCTTTTAAGTTCTTTGACCTCTCCCGCTTACTCCTGGCATTACAGTTTGAAACTTTTTCAGGAAATAGTTATTGTTTTTCATCCTGCCTGATGTTGCTAAGGGTCAATTCAATTTCCCTGTAAACCTTTCCCAAGCCCTCTGCAGGGATGGCAAAGGTAAGGATGAGGAGGCAATTATCAGCCAGCAGAGTTAGTCATTGAGTTATTGGGATTTTCCCGGCATTGCTATCGGTCCACGTAACTTACCTCTGATGAGTTCTGATCAAAAACCTTTTTTACTTTTTTTTAAATCTGTCATCTCTTACATGCTGTCAGATCATGAGGAGGGAGGGGGAGGCTTTAGTGGAGTGAAGACAGATGAAGGGAAGAAACAAGATAAAGAAAGATTTCAGAGGAGAAAAGGCAAGAGCGAAAGAGCAATGCTTAAGTTGCAGCTCAGATCTTACTTGTACCAAAATCAATCAAGGCAGTCAGTTAGGTTGCATTGATTGGCAGTAGCTTCATTGGTCCCAAATGGATATGGAGTTGCAGTGTTACCCTTATATATATGCCTTCTATTTTTGCAGGAGTATGTTTCTTTTTAAGAACCTGTGTATATGCGTGCGTGTGTGTGTGTGTGTGTGTGTGTGTGTGTGTGTGTGTGTGTGTGTGTGTGTCTACACTTGTATTATTCATGTAAAAAAAAAAACTTCACACAGGCACGTTGTGGGGACACAACTCACATCTGGTGTTAAAAAGCTGTCCTCACAAAGTAAATCATTTCATTTTAGGGCTACAACTTGGCCTTAATTAATGGGTTAATGTATGGCTTATGGTTAAGGTAAAGGTAAGCCTACATCAACAACACATCACAAATGACAAAAACAAATGTGTATTTGAATGGTGATGGCGGAACTACATTTGTCTGTTTTTAGACACTACTATCTAACAATCTCTGTCTTTAATGATATATAAATAGGTTGCTTACACGGACATACACACATGCACAGATGGTGAAATGACACCTTAAGTACTGTAATTTATTAATAATTCAACATGCAATTGAATTGCGTCTTTGTTGAACTTCTCAAAACCTGAATGTGCACATGTGCTCAGACACATTAGTTTCCACAGACAGTAAACATGAACAGGTGTCAACCTTCTCAGGAGCTTTGGGATACTTTGAGTCCTTGAAATGCCTGTGATGACTCTTGAACTCTGTGTCTACTGTTTCCCTTCCAGGACTGGCTGAGTAAGTTTGGCTACCTCCCGCCCCCTGACCCAGTGACTGGTCAGCTTCAGACCAAGGAGGCCCTGACCAAGGCTATCAAAGCCATGCAGAAGTTTGGAGGGCTGAAGGAGACCGGAGTCTTTGGTATGTAGCTGTTTGTTTATGGGGGAATCATGTGGGAGAGTTGATACTTTGACTGGATGAAGGCAAAATTATGAAAACGAACGATTTAATCAAACCCAAAAAATCACCCCAAGTAGCCTCAGAAATTCCCATAAAGTTGAATAAGCATCTCTCTGACACAACAATCTCATCTCCTCTTTAGACCAAGCCACGCTGGGCCTAATGAAAACACCCAGATGTTCTCTGCCAGATGTGTCTGAGGCAGAGGTGACAATGGGCCGCAGGAAACGAGGCCTGACTCCTCAGAACAAATGGAATAAGAGACATCTATCCTGGAGGTAGGAAACACTGAATTGTCTAATAGAAAAATATGTTGCTATCATTACAATACTGTACATTACAGATTAAAAATAGAGCTAGATAAAAGGTGCCGTAGGTTACACTCTTTATCAGTACTATATATAACGAAAAGATTTTTTTTTTTTTTTTTTATCTTAAAAAAGATCATGGTTATATTTTTTAGGTACTCTGTGACTGAAAGGCCTACTGAGTTTCAAATTGTAATTTTAAATGTTTGAACGGTATAAATATTCGGTGGTTATCCCTGTATCACTCTTAAGGCTCTAAAGTACTGTTATAAATTTTAGGGTTCATACTAAAGTTTAATATTGATTATGTAAAGGAGACTCATCCAGTTGAATTTGTTTATTGCAATTTGTGTAATCGGTGTAATCTAAGCCTAATGCAGTTCTGGACAGACTCAGTCCAGTACATCACACCAGTGCAGTGCTGTCAGCAGTAAGTCAGAAATACCCCCCTTCCACTCCCATCACATCTGTGCATCCTCTGATAGATTGCATTAGAGGACTCTTCCTAGAGCCGGAAATCTTTTGCTCTCCAGATCAATTCTGGCTGAAAGGAAGGGCATTTTGTAAAAGTGGCAAGCTGATTAGAGAGGCCTAACACGTCTGTCCTCTCAGAGGATGTACAAAGACTCAGATTCCTCATTAAACTTATGAAATAAAATGCTGTTTAAGTGATTAAGTGAAATTTGCTATTTACTAGAATTTCCTCACTATTGCAACAAGGTACAGGAAATTATTTCTTAATTAGAATGGATTCCAATGGTCACCAAGAGTCACTGCAAAAACATAGTATCAGAAACTTAGTTAAAAACCATAGAAACTCCTTAGAGCAGTCCTGCAGTATAATCCAATTCTCTGTTGCTAACGGCCTATGTTCAGAAAGTTCAAACCTCTACACAATATTGCAAGATGCACTTGTCACATAATCGACTCCACATTTCTCAGACACTTCATCAGAAGTAGTGTATTTAATAAAATATTTGTAAAGAGGGGATGATTGCAATGAACTGAACATGAAGATCAAGAAGAAGAAGATAGTAGAGAAGTGGATAATGCTGCTGGAGTGATATGAGAAGTTCTGACCAAGACTCTGGCTCACTGGTGGAATCAGTTCTGACTGTT
This sequence comes from Dicentrarchus labrax, assembly GCF_905237075.1. Lineage (NCBI taxonomy): Eukaryota > Metazoa > Chordata > Actinopteri > Moronidae > Dicentrarchus > Dicentrarchus labrax. The sequence goes on along the minus strand of NW_026136710.1, from coordinate 15,293,100 downwards.
GTGACTCAAAGCTGACGAAAGCTGCTTTTCTCTACAAGCATCATACAGACTTTATAGAGCCACCTTTAAAGCTTAGTGGTGTTGAGTGTTAGATAAAAGCTAGATTCATGGTGCAGTGTTCTTCGAATGCTAATAAAGCCATATGTATGACTCCCAAAGAACAAAGAGAGAGGGATGTTTTCTAGTTTTCCTGTGGTTAAAATATGATCATCCGTGACCACCTGAGAAACCATAGCATAGGGTTTGACAGTAGAGGGGGAGGCAGTGAAACATATGGTTTGTCTGAGCTATTTCACACAAGCTATCAAGGCTGATTTAACAATGAGCTGCCATAACCTGGTGTGCGGGCCAGTGTGTGTGTGTAGAATGTGAATAAATGCATATTTTTTAGAAATCAGAAGATCCAAAACACACACACACACACACATATTGTATGCACATTCACACAGGCGTGTATGCATTGCCTCCCTCCTGGTGAGCTTTAACTTTCTTTCTTTTTTGTTCTGCTGCCAATCATGCAGCGTGCTCCTGTCAGCTCATTCCGCTCTGGAATAAGACGGTATTGTCTTCAGTCCAGTGAAGCACCTTTGTATTCACAGCACTCCGATTTGTAGAACAGTATGCTGGAACAATTGTGGATTATGTGCTGGCTTCAGATCCAGAGAGATTTCCATATGTTGCAGATTTCAGTAAAGTACCATAACAAAGCATTGATATTCTGCATATATTGGCCTCCTCTGTAATTCTCTGGGTGTTCTTTCTGCATCTGTCAGTTTTAGCTGATGTTGTAGCACTTCCATTCCCACACTGCTTGGTTTAGAAAATTATTTTTATCATTTAATATTTCATGGTATCTCTGCTTCATTAGATTATATGGGCAAATAACAGGGCTGACAGAATGGAGATAATGTGCAAAACCGCTAATGAGTCAGATGCAATCTGACAGGCATATAAAATGTTAGTATTCTGATCCACCACATCGGTCAGATTAAAGAAAAGTATGACTGTTTATATTGCTGCTACATATATATTGCATCATTATAGTCATTTTAATTATTTAACTGTACAGGCAAGAAGGCAGTGTGTATGAATAAAATTGTTTACTGATACTTTTTCTTTTAAGTCAGAACAAGTGCATTTTTTAATTCTTTTATTCATGTTTTTATTCTAAGGACTTTTCCCAAAGGCTGGAAGCAGGCACAAAATACAAAAGATTTATATAAGCTCTATATCTGTGATTGGTTTTGACAGTACTTTTCATGCAACACTACCCCACCCAGATCCCAAATTAGTCTATTATATAGTATTACAGTATAGTTTAGTATTACAGTATTACAGTATGTTATTGGAGTTTGTTCATAAGTGAGAGATCAGTGAATGGTATACAATATTAATGTTCATTAGGTTCTTAATAAGGCTAGTGACATGTTAAAAATAATCAGGTTATCTCACATTAAGACTGCAATCATTGCAAGAGTGATTTATTTAATAGAGCTCAGTTACTTGTCGGTCTTACTTTTCTCACACTGCCCTGTATGGTTCTTTTGAATCTGTGCATATGCAACAAAACTGGATGAGATGTGGTTTTTTTTCACAGAAAAACAGTTACGCAGTAACAGTACGGTGAAGCAGATTTTTTTGTTAACCTTAACAAAAATTGTTGGAATAATTGTGCCTGTGTCACCACGCTTAAAATCCATACTGAATATATAGCACCATCAGAAGTAGCAAAGTGCAAATATGTGCAGGTGTTAGCATGCAAAGTCCTTCACTGTTTCATAAAATGTGTGAACAATAAGCACAAACCTCCCTTGGTCTCCACTGTAGAGTCCCATACTGTGTTAACTCGAGGTTAAAATGCTCAAAATTACTGCAGAGGATTGAAACGCTTCAATAGAACTATGACCTTTATTTGGGCATTCACAGAAACAGACTTTCAGTACCTGCTGCGTTTAAAATGTGACTTGTTATGGGCGTCCCTGTTCTGCACCATTGTGTTGAGATTGTTTAATTAGGATATCATATCAACTTACAGTCAGAAGCAAAGACACACTCGCTCATTCCTGATTTAGCTCACCTCGGCAAGATTGACAATGTCTGTTTAAATGGCGCTTCACTCTCTCCTCTGCTTGTTCACACACATCAATTGCATTGTTATGTCCTGAAAATGTGCAGAGTAGGTGGTGAGTGGTGAGTTATTTCACAGAGGGGAAAAAAAGATAGGGAGCTAAGCTGAGTAGCTATTCATTTTAGGGACTCGGATTCAAGTAATGTGTTTTTCCGCAATAGAAATATAAGTAAATTATTTTTGTGATGATGTCTGGGACTCTTTGTGCCGAGGCTGAGCCCTTAATCCCCAATTTAACTCCTGCTTACCTCTTTTTCTTTTTCTCTTACACAAACTCTGCACTCAGCCAAGTATGTTACAGTGGAGTTGTGTAACAGCCCACTGTTAGCTCATTATCTCATATTGTTAGCCCATTATCACAGCAGACAGCCTGGCAGTCATTAGCAGCCCTACTGATAACTCAAACAGATAGGTGTAGCGAGCTGAGTAGAGGAGAGAAAAGATGGGGAGGCGGATGAAGATAATGAAGAGGAAAGAAAGAAAAAAAGCAGGAAACATGAAAAGGAAGACTGCATCTTTTCTTTTTGCATCTGATACCGTAGGTGGGTTTTACTGACTGAAGGCTAGATTGCAAAATCACAAACTCTCATCAGTCTCTTTAGACTTCCAGTCATCTTTCTAATGAAGTAAATGAACTACGCAGTAGAATGAGAAATGTAGGGACATCAACAATGACCATGAAAAATCATGCTTTTGACAGTTTGTGGTGTATTATTATTTCATTAACATAACCTAAAGCTCACAGCCATTGTTTTGTGAGACCTGTATGTTGTAGCCATAGTCAAGCACTCCATTGAGGGTTATTTAAAAACTGTAGAAGTATAGTCACAGTCGAAGGCGGTCAGTAATGAGAGTATTAAGTGTAGCCATAGTCATAACTCAGCAGCAGGGGTCCATCAAAGTGCTAATTATAGCCATAGCTCACAGTGGTTAGTGAGTGTTAAGAAATGCCACAGCTGTATCCAAAGGCACCAGAATGTTATAGCCCTAGAAGTAGTCTGGGACTATACAAAGTAATAACATGAAGCTGCTAGCAATAATCACATACCACAGCATGACAAATGGTTTTTAATTCTCTGGTTCCTTTGACAGCTGAAATATTTGGATCATTTTGGATATGTCTTGTTAAGTATTCTTCAGGTAATTCACTTTCTCCAATTCCTTCACTGTTTGCAAACTAAGAAAAGTAAGTTGAATTCATTTGATTTCTGCATAATGTGGCATTCTGACCTACATGAGGAGAAAAACCTTTATCGAAAATCCAAAATGGCATGGCTGAGCTGTTAACTATTAGAGGCTACTATTGGCCCCCTAAGGGGTAATCTATGACATTTCTTTTATCCAAGAAGACACTGGGGTTATGTGTCTAACTAGGAACAAGATAACAACCCACGCCTTAGTTATTGGACGCCAATATTTTGTTTTCCCAGGTTGGCTAAGGCATGACCTGCCCTAATCTGCCTCTGATTGGCTAGTACTTGTTGCCTTCATTGATTTGATTGCTAATGTTTAGTCATGAGGAGGGAGATTGGTTAGGGTAAGCCAATCAGAGGCCAAAACTGGACTGATTGCAAATTAATATATTGATGCTTAAAGAGTCTACAGCCAAGCTAGCAGTGGTGAACATCTTAGTTTACTGTGTTAGCATGCTAACATTGGTTAATTAGCAGAAAACACAAAATACAGCTGAGACTGATGGGAATTTCATTAGTTTTGCAGGTATTTGGTCATAACCCAAAGTATTGCACACATTTAAATCTGGACATGATGGTAACGCTAGAGCAAAAGTTAAGTGAAAGTTATTACAATTCATCCAGAGGTGGGCAGGAATGTCTGCTAAATTTCATGGCAATCCATCTAACAGTTGTTTAGACATCAGTTTAGACACTTAGTGGACATCCTTCTTTATGTGCAGTTTGAACAAAGTCCATTTGAATTAGCTATCTTGAGTAATAGGTTGTTGATTTCCTTGTAGTCAGGGAAGCATGCACCTTAAGTTCCCCTCATATAAATGAGAGGTGCTATTATTGGTCAGTCACAAATCTATCATTGTGTCTCTTTCAGAAAGCAGTTCTGCCACACAGAAGAGTTTATCGACATCGTACTATGTAATTCCAGGGTATTGAAGTCCTCAGCATTCATCTCCCTGCTGCCATTTAAGGCCACTAACCTGTGAAATTGCTTGGAGGAACCTTAAGAATGAAAAATAACTGTTATTGAGTTTTATCTTATTAAGGACTTATTATTTTTTTTCTCAAGATTTCACATCACCATCTCAGAGTTTGTGAGTGAAATTGTCAGGATAGACAGAGAACGAGGGATGAGAGAGACACGGACTGAAAAGGGGAGAGAAAGATTTGTGGAGAGAGGGTAGACTCACGCAGAGCCTTTTAATTTAGTGTCTTTCAACTTCAGCCTGGATGACATGACGTGTGTGTGTGTGTGTGTGTGTGTGTGTGTGTGTGTGTGTGTGTGTGTGTGTGTGTGTGTGTGTGTGTGTGTGTGTAAGAAGCATGAGGAGTTTTTGGTAATATACAGCATGCATCGGTGTCAATTCAATTCAATTCAAATGGCTTTATTGGCATGATGTAACACTGTACATATTGCCAAAGCACGTGATTGGAATTAAAAATAATAATAATAACAATAAAGGAAAACAATATTTACAGTAAATTAATTATAAACTATACTGTTGGTAATACTGTAACTATGATTGACTCAATCACAATCACAGTCACAATCAATCAATCTCAGTCAGTAAGTAATTAATTACAATTAATCATTCAATCAATGAATTGGTTTGTGTCAACTAAAAATGTAATTAAAACAGCAGTAAAGTAACAGGCTGCAGTCTCTATCAGAGAAATATTTTGATGTTTGTGAGTGTGTTACATGTGTGCATCTACAAACCCATATGAGCATATGAATCACCGTCTGCATATGAGCTTTCAATTTTCAGGGTAATCAGCTTATGTCTACGGAGGGTAGCAGGAGGTGAATTTTATTTGTGTGTGCCTGTGTGTTTGCGTGTGCACGTACTTTTTAGCATCACTTTTGATGTCAGCTCATGTCTCTGCGGAGCAGCAGAGCCACAGGAGGTAAGAGCCTGCTGAGAGGCTGAAGGCGGGGGACAGCAAAAGAGTCTTAGAGTTTTCTTCATCTGTTTCTCTCCCTCTCTCCATCCCTCTGTTCTTCCCTTTCTGCCTCTCTTCATCTGAATCATCACTCGCGCGTGGAAAGGTCTATAAGAAGCACGTGGAAATTAAAAGTCAAGCAGGTGAAATGTAACAGGAGATTGTGTGCGTGCAAAGGTTTTCTGTCTTTCCATATCAGCTTAAGCTCATACACATGTAGTATGCACGCAGACACACACACACACACACACACAAACACACACACACACACACACACAAACATTAACTACACATAAGCCTAGTTGGCTCTTACTCATTTGTCAAATTAAGGTGGAATTCGTGCCATGGAATTAAATAGGCAGAGCAAATGAAGTCCACCTTAATCAGCCTTCTGTCTGTCCAACTAATTTCAAAGTCTGTTAAATCACTGTTTCCTAATCTTTGGCAAAGGAAGCAAGATGCGTTGCTGTCCTGTTTCTTGATTATTGCCATACTCTTATATCATTTCAGTGAAATAGTGGCCTGAAAATGAAAAATTGTCATGAAATTGCATTTAAAGCTGAATTCATTTCCATTATGAAATAAAAATAATGTCTGTACATATGGCAGATTGGGTTGTGGAAGGTTATGTGAAAACTGTTTATGAATCAGCAAAAGTTGAAGAAGATGCTCATGAAGTGTGACACAGCTGAGTAAATAAACATGCCGATCAACATTTTGACAGACATAATGAAAGGTCGTAATTTTCCCAGCCCAGTGTCCCTACAAACTATATATTGGACAAAGTCCAATGCCAACATTCAGTGTCAACACAGGAAATAGTGTGCCCTGTACTGTATTTAGTGAGGGAGGTGAGGGTGAGGGAGAAAGTAAGGGTGTGGAGTTTGGGATGGTGGAGGGGCATAGCATGTCAGTCTTTCATGCAGGAGATCAGATACAGTGTCAGTGCCAATCACAGACTTGCAATTAATGTTTGTAAGATTACCATAACCAAGATCTTTCCTTAACCTTAGGAACCAGTGTTTTTGTTGTCTATAATTTTGCAAAATTATCCAATAGCCCTGTTCTTGCCTTGGAATTTTCTTCGGGGACCCATAGGACAGGCACCAAAATCTTAGTTTTGTCCTACCTACTTTTATAGCTTTACAGTTATACTTTAAATGACTCACTAAAATCTTTCTAAACTGTGTCATCTTACTTTCCAGTCATTAGAATCCATTTGAAAAGAAGCACTGAAAAGATCCAGATCACATTAAACTAGCACAAAACAGCAGCAAGTGCTTTAAGGACTGTTTGCTGCCCTGGGATTTGCCTCTCAGGCTACATTGAGACTTCCCAAACCAACTGGATCTTGTTGGGGTTCCATGCAGCCTAAAAAGATGACACCACTGAGGGCTGTAAAAAAAAAATACCACCTGTTTTTGGGAAAAGTTATTTATGTTTTGATTTGTAGTTGATGATGTGTAATTATGATACAGGTAGTAATTCTTGCTTTTGGTACAGGAATTGGGTGAACGATGCAATTAAATTATCTTTCATTGTCAGTTCTCTACCAATCAATCTAAATGTAATTTTTGGGAGCACACCATTATTAATTAATCTATAAAACTGCCATTTATCACGGAAGGCACGATGACCAGCTCATCATAATGTTTTATTTGCTACTGTAAGTTGATATATATCACTGCAGGAAAGGGCATTCACAAAGTTCAATTTTTTGAAACCTCTATTTTTGCCCTCCCCCACCTACGCCCATGTATCATCAGCATCTCTCTCTCTCTCATACTCACACCCCTGTTCTGCTGTACAAGTCTATTACACAAGCCATTTTTAAAAAGCTTTTGTAATGAGGAACATTTTTTGCGGCTAAGGAAAAGGAGACATCAGATACTCTGTCAGAGATGGAAATGTGTCTGTGTGATCACTGATCCCTCTGAGTGTAGTAGCCTGGAGAAATGCTGAAACTTAAGGACTCGTCATTCTCAGGGAGAACAAACTCTGTATGATTCTGACTAAAGTTAGAACTGTGGAAGATGAAGCCATGGGGAGTTGTCAGAAATATTTCTGCAATAGGAGCGTGTCTGTGATTCCCGCTTTTTACTCCACATTTTGCTCAGTCTCCCTCATATTACAGTAAGTCTCTGTTTTCTAACTATTTTTATCTTTCTTTCCTTCTCCTTCCTCATTATTTTCTTCTTACCTACATCATCCAGCTCATTCTCTCCTTTTGTTTCTCTGAAGATTTGACATGTACAGTGTGGAAAAAAAATAGTGGGTGTTAAAATTTATAAAAAGAGGATTAACAATATAATCTTACATTGTTTAATGCTAGCCCACACACAACACCCCAACACATTCATTTGCGCTTGCATACAAAAATATACTGACAGCAGCAGTGCAGTCTGTTTCTCCCTGACACACACTGCACACTGACAAACACCTAGCCTCACCTTGCTCGCTTGAATTACGACTTATAAGTAGGTGAGTTGTTTGTGGAGTGTAAGTGTTTACTTTCAAACCCCTGCGATAAGCTGTCTGGGTGGGAACAAGTGCACAGAGCAAGTCTCAGCGATCATGAACCTTTCACTCCATCACCACTATACCAACGCCATGACCAGAGATCCTGGGATGGTAAAAGAAAAAAGAAAAGAAAGGAATACAGTGGGGGAGAAGCTTCAGACGGAGGGATGAGTCACCAGTCCCCATCAAGAAGTCGTTAGTCATGAAGAATTCACGTGTGAATTGAAACAACCGTCAAACAAATCATTAGTTTGACAGAAACTTGGCTTTCAAGATGCCACATTTAACAAAAGAAGAAATGGGGATGACAGAGGGCCTTTTTACGAGCAAGACTGTTTGAAGTGACAGAACTTCAGTCTCCGAACCTTTGCATGACCTAAATGTTTACCATGATTGGCACAGTCTGAGTTTGATAGTCCCCTAGCTGGTGCAGCTTGTCTAAACTCATAATGAGGTTTTTGTGGCATTATTGTTGTAGAGTGAGCTTTCTATGCACCGTGAAGCATTACATTATTGTACTGGCATTTGAGTTAAAGTCCTAATTATAAGATTTCAGTTGATGATTTGACGACATTCATGGCGTTAACAGTTTAATACTACAATAAACTCCTTGAGCAGCTCCTTTGTCAGACATACAACAGAGGAACAACTGGTGTATCTGTTCACAGTGTAGCTGAACAAACTCACATTGTTTTAATAAAGAAGTCAGTAATTTTCCATCATGTCACAAGCAACCGGGATTTGATTTCATGCTGCACACAGTGCAATCAGTTCTCCACACAGCGACAGGGCACAGTGATAGCAGTTGGTTACCTTGCTGTGGCACTGGAGATGTGCAGCCTGTCGTCTGGCTGATCCCTCTTGTTCATTTACTCCGTGCAATGCAGTGCTTTGTTTCCTGTGAATCGCTCAATTTAATACACAATGTCAGGAATATAACTTTAAGACTCTTTACACTGGTGGTTCCAGCGGAAAAACATTCAGTGAATCCTTATAGCCAGCCTCAGTACGCTCTTTATTTGAACATTGTTCCTTTTCATTCAACTTTAGCTGCACTCTCTTTATGTCAGTCATTATGCCCCCTGCACTGGCTCCCAGTTTGAGAACCACTGGATTTAGACTATCCTATTAGATTAGATTAGATTATCTAAAAAAACGTTTCTACAGCTGACATTGAGTTAACAAATGTGTGCTGAATTAAAACCAGCCAGCCAGAAAAACCGCATGCTATCCCTTGAGTAAGAGAGAATTCATTTCTATGTCGGTTTATCCTCTCAGCTAAAGTGCACTCACCTTCAACTCTCCTCACAGAGTTCACAGTCCTTGTTGCTTAGTGAACATCTCTCCATTCACCATTTCACACAGATTTGAACTTTTTTTCCCATTTCCTTTTTTCATAAAAATTGCAGCATGAATGAGAAACGCAGGTGGTCTGACAGATGGTCATTTTTCTTTTACCGCAGGTACATGCAACAATCAAGGTTCTCCTGAGGTTTTTTTCCACCAATTTGTTATCCTTTTTATTTGAGTCTTTCAGTATGTTTTCCTTTCACATTCAGAGACCAATAACTTCTGTTTGTGCATTGTGGAATTCAGTTGTTATGTGTATTGTAGTATTAAACTAGCCCTCTGGTCTGTCTATGACAATCAATATGTGAATCAATATACATGTTTTGCTCCTGTTTTGATTAAGCTACAGTCTTGCCTCACTTGATGCAAGTCCAATACATGGAGTGCCACCCAGCAGGATATGCTGGATAACCCAAAACACCTCCAATATGTTAGCGTATATAGGATGTTAGTTGTACGAAGTCATTTGAAACTGGACAATTTCCTGTACTATAAAGTACCTTAAGTGTTTTTAGAGTGAACTTTTATGTATCCAATCAATTGATGCAAATGTTTCAATGATGACTGATAGCTTTTGATGTTAGAATTAAAGAAGGAAGCTCCATCAGTACACCACTTTGTTCATTTTTAACCGATTGATAGCAGGTTGTAAGATGGTTGTGGCAGTACTCTCTCTAGGCTGAGAGCCCATCCTACTGATGAACGCTGATTAAATTTCCTAGAGCTGCCTGATATGGCCAAATCACCTCTTGTATTTAGACAAAGTGCTTTTGTGGGGAGAAAGCAGGCAAGTGCATTATGTAGAAGCAGATGAGTTGGGGGAGGCAAAGGCTGATTGGTGGAGAGAAAAGACAGGGAATGAGAGAGACGATGAGAGAATGGAGAAGATTTAGAAGTAAAGGCAAACGTAGCATGCCGTCTGAGTGGTTTTCTGTTTATTTTGTCTTGTTTTTACTGTCTCTGATGGAAAGAAATAGCATGAGAGATGTTAAGGTGATGAGAGGAAGGAAGGAAATAAGACAGTGAAAAAGCAGATGAGTTGTTCTTGAAAGCTAATGCCGTAATCTCTTCCGATGCGCAATGTAACCTCAACGTATTATCAGAATATGTGAGCAGCAGGAGCACCTTACCATGAAATACAAAAACCAATGGAATCACATAAAACATTCAAACAGAAATTTTGGTTTTCAGTGTGTCCCAGTTGCAAACATGGTATGGTTGACTCTCCATACTGCTCTCCAGTATCTACTATATACCAACCCTTCTCATTTCCTTTTTTCACTCTTTCTGTCTCCTGTGCTCAGCTCCCTCTTTCCCACGCTTTTACCTTTCTCGTCTCTTCTCCCTCATCATCTCTGTCACCCTTACACATGACATGCTTCTCTTCTTCTCTTGTCTCCTCCCACGGATTTTACCTCACTTACCCTTTCCTCCTTTAATTTTCACTTTCTTCTCTTGTTTCTTGTCCATCATCATTTTTCTCCTCTCTTTTTTTGCCCAGCTCGTGTCTCTCGTCTCCAATTTTACTTTGTTCTTCTGTAAAAGTTTCCCGTCCACTTCCTTCATCAGCCACCTCTTCTCTAATCTCCTTTCTTGTACTCTTAACTGCCAGATCATTCTTTTCCACCTCCTCAAGGAGGAAATTTATTTATTACACAACACGAGGTTGTACAATGAAATTCAAGTTCCCACTCTCTTCATGCTACATACATAGAAAAATAATAAAAAAATAGTAGAATAACTATAAAATGAAATAAAACAATGTATACACAAAACAGTGCGTCCACTTTGGCCGCGTTTGAGCACCAAGCATCAACAAAAGTCTGCATCCTCTCATCCAGCGTTCTGCCGTACACGGTCTGTCCATCAAGTGTTGGTCCGGGATGTTGATGGAGCTGGTCTCTGTAAAGATGTGGGCACAAAAGTCCCTGATTTCCTGTTGTTTGGCCAGCCTGAATCCCATTTTGAGCTAGTTGCACAGCCAAGCAACCTCATTCCCTCTTCTTTCTCCTTCTATTAAGTAATATATTCCCTCTTTCCCTTTATTTTCCCAGAGTGAGGACCTTCCCCAAGGATTCAGCCTTACTGGGCAGGGACACTGTTCGAGCCCTGATGTACTACGCCTTGAAGGTCTGGAGTGACATCGCACCACTTAACTTCCATGAAGTGGCAGGAAGTGATGCAGACATTCAAATCGACTTCACTAAGGCTGACCACAATGATGGATATCCCTTTGATGGGCCAGGGGGAACTGTGGCGCACGCATTTTTCCCCGGAGAGAGGTTCACAGCTGGGGATACGCACTTTGATGATGACGAGGCATGGACTTTCAGATCTCCAGGTAATGAATGATGCAATCTGCTCTATTAAACCATAGTCTCTATGTGCTTGTACAAATGTGTAACATCCATTTGGTGCCAGCAGCACAGAATGAAATAGATTATATTTTTTCTGTCACATTTATATCTTCTAAAAGAGAATTTGGTTTGTCATAACTTAATATGTGATGGTTTTAATTTGTTTATTTTCCTTCATAAACAACATATTTCAGTGGAGTTACTTGAGTTTAGCTGTGTTAATTAGCTGAGCTTTCCCAGTACCCTGTGGCAACTGCAGAAGTACCCCCGGGGTAACACTGGTTGAGTTTCACTGCCCTAGGTGATACTGTTGTACAGCCCTTAATTGCTTTACACCTTTGTGATTCAAGTCATAACAATGTTGTGTACATGCTGAGATGTCTACAAATGAGTGAATACTGTTGGCAGCTAGATCTGTGCACTCTTCTGAGCAACTGGGAGATTGTTTTCCAAGCAAAGTTGCTGCTGAGTAATGCAGAAACGCTTAGCTGATGAAAATTAATCCTCAATATAATAATCAATTCATCACTTAAAGGTCCTGTGTAGCATTTAGCTGCATCTAACAGTGGTTAACTGAACATGAAAACTTGAGAGGCCGTAAGCCAGTGTTTGGTTTGTATATTCTGGGCTACAGAGAATCATGGGGGTGAAACATGGGGGGCTCCTTAGAATGGGACGCTAATGAAAACTTAATTATGAGTATTATATTTAATTTCTGTCAATTACCCCCTCTGGTAACACTTTATAATGAGTACACACTATTAAGCATTAGTTAAGCATGAATAAATACTGAATTCATCATTTATAACACATGAATACACATTAGTATGTAGTTTATAAACACAGTTAAAAATGTTTTATTCATCATTGATAAGCACATTAGTTATGGATTAGTAAATACTGAATTCATCATTTATAAAGCATGATTCTGCTGTAAATAGTCATTACTATGTGGTTTATAATCACAGGTATAAATGTTTTACTCTTCATTGTACTGTACATTTCTGCATGCACTTGCACATCCACTATTCAGACATGTATTAATGAGTAGTGACTGTGTTAGCAGATGTTCTATAAAACTCACAACAAATTCATTTTCTAATGATGGCCTATAAACAGTTATTAATGCAGGAATTCACAGTTACAAAGCACTTACTACTCATTAATTATTTTACGCGAGCTTATCTAAAGTGAGCACTATCTATGGCTTATTAAGGATTTACAAATGAGATATAAAGGCTGACAATGCCTCGAGACTCACAAAATGTTCAGTTATCTTAACAGACGAAGGAGAGACACAACACAAAGGGATATAGAACATATTGTATTGATATTTACTGCAACTTCCCAACATATTGTATGAAGACGAACAAGGGTGGTTTATGAAGACATGCTATTGTTGTGATCTTATCTGTTTGGGACGTGTACGTTGAGCTCCCGCTCTCAGCACGTCATCAACGTGATGACGTGCTGAGAGCGGGATGTTACGTCATATTTACGTTAACTCTCAGAAGTTTGTGACAGTGCAGCCTTTGTCTTTGTTTGGTAGCACACATTATGGTTGAAAGATAACGTTAGCTTGTCAGCAGCTGCAGGTGTTTGCCCGCGCTCCCCGACTCACGTTACTAACGTTACTAATGTTAGTAACGTTAGTAACGTTACTAACGTTACCGACCCGCCCGCGGTGGCTAAGCCGACCTAGCCTAGTCTCGTCTAGCCGGTCGAGGTGAGTGCCTAGCAGCGGCGGGTCGGCTTAGCCACCGCGGGCGGGTCGGTAACGTTAGTAACGTTAGTCATTAGTGTCAAGTGACAAGCTAACGTTATCTTTCAACCATAATGTGTGCTACCAAACAAAGACATATACTCTCCTCTAGAGCCGCTGACGGCCGTCGACTCCAATGTGCTTCTCCATGCTCCCCTTGGCTGCACTGTCAGAAACTTCTGAGAGTTAACGTAAATATGACGTAACATCCCGCTCTCAGCACGTCATCACGTTGATGACGTGCTGAGAGCGGGAGCTCAACGTACACGTCCCAAACAGATAAGATCACAACAATAGCATGTGTTCATAAACCACCCTTGTTCGTCTTTATACAATATGTTGGGAAGTTGCAGTAAATATCAATACAATATGTTCTATATCCCTTTGTGTTGTGTCTCTCTTTCGTCTGTTAAGATAACTGAACATTTTGTGAGTCTCGAGGCATTGCCAGCCTTTATATCTCATTTGTAAATGCTTAATAAACCATAGATAGTGCTCACTTTAGATAAGCTCGCGTAAAATACTTAATTAACGAGTAGTAAGTACTTTGTAACTGTGAATTCCTGCATTAATCACTGTTTATAGGCCATCATTATTGTGAGTTTTATAGAACATCTGCTAACACAGTCACTAATCATTAATACATGTCTGAATAGTGGATGTGCAAGTGCATGCAGAAATGTACAGTACAATGAAGAGTAAAACATTTATACCTGTGATTATAAACCACATAGTAATGACTATTTACAGCAGAATCATGCTTTATAAATGATGAATTCAGTATTTACTAATCCATAACTAATGTGCTTATCAATGATGAATAAAACATTTTTAACTGTGTTTATAAACTACATACTAATGTGTATTCATGTGTTATAAATGATGAATTCAGTATTTATTCATGCTTAACTAATGCTTAATAGTGTGTACTCATTATAAAGTGTTACCGATCCTCTTAAATCCTACAAGACCAGTGTGGTCCTTTAAACTCTTAAATCCAAAATGCCAAACATTTCCTGCACCAGTTTCTCAAATGTGAGGATTTTCTGCGTGAGTATTTTTTTTTTGTTAAAGTAAATTGGGTTTTGAACTGTAAACCCAATTTTAAATAATAATAATTTGTTTTTGAACTGTTGGTCTGACATAAAAAGCTATGAAAACTTTATCGTGGCCTCTCAAAGCTTGTTTTAAGCATTTTCACATTTATTTTGATTGATACTGATATTGATAGGTGATAGACTCATGTATAGTCATTAGTTGCAGCCCAACTGTTTTCACACCACAAATAAGATTCTATTGTCGTGTTGTACTGAAGTAAAGGCAGAAGTCTCCGTTGTGGAAATCTCATAACCTCGTCCAAAATCCTAAATTATCTGCACTATTAAGTCTGTTATTACAGTCATCGACACACAGGCTGTGTTTGGCCCATTCCAGTGAACCATATTCATTCAGCGTTTCTGCTTTGAGCTGTGTGGGCTAATAGATTGGTTTATGCAGTGTTATCCTGAATGATCTGGCCAAATTTCTTTCATCAAACAGTTTTCAAAGAGCTTGATTACCCGCTGAGGGAGATCTGCGAGTATGAAATGAGGACAGGATGACAGCGGCTCGAAATGGAATTCAATCAGCTCTGCCAATCAAAAATAGACAAGCTTATATTAGAAATATCCATTATTCCTAGACAGCTCTGGAATACACAGCACAGTGCTTTGTTTTGGTTTATGAAAGTAACATCTGCACATTCACTGATTCATTTAATTCAGTCTTTCATACATTCACTCACTCACTCACAATACAATAACTATCCTCTCTGTCACGTGCCTCCTCTTTGCACTTCTGAACTGTCTGTGTCCTTCCTATCTTATAAATAATTGTGAATTCCAGAGCCTTCGCTGTGTGTGTTTTCACGCTGGTGCAAATGAAATTACTGATGGCACAACAGGACCATTTTTTAAAATGTGAGCAAATGGTCACATTCTGATAAGAAACTCGGCGGTTGTGTCACTCAGCATCATCCTCATTTCTCCCGGATGTCCTTTGCTGTTTTTTAAAAAAGGGAGGGAGGGAGGTGGCAAGCAAGAAAGGGCAGGGGAGCATTATGAGTCCACTCATCCGGATGAAATGAGCGGATGGAGTGATCTAGTCGCAGTGAATGCATCATCAGGCAGAGGCTGTCTCAGTGCGGTCACACGAATGACAGCATAAATCATTAAGTCTCCCTTTCTCTGACTTGCTTTCTTTAGTCTTCCTTTCATCTGGATGACTGAACTTAAAATGACCTTCGTCTCTCCTGTACTCAGTACCTCCATTCATCCCTTTTTTTTAAAGATGGATGGACAGAAGAGGAGAGAGGGAATGGTGATACGAAGAGAAGTAAAGATGACAAGAGAAATTGTTTGGAAACTTTTGAGAGATGTCTTAGCCAAATAAGTCAAAAAGACAAATGCAGTTCTGCATGACAGTTCATATTTGACCTTGGAAATATTAGTATGACACAACCATACCAACTCAAGGTCCAGTTTATTGGAAAAGTTGTCATTGGATGATGGAAATTTGCTCAGTGTAAACCTTTTTGACCCAACTGTTATTTAATTAAACTGCAGCAAAGTCTTCACAATCGCTGCGACTCTGTCAAGATTATAGATTATGTGAAATTAAGTGCAAAACTTAAGCAAAGAACCTGTGGCAAAGTGTCTCTAAAAAGATGGAACCCTCCTGCTGTGAGCAGAAACAGCTCTCCTTAAAGATATTCACATTGTTGCACTCAATTGTATGCACACAAAGTGACACAAATAATTGTGTAAGAAAAGGTAAAATCTTGCCAACAACCTGGGTGAAGTGGTTGAATAAATATTCTGTGTCTACTGTATATATTTGTAGTTGGTAGAGAGAATTTGGCCACTAAATTTTGGTGGCACATGGCAGAGAAATTTAAAAAAAGTTAACAAATTAACTTTTTCTAATTATATCTTCTGTTTGTGGATAGTTTATGTCTCTATTTTCCCTTTGTCTTTATAGAATTGCTAATAGTACCTAAGCAGGGCAAGAGTAATTGTTACTGCCATGCTGTATATACCACCATCTGCTAAAATGTCCCGAAGCAAAGAGATGAAGGGGTGCCAGAAGTTTGTGATATGTGGGGATGCCATTACTCTTCCTCAGATTCCAAGTGAACCTTATTTCCTTGCAGGGGAAACAGAATTGCATGACTTGGCAGCTTATACCTATTTCTAACTACACCTCTTTCTCACCTCACCCTCACACATCCCAAATAGAGTAATTCCTGGATGAAAGGTAAATTCATGACATAACCTGACATAAATACCTCTTCCAAAGCTGGAAGCAAAAATAGAGAAATCTGTAGGAGAGCAGTATTTTATGAATCGGCAGCACAGACAATATGAGTGATTTTTCCACACAGATGCAATGAGAGTAGGCCTATACACTGTGTGATTTTCAGGGTTATGTGTACATTATCTTGTGCAATGCACTGAAAGAAACATAGCTCAGTTACGGTGCATGCACACCAAGCATCAGTGCTTTATTTGATGTTGCTGCAATGTGAAAAAGTTTTCAAATTTCTGGGCCCTTCCCGGGTGATCAATCATCAGTTTCTAACACGATTTTCATTTTACATTGCCACATTTTTCACAAATATTATCCATAGGAATATGTATGGAAATAATAATCTTGCAGTTGCAGTATTTGGGTATCATACAATATTAGTTAGCTAGTTATAAGTATTTTTAGGTTACTTTATAATTTTACACACCGAAAGACTAAGATTTCCTGGTGTCCCAGTGTAATGTGATTGAACCTTTAGACAGTTATTTATTCGTCATAGACAATAAGCAGGACCAGAATTTCAACTCTGGTTGCAAAAAAGAGCTAATTTGTTGTGAGACCGAAGGTTGAGTTGCTTATCTGATATCCCAGACCTGAAAGATAAATCTGATTCAGCACTATGTTCTCCTTAATTGAATTTGTAGTATTGAGGTTAAAATAATGCCATTAGCTGAAAACAAGTTGTGGATTTAACAAGAGATTAAAATCAAACAAACTAGATGTTAATGGCATGACTTTGCTACCTTCATTATTTACTATTTTGTGAATTTAAAAGCTGCAGGGTCCTGGTCTGACCTCGTGATTTAGATTAAACATCAACCTAAACAATGAGTCTTAGAGTGTGTGAGGCTGTCTATTGCAGCTGGTGAGTCTGTGATGGGGCCAGGACCTGCATGGATTTCCCTCCTTTGTTTTGCGCTGTCAGGGCTGTGAGCCATATGTTACAGGACAGCAGCTCAATCTGCTCCAATTAGGCCTCCCACAAGGCCGCAGCAGTGGCAGGACAAGCAGAGGATGCTGTAGTGAAGCCTGAGTGTGTGTGTGCATGGGGCAGTTGGGGGGGGGTCAGCAACAGCTGCATAGATGTAGGTTTGTTAATGGAAGCAGGCCAGTGATGGAGGGAGGGGTCAGAGGTGGGACCCCGTCTATATGACTGTAATTTATGTCTCTCTCCATGCATAAAGAGAGTCATTGAAGTTCAAACAACCACTAAGCTACAGTAATTGTATTGTGTTAAAGACATTTGTACATAAACCAGTCAAGTAACTCAAACTAAAGCTAAGAACAGTATAACAAGCAAAGTTATTGCCCTTAATATGTTCTTAATGCAACTTTTTGCCTGCTATAAATAACTGGAGACTGATGGTAGCCATTGTGTTAGTACAATAAAGTGAAAATATGGATTGATTGTGTGAATCATCATACATTTCAAGGATATTTCTTTCTCCTACTGTGATGAATCCCCTCTAGGGTGAAATTCACATCCAGTGCATCAAACTCTTCCATCTGTAAAGCAAGCACAGACTGCTATTTTTAACTCTTAAATCTTCTGAAGACCAAAACTCTCCCCAAATGTCTTTAATCAGCTCCCCAAAGATAGCCACAGACCTGGCAGAATTCTCACTCCTTCTGCAGACTGAAGTTCAGCTCACCTCCGGATTATAATGCTTTGTTTAGCCGTAGACTTTGCCTTTTCTGTACCGCTCTCAGGCTGCCAGACTGAGGCACTGAGGCAGGGAGGGTGGGAAAGTGAATAAAACAACTTTTAATTTCTTCAAGTCACACTCTGCCAGCCCCACCTTGCTGTTGTCTCACAACAAGCTCCTCCGGCATCATTAGCTTGTCTCTAAGGCATTGTTCGGCTGATGTCAGTATCACTGTTTCTATGTATCATTCTGCCCGTAAGACAGCAAACACTGAGTCCTGCCCGGCTCAGCTCTGCTCCCACAGAGCTATCAGATTCCTAAATTGTTGTTCTTAGCAACTTTTTCAAAGCATGCTAATCCCTTGAGAACATGTAAACTTGTTAGGTCAGCCCAGAAGGTAAGAAGTGAATGTTGGTGCTTCAGCAGATTGTAGAGCTATGTAATCGTCTTTAGAAAAATGAGCCTTATCAGACAAATCCGTAGCTGAGAAATTGCCTTTGCTAATTCCCTTCCCCCCCATCTCCCGGTGCATTGTTCTCAGCGGGACCCTAAATCTGGTTCTGCTAAGGCCAAGTCCTAATGTGTATGATGATGCTGAATAGTGGAATATTAAGCACCACATTTAGCGGACCAATTCACCCCTGCTGTGTGATTGATGGCTCCGACGTCCATTAGGAGTCGTGAGAGGCGGAATCTCAGTGAGATCAAATAAGTTGAGGTCTGGAAGTGCCGTTTTTTGCTTTGACAGGCAGCAGATTGCTTCTGTTAATTATCACTCTGCCAGCAATCTGCTTCTGCAAACTGATTACCCTGACTAAAACAAAAGCATCATTAAGCAGGTGAATTTTTCATGACATCAAATTTTTTTCCGTGTGTGTGCAACTGTTTAGGTGTATATGTCTCTGTGAGGATGTATTCCTCAGTGAGAGAGAAGAAACACTTATGCAAAACAATGGTAGGCAGATAAATGCTACTATACAGTCGTTCATTTAAACTTCTTTTCAGATAATATGACATACATGTATACATTATTGCTACCAGATGCTTCAGTCAGTTTGGTACAGTCATCTGGAGTGGGACACACACATTTTTGCCTTCATTTCATAGGTGAAGGTATCAAGATAAGAGAGGAAGGAGGTGAAAGGGGGATGAGAAGCAGGAATGGTGCCCGGCTGTTGCGGTTATATGGTGTTAACCATTAGGATAGGACACCCGTATGTTTTGATTTTTAGATTTAGTGTTGACTTTGACTTTGCAAGTTCACTACCTTCTTATATATGACTTCAATTCATCTCTGTGAAATATGTAGGGAACAATTTAGGTTATGGAACAATGTAGGTTACTGTCCTTGTCATTCTCTGTCTGTCTTTTTTGTTAGTTAAGGAGAATAGGGAAAGATATGCAAGTAAAGTTACAGTCTCTTAAAGAACAAGGAAAATGACAGTCATGATACAAGGGATGAATTTACACGTTCTAGGCTACATTATGTTGTTATGTGTATCTTATACAGAGCATAATTGAAAATGTAATTTAGAGTTCTGTCTTAAAACCAACTCTTTATGTCGTGTCACATGTTGTTCCCGCCCTATGTTTCACACCACCACATTTCCAGACTGATGCTTGCTGTAACATAGCAGACAATAACAAATCATTCAAGTACAATACAGAATAGATAAATAAATAATGCTGCAAAACAATACAGACACAGAAAATAGCAACATAATCAGAACCCATAGACAAACAAACACAACATAAAGCTGGAACAGGTAGGAGGGCAGAGTGAAGTACTGCAGTAAGAAACCTTACCCACTAATGTTCCCTGCCTTATCAATTACATAAACTAATCATTTTAGTTTTTCTGCCATCATCTATAAAGGGTACGTACTGTATATATCATTGTTCCTCTAAAGCTTAGTCCATCAAAAACTACTGATTCAAATTACTGATTCATCTGATTAATATCATATTATTATAATTTGTAGATTAAATGTGTCAACTTTTAAGCACAGTTTGTGCCCAGGTGGTCATAATGTTAAGCTAGACTATGTGTTTTCCTCTACTGTGTTTGCATGAAGTATGAAGCAACATAGCCATTAGGTTTCTTGTGGTCACTTTTGTTAAATTTGAACAACTGTGCCAGTGGACAGATCTGCTGTGTCAGCGGCTTTAGAGGATATAAGACTGGGCTGTGTTCACGTACCTCCGGTGGATAAACATGTAAGCACACAGCTCCGTTAGGGCTCATTGAGCATGCAGGATATATCAGAAAAGATTGTACTCTTGTGGCCTGTAACCGCAGCTGAATTTTTACGCCATTACTCTTACTTGATTGTTCATATTGGATATTTGAGATATAAGCTAATGTAACTGTTTTCTGTGTTTCCATTGCACTGATATTATTCTAATAAAATAAATTTGCTTTCATGGACCTGAAACAAAAAAAAGAACTGTGCCACATAATAAAAACAAGTAACACTCTCAATGGCAAAACCAGTATGCACTTTGACAGTCAAGGTAAATGAACACATGCAAAGGTGCTGTAAATGTAGGCCACGTAATAGCTAACAAGTTAGCTAGCTGCTTCTTTCTATGGGCGCATGTACTGGAGGTCAGATCGGTTACATCATGCTGTACCATAATAAAGCGTGCACTTGTGCGCACTGTATCCATTGCACATTCCACAACAAAGGAAGCTTACCTGGAGCACCAGAGGGTCTATATAAACAAAGGTTATTTCATTATACTTTATCATACCTGACACAGTATACAACCACAGCCAGTTCAACTTTTCACCATATGTGTTTTAATATATTGTATGTAAAACATGGAGAAACTTTAGTTTTTAGTGTATATGCAGTATGTTTTTGTAAAGAGAGTAAAAAAAAAAAAACACCCCTACTTGTTACCTTAGTATATTATTGTCAGTTTAATTTTGACAGACAAGGAGGCAACTACAGCATATATTGAATATTTTGGATTACACAAGGTTGTTCCAGGCCTTTTATTTGGTTTGCATTTTGTCAATGTCTAATTAATTTTTTTGTAGACTTATAGACTAATAAAGTTTGCAATTTCCATCTAAATAGGGAAGTGGAGGGAGGAGGTTGTTATACATCTGTACCACAGCTGACATTGCCAATGAAATCCTTCATAGTTATGATAACAATCAGAGACACAAAAACGAAGAATGAGAAACGTTCTTTACAATATGAATAGGTATAAATTTTTTGAAATGAAAGAATAACTTTGATTGCAGAACAAAAATATTTGACACAATGTGCAACAACATAAAACATAACAGAAGACAAAATAATAAGTTGAGGAGATATACAGCCCCACCACAAGCCCCACCAACAACCTTATACATTGTTTGTGAGAAAAGACTAAATGATTTGTTAAAACAAATTAAATTAACCTTGAGTAGACAAAAAAATTGATTACCAACTGGAACATAGTGTGAAATTCAAGTCCTAAAGTTCTAAGTAATTGATTAAGGACAATGAAGGAAGAACCAGCTGTAGGGTTTTGTGAGACAGCGGCTGCTATTGTACATTATGGTGCCGGTGTCCATTCTGTTTACCACTTTGGGGAAGAGCGGATGTTTTGATGAGGAGCACTGGAGGATGAATCAAGGGGAAGAAGCTGTTCTTCAGCCTGGCTGTTTTGGCTCCAATTATCCAGAGATGCGTCCTGGAAGGAGGAGTTTGTACAATGTGCATGGAAGAGGTTTTATTTTGGGGAATGGGGATGTTGTTGGAAATGATCTCTGGTTACTTTATTATTTGTTTGGTCTGGTGCTATGCTGTGTGGCCCGAACCAGAGAGAAATGGTTTGTGTAATGGTGGACTGGATGTTGGCTATAGGCCACACTGCTGTCTCTGACCAGCTGTATGTTCTCAGCTGTTGCATGAGGTGTATCCCCTGATGAGCCCTCTGATTTAGTGTTAGTGACCCCAAAGGAAGATTGTCTAGCAGGCCTACCATTTCCTGACTGTTATAAATTCAGTGATGACAGTACTGAGCAGAGCGTGTTAGCGAAGTGAAACGATGAGAATTTCCACTCCTTGCTCAGAGAGCTGTTTGTTCCCTCAAAGGTTACCTTGTATTTTAATTTTAGGTTAAACCTCTTCAAGTTGTATGATAAAGCTGTGTGCCAGGGAAACACAGAGCACACACACACAGGCAGACCTGCTTAAACAATGAAATAATTCATGAAGTCATCTATATGTGTGATAAGAAAAGGATAGAGGAGCAGAATCCAGGCTTGCTCACACACAAATTGACAATGAATGGGAAGGGTGGAAATGACCTGGGGACACGTATAGTGGTACCACCGGTAGGCACAACAGATAAAAACTGGAGCGGGATGGAGGGTGCTGTGCTGTGCTGTGAGACCAAGAGACAGTTGCATCAGTTCTTTGTAAATTGTAATTAGTGTTTATTGAGATTGACGCCACTAAATCAAATCGTGTTGCACCATACAAATTCTTAGGTACAGCTTAGTTGTTACTAAATGTTTACACTCTGTAACTGCCAGGGGTAACTGTTGCGTAACTAACAGAAGCAACTGTCAAACATTAGCTTGCTACTATATAACCCATTTAAATTAAATATAAAAAGAGATATTGGCAGAAATGGAATGGAATATAGTATGTATAACTGTTTTCATTAGTGTATAATCACCTGAATACAGGAACGCACTCGCCAGAGTCAGCCACGTTGAAGTGCCATGTTTCTACAGTAGCCCAAAATGGACAAACCAAACACTGGGTCCAGATAGGGCCTTCCATGTTTTATTGTGAGTTTCACAGCCACCATAGTTTCTCCTACATGCTTGTAAGGTGGGTGGCATTCAGTTGGTTGTAATTTGCAACTTCACCACTAGATGCCACTTAGTCCTACAAACTGGTCCTTATATGGTGTAACCCCATTTAGTAAAGCACTTGTTTGTAACTAGCTTAGGTACTATGAATAGAGTAAGATATTTGTGAATAACCGGTGCAATCCAGGAGACCAGGAGCTCTCGAATGAAAGTGTCAATTGCAAATAAAAAGTCCATAAACAATATCTCAAAGGTACTCCAGACTCATGTTGTCTGCATCCTCAATAAACATGTTGGCCCTGTAGGCAAACTTCACGGCTTCTGCGAAGGAGTGTGTGATGTTTTTGAGGTAGCCAGACATAAGTCTTTCAAAGGTCTTCTAACATTAAAGCAACTCTGTCCTGTGATCCTAGTTTTTGAGGACTGGAGGAATGGGGCACAGGAAGAGTTTAGAGTTCTAGTGAATGAAGCTCTTAATTCCCATCTCAGCATCATGCAATAAAAGTGTTTAAGGTGATAAAAAAGCAACTTAATGGCTGACTGGATTCTGTATTCAGTACTCTGTAGAGGTACACAAAAGTCTTGTCTGTGTCTCTATCTCCCTCAGCCTTCTTAAATGAATCTGGTTCATCCACCCAATTCTCTCCGC
The DNA here is from genome assembly GCF_905237075.1 of Dicentrarchus labrax. Taxonomy (NCBI): domain Eukaryota; kingdom Metazoa; phylum Chordata; class Actinopteri; family Moronidae; genus Dicentrarchus; species Dicentrarchus labrax. The sequence goes on along the minus strand of NW_026136710.1, from coordinate 15,269,387 downwards.
TCCTACTTTGTCCACAGGCATTACATTTATTCTGTCATCCTCACATGGACCGTAAATATGATGACATGGTACATATTCTGTTCTGAGCCCCTGTTCTGTCTCTCCATATCCTTTCTTTTGTGCACCTTTCCTCTGTGCGCCATGTGCTCCTGTAGATTAGAGTTGGAATTTGCCTTCGGAATAACCCAGTTGGATATTGTAAGCATGAGTGCATGTCCCAAGCCGGGGCCAACCGTAGGTAAACTGAATGCAGACTTGAGCCCGGCCACCAAGGAACTCTAAGCTAGCTTGGCTCGACACGCTAGCTCTCCAGATTTTTGCTTATCTAAATCTCCAAGCCCCAGGTTTTGTCTTGCTTCGTAGAGTCTGACAAAGAGTTTGGGCTTTTTATTTTCTTTTTTTTAGCTGAACATCAAGTGAAAGGTGCTTTAATAGCCTGTAGGCTCTTAAGGTATCTTTCTGCACTCAGGTTTTGATTGCCAGCCCAGGGACTCAGGCAGTATTACCATAGTTATCTCACTGCACCACGTGCCTAACAGCACTCAAAGCCTCCTGAGCTGTCTGTCATGCCTCTTAATTTGCACCATAAGCAGATGAGTTGAAAAAGGATAAAACACCTGAACTGGGGTTTGACAGGGTCAATTTAGGAGGCAAACTTGTAGCAGAAAGGTCACTGGTGATGTCACCAGTGGGTCTTTCCAAAGCAACTCTTTTATCCCCAGTTCATACACAAACTTACAGTATACTGAACAAAGAATTTAACATGCTTGACCATTTGAACTATGCTATTGGTCATGGTTGAAAAGCTGTTTAATCAGAACCCACTCACACATTAACCAAGTCTGAAGCTGACTAGTTCCATTCACATAGCTGTAATGTTGTTTTTACACTGGAGATTCAACCTGACAGGCTACCTCCTAGACCTCATTTCATTATTCTGTTACCTAATTGTAAATGCAACCACTTTACTCTGTACTATTGGGTCCTATTATCTTTGTGATCAAGAATAGCAGAAAATATTTAAATGGGATGCAAATTGCCTTACAAGCTACCTTCTTATATCTAAATTAGTGGCAGGACCAACTCTGTAGTAACCCCACTGTAGCCATAGTGACTGTAGTCACAATAGAAACTCATGTTAAACAAGTTAACAATGCTGAGCAGTGTCCACATTAATCCCCATGTATTTCTCAGGTTGTTGCTTCATTATGAAAGGCATATAATCTATATTGTTCAATTGAGAATTATATGTCAGATTGAGCATTTAGCACCCATTTTCACCCAGTAAGTATTCTATTGTGACCAAAAAAATGCCTATTCCCTTCCCTGCATTTTCTTATTATGTTTTTCCACCATTGTGTAAACTCCGTCAGACTCTCATGGGATGGATCTGTTTGCGGTCGCTGTCCATGAGTTTGGTCATGCCATCGGCCTGGTCCACACATCAGCCATCGAGTCCATCATGAGACCGTACTACCAGGGTCCTGTAGGAGACCCTTTGAAATACGACCTACCCTATGAAGACAAGGTCCGCGTCTGGCAGCTCTACGGTACGGGGGAACATGTAGTCAACTTGCTGTGTGTGTATGTATGAAAGAGATATATGGGTGGAAAATTGACTTAGTTGCATTTCCATCAGAATTTCAATTAATAAATCTGCCTCGAGTGTTACAAAAAACACACAAATGTGAAAAATGTATTTCAGTAATTGATTAGTGCAGGGATGATGGATAAAAACAAAGTGGCCATGTAACTATGAAGGGCGCCTCATAAATGGAAGTATTTTGTACAATCACTGCTGTCTGCTTGTATACTACTCTCCACTTTTCTGCAAACAGAATTCTTTCCTCATTGTTGACAGCATTATATCATTATGAACATGAAATGTATGCTACACTACTTGCTAAATTACCTGTTCATCTGAATCTTGAAGATGTTTCTGCCTCTTCTCAATGTGCGATCAGTGCTGTGAAGTCTCAGGGTGTGTGTCTGTGTGTGTAAACATTGTGGAGACATACTTTACTCTTATCTGCATTCACAGAATTTTCCTCTACTCCACTGACCATGACTCATGAGCCTCTGCTGTAATTATGTGTTTTCCCGGTGCAGCGGTGGAAACACCCGTTTTCTGGTGACAGCTCAGCAGAGTGAAGATACAGAGGCCTCCTCATGCAGGAAGCAGCAACTGATGAGTTCTATAGAGCAAGGTTATTGATTTAATCAAAACACAGATGGAGTTAATTGAACCCCGTTGTGGCACGTGACCTCATTAACACATTCGTAGATATAGGTGATGGCAGTGTGAGGAAAGAGAATTCTGAACTTGAAGAGGAGTGAAGGATGTCAGTGAACAAATAAATAAAACACAGTATGTGCCAAAAAAATGTGTTCTATATTCATTTGAGTTTGACCTTTTAGGAGTCAGAGACTCAGTGTCCCACACAAACCGACCAGGCAACCCCTCCCAGACGGCTGAACCTCCTGTCCTGCTGGACCTTCCTGAAAACAGATCCACTGTTATGTAAGTAGATGTGAAGATACTTTAATTATTAATTATTAACATGCAACAAAAATGATCTACTGTAATAGTGCTTTTCTACACAGAAAAAAAGTCAACCTGGGCCTCTTCAACAATCTCTCAGTCTCTATCTCTAGGACCCTACCCCTTTTTTTCAAGCTTTCATTCTGTAAATCCCATTCAACATGACACTGCCTGTGCTGTAATGGCCAGAAAAGTGGAGCACAGAGGAGTGCTTGATGCTTGCTACACAGTCGACTCAGAGCACATCTTATTAGGACAAGTGCTGTTCTTTGATTTGTTTGATGGTTTCAGTTGGCAAAGGTGGATGTGCATATAAACGTCTACAAGAATCTCATAAATATTTTTAATGTAAGCTATGTTTTCCTCTTTCAAGATGGTATAATTTCTTTAACTGTGCATGTTTACACAGCCATAGAAATGAGGCCATTTTCAAGCTGGGGCCAGCAGCCACATCCATAATAATACTGTATTCTTAATAGGCCTCACGTAGGTGGTATTTATTGCAGGATAACTGTATTGGTTCTCATTGTAGAAAGATCTCTATTTTCTGATGGTTCCCTGCACTTTAGCATAATTATATTGCAAAAAAACATTTCTTACTTTTCCCTCACTTGCACTGAGAAACAATGTAATGAATCCATGCAGGAATACTCAACATGGATTGTAAAAACAGTTTTTTTGGAGCTTGATAAGAAGTCATGAGGTGCCAACAAAGCAAATTAGCTAAGAGGCCGAGAGTGAGCTTGGGAGTCTGCCCGTCTAATTAAGTAATTCCCTAAAGCAAGTTGGGCGGCTATGAGCCTGTAGTTTTTCAGATTATCAAGGATAATTAGACTTAATTTTGTCCATTTATGTATTTTGAGTGTACATACGCACACTCACACGCAGACCCAAACCACAAAGCACTAACCTTAAAGTAGCCCCCAAGGGGTCCAACAAAAGACTTCACGAAAAAGTCTTAATTCTGAAGGTCTGTAATTCCAGTTTGTTTCAGAAAACACATGTGAATGCACACACACAACAGTAAACAATGAGGCAGCACTGAGAAGGATGTTGAAGCTAAACGGCAGGTAAAGTGGTGGGATAATTAACCATCTTTTGCTCCCAAGTTTCGGACTTCCACTCCCATCAGGTCATGATGTGTTAAAAAGCTGGATTAGACCTGACAAGGGCACCTGTACTGACCACTAGGCAGTGGTGTAGTGTTAATAGAGCTCTGAAAAGAGACCTTTGTTGGTAATATAAGGCCTGGCGGGCTCCCACTCTCAGCCCCGCGGTGCTAATGGCTTCATCATTGGCAGGCCAGCCACGTCAGTGCTTTAAATCACTTAGAAACCCCAGAGATAAATGCACCGAGGGACCTCACCGTGTCAGCCTGATAGCATCTCCTCTTTTGTTTAGCCTGGTTTTACTGATTCATGCACACCCAGTCAGAGAAGCGTGAACAAAATTTTGATGCATAGAAAGGATTAACACATATCTCATTTAAAGGAAGTATTAATGGGTTTTGCAACTAATAAACTTGACTTTTATAGATATGAAATTATATGATATGATATGTCATTTCAGATAATAATTAACTCGTCAGAGTGCAGAAAATGTGGTGTTCAAAAAGTGTTAATGTCCAGTTTTACATAAGAGGTTCTTTTTTTCTCCTCTTTTCCCTATCTTCTCTCCTCCTACTTTCTTCACATCTCTCTCAGGCTGGCGCGAGATGCCCCCGACAGATGCACCAGTCACTTTGATGCAGTGGCCCAGATACGAGGGGAGGCCTTCTTTTTCAAAGGTACGGAGTCACAAAGGGAGACAGACAGACAGACGCAAAGCTGCATAGCTGCGTGGGAAAAATAAAAAGAAATTAGCTAAATGAGCGGAAGTCAGGGGAGGCAGAGCAAATTAAAGAAGTGGAGAGAAAAGGAAAAAGGATGAGGATGAGAGCGTGTGGTAGTTGTAGACACCCAACGGAGCCCGTTGAGCCCCGCTGAGAGACTGCAGTCCAAAAATTACATCAGGCTTTCATGCTTGCCCTCTGGAGGAATGACCCCTAGCCTCCCACTGACAACAGAAACAAGAAACAGACCCACATACCCTCAGCAGCAGAAGTGTTAGCAAAATGTCCCGAACTTTAACTGACATTTTTAAAACCTTTTTTAACCTTTTATGTAACAAATAAAGTTTATAGACCATTGTTACCTGACACAAATGCTTAACCTCTTGAACCAGGACCACTCCTTGAGACACATGACTCAGTCTGTTATATTTGGCTTGTTGTCTGACTGACAGCATTATGTTATTCTGAAAGAATGTGAACCCTCATTTTCAGTCAGCTAAAGATGACAATAAACACACTGCAGGAAAGGAAACAGCTAATACCTCTTGATTAAGACCAATAATAAATGAATTCATAACATGTAATTAATTTATTCATTCACTCTATTGCAAGATTTCCCTTGGGGATTGCATAAGAAATAACTGATAATATTCGCCAATATTATTTGCTATCAGCATCCTGAATACTGCTGATCCTGCTAACCGTCCCCTACCTCTTAGGAAAGTACTTCTGGCGACTAACAAGAGAGAAGCACCTGGTGTCTCTGCGTCCCGCTCAGATCCATCGCTTCTGGAGGGGCCTTCCAATAAATCTGGACAGTGTGGATGCTGTGTATGAGAGGCCTGGGGACCACAAAATAGTCTTTTTCAAAGGTACAGTACCAAACAAAATCTACATTCCAATATGTTATCAGCCCTTGGAATGAGTCCTACAATGTACAAAAAGTTTGTCTGGTTCAGTAATGCCAGTAGGCATCTGCACAAATAAACTGTATATTTGAAACAGATTTGATAGTTCAAATACACTGTTTAATACACATGATTTAGTACATACTGCATTTTAAGTGACAGTGCATCCAGAAGGTCGATGACCACCAGACTTTTTAAAGTGTGACTCATTCAAACTATAAGGAGGAAAGATGAAAAGAGGCAGTTCACACCTTACTTTCAACGTGGCTGGCACTTTGAAGGGAATTATGACATTTTGTTTCTCTATGTGATAGGGCAGATGAATTATACATTTCATTTAAGAAAAACAACAGGGGTGCAGAAACAAGGGCAGCTTTCCCTGCAGAGAATGTTCTTTATTGGCTGTGTAACAAAAATATCAAGAAGATCCTGTACATATATTTCAGGTCTCTCATCTTTTCAAATGTATAATCTTAAGTGCACACACTGTCTTCTGTGTGTGATGAATAAAACTATATATTTAAAGGTCAATTTTCTATGTCCACCCTTCAGGTCTAAAGTACTGGGTATTTAAGGACAATATTGTGGAGGAGGGTTACCCTCGTTCTATCAGTGACTTCGGCCTACCCTCGGAGGGCGTTGATGCTGCCTTTGTTTGGCTACACAACGACAAAACCTACTTCTTCAAGGACAACCACTACTGGCGCTACGATGACCACCTCAGACGTATGGACCTGGGCTACCCTAAAGACAGCACGCTTTGGAAGGGGCTGCCGTCACAACTGGATGACGCCATGAGATGGTCTGATGGTGAGTAACCTTAAAAACATTTTCTTATTCCATCATGGTCCCTCAGTGATTTATCTCTGGGGTCTTTAAATGATGTAAAGCACTGACGTGGCTGGCCTCCCAATGATATTAGCTATTAGCACCATAGGGCTGAGAGTGCGAGCCTGCCAGGCCTTATATTACCAAGATCAAAAGATGATACTGACACATTAATCCATTTCCTAGCCGCCTATTGAGACCTTGGTTGTTTCTTTTTTCCCAGAACATTCCTCTAACTCGGTAGGAAACCTCGAGGTACTCCCAGAAATCTTGGGAAATGTTGTCCCTCTATTGTGTCCTGGTTTCTTCCCTCATGTCAATCATGTCCTCTTTACTCTGTGTTAGGACAACACATCACACAGCGTAGTCGAAGGCTAGTGTTGGTCAGTAAGTGTGGTCAACCTTTGAACCTCTTTTGCTTTTGAATTAGAACATAAAGAAAGTTCTTGTATATAACACCTTTCTTGAGCAGGTGTAACAAAGTGCTTTACAATAAAAGGCAGACATAAAATACGGATACATAAATAACAATGATATTGTATCATAAAATGAGAGAATACCACAAAAGCAGATGTCTCTCTTTGTCTTCCTCTGTTTCAATAACAGGTTGGCTTCTCTAAAGAACTTCAGATAAATGTATGTGGGATTGGAATAAGAAAACAGTATGCAGCTTTTTCAATATTCCACGAAATAAATGATCAAAACTATACCCCCAAAAGTAATTTATCACCCAGAGTTAAAAGGTGTGTAGAAACCAGTGACATATTTTGACCTCTTCTGTCTTTATTAAAAATGGATTATTAAGACTAATTGATTATAGTCAATGTATAAATGATGAATCACCAATGCCTGTTTCTTCCAGCGATAAATTATTGCATTTCTCAGAGAAAAATAAGGTTGTACCACTCAGACCACTGATAGCTCTGGTATTTGCTGGGGCCTAAGGCAAGATCATGCAATATCCTTCTCAGGGGAAATCCTCAAAGAGGAGAGGATTACGAGAGAAAAATGAGTCAAGGACGGAACCATTATGCAAGTTAGCACACGTGCAGCCTCAAGTTTTGGATGAAGTTTTTTACGATCAGATCACGACCCTGAGTCAACTTCCCAGGAGCAGTAAAACACTGAAATAGGTGTAATCACCTGAATACAGCTACAATGTGACTCTAAGGATTAATGTCTGTTTGTCCCTCGGTCCATCCACCACTCACATACAGACTGAAATATGAGTTCAAGGCTAACACTACTGAGCAAAATGCTAGCACGCTCATATAAGATGGTAATCAAAATAAACATCATACCTGCTAGGCATTAGCATGCTAGCATTACCACTGTGTCTTGCTTACTTTTTTCATACATTTTTTTGGGGGGGTGGGGGGGAGTAGCTTTAATTGACTTTAATTGATAATGACAGCTGAAGAGTGACAGGAAATGGGAGAGATAAAGGGGATGAAATGCAGCAAAGGCCCCTTGCTTACTTTAATGAGTGGTGCCAATGGCATTTAGTGACATAATTATGTTTGAGTTGGATTACAGGGTTTTTACTACTTTCATCTCTCTTTTTTATTTTCACATATTGCTACTCGTGTCTGTTCGTAAAGACATTTGACATGATATTTTCGTTTACCATCAGCAAATTTAAATTATTGTTATCAGGGTCCCCTGTTTGCTCAGTCGGTAGAGCTGGCTACCCTTATACGGAGCTGCTGCAGCGGCCTGTTGGCTTTCTATCAAGAAAGCCAACAAAAAGGCCCAAAAAAATAAATAAATCATTGTTATCAATTTTACGACATGTTAAAAGCAGTTTGTATTAAACTTTAATGTACTAGTTTAAATCAACTTCTATCTCTCATAGATAAGACATTTGAGAAACACCTGACCTGACACCTGAGAAAAATGTCAAATTTGTCATTGTTCGTACAGTGCATCTGCCGTAACATTTATTTTGATTTACTTTATGTTGGCAGTCTCCCCAGCGATATGCATGCACAATTTTTTTGTTGGCATACTGGCTGCAGTATGCAGATTAGAGGCATTTGATTGTTTTTTTTCTTTCGCGTGTCGAAATCATTTTTTTAACCTTTTTATCTGTTATTTTGACGTAGCACACATGGTCCTTTATTGCCAACACTCTGCTTCGCATTCACACAGTCAAACACATTCAAACCTTGGAGCTGGCCCAGTGTAATCATAGTGAGCAGCTCCACTGTAGCAGCTGAATGTCAAGGTCGCAACGCCTGCTTCCACCAAAGAATCATAGCTCATTTGATTACATGTGCATGTTAATGAGAGATGTAAAGTGGTCCAACACCATTTGTTTCAGAAAGTTTGTGCAATATATTTATCCTGTTGGGCTAGTGTGTGTTAAGCTCTGAATGATACTAGGGCATTTTGAGATTTTAAAAATACCCCCAAACAACCAGCCACTGAGTCCTGAAATTTGAGGCCCCTCACAGAGGAAGCCAGGATGTCCCTAATCCCCCCTGCAGCATGTGAATACAAGGAAGCGCTTTCCCTGTCAGGTGTTTAGTGGTCTGTGTTCTGTCTTCGGTCTCGCTCCAAGCTCTTTGATGTGTGTACGCACATGTGTGTGTGTGTGTGTGTGTGTGTGTGTGTGTGTGTGTGTGAGACGAGGCCAATCGCACAGGCCTGACTCTGCTTCACCCCCGGCCATTATCGCCGCAGAGCCTGGAAGGGTAGACTTGGAAACCTACACGCATAAACGCACATAGACAGACCATGGGGCCTGGGAACTGGAGCCACATCAAAGTCTGTTCACCGTTTGTTTCAGCTCAGGATGAATAGAGAGAGAAAAGACATGGGGTGAGAGAAAAGAGTGATATGACAGCAAGGAGGGGAGAAGAGATATGCTGACACCTCGTTATGAAAATAGACCAGAAAGACGGGGAGGGATATGTGAAGAGAGGACTGGAAGGAGGAATCCAGACAAGAGGAGATATGGGGACACCTGAGGATGAAGAAAGATAGTAAAGACAAGGGAAGAAAATGAAGAGATGTTAGAAAGATAGATGGCTTGACTCAGAGGACACATAGAGAAATTACACAGAGACAGAGAAAGGCAGTAAAACGACAGACAACGGTTGCTGTGGAGGGAGAAAAAAAGGCCATAAAGGGTATTAATGTAGCTGTAATGATGATAATAATCATAGCTGCTAACATCAGTATGGCACTCAGGAATAGTTTAGCCTTTTAGTCATGGACAGAAAAAGGTATCAGGAGAGGGAAATGAAATTTATCAGGCATGAATATTATCTTTAACCTGTAGAGGAAGTTCACATAAACTAGTCAGCATCCATAATTGTAGCAGTGTTACATTAATAGATTCAAACCTCTGTTACCATAAAGACAGCAGTTTTTTTTTCCTTTTCATAGTAGCTGTTCTGGAATCAAAGGTTGAAAACCTAAAATCTAAAGTCTCCCACTCTTTTTTTTAACAAAAGCAGTTTTCAGAGGAAACAGACTTTTTTTTTTTTGCTACAGTTCATAGTCTTAATAGTTTTCCCTGAAAGGATAATGCTGGTAATGTTCTATATTTTATATTTATTTCTTTTTGCCAACACATTTCATGAAAAGACCAAAATGAATCAGGCACCAAACCCTCACTTTTTGGCTTCTCATGAAGCTACAGTCAAGCTAGCGAAGTGGCCGATAACACGGTGAGCTCAACAAATCTCTCACCAGCAGTATCAAGAGTTTTACAGTTTTCTTACTGAATGCCATCTTTGACACACAACATGGAGAAATACACTTTTGCCAACAAAAACAAACATATTTTAACAGACCAACCACCACAGGGACAGCACCCCTCAGATCTGCAGGAGCCCAGCAGATGGCGCTCATCATACACACAACACACCCGTTCCAGTGGAGAACTAATAATAATATTAAACAATATTAACAAAAATAAATTAGCACATGACATAATGTTGAAATTTGATGGATGAGTAATAAATTAAATGTACATTAATAATGGCAAATAATGGCCTGCTAATAGTGATAAGTGGAATCTGCTACACAGCTAAAGCCTGCTGTAGTTTATTCCCCTGTGCTATACAGTTCCATTGTTGTCCAAAAACTAGTAAAAACACATCGATGACACCATTCCACTTTGGGACATGTTCCTTCATTACCAGGAACTAATTTTGAGTCAATCCCACACATTCTGTTTTGCTAGTATATTGTATATTGTAATCCACAGTTGAAAATAGTCCCCAATGAATACACTAGTTATTCCTGTTGAGTTGCTAAAAACTCTCTAAAAAAAAGTTTTAGGGATTTTACATCTTCAGTTTGAATGAATGGGCCTGTTGCTGAGTGCCACAGAAACATTGTTTGTTTTCGTCTTTTCATGTGATTTGTTGACAAGAAAAATATACAGTAACATCAGACTTATCCTTTAATTCTTTTGTGTCAACACGAGAAGTCCCTCAAGAGCAGAAATTGCCACAAATGTAATATAAAGAGAGTTTTGGCTGAAGAAAAGCCAGTAGTGGGTGAGATCTGACATTTCTTCACCACTTTTGACAGCTCCAAGACTTTTAGTCTCTCAGGAAAAGAAAGAAGAATTTGAAGAAGTGCCATTCAGCCCTGTGGCTTTGGACTTCCAATAATAGTGATAGATGGATAAAGAGAGTGACTTTGTGAGTGTGTGTTGTACCTCTACCTTTGTGAGTATCAAGGTCAGTTCTAGACTAAGAAAATGAGGACAAATAGGAAAGCGAGGATACGGTCAGTCCTCACTGAAAAGGGCTGCACAGAGCAGACTTGTTTTTATGATTCAGGTAGAGAAATGAATTGTGTTGAGTCTTCATACATTCTGAGGTACAGTGCGTTTATTTGCACTATAGAGCATACCTTATTTTATTTCTGCAGCCCAGCTTGAATATACTCTTATGATTATAAACAGGAGGTAGGTGCTGTGAGCCACTCCTGTTTTACATTACATTGTACATTTTAGGAGTTTTAATTGTTGCTCTTACCCATTATGAACATCAAAATAACAAAACCCTTTATTTTAAGAGCCACAGCCATCAGAAAGAGAAATAAGGGCTTTTAGTAAGAAGGGTTCAGCCCCTTGGTTTTGTTTAAAAATGAAAGACAGTCATTGTTTCCTCAAAGAAAGGGTAACCTACAGTAGAAGTAAAAACTTTTAGGCCTTATTTCTGTCTGCCATAAAGTTGGAATTTATTATCAAGACCAATGCATAAAGAAATAAAGAGTACAGAGCTGCCTCCGTGAAGCAGCCAGTTCTCATTCCTCTGTGTAGCTTAAAGAGCCATGCAGGCAATACATTGCTGCAAAAAGATTGCTGCATTATTCCTTTTGATTAAAAAGTGATGCTTGAACAGATTGCTCACAAATTTTCTTTGGTGGATTGTCCACTAAGGGCACAGGTTCTTGACTGCAAGAAAACATTCAGAAGTAATCTGAATGCTTTAATCATTCTGTGTCCTCCATCCTATTTTCTCTCATCTCATTGTCTTCCTTCACCTCTTTGAAGAATGTAGGCCCATATCTATATGATAATGTTCTATAGACTTTGTGAGACAAGCATTTAAACACCAAGAATATTTACTCCACAGTTAATGGCGAGCTTCAAGGCCATTAACAACGAGAGAACATTCTTCACTCGTTTATCTCTCGCCTCCTATTTATTTCAGTGACTAGTTGAGAAAATGAATGAGCCTGAAACATGTAATGTTCAGTGTTCTTAATACTTCTCTCGTCTTTTTTGTCTCAAGCTCCATTTAATGAAGAAACTGAATAGTACCCATCCAATAGCATCTATATTATGTTTGTTAAGCTCAGGCATAGGCAACCTAAGCCTGAGCTTCAGTCTACTTCGGTCAACTTTCACTGTATGTATATGTTAAAAAGGCAACCAAATTCTGAAGTTGGTTAAAAGATAAAAGTGACACACTTTATCTTGTCACATCTTAAGTTAGCTAATGGTAGCAAAACATTAGCTGACTAATGATTGATGGCCCCAAACCCCCCTGGCGGGGCTCAGAATCATGACCTTCCTATATCTAAAATTCTGGCTACAGCCCTGGCTGGTGCTGGTCTTGTGTCTCCCTAGCTAGGCTAGCTATAGATTCAAAATCGAAAAATTAAAAGAGGAAAATAAAGAATTTAATTGTGTGTGGACAGAAATGATATACATATGCATATAATAAAGCTCAAATATGTTTTTTTAACAGATCTTTCTTTTTATAATAATAATAAACTTATATAGAAGAAACTTATAGGTGGTCACCAGGAAACTGAATTTATGTTGGTAAACCAAATTCTTACTCTTCTTAAGTAAATTTCAATGCATTCATTATTTTGGTCCCATTTTCCATAACGGCACAGAGCGCATTGTGGAGGTTTTGTTCCTACAAAGTGGTATTTTCATTATTAGCACACTGCGTTTAGTGTTTTCTTTTCTTCTGCTGGTGCCCATTTGGCATTTTGGTGACTAATTAACTTAAGTACCCTGAAGTGAAAGGACAGCCACAGTAGGGGGGTGTGTCAGTAACGATCAAGTGGCACAGTGAAAATTGCCGTGTCAAGAATGCCCATAAGGCGTTGCTGTGTTCTGTGCTTTCCAGCACACCCACAGAGACCCTACAACATGGCATGAAGCCCTTTTATGTATGTAATCCTGTCCAGATTTACCATTTCCCTCCTCATATAGGATATAAATGCACATGAATGTATCACTTGTATGTAATGTAACAAAAGAAAACACTAGTAAGGCAAAATCTGTCTGGGTTCTTCCTCTAAAGAGCAACACTAAATGCAGCTTCTCTCCAAAGACTCTAATTTAAGGTTCGTTTTTTGCATGCTCCTACTGGTGCTCAATTATCTAGTCTCCTCCAGTGTGGGTGCTCAATCTTGCAGCTATCACTAGAACAAAGTTACCGGCTACAGCTATTCTGCACAACATCCATGTATATACAGGATACGTCTGCCACCTTAGATTTGGTTCATATCATCCATCAGCCCCAAGCTGAATCATCGCGTCCCACAGCAAATAACAGCCACCAAAAAAATAAAAGCTGTGCTGTAAAATACTGATGTGTGCCGGGGTAGCTGTTATATGGAAAGAACAGTGCCTACCATCTGAACAGCGAACAAACCAACTGCTTATCTAGTCTCGTGCCAATAGACTAGGGCTCGTTTTATGTGCAAAGCGCAGGTCTGTGAAATGGTTTTTTATGGACTTTTTTTTCAGTAAGGAGAGAAGTTACACAGGTGAAAGCATCAATGGGAAGCAATAACAAATGTATTATACTATTTTCCACAGAATGAACGTCTTGTCTTTTTTTTCTTTTTGCTAAAGTTACATCACCATTTTGTGGTAGTGTCATGGCTTAGATTTTAGAGCAGGTCTGATTTGAAAAAATAGATGGTACATTCAGATGGTTTTGGGAAGGAAAAAAATGATTCTCCAATGTAGATGCAAGGCCATACACACCCTTTATGTGTTTTTTGTAATCCCAGCATGTTATATATTATTCATGAACTGAAGAACCCTTTTTGTTTTATGTGTTCTGTGCTTGTTGGTTATTCCAGATGAAAGCAAAGACAACTCCGTACCTGGTGTGAATTACAAAGTTCGTATAGGCATGTATTATAATCTTGTGCTATGTCGTACACACACACACACACACTAATACCAACTCTGTGCCTTCTCTCTCCAAAGGCTCGTCCTATTTCTTCAAGGGGAAGGAGTACTGGCGAGTGCCTAGCAGCGACATGGAGGTGGAGGCGGGTTACCCCCGCCTCATCGCTAAAGACTGGCTGCTTTGCACCGAGATGCAGTCGGACTCTCCGGACACAGAGCCCAAAAGCACAGAGACGAGAGGCAACGTGCACCATCACCCGGACCACGCAGAGAATGGATACGAGGTGTGCTCCTGCACCTCTGACACTGCCTCGCCTTTAGGCGCCCGCCCCTCCCCATCACCCCTGTGGCTTCTGCCACCTCTCTGGACGCTCTCGCTGGCCCTCTGCTCTGAACTGCTATGATGCCAAAGCAGGGGACAGAGTTCCTGAGCTGATTGTTGGAGGGCCAGTGGACAGTTATTGGAAGAACTGGAAAATGTTGTTTTTATTATATCATTTGGTATTCTTTTTTTCCTGCTAATTTTGCTGTTATTTATTTTACATGTCATTTGGTGGGCATTGCCAGCTAAAATAATCATCCTTATAGGCAACAATCCACTCACAATGCTTTACAACATTTTTCACTGAATGGTCAAACTGCCTCATCTCTACAAGGAAAAGGTTATTGAACAGAAAATGTATTCCAAGAGCACCGACAGTGATTATTTGTCTGTGTGTGCAGCAGGTTTACAGCAACAAAGCCTTGCATACAAACCAGTTTAAGGCATTCTGGGATGTAGGCAGGTGCAAAGGCGAACACCACGTCATCACATACTGTTGCATATTTTATGAATTTACAGCAGATGCTTTATTACAGGGTAGGTCACCAAAATTAGTTAAAAATGACCAAAAAGCATATTTTCAACTCTCTCACTCGCTCTCTCTCTCTCTCTCTCTCTCTCTCTCTCTCTCTCTCTCTCTCTCTCTCTCTTTCTCTCTCTCTCTCTTACCTCTAGCTGTATCCAGCCACTAGATGGTTCAGTTTTTGTTTCTGTACAGTTCCTGCCTCCACCCTAGTACAATGGAGATGAAAGGAGTTTTGTTTGTGCTGCTCAACACACTGGAAAATGACATTTGAAAGACTCAACAGTAGCGTGTCTTTGCAAAAAAACATTGTCAGTGTTACTCTGGATAATCCTCAGACCTCATAGGGATTATTTCCTTTGTTAAAAAGTAGTTCCAGAGAAAACTGTTTACAACAATGTCCATAGATTATCCAGAGTAACACGGGACACTGTTTCTGAAAAGACATACTGCTATTGAATTTGAAAAGATTTAAAGTTTTAAAAGTATTTTTTCATTGCTGTGTGCACGACTAGCACTTTCCATTCACCTCCATTGTATTGGGTGTCTCAGAAATTATCTGCATGGCTGGATAGCACCAGAGGTAATTGAGGATATATATATATATATATATATATATATATATATATATATATAAGTTTAGGTCGGAACTAGCTTGACTCGTGATCAGCATGAATGTTTTGGCTCCTGCTCTTGCAGGCAGTGTGCAAACTTCTTGCTGTGAGAGTGTAAAGGTGGATGGATGAGTAGGTGGGTGGACCAGTTTTCCTGCTTAAATCCCTCAACTGTACTCTGAAGTTAGGAACTGCTGCTCCTGTACGTATTTCAATGGGTTCATCATTTAAACCTCCAGTCCGGAAGCATTCCCTGCTCTTGGTTTAGTTGTATCTTTTGTATCCAATTCAGATGAAATGATATACCCGTTTATTTTACATTGTTTTGATCAGGTCATAGAATTTATAGAGCCTTTTTGTGACTGTTGGATAGATTTCCTTCATCACCCCGAAATCCTTCTGAAGACAAGAGTCACAACTCGGCCCCTGGATTTATTCTTGCTGTAAAGATATATTTACCTATAGACTGATATATTTGAGTTGAAAGGTTCTGCAGTTATTGCATAACTGAGTGGACTGTGTATATTTTAAGCTGTGTTTTCTAATGTAAAATATTTTTCTAGAAAAATAAAGGAATCTGAACGACTTTATTGGCTATAACTGTGGTCACGTGAATTTGACAGATTTTTTTGAGTACTATGTGTTGCGGCCGACTGTGTAATTATTTTGTGTCATTGAAAAGAAGTCTGGGCTTGAAGACAGATGAAGGTAACATGACAGCTTGCAGACACCAACTGGGAGCTGCTCTCCATCTCTCTGGTGTTTTTAAGCATGTTTCTCTCTTGTAATGGTCACTGCTGCTGATCAGGAAAGCAAACCACATCATACCAGTCACACCACACTCACTCTGAGTCGGCCTTATGAACAGATTTGCTGGCAGAGGATTAAACAGTATACCCATGTTTTTTTAAGGAAGGAGAATCAGAAAAGTAATGTCACCTAATCCAAAAATATTCACCAGCTCAGATACTGCTAATTCAGAGATCAAAGTTAACAGGATGTCAGGCCTGTCAAGTCTTGGTATACTCACACACACACACACACACACACACACACACACACACACACACACACACGAGTAAACACACACTAGCACGCAAGGGCTTGGTTTCAGAAGTGTGGCTGGGGGGAGGGGGGCACAATAAGTCAGAAGTTCTTCAAAGAAAAAGAAGTGAATTGTGAATGCTATTTCTGACATTTTACTTATTTATGTATCTATAGAACTTTCATTGTTATGACATTTGTTATATCATGCTTTCTGAATTAATGAAAATCAGAAATACTGTGCAAATGTCTGTATTATTAATACATTAACCTATAACTTTTGTTGATAGAGACCTAAGACTTTATGATATTGTGATAAATACTGTATATGCATCTCCACTGACAAGACAGCACTGTCCTTTACTGCAATTTGTTTTGCAAGGGCGTAATTTCACACACACAACAAACACCAAATTGACACCTTAGTTTCAGTTACAATCCACACGGAAGTATTGCTCTAATCATGCACAAGCACAGATACAGTATCTGCGTGTCTATGCAGGTGTTTTTGTGGATGTTTGTTCATTTATTCCACCCAAAGGCTGCGGATGAAACTCCGGCAAAATAATGAAGACCCAAAACTTCATTCTGTTTTGAGGTAAAATGAAGTTTAAAAGTTTAAAAAGTCACTCAATCGCCATTTCTGCCAACAGCAGCAGTTTTCCTTCCCTCCTCCTGACACACTCGAGTGGTATTAATTAACTGGTGTGGCTCAGCAGCCACCAGGAGAGCACCTACACCCACAGGCAAATCCAGCAGAAATGGGTGGCTTTCTAGCTGTGTGTCCTGTTTTGGGGAAAGAAACCACTGACGAACCAATTAGAGTGTTTAATTTACCAATATTGCAATGTTATTGAAAATAGAAAGTTATCATTTAAAAAATAAAGTTTCAGTGAATATGCTAAAAAAAAAAAAAAAAAAAAGTGTCATCATCCATGGAGCTTCTTTAATAGTTGACACATGGCACTCTCTCTGCCTGAGTCTCCAGATGGGGCAGGCAGAACCAATCAATCACTCTGTAACTGAAATATTCAAGAGTGGATGAGCTGCTTGCAAATCGGAGAACTCAGGGATGGTTTACAGGCAGGGAGCGTACGGCGAGAGAGAAGAGACAAATGGACAAGAAGTATCAAATTTATAGACAGATACACAGGGTTAGAAACAGGCAAACTGAAAACTGGCAGCCAGAGAACAAAACCACCAACAAACATAGAAAAATAGGAACAGATGTAGAGATAGAAAAAGAAATGAAATGTCATCTCCACAGAGACAGTGGCAAAGATAAAGAGGCAATTTAGCAGTAAGTACATAATCCACATAGGAGATAGGAAACAGTTTCCACACAGTATAGATACAGTCTGTTAAAGGACTATTCTGAGAGCCTTGTTTTTATGGCTTTGATCATTTCCATCAGTTTAGTCAGACAACTCACATCTTAAAAGTTTAATACAGCATTATAACTGAGTTAGATTGTGGCGTCTAGGCTCCGACCTCATCATTCCCTGTAGATATTGGGGAGTGATGTGCAAATACCTTAAACCCCCTAGCCGGGGGCCTACAGGTGGATGCTGGGGTTCCGGTGGGGCTTACAGAACAGCAGGCAGCAACACTGGTGCAGGGCAGTGGCAGCATTGACAGAGCAGAGGGAGAGATGGGAAATTGTGCAGTTTAAATATAATGCCAGATTGGAAGGGTGTGCTTGGTTGGTGTTAATGGAGTGTTATGCATGTCGTGCGTGTATAGCAGCGCAGCTCGAGTTGCCTGCCTCAACTAGCTCGTAGGCTTTGCTCCATTTATGATAACAATACATAAACTCATCAAAGTAACAGCTCAGATCCAGGTACAGGGTGACAGCACTAGGTTAAGGTCAGAGGAGATGACAAGCCTTTTCGCCAGATTATCTAAACCAGTGGTTCTCAACCTGGGGGTCCAGGGATGGAAAATGGGGAATATTTTAATTTAACAATTTCACTGACTACAAGTTAGCCAAATGAGAGAAGGTTTCACACTTTTCCCTGAGACTACATCTTATTAAATATGGGTCTAAGACCTCATGTGGGTCAATTTGGGGTCCTTGACATTAAAAAGGTCGAGGACTGATCTAAACCATTTTATCTGGAGGTGAACCTGTGATTGCACAGGAGAACTGTGTACATGGACAACTATGGCAAGTCAGAAAGTCAAAGTTAAAGCAAGAAAATTGTCTGTAAACTGTTAATATGTTTACCATTCACCTTTGTTTTCTCTTCCAAATTCAAATTTGATCATCTGACAGCTCATGTCGCTGACTTTACTGACGTCGCCACGTTCCCAGATCTCAGCAAACCAGATGAGTATCACAGATATAAATAATTTTCAAATCAATGGTAAAAAGACCTAAGTTGTCATAAACATAGCAATTTCTAAATAAAAGTCTGGGAGAGAGTACTGTCAACAAAAAACAATGGTTCTCCCATTCAGACAGGTGGCAGATGTCAGACCTATGACAAGATGCTACTACCAGAAAAGGGCAACACAAAATCAATCTGCTCTGTATGAGTTTGATTTGGTGTACGTGTGTGTGATTGTGTGTGTGTGTGTGTGTGTGTGTGTGTGTGTGTGTGTGTGTGTGTGTGTGTGTGTGTGTGTGTGTGTGTGTGTGTGTGTGCGTGTGTGTGCGTGTGAGACAGAGCGAGAGAGATTGCCTCAGACAGGGGAGGTTAGTGCTCTGCAGTGATATGAATTCTGAACCATGCTCTCTATCAGACACTCTCACACTCTCTTTGTACCGCTGGTAGCTGGGCTAACCCCACACAGACACATGCATATGATTATTTTCTGTGTGTGTGTGTGTGTGTGTGTGTGTCATAGACCAAGAGGTGGTGGTCATAGGGGAGAGCAGCAGCTGTTGTTGTGGCTGTCCATTTTTGCATCTCGCCTGTCCTCACGCACACATCAAAGAGCTCGGAGCAGGACCCCCCGAAGCCGGCACAGGTGCAGAATACACAACACAGCCCTCTAAACACCTGACAAGGAACAACGTTTGAGCCGTGGGAGACGCTGAAAGGGATGCCACAGTAGTAGCCCAATAGTAGGAAATACAGTGAGTTGTAAAGGTGGAACCTCTTTGGATTTCACATGGATACGTGCACACTGAATATCCCACTACTTAACTCTCTTACATCGTCTGCAAGCATGACTAAACTCCATCAGATATGAGTGGGTTCAGCCTGCAAGTGCATTACAAATATGTAAATGTATTTAAATGTGTGAGATACCGCCGGCTGGCCACAGATCTTTTTCTTTAACTGGAAATGACACTTGAAGGCCTTCGCACTGACTATCAATGGCAGGGCTCCTGTAGGCCGGGCAGAGCTAATCAATCAGCCCTGAAGTGAACCACGCTGAAGCTGAAGTATTCACAGCCGGAGCGATTTCCTGCAGAACCTAACAATGTGTCATGGGATTGGTTTGAGAGGATGTGGTAGGATGTTAACTGTGAGATCCACCATCTGTTGTGGTGGCAAACGGCTTAGAACATGCATCGGAATTTGTAGCAACTGTATTTTCCATGACTTATTCAGATAATGCAAGATAAGGTGCTGCACTTCCTTGCCTACGTCCAAACACATGAAGGTGCTTGTGATCAGGTGATTTACACACTCTGAATTTCCCACAGTAGTCGAGCATTGCTTGGCTTTTTTCTGTGATTATTAACTCATACTGGAAAAATGTGTGAATTCCATTGTAAACGGTAAAGAAAGGTGAAAATCTACTGTATTGTACACATATTTGCAACTACTATTTGTTGGTGCCGTGCTGCCCTCTGCTGGTAATAAATTATGAAAATTTGACACAAGTTGTCAAACTAGCAAGATGTTGTTGATATTTGTAAAGGTATGTATGTATCAAGTATGAATGCCAGTAACCTAAGTCACTTAAAAACAAGAAATAGTGTGTACTGCGATTTTATAAAAATCTAAAATACTGAAAAACAGGCAGAATTTCCCCAGCATGGCTCAGACAACAGGGCAGAATTTCCACAGCATGGCACTCTCAAATGATTGATTAGAGTCTAGAGCAGAAAGACTAAGACCCAATAATGATTTAGGTTCAAGCTGGTTAAAGCCCCTTCGATGTTTCTTTCATTCGTTCCTTCAGATTTCACCTGAGCCGACTGTGCTGGTAGCAGAAGTGTCTGCAGGTCTCGGCTCTGATCTCTTCAGGCATCTTGTTAAATATTTCTGTGGGCTTCTGTTCATAGGCTTTGACTTAAGGTCTAACTCCCCTGGGTCTTCCTCATACCCTCTGTCAGTTTTTATCAGATCTACAGCCACTAGAGTTTCTTACCAGTCAAAAAGTTTTGTTATTGATAAATATATTCCACTTTAGAACATCTGAAACTAACTTATTTCCATAGAAAGCTCTAAACTCCTTATTTTGAGGGCCTCCACTCTTTTTTATTGTCCTTCTCCCAGATGAAGAAATGTCCTTTCAATTTCCTTCTACCTTTTTATCTTTAGCTTCCCCTTCCTGTCTCAAGAGGTTTTTTCCCCTCTTGTGCCCTCTCTCAAGGGCTTCCTCATCATCTTTCATCACTTTCTCCTCTGCCTTCACTTTCTCTTGCCCTTCTCTTTGTCTTGCCTTTTTTCCCGTCTTCCTCCTCTAATTTTTCAGTTTAATCGTTTCATTAATTTCTCTCTTTCCTCTCTTTCCATCAATTCCTTTTCAATTTCCTTTAATTTGTCACGCTTTTCACGCTAAAAGTCGAAGAGTCATTATTCCCTTTGCATGAAAATCTTTTCCTCCCCCTTTAAATTTTAAGATGTCCTTGGTTAGACCTTTACAGAACTTACAGTATGTTTACTTTCCTCGCTGTTTGTATTTCTCTTTTGAAATATGACTTTGTCTACCCTCTGAATCTTATATATGTACATATTATATATATATATATATATATATTATTCTGTGCCCTGTCCTGTAAACCCAAACATTATATTTTACCACAAAAGTGAAAATTAATAGTGTAATTTGCAACTTTCATGCTTTTCTATGTTTGTTGTTTACAGACGATCAGTGCTGGAATACATTAAATGCATCATACCCCTAAAACAACATCTCCTACACTAACATAATAAGACAGAATAGTAGAAACTGAATAAATGTAAATATGTCTTTATCCTTTATAATAATTGAGTACTACTTCGGCAATGGTATTACCTTCCTCCTAATATTATTTTAGCTCCGGTGAAACCGCCTTCAGACAGAGTACTGTGTGTTAGTATATTAGGTGCAGAAAAGCTAATTTTCCCAAATGTCTGTGTCAGCGAGCTCAGCAGACTGTGGGTTTATGGTCTATAGAAAATGTTTCTCTTTCCCATTGTATTCTGTTATCATATATATTTATAATATAAATTACATACTAATATATATATTAATTTGTTCATACATATTGTAAATTGTATATGTATATTTTTCACATTTTGCTTGATTACATGTATTACTCTGCATACTAATCCATATGTAAATACCAGTCTTTATATTAATATTTCTTCCAAACATACTACGTTTACAATGCCGTTAGGCACTATACTGGTTGTCTATATACAAAGTGCTTAACTTTGATGTTTTTGTTATCTGTTTTTCTACTGAATTCTGTCCTTAAAGCAGTTTGATTTGATCTCTTCAGGGCACTGTTGGATAACTGTTGGGGCTTGAAGGCCGAATTGCATTGTGGGTATTATTGATCACAAGGACATATTAATTAGACAACAGCATAATGCAGATACTGTATATCTATACCAAAAGAGAATGTATTATTAGTTTACAGCAGTTTGGATTTTCAGGGAGAGATCCAGTAGGAGGCAGTATTGGCAAACAAGAGCTTTAATGAGCCTTTATTAAGGTTTCTAAACATTTCTTCAGATCTCAGCTGTGGGACAATGGAGAACAATATTATACCACAAATGTGTGTTAATTTATCACACAGCTCCAGTAAAGGCTAGTATACCTTAATCAACATACTTTATTAGATTAAAGCATCGGAACAACTTGCAGCTTCACCGTTCTCTCTTGATCTTTGCCTTGCAGAATTATCAGTTTTGTATGTTAAGCTGACACTGCGGTTTTGGTTTATAAGATAGTGGAGGAGGTTGTTTTTGGAATAAATGAAAGTGTTGTGAATTCCCCCTCCCCGCACAAACACATATCTCTCTTTCCCTAGAAATCAAATGCCTTGCTTGGGGAGTACCTTAGCATTCAGTTTTAAAAGCCGGAGAAAGGATCCCTCCCGCACAGTCACCCACTATATCCAAGTGGTGAACAGATCACAGAGCCACGTCTCCACACTACCACCGCTGAGGTCATGCACTGCATCTTCCAGCTGCAGCTTCGACTTACTAGTCGAAACTGTTGAAGCCACAACGTTTCCTGTGCCATGAGATATTTTTACTGCAGCAGAACTGATGCATTACAGAAACAAGACACAGCGTTTGCTTGCTGTTCACTTTGCTGTTGGATTCACAGCAAACCACTTTGTAAAACTGTGCAGCAACCTAAAATCCAATGTAAAATGTTGACATTTTAAATTGACTTTGTAGCATAGCTGCAGAGGTGACACACGCCGCAGGCAGGAACAGACTGAATTCCATCTTCAAGCCTGAAGTTGATTTAAGCAGAGGAGAAATGTTTCAACATGCCTACAGTTGGTGCAGAAAGGCCTCATAAACACAGTGGGCTGCTCTTTCTAAGAGTGCTCTGAAATCAGTAGAGGTGACTCATTCTGCTCAGGTAAATAATACGATAATAATGTACAGTATGGACCTATGGAACTTCTTTTAGGACATATTTTTAATTTCTTGAAGTAAGCAAACAGTCATAACCCTTTTGCAGAGCCTTCCATTTGTCTTAAGAGTGGGAGAGTTTTAATCCCTCGTCTAGTTTTTGTTCCCTTTTTCCTCAAGTAGTTTCAAGGTTGCAAAATTCCACTCTGTCGGACCGTATCACATATATCCTGTTTCAGCTCGTTCTAACTCTTCATTGAAGCTATATGTTGTTTGTATATGGAAACATTCAAACCCCTAAGTTTCCATGTTTTTGTGGCTGTACCATTCCAACAAATTGAAATATATATACGCTGTATAACATGCACATTTCCCCCGCAAATTCAGCCTAGTTGGTGTCTTTGGACATGGAGATCCCCATTTGAATTTAAAATTGTTCATGAAATTCATGTAGGATTATATTCATTGGGCTGTAAACTGTGTCCTCTGAAGTCCAAACTGCTGCTCTTCCCTTCCTCCCATCAGTCTTTCATGTGAATGGGCTGCTAACTACTGGCTCCATCAGGCCCACTCTCCTCCCAGGGTACTGGGGTTGGGGGAGTTGGGGGGCAGGGGCCAAATGGCCACATAGGATTAGTGGCATTGTCCACCACTGTCAAGGCTACACCCCAACAACTCTAATCACCTCTGTAATCTGCAGACTTGTTCTCAATACACAATCAAAGCTGCCAGGAAGGGACCTGTTAGTCTGCTCTTCCACCCCCCGGGGGCACTTTGAAATTCTGCTCACTGTCTTTCAACTTGGACTGAAGGACAGTGAATCTTTAATGCACCTAGTGCATATATAGAGTATGGCTGGCATATAGTTGAGCACTTCAAATTCATCACAATAAAGTATTTGATAGATTATGTCTTTGGACATATCTACATAATCGTAGAAGCCATTGTTGTGATTGTCCCTAAAAGTCTGTTCAGAGGTCACTCATAACAACAACCAAGGAAAACAGACTCTTTAAAGATAGTCTTAGAATAAAATAAAATAAAAATCTCTTTTATGACATATTTTTCCAGTTTGTCTCTCTGGGATAAAAAATAACAAAATGGTAAGAATGAAAGACTTTGCAGGTCGATATATATCCAAACATAGACTTTCACCCCAACATACGAGTACTGAAATGGCTTGTGCACATATCTTTGAACAAAAGAACAACATCTATGCACAGTCCTGCAGTCTGGTAGATCAACTTTTAGGTTTACAACTAGATCTACTACACCATGTAGTATTCTCACCTGCCCCCTCACTCTGCTCTGATGACACCCCCTTGGCTGTTTAGACCCCACCCTTTCTGTGATGACCAATCAAGTTCAAGGGTCAGACTTTCCAAGGATAGAGACCCCTATGTATTTGACTTCAGCGTTAGAGCACCTGAAAGCAGCACTTTGTCTCAGAACTACTGCGTTGGTGGCAACAGTAGGAGGACACAGTAACAATGCAACATATCTCTGGTAAGTTCTATCCTATTGAATGTAACTATGCTGTATGTGCCATGTAATACACACTGTGATGGTTATTTCTGTTTGGGTTGTAGGTAAATAATCACAAGATGTTTTCCTTATTTCTGATTACTTTCTACCACAAAAATTTCTTCCAGAGCATGTAGGCAATTGTCATTAATATTTTACGGATAGGAATATTTAGAATTGAAAAAAACATGCAAAACATATCCTTGTATATCAGTAGAAAACATTTTAAGTTGAACTGTTCACAGAGAGATGCAGTATGTCTTTAGTTCTGCATGCTTTGTGAGAGCATATTTTGTTCCTGTTTTTATTACTCCTATAAACTCCACGCTGCAACAAACCAGTCATGTGTTCTATAAATACGTCTGATTATGCAGAACTTTTATGCATGTGTTTTCTCCACAGACCCCAAATCGAATCTCAGCATGCGCCGGTCCCCACCAGCAGCTGACTCATATCAGCAAGGCTGCATCAGGATGACCCTGGAGAATGCAGATCTCTGGAAGTCCTTTCACAGCATCGGGACAGAGATGATTATAACAAAGCATGGAAGGTACAGCTAGCCGAGTACTGAAATAAGACTCCCCATTCTGAAAATAGCATTGGTGCTTTGTGCCATTGATCAAAACATACAAGAAACTGACTGTTCTGGTTGCAACCATTTTGCCAACTCATTTAAACCATGATTTTGTGTATTTGTTTCAGGAGAATGTTTCCACACTGCAGCATCAGTCTATCTGGGCTCCAACCTTTTGCCAATTATGTCATCATGGTGGATATGGTTCCTGTAGACAGCTTCAAATACAAGGTAAATGCATGTACAACACACACTGTATGCACTCCTTTGGTTGCAGACAGAGCCTGTTCATTTAGCACGAAGCCTCCTAATTTCTTGTTCTTGATTTTTGTTGTTTTCCACATTTTGTTTTGCCCAGAGACTGCAGTATGTAAAACACAGCAGTCTGCAGCCAGACATTGGCCTGCCCACTCTGGGCCGTTCGCCGCTGCATATCAAAGCCTTTCATTGCTTCCTGTTTGTGCACTCTCGGCTGGAGGCCCAATCAATTAGCACCCCTCCTTATTCGCAATCGGTGAATGAGGGAGCAGCCAGCCATCCATACATTCAACGACTCTTACCTCAACTGCTGTGGCCCATTTGGTCACAGATATTGCTTTTAGCACACACTTGGAAACAATGAAGTGCATAAGAAAGGGAGAAGAACTGTAGGAGAACACACAGGATGTTTTTTGGGTGGAGGAATTGGTGAAAACAGTGTTTTCTTTATGATTTCCCTTACAAAAAATAAGTGACCATAAGATAAGTTCTCACGCACTACAGCTCTCTTTGCATTATCATTATGAAGTTCGAAAAGGCATTTCATGCTTCCTGTAGACTTTTGATCAGACATGTGCTCAGGTCTCACACTTGATAACCTTGTATCCATCCCTCCCCCATTCTCTGTAGTGGAAAAAGGAGCAGTGGGAGGTTGCAGGGAAGGCAGAGCCCCAGCCCCCGTGTCGGACATACATGCACCCAGACTCCCCTGCCCCAGGAAGTCACTGGATGAAGCAGTCGTTGTCTTTTCTCAAGATGAAGCTCACCAACAACACTTTGGACCAGCACGGCCACGTAAGACGCAATCTTACACACGGTTAAAAATTATTATACTATGCTATGTTTAGGTTTGCAGTTTTTTTTTGGTGCGCTCACTCTGGTCTTCTTTTACCCCATCAGATCATCCTGCACTCCATGCATCGCTACTACCCCAGGTTTCATGTCACCCAGGCAGACAGTCCTTACACTGTCCGCTGGGGCCCATTTCAGACCTTCTCCTTCCCAGAAACGACCTTCACTGCAGTGACTGCTTACCAAAACCCAAAGGTATAAACATGTGCAGTAGAACTAAACACAGAAGTAGTGAAATTCCGGTTTGGTTGAAACAAAGCAATGCACCACCAACAACAGTTTGACAACAATCTTCTCTTGCCCTTCTTTAGATCACCAAATTGAAGATTGACCACAACCCGTTCGCCAAGGGATTCAGGGAGGGAGGCACCCACTCCCACAGTAAAAGGTAGGAATTATAGTGATTGGTTAAATTAAATCACAATACCATATTTGTATATGTACCTTGTGTTATGCTTTTTTACTTTTGTTTTAAGCCAATAGAAACATATAGGGAAACAACAGTAAAAAATACAGAAGTGTCAAAAATGCTCTATTGTTTCATAGGTGCCGTCCAAATAGAAGCCCTCCTGCAAAAAGAGCCGCACTGGACAGGAAAGAGCTTTGCAACAGTCCTCCAGGTAAGTCATTTTCAAGTACAGCATTTCATACAGCTTGTGTACCAATGCCATTATACTTCTATGAGATCTTTATTAAGCATTGTATTTCCCTCCCAGGCCTGCAGAGGATGCCCTCCACCTCTCAGTCAGTGCAGCCAGAGAAGAATCAGGCCTCCACGCAGCAGTCATTGAAGGGGGGTGACCTTTCAGCCTGGGCTCTGGAGCAGGACCCATCTGAGAGTCTACATGCTGAGCCTCTGGCACTGCATGACTATGACTACAGCTGTGAAGAGCAGATGGTGCCTGCATCCGTCGCATACCAGCCCTACAGGTATGATTTTAAATATCCAGGACGAGATCAGATCCAATGAGACATAGCACAAGCATTTATAACACAGAAATAAAAGAAATGAAGCGATAATGTTGCAAATATCTAACTGTAACAATATAAAGGAGGAATGTGTGTAATACAAAGGCAGCAGATATGATGATGCATGAAAAGTAACCATAACGCCATGTTCTTTTCCCCAGATCTGCGGAGTACGCCAGATTTCCACTACCATCCACTGACGTAGATGCATCGCAGACCCCCAACCACGCTCCTCCTCATCCCCTTGCCACAGCTGAGCACAACGCACAACAACATGGCTACTACCACCATCCCCACCAACACAGCCACGCAGCGGATTGGAGCCAGTACCCACTATTCTCCTACTCCTGTTGGTGAACTTTGACCAGTTGCAGTGGTGACATCATTGACGGTGGATTAAACTACTAAAGCCCTAAAGGAATGGTGTTATTATGAATGGACCCGCAACAGACACGCCACTCCAGCAGTTGTTAAAAGTGTATAATTGTGTATAAAGTTTCATGTATTTCCAAGAGCTTGTATTGTGTACGGGCATCACTTTAATTTTTCTCAGTTTCACAGGACAAAAATCATCTGAAGTATGTTTTCATCTCTTTTTATTTGCTAGTTCAGTTTGAGTTTGCACGGTTGTCAGTGTAACAGTATGTTTTTTGAGATATATATATACTATTATTTGTACTGTATCCAGTCAGCTGGGAAATAAGTGAAATTTAATCTGCAGTTGTGATGAAAAGATACCTGTATGTACTCTAACAGACCTTTAATAAGATATCATATTGAGGAATCAGAGGTTTATGAAAAGCCTTTTTTTCATTTGTAATTACATAAAATACAATTTAGTATAAAACTGAACTTAATGCATAACAAAATGTACTTTTATTCAACACCAAACTGTGTGAACAATTGTAAAGTTTTAGAGTCATATGTAAGTTGAATTGGTATCTGCATCAAAAAGAAAAGAAAAAAACATTGTATATGGGTGTTTAGATGCTGAGGAAAGTTTTATCACAATAAATGGAAATGAACAACAATGAATAAACCAGTATGACATTCGGGAATTCTTTACGGTATTCTGATTAGAATTAAAGACATAAAACTAATCTGATTCTTAATGGGATGGGCTGCGACAAATACATTTGAATCTGAGCCACAAACCCATAAACAAGACTAATGACCTGCAGTGTCTGTAGATAAAAATGGCTCATTCTACTGTAACAAAAATACGAGTCTGACATTCAGATCATTATACACAAATGAAAACATCTATGAAAATCATATTGATTTCTGCCAATAGATCCTCCTACTTGTTACACACTGGACCTTTAAGGTATTAGAATTCATGCTCGGGGGATTCAGTGTTATGAGATATCGGACTCAAAATCACGATTGTCAACCTCAGTGGCGTTGCTAGAGAATAGGTCATTAGCCATTATGGTACTTTTTCTGGGAACCATGATTTTCTGTCAAAATTTTACAGCCATCCATCCAATAGTTTTTGAGATATTTTGGGCTGGACCAATGTGGTAGACTAACCAATCCACCAACATTGTCATCCAAAGAAAAAAAATGCATAATTGATTCTTATTGACCTACCAAAGGTGCAACCAATGTTCCAGTTACCACCAACAAAACCATGAACATAGAGATCTCTGCTCTCTAGCACATGTATCCAGACAAGACTGTAATGGCATCCGGATCCCACAGAGATAGTTCCCAACACTCTCCTTGGGATCATGACCCTGCTGCTAGTAACCCATTGCTATACTCCAAACTAGCTGTGAGTTCAGCTATTAAATGTCACAAGAACACCAAGTATGTCTTCATCTTCTGTTTGTGAATCCTCTGAGCATAAGCATTACACAACAACAGCGTATATAGAAGGCAAGAAAGAGCGAGAACGACGGAGCAATGAGAGACTGTCCTAGAGCAGTGAGTCTGACCTGATAAAGCGATGACAGACAGCTAGTGTGGAATTACCATCATGGTCTGGCATAGTTTCCCCAGCAGAAGGCAGGAACGTCTGTGCTGTAAATGTTTTACGAGAGAGAGAGGGAAGCCATATCTGGGACATTTATAAAGCTTCAGGGTGCACACGCTGCAACGGAATTTTCTAGAGCACATCAACTGACGTGTTTCTGTGTAATACACTGTTTTAACATCGAGGCAAGATCATAAATGGTGGCAAACCTGGGGCAGATATGGTCGCAGTTGCTGTGTTTCTATAGGACACTTCATTAACACCACACATGTTGGCTGGAAGGAGGTTTGAAAGTGTGGCATTACAGACCATACAGGATGGTTGTTTTGAACCTCCAGGTCTTCCGGAGGTAGCCTGGGTCATCTGGGTCACCCACATAGCTCATCCTGGATTCCTCTCACCTCACTATAAAATGAATTATAGACCACAGATGGGGTCAATTAGTGTGCTCGAGTTATAATTCCAGCACAGAGGGGCATGCAAGTGTTTAGTCAAGGCCTTTACCAGAGCCGACTAATGTTCCTAAGCTCTGTTCTATACCATGGAAAATATAAAGGCAGAGGTATTTAAAACAATCTGCCATTTTAAGCAAAAGATGTACTTGAGAACGAGGATCTCTCAAAATGAGCGAATTGTGTTGGTTTACGTTTTTTTTAATCATCATTCAAACTGCGCTACTTGCTTTGGATATTCTTATTACATTATTACATTATTATGGCTAATTACATGAGAGGGACTGAGATAACTGACTGGCATTACCAGACGACACACATGCTACTCTAAGCCTGACTGTGCCAGTTACAATGCTGATTAATTCATGGGCTTACATCTTATCCATCATGAGTGCTGACTAACAACTGATGGATAAAGCTCTGAAACACATTCACACACTGGTTCATTGACAAAAGCCCAAAGAAGGCAGCATGTGGGCTAAACGCAGACATCTAATGTTAGACTTCATGTTCATTAGCTCAATAAACACTATGGTTAACATGATGGTGTCAATTATTCTCTGTGTGAGGGGGCTGGTAGTCACTGATAGCTCCGCATGTTCAGAAAACAGGGGGCTTAAACAGAGGAATGGTTTCAAAGTCCAACCAAAAAAACAAGAAATTTGTATGTCCTGAGGCAGTATTTTCGACTACATTCAGAACATTTATATTAAGATGAATTATGCATATTTATTAATATGTTAAAATCAGTTACATTATTTATCCTTTTTTTTTGTTTAAATAAATTATAGTCCTCTTTTATGTGAATCATTTATCTTAATATTTTCATACAGCAAACATTCACTGTGTATTCACCTCTGTGGGTCATATACTGTACAGCATGGCAGCTGCCATCACAGCTAGTTTGAGGGGGGTTGTGGTAATGGACTGTAGGAAGGCCTTCATCGACCCTGCCACACATCCATTAACACACACACACACACACACACACACACACACACACTGACATACACTGTGCCCTGAGGAGAGGTCAGACTCAGCTAAGTTTGATTCATTATGGTGGTTCTCGCTGGAGCCACTGCCTATCACAGTCCAGAGGAGTACATCGATTGGCTTTAATGGCAGTTTAACCTGGCAAAAACACACAGCTCAAAGCATCCAGGGGTAAAAACCAGAAAGAGGAATAAATACAGTAACCCTAATCATCAATTTGAAAGCCTTATACCAAAGTTAGAGAACCTGAAACATTCACATGTAAGTCCATGTCAATGTTGTATGATTCTGTTATAGTCTTTAGTGAAGTAGTGTTGTTGACTGAGATTAATAAGTAAAGTGTATAAAGAAGATTAATGAAGCTATATAAATCCCCTGCCACATTGTATTCATAATATTGTTTTTTCCTTATAAATGTAGGACTGCTACATCTGATCCATCAACATCTGCATTTTCACCTGAGCATCACAAGCATAAGCTGTGATTTAACCTTGACAAAGTCTGCTCCTGTGACTTCCCAGACTTTATCCATAATTCATTAATTCCCTCACAATGTTATAAAAGCCCATAAGCCAACACATCTTGTTATTATGGTAATGGTGGTGAAGGACAAGCAAGTATTTCCAGGCTGCAACATCATCAATTAGTGAGCAGTCTCAGACAGGTTGTGCAGGAGGACCATTGTTATCTGTGTAGAAGCATTCCACACTCATTCACCATGGATACATGTGTGCCCACAGCTGCTACACATGGGAACAGCTGCATATTCTTGCATATTCATATGAGCTTCAATGAAGTCCCAGTGGAGGTTCAGTGTGAATGGTTGGAGTTTGCTTACATTTGGCCAAAGTCCTGTTTATTTATCACCTTTCCACTGTGAGAAGCACCTGATCTGGAGTCTGATTTATGCCTGGCAGTGTGGTAATAGTTTAATTTGAATAATAATTGTACCACTCTTACAGAGGTACCTCTAAAAACATGAGTGGAGCAATAAGGCCCTGCTTTTTCTATGATACTGTCGAAAGCACCATGCTCATCCTTAAGTGGCACAAGTATTGTAAGGGAAATCTAAGTCTCATCAGGGCTTTATATATATCTTACAGTACTCAGTAAACAGATATCTAGGCATTGCATATCACTTATTGCTGCATACACAATCATTTGCCAGATCATATTAACACTTAAGGACCTATTGGCTTATACTTATATGTGCACCTTGTTTTAAAAGTGCTGAACACTCACAGAGCTTGCCCATCTGAAGCACTGCCCTTGAAAAGTTTTCCATTCCCCTCTCTGTAGGTCAGCTTTCTTTTATTAGCACTTCATTAAAATTCATTAATTGCTTCCTTTCTCCTGGGCGCAGCCAGAATCAAAACTGGAACTGTCAAAAATTAGAGCAGGAGCAACTGTCCTGTGCTCCAGATACACAACCTGTGACGCCAGACAAGTCCGCACCCCCCCCATCTGAGTTAAAAAGACAACACGCGTACAGAGGACAGAGATACCAGACACATCGACTTAAAGAAGTAGACGTAAATTTTATTTACTTGTTCTGTACATAAAGGGTCAATACCAGCACAGGTGTTAACCATGGGAAATATTAACACATGTAAATGGTATAAGAAAATAAAAGGCACAATTTTCAATCCTTAAGTAAAAGACAGGCTTTCCTAGAATATGAGAAGAGAGCACAGTAATACTGTTAATGCCATTACAAAACAACAAACAGAAGCATGAGAAAAGCAAGTTCACCTCAAGAAAAGGAAATAATCAGGGTGTATTGCTTAATTAGTAGATTTCATTAAGTCTGATGAGGAAAACCCACACTGGTTTGTTTGAGCAGACCAGGATGGATTTAAAAAAAAAAAAAAGAAAACCTTTATTTAATAAGGACATAAATGACATTAAGCAGCATTTGGCCGGGTAGAACCATCTCCCCGGGCCAAGAGGTCATGCACAGAGGCAACCAGCAGGCATTTTTCCCTTTTGTAAATGTCACCGTAGGTACTTTTGTTTAATAACATCACTCATTTTGAAATGCTTGATTTAATAGCGGACTAGAAACAAAAAAACAAAAAAAAAAAAAAAAAAAGATTGGGACACAACTAAAAGCTGCACAATGTTACTCAGAGTGAAGAGCTGAGCAACGATTTCAACGGAAAGCCGTGAGACAGACAGGGGGATGGAATAGTTTTTTTTTTTTTTTTTTTTTAACAGCAGAAATCTAGGGGTCAGAACTGTTTGTACAACTGTTTAATCCTCAGCTCCTACTGATCAAATAGAATTGGTTGCAGCGCAGTATGAACAAAGACGCTTTCCATTACTCCGTTTGCATAACAAGAGACCGATATTGTGCACGGAACAAATATTTAAAAGGTATAAAGCTGGTTGAAATCCTAAATTGACAAGAGTAACATCACATTAAAAAAAAACATGGTTAGAGAGGGGATTGCATGCATTAAAAGATGCATTTACTCTCTGAAAAAGGCATTGATGGGATCTCATTGGCTTGCTAATACATTTCCTCCTCCTCATCTGACCTACACCACTGAGAGTGAAGTTTCCCCTCAGTGGACGGCCTTCGGTCCTCATCCCAACATTGCGTTTTTAGCTAGCCTTGCAGTCAGATGCTTCTGGGATAGTGCTGCCCAGGACTACTGCCGTTGCTATTTGACTTGTTCGAAGCTTTGCACTCCAATGCAGAAAGTTGAAATCTATCTTCTAGTGCTTGGTGCTGTCGGCACTAAAAAAAACCTGCTAATCTCTAAGCAATGACTTTTTAGTTCGAAATTATGTGAAAGACCGTACAGAGAGGTACCGAGTGGACATGCAAAGTTACCCCTCTACCATACATCTCCATGTCACAGATTAAAACAAAAAAAATAAAATAAAATACTATCATTGATCATGTGGCACAAATAAGAAAAAGAAAATAGAAGATGAAATCATCAATCATATGGCCGTGTCATTTCTTATTAACAAAAGATAAATAAGTCTAGTCAGCCAGACTTGGGCCAGGTTGAAGAGTGGATGGGCTCATGGGATCTATGAAGTCACGTTACGAGCTACATCCTCCACAAACCCATCTCTCCTGCTTCCTGCTCCAGTCACACATCACATGCACATCAAAAACCTGTCAACCTGAATAACTCATGGCCAATAAGTGTGTGTGTGTGTGTGTGTGTGTGTGTGTGTGTGTGTGTGTGTGTGTGTGTGTGTGTGTGTGTGTGTGTGTGTGTGTGTGTGTGTGTGTGTGTGTGTGTGTGTGTGCGCGCGCGCTTGAGTGTGATGGTTAAGGTACAACAGTGACTTGATTGTTTGGAGAAATAACATTTGACTGGCTGGTTAGCTCCTCATTGCCTCAGTGCTCTCCCAAGTCCATAGGGATATTGCTTTTCCCTACTTCGTACAAATATCCTCACATCAACAAAACAAACACCCACCAACACGTCCCAAGACTTCAAAACAAATATTCAGAGAATCAAATAAAAAATAAAAACCGACCTGTCGTGATGTAATGTGGAAAATATCTATTGTGAACACACAAGCACACAGTCACTCACTCACTCGCACACATGCACTTATACATACGCGCACATGTACACACTCGCACTGATGGACACTAATGCAAAAACACTGCCCAGCCTGGAACCAAGACACAGGAAAGGGGAACTGGGAGAAGTGGGGTCAGGTTTTTTTAGTTTGGATCCAATGTCCAAAAGCTGTAAACAGTCAGAAAGCCTTGCAACGGTTGGCAACAACAGAGGGGTCGCTATCATTGTACAGCCCCAAGCAGGCAAGCACGTAACCGTGGTGACACTGGCGGGAAAGGTTGGAGACAGCCAGCACATTCAGGTACAGGTCGATACTGGCGAGAGGGTCCAGTCGAAACTCTTAGGTCAGTCACTCTCATCCGGATTCTGGGGGTCTATGATTTTGACGTGGGTGAATGGGAAGAGACCCCTCCGTCCATTCACCTCTCCCTCCCACTGACCGCTGATGTTCATCCTCGTAACCTTGACAATGTCACCAACCTGAAGAAAGGACAGAAGGGTTGAGTTACAGGAGGAACAGATTCACTACATACATTACATACAAAAGGCTTTCAGTGTGGCTTGAGTTTTTTTATAGTATGCATCTTAGACACATGTGTTACAAAGAAACCCAAAGACACAAATATCTCTATCTTCAGTCAAGTGGTCAGAAGATGATAAAACAGCAGTGTGTATGATTCAGTATCATCCAGCAGATTGCAATCATTTGAATACAGCTGAACCTTCAAAGCGTTTGAGAAACTAAAGGGGCCCCGAACTTGCGAAAAGGCCCATCTAGAGCCAGTGTTTGGTTTGTCTGCTCTGGGCTACTGTAGGAACATTTTAACATGGTGGACTACAAAGGAAAGGACCAGCTCCCTTCAAAAGAAAAAAAAAAAAAAAGCTGGTTATAAAAAGGTAACAAAAACACAAAGATTCTTATTGTCAGGTGATTATGCACTAATGAATACATACCTATGAATATTATATTCTATTTCTACCAACAGATTTCACACAGTACTTTAAATAGGAACATTTACCTCCTGGTCACGGATGGCTGCACTACACCATTTGCTATGACATAATCCGTGGAGCAAAGAAGTTATATAATGACTTAACAGTGAAATATAGTTTGTAAGCGCAATTTTCACACAGTGCACCTGCAGATAAAGTCAAAGACAAAAGGTTAATTTGAATTTGAAGCTGGTAATTAACTGCTGTACCAGACTCTGTTGTAAAGCTATAGCACAGTTAAGGCAACATTTTTCATAGCCTGAAGAAATAACTAAATACATTTGGCACATGGCCAATTTTTATTCTAAAACCTGCTCTAAATTACACCAGAAACTATACATGAGAGCTTTACACAACATCCAGTACATGAACACGCTTTTTAAAATAAGAGCCGTTTGTCAGATTTGCACATGCGCATTACACTGTGGAACAGACGACAGAGCTGTCGCTCAGATGGGTGTGTGACACCGAATGTGACCCCAATCTGTTAAAGCCATATGTTCTTTATCAGGATTAGAAGGGAAAAGTCTCCATCATCAGAACCATGATTGAAAAGTGAATGTGGCAGCTTTAACTTCAGAATGAGGCTTCAAGGACATCTAGTCCTAGACATTATCTGTAACAATAACCCTTTACGCTCCCTGGAATGACAAGAATGCTACTTAGTCATTAAAAGGTTCTATGAAACTCCTCTGTCAATCAGCCTGTTTGAAAGAATCATGCTGTAGTGAAATTAGACTGCCAGCACTTATATTTAATTTTTTTTAAAAAGGTGGAAAAACTAACTCATAACTCAATTCCATTAAGTTTCAGAAGTGGCTGGCTGTTAAGAATGCAGATTTTAATTACAATTGTTAAAGTATGTTAAATAAGTCCTTGTTAACCTAGTACATGGTGCATTTTCTAAC
This sequence comes from Dicentrarchus labrax, assembly GCF_905237075.1. Lineage (NCBI taxonomy): Eukaryota > Metazoa > Chordata > Actinopteri > Moronidae > Dicentrarchus > Dicentrarchus labrax. Next base: position 15,233,326 of record NW_026136710.1, on the reverse strand, counting down.
TATAACAAATAATAGTATCAACATTTACTGTGACCACACACACACACACACACACACACACACACACACACACACACACACACACACACACACACACACACACACAAAAGAATTATAGCATAATCACTTCAAAGAATCTATTAAGAAATCATTAATGAAAAAACAGACAAGTACTATGCTAGAAAAATGAACACAAAATAGCCTAAATAATCGGATTTCAGTTGTTGTGGACTTCCGGTCTCTGAAGTTAATAAATAATGACACATGGCTTTTGCTTCTTCAACCCCAGTGTAGCCACAGTACAAAACTGGAGAGGTCTCGCTGTAAGCTATGATCTATACTGACCCAAAGACAGAGACGGATAGAGGAGACATGAGACACGATATGGTATGCGTTTTGGGTGCAAAGTAAGTTTTAGATCAGTAAATCTAAAATACCACAGGAAATAGTAGGGTTTCAGCTAGTTTATCTCTAGTGGCTGGTTTCTAGGGTTTCTGGTGGCTTCTTTATCTCACTTAAAAAAAAGGTAATTACGACACAAACTACTCAATGTTGCGTAAGTGCAAAATTCTGGCTTTTGTACTTTCTTCTATCTCTTTCCAAATACTTTAAAGAAGATCAACAGAATATTTCAGGAGCTCACACTTCAGAAAAATACTTGGTCACAAAGTTTTAATAACACACAATAGTGAAAGATAAGAGCCAAAATGCAAAGAGCAGCAGACAATTTGGAAAGGATTTTGTGCACTAAAATGTGAGATTGTTGGTGACCGATAACAGATTAATACAAATTCCGAAAACAGATGCAACTGGATAAGGGTTTTCCTCAGTACTCCCAGGTTGATGTGAAGGGAAGTGAAGAACAAAGGCAGCAATTGCACCTGCACTGCAACTCAGTAAACAATTCTTGAGAAAAATCTATCATCAGGGAACCATATATACATACATACACAAAACCACTTGCAATGACAGCAGTATCTGTATTTCTTAATTATAGCTGGTGAAAAAGAAACAAAAAGTTCAGAAGTTATTTTCTACTTTTGCTTCTTCTTTGTAGGAAAGATTCTGCTCATCAGCTGCACAGTAAGTACTAGAGCGAGCACTAGACCTGGAGCCTCTGTACCCATTGTATCGTGTGCCCAGTAAAAGCAAAGTGACAGCGGCACTGTGTTAGGTTCAAGCTTGCCACAATGTGTAGTCATTCCTAAAACCCTGGATGGCACCGGCATCAAACAGCATAAACTAAGATGATCCAGAGCAACACACAGCAAGTCTGGATATCACACTGGACACACGGCCCTGACAGTTAGGTGGGTTGATTGGTATGAGGAGAGACCAGAGGGAGAGAGATGCATCTAAGAGGACCAATTTACAAGAAAACATTTGAGAATCAAAATTAGCAATTACAAATCAAGCCTTCTACACCATCTATCATTAAGACTATGTAGTTTGCATCAGTTTTTTTTTTTTTTAGATGCTTCTTACAGACTTTTGTAGTCTTGACTTGTGCCTGAGGATATAGTATCAGTCTGAAAGTGCACACATTTGCACAGCCTCTCTTCATCCCCAGGATTAGCAAAAAATGGAAGTTCAGATACAGTTTTTCACAACATCACATTAGAGGTGTGGCAATGTAGGCCTGAGAAATGTGTCTGAAAAAGAGGCAGCACCTCACACTGACACGCACACAGACAGGGTGAGACCTTCATTGCTACTTTGCATTTGCTCACATGTTCTATGGTTTTAAAAAAGGAGAACAGTGGGCCTTTTTGGCAGCTAGCTAACAATGAAGGAAGCGTTTACATGAACTGGGCTTACTATGAGTAATAGTGACTCAATACAAAATATCTTAATCAGCTTAAAAACACTGATGGGAGCTTGGGACATCCCCAAGTTTGTTGAACAAAACTAATAACTGGAGCAAAAGTAAGGTTTGATCAACATGGTGTCCTTGCTGCCGCATTTATAAATGTTAATGTGAAGCAGTATACGGGGTATTCTTTGGTGAATCAAGGGTGCTCTAGAATTGGAAGATACATGTGACCTCTTTTTTTAATACATGGTGGTACACACTGAAAATACACTTAACTGGTACACTATAAGATTACAAGGAAAGGTACAACATAAGTGCCAAATAAAACAGTTTGTGTCATTTGTGCACACTGCTTTCCCTACTGACCCATTCATCTGTGTTTGTGGAGTTGGTTAAATGAACATTTATTCTAATAGAAGTTTCCATTCTATTCTCAGTACAGCCGTTGACAAAAGATTGACAGTGATGGGCAATGGAGGATGTAGACCCGAACCGGCTGACGTGTCTGGTTGACCAATTTAACTTGCGCCACAGTGTCTGAATGAGGTATTAGACATTTCCTGAGGTGATTGTTGTTCTTAGTTATTGGTAAAATGGGACGCAGGGAAGAGAGCAGAGAAGACAGGACTAATGCCGTTAGAGAGAGCTGTCTGAACTTCAGCATAAATACCATTCGCCAGGTTTGCTCATGGTCCAAATTTACATCCTCATTTCTGTACAAGAGTCATAGGGACATGTTTCACTGTACACTGCTGTAGAGGCCTAGTTTACTTCCTACATCCACTGGCGCACTCTGATGTCAGTCAATGGCAGCAGAAATAAGCTAAGATACCTTTCATTTTCATCTCTCCCCTGGGGGCGTCACTAAAGCTCAGTCTGCTATATACAACCAACAGCACATTGTGCATTACATCACATGCTTCAACATGTTACCACAGTCAAAGCACATTTTGCATTAGCCAGAGTGCACCACTGAGAAATGCAACAGAATTGTGAAATGAAACACTGCTGCTGACAGAGCGGCCGCCAGTTTAAAAGCTAGCTGGCTAGCAGGACAACTGAGCTTCAGCCACTGGGGGCTAGACAGCTGCTAGAATTGGGGCTCACATCAGTTGAGTCACAATGCTGTGCTCAGTCTCACCGCAGAATCCCTGTCCACACGCCATTTTTTTTTGCATTTAGCATTCCAAGAAAACAACAACACCACAGATCTCCAACACCTCACCCCACCATGACTCCTTGTCCAATCAGAAGCCTGAGAATCAGTGTCCAACCATCTAACACCAAACAATAAATGTGGCTAGCATTCGTTCATTTCGAGTGAATGCTATCATCCCACCACCACAGCCTTAGCAAGATGCAAGTTCACAGAGCAACAAGTTTAAGGTCAACTTAATGCAAACAAGAATCCCCTGCAGGTAGGGTCTGCTTTCCCCTAACCTTAAACACTTAAGCTAAAATAATGCTTCCTGTTGTAAAGAACTACAACAGGAAGCCAGCGACCTGTTGCCTGGATATTAATTTTTTTGTGCGGCCACACAGCGAGAGCATAGTCTTATATGTAAGAGGATTGGAGAAGAGCTGCAAGTTATCTTAAGACACTTTCACACATAGAACCAGCAAGGCTGCTGTGGTGACTCTGTAGGCAGGACTGGTGTTTTCCCCTGTTCTCATTGCTAGCTATTGACTACTGCAATTTCAATGCAGACTGCAGTTAAACTTTACAAGAAATGGTGCAGAGTTTGCCGCTTTAGGCGTGACACCAACAGTTTCTATGAATTCATTCTAATTCATTCAACTGTATAGTGATTTTCAAGTGTTCTTTGGGGACTGTCCAAATTTGAGACATTTCCAAAAATAAAAAGTTAGAGAGTGAAAACAAATGATTTTGCCCAATTATCTGTTATGATTGGTTAGTTTTGTTTATGCAACAGCATACTGCTTAAGACGGTCACTGTTTACATGCTTACAGCTTTTCCTACTAGAGACCGCAGCCAGGATGTGATGATTTGGGGAGCCATAAATATTCTTTTTTCTCCAGTGGTTTAATTTCTCACCGTGCTGCATTGATGGAGAGGTGGACTCCAGTACTCTGTGACATTACTGCACACTTCTGACCACATCCAATCACAGAGGTCAGAGGTGAGTTTCTGGCTTGAAACTTTTATAAAGAGAAGCCAGCAAAACACTGCTTTTCAGCCTGGTGTTAAGAGACAGCAAGTCGTGCCCCTGGCACTTACTTAGTGGGGAGATTTACTGCATGACGTTGCATTATAAATCAAAGGTATCGCTGAACACAAATCTGATATAATGGTCATGTGACAAACACTATGCTGGATTTCTCACATAACATGTAATCTGAAAATGTTATAGATTTTTGTGCTTGGTAACGTTACCTAATTGGAATCAAAGGTTAGTTAGTTAGCCTTAAATGAATCCACATTCAGTATTACACGTCATTTTCAGTAAAATAAAAAAAAAAAGAGGGGATGAAGTGAAATTCCATTTTACAATACCTCTAGAGCAAGCGCTGTTTTGTCGTAGGCACATGGCACTCGCTTTTGGATAGCCTTTGCCATGACGGGCCCGTTCTGCGTGGACGGTAGAGGGTTGATAACAGCTCCAGGTGTGCCAGGTGGCAATGGCGAAGGTGTCTGTGGCTGGGCATAGGCGTGGACAAGGGCGTGGGAGGGCTCTGGGATACCGTAGCTGTTGGAGTTGCGAGATCCATGGGAAGGCTGGCCGGGGTGAGGGGAAGGTCGTACCAGTTTCTCCACATAGGGCACAGGGATCATCCCGATACGTCCGTCTTTACTCTTGGCGCTCCACCACTGCTCCTCTGGCTTATCCAAGATGATAAGGATCTCCCCCTTCTTGAAGGGAAGGTCCTCTGCATCGCTACCAGGGAAGTCGTATAGAGTCCGCACATACTCCAAGTTCTCCTCTGGGGCACCAATGGGCTGGATGGGACAACTCACTGTGCTTGGATACCTTGAGAGATTAGAGTAGGAAAGGAAGGAGACATAATGTGGTTACCACAAATAGAAGGCCACGGTCAAGCGGTTAATATGAAAACTCAGAAATGGTGCAGCTAATTAAATCATGGATCAGGTTTCCCCTCAAGCATCACAGCTATTTTTTGTTGAATTCCATTAAATAAAGTCAAATGGCCCATTTTACCATTGTGAAAATGTGAAACGTTCCTCCGCAAGGAACTCTTGGACATGAATGTTTACTAATGTAGTGTATACAAGCAGTTGGAAAAATTGCTTAATTAAAAAAACAATATCAATATCCAATGTCTTGTGGTAATAAAATATATTAAATGTTGCATGTGAAATTACACAAAACACTGCTGAAGGAGCAAATGCAGTATCTATTCAAGAGCTGTGGCTGTATGTAAGCAAACATCGCTAACAGTACATAAACATACGAGCCACAAACTTTACCAGCATCTTGGCTACTGATTGTTAATTCATCCAACCTGGAAAAATAAACACAGCCTTTTTCTAAAAGACAGTACACTGGGTGTGTGGTCAAAGTGCTGCTGTGTCCACTTTCAAACTTGGCAAACTGGATGCTTTACGGCATCCCTGCCGGGTACTGCAGTCTGACTGAAAGTGGGTTGGTTATGATAAAAATAGACAACCTAGTTAACCTAGATTTCGTGGTATGGTACCTTCTTATGGTGCACATCTTACAATCATGGCAGCCTAGTTAGAGGAAGGGGTAATGAGTGACTTCCCTACCTGGGGGCTGGCTCTATCAGCGTGGTCGTATCCAGGTAGTGGATTTTGTAGAACTCCAGGAGGGCAGGAAGGTGCTCGAATTCTTGGTCGCCTATCTTAAACCTCTTGCTCGGCAAAGAGTTGATGATATAGTGAGACACTTTGGAGTTTTCAGAGACGGACAGCACGTAGTCGCCGGGGCAGGTCGACGAGTCTCGAACAAGAAACATGCCATGTCTCTGTCCTTGTAACCTATTCTGTGCCTCTTGTCGTGACACGGGTCCAAAATACCAGGCGGACCGATCAGCTGAATCAAACCGAGCAGTTGACATTTCCGTTCAAAAATAAGTTAATAGCAGTCTACAAATAAGAAAAAAGAAAATTATAAAAACAGACTAAATAAGTTAAAAAGGTGTATGCGTGGTTGGAATTGGCCAATCACAGCAAATTGGAGGATTTGGGAGATGCAGGGCAGGGCATTTGTCGCCCTGGGAGATGTTGCATAAAAGCTGCAGGCCCCGGAGACCTCGGATTAAAAAAAAAAAAAAACACACACACACCCTCTCTCTCTCTCTCTCTCTCTCTCTCACACACACACAAACACAAAACAAACCAAGAAACAAAAACAACCTGACGTTTTCAGAGGCAGGCTGCAACTGGCTAGATCCAACTTTGGAGCATAATGTGGTTCCTGTGTTCAGCAGTCAATGGCTCGGTGATTGTTCGAGCGGCCAAAACGGGGAAAAATAAAAACTTAGCGACACACAAAACAAGAAGAACCGAAGCAACAAATGATCAATGAAGCTTCCCTTTTTTGTTCCGCCTTCCGAGAAAACACCAGGCTCTTCTCTTCTAATAATTTATCTCCTCCAGTCAGTGTCAGTTTTGAGAACGGAAAAGGTGGCCTCAGTTATTTTTCTCTCTGTCTCTCTCATCTGTTAAATCCTCATGTCTGCAAACGGTCGACAGTGGCCGCGGGTCGGAAACGAAATGATTAGCCGTATCTTCTTGATCTTACGATAAGGCACACGTCATGGAAATGCGATTTTGAATGCCCTTTCTCGAGTCGGAGTAGACTTCTGAGGCAGCACAGCAAAAAAATGGCGGCCCGCAACACGTCTTCACACAAAAAATTATTTCACAGCAGCGGCTTGTCTCCTGCGCGTGCATCTCAGGAGCCAGTACGTTGTGCTGTAGCTCTCGCGTGCACTCCCGACTGCTCACGAGGGATCCGGGGCTTAGTGATTCTATATTTTATACTTTCCCTTAATTCTGCTCGTCCCCCCCCTCACCCGAGCCACCAGAAGTGCGAGTACGAGACCGAAAAATGGCGACGGGAGGGCAGGTCCCGCTTTCTAGCTGCACGTCACTGACGCCTGAGGAGGGGGGTGCTGGGGGGGTGGGCGGAGGAAAGGGGGTGGGCGGGTGACGACAAGAGGCAACGGACAGCCCCCCACCTACATGTAGACAGCATTGACTGGTAGAGAGAAAGAGAGAGGTGTCAATCATGTTTCCATGACACAACTTCATGGACATTTTCTGTGAACTATAAAGCAGTGATGTCATCCGCACAGGGCAAACCAGCAATATGTCCGTATAGTGCTATTTTTCTTTGTTCAAGCAATGTCTAAGTGCGGTTTTACAATGTGACCTTATTTTAATTACTTTTTTTTTTTTTGTTAATGTCACAATGTAAAAAGCTTCTATTTCAAGTAAAGATCTTGCATTTAAAGGTACAGTGTGTCACATTTAGGAGGATCTATTGGCAGAAATGGAATATTCATCTGTGTTTTCATCTGCGGACGCCACGGGTCGCCTTCCATGGAGTCCGCCATGTTGAACTGCCATGTTTCTACAGTAGCCCAGAACAGACAAACCAAACGCTGGCTGTAGACAGGGGAGGGTTTGCGTTTTTTGCACGTTCTGTTTGCAGTTGTCATGGTTTCTCCTACACAACATACAACATTGGCATTTAAAATGTAGTGAAGTAGGTGTATAAAACAATACTCCAGTACAAAGACATGTACTTACTTATAGGCATCTGAAAATAAAGGCTGAGATGGTGTGTTAATACAGTACAGAAATACTTCAATTTCACTGATTGCTGTATAATAATAAATGAGTGACTGCAGATTTAATTCATGTAAGTGATGACAGTCATATCTGAACACTCAATCATCTCAATTGGTTTCCCAGAGGACACATGCTGTCCCATTAAACAATTACGTATATGTTCTAATGTGAATCTACTGTATGACAGGATTTTCTTTGTAGCCTACAAGTATAAGTAGCCTGTATATTCAAACTGTGAAGTACAGTATATTTGCTCTGTTATTTTGTGCCACCAGTAGAAATTAACATATTTCCCTATTTTCATTTCCTGTTGTTCTCTAACTTCCCCTCCATTCAATCTCATAATAAGTATTATCTGGCACAGAACTGTGACACATCGATTTGGAGCCTCCCAACCTACCCAACCCACAGCACAATATGCTGAAAGGGAGAGAGTGAATTTAAATGCAGGAGACAGTGCCTCAAAAGAAACCTTAATCAAGAGTAAAACAAACCAAAGAATGTGTCGGAAAACAATGACCGAGCACAAAAGGCGTCCAGTGTGGTTGAACAACTTCTGCTCACTGATGAAAGTAAAATATATAAAGAGGTGGCTCTGTTCCTCTGGTTATTGAGGTTTCAGTGACCATGCCTCAGGAGGCTGCAGCTGGCTCAGAGCAGCTCTCATCACTGCAGCACTGTCTGAATGTTAATAGATTTGCACCCACTGGGTCTTAATGGCTAATGCCTGCCAATTCCCACAATTCCACAAAGACGCAGTGATGCAACAAATTGGAGAGAAAAAACCTAACAAGGCCTCTTCCTCCTCAGAAGTATACATAAAAAAAATGGTGATATTTAGGGACATGTTGTTTAACTCTGTGCATTTCATCATAAAATAGTTTTAGTTTAACCATACAGTTGGTTAAACCTTTGTAATAGCTGTCAGTTTTTGGGAGGTAATAATTTAGACATAAATAACATACACAGACTCCATGCTGAAAATGAATGAAACAGAATTAAAAAAACATTTCTGTGAGGTTTTGGAAATGAGGCTACGGTAAGTTATGACCTACGGTACCTGTGCGTCAAACATTTATAGGGTTTGATTAAATGGACGCTCACTCACAGTTTTTCCAGAAACACCACCATCTAGTGGTTGCATGCAATCTCTGTCTTATTTTAACATTTAAGTTTAATACTTTATACTATTGTTCATTTTAAACTGTTATACAAATAGACAGACACAGAGCTGTCAGGCACTACTGTAGCCGTGAGCGTATTCTCTGCCTTGACAATTCCTGCCAAGAGACATGAGGGCATCTTGCACTCCACATACTTCTAGGAGCAAAATCAGTGCCCCTTAGGCGTGGGATTGCTTTTCTAACCATTTCCACCTGGCTATCACTGCTGTATTAAGAATATGCCTCGGGCTATGCTATATGAGGGAACTGCACTGTGATAGGTTCAAATCACCAATAGAAAATACACAAACGCTCAGGGATTGCAAAGATGAACGTATTTAGCTGCATGTAAAACTATTTTCTTGGTTGCTATGTTAAACATCAGTGTCATTTGCACAACTTTTAACTATCATGGCACAATGGATTTTCTGGAGACTATTATGTTGCGCCTGAGAGTTGAACAGGATCAGGATCACAAAGGAAGTCAAGGTGGATTTGTAGAATGAGATGCTGAGGTGTCATTTTAAGCCTGCTGGGTCAGCCATCCCTTTAATCTATTGTTGTTGAGACCGATGGTAAAGTCAGAGTTATTGCACAAGATGTTGCTGACAAGTGTCAATGTAATTTGAGAGTAGAGTGGGCACTGGTGGAGAGCTGGCATTGAGAGGGGCAGTCTGAGATATGATTTACTGTGGAGCCCTCACAAGAAGAGAATTCAGTAACTTCAATCTCAGTGTGTACATGAGTATTAAGTTGTTTAACACTCCGGATTACTGTATAATCATTTGATCACGAGTGGATATTTGTTCTTAAAGGTTGTAGAGGTGGAGTATGCTAAGCCATGTCGGGAACTGTCTGCCCCGCCTGGCTGCGTGCAGTTTTTAACCTGCCCTACGCTGTTGCACAACTAGAAGATACGTTTTGATTCATGTTATGAAATTAGGCAAGGTGCTTTTACACGGCTGTGTACCATCTCACCGATAAATGTTTACTTGACTGCCAAAGCTGCGAGGCATAATTCCACTGCTGAGGGGGATTTATTTCACCAGGTAACTCATTCTTTTTGTTTATGTTTACTTATTAACAATCAACGTATCATTGAGGAATGCTGATAAAAGAACAGTTCATCTGGATCTTAATTCTGTATTTGACATGTCTATGAAGCAAACAAAGTACTCAACACACTTAGAACATGCTGTGCCATTACTATTTTGATGATTCTTTCATTTCTTCTTGCAGAAGATAAACAACATAAACAAAGTTGTGAGAGATCTGACTAATAGGCTTCTCCTTGGCAAACATATAACGTATTATTATATTATTATTAATAATGTTATTCATAGAACTTATCAGAACAGAAGTTAAAAAAGTACCCCGGGGACACAAGCCCACCACTTAATGTCTTCCTCATTTTTGATACGTGTTCTGTTCACAATTTTTTTAAGTAAGCACTTCCTCATAGTTTCAGTCAGAACACTACAGGGGTTTAAACTTGTGGAACCACCCTATACTTTACAAACTTAACATTACAGATTTTATCTTTGTTACCAATTATTTTCACACACATGGAGAGTTAATACAGAACTGCAGTAGTGTGATGGGACTGACAATGTTGCAAGTCATTGTAGCAAAGCCACCAGAGAGCAAAGAACCACAGAGTGGCAAATGCAGATTTAAGAGAGAACAAATTAACATTTAAATTTAATGAGTTTTGTGATATACAGTGAATCAATTTTATGCAGAATGTGTACTACATGTTGATGACCAACCACAACACAATCTGGCAAGGCCTCTTCAGCAACAGAGACCACTAGAAATATGTCTCCTGATCCATATAAGCAGGGTCAAAGTTGGGCTTAAATAAACAGAAAGGTTTGCACCAAATGTCATCCTTTAAATAAACAAAACAATGAATATCTCAAATTTCTTAACGCAGGAAGATCTGCAGTAATAATCGCAGTTCTATGCTGCATGGTCTGGCAAGTCTGTAATGTTGAAAGAACCAGTGAAAGATGCTTTCACTTCCCTCATCCTTTGTGAGACGATAGAACATTATTAAAATAAAACTGATGAATGTAATAAGTGTATGCACATGGAAACAAGCAGATCACTTTTCTAGGCAGGGTAACCCCCTCTCACTTATGTTGTGTCACAATTATGGTATAAAATACAAAGCATTACATACACTAAATAGTAAATTGTGCATATTGAACAGAAAGAGGCACCAGTCTGGAGAAAGCACGAGGACAGGGCTATTTTGTGTTGTGACCATTTAATAGAGTTTAGTTTAGTTGTACTGTAGGTGTATGACTGCTAACGCTCAGTTGAAGCATGACACTGCTCCATACAATGTAAATACACACCAATACAAAACGTGCCTGAGAAATAAGCCTGGTAGTCTCTTCTGTATTATTATTGCATGTCCGTTTACAGGCTTAACTTTGGTCGCTTGCACAAATAAAAGTTAGGAATACTTAACTGTTTTAAAGTGACAGTTGATTAGTTATATCAGACAATTCCACCATCATTTTGGCAGAATTACAACAAATGTGCAGTGAAAACTAAACTAAAGCTTAAATAAGCAGCCAGTGTTAAGGTAAAGATGTCGAAGTCTAATAGTTAAAATGTCCTAAAATGTACTGTTTGGTAAGCAATTAAATAAATAAATACCATTCCCAGTACACAGCTAGATCTTTTTTGTGTGCAAATGTAAAAGCTTTTAAGTAATAGACCTTTTTGTTTTAATCTTTTAATAACTGTCCTTTGTGAGTTATAGCAGTAAAAAAACAACAAACACAGGTCAGCCATGAAAAGCCCCGTCCTGAGGTGGATGCAGCTGACGCTGTGGTAGTTTTGATCCTGTCACTGCACCGTTCTTTTGAAACGGTCTCTCTGCACAGCGCGGGTCCTTCTCTGTCTATCTGCAATGGAGGAGCCGAGGCTCTGTTTGAGGGCTGGGAGGACCACCCCAGACTGAGAGGGTCCAGACCTGGAAAAGGAAACATATGTATATTTAACTGAGAGGGCCAATGTGGCTTTCTGACATCAGAAAATGCAGAAAAAGCAATCTGTTGCACAGAGGAAGAGGGAGAGACAGATTTACATACACTTTTTCTGGAAATGTTTGGAGACCAAGTTTTGGAAATTTCTTTTCTTCTGAAGATTTGCTAAGAAGTACAAAATAGAAACTTTTACCACAACTGTGCTAATTCCTTTAAATGATAAAAATGGTAATATTCTTAATCTCTTTACCGGGTTCCATCAACAAGGTAGGCCTTGGTCAGAATGTGGTTCTCTGGGGTAATTTTCTTGCTCAAAACAATATCTCTCAGCAAAGCCTTCACACGTATAATCTAAAAGACAGAGTTATAATAAAGATATTTCCACAGAAACATTTGAAAAGATAATAAAAAAACAATAAATACTGCATTTTTGAATTTCAAAACATTAGCTGATGATGGGCACTTACTTCCTGAGACTGTAAACTGTTAGCATTGTAGAGCTGCCGAATGATGACCTCACACTCCTGTAGTGTGGGAGCGCGCGGGGGATGGGAGGGACTGCTGTGAATTCGCAGAGGCTGTAATGAGGTGATGAGGCCCCCCTTGACTTCTGGACCGGGGTCCTGCCTGGCAGATCTGAGAGTTTCGCTGCTCTCTCCAATGCTTCTCCCCAAGTAGTCCGTGCGATGATGCAAATTAAAAGTGAGTTTAACTGTAAATGCCTTGTTTCTAAAGTAAAATCAGTAGTCACTGCATTAGCACGACTACAAACCGTGGACACGGTTTTATTTAAACAAATATGACTTTGTGAGCTGGGAACACCTGATTAAGCACTCAAATAACAATGTACTGGATCTTTTTTATAAAATAACACATGGTATGGGCCCTTCCATATGCCCCTTTAGTTGTAGACACCCATCAGAGGACTGAAAGAATTAATGCTATCCATTCACTTTAGACATTTAAAACAGTCAGGAAAACCACCTGCTGTCTGCTGCTGACACTAAAACCAGTTTGTGAACCCGGGTTTTGCTTCTTCACACGCTGTAACTGTGGTACACCACGACCTGTGGTAATAAATGTGTTGTTTGTTTCACATCTTCTTAGTGTGATTTATGTTGCTATTAATGTTATTCTAATGTTCTGATACCCCATATTATTCAGTGTTGTATTGTAACACCTAAAATGCACCAAATGTTGCAAAAGTACATGCTACTTATATTTACTTATATACAATATTTATATAAACATTTCTTAATCATTTAAGAATGATTAATCATTTCTTATCATTGTTTTGCTATAATTTTATCCAGAGCTGGACAGTAACCTGGCAAGATAAGATACTGTCTGAATATCATAATACAATTTAAAATGGTGTTTTCTTGGTCTTAATGGCTGCATTACAGTTCAGTGACACAAATCTGTCCTAGTTGCATCAAATTAACAACAATGTCGCTAACTGTTTCGTCATCACAGCCATGTTACTAGTGATTTTGTCTCAACATTTTGTGTGTGAATATCTTCTAAAAAACACAAATCCTTGAATTCCTTAAATCCAATCACACTGCATCAGTATTGAGGTTGACTCGGTAGGCAGGTGAAGTACTGAGTGAGAACCAGATGTAGTTGGACGGGTATTCACCTCAGTGCTTGGTCCTGTGAGGGTCGTGTGTCCTGCAGCTGCTCCTCCAGGTAGAGTCCCGTATGGGCTTCAACTCCCTGAGTAGGTGGTCTAATGCCACGTCGACTGTGTGTCATTCCTAGGAGATGGGGGAGCCAAGACGAAGATAGTTAACTGCTGTGCCCTAAATGTTTTTTTGGCTGACTGAGTTCCACCTAATTGTCCTAGTGTGAGACATTAACAACTAGAACATAGCCTTTACTCTGGAGATACCTTTGAACTACAGAAGGTTTGTATAATATACACTGTGAGATAACAGATGTTTGTCACAGGTAGCATCCCTTTAATAATATTAACATATGTTTCTCACTATATATCAATATCACAATGTATACCCACTACTTTCAACTATCCCAATCCTGCAAGAACATCAGCTGTGCATAGCAGGGCCAAACAAAAACAGCAGTATATCTTACCTTTTCTACTCGACTTGGGAGGCTCCATTATCAGCTTATACTGCAACTCTGTAACATCCATATTATGACAATTTTAGTGTGTGTTGGGGAGGCACATAAGAGGCACAATCTTGTAACACAGTCCCGGCAAACCAACCCATGCGTCCATGGGGGCCTGACGGCTGTGATGGCGCGAAGACAGATGACTGGGAAGACTCCGGATGGGTGGTGAGATGCAGTTATATGGAACGGCATGTGGCCTGTTCAGTAAAGTGACACCGGATCTCTGTCCACCTCCCACTGAGAGACCATCAAAACCCCACAGTTGCTATGCGACCACCATACCTAGATTGAATGTCTCTCTTCTCAGCACCTTCTGAGGAGACAGTCAGGTCTTTGTCATAAACTTACATTTTTTTATATAATCCATGTGGAGTTCACACCTTGTAAAAAGGAAGTTAATTCTTAGGATCACTCAGTTGTCCTTGTTAAGTAGCCAATTCCTTGATGATAATAATTAAGTCTCTCTTATTTCATTTTTTTTTTCTTTTCTCCCCTTCATCCCTACTGTAAAGCACTTCATAACTACAGTTTTGAAAAGTGCTATATAAATATCATCACTCCTTTGATATCAGCTCATTGTGTGGCTCACCCAGCAAAGCCACAACTACTGGTCTCTAACTGAGATGTCAACAACATATGAATCATTTATGATTATTCCAAATTATTAGGTTACATATTCCGCCTACACCCAGGGTTAAAGTATTCATTACCGGACAGAACATTAAGGACATTTTCCCCACTTTCCACTTGTTTCTTCACCTTTATTCTCCCGTCTGAGATACTCTATCTCTGCGTGGAGCTTCTCGAGAGTCTCCTTGTGTTGTTGCTGAAGGAACTGGATATTCTTCTGCATTGATGCGACGCGGGGGTCCATGTCGCTGGGACAGGACACCTCTGCTGCTCTCCCTACTCCTCTGTCCGCTGACGGGACAACGGGCAGCGGCTGCAGTTGGTTCACCGGTAGAAGCCGCGGAGAGCGAGGCTTCCCGAGGCGCCCAACTCGGGTCCATTGTGGCAAATGCCTCACCGGCGGAAGGTTATAACTTGACATGGCTTTGGTTCATTAAGCTAACGAACCATTTTAGCCGTGTTTGCTAGCGAGGCGGCGACGGCTTGTTTCCACACGAAGTTGACTGGCGAACAAACTAGCACCATTAGCTGTGTTTTCTTTTACCATTATATGACAGTGTGGACAGGTTCGCCTAAAATGTTATCCGACAACAGCCAACTAGCAAGTTATCTTAAGTCTGTTGCTTGTTAACAGCTCAAGTAGGCGACCCTGAATTACTTTTGCACTCATTTGACATGCGCCCCACTCCTACACAACGTTGCCGTGACAACTAACAGTTTATGGTTCTATTTTTCTGCCCTCAGTTCGAGCTCTCAGGCAAGCCGCGCAAGGTCCCGCCCCCTTGGCTAGGATTGGCAGCGGTATTGGTTGAGCATTTAAACAGAACCATTTGATTGGTGGAGCTTGTTAGGGGCGGCACCCAGGCTTGGAAACGCTGCCTGACAGGCTAACCTAGGGCTAGGCAATATGATTTTATGAGTATGAGTGTGTGGTTTATTTTGTTTCACCATTTTAAAGAATGGATATTTTTTACAGCTGAAAAATAAAGTAAATATATATATATATAGATTAAAGCAACTCACTCACAAAGGAGCAAGGAGGTACATTACAGGAGCCCACATAAAATACCCACGTACATTATTGTATAATGTCTAATGCCAATTAAAGATGGAAGAGAAATAATAGAAACCAGTGGGATTTAAAAACAAAAATCTAAACCAGCCGTAATGTTAAGTAGATGTGACTTGTCTAAATACTGGTATGTTCCTTTAAATAGACTTAATTTAAAGTCCCTAATATCCAGTATAATTGGTCTTAGCGGGAGGTTTAATAGGTCAGCACAGAGAGTAGCTCTAGCTGCCCGTCAAGCTCCCTTGTACAGTAGGTCAGGATCAGGTGTATAGGATCATACGTAGCATATGTCATGGTTCTGACGGCACTAAGGATTTCTAAAGGAGACTTCAAACTCCATAACCGAGGGGACATGACCGCAGACGAAACTCACGTCATCTTCAGACAAATTACCTTTCCTTTCACTTTATTCATGTTGCAACTCTCAAACAGTAAAGGTTACATCACACAAAGGGACACTGAGATAGTGTGTCTGTCATAGATATGACAACATTAAAATGATTTTGCAACAGTAAGAGACAATATGGAAGATCAGCAGAAGGGCTATTCTTTGGAAATGTAAAGGTGGTATGGTACTGTCCTCTCCATGCCTGCAGCATCATATACACAATAACAACAATAACTTAATTTACAATATTTACAGGTAATACAGAATGAGTAAAGTGAAAACACAAAACTAAAACATTCAGGTATGTTCTTATCAAACATAAAAAAAAGAATAATCCAAATAATTGACGGCTCTATTATGGGAGTGCACATAGCAGAATCTTCATGAAGGTTATAGTTCATTTAATCTTTATGTTATACTTTGAACAGTAGCTGGTAGAGTCAGTATTTCACTCAAGGGCACTTCAGCAGAGTGGCTACGTGCCCTTTTGTCAAGCCCCATCTCCACTTCCTGCGCCAACCTGCTGTACTCCACCATTATACTTTTTATTTCGACTGCTGCTCGAATTCTTTTTATGGCGATTTTGACTCCTACGCAAGATAATCATCGTTAGGCTGGCCGATGGCAATGATTGTAGGGAACAATAAAAAGTGACACATGCATCGGTTTTATAAAGGTAAGAGGCCAACAGAGCAGCATGTGTAAGAGACAGAGAGCCAGTGGATGAGTCGATATTAGGAATTTACGCTCAACATTTGAAACACGCAAACATTTCAGAAGTTCGCTGACAAAATACAAAAGGCCACAAAGCAAATACACATAATGTATATTTAGAGAAATCTTCACTGAGTAAAAACCCTTTCCTCCGCTCTGTTCTGCTGACAGTGCTACTATATTGGCTTCGTAATCTCAGCGTAAACCATCTTCGGCCCTCCCCATACACCAACACCTTACTCTAAAATATGCACTTCATTACCATCTTAATTTAAAAAGGCAGAGGAAAATAAACCTCAGGGAAAAGAAAGTAGTACTAGGGCCTGGCATTGGGTTACACCAGAGGATCCATCTGTTTTCAAGGGATATTTTAGTTTCATATGTTAAAGTGGGATCTTACCCAGAGTCACCTACATCCACGCAAGTCAACTGGAGTAAAAATCAAATCATTCACATCTTGTTACAGAGCAATGTCATTAGTTCTGTATGGAGCAAATCCCACTGTCTATTAATACATCACACATCACTTCACACACACGTGCATGCACACAAACTTCTCTCTCTGAAAGCAGAAGTCGACCCTTCCCATTGGCCCACAATTTAGGGGAGTAAATCCTGTCAATGAGGTCAATATCGACAATACAAATATATTTTAGGTAAAATAAAAATTTCATCTAGCACGCCAAATCAGCAGAACACTTTTCAAAATCAAACACATACTCACTACTCTGAAATAGAACATGACACAATCGATGCAAATCCTTCTTTCAGTCTAAAGCGATTTTTCTTTTCCTTTTTCTTCTTAAAGAAATCTTTCTAAGGTTTCATAGCTTATACCATCTCTGAGTCAACATTCTCACACCAAACACCTTATGACAGTAACTACAATACAACTAAAACTGCAAAAGTCTAGTAAACCTAAATAAGCAAATCTGTCTAGGTATCTACAAAAACTGAACATGTTTAGCATGTTCCACTCAAGATCGTTCTCTACAGTACTTCAACAGTGCAAAAACATTCAGACAACTCTAAATTTAACACTTGGCTAATATTACCGCTCTTTCTCTCCTGTCAGCCCTACATTCAAATCTGATTATACTTGCTTAACTTCGACGTGATTGATTGATAACATACAAACAGACAGAGTATGGAATCGTGTGAAGAAATTACCAGCAACAGCAGCATCGAAGCTTCTGTACACCTGAGGAATGCATCCCAGGTTATTGCAGCATCTTTAACATGATTGCGATCAGGGATGCCAACAGACCACTTTCAGTCCCTCTTGAATTAAAAGCTATATTTTGCATGTAGCAGTGGGGTAGTGAGTGTTTTCTGGACCCATTATCTGCCTTTACTACCTGCCACCATTTAACAAAACAAAATTACATCATTGTTTCAATGATAGGACGTGGTCTTTGACATTAAGCTAGTATAGAATCAATAAAGTGCCCAAACCAGCATAGTTACCTACAGCGAATCTAAGATAACACCCAACACAAAAATGAAACAACATGTTTTAGTCATTTTGGCAACAGTTTTGTAATAGTGCTCGAATGCACTACAAAACCAAAAAAAGGTAAACCCAGGAAAGCAAACAAACGGTGTATGAAAAACATACATTTGATGAGAATGATACTTATCCATTCTCTGTCTTGTATGTGTACAGTGGATTCTGTACATTCCCTCCAGTTACTGATACTTGGTAAAAAAGAACATTTTGTCTATAGAGTCGCCTATAGCAAATTTGTAGCATGAATATTTGCCCAACAAAACGCTATCTGTTTATGTTTAGATAAGTATGGTATGTGGGTATGTGACTACTTGGCAATAATTGTTCCTGCATGTGTTACGCCTAGTGAAGGGAAGCTTCTTCTTGGCAAAACATATCATATTCAGTGCCAGGAGCAAAGTCCTCTCACGTGGACGAGAGCGCAGACATTCTTTCACAGCACAAGTGCTTCGTGTCCAACACTGGTACAAGTTTAGTGTTGGGGAAGTCGCTGCCACTATCCAAAACTTGAGCCGAATGGCAAGTCATTTAGAGAAGAGCACAACTCCTTGAGGTTCATCAAAGTCTTGTAGTTTTCTTGTGAAAACTAAAGCATGTCTAAGTGAAAACCATGAGACGTGGGTGCAGATTTTGGTTTGTAATGGTAATGTGCAGGGTGCAGATGACTGACATCATATCCACACTCCAAGAGGCAGCGTAGGACTCTCAAACACAGAGCCCTGACTGCAAAGCTGTGAGGCGACGTTCAATGCACTCCTTACCTGCAGACACAAAAAGAAAGGGTGAAGAAAACAAGTCAGTGGGTGGGGTTAGCATTGCAAGTCATTTCCATGCTGTGTTAGCATGGGTAGCCTCCAGGTGTTATGTTACGGTTTGAAATCCAAAGACATGCAGGTTAGTTCTGTTTTGTCAATGTGCGTTACGGTAAAATATTGTACACATTTACGTAACAAAACAGTTTTCAAGATGATTTTTTTGCTGGAGCTGGCAGACAGACATACATTTGCTAACACTGAGGATGTCATCCTGTTCAGTGAGCAGCAGAGACAGGCCCTCCATCAGCAGGAGAGCTTTATGGTAGCGCAGGGCCGATGCTTCACCTTGGTGGAACATCTCGTCCAGCGCAGCAGCCTGAACCTGAGATGACACCAGGATGCTGAAGTTAATACATTACTATTGATTAAAATATCAATATAATGTTGCTGGGACATGTAATAAACCCCAGTAACGCTGTTACTGTTGCTCTATGTATTACTTTTTCCTGAGTGAATATACAAATACATTTAGCTGTCTATATATAGTACTCTAAATACTATCCAATTACTTTAGTTTTTTTACAATATCCTGTGACCATAAAGCAATAGTTTGGGAGAAAATGCTTGGAGCTTGCTAGAGAGAAATATGGACGGGTAGGAAGGATATTTATGCCATATAAACTTAAATTGGTAACATGCTAGGGCTAATTATTCACTAGATTCCCACAGACACAGTCTGTCTATCTGAATGATTACGCTGTGGCCTGCTGGTCAGTAACCCTCGTCTCCTTCTCTGCTTCCCAGCTGTCTCATTTTTCTTCTGGCTTACCATCTGCACAGTGTGGCTGAATAGCAGCCGTTCAGCTGTGATGGAGGTGATTTGGTCCATTAGACGGTGCTTCCTGGAAAAGAAGCGCTCCAGACGGGTGCTGAGTGAGCGGCAGGATGCCACACTGGACTTGTACAGCTCATTCAGCCTCCTCACTACTGTATATGGACAAGCAAATGCATTCTGTTACAATCAAAACTTCTGCTTTAAGATAACCTTAACAAGACCCTACCAAAATGAAATGGTTCATACCTTGTTTGACTGTAGCAGAGGGGTAGAGTTTTCCCTGTTTAACTCGCTCCATGGCTGTGTGTAAGGCAGTTGACAAGAGTTCTGCAGTCTTAAGGTAGAGAACCAGCTGTTCTGCATGACTGAGGAGAGAAACACACACACACACACACACACACACACACACACACACACACACACACACACACACACACACACACACACACACACAGTCCTTAAAACTCAATTATACATTTACAAATGAGACATGAAATTGAAACAATACAATTCTGCCGTTCAATTATAAAAGTTGGTCAAATATCTGTATAAATAATGTGTATAGCCAAGTCTTTCTCATTAAACAACATGCTCCCCATTATCTAACTCCCTGACATCTCATCCTCATTTTTCTCTGCATTCCATTTTTACAACCCACTTTTTCTTTAAATTTTCATTTATTTATGTCAGCATGTCTTTGTTTGCTCTGATGCAAAAATGCATTCAAGCTTGTGTTATACCAAGCAGCAGAAATTCTATTTCAGTCAGTACTCCTGAGTAGGCTCTACAAATCTCCTAACTGCAACATGAACGTCTGACTTGACAAATCTTTTTGCTATTTGCCCAATTACAAAAAACTGCTTTGTCCCTGAGGTTATTTCTCAATTCAGACAAAAGATCCACACTGGAATAATTTCCCATCCACACTGGATAAACAACATCACTGCCATAAACAAAGACTCACAGCCGTGGCCTTACCTCCACTCTCGGCTCAGTGAGCTTATCTGATCTGCTACAAGGCTCTGCTGCTGAAAGAGGGAGGGATGAGAAATGTCTCCCAGTTCTCCCATCACTGCAACACCACGCGCTCCAGCCACCTCCATCAGACAGCAGGCGAAATCCAACGTGAAGCGCAGGCTTTGCACAGTGTCTGTATGCTCCTGCTGCACTCAGAGACAGACAGAGGCAGGAGGTGGTTTAGTCATAGAATTTTAAACAGAGGACACCAGAATGTGATTTTGCATTCAGTCCGCATTAACAGGAGAAATTATTATAAATAATTATTATTACATTATACCTCTCTCAGATTCCACTTCAGGTCATTTTGCCGAAATAACTTGAGCTAAAGAAACTTCAACTGCACTATGCTCTTTTTTTCTATTTTTCTCACAGTCTACAGTCTCTAGAGGGATTCTTCATTTCAAGTTTTCGTGAGAATGAACCTCTGATTGATGTACTAAACAAAAGGAGTCACTGCTGCATACATAAATAGAATACACAGGATCAAGGGGATGACTCCCCTTTCACAACTTTCCAGATCTGTGTATAAAACCTGTTTCTCACCTCCATCAGCGTCTCCTCAGGCAGTTCAGGAGGCTCGAAAGTTACAGCACCACCCATGTTGGCTGTGATAGGATCAGTGAAACTGTAGCGAGGACTAGAAGGAGCCTCAAAGCCATCCAGATAGGTGCCTGTCTGTGGGTAGCGGCTTGTGAAGGAGCCTGCGGGGCTGACTGAAGTAAATGAGCCTGCAGGAGTCACAAAAAGACATGGCAAAACAAAATGTATTTAATATACATTTTCTTTTCATCAAGCATTTTTGCTGCTATGCTGCTTGTTGTTTTTGGTATTAACCCTCGTTGCTAACCACTGTCCAAGCTTTAATGATGTTAATGATCAACATCCACCAGGAGCTACATGAACTTTTCCTTTCATACATACTAAGTGCCAATTACCAATCTGAAAATTGTGTGTTTAGTCATTTGGGTTATTACTCCCTAAATGTGACTACATCTCTCCACAGTGGGGCTTAATTTCATTTTTTTAATTCAGTTTCCACATCATGCGAAATTAAAGTAACAGCCTCTCAGTGCCCTATGTTGCACAATGTGCAGAGCGTAATACTAATGCTGCTTTGTAAGTGGAATTTGATTCCCACTTGCTACAGAAGGGATGTGAAGACAAATTACTTGTATTCAGCTGCGTTAAGATGTGCATGTGCTACCTGAGTATTTCCTCTGTCTGGAGGTATGAGGTGGGGTGCTGCCACTGGGAGGAGAGCCCACAGTGAAAACCACCTGTGCAGGGCTGCTGGAGCAAGGTGCAAGGCCTCCCCCACCACTGGGGGGCACTAGAGGGCAGGGAAGAGCAATGATTAAAGGTAGGGCAGACCTAATAATTCATTGTTATATCAGTGGTTTTTTATATGCATCGAATCCTGAAGTAAGCCTGTCGAACGTTGGAATGAGCCAAGTAAATACACTGGAAAAAGTATACAAGAGCACACACATCCAGAAGAGATAAATACTAGGTGCTGGACTGAAGTACTGTGAAAAACAGAAATAATAATCTGCACACTACATGTCTGATATTGTCAATCGTCAAACGTGCCTACCTGTTATGTCTATGGCTTTTTCAGAGGTCAGGTTCTCTGCGCTGCCACGGTCACCGACAAGTCCGCCTGGTCCAAATGCAGCCATCAGCAGCATGTCAGACAGACGACCGGCACTCTGAGACCTGCACCAAAGACATAGGAAACACAGGGACAGAGGGCATAGAAGGGAAGAAAGTGATGTGAATAAGGCAAACATCCTTGTTTAATAAATATTTCCTTTCCGTTCATTTACTTCTCTTTCCCAGCTAGCTATAACAGTTAACAGTGCTTCTATCCACTCCAGTAGGTTCAATATCCCTGTTTTGACCTTTCTTCGACATACATGAGAAGAATGCATAAATGGGGCAATTTGAATGCAGCTTCAATGTAATGTAAAGGATTTACTGTAAAAAAGCTTCATATATAATAAACCAATTTGTTTGTTTAAAACCTCAACTGTTCGCCACTGCATAAGCACTTGTGTCTATTCAGTATCTAAAGGGAATCAATCCCTCCTGGATATACAGAATCAATGTGGTAAACATAAATAGAAAACAAGAGCAAAAACAGCAATCTAACCTTCCAAAGCTCTTGGTATCATCAGCCAGTCTGTGGAGGCAGTGGGCAGGCTGGGTGACCGGTGTTGTTGCTTGTTGTCCTGGGTCTCTGGGCTCTACCGGGGCAGTCCTGCTGCAAGGGGAGCCGATCACCAAACCTTGCTGTGTCAGGAAGGTCACAAGGTTCGGAGTACTGGGAGGTTTGGGGAATTCAAATGGAGGGATGGCCTGAGGAGAGAGAGAGAGAGAGAGAGAGAGAGAGAGAGAGAGAGAGAGAGAGAGAGAGAGAGGAAATAGGCACCAGAGGTTTGTTTAAACTGCTTGGTAGGCTTTTCTCGTCCTGTGTATCTCAAGGGAACACACGCACACACACATGCACACACACCCACAACTGACTCACCCTAGAAGGAGAGCCCAGGATGGTGGGGAGGGGGCTACGCTGCATCAGCTCACTGAGTCTTGGGGAAGAGTGTAGAGGGCGGAGAGTCATCAGGCCTGTCGGGGGGGCTACCACCGGGTCCGAGTGCTGCTTCCTGATCTTTTGCCTACCACCCCCACTGGCACCCTCCAACAAACAGGGGGCACTGTGGAGCCGTGTGCCCAGTCCTGTCGCCTGTGGGTGTTGATGAGAAGTTGGCCGGGTTTCAACGTGCTGAGGAGCTGTGGGATATGGGATGTCAGACGGACAGAATATTTTTGCTTTTGCACAGCAGGTGGCATCGCAAAATCAAATGTCAGACATGACAACCAGACAACTACCAAGACAACTATGAAGAGACAAGTCCTGCCTTACTCCCTCGCTGCCGTGCACGTCCAGACAGCTAAAGGACTGTGCCAGCAGAGGAGCATAGAGCAACTGGTGGTGAGAACGACAGTGTTTGTGTATGTAGGAGGTTGGTTCATTTTCTCTACCATTAACTTTCAAAACCAGAATGACTCAGACAAACACTGGCAAATGCTAACCACAACCTTACTTCCCTCTTTGTGTTCAGAGGATTTTCAAGGCACCACCTAGAACAAGACAATTGCCTTTCTAGGGCTGCACCTAACAATTTACCATTTAGTCTATAAAAAAAATACTGATCCAAGTTTTAAGAGCCCAAAATTATGTCTTTAAATGTCTTCTGTCCAAGCAAAAGTCCAAAACTCAATTTACAATGATTTAAAACCCCAAATCATCATCAAGTGTAGAGTATTTCTGCTTCATGAATGTCTTAAAGGATTAATCAATGTAATCAATCAATCAATCAATCTTTTAATTGACTAATCAAGTGGTCTACAAAAAGTTAAAAAAAGAAAACTTTTATATTTATACTGAATACTCTCAGCTCGTCTGGCCTCTAAAATCCTTCAAATTAAATATCTGAGATGGACAAATCCCACTTTGGTTGAATTACTCAACACTACTCCTTTCACACAGTTGCACTACAATAACGCCAGCAAACAGTTAGCTCCAAACTGGTCAGTGATCATGATACATCATCCAAATATTTCATTCAAGATGTGCTGTGATCTGGTTTAGAATGTGAAGATTAGCCGCTGAGCTACCTTGAGGGGAGAGCTGGAAAGGTCTGGCGCCTCCCAGGGAAAACCTGCGATTGGTGGTGACTGCCCCCTGCCCATAGGGTGGCGAAGGCCCGGTCCGACCAAAGCCCAACGAGCTTCCACTGCTGCAGCGACGCACTGGTGTCGACAGCCTAATAATATAAAATCCATGAGTCGCTGCGGTCACGTTAAGAAATGTAAATACAATTTCACTTTAGTTGGGACTTGTGTATGCGTGTGTATGTGGATACAGACCGTGGTGAGCCATCCTGTTTGGTACAATGGAGGTTCTGCTCCATGCGCTGGTAGTTCTGAAGCTGAGTGGGGACTGGGATAGGCAATGACTGGCCATGGTTTCCATAGCTACCACCATAGTTACCTCCCGGGAACTCACTGGGCCTGCCAGCAACAGCGAGAAGAACACAGAGTGCAGAGGGAAACAGACCACAGAGGAGAGAGTTGGTGAGTGGACACTGAGAAGTTTAACACTTTCAACAGGAACACCAAATATTTTGGAGGAGAGATTCAGTTACTGACAATCCTGCCAAACTTGTACAATGTTTGCAATGTAAAAACAAACATTGCATTGTGTGTAAGGATAACATGATTTGAGATTAAACAGCGTTGATCTCTCTGAGATACACAGCACTGTGTGTATCAACCAAATATTCAGCTTTGTGCGGTTACCTGACAGGACTTGGAGAGCCACTGTAGGAAGGTGAGTGTGGTGGTGTTTTGGCTTGGCTACACAGACCAGCAGAAGCCAGAAGAGAGCTGATTAAAGAGGAGAAAAAGAAAGCACATGTTCTCACTTTTACTATAAATGTAATGTCAGATAGTTAATTATTCTCCATTAGCTGCTGTATTTTGTAACAGTGTCACCACATTAACTAAAAGTTTAATTCAGGCAATGGTAACGGATCCTTGTATCTTACCCACTGTTCATCAGGCTGTCCGGCAGCACTTTACTCTCACATGTCAGCTCACCCGCTGGAAAACCAGGAAAATTAAAAGAACAGCAAAATTAGTGAAACAGGCATTTCCTCTAGTATTGCAGATTGTATTACATGAATAATAAATATTACGAACAGAGACTGAAAAGAATGACACAGAAATGGATGTCTCATGCTCCAAGCTTATGAAATGCTATATACAAGCTAGTCTACGAAAAGATGACCTAAAATACTTCAGCAGTAATTCCATATAACTGAGCCAAGGTGATGATTATGTACAGCTGCATTTGACATTAACAAAGGGAAAATAAAAATGCGTCCTCACTGGTGAAGTGAGCAGGCACCATGACAAAGTCATCTGTGTCACAGGAGGAGGAGTTCTTGCTGCTGCCGCCCCCTCCAGACGAGTCCTTGAGGAGAAAACCAGCGGCCTCCTGGGTAGGGGAGGCCAGAGCTTTGGCACGCAAATACTGAACCTCAGCAAGAGACTGCTGCAGGGACAGGGAGACAGAAAGCAGTAGATAAACAAAGAAAGAAAGCATAAAAGAAACTAACAGCGAGGGAAGGCCAAATAGGTGCTGACTTGGTTGGCGTCTATGACTGCACATTAAAAAAACACTGCCTCATTACTCGGGTACAGACAGAGCAACAAAGAGAAATAACAGAGGAATAATAAACACAAACCGGTGGTGAGGCGAGGTGAGAGGTGGAGGAGCTGCTACACGAGCTGCCTGATGCAGAGCTTGGGAAGCAGGTCATGGACACAGTAGGAGTTGCTGTAACAAAACGCAACATATTCATTAGAGAACTCAAGGATGCAGTTTTTGGTGAGAAACACTGAATGTAAACAGAAACTTTGTTTGTTTACAAGTCCACAGGGCACCTAACATGTCATAACTGGTGGTGTTTTGCTGACAAGAAATTCAAGTTTTTCTTATTATGTTCACATCACTATGTGGTTGACTCTACTTCTTAAACGGAATAAAAGCATCAGTGTATTTTGTATGTTTACTTACTCTTTTTCATGGATGAGCTAGCCTCCAGGAAAGGATGACAAAAGAACTCATCTATCAACAGGATAAGTAGAATTAGTAAGAGGTAGTGAGGCCGAACAACATTTCTTACATTGAGAATCTATGCAACAGTGAACTACAGCATCGCACATACAGTAATAGACATACATAATATTACTTATTCCTTTATTCAACACTACAATCACAGGAATATTTGTTACATCTGCTGTTATGGTAATGTGACAAGATAAGTGTAGGTCTGCATTAATACCATACAGGGGTGGTATTTTATTTATTTTACTGTGTTTGATGTTAACTAACCAAAGTCCATGCGGTCCTTGTGGTTGCGCTGCAGCAGACCCAGCAGCAGGTGCCTCAGATGGCTTGAAGTCTCTCTGGGGATGCTGATAACAAATAATACCACAATCAGAGACGAACTTGATCAAAGGTAGAATAATACAACAGAAATCTGTTACTACAGATATAGCAACACTTGGTTTACTCTATGTTTTTACCAGAACCAAAAAAGAATCTTCATCTGCTACAGATGATTAAATTAACAATAAACTTTTCCAAATGGATGCTATCTTTCACAGTTAGTTTGGTTGTCAACATTCCTGAAAACAGGACTTTTTGGTGGTAGGCTTTTTATAAGTTAGCTGTGAGACACTTAAATGAAGAACCTTTCCAGACACTGTGCTGTAAAACACTAGGTTGTTGCAGGTTTGTCATCTCTAACAACGTTGTAAACTAACTGCTGTTCAACTGTTAAAACAACCCTGCTGGCATGGACGTAACTGGCAGCATTTACAAAGATAATGGGGAAGAGTTTAGGTCAGAGCCTCACTTTTTGTTAGTTATTCTATTCAGTATAAGTTCCTCACTTCTTATAATCAAAATCTATAAAATAAATGCAGAAAAACATGATGAACTTTTACCAAAACAATTGTGAATCACATGAAAAATAAACACACTATCATCTCACTGTAACTGCTTACTTGGGGCTGAGAGTCTTGTTTTTTTCATAGAACAGCCGGAGGTCCTGGGGACTACTAGCCTAAAGACAAGAAAAGATCAGAGACAGTGGAAAACAGGTAAATGTCTACCAAAGTATAAGTATGTGTATGTACACGTAGGGTCATGGCGCAGTGTGCTGCCATTGCATAAACTGAACCCGAAGCCAGGCACTATTGATGACATGCTTCAGTCACTTGTAATTCCTCATGTTTTAACATGCCTGTCAGCGAAGCATAGAATGAAGCTACTCAGGTAGTTTTAGAAATGTTGCTGGACCCGTTTAGAGAAGGTAGTTTGTTAGAAGTTATGCGTTTCATCTTTTACAGCATCGTCAAAGTCAGCCGAGGCCAATTGCTAGGTTCACGCTCATCTTTCACATGATCTGGAGAGAAGAGACAGTCTGTTGGAATACTTTCAACAAACAGACTGAGCTGCCGTTTCTGGAGAGGATGAAAACAACAACATTCAGCGAGATTTTATGTTAATCCACTTTCTTTGGTAGGACTGCAAATTATTGCACATTTTCCATCACATTAAAACATTTGTTTCAATTTCATTGTCTTGTGTAACATACATAACGTACGTATATGTGCACATTGTTCACACACTTGGCAAAACAGATATCATGTAAAGGCCCTTAAAGAATCCAGATGAGCAGCCAGTCTTCAAAATAATGTCACAGATACAACCACTGCAAATCTAGGAACTAGTGTTTCACAGTCTTTCGTGACAGCAAATTAATTAATCCGTATACATTCTGTCAATGTAGTGTGTTTACCTGAAAAGGAGCCTTCCCAGTCAGGCACTGAAACACGATGGTTCCTATACTCCACAAGTCCGCCTTGGCATCATAATTTTGGGACATAATGACTTCAGGAGCCTGAGGAAAAAAAATTGTGATTTCAACACTTTGATGGAATTCTTTGATGAACTATTAATGAGATTATTAAATTAGTATTATCCATGCTGTATTGTTCAAAAGACTGTGTTCAGCCAACACTGTAAAGTAAAAAGAACTAGCACCAAGCTGACTAAAACATGTTTGTTTGAAAGGACAGAACATTTATATTTTTAAACAAAAAACTGAGAAGCTTTCTCTGTTCAAAACAGACTCCGTTAACCACCACGGTTGACCGAAAACACAGACATCATCAAATCTGATCTTGGATGTAACATCCAGTTAAAATAATATTCCAATCTATAAAACCTATAAAAAGTGCCTACCATGTACATTGGGGACCCACAGAGTGTCGCCGCCATCATATTGTTCTGAAGGTACCTGGCGAAGCCAAAGTCAGCTGTGGAGAGAGACAGTGAAGGAGGGAAGGAAGTGGGGGGCATTAAGAACGATGATGAGTTAACATTTAATGCTGGAATTAAATGCAGAAAATGTGACAACCACAAACCCATGAAATAAGAGAAAATGGAAAAGAACTTGCCAAAGATAAAACTGCACCTTGTGCTCTCAAAAATTAATTTTCCTCTACCGCAGGTCCCCAACTCAACAGCCGCTATACATTATAATACTCTATCAATGATGGCTGAGAGGGAGATCTTATCTTCGCTGTGATTACAGGTATGATGGTATTTCAGCATTATCGCACTCACTTGGGAGTTATGGCTGAATAAAATACTCGTCAACCAAAAGGTACTGTTGAGTTTTCTCTACAGTAGAGCACATAGATCAGAGTCCTGCACTGGGTCGGTTACCTGCCGGGTGACCCACAAAAACATTGTGTAACGGGTAAAAAATGTAATAGAAATTCACAGTTTCGTGTAAAAAAAAAACTAAATGCGGGCGGGAAGTGGGTGACAATAAAAATGTGCTCTTCTTGGAGATAACGGTAGGTAACGGGTCAGTTCCGGTTCTGAGTGTGCAGATTTGCAAAACTGGACCCCTGCAGGACTCTGACATTGATAATAAAAAACATTATATTCACAATTGCTGTGTATCTCAGTTATCCAAAGCAAGTAAATTAAATTTCTATGAATTAAAAGCACAGTCATAAAATGTATTGATCAGTCATAATATTTGGCTGATTCTACTCATCATAAAACTAATTGTATTACATTTAGGTGGGTATTACAATAACTTCACATTGTTAAGCACAAGCACACAGCCTATTAAACAAGTCAAAACCATCATTTTTAAGTGCTTCCTGTGACACTGAATGTGCTTGTGTGTCAGTACCTGCGTCTATTTAGGTACAATGAGTGTGTTTGTATGTGTGTGCGTGTGTGTGTGCAACTGAGCCAGGTTTTCCCAGAGTCGTGAGGCCATAACATTCTGCAGTGGCTGGGACTGACACAAGCCCACAGACTTCACTCCCAGAGGGCAATTAATTCTCTCCAGAGGAACAAGAATTAATAGGCTTAAGGATTAGCAGACTTTCCAAACAGCTGAACAACACACACTCGTGTCTCTCTGTGCTTGGTCATGACACTCATTACGGCGATTGCTTGTTGTTACACCCACGTCATCTTTTGGGTCAAATCGGTCAAACTGATGAGACTCACACACAGTGTATTTGTGAATAGGTTTCCCCCCTTCTTGGTATTTTTTTTTTCCAACAGTGTTTTATCAGAGGAAGCCTACCAACACTGCTGAGGGAAAATGTGAAATTATATATATAATCTAGGTAATCAATTCTCTTCTAACCAGTTTAGTCTTACAATCCTAGTGTAATAAATTACCTCTGGGAAATCATTATTAGGTCCTGCTGCAGTAAAACTGTCTGTAAAGAGCTTGAGTATGGCATAGGGATTTCCATGTGCTGCTTCATGAGATTCAATTAGTTTTTTTGCTCCTGTAGAGGGTCCTGGTTCGTTCTTATTAAATCCCAATGAACAACCACAGGCTGTCGTCTCATGTGTGAAATGTTCAAATGTTTTTTCTCTTTTTATCTCTGACTATCTTTATGTTCTTGTTTTGGTTGTGTTAACCAATAGATACTACAGGGTTAGACTGAGCAATGCTACATTATAAAATGTGTTTAATCGGGGCAATCTTTCTTGAGATTATAATGTCCAGTCTTAATGTCACTCTGAAGCACTTTGGGATAAGCCCATTATGTTAAAAGGCAACAACAGAAACCTGACAATGACATGTGCACGTGCTCACAGACTCACACACTATCTAAACCTACCGATCTTGATGCAGGTGTTGTTGGAGTGAGACTTGCGTCCTGGTGGGTAGGACAGCAGAATGTTCTGGGGTTTGAGGTCCCTGTGGATTATGCCTTTGGCCTGTAGGACCCTCATGGCCCCTGCAATCTGCTGTAGGAAAACCCGGATAGTGTCCTCACTGAGCGTCCCTTTGGCTGCAGAGGAGCAAGAGGTAAATTAATAAAAGGTTAATTAACTCAAAGTTAACTATACTAGGTGTACTGTGCATGTGAAATTAATTATTGATGTAGGACACAAGGTGGAGCTATAGTAGACAGATAGGGACTGAGTGACCCTCTTTCCTAGAGTCTCAAATCTATGCAAATCAAACTAGTTTTACGAACACATCTAGGAGTCAGACCATGTTACATAAAACAGAACATCTCATTCTACCTCTAAAAATATCTCTAAGATTTTTTTTTGTCTCACATCACCCCACTGCCACCTCATGCCCCCTTTCCCTTCCTTCCCTCCAATCATCTCACAGTAGTCCAGTATGGTTCTATGTGAGAATCCCTCCCTCTCTCTGGCTCTGCCTCCCTTCTAACTGACTTTTGAAAGCCAGGCTCAGGCTCGACTTGGGCCAGGAAAAAAAGTTTTGCTCATTGACCGCAGTAGATCCAAAAACACTTGTGAAACCTTTTTTTTAACCACGCAGGCAGCACCTATTATTGAAACAGGTCCTCTATTTAGACTCTAGGCACTCAACAGACAAAGTTAGCAGCCACAGCTATAATTTGTCTGCAAACGGCTAGCGGCTGATGTCCAGTTTCCCGCACTGACAAAGTCCCACCTCAGACAAGTTGAGTGTACTGGCTATTCAGAGGCCTGCAATTTATGAAATGTGGCAAACCTATGACAGACTTTATTTTAACGCAGTGTTTCCTCTAGGATTTTTGGTAGCAGTGGGGGCAGGCCTGTCCAAAACCCCCTGACAAACGTTTTAGGTCTGAAACAGAAGTGACACTTCGCTGCCACTAGGGTGGCCATTCGTCCGGCTTTTAAACACCCTGTCCGGCTGCAGGCACAGCCTTAAGCCGGACACTCATTTGTCCTCCTTTGAGAAAATAACTAAAAAGGTCGTAATTTCATTGGTTACATTTTCATCGTGACCTATCAACACATGGCTAATTTTAATATTCAAATGAGCCATGTGTTGATTCATTAAGAACAGTTTCTGTATGATGTTTATTAGACCTATGTAATCTGAATTGGAAGGGCAGGTTGTCATGAGCTGTATCTCGTATATTTATCATTAGCTATGTGGTATGTGTATGCACCTTTATGTAATCTGGTGGAAAAACATTAAAATTTAAAACCGGATCATACCAAACAAATACCTGCTTGCGTGTCCCCGTGTATACAAAGTGTCCTCCTTTTTGATGTGAAGGAAATGGCCACCCTAGCTGCGACACAAACAAATATATTTACCGTTTTAATGTTTCCAGATGTTTGATATCAGGACGTTGAGCTGAGAACTGACAAGTTGAACGTTGTCCAATTAAAACGGACCCACCGCGGTGACGTTTTTGGTGGAGCTGTTAGTTTAATAGTCAACTTGGAAGAAAGCGAACATTTTGACAATAAGCTACATCAACACAACAGTATGTGGAGTTAAAGTGGAGAGCCCCAATAACCTCTGAATAGTTCTACTTGTTGTTAAATTGCAATGTGAGCGGCAGCCAACGGGGGTGCATTATGTCGGCAGGATCATTTAAAAGGAAACCGTGACTACATTGTGCGTCTGCCCCATTTCTGATACCGTGGCGGCAGAAATTTAACAGCGGCAGGCCGCGGCTCCAAAATCAACATAGAGGAAACACTGTAACGACATTAAGCTCCCAGTTTGATATCATAGAGATGACTCAAAAGCATATTTGCAAGGTGAGGAGGTGTTGTACTGTATGCACATGATGTATGTCTCACATACTGTATGTGTGAAAAACAGAAGAATACAGCGAGGATGTTTCTCTGTGGTCTATTACACTGTGTGTCGAAGTCTATTTTAAGCCCTAAGGTCCTCCTGAAGCGTTACTGAAGCACCAAATCCGTCTTTGTTTTCAGGGCTCCAGATAAAAGGCTACTTCCTGCGGTCATACACAAAGCCTAGGGTTGTGACCTGAATGGCAGCCTCGGGGCGTATATTTTACTGTCAAGCTGTTCCCTTTCATTTGCACTCTTTCAATCTTCTCGGCAGAGCTAACAAACCTGAAAAACAATTCTTTCTCTTCTACTGCTTGATGTCTTTGCTAGCAGCTCCTGTCAAATTGTCAATATTCTAAAGAATAACTGTTTAATTTCTGAGGGTTGGTTTTACAATTTAAATGCCTTTATTGGTTGCTTATAGGATGTTCAATCTAGAAAGGAAAGATTATTCTACTGTTGGACATCCTGAGTTCATTGTAAATTGGTCTTATTGCACTTACAGTGTAGGTAGTCAGCGAGGTCACCCCCATTGCAGTACTGGGATTAGAAAGAGAGGTTAGGGGGGAGGGGGATAAAAGGAGAGAGATGAAAAGGAATAACATTAGGAAACACAGGTAACATGAAGGGTAACTATAGTGAATAAGGCTCTGACATCACCTCCCACCCCCCAAGATCAGAGCAGAGACTTTCCGAAGAGTGACATGTTTCCAGATTTATACCCTTGCTCTTATTCCCGGCATCAATATGAATGAACCCAGAATAGGACGAGGTGCGTTATGACAAGTGAGGCTCTAAAAGGTTGCCTCACAAGTAATTTCCTTTTCTTTGACACAGAGATATGAACAAAACAATGAAGGTAATAATAAATGGAATGGAGTAAAAGAAATGCATCTGATATGGCCTGCCTTTGTTATACTGTTCTTAAGCAATGCATAATTAAGCATTCTCCAAACTTTAAAGACTTTGTGCGAACCCTGATTACATGAATGTTGTTAGAACAAGAAGAGCTAGCGTGACAGACAATTCTTGTCATACCTGTTGCTCTCTATCAGATAAACAGTATCAAGCCACAGCAGAAACCTAGCAGCATTTGGATGCTGACTGGCGACCATTAACCTCCCCCCCTCGACCATTTACCCCCCTCATGGTGCACGAGGACACGGCTAATTATAGCCCAGGCCCTGTCAGAGCTGCCTGCAAAAGCTGAGACAATACAGCGCTGAACACACAAAGCCAAACATCACAGAGTGAGCTTACCTCCATTACCAGGTACACTGAGCTGGCAGTTTCCTAAAGAGAGACGAGATAAGAGAGTGGGAGTAAACAAACACGTCAGTGACAGACACAGGAAGGAACAGGCGGCAGTTGTGCTCACCGATCACAGTCAAGCAAACTGAGCTAGTGATTCAGATTAAAATAATAGAGAAAGAACTAATGACAGCCTAAAGCCAGAGGTTGCATGAAAAGAAAGGATTCAACTTTTTATTTTTAAGTTTTAAAAGTCACAGATATAGGAAAAATTGCAAAAATACCACAAGTGAGAGGCAGATGTCTACAAATATCAAAGCTTTGCACAGTATTAACTGACATAAAAGTATGAATTGTGTAGAACTGGATCCCAGACCAGTGGACTTTCAAAAGAAATGTGGCCTCTTCTTTGCTGTGAATCCTGTGTACATTTGAATAGCAGCACATTGAAAAGTGAAAACATGCCTGGCATCAGTGAGCAAATATGAAAACTATCAACTCTGCTACATTAATACTGAGCTAAAAACAATTAGGGAATAGGATACCTGGCTTCACTGTCAAAAGCATGGTCAGAACAACAGGGTAAAGCAAGTGAGAGGCAGGAGGAAGAAGCCAACTGTCTAAAACCTTAAGCTAAAACTCATTAGCTCCCATAACACCACCAAGAAACAATAAATAGCTGTTGGTTTGCTAACAGCTTGGATAAGTTTTGATATTGCACATGTGGGGGATTCAGAGCTTCAGCCACTTTCCTAACATCTGTTTACTTCCTTCTGCTGTCCTCTCTCCCAGACAGAGTTTTGAAAAAGAAAACATAGTGCGGCCTGCTTGAAAAAGCCTTCTTATCTCATGGCAACAGATGACTGCGGTCTTTCACTCTGACCCCGTCCCAGTATCTTGTTGAATCCACCAGTCAGAGGCCAGACCGTTTTGTATAGTTCAGCTGAGTCAGGCATTTTGAAATTAGTTGTTTTTGGCTTTATAGAAGATGGACAGCAAGTCAGCCAGCCAATCGGTGAGCCAACCATCTGGTTTCCACAGGCTGTCTCTCTGTTACAGTATTGCAGCACCATACTTCTGTCAGATAAAGCATATTAGGCGTTCTGCTGAAGGTTTATTATTACAGATTTATAGTGCTACAGTTTGCTATAAAATATTCAGGACACCAGGTCACCTTTCTAGGGGCAATTACATCCTGGTTCACATGGAGTGTCCTCTCTTCCTCTGAGAGTGGAAATGTGTGTCTAAATAAAACATTACATAAGGGCTGCAACTCACGATTATATGCATTATCATTTAATCTGCTAGTTACTTTTCTGATTTAATGTTTGGTCTATAAAATGTCAAATGTATTCAATTTACAATAATCCTTACATCTGTGAAGCTGGAACAAGAGAAAGTATTATTGCTCAAAAAATGACTCAAATGACTGAATGATGATTATCATCTATTTTCTATTTGCTCTTGCTCAAAAGCTGTTAGGAAAAAGGAACTTGCTGCATTGCTTAAATCCTTTGACTGTCCCACTAGAGTTTGCCTGTAACTCTAAGACAATCTACAACAACACAATTGTTTGACTCTCAAACTGATTTGGATAGGGCAGTGTGACAGAATGTGAAAATCAAACTAAATGTATCTCTACGGTGTCCAGTGTTTGGTTTGGTTTCAGTTTCCTCCTGACCTAATTAGATAGCTGGATGGTAGGATCCCCTGCTCCGTACCTCACACTGTCTCCTGCTGTGCAAAAACAAACATGTAATCTTAGAGCACAGCTCGGACTACTATTAGACGCATGGAGAGAGATGCCACTTTGACTTACTATTAAAATAAGAGAGTGGAATATTCTGATATTATTATTATATGCATTATAACGGGCTGCAAATACTCTTCTTTAAGCTTTTGATGCAAAGCGGCTGAATCCCCATTTGCCATCCATATAACAAGGTGACTGTGCTGCGGTGTTTGAGCAGCGAGCAGTGGTCGGCATATGAATGCAATGCATCACTGGTCATGACTTTTTTTGTGGCCTTCTTTGCATGATGACTAAGTCCTTTGACAATAAAAGATAAGGGTAGAGGATGAAAGGTCGACTTAAATCAACAAAACAAATCTCCCGGTAGAGTAATGAAGCCTACAGTATCATGGTATTATTATATATTTTCAAATATGATTTCATAAATAAAACTGAGAGCACGTTGAGACCAGAAACATTTTTGTCAATCTATGACAAAACACATCTATGACCCAGGATGTATGTCAACATTCTTGCAACATGATTTGCAAAAATTTTAGCTCCAACAGCAGAGCAGCCCAGTATTGAACTACTGCCACTGTGCAATATTCTAGTCTTCTCTGATGTTAAAATTAGCATAATCTGTGCATTAGATGTTTTTTAGATGGCAGATGGCAGTTTGTTAGTCGTGGACCAAAAAGACAAAAGAAACACCTGGTGAGTTAAGATATGTGTTTGTGTTGGGGCAGGGGGCCATGCTGTCTGCTACCTGGCAGGTGTTGCCACAGACTGGTTACTAAGCTACAGGCGAAAATGTCACACGGTGACAGCAAATTCTTATTCATCACCTTACAAAAGAACACCTGTCTGGAGCGGCACAGAGCTAAGAGGTTAAAAACTGGTATCTATATTTGTAGCTGTGTGGGAGCATAACACCTAGTCTACACCTTTGGCACCAGTAAAAAGTTAGGGAACTACACTTCCCAGAAAGCCAGAATGTAGGAGACCAACAGGAACAGCTGATGTGACTGTAGATTGTAGACTGTAAACACGAGCTCAACAGGACACAAAGGCACAAGTATTTACTGAAACTTTACAAGGATTTGCTGTACATGAAAGAGCAGAAGAAAACATGCCTGAACAAGGTGAAACAGAAACAGATTTTAGAACAAACAGATGTAGCAAAGCCTCATTTAACAAGTAGGAAAAAACAAAACTGTCTAATGCAGCTTGCAGAAGTGGGTCATGTGGAACAGACAACAATCCATCTGCTCTACTTTGCGAGCACAGACTGATGAAACTGGGACAATAAGAGGTGTGATAATTATGTATGTAAACAGAAGCCATGGCAGTGTGCAGTCGGCCTGCTCCTGACATGATCTATATGCCGTTTGTGAGTGTACAATTACATACCTGAAAGTCCAGTAATGCAACAATGTTCTCATGTTTCAGTTCCTGCAGAATTGACAGAAAGAAATCATTATTTGGATGGCATATTCATTTTTCTTTCACATGATTGAATTAAAGGAGCTGTCCAACATCTACAGTCCACTTAGCAACGCCTATAGTCTGTATGAAACTTGAGAACATCTACTTTCACTATGACAACCCCATGTTCAACAAGATGTAATGTTGAGATAAATATTGCTCATATTTCACAGAGAAACAGAAAGCATTGGGTTTTTTTCCCAGTTCACCCTTCGTGCTTGGTCTCAAACAAACAAATATTTGTTTACACACATTACTATGTAATGTACAGTATGTGCTCCTTATAATCCATGTTTTAACTACATATAGTAACCTAATAACTGGAAACCAATGAACTCTTGGAAAAGGGAGCTTTCTGACAGCTTCTGATTTACCTTGAGTATTTTGATCTCTTTCCCCAACAGTGTCTGGGATTTGGCCAGGTTCTTCTTGTTGATGCACTTAACCGCTACCTCCCAGTCATGCTTCTAGAAGGAAATATTACATGCAATATATTTTTGTGGTTGGGTAAAACAAATGCATTGCACTGTGCCTCAGTACGGTATATAATGATCTCCTGTCTTTGTCTTTAAGTGTCAGTATGTAGAGCAAATTAGTTACATTGTCAATATGTCTCTGTCTCTATTTGTCTTTCTATTACACTATTGTTGACTGATGGTCTATGCGTCCCGCCTTCATACTGTGGATAGAAGGTTTTCTTAATGGAATTTGGTACAGATTACTTATCATCTGCTGAGACTGTTATCAGCCAGGAGGTCTGGTTACTTTGGTATTTTTGTAGAGCAGCCAGTGAGTCTTTACTTACTACATTTCCTACAATGCAATGCAGTGTCCTTTTCAGTGCATTTTTTGACCTGACAGCATATTTGACTTTATTGTATTATGTACCCATTGCAATATATGCTATTAGATGTCAACATCCTATATTGTGGGTTAAATGGATGTGTGCCAATTTACTAATGCAGCGACAAAGGTGCTACAGGCCTACATTTCCCCATGTTTTATTGGCCTCAGCAGATATAACTGATATATTATGCCACCAGTGGCGTTATGATTTATACTTTCATTCCAGGTATAGGACATGCTTCAACATGTTCATCCAAGGCTACAGTGTGCAGCTTTCTAATGGAAACAAGTATGTCTGCTGCTCTACATTTACACTTGCCACAATAATGGACGTGCATCATCTGCATTATAAACGTGCCGACAAATAAACACCCTCACAAAGTAAATATCCGTGTACCAGGAAAAGGTGTCGTTAGCATCTAAAAAGTATTTCAGCATTTTATCCATTAGCTGCCTGTTATTTTAAGGAACATCCTGTATGCACCACCAGGCCTCTTAAGGCCGTACAATGAAAACAAATACACCAGTTGGCTAAAAAATACGATTCACTCCAAACAATACAACCAAACGACTCAAGCGACCTTTCATTTCGTCCATGTTTGTAGTCGAATATATTTTAAACAAGTAATATTAACAGTAGACGAGGACAATACTCACCTCTCGGTGCCTGCCTTTGAAGACGACAGCAAATGCGCCATGTCCTATCAGGTCTTTCCGACT
The DNA here is from genome assembly GCF_905237075.1 of Dicentrarchus labrax. Classification (NCBI taxonomy): domain Eukaryota; kingdom Metazoa; phylum Chordata; class Actinopteri; family Moronidae; genus Dicentrarchus; species Dicentrarchus labrax. The sequence goes on along the minus strand of NW_026136710.1, from coordinate 15,194,701 downwards.
GAACTCAAATTTCCCCACCGTCTCCATATTGTGCCAAAGTCTGATTTATATACTACTTAGACGCGGACAAATGACCAGGAGGCCTCAGGACACCCTTCTTGATAGCAAGTGCTCCTTTCTCCTCTGTCAAGTAGGGGCAGCAGCAGGGATGTTCACCCCCTCTTTCACTTGCCATGGGCTGCCTTCCTGACAACAACCTGTCCTCTTCTCTCATGTTCGCACGCATACGTTTCGGAGTTTTACTCCTAACAAAGCTGTATGGTGATTTCCATCGCTGACAACACCGCCAACACGAAGTTAGCTAACTTAACAAACAGGAATCGGACTAGCCTTGTTGTCGCACCTATCTTCGACGTGCCACCTTAAAAAGCAGCTCGGTGCGTTTTGTTTATATACAGGGGGTCCTCACTTCTGTCGTCTAACGCGTCCACACGGCGAAACAAGCGCTGGGTGGGAACTTAGCAGAGGTTAACAATGTCTACCAGCCAGCAAAGACTGCGAATATCCCCCGTGGTCCCTTACAATTAGCAGCGGAGTCGCCGAAAGTCACAACATCTGATGGTCCCAACAAAGCAGACGGCGTCTAGCCTCTCTGCAACAATGCGCATGCGCCAAGCAACTACAGCTGTAGGTTTGACGTCAGAGGACCGGGGTCCTCAGCGGTCCCAAAATGAAAATGCTTCACATCTGTTTGGCCTTAACAAGTTCAGTTTAGACTAGGAAATAAGACATTGTCTCTCAATATTAACAGTGTGAAACATCATGTGACAGTATGTGTGTATCAGACAGTGTTTGTTTTACTGGCTACTGCTTTCTAGGAATCCTTATAATGAAGCAACTGAAGCAAGAAAGGTAAAAAAAATGTTTGCAAGCATGGACTTGGTTTTAAAATAATCGAATTAATCCCTTTATTTATAATAGGAGGGAATAAGACCATATTCTCCTGATTAAGGTTTTAACTGGTGACCTCACAATTTATTTTTTATTCAACTCACCACTAGGTGGATAGGACTATCATCATTATCATCATCATTATCATCATGATTATTATCATTATCTTTAGTGGCTGTAGAGGGGGAGCTTCCAACAGCGGAAAATCAGCACAGCTTTTCTGTCTGTTAAAAAAAAAATTCTTTTCAGCTTTCCAAGGGTCCTTTTGAGACCCTTTAAAGCAAGGCAGATGAGAAGAAGAAGGCTCTTGTGTCAGTCATCCAGGCTCGCATGGAGAATAGTGACTAAAGAACTAGAATGATGAGATCCTTATAATCTGTTAAAACATGCCAAATGCAAGAAAAAAAGTCATACAATTCAGACCCAGTTATTTTATGAATTTAATAAAATAATAATTAATAATTAAATTTGTGTACTAAGCCAGGATGGCATGTGCCCTTTCTAATGTAACTGCTTCCCTAAGGCCCAAATATTAAGGTCTCCGTCTTTACTTGATTCCAATTTTTTACTTCTCCCTTTGTATTGAACATAAACACATTGACCACATTGGATTTCTTTACTCATTTAGGATGTCAGCAGTAATGTAAGTTGGTTTCTAACTGGCATAAATTGCACAGACTGGTTCATTATCACTAGTTTCATGCCTGCAACATCACTGTTTATGTTACAGTAATTACAAGAACATATAATAATAATAATAATAATAATAATAATAATAATAATAATAATAATAATAATAATAGAACTCTTGCTTCCTTCAATCCACTTATAAAGGCAGAACACTCCATTAATTGTACGAGTCTCTCAAGAATTAAACACACAAAAATGTAATCAGAAGAGGAAACTAATGCATTTGTTTCTGTTTGGTTGGATGAGTTGATGCATTTTCTGACAAGTACAGATGACTTAATTATCAGACATTGTCCTTGAGAGGAAGGACTTTCCACAGCCAGGTGCAGATGATAAATGGGCACATAATTTCACATTACAACAATAGCAACAGACGATGATATTAATCCATAACACAACATTACAGTATACGTCTCATATCCTCATACATCAAAACACCAGAGGAGGGCGGTAGAAGCCTGCAAAAGACTGCATGTCTATGGTGACCAAGTTGTTTATCATTTTAAGCACTATGAAGCAAATATCATGGAAGCAATAAAAGTGCAAAAATGTATCATTTTAAGTCATTATGTCATTTTACCATTAATTTTATCTCAGTCTGTGGATATACATTTACCTCAAACATCAAATAATCTATGACAATAGTCACTCGGGAAATGATGTAAACCTGGAATCTGAAGTCGTTAAAAATCCTCTTTTGAGAAGCTGAGTTGGATTGGAAACATTGCTACCACATTGTCAAATATCAATTATTTAAAGACATTTTAGGAATTTAATTTTCAGATGTTTTGCCACACAGTCGGAGGACTGGTAAAATCACCTTGAAACATCCCCCCTCAGCCCACTCACACTGGCAATCTGATTATCAAAGAGCTATTGTATCCTACCTGATTATCTAGTGCGATGGCAGCCAGTTATTGTATAATACTGCTGCAGAATTGTCCAACACAGTGCATGCTATTTTGAATTAGTCATACTGGTTTTCCTGAGCCAAGAATCAGGCTACATTCAGTGCTGTGCTGGTCTATATAATGACTGCAGTTAGGTTGATGCTGCGATGTGTTATTGTATATAAAAAAAAATATTACATCACTTATAACTGTACTGCTCTTCAGTGTTTTACTGTGTTAGGAAGTTTGACTTTACAGGACAGTTGGTGTACTTTGCTTTGAGCAGCCCACTAGCCACCATCACAGGTGTCTACTCTGCAGGGGTTTGTTCTGGTTTTGAATATTTTAGCTGCTCCGTGGTTCCCTCAGAATGATTGATTGGTTCTCCCTGGCCCACATTAAGTCTCTGCTGGTGACAGTTGGTGCAAAGGCCTTCAGGTGTTCACTCTGGTTAGAGAAGTGACTCTATAGCCGGCAGTTTTGCAATATACTTGCACACTGAACCTAATGTAAGTTGTCTGTTAAATTACAGTTTCAATGGAATAACATTACACACTATATATAAGAATTCTGTATCTGTAATCAGATCTTCCATGCAGTCCGCCATGTTTCTGCAGTACCCCAGAAAGGACAAACCAAACACTGGCTCTAGATAGGACCAGGAGGGTGAAACAAGTGATTTGCAATTTGCAACTATACCTCTAAATCCTACACGCTACACCTTTAATGTTTGCTTTATTTGACATTTTAGTTATATTTTTCCCTTAAAAAAGCCAAACCAACATTCTTTAACTCCTTTTTTCTATCTATATTTTATAGTGTATTAATGTATTCTGTTTCTGGAATAAAAATAATTAAAGGTCCATTGTGTGTGTGTATGTGGATGCTTTGTGTGGACCTTTTTACCGGTTAAAAAAAAAAAAAATGTTTTACCTCTTTCTTTGCATCATAAACCTCCTTGACCAAGGTCTAGAGGGCAGCCGCCTCCCAAGGGCTACTCTCCACTTAGCTCATATCAAGTGTTGTGACACTGTGCCTCATAGTACCTACTAGGGGGAAACGATGCACAAGCTTGAATGGCCGCCAACTTTTTCATGTAGATGGATAGCTACGAATCTCGCCATGAAGGTCACTGGTTTTTCAAACCCATCTCCGCACTGAGATGAACTTTCAGGACTTGATCAGCATAATAGTTTTGTCTGCATATTGCATTGCTATGCTCAAGTGTGTGATCCTCGCCAGTAGGTCATGCCAGATAATTAAACTGAGAAGCTGAAGAAAATTCAATACACTCTATTACAACTGAGGGAGCCTTGGACTCAGGGGAGTCTTTGGTATTCATAGACTGAATATAAAGCTTTTCTAAAGCATCAAGTAGCTCCAACTCCCGCTGGAAACACAAGTCGTTAAACAACTTCAGTGATGTTACATTGCAGATCAGTAAAATTACAATGGCTGAGTGAGGGAACTCCCTGATAAATGTTTAAAAGTGTTGATTATTTTCCACAACCCTCACTCTTCTATGTTGTCAGTGACTTTGAATCTAACTGAGCTGTTAGGAGCTGTGTTAAGTATTCTCAATAACACAACAGGAAATTCATTCATTAGGCTCCACAGCGTGCTCTCTCCATAGATTTAGAATTGCACTCCAGTTAACACTGACTGATTCTCGATGGACAGCTTTTAAAAGGAGGATCAAAAGCGATGCAGCGGAACCAGAGCTATCTTTTTTTATTCCACAAATGCTTTTTACTTGCCAAAACCTGGAGCCTACAATATCTATAAGGGCAACTCATTCACCGACAGTTTAGTCAAAAGATTTTGGTGTCTTTCTATTAGTCGCTAATGTAGCCTCAAGCTGCTAGCATCAAGCAGAGATGAAGAGTGGGCAATAGAGGTCTGTTAAGGTCAGCAATCCCCAGATTTGTTTCATTTTCAGTCTCCACCACCAAGCGATGCTGACTCAAGTGACAAGTTGTAGCAACCTGGTATCTGCATGCTTGCAAGCAGTACACCTTGTTTTATTTTGAGAGCATTAATGAGTCATGTTCAACACGTTACTCGCTGGATAATAAATGAGAACAGGATACTTTGAAAGTAATGCGTGGCTGTTTGTTTAAACTCAATTAGGGGCCTCAGGGTCATTTCACAGTCATCACCTGATAAAGTGCGTCAGTTCACGCACAAGAGAAAGGACAGACTGACAGCTCAGTGAGATCAGGAGCGCTCTCAGCTCCCTTGCCCCGTGTTTTGCTTTTTTAAAATTCTGTTGCTCATTTTTCTTCTATTTCATGATACCATCAACCTGAGCATCCTCTCTGCTTTCCTCTGTGGTAGAGGAGTGATGAAATTACTGACATTAGGTGTAAGCCAGCAAAACATTGAAAAACAACAATGGATAAAAATATAAATACTGTATATTCTGCCAGTCTTATATACTTACCTACATTTTTTAGAGCATTTTTTGTGCTTTGAGTGCCCACATGACATTCTGGCTTCATACGTCATATCTTGTGTCTATTTTTGCAACACCAGTCCACACATGTTCCGTCAAGGTGAACCTTCCTGTGTCTTAGACTGTCACTTTGTCACACCAGACGTCAAGAGTGGAGGCGATGCTTCTGCTCAAACTTTGGAAACAAATGGGTGCACCATCACTCCCCGCTGAAACCCCCCCCGGCTTGTGTGGGCAAGAGTTGAAAACAAGTGACCTTTCGAGGAATGTGACGGCAGAGGGCTGCCAGAGCCCGGTCTGACAGGTCTGCCTCTGATTCTCTCACCATGCAAGCTTGAGCCAGCTCCTTCTGTGGACCCTCCCCTCAACCTCACCGCCATGCATCAACTTGGAGCCAGGCTCTTGACAGCATCACTTCTCCACAGGGCAGTGACTGTGGGAACAGGGTTATACTTTGGTGCGTGTGCAGACACACAGTTACATATACACACTGTTTAACACACTGCCTAACAAAGGACTCCACAGGTTCTCCTGCACAAGCTGGCATTGCTTTTCAACTTACTCGTGGTACTTTAGGAGCTTGGCCTTTGTCTGCCAAGTGGTTACAGAAACAAGATGATCGTGACATGATGATTAGAGCTAGTTCTTATGAAATGCACGAGGTTAAAAGCATATAACGCCTAAGGTAATATATCATTTGTATATGTGGTGCGTGTATTTTTAATGTAATTAGTTCAACTTATGCTGTAGGTCTTTTAAGATAAAACAGTCTCAGTTCAGGGCCTCATGAGACAGAGAAGAGTCTTAATTGAATGATGCAAACCTGCCTGGCTGGAATATATTTCACACAGTTGTTAGACAACAGCGTCAATCAAGACCAATCCAGGTTGTGATGTATTAATTAAACAAAGTGAATGTGGAAGAGCTGATACAAATGAAAGGATTATTTAGTTAAAAAGTTTTAGTTAAAAAACACAGTTTGACATAATGCTCACTACACTTCCCTGGACCACTACCTGCAAACTATTACATTTTTAATTCTAACAATTAGGTTTGGTTGAAGTAGCAGCTCAAATAGGATCAGTTGGACGAACTGCTGAAAAGTGACCCGTCCTGCTGCATTTGCCCCCGGGAGCAGGTGCTCTCCCGGTGGCAGCCGAGCCACACCAGTTAATTAACACCACTCAAGTGTGTCAAGAGACGGGAAGAAAAATTGCTGCTCTTAGCGGTGTCACACCCCGGCCTGCAAGGCATGACAAGAGGGAGATGCAGGGGGAATAACAATGGATTCATTTTAAACATGGTAATAAATTTACGTGATTTTGGAAAAAGTATATTGAAAAGCATAACAGCAGTACAGCTTATTACAACAAAAACACAATGGCAGTTGTGTGTGTGTGTGTATGTGTGTGTGTCTGTGTGTGTGTGTGTGTGTGTGTGTACATGTAATCTCGGGATGCAGAATACAAAATGGAAATGTAAACAGAATAATACACAACCGAGCAGGAGGCTAAAAATAATGGTTGATGCTTTTATTCATTGAAAACTGAATTAAGTTTGGGTGTGCATATTGTGGTAGAGGTCATCTGTAGCCTCTCGGTTAATTTAATTGCTGTGGTTCTTGTGGTACGCAATGTTCTTTAGCACTTGTCTCAGTTGTTTGCCGCCCACAGTTCACTTTGATCTCCAAGTAAGCAGTATCTGAGCTGCTGAATATTTTTACATCAGGTGACATTACTTCTCTGATGCACCTCCTTGAAAAAGTGCGGGTATATATATATAATCCTCCGCCAGCAAATCTGTTCCTAAAGCAAAATGTGTGTGGTGTGATTGACATGATGTGGTTTGCTTTCCTGATCAGCAGCAGTGACCATTACGAGAGAAAAAACATGCTTAAGAACATCAGAGAGATGGAGAGCAGCTCCCAGTTGGTGTCTGCAAGCTGTCATGTTACCTTCATCTGTCTTCAAGCCCAGGCTTCTTTTCAATGACACAAAATAATTACACAGTCAGCCGCAACACAGAGTACTCAAAAAAATCTGTCAAATTCATGTGACCACAGTTATAGCCAATAAAGTCGTTCAGATTCCTTTATTTTTCTAGAAAAATATTTTACATTAGAAAACACACTTTGAAATATACACAGTCCACTTGGTTTTGCAGTAACCATGGAACATCTCAACTCAAATATATCGGTGTCTATATTAAACTGTAGGTAAATATATCAGCAATAATTAATCCAGATGCTATCTCGTGAGGTCTGCCAACGACGCCACCAGGAGACGGATTGATGAAGGAAATCGTCCAGCAGTGAGGATAACGGCTCTGTGAACGATAATCTGATCAAAGCAATAGGGACTCACAATCTATCCATTTTTATTACAAAAAATAAAATAAAAATACAACAAAACCAATACTGCCTCTGATAATGGCATGGAATGCTTCTGTACCAGAGCTGAAAATGATGAATTCATGGAGATACAGTGCATGAGCAGCAGTTCCTCAAAGAGCATGGGAGGACTAAGTAAGGGATTTAAGCTAATGGTGCTAAGAATAATGGCGTTAAGTGACACTGGGAAAGTCTTGAACTTTCTCTGTCATACAGGAAGTCACTAATTGGTCTTATTTCCCACAGCCAAGGGCGCCCTTTTCCTCACGTAGCTGCCTACCTGTTTACAGCCCCCGATGCCATTCATCTACCTGTCGACATCCACACAAGCCATTCATTTGTACTCCGTCAACATCCCATGGGGCCATTCATGTGTAAAACTCTCTATCTACTCTAAATCCCAGGGTACTTTTCACCTGTCTGCCTAGATACATACCAGGTTGTCAGTCAACTGTCTAACTACAGTATCTATATACCACATGTCATTCTTTGCCCTGGTTAGAGTCTCTCAGGCTGCTCTTACTGTCAGGCTGAGTTAAAATATTCTTTCTCTCGGATTGTAGACTCAAACCCCAACCGCACTCACAGCTGGAAGCTTCACTGCAACCAGCCTAAACTTAAACAGAACCATCTGATTGGTGGTGAACGCTGGTACACAAAAGTTCTACTCGCCAGGCACAATTTAAGGAGTTTTAAATTGTTTTTGCTTTCCTGCCAAGTTTAAGATGAGAAGATCAATCAGGACCTGGCTTAGCTTAGCTTAGCACGAAGACTGGAAACAGTGGGCGAACTGCTAGCCTGGCTCTTCCTGGAGGTAGCAAAATCCAATTACCAGTACCTCACTGTAAAAACACATTTTAAACGTCAGTTGTTTTTTTTTTCCATGAAGAGAACTGTTCAGCTGTTTCCCCAGCCGCTCGCTGTAGCTTAATATTTACCAGACAGACATGACAGTGGCACTGATATTCTCACCTACCTCTCGGCAAGACTGCGAATAAGCATATTTAATTTCCCAAAATGTCGAACTATTCAGGATGCCATTCTACTGTTTAAAGATTACAGCCCTGAATGCCATTTACCCACATCCCAGAATGCAATTTATTATTGTTGTAAACTTGTTGTACATGAAAAAAGCCATTATGCTGTTGGAATACTGTAGTATTTCACATGAACATGGTTCCGAACACTCAGTTAGCTTCCTTGCAACCATGAGACAGTTCAGCCATTCAAGAAGAAACCAAGAGATAGAACTTGTGGTTCTGTGTAACTCAATTTGTAAAGCACGGTATTAGCATTATCAGTGGATCGATGCCTATAAGATATACCCAAGTATGATAATATGGATGTATATATGTATATGTATATGTATGTATGTACTACCCATACTGCAAGGCGCTTTAGATGACCATCAAAGGGCGTGTGAAATAAATAACAGCAAAATAATAACAAAACATACCAATTGATATTTATATGAACAAAATTTTCCAGTTTGTATTCAGTGTCCACTGGCCCTCCACCAAAGAGTCTCTTTTTCGCCCCTGGCTTGAGAACTCTGTCCCCTGCTTTGGCATCATAGCAGTTCAGAGTGGAGGGCCAGCGAGAGCGTCCAGAGAGGTGGCAGCAGCCACAGGGGTGATGGGGAGGGGCGGGCGCCTAAAGGCGAGGCAGTGTCAGAGGTGCAGGAGCACACCTCATATCCATTCTCTGCGTGGTCCGGGTGATGGTGCACGTTGCCTCTCGTCTCTGTGCTTTTGGGCTCTGTGTCTGGAGAGTCCGACTGCATCTCGGTGCAAAGCAGCCAGTCTTTAGCGATGAGGCGGGGGTAACCCGCCTCCACCTCCATGTCGCTGCTAGGCACTCGCCAGTACTCCTTCCCCTTGAAGAAATAGGACGAGCCTTTGGAGAGAGAAGGCACAGAGTTGGTATTAGTGTGTGTGTTGAGATACAGCAAAATACAATAGAAGAACAATACTGAACAGAAATAAATACTAACTTCACTTTGTATTTGCCCCTTAAAGCAGATGAAAGCGTAACAAGGATGCAAAGTAAGTATTAAAATACAGCAAACATATATTAGCAGGATTATTGGGAAAGGCAAATGTATAACTAATAATACGGATGATCTTTTCCCGTTTCCGATTATCTTTGCTTCCCCTCCAGCACTGTTCTTACCATACCATTGCTCTCCTCTTTCCAGTATATTTATTATCTATCTCTTAAACCTGTGATCTCTCACTCACTATTCACCACATCTTCCCTGTTCTCTCCTCTCCTCTTCCATCTGTCTCACTGTTCCCTCTTTATCCCAGGCTTGTGGATGCAGCCTGGAGGCAGATAAAGGCTTGATGTGGCTCCAGTTTCCTGGTCCAAAGGTGTGCCTATATGTGAATTTGTATGTTCCTGAATATACATACATACATGCATTTATATGTGTCTTCCCACCAAACTGGGGATTATGCTGGAAGTGGGACTGCCCGTTCCTTTGCAATTGGCTTGTTCCCACACACACACACACACACACACACACACACACACACACACACACACACACACACACACACACACACACACACACACACACATCAGAGAGCTTGGAGCAGGACCTCTGAAGCTGGCGGAAGCTCAGACACAACACAGACCTAAACACCTGACAGGGAAAAGAGCTTCCACAAATACAGCTGGGAATTGCTAAAGGGGAGAAAGGTGATGTTGCTTGCTCCCATTGAGAGTTGCCTGAAATAAAGACTGAGTATCTCCTGCTAATTAGTTGTTTTTGTGCCAGTTTTGAACACCTACAAGTGCTTTATCAAAGCCTAATATGCACAGCCAACTGCTGAGGCATTCCTTAAAGGGTATTTGCTTGGTGAAGGCTGCCATTACAGTCGAGCAAACATTTCTAATCCTTATGGGAAGGTTATATGTCCTTTGCATTTGACCTACTGTAATTGCTTAGGAACAGCAGGCAACCTTTCTGCACCACCTGGGGACCAACTCCAGATGAGGCCCTCGTCAAACAAAATCAGAACCAAGCCAATATAATAATTTGTGTCATTTTCTTAGACAAAATATTTGATATTATCTATCTCTTGTTCACTGAATGAATACATTACTCCTTACACTTATTTTTTGTATGACATCTATTTTTTAATACTTTCAGTCCAAGGCCAAAAACTGTATTTTTTATGATTTTATTTGAATGAATTTCATGAATTTAAGTTTCCCTTTAAATATTTTGTCACAAGATGTACATTTGAAAATTCTGAAGGTTTCAAATATGATAGGTCATACTTTTGGTATAAAAGCATAATGACCAATTTTAGCTTTTATGTGTCATAATGACATCTTTGAGATGAGCGTTACATAGCACAGAACCTGCCCTCCTCAAGGTAACCAATGACCTCTTCCTAGCAGCTGGCAGGGGAGAGATTTTAACTCTTTTAGACCTAGGTGCAGCTTTTGACACAGTAGATCATGCCATTTTAATTGACTCTGGCATCAAATACACCACACTTGGCTGGTTTTATTCTGACCTCTTAGAGAGAACCTTCTCGGTATTCACAGGTAATTACTCATCATCTACAACTCGCATTACCTGTGGGGTACCACAAGGTTCAATTTTATTTTAGGTCCAATTTTATTTTCCATCTATATACTTCCTCTTGGACAAACTATCCAAAGTCATAATGTCTCTTTTCATTGCAGACGGCACACAGATATACCTTCCTCTGAGACCTGCTGACCCAAGAAGCCTAGCTGCTGTTTTAGATTGTCTCAGTGATGTCAACTGTACAACATTTCATTTAACTCAACGACTCTAAATAGGAAATCATATTGTACAGTCCTCCAAACCACATAAATACCATTCAGAATGGCCTTGGTCCCTTCTCCTTCCAAGCTTTGAACCACATATCAACAAAGTTATCCAGTCCTGTTTTCTTCATTTAAGAGCTGTCTCTAGAATCAAACCAATCCTCTCTCACCCTGACCTGGAAAAAGTAATTCATGCACTAATTTTCTCCAAATTAGACTACTGTAAACTCCCTCCTCTCTGGCATAAACCAAAAGCCACTCTCTCGCCTCCAACTAGTTCAGACTGCAGCAGCCAGGCTTCATACTGGTTTGAACAGAAGACATATGGGCAACAATTTCAGGAACTCTTTATATCCTCTTTCCTTATTAATAAGAACGGGAAGCAATCAAACATGGTGGCTCATTTCACTTTTAAGAACCAGAGACATTATACATTAGTATGTTGATCGGCAGCAAGATCATCGGTTCATGTGCAAGTCTCACCGAACCGTGGACCTGATACTGGCATTCTTCTGGGATCTGTTTGACAGGTTCAGCTGGAATTTCAATGAATGTAAATGTTCTGGCCTGTTTAAAAATGTTACGTTCATCCCCATATGATGAAACTGAATATTTTTATTATTTTATTCTCTACGCAATGAAAATCTTAATGCTCATTACGGTTAACATTATTTAAGACTTTCACTGACAGTATGACAGCTGCCTTACTGATTTATTTCATACCTATGATTCATTAAGTCTCATACTATTATCCACTGCATCCTCCTATGCTGCACAATGATTCAGTTATAAAACAGGCTCTCAGTTTCAAACCTATTTAGCAAGTTCCAACTATGAGACAACATTAAAACAAAAAGGCTGTAGGCAAAAATGCACAAAATTATTTAAAAGGAACAACAAGGAAGCATCAAACTGAAACTATTCAGTGAAACTCAACAACTTTTAAATGACCTTTACATCCATCGAAACATCCGGCCTCTTGCACACAACTGTGTTTATACAATACAGTTCAGTGGTACTGTACATTCTGATTAGTTTTTCTTGTTATTGCAATTATTTTTTCAGTACACAATTATAATGGCTGCTCATAATGGGTAATGTCATGCTAATGCCACACATAATTACACAAGGCCAGCTGTGAGCTCACACGGACACACGCACACATATTTTCACTCTTGCGTATGTGCATGGGTTTTATAGAAGGCCCTAGACATTTTATAGGAGGTAAAAGACCAGAATGTTTTACAAGCACAGATGCACATAGTCTTTAAAGATTACTGACAAGGCAGATTGAGGCGTGACATGCTCCAGTAATGATCACATTACCCCACCTCCTACCATCCACAGAACCAAAGGGGGGGGGTTTGGGAGAAAGTTTGAGGGGGAAGTGAAGGAGAGAGATAGGAAGGGAGGAAGACATGCATCAACACACATGCACTAATTGAATAATATAAACTAAGTATGTATTAGAACTAATGCATTTTATTGGTGTATCAGTTGTTAATTTAAATTGTTAAGTGTCAATATCACCTTGGGATTCCTTTAATGATTATAATGACAAAACTATTTTACTTAGGTGGACACTCGAGTAAATGCCTGACAGCATTAGTTGTACATGGATGAAATCACAAAACATTCTAACGAAAAAGGTCACCAGTAATGGCCGATGATTTTTTTCCCAGTAACCGTCCATGGCTGGGTCAGTGGTTGACCATATGTCATAAAAACCTATGAGCCAATATTTGGGATAAAGCAGAGAACAATACTCACGTTGTCCATCTGGCACTGACACTTCTTCCCTGATGCGTTTCAAAAATTTCAGAGACTATAATCATATTTTGGAACCAGTTTAATGATATATTAACAGGAGGCAGTGCCCATGCTGCCACAATGAAACACTTCTCATGCGCGACCACTCAGTCACGACAGACGAGCAGGACACACAAAAAAAAAAGAAAATAAGAGAGAGAAGTCTTGGCTGTGGTCACTGAGAGCCACAATCAGCTCAAATGCTGCAGGCTGCGGTCTGTGTGAGGATGGTACTCACACAGCGAGGTTTAACAAACAATTCAGGCTGTGAGTGGACATGAGCAGAAACAACTTGGGAGCGTGATAAAATACCTGTTATTCCCAGCGTAGGTGCTGAGGAGTGAATGCTAAAGCGGAGGGCACTATAGTGAGGACAAGTGTTCAGCTAAAACAACTACTAAAAAATCTGAAACACTGTCATATTGTAATGCTTAAAACATATAAATACTCTGATAATCGCTGCGTTTTTTGTTTATAACAATTTTTGTGCTCCACTTAATACAAAGGATCACATGACTTGTATGATTAAAACTGTCATCTGAATGCAGCTTTCCAGTGTTATGAGGACCTACTATTGATTGCAGTGTATTAGTAATAGCTTCTTCCTTTGTGTATTTGAGTCACAGCCAGCACACTCACAAATTATTATCAGAACAGAAATGTGAAACACAGACATACACCAACACACACACACACACACACACACACACACACACACACACACACACACACACACACACACACACACACACACACATCACAAACAAGCTGGAATAATTAGTTTGCAAAGTCATTTACTGCTTGCAGTTGGCCCCGTTTTCAACATATCATTTTTTTACCCCAACATTGTCATTTGTGTTGGTGGAAGTTCAAAGCCAACTTGGATAATAATAATAATAACAATAATAATTGACATATATAATTAATATTGTGTAATCAAACAGTTGCGTATCATCCAGCAACCCTCCACCAACTCCTGAGAGAAATATCTGCATCTTTAGCAGCAAGCTAGCTGCTGAGTGAGGAATTGTTGTGAATCTGTAGAGCTTTTTGCACTAAAAAGAGCTGCCTGCTGAGTCTGAAAATGAGCCTGATGAGAGCTGTGAATCAAGCAGTGAAAAACAATGAGCTGAAAGATGCTAAAACGCTCTGAAGAGCTGAAAGGAACTGTAGTCTGGTGATATCGAGAGTGTAGAGAGTCATTTGATCTATTGTTGATACAAAAATATTGATTTGTGCAGCTTTAAATCTTGCAAATACATTTCTAAAAAGGGTAAATGATCATTCATGCTACACTGAGTGTGTAAGTAATATGACATATTTTCCGAGACATGGGATAGTTACATAACTTAACACTGACATAAGGAGTGTGAGCCAAATCAAAATAGGACCCAAAACATATTGCAGTCTCAACCTGCCAGTAGATGAATTCAGGAAAGAAATGAACAACTAAACTAACAATGAGCACAGCAAAGCAGAAAAATGCAGATGTTAGTCTGAATAGCTCAAATTAGTCTCCATTTGCATATTTGCATTGTTCAGTCAGTGCAAATGGATGTTTACGGTGCGCACTGGTGTGTGTATTTGTGTGTGTGTGTGTGTGATGGTGATGGAGGGCTGGCTGAGGAGGTGAACGACTGTGGGGTAAGTGATGCTGATAGTGTGAGGACTGCACTGAAGCTGTACGCCAGGGGGCAGTCTGTAAAATGCATGGCTGCCCAAAAGTGGTAAAATCAGCAGTTTTCTTTCATTGGCTTTGGCTCTGGTGCCATTCAGGTCTTTTTACGGAAGACAACTGACTGCTCAACTGTTCACGTGACAAACTTCACTTTTCTCTTGGAGCAGGAAAAGGCAGAGTCACATCATAAGATGGATTTTAAAGGTTAATGTAGGAGGAACATTCTCTGTTAGACCTCCTTAATTAGATTAGTGATCTTGTCATCCCATCTCAAGTGTTTTTTTGAAATACTGTGCCCCCCATGAATCTGACTGACTCCACTGAGCTCACAGTGGCAGCATGGATTAATAAGGGGAGACCGGCTTGTGGATTCATAACACCCAACACGGCTCTCCACTGTGTTTGCAGTGTAAAGGTCAAGGCTGTTGTTAGCAAGCTGAGAATCCAGTCTTACAACCTCTTTCTGGTAGACTGACTCAGTGTTTGTAATCTAAAAAGTTTGTTGCCTGGAAACTTGAACATCTTGCATCCAAAAGTTCCTAAAGGCAAATGTACAACTGTACTGTTTATTTTCCATAACCACAGCTCACTTTTTATGGGTCAATGATTATTTTTATTGTGTATGAACACATATATTTAAGCCTATATACTGTAGCCAAAAGAGTATTTGTGTAGACATGTGTGTGTAGATAGTATAGTGTTCAACACATTCCAAAATGTTGCTGTAGATACTAATATGATCTAGTTGTATGCTCAGATAAGCCAAGCTAATTGTTTGTAGCCTTTAGAAGCAGAGCTGCCAAGTGCTGCTGCATAACATCCACTTCTGCAGAACTCCACACCAACAGTTTGCTATGTGTATTTTTCATATGAAATTAGTTGTTTCCAACGGCAAGTAAAGACTACCTGAGGGACTCAATTTTCCCTGATTTTTCACAGTTCCCTTTAGAGCCACATAAGGCCTTATAAACCTTTACAACTGGGTGGATTTGTAGAACTTTTTTCAGCTGTCTGCTACATCTGGAAATGAGCTTGATGAAAGCTGTCAGTGTTAATCAAACAGTAAAGTTGCAGGCTATAAAACCAAAACAATGAGCTGAAAGCTGCCAAAACACTCCGTAGAGCTTAGAGCCACATAAACCTTTATTAACCTGTCTTCATATTTTTCCACTGTTTGTGGCAGTGTTAAAATTGTGGTTTATTTCAAAACTAACTATATAGGTACAGATCATAAAAAACAAAATGTTTCAATGCCCCCCTTTATTGAATCTCCTTTAAACCTGTCACATAACCAGCTGAGTCAGTTAAGTTTAAGTAAAATGGCAAGTAAAAGATCGATTTTTATGACTACTCACCATCAGACCACCTCATGGCATCATCCAGATTTGGTGGCAGCCCCTTCCAAAGCGTGCTGTCTTTAGGGTAGCCCAGGTCCATACGTCTGAGGTGGTCATCGTAGCGCCAGTAGTGGTTGTCCTTGAAGAAGTAGGTTTTGTCGTTGTGTAGCCAAACAAAGGCAGCATCAACGCTATCCAAAGGTAGGCCGAAGTCACTGATAGAACGAGGGTAACCCTCCTCCACGTTATTGTCTTTAAATACCCAATACTTCAGACCTGAAAGGGTGGATACAGAGGTCACAGTTAAAGGAAGAAATAAAATCTTTATAGTTTGGAATTTATCCACCAAATTACAACAGAAACATTTAAAAACACATCAGTGTTGATTGTGCTTGATGCGGTGTAGCAAGGAAGCAAAGACATGCTTAGTTAGTCATTTAAACCCACAAAGATAAATACAAACTGAATGTTAAGAGAAATGTGAAATCAGAGACCTTTAAAAAAGACTATTTTGTGGTCCCCAGGCCTCTCATACACAGCATCCACGCTGTCCAGATTGGGTGGAAGGCCCCTCCAGAAGCGATGGATCTGAGCCGGATGCAGAGACACCAGGTGCTTTTCTCGAGTTAGTCGCCAAAAGTACTTCCCTGTGACAGACAGGAAGTGGTTAGAGCTTGGAACTTCTTCACAATATCCTGTAGGAGTCTACAAGAAAAGACATGTTTAGTTAGGACACATCATATTGCACGTCCTACCCCTAAGTGATCATTTTGTTACCTTTGTTTGGCTTCTTTTGCCTACCTGTGAAAAACAGTATTGGGATATATAAATAGCTGCGCTTGTGCTAAGAAGAGAAGTGTAACTAATTAGCAAGAATGGGATCTTTAGCCAATACACATCATGTACTGTATGTTTTAAGAAATAGTTTTCTTTATCTAACATATTTTGGCTGATGAAAGCTCTCTTGCTTTATAAATATATAAGGCACGCCGACCAATAAGCCAAAAAGATCCATTTTAAGCTCAGCAGATAATAAGTGTACAGCAAAAACAGTGTGGCCCTATGGGACCATTTTGTTTAGACTGCAGAATATGTGATGGTGTGTGAGCCTGTGATACGAGCCCTGGGAGGCACACATGGCTTAGCTTTCTATTGATCGCTGGAGCCACCATTCTGTCCTGTGCCCGAGCCCTGTCCCTTCCTCTTTCACTTTATCTCCTCTCCATTCACCTCGTTTTCTCTCTTTTCTCTCGCTGTCACTCTCCATCTATCTGTCTGTCCGTCTGTCTCTCTTGTTTACTTTCTCATTTTAAGCTTGAATACCTTTGAAAAAGAAGGCCTCCCCTCGTATTTGGGCCACGGCATCAAAGTGACTGGTGCATCTGTCTGGGGCATCTCGCGCCAGCCTGAGAAAGGGAAAGTTGGAGGACGAAAGAAGGAAAAGTTGAAGAAAGGAGAATAAA
The DNA here is from genome assembly GCF_905237075.1 of Dicentrarchus labrax. Classification (NCBI taxonomy): domain Eukaryota; kingdom Metazoa; phylum Chordata; class Actinopteri; family Moronidae; genus Dicentrarchus; species Dicentrarchus labrax. The sequence goes on along the minus strand of NW_026136710.1, from coordinate 15,177,289 downwards.
GAAAGACGAAAGAGAAACAGACACTAACTTCAATTTCATATTCTGAACATTGAGTGAGGCTATGTACATACCTACCTGATGTTTTACATAAAAAACTTCAAACAAATTCACTTATTGTAAGGTATGCGGTTCACGAAAAATAGACCCAAACCAGTTTAAGCCATTTGCATAAAAAAACAACAGCTATGCACTAATTGCAACCACCTATCGAGAGAGTCTGAGTGTGTGCATGCATGTGCATGTGTTTCCTTCAATTAAATAGGCTAAACATTAGGTGAAATGCTATCACGCTGACACGGTGAGGTCCCCCAGTGCATTTATCCCTGGGGCTAATAAGTGATTTAAGGCACTGACGTGGTTCGCCTGCCAATGATGAAGCCATTAGCACCACAGGGCTGCCACTGTGAGTGGGAGGCCGCCCTCGTCTTATCAACAAAGATCTCCTTTCAGAGCTCTATTAACACAACACCTCTGCCTAGCGGTCAGCATTTGTGACCCTTGTCAAACATAATACAGCTTTTCCATGTATCAGGACCAAACAGAGATGGTGAAAAATGAGTAATGAGGGCAGCCAATACTCGTGAGGAAAAGAGGGTTTTATATGCCTGTTTAGTTTAGAGCTGATGCGTAGTCTTTGTGTATTAGTGTGGGTGTATTCGTGGAGGCCAGCAAGCATTGGGTGTTGTTGCTAGTGTAGTTTGAAACACAGTTTGATCACTCCCTAAGCAAGCTGCCCTCTCTTGATCCTATTAATTCAAGAGACAAGTTAACTCACTTTACCTCTAAAGCAACCAGGCTCTGTTTAATGTTTATTAGTAATTAATATCGGATCTGTAATGTTAGCACTATGGCAAGTTAATAAAAATACAAAGGTGTTGTTTAGTGCATAAATGTATATAAATAAATATTCAAAATTGTACTGTGCTGGATTTTTTGCCCTGCCAGTTGATGTACATTATGAAAAATATTCAGCCTCAGCAATGCAACAATAATACAAATAAGACATTTCCTGGTCACATGACAGCCTACTGCTGTGAGTAATTGTGTGAAAATGCAGAAAAAAGACCCCTGAATCCAGGTCATCACTCAGAATTCACTTATGGTTCATGTGCTGTGTAGTCTGACTGACACGCTGCACTGCTGCACAGGGTGGTCTGTCCAAGTCTTTGGTCCAGAGTGAGATATCTTTACAGCTAGTGAACCGATTGTACCACTGATGGTAATTACATTTTGTCTCCATCCTATTTCCTCTAGTGCCATTACTCTCACCTCAAGTTGTCACTGGACCATTTTTTAAGGGGAACTTTAGTGATCTTTCCCTACCACTTTCCAGAATATCCACCTATACATATCCACTTATCTTAATTAAATATTTATGTTGCATCATCTATTTACAATTTTGACTCTTACATTATCTCTCTCTTTAATAACCCACTAATGCCAAATGACCAGTAACGCACAAATAATATAAAAATAGAGAAACATATAGACATATGCGGATGAAACACATACCATATATTGTGGCAATCCATCAGCACATTTTTTCATGTGCACATTGCCATGACAATGAGCACACTCAAAGAGTGAGCTGAAGAGCCATTGACCTGTGTGTGGAACACTTAAGCCAATCTTTATATTTTTCAAATTCTCCTAGAGCAGTGATTCTCCACCAGAGGTACATGTACCCGTATATACTTGTGAAGATGCCAGGGGGTATGTAGAAACATTGGAGAGTCACTCAATTAATATGAAGAAATTGAGATTATGATTTGATAAAAATACAAATAAATCCACATTCAGCTGTAACACATGAACAACATGCATCCAAAAGTTCCTAAAGGCAAATGTACAACTGTACTGTTTATTTTCAATAACCATAGCTCACAGCGATGAGAGCGTGAGAAAACTAGCACGTAAGCAGAGAAGTTAAAACAGTTAACTAAATGGATAAGTAACAGATGGTTGGAATTGTTCGCACGTCAAATGGATAAACAGTTGACAAAGTAGGCTAAAAGCAATGAATAAATTGTCAGAATAGATAGGTAAAAGTAATAGGAATGGTTCATAGTTAGCAAAAATAATTCAAAAACAGTTAAACAGCTAAAAGTAATAAATGGGTAAAACAGATGGTTAAAAAGGATAAATGTAAACATAGTTCATGTTAAATGTAATTAATTAACAACTGAAGTAGTTGGCTAATAAACTGTGGAACTATATCGCTAATAGTAATGGATAAAAAGTTTAAATTGTTATTTTAAAATAGTAGATAGTTAAAACAGTTGTCTAGTAGGCTAATGAATAATAATTTGCTGAAATGAATGAAGAGACGATAACAGCGACCATTAGATCCACCTTTCTATCATTAGTTAAAAAAATATTTAAAATCAGTTCAAGTGAACATTTGGGAGAGGACATGATGTGTGCACGAAGGGATACTTGAGCTCAACTGGCAGGATCGTTGGCAAGAAAGGTTGGAAACCCTGTCCTAGAGGCTCCACACTGCAGCATTTAGGGGCTGTTAGTGAGTCTTTTTTACTTTAAACTGCCTTTCCGTCTTCATATACAGGGGACATTTACTACAGCCTATGCATCACCATATTCACCAAGGCAGTGGACAAACACACAGACACAGACACACACACTTTGTGTTCTGATATTTTCTTGATTATATGAATTCTAATGTTTTTTTTTTCTTTTCACTCTATAATTTCTTAATGCTTTAGCAATATTATCATTGTTACACTCATGCCAATAAAGCAAATTGAATTGAAATTGAAATGAATAGGGGCCTGAGGGCGCTTGGAAAAGAACAAACCACTAGTGTGTGTGTTTGAGAGGGCCAGATAAGGAATGTAGTGTTTGACAGTCAGAAAGGTTCTTGTGTGGCACTATCAGATCTTACTTACAGGAGAGTGGATCTGTTTTCAGGAAGGTCCAGCAGGACAGGAGGTTCAGCCGTCTGGGAGGGGCTGCCTGGTCGATTTGTATGGGACACTGAGTCTCTAACACCTAGGGAGGATACGTGATAAAAGAACACACAAAAGACAAGGCAATTAATTGTGTATCTGGCTCAGCTGCTTTCCATAATTTTATATAATCGTTTTGCAAACTTGTGTGGGGTATTTCTTTTCTTTTTTCTTGTTTTCAGTGGATGGGTGTACCCTCATACCGTAGAGCTGCCAGACGCGGACCTTGTCTTCATAGGGTAGGTCGTATTTCAGAGGGTCTCCTACAGGACCCTGGTAGTACGGTCTCATGATGGACTCAATGGCTGAGGTGTGGACCAGGCCGATGGCATGACCAAACTCGTGGACAGCGACCGCAAATAGATCCATCCCATGAGAGTCTGACGGAGACAGATAAAAGGAGAGAGACACAAAAATCGTCATTTGGCAGCATGTTTTTATACATCTTATAATGATATTTGGAATTCCTTACCTCCTTCAAAATGGATAAATTTAACCATTTTGAACTCAGTTAAAACTGATCTTTAAAAGAGGATTTGACATGTAGATGTGTGTGTGTGATAGGGTATCTTTCATGAGGGGTTTCTGGTATCTTTATTTTATTATTGTTTGTCTTTCGATGTTCAGCTATATGTAAATGATGGTATGTGCCATAAGTTGTTATAGTCTGAAAATAAACATAAAATAAATGTTTGTGTCATGCACTTGCATTTGAAACAACGATTTGAAACTGGAATAAAACCCTCCAATTTAGAAAACCGCTAATTTCCCTGCACCGTTTAGGTGAGCAGTCAGTTTAATCAAAGAAGCAGCAACAGAATGCTGGACACAGCGTATTTTTCTCTCCTCCAATCTTTTATACCCAGCCTAGTAGTAAATTACTTGACAAGAAAATTGCAAACTAAAAATCTTTGACACAGCTCTTCTTTCCTCCCCCTCAACATTTCATAAAAAGATTCTGCACCCTTTTGTGGCTGTAAGAGGAAACAACAGACACAAATATTGTGAAAGGTGTCTTAAACAGACATGATAATAAAGGTTTTCACTTGGGGGAGTATTAGTATCTTTTATAAATCATGAATTACTTTTAGTTTAACTGCTACTATCTCAGCGTCAGCCTTGACAGAGATCACCTTGCTGTTTAAAGTTTGTGACTTCTGTAGAACCAATACAACCCCTGTTTGCATGTGTATCCCTTTTATGAGTGAACTCTATAGGTTGCAACTTAAGAGGCGTGACAGACAGCTCTGGTGGCTGTGAGTGCTGTTAGGCATGTGGGGTAGTGAGATAACTATGGTAATACTGCCTGAGCACCTGGGCTGCCAATCAAAACCTGAGTGCGGAAAGACACCTAAAGAGTCTGCAGGCTATTAAAGCACATTTCCCTCGATGTTCAACTAAAGAAGAAAAGGAAAAGCCTCCAAAAACTCCTTGTCTGGCTCTGCTAAGCAAGACAAAACCTGGGGTTTAGAGATTTAGATTTGCAAAATATGTGAGTGCTAGCGTGTCGAGCCAAGCTAGCTTAGGGCTCCTTGGTGGTTAGGCTGAAGTCTGCATTCTGTTAACCTTATGTTGGCCTCGACTTGGGAACATCTAAGCGCTGTGCTCTGTCAAAAGACAAAGGACAATTGGAGACATGCACTTGTGCTTACAACACCTGGGATGTTCAGAAGCCAAATGCCAACTCTAATCTACAGGAGCACATGGTGCAGAGAGGAAAGGTGGATAAAAGGAGGGATCAAGGGGGAGAGAACAGGGATTCAGAACAAAGTAGGTACCATGTCATCGTATTTACAGTCCATCAGAGGTTGGCGGAAAAAAATCCTAATGCCTGCGGACAAAGTCAGAGGCTGAGAGATTTAGGTGGATGAACGAGACTCATTGAGTTAGACACTCGTGGCACACAGACAGGGAGCAGGAAGGAGAGAGAGAGAGAGAGAGAGAGAGAGAGAGAGAGAGAGAGAGAGAGAGACAGACAGACAGAGAGGTTTAGAGTAAACAGACTGCACGGTAGATGGCGTAAGCATATATCCAACTAACAGAGCTGTTTTCAAGGTATCATAAGATATTGTTTTTTTGAAAATCTCATTACACTGATGCACAGTAAATGTAATATATTAAGGGGGTACTTCTACTTTGGATATAGCATGATGTACCTAGAATGCTACAAACATAGCCTGCAGCATTGAGTTAAAAGTTTAATAAGGATGGCGTACCATACGGTAGATGGAAAGAAGCAGGAGCACAACTAGCCGAGGGCTATCCTTTTCATTTGATGTGAATCCTTGCATTACCTTGCGCCATAATGACTCTAGAATCAATATGTTTATCAGAATATTAAAGTTATATAACTGTTTCTTTTTTACTATAGGTAAAGGAGGTCAAACAAAGTGCTGAGATGAAACGACACATTCGCTTTATTTGTTCATGAGCGTGTAGATGAACAGAGGATGATGACACAGCAAATCCAGCAGCAGCACCCCCCCCCCCTTGCAGTTTTTAATCGCAGGTCAGGAAATATGTTGGATTTCCTAATATGAGAGATGAAAGAAAGCTTAATATGAGTTCCGTTGCTCGCAAACACCGTCATGACAAAGTGTTGTGCACTCCTAGTTTCGCAGTGACAGAGATTCTGATTTTGTTTTTTAGAAAAACATTGATTCCAAGAGTTTAACACGGCCAAGGATAAACATTAAGGGTCATCAAGCATTGAGGAAGAATAGTCAGTATGTATTGGTTGTTTTTGTTTGGTGTCACTAAAACAATTGATTGAGCTCCCTAAAATTCCATACAGGCGATATCTGCAGGCACAGCTGACCCAAATGTTTCTTTCCTGCATTTTTTACCCTCAGATTGAGGAAGCCATTAGTCTTACAATACCCTATTGGACAGTGCATTGAAGGCTTAATTTTACTTTATGCTCCAGTGCAGCTCAGACCCTAATACTTATACACTAAAAACTCAAATGGGACGCTGATCATAATATTAATATTCCTGAGGAGGAGAGAAGTCAGATTTATCATATGTTACAGCGTTATGGTAGATTAAATTTGAAAAAAAAAATCAGAGAAAATGTACATGGGGGACATTTTAGAGTTTAAAACAACATTTGTCAGTGCTCTCTGGTGGACAAACCATGTAATGGTGCTACTGTTTTGAAATGACTTCCATCAAAACTTCATCATCCTTGTGCTGCAATTTCTTGTTAGTTATCTTCCAGGATATAGGCAGAGAATCGGCCGATAACATCCCCCATGCGAATGTACTGGTCAGTTATTAAATTAAACTTTCCCTTTTCAGCTAGTCTGTATGTGTTTGGATACACTTCCCCTCTCTGTGATTTTGGCCTGCCCAAGGGAAAGTGGATACAAAGAGCTATTATGTCATGTCAAAAATTAATTGAGAGGACTGGAAGTCTGCATCAGCTCCTTTTGTGAATATTTAGTGTGTTAAATTAGGCAAGTTGGCAGCGCTAGAAAAATGATCCTTTAAGCTACAGAACAGACTGGATGGCTGCTATACAAAACAGGAGATGTGGGACTGTCACATCAATGGGTTAGATTTAATGAATACGTTTGCAACAATGGGCGGCAATCAACATGTAGGTGCATCTGGCTCAAAACCATCAATGCGTAAACGGTGAGGAAGAAGGGACGCAAATGGTTGCGTTTCCTGACCAACAGAATCAAGCCAGCACATAAAAAGAAGACAAAATGAAAAAGAAGCAGATTTTTCTTAACATTTAAAATCCTGTATTGTTTACATTTATGTTTACCAGCTAGCAGTATTCTTCTTCCCTGCCTTTGTTGGGGCATTGCTGCATTTCTTGGTGCATAATCGCCACCTGTACATCAGTTGAATAGTGTGACTCCATTTGAAGGAATGTGTCTCACTTCACCTGTGCACTGATAAACACAACGGGGACCCACTCACAGCGAAACAGCTTCATACCTGTACTAGGTCAACCCCTCCACAGGGAACCTTTAACAATGGATCATGTGAGTCCATGTATGTGAAAGAAACACTGCACCACTCTGCAGTTCCACTCAGCTCTACAGAGCGTTTCTGTGTCTGTTAGGATTGTTTTGGTTTTATGGGCTGCAACTTTACTGGCATTCTTTTCAGACGCAGCAGGCAGCAAAAACATAGAGAGCCCCATATTTCGCTCAGGAGTAACTGGAGACCAAAAATAAAGCCAAAAGCAGAGTAAATATTAGACTTACGTTCATCAGGTAGCCAGAAACATGCACTTTCTAAATAGGCAACCGTTTCCAACATCAACTTTTGTCAGTGACATGTTTACAGCTCATGCACTGCCACCAAGTAGCCATCCCAAAAATATAACAGTTAATGCATATTTAAGAAGCAAAAAAAGTCAAAATAGAAGTATACTGCCAGAGAATCATAGGCTGCATTCATATAAAACTACAACTCAGAGGAGAATCGTAGATGCTGCATGCAGCAGGCCATTTATTACTGAGATAAAGTGCATTCGTAGTGCTGTGAAATGACCTTAATGTCAGGGTGAAATATTTGAATACCACATTGCTTTAGAGTTACACTGTTAATTGGCTAGCTATTATCCTTTCCAGTGCATTAGAAATAAAGAGAAGATTTGAAATTCTATAATTAGCAAGGACCTTGGCCTCGAGGTAAGTCCCAAATTGCTTAAGGCATTTATAAAGTCTCAAAGTAAAGACTAAAGAGTATGAGAAATATCGCAAGGGCAATATCTTATTTTTATAGCGTAGAAATTATGTTGTCTCTAGTATACTACCTGAATCTAAGATCACATAAAACATAATTCTCTCCTAAAAAACTGTTACAAAATCAAAGGCAGCAGTATACAGTGCAGTGTTGTTTTTATTGGCATTGATTAGCTATAGAAACAGAGGGCTTTAATGCCTCTGCAGAGTCCAGGCGAAGAGGAAGAGGCAGGTGCCTGATTTACAAATGAAAAAGTCTGATCTGTTTTATTTGATGTACATTGCATTTATTGCGGTGAGTGAAAGAAGTAACCTTGAAAGCAGGAACATCTAACACAGTAAGATGATTCAGAGCCAGCATGTTTTCACTCTTGCTCACAGTGAAGGCTGTGTTTTTAACACTATGGCTGTCTTCCATCAGACTGCCACCACTGTTTTAATGTTCAATTATGGCTGGAAATGTAATTCTTCACACAGAGGATCTTCTTTGTTTTAGTTCTCTGCTGGATTTGTTTTAGTTTCTCTGTAATGTTGGACATTTTGATTTTGGAATAGAGAAATAGATTGGGGTCATAAAGACAAGAACACACTCCTGACCCCTCCTTCCTCCACCGCCCCACCGCCATTAACCAAACCCTTATTTATGCAGATGATTCAGTAATCTACTATCATGCCATCTTGTCCTGCCACTGCCTGCTGTGAGGTCTAATTGGAGCAGATTGAGCTTCTGTAACATATGGCTCACAGCTTTAACAGGGCAAAAGCAGAGAATGGAAATGAACACAAGCCCTGGCTGCATCATAGACTCACCAGCTGGTACAGTCACCACCATCTACACCCCCGCTACAAGCTTTAAGTTCCATCTCTACGGGGAAGGACGGCATAGAGGGCCTGAGAGCCACGATGAGCTTAAGTATTTTTCATCCTGAGGTTTTAGTTACAATCATGACAGTGTTTTGTGGATAAGCATAACTTTTCTTGACATGGAAACTGTAAGTGCATGGGGCTAATACTAGTCATACATCACCACATACATCATACAGCATCACAGGATTCAGATCCTTTATATAAAGGAAAAGTTATATATGCTTATTAGCTTGCAAAGATTTTGACGAGAAGATTGATACCACTCACAAGTTTCTACATCAATTAGGAAGCTACAGCCAGCAGCTGGCCATCTTAGCTTAGCCTGGAAACAGGTGTAAAGAGCAAGCCTAGCTCTGTCCCATGGTAAAAAAAACTCCATACATTTTGTTGTTGATTTTGTTTCCTGTGGACAGAGGCAGACTAATTGTTTCCCCCTGTTTCCAGTATTTGTGCTAAGCTAAGTTATTCAGCTGCTGGTAGCTTATTATTAACAATCTTCTCATCAACCTCTTGGATGGGAAAGCAAAAACAACAATTTCCCAAAATTGTCAAACTTGACCTTTGAGTAAAAGTAGCAGTACAACAGTGTAAAATGACTCCATTACAAGTTGAAATCCTGCATTGAAGTAAAGTAAGCATCAAAACAAACGTGTATTAAAGGTAAAAGTACTTATCCTTACAATATTTCTCTCTGAAATGTAGTGGGGTAGCAGTATAAAAAATGTAAATACTCTAATTGAGTACAAGCACTTCAGAATTGTACTTGAGTAAAGTAAGTCGACTTCCACACATCGTTCCTCACTACAAAGACAGACTGATATTTCGGCACCAAACAGCATGTCCGCAACCCTGGAAATCTCATCACTATGTCACTGTGTTCAAATCACGCTTTTATCGATTGTCATTGGAGTAGCTGTTAGTTGACATTTCAGATTATAGTGTTGCTTCTAGGTCTGGTAGAGACATATTCCTTTCAGCTCTTCATTGCCATAAATCAAAGAAAACATTTTTCTGTCAGGTAAAAATACTTTAATACGCTCTAAATATGGTGCTTTTGTCATCTGTTAAGAAATTTAAAACACTCAATTCTTGTCAAATCACCATGGCATCGCTTGACAATCAAAGGGGATCGATTTAAGTCAACACTTCAATTTCTTTTGTTAATTGCTAAAAACAAGAATCCATGGCTATCAGTGGCATATTAGAGTAAATTGTTTGTTTATGGCAGTGTCCGGAAATGAAAGCCTTTTATGCCTCCTAATAAGCTTGTGATAACAATCACCGCCCCTTTAGTCACTACACTGAGTCCTGCATCTGAAGCCATTGTATGTTATATTCATAGTTCTAACATATTAAATATTAATTATAGAATCTGGAACGTGAACAAAGGGTAGAAGCACAGCTTGGCTCCAAAATACAGTCAGCGTTCTAGTTTTGGATAAAAAGTCTCAGCGAGCAAGTTCAACACAGTTTTCAGTCTCTTTTAAATTTTTTCTTTTTAAGTTTTCTACACACGGACTCCACATCAATTTCCTCACTTTATAGTACTCTGGGAGTCTCTGAGAAAAGTTTTAGAGAGACGTTTCCCTGAATAACACTCCATATCCTTTCTCCCCATCATCCCTCCATCTTCTACCCTTCTTTTGATTTAGACCCACACTGCCTTTCACTAATTAATGTAATACATGCATATTCAAGCCCATGAGTGCAACACTTGACACTTACAAGCAAATATCCTCACCTGGAGATCTGAAGGTCCACGCCTCATCATCATCAAAGTGCGTATCCCCAGCTGTGAACCTCTCCCCGGGGAAAAATGCGTGGGCCACAGTTCCCCCTGGCCCATCAAAGGGATATCCATCATTGTGGTCAGCCTTAGTGAAGTCGATTTGAATGTCTGCATCACTTCCTGCCACCTCGTGGAAGTTAAGAGGTGCGATGTCACTCCAGACCTTCAAGGCGTAGTACATTAGGGCTCGAACAGTGTCCCTGCCCAGTAAGGCCGAATCCTTAGGGAAGGTCCTCACTCTGAGAGAGGAAAGGGAGGAGACAGATACGTTACATAAGAGAAGAAGGGACAATGTTACACATACCCTGAGCACAACTCACAAAAAAGGAATATGCCCTTTAAATGTTTGTATCATAACACATTACCCCAAAATAAAATGTAATAAATGAATAAAAACATCTTTTTTCATCCTTAATCCTCCCACTCAATCTTTTAACTGCCACTTTCAGTCAAACTAACAAAAAAGTTGTCTCCTTTCAGATAATATCTTTCATGATTCATAGCAACATTTTTTGTTATTTTGTTGAGACTTTGGTGCCCTTTATAGTTCTGTATTAAAAAGGGACAGAGCTATGAATAGTCAGTTTTTTGCTGCCAATAGAAAGGTGAATTTTTAGCACATTTGACATAGTTGATTACAACAGTTTGCCTGGAAAAATTGACTGAGGCTCACTGAAACTGGAATAAAGAACTTTCTCTTTTGTGTTTGGAAAGTTAAAAAAAGTCTAATATAGTGCAGTATGTTAGAGCCATATGAGTGTTAAATGAGGCACACAATTTAGGAAGTCTTAGGAACTCTTGAATGTGTCAACAGAATTTTTATCTGCAGTCCCCGGTGAAACTTGTTTTTACAATTAATGGATAGTGGTTGGATCATTAATGTAACAAACGTGATTTAGATAGTTAACAGTTTAGAAAAACAGCTTGTGGAACAAAATCAGCTCATCATCTCTGCCAGAGCCAAGGCAAAAAGGAAACATAATGACAAGATAAATAAATACAACTATCCTATTGTTGCGATGTTGCGAGCAGTGTTTAGACCTCTTCAGAGGTTTGTTCACCCGTCTCGAAGCCGTATCCTGATGACCTGCTGATGTTTTTTACAGCAGAGGATAACTTCTGAGTCACAACAACTTTCGCCACCAGCTACATTACAGACCTTTCATCCCCACATGAGCCAGAGCAGCAGCTGCTCCAACGACTTAGCTCATAGCTGAGGTTGTCCGGACCTTTATCGTCAATGTCAAACTTCTGAACACCTGCCAGAGGAGCTCACACCAGCGACATCTCTTTAATCTCTCAAATCACTTCTCAAGTCGCACGTAAACTAGCTCACACACTTATGCACATTCGGTCTTGTTTTATCTCTGTTTTCAGTTTTGTTCTGGTTCGTCACTGCTTACTTTTTTATCCATTTCTTCAACTTCTCTCTTTCTCAATCTTGTTAGACATATACGTACATATATACAGTTATTTTTCTCTCCCTCAACACCTTGTGAGGTCATATGATGTATGTTTGAACAGCATATGCTTGATTTTCTTGTGTTTCAGTGTTTCTTTGATTTTGTAAGCTTTCTTGTCCGCCTCCTTCTTTGTGTTAAAATAATCCCTACCTCAGTGATAATGGGTCCTAGAACAACCAAATATGAGTTTTTCTTGAATTTTATGAAAAACTCACTATTTTCCGTCTGATCATATCATCCAGACTCAACAAACTCTTGCACTTAGTGGTTTGCAATTGGTGGAGAACAAAACTGAGCTAAAAGGAGAGTGAATACCAGGCTTACATTTGCCACATGGACACAAACACATCTCCAAAGGAATGCAACATTTTTCTCTGTGACAGTTTATTGTTATTGCATGTTTAAGTTGGTCAGACTATACTATTACCACCATTATTCTAACTATTATAGTCATGACTAAAGCTATACATAAAAAAGCAGTCCTATGAACAATCTTTCATGATTCAGCATATAAATATATTAAATAAAACAGATGAGCATCAGCCCTTTATTATAAAAACTGTCATATCTCTAATTTCTTTCAAAGAATATCCTCTCAAGGTCATCGTGGTGGCTTGCTAACATCCATAGTTTCAGCCTGCTCCTTGCTGAGGGTGACTTTAGCTGCCTGTTGTTCTGCTGTTACCATGACGTCTTTAACACACCGAGTGATGCGATCGAGTTCATTAGTGCGGCTAATTAATGTATTAATTAGCAAATATGCCTATGTCAACATGTTGTCACAAAACACTTGGGCGGTATTAGCAACGTTAACGTAAAGCAATATGTGATAGTTTGAAAATGAGTTTTACCTCATCTAGATGCAAATTTATGCAGTCACAGAATCTAATCAGATCACCTACTCTGTGGGGAGAGCTATGGTGTACAGTAAGTATGATTTTTTTTTTTCTTCCTGTGTTGATTTGTTCACAAAAATGTGCCTGTACAGTCCACTTATTCATACTGCCAGAGTGTCCCCTCACTGCAAACCACAGTTAGCCAAGGTCACCGCTAATGGCTCAACCTCCACAGACGATTCACCTGCTTATTAGTCCTAATTCAGACGGACGAGAGTGGGTGATTGTGCGTGTCTGTGTGTTTGTGTGTGTGTGTGTGTGTCTGTGTGTGTGTGTGTGTGTGTGTTTGGGTGATTGTTGATGAAGGAGATAGATGGAGAGGCAGAGTGCATGGTTCTGTCACTGTGTAAGTATGTACGTGCATCCAAATGTGTGTGTCAGCTTGCGTGTGTGTATGTAATTGTAGGTAAGTCCACCAAGGTCAGAACTGCCCTGCATCTTAGATGAACTGAGGAGTCCCAGGGAACTGCTTTTGTTTACATCAGGCGACTATGGCTGCATAAAAAATGAACCAGCTGTCATATCCCGGGAGGTGCCTCCTTTAAATCTGGTTAATTTTACAGAGCCTGCCAGGGATCTTGTCAGTTTGTCAATATAACACCCTGATTTTAACAACCTCATTGATTATGTTTTAATCAAGTGACCAACTGCGTTCAGATCTGATGTTTATTAAACAGCTTGCCCTCATGAAGTCTGCACCAGTATAGTTTTTTTTTTTATGTACTTGTGAACTACTGTCAAAAAAATGTAAGACTGTTTTTTCCCCGCACACAGACTATGAAGAAAAACTGTGTGTCGTGACAATTTCAGAAAATTTTATTCCATGCCACTAAAGGAAAAGAGATTTAAACAAAAAACACTGCAGCATAATAGGTGTACACATTTCTGTCTACTGTTGAAAAAAAATCTGTTGTTTGGAGAAATGTAAAACATGCTGGGCACTAGTTAAATATTTTTTCTTTTATTTATTATACATATATATATTTTTAAGTTTTATAAATGATTTACCATAATGCATTATTTTTACTTGATCTAATGATTTGCATGATGATATAAAAATTTTAAAAATAAAAAATTAAAATAATATTATAAGAAAATATTTTTTACAAAAAAAAAAAAAAAACTTCTTTTTCTTTTTTTCCAACACCCCCCCCCCACCAAACAAAAAATGTTATGTATTTATATCAATCCATTCCAACTTAGTTAGTTGGCTGAACTATATCAAAATGTTTTTACATAACTTTTGATGAACAGACTGTCGTTACAGGGGAACAAAAAAGTTGTGGTTAAGTTTTTGTGGGTAATACTGGAGTTAAAGGTCATATCATTGCATGGTTGAGTCAGCTCACGTCTAGAAGACTAAACTTGTGGCTTAAGCTGATGGCTGTATGATCATGTATATTTTCTTGAAATTCCATGACCGTGACTGATGAGCAGTTAGAAAGTGATACGCACATGAGCCTGCACAGTATGCAGAAGAAAAAAAAAAGTGCAGATGTAAGAGTTTCTAGCTGCGGCATAAAGCAGGAATCATCAGTGGCTCAGTGGCTGAGGGCTGTTTAGCAGCAACAGAGCTCCTGAGTGTGCATCATTGACTCACAAATAAATATCTGAGAACAGAGTGTACTGTCAGACGTTTCCACATCAATCAAATATAATACCTCCATAAAGAACTGCTTACATCAAAGAACACCCTGACACTACTGAGGCAGGCAGTCCTGGGCAGACTGTGAATCTTTCACTATGGTGCTTAACTGACAAACAGAGGATGGAAGAGGAGGAAATAGCCTGAGGAAGAAAGCGAGGAAAGAGAAAGGGGCATTGTTATAGGCTGATGGGAATGAAGGAGGGATGGGAGAGGGTAAGCAAGCAAAGAGATGAAAGGTGCAAGTCAGTGTAAGTCACAGTGCTCATGATGATTACTCCTGCATTGCAAATACAAAAATTTGTATTCTTGCTGTTTTATATTTGTCATTTGTTTTAAGCAAAGGAACAATGAACTATCAAATATAATCTACTATTAAAGCTGCAAGCAGCGTTGAGCGGGACCTCACACTCCACGCAACTCGGGGCGTGCTGTGGCCGCATCACGTGCCGTCGTTACCAAAACATGAAATTTCACGTAAATCAGCTCAAAATTGCCACGCAGCGCTTACTTCCTGTTGCCAGTAGGTGGCGCAATCACTATGTCTTAATATTGTCATGTACACAAGTTCAGGGCGGGACTGTTATAACACACGTGAAGTTTCATTGAGATTGGACCACGTACGCTGAAGTTATGAGGACGTGTTCAGGGCAAAACTGTTTCAGAATATATGAAGTTTATTGGAGATTGGACATTGCACACTGAAGTTATGAGTACTATTTTATGGCGAATCTGCTGAAATCGACAAGTTGTCACTGCACGCGGTTTGATGTACAGTCACAAATAGCTCAACTTCTCAATCAGTTTGTATGACCACAGAATTCAAAGTGGCCAACTTTGACCTCACACCACAGACACGCCGTTCAATGTACAGTCTCAAATAGCACAACTTTTAATCAGCACCATTTTTTGACTGTACTGACCAATTTTAAAGTAGATCCGATAAATTCCCTAGGAGGAGTTCGCTCAAATACAACACGAAAAATCACAGAAAATAAAAAAAAAATCAAAATGGCTGACTTTGATGCCACGCCACGGACACGCCCTTTAATGTACATGCACAAATAGCACAACTTTTAATCAGCACCATTTTTTGACTGTATTGACCAATTTTGAAGTAGATCCGATAAATTCCCTAGGAGGAGTTCGTTCAAATAGAATGCGAAAAGTTTGCCGAAAGTGAAAATGAAAATCAAAATGGCCGACTTCCTGTGGGGTTTCGGGTATTGGTCCAAGAGGCTTTTTTGTACGTCTCGGCATGTTACACGTGCCTACCGAGTTTCGTACATATCGGTGAAACGTGGCGCCGGGGCTGCTGTTTTTTTTATCCTGTAGGGGGCGCTACACACACGACACACACGATTTTTGGTATGTGAGCTTCAGGCACTACTCTACACGTGCCCTGTGAACTTCAATTCATAACTATTACGGTCTCCGCACAGTGATTTACACTGCCACCAGAGCGCCACCTAGTGGTGTGATTTTTTTTCCTTTTTAGGTGAGCCTCAGGGAGCCATGGGCAAGCATCCTACCAAGTTTCATTTAAATCACACGTGCCGTTGCAGAGATATAAACTTCTTCATTTTTAAGAGCGCCATCTAGTGGTGATGGCCTGAAATTGTGCACTGCCCCCAACGAAGACATGAGGAACTATGGACCCAAGCTTGGTGTCAATCGGACAAACCAATGTGGAGAAATGGTCCACTTCCTTTTTTGACGAAAAATCAACAGGAAGTGCTAATTTTATAGCGTGCTTATTGTTTGAAATTTCAAAAATGTTCAAATTACTTTTTTTGCCAGGGCGGTCCCCAGGTGCTAGGTGAAAAATTCTGTGCAAATTGGACAAAGCGTGTAGGAGGAACACGAAAAAGTAGTTTAAGGACATTTCGCGTTCTAACGGAAAAAATCATAGGCGGAAGTGGGCAGGGCCTATATAGGAAGATTCAGCTACATTCACCGAACGCGTGGATATAAGTTTTTTGAATGTGCGACAAACTATGCAGAAGTTATTAGCCTAAACACACTTTTTATGATAATAGCGCCACCTAGAGGCCGACCTGAAAGTGACACATAGAATATATAATTTTTCACGAGGCCTGACCACTTTGCCAAATAAAATTGAGTTTTCGTATATGTTCAGGGGGGCAAAAACGCAGTCCAAGTGGCCTAAAAATAATAATAGGTAAGAAATCGAGCAAAAACAATAGGGACCTCCAGCGGTCGCTGGCTCGGTCCTTAATAATCTACTATCATTTTATAATCTGGGTTCAATCCCACCAAATAATTGACTTGATACACGTAAAAAAGCCTCTATTTTTGACTGACACTAAAATCAGTGTTTTTCCAGATACCATTCCAACAGGGGTAATCACAATGTGGATAAAAATTTGCTTTTAATTTGAAAGAAACAAACTACTTGACTTCTTTTAAAGCGGGGTATGCTTGTTTCTAAGATATTGGATTTGTGAGGGTTATTAGTCTCTCCTAATTTTCCTTGACTAAAAAGGAAATCTTTTACCAAGTTGTAAAAAAATGAATAGCCATTAAATGGATATAAACACAGGTTTTGGAGACAGCTAAAAATTTTTTTTACCGTTTAATCAATAAGAGGAGGGCAAAGTTTTGCAATGCATTTTATGTGTTCTGCATTATTTGGACAAATTAATTAGAAACCTACTCCTACTCCCCCTACAAAGAAATCACAATGCCCAACAGTTCATGAAGGGCAGGAAGAATGGCAAATAAAGCCTCAAATGCATACATAATACACAATACGTCTTTTCACTAGGCTGCGTATCACACCTGAACAGAGTGAGATGAACCTCCAATCAACATAATGGATGTAATGACAGGAAAAGAGCACCAACAACTTAATTATTTAGCGTTATACAACTTCTAGTCATCATGAACGTGGAATGGCTGTGGGGAGTTGGGATCTTTTTCAGTTTTAGAACGACTGTGTGCTTTACTGAAAATGTCTATGAAACCATCCCTGAAAGGCCAAACTATGTTATAAATTTATAATGAGGAGGGAAATTAGTTTTGCCATTACAGACTCTATTACGCAATGTTGTGTCAGAGTAATTCTGGTTGGTTAAAATCTCAGTTGGAAAACTTACATTCCAATTACAAACCATTGCTTTTTTTTCATATTGGGATAATGCTTCAACACAATTCTAGAAAATGTCCACATTTCATGGTTTAATACAGGTGTTTTCCGTCTCAAGTAACTTTTAACTGACCTGAAAGTATTAAACACAGTGAAGGGCCTCTGTTAGTGCACATGGGGCAAAATGTTCTCTGTGTGGCATCAGCGTCACAGAGACCTTGGAGTCGACAACAGAAGTAAAAAAGTGTATGATTCTGTATGAGAAGGCAGTGGATGTGTGTAAGTGATAATTTTCTACCTCACAAAACGGCAAGCAAGTCTATAAAGAAGCAAGAAAGGAGCCATACATTTTTCACATCAAACAAAATGCCTGTATAAAAAAAAGACTTTCTTTAAATTACACCCCAAAACACTCCTGAAGTAGCGGTTCTATATAGAATATCAACGTTTTACTATGTTGCATAAACCATACCATATGGAAACCTCTCAGAATGTGACTGAATGTGAAATCAAAAAATAATCCTCAAGTGTTTATAATAAAAGCACAATAAATTCACCATCTGTTTCTTGGCAGCAGCTCCGGGCTGAAAGAAAATCTACAAAAAGACAAGCTCTATATATCTCAATTTCCCAGTAAAACTTGGCTGAGAGCGGCAAGTGGAAAGGTGGCTTTACTGGACTGAATAGACAGGCTGCCTTATTTCACAGAGCCGAGTGGGGCCGAGCTGAAGGCATCGTAAGGCGTGTGATTGGCAGTCGTCGTTTGGCAGTAGCAGGGTGGAGAGAAGGAGAAAGGAAACAAGAGCGAGTGATGAGAAAAAGCAAAATGTTCCAGTCATAAAACAGCAGGTCTTCACAGCAGTGTGCATGCTGGTCCCCTCAAGCAGATGTAGACTCTGTACAACAGTTTCTGTGCAGTGTGATGCTGGATTGCTGCCGCACAGTTTTCCAGGTCAGCTGGGACCTTACGAGAGCCCTCTTGCAATCATATCTTGACCTAAAAAGAAAATTCTGTATCTCAGACTGAAGGGCTCCAGTAGGTGGATGTCGGGGGATTAGTTCAACAAGGCAATGCCACAGGGACAAAGTCACCAGGTAATTTGTTATCAACAAGCCATAACCATCCTGCCCTCAGTGACAGGGGATTCATCCCTCTGAACTCTTCCCTCGAGCATTCTGGTCTGTTACTTTTACTGCTGCAAACCAGTGTGGAGCAGGGAAGCAAAAGCCCTGTGTTAAAGAAGCTTACTCTCCTCGGTTGATCCTGGCTGGATGAACCAGCCCATCCCTGGGAAATACGTTTATATCAGACGATTCTGCTCCTCACAATTTATGTCCAGTGGCAATGTTCGGTGCCAGTGGAGGAAGTAATGAGCCCTTCATGTAGTGAGGCAGAAAGTTAGGATATGGAAACCCGGGGTGACTTTCATGTTTCTGACCTGACTTGTCTTTTTTTAATCGGAATCACAATCTTTCCCAAACCACAACCAAGTGTTCTAGTTGCCTAACCTTAATCCTACCTTAACCATAGTTTCTTTGGAGGTATTTCTGTTGAGGAAAACATTGTACCTGTGAACATACTAAGAAATGTAGCATACATGACGCAAGTTAAATACGATGTGTAAAACGAGGGGCAGTTTGGTTGGTTTAATGAAAAGATTCTAGTTTGGGTTAAAATAAGTACCAGCAGGGGGCAATATTGATGCCAGCCAAGAAAGTACGCAGTATAAAGTCCATAGTGAGGAGGTTGGAGGGATGGACGGGTCAAACACAGGACTTACACACAGGAGATCGAGGTTCCTTTTCCGTGAGAAACCAATTTTCAATGTTGATTGTTTTTAGGAAGTAGTTTCATTAACAGATTATTTTCTTTCTCTTTTCTACCAATTTTAAATATCCTGTGAATGTCAGAGGAAACCGAAATATGAACTTACTGAATGTAGAACTATTCATGCATGCTAATTAGGTAGACTTCACATGTTCTTGCCCGGGAACATGGCCACAACTATAGCTCTTTCTCTGACATAAGCACATTCACAACTAACCATAGTGTAGCTGCAGAAATTGTAGAAGTAAATAATTTAACAACATTGCCAATTAAATTTTAACAACACTAAGAATCAATGTCAATGTCGGCATGCTATGCTCACAATTACAATGCTAACATGACAATGTTAAACAGGTATTATTTATCACTGGTACTAATTAGTACTAAATGCTTTATTTATAAGTGTCCTGAGATGACTTTAGTTATGAATTGGCGCTACACAAATAACACTGAATTGAATTGAATAGTTATAATATTTACTGAAAATGGTCAAACTAAGAAGTTGAATAGCAGTACACAAGACTCACAGAATGACGTCGGACAGGTGAGTACAATAACGTTGCCTAGCAACACAGCCTTGCTATGGTATGTGTAAAAAGCTGTGCATGTGTGATTGTGGCTGCAGCTGCTGTGGAGTTTATATTGTTTGTACATCTCTGTGTTTTCTGCTTTGCTTTTTATTTATTTAAAATTGTTAGCTCATTTCTGCAGCCTAAGATTGCTTGTTGTTATTGTTACTGTTGGTCATTCGTGCTTAATTGTCTGTGTTTGGTCCTCTTTTCTGGTTAATTCTAGTGAGACTACACAGAGGAAGACCATTGTATATTTATAACTGATATTCAGTGGTAGGCACAGGCTGTGAAATATCTCTATACAGATGGAATTTATTGTCAGGGCAGCATGATGATGATCCACTAGTGTTCTTGGGTTGACAGGTAATGTAATTGTAAGATTATTCCCTTCAACTTAAGGATAGTTTTTTGAAATACCTTTACTGTAAATAGTTTCTATTCCCAATATAAACATTTTTTTCCATTGTTCAATGTCACCTAGTTAAAGGGTGTGGTGGTAACAAGGTTTAGACAGTATATAAAAATAAAAAAGAGACATGGAAAGTACAGTATGAGGATGTGGAAATATATCTCATAATTAATCATATATAAATAGTTAATTAATCTGATGCTTTGAAGACACAACAACTGCATTACCAATGAATATTAGTTTAGAAAATGCCAGATTTAAGTAACTAGTAACTTCCGGTAGAAACCAGACTGTAATGTTAATCTGTGAACCAACCAGTCAATATTTTTTAGATCTCTAACATTTCTGTGGATCAATGAAAAGAAGCAGACGGATACATGTTTTTTTAAATCCTTAACTCAACATTATACAACTCATATTCATCCTGCTGCTTCATCATCTTCACCATCTTTTCTCAGTCCCAGCTCTACTTTATTTTCTGTTCTTCTACTGTAACTACTGCAGCCCCCTCACTCCCTCGTGTTCCCACAGCTTTCCCATCGTTCCTGCTTATCGACCTGTTTCTTCAATCCTCCAGTGCCCTGATGTCCTGCTTTCCCTCTGCATCTCGCTTTATTCTGCTTTTCTTCTTTCCTACCTTAGATCTACTAGCCTCCTGGGTTCATTATCCCTCCGCAGGTTGCTGCAGCCCATCTGGCCTGTGTGCCCCACTCTCCTTTAACTTGGGCTGGGGTGACCGAGATAAAGACTTTCCTCGGGTACTTATTTAATCAGTACTTGTCATCAAACAGATGACTGCTATCTTTGATTTGTGCTCACATGCATTCTGCTACTTATAAGTACATACTGTGACTTACTGATGACTCCAAATATAGATATTGTAGGGGCGTCATCTTGGTAAACCAAACAAAAACACCCCTCATTCATAAATGCAGCTTGTAGTTTACAGTACCAGCTCCAACCCAAGCGCTGTGTCTACACTTGCAAATAAAATGTTCTTTCTTTATAAACGGTAAGTATAGCCAAGATTTTCACAGCCTACCTGTCTGTTTCAGAGTGTTCCTGCTGTCAGGTGCACACTGCAGCTTGTGGCAAAGCAACACCCCGCTAAACTGACCTGTCAGCTGTAAACACCCTGCTCCTCATCTAAACAAAAGCAATTCAACCACTTAGACTTGGTGAAAAAAAGCTTAACACTACAACATTGCAATAAGAGGAACAAAACGGAATAAAAAATGATGACAGTACAGTCCTACCGTGTTTTGCAGAGCAGTGTTTGCTGTGGTTGCTACATAAATCGACTGACACAAATCAGCTTTACTGTATATTTCTTGTGTTTTCATGCATTTTTTTATTTGCCAAAATGTCTAATTTGCATAATTCTGCAGCTGTTAGCTCTCCTGAGGTGTAATCATAATATTTAGTAGTTTTTTTCCCATGCGTAATTATAAAAATTGCAACTCCAAAACTTCCTATAAACATCCTATATTGTAACACTGGCTGAGCAATCAACATCGAATACAATCTAAAAGAGCTGTGGAGGCTTGTTGGAATACACTATGAGGGGGTAAATGATCAACTGTCACCTTGTGTGCTGACATTTGTGGTTCAAATGCACTGCAATGCACAGGTCAACTGTCACTGGATTTCTAAGAAGACTAAAGGCCAATTCAGACCAAATCAAACAGAGGGACAGAGAGACGAAAAGACATGTGTGAATAAACGACAGAGAGAGAGAGCGCCGGTAGTGAGACAAATTATTAATCAGAGAAATAAAACATTATTTTCTGATTGTCTCACAGTGGTTACATCCTAAAGCACAAATACTCCCCCAGGATGGACCAAAGTGGCGAACCAATTCCGATATTCCACGCACCTATCCTGTTTTGTTTGAGGTTGGGATTAGGTAGTTGTGTCACCGCACATAACACAAGTTAAAGACTGACTCCTCTCATCAACAACACTGCTGGATGACATCTGGGGTCACTGCACATGAATGGGCAAAAAGAGCAGTGGGAAAAATTAATCAAAATTTGTGGTCTGACTGTCAAGACTTGTGTCTAATGGCTGACTGAGAGGCAGTGAGCCTTTACAAACACCTCAGGGAGAGAGCGAACAGAGAAATCCAGCCCCATGTGGGAGGGGACAGTGTGGCTGTACGTTTGCTGTATCGTGCGTGATCTTTTTCTAAATGTTTGTCTGTGTGTGCATTATCTACTGTATCAATGTGTAAGTATTTTACCCCATGGGTACACAAATATCACACAAACTGGCCGACACACCAGCTTAGATCATCTTCTTGTTGAATCGCCCCTGATAGTGTGTGTGAATCAGCACAGGCCAACCATATGTTTCACTGCCTCTTCCTCTGCTGTCTAACACTAAGCTGTATCCCTGACAGATGGTCCAGCTCCACTTAACATGACAGTATTATTTTATCATGCACAGTATAAACTGTGGAATTACTCTGTGATGAAGCCTTTATCTTTCGGAATCATACAAAAGACTTTGGTAGAACGTAGTGGACCTGGAACCATTCCATGCTGTGCTCCCATTGCAATTGTACAAGAATTTGAACTCATTCCACATTTTATATGTAACTAAAGGAATTGGTTTCTTCCTATATAATCTGAGTTTCTTTAAGGTGTCTCTAACAAGCGTGCCACTTTTACAAAATGCTCTTCCTCTGAGCCAAAATTGATCCAGAAGAAACCAAACGATTTGCACCTTAAGGAAGATACTTATCTAATTTACCAAAGGATGCACAGATGGAGTATACAATTGCGTGAAGGTGATGGTTTATGAGTTCCTGCACTGCACTAAAGTAATGATTAGGTGATTTTTTTGTATGTTTGTATTTTACATTTGGTATGTCTATTTGGGTGTTCATTTAAGCCATTACAGGTTTCTTTATCCCCTTGATGTGTTTTGTATGTATGTGAAACAAATAATATAATAATATTAATAAACTGTGATGTACTGAGTTGGACTGAAAATAATTGTATTAGACTTAAGTAACCTTAACTTGAAAACTGAAACACAAACAATAAAACATTGTAGTATGTATTTGTACAATATTATACATAAAATAATAATAATTCTAGTGATTTGTTCCCTCCGGCCTAATAGGATGAATTGGGTACATTTTCAGCAGAAGCAGGTGACTTTTTCTACTTGTTTTCCATGGGTTTGAACAGCTTTAAACACTGCTTATACACAAACAGAGAATATTGAATTTTTTTTCTTTAGTTGAAAAATGAGCTCAAAAATCAAACTTTAAATAAAACTTATATTTGCAACTCTTTCTGCTGAGAATCTATAAGATCTTACAAACAGATATTACCACGGCGTAAAAAACAAAAATCAAATCAATGGGGAATATGCAAATCTTTGTTGATGACTTTGAGAATCAATTTTCCGATATCAGTCGTTCGTTTGTTACTGCAGTGTTTGTGGTGACCTGAAAACAGCTGCTGTTGAGTGCCATGGTTAACATGAGCACATACACTAAGTTACTCATAGTTTATAATGTGGTCGCCAAGCAACAGCAAGACACCAAAAACACACCAGGATAGGAACCCATTCAGAGTCCATCTATGTGAAGGACCCTTCAGCATTCAGCATTTAAACAGATGCAAACGGTGAATGACTGTGACACTGACTTCTGGATATACAGATCTTTATTTTTTAGGTGTGACCTTACAGCACGTAACACATTGTGTATTTCAAGTATCCCTACCTCCAGGATAGATGTCTCTTATTCCATTTGTTCTGAGGAGTCAGGCCTCGTTTCCTGCGGCCCATTACCACCTCTGTCTCAGACACATCTGGCAGAGAACATCTGGGCGTTTTCATTAGACCCAGTGTGGCTTGGTCTGAAGAGGAGAGGAGAGGTAATTGTGATACAGACTAATGAAGGTACATAAATTAAACCTAATATTAATATAACACCGTAAATATATCTTTAGTACTTTAGTTTTATGATAACTGGAAGACAATGAATGCAGATTATGTTTAACATAAACACGCTGTAAAAAGAATGTATAAAAGTGGAAGACATACACCACTACGGTTCAACACCTGTTTGCAAATGACTGCTTCAGTAGCTGTAACTCATACTATATGTACTCATATGCATTCATATGTAGAGGAGGTTATGAGTGGCCATAAATCATACATGCTCTGTACGATACCCACTTACATGCAAAATCACACTCTCTCACACACACTACTGTTCAGGCCATACATTATGCTTGCTCAGACACACACCCAGTACCCTAGTCCCTTAAAACCATTCACACACAGTATCATACAGTTGTGCATGTGAGATGGAGATAGTGGTGTGGGTAATAAAGAATGATATTTTTTGCTGAAAGAGAATTGTGTGGAGTGTGAGCGAAACTGACAATATGTACTGCATGTGTTAGAGAAGGTACACAAATCAATACACTGTTATTCTGTTGTACACCGCTGTTATCAATCACATAGTATGCGGTGCTGTCATTCTGCCGTGTGCGTCTGTGTATGTGGGTGCAACTCATCTGTGCAATACAATACAAAAGAGCTGAAATAAATATTACCTTTCCAATGGTTGTTGTGTCAGAAGGATTTTGATTCAACACAGTGACAGTTTTCTGAAGCCGTAATTTTGTGTTTTTGTTGGTTGGGTTGCATTATATTGTAGGTTATACTTTATATTCTCTTCCCCATTAGAATAATATTCACTCTCTCTCTCTCTCTCTCTCTCTCTAACTCTCTCACAATGTAAACCTTCCTTTTCAACACAATCACACACACATACCAAAGACTCCGGTCTCCTTCAGCCCTCCAAACTTCTGCATGGCTTTGATAGCCTTGGTCAGGGCCTCCTTGGTCTGAAGCTGACCAGTCACTGGGTCAGGGGGCGGGAGGTAGCCAAACTTACTCAGCCAGTCCTGGAAGGGAAACAGTAGACACAGAGTTCAAGAGTCATCACAGGCATTTCAAGGACTCAAAGTATCCCAAAGCTCCTGAGAAGGTTGACACCTGTTCATGTTTACTGTCTGTGGATACTGTGTGTCTGTGCACAGTAACATCACAGCTTTAAGTCTGAATGCACACACACACACACACACACACACACACACACACACACACACACACACACACATTTCCTAAAATGACACTTACTCAACACAAAATGAACCAATAAAAAGATCTTTTAGACAGCAGATGTTTCGACATGGCTTACTGGGACACTTAAAAAAACCCACATAATTAACATTACCAGTAACACCTGTTCTCATCCTGTTATGACAAGGTAGTAAAGTCTTCTGTGGAGGTCTGTAACGTTATCTAGTATTGTATATAAATTAAACTATGCTTTCCAATGACCCACGCATAGCCAAAGTCATCACAAATGAGATTAAAAAAAAGCAATAGTATGCTATTAGTAACTAAATTAATGATGCAAGTGTGAAGATAAAAAATGCATGATGTTTAATTTCAATTTTTTTCACAAAGAAAGTCCATCATTGAACTCATAAGTTGTAGTTGCAAGAAAGGCTGCTGGGCATATTGAGAAAAGGCCTCATTAAAGTGCAAAATTCTGTATCAGTGTGGAGGAGACTGTAAAGGAGACCATGAAGAATAGGTTCAACAACAACAAAACAGACAAACAAACCTGTTTCTGAATTATTATTATTATTATTTTTTTAGGGTCATATTTTTCAGACTCCCAGGAACTAGGCTGTGGGTATAACCCTGCCACTGGCTGACTACTTCAGTCAGAATTATCTTCCCCTTGTGCTATCTGCGTTTTACAGTTTTCACAATCCCTGTCGCTACGTGAAACAACAACAACCTCCCAGCTAGCAACCTACACGCTGATATTGCACATCTTCTAACTGCAGCAGCGTCACTGATATTGACATAATCCTGGTCTTAGCGCCTCCCAGGAAACACTATTGTAATTGGTTTAAAGAAATACAAACAAGCCAGAGCAATTTTCCCCTACACCAGAATAATAATGTGTTCAGCCAAACCTTTCTCCAGTGCTGACACAGCGCTAATACAAAGTGTGGAGAAAGTCATACTGAATATTGTTCTACTCTTTACAGTCACTGTATTGTCAGGGTAAATGAACAAAGGATTAAGCTTTTAAACACAACACACATGCAACAGACATAATATTATAAAGTATAGCCTAGGTTCTCAACTATTCACCTGAACAGTTCATGATGTTTGACCACAAAAACATGACCACAAAAACATAGAGGTAGACATCCCTTATTCTGTGTCATCATATTTGGTTCAGGAGATATGATGAAGTTTGGTTATAGCTGAAGGTAAAAAGGCCGTGATGTCTGCCACGATTTTTGCGATGCTGCCGTTTCTGAAAAGGTTCAAGGACCCCAAACCCCCGAGTTTCATGCTTTTATGAAAAAGTGAACATATTACCTCAAATTTGGCGCCCCTATCAGCTGGACTAATACTTCCTTTTTATAGCAGACATTTTGACTTATTAAAGTGGGAAAACCACAGGTGTTACTAATTACATTAATGATGGCTTCATTCTGTTTAAATCTCCCAGTAAGCACATTAATTTTATTACTTACGCCTGTGCTTTTCCTTCTTTGACATGTCAAAATGTCTTCTGTAAGAAGGGCCCTATTCATCAGTTTCCTGCATATTATTGCCGTTGGATTCGTTTTGCGTGTTTTTGCACTTGTAAACTTTGTCTGGAACGGTTGTGAACGCGTATTAAGTTTAGTTAAAAAGGGGTCTTTTGTGTGAAGAGTCTTTCCTTTGGTTCCTAATATGGTTTGAAACATTCTATTCATATTCAACTTATGTCAGTTTGATACTGAACACTATTAGTTTCCTGAAAGATTCATTTTAATTTCGAGTCAATCCTTATATGTCCCAAATAGCCAAATCCGCCCTCCTGCTTGTTGTAACCGAATCTGTCGGTTTCTCTTTGTATCTCTCTTTTTCTCTCTCACTGTCACTCTGTTGTTCTCTCTGTCCTCCATCTATCTGAGCTCCACCCCTCCATGATCTGATAGCCGTTCTGACAAGTGTGTTTTTAATGAGTTTTTGATCAACACTCATCAGAGACGAGTGACACAGATCGATAGCAAGGCAACTGTTCTCTATTGACAACACTGTGAAAATTCCATTAACTAAATAATTGACTAGTTGTTACAAAGCTGTCTGTGTGCTGATATTTGCCCCCTCATCCTTGGCTTCGTGGCAGATAGGGAAAGTTCGCAGAATACAGATGACCCCAAGTGTCATCCAGGATGATGAGGAAGAGAAACTGTTCTTGTCTGGTAATAAATAGGAAGCAGAGGGCAAAGGATGTGTGCCTGAATAACAACTTAGGCAATAAGAGAGGTTCATTGTTGGGTTGGGTTTTATTTTTCAAAAATAAAATAGAAAATATGTCTGCATTTATCTGATAAAAAGGAAATCAACAAAAATGGTCTGTTTCTGTTCGCAGAAACTGAAGCAAAAGACAATGCGTGGGAAATACAATCAGGGTAAACGTTTGTTCAAAGTCAATGACCGCTTTTTAAAAGAAGAAACCCAGTGTAAGACCATAAATGAGGAGCCTTTACCAGAACAAAGGTAATCATGTCTGTGTGTTCATCTGTATGAGCGTTTACATTGTGTAAATGTCCACTAATAGGCAGGGAGGAGGTCTCAAAAGTTCTTGTTTACTGTAAACACACTGTACGAGCAATGAATTACATTATATATCTGATGTCTACAAAATAAATATGCCCTGTGTTTATGCACACTATCTTTTATTTTACTGTCTGATAAATGTCAGGGTGACGGTCCTCTTTTCATTTACTAATAAAACTGAAGTAGCAGTCTATGTGATGATGTGCTTTTAGTACCTGCGCTCACGCCAGGTGGTTGAATCCTGGCTTGGATGTAGAGGGTGAATGAGGGCAGGTTTATGATTGAAGCATTCTAGAAGTATATGATCACACACCCAGAGGTTGAAATGTCAGAAAAAATTAGAATAAAGAAAATGAATGATGGAAAAACTGGAAAGGTAAAAGGAAACAGCTGATATAAAAGTCTGAGCAGCATCAAGGGCTACGTCTGAATACAGCCTGTGTGGTCTGGGTCAAAGGCACTGGGCTTCTGGTGCAGGTTATGCTGAGCTGGAGGTTCTAGCTAAGCACTTTAAGGTTCAAAAGCCAACCGGACCGCTTTTGAGCAATTGAATGATATGTCAGCATACTGAACATTTTGGCAGGATGCGAAGAAGAAAAGTAATGATATAAGGCAATATTGATCCTTGTCCATGTCAGGGTTTTCCCATCCACAGGGCAGTCACAGCACTGGGTCATCTATAGAATAACAACCCTGCAGCTGCTATAGTTTCCTAACACTTGAACTACTGCTAAGTAGAAATATATATTTTTTTACTGTATACGGTCCGGAATAGAAGACTATGGATGTTACATCAGCTAAGGTCTGCATATCAGAACAGAAAACTGACTGAGCTTCACACAAAAGCAAGATGAAAAAAACTAAACAAAAAAGAAATACTATATATACAACTACACTAGGCTTGTATGTGTTAGTGGACTTTTTGACAACAGCTGAGAAATTTCCGCACACCAGTTGGTGTGCATCAATAAAACATAATGTGTTTCTCAGTTTTAAATGAGAAAAAGGCAAGGAAATATGTGTTGCACCTTTCAAACACAGAGGCAATTCAAAGCGCTTTACATAAGGCACAGACATGCATTACAACATTGATGGACATACAAAATGGGAAAATAACCAGCAAGTAGAAATTTAATAAAATAATAATGAAAACAGACAAAGAATACCGTTTGCAGCAGCATCCACTTTCAAACAGTAAGACAAAACAGTAAAAGTGATCTGCTACTAAGTATAACTATAATGGGTGTAATCCATATAAAATACACTGGAAAGGTAAGTTTTTTGCAAGATATGAGTTTAAGATGAGATAAGATAAACCTTTTTTGATCCCTTGGTTGGTGCAGCAGCCCAAGGACAGCAAGAAGTACACATAAATAAAGAAAGTAAAATAATAAAAGGGATATAAAATTAAAGTAAGAGTAAACATCTAAACTATATATCAAGAGCATTTGGAGACAATAACAGTGTTATGGCTAAAGTGACACTAGTGTGATTAATAGCATTAGAGTCAGCAAGTCTATGTTAAAAGTGTGCACCAGACTTATATTAATAATTATATAATAATTAACTAATGATTAATTCATGGTATTTAGTGTTTGTCTATATTAAGATAGAGATGTAATATAAATAGAATATAGAACATGATGCAAAAATCACATATTAAAATAATATATCACAATCTCATTTATTAGTACTGTATAGTGGTAGCCTGTGTCTAAAACAGTGGAGAGACACGTACAGTATGTGACAAACCACACAGCAACAGTCAGCAGCATGTGTAAACCACTGTGAGCGTATTAATTCGGAGATCACACTGTAATGCAATGCCGATGCTCAGATGCCTTGGAGCAAATGTTCAGTAGTGTAATGCAAGGCATTAAAGGCCACAATTGATTACACTGGATCGCAAAAACAATAAGAAGAAAAGAGAAAGGTAGTGCAAAGAGAGGGCAAACATCCCGCTCCCATGCAGAGAGAGAAAACACTGTATATGATGAAAGAACTGAAGCCGCCTGTACAAGTTTATTCTCTCTAAATCTGTAATTAACTGTAGCACGGGGGGGACGCAGATGGCTGAGACTCCAGTCTTCTTTAATCATGAATTATTAAGACAGGCAGACACAGAAAACAATGGCACAAAATGATGTCTAACACTCCAGAATTCTCATATTGTTGTACGTAAAATGAGAGAAATGTATTCAGTAAACATACTCCGCCGAGCCGGCTGCCACTTTAGTGAGTTCTTCTCCTGAACAATCAAACCTCTCTTTGTAGTAAGCTGTCTTGTTTCAGTTGCTCTGCTGCGGTCGGCTTTAAAGTTTCTATCTTTTTATTTCTTTTCCAAGTTGTAGACTAGAAAAAAGAACAACGGAATTGACAAGGTGCCGTCAAAAAGCTATATGAGAGAAATGTAGAGGTAAACAGAGGGATAATTGACACATTATTACTCGGTACAAGAGATTAATAAAAACTGCTCATTCTTACATCTAACCACTTCTTGTGTGGGTTTTTTTTGTTGCTACATTACACAGAATAAAGGTAATTTAGGGAAGCACATTATTTCCATACAGTAAC
Source organism: Dicentrarchus labrax (assembly GCF_905237075.1). Lineage (NCBI taxonomy): Eukaryota > Metazoa > Chordata > Actinopteri > Moronidae > Dicentrarchus > Dicentrarchus labrax. The sequence continues at coordinate 15,146,794 of NW_026136710.1, read as the reverse complement.
ACCAACATTTTTTGATTTGTTTGGTACTGTTTTATGTAGTTGGTGCACATTTTTACTGTAAAACCGTCTCAGTTATATGTATTTCGGTCCCAATGCCCTACTGCCATTTTCCAGATGGTAAAGGGTTTAACTTTTCATCGCAGGAGCTTTCTTAATGAATAAAAGAGTTGGAAAAGCCCATGTTGGGAGTTAGTTGCCTGTCCGTGAGGCTGTACTTGTACCTGTACATATTGATGTTTAGCAGGTTAGTGTAGTTACCAACACTCCTGTTTTTCCCAGGTTTCTCACTATCTCCCAGCATCCTCCTGTTGTGCTGTTTCTTCTGGGGAAACTCCCGTAACTTGCACAGACACTCAAACTTTGTCATGCATGAATGTCATACACAGAATTTGTCTGATGTTACCCAAGTTGCCAGGTCGTCTATGAAACATAATCCATGCACTAAATACAATTTCAAACCATTTGTCGCTGTAACCTGGCAACCCACAACCCAATTAAAGTAACGTGTGTGCAGCTGCTGTCTGCACGGTCGAGCAGTCCGACTAACTTAATGTTAGCTGTTAGCTCAAAATGTCAGGGAAGGACCTAAAAAAATCTAAACGCGCCTGCTAATTTAAGCAGAGTTGGACTGAACCTTTACTCCTATCTGCTGGAAGCCATACTCATACACAAGCATGGACACGGGAAGCAGAGACAGAGAGAGCTCATGTGGATGAACGAGAGAGGGGGATGGAGTGTGAATATGGACAGAAGTGTCGAGTGATATGAAAACTTTGTTTGATCATGCAAAGCCCATCATGCTCTACAATTCTGTGGTTTACGAGTGAAGTGTATGAACTATCCTACAGACTGGAGTCTCTGTGAACATTGACAAAAAGACAGATCCACGTTACGGAAAAAGACATAAAGTAATTTATGCTCGAGGAGGAGTCAACTGGATTTTTCTTTAGAATTCGGTAACCCAAATGTTGCCCTCATGAATGGCTTATTACTGATCTACAAAGAAGTGATGAATAGCTCACTGTTAATTAACTATTAATAAAGACATCACTCACTTGCAAGTCGCTCCAGTACCAGTAGAAGTTATCTTCATATTCACCATTTCTGCATTTACGCCCAATGCCAACGTTCAGTACCACTGTAGGAGCCAGTGTGACCTTTGTTTAACAAGGCGGGAAATCAAGACTGTGGAGGTCGAGACAAAAAAAAAGGCTGGTACTGAATGTTAAAAACTTTGTCATTGAACATAATCTGAAGTTTTGCAGAATCATCCAAAATATGTTCTGTCTGGTGATAGGGTTGTTTATTAAAAAGTGTTGTCTGTGGACACAGAGCAAGGTCATTGTTCTGAGCTGTCAAGAATCCCAAACTCAGTCATCTATCTTACTGTCAGGACTGCCTGCTGCTCAGAAAGGTGACTGTACAGCGACTGTGACTGACCGAGAGTGTCAGCATGTATGTGCGGGCGAGAGTGTGCGCGGAAGCAAAATGAAGTCAGAGCTTAATCCCACAAAAACACCTCACTCAGAGAAGACACACAAGGCGGGGAAAAGGTGAGGGACGGCATGGGGGAAAAGATGGAGAAAGACACTGAGGAAGATAGAGGGAGACCTCTGATGAAAAAGGGCTTCTTGAGTCTTAAGATCTACTCATCCTCAAGGGAGCCTTCTGTTGTACAGCCTTGTAAACATCAAACCAAACCACTGACTATGATTTCACACACCATAAGAGAGAGCGAGAGAGGGAGTGTGTAAATGTGAGTCAAGCGTGAGCTGTGTGAATAACACACAGATGCACAAGCACGAGCATGGAGTGCTTCCCATGGTTCCTATCGGCTTTATTCCATCTGACCTTCCGAAAAATGGATATATATCGTCTTTTAGAACAAGGTAGAAAAAGTCAGTGTGTGTGTTTTAAAACTAACCTTTATGGAGTCTTTAATCAATAAAGGGGGAGTGTTGTTGGGAGAGTCTATAGTCACACTGGTTTTATAATACTATATACTTTTTGTTCCAGTGTGAAAACATGTTTCTTATTGAAGTGGTATGACAAGCTTATTGCAGCTTTTTAACAGCCGCTTTTCAAGCCAACAGAGGGAGGGTATTTGTACTAAAAAGACAGATTTAAGGGTTTACAGATTCACCATATCTTAAATAATAGACCAATGTGGAATTCATTAAGGATAAATAATTGAGGTTTATAAGAAGGTGGTTTCATACTTCATTCTGGGGTTTGATAAACACAAAACCTCATTTGGGTCTGTTTTAGAAAGTTTAATGATGAAAGTGCTGGCAGAATAATGGGCACTGATCAATAATGTTAAAGGCTTACCATTTATCGTGAATGCACCAGTGAAGCCTGCCTTCTTTTCGAAGGAGTCTTGGAGGGACCAATCATCTTAACAGGATATTTTAATCAAGTGATGGATGGATTCCTTGACATAACCAGATATAAGGGGTCATCAAGCAAAAGCATAGCTAGGGCTGAGAGTGATATCTTGAGATCAACAAATGAGGAAAAATGCACTTTCTTTCTGTACACTAATATGGCTCCAACTCATTGCTCACAATATGGATGGCGTTGTTGGACGGTTTGTCAGCCCACCGCTTTGGTCTAGACTGAAATATTGCAACAACTCTTGGATGAATTGCCATGAAGTTCCGCACTGACACTAATGTTCTCCAGAGGATGAATCCTACTGACTTTGGTGATCCCTTGACTCTTCCTCTAGGGCCACCGTAAGGTTCCCATTTGTGGCTATGAGTGAAATGTCTTTGCAACTATTGGACAGATTGCTGTGACATTTTGTACACATTCCCGCCTCAGGATGAATTGTAATAACTTTGGTTATCTCATCTCTCATCCCATCTCTCTCTACCTCACAGACTCGGTGTTGCTCCTGCACATCCTGACATGCGGTCAGTCAGTGAACATGATTGGAATCAGTCTCTCTACAAAACAGAGAAACGGGGGAAAGAGAGAAGTAACGGAGTGGAAAAAGGGGTAGATTGAAGGAGAAAAGAGCGAGTTAGCGAGACAGAAACATAAAGAGAATCTTGTCAGCTGGTCCTCCTTATCGCTCACAGGTCAAGGAGTCAGATAGACAAAAGGGAGAGTAGATCTCAGACAACAACAAAGAGTAGCAGACAATGTAGGTATGGATGTGATGTGGCATGATGTAAAGATAGCAGACACAGGGACATACTGACGCACATCTGGAACTGGGTACCATTGGAAATTGGTAGTTTGCCTTCCAAAAAAATGTGTGCTTCACAAACTTCTCTTCTCTTTCGTTTAAAATAGTGTTAATCTGCAGGATAAAGCAGTATAGATTAAAAGGATTTGGTTGAAACTCACTCTGCATTCATTGTGCGATGTGTCTTGAGAGTGGGGTTGTCTGACATATTGCTGCTTTTTGTGGGATTTGTATCTGACTCTTAATGAGACACTTTGATCTCCCCCAGTTGTTTTAATTTAGTATGATGAATTTAGATGAAGCAGTTCGGAGGAACTTCTGCAACAGCAGGGTAAAGATGAAAGAATGTGGAATAAATAAATACACACAAAATCAATGGATTAAACAACAATGTTTTAACTATTTACGTGTTCAAAAAGAAAGATATTGCAATATAATAATATAATCTATACAGTGTATCTGTTCATTTATGCCTATTCATTTGAGTCACTAATTTATCTTATAGTTCTTTCCAAATTTTCCATTTGCATTAGTCATTATATTTGGTCAATCACATTCCAACGTGTGCAAACACATCAACGAACTTAGTTCTCAGATCAGTAAGACAGTTATGCAACGATAACACATAATTCAAAAGGATTAGTAAAAGCAGTCAACGTAAACATCTCCAGTGAACAGCAAAGCATTCACTGATAAAGATTGTGATTATATAACATCATTCTATTTCCCATCACTCTGCACACTGTTCACTGCTTCGGTAAAATGGTACACTTTTAATTATGCACTGCTTTTCACAGGATGGCTGTAAAACACTCTGCTACAATGCTGCAGAATGTACTGTATAAATACGGGTTAGTTCACACTCAAAACTCAAAGGTCTAGTGTGTAACATTTAGGAGGATCTAATGGCAATGTTTTCATTAGTGTATAATCACCTGAAAATAAGAATTGTTGTGTTTCCATAATCTTTGAATGAGCCGTTTTTATCTACAGAGGGAGCAGGTCCTTTAATGCGCAATCCGCCATGTTTACCCACCTTGCTTGTAGAGTAGCCCAGATCGGACAAACCTAATACTGGCTCTTATAAGGCCTTTTGCATTTTCACCCTTGAAAGGTGAGAGGTTATTTAGCTAGTTAGAATCTACAACTTCACCATGCCATTAAAACCTACACACTGGTCATTTCAATCTATGAAGAGTTAAAACATAGACAAAGGCATTAGGCACTTGTAAACAAGGTGATGTGATACCATTGCTTACAGTGTAAAGGGTACATGTGGTATGCTATATTTCCACACATTTATGAATTAAAAAAAATAGTTCCCAGCCTGAGTGTCCCCCAAAGGGTTCACAAGATACCCTGCAACTCATTTGTGTCGGGACTTATGTCATTAAAGCGTCTGTCTTTGGATTTTACCTTAACACCCTGATGAAGACTTGTAGCCATGCAATATTAAAGGCTTTTTATTACACTTACAGCTACCTTGGGATCTTCTTTATGGGTTGCAAGACAAAAAGGAGGGGTCAGGTGATTATCAAGATACAGTAATAAGAAAAACATATTTTTTTTGTTGCTGTTAATCTGAAATACTGGATAGTTTCACATCTTCCAGCCCCCCCCTATTCAAATGAAACAATCTGAATAGAGAACATCATGCACAACATGCACCCTGTGAGATTTATGCTTAAAAGAGGAAAGACAAAAAGCTTAGTAACCACTCCATTAGAGGATATTGCCACTTAAGGTATCTACTTAAAAACATTACTGGAACCGATGCAGTCGTCAGTCCAGGTTTGACCCGTTTAAACATCCCCGAAGAAAATGCAAAGGAACAAGTAAGTCACCAGAGTTAATAATGCAATTCTGAAGTCTTTGATTCAGCTCCAAAAAACACTCCGTTCCAGCAAACAACAAATCCAGTTTGTATTTCATCCACAGTTCTATATAATTGGAGTTGAAAATCAATCCACACAATATTCTCAGTTTTGCTCTGCAATAATTTAATAGTTCTCACATCTCGCACATGCACACATTCTCTATGCTCCTCAGCCTCTCTCATATACTCATACAATTTGTCAGTGGGTATTAAAGTGGGTATTAAATCATTGGAGGTTTTGTTTGTTCTATTTCTCGCTACATTATCTGTGAAATAAAATTTGTTTGCTCTGAAATGCTGAGCCCTGGTCACTGTAATCCTATTATACAGTAAGGACTACAGCAGGTAAGCAGCTACAGTAGACATTTCTGGTTCTGTTTCATCCCTCTGTCTCTTCCTTTACCTCCCCCCTTTTCTTATTCTAACACCGTTTTCTTATTTTTGCTTCAGTGTGTCTCCATGGACTCACAGCCTTTCTCTCTGCCTGTTTGGGCAATGCTTCATTTATACTGGCATGTTGTAATGAAAAATAAGAGTGATACTCACCATAAAGACAGTGTGGGCATTGAGACAGAAAGACACAGAGAGGTGGACAAAATGTGCCTGTAAACAGCCCTTGAGATAAATTCCCTCATCCTCCTGTTACTGACTGAAGTCATTCCAACATCATACAACACATCCTGCCAGATGGGATGAACTCTCTTCCTGCCTCCCCAAAAGGTCAAAGTTCCCCCTGCCATCCCTTCAGCGTCTGTATAAAGCTCAATCTGTTTCATACCCCATCCTCCGTCTGACAAAACCTCCCTCTGTTTTTCCCTAATGAACAGCTGCTGAGTCCGTTCAACCTCGCCCTTATTGACAAGAAAGGAATCACCGGGAGACGTTAAACCATACAACCTCTGTGTTTCTCAGAGTTCAATGAAGTAGCAGTGGCCACTTCAGTGTTTACACTGTTCTTTAATGCCTCGGGGACAAGGGCAGACCTTTAAAGGGTTAAGAAGCAGTGAGGTGCTACTACTAAGCAGACAGAAAAGAGTCCATATCCAGTTGTGCTGGAGTATTCATCCAGCAATTGTTTTAAGTTTTAAGAATAATTTTAAGATATTCTAATGAGTACGTTTTTGTATCAAGGGACTCATTCCTTACAGCAAAGTGTGGGAATAACCTTTAAGAGCAGCTCTCAAGTGATCTAATGATTAATCACATGTATGCTCTGAGAGGAAGAGCCAATCAGACAAGGATTTAACCTACTTCAGCACCACTGAAAAAAGCGAAAAATTTTTTCAGTGATTATTCTGCAAAGTTTTTCATTTCATTTGTGTGAAATTTCTAGTATCTACAGGAGCAATGAAAGGTCCTGTTGTTTTCTTCCAGCCAAGCTAAAGTTATTTTTACATTCAGGGTTTCTTACCAACATGCATTTTGTGGATCCTTGAGGTCTCGAGGAAGTATTTTAAATGGTTTGCTAACATCAGTGTCTGTTCGCTAGCATTATTCTTCCTCGCTGCCTTTGTTTTGCTACGTACCGACGGGAGTATCGTTAGGCATGAGGTAGGGATGAAATGAGAGAGAACTGGCCAAAAAGGAAAGAAAAAGAAAACCAAAGTGGAGCAAAAATAAAAAAATAAAACAAAACTCTATGATAAGGGGAATCTGCTACTACAGTGCCAAAAATAGATGCAGGCAAACAAAATCAATGCCAGCCCTGACAAATGCAAGACAGTGGCGTAACATCCTTTATTAACAGTCTAAGCAGCAGCTGCAACTGGTAAGCTAGAAAGACACTATTCTGATTTATACATATTGTTTCAGAGGTTGTCTGGCTCGTTATGAATGCTATAAATGCAGTCAATCCAAACTCTCATAAGCTGTGTGATCACCTCTGTCCACAAAATGTTTCAGTTTACAGAATACAGGCCTATCTATTTACTGCATGAGATATGGTATGGTTCCACACAAAAAGATATTTGTATATACCTATACAAATACCCGCAGCCCGACATATAAAAGATTGACTGTTGACTTCAAAAAACATCTCTTAGTCCACCAAAAAGTCTATTTAAAAAAATCCTGCCCCATTCTGTGTCACCTCAATCACAAAATCTCTGCTCTCAGCCAAGGAGATTTCTCCAAACCGCTTCTCTCCGTAACACCCAGGGAGTGTATGCAATAGATGCAGTGATGCTATCACTCTCCAAAGCAGTTGGAGCGGCTTTCCATTTTATATCACCAGCTTATTCGGAGAAATCGTTTACTTAAAGAATTACACTGGGAAGATATAACAGGCAGGCAATGACAGCTTGTGTGTTTGACTAAGGAGCTCATAAAAACTGAAACCAATGGCAGACTTTTAGAGCAAACACCATTTCCTGGAGAAATGAAGGATTTAGTCTCACCTGTGCAAACAGGGGAGGTGAAAGAAACAGGGTGAAAGAAATAGCGGGGGAGAGAAATTGCAGGCAATATAGTGGGATGGTTGCACAGCCTTAGAAACATGTTTGATCACAACAAAACATTGCTGCCAGTAAAAAGTGAGAATTAAACTGAGGCTGGATATCATCTGTTTCCTGTGATGCATTTCCCTCACCTGTTGTCTCACTTCTCACAAACAAACAGGACTTCCTTCTCCTTTACCTGGGAGCCAGACTCTCTAGTCAAAGAAAGATTAGCTACACCTTTTGCCAAATAGAGAGCCGGGACACATCTGTGATTTAACACCCTGCAGATGACTGGTCTGATCTACAACAAGTGAAGGACTTTTTCAGTGGTGTAAAGATAATCGCTTTCTCAGCGCAGACAAAACTAAAGAGATCATCACTGGCTGTAAATAGAATGTCACCCGTTCTGTGATGTGACATGTGTGCGGGTGAAATGGAATATGCGAGGGCCCAATTTCGAGAGGGATTTGATCAAATTGTTCGGGGATTTGATCACTCAACAGTGGGCGTGAATTAGCGACCACTGACAATGTTGGCAATGTTGGTCAGTTGGTCTTGGTGGTCCCCTGACCTTTCCGCTAGCAGAACAGTTATATTTCAACATCCACTACCACATTCCCAGACAGTGTGAAATAGAACATAGAATAGAGATAAAAACCACAACAAAACACAGCCAGTCACACCGAGCACATACATATCATCAGCATCAGAGACAATCAGTAAAATACTGGAAGGCTGTCCTCCCAAGTTCAGCATTTACTTGAGGGAACAAGAGTTAGCCAGTCCAGACCAGATCTGGTTTGATGAACAGTAGTTTGATATTTGAGATGAGTTGTGATCAACTGAGGCATCTTTTGTAGGAGACAGAACAGAATTGACGTGTAGTTGTCTTTCTTGTTGCTAGTAAGGATCAGCCTTCTTATTCATATAGCAGGCTACACAGTGATAAGTGCAATATGCAGTAAACCTCCTGTAATAAAACACAGGGCACTGTGGTTGTTTTAAGGTGGAATAAGCAGCATGCAAGTACAGGATTTTTTCATAGTCAAGCACAGACACAATAGTCCATTGCACAATGGTTTTCTACATCTGGTGCTTAGTGAAATGTCTTAAGTTGGATGGATTACCATGGATTTGCTACACACATTCATTCACTCAGGAACACAAGACAAGATCATGGACAATACTTTTGCTTATTCGCCTGCATCTTTGAATTACCTGAAGACTCCTAACAAAACAAATTAGATGTTTTGGCCGGTCAGAAATATGTATAGCTTTCACACATTACACAGTACAGTATTTTTCTGACGCAAGAGGGTTTAGGGAAACTACACCATTATCACCATCTTGTAATCACAGTTTTGGGCTGAAACCACTCATTTTAGCTGTTCATTTATCCACAGGCAGACCCAGTAATAGTTAGCCAACGGGGTCACAGATGTAAGTCACCACCAGTCAACTCTAAGAAGACTATAGCACTATTTTTATGTACTATATGTTGTGTATTTATAACTACTTAATATATAATGTTACTCCCTAGAATTAGGTTGCAAATGGGTTGGCCATGATTCAGGACGAGACTGGATATTTGTGGTACATGGTATACCGCATATGGTGACTGCATTTGCTGTGGTCCATATATAGCTTTTACATTGTGCAAAACATCTTATTGGATCACTTGTATGCTGTTCTTAAGAGCGGTCGAGGCATGAGCTTTTCACTGGGTTGAAATGTACTGCGATAATTGTACTGCAGATCATAATAAATTGTCTATACTTCAACTTAAACTCCCTCATCTCTATTTCTCTCTTACTCCCATTCTTCTGCTCAGAATGGAGGTCATTTCACTTTATGGCAAAGTCTGGAGAAGCAAAGGTCAACAACTCACAGAGGTCCTTATGTGTTTAAGTGTATGGCAGGGGTACAGACTGTCCTTTTATTAATTAAAATACTACTTTATCGGCAAGAGTGGTCTTTACAGAGGTTCCTTTCCTCTATTGTAACATCATTTTTATGGTAATGTTATTATATTCTAGAATAAATTAAATCTTAACAAAACAAATAAATGCCCAAAAATGTAAATTACATTTAAGAGGGTGTATTAGACCCAGAAGGCTCAAGGGGGTCTTGTGTGTAGCTGGTTAAAGTGTGTGATACAGTGTGTTGAGTGAAAAGCTGAAACACTGTGTGGGCACTCCACTAACAGCATATGTTGACCCGCAGGTCATGCTTAATCCGAGATGTTCCTACAGTATGTGTGTGTGTGTGTGTGTGTGTGTGTGTGTGTGTGTGTGTGTAACATTCACACTTGTAAGCATGATGTCAGAGAGGGTAAGAAGGACAAGTTGGGTGGAAACTTTGAGAGAGGAGCATCATGTCTCTCTTCATCTAATGGTATGTGTGATTTAGAGGACAGAGACGCTGCACAAAGAGAATAACTGAGGATGGTTGGAGGGACTGTACTGCACGGGCTGTTCACATCTTTAAACTTCTGGACTGCACTGATTTGAATTTTCTCCTGTTCTCCCCATTTCGTATAAAGAACCAAAATGTTTAGCTTAGAATATTAATATTTCCATATTAACACTGGCTGAATTGACTATGTATAATGTGTTTTAGGCTCTTTTAACGCACAAAAACAGATAAACTCTTAGCATGCTACCTGCCAGCAGCACATTAACTACGCTAGCAACTAGATGGAAATCACAATGAGGGAAAGCACCTGGCGTGCTTAAGTGCCAGATATTTCCTAAGGAGTTGGTGTAGCCAAGACCACCAAAAACAGAGGAGGAATATTGAGTAGAAGGAGGGAATATTAGATTTGTATTCATAATGTGGGCAGAAACATGACCCTATGAATGCTAATATTGAGCATAGCGTTAGTTCAGGCAGGGCACGAAGTCAGGCTTAGCTTTCAGTTACAGCTATATCATACGATCACAGCTAGTCATAAACATACATCAGCTGATTCCTCTAAGCTTCCCATTGGATACCATGCACAGTCAGCTGACAGCTCACCTGATTTCCTCAAGCATCCAATTGGCTAACATCTACATGGCGCCTTATTTAAGCTGCTTTAGCCTGCCTGCTATCTCTGCTGCTCCTCTACAAGCCTTTTGCAGGATGTTGTGTGCGTTACTTGTGGTTTGTCGTTTGTCTCTACTTGTCCTGTCTGCGGTGAGTATGATGGCGGGTCGATTGCATTGTGAAGTCTCAGCAGCGATCTCGGCTGTTGGGGAGAGTGTCGCTTTTGAACAACATCCGCAGTTCTGTCCGGCTGCTCTGGTTCTGCGGGGTCTGCAGAAGGGGGGAGGAATTGCTCCTGCGGCTCCGCTGCGGTCCCGGCTGCAGCTCCAGCTCCGGCTCCGGCGCTGCGCTGCCTTTCAGGGGAGCGCGGGTCCGAGGCGCAGCGGCCGGCTCCACCTGTCTTGCTTGTCAGCTCTGTCCAACATCCGGTTGTCGCTTGCCGTCATGGGTTCAAGGGTCCAGGGTTCGGTTTGGCACGTCAGGCCGGACAGTCTTCCTCCGCAATTGTTTCCCTCTTCGCTGTCTGCAGGTAGAGCGCGTGGTCCCACAGGTGCAGCGCTTGACGATGACGTCACAGCAGCTTGTTTGACGGCGTCACATTCCTGCCGAGAATGCTGGGAAGTGCAGTCCCAATCACCATAGGGAAGAACGTGCTGCCTCTCAAAAAAAAGGGGGCATGAGAGATAAACCTTCAACCCCAGTAAACGTCCCTGAGCTGGGGAAGGCGCTAAGAAAGCATTCTGTTATAGGGCTGGTTCATGGTTCTTAGCTGGGCTGACTTGGTTGCCAAAACCTACAATCTGCTTTGAAAGAGCTGAGATAGTCGATGCTTTACTGAAGAAGGATAACAAAAAGGTTCATATTGGTCCATTCATAATCGCCTTCTCAACAAGCATTAAGGTATAGCTACCAGGGATATTCAGGGAAAAAAAAAAAAAAAACAATAATTGATCTGCTCTTGCAAAGGCAAAACTAAGGCATAAATAGTTTAACCCCTTCAGACCCTGTGTCCATTACAATGGACGTCACTTGACAGGGGCTTCTTTTTTACTTTTTGCAACATTTAACAGACAAAAATAGGTATGATGTTGTCACATGATGTTGGTATTTTAAGAATTGTTTGGACCCGATGTCCATTGAAATGGACAAGAAAAATAACAATTAAAGGGTTTTGATTAAAACATTTTTTTTATTGATTCTCATTTCTGGTTGCATAAAGGATGGGGGAAAAAGTCATTATTATATTTTTCACACTTGGAACATAAGGCGGGTCTGAAGGGTCTACATCCTCTGGCACTTTTTCCTTATTTTATGCTATAATCTACAATGCCATCAGTTGATTAAGGAAGCATGTAGAGGCGCATGGCTAGCCAAGGCAGATGTCACAGATGCATTTAAGTCATGCATTACACCTTCACATTGGCATCTGTTGGTTTAAATGAAGAGAAATGTACTTCTCAGTTAGGCTCACCTTTGGTTGTTACAGCAGCCCCAATATTTGACACTTATCAGAGGCTCTCTGCTGGATTCTTTTAAATAACTGCAACTGCTTTCGTGCTCCATCTCGTAGACGATTTTCTGTTAGTTGACTATCAATTCAAAATCAGACCATGCATTTTTGCTCTTAAATATACCTTTAAACATCAGGTCTTCTGCTAGCCAAGGAGAAACATCAGGCCCTGTAAGGCTAGAGTCTAGGCTTCACTCTAGATAGTGTACTGATGAAAATTGCATCAAAGAGGTAATGAAAGCAGCAGGCAGTAGTAATTTTCAAAGAGAACTGCTCTCCTTGCATAGACATCTTAAATTGGCATGTGTGTTATTCCCCAGGGAAGTTCCCCTATATCAGGCTTCTGGACCTCTCCGATTTGTAGAGAACTCCATGATATGGTGAGCTAGGAGAAGGGCTGCAGATCCGAGCCCCAGTCCTGATCTCTCTGTGTGATAATGGTATGGCATCTCCTTCTTTACAATGAGCAGCTAAAATCATCTTTGCCATTAATTATAAAGACGAGCATATTGAGTACATATAAATGAATCGACACTGTGTGCCAGTTCACCCTGGAGCTTTATGTCAACAGCAAGGTCTAATAGTGTGACTGCTATGATCTACTAGATCACTAATGAACAGCTTTGCTGAGCTTAGAAGACGGGCAGACATGGGGGCATTTGGGAAGAGCAATGGATCCTCAAGTTTTTCGGTGTTGGGTACAGAAATAATGGAGATATAATTCATTCAAACATACAGTAGTAGTGGCATGATTGACCTGTATGATAAACACCCTTCCGTAGGTTTTGGGGGGTATTTTAATAATCAGTGGTTCCAGACATATGGCAAAATACTGTCATCCTTGCCGCTAATGCCTCTTCTACCTTTTTTAATGAATGTACATTGTTGTTTCATGTTTCTGTGGGGAAGACTGGTCTGGGAACAATCATGTTTTTTCGACAATGAGGCAACTGCCAACATCTTTACAAGGGCGTTCTTCAGTTCCATTCATTAATAGATTTGTAAGACGCCTCACTTGGTTTCTATGTTGGGTAAATTCATTATTAGGCATCTCATATTCCATGCTTGGATAACAATTGCTGTTTTTGTCCCGTTTGAATCGAGATTTCGCCAGCTGTGCCCGGAGGCGCGCCATCCAGCCTGACTTGCCCCCATTTTCTCAAACAGTGTTAGAGTAAACACAACCATGCAATATACAGGCTATCTACTGCTCAGTATATCTGATCGATCTGGCTTAGCTAATCTACATTAAAATAACTCATTCTTCGCATAAATGCGCATCCGTAGCTCCTGTCTCGACGCTAAGGCTATGGGTATATGTTCTTATCTGCTTCGAACGATACCTCCTGCCTGAGGCCAAGCAAATCTTGATGCTCAAAGCAATGAGTGCCTTGTAATTTCCGGCTTAAATTCATTAATGTATAGCAAATTTCTGGGGATATCTCTAGTATACTTAGCCTTGTACTTCAACTGTGTTGCTTAGACGTATTGGTTTTAGTCCTGCTGGCCTTTACTGGCACCCATGTAGCTCATGGAAGGGAGGTTGCCTGGTGTGGTTCTTTGGGGGTCTTGTGCCGCCCTTGTCTTAAACCTTTCCATGTTGCACATGGAAGGTTTCGTAGGCACGTGGAAGGACAAGGAGGTCCCATACGAGCCACACCACCAAATATAACCCTCTGTTCGGGAAATATGTTTTTGCTGGTTTAATTTAAATACACTCTAGCATAACTTCTGAGGGATCTCTTTATTAATCCTCAGCCAAGTTCTTAACTAGTATCTGCATAAATTATTGGCTTTATTACTGTTATTTATTTCTTCAAAAATTTGGCTGCTGGCTCCTTTCCGGCACTTCCATGTAGCTCATGGAAGGGAGGTTGCCTGGTTGGTTTTTGGGGGTCTCTGCTGCCGCCCTGTCTTAAACTTTCCATGTATGCCTGGAAGGGCGGGGTGGCTCTCCTGCCTTAGGTTTTCACGTAGGCACGTGGAAGGAGGGGTCCCGACAGGCCTCCGCCAAATGTATTCTGCTTGGATATAAGATTTTTGCAAGTGGTCCTGACGATTGGCATGCGTTGTTCGGCGGGCGTCGGCTTGCCGTCGCTTTCTACTCACGCTAGCTACTCTCGCTGTCTAGTCCCTTGTACCATGCGCGTGCGCTCACCTGATTTTCTTGGCTACATCTCTGGGCTTATTTAGCTGCTTTGCCTGCCTGCTTTGCCAGCCTTTTGCCCCCCCCCCGCTCCTCCTTTTTTTTATTAATATGTTTTTTGTTGCCATTGTGTTGTCTTGTCCCGGGGGTTGGCGTCTTGTCTTAATTTCCTGTTGCTGGGGGCGGGGTGTCCTCGCCTTAGGTTTTCCCGTAGGCCGCGGAAGGAAGGGGTCCAGAGCCATCCAATGTAATTCTGTTGGAATATAAGATTTTTGCGAGTGGTCCTGCTGAAGTAGGTTTATGTCTGCTGGATGTCCAAATAGGCAATGGTTTGCTAACACAAATTTATAAAGTGCTGATATTGTGGCTATATGTTCAATTACCCTTTATTTTAATTTAATAAATTAATAACTTTCCATTTTTCTTCTTTTGCTACCTTTCCGACCATATTCTTCCCCTTGTGAGTTGACTGTCCTGATGCTGTGGCTCTCCCCGTCTACAGACTCAAACTGAGTGAAGAGAGTGATAAAGTGGAAAGATGGGAAGGTGAGAGGGATCGAGAGAAGATTCAAACCCCTACCTTCCATCCATTGTCTTGGGGATTATGCATAAGGTTAAGAAAGATGGTGAGCAAGATGGATGAGTTGTCTGCTTTTGGTCAGTACCCAGTAGGAATACTGGCAATGCAGTTTTATCTGTTTGAGAAGAAAAGCTCTAGGAGAATTCAACAGGTCCCACAACAGAACTGACAATTTCTCTACAGATCGAAAAATGAGAAAAGAGTGCTACAAATAAGAGACCCCACTTTTATTCTTATCACCCTGTTTCTTCAGTTTTTAGCCACGCTAGAGGTACGGCTCTAGGGATGGCAGACAATCAGTCGGTTGGCTCACCACTTTGGTCACAGAATGAAATATCTCAACAACTACTACATGAATTGCCATAAAACCTTGTACAGACAGTAAATCCCCCAGGCTTTGGTGCCCCCTTGACTTTTCCTCTAGTGCAACTGGCAGTAATATATCTCAACATCTACTTGATTAATTGGCACTAAATGTACAAACAGTCATGGTTCCCAGATTACGTATTCTAGTGACTCTAGTGATCCAGAACTTTCCTA
The DNA here is from genome assembly GCF_905237075.1 of Dicentrarchus labrax. Taxonomy (NCBI): domain Eukaryota; kingdom Metazoa; phylum Chordata; class Actinopteri; family Moronidae; genus Dicentrarchus; species Dicentrarchus labrax. The sequence goes on along the minus strand of NW_026136710.1, from coordinate 15,131,481 downwards.
TGGCGCCACCATGACACTGGCATTTTTGCTCTAAGACAACATATCTCAACAACTATTGGATGGTTTATTGCAGAATATGCTGCATGATCCCCAGAGGATGAATTCTAATAACTAATAACTTGGACTCCTTGATTTTTCATCTTGTGTCATCATCTGCAAAACCTATTACATTCCCATCAGTCTCAGCTGTACTTTATGTTTAGTGCTAATTAGCAAAGGAGCGTGATAACCATGGTAAATATTATGCCTGCTAAACATCAATATAATGTAATTATAAGGAAGCATGCTGATGTGAGCATTTAGCTGAATTACACCCTCACATGTGCTGTAGACTCTTGTTTATCCAATATAGTTGCTGCAGGTCACAGACACAACTGTCTTCATAGTAATCTCAGGTCACTCAACTATGTTCACCCTTTTTCACTCTAGCCAATATCCAATATTTCTGAAGAGCGTCACATATATGCAGCTGCTAGAGTGCTTTAACCTCAATCTGACAGAGAGACCAAATCTTACATTTAACTGCACTGGTACAAATTAAGTATTGATTTATTTAACGGTTGTTAATGGTTTGTGGGAAGAGTGCTAAAATTGTTTAAACAGCTTATATAAGGAATAGAACTGGCTATTTCAGTACAAAGAATTATAAGTGAGAAAAAGCCTTAAGCCCAGGCTCATTTTCGCCAACATCGATACTGTTACAGATATAAAGTTGACTGATGTCAGGTGTTAAAGGAGCAGAGGGTGAGTATGGCTGTATATAGTGAAAACAAGTCATGCATCAGTTACACACTGTATCACTTGTGAGCACACAGATCCAAAACAAAGGCATATTTGGTAAATGGTAAGTACTTGTATAGCGCCTTTCTAGTCTTCCGACCACTCAAAAGGGCCTTTACACTACATGCCCCATTCACCCTTTCACACAGTGATGGCAAAGCCCATCGAACAGAAACTGAATTCATTTACATTCACAGCACAGCATCAGGAGCAATCTGGGGTTCAGTATCTTGCTCAAGGACACTTCCAACCAACAACCTTCTGATTAGTAGACGGCCCGCTCTACCCCTGAGCCACAGTTGCCCCAGAGTTTAAGACAGACATGAATGGGCATAATTAAATGTTTACAAATGGGTTTGAATCTGCATTAATCTATTTTGTCAGATATGAGTTTAAGAATTAAAAGCTGATGATATGATGAACCAGCCCAGTCTAAAGGTCGCCTGGTCATCTTGGTAGACATTACAGTATACTCCCCAGTGGATATACCTCTGTAATGCGTGGATACACCTCTAATATCTAATCCAAACAGGCAGACTGTCATGTTGCACGAGGTGTCGATTGCTGCTGTAGGTAGTGCTCACGTAGGACATTTTCCATCTGTCACATTCAGGAACGTGATGTAACCACTGATGTTGTAGAGGCACCAACCTGAAACCTTTTGAAGCTGTCTGTACAGATTTCATTGACACATGAATTATATCAGCGAATAGGTTTTACCTGAATCCTGTCAAAAGTTTTGGAATTTAAACTTTTCTGAAAGATTGGGTCACATTATTTTTGTGCACTGCACTCTGTCAATCCATGTCACCCATCAACATGTGGAACTTATTGAAATACATGGAAAATTGTCAGTTTTTGACATCTAAAATGGTGATGTAAGTGCTGCCTTGTAGGCACATTAAACTCTGAAATTGAAGCAGGCAACAAAAAGTGTTAATGCCTGTCTAGACATTATCTGTATTTTGCACCTTTCCATCATCCCTCTGCTCAAAAATAGTGAGTCTCTCACTTGATGTCTCAAAGGCACATTTTAGGAAGATGTATGACTGATGTACCAGATTAAAATAGAATAAGAAAGATTTTTTAAAGTACACTTTAGCTGCTTGAGTCTTTCATTCCTCCATTTGTGTCAGTAAGAAGAGACAGATGTGCAAAAGCCATTTTGTATTTGATGCATTAGAATTTGACATGATCACACACTGATTCTCATTTACCAAACCTTTTCTTAAATTCTTCTAACTTGTGCTTCATGAAAGTGTCACAAAAAAAGGGACTTTTGTGGACCTACAATTTTGTGCATACACCTGGTGTAGCAGCTGAAGAATGACAACTCTTGTCAATTGCATGGGCATTTGGGTTAATACATTCATGCAGTACATACAGCTCTTGGAAAGGCATGCTGACATCTTAGATTGTAGTATAAATAACTGAAGTTACTAATCAAGGGAAAACTTTTTTGAAAAGTGTCCCAGAAATAAAAGACAGCATGGTGAGGAATATCATTGAGGAATGAGGTATCGGCAAATCTTTGTACAGTTAAATACAGTTGGTAAGTTAAATAAAATAGGAAAGAATTGAGAATAGAAGTGGAAAAAAGAGAATACAAAGAAGTGACACAGCCTGTGAGCCGCAAATTGAGGGCAAGGCACTTCTGGCTGTGAAAGGGACAAACACAATGGAGGAATTATGGGTAATGGACTGCAATGTCAGGGATCTATTCAGGAAAGGATTGAAATCTGGCCTGATTTCAACAGAATCTTCATTTCACATAAATATTCAAACCTTTCATAATGTGCACGATAATAATAACATTTAGAGACCCAAGCACTTGCAAGTTTGAATCCAGACTGGACTTGACACATCAAAATTCAGCTGATGTCCAATAAGATTCATGTTCATGAAGGAGGCAGAGCTCTATGTAGACCTATAGAACTATATACATGTGTTCATAGTTAAGAGTTAAGTGTTTTAGCCATGGTACACATATGTATCCTGATTTTTTCAAAAGTTATTTTACATGACGAACGAACAGGACATTTCAACTGCTGTTTTAATCAAGAACGCTCCTTTCAGTCTGATATAAAGTGAATAAACTCATTTCAGAAAGGGCATGTAAAGTTCAAAACAAGAGGGCAAGCCAAATTCTGCTCTGAGCCTTCATAGTTTGGACTGCATCTTGCAATAATTTTTAGTTAAACTTTTTCAGCATTATGTAGTCTAATTGTTGTGCAATGCCCATGTTCCGTTCAACGGGCAACTAGAGTTCACACCCATCAATGAAACCTCACCAAATGTGTATCATTCATTTCTCATCCATTTCCACTGTGTTGACCTTCTCCTGTCCTCTCTTGGCTGCGAGACATATACATAAAATATTAAATCAAACCGTCTCTTTATTCATCAGTTCATTGGTTTGTGTACTTTCCAGCTGATGCAGCATTAAAGCCGTTAGAATTTATTTCCATGGTTTGTGCTTATCTCCAGCTTTAATGCCACTGCTTAAACATATTTTTCCGGATCCAAACTTAAAATGATATGATCTCTATCTATGCTGAAGCAAAGTTTTTATTTTATTTTTTTACATCCTGTTTTAGGGATTTTGGTCTAGTTTTTGTCTCTGTCAGTGGCCAGGTTCGCTGCTCTCCACATGCTACTAACATCTGCTGCTATTGTTTGGGTCCTGAGGCTAATTGGAAACTGGTGAGCACAGTCTTCAACTTTCAGAGAAAGTGTGCAGAGTTTTGCTCATAAGAGGGGGTCTGCACATATTTAAAGGTTATATTATTATTCACCTTTTTCTTTCTTTGTTATGTAAATGCTGAGGCCACTGTCAAATAAAGATCAAACTTCAGAAAAATATATAAATAAATAAAACATTACCTCCCATGTAGGCGGACTGAAACAACATCAACCTATTTTATTACCTTATTTCTGAATTTACATAGAGAAACCCTGATAATGTTGCTGGAACACAAAAAAATAGAGTAGGTTGGGAGGATGTTTTCACTAAGTGCGCTCCGCATTAAGCAAACTATACACTAGGATGGATGTGCAGGGAAAGCTGATTGTAAGCACAAACACACACACACACACACACACACACACACACACACACACACACACACACACACACGCTTCCAGTAGCCATAGTGCTCTGAATCTGATATATTGCAGTCATTATCTAATAAAATGTAGGCATCAGAGATGATACATATACACTCTTATGTCCCTTTACAAGTGGACACCAGAGAGCAAATAATCACTAACACTACAGCGGGCATCTGCACTGTCTGTGCCTTCCAGTAAGTAAAATGGAAAATGGAGGAGGAATGCAATTATCTGTGTGTGGGGGGCTGCCCACATTCCTGACCTGACCAGCTACTATCACACTGAAAAGACTTTGCTTAACTTGAGCTGTATTGTATATCAATTAATGATCTAGTGATATGAGATTTGATGTAACCTACGGTTTTTCTTTAAATTACTTAAAACATTACTTGTGTATGCCATTCTGCTGTAGGAGTTGCAATTAATAGAATCTAATCTTAACATAACAGTATTTCAGTTGACTTCATTTCATCTTTGAAGGCTTGCAGAGCTAAGAGACCACACTGGATAAGGAGCTGTTGTGGTAGATGTTGCTGGCTGAGAGAGAACAGGATCATTTTCCTGAGGGGGGTTTCAGAAACAGATGGGTGGGAAGGGTCAGCCAAGCACTTTCTTGCTTATTTCTTGGCTCTGGCCTTGCAGATTCTCAGTTGAGAGCAGCTGGTGGCAGGTTCTCCTCTTTGCCTTGTGTACAACGATGCATGTTGTAGTTTGTCCTTGGTGTGAGCGCAGAGGCCACACACCAGTACGTTCACCACACTCACAGCGAGGAAAGATGAGGTGAGAGATTTTAATAGAAGTCAACTCTCAGCTCAAGTGTGTTGAGCTGCAAGTTTTCTTTCTGAGCACAACATTGTGGGCTGTCTCACATCTGTAAAGGCCAGTTATAGACTCGACATATAGTACAACCATAACAGGAGAGGCGAGAGTAAACAGCCCTGTGGTGCAGCAGAGCTGGCTGCTGTTTTATGTGGCATCATGTTCAAATCTGTTTGCTAACACCGGCATTCTTTCTTCTCTTCTCCTTTCTGTCTTACATTCCTCCTCACCAAATGCTGGGTTTAGTCATATAATATCCTTGGGACAGTGCAGAAAAATCAAGAGGAAGCTGGCACATCCGCAAGCTCATACTGAATGAGTGAAAAGCTTGTGGCACAGAGTTAAAACAAACATAGAAAGAAATGATGAGTAAGCAGGAGCACCAAAACAGGGGGAGCCAAGGTTGGCACCAGAATCACTGTGAGTCGGTGTTTGAATGTTTATCTTTCTCTTCAACAAGAAAATATTTAGTCAGAAGGCCATGATGGAGACATTGTATCCGTAAAATTTCACCATTCTCCTCACACTGCACTGGGACTGCAACTCATAATTATTTTAACTATTGATCTATCATTTTTTTTGCCAGCAAAATGTCACCCTTTCTTCAAACTGCTTTTCAGACCAAGGGTCAAAAACCCTTTTCTTTTTTGCATTTTTTCTTCTTCCTTTTTTCTAGATGACCTAAACAATCACTCAATTATTAAAAAAACATTTCAGTACTACACTACTACACATGCAGTGAACTAAAGACAGCCAAAGAGTGACATATAATAATAGTCATCTGTTGGATTCAAAGCCACTGTGCTGCAAGCAGATGGCACACATCCCAGCCTGCTGAAGCACTCAATCACCTCATTAGACAAGTACTTCCATCTAATGTGCTTATAATGGAACACATGGCTGACTTGTTGTAAGGATACGTTCTGCTGGATGTGCTTGCTTTAACACCCAGTTTCCACTCGCAGCCGAATGTCAATGTTTAATTACATAAATCTAACTCTCGGATATAATTCAAATATAATACAATTTAGTGGACCCGCATAAAGAAACAAATTGTGTGTCTGTGTGTGTGTGTGTGTTTCTGAGAGCGAAAGTGTGACAGCGAGGATTAAAATGCGACTGGTAAGTGAATCATTTAATCCCTGGCTTAGAAACAGCTGGTTTCTACAGAGAGCTGAGACACAACTCCTGCCTGTTGACTGAAGGAGAGGAGGACAGAAAAAGAAAGCTAGAAAGCTAGTGAAAGAGAAGGAGGGGGAGATTTAAAATTGGTACCTCTCTCACCTAGATCTTCAACACTAAGTGTCCTAGACATGCCTGGTTAATGCGGGCTGTCATTCGTTCAGTCCTGTTAAACATGGAGCAGTGAAAGAGGGAAGGATGGAGGGATTGACGGAGAGTCGGGAATTGATCTGAAAGGCAGCGGCGCTGGTATCTGACAGAGACAACAATGTTATGCATGTAATGACTCTCCAGCTGTGCACGTATTCATTTACCCATGCACACACACATAGCTTCACACTGACGGTGGTAGAGCCCGCCATGCAAGGCGCCAGCCTCCTGTTAGGGAGCAATTTGGGGTTCAGCGTCTGGCTCAAGGACACTTCCACCTACCACCTGAGCCAGAGCCACCCACAGCCACCCCTGTAACCAGCTATTGGGGGTGTGCATCTCTCCATTAAGAGACGATCCGATATGTATCTAGATACATTGGTTATGATAAGATTCAGGGACGATGCATTTTAATATGGAAAATTAACCTAACAATTACCTTAGACCTCGCCGAGTTTTAGCTACGCTGTGGCTGGAGAAAGTGTTTAATATCTGTGTCTTGCGTGTTCTTGCTTGTGCTAGCTGTATTCGCATAGTATGAGACTCCTCTCCACCTGAATCAGGGGAGTGTTAAGACTGGTTGTGCTAAAGATGCACTTAACTGATGTCCAACAGATCAACTGCAGATAGACTTTTGTCCAACTGTCCTTCTTGAATCAAAATGTCTTCCAAACTTTACATTTGAGATTTGATGGGGCACTGTAAATCGGCGTTGTCGGACATGTTTGTTTATGTACCGACCTCACAAGCCACAAAATGCTAAAGCTACTCTCTTCTCTCTTGAAAGAAAAGGTTGTCTAACATTACCAATCCAGCTCACGCAACACCTTGCATTTCAGTAGATGTGTTGATTCCAGGTGTACATGCCTACAGAATGTGTACAGTAAACAACACTTACAACAATTACTATAAAGAACTTCCACCTGCAGTTCAAGAGTCTCAACATGTTTCCAGGCAGCAGCACTTTAAGTTTAGTGTGTTTTTATTGGAAGACTTGAGGGCTGGACTTTTTACATTTAAATAAAGAAAACCTTTTGCCACAAAAGTGCTAAAACAACATCTCCATAAATCCTGCTGCTTCAAAACTGTTGCTGCTACGTGACGCTCTTTGCCCTCCTTGACATTATTACATCTGTATTTTAAATTCTAAGAAAGAAACCCTTGTAGCAGTTGTTATTTAAAAGTCAAATGTACAGTTAACAGAGGAAAAACTCTGTGTAATGTATTGTAATGAATCATTAGGTAGAAACTTTAGTATCAAAGCAGAATCTATTATTTTTATGTCCAAGCTGCTATGAGTGGGTTTATGAATTGTTTTTGTGGTCCCATCAAGGTGTGCATGGACACTACAAAGGTGTCAGTCTTTCCACAGCTGTCAGAGTGCTGTGGACTTCTGAGAAACATTGGACAAAATTAACCACCAAATGGCATATTTTATGTGAGCTCCAGAGGGGATTCACACAGAGTGCACACAGTAAAAATAAGTCAGCCTCGGTTTAAAGATAAACAAACTGATGGCTTTTGGAGCCAATTAGGACGTGCCCCTGTAACTGGAGTTTATTTTAACAGGCAGAAGAGTCAGTGGCTCCACTGAGGGAAAAAGCCCCCAAACCTTCTTTGAAGTTCTTCTCTCTGTGGGCGGTAATGTGGCATGGCACCCAGCCAAAGCCCACAAACACAAGGGTTGAATAACGCCAGCCCAGTGTCCCTGCTGTGGCATTCATCCCATATGCCACAATAAATAAGAAATATGCAAAGTCACACACATACAGATATTCATACAAACACAAGTTCCACACACACACACACACACACACACACACACACACACACACTTGATTGCGTGACAGATCTCCTAAACAGTCACATATGCAATCTGCCATGAATAATCGTCACTTTTAACTGCTTGTACTCCGAGTGTGAATTTTTGAGTGGATTTCAGCACCCACAAAGTGTGTGGCAGTCAAAATAAATCCAGTGAATTAAGACAGATGTGTTTCTTTCTGTTTATTTATAGCTTTATTGGGTCGTTTTGCATTCACGTGAAGTTATGAAATGATATCTCTGTCGGCTCCAAGTTCAAACAAGCTCTAGGAATACATATGAGTGTATTTATGGATCTTGTGTGTAATTTATAGGCCCAAGGGTTTAGCTATGGGGCCAGTACATGACAACAACCACTGAGAACTGGTGGCAACTGGTGTTGAACACAGACACACCAGTTGCTACACACACACACTATCCAGACCTCTTCCCATGTTGGACTGTCCTTCCTCTTAAAACCCATAAAACATGCAGACAAAACAACGGCTCCAATGATAATGAGCATTACTTAAAGCGACATTATGCAACTATTTTACCTTAAAATAACAGTTTTCTCACTCTGTACCCAGAACTCCTTTTCTTGCATGTAATTTGGGTTGATTGTGAGACCCCCAAGAAGTGTGTAATGCTTAATGGCACTAAGTGACACACTACCAACTATGGGTCTGTAGCTAAGAAGAAGCTAACTCAGTATTCTCAGTACAAGTCTACCCTTTTTCCAACAGAAACGGTGTCCAGTTTGACAGTCTGGTGACTAGCGGTAGTGCTATGGACACCAACGCTCCCATGGTCCTCTGAGCTCCAAGTCCGGGCAGAGTGAGGGCCGCTAGCTGTACGGCTCCCTTGACACAGGATTTTACTATTCCAGATTTGTTACAATGGCAGCAACAATTTTGCTAATCCATCCCAAAGCTTGCCTAGTTAACAATAGAATTTGCAGAATGCTATGCAGCAGGGCACTAGCATGTATTTGGTATGCCCAGTACGACAGTTTTGTCACTCTGAATGCAGCCATTCATTTTGTACGTGTGTATGCTGTCTGTCTTTGTGATACCTCATGCGGCTAGTGTGTCTGACAACAAAAGCAAAATGCCTCCTTACCTGTCAAACAAACGTCTCATCCTTACAAGGCTTCAAACTTTAGTTGGTTCCTTTTCACACACAAGCTGCTTCACCCTCCAGCATGCAAAAACTTCGTCACCGGTTACAGTGAAGCTTTACCAAAAAAAAAAAGCTAATAAAACAAAGAACAACAAAGAAGTGAGCGTGTTATTTAGAAACCCCCTCAGCTCCCAGCTGTGAAAAGTACAACACATACCACTTGGTGACGAGCAGTTATTGTGACACCAACGAAGCGCTATCTGAGAAAAGAGCAGAAGTACCAGAAGGGAAGAAGAGGTAAGATGTTGGTGTGTGCGTGTGCGTGCTTCAACTGCAGAAAGACATGAGCTGTCTGGATATGCGCTGTTTCATTAGGAAGATATGCCGAGAGTAGCTGCACTCGACCTACAGCAATAAAACCACTGCTAAGAAGCGACAGGCCCGCTGTGGATCAGCTGATTCCTGCACAGCCAGACACTGAAACCTGCAGTATTGAGTTCAGAACAGAACAAAGTCAAACTTCAAGGCTGAAGAATGGGAAGTTAAATTGGACAAAATGAGGTGCAGAGGGAGTTTGCTTGCTTTGCTATTTGACACGGCTGTAGTCTGAAAACGAAGTCAAAGTTCAAATTGTCGCAGTACACTTCTGGCGTGGGAAAGAAATGCGCTGCCGCGACACAGCCACACCTCGAGACTGACACAGGAAGCTCGGCCATGTGTACAGTATGCACAGACGTGTATGAGCCAATTTACTTCATGGTCTATCAGTTACTCTTCTATGTCTTCATTCCTGTTACATCTCTTTCTGCATGCTGGATGTCGGGGGTTGGTGGTGTGCGTGTGTGTTTTCAGCTCATCTCCTGTGGATAAAGCTGTGATGCTCTATGGTAATAAGATGCTTGTCTTGCAGAGCAGAGTCCAGCTGAGTGTGAAACTGTATACCAGGAGAATTGTAGACAGTAGCAGGAGAGAAATCCAAGTGGAGGTCACGTTACGCTGTTGACAGTCTGGTGGTTGGGGAAAAAAACTATTCATGTCCAATAACTGTTGTTTTTTAACGATGTCCTCAGAGGTTGAAACGGCACAAAAAAATGCACAGCTGAAATAACACATTTACACACAGGATGGGAAAAAAAACAAAAAAACATGAAGGATATGATAAAAAAAAAAAGGTTTAACTTTATGTAGCACCTGTCCAGGTTGAATCAAAGTTTAAAAATGAATCCAAAAACACAGGTGCACCCATGCTCCATGCTCCATGTTTTAAAATGTACTTGGTATTGAAAACTGTCACTGAAATCCACTGTCCAACAGTATAAAAAATAATCATGGAATATGATATTACTTTCAAAAACCATAAAACATACATATATATTTTTTGTAGGCACTTCAACACTCATTTTGTCCGAACGTCCCTGTGGACAAAAAAACCCCAAAGTTTAACAATCAAAAAACTCAAAATGAATCCAAGCAAAAAGCCCACAAAAACGGCCAAAACAAAACTAACTAAACAACCAACCCGCCAATCAACAACCACAATACATACATGTAATACATACATATACAATGCTTGTATTGTTTCCTATTGTCGCCTTAGCCAAAGATTCCTTATAGCCAAATCTGCTTGATATTATTGCAGAGTCTAAAACAAAGTAAAGATTTAGACTGCGCCTTTACTCATGGGACAAAGATAGGGAAAGCCAGATAAAGGAGAGCGAAAGCCCTACAGTCCTAGAATATAATGAATATATGTTTTTATCATGCTGACGAAATCTGATAAGACCACTAGATAGGACTGGGGGGAAACAGAAGTCTAAGTGAGTTTGTAGAGCTACACGGTTTTAGTTTACCTCAGCAGTACTTCAAACAATGGAGCAGCTTAAAGCAAGCACAGTTACAAAGAATATTTGGTGAGTAATGTAAACATGCACCTTTATCCTAATTTTATATGCATTAGAAATGCATTAAAAATGTAATGCACTCCAACAAGCCCAATTTCATATAGCTTGTAGCATACACATCAAGTTACTTTTGAAAGGACTCATCAATTAAGCAATCAGTTGCCTGAAGGAAATTTCATCAACTTTTAAAAAAATCTAAAAGTATTCTGTTCCAGCCTCCCCGATGAAAGCATTTGCAGCCTTTATCCTAGACCGTTAAAAACCTGATACCTTTTTGAGTTTTTTAACTTTATTCAGATAAACTAAAATAAAAAAAGAACACCTATATGAACAGTTCAAAGACACTACCGGCGGGCTTGCCGAGAGCTCACTGATGCCTCGCAGATGCCCAAAAACCATCTAGCAGGCTAAATATCTAGTTGTTCCATGGAGCCGTGCAACAAGCTACAGTCAGTGAGAGCATACACAGGTAACCCCTCTCTCCGGCACCAGACAAGAAGCGGCGAGTCGGGTAGTTACTTTGGTAACAGCCTCAATTACAGACACACACATAATGCACGGAGAATTAGCAATGTTATGAGTCGGTTTTCAATTTGGGGTGTAGCAGATCCACCATCACATACAAACAGTATTTTCTATGTGTAATTTACAGCCTAATATGTTATGTAAGGGTTTTAAAAGTTGTATACCACAATATTGTTCATCAAATCACTCTGGAAGCTATCCCAATGAGATTATTCGCCATTGTTGTATTTGTTATAGTTGTGGTGTGGATGCCATTCGGTTTTTTTTTCTTTTTCGTGTGGATGGCCCTTTAGTCCTTTTTTTGGAAATATAATAGAATGAGAAATTAATCACTTAATTGGATGAAAATAAATGCATTCTGTTTACTAATCTTGCTCTCCAGCGTGTTTGTGACCTGACATATCAAGAAAGGCAAACTCATTTAATGGCAATGGGAAAGGAGTAAATTGCCTATTTGTAGGCATTTAAAAACCCCTACGGGGTAAATAGAGTTTGCTTACATCTGTTGGTCTTGTCACTACTGCTTCGCGACACACACTGCCCTTCTCACGCTGACCACAGAGCCATACAGGCCACTGTGTGCTATTTAGTCACTGAGTGTAGCTTCAATTATCTGCCCACAATAATGAATGAGTGTCAAAGCAACCCTGGATTACAGACAGCCTGTCAGATCTGAGGATTTGTTTTGCACCTACGACTTTAATAAATGTCAGCAGCTAAAATAAAATCAATACACAGCTGTAGCCTCTGTTAAATGCTCAGATTTCTTGTGAAAATACAAACTATAGTAGGCTATAGTTCTGCATCTAAATGAATCTTCTCTGCACCTTAAAAATCTGATTATAATTCACAGTACTGCGATTAAAAACACAGCAAAAGTCAGAGTTGTGCTTTGTGGCTGAGGTTGAATGTGTGAGAAAGTCAGCATATTCTCCAACAGTGTGAATATTCAAATAGACAAACAATGTGAGCTGCTTTGACACTTGCTCGAGGGTTCTCTGCTTGGCATCAACAAATCCTCCAGCTTCAGGTGGAAAAGTGTAATGTGAATGTTAGTTGTACTGCTGAAATATTTGATCTTTCCATGACCCAGTTTGCATACTGTATGGCTCTCATCCAGCCTCCTTTTCCCCCCTTTAATTTGTAAAATCCCCTATGTGTCCATTTGATTGCTGGAGAATCCAAAATGACAGCTCAGACACACAAGAACTGCTGTAGACGGTTCAGATTGTTTATATTGTATTATATTATTATATATTACCATTATAGAGTATAAGAGAATCAGACCATATTCATAATGCCTGTGTAGGGAGTGATGTGTCAGTAAGGATAATGAAGAATAAAGTCTGGAAGATCCATGGAACACCTATCAGGATCTTCTAATTAAACTTGGTAAAACTAAACAAGATAAACAAGCAGAATGGCTGTCCCTGATTAATATTACATTCACTGGGATTAGCTGAACGAGATTTCATCATAGTGTATTAAAATTATCTGACTGAGGTGAGTAGTCGGCTGTTTAGCCAGCAGCCAACATTTGGGAAGCTCTTTGATTCGGATTGAGGAGTTTTCTGCACCCATGCGCCAATCAATGAAAACAGTATCACGACAAAGAATCTATTCTTTTTCCTACTCCTAAAATGATGCAAGTGGTAGGGTTACTCCATTAGCAGTATTCAAGAGCAGTCACAGGATTCAAGGGGGGTCCAAATGATCATGCATCTAAAGGTCGTGTAGGGTGTCTTTGTATTGGGATGGCTCTTGGGTCTGTGTATCAGTATGTCTAATGCCCAAATGTATCCTAGCTGAACTGATATCATCACAGGAGGGGGACATTTTTTTTTTTTAACATGAGATGGAGAGTCCCTCTATTTGTGTCTGTTCAGGTGGACCACAATGGATTGGCTCTCCTTTTCAGATTGTGTGTGGGTTTTTTTTTCTTCAAAAATGTATTCATGTAAATCATGTTCAGGTGCTGGAGGTTTTCTTTAGTCTGTTTCAGATTGGGTCCAAAATTGTGGATCTGTGAAGACCTCTATTAAGAGGATAGACACCTGCATCATATAAGGGGCTTAAAGCTCAGCTAAGTGTACTGATGTTCTGCAGGTGAGATCTCTTTTTATTGTTGCTGTATTTATTAAATAATAAATGCACTGATGATTAGGCTTAAGCGCTATCAAGGTGTACCCCGTGGTATTTAGAAACAAGGTATGTAAAATACATACCACCCAAGCCTATTGATGATTGATCAAACAGGAGTGTATGCTGATTACCTGAACTTTGATATCATTTCTACTTAATTCAAGTAGGGTTTACAGTATTTGAAACAGTCTGATCACAAATTTACTTTTGTGGAGGATATGTAATTAGTTTAATTGTCACTTAGGGAGAAACATACTGAGAAATAACTCTTTTTGTTTGTCTCCCATGGGCTGGAGAGAGAAAAAAACACAGCAAATACCTAATTAGCCAATGAATAATTGCCAAGCTAATGGGCACCTCAAGATACAATCTTGAATGTAACAGTCACCCTCCAAATTAATGGAGCTGTGTATTGTGCGGTGGGACAAAGTGATTCTGTCTGATTTTTTTTTTTTGCGTTAATGCTTATTGCATCCAAGCTTTTATTATAATTCTAATAAACTAACAGACATTGGCTGAACACCCAACATCTCCCAGTCGTGCAGTTTGTGTCTCTGTCTGTCTTTCTCCCTCTTCATCTCACTTAGACATACAAAAAAATTTGCCTTCATTTTGAGTTGAATATAGTCCTGAAATTGAATTCCAAAGCTCTTGCTGAAACAGTTTTTCTGTTCCTTTTCCTCCCTTTTTTCAGTTTGATGGGAAATAAACGAAAAGCCAGCAGTGCCCATCACTCCTGTGCCAATGCCAGCGATGGAAATCAGTATGCATTTTCCTCCAGAGGAGCAACAGCCCTTTTTCCATCCTCGCACACACATACATACCATATTTATTACAATTCAGCCAATTTCAAATTCAAACTTCAGAGGAGATCCGTTGTTGCTTTGGGGTTTCCTTCAGTCAGTTCTGGATTATTCTAACTTTAACATGCAAGCAGCACAACTCCAGAAACCATAATTATTTGGTTTGGTCAGTCCTTTGAATAGCTTTGGCTAACATAACCTTGATTTGGTATATGACTAGAAGGGGGGCGGGATGCCTCGGTTAAAATAGGATGGCCACATGGAGTTGATTTGGGGTTTTCTACATGGGTAGCTTGAAAGTGAGCCAGATTGCTTCTAACCCACAGTTGCAGTAAGTCATGACACCAGCAAGAGCCAACAGGAGAGAAAATTATATGCAGCTGAGGAAAAGAGTAATTCCTGCTTTGCTTACACAGTTCGGTCCATTACTTCTGTAAACTCACCTACTCTGACATTTGTTTGAGCTGAAACCCTGTGTCGACGGGATTAAATACTCTGTGCAAACAATAGCAGAAATATGCAGACACATTATTTTTGTCAGACTTATAAAGCTGTGCATGTGCATAGTACTCGGTTATAAAAACTGCGTATGTGCACAAGCCTGATTCCACTCTCACAGTTAGCCATAGGTGGATGAACACGCCCTCAATCGACTGTTTGCAGATAAAATGCCCCTTTCTGCTCTGCCAGTCCCTCAATGAAACACAATTTCACAGAACTGCATTGGATAAGTCCTCAATCAGCACTGGAGCAACAATGTCTATGTATGGCTGTGGATAGTTATAACACCCATAGGGCCTTATTTTCACAGGGGGTGCTAGTCCTGACCTTGAAATTAGCTTTTTCCTGTCTGTGTGGGTAGAGCGCACGGTGCACAGGTGGCAAAATTGGCACAAATATGTGGGTGGTTCATTCAAAGGAGGCAGTACAAACACAGTCCACTGCTAATTTGGTGAGTTTGAGCTAAATAAATACTACAAATGAGTAGAAATAACAGAATAATGCTTAAATTGTATATTAATGTGTTTACAGCAGCAATGGTGGTAAATCATTACAATATCTTTAAGTTAACATGAGTGAGTTCCTACAGTATCTGTTATCTACAGCTGCTTTATACTGTTTGAGACCTCCTCAATCCCTGCAGCCATCTTAAGGCAGCAGGACAAATATATGTGATGTATTTCCTTTGAGAAGTGCTGTGCCACAGTCATTATTCATGGTTGTTTACTTTGATCTAATCGCATGCAAATGACACCCGGCTGCTACACAATTACTACACATATGTCTCTTTTTTAAATGCGTTGCGGTGCAAATACTCCTGTATCGCCTCACGGACAATATGATTTAACCCTTTAAGATGTGACATACAGTAGCATTATGACTGAAAGTGTCGCATTGGTGCAGTCAAACAATCGTCACCAAACTATTTTTTAAGTGTTTATTTCTATAGCCCTTTTGCACTCTTACTTGGAGACAATGACCCACCACGTTTATGCTTGCATGATTAAAATGGCCCTTAGTGTCATTAATTCACAGAGGGAACTGGTGAAATGAGGGAAAACACCAAAAGCATAAACAAATCTAATAAAATTGAGAAGACAACAGACAACAGCCCTGAGAATGAACTTTATGATGTGCCCTTAACTAACATAGTACAGATGTGTAGTCATAGACGTACACACAGTGAAACTCACAGCCTAAAAAGAATAACATATCGTATTAGATTCATTGGCTTCTGCCTAAAAAGTACAGAGTGTAAACTTTACAAACCAAGTCAGACCACAAACCACAAAAACAAGGAACGGATAGGCGAATCTTTGTATTGAACAGCCAAATCCAATTTTGGGGTAAAGCCCCTTTAGATACAGTTTTTCAGCATGTTTTTCCATTCAGTTTTACTTGCTTGGTCTAAAAAACATCTGTCTTCTGTTGTTTACCAAAAACGGACCTTTGCGCCATTACTGATGATGGGTTTTTCTGGCCTCAAACTGCTATACTTCGATTTCAAGTTGAGTGTATGCGGCCAAAAGTCTCACAAGACTTCTATCTATCAATTCTATCTATTCAATTCACAAGTCAACATGAGGATTGCCTTCAGTAAATCAAGTTCTGAATTCATGCTGTCCTCTCTATCTGGAAATCAATGTGTTGCCACCTGAAAGCGCCATGCAGAAGTCCAGCAGCTGCCACACATCAGTCCCAAACCGCCATGCTACGGTGGCAGCCAATGAGGTGTCAGGGCTCTTGAGACCCTTGTTGAATTGGTTTCTGAAGAAATCATAAACTCCTCAGTAATGCTGACAGTTTTCTCAGAAAACTTGCATGTCTCTGGATAACTTTTACACTTAACAAGGCCTAGGTGACATATTGGATAGGAGCGGATTGAGGAACTGGTTTCCCTCTTCCTGAGAAGCTGAGAATGTGCTATATATTACATGCTGAACATTCACTCTCTGTCAATCTTTATGGAGAAATATACTCTCTCATACATCCAAGTCCTCTCCCACATGACATTGTTCCTGAAATAATCTCCTTGCCCTCAATACGAGTCCCACGATACATTTCTACAGACAGAAGGTCACACGGCTTGATGGAAGTGGGACAGCGCTGCTAAAAGTGTCCTAATGATCCAGGCTGAGAATGTAATAACAGATTTACATGGTAACTAGCATGCAGAGTGTTTTTCTAGTGTGGTTTAATATTCTTGCACACCTTGTCACCCACTTAACTATTGCTAACAATCAACCAGTCAATCAATATCTTACAGGTTAAATCAAAGAAACTTATTTTATGTTTTTGGTGGAAACAGCTTGCTCTTCAGTTAGCGCAGGCTTTCACTTCTTTGTCACTTAGTTATTTCAGTGCAGGAATCCTCCCATGATACTTTCCTTTGACTGTTACTGCATCCCATTTTCTATTTGAGTCTCCTGTATCCCTGGGCCTCTGGGTGTAATGAGAAGAACCATGATGTGCTGGTAGCAAGAAAAGTCTCCTACTTGAAGTGCAGGAGTAAAATGGATGGAAAGAGACTGGCAGAGTGAGGGGACTGAATATAATGCAAGAGAAATGTACACAGATTTCAGGCAAACAAGGTACTAATGAGGGTAGCGGTACTGTTGGCTGCCAGACTGGTTGCATGAGAAACTGGGCTTGGAAATGAAATGATTTTCCTATTATACCCTTCAGAACTAAAACTGAATTATTAAAATGAACATTTTCCGTCTTGCGTTGCTGAACCATTGTTGGGTGGAAGATGGAGGATTAATGGTATTTGAAGAAAATGACTTGGGATTCAAACAGCAGAGAGAGACTTGGTATTTCTTCCATAAGCATGTTTGAAGCTAGTGCTGTGTGCTCTTTAAGTCATTGTTAGGGTTCTCTTATACACTTACTATTTACCTAATTAATGAACATATTAAGGATATTAGTGAGCCCTATCTACAGTTTCTTTCCAGTAACCATGCAAAACAACCCAAAAGGCTTGTAAATAGCATCAGAATTAATCAGATGTTTTGAGCTGTAATGGTCACAAAAATGATCCTGGTGGGTCTCATTAATATATTTTTCCAGAATACCTGACTTCTCTTTTTAACGCTTTCAGCCCAGTCCAAAAACTTTTCTGGCCTATTCCAGTTATGTCCTGCTCAATGTGTCTTATTAGCTGCAAAAATGTATGTATTTCACATTCTTTTTCAGAATAACCAGGACTATCTGTCAATGAAGACCTATTTGAAGTGAATAATATTCACAATGGATTATATAATATACACAGAGAATTTAAGTAAGTAAAAGTTGCTACAAAATGCTTTTTATTAGAACTGTGTAGGTGTCAAGTATGAGAGCTCATTACAGAACAGTAACACAAATACAGTGTGATCGGTGAGGTTTTTGGTGCAACCGACAGCAACTATGAGCTAACAACGGCTCATAACTAATAAATAACACAGGGAAAAGTTGATAAAAGGCAACTGCAAAGATTTACTCAGTAACTTTTACTCACGATTCACTCAAATCAAGCCATGTTACTAAAGCATCATAACCAATAAATATTACAGGCAACTGTTTAATGAACTCTGTATCACCTCTTTCCCTGTGAGAAAGAATGTGACGTAGTCAAAAGGGATGCTCAAATGTTGCTTGGATTCCTTGTTACAACCAAATGTCATTTTGTTCACAAGGACCAGGGCTACTGACAGACGTTGACTGACAGCAAGATTACATTTACAAGCCCCAACAGTGTGCAGGACGCTGGCGTTTTGTTGAAACCTCATCCTCCCTCATATTCCTGAAAATAAACTGTTCTTGTTTTTCGTCGTTGCTCCTTGATACAATTTCAATACATGATAAGAACTAGTCATTTTGATGTCTAGCAGGGAGGGAGAGTGAGAGGCAGAGGTATGGGAGCAGAAGGGGGGATGCCAGATGGTGGTGTCATTGATGAAATTAAACAGGAAAATGAGGGAGAAATGGACTGGCGGGATGTGGTTGTCCTTCTAGACACACACACACACACACAGTCTGTAAGGTTTAAGGATCATTGGTCGTGTTTCTTTAATGAATAAAATTCCACAGGTGGCTGAATATACAGTAATTAGGTAATTTATCAGCAGCTAATCTGGTCAGCTCACTCTGGCTTATCATAAGGGAAGCCCTGAACGTTCAGGTGAATAGTTCCTTTGGGAGCTCGGTGGTTCTGATTCAGTAGAGAAAATGCTCCTCACGAGGAACATAACACGATGAGCAGAAAAACAGAGCGTATTACATTTTAGTTGTTATGACTCAGTTCCCTCAAGTGCTGAAATTGCAAGTCGGCACTATGCAGTGATATATCAAACTGGATAGCAGCTAAGCTATAAAATGAATACCTCTGATCTGTGCTTGAGTGTGCGGTTGAGTTACTTAAGGACTGTGTGGTGTGTGTGCTTGTTACAAAAATACACACCACACATACGATTCGGCTATCTCAACTAAATGCCGAGTGATGGAGCACCATGGCAATGAAGTGTAAAGGGACTGGACAGGAGCAATGACACAGTGGAAATCAGAGAATTGTTTCTGTTTCAAGTCCTGAGTGAATTGCAGTTATGATCAAGCGCACACGGACACACACCCACACATGCACGCACACACACACAGTATATATCCATTGTGGAGAGAGAATGATGTGTACAATCATCTGATCATATCTGTATTTTATAACCCTTCCAGTGGTGCAGAATGATGCTCTCTGTGTGTCCTCTGGCTCCCCTGCTGCACCCCAGTGACAAGAAATCAGTCATTGAACAACTAATCATCATCATTGGAGCTGTCTACACTGATACCTTCCCCCTGTCTTTCATGATGAACTAGCTGTAGTTAGATTATATTGTCTAGATAAATTGTCTTTGCTATCAGTGATCAAACATGGGAATCTCTATTTTTACAATGAATAAAGCAGGAAAACCCTCTTATCTCTCTGGTAATTGAGAGCACCGTATGTCTAAATGACATTTCTCCTCTTTATCAGGTGTATCCTCCAAAAAGGTGCTGCAGTGGGCTCTGATTCCCACAACAACAGAGCGTTTCAGAGTATGGTATGGTCACTTACTTAACTTTTGTTCTCTTCCACTCCAGACTGAGGGAGTCAGTTGTAGCCTCTGAAGAGCAGGCAGGAGGACACTCTTTCCCTGGAGCTCCAGGAGCTCCTACAAAGACATCCTTTTTCTATGTCATCTCTTAAGGCCACAAGAAAGAGTCTGTATTCCAGCTACTTCTTGGCACCCAAAAAAAAAAAGAAGGAAACATTAGACCTGTCTTGGACCTGCAGGCGCCGTACAAAGATCAGTCCACCTGCTTACTCATAAGCACTAGTCAAGCTGGGAGACTGGTTGGAAATGATAAACTTGAAAGGCACTTTCATGTCTTTATGGTTTGTAGGCACATGAGGTTCCTACATGTTACCTTAAGAGTACAGCAAGTAACTTTTCAACTGCATTTTTCAAAGTGTGTGGACACATGTGAGAAATATACTGTGGTGCTCGGGGAATGCATGTCTTCTACCTTCCACCTTGACAACCTTAACATCAATGCCCAGCGCATTACGGCTAATGCTCTATGATGTACAATTATCCACCGAGGAACTCTGACAGAAGCGGTGAATAAAGCCACATTTAATGTGTTGAAATAATTATTGTATCAAAGGCACAGCAGAGAAGTAGAATATGCTACAAGGGTGGTTTGAGAAGTTTCTATGGATGTTTTTATTTTATGGATTTACGTAGTTTCCTTCTTCTTCTTTTTTATTGAAGCAGCTCTTCTTCTAAAAGAAAGAAACTACAAACATGATACAACCACCATGCCAGGGATTTTGGTTTTGAGCATCACTTTAAGACAATGGAGTCATTAAACTTCTTTTAAACATACATGTACTAAAGATTCAACATTTTTCTATCCACTGGCACAATGATTCTCAATAGGGGCTTTTAGCAGATGATATAGATATATGTAGGCCTAAGTATTGTTCAGAGAATCTGCCAATTTGACAAAATGTGAAATTACTGTCTGAAAGGGTTCCCTCAGCACAAATAAACCGTGGGAAGAAGATTAACATCAGGGAAATAATGGTACCCTTTTACCCGAATGAACCATCTGACCTCCACCCAGAGGCATATTTAGTGCGAGCCCATAGAACAAATGTGGACATTTTCAGGTATCCATCACTGAACTGGCAGTGTTGCTTTGCATTTACTAGCACATGAAGTGGAGCGAGGCTTCCCAGACATCACAACAAGAGTAATGGGCCTCAGACTACAGGGCTGCACGGAGGCTGCAACACCACTTTGGACTGAGTGTATCATATAGCTCTATCTAGAAATGCAGGGAAGCTTCCACCTTGAGTGTCATTTTCTCTGCCATTGTAAATGGAGGAAAATCGCTGTTGTTACTGCAGCTTTTCATCTGATGATATAGCTGTGTTTATAGTGTCGTAGGTCGCCCAATTTTCCAGAAGAGGAAAGAAAAAAGTTTGTGCAAGAGTTACTGTACATAACTTTATACAATGGTAAAACCTATTATCTTTACGCAGGAGCACATGTCATGTACTTTCATAACTGTGTCAGACGTGTTTGGTTTTATTTTAAATCATTGATGAAGACATTAACTGTCCGTCAAAAGTCTGTCACACTACAGTCAGACAAATGTGTCTTTTTTCAATCATCCTAGAGTGAAATGGGCGCAACATTATGTGACTAAGAGAAAGAAAGAAAAAGAAGAAGAGTAACCTGACTGATACACCAAAAAACAAGTCTTTTCAGTGATTGAAAATGTATGAGCTGATTCCTGCAATGTGTTTTTTTTTCCCTTGCTCAGATAAAGCTTTATGTTGGACTGGAGAATGAAAGGAGACAACAAGTTAAAGTCCAAGGATGAGAGGGCTGTTCGGTTAATGCAATACCTTGTTTCAAGGTTGTGGATTTTTGAGACCAAAGCTACACAGCAAGGAAGGAAGTGTGTACAGGTTGTGATGAAAACCCTGTCAGATGTGGCCAAACTGACCTTTTGAAAAACCAGAAAAAAACTGATTCAGAGCTAAGGTGCAGCAGACCGTGTCCTGATGTCAGGGTAGTCCGCCTCAGAAAGTCTGGGTATATCAGAGTAATAGAAAACGTGGATAACGAAAGCTTACTGGGAGAATTGTGTGTGCTGTTTTCGCTAAATAACTATTTTTTAGATTGTGGAACTTCAAATTTCAGTAGCCTAAATAATATTTGTTTAAAATGAAGTTCTCTTTGAGTTGCCTACACACTGTCAAGCTAGATTACAAATGATGGCCCACACAAACTCACAATTAAAGCGTCTGTTCTGATAGATATGTAAGAAAAAAAAAGAAAACAGTGGTACACAGCCTCAAGGTGGAAGAAAAGCTTGAAGAAAAAAATAAGTAAAGAAACAGAAACTGATCTATTTTAGTGCTCTTGTTCTAGTCTTTCTTAAGAAAAAAAAAAACATAATCCCTAAGCGTAGGTTTTCAGAGACAGGTGTGTGAGCGCTGAAAAACAGTGTTACAGAAGTTGGGATGAGCAGCAAGAAAAAACTGAAGTTGCCCTGGGGAGTGAAATTGTAGAAAAATGACACTTCAATGGGGATGAAATTACGAAGACGATAATCAGTTTTTACAAGCCTGAGAATGAAAACTTTTTTGCAGGAAATTCTGAAAAATTTCATATTTTACATAGTGTACTATCCACGTATTGGGATAATGCGCACACACACAGTAGACACACATCACTTACAACTCTTGCCCTCACCTCAGTTTGGACTGCATACTGTACATGCTGTGGCTCTATGATGATGACGATGATGATGATGATGATGAAGATGAGTAGCCACTGACTACTTTACAGACTGTGTGGCTTCTTTCATTTCCCAGCAAAACAAGATAATACAGCCTATTAAATTTACTGATCATTAGATATTTTGGGGTGATCTGTTACAAGCTTTTGAACACACACACACACACACACACACACACACACACAAACAACAGTCTATGCTATCAATAAGGGCTTAAATTTGAGTTCTTAATCAATGTGTTTCTCCATCAATGGTTCTGACTGTTTTAGTGGATTTCTTTAGCTACTGCTCCACCACAGAACTACACTATGGGATCCTCTATTTTAAATACAGTAATTGTCTGAACTTGGCATATATGGCCTTATGTAACCTATATTGTCTCATGGGTTGGTCTTATTAGCCCAGCATATATTAGTATACTGTAAAAGAGGTCGATACAGCGCCAAGGCAAAACCCTTCATCTACATTTATTTATAACAGGAAAATTGTCCAAGGCATTGATTTTATTTATTTATTTATTTATTTTTCTCTCTCCTGATCAAGTGAATAAAGTTCGGATACACAACATTTTGTAATGTAGTCATGCAGTGTGTGTGCCGCCACTGTGCCTCGTGCATTGGACTGCAGTGAGCGTGGTTAAAATTCAGAGCAAGTATTCGGAGAGAAGACAGCACTTGCTCTTTTTCCTGGACGTCCAAAGAGTAGCCCAAGAAAGCAGAGGAAAAAACCCTGCCACCCCACGGCCCCACGGTATGCTTGGGGTTTGACAGAAAAAATACACACCAACCCCCCCCCCGCCACACACACGCACACACACACACACCTCTTCACCGGTGCTAGCAGGTAGAAAAACTTCCGTCCCCCCTCCCTCCTTTCCCTTCTCCTTAAGTAAGGTAGAAAAGAGAAACTTACCACCCCCGTGTCCAGCTGCTCGGTAGTCAGAGAGGGAGCCGCTCCAGTCAGAGGTAAAAACCACAATATCAGCATCAACAGCAGCATCTCCGGAGAAATATTCCTCATCCACTTGTGAGCAACCAGAGACATCATGGTGCCCTATGACAGGCTGGTCCTGCAGGGCTCAGACACCGACCCCGACAGCCGCATCCACGGGATAAGTCACACGCCGACGCTCCTGTAAAATGTGCCCGAATAAGTCTACCTCACTGTTGAGCGCAAACACATAAAACACATTTAAAAAAAACAGCGGCGGTAAAAAAAACACTTGAGACCATTAGAGCAGTTTGTGTCCCGCAAAACTGCACTTGTAACTAACGGCTAAGTGGTCACAGTCAGAGAGAAACTGCGTGTTCTGGTCTTATATCAAGTCCATCACAGGTAACATCCCTGGAGCAAGCCGGCGCGAGCTCCTCTCTCCGTCGTTGCGTCTCGAGCGCTGGAAAAATGACAAGCAGCTGCGTGCGGCTGTGTCGCGAGCAGCGGAGATCGACCTCAAGCCAGTGGCAATAACCTATTCAACATCCGGACACAATTGCCAAAATAAAATCCTTGCCACTGGAATAGAAAAAAAAAAAAAGAGTAAGGAATGACACAAACGTAATTTCCCTATACATAAAATCTAAATCTAAAAATATCTGTATTTTATAAAAGCTTATAAAAGCTTCCAAACATTATTAATCATGTGAGTTGCTACATAGTAAAAAATGACCAATGTTATAGTTGTTTAAATTAGTTCATGCTGAAATGATTGATGAAAAAAAGAATACAGAGGACTGTTGAATTTGTGTAAGTCATAATTATACCAAACATTTGCTGATTACAGTTGTAAGAAGTATTTGGTTGTATATCACCCGAAAATGAAATACATAAGGTTTGTTGGTTCTTAATATAAACAATTATAAAAAAAAATACTCTGGGCTGTGATAACTTGTAATAGGCTTTTAAACATTTAATTATGCTCAATTAAATGAAACAAAATCTGTGAATTATGTAATAAAATAATAATTTGTTAAATGTGTAGGTGAGAAAAATACAAGAAAAATACAGACTTCTGTTTAAGATATGGCCAGTGCACACATTTTTTAAGTCTACATTTTCTTATGCTCACAAAGATAACAATATAAAACAACAAACTTGAAAAAGACCATAGGACCCCTAGGACACTGTATAATAACCACTTTCCCCACTCGAATACAGCTGCAGATTTGGTCCTGTGCTTTTATTTTGAAGTGTGATTGTCAAACTTCCTGCAGGCTACTTTTGAGGGTTTTTTCTGACTTTATTTAAACAGCTGTGAGAGAATTTGAATTCATCTTGAGGCGCCTTCTATTTAATCCCTTTGGCCTTTAATCATGATTCATCAAAAAGATAAAACAGTTCATGTCCTAAAGAAGGTAATTAAGAAATGGCCATGTTTTTTACACTAGTAGTGTTGTATAATATGATGCTGGAAAATAGATCACACAGCGATTAATTTAATACCTGCTGCTACTGCTGACTAATAATATTGGTATTATATGTATGTGGTATTATTATTCCTATTTTCTCCCCAGCAAGTCTTTCTCAGTACTGCAGTTGTGTTCGCTGGATCTGACTCACTGACAAGGATGATTGCCATGCCAAGGTTAAACAAACATCATAAAATCCTCATTTAAAATAAATGAAGTCAAAGGGAACCTCAAATAAAAGTCTAAAGTTGGAAGTACTTCTACAACAAGCGATTACATTTTATGTGCTCAGTTTGAAACTTAGGACATCATGGTTGCTTAATGACAAGAAAGATCCTTCAACTAGGGGAACCAAGTTCATGGCCCCAATGTGGCAATTATCCACCCTCATGAAATGTTCTCAAGCCAGACTGAATCCTTATTAGTTCTAGCAGTGCTGACCTGAAGACGACCCTGCACTCAGACCCTCCCTGTGGAGGATCAACGCAAAAAAAAAGTAAATTTTCCAGCAGGAATTTTAAACAGTAAAGCATTATTGTTAACACTGTTAAGAATCACGGCTAACTGCCTCTGCAACATCAAGGTGAATTATCTATTTAAATCTTGAATCATAATGCAGACGCACGCACACACCTTGGTGTCCACCCACATGCAGACACCCACATTCAAGCATCTTAACTATTCTGTGTCTACTTTGATAGACAGTCTCCTTAACCTTACTGCTCTGTTACTAATGATTCACAGCTCTCCTTTTATTGTACCACAGCCTCATGGCTCGACTGCAAAGAAACACATAGGCCTAATGAGTGCATGGGCACGAGCACCCACATACACAAATTAAGCTTATCCAGTTGATCTACTGCTGGAACTATTGAATTTCCATTTCAAATGGTTTTCTATGTAATATTTAACAGTTATATCATTATTTTTCCACCAGAAGGTCCAGACAACGGGTGCTTACATGACGTGGCTGTTTATGCCATTAAAGTCCAGGAGCTCCAGAATGTACTAGGAAACACTTAGGAATGAATT
Organism: Dicentrarchus labrax; assembly: GCF_905237075.1. Taxonomy (NCBI): domain Eukaryota; kingdom Metazoa; phylum Chordata; class Actinopteri; family Moronidae; genus Dicentrarchus; species Dicentrarchus labrax. Next base: position 15,105,375 of record NW_026136710.1, on the reverse strand, counting down.
GACACCCAATTAAATACACATATCCGCAGAAGCCCACTCTTGAAGTGAAGTAAGTGCACGTCTCTGAAATACTAAGATTTTGTACCCCTCGGCTCATTACACTTCTATTTTCAACCATATTTTGGAAAACATGACAGAAAAGCCCACAATTTGCTGCATGAAAACATTACAATGAGGCAGTTAATGCAAAACACAACTCAATCAGCCCACTCTTTGCTTCCTCTGAGGAAAGATCTATTCATTTATGTATTTTAGGTTAATAATTATCAACATTCACAGGTTAATGCAGAAACATTTTTATGATCAATCAACCAATCAGTCAATCCACAAAAGGCCATACACGCCTACATGCATTGGCTGGTTCCATTTCTTATTGGGATCCATTACAGTACTCGTTCATCACTGATTCAGAGGAGAGAGACGTGAAAAATATGCTTTTTTTTTGCAGCATTAAGCTCTGCTGTCTTAGTGCTGAAGGCTTAAAACTTCTCAACTTTACTGCTTCCAGTCCCAGTAAGACTTGTCCTATAGCCGCAACATTATGATAATTGTAGCATCTGAATGTTGTGTCTCACAGCATGTCTGCTGGCAGAGAAGCAGCTTCAGTCATTCAGTTTTATATTAACAGAAGGTTAAAACATCCATTTACTCATCTCAGTCTGCTCTGCACATTTCACCTGAAGTGTTTCAGACTATTTACCAGAGAAATCTATCTCATTTTCTTTAGTCAGAGCATATAATTATAGGAAAACCCATTGCCCAGTGTGGACGTGGACTGAATTTGGTTGGCTGCCATTGTAACATTGTAAATTGTTAATATTTGTTGTGGCAATTTGTGCCAAGTTGGCTGCAGACCTCTTGCATCGGTGAGGTTAATATCCTGAGGATAAATGAGTATTGTCAAATATCTTCCTATACCATCGAATCATGTCAGGTAATATCACAGAGGAGCGATGTGAATGTTTTTGTGTGGCTTAGTGGAATGTTGTTTGATTATAGAGAGACAGTGTTTGTAATTGTAATTTAATAACATAATTCATACCTAATGTATTTTGTATTCACACTGTCAGCCCTGCTTAATGGGCTTTCCCATTAGTCAAGTTAACATTGTGGTGTTAAAAACCATCAGGGCATTAATTAATCTCTTTGTCTTATCTGCTTGGTGTCTACAAAGTGTGTTACACTTTTAGTTGCTATACACACTTTGTAATATTAGAAACTTTGATCAAAGTTGAAACACTAACTTTTCTCATGTTGTTGGTGAGGGTTAACTGTTATAATCTACAATAAAGATGGCAGAAAACTCAATATATATATATATACATATATACATATATACATATATAAAACAAGTAAGAAAAATGTAGCATCAAAAACAGATTCAGTGAACGAACAGTACGTAGATCAACAGAAATGAAAAGGGATCAGGTGAAAGGCATGCTTATAAAGGAAGGTCATGCAGTACCTTGACCAACCAGTACGAGGAGTCACTGCAGCTACAAGGATATGAACCAGTACCAGGAGCATGGCCAGTTTGTTGGAACACAAAACCAATCTGAATGTAACAGGAATTGTATCCTGGGCCTCTGTGGTGCTGGATGGGAACTTTAACCCTGCACCACCTGTGCACCAAAAGGAAGGTATTTGAAGGGGATTTTAAAAACTTTTTTGGATTTAAGATCTCAGATTTAGCTTCAAGATATGCAGACTGTTCCAAAGATTAGAGGCTCTAACTCTTAATGCGCTATAAAACCCTTGATGACAGGAAAAATTACATCCCACATGTTAGGGTACTAAATTAAAGTTACTTACTTACTTAATAAACTTTTTGTTGGTTGAAGGGCCTAAACAGAAACTATTTAGTTTACCAGAACCGAAGATAATGTGAGTATTCTTACAACTTACAGTCTGTCATAACCTGTACTTTGTGAAATGGGTGATTGTGTAACATACAGATGCACTGATGGGTTTGTCTTTTACCTATCTTTGTGTGAAAAAAATTTTTTTTTTTCATTCATTTTATTTTCCCCAATAAGGATAAATATTCAAACAATTGTTATTCAAGTAATTATAACATAGTGCATGATTTGGCATACTGCTGCAACTGACAATTTGTCTTTAGTCTCACCTACACAGTAAGTAAACATTATGTTTACTGAGAATACAGTATAATACAATATAATGTACATGCATACACACTGGTAAAGTTCCTCGAGTATGTTGTGAAGAATCTCTCCCTTCAAGCAATGTCACGCACAGAGTTTCCTCCACCATCGACTTCAGATCTCCTGGCATAAAAGACCTTGTCAGTCACATATGAGCACCACGAGGGTGAAAGTAAATAAACAATCATTTTGTTTGATTGTTTGTTTTTATATTTATGCGGACAGGAAACCGGATTTATTAAAAGGCATCTCCCACAGTGATCCTTAGAGACCAAGTCATAGTGTTTAAACTTTTTTTCACCTTTCTTCTTTTCAAAGGACTCTGCATTTTTGTCACATTTCTGAGCATCTCCTAGCGCTCTTTTCACATTCGCTCTGGTGCAAAGAAAAAAATACACATTATTCTTAGACAAAAAAGATTATTCTTGAGTTGTTTAAAAAGCAGTTTTTCTCCTGTCCTCTACAGAAAAAAAAGTCTATTCACTTCAGCACGCATTGAGAATAATGCAGAGAAACACCCCGGAGAGGTCACTGGTCTATTGTAGGTCAAGAGAAATTCAGTTTTTATAAATGCAAATCCAACATCTGTCACCCCGGGGACGTTTGAAACTGGAAAACTTCATTTAGTTTGCCATTCTGCAAATGTATTTCTGGAAAACCTTCAGTTTAAATGCTTCTGAATCAATGATGGCAATAGATATGAGATAAATGTTACATGGCGAAAGACCAGACACTAAATCAGTATCTATTGACCACAGACTATCGCTGCATGTTCTGTTATGTATTTGTATGACTTGTAGGCCTAGTAATCAGTATCTGCTTTTCATAGTCATAAAACCTGCTCTATTCAGATAGAACAGCTAGAATTATGCAGAGCTAGAGAAGTGGCACTTCAATATGAGGAGTACTATACTCCTCTTATCACAAGGACCTCATTTAAAAAAAAAAAAACCCTCTTGTGCTGCATTCCACAATGAGATTGTTTTACATGTGTTATAGAGATGAGAGTGTGTGTTTTTGTGTGTCCCGGCAATAAGATTCAAACTTCATTGAACTGCTGGCTGCAGTACATCCATTACCGTAATAATAATGCATCATCTTTATTCTTAACACCATCATAAAAGCTATCAGTTTTCATATTTATCTCTCTAACTATGTGACCCCTGCGTATACCAGGGTATCCTTTTAAGTCCTACATGACGGTCATTTTTAAAAACTCTCCTTGTGGGATCAATAAAGTTTATTTAAGATTTTATTGGGGGCGAACCTGTCAGATTTTCTCATCATCTTAAAACAAAAACACTTTCATTAATAACTGCTCCTGTTCCAGAGATAAAGGACAGGGTTTGAAGCACTTTCCCTGCTGAAATACAGATTTAAGTTCAGTTTCTGTGCTGCCTTCAAAGTTAAATTAGTCATTTAAAGAGGTTATTAGTTAAAAAAGTTAAAAAAGTGAACTTAATAAGTTAAAACGTAAAAAAACATTTGATTTATTAGCATTGGTTTACATTGTCTGTGTCCCTCTACTGGTCATGGCTAATTCTGCAGTCAAGCACATTCTTCAGTTGAGCACGGACAGTCAAGATGGACAGTGCTGGATACATGTTGCTTAATGTATTTCTGACATGCTCCGGCCTTGGAGACCTTTCGTTTGTTTTTTTAAGGAATGTCACGTTAGAAACTTTTGGTAAAACGTGCTCTGCTAACTAGCATGCAGCTGCTAGCTCTGTTCACTGACTGACTTTGTCACTTGTAGCTGATATGGTGAGCAGTACAGTGCTGCTTTATGCTTCAGTAGGAATTTGAATTTACATCACTATGTATGATTTTTTGTTCTTTTTTTCTCTGTTATGTTTCAGTTTTACAAACAAAAGCAAAATCCCAAATTGGAAACAAGACTTCAGTACAATACAAGAAAAGTCAAGCCTTGTGTGTTTATCTGAGTGTTAACTGGCTGTCCGCTTTGCACAAGAGTATGTGCTGCAAGGGCAGTACAGTTTCATCACTCTAGAAATGTATTTCATTGATTCATTTGGAGCTTAAATGCTCAGTGTGTAGAATTTAATGGCATCTACCGGTGAAGTTGCAGATTGCAATCAACTAAATATTGCTTGCCTTCGAAGAATGTAGGAGAAATGACTGTCTGTGAAACCAAAAGCCCCAATCTAGAGCCATTGTTTGGTTTGTCCATTCTCGGCTACTGCAGAAACATGACGGTTGAAAATGGTGGACTCCATAGATAAAAATGGCTAATTTTAATGTAACAAAAACACAATGATTCTGTAATTGGAGCCAGGAGACAGTTAGTTTAACTTAGCATAAAGACTGACTAGAAGTAGGAGGAAACAGCTAATCTGACTGAAGCCCCCTAATTAACACATTATATCTAATTTGTTTAATACGTTGAACTAAATGTCAACAAAAATGTAAGAATACTTTCGTCAGTCTTGTCATCACTGTGCCATTACTAGGCAACCAGTGGAGAATCCAGGAAGGCACTACTTATGGCTAAGAACAGTTCAGTTCACGTCTACACTTACAATTTTGTAAAGATTAAACAAATAGGATCTGTATGTTACTTTGCAAGATTTAGAGATGCTGATATGGATCTCCTTACCTTTGGAGTCTTTATGCTAAGCCAAGCTAACGGTCTCCTGGCTCCAGCTTCATATTTAACATATAGATAAGAGAGTGGTATTACATTTTCTCATCTAACTCTAGGCAAGTATATTTCCTTTATATTTATTTAATAATATAAATATAATATATTTATTTATATTTTCTAAATTTGCAAACTATTCCTTTAGGTACTTAAATAAAAACTCCCCATATACTGGCACATAATCCACACCGCAAACTTGCACGTGCAACAGATTACAAAAGAAGTAAGACAAAGAATCATTAAGCATGCAAACATTAAAAAAAGATGAAATGTGTGAGGTGTGTTTCTCAGAGAAACAGCGTTTGCATCCGCAGAACACATTTCCCTCCCTTGTCCTCTAAGGATGGGGTCTGTTACTGTCAGTGCTCCAGCGGGCGAAGCAGCGAAACGAGCCCCACACCTGCTCCCCTTCTTGTTACAGTGACTACTCTAATAGAAAACGTGCTCTGTGTTAAGAACTTGTGCGTCTCATCGGTAGGACCTCAGCGTGAGCCGTCGGTGAGAGCCATCAATGATTTAGATCAACAGCACTCTCCTCGCTCCTGAACAGGATCCGCAGGTGAGCTGGCACTACCATTCATCACTGAAACATTATCAATTCTCCTCCAGTTTCCTACAGTGGCACTACAAGCCAACGGTCCTTCACGCTCTCCCCCTTTCTCTGCTTCCCTAACAATGTGTAACATCTTTTTATCAATCATACTCACTGTCTGGTACACCATTGTGCTGAGGGAAGTGTAATTAATGAGCTGTAATTAAAAGGATTTTTCTCTTGATAACAAGCTTTTCGGTTCGATTCCTTTTTAGACGCGTCACAAAACCGGGCACTATGGGGAATTTGCTTCTTTTTTTACTTCAACTGTATATGTAGAGTCAGGAAACATTAGGAGATAAAGAGAAAAATTATATCTGATGAAGGTGGGACTTGAACTGGGGACATCAAGGTTACGTGATAAGGAAGGAAAGCCAATTTGAACTTGTGTAAATTTCATTGCTGGACCATTTGTTTTTACTCCAGGCAGCCAATATATGTAAGTTAGCTGCAGACGCACTGACAGTTTCTGTGGGGGTGTGCCTGTGTGCTCAGGTTCAAACATTTTCAAATTGCAGAGATGCATCTTTGTTTAAATTCGCAACATCCTGTGCAAATATTCCTCTGAGCGTGTCTTTCCATTGAGTTTGTATGAAATCGTGCTGCCCTCTAAAATTCGCTTTGTATTCTGTCTGAACCCATTGTAAGATAACAGGTTTGTTCTTTTTTTATTTAATATCTTGTAAATTTACATCATGATCTATTTCAGGTGCATGTCACGTTTGTCTCTGAATTGCAGGAAAAGATATAAGACTGAATCCACACTTTGTTTCATCATTTATTTAGCCTTTAACATGTGTTTATAATTTCTTGTTACAGAAAGGTTAGAGCAAGGTTTTGCCCTTACCAGTCAGTAGCAAAAAAACAATCATTTTTGTTGACATGCAGCTGCGATAGTGGTTGCTTGGATGTTGACATGTCAATTTAACAGTTGTTATCACTGTATGTAGACTAACCACAACAACTGTAGCTGCATTGATCTCCTCCACAGTTGTTGCCATTTTTCTGTCACCATTTTTCCTGAGTGTAGCTGGGTAGACTTTCCCATTCTTGATATCACCACGGTTGACTGCGTCATCAACTGGTGGAAACAGCTCCACAGCACTGAGCCTATTTGAATTGCTGAACAAATGTGGCTGATGATTCGAAGGTCTGGAAACATGGCCAGAGATATGTGACAGACTGGTATATCGACCAAAATATTGTTTTGGTGTAAGCCACAGAAATTTTTGGGATGTTTCCAACTTGCGTAATGAATACCATGTATCTGAATTGTCTTTGTGAACACAATATTTTTAAAAGGTACTGAAATTTGAGCAATCAATTTATTATGAGCTATTGAAATTTGCTTTCCTATTTCCATTTCAAAATAGCACAAGAAGTAAACCTAAGATACACAGACCACCAGCACTGAATCTGCTATATAAGGACGGCTGGGATGCAGTGGCTCGACCTGACTTCCTGTACAGTGACAGCCAGGTTTGTGTCTGGAATTAGAGATTGTTGCCCATCCCTTGCTGAGAAGCTGCGAGGGGCCATAGTGGCGACCAACGCGACTGTGACCAGTTAAATTTTGGAATTTAGTTCAGCTGCAGAGGTTAAACAAGCAGTTTTTTTCCTTTTAAGTCTTCAGACCTCCATTAGATGGCTCTGGCTTTTTGAAATGGAACATTAGTTATGCAGCGCAATGCTAGTTCTCTGAACACAAGTGAACCTTCCAACCAGCTTCCCTGCTGTTGCACTCCTGAAAGTCTCCTGTGAGCATGTGCGTTTACATTTTCACCATGCAGAGAAAAAGAGGCGAGGGGCCAAGCCTTAAGAGGCCTGTAGAGGGTGATCATAGAACTAATGTTGCAGTGTGCACCTATATTATTTTGCTTTCATGACATGCATATTGATCACAGAATGTACTTCCATTTGTTGTTAGTGGCAATAGTATGATTACTTGCTTGATTAAATCTGTGGCAACAGCCCAGTTGCAGCAGACTGTAATGAAATCTGACATCCTGACTGAAAGAGGGCTGCATGCTGCTGTAACTGTAAAAGAGACGAATGTCCAACGTTAAAATCCACCATCTCCTTACACTCTGTTCCCTTGAGTCTGAATGAACACCAGCAGGAATGGGTTACAGAAATGAGAGCGGTCAAGAGGGTGTAGATCTACAAGCTGTAGATATACATCTCTCATCTTTCCATGCTAATCAGAGTCTATTACAGTTCCAATGGGTAGTTGTGCCCAGAGGATCTGAGATAGTCGTTTCAGCCCCCACACAAATAAAAGTAGACATGGCATACTGGAAGTACTGTAGTCATAACTAACTAATGGTTTCAGGAGATTGCCCTTTGGTTTTCTATTACAAGAACTTTTAATGTAACTGTAATTCAAGACTTTCCATGAACTTTAAAAAAGTTGTTCTGTATTTTAAATGCATTTTGCAAATATGTACCACCCGGTGATCCAACGAAGCATGAAGTGCCTCAAATCCCCCACTCCCCACACCCCTTTTTCCCAATTCTCCCAAATGCAATATCCATTGGTACACCTTTAATATTCTTTACAGACGATTTCAGTATTATTTAGTATTACTCTGAAAATCTTGTTCCACATGTGTGGAGAGCAAAAGAAGCTAAAGCCGTGTTCTGACAGTAAATAAATAAAAGACATGGATGAATTTCTCAAGCTGGCCTTGCTGGATTGTATTTCATTTTATCACTGTTAGGGTAAAGGCATGTTAGAAGTGGTTGCACAGACTGTATATGACTTTATTCTGTATCATAGTTAGTATTACCTGTTCCCTGTATGTTTACGTGTTGGGTGGTCTATTTAGCTTCCATTCTTCAGTGTTAATAGGTGTCAGCACAGGGAGGGGAAGTTAGCATTGCTTGCTTTACCTCAGTTCGACGTTACCGGGGCTCTGACAGATAACAAACAGCTGCACCATAGGGGATGCGTCACCGTAATGCATCATGGAAGCAATGGTCTAGTCACCCTGCCCCCCTTCTTCTTCTCTATATTCCCCTTTCATCTGCTCTTCACACATCCTGCTATTCCATCGCCCATGTCATCCCCATAATTTGTATTTGTCAGTGCACGCCGCTTGCCTTTGAAGGCCTGCTGTGTCTCGCCTGCAAGACAATAAAAAACATCGCCAACCAGTGTTTAGCAAGTAGAGCAGTTCAAAGAAAAGATCAATCCTACATAATTTGCATAGTCTCTGCATGTGAGGCAGAGCCTAAGTGCTACAAGGTTATACGCTACTCAAAAACAAAAACAGCTGCCCTGAAAAGTGCAAGTACTTAGATGAACAAGAATAGTTGTTATGAATTTCTCTAGGTGACATTGATACAAGAGCAACCACTTTAAAGAATCTTTAAGATACAGCAAAAAGTATATTGAAAAAAAAACAACTCCTATATTTTAATGAGTCCATTACTATTATCAACAACTGAATGCATGCTCTCCTAAAAGGCTTGCTTATGATTTATCATGGTAGCACTCTACACCAATGTGCTTTCTCACTTTCTATGGAACAGACAGAATTAGGCCATGGAAACACCCTAAGGAGTCCAATTAAAGCCTCTAATATTAGCAAGTAACTGTAAAAACAGTAGGGTTAATAGCTATTTAGTTATCCAGCTTTATTACCAGCCTGCAGCTTCCTGAAAGTCCTACAGAGCCCAGGTTTGCACAGTGTGCGTTGAAAGACCTGCGATTCTATCAAGTGCATTGTCTCTTATCTTGGCATAGAGTGCAGGAGTTACAAATTAAAGCTAGAGTGTTTTTTTACAGTGTAGGGGAGACAATAGGACACAATGAGAAAAGAGAGTGAAATACTAAATGGAGGGCAGGAAGGAAAGAGAATGAGCTACAGATACTTTAGAGATTGTTTTTAAGAGTGCCCATAAGGCATTGCCCATTACTTACTTGGAGGAGTTTACAATGCCAAATGTTTTGGCTTTGACAGTTTTGCAGGCCACATTAAAGGCTTGACATGTCCTCTGGCAGTTTAGCAAATGCTGATAAGGGAAAAAGACAGCGGGATGTTCTAACTACTACAATGGCTGCCAGAGCCTAGCTACTGTATGTGTCCAAATATGTGAGAGTTGGAGTTGCGACATCTTGGAAGGATTATAGCACTGAACTGAAATATAATAAAAGGCCTCAACAAAGGCTGCTGAAAAGACTCTTTTCTCTGTTGCAGTCATTGCCCCTTGATTGCATGGAAGACACACAGAAATAAAACACCAAGAACACAAGTGTATAAAACACACTGGGGACACCTTGTTTTAATAAATGCATTCTTTAAATACTGGCGGTACCCCTGAGTATTTATTAAAAAGACATACAATTAATCAGGCCATCCCCTGAAAATTAGTTTGGGCTCTGCGTTTTGCTTTTTTGATGTGTGAGATTCATTCATTTCAAAAATGACTTTACGGAATAAAGGCATTCAAGGGAAATATAGATAAGTTCTTGGAAACGAGAACATGGCACAGTGAAATCTTGAACAATGAATGAATATTGAACCTGCTGAGCCTGCTCCCACCTGAATATCAGCTAATTAGTAACTAATTGAAAGACAGCTGTGATTCACAATGTGGTAATCAAAAGTTAAAATTTGCAAGGCAAGATCTCTTGACTCTTTGATAACAAAATATAAAGACATTCTACGTAATTCTACTGTGCATGCACCGCAGTTGGGCTGATATTAAATGTACATTAGGTCCAAATGTCATCCACGGATCGATACAGTGAAAAGTGACATTCATTGGCTTCAATAGTTACATACCACCTACACTGGGTTGATTACCTCTAGAAAAGTCTACATTTTCAGGCACAGATTCAATGAGGTACAGCAGTTAACTTTTCAGCTTTGCAGTCAGGATACAAAACTCCTGTTCCACTTAAATCTGACGGTGCTGTGTTGGTTGAGACATGAAGTCTTGAACCTTGAAACGGTGAATACTTTGCAACATGGTGCATCATTCTGCTAGAAGCATCCAAAAGTAACACTACAACTACAAAGGGATAAACATATTCCACGACACTGGCATTTAAATGATCCTCACCAGGTGATGAGATACCCAGTGTGCCAAGAAACACTCCCACACCATCATAACCACCAACATTCTTTATAAGTTTTAGAAGAATCCAAGAAATGCAGCTTTTTCTGAAATACTGCAACCGTAACATCTGGCACCAGGAGTCACCCCACATTCAAAGTTGTTTTGATCACACTTCTTGCCCTGTGTATTGTTTTTCCAAATTAAAATTGCAGTATCTTTGCACAATGTGACACGTTCTGATGTTCTGGTGCAACTTTGCTTTTGTCAGCTAGCTTATACCTTCCATTTTGTAATTACAGACTGCTGTTATTTGAACCCGAAAATGTTTCAATCTCTCGTTTGCGTGGCTTCCTTTGTTATTTAAAGGACCATTGTGTAAGATTTAGGGGGATTTATTGGAAGAATGTGGCAGAAATAGGGTATAATATTCATAAGTGTGTTTTCATTAGTTACTGTATTTTTGTTTTTTGTACCAGAACAGACAAATCAAATCCTGGCTCTAGATTGTGCCCTTTGTGTTTTTCATGAGTTTCGTGCAGTTTCCCCTACATGCTTGGAAGAGGCCCCTCTCTTTACCCTCCCCATATTCAGTTGGTTGCAATTTCTAACCTCACTGTTAGATACCACTAAATCCTACACACATCTTTACATTGAAATCATGTTTTAACCTTGTCCCTAATTACTAATTGGTAAGTAAAGGTTACACATATTTATGAAAAAGGATACTCATTGGAGATACAAGGATTTCTCCCACCAACAGTGGGTCTTATTATTGATTGTCAGTTTAGAAATATGTCAGTCTTGTGTTAGCGATTCATCCCATGCACACAAAAATAACTAGTCTTAACCTTTCCCCTGATTATTTATTCATATGAGCAGAGTTCAGATAAATGTGCATTGCTCTGGGCTTTCTAAAATATTCCATTTCCTCTTTTGATTCCTCCCTTAAATTAACATTAATGGAATCATCAGAGTGCAAGTAAACAGAGTGCAGCATTTCTGTGCTGCTTGAGTGCACATGGCTCTGTTCCCGGTCTTTCTGCTGTTTATCCATCATCTCCGTGTTTTAAAGCTTTAAACAAACTAACTTTATTTGATGAAACTTTATTATTTTTTTATTTATTTTTTTGACACAGGGAGCACTGACCGGCCATCAACTCAGCTCCTCATTTTGAAATTCCATTTGGCTTGATAAATAAATAATGTTATTCTCCATCCCATCCTCATCTCCCTGCAGTCCAGCTTATGAATTCTGCTTGTTTATGTATTTGTGTTTGTGTGTGTGTGTGTGTGTGCAGTGGTTGTGAGTGTTTGTTTCAGGCTGGAATAAATGATTAGTGAAGAAGAAATATTTTTGGCTGTTTCAGTCAATTGTAAGCAAGAGAGAAATCATCTTGGAGCCCAGAAAGACTGTTTTGTGGATTCAGTGGTTCAACAGCATCAATCACATTCACAGTAGCTTTCAAAAATATTCAGATCCTTTCACCTTTTCCACATTCTGTCGTATTCACACAATTGTTCCTCTCTGCCTTTGTCACAGTAGCTATGGAGGCAATGAGGGCTATAAGTCCAGGCTTTAATAGTCCCACTCAAGACATTCAGAGTCTCCAACCTACTCCAGCATTTTTGTTGTAGTGCTCAAGGGCACTCCCCAAGATAACTTCAGAGTAGGTCCTCCTTTCTTTTTGAGGGTTCAAGGGACTCTGGGTCCTCCATAATTCCACCATAGAGATTGCATAAATCAGGGATGGACATTTCCTGTCAGTGTTCAAAGTCTTGCAACTCTACCTCAATTTTTTTTGATTGTTCAGTGTTTCAGAGGAGCCCAGATGTCCTGTTAGAGTGACCATTGGGGTCTTGGTGTGTCTGACATTGTGGTCAGCAGTGGGGGCTCCACAGGGAACTGTTCTTTCCCCCTTTCTGTTCACCCTGTATACCTCGGACTTTCAGTTCCTCTCTGAGTCCTGCCACCTGCAGAAGTTTGCGGACGACTCTGCAATTGTTGGCTGTGTCAGTGAGGGGAAGGAGGAGGAGTACAGGGGCGTTGTGGACTCCTTTGTCGAGTGGTGTGCAACTAACCATCTGCATCTCAACCCCACCAAGACTAAGGTGGATTTCCGCAGGAGGAAATCTGCCCCCACACCCATCTCCATCAACGGTGTGACTGTGGATGTTGTCCAGGATTACAAATACCTTGGAGTATACCTGGATAACAAACTGGACTGGGCCAAGAACACTGAGGTTGTTTAAAAGAAGGGCCAGAGTCAACTCTATTTTCTGAGGAGGCTCCGGTCATTCAATATATGTAACATCATGCTGAGAATGTTCTACCAGTCGGTGGTAGCCAGTGCCATCTTCTTTGCTGTTGTGTGCTGGGGCAGCAGGCTGAGGGCAGCAGACACCAAGAAGATCAGCAGGATCATCGGGAAGGCTCGCTCCGTCCTGGGGGTCCAACTGGACTCTTTTGTGGTGGTGTCTGAGAGGAGGATGCTGTGTAAACTGCACAGTAGCCTGGACAACAACGCTCACCCTCTCCACCAGGTGCTAACCTCGAGCAGAAGCACCTTCAGCAACAGACTCATTCCCCCCCGATGTAACACTGAACGCCAGAGGAAGTCTTTTCTTCCTGTGGCCATCAGACTGTTTAACTCATCTACCTCCGGCCACGAGAGGGACAGTGGAGACACTGTGTCCTGAGCCAAATGTCACTTTGTCACTTTATCATTTTTACCCATCATATCACTTCGTCACTTTATTTTGTGTGTACTATGCTGATACAATTTTATCACTTTATAACTGTTTATTACTTTAAACAATCGCTCACTATATTTAGTTGTACTTATTCTGTTTCAATTTATGCGGCTAACTGCACAGTGCGTATTGTTGTATATTATATATACCTACGTTAACTGTCATTTTTGTGGCATTGCTGCATTGAGTTACTGTTGTACTTTATTTTATGTTAGCTTTATCCTATTGTGCCTTGCACTTTGTTGCATTTAGTTACTTGTTTTATTTGTATGCTAGCTTGATTCTTACTCTTGTATTACTTCTCCACTTTTGTATCGCAATTGTTGCACAGCAATTTCCCTCGGGATTAATAAAGCTTCTTGAATCTTGAATCTTGGTTTCTTCTCCGAGCAACACTCACCTTATCTGAGCCAGACAGCCAGCTCCTGCAAGGTTGTTCCACACTTTTGATTATTACAATAATGAAGTCCACTGTGCCTCTAAAAATGTTTTGTGTTGCTTTAGCAACTACTTTATTCCCTTTGTTCCCCCCTTGTGTTGATCTCTGCCTCAAGTCAGAGGTCTTTACTGCAAGACACGTTTTAGTTCTGAAATGCATTGTGAACTGTGGATTTATTTTTTATGCCTTTCAAAATCATATCTACTAGACTCAATATAGCTTTTTGTATTGGATAATAAAGGTTCAGTGTTTAATATTTAGGAGGATTTATTGGCAGAAATGGAATATATTACGGTATGTTTGAATAGTGTATAATCACCTTATTTCATTAAGGGACCCCTCTTGTATCATCAACTAAACTGACAACCCCGACTGTACAATGAACCCAAAAAGTGAACACATTTTTTTAACAATCACATATACTTCATAGGCTTCTTGTTTGAAAAATTCAATGTTTTCTTCTCCTTGACACTTGGCCATTGTTGTATTTGCTTAATACTTTTCTAATACAGTGGCAGAGGCTGAGGGCTCTGTGAATATAGCTTGTGTTCTAGATCTTAAATAATAATCTAAATCATTATTAATTCTTCACATATAAGAAATTAATGAAACGCTGAGATGATGTAGGCATACCATGTATATTTTGAAAGTCTTCTTACAAATCAAGAAGGCCTCGTGATCCCCCTTGAAGCTTTGGTGACCCCTAGTGGGGATACTGACCCTGCCTTAGAATGAGCCGTTTTTATCTCCAGAGGGAGTGGGTCCATCATGTTGAACTGCCATGTTTCTACAGTATTCAGTTGGTTGCAATCTGCAACTTCACTGCTAAATGCCGCTAAGTTCTACACACTGGTCAGTGTGTTACAATGTACAACAACATGTAGAATAGTATTTGAGGCCACTATAAATAAATAAAAGACACTCAAATTAAATGGCCAATTCTCCGTTCAAAACACTTTTAAAGACTTCAAAAAGCTGCCTTTTCCAGAGACTTCCAGTATTACAGTAACTGACTTGAGATAGAGAGCAGAATGGCCCCACTATAGTGTCTGATGCTTTCGGAAAGATAAATGTACCCTTCAGAAGGGTCAGACCTTCAAAATGTCAGTTCTTAGATTTAGTGAAGCCTAACCCACTGGCAATCTTTAAGCAGCTTCTCTAAGAAGTTGTTGTCCCTCATAAATCTAGAAAATGTCCTCTGTGCTTTCTTTGAGCCACAAACGAGTGGAGAGAGATTATATTTTGTAAGCTAAAGGTTTCTGTTCAGATACAGCTCATCAACTTCAGCTACTTTGCAGCAACACTTCTAAAGGAGAGCTGCCTTAAAGGATCTGGGCTGTTAAAAACCCTCAAATAGTATTTCATTGTTAGGATTCTACAAACAAAACTGGATGTTCATCATCATGTTTTTGTGAAAACTGTTGATATGTCTCTAGAGCACTGTCACCAAGAAAAAAAGGTCTGCACAATTTGCATTCAAACTGAATGTAAGTCAATTTATTAGCAAAAAGTTTTAACACTGGAGGGTTTTTGCATGCCACAAACAGCCAATACGCTCAGTGTACAGACATTGGAGATGTCTTCTTAGCCTCAATATGCACTGACCTGAGAAAGTTTTTTCTCCAGAATATTCATGAAATATAGTCCTAGCTGTGGTAACAGCACAAATTTAGCCTCAATCCCTAGTTGCATTTTTTTGTGTCCACTAGTTTCTTTCCACTGATTGAGTATGCAGATATGCCTCCTCAATCTATAGCTCTACGATCATTCTAAAGACACGATTAATAAATAAGTTAGTTACATTTAGGGAAATGGGCTTATGATGAGAAGACTGATACCACTTTCATGTCCATCCATCCATTATTTATAACTGCTTATCCTGTGCATGGTTGCAGGGGGATGGAGCCGATTCCACTTGGTATTGGGCAAGAGACTCTCCTGTTTGTGTGGTAAACAGAAACTTTCCTCTCGGGGTGCTCTGATAGCTCACCTGGTAGAGTTGCCACCCCATGTATCAAGGCTGAGTCCTTGCTGCAGCAGCCATAGATTTGAATCTGATCTGGGGCTTTTGCTGCATGTCACCCCCTCTTTCTCCCCCTTTCTTTTCCATCTTGAGCTGTCCTATCCAATGAAGGCAAAAAGCCCCAAATGAAGAACACAATGAGGAACGACAGCATCAGTGGTTTCAGCAAGTGCCCCAGAACAACACGTTCATGTCCAAGTAGCAGAGCCCTCTAGTAGCTTTAGTAATTATGACATAAAGGAGGAAGGGAGGTGACTTATTATAAAACAATGTAAGCCGCGTAGGGAGGAGGTTGGGGTGGATGGAGGGGTCAACAAAACATTTGACTTTAAAACAAGAGACAGCTGTTTGTCATGTTTCTAACCGTGATCAAGCTTTAAAACTTCACTGGTTTACTGTAACGACAAAGGTTCCCTAACCTTACCAAAGAACTTATTTTAACCTAATGACCATGATCGTTTCTTAAACCTAACCAAGCTGGTTTTATGCCTAAACCTAACCAGACCTTAACCAGAGTGTTATCACTATAACATTATAACTGATTTTTTTTTTTGCCTGCTAGAGGGTGATGCATGAGGATCAGAAAATAGTTTTTCTAGTGAATGAACAAACAACATATTTTGTCATTTCATTTGGAGGACTTGATGTGTAAATATGAAGGTAGAGCTAGGAGATGGTTAGCTTAGCTTAACAAACAGCCATCTCCTGGCTCTAGCTTCATATTTATCAGATTGGTATTGATCTTCTCATCTAACCCTCATCACAAATAAAGCAAATACATGTATTTCCCAAAATTGCTATGTTAAGTCTATTTGATTGACAGTGTTGGTTGAAATTCCATGGCTTATGGTTAACTAAATGTTTGTGTGAATGTGTAAAAAAAAAAAGCATTTGGTGACAAAAAATGCAATTTCAACTGACATGGTCTGATGACATGATTTAAGAGAAATGAGACACTTTATATATTTTGTAACCACACTCAAAATGTTTATTCTAACAGAGATCCATTCAGCAGGAGTACTTTTACTGGTTTTCAAATTAATTTTACCACCAATACTTGACAAATTTGGCTACATTTATTTTATCCTAACCCTTGTTTACTGTATTCTGAATATGAGTGTAGTGAAAACAAATAGGGGGTGCCAGTTTTGCCCCCAATTACACTTTGCCCAATCAATTGAGAAAATCCCAAATTGGTCCTTAAATATGCCCACACACACACACACACACACACACACACACACACACACACACCAGGTGAAACCCCAGTACACCTCCTGTCTGTCCTGGTGACACTCCATTTAACTTCTCCATTAAACACACAAAAGATGGTCTAGAAAATGCAGTGATTTATTCATGGCCAGGCATCACTGAAGCACACTTAAACCCTGACAAATACAGGCGTACTGTATTTTGTGTATACAGCGTGAAATAAATGTTCATTTGTACATCACAGGGCCGCAAGTAGTGTTTCAGCAGGGCAGCACTGAGGGAAGTATTATCCTCAGTCAATCCTAATCATATAAACTATCTGGCTGTATGAATGTAAGAAAGGATTAATTACAGGATGAACGAGGATCCATAGACATTCCCATTTTTCAATTTAACTGGATTATCATCATCTTCTTTAGCTCCATGAAATTGCTTAAGCTGCCCAGACTCTGATACATATTTGCCCACAGACACTTATGTGCCCTTCAGTGAGCAATAGACGAGAGAGGAGAGGGAAGCCATTATCCTTCACAAGAAGATCCCACATCCATATCCCTTTCCTTCCTTCTGTCTCACTTTTTAATCTTCCTCTCCCGCCTACCTGTTTTCACTCTCTCTTTGTATCGCTTTCTCCCATGACTCTGTACCCCTCTCTTGCTATTTCCCTTCATCTCTCTTTATTTTTCTCTCTTCCTCTCAGGCCTCTTTATTGTCCCACACAGCTGTCTGTCATTCTCTTTGCTCGTCTCATCTTCCCTCTCCCTCTTTGCTGTCAGGGTTTCTGTCCCCTCTCCCTTCGTACGTCCTTCCACGTTCATCCAATCTCTCAAATGAATCTGGTTAATGGGCCAGCTCGTGTGCAACCGAGCGGAGCAAGTGCCACAAAGATGTATATACACGGGCCTGCAAAAAAGAACATGCACACACGTGCACCTATGCGGACACGCATGTAGGCACACTGTGAGCAGTTTTGCAAATACAGTCAAAAGGACACTTCCAGGAACATTCAAACACGTGTCAGTAACCTAATTTAATATTATTTATCTCTGTGTTGAATAGTTGCTCTGATGATACTAGCAGCATCCCATAGGAAAAAGTAAAAGCCCTTGATTTATGTGTCCAGTGATTTGATTGGGTAACCCTTTCATAGCACTTCATTAATTAGCAGCTGGGTACAAGTAAATGACGGGGTGGAGCATACCAGAAAGGACTAGTGGGGGGCTGGGGCTTTTCCCTTAATTACCCCACAAACTCTGGTGTCTGAGGAGACAGGAGGGGCTTCAAAGAGCATGTGTAATAAAGTCCATAACCCACACAACCCAAGTAGCGAGCAGAGAATTTCTCTATCATTTGTATTTTTTTCTGAAGCCGTTCTATCTCTCAGTGTTGCAGAGACTCCTGTACCTTGACTAAAAGTAGTTATATTCGTATTTAACTGGTGCCCAGAGGTATCTTTGTCTCTTTCTGCCCTTTAAATTGTCAGTCTAGTTGAACCATTGTACAGCGTTTTGTTCTCCATGTACAACACATTACTTTTTCTTGCAAACCCTTCATACAAAATAACATCTACAAGGAGGCCTTTCTAAAAACGAAAAGCATGAAAGCCCATTCAAAAAGGCCTCGCAGCAATCTGACTGTACAGAATTAAGCTTTTGTGGCAGGCAACTTCGACTTCTTGAACGGTTGTGTATGTACTGTACTTATTCTCATAGTGACAAAAATTTAAATTTGAGGTCTTCAAGGGGTCCTTCGTGTTAATTGGTCTGAGACCTTTGTATTTTGCATTCTGGATACCCCTGCCCTCACCCAAGACCTCAGCTATTTAAAATGTGTATTCCCAGTCCTGAAAACACTGTTTGGAACAGACAGAAATAGGATGAGTAAAATGCAATCAAGACCTTCCTCACATGCAGTTGCTTTAATATTTTTATATGGTAAAGATTTATTCCAGTAGTTGCACCGTTTTTTAAGCCTTTTAACAGTGCTGTGGTCAAGACCACCTTTTTCGAGTCCAAGACCAGGACCAGTCAAAACCAAGTCCAAAGAGATTTAAGCCCAAGTCATGTCCAAGTCCAAAGAGGTTTGAGTCTAAGTCAAGACTGAGTCCTAATGAGAGACAGTGTCAAGACCTCAACAAAAAAAATGCTTTTGCCATTACCAATGAGATGGGTTTTGGCAGCAGGCATACGATTGCAAGTGACACTGGATCAATGTCTGTTCTAGATGGATTTTGAATTAAACCAATTCCCATTTTCTGGACAAGCACACTCCATCAGTGGTTTTGTTTTGAAAAAAACAAACATATATTGCATGACTCAGTGGAGACCAACAAGAAAATTTGGCGAGACCAATGGCCAAGTCTGAGACAAGTCTGAGTTTCTATTTCTCAATACCAACGAGTCCAAGAGAAGTCAGAGACAATAGAAAAAATATACCAAGTACAAGACCAGACTATAGTACTACAGCACTGCCTTTTAATAGCGCAGCATTTTATTTGCTATTAATTTCATAATTACACATTAATCACTTTATGGCACAAAATACATCATATAGTAGCTCATAGGTAATGAAAGCCATTTTTCTTTATTCATCTGAAAAATGAAGAGTAGTCAGCGATATCCACTATGAGCAGACTAGACTAAAACCAGCAGTGCAGATTTTACATCTGAACCTATAATTCTCATCATGGTTAGAGATCTGGAAAGTGTACAAGTGAACATTTGTTCCTACTTATGTAATGGTAGCTTAAGGATGTATGGAGAAGCATTATCTTGGTCATTAGTTCCAATTTATGCATTATGCAATCTTTACATCAAATTTATTTCTGAGTCAATGTGTAATCCATCAGAGTGGAAGCAGCGTGCGCTCCTGCTGATTATGTCATTGATGTTATTTATGTTACCATAGATAATTTCCTATATACAATAGTTGTTATATTTGTTAGTCTCAACAAAAGATCAAACCATCATCCTGCAGGAGAAACCACATTTAGTAAAGATTTGTACAGAAAAATAAACATTTTAACTTGAATTATTATTTTATTTTATTTTTTTATTTTGTGTAATCTAATCAGAATAAGTTACATTTAGGTAGAGACTTTACATGGTATTAAATTATCTGTGGCTAATTTTATTCTTGCTTTTATTCTTGTATCATTGTGTTTGTGTGTATGCCTTGGTTTGTTTATCACATTACAAAAGAAATCAGACAAAAGGATTCTCTTACATTCCTGATCCTCTCCAAATTTATAAAATTACTTAAACACAAAGCCTTGTGTTCCTGTAACATCTGCTCACCTCCAAATTGAACTTTCTGTGTTAACATCCTCAGCCGCAATATAACAAATTCAATTTACAATTTACAAATTCCGCACATTGATCATTCGTCATTCGTAAGATGCTTTCAAATTAAAATGTCCCTGCTGGAAAAACAACAAAGGAGTTTCACAAACAATTCCGCTCAGATTTGGAGAAACGGTGCGTGCCAGATGATGATTCTGGCATGTGACATAACAAAACAGTGTCTCTGCAAACAGCTACATCTGTTTATGTCCTTCCCTCTCAACCGGCATTATATGGTGGTATTGATGAGTTCTGTGGCATTCATACTGCCTGACTGAAAACACAAGTCAGATCACTAAAACTGCATCCTCAGCCTTTGTATGAGCTCAATCTGATGAGCCTGGAAACAGATGCCAACACATGGTTTTTTGAATAATAGATGTGATGGGCCGGTGGCTCCACCGCTGGTCTAGTAATCACTGGCCATGAGTGGAGATACATCCGAGATACAATAAGAACTACATGATGCATCTGCTGAAAACTAAACCAGAGAAGAAGAGCCATTGTTGTTCCATATATGCTTAAGTAATCCGCACTTATTCTGTGGTGATAAGATATTAACGGAGTGTGATGCAGCCACATACACACATATATAAGGACACATATAGAGAACGGGCTATCTTGCATTCACGCATTCAACCTTTGATCCCTTAAGCCTTTAATCCCAAGATGAGTTGTCGTTTGGTTCACCGGACAAGCGCCTTGATTTGTAGCATGTGTCATTTCGTGTTTGAGTGCACGTACCCTATTACTGCGACTTTATCTGAAAATAAGCAAGCTTGTGATTGCATCTGTGCCTTCCTCTTGGAAGGATCAGTTGCCCACAGGCTCTAAGAGGAATACATCATCCTTTATCCCATTCCCTGGTACTGGCTCTGCTGGCAGCACACAGACTCACTCCATATTCCACAGATCTAGTCCCTGTGATTAAGTGTATTTTCTTCCTCTGTGTACAGGAGTTCTTTTTCCAGCTGAGGGCAACAATGAAAATCCCTTACTGTGGAGAAATTGTTAAATGAAGCTATGTCAATTATGTACCTGTGGAGCAACAGACATTTCTTTGTAATAACTGACTCATGTGGGGGAATTTGGTGTTCTTGGTGTGCTGCTCATATTCATGTTCAATTGGCAGAACAGAAGAACACTCAAACGGTTAGTTGTCGTATGAATGTGTCACTTTTCAAAGAATGTGTGAAAGCGTCATCAAAATGTTCTCCTAACATTGTAACGCTGATTTCACTTGTTAAAATGTCATTGTTTATTTTTCTCCCAGGAAATTGGTACCATGGTGAACAGGATAGGCTCACACACAGTAATTCAAATCTCAGACGTATGATTCATCCTGAGTTCTTATTTTTGGGCCAGAATGTGTCCATAAAAAGAATATGTGTGTGGGAATGAACATCACACAAAAACAACCCAACAGGTCCTCATATCTAAACATCCTATAACATTAGTTAAAAATTGTACGAATGTGGCAATAAACAATAGTGAAACAGATTGAAAACAAATATAACAATTCAGCCAGATTATATAAACAACTTCATTCGGATCTAAGGGGAAGGTGAGTGCACATGTAATTTTGGTAATAATATAATCATCACACTAGAGTGTGTACAATTATGGCAAGTAGGGTAGGTCAAAGTTGAACTGAGAACCAGGTCTGCAAATTGTTTTTACACCAGACAGTTTTGGTAATAATTTTGCCCTCTTCCAAATAATTTGGACCAACCAGGGGTTTTGTTTATAACCGGTCTCATCGTCTGACCAATTGTGCTTGTTAGACTGTTGGACCTTAGTTTAGCTATGGTTCTATGTTCCCAGATCTCAGTAATTGTAATTGTAAACTGTAGTTTTTCTTTGGTTATCTTAAAGCATCTATATCAAACAATCTGGGAATAAGAACAGACTGTGAAATGTGTAGGATAAATTAGGGTGGCTGCGAAACACGTGAAAATGCAAATGCCCTCATCTTAAGGCCAGTGTTTGGTTTGTCTGGTCTGGGCTACAGTACAAACATGGTGGTTCAACATGGTTGGCTCCACTAAAGGTGACCCACAGCGTCTGTAGATTCTTATTTTCAGATTATATACTAATGAAAGCATACCTATGAATATTATATTCTATCTCTGCCAATAGAGCCTAAATGATACCCAATGGACTTTAGGGCAATAAAAACAACTTAGTGAAATCTGTCACTTGTAGTGTCAAACCCAAAAATGATTATCACCCGACTCTGCAGTTCCCTTCACAATTGCAGAGAATTTTAGCATCTCTCAACTTTCTTTTTTAGGTTAGGTAACAGACAACTGTCAGGTGTGTGTGTTCTTTGGGTTAACTCCCCTGGTGGCCGGACTGGAGACTTGCCCAACTGTTCCTACATGTCTATGGGAAATTCTTGGTTTTGTTTTCATTCCCTTTGTTTTTGTCATTTGACTCTGTCTTACTTTTTATAATCTCTTTTGAATGTTTATGTGTCCTGTATTTGTTTTGTGACAGTAATAAAATAAATAAATAAATAAAAATAAAAGCCCCTATATGCTCAGCAGACAAACTTAGCATCTATAGTGGATGTGAAAGTGGAAGATCTAGCAGCTAAAGAGCAAGATATTTCCCTGAGGAGCTGGTGGGGTGAATATTGGACTTATATATATTAGATGGCCAGAAACATGACTCCAAATGAATGTTAACACAGCTCTGTGTCTGCTGGATATCTGCTGCCATATCGAGTATAACAGGGGGATGATATTAAAGATATGTTTACAGCTTATGCTTCCCGCAAGTGGCCACAAAAAATGCTGCAGGTTTTAAGTTAGGAAAAGATCGTTGTCAAAAGAAAAAAAGTGCTGACTGTGGTAGACGAGATGTGCAAGAGTGCTGACAATGTCATGCTACTTCTGTCTTATTTCTGAGAGAGGACAGTCATTTTTCTATGACCACAAGAGGTTGGTCATACAAATAAGATAAACTTAGGTTGTTTTAAACATTCGTACAAGCAACACGTGCTCTTTTACAAGAGCCAGTCCATCTATTTAGTGTAACTGGAGTCATATATTGTCATCTTTCACAGACCATTAATATGGAAAAGCAGCTCTCTGTCTAGACTAGGTATCACACATCCTGAATCTAAACCCAAAAGCATCAGTAGACCCCAAATAGCCTCAAACCCCCCCCAAACTCCCAACACTCTGCTCCTCTTCGCAACAACCTAACCAAATCACCATGAATGTCAACATGCACCACCTCAAAATCAACAAATAGCAGCTCAACTCCCACAGCCCCACATGAAACAGCCATGGCTTTATAGCACAGTGTTAGTGAACTCATTCATCTGTAACTCAATGCCAGCCTCAGTGGGAATCTAGCTAAACAGAGTATGTGTATCACTCCAATAGCAGTAAACATAGAACACTCATTCGCCTATTTCATTTTCTAAAATGTATCGATCCCTTGATCCCCACGAGCCCATGTGAGCAATCCATCAGAAGTCGTTGAGGTTATTCAGCCCAAATTACAATTGATCTTTTAAAAGTTGACTGCAGGACACAAGGGAGTAAAGGACATCTTTTCCAGCTCAAGGAGAGCTGCTTAAGCGAGTAATATAGGAGGGACTCATGCTCTGTCAAGTGAGCACCTCCTCAATTAGAGTTAAGCTTAGACATCAATGGGATCAGAGGAGAGGATTTGACTGCTCTTCTCCCTTCCCTCTGTTCATGTGGGATGGTCTTGTGGCAGCCAACTTCTGCTTGCAGCCCTGTTTCACAAAGCAGATACGAGCTATTGTAGTAGAGGCTATTCATTGGTCTTATGCATCTGCAAGGACATTCCAAGGGCTATCCACGTAAATATGTACTTATCTGTCTGCATTAAAACCAAGGTAATCATCCCTGCCCTAGTCTTTGCACTTAACATTCCGAAACAACTATTTAAGAGACACCAACTGCTTTAATTAAGGCACGTTTCCTAGAATAAACTGCTTCCTGTTATCGTAAAACCAGCTTATAAGTCAAGTTGAATTACAAAAATAACACCAATTTTATTCTCAGCGCACTGTTAAACCAATGCACCATGAACACAGGATTAAAATGCAGATTGATTCATACAGAGACTTGTGATACTTTCATTATCTTTTGATTACATTTCCATTTAGAATTGAAAATGATTATACCCTCTTGCTTGCCAGCAACCACAACATCTCTGGGGTAGTTGCAGGCAACTTAATGCAACCTGTTTCATGGATACTGATCTCTGGTAAAAACAGACGCTTTTGTTTTTTTATATTAAGCATTTACTTTTTGTCTTGGGATGGGAAAATCAAGAGAGATATATAGTATATGTTTATTATTTATGATTTCATAGCCAGCTACTCAGGATTGACATATCTTATCAAGTGTTGGATGGATTGCCATGACATTTAGTACAGACATTTCCTGGTATCCAGAGGATGACTCCTAATGACTTTGGTGATCACCTGGCTTTTCCTTTAGCACCATTAGATTGACTGGTGGTTTTTAGTGAAATTGTGCAACAGCTATTGGATGCCATTAATTGTTTGGTACACAGTCATGTCCTCTGCAGGATGAATCCTTTTGGCGATCTCTTAACTTTTCATGCAGAGCCATCATCAAGTCAGAGTTTTAATTTGTCCAATATTTTGGTCTATAATTAGCAAATGTTATAGCATGCTAACACACTAAAATAAGATAATGAACATTATACCTGCTAACATTGTCATTGTGAGCATTTTAGCAGGCTGACATTAGCATTTAACTCAAAGCACAAAGCCAAAGAAAGACCTCACACAGCCGCTAGCATGGCTGCAAACTGTTGGTCTTTTTAACTAACAAAGACCAATCTTCATCTGCTCAATCTCAATCTGCTCAATAGTTTACTGAGATAACTGTGGAGTATGGAAGTCAGTGGTTGGAATGGTTGAACAAATCTGGGAGCCCAAAGGGGGACACCAGCTTTTGAGAGGTCCCTGTAGATGAAGGGAGAGAAAGAGTGGGGATGATGGAGAAAGGATTTAAAAAAAGGAACGGAGGTAGGGGGCAGAATTTAGGATGGAAACATAATAAGGATTTGAAATTGGGGGATTAGGATGCTCAATATGTGAAGAATGAAATGCATACATCATTAAAAAAGGAAGAATACATGAATATTTTACTGTGAGAAATCTGTGACAACTTTTAACCATCAGTTGTAAAACAATAATTGCCTTCATCCTGGCTCCCATCCTGTCATTATGACAAAAATCCAATGACTTTTATAAGAATTTCTGCATTTGCTTCCAGTCACACCATATTAAGGAGGTGGCTCATAATCTCTGGTGCTCAGACATAATAAAGGATGCTTTTTTTAAATCCTTTTCCACACATGTTAGGGAAAGTGAGGAAACGTGTCTTATGGAAATATGAAATAACAGTGAACCATTAATCTTATGAATCATGTTCTAAAACATACTGACGATTGACCTCAGTTGACTCGATTAGGAATATTATTCTTTACAACACACATCCTCCATGCTGCAAGCTCCTTTAATAAATAAAGAATATTATGTGGCAGTATTTTGATTCCATTAAAAGCTTATCAGCGCAGATCAAGGCATTTTTTAACTTATCGGTTTCGGCTATGTTTAGCTTTATTGATTAATTCAGGAAACATATGTAAAGGCTGCACTAAAGCACCAAACACTGGTAAGAGAAATTCCCACCAGACAGCAATAAGACCAAAAAGATTACAGAGGTTGTTACTTCATACTTCATTGTGTAAAAAAAACAAAGAAAAACCCATTAAGGAACAGCTTCGAAACAGGCATTTTGTTGCAGTACAGGACTATTTAATTGTCAAGCATATACATTGGATCGATTTTAATGTACTTGAAGTGTGCACTGTATTACTGTATTACTGTAGATACTCAATATTAAATGGCTCGGATCAGAACGGGGGCTAAAAAAACTTGATCAGGACATCCCTAGTGGTAGTCTATGACTATATGACGCCATTGACAGGTGACCAAATGAAATGCACTGTTACCTTGAAAAAGATTATGGATTTATCTGTGTTGGAAACATTTGGGATAATGTAAAGTAAGCAACTTTTTAAGTTTAAAATCTCCAGCTAAATGCCTTTTCAATATGATTCTATGAATGTATTTTAGCCCCAGATTTCAGCTACACTTTTTTTGCACTCCATATGCCACAGATTAAATGGGATACTTACTCAACAGGGATGCTGCCCAGTTCTTTCTTCTGTTATCTCCCATTTTTAAACTGGAACTCCCTCCTAGTTGACTTATTGAACTCCATTCGGGCCGTTTCATTCAGCAAGAACACTGCAGCATTGCAGCCTCTTATACCATCCCTTATACCAAGTTACTACTATCCTCACTGCAATGGCTGCTTGTGCCAAGTTTAGACCTCTGGCGACGGCACACATTGCAAAACCTCCAGGCCATGGTGCAGTCTTAAATGTGGCATTCTACTATCAGCCACTTGTCTTTCTCTTCTCTGTGATGAATTGATTAGTCGGCCCTGGCTGTTTTTCTTTCCGTCTTCCCAATAGAGTAGTGACCTTTTCACTTTATTCTCAGCAGCACAGTCATTCCTCATCTTCCTTTGCAAGCTGAACACAAGTTCCACATATTCCTCTTTTTCTACTGAATCAAATACTTTGCTGTAAGAAATCTCCTCTATGTCGTGTAGCTTATTTAATTTTACCCCATACTGTAGTTCTTAGATCATATCTTTCTATGATTGTGACCATTAAACTCCCACAAGCAAATGTTGGTATTCTATCAGTTTCAACGTATTACAATACTTCATTCTCATTTGAAATTGCTAAAAAAAAGTGTATAGGTTATGAGTCTGTAGTATGTAGTCTGCTGTACAGCTGGATATAAATTCTGTTCTGAAATGCCCACCTGTCTGTCAGGGATCCAAAATGAATTAAAACAGCTAAGAGCCATCCATCAAACCTCTTTGGATGGTATTTGTGCTAAATCCTATGAGGAATGTCATTCAAGTCATTAGTCAGCCAGGAATTAAATAATTAAGGTTTTTTTGGCAGACCAAATGTCCCCTGTGAGCTTCACACAAATTAGGAACATCAGGTTTGAGGGCGGAATAATGTTCAAAATGTCCATGGCACTGGTATCAATTATCCTAAAAGCATAGATAGATATATAGATATATAGATAGCTAGATGGATAGATAGATAGATGTAGGATCTGTATTTTCAAATCCTTTCTTCATTTAGCAATTAACTATGAATTAAACAACATCTGCGCTGACTGGAACACATTCTTTAAAACTGTAGTTCTGAAAGAGAACCAAGACGACAATTCATCCCAGATTAAAGTTTTATGAGTCTTTGTCTGGGTTTGTCTGGTGGATCCAACTGACTGCACAGGCTCGATCAGGCTGGCAAAATAAAACACCCCAGGGATGGTAGAAAGGGATCAGCCAAGAGTAACAGGACAGCGGGTCATTACACACAACAATTGTCTTGTGGACCATCGAGCTACAGTGGAGGAGTGCTATCAGAGAGGTAAATGTGTGAGACTATGTGTGTAGCATGGTCACTCCTTAATAAAAATGTGTGCACGATGGTAGCCCGTTAGCACGTGTTTCTTTGTCGTGGCCCATGCCTAATGAACTCCCATGAACTGTGCTGCCAACTAAATGGTAACTAAAATATTAAGCTTTTCATGTCAACACACTTTGTGGGTAGTTTTTGCTTGTTTAATGGTAAAAAGTAGCTTGATGTTCATATAAAAAAGTAAAAAGTAAGCGCATGGAAGCACACAGTACAAGCATTTGCCTTTGACACCAATACTGTGAGTTTGTGTGTGCTATTAATAGTAGTTATACACTTTTACCCCTTTTTTCAATCTATGACCACTTGTGTATGTTACTTAAAATGTATATGTACATTAATATGCCACATGTGTTTATTTGCCTGTAATTGTATTAACCATTGAGCTTTATCAGCTCTCACAAGACGTTCAAAAAACAACTACGGTCACTGGTGAGAAGACATTCTTTGTCAACAGACAAATGAAAAAATTGTCAAAGTGATTAAACTATATGTGTTTTGTGATGTGTTGATGCTGTAGCCCCATTTTAGCTGGTTGAAAAGAGAGCAGAAAGAAGTCTTAGACGTTTAGATCGAATATCACCCAGGTTTTAACTAAAAATAAACACTGAAATCCCAGTTGGTGCTCACTGGGGAGTAATCAGTTATTGAGTCCAGATGTGGCAGCACAGTCCTCTGATCAATTTATGAAATGCATTACAGTTTTAGCACAGAAGAAATCAAAGGCTTAATTTTAGGTTAAACTGATGACTTTATCAGACTAGATTCACTATATTTAAGAAATACTGATTTAAAAACACGATGTAATGATTTAAAGTGGATAGAGTTTTCAAAGTAGAACTCAAATGGCCATGGTAAAACAAATGTCTAATGTAATACTGTTGGATCCCCACTCAGTTAATGTAGACATAATCTCAATCAGTGAATACTAACACATGCTACAAATAGACACTTACCTCATTCGAACTCAGGAAACGTGTATGGGAAACTTCATCAACCCCGTCCGACCTACTGACCCCCAGACAGCCTGCACAGTGAGCGTATGGCCTTCAGCATGTTTAACAAGTAACATGAGCTGTTTCCTTTGGTCTGGCTCTCTAATTAAGCACTGACACGGCTGTTAAACTCTCAGTGGTCCTGTCTGCCGGAGACCACAGCTGGTCTCGGAAAGTCTTGCTGAGGGACGCTGATTTTAGCTCGCCTCACTCGATCATTGACGCTGCAGTGCTGAGGATTTATCAAAAGGAGCTACTACTGCTATAATATTTTAACAGTGGACAACAGGGTGTATTTATATAATAATAATATAAAGGAAGAGTGGCAGGGGAACAGGTCAATCCCGCTGTCATCAGATTGAAGAGAAAAAACAGAAAATACTTGCTCCCTGTAGAAAACACAGAGGGGCAGAGTGTCACCGCTCTGTTATTGCTTTGCTGCTACGTAGGTGGTAGAGGTTATGCTGTTATAGACACACATGGCTGCTTGGTCAAAAGCCAGATCAAATGCACGCTACTGCTATTAAGAGGAAACCCAGCAGAGCCATCATGCCTGCCAGTCAGAATGAAGCTCAGACAGGTTGCGACCTAACTCTTTGTTGAACGTGGAGAGGCTGGCGTGTAATATCAGAGCAGGCAGGAGACCACTGCAGCTGTGGTGTGAAAGAAAGAACCGGAGGATGAGATTCTGTTACAAGGAAGAGAAAAGGTTGATGTTTCGCTTTAATCATTTGGCAGCCAGGAGAAAGTCTATGGGATGATACAATATTTTGGATCAAAGGTCAATAGGAGACATGAATACATGGCACCCATAGGCTCCTCAGTGTTCCCTCTGCGTTTTAATGTCCCTAATTAAGAGGCATTCCTCACCCACCACTGCAACAAGGTTGAGCTGAATAGCACTCCCTGCAGAGGGAAGCAACCACTCTCCTTTTATTAGGAGATATTAGATGTGACTGGGCTGTTCCGCTGACTGGAAGCTCATTATCAAAAAAACTGCATTACCTCAGCAAGCTGTCCTTAACCACGTCTATTCATGGAGAGAGGAGAGAAGTAGAAAATGAATATAAAAACCTCTGATAAAATGTAGAAGAAAAAAAAATTGAAAAAAGAATTTGCATTTGCTTTCCAAGAAAGGTAGTTAGGATGCACAGAGAGAGCAGTGAGCAGATCAGTGAATAGGAGTATAGCCTTTAGAGTGAATGCAAATAAGGCAAGACCAAAGGATAGGATGTCTGTGGGAATGACCTGCTCTCCCAAATGAATATTCTCCCAGCAAACCCTCACATGCAAGCAGACACACAGAGACAATGGCAAAATGGTCCCGTTCAAAGCCTTCAGAGGAGAAAGACAATACAAAACTCCCAGGCTTCAGGCTTGGTGGTCAGGCATTCAGACCCTCTCATTATAGGTCTTTTCCAATTACAGTGGAACTGTCTTAACATCCAGCGTCACGGTTATTCAGGGGCCATTGTTTAGTCAGCTCTGCCTGTGTTCCACAGTTTGGAGCCTGAGAGGATGGATATGAAGGAGTTTATGTTTTAGGGGAACAATGGCTGCTCTACATCGAGTGGGGTCCAGATAAGCAGGGCTGTTTGTCTGTGAGAACAGGCCAAGAGACCGCAACACACACCAGGCGAGGATAGAAGTGGGCTAAAAACAGGAGCAGTACAGTTGCTGCTGCCGCTAATGTCCTCACATTCAGGCAATAACCCAAGTGGTCCCTCCCCCTGTGTTCTCCCACAGTTTTGATTGTCCTTCCTGCATGGGAAGGGAAATAGAGGATGGAGAAAGACAACAAAATACCCCCCTCCAAAAAAAGGTGGGAACATAGCAAGATCACATTTAGATGGATTGGACTGCTTCATCCTTTGGAATACAAAGGAGTAAAGACACAATATGAGAGACTAATGAGAGAAAACAGGGAATGCAAATATAGACAAGTGCCACAGTGAGACAAATAGGGGAAAAAAACATCCATAATGAGAACCAAAAGAAAATATATGAAGGACTAAAACTAATGGCTGTCCAAGTTCTACACTTGTGCCCAAGTGCACAAGTTGGTAAGTGGTTTTGAAAGCACTAGGGAAGATGTCTCCCTGCTGTGTCGCTCCACTAAGAGGAGTGAAACAATTGAAGCATGCACTTGAAGGCACTCAAGGCATTTTCAGCTGGCTGTAAAATAGATGCAGGAAGAGAAAGAAGGTAAAGGAGGAAAAAAAAGAAGACGGTAAAGCTCAGCACTGTCCGTAGCTGAACTTAGATAAATGTATCTGGGTGTGCATGTGCGTCTATGTTTAGTACATTTTATGAGTCAGTGGCATGACTGTTTTCAGTGTATTGTGTATTTGCTGCATGGACTTGATGTGACCTGCAGGCAGCAGTGAAAATCCCAGCAGTTAATGTTTATATGATATACAGGGTAAACATTATCCCACATGAGGCGAATACAAACAGCAAATAATATGAGTAAAACATTTATGAAAAAACCTTAAGAAAATATTTATCACAATATTTCAAACTGACTTAACATTGATCTTAACACAGTATATTCAGACAAGTCTGGTATGTCTGCAGGCAGCTGTGTCAACACCTTAAAAACATCAATATGCTGGGATTTCTAAGTAGTAATTTGGCAAAGCGTGGAGGAGTGGGAATGGTTCAGAGGTGTTTCAAATGAAGGCAGGTAAAGATGCCAAGCCTTGGCAAGGGTGTAAGGAAAGAGAAGTGCAGGTGAGGCAGATGTCCTGGCAGCTTAACACATCCCTTACTATAAACCTGCAGGGAGACAGGAACAAGCCCTTGCACCGGATGGACACAATAACAAGAACACCTCACCCAGCAAAACACTGTGAGCTTCAAAATTTAGTATTAATTGTATTGTTAGCATACCTCTTTCTAAATTTTTTATGCCTGTATTTCTCCCATATCTAGTAAATTTCTATCCATATCTTGTGTCTCTACAACCCCCCACTCACTTTCCCTCTCTTCCTACTTTCTTTTTCCTTCTCTTTCTGTTTTTTCCTGCCTTTACGTGTAACTAAAGAAAACCAAATCATTGCTTAAACATAATGCTACACATTCCCAGGTGAAATTAGGTGCCACTCTGCATTGCAATCACCGTCTCTCCTGAAATTGGGATGTAAATTGGCACGGAAATGCAGCTTGCCCACTCTCCTATTCTGTTGGTAATGATCGTTGTCTGCATGTATAGTTTGCATAAGAATGTGTGCCTGTGTCTGAATAACAGATTGAGAAAAAACAACGTGATGATTAGCGGGTGGGAGCTTTGATGAAGTGGGATGGATGGTTTATATCAGATATTCCTACTATAGCATTAATGTCTTCTGTGGAGACTTGAGTTAGTGAGACACTTTGTAGGAATACAAGCCTGCATTAAGTGACTGTGTCTGTTTAGTGGAACTGGAGCTCTGTCTGACTTGTTATCCCACATTGTCCACATTGTCTGTCTGATCACATATTGACATAATCAGTTCATCCATTTGAAGAAACTACAAAAACATAATAAATATAAATGGACGCTTTTATGCACATTTCATACCACAGTGATCTTTGTTGGAATATGGCAGTTTATTACAAATTACATGGAGTGCTGCTTGGGTGTAAAAACGAGGAATGGGGAACTTGACATCTTCTTTTCTGTAACAGTCCAATCATGTTTTTCATGTTTTTTTGTGTTTTTAGGCATCTGAGGACTCTGAAAACGTCATGTGCTTTCTTGCCTGGATGTAGTGAAAAATTAATAATGTCGTGAATAGAGTTCTCTGTTTGTCTATTATTGTTTTATACTGACATTTTGTGTGCTTTTTTATGGACGATTTCCCTCCATGAACATGGTCTGTCATGTGACTTCACCTGCCGAATCATGTAACTACTTACATGTCCATATTGGTCATGTGACTACTTGTTAACAGATATAAGAAAAGAGCCCAAAGAGCAACAATTTGTAATCGCCCCAATGAAGGCCTGAGTGGCTGAAACACGTAGGCATGTTACTGTTACTTTAAGCGAATAGCCATGAGATATTAAAGGATTTTTGAATCACTACCTTCTTGAGTGCCTCAAACTTCTTCAACAGTTCAAGACACTGGTACTTGCCTAACGTGCAGCAAATGGCTCAGGCCCATCTTACATGCAGGACATGATCAAACCATACATCCCAGCTTGTCTTACGCTCTGCTGCTGCCAAACCGCTTGCTACTCCCTCACTATGAGGTGGGCCAAGGTATCGCTCAACAAAATCACAGCTTTTTGCTGTCCTGGCTCTACAGTGGCCAAAGATGAATACAGAGTTGTGTTGCTGAACATTGTTTTGTTTTATTCCTCTCCCATTAGTCATCTCACAACCCCACACATTTATCTTGTGACCCCATTGAGGGGGCCTGAACCCTTGGTTGGAAACCACTGGGCCACGCTACTTACAGTAACACTATATAAAGATGTTAAAAGTAGCTCCACCTCTAGCAACAGTAAATGCTGTCTACACATTGATGCATCAGTATCAACAACCTAATAAAGTCATAAATTATATGTCAGTCAAAAGGATATTTTACTGCAGAATGAGTACTTTTACTTTGATACTTAGAGTACATTTTACTGTTAATAGTTGTACTAATAATAATATGTACTTTTACTGAAGTAAAATTTTGAACGTAGAACTTACTAACTTACTACTACATACACACTAGTGATGGAGTATTCTTATAGTACTGGTACTTTGACTACGGTAATCAACTAGTATCTGACTAGTTGATTCAAGAATCAATCCACCACTGTGTGTTAAATACTTACTCCCAACAGCATATGAAAAAAATAACCAAGAAGTGTCTGTCAGTATAACTGCATTGCATAGCAGATGGCCTTGAATGGTATAGGTGTGGGGTTTCAATGTGGACAGTGTAATTTTACACAACAATTGGAAATTGCTTGTGTTGATGTAAAACCTCATAAAACCTGGCCTCAGTGCTTTGAACTTCAGCCACACTATAGTGTGGACGTAGCCCAAATCAGACCATAGTTTGAAAAAAGGAAAGTATGAATGGGATATCACTGGCAATCGCAATCGTATCCTCAATAATAGCAGTGACTTTCAAATAAAGCACTGACAAAAACAGATGATAGAACAAAATCCATACCGTAATTTCAGCAAATCACAGCAAGAAAGCGGCAAACTTAAAACCTCTGTACTAGCAGGCTACTATATATTCATTGATAGCTTTCAACTGCTTTCAACTCTCAGCAGTGAAGATGAGAATTCCCCTTCATCTTCTCCCTACAAGCATCATTACCAAAACCAAATATTCTCCATGGTACACACTAGTATTCTTTCTGAATTCTGTGTCAGTGCCTCTTGGCAGTGAATGGGACTGATCTCACTTCTTGTTTAAATTTTTCAGCAGGTTGGGGATTGAGTGTTGGTCAGCAGAGAGAAACTGTCTGTATCTTTAATTGTTTCACATATGGCAGCCTGGACGTCAAACTGGGAGAGTGTGTCTGAAAGGGATTCTTCTTTGCAGACTTAAATTAAACCACAAAAGGTCAAACACCGGCTGAACAGAATTAATCCTGCGCTCGGTTTCTTGCTTGATGTCAATAAAATGTGGGCAGAGACCAAAAGAAGCAAAGCTCTCAGTCAGTGTTCCTCCTGCTCATCGACTCCGAGCGCTGCCTCACCTTTCTGAAACTAGGACCTCTGCCAACCCCATTGAAATGTAAATGTCCCCCAGAAAACAAAAGAATGTTGACCGACTCGGCCCTTTCAAAAATTCAGTTCTCTAAAAGTCAGACTTTTCATTACTGCTCTTTTTTCTTTCAGACTCACACGGTGTGCTCCATAACACTGATACAACACTGACACTGCTCCAATTTCGAATGAAATTGACAACACGTGTTTCTATTATAACTGCAGGATTACATGGTTACTATGGACTTATTATAGGATTACTAAAAACGTCCATTTCTCTGAGCACTTTATCTTGTCCATGTTGTCTTAAAATTATAGATTGAAACAGTAGTTTTCAGAAACTCTCACTGTAATTCAACTTTCAACAACTCAACAACCTCAACTTTTGACATGGACTTGCTGATAAAAAGTTATGTCATACAGCTGAAAGGTCAAGAATAGCTGCTAAATAAACCTTGGGGTGAGATTGTGTTGTCAAGTACTGTATCAAAGGTCAAGAATGAACTTTCAATCTTGATCTATAAACATCACTGCTGGTGAATGCTAGACCTCTAAAACATAAATTGTGCCTTACTCAATGGCATAACACCCCGTGGGGATGACGAGGACATGCCACCCTCACTTTTATTGTTTCTTAGTAAAGTCCCTCTGAATGTCCTCTTACTGTCCATCCACCATAGTCCAGATAAGAGAAGATCGGAGCTGATGGAAATGTTTCCTTCAATTATTCACAGCAATGTCATTTAAAAAAAATTATAATTGGATGAACCAATCTGTCTATCACAGGTGAACTTCAACCAATCAGATCAACAAACCATATAAAGTAGTCAAACTCTTACAGAAGCCAGTTGCATATCATCATTGCTGATTTTGAACAGTCACTTCTCACACACCTAGTGTTAAACCACATCCGTAGCTCATGCCGTAGCTGCCAGTAGTTCCTCAAAGGACACTGATTGGTCCAAACTACTGTGGTTTGAGCACAAGCTCATAGCTGAAAACCTCGGAAAAAATGATTATTGGGTGAGCTTGTGATTTTGTGATCTCACTCTGCACGTTCCCACCTAAATGCAATAAAACCAGTACATCATGATTTGAGGTAATAGCATAAACCCGGACGATGGCGGCTCCAGTTTGCATTCAGCCTGCTCAGAAGACAGACAAGAGAGTTGTAATGATAACAGTTGTCACTGCGGACAATAGCTGCTAACTGTACAGCACCAGTGGAGCCAAGATTAGATCACAGGATTCAGGACACGATTCAAGTTATAGTAATTATGCTGTACAATCAAGTACGTCAGTGATGACAATCCTCCAAATCCCCTATTCCAAGATAAGAACAGTTTTTGACTGCAATTCTTGGCACACACTCCATTGTGGTTTTCAGTCTATTTTCTGATTCTGATTCCATCTGAAAAAAAAAAAAAAAGATCTGTTGACTTTCAGATCCCAGGGGCTATTATCCTGTTGTTGTGGCAGGGAGACAGGGATGTGATGTGACTAAATATAAATGGAGAAACGACAGGTGTGTTTGTGTTGCACTGTTTTCACACTGCTGGTGGTGAAATACATACACACAACGTTTGTGTCTCTACATGTTTAAGTGAGTGATTTCTAACAAATGTTATTTTATTTATGACAAATACAATACAAAGTGTTCAATGTAGCATTGTGCAAAAAACACCGTAGGACATTGCTTATTAGACAAATGCTCTGTTGAAATTATTTTGTATGTTTTCTTAACACAATTAATAAAACATAAACAAAAAAACCTTCACAGAAGCAACAATAGCCAGATCTGTGGTTCAGACTAAAGTCACAGAGTGGGTAATGGAAAGCTAAACTCTGGCAGTAGCAGTGGGCCAGAAAATCTGGCTGGGGAAAGCAGAATGCAATCCCTATCCATCACAACAATCCACCATTTACTCCTGAGCACTTCTCTTTCAATAGCTCTGACAGAGGTGCAGTCCTGGCAGCAGTCAGATGTAGTGAGCATGTAATACTGCATGATATACTGAAGCCCTGCAAAAGAAGATATAAATTGAGATTCAGAGTGCAATTAGCATGCTGTGCTCTTGAAGACATTTGTGGGATTTTTGATTCCAGCACAAGATGAAGAAAAAATAATACAGGTTATCTCACTAAATTAGTGAAATTGGTCAACTACACTTCAAGATTCCAGTTTCATTGTGAGGGTGAAACAGGTGGCCCCAAAATGTTTACTTTGGTTGGCCAAAACTGGAACTTAATAGTGATCCCTCCATCTTCAAATTATGAAAAACAATAATTAGTGACTCTACATATTTAAAGAATCTATTTTTACTTCACCAATAACAATAATAATAATAAATAACAGATTTGTTTCACTAGAAACATCTGGTGGGCCAAATCAAACCTTATAATGAGCCAGCTTTGGCCCACGAGCCCCACTTTGGGCAGTGGATTTACCACTGTGTGGATTTAAAGGCAGTTTACTCGGTCATACTGGCTTCACAGTTGGGGTTGGCCAGACAGGTTAAAATCAGAGTGACAGCGGGCGGGCAGGAAATCAGAACAGGTAGCAGTCAGAAATGACTAAAATGCTAAGGCATAAAGACAACACAGACACCCTGGCACCGAAGACTGGCTTCTATATATATACTTGGAGGTTGAGGAAGGAATGAGGGATGGCCGAGTGGACACAGATGACTGGTTTAAGCCAAAACCCTATAAAAGCCGTATAAGGTACTACACCTGAGGCCATGTTCCATATCACTATGTCAATAGTAATTTTCACCTTGACAGCAGAACCATAGAAGAAGCAGTTTTAGCACACAGGGTAGCACATGACAAGCACACGTACTTGCAGCTTGTTTGCAGGTGCACACGCTTGTTGAAAAGTCACACGCATGCTTTTGTTACGTCTCTATTCATCCACTTATTCAACACTCAAATATGAACAGCTACCTAAGCGAAGATGAGTGAGAGAAATACAGAGAAAGAAAAAATAGAGAGCTGAAAAGTGCGTACAAGAGAGAGCTGGTGAGCCAACAAACAAAGCCGTGAAATGAAGCAAGGTGTGTTCTGCAAGCATGTACTGGAAGAATGAAGGTTGCACTGCTCCATCCATCTTAAAACACACAGGCTTGTGTAAAGATACCTACAGCACAGGCACTGTGGACAACAAATTACCTTGAGCCCAAAAGAGTTGGCAATCCACCAATATATGCAGCACCTTTATCATCCTGTGCCAGCAAAAAAGACAAAAAAACATTGACCTCTTTGCGTGTGTCTTCCACACTTATTTGCTGCATGTTGACAAAAACACTGGCACTGGTCAGCGCATATTAAATAAAACGGCTCAACCTATCACGGAAGAGTATCCAGGGCGCTGCTTCGAATGCATGAAGAGCATTAGGGACAGTAAACACATTAACTGATGGGAGCCGTGAAGCAGATTGTCTCCTCTGTTCCGCGTGAGTGGGACAGACTTTAAGCCACCGACTACAGCAGCGACATGAAGTGAAGAGTACGGGCACCTTTCTCCCAGACAAAGACATAGTAGTCTAATTAAGAGCCGTGGCAACAAGGCAGAGAGGAATCTAAAAGAAGTCTGAGACTCTCAGTCCTGCCAGTGGTAAACAGAGCATAGGATCAGATTTATAAAAAAATATAGATAGATAGATAGATAGATAGATAGATAGATAGATAGATAGATAGATAGATAGATAGATAGATAGATAGATAGATAGATAGATAGATAGATAGAGGAAACCTCTTGATCTGCCTCGTCCCAGACTCTGTTTATCACTGGGACTTCTGCCAGTCTGCTCTCTTTCTCCGTGCCACATGTCTTAATTAGACCACTGTGTCTCTGTCTGGGTCTGTGGCCAAGGTGCCCTGAGTCCACACACTGTGTGCAGTAGGTCTTCTAGTTGGTGGTCAGACTACATCTGTCAAAGCCACTCCAGCGCCCAGCTAAATATATTGAAGCCGTGAAAATGAAACATCAAATAGCCACGCACTGGAAGTCCCGCGGTAGATCAACATCATGTCAAATCCCATCACCGCTGTGCCACTTGAATTAAATCGGTCGACTCCGCAGCATAAGCTTAACGCTCGCCAACAAAAGGCTTAGGCTGAGGGCTGAATCATCTTAATGTTTTGGCTATGAAGTCATTAACATACAGCATTATTATTTTGAATAAACATCAATCGCAGTTCCGACTAGGACCCTTCCCCTTACACCACCTTCCTTTATTCCTCCTGCCATCTCCTCAGATGTCTTACTGAATTATGATGCATTCAGGTTCCAGTAAAACAAACAAATCACTTTCCTGCCCTCATGTTTCTCTCTAACTACTTCCCTGAGTCACTTTCCTCTGCCCTGCGCGCTCTGCTGTGCTCTGTTGAATGTCTTACTCACACACCCACCCACACACACACACACACACACAATCTCTCCTTGCCAGTATGAGTTAATGAAATTGCAAATGCCAGGCAACAATTTAGTCTAGAATCAATCAGTGCAGATGTGATGAGCTCGATTTGATTACGTATAAAATTGTGATTTAATGTTCGGCTAGGGCCTTGTGGTTATTATAGTCACCACTGACGGGTGTATGAACGGGCAAGAAAGAAATGGCTATTCACATGACTTATATGCTTTGTTTGTTTGATGGGCTAATGGCGCTAATGTGTTGGGTCATCAGAATATAGTATTTACACTGTTGCGGGTCTAAAGGCTTTTGGAGGTCTGTTGTTGTCTTCTGAACATGTGACATGTTAAAACACATATTTCAACTATAACAATCAGAACTGTCTCAGTTTTCTGCATTTTTCTTCTTTTTTGACATCTGTGAAAGGGCTTAAAGTGACTGCTGTACTTCTGAAGGGACTTAATGAACTTATTTTCTATGTTAGAACATGTCAGTGATCAGTATTATACTGTCACTTACTGCAGGGGAAGAAGAAGCCACATTCAAAAAGGTTAAAAAACCTGTAATAACATCAGAATATATAGTATAATAGTGTATTTGGCCACTTGGGTGCAGCACAACAAGCTGCAAACACAACATTGACATATCACCTCAAAGTCAATATGGTGAACGCTTATTTGCACATCCAGCTGGCAACCTCAGTATTCACCTGCTGTTTCTGGCCATCTGATATAAGTCCAGTATTCACTCTCCTTTTGTCTAGCAGCTAAAAGCTCCACTGTGTTCACCAGCTACTTGCTAACTGTGTCTTTCCTCCATTTGGTGGGATTTAGGGCTTCTTTGTTGAAAACAGCTGCTTATTGCGGATGAATGGAAATGATGCCATCGAGTTCAATGGGCTTTGCCATCACTGTGCGAATGTGTGTGAATGGGTGAAAGTGGCATGTAAAAGTGCTTTGAGTAGTCGGAAGACTAGAAAGGCGCTATACAAGTACAGTCCATTAACCATTTAAAAAGATATTGATTTTATTAATATCCTATAGCAATATAACCCAAAGTTTTAATTCTTTTCACCGGTTGGTAGCAAACAGCTTGCTGTAAATGCTATTGCCATGGAAACCTGCAGTTGAAGTGTTGATCTGATCTATAATGTGTTTGAGAAGTAGGATTTTAAAGGACACCTACCAACTGAAATTAGTATTTTCCATACATACCAAACTTTACTGCTGATATCATGAAGTAGCCACATCAAATCTTACTGCTGACCATTGCCACTTCTTATTTCCCATGTTCCTTCATATCATCTGTGCTGTTAACTCTCATGAAAGGGGATCAACTGAGCAGGATTTAGTCCGTTTCTACAGCCTTTTTGCTGAATGTTACACAAACTTCATACATGCTTAGAAGGAGTATAAGACTATAGGTTGTTAATAAAGGGTTACAGGCTCATCCCCCATATAAATCTTTCTCACTAGACACTAGACAGTTTGACTCATACTTATCTATTCCTAAGCAGTAGCACACAATTACCCGTTGAAAAATGCTGCATAAGGCATCACTCGCCTGCCTTATCAAAGCCTCTGCAGCTGTAGAGACAGATAAAGGGCAAAAATAATGAAATAAGTGTCTTTTCTCAAACACACTGGATTGGCCAGATGAACTCCTTACTGAATTTTTGACCCATCTGTCGTACAGTATCAAAGCAAGACCCTCTGATAGGAATAAGCAATGCCAAAAAATGGGGTTTATTTTATTTATCAGTTCATAAACGTATCATGGAGGTTCCTCATCTAACAGGTCTCTGCAGTAATACACGAAAGATGGATTTATTTACAGCAGCTTTGGCTCTTCATTACAAATGTTCTATAATGTGGAGAAGCATGTCTGGCCCCAGTCATCTATGTACTACAACATCCAGTTAAAATGTGAGGTGCTTCATCATTTCCATTGATGGTAGGGAGTCCCAGGGAAGTTCACATCATGAATCTGTGTTGTTGTTACCATTATTGTTGCAATTAGTGTGAAGTTAGCAATGCATACTGTCCATTTGTCCACCTGCCTTTCCCAAACTGTACAGTTGACCCTAAATCTAACCCTCACTCAATCTGTAGAACTAATTTAAGACTATGCGGCTGATTTGACAAATAAAATAATCCAGTAATGGCTGACAGATTTCTTATTTATGTGCTAGTCCCTCCGTTTTGTCATTCATAGAGCTGTTTCTCATTTCTATAAAATACTGAAGATTACAATTGATGTCTTATCATTTGCCTGTTGTACCCGGAACAATAAGAAAGTTTGTATTATTCATGGTTTTTGCCCAAATGTGCTGAAATGATCAATCTATGATAATGGAAGCACACCCTCCAAAATACTAAGGACTAAATTAAACAAAAGTGGTTCTTTACAGTGATGCCATTAAAAAAATAAAAATAAAATCCATGTATGTGGAAGATTTGAGCCATAAATGTGTCCTCAGAGAACACTTTAATGTGATAAAGAGTATGAGACAAGTCACATTACTTCACACACAGCAGGAAACGGTTGTTTATGACAGCAGGTGGAAAACACCTGCTTATGAAATCCTTTTAAGACATTGGTGCAAAGCATTGACAGTGTAAGGTGCAAAGCAGTTTTTATAGGCTGAAGGTTCTTTGTAGTACCTGAAAACAATCTCCTCCTGTGGCATCACTATGAGAGACCACTGTTTTAAAGGGTGTGAATGACAAACCAGGGAAGACATTGCATAGAAACACAACCTGTGTGTTTGTTTATTGGGCCTGTTATCCAAGAGTGTGGCAATTAACTAAATAAGATGAGTCCCTTAATAGTTTCCTTCTTGTTTTATAGTCAGCATGTTTTAGCAATTACGCTGCTATCTTTGTTTTACTAATGTTGGAGAAGCTTACAGGTTTATTTCAGTAGCCATGCCTGCATTCAAAATTTTTACATATATTTTGCAGTTGTTGCAGATACGATGTAATTACTGCATTTTGTCATTGTGATTAAATTACGATTGTCCTGAAGCAACTTCGGGGTACATGGCATCTCATACATGTTTTTAAAAATGCATTCTGGGACCTTTCATCTCTGCATAAAGCGACTCAGACCTGGCTCGTGACTTGCCTGCAAAGACCTGTAATCTGACTTGAGACTCATACTTCACTGACATGCTTCAGTCGATGACTTGGACCCGTTTCAAATCACTTGGACCTCCTCTAAAATACTTATAAACAGCTCTGCAGTTACCCAACAGTCCAGCATGAAATCAATAAAAATCGTTTGCCATGAAGAACCCTCGTACAAAGAAAAAGTGCTGGCAAAAGTCTCTTGCTGGCTTCCAAAAAAATTGCTGGACCTCGTTTTGACCTTTTCTCTCACATGTTCAGCTCTATCCCTCCAAAGTGGAGACACACAGGCAGAAAAGTAAATTGAAGGCTCTAAAATTACCAGCAGAAACCAGCAGCTTTAAAGTGGTCAACTTGGCTGTTTACCTACAGTGTCACTACTGTGTGGTCTGTCTGTGATAGAGTAACACCACCTGGGTGGGTCAGGCACAGCACTACAAGACACTCAGCCATCAGATGCTGTTGCCTGGTGGGAGGCAAATCTCTCCATCTGGCCTGCAGTCTTTCTATTCTGTGCTACAAGTCTGTGTGTGTTGTGTGTGTGTGTGTGTGTGTGTGAGTGTTAGCAGAACAAGTGAAAAGGTATGTTGTATGTGAGAGTTTGGGTATTAACCATAGTGAGCAACAGATGTATTTATTAGATTTTTTTTTTATACAAAACATGTCCTGTCTTGATTTTGCAAGTGTTTTTTGTCTGTTAGGAAGGCTAATGAGGCTTTAAGTGTTTATGTCCAATAGACACTAATGATTTTAATTCAATTAGCTGATTATTGACTGATTCTTTGATTTTCTCTTTAAAAGTCCCATTTAAAGAGAAAGAAGTAAGAGCTTTTTCTAAATATATCCACTCCACTTCTTTTCATATAACTGCACTAATTAACTTCTTTTTAATTGTCGTGAATCATGAGACAACTGTTGCTGTAGAACTAGAACTACTACTTCTATCGAACAGTGCAAAACTGCATTGGCAGGCTAAACCAAAGCTTGAGTCATAGCAGAACTCATTTACACTTTTATTTTATGAATAACTGCAACTGCTATATGAATTATCTATATGCTAATTAGTAGCAGTGTGAATTATGGTACTTTATCCAAAAAAAAAAAAAAAGATTTGAGATTTGTGCAATTTTCATGATGAACTTCAAATAAACTCCCTGCTAGTGCATACAATATTGAACTGTTGAACTATATGCAATCTAATACAAAACCACTGAATTCAATCAGCACTTCTCTGGCATATTAACAAACAAAATTCAATGAATCATATTCCTCTGCAGTACTTACTAGTGGAGCAGTCCTAGTCTTTGAACAGAACAGAAACTTTTTAATCTGTCTAGAGTCGGAGTCTGTCCCTAAAATCAGATCAAGCAGACTGAATATTTGCCAGAATCAGTGTTCAGTCTGAGTGCTGTGATGGTACCATTCAGATGATTAACATTTAAGGAGTCTAAGTTGTGAGAAAATAACTTTTTGAAGGTTTTACTAGTTTGATAAAGGCAAGTATGTATTTGTGGAAGGTTCACCACACACATAAAAGATGCATCAAGTCAGCAGATGGAGGATGAGATGCGGCATAGTTAATAGTGCTGCAGTTACTAGAACAGGATGACTGACTAATACTTAAGCCTAATCATCGTAAAAGGGAGCAAATTTAAGGTTTACTGTAGGAAATTCAGTTCAGGTACTATGTAAAATGTGGTACACGTGTGTGAACTCGTATACATATTTCCAAATTCTTAATTCTAACTTACTAAGTAGGTTACTGACAAGTGAATAAAGTGTGGGAAAATAACAGAAAAAAAAAAAAAAAAAATACCAGAAGCCAACTGTGTCAGCTGTTTGTTTGTCAGTAGGGAGGGCAAATTCAGCATTCTCCTGGCCTGAGGCTCAAAGCAGCTTTTTATTTTGTTGGTGCAGGTCCTAATGTTCATGTAGAGCTTCCCTGATGGTGAAATGGAGAACTAACTATTGCTGCAGCGAGAGGAGGTCTGAAGTACCCTCTGTAGAGCCTTCATGTCAGTGGAGCAGTTGGGATGCTTTTGATATTGGATCCGTAAAAACTGTTGAGGGCAAGAGCGCACTGACTTTCCTTAGGATGAACAGTGGATGGGCCGTCTTTACTATTTTAAATGTCAGCTCTTATATAAGGTAGCCCTCGGGCAGATGAAGCTCCTCCTAAGTGAATGCTGTTCTGCTCACACTTTATTGTATTCTACAGCAAACAACAGACTTCTCAGTTGTACTGACTCTGAAGAAGGGGTTGTTATCCAGACACAACAATGTTAGGACACATTAGTCAATGTTGTGGTCTGGTAAACTATGATCAGTCGTCAGCTAATTCAGAATCAGAATAGTAGACCTCATCTGGAGCCATCTCCCACAGTCTTTGGTTGCACTCTTATACGCCCCTCTGGGTAACCTCATTTGAAGACATTGCTATGCTGATGATGCACCGCTGTACCTTGCAGTTTAGGCTGTTTCTGCTATGGTAAATTAGTGTGAAAAATATAATTCACTCATTTGACCTAAAACAACCAGAAGCACCTACGGAACTCTTAATTCACATGGCTAAAAAGTTGGTTGAGCACTCCTATAGAAGTCCAGTACAAATGTTAGATGATGTATTGGTATATCTTTAGGCCCCACAGTAGCTATCAGGCTATGCCATCATAAATCTATTGAGCACTCTGACAGGTGAA
Source organism: Dicentrarchus labrax (assembly GCF_905237075.1). NCBI lineage: Eukaryota > Metazoa > Chordata > Actinopteri > Moronidae > Dicentrarchus > Dicentrarchus labrax. The sequence continues at coordinate 15,060,583 of NW_026136710.1, read as the reverse complement.
ACCATTCTCTATCCCTGACCCAACATACCTTTAGAACCAGAATAAAGTAATGAATTGTTTGATTGAATTTTGCTACAGTGCTGCAGTGGTGTGTTTACTTCTCTTAACCAAACAGAAGAACACCAGTGCGTTCAGAATACTGTAGCAAAACTTTAAAGAGTGGAGAAAGAGGACCATATCTCCCCTTAGGGTCTCTTCATTAGTTGCCTATTGGTCCTAGAATTGATTTTCACATTATATCTATTACTTTTAAGACTCTTCATGACCTTGAATGGGTTATCTTTCTGAACATTTAATCCCTTATGAGCTTGTGATAGTCTGCTTACAATTTCTGCACCCTGGTTTATCTGCGCACTGGTGCACAAGTGCCATCTCAGCATCATCATCAGTAGCAGCAGCAGCAGACACCCAAAGGATATCAGCTGAACTGTTATGCTTATCGGGTTTATCAGCAGTGCTGCTGTGGAACGAAACTTATTACAGTCAATAGAGGTAAAGGTTTGGGGGGGCAGTAAACATAATTTCTTCCATCGTATCAGGGTACCCCAAATGGAGGACAGTGAAGAGGAGGACTGTTAAGGGAGGAAGTTTGTTCTTGAGATTTGGACTCTAATGTGTCGTAATGAAGTTCATGATCAAGAAAACAGTTTAATCTATTTTACAACTTGTGTTTTGGCACACAAAAATCCAAAAGGTAAAAAAAGTAAAAGGAGAAGGGCCACAAGTAAATCATAATTGAAACTTTATTGACACTTTGGATTACAAAGTTGTTCTGCATTAAATTTATTACAGTACAAACCAAGAACAGAAATAGAAGGCCACACACTAAAGCTGAAGTACAGAGAAGAAAATTAAAACGGCTTCTCAAGTAGAAGGGTGAGGTGCTGGAGACAGCTGGGGGAGGACATAGTAGGAAAACAGCAGATATTGGTAGATGAGGGAGGAGAATTGCAATTATCAAAACAACACAATCCTTCATAGAAGGAGAGAATAAAGACCTCCAGCAGCTTTAGGTATGCTGCAGAGAATGACTGTCAGCACGTGGGAGTAAAATAGAGTGTTTTAAAACAAGATGCAAAATAAAATATGGATTATTTCCATTTGATTCTCCCTGTACCAAAACATGTCAACTGCTGACATGATCTCCCAGCTGATGAGCTGTTTTCTCAGGTCACGTGTCAAACCAGGTATTTTAGCCCATTGACTGCCTTTACGTCACTTTGACAATGCTGCAAAAGACATAATGTAGCCAAACTGAACCTGCCGGCGCTCAAATCGAGATGAAATAATGAATCAAAGATTAACACAGGGAGATGAAACAGATCCAGGCCAAATAAATCTCCAGGAAATTGGAGAATGCTCACTGACTGGCTGAGGCTGTTGTGGCTAGTTGAAAGCCATGCTCGCTTTAGGAATTGGGAGGTTGGAAGGTCTTGGAGGTGGCAAGCATGGCTCGCACTTTGGCCATCAGATCCTGGAAACAGAAGACAACAAGAGAAAGAGAGAGATGAGTTTAACGTACTGCACATCTATACACAGTTTTTGTGTCACTGGATAACTGAGAATTAATTTAATGTGCGAATTAAGATGCTGTCTGTGAGTTGTTATACAACTGTGGAAATAACACTGAATTGGAGTGTAACAGCAACCGAATACACGAGCGCCTGAAAGATATTTACAATTTGTGTGTTGTTGAAGCCAGCAATGGTTCTAAAGCCTGCACCAACTGATCATCAAGTTATTGCCAATACCTTTCTTCATTCTGTTTTGGTTTGACTGAAACCAATCTATTGATCCTGTTCCAACACCAATAAAGAACTGCTTCGGACAAAAAAAAAAAAAACTATCTTGAATCACCAACTGAGCTGGGGACCAACACGCTACATTGAAAGTACTGAAGGCTAACAGTGAGCAAATTCTTATTTTGAGTTAACCGACAAATAAGATTATAGCTCCTAAATTAAGAAACATTTCCCTATTATAATTATTGATTTTTATTACTCCCCATAGTGTGAAAGAGCTGCAAATAATTTTGTTCCCACTGGGAATCATCTCCCCAGTGTGCAGCTTTCAGCTCTTTGTTGCTCCGCTCTGTATGGTAGTGTCCCTCAACTCCTCAAATAAGAGTGTCTCTTCCACGAGTGTCGATCTAATGTTTACGGCTGATATGCTATTGTATATTTTTAGGTTTGTTTTGGAGTGTGCTTCCTGCCCTCGAGCCATCAGGAATTCCTCAATGCATCTTAAAATATATGACACATTAAGTACAAAATGATAACCGTAAGCGGTTAGAATTAGACATATTGCTCTTTCCCAAAACCTTCTATCTACAGGCACTTCAATTTCAGCAGCTGACCTGCTCAGTGGCCAACAGTAAATGTATTATGTAAATAGGTCCATGATAGGAAAAAAGCAATAATTTGTAGAAAGCTGCAGTTGCAAAAAATGAGGATATAAATATAAATATAAAAATAAAATATATTGTAGGAAACAGGGAATTGCCAAATTGCAAAACCCATTTCTTCCTCCCTTCTCCAGGTAAAAATGGAAACTTTGCTGACCAACGGGTAAATGCTTGTATTGCTGAACAGGAAGTGTTAATTTGGATCCCGCGAGTGATTCATACATGCATGGACAAATATCCACCCTTGAGCTCTCCTGACAGATGAGACAAATTAACAGCTGTAATCACAGAGGGAAGGAGCTGTCATATCAAATCACTCAGAAGGCTGTTTATCTCTAAACCCTGGTGCATTAGAATATACAGCACACACACACACACACACACACACACACACACACACACACACACACACACACACACACACACACACACACACACACACACACACACACACACACACACACACACACACACACACACACACACACACACACACACACACACAGTGTTAACATTAACATAATGTGACAAAAAAAACAATGCCCCAAATTATTATCCACTGAGTGGTAAATACTAACTGTTGAATTCTGGCAAATTAAAGAATGGCAAAAAGTCAATTACATTCATAAATCATCACAAGTTACATTACAGCTGTCACACAGGAGAGCCAACTATGGTTACATAATACTAAAGATGCCCACAATAAACAATACATACATACATAACCTAAATATCCCTTATATGATCCTTTGCTTTATGAAACACAAATCTCTATAATTTAAATAGTTAAATAATCCAAACCCACAGCTGACTGAGACTGTTATAGCAACACGGTAATTGAGCAGCGGCATATTTAAATCTGATGAGGTACGTTTTACCCATGGAGGTCCTGTAATTGAATTGTTCTTTTATTATGTAATTAATTATAGGGGACACCCAGATTACCGACCCTGTCTTGGAAGAGAACAGACTTTACTGGCAGAGTAAGGTTGGATGTGAAAGGCCTGCGGTAACAGGCAGCAGGCTGTCCACCTGATTCTTCTCCGCAGCTTTTAGTCTTTTTGGTTTTAATTCTGCATTGGTGACACTTAAAAGAGCAATGTGTGATATATGGCCAGAATTATAGTTATTATAGTAATTAGATCATAAACAGAGCGTGAATTGGTAAGCTCTGTGACGTTATGTCAAAGACGTCTATGCATTGCGAAGGTATCTACTGAAATTAGCATGACGATCTAACTAGCCGCCACCCATTCACTCTTATACGACCTGTTCCTTGAGAGGTGATAGTGAGTCAATGCAGTGTCCAGTCTGCCCAGACAGTTATTAATGCCGGGTAGCTGCAGGAAAGAGAGCCGGGGGCAGAACCGGAGGAATAGGTGTACGCATGGAGGAATAAACACCTGCAGTCAACGAACTTTGCTCGGATCCGGAGCCGTTAACCGGTGGGAGAAGAGCTCAGTTTATTTATTTTTTAAACTTTTGGGATTAAAAAGTGGATTTATCTTCACTCTCGCTTCTCTGCAGTTGCACTGTTGTTACTCTAGCTCTATGATACTACTTCATATTTATAGAGACCGGAGAAGAAATGAGATCGCCTGGAGAAAAGTAAGCGCGGAAGTTGAGCTACCTGGTTAGTTCTGAAAGTAAACAATCTGTCTGCAAGTCTGTAAACAATCTTGAACAGTATCATCACATCGAGGGTGGGAGGAGGTGAAATAAATTCTGCCCCCAATCCTTTACAGCATGTGGCAAGGAATTACACATTGCTTCTTTAAAGACCTTTTTTTTTGCAATTACCATTTATTTTGTTAGTTATTTAGCTATAGTCATTCAGTGTATTCACAGTCTGTAACAACCTCTCTATGTAGTAGTTTTGATTGTTAGTGGCAGTCACATTCCTGAATGGGATTCAAATTGCCTTCCTACTGTACATGAGAGCTACACAGGGAATGGTGCAGCGTGTAATCCAGTGTCACAGTTTGTCATTTTATCTCCTCCAATGAGTTAATGCAGTTAAGTAATCTGGTTACTCAGAGAAATCTGTTACGTGCGTAAAACTCTAATTTACTGTAGTATATCTGGAGGGAGCAATGCAACATCTTGAGCTTCTCTCCATCTCATTCACTGGGATAAGTTCTCCTCAACTTTTCTCTTTATCTCTTTTCATGTCTTGAAGGCAAGTAAGTTAGGACCAAGCCTTTCTGTTATCTTAACTTTCAAAAAGAAAAAAAACAACAACACATACACTAATACAGATCTAAAATAAATGAATAAAGAAATACTACAATGTTAAAAAAGACCCAATGCAAATCTAAAAAAGCCACTCTCAAAGTGCACAAAGCATCTATCAAACCACAAGAAATGTATAGCAGAGAAGAAGAGGGGACAGAAGACAGAGGAAAAACAGACAAACAGGAGGGAAAATGAGAGATGGGATGAGGCGAATAGCAACCAGGCACCCTCAGGGAAGAAGAGACCATTAGGCAGATGAGGATGTGCTGAATTATTCAAGATGTGTTTGTAAAACATCACAGATGGGGTATAAGTAGTTAGTGGTTGTGAATCTGTGAATGTTGCAACAGCAGTGAACAGCGTGCTTTCATGAGCTTTCTTACGCTGGTATGTTGCGATGAAGCCAGGAGAAGAAAGTGTTTGTTTGTGCGACACAATGAGAAAGAGAAAGAAATAAGAGGTTGTTGATGAAAGAGAAGGGATGTGAGATGTGGGTTTTTTTTTTTAATCTGCTGTGCATCAGTGAACAAACACCGGACACACACTCTGTCACTCTCTCTTCTACACGCACGCACGCACACACACACACACACACACACACACACACACACACACACACACACACACACACACACACACACACACACACACACACACACACACACACACACGCACACACAGACACACACACACACAGACACACAGACACACACAGACACACACAGACACACACAGACACACACAGTGGACCATGGCTAGAAGGGAGAAAACATCCCAAATTCAGTGTAAGTTATATCAGTGTTCACAGAATTGCTTGTGTTGCCTCTCCATTCACACTCTATTGACCTCCATTAGCACAAGTCCCACTGCTTCTTGCATTCTGGCCAACGCTGCAGCCTCTCTACAGTGCATCACAGGTTTTGTAGGAATATGTGATCCTACACCACATGTTCTATACTTTTAGCACTAAATAATTTATTTAGAAGATATCACTTTGGCTACAGGTCACGTTTACTGTCAATACCTACACACTCTCCGTCTTTAACACATTTAGTTGCACACTGGTTGCGTGAGAATCAATACATCAAAATATTGCATCACTTTGTGAAATGCAGTAACAAGTAGAAATAAAATTACTGGATTTTCAGTATTATTAATCAAAGTTTGCTATCTAGGTTGAAAATGCAAAGAAGCACATATAATTAAAGTAATGAGACAGTTCCGAGAATGTCTTTCATCTTGGAAATGATTTAAGGCTTTTGAAAAATCAAGGTAAATGATTTTGAAATGTTGTCTTGAGGGATGTTTCTCCATGTTTCCACAGCAGAAGAATTAACCAAATGAACAGTATATCACAATATTGCACATACTGCAAGTGTTGACAGAGGAAAGCTAAATAAAAAAAGCAGTAAATTGAAGAGGGAACAGTGTGTGACTTTCTTTTTTGTCTAAATGATAACTGATTGAAGTGAACATTGGCTTGCAGCTCACATTAATATTGATAGCACTTCGGAAGCTTTTTGCTCATTTAACAGTGAATAGAGCAGTAACACAAACTTCCTTTAGAAAAAGAAATCCATCTATCCAGCTTATTTGCTTTTTAGTCATCAAACAACATATATAATATATTTTCTTCCAGAACCTGTACGTGTGCATGCATTTGATGAAGGTGTGTTTCTGCGAGAGCACGATAGGCGCCATAAATTCAGTATTATAATTTTAAACAGGGAGAGGAGCAGGGAGAATATATACAGAGCTCAGAATTTATTGCCGACATGTGTATGAGGTTACGTTGTGAGCTCACATTCAAAATTCAAATGAGGGACGCAATGTTCAGCTCATCACTTAGCTACATTTAATATGTCACATACAACCCTGTCAAAAGCATGTGACAGCACTATATATAGTACCCTTGTTTGCTAGTTTGGGGCTGTTTCTAATGGTTTGGCCGAGTCCTCTTAGAGGCAAAAAAAAAGGTAAATCCTAATGCTACAGCATAGTTATATCTGCTCACATATGAGCACATACTCTTGGTCATGTAATGCATTTAACCTTCACAAAATAAAAGAGTGGACCAAGTGTTTTTAGTTGGATAAATTCTAGCTGCCTTTGTCCTGTGTAGAAAATTACAGGAACGGATGCCATGTTCCGAAGTCTGCGCCACCTCAACCAAAGTGTCAGAAATTATATTATGCAAGTGTTCAATTGAATTACTGTTAAATCCTAGCGCAATCCAGCAGGACACTGACGTGGCAAATACAAAGCACAAAGCATTGTCATTCTGAGAAAGTGGCTACATGCAGAGCTTAGTGTGTGATTGCTGTAATTTTACGGATGGAAGTGTCTGTGCTGTCTTTAACACTCAATAGGAGGCTGTGGCTTATGTGAGCCCTTGGTGACGGTGGCAGTCATCCAGTCAAGAACATATCACCACATGCTTTTTGTAAAACCTGTTTTGGGCCACCTCCAGGGGAAAGAGGAAACCAGTTTTGAACACAACACTGACATATCAGCCTTTAAGTTGACATGACAAACATGTTAGCAGTTGCTTATTGACACATTTGGCAGCTACTGAGCGACATTATCATTCATTTGGAGTCGTGTTTCTGGCCACCTGTTGAATGCAAGTCCAATATTCACTCTCTTTTAGCTCAGTTTCTATCCCTCCCAACTCCTGAGATAGATAGCTGGCTATTTAGCTGCTAAATGTTCCACTGCGTTCACCAGCTAGTTGCTAACTGTGTCTGTTCGCCCTTTGGTGCTGAGCAAAGAAATGATCCTGAGAGCGATGAGTGAACCAATGAATGAACCAAAACAGAAAAGATGTGGGGCGGACAGCTAAATAATGAACTGTAACTCGATGAATAAAGCTCTGTAAAGTCGAGGGGAGCTGGTGATAATGCAGGTTCATCACTACAAGTGGCCCCTTTCACATTTTCTTCACATTGTGATTTGATATTTGTTATTACAAAAACACTGATTATAGCTGCTTAAAGGTGAAAATGAAAAACAAACCCAACAACCCGCCATTCTGCAGCCGAGGAGGCAAAAAGCACACTAAAAAAATACTGAAACTTTTGCTAACCCAATGTCTCACAGGGGGTTTGACCTAATACATTTTAATTTTGGGAGGAACAACAAAACCTATCCTCCAGTACCCCAGTAAAAGTAGTTTTTTACTGTTTTTGTCTGAATTTCAGGACACCACACTAGCTATGCCTCCTTGCTCACCAGAGAGCTAAAGTCCAAAGTTGTGGTAAGTTGGGTAAGTTCTCCAAGGTCTCTGCATTCGCCTGTCACTCAGCAACCAATATTTAGCCTTTAACTTCTTGGCTACACTTCCAGATGGAGTGCAATGGGTGGATTTGTTAGTAAGCTAAAATGGTAGCAAATGGCTAATGGTGGTGTTTATATTACCTTATGCTGTAGATGTAGAAACAATATCTGGAGCACATATTATTCAATGTACCACAAGCTTCTCAGAGAATTGACAGAACTGAAAGTCAATCTCGATCTCAAAATTGTGTTGTACAAACATACAGTATAAAGCAGAATATGTAGATAATATTAAAAATATAAATTCAAGTAACATTTCCCAAGAAGGTCCAGGTGAAAGACTAGGCTATATTTTTGTCTGTGAAAATGAACAGCACTTCCCATCCATCCTCTTTGCATGATGGAAACAAAGAACACTCAGTACTTACATTCAGTAGACTGTAAAGTTCAGGAGAGGACATATCTGAGATAAAAGCAAAGAACAATACCTGAGTTATTTTGGACTGAACAGAGGATACTATGGATGAGGACACTGCCTTGTCTTTCTCCAGAGAACCACCCCTGTAGAGAGAAGAGATGGAGAAAGAGGGGGAACCAAAGAAGGAAAAAAAAGAGAGAAAGAAGAGAAAACCAATCATGTTAACAGGAGAAGCTATACAATATTCATGATATCTTCTGAAATGTTCAAATTTGGACAGGCATCGAGAGCCGTGGAAGGGAGACGAGGGGGGGAAAGACAGGGAGGTAGAGGAATGGCATGTGACCTGCAAAGAACCTAACCACCACATCAGCAATGTCAAACGCAGCCAAGTATATAATCATGCAGACAAACAGCAAAAGTGCCAAAGTCGCAGGCCTCAAATTCAACTTCAAGGCTCTGTTCAAAGCTTTTAATCTCTCGACCATCTAACACTTCATAATTTATCAAGAGATTTTTAAAATAGAAAAACTCATGCGCATCAAGTTGATTGAACACAACAGGTGACAAGAAACTGCAGCGCAGACTGCTGCTGATGTTATGGAGTTTTAAGGCTTCAGTCCACTGAAGGAGTGGGACAATTTGAAAAACGAGTGCATTCAGTCAGTCGATCTTGGGTATTACACCCCTTTACATACACTTTTGGATTGTTGTGGTATGCTGCTCTAGTTCCATCCCTTGTAGAAAGTAAACTTCAAAACCCAAACTGACAGCAGCCAGCTCCATCCGTACACAGTTTATTGAACCTCCTTAGCAGAATGTTAGAAAAACACCTTCCTGGAATGGTTCTGCTCTCTAATAATTATGTTCTCTGAAAAGATGGACCAATTACTACATACAACAGATAAAAAGCAAAAGAATCAAAGAAATTAAAGAATTCTCGCCTTAACAAAGGGCATTGACTGGCTGATATACTGGTGAGGTTGGATGCTGGACAAAAAAAGATGCTTTTAAAAACATTAAATTGTGGTCTATAAAATACCTTAGTTGCAAGAAAACCCACACAAAAAGGAGCCTTTATGTTTCTATTGTACAAGCAAAAAACATTTACATGGTATGTCAACATTCAGAAATGTTTTTAGGGAAAACATCAGAGTTTTAAAAAAAAGTTACCCTGGGTTCCACAAATTAGCCAAGTATTGTTCACCAGTTGCTAAACATTACCTTGAACCAGTTGCTCCAATTATATAGACTAATTACATAGAAGAGTAGATAAACAGAGGTAGGATTCAGCACATCATTAATCAGTAATATACGTTTAATTTTCTATGGTAAAAACTGAAATTGCAGCTCCTTTCATATTGTGTGCTTTTATTCATGATCCTTCCGTAGAGAGCAACATGTTATAACTGATGGGAATGATGATTTGTTTTCCACGTAAAGCGGGACTGGTTTATTGCATTGCATTTAGCCTACAAGATTTTTTGTGGTTTGTATGTAAGTGATCTATAAAACCTAATACATTACATCGCCTGGATAAGATCTCGAGCATGTGGTTATATTAAGAGCCTTTAATGAGGTGACATTTGACATTTGCTGATGGCACTATATATACTATATACAAGCAAGGACCAAAAAAGAGATTTGAATCAAGGCAGCGTCCTACTGGGTCAAATACACACAATGACACAAACTCATACACTGCTGGTGAAATGGCCAGTGGTGTTAAGATGCCACACCAGAGATCCTCCAATCCTTTTCTATCACAAGGCCACCCTGCGACAAAGAAGACACAGTGGGGTACATGAGGAAGCAGGCGACCTTTCCACCCTCTGCTTCTCCCAGTGCCGCAGGAAGAGACTGTGATCAAGGTCTCTGGCATGAGACTCACAGCCGATGAAGAGTCGGCCCTCAACAAAGGTGGCTCGGATTTTCTCCCTCCGTTTGGGCTGATCTGTTTTTATTGAAGGTAAACTTTTCAAAATGTTTCAGTAATGTACACCTTAAATAAATGTTCTCTCCTCAGCTCAATCTTTCCTATCCTCAAACTTGAATTCCAATGTATTTCCCTGCAGCCAGTGAGTAGAAAATGTTTGGTCTCCCAATGATTTTCTGCTGACCTTGACTGAGGTGATTCTCTTGGTGAACTTCTTATTTTTTTTTAATATTCAAGCAAACATCTTACAGGCACAAGGCACAGCTATGGGACGTTCCTTTGCCCTCCATGTGCTTGCCTTGTAATAGGTTTATAGAAAAAAAAAACGATTTTAAGTCCTGCAAATCCATTCCTCTCTACAATTGCTTGGTTTAAGAGATATGATGATATCTTAATAATCTGGAAAGGCAGCACTCAAGAACGGTATTATTTTCTACAATACCACAATGAGAAAAGTGATTATTTGTGCCTTGCTATGGATTACAATGGTAAACATATTCACTTTTTAGATTTCCTATGTAATAACGGCAGACTGAAAACAGGAAAAAGACTCCCAGAACATACAGTAATTACTCAAGAAACATTTTTAAAAATATCCCTGTAGGACAATTTCTCAGGCTACTCTGGAACTCTAGTTTGGATGATGATTTCCAGTCAAAAGCCACTGAACCAAAGGACAGGGGAGACACTATTAGATGTACAGATTCAGCCTATGAGCGACCAGTGAGCACAGACAGTGATACCCTATTGGACAAAAAGTTCAAACTTCCAGAAGAGTTTGCTTTTCAACTGTTTACAATCAAGTAGTCTGTACAGAACAAAAAAAAAAAAAAGTACATTAAACATTGACACGTCCTAGAAAGTGATCCTATGTGAGGGATATCTTTAAATCATCATCCATTCATATTTTTCAAACCTCCGTTGTCCACTTGGATACCATCTCCCCCTGCTGACTTTTATCACTGTGGTAACGGCTTTAACTCCACTGATGCAAACCACCGAAATTAAACATGCACCATTTGTGTGCCCACACATGGAGAAGAAATTTAAAAAATTAAAAATTGAAGAGTTATCTATACACTGAAATGTTCCTGCTGTCTGTTGTATGTTGGCAAAACTAAACAAGCTGTGCTGCCTTTAAAGTTAAGTTACACATTTAAATAAGTTAAAAAGTGAGCTTAATAAGTTAGAACATAAAATACATTAAATTTATTTGCATTGGTGCTGACCGACAACTGAATATATGTTGGACCATTGAGTGTTAACTGGCTGTCTAGCTATGCACAAGGGTACATGCTGCAAGGGGAGAACACAAGCTCTAAAACTGAGGACTGCAGAGTCTGCTATTCATACTAAGAATATTTAGTAGCGATGGCATGCCATTATGTGAATGAAAATCATGAATATGCCTCTACTCTGAAATTCTGGGGTATCGAAAAGATTTCCTTATCCCCTAGGGAAGGGGACATTGTAAAAAAACTGTTTAAAGCTAACAGATTTACACACTGAACACAACTGAACCATATGGATTAAATGAGGAATTTAATTAATCTTGTTTTCTGTGAATATTCTAAGAAATCAATCCATTGTGTGTTTTATTTTTTATATAATCTGTGGTAATATGGCATTGGCTTACTAGACGTAACCAACGCCCAGAACCTGTCGATCCTCTAAGCTATTAACGGGTTTAACGTCTACACCACTACTGCCTCTCCTTACTCTGAAGCAGACTTGCTTTCTGTTGAAACGTTAGTTGTTACATCTTATTTAAAGCTCTTACTATAACTGTGTGCTCCTCATCTTTCCAGATCCTGCCTCAGTTGTCCTATCTGCTAAAGCACCAGTTTGAGCTTTAAGGCGACTGATGCTCTTTCACCTAATATGCGTGACATATCAGTGATATTCCATTACCTACAAATCAATTTCACTGATATGCACTTCCAATCTAACATCTGACATTCCTGCCCAAAGTTATTTGCTTCAATATGTGTGACGATTTGAGGGCTGTAATAATTAACACTGACATTTGCTTGCAGTGATATGACTCAATGCAAAGTGAAGGTCAACATTTCTGTGTTCCTTTCTATCACACACCTGCAACTTAAGCTAAACTGTTTACTGCCAGTTTCCAGCTTTCTTAGGTTCTTTGCTGAATTACCGTGTCAGTTGTCATGTTTGGCAGGGATTTCTTTGGTTGTGCATACAAAATTAAAATTTTTATACACAATGGTCTGTACCTGCAAGTGGCTCACCCTACTTTTTCAAAAGGTTTTATTTTGAGCAAGATTCTGGACAATTGTAGAAACATAGTGGATCAACGGCGGCCTCCATAAAAGAGGTCACTCTGTAGATAAAAACGGCTCATTCTAATGTAACGAAAACACAAGAATTGTTATTTTTAGGTGATTATACACTAATAAAACCATACCTATGTATATTATATTCAATTTCTGCCAAAAGATTCTCCTAAATGTTACACACTGAACCTCTACAAGAATGCATGCTTTTTTATTCATATTTTCAAACACTTTGTTTTACTTTGAGGCTTTTTGGATGAGGACCAATGTGTTTGATGAAGGTAACGCCATCCTAGCTAACACGTTTGGCTGGGGTTACTGGAGTATAAATTACCCCAAATCCAATAAAAAGCAGAAGAAAGCCACTATGTAGCTTACACTCGGATACAGAGGGGGTTTGCAAATGGTCAATGCTTCAGTGTCCATGACAAAAATAATAATAAAAACATGTTTTTAGCAGAGTGTTGATAATGTTTGTCAAAAGCCTTCAAAGAGAGGAAATTAACTGAACATCAACTTTAGTTTGGCCTATTACAAAGCGTATCAGCACAATTTTGACATGCTGCTATAATAGCTAACTGCTGAAGTACCGAACTATTAGATGTGTCTGTTTATTCAAGATTCTGTTTGTTTCATGAGAGACAGAATCTTCACAGGCCTGGAGGCAACAATCAATTGGCTCTAATAAAACACATTAAAAGGAAAGGAAGTGTAAATTGTATCTTCTCAGCTCAGTAAGCCCAAGTCCTTCCAACAACCTTTTGTTTCTATAGTGAAGAGACTCTTACACCTGGGATATAGCAATATAAATGCTTAGCTGGTTGATTGACAGGCTTGTAGAGAGTTACCTCGAGTGGGCCAGGCTGGACGTGGGACTAGCTGAATATGGTGAGAGAGAGGAACCCACAGTTTGCATCTGTCCTGAGGATGACCTCCTTTTTTCAGGAGGGGACCTGGAAGACAAAAGCAATAACTGCTTTAATGTCTGCCTGAGAAGAGAGAGCTGTTCTTTGCTCTTCTGCCAATGAAGAAATACTCTCCAGTTCTGATATGACTGATGCTAGCAGCAAACAGGCAAAATGCTTTTTTTTGTTTTTTTGCAAATTGAACAGTAGTAAACACAGCAAGTGTTGTTTAATGTGTCTTCTTGCTGTGTCACACCTCTCTCTCTCTCACCCCTAGCTGCTAGTACTTCAAAGGACAGCCATGTCCGGTACACCATACTGGCCACAAACGCATAGATTGAAACCTGGCAAGATTATTGTGTGATCTTGTGATTTTATCTTTTGAGTCTAGCTGCCTTGCAAGGTTCATTTTAAATTCATGCATGTAGAAGCTGTCCATTGCAGTTTTTATAGGTTATTTTGGGTATAGTATATTTCTTCTTGTTATCAGCATTTTGGCTAAAGCTATCCTTAAAGACGCTTTAGGACATATTTGAAACGTTGCTCAGTGTATAGTGGATATGCACAGAGTTATCTGTTTATCAAATTAAGGTGAGTGCCCTTCCCTGACGGGTGGAATTATCAATGCTTTCAGTGTTGATATAAACACAGCTGTATGTGGCGCTCTGTGACCCTTCCACCACAGATTGATGACATCTGCTGTTAGGGTTACCTGGATCTCGAATGCCCCTTGGGCAGGCTGGAGCTGCTGCTGGGATGATAGCGCTCCCGCTCTCTCTCTTCTCGTTTCCTCTCTGACGAGGGGCCCCTCCTGTCCCTTCTCCCCGGGGAGTGTGAGCGGGATCTGAGCAGGCAGGAGGACAAAGAGTGTGTAAGATGAGGAGAAGCCATTAAATTAGAGAGGACGGAGCTTGGTAGATGAGTTGATGAATTTGAAATGAGGAACAAAAAACAGAAGAGGGAAAAACAAGAGTGATAAAATGATGACAGATGTGCAAGATAAAAAAAGAAAGCCAATACATGTGGCACAATTTACGTTAAGGCAGCTGGTCTAAATGCTCTGCAACTGGGTCACAGGACAAAAACACATTATAATTCAGTAAATTACTTAAACATTACATCACATTGACTCTCAATACATAAATATCATTTTTGTAAACTAACCTGAAAAGAAACTGGATTAAATAATTATGGATAATATAAGAGATTAATTCAATTTTCTAAATACTTTCCATAAAGGGCAGGTCTAAATTCATTGTCTCCCACTGGCTTTTATGCAGAGCATAAATAGTCAGGGCTGGAGAAGGAAATTATACCTATTTTCTAAATAAACAAAGCCAAAAAGGACGGGTCAGTTGAGTTAATGTAGGTGGTAAAAGAAAGCTGTCTGGTCAATACTATTTACTTTGATCACTTCCTCTCAACCCTTTAGCTTTGTGTAAATTCTTCCTTCAGATGTTATTTCTCAATCTTTTATTCCTTCATTCTTCCTCATTTAGCCCTGCTTTGATTTAACAATTGATTTCACTTTCACGTTTTTTTTCCCTTGCTTTTCAAGGGAAGTACCAAGCTGTACCAATCACAAACCTATTCTTTCAGCTAGGTGAAATATGCAATACTGTTTATATTGTTTGTGGAGATATTAAAGTACCGTAGTTCAGTTTCTTGATCATCCCTGTGAAGGTTCAGCTAATCACCTGGTCATACATAAACCAGGAGAATACCAAGAATATGGACTGCATGTTTCGGTTTGTTTTTAATGTCCCAAATAAGGAGATTATTTCTACAGAAAGGCAACAAAAAAACAATACAAACAAAATAAAACAACAGATGAAAGTTCTCCTTGTGAGGTGCTGCCTCTGTAGGGGCCAGCACCTGAGGTCAATAAAGATCTGAACTGACCAACTGCACTGAGCAAAGTCAGGCTAATCCTTCTTGTTGAATTGAAAAAAAAAAAAGAGCATGAAATAGTCATACAGTGAGAAAAACAATGTTTATATCAAAAGTTGAGCTGCATCACGAATGAGTGTGAAATTAAAAACAGCACCTGGAATCACGATCAAATTGAATTGTTAGATACTTGAAGATTGCTAGCCCTAGCACTGTCAGTTTGGATTGAGTACACGGCTATGTCCAAGGTGTCTTACCGGGACCTGCGGTTTCTCCTGTAGGCACTGGGAAGGGAGTGTCTGCTCTTTGACTTTGATTTTGACCTTGACCTCGATCTTGACCTCCTCTTGTGTTTTTTCTTCTTTTTGTCTTTGTCCCTTCCTTTGTTCCTTTCTCTGTCTCGGTCTCTATCTCTATCTCTGTCTCTGTCTTTGTCTCTGTCTCTGTCTTTGTCCCTCTCTCTGTCTTTGTCTCTCTCTCTGTCTTTGTCTCGGTCTCTGTCTCTGGCTGCTCCTCTGGAGGTAGTGTAAGAGGATGAGCAGGATGGGGCCTCCCTGCTGCGATGGGCTCCTTGGTTGTCCACGGTGGTTCTTTGATCCTGAGGAAACGCAGGTGGTGCAGAGGACACTTGAGGAGATGCAGGGTAAGACAGAATAGACAGGGCTTCTTGCATCTAGAGACAAAGGTAGACAGAATAAGACAGAGAGCAGAAATATCAGTGAAGGCATGAGTTTGACACGGGACTTTTTCTTTTTAATTGGTTTAAAAGGAAAAAGAAAACAGACAATGTATTGATTACATTAAACAGTCGGTCTCCCTCTCTGACATTAGGGCCAATGAATGAATTCCCAGATGCTTTATGTCTCTGCACAACTGTGGACAATCAATATGGGGGCCACATGAAGAGGGCATGTGATGCACTACTTTGGCTGTGCCTAGAGATTAGAGGTTTATTTTTGAAATGTTCATCCTTTTCAGTGTTACAGAGTAATACAACACAGATGGTAAATAAATATTATTGTTCCATATTTACATACATTGGTTAGAAAAATTAAACCGAATGAAATATAAAAACATCTTATTATATCTGCTTGATTTCTTCTCGATATTGAGTAGTGTAGCTGTAACTACAACAACAGAAACAAATAATAAATATATAAACAGATTAAAAAAAAAGGTACTATAAACAATCATATGTGCACCAAAAAGGGCAAAGGATCATAACTGGATACCTCAAAAAAAGGAAAGAAAACATCTTTACTCAGCTGATTAAATGGCGAGGGATACACAACACAGTGTAGCCCTTTGGCTACACACTGAGTTACAACTGTCAGCTGCTAAGTTTCTCTAATTACTCCAACGTGGGTCTGTCTGCTCATATTAAACTGGCCTGGAGCTGGATTCACAGTGAAAAGACAGCTTCAGTCCATCAGGGGATTAAACATGGAACTAAATCTTCCAAGGTCAGGTTTTATCTTCCAGGGTTGGATCTTAGATTGCTCCTGGGGTCACCCGTGTTACATATGTATGCATTCATGGTACTATAAGGGCATCTGGAAACATCAAATGACATACTTACTATGCTAACATTAACATAAATGATACGACAGCCCAAGTGATAAGTAATGAACAGGGAGAGGAAAGGAAAGGAAATGCATGTGTGGTGTGACTTCAATCTCTTCAATTCAATCACCCCACCTCCTACCCATCTGCTCAAAACTGTAAGAAATGGGTGGAGCATAAAAAGAGAGAGGGAGGGAGAAAGCTAAAGAGTGAGAGGATAATGATCAAAGAAAGCGGCAAGTGAGGCAAAGGCAGTACAGGCCAGATAAAAACAGGAGAAAGTGCTCACAGCAGAATACAATCAATAAGTATCCAAAAACAGGCAGAGAAGTGAAGAGAGGAAGAATATTTATTACACCTTTCTGTTTTCACACTATCTGGGGTCTGGGCTAAAGGACAGACAATGAAATGATAGGAAGCAAGGCTTGGTTTAAAATTAGGACTGACATTTGGGAAGCTTATCCCAACACCAGGCTGAGAGAATGTCTGCCCTCTCACACCTGCTCTGGTAAGATACGCACGTTTGGACAGGAAGAGGAGTAAAAAAGTTGGATAAGAAGGGAGAAGAGATGGAAAACTGAGGAAAGGAGAAGAGAGGAGGAACGCAAATTCTATCAATATGCCACAAGAGATCAATATTGATCAGTGAAAAGATTTGTTTTGGTCTTGATGACTCATGTTAAACTAGAATTACTCGTATACAATCGAAGTTGGAAAACGTTAGATTAACGTCATTGCAAAGATAAAGCAAAAATAACTAATACAAAATATATCATTGCATAAACGTGAAGACAAATTTACATGTTGGTCGCGTGTGAGAAACGACAAGGAATAAGTCTGATTTAGGTAAAAACTACAGCAGCACAAGACAAACCATGCACAGATTAATTAAAATTTAAATCCCAGTAATACACACATTAATTTTATCCATTATTATCTTGCATGCTCAAAGAAAATAAAATCACTTTAACTATGAAACACTGACAAAACAACAAACAAAAACAGCTTATACAGTCACAACAATAATCATACCTCCCTCTCTATATTTTCCGTTTACACACAGCATGTGATCAAATGATAATGAGGAATAAACATGAGTTCTAACTTCTTGTAATTCTTTGTGTGCACTGTCGGACATGATAAAATAAGCTAGGCAGCAGAAATCTCTATCTAATTCCTTAAATAAATCGATGATAAAGTGTAGTAGGAGATTCACTGTGAGAAGTAGGCGAGCCTCCCTGGTCACTAATTAAGGCTTCAACCACAAAATCTGTTTCAAAATCCAGCACTGATGGCAGCCTGAGAGAGAACTTAAGAGTTATACTCCTTCATTCATTACTTTCCAATTCATTGCTGTTCTCAGCACCCTTCAGAAGTTTTAAAAAATTATCAAAATAAATACAGCAGTACAGGAAATATTGTCATTTTTATTCCACACATTCTTCTTCTTTGTCAAAACCTGGCACCTTCATTACCCACAATGCAATTTGGCCACCAACAGTTTATCTCAGAGATTCAGGTGTGTTCACTCAGCTCACTTCTGAGGCTGACTCAAGTGATAGCACTTTAGGCAATATATCAGATTTTGTTTGGCTTCTTATAGAGCAACAAAAAACTTTATACAACTTTTTTGATGCTGATGTGATCTTTGAATCAGGTGAACGAGACATTAGAAAGACTTTACCCTGCCAGTTCCCTAGAACAAAGTCCATGTCTGAAGAATCCACAGCAAGCAGCTGGGCGTGTTGATGACATGGATGACGTTGCACTGAGTGTAGCTGCTTCGTACTCTTTTCTGCTTGTCTGTAAATTGTTTTCCATTCTTTCGTTGATATTGCAGATAAGTACAAATACATGTAGTATTGATATCAATGCAAAAACATTCATCATTACGGAACTACGGATGAGTCTTTCTACTCCAGTATTTCAGAGGGCGACAACTCCGGACAATATTCAGATTTCATATGAGAAAAATACAGCAGTCAAAGCATTCGGGTTAGCCATAACAGAATTAAATGCATCAAATCGGTGGAATCCTCCTTTAGGACTGTGCCAAACTGACACCCTATTGTTCTGTTGGAAAAGCTGCAGGGGACAAACATTAGTAGCAACACCATCACCATATTACGATGAGCCAAAATGTACCAAGAAACAGCAAAGTTACAGAATCACAGCAATTAACGAGCAAGAGGGCTCGGCCTGTAAAGCACATTCAGCGGGTTCTGTTTACCCATGATAGCTTACTCTAGCTACCGCAGTGCTGTCGCATTGACAACATGATGAGCACTATGGGAAACATGGAGCGCTTACATCAACAGATCCAAGTCAGCCAACTCTACAAAGACCTGGCATCAGCATTCACATCCGTCCCAAACCTAAATCTAAAGCCCCAACATGCTGTATTATTGCACCATTCTGTTTTCTGGTCTTTTAAAATACAGCATCAACTTACAAAATGCTGCTACCAGAATATTTACAACAACTGCAATCTGATCTCCCTTCACTTGCTCTAAAGTAACAATTGTCCTTCCTATAATGATCAAATCATTACAAAGACTTGCACTGTCCTATTTATCTGACTTCGGCATTGTTTCTGTACCCCCTCAGGCCCTGTGATAACAAAATGCTATTTTCTAGACATTTTCCCATTGAGCTCCCCTTATCTCAAACTGACGCAGTCTTGGAATTAGGGAACATAATTCTCTTTAAACCTTCGAATGAAACAGTAGTTGCTTAGATCCTTGAATGCCCATGTTACTGTCCACTGTTTCACCCCAGCACATACTGCATTCCCAGCTCTCCTGGGGGAAAGTCTCTTTTTAACATGGACTGTCAGTGTTTACAAATTAACAATGTTTATTACATAAAAATAGATTTATGTCCTTCAAGACGTACGGTACTTTGTAGTCTAAGCACCAACAAACAAGTCCACAATCTGCCTCTAACTACGTTTAACTACAACTTCCTATTATTCGTTAACAGGTCAATGGCCTGAATGTTGGTAGTTCCTTCCAGATATGTACGCTCTGATGGCCACTGCAGAAGTCACAGAACATCTGGAGAAAAGTGACAGAGCTGGCGCAATAGTGACAGGAGCCTGCCCACTGCCACCTGGCCCAACAGGCAATAGGCCAGCTTACCACGCAACAGTTGGGTTCCCATGAGGAGCTGACATGCAACATCAATCAAATAGACAGGCAATCTACACATCAAATGACCACCACAGAGTCTTATTTACACTATAAGGTATTCCTGCCTTTTGTGTCCATGTTGAATATGACAGACATAAGGCTTTTAAAATGTGCATTATTGCAGCACTCCTATGACACTTAACAAAAGATTATTTTAACAGGAGATGCCATGTATTATCTCTGGGGCGCCAAAAGAGTGAACAGGGAAGTCGGTGGATAGAAGAAAGTCAGTTTTCTATGTTTCAGTTTTAATCTTTCCTTAATCAGGAGCCACATTGGTTGATTTTCCACTTCTGGCAGTGATGCCCCAAATTTGCAAGTGATCTTGCAGTCATTCTACTATTCCTTTGCATATATTTCCAATAAAGCCTTGGAATAGATCTCAATAAATGCACAACACACAACCAGTACTGTACATTTCTTGGTATATGGATATATATATAAACTTTTGGTCTGAACTTGTTTATGTATTTATCTTTTTAACAGAAAAATCATTTATCTCATGCTGCCAAAAAATAAAACACTAAATGTTATTTACCAGCTTCAATACCATACAATATGAAGGCATTAAAAAAAAAAAAAAAAACACCCCTATAAACACACTGTTTTTTTCTATAGGATGCAGACATAAAACCCCTCTCACATACAACAAAGACGGCAAAAAAAGATCTTGGTAAAGACCTCTGGGCCTGTCTTTGTTTAAAACATTATGAGTCAAGGAAAAGATACTAGGCTTTGTTATCAGTGCCAACAGCTGCGTAGGGATAAACTTATTCAGCATACAAACAATTTTCTCTCTTTTTTTTTGAAAATTAATGATTGGAATTGCTCAACAACAACAACAACAACGTTGTGTGATATCTGATTTGTACATATGAGACCTTGAGATACTGTTTCCCAATACTGACGTATAAGTGACTGATGTACATGAAGATATTCCTTCAGCAATGAGACAATCATCTCTCAATCTATTATTGCATGGTTACATAACTGAAAACTGCTATCAAGACAGCCATACACAGACTCAAGCTGACAGCGACATCAATCAATACTGATACATCATAGGACGAAAGGTTCAACAAAAGAAAGAGGCTAAAAAGAAGAAGGGGAGCTAGCAAAAAATTGCCATTGACCTTAGAGTTGACAGATGTAGCCAGGGGTATGGGCTTTAACAATTTGATGCGGCAGGCTCAAATTTTCCAATTGTACTGATAAAATTGGTGTTTAATTCACCACTACCATTGGTGCATTAGTGGCTGTAATTCTTCTACCCTGTATTATCCATCTGTATATTATAAAAAAAAAAGCCCTATTTTTCTAAACAGTTGTACTGTTTATATTCAAGGATTTTAGAACAAAATGTGGTAAATGTAGTTGCACAACAATCTCAAACTTAGTGTGGAAACTAAACAGCAAAGAGTGGTGGCAAAGTTGAGGCGGGCTATTAAGTCTGTGACGTCTGTATGCATGTTAGTATAAAATATTCATTTAGACTGGTATATTCTGTACTATGCATGTATACATGCCTCTGCAAATTGTAGTAATATTATTATATTTGAAGTTACTGGGATTAATTTAATATTGATGCCTCTATCTTTCAAACAAGACCATCAGTCAGAAGATTGGGTATTTCTATGGTTATTCTTAATGTGTGCCACTGGGTTGGATTTAGTCGCATTCCCCTTCAACAAATCAAAATCGAGGACAAGGCGGCAGAAACACTAAGGCTTTTCTCCACAGGGACTGCTAGAATCAACACAAAATGAAAGTTCCTTGTAGGGGCTTTAAATGTGAAATCAGAGAATTAATGTAGAATCAACACAAATAAAGTTACATTTACATTTTTCTGTTTTACTCACAGCTAGTGCAAACAAATGCAAAAATTCCAATCTTTATCATTGAGGTGCCTTGTGATGCCCAACTGGGCGTCATTGCTCACAGAAGTCCAATGGTCTCAAGAGAGCGACGTTCTTTGCTTGCTCAACCATGTTTGTCTTCCAAGCCCTCTCTCCTTCACAGAAAGTGTGTATTCTTGACATGATGGTTCCTCTTGGGGAAGAGGTGTATTCTGTGAATGTGTTCTCACAGTCAATACGTCCTCTAACTAATTGTACTAAATCTTCGACTTAATTGGACAGCAGTTTTGACCCATATGGTTTCGGTGGGGTGTTTTGCTTGAGGTGATAGGTCAAAGACGAATTACTTCTGTGGTAATTAAATTTGGCTTGCTGCTTACTTTTGTTTTCTCAAAAGAACCATCTGGAAACTTTTTAACGTGAAATTTCCTGCCTGAAACTCCATCCATTTTTAACCAGGATGGTTCGATTTGGCAGCACTCATTGTCACGGGTCAACAGTCAGCTGCCACAGGAAGTGAACGCAAACCAGCAGCGTTTATTTTTTGAATATTATAAATTAATGTAAAAAACAACAGTACTTTTGACAGGGCTACATGAAAGGACACTGCAGTACTTGGGACTTGCTTGTGATATGGGATGAGCTTCTTGGGCGAGGGTGATTTGGTGAAGCTCCTAGTTAAAAATATATATGTGCATAGGACAAATACTGACAAAATACCTTTATCAATCATTCACATACCTCAAGTTGTGCAGATGAGTCTAGCTGAGCTCTCTTGGCCTCAGGCTCTCCAGCGTAGGGACTGCGGAGGGTCTGTAGGAAGAGCGCTGCCTTCCTCTTCCTCTCCGCCTGTAACTGTTTCTCCTTGGACTCCTTAGATGCCTGGGCCAGTTTCTCTCTGGCTGCAGCTGCTAGACGATCCTCCAGTTTCTGCTTGGCTAAGGGCACGGAGATAAGAGGGTAACAACAGGAGGGAGAAGGTTGGATGAAAATGAAAAAAAATTGAAGTCATTGTCCTTTTTTTTTCTCCACCACAGCTAGATATACCTCAACCAAACTGCTATTAGCACGGAGAAAATGATTGAGACAGAGGAAAGGGGGGAAACAGTAGTTATGCTCTGCTTTTCACTTGGCCAGCTTTTTCCTGACCGCAAGTGTAGTTTCAGATTGCACCTCCCTCGCTTCACCCTCCCTTTCCAATAATAAAAACATAGTTTTATATTATATTCCATTTCTGCAAAATCCTCCAAAATGTTACACACACAAAAATAGAGACAGACAGGTCAAAAAGTGAAAGATAAATGAGAAAGAAAGAATGTTAAGAATAAGTTTCCACTCATACAGTCACATCTAACTAAAGTGATGTCTGGCATTTTTTCTGAGTTTCCCAGTGCTGTGAATTGACAAAGTTCTTGCTCTAAATGATAAGGCCTGACTAAGTCTCTGGTGATAGGTAATTTCATGCAATTCAAGGTTTGTACAGAATAAGTAAAGTAGGAGGGAACATGTGGGTGGGGAAGAGGAGACAGACATCTGAGTCAAATTGGGGGTGGAAAATATGCACGGTTTTGAGAGATGAGGAAAAGAGATGAAGTGACAGAGATGGGTAAGGGATGGATAGGTAAGGAGAGCACAAGAATGAGACAGGGCACAGAGAGCAACAGGATGAGTGAGACGGAGAAAACAAGACAAGACAGTGAAGTATAAAGCAAATGCTTCTGGAAAACAAGTTTAAGTTATGCAACCGCTGGGGCTACTGTTATCTCTTCAGGATTAAAAATAGGCTGGCTGCCGAGGCAAATCATATTTGAGTATAGTGTGAACAATAGCCAAGTGGAGCAGAATCCATCTGTACCCAAGACAGTGACACAATACACTGTCCTGGCCAGGCTAAATCTGACTGTGGCATTTATAGACTGATTTGATGGACTTTTTGTCCAGCGTGCTGAAAATATTTCGCCATTAACTGATAAGTCAGTTGCCAAAAAAACCTAAATAATCATTTAGGTTAATAAAAGATTTTTGGACCAGCTAACTTATTAACACGCAGTGGCTTAATTACACATCCAGCAGATACGGAGCAACATTATCATTCATTTAGAGTCATGTTTCTGGAACACCTGGTCAAATATTCACTCTCTTTAAGCTCTGATTTGGTCTCTACCAGTCCCTGAGGTAAATATTTGGTGGTCAAAGTGCATATTGCATAGTAGTAGCTGCCCTTTCAGACAATAAATACACATAAAATACATGTAACAGCTGAAGACGTACACGTAGGCTAGATACACACTCATGACACATCCAATGAAAGATTAAAGCAAATAAAAAAAACAAAACAAACAGAACACTAAGTTAATTGTACACTTCCCAGGCCTCAGTGTACAGATCTATTCAAAATTTTGATGGAGGTGGGTGCAAAAGAGTATTTAAAACAGTTAAATTTGCATTTTGGGATTCTGTACCTTCTGTCAGAAGGATGTGGGACGGGTCCAACAATAACCTCCGCGCCTGCCTGAGTACAGACTGCTCATAGATGGACTGAAGGGAGAGCTTTTCAGTCCTCCCCATCACCTTCATAGCAGTCTGTACCAGGCGCTGCAACTTAGATTTGGACTGTGTGGAGAGATTGCCGAAACACGCCGTCATCCTATACCTGATGACACTCTCCATTACTGCCTGATAAAATAAAAACATGATGTTCTGGATGACACCGAACACCCTCAGTCTGCGTAAAAAATACAGCCTTTGCTGTAAACGGGGAACATACATTATCTAAATGATCACTCCAGCTTAAGAGGTTATCAAGGTGGAAACCCAGATACCTATAAGATGTGACCTGTTTGATCTCCTCCCTGTGTATGGACAGTGGAGTATGATCCCCCACCGATCGAGGGTCAAACACCATCTCTCCAGTTTTTTTAATGTTAATGATGAGATAGTGTACAGCTGCCTGCTGCGACCGACACTGTGAAAGTGGTGAGAGTGATTCAAAACAGGAAAGCTGTGGGCCAGACAGCTAAACAATGAGATGAAATTCACTATTAACCCCCATAAAGTCAAGGAGAGCTGCAGAGTCAGGTGATAATTCTCTGTAGAGTTATCACTACTAACAACCCCTTTCACATTTAATGTTATATATTATATATTAAGAAAATATTGATTATGAATTCACATAGAGAGCAAAATAAAAGTCTGCAAGTCTCTATGGCAAGCCTCAAAGCCACTGATTTAAGATATACTGGTATTTTAAGAGTTCTCCCACCACTATTAAACATGCACATCCACTGGGAAATGTTTGCAGCGACCTAAACAATTCATGTACTTATCACTGGAAAACTGCATTTACTGTGTGTTGCTTTTTTCCAGCCCATCAATACAGATTAGCGTTCTGCTGCCACCGATTCTCCTGCTATCTGATCAAGTTAGGCCTGCTGACTGACAGCCACTTTGCCACACAGCAAAGCCAATTCAGTCAGCTATTTATTAGGCTTTTCAGGCCTCTTTCTCTGGCCGTCTGTCAGCTCAGAACATTACACTCCCAAGACCGTTCCACTGAACCTAAACAGGATCTGTCAGCCCCCTTGATGCTGAAAGGTAGCACAATTGTCTTAACTGTCTGTCCGTCCATCTTTATTGGCTCTATCTTACAGCTGCCTTTCCAGTCAAAGGGAGATTACTACATTTTGCTCTGTCCTTTGAGATCTCATGGAACGATGAAATCAGTGTCTTTAAAGACTTACACGGTCTTAAGGGCATTTGGCTGAACAACTGACAAAGAGGATTGGCACCTCAATCATGTGTCTCTGCAAGATAGCCACATGCCATTGCATCAGAGTATGGTAAGTATTGTAGAAAATATCATTCCATCAAGCACAAGCACAGAGATAGACATTTAGTAAGGAGAGCTATAACAGATTACTCTACTGCCTTTTAACATTTTCATCACTCCATCATTGAAGCATCTTTCAGATTCACAGCACAACTAAAAAAGACTTAATTGCGACAGATAATTACGTACTTCTTCCTAACATTACTCACTTTAATTTCTTGTTGTTAATAGAGATTTCACAGCATTAAAATGTGTCACTTTTGAATATGTTTTTTCTAGTACTGTCTACAAGCTTGAGAGGTTTAATCTAATTCAGTAAATTTAACTAAACTATCCAGCCACATAGCTTCTAATTGTTGTAACTGTCTCAAATCTAAGATACTTTAAAGCCTTTGAGAATTATTTTTATTCTGTAACATTAAATATTCCTGACTAAATAAGCAACAATTATGAGTTATGTGAAGAAAAAAAGCACAGTGTTAATGCTCAAACATACAGCTAATCAGCTTCATCAGTACTGTGTGCATGTGGTTTGATCATATTTGATTGACAGTGGCCTGGCAACATTAGCAAACAAACACAAACCTGTCATCACACTTTGATTTGAGCAATGTCAATTATGACTGGTAGATGAAAGTACATGGCATCAACAAATACAGAAATCTCTGAAACAACCAAAACTATTCTAAGAGATAATCATTCATCACTAATAGTAAAAGAGGCTGATTGAGAACGTTAAGCTAAGTTGTATACAGTATAACACTTAATGATGAATTAATAATAATAATGAATAACCATGAATTACCATGCTTACCAGACAGAACAATCTACTAAATTCGCAAGGTTTTCACAATGATTTTGGTGATGTACTCTAAGCTAGGATTTTTCAATACAGAAATAAGACACACATTAATACATTTCTAGTAAACAAAGTAATATACTTGAGGAGAAAATGCTGTAATATTGTTCTTTGACATCAGCTTTTTTTGGCTTGAGATTGAAGTATTTTAACTTTGATAGAGACGGTTTGAGAGGCAGACACCTCAGCACCTGCTTAAGTAATAATTCAGTTATTAGTATTGATCAGCTCACACAGGCATACAGTATGATGGCCATTTTGTGAGATGACATTCAGATTTTTTTTTACACCACTGATGAATAAAGCTTGTGTGTGTGGCTAACACGTCAGGTCAAATGGTTTAGTGATGATTGCAACTGCTTCAGCATATGGTGGTTGTCAGTTTTTGTTTGACAAAGAAATACGAAATATAATTTTATATTTCAGCTGCTTTGTGATAATCCAAAGAGGCATGCAGGGGAGGGTGGAGCAGTCTGAATTTCTGTAGCTAAGAGGGGGCAATTGCATATTCTGGAGGGTGTAAAAGTATAACAAGATGCAATGAATCAGCTTCAAGTACAATGGCGTCCAGCTTCTAGTAAAAAAAAGCCTATTACTTTTGAAAGTAATAGCCAGTGATACATAAGAATATATGAATATTTTAGAGATGTGACTCTAACCTTGAAAATAAAATTGGCAACATGCAATAGGCAAAAGTGGTGTTTCTGTAAAAATGGTTAAGATCACCAGACAAGCAGTGATTTTATTAGGTCGGCTGATTAATAATGATATAGGTCCTTAAAATCCTAATCAGAGCAAACAGAGTGTAAACCTCTTGCAGGGCAAAGAATGTTTTAATACATGTATTGTAAATGTGTCTGTATAACTGTACACGTTTTCTTTTACTTTAGTTTAGGAGAGATTGAAGAGAGCCAGTATGTAATATTCTACAGCCATGAAGGAACAAACGGGAGAGACAAAAAAGAGAGAATACATCTCCATTAGGCCTTTGGAGAGATATATGACTGTTGTTTGCTATACTACACAGCTTGTCTCTTACTGCAGGGTACACCCTGTTGAGAGAATGTATAATTGAGACTCAATGGATTTATTCATCTCCTCTCTTCCCCTCTTGTTTTTTTTCCAATTCCAACCCTGCCAGAGAGTAACAGCATGCCAGTGGGTGTGACAGAGGTGTCTTGTAAGCAACTGTACTTAAATGCTGAGGCTGGGACAAAGAATTTAATTCTAGCACTCTCACATTTAATAGCCACGAAGCTGAAGAAATGGAACTCTGGCATAACCATCGTCAGATGCTTTATTAACATTATGTCAGTCATACAGGCAGAATAAAGCAGATGATTGCCTGAATGCAAACAGACAGGAAAATAAGAGTATAAAAATGAAACGTTGTTTTCAGCTTGAAGGTAATTCATAAAGTAAGTCAAGTGATTATTAGATACCTATTTTAATTTGTAGCAAATCTTTGTCTGTCCTTTTCATACATTATTTTTTCTGTATTAGAGCTGCCTAATAACTCATAACGTGACTTGGAGAAGGGCAGGATAAATATTTTATTATTTATTTTATTATTTTTTGAACTATTAATTCAAAAAATATTTTTTAGTAACGTTACCTTGTTTTGCCTCCAACTCCTCCAAACTGAGAGAGGGCCTCTTCTCTTCTGGTGCACTGACTGGAGGAGGCTCCACCATGTCAGCCCCGTCTAACACAGATTGTAGCCCCTGCTCATCCAGCAACTGCAAGAAAACATGTATGATAATTTATTGCTAATTTCAAGGTGCTAAGGTGCTATATATTTTCAAGGATCTATCCATACCAAAATACTCTAGATTTAAACACATTGAATAGACCAAGCTGAACCAGACCTTGTCCTCATCTGAATCGTCATCCAATCGAACTCTGTTCTTTTCCAGCGGCAGCATGTCATTTTCTTTTGCCTTGATGGCAAAACAGATGGGGGCAAAAGAGGCTGGAATGGCACAAAGAGAGAGGAAGATAAATTTGATTTAGATAGAACACAAAGGATTCTGAAGTCAACATGTTCATAACAGGTAGAAAATTCCTGCCTGTGCTTTTTGTGATTGACAAATTCAGAGTAAAAGGAAAAGTGCATTGACTAAAGCAATTAGACTTCTCCTTGACAGTGAGTGTAGAAAAAGGTTCAGGACAAGGACGAAAGGAAAGGCTCGAGGAAAGATCGAGAGAAGGCCAGAGAGAGAAAGAACAGAAAAGAAAGAAATATGAAGGTGAAGTAGTAGAAAAGGGGAGCCAATGAGTTTTTACGAAACAAGAAACAGACAGACATACCCACACAGACATGCACAAGCAGAATACAATGTAGAAAGAGAAACATGCAGACAGACAAACAAAAGGACAGAGAGAGTTGCTCACAAAGCAACTGTTTAGATCTTGAGCAGCGATGATGTGTCTGCTCTTGTAGAAGATTAAAGCGTCACCAGTGTGCCTCATTCCCTAACGAAATAATCTTAATACAGGACTTCGATCCTTATTATGCGAGGTTGGATAGTTTAATTGTGCCCTGGTCCAACTAGTTATTAAGTTTCCCCTGTCCTGTCACCTTCATATAGATGTGATCCCAAGCCTTAATTTGCATATTGTGTGCATGTTTATGGGTCCTGCCAGTGTCGTGGTAAGCAGACTCTTTCATTTCTGTATAGACATTTCAAGCCTGATATCACCGAATGAAATTGCTAGCATGAATACCAACAGACTGACAGACAGCTGTGCATAAGCACCACCAATGACACATACACACTCTCACATACACTAGAGTACTGTGCATGTATA
Source organism: Dicentrarchus labrax (assembly GCF_905237075.1). Classification (NCBI taxonomy): domain Eukaryota; kingdom Metazoa; phylum Chordata; class Actinopteri; family Moronidae; genus Dicentrarchus; species Dicentrarchus labrax. Next base: position 15,031,113 of record NW_026136710.1, on the reverse strand, counting down.
CTCAACATATGCACATATTTGCCCAAAGACTTTGCATATCATTTACTGAACCAATGAACTAAAGCAGAGGAAGTAAAAGTACTACTATGCTCTTTGTATTTCTGTTCTCTTTTTTTTTTTTGTACTAGTGTCCTACCTTTTGTCAGCTTGGACTCTATGGCTGATGTGTCTGACTGAAGTTGATCATCATCATCTTCATCATCATCTACTGTCTCACTCTGGATGAAGGAAAAGAGAGTAGAGAGAGAGAGAGAGAGAGAGAGAGAGAAAAATACACTGTAAACTTATTTGAGACAATTTCATAGTTCCAGTGTAGACTGTTAAAAAGTAAACAGGTAACAAGTTGCACAAAATTTCTCCATACCATCTAAACTTGTCTACAGTGTTTTTCACATTATTGGTAAACCAGTAGGATTTTGACAAGTCGCAGATGGTGCTGAAAATTAGATTGTCTGGAAACCTGTTCTTGTTCATTTTTACATTATGTACTTCTATGATGAGTAGGAAGTACAGGAGTGATATCGGCAAAAAGTAGGTGTTAGCAAAGTTTTCAAAAGAAACATCCAGATGAGCTGGTTGTCTATGTTTATCTGTCATAAAAAGGACACATCCATGGAGTGAATGCTTCTTTACTGTAGGATATCACCAGAGGATGCATCTGCAATGTAAGGATGAGTCTCTCCTCTGCGTTGGTTTCTAATAAAACTATACCTGTTACATTTAATTACTGTAATTACTCATCTACAGGGTTCTATCTTATGTTTACACCTGTGAAGATGTCTCTCTATTATATTAAATGTTGTTGTAGAGGAACTAACAGCAACTGTGGAGGACAGAAACATCTGGCTATGAGTTAATGGATATCATTCAGTACTTTTACATTTCTGTAGTGGAAGCATGTAGAGGTGCCGAGAAGAGTAGAAAAGGTCAGGAGACCATTAACATGAGCAGAGGACTCCTTATAGTTGAGACAATCTTATAAAATGAAAAATTAGATTTTACACTTAGCTAATGTCACTGCACAGTGATGGAAGATAAGGGGGAAGAAAGCTGACAATGGGAATTATTAACTTAAGCAGCAATCTCTGGCAGCAAGCCAACAGTTTTGCCTCTCTTAATGGGCATTCAGGTAAGCTGTGCAAAACATGGCTGACAGGTCTGTCCTATGTTTATTTCCTAAAGTAATCTACTTTGGTGTATAATCGATATAAACACATCATTTGTGGGTTTTTTTGCAAAAATTGTCTAGCAGTACTCATTGCAACAAGACACTTCTATTGTAGACTGTGATGAACGTTGTCTTTTTGTAGCAGGAAACATAACTATTGGTTGCATAGGGCATTAGGACAGTTGTTAATGTACAAGGGGTTTAGAGAGGTGTCAAGTCATGCCATTGTGTAAATAATCCCATTATTTCACTGAATGGCCCTGTTTATGTCTGATTAGAATGAATTTATTGCGCTAGTATATTTTTGTTTATACTTCTTAATCTCATGTCTTTCCTCATTTGCCTATCTGGCAGTATAATTAGTTGCTCAAATAGCTTTACACGCCTTTAAATGGCTCTCTAATATCCCACTGTATGGTCTGTCACTCTCCTCACATCACAAGTACCTGCACAAAGCCCTTATAGCTGGCTTGTTTGCCCAGGCCAGATAACAAGAAACCCTCTGTAGTGATACCTGTGGACCAAGTGCTCTTAGCCACTATCCCAAATGTAAACTGCAGATGGAATGAAAGGGAAAAGCGGCGATGAAGGCAACGCCACAAGAGGAAAAAAAAAAAAAAACTAAACTCATGAGGTACATTTTGCCATGTTTGAAGAATGCTTCAAAGGCAGCTTCCTACTATTCAGCTGTAATTGAACAGTGCTTTCAACAGTGAAAGCACTTTACAGAGGCCCCAGAGAATATAACTCCTAAAAAACTCTAAAAATCAAAGCTCACAGGAGAAGAAGCAGGAGAAAACTCACTCTAAACCATTCTGGGAAGACCTCAGTTGGAATTAGATTTTGCTCACATACACCTTTAGCTTAGCCTTTTGAATCCTTAGCTACCTTGATTCACATGCTTTGCAGCAACACTCAGGCACGTGGCAGATCAGAAGGTATTAATGCACCAGCGTTTCACATCAAGGCTGAAAAACCTGTGCTGGTTGGAGGTCTTCGGCTTTGCCAACCAACACTCCATAGCCAACTTTTGACCCCTCCTCAAATGATTTATACTGCTGTGCATGGGATTTCTGCTTTCTTTCGATTCACAGATTTGTTCAAAAATACTTTACTCCCACTCCCAGCTCAATTCAATCATAAATTCAACAATAAAAGTCCTCATTGTTACATTAGGTTTATACATTTTTTATCAATTCAACGCAGAAGAAGATTATAGCAATATGTCCAGCCAAACATAGAGCATTGTGCTTATGTTAAATTGACTCAATAAGGGTTAATCTGACAGCAGACAAATTTAATTGTCATTTGAATCATGCCTTTAGTAAATGTGTCAACTCACCTCCTGTTACAATATTCTCATTAGTTATTTATTTCAGATTGGCTAAAATACAGTCCTTTTTGGGCTTTCATTCACATGTTGGCTACAGACGCACTGTCAAAGCCACATGGGTGTGGCTGAATGTTAACAAAACAATTGGTCTTTTATGCTTTTTCCAGAAGTGAAGTGGTGCTTAAGTTTTCTATTAGATGCCAGAGCTGATTGAAAGGATCATTTTAATTGTTAGAAATATTTGTTTGACACTTAAACCTGAGGATTTGGGTGAAGTATCACATTAAACACTGCATAACAACATGAATCTGTCACTTTCTGTGCAGCTCATGAGCAGAGCTCTCCAAACAGGAAGGAGACAAGTGTAATAATGATTTGGATGATTTTTAAAATGCTCCTTTTTACAGTACAGTTTTATTCAACCACTCCAAAAGTGCCACATTCAGAAGATTTTAAAGAAGTCATTGATACTAAGACAAAGCAACAGCATCCCCACATCCTGCTGCTGTCTGCTTTGACTGATTTTAGCCCTTTGTCAATTTTTCCATTAACTATGAAACTATAAATAATGGCACTGACTGAGAGGAGCGATATCTGCATCCCATTACCCACAGCACCAATCACAAACACAAGACAGGTTTCTTGATAGAAAAGCTGAGCAGCTGCTTGTTGGAGCAGCCTGCGCTGTGTCATAATGGGCCACACTCCTCTGCACTCTGACAAGCTAATTGATTTGATTCGTCAGAAGACAAATTGCTCCTTACAAAACTTTCTCACTCACTTCTCACTTTCTCACTCTGATACAAAGCAGACTCGGCAAACCTTGAATATATTTAAGTATGCACATGCATGAACATATATGTACATGTGTAAGAAGCATATATCTACCCACCTAGCTATTTGACTATTCATATCACATATAATCTCACCAAAGCTCAGCAACGAGACCTGAAAAACACACTGAGATACACATTCTGACATATTCTTGTTAAAATTTGACCTGTGACACAGGATGGGGGCTAAACTGCTATTGTTTATCCATATTAACCACACTTGAGTTGTCCATTATTATCTGCATTAGCAGCAATTGTATAACCCAACTAAAAAACAGGGTAAGTTATATTAAGGTGACCTTGAATGTTACTGATTGATTACTCTAGGGAAACTAGCTGCAGTTCTAAAACCTTGAAACACCTCATATACCTAGTGACTTTGCTACAATATGCGTAAGTCCATTCATCTTCAATGGTGTCACAAGATCAGATTCTAAAGGGACCTTGGCAAGAAAACAGGTTGTGCTCTGAGGGAGTTGAGCTCATAATTGCTTTCATTTTATGCAGTTAGTAAGATTTAATATCAGTACAGAGAAAATATATAATGCATCTCTTGTCCTTGTGTCCATTCATAAGCTAAATTAGTGCCACCTTTGGTAGAGTTAATTTTAAAAGGATAGGTTGACATTTTTTAAGTCGGTTTCAAAACACTATTCACATGCCCATATGTACATTCAAACAGTTACAGTTACTGCCATGGTCTGAGAAAACACAAAGAGGGAAATTTGAACCAAAATCTTGGAAAATTCCAACTTGAGTTGGCAAAGTCAAACTGATGCCTCATCTTTTAAGGGCCAGCAATATATCCCAGCCACTGACAGGTGCAATGATAACCAGATAATCAGTGTTCACCAGTCAGTGGTCATAATGTTATGGCTGATCGGTGTATTTAGGTTCTAAAGGTACAGCTAAGGTTCAGTCAGAATAGTGACACAGGGGCCCATTCCTGGGGGCAACTAAACTGAACTCACTATATTACTTGTAGAAAGCACTCTACTGCTGTAACCTGTATTTGTTTTTTCGCCCTGCTTCAAGTATTTCATGAGGGATACATAGTTCCAGCAGCTGGCCATCTTGTGCAAAATCTTCCCATGTTTGGCTCTGTTGTAAACATTGCGTTACATTAAGTATATGCATTAACAAATGTTTTTTTTTATCTCCAGAGTATAAACTAAAATAACTGACAAAAAACAGGTGTGGAATTACAGCTTACTGAGCATGATTTCTGCGAGATTCTGGGGCACTATAATGCCAAGGGGACTTTCATTTCCCCAGAAACAATAACCTCTTTCCTAACCCACAGGGAATTTGTTAGCAACAGTTACTGGTTACCCAATACACCATACAGTATATACGGCATGTGCCACTGGGAGCTAGGCGAGCCAGTGAGATTGCTACATGTCTGTTGGCACTGCTGCTAATTGGGTGGGATGCCTCATTAAAGTCCTGTTACACCATGATTGGATTTCAGGTTTGATGCAACAGTGATGGGGAGTGGAGGTCTTGCAGCACTAGCAAGGCTGGACAAGTAAACTAGCATTCTACCTTGATTGTATAAAATTGCTGATACAAGGGAGACTAGACTGGGAAGAACTGTAATTCTCACTGGTAGAATCTGGAGTTAAAGTATTGAAGGTGGAAAAGGAGGCTGGTCAAGATAGTGGGTCTTTTTGAAAGTATTACTCTGGTGCCCTGTAAGGGGGCTGTATCCACCTTTGACAAAACTCCAATTGGTATCTTTTCTTGTTCCCACATCACTCTCATCCTTCATTTCATATTTTGGATCAGGATGCCTCTAATATGTCAGGTCCCTGCTTATCAGCAACAAAAAGCAGCTAATTTCAAGGTTGACTGTAAGTGCAGCAAATGCTTAGACAATCTTTTCCCATGTCTAAACTTTGGCTGCAAACGCTGTTAAACAGAATTACATACAGGTGTGGAGAAGAGTCAGGTTGATGACAGGAGACAAATGTGTTTCTCCTAGGTGTGAAGGTCACCTGGTGGGATGATGTGCTATTTGTCCCTCTTGCTCTCTCATATATATTTCTTACATTAGCTCCTTCTATCATATATTAGTTCTGTGGATAGTAGTCTTTTTCCGCTTTGTTTTTCTTAACTAATGCAAGCATTATAACACTGATCTTTCATTTTGAAAATGTACTTCATCTGCTCTGTAAAACTCATGTGCCACTTGGCGAGGCTTTAGGGCTTCATATAGGAGTTTTTATGGCTTATGATTCTGTAGCAGCTGTGATAACAATGTAGCAGTACAGTCATCATAACCATTATAATTCATTAACTGGGGGCCATAAGTACCCATACAAAATTTTGTAGCAATGTGGTAGTTTTACTGGTGATTTGTATCAAACACCATTGGGCGATGGCCATGCCTGCAATGCCCCCTCAGTTTAGCCAAAAATGATATACCCTACAGCCAAAGTGGCCTTGATACCCTGCCTGCACTGGCGCAGCTAATTTCACTGTTGTCCTGTTAATATGGTTTTTAGATACCAGTGTCTTTTGATGAGATTTTGAATTCTTATATTGGACAACATCAAGTGAAAGCTGCACACATAACCAGTAGTGGGTTTGATCTCGAGCACTGTATGAACCGCTGGAAAACCTGGCTATTTATGATGATGGTTTGAAACAAATCTAGCAATTGCCAATCAGGAGACAAACTCATCCTGATGAGCCAATGCCACAAATCTGTGACTAGACAAGAAATTTACCATATAATGTTATGCATTTCTCATACAGATCTCTATAGCGTTGACTTAGCTGACCCAGTGGCCTGAAAAGTGTTACGTTCTTCTTCGTTAACCTTAAATGTATTATTTCAGTGGATATCAAATCATTGTTTAATTTGATGGGCAAAACATAAATTTTTGACACTTAGGTCTAGAGTTTCATTATTTCATCACTTTGGTGTTGTCAGTTTTGTGAGGGCACAAAGGCCAAGTGGCCATGGCACTAAAATGAGTGTGTCAAAAATACATATTTTGCCCAAAGGTGTCAAGATGTGGACAGGAATGTAAAGTGGTTAACAAAGCTGGAGGGGGGTCTGTCTGACGCACAGAAACACACACACTGATACATATATGAAGCGTATAGTACCTCTGGCAAGAACCTTCCTTCCCTCTGCATGAAGTAATTCTTCTTAAACTCGTAATAGGTGTTGTACTGATGCCAAGACTGCAGAAAGTCAAACCTACAGTAGATAGAGGGAAGAACACATACTGTATGAGATGAGAGGTGAGCACTCATAAAAGATGAGCCAAAGGATGATGAAGAGGTTCTGAAGTATCTGAATGGAAAGTTACTGATAAAGAGTTCCTAAAACCCAGACCTGACCGGGGCAACAGCTTTCTTTCTGGTAAGAACACTTACCGTGGATCATTCTTGGCACGTACACTGGCCTCAAACTTAACACCATTCCTTGCAACGTACTCGGCCAGCTTGTCTATGACTGGCTGGATGTCAGGTGGTGGGGGTATGATGGCTTGCGGTGCTTGTGTGGGAACTTGAGCTTCTGGTTTTGCACTGTTTTGGGGGAAATGAAAGATGTCAAGCTGATGTTTGCTTGTTGTGTTTCGGCTAATAAAACAGGTATGCTGTCATAGTACTTAATTTTTGATAAAGCAAAATACAAGAAACACAAAAAAAATCAATAACCTGTTAAATGCAACTAAAGCTATCAAGGAGAAAATGTTATTACACAGGGATGACCATTACTTCCTACCTGGTTTCTGGTACAAGAGCAGAAGCAGCAGAACTGGTGACCTGAGAGGGGGCTGTAGCTGGTGGTGCCAAGGCGGTAGTTTCAAGAGCCGTGGGTGTAGTTCCCAGATTAGGCAAAGTCACAGAAGACGTAGGGGGAGCCATGACAGCTGAGGGCATATTGTTATAGTAGGAGCTGGCATCTATTCCCGGGGGAGGTGGGGCCAAGCAGAACGTTCCATCAGGAAGCATGTAGTACCCGTAGTACATTGCAGCTGAATTTGCTGTAAAGACATGAGCAGGAAATGATTACACGAAATTCCCCCCAGAAATGCTTCAATTGTGCCGGATAAACATCTACTGTTACTTCATGTGGACACAAAGTGCACAGTGTAATGCAATCCATTCCACAGCCACGCTATAAATAACAACTTTGAGAGGATCATAAAATTCAGTTTTTGTTAAGACTGTCACAGTTGCTGATTCTATAGTGACCTTAAAGGCCATAGCTTGCGTGCTTTCATGCTTTATGACGCGAGTGCAGGCAAAGTGTAAGCAGCTGCATTCGAATTTGCCACATCAGTGTGGTTGTTGCTGTCAGACGTCAGAAGTTCAGTTAAGTGGTTTAGAGATATTCATTATATGGCTATGAAGGGTCTTCTGTCACTGAAGCTTGCTTTTTGTTGTGGTTGTTTTACGTACTGGGCTGTCCTGTTCACCGCCTAACTATGTTTTTATGTTATGTTTAATGTGATTGTTATTCAGTGATTAATTTGAATCAACAAGGGGAAGAGAATATAAATCAACACATGACCAATGTGCAGAAGTGTCATTTCTTGAATCAGTGGGTTTGTAATACAAAGACCCTCTATGGAAAAGAGAAAGGAGAAGAAGAGTGGGGCAATACAGGGAGAGGCACAAAAATAATTGGTCAGTGTGAAAGTGGAGACAGTGTGATATTAACACATTAGTCACTGAGCTGGTTGACTTTAATGACACATCCAATTTTCTCTAGTCAGGAAAATGGAAAACCAAAGCAGGGGCTTTCATTTACAAACCTGACATTAGTGTTGGGCAACTGAACGAATATATCGGCTTACGGTGCTTGGGTTTTTTTGGGACAATTTTTGTCATTTTATTTTGATTATTTAACGGTCTGCCTCCGAAAAACGAGAACCGCAACTCAGCAGCACAGTAAGCCATAGAAAGAGTTCATATCTAACTGGGGTGAATTAAGGGTTTATTCCGTCTAGTTTAACAGTTTTTTTGAATACAGTAACGAGGTGATTCACAGAGGCGCCTACCAAGACTCGGGGAAGATGAGGACACAGTGATTTCAGTCCGAGACAGGCCACTGTAAAGCGGGAGAGAAGCGAGAGGGTGGTCGGGCAGCCAGAGAGGAAGCCACAGCGTGTAGCGCCATAATATTTTCACATCTAACTCAGTTAGATGGTTAGACTGCAGAGTTGCTGGTTGTTGGAACAGTGGAAAGACTAATAAGACCATTCTGGTGAGTTTTATTTAGTTTCTGTATTTTTTTTAAATTGCTTAAAAAGGCAATTAAGCAGGTCTTAGTTCTGTAAAAGAGAGAAACTTGAATTCAGAAGGTGTACCGTTGTATTTTTCTGTTTAATGAGGAAAATAGGTTTTATATATTTTCTTTGCCCTTCCTGACATTTTGTGAGTTTATTTTGTTTATTAAAGCTATGAGAACGCTTATGACGCTTATCTCTCTCAGCTGCAACTACCAGGTCAGTGATTGGGGGGTCGGGGCCGCCGCAGCACACATGTTTGTGCGAAATTAACAATTGTCAGTTGGAAATTTTTTACCCAACCCTACTTAAATGTGTTACAGCTAAAATAAAGACTTAAGATTTAAGTGGAAGGACAAAAACGAAATTTAGTTGAATAGTTGGTCAGACATGGTGAGAGGGAGCTGCTCTTATTGTTAGGTCTTTATCATACTCATTACATACACTAAGGGAGGCAATCCAGTACAAAAGAGGTAATAAAGCAACTTATTTTCCATGCGCTGTATTGACATCATAAGTTTGAGAAGTTCATATCAATAGCACTACGTCATCCACAACAATATACTAACATCAACAGCCCCATTTTGACTGCAAAGATCAGGTCAAAGGACACACTCCACAACTGTGAGGGATGAATTCACTGCAGCAATGGACAAGTAAACACTCACAGGTCAGCAGGAGCCAATGACCGTGGGTTTATTAAAGCAACTATTTCAGGGAAGGATGAACTCATACATGAAAACAATACAACGACAACAATAATAATAGCCATTTTATATCTGTAATTAATTTGATTTCAGCTGGTAATAAAACAGGCACTTTTGAATTAATGTAATTGCACTTGCTTCATTTCATTTATTCTAAAAAATGTGTTTGTTTGTTTGTTTGTTTGTTTGGTGGCATTACATTTGACTTAATTAGGCACATTTGCTCCTACACTTTTGAATTGTGTGTTATATATATATATTGTACATTGCGTGTTACTGATACATGCCAGAGATGCGTCCTGTGCTCATCATTTTAGCCATGACTTTTTCAGGTTCTGTCAGGTCAAAAAAAAACGTTGCACACACTAAAGACCCACATCTATTTAAATCTGGCCTGACCCAGAACCCAAGTGAACAAGAAAGTGTGGACCTGAGAGCAGGTTTAGGTCAGTACAGGAGGTTCTGATCTGCCCCAGAACACCTTTAAGCTCAATATTACCTTCCTGAAAAGGCATTAAAAAGGCCTTCACATCAATTATAGGCTATGGTCAGAGTTTAAGAGTGGGAAGCTGTATTGAACAACCAGCAGTGGCAGAACACTGTAAGCAGAAAATAGTCCAAAAGGAGGCAAATGCCACTTTTCTGTGGTCAACAGTAATCAACAAAAAAATGCAGTTATAATAACTGCGCAGTAGAGCAGGGAGGCATTCGATTTAAAAAAAAATTCCACAAAGGAAAGATAAAATAAAGTAGACCCAAAGTGTGATGAACACTGTAAGTCTTTATATCTATACTCACGGTCAGTAGTGTACTGTGCTGGTGTGCTGGATGCAGCTGGGTCTGGCACTTCCTCTGGTTTAGTTGCCATTGCTGCAGTGCCATTTCTTTCCTGTTTGGCTTTTCGTACAAGTGCTGCCAGAGGATGGTCTGGGTCCATTACTTTCAGAGGCTACAGAAAAATAAGGCCAGCATTGAGATCATACCACATATGCAATTATAAGAGACAGAACCATTTTACAGTAATAATATAATACAGCCACCAAATACTCAAAGCTCTCTGAAGTCAGAAAACCATGAAATGCTGTGCAATATTTAAGCATTACTCTGGAAGTAATCTTATGCAGTGATCTTCCTTGGTCCAGTATAAGAAATATACAGAATTTAAGATCTAACCCCATAAAATATAAAACATGAATCATTAGTAGAAAATTTGAGTAGCTGATTTGAAAAGGAAATCCCTCTTGATAGAGGCGACTGTTAGACGGCTTGTTACTAAAAGGAGTTCATTATGTTTCTATAAAAAAAGACATGCTTCCATTCTTGCTGCCCTGTCAAAGACTAATGGCTGTCCTACAAGGCCTATGAAGAGCATCAAGAGAAAACTGTAACAGCATGAACACAAGGAAACAGAATATAGTTATTAGAGAATGCAATAACAGACATGGGCAGTTCTAACAAGTGCTAAATGTAATTCACATCGCAGTTAGAATTGCAGCATACTGCAAAAGTAAAGAGGGTGTAATAGTGCCATTACCAGTTTGACTCCTTTAGATGAGCAGCCTAAAGGTCACTGTCCAATGAACATAATTCTCCTGCTTTATAAGCTACATAAGTCATACAAAAACCAGGAAGATACAATGTTTTGTGCTGCACTGGGTGGCCTACATTCTATTTACATTACCTTCACAAGTTCCTCCAGGCGAGAGCATTTTTTAGGGGCAAACAGGCTGGGATGAAGGTAACTCCCGTCCCCATCCTCATCTGAATCATCCGAGTGAGAGTCTACAGCAAGAAAGTAAAAAATAAACAAAAAAAAAGAGCAAAAAAAGTACTGAATATATGTATGAATAAATGTTTAACATTATAATCAATGCAGAATGTTAATGTGTCTTACTGCACTGTGTTTCATTGCATGTATTACAGATCTAATATTCCTGCATTGATTACAGCACAGTGCAAATCTCATCTCTGTGTAAGGACATAACCTATGGATTCGTGACAGCTTCCTGTAACTCACCTTGCGACTGCTCTTTCTTGCTGGCGGAAACAAGGTTGTATCGACCTTCCTTCATGGCCCGCAGGATGTGTTTGTAATAAGGATTCAAGTAATGGTCAAAACGAAGAAAGTCAAACTGGGAGTTGCCAGACTGCTTAGCTTTTAGGACTATCTCAAACTGAGCCCCCTGCTGACAGACAAAGTTGGCTGTCCTCTCGATGATGTTATGGGTCTTGATGGTTGCAGGCTGCAAAAAAGTCAAATAATGAACATGTAGGTTTAAAACTGAACATATTTAATACATTAATTCCATTATCAATTTCTTGGCCAAACTGAATGTGCAAAAACAGGAAACATTTCTTATAGAAACACTCTGCTCAGGCCACAATAGTGTAAAATAATCATTACCACATATCAGAATGAGCAAACCTGACTGCTCCACATGCTGCACAATTAAGATGCAATGCACAGTTTACGAAAGGCTCCCTCATACCAAGGACACAAGCCATTTTGTCTCTAAAGCATTCTTATGCTGGGCACTCTTATGTTCATTGTGATGACATTAATTCTTAAATACACATGAGGTGGAAATCAGTGGAACAAGAAATGGTCCATTATTCATTCATTATTGTTCCCCTTGTGTGCTTTCAATGATTAATCATTGTCATTACCTAGAGAGTACAGGGAAGTGCAGCAATCTCCAAAAGAACACACATATCTCATCGAGATGAAAGTCATAATAAATACTACCTTTCAAGACACTGGCCAAAAAGATGCCAGTGTCCAACACTAACATACCATTATTGTGTTCCAAGCTGCCAAGGACTTCCTGACATACAAGGGCCTTTCACACTTCAATTTAAGAACTTATCCATTAGGTAAAAAGGGGAAGTGTAATACTTATTTTATGTTGACATGATATATACAAGGAAAGCATCTTCAGCCACATCTTTACAGTGTACAGTGTTTCTACGCCAAAGCAAAACATAACTAACGTGTAACAGTCATAAGGCATGCCAGCCCTGAAAGCAAAATGTACAGTTTACAATTTATATCTCATGTCATCTTGGTCCCAACAGCTGGGGTGCATTAATTTAAAAAAATCTTAGTTTATAAAAAAAACACAGCAACAATAAACTGCACTGTAAACTACATTGAAACTATTAATATTTGGCTCCAGATAAGTTAGCGGTCTGAGATGCATCACAACGTCCAGGTTAGATTCAGGACATAGACCTGTGACGCACGTCATTCCCTGCTTTCTCCCCATGCTGCCTGTCATCTCTGCTATGACTATCAAAGGAAATTAACACTCCAATAACAAAAGCCTTTAAAAGTAATGATACACTGAAATGTATTCAGAGAGAAGGATATTCCTTCCAAATCTAGGGAGTAGATACTAATATTATATGCATATCATGTACTGCAGCTATGTTGTGCTCTGTATGTGTTCACGGGGGTGGTTTGACAGTTTTATACCCAACACGATATATACTGAAAATATGCACAGTCCATGCCAACATTAAAGCTTGTCTTTAGTCTCATGCATAAGAAAGTGGCAGCTGAAGGGGACTGCTGCGGGTTGAGGTTGCGGACTGGCCTGGTCCTGAGGGAAGGTTGTCTGATACAAAACTGCCAGATAGAACAAAGCAACCTCTTACTCTGTTATTATTGGATGTTAAGTCAATGTGAAGCATTACCTATATGTATATATTTTTATATACAACAAAAATGTGCTAGCATCATAAAGATGAATACACTGTTACGACATAAAACTTTTAAGTAGAAATATCTACCAGCTTCCAGCTTCTGAAATGTGAATAGTTGGTGGTTTTCTTTGTCTTCTATTATAGTAACCAAAGGTCTTTGGGTATTGGACTGTTGGTGAATTTGAGGACGTCACATTGGGTTATGGGAAACTACAATGGACAAGTTTTTTTGTCATTTCTAAAGACTAAATTCAAACTAAAGAAAACATGAATCAATAGTTGAAATACACAGGAAGAGGAAAAAGCACTACTGAGCTGATATTTTGACTGTCAGGATTTCTCATCTATACTTCACAATACTTTTTTAGAAGAAGAATTATACAAGTAGGCTAGGTAATGTTCATATTGTAGACTCAATCTATCATAGATTGTATGCAGTCTATGAGAACTATCTCTAATATGAGCTACTGAATCTATTCAGCCTCTCTGAGCAATAAAAGCAGCAATCAATCACACATTTATTCTGTTAAATCAGTCTAGAAAATTCAAAATGAAATGGAAAATGAAGACTTGCAATAAAAGCTCACGTTGTTGACAACAACTAAACCAATTAGCTCTTAGTCTAATAAGTTATTCTGCAAACCCCACGGTGCATTTGCATGTTTGTGTTGTGTTTATATATAGTATGTATAAAAGCACAATAGGGTATATCAAGATCAGTATAGCAGCTGGATATTTAATACTCACCAGTTCCACATCAGGAGGGATAGCGAGCCCTGGGGGAGCAACGAATGGTTCCTCACTCTCCTCGGGTTCTGCCTCTTCTATGCATGTGAAGAGATATTAGCACAAAAAGGATGAGACTAAGTCTTGTTAGTCATTTGTAACGAAAAAGAAAATATATCCCGCTGGATATATACTGAGTTGAGCAATAACTCAAGATAAATTTTGACTTCCTAAAACATTTTTAAAGTGAGTGAACCACTTGCACCATTCCATCCACTATATAAATATATCACAGTAAAAAAACAACACTCTTCATCCTCTTTCCTTTACCTTCATCTACACTTGATAAGAAATGTAATGCCAGGTTGAAACTAGATTAACACTTTTAATGTTGTACTGTTGGGAGTTTTCACGGTAACGAAGGAGGCATGCCTCTTAATTTAAGCGATCTATGGGGAAAACAAACAGCCTTCCCACCAATCCTACATATTTTACTTGGTACTTGGTTTGTCGTATAAGGTGTCCCATGGGTACAGTTTTTAAATCAGCTTTTGGCAGGACCTGAAAGGTACGCAGTGTCAATCCATCTTATGTGAGGGCTCAACTCTAATTCAGTGATCATGTAATGGCCTTCCAAACAGTGCCCTAATTTTGAAAGTAATCATTACTTCAGTTATTTTTATGATATAACAGGATTATTATCATGGTTTACTAGCTTATATTTGGATCATGCTGCTAATTCTAAAGTGGTATAGTATATGAAACTCAATGGTTATCACACTTCAAAATGGCAATGCAGCATCCCCATTTATCCTGTGATAAAGTAGCAAACTGTTTATCTACAAAAATACTGCCACACATTGACTCAGCAGCTCCATACAGGGAGACAAGAAGGCAGTCTGCTTACACAGCTGAATAGGACAGCCAATAGTCCCTAATTGTTAGAAATATGTGGAATACAGGTATTTCAGTGAAGGTGAAATGGGTAAATTTAAATAAATTCAGCTAATAGATATAGTGCACATTCAAATCAGCTTCCTTATTTTGACAGGATATGAAATCAACGGCTGCATTGTTAAAATGACTGGGTAACAATGGGTTTTACAGGTAGGTTAACAATAAGACCTAGTTCTGTCGCAGACAACAGATAATAAATTATACTGCAATTAACCCTATGGCTTATTTGGCTTTCATTCAGCAAATACAGTGACAATTACTTGATTAATATTGTGATTATGTGTCTCTGTATCTGATAGCCCAAATACTCTCTCTTTGAGGCTTGAAATTTAGATTCTGGTGGAAGACTTTTTAATGATTTTGCATTTGTGATAATATCAAAGACCTTAAAAGCGAGAAGGGAAAATCATAATCACAAAAACCTAAAATTGTAGCAGAGATTCCAGTTGAAATCAGCTCAAAATGTTAATGGATAGTGTGACATGATCCTGGTTGACTTATTCCCAAAAGACAAATTCTTCTGGAGCTCTGGTAGATGTATTTATACAACTCTGCAACCTCCCCAGAGAGAGGCATCTATTCTGCTTAACTGTCATGCCACCGGTTGGGACAAAGTGCTTCCAGCAATCTCTACATCAAATATTTAAAGCTGCAAGTGTGTGTGTGTGTGTGTGTGTGTGTGGATGGATGGATGACAACCAAAGTTGTCGCTGGTCAGTATAAATGTTAGACTTCCTTCCACTCAGTCTTCTTTTATGCTATAGCTGTATTGCCTCAGATACATGGTTGTTACAAATAATTATAATAAACTTTTGAAATATTATGATATAATTGTTTAATATTGAATTAAATATAACATTTCAAATATGTTTGCCCTGTTCATTGTGTGCTCTGCAGGCAGAAATTCAACTTCAGCAACTCCGTGGAGGTTGTGTGTCTGCAGATGGTTACATGGATTAGAGCAGTTAAAATAAAGAAGAAATGGATTAGGCAGAGCTGCTGTGTTCTTCACAGCAGCCAAAAAACAAAAGTCAAGGAGCGAAAAACTTTGAAATGGCATAGATCCCATCCTGAGCATGTCAAGGTCACAAGAGGTGTATCAAAGATCTCAGATTTTCAAGCAGTACATTTACATGCAATAACGTGATTCCTCTTTATAACCACCTGAATTGTGTGTGCGTTTACTTCTCCTAGTGTCTTCCCACAATGATCCATAAATGGTCAATGCTAAATAGATCATGAATATACCGACCTGTTTAAGGAAACTTAGTTAGACTATCAGTGAGGGAAAGACGGAACAGCCAATGTTTAGTATTATTGTAAGTAGGGTTGCACCGAAATGAAAATTCTTGGCCGAAAACCGAAAATAAGGCAACCAAGGCCGAAAACCGAAACACCGAAAGAAATTATTATGCCAGTTATCAGTACCATTACATTTATGGCTATGACTGTGTACTAACCTCACTAAAATCAAGGCATTGCAATTCAAAGAATAAATCAATTACAAAAGTATGAAAAGATTTATTTAGCACTGACATCACAACAATGCACAATATAAAATAAAATAAAATTCAAAATAAAATGTTTAACTTGACCCCACTCATGTGTACATTAAATAAATAATAATGATGAATGAATGAATGAATGAATGAATGAATAATGAGAATAATAATCAGCCTACGAAATCCCACATCCTCTACGACAGAGAATGGCTGATCATCTAAGGCAATGAATTCCATAATTTTTTGTGTAATGCCCTTTGCCCCTGGCACCATCACTGGAAAACTTTCTTGCCTTTTCAAAAACGTCCGCCACAGACGGAGTGGGTGCGCTCGGATTGATTTTCCTTTTCTGTGCCACATTCTTCTCATATTGAGAATGGCAATCAGGATGTTTGGATTTCAGGTGATAAATTAAACCCGACGTGGAGAAACTCTTTGCAGATGCACCCCTTCTTGAAAATTCAGCATTATTATTATACACGGTTTGCAAATCGCTATCCATGGGTCTTTCTCAGATATATTGAAATACGTCCACACCGCAGACATGTTGGTGCTTATCCAGACAAGCGTGTGCTGGCCGCGTTTTTTGTTTGCGTCATCACACTTTGCTGTGGCGCAGGAACCCTAAGTGAATGAAACCAGCAAGGCTGACTTCTGTAATACACATTACAGGCAAATTCTCACTGCATTTAAATAAGTGGAGTTAATAATACCAACAGTAACTATACTATACCGCACATAATTCCTCTATAAATCTCAACTTTTGCGGGGCAATATGCACATTTCAGCAACTATTTTATGCATAGCAGCCTTTATAAATAAGGCCCCTGATGTCCAAAAGGGTGTTTGACAGATTATATGAAACACATTAGAATATCAGGCCTGAGTGTATTTGTAAATATATCCAAATGGGTGACCGATAACATGTATCAGAGTTACAGGACTCATGAGGCAAGTATGCAAATGATGTGACTTCTCACCGGTTTCCTTGTTAGCATCCTCCTCCTCAGTGGGCTGAGAGGGATCATAGTAGTCAGCACTGTATTTGAAGGCCACTGCATTGTAGGAACCTTCATCAGCCAGAGCCTCACTCAGTCGTTTGTACTCCTCCTCTGTGGAAAACAAGAAAACACATCATTAAACTTAAATCAGATTGAACAAACTGATGATGTAGCCCTGGATAACCACACACCACCTATTAAGACTATTGTGTCAATAATAATAATAACAGTGTCTGTATTAGTACAGTACAGGAATCCCTGTGAGGCCAAAAAATAAATAAATAATAATAATAAATAATATATATATAGTATCCATTATTTCAGAAATCAGTGCAGTGCTGTTCTGAAACGTGCGTCAAGCTCTGTGTTGTTGTCTACTTGGATGCGAGTGCCACTGCTATCAGAGTCCCTTTAAATTACTGAGGAGCACGAGTGTACGGGATGCAGGTGAGCTAACATGACCATGGCGCCGCCTAATAAGAGAAAAATCTGTAACAGGACAACCGAATACAAACGTTTCTCGCCAAAATGTCAGAGCCAAGCAAGGAATACAAGGCGGAAATTATGTAATTTTCCAGTTGAGCTATTACATCAGCACACAGCTGAAGAGAGAGGGAAACAAAGCGGTGGAAAGCCAGCGGCTCATTAAGTGAATGATGATCGCAAGAAATAATTCACAAAAGGCAAAAACACAACGAGCCAACAGCCGGAGTTTCTCCACCAAAGTCAAACTCACAGCATTTTGTAAAGCAGCTCATTTAAAAAAAAGAAAATCAACGTGGACTAGTTCATTTTAATCTGTGTGAACTGAACTTTAAGCTCCCTCTTGAAAGTGTGACCTTGCACAACACTGGTCTGAACGGTGAACTTGGTTTCTCCACCATGGACAGGGTATTGGGCTACAACACACAACTTGATTGCTTTTGATAGAAACATATATGTATTGTTCAATTTAAGAATTTATATAGACAAATCTTAACTTTTGAAAGGGGAGAACAGACCTCAGGAACAGCCTACAAGGAAAGCACTTGGGGAGCCTTCACAAAGGTTTCCATATATAGCATGAAAATGGCTACATTTAGGATGATGATAGTGCCACAATACATCATGCACACTGTGTTTATGTTATATGTTACATAGCTAATTTTTAAGGAATCCTCTCCTTGTTATCACTTTGCTTTAAGTCTTGAATATACTGAGCAAAAAACCCACAAACTAACTAGTAAACTAAGTTAGGTAGCATTGCAAGTCGGTACCAAGTGCTTTTTAGGGCATTTTCAATCCTATAGTTAGGTTTCTCTGGTCCGAATCAGTGGATGAGTTGGTAAACTTGTATTTTCCCCTTTGTTTTTTTTTTTTTTTGTGTGAGTTAAACCAACAAACCAAAAAGTATTGCTAAAAGCCACTTGAGAACGTTTCCTCTGCTCATTGATTAGGTGTATCTGAAGCAGGAACAACAAGGTAAACACAGGAAAAAGGTCCTGAAGGAGGTCCTATCTGCTCAAATATCAAGAAAGCAACAGTAATAGTGCTGGTCAGACCTCAATTCATTCGGACAGGCTGCTAGCAACTACTGATTTCACTCATCCAAACATTTTTTTTTACAGGGTGGCGAAGTCATGACCCGCCCTACTATCCTTCTAATTGACTTGTTCTCATTGCCTTTACTGGTGTGGTTGGTTGGTTAGGTTTGGGCATGAGGAATGAGATTGGGTAGGGTAAGAATATCAGGGTAAGCCAATCAAAAGCAGGGTAGGACATATTGCTCATACTTGCAGTTGGGTCACATCAAGGTCGGATCACAAAATCTACGAACTGGTCCATAATATTGTTTCTGCAACAAGACCACTTCCTCTAAAGGTCTTGGTGCACTTGTTTCAGTCTGCAGTAAGTCTGCTGTGTTCCTGTCCAAACGAATGTTAGAAAGGGGGGAAGCGGACCAGAGTCTGATTTAACCGGACTAAACAACAAGAGTTTTATATACAAACATTTTCTAGCAAAAGTCTTGAGCGGTTTCTTGTGTTGGGACAATATTAAACACATAAATAATTTTAATGAACCCTGAATACTTGAACAGGGTCTCTGTGGGAAAAAATGTGTTTATATTTTCGAAAGTAAACCATTTTGCCATTGTGTCCAAAACTCATGTTATTGGCATTTATATGGTTAGATTTACAATAATACTCTTGAATAATAAGTGATGATAGTTATTTTATACTAGGGATAATAATGGTATTGCTGCAATAAATATTACGACTGTGAGAGATTATATTCTAACGTTCTTGTACAAGCACACTGATCAACAGAAAAAACGTACTGGTTATATACATGGTTACTTGGCCACAGACACCAACCCCTTTCTATTGAAATTCATGGCAAACTATATCTTTATTAAAGAAGCAAGGGCGAAATTCCCACTAAAACTATCAATATTTTTAATGCTTTCCTGCTGTCCCTTCAGTGGACAGATGGGTAATAGCCTGAGTGAATGGGGTCAAGCCTCCAAATTCAAGGGCAAACCAGCCTGGGGGATGAACCTTCTGCAGTGAGTGTATAAGTGTGTGTGTGACACAAATCATTAGCTGACTCATTCTGTCCTGTCAGTTTGGGCATAAGACACCATATTTCACTTAAAACTGTGGCTTATTAATTCAATTACAGTCATTAAGTCTGTCTTTCAGAAGGGTGCTTTGTCATCAAAACAGCCTGTTTCATTATAATGTAAAAGGACTGAGATGCAAGAATCCTACAGTCGAAAGTGATTTCCATAGAAATGGCCGCTCTTGAACTCAGAGTCAAAGCCGGTCCTTTTTAATGAGACGGAAAGCTGTGCCTACTCTGGTGAAGATTCGTCCTAGAAAATCAAGATTTTGTTAAGAAGCCTAAATTAAAGTATATAGCTCTGGCAAGGGTTGACGTTTTTCTCTTTGTACAGACAGACTTGTCAAATTAGCCTAAGCTGTGGGAGAAGTGTTAAAAGAGGACACAGGCCTGATATAAAAATTTGACACTAAGAAATTGGACACTAATTCAAACACTGACTGCCTTAGAAGACATTGAACGTTTTAACTCTAAAACAGCAAGGCAACACTGATGAGGGCTGAAACGACGACTTGAGGCACTCAAGTAGTTAGTGTAATGAGACATCAGTAATAAACACTGCAAAGTGTCAAGAGCATTTTGATTTGACAGCGGCCATGCTTCTGTGGCACATTAGTATTTGTGTTTAGTTATAGCTTGTCCTGCAACCTTGACTACGACAAACATATTAAGCCCAAGTGACAGCTGCCTGCAAGGCTCGTATCTGCCAGTAAAATAGAAGGGTTAGAACTTCTGTCGATGGGAATTAATATCCGTCGGTAAAACACAAGTTTCAAACCATTTGTAAGTGTCGTAACATTATGCCAGTAGGGAAGTAGCACCACACACCAGAGATTACTTTCATATGTCACTGAAACAACACAGAGATATGTTTTTAAGCTATTTAAGAAGCCTTGAGGACCATTCTTGTAGGTTATGTTCCAACAGCAGTTGAGAAATATGCACTTAAAAGTTACATAGCCATAGCATGTATGTGGGACCTTATTTAAAATACATGCAGTGTTTACGGTTGGTCAGCTGTGGCTCATTACCCCATCCGCCACAAGATGATGGGGTGACAGATGGTAATAACTAATAATTAATGGGCCCAAAAATAAAAAAAAAATCAGATAGGACAATATACTGTCTGCTAGCTAGCTCTTCCATTGACTGTGAAAGACCATGACTCATGCAAGAAATAAAAGCAGACATTTACTTCATTATCATCCAGCATAACCCACTATGTGTGTTTTTATCCCACTTTAAATGTTCTGTTCTGATTGTCCTGCCCACCTTGTCTGGCTTCCTCTTCCAGCAGGTCAGTGTGCAGTGCCAGGTACCTCTCCTCATCGCACAGTGCCTCAATCCTGTCCTCTTCTTCCGACAGCTGGTAGGATGTATTCCATGACCCGCTGTCATACTCTGAAAGGTCATGTAAGTGACCACGCCCATCGTATCTGTTGGATGATAAAAAGGATTAGAGAGAAGGAAGTCGACAAAGACTTTTATTCACAACATGGACTTACTTACCAAGAGAGAGGGACCTACAACCCAAAATCTACAACAAAATGCTCTACCTCTGTAAGTCTGTCAAGAGGGAGTATACTTCTAAAATACTACAAGTTGTGAATATTTCTCGAAATACTGACAACAAAGTAATGCCCTACTTGTCAACAGTGCTCTTAAGATATCTAGCAAGCTTTCTGCTGCTATTTCCTTCCTTGACAAGTCTTACAAACCAACAACCCTACATCAAAAGAACAAACAGAAGAAAAACAAACAAAGCAACTCGCCTCTTACCTTACAGGGTTCAATCCCCCCCTGTAACACTCATCATTACTTCTACATCTGCAAAGATAGTTACATTCACACAAACCCGAGCACATAAATACCTATCCGTAAGAACCCAAATGGACGACATTTTCCAGGGTTCGTCCCTCTACGCCACCTCTCAGTTGCAGTTTCTTCATGAAGACAAAGAAATGGGGTGCTGTGGTTGGCATTCGGGGTTTGGCAGGACCCCTTAGCCTAACTTGCTGGGGAAGAAACTGGGTTACGTGATAAAGACACACATACAAAGGCTGTACAAATGAAACACAAGTTGGGCCACTGCAGATCAAGGTAATTCAAAAGCATCAATGCATTATTATAAAGGCTAGAATAATTAATTATGTGTTTTGCATGGAGGTGGCAATTACACATTACTCCATCACATGCAGCAACATTCTGTACAATGGCTGACAGCACCTTTAAACCTTTTGTCAAGCCCCAAGTCATTGTGATATTTTGAATCACCTTAACTGCAGTAACTTGAATCTTGGTTAGAATTTGCTCTGGCCTTGTGGATATCAGCACAGCATAATAAAATCCCAGGTCATCAGCTTTGTGTACAAGCTACACATTGGTATTTTCTGCAATACTCAATTGGAGAAGGACAGAACGCATGATACATCTTCTGTGTCATACTCCATTTTATTCAATCATAAAGTATGCCTGGAGTAAAAAGTTTCCAGAGAAAATTCTCCCAACATGCCAAGACGCAAAGCCCACCTAAAAGCTAACTTAAGAAGTCTTAAAGAAGATTAAATTTGGAATTTAAATGTCTTTTTTTTGTGTCTAAAATACACCCTATCGCCAGTTTAGGAGGTACACAAACTAATGCAGACTGTAATAAATCATACCTTAGTAAAGATTATAATGTTGATCTTTTGTTTAAACGTTTTTACAGTAGTTTCAATTCAATTTGCCTCGACTATTTGTATTAATGATGTATTAAACTGCGGTACTTTTAGCTGGTGTGCCTAAACAATTGGCAACTGAGTGAATACTGATAGTTCAGCATCATGGCTAATGTTAGCAAAAAAAACTGACAGCGGGGTTGCATCTTCGCATGTTAATCTAGAAACGTCAGATACCATTTGTTGTCAGTTCAGGACATCCAAAAAACAAGTTAGCAGGCAAGAAATAAAACATTCGTCGCCAGTAGCAGGTATTTCCAAGCTTCTGCAAGACAAACTCCAAGTGGTCCCTTGAATTTTGAAACAGGCTAACGGACAGGATAGATGGTTAGCATAATGTTTCGGTCTAAGTTTGTTCAACCGACCTATCAATCATGATGCTCTTGTCCCCCATCCACGGAATAAGATGTTTTCCTTGCTCGTGGTAAAGAGCCCTTTCGTCGTCTGGAAACAGTTTGCAGGCATAGCCGAACACCAGCAGGTCGGCGTATTTATCACTGTCACTCACATCCTTCTTCACCGGTTTGTTGTTGTGGTCTTTCTTTGGCGCTCCGCGACGATACATCTCCAAGTTACTCTTAAAAAACTATTTAATTTGCAAGACAGACTACTAATTACGGTACAATGGTGGTTTTTTGAGAACCAAATAGCTTGCAGGTGGTCCAAATGTTACAATAATCCGTAGTGCTATAGCCCAAAACAAAATTCTACGTGCCCTCAGTCGCCATGTTGGAAAGCAAGTAAATGCATGTGTATCCGGTCCGGTCACTTACGACACTTTTCCTGCCGTATTAAACTTAACGTCGTGTAAAATATTTATACTTAAAATATGTATAATTTTTCTAGCCTTATATTTTTGTTATTGTTAAAAGAAGAAATTCTGTAAATGAGTCTTTTTGCAACAGTTTTTTTTTTTTTTTTTTTACGTCTGTTGAATGTGCTGGTGGTGAACTTTACACTGTGTTGTAACAGCGGAACTGAACTGAACTAACAAACCACATTACAATACATTTAAGGCTACATTTCAACATTCATCAGTAGCACATTTAGCATTATGGATCAAATGCAGGAGTATACTTAGGTTTAAAAATATTACCTATTACCTCAGAGTAAGATAATGTTAGTAAAAGGAGCTGAAGGGCAAAGTGTTATCTAACATAAATGTTAGATAAATAAATCTTTGGGTTAAATCAGTGGGTCTAACCAGCAGTGCAGTGTTCAAAATAATTCTAGGTATTATTATACATATTCTTTTAGCCAGTTTACCACATATAATGTGCAATGAATGTTGATAAAGTGCAGTATCACATACTGTGTAATGTGCAACTGTTAATATGTGCAGTATATGTTTTTAGAGGTGTCAGTTCATTTGTAATACAAGTGTATGCTGCTACCGACATTCTGGCATATTAAGAGGCAATAGATAGGCTACATTATGCACTGTGTGAGCAGTTCAACTGGAGTTAGTGGACTGCCATGTTGAAAACATCCTTCTTTTGTCTATCTTTAAGGCAGCATGGTGTTTCATGGCGGTGGGATTTTCTATATTAACATTCAGAAACTTGAAACATCAGCATTTCAAAGTAGAAAAGATGTACAGTAGGTGGGTAGAGAGGTGACGGAGTAATGAAAAAGGCTAATCAGCCTAAACTGGTACTTTTCCTGGGTATTGAGAGGCAGCAATGGGACCAAGTGCAAACTACAAGTTTTGGGTAAACCACTGAGTTTGATCTCCATTTATATTTTTAGACAGGTAAAAGAAGATTGATAGTGGAATAGTGGCCTTTTCAACATGCCTCTGTAATAATATCTTACACAAATCTGGCAGGACATATGGTGGAACTGAAGCAGTCACTGTCCACCGTTTTCTCTGATGAATGTAATGCAGCCAGAAATATTTAGGAATGAATAAAATACTGGAGAAGCCCGGGACGATGTTTCTCAGTATAATTTCAGGTGGATTTACTGTTTTCTTTTGCCATTCGGGACATACATTAACAATGTTTTCACTTTTTATTTATTCTTACGATATTATTTTTCCGCAGCCGCTCTCCCCGTGGGTATCAAACCTACATACAGTATCTGACCCACACAGTCGAAGGAGAGATGTGAGGGAGGAGAGGTTTGAATAAGTGCTCACATGCATAACAATCACACTTAATAGAGATGACTGAAGGAGAACTTCAAATGTACTGCATGTTATATACTTTCCAAAACACACAAAAAGAGTGAGAATAAAGTAATTTACTTTGATTATTAAAATGTACATTTATTTGTAGGATTTTTAAAACCTGCCACAAACAGGTTTCTGTTTCTGTTTCTTAGTAGGAATTACATGATGCTTGGAGATTCAGAGATTCATTACGGAGACCCATTAATTGGCCAATTTTGAAATAGAAAATTATGGAAGAAAATCAACACCTTTTAACTGACTATTGATTTGTTTCACTCTCCATTCTGGTTTGTTGTCTAAGTGACTGTGAGATGCACTTACACTCAAGGGTGAACCCAGATCAGCTGTCTGAACAGAGTGGCAGCCCTTAGCTAGAGTATAAAGCAGCATACTAAGTGTGTCACATGTTAAACCAAAGCAATGGCTACACTTCCATAAAGACTCTTGTTGTACCGCTTCAAAAAGCATATTAGCGACAAGGAAGACACTCGGGTTCTACTGAATTATGCACTTTTCTTGTCTTGGTTACATTTTCACAGTGTGTGTATAAATAATGAAAGTTGTGGGTGGGAGAGCTGTTTAATTTGTTCTTCTTGCTTAGAGAACCACACAAAGAGGCGAGATCATTATTGACATCACCCAAATTATGAGCATTACAGCAGTTTAAAAAATAATAATTTCTGTAGAAGCTAACTTGAAAGTCACCCACTTCATTCCTACAATCCTAGCACAAGAAGTCCTTAGACCTGACCTGTTTGGAGCTAGTTTTAGTCTAACAAATCTTAAAACTTAAAGAGAGATTTATTGAAAATCATTAAAGACATCAAAAGGTTTTTTTTGGGGCAAATTTACCAAAAACAATTCAACTACTTAATACCAATCAGGTGTATTTTACATTTATGTGGCATCAAACCATGTGGTGGATGAAAAATTCAACAGTAGCACAATTTGTATATGAGTCTGTATGAGAATCACTCAGATTAATAGGCTTCCTATGCATGCACACAAACAATAATTCTATTTAATGTCAAATTATGCATTATAGAAAATCTGAGTGGCCCATTAAGCCTAATGAAATACAGAGCTGAGCTGGTATATACTACAGTCACATGAAGGAGATGGAGCATATTTTCTTTGCAGCCTTTGCCACAAAGCTTTTATCTCTGTCCACTCTATTATTTACAACCCCTGACTGTGTTTTGTTAAAATGTGTCCATAGGTTCAGACTAACGCACTCATAAAAGTAAGACGTGGTATTCAGACAATGGTTTGTATACTGGAGACAGTTGTGTGTATTGTATACAATGTATCTTGGTGAAGTTTTAATTGTTGGTAAATATTCTCACCAGTATAACTAGAACATGACATACAGTATAGGAATATACTGTAGGTGAGTGTTGTCTGTCACATGGTTTCAATTGTACATTAATATGCAACACTTACTTGTGGACACTAATGCAGCATCATACTGTATATGCAACAAAATAAAAGATAAAATAATTTGAGTAAATTGGTGTCTTTGAGCTGTACAGTTTTTTTTAACAGAAACAGGAGTTGGGAAGGCATTCAATTAAAAGAAAAACTGCATATCTTTCCTCATTAAAATTCAAGTTCAGTAGTCATTATTATGCTGTAAGTGCAGTCGAAGTACATTTATAAAAGTAGACACGTATTTATTGGGCTTAACTCATAATTTGGCGTACTCATTAAAAGTGTTTTCACATTTGACAGGTTTGAAACCATGGAGTAACACAACTTTGCCCTAATTACCACTGATGATAAATACATCTTTTAAGTGGTTTTTTTTTCATAAGGGCTGGTACGTACGTCATGCTGGGCTTCCTTCATAGGCATCGTAACCCATTCTTACTCACTAGGTGATAATTAAATACCTTGAAAAGTTGTATTCACAGATGGCCAGGGAACCAACCATGAGAGTGAGAGAGCCATTTGGAGTTTAGCAGGCAGATGTTAAGCTAAGCAACAAAGGGGCTCTACCCTTGGTGGATAATTTATGCCTCTCTCCCTCTGTCTCGCTCTTTCTTTGCGCTTGCATCCCTATGTGTGGACTTGTGAAGAAGGTCAGATGATTACATCTAGATGGCCAAGACTTGAATACAATATTTCTGTTTTGGCAACAGAAAGGCTGCAGATTTTTGCATATTTAATGTAATGTAATGTAATATTTTAAATGCATTTCACTGTAATGGTGCTCATTACATCCACTCCTTGTATGTTCTCCTCTCTAATGTTAATGTTAATTTAGACATAAAGTTTTCAGCGACTTATTACATTGTTTGTCTACCTTTCAGACTGATTTGAAGGTAGGGAGACACCATTTAAGGTTTTGTTTCTTTATTTACTGGTTTATTTAGCAGGGACACTGCACATTAATAAACATAGCTGTAAATGTACAAGAGCTGGCCAAAAGACTATTTTTCATCTGTACCCTCTGGATATAGTCACCCTAAAATAGAATATATGATTGACATTTTAAAAGTTATTGAAATAATTTTTCACGCAGAGGAATAATAAAAGGATTATTGACTTATATAGTAAATTATATGTAGAAATATTCATGAGGTAGCAGAAACATCATCATTATCATCACTAATTAAAACATGCAACACATGAAACTGGAAATATTAATGTTCATTGTGTAAGACAATTTTGTGCTTCATTATGAGGAACAAATTACAGTACACCGACATAAAAAGTTACCCATACATAAATACCCAGCCACAGTGAAAGACATGCATGGAGGCACACAGTGAATGCCACAAAGTAGAATCAACAGCACAGGCAACTGAATAATGCAAGGAATGATTGATTTTTAATGATGACTGCTAATTAACAATTTCTTTGTGTAATTTCTAAATAAATACACTGTATCCAGTTCTCTAATGTATGCTGGGATACAGTCCCATTCTTGTGCAGCTTTAACATAACCTAGACTGACTAAAAGCAAAAATACTCTCCCATTCAGTCTACTGAATTTGTTTTGTTCTGTTTAGTGTCTTTTTTTCTTCCAAACTGACCTGTAGATACAGCTACAGTATTACACACTCATGTGTGTGTTACTTTTCATATTTTAGTTGGCCATAAAAGTTGTGAGAAGCAGTGAATGGTGCATTTATATGGCACCAAAGCAGTTTAGAATTTTCCTCTCATTCACACACACACACACACACACACACACACACACACACACACACACACACACACACACACACACACATGCACACACACACACAAACACATACATACACCACCAGGCAAGCACTTGCAAAGTGCTAACATTTATCCAATCAAACACTCACCACTTCAACATTTAGACTGGATTGCAGGTGGATCGAACCTCCTGTCTGATGATCATTCATTGACATCTGAAGCGGACCTCTGTATATATTTACACAGTGTGTTATATTGTTTCATAAAGTATTATAAGTCATTTACTCCATTTTTATTCTTGTTAAACCCTGTGCTACCAGTCAAAAGGAGCTATTATGGCAAGATTTCAGGATCAAGCCAAGTGCCTCTTCTTTATAGTCAGTCTACAGAGCCTCAGTAACAAGGCTTTGCTGTGAGTCCAGGCTGAGCTTTTAAAAATTCACATCTTTAAATATCTCAAATGGTCCAGACAAAAGATTGCATTGTCCATACTGTATTATCTATGTCTTACTAAAAAGAAAAACATGGGTCAGAAACGGAGCCATTACTTTGACTATTAAATATATAGAATTTATTATGAAACACCTGCTGTCTCGCAATATTTCCATCTCAAACAGCTCTTCCAGCATGATCTGAGTAGTGGATTTAGAGTAAGTGTTTAATACTTAATTCTTCTGAAGAATATATATAAACAATGGTATTAATGTCTCCTGAGTAACATTTTACAACCTAATAGGGAAGATGTCTCAGTAATCAGCTCTCAGAATTAGGGCATTAGACTGCAGCAACAATACGAAGAAACTTTGAATGCTGTTCATTCCATTCTTTGATCTTGCTGAATGGTTCTCTGAGAGGATTAAACTGTCATATTAGATAGATTCGCCTCTGTGGAGAATAATATAAATCTTCCAATTCCCCACAGTGAGATCCATAACCTTCTGCATCAAGCGACTGCATGGCAGCTTGAATGAAAAATGCAAATCTCTCTACAGTTAGACACTTTGTTTTTTCTTGTTATGTTTGGCACAGCATGTCAAACTTCACTCGGGTGACAGGAAAGAAAAATCTAAAGCTTTGCATAAAAAGTATATGAAATTCAAACTATTGTTGTAGCTATGTGCACCCACCGGCGTATTGAACACATTCTTATGACTAAGCATGGATGGTTTTACTGATACAGTGACCGGTGAAAGCCCAGTCAGCTCTTGTTATGTCTGACAACGCTGTTAGAAATGACCCTTTGACTCTCCTTATCACCTGCCTCATGCAGTATTACACATCCAGAAGAGAAGACATATCTCATGCGCTCTTCACGTCAAGGTTCATGCAATCAATCCAGGTGATCCCTTCCATGGGTGACAGGTTGGACAAGACATGAGCCAACAAGGACAAATGTCTTGCTGCTGCAGCTGTCGCTTTTATTTAGGAGCAAGACAAGTCAAGTTGGATTGTACTGCGGAGGGAAGTGGATTTATTGGGATTAGTCAGAGGCTTAATGGGACCCCTGGGCTCTTATCATTATTTCACACGGCGCCAATCCTTCCAGGTGGGGTTAAACAAAGTATGAAATTAATTTATGAATATTTATGGGCCCTTTAAATGAGGCCCTGCTAATCCATCAGGATTTTTTGTGAGAATGGTGTAGATGAGATATTTTGAGTTTGGCACCTAGGGCTGTTTATCTGCTTTGTTCACAATATCGAAGTGATTAATGCTGTGATTACGTCTTACCTAACACAGATTTTTAGCTTTTATTAGCCACCAAGGTGCTGTCATCAAGGTGTTTATGATTTGTCTTCAAGTGATTCAGGGCGTACATAAACACACAGAAATTCAAGCCAGTGTATGTGTGCGCAGGCACAAACTCACACATAATGAGAAGATGAAAAACACAAGATTGTAGAGAGGATGAATCACTATCTTGTAGCTTACTGTGTGTGTGCTGTTTTGTGTGCGTATCTGTGTTTATACAGTAAATCCAGTCCTCCATATACTTCTTATATTCCGTATTTCAGGAGAATTACATGCAGTCTGGCTGCAGGCATGAGACTGACATGAATTTCCAGTGATGAGTAATGGCTAGATAGATGTGAATTTGGCCATTGAGAGAAGCTACTTTAATATGTTCCCTATGTGATCTCTGTGGGGAGCAGGTTAATTTGGTTTAAAGGGACATTGAATGATGTCAGATTACCCAAATTACTCACAGAACATGTGTTTATTTGATGTGTTTGTTGGTATTGATCTTGTTTTATCAATCTCTTAATCAGAATATTCCTGCACAGACTGGACTATTGTTTCATTTTTCTGTAACTTTCTCTGTCTTTGTCTCTTTCTCCGAGTTCATGTCTTTCATCTCTAACTTTCTAACAGCTTAAAGCAGGACTTTTTATTCAGTTTTCCTATTGTTAAAAATTTTAATATATTAATAATTTCATAGAAGCTTCTGCCTCCTAATTGGGTCCTCAGACCTGCTTCCCTTTAATAAAGAATAAAATAATTGTTGAGACCCTTGTTGAGAGATTAAAAGAGCAATCATTTCCTTCAGGATGTCGGCGCTTTGAGTACCTGGCTCTAGGTTCATAATTATTAGGCCAGAATTACCAGTCTCCATAGTCAAAGTCCATCAGATACATCAGCTTAATAAACATCTACCTCAATCACACCAGACAGTATCTTAAACATGAACTTTGAAGTTTTTGTTTGGGACCTATCAAAACGTATTATTTTATAAACTATTTAAACTTAACATTTCAATAATCAATAGAAGCTTTCTTTCAGTAAATTGACCTTTCCCTGTGGCCTTTTCCCATGAATAATTGAAATGCTGTGTGACAGCAGCTCTCAGCAAGATTAAATTAGTGCAGAGTAAAGCCCATTTTATCCTGACCACTGTCTCAGAATATATAGATGCTTCCATGAAGCCCAGACTTGGCATTTCACTTACTGAGCTGCAGGTCCAAGATATTTAATCACAGGAAATATCGGTGACCGCATAGGAGACCAAACACCTCAGCTGACACTGATCACAGGACAGGCATCAGAGTAAAACTCTGGTCCATTTTGAATTAAAGTTGGATGAAAGTCATTTTTAGCCATTTTAGTGGGTAGAGATGGCAAATGTCAGTCTGTCAGTCTGTTGGTTGGTCACTCTGTCAGCTCACCACTTTGGTCCAATATCTCAACAGCTATTTTGCCATAAAAGTTTTTGCAAACGTTTCCAGCAGATGAAGCCTGCTGACTTTTCTGACAGCACCACCAGCAAGTCAAAGTTTCCACTTATGCTGTGTAATATCTCAACTTTTACTGGATGGAATGGCACATAATGTTGTCTTCATTTACTGTATGCTTTAGAGTGCCATCTCTTTATACTCTGAGTTATTGTTAAGATGTATTGATTGTTTCAAATAATTACCCCTGCAATATACAGTATAATCAATAAATCACAAGGTATAATTGGTTTTCAATTTTCAGTAAGAGGCCAACAGAATAGCAGAAATACAGCAATAAAGGAAATTAAACCTTCTGCTTCTGCAGCTTCTGCCAAAAAGCCTGACAGAGAAATAAATAGAGGCAGAGAGACAGACAGAAGACAGACAGAGAGACTCAAAAACTGATCTCCATACTGGGACAGCCAGCAGACAAATACTGGAGAAATTTGCTTCTTTTCAGGTGTGACTGAGTAATTCTGGGGGGAAATCACCGAAAACTGTGAGCCTTTCCCTTAGCAAATGATGAATAGGACCATTCACTGGCACTGACCAGGCTGTGGTCAGCGCCACTGCTCATTCTTCATCTTGGCCTGGTTGGAGTCTAATGGAATGGCAGCCTGGCAGTCTCTGACAGAGAGCACTGGAGGGCCGAACAGTAGCATATTTCAAATACTGGACATCACTGAGGATAATTCAATCATTCAGCTTACATCTTAATCAACATATAAGTAGTGGCAAAGCTAGACATCACAGCCTGCTGACTTGCTCAGACGGTCCTTGCTGTGGTGGTCACAAAATGGCAGCATTACTGCGGAGTGGGAAAGCAACTGCCTAACCAGCTTAAAAGGCAGTTCCTCTATTAGTTGTGACATATACAGTAGTTGGCTGGTAGTTAAACTGAGCCAAATGTGTTGAGTTCAGTGCTTTATTGTTGGTATTTGTTGTATTGACAAAGGCTCCTACAGAGGTACAACGCTTTAAAGGCCCTGGAGAACTTCAACCACATACTCTAAGTGATGGATCCTACAATAGCAGACCATCATCTGCTAAAGTTAGAACAATATTGCTTATTTCATACAAGAAATGTCTGCATTAGTGTTTGTGTTTATGCTCTTTTCACTAGTTTAAAATGGGTGAGGCTTTGGTGGAAAAAGGTGACAGCATGTATTTCTACACACCGATCAGAATTTTACATCATGTTGCCACGATTTTGGTGCTTAGTTAGTCATAATTAAGCAGTAGTGAGTGTCACAAAAAACCCAAATCCTTTTCAGCTGACACCAGAGCTGCATTAGTGGTGATCTAGAGAAATATTCATGGGGTGACATGGAGACTTTATGGGTAAATATGTTGATTTTATCACAAACAATCACATTTATATGGTGGCATTTAAAATCAATAAATTGTTTCATTTCTAAATCTTTAGATATTTTTTCCAAGTACATGTCTTTTTTCATTGAATTTATGGCTTAAATGTGGCCGTAACAGATCAATAAATTCATTTCTGTTATTTAATACATTATTTTTCAAATTGTTCAATTTTATAAGCATTTGGCAACAAACTGAGTGTTGCTATGGTTACCGTTCATTTTGTAGGTCTCTAGATCCGCCCCTGGTGTTAGTGGCATTTTTCACATTGATCAAAGACACTTGTCCATTCAATCCGCATTTTTCGCCTATATACCAAACTCTGATTAGCTTACTTTTTCTTCAACTGACGGAAACAGCTGTCAGCAGGCACAACACCAGACCTTTTTCGAATTTCTGAACAAATCTGAGATGTAGACGACACGCAAGAGGCTTTGTCAGGTAGCATGTGTGAAACAGCTGGAGTTCAGTGTTTCTTCAAAAGCAACTATTTTGCTGTAAACACTAAATACTTAAAGTCACACCCACCATAAGTAACCAAATAAATCAAAATAAAAAACCCCACTAGCTGGCCTTTTTCAGATGTCCATTAACACCTAAGGCTTGTTAATGGATTGAGGCAGTGTAAAGCCACAGAAGCTAGCAGCAATTGGACCTCATAAAATGGGCATCCTTGGAGGACACACAAAGACTACAAGAAACAGTCTCCTGCACAAACAACTCTAGATATCTACCTGTTGAAAGTGTCATGGAAAATGATTTATTGTCTTGCACTCACACTCTATTACACTGTTTGTATAAAGCAGCCAGCATATGGTGTCTCTGCACAGCTGCTGCTGTAGGGAATATTTAGCAGAAGAATTAATTCACCACTTTGGTTCAACTCTCTATGAGAGGCCTGAGAGCTGGTTTTGTACCTGAGTGTAAAAGATTCTAAATGGCAACTATCGAATGGCTGCAATGTATCTTTGCAAATTGATCATATATGAGCTGTAATGAGGTCCCTGTTCAGAGCTAACCAATTGGAAGCCAATTGCTCTGTGTCCAGTGTGTTCTTATCCTTTTTGTTTTCATCCTATAAATTAAATTTAAGCTTGTTTTCTCTGGATAATTTATTACACAATGTGTCTCTTTCAAACCCAAGTCTGTTCAGCACACATGCTTTGTTATACATGATCATGCCTTTAGATGGTTGCTGTAATTTGTTATTCTCCAAAATTGATTTGACCAGGGACCATGGATTGATGTCTTTATCCATTCACTTGTTTGTCCATCCGTCACATGCATTAAACAGATATCACTGATTGGATTTTGATTAATCTAGGGGGTTTGGCTGGCCCTTTCAAGAATATACTGACTGACCACAAGGCATGAAAGATGAATAATGAACAATTTGTAGCAGGTAAAGGTACTCTGTGGAGTTTTCTTGTAAAGAAAAATTATGTGACCATTCAGTGTACTCACCAGCATTGTATCCTTGATATCTAACAGATGTGTACAGATGCCTTTCCTTCCTCATAACGAATTGCAAGAAGTTTAAAACCTGCACTGTTTCCATTTCATCAACATTCTTCTTCTGCTCATTAGTGTGTTTCTTGGCATTTTACCACCACTTCTAGATAAAGGGAATAGCGTGACAACTGTGCATTGTGTCACACGCATGTGCATGCACAGGCATTTGCATAAAGGTGATCCACTCATGAAAATTGCTACTGTAGAGTTCAAAAACTCCAAAGGGTACTTTTGAAGGTATCCTGTGGAATTGTTTTAATAATGGTGGGTTATGTGATACTTATTTGTGCTGACTACAGAGGTTGTAATGCTTGTCAACAGTGGCAGTAATGTCTTATAAAAGGTTTTAATCTGTCAATAAAAGGAGAAAAACTGCAAGCTGACTGAACAAAACAGGTTTTAAAAAAAAAAAACTGCTAAGGTGTTTTGGTTAGAACTAGAACTAGTTTAACTAGAACTTTTTAAATTACATGTTGGAACATGTTTATTTGTGTCTTTGTGAAAGTGGTTAGCATTATACTTGTTTTGCTTCTGTTCTATCAGCTCTGATCGGCACAGATGATACATATATGAAAATGATCAAACCTCCATCTCCACTCATTTTATCCTTTTTCTTCTCTTTTTCCTTCCCCAGCAGTCTGTGAGAAAATTATCACTTGTGTGGATTGGTACAGGATACTGAAAGGTGCCGTATAGACAGGCCAGTCATGAGGATATGATTCAACCACAGTCCACCTGGGCTGGAAAAGGGTTGCACAGAGGAGGGGAGAAGGACTTGAGAAGAAGGAAAAGAAAGGAGAGGAGAGGAGGGAAGAGGAGAGGATAGGAGAGAAATAACGGCGTTAGTGCAAGTCCCCAGGCTCTGTCTGGACCCACAGGCAACAGAAGCAGCATCTGCTCAGGGCTACAGGAGATGGAGGGAGCAGCTAGATTTTTCTGCATCATCTATCTCATACAGTAGGGATTATGACATATACACAAACGCTATTTGCTGTATGCGTGAAAAAGCACCTCACCAATTAGCACTGGATTGGCATTACGGACATTCCACTGACTGAGTAAAATATCTTATTTCTTTTTGAAGAAATAGAAGGTACCATTACCTGTTTTAGTTTCATTGTGATAAACTGTAGATAGGTGAAGTGTGCACATATAATGAGTGTGCAAACAGTGGAAATACTGTAATCACTACTGCCTACAGGGAGTCAATCAGTCAGCAAATCCTGAGCCTAGCATAAGCAGCAATAGCCGAATTAATCACCTGGAGTATATAGTATGGTCTGCATTTCCCGTTTGTCATTTGTCAACATGACACAGAGAAAACAAGACTTGCGGTGATGATTAAGCACACTGTTTGACACCTAATAAGTCTGAGATCTGACAGATGGTCCAGAGAGTGGGCAGAAAGAGAAAAGGTTTGCCAGCCATGTTTTGTGGCTGTTAATAAGGTTTTTCTGTGCTCTACTCATATCAAAGAAGAGGTGTATTTAGGATGAGATTAAAACAAGTTATTCTTTCTCAAACTCTAGATGATGTTGGATGAATGTTGCCCACATGGTGCCATGTCAATATCCATTCTCTTCCCATTTCAGTTGTTACCTTTTGCTGTAAATTCTCTAACAACATGATGACATATGGTGACAGATATGTACCTATTAAGGAGTCAACCTGGGCTCAAAACTTTGTACTCATGCCAAATGAATTAAAGAAAGACTGTCTTTGAAAGGAAACATTCTACAGTGTTGCGAGCGCTTTGTGAGACAAATAGGTCTCTTGTGCTGTGTTTGTGGCACCTGTTGTCCTGTCCCTCATTGTTGCATTTTTATGATCTGCCCTGCGGCTAGACATGGCAGCAACCCCCCACAGACGCTGATTTATAAGTCAATGTATTCCTTCTGTAGTCAATAATGCATTTTTGGCAGGCACACCTCTCATTACTGGAGAGCAGAGTTTTAATTTGTTTTGATGGTGTAATTAAGTCTCATAAATAGCTAAATCCAAGCCATGCATTATGGAAATGTAATATACAGCTACCTATATTCTATTTGTTTGGAGGAAAAATAAAAGTATTAAGATATTACAAAGTTGAATGATACAGTATACTATTTTACTTAGCCTATAAATGAGCAGAGAGAGCAGGGGTGTTCATTTCTTTCAATCTTACAGCTTTGTTGCTATCATTTTACATTTGTGAAGTGCACACAAATCTGTGGGGTCGTGAGATTATGAATGGGAGAAGAAAAAGAGCGTTTCGCTGAGCCAAAAAGATTGGAAACAACTGGGTTAATGTGTTTTATTTAAAATCTTCATCCAAAAAATAACTAGTAACTAGTAACTGTTAAATAAATGCAGTAGTACAGTAAAATATTTCCCTCAGAAGTAGAAGGAATAATATCATAAAAATGGAAATACTCAAGTAAAGTACCGAAAAATTCTTCACTTGTACGCTATTGATAGTTCATTTGCATTGTGATCTCATTCTTAAGAATTCATGATTTCATGATACATGTTCCAAGTGTACTGCTATGTATGAATATATTATATATATATATATATATATATATATATATATACATACATACACACACATAGGAATTTAGTGTTTTAGTGCTTTCACTGTTCTATCGTAAACAAGTTTTCACCACAGAATAAGACCAGGAGAGTTTCACAAGCTTGTACAACCAATTTTCACAGAAAAGTCCACAGTCAGGAGGACTTTAGAGAGAATACAAACAGTTAGCTCTCATCCTGGCAAAATGAAACAGTTTTGCTGCTCTCTGCAACTCATGAGCTGTAGTAGCGCTGCTTTGAGACTTTGTAAGTGAGGCATTGGTTACTGATCCCATACAAAGCTCCCATCTCCTCGCTCATTTGGCTGATTAGCA
This sequence comes from Dicentrarchus labrax, assembly GCF_905237075.1. Taxonomy (NCBI): domain Eukaryota; kingdom Metazoa; phylum Chordata; class Actinopteri; family Moronidae; genus Dicentrarchus; species Dicentrarchus labrax. The sequence goes on along the minus strand of NW_026136710.1, from coordinate 14,994,290 downwards.
TGCTCTCACCCACTGCTGTAGTGTCCTATCTCAGCATATCTGGTCTGCACAGCGTTGCGCCTCACAAGAGCCAAGAGATTTGGCTCCTACAGAGAGAGTTAGTTAAAGCCTCTTGGTGGATAATAAGGGAACTGGTCCCAGGTCTATCCGGGTGCATGATCCCATAAAGTAGAACATTTAGACAGGATAAACATGGGCTAAACTTGTACCATGTCACCCTGCCTGCTGCTGAGCATCTTGTGCATTATAGTTTAATGGTCCAGTGTGTAAGATTTAGTGGCAACTAGCACTGTAGTTGCAGTTTGGAACTCACTCATTTCACCCTCACTTTCTAACCTTGAGGTAGAAACCACAGTGGCCGCTGAACGCAGCAAAAATGCAAGCGGACCTATCTAGAGCCAGTTTATGGGTTGTCCATTCCGGGCTATTATAGAAACAACTTACCCTCCACGGAAGGCAACCTGCAGTGTCTATAGATAAAAAGACACATTCTACACACAATTCTTATATGCAGGTGATTATACACTAATGAAAACATACCTATGGATATTATACTCCATTTCTGACAATAGATTCTCCTAAATGTTACACTGGACCTTCGTATAGAGCTCACCATGATACATTTGTATTTAACAGTTGGATTTAATATGCAGCTCATGCATTTGGAATCCATAGATGTTTAAACACAAAAGTTTTATCTTAACACAAAAGTTAAGAACTTTGGAGGAATTCATCAATATTTTCTTTCCAAACTTCCCTAAACAATGCTGTTTTTAGCTTGACCATGTATACACAGTGGATTGTGTGTGAGGGATCATATTGTGACATCATTTAACAGGTAGCTGTGTATAAGGTGATTTATATATAAGTATAGATAGAGAGCGAGGTGTTGAATGTTATAAATTGAGTATTCTGTGACCTAAATGAATAAACCACAAATAACAAATGTGGGTGGAATGACTTCTTAACTTTAAAAACTGTGATTCATTGTAGGTATGATTAGATAAATGTGTCACTCAGTGTGACTCACTTAAGATCACATCATGAGCAACTTTCATAAAATGCAAATGTACACATAGGCCTGTGTAACACAAGCATAATTGCATGCTGAGTGTTATGCTGTTTCCATGGTAACAGCCTCTGCAAAGTTTCTGACATTTCAGTCCCTTCGTTCCTAATCTGGCAAGGATGCGTGGACATGCTTTCATTTACGCAGCTCCGACACACACATTCTTCTACCTGACAAAGCTGTTAGAAAGTCAGATCAGTTTTTTACTACTGCTTTTTATGATTTAGATTCAGAGTTTGAACACACACACATTCAAAACAGTCTGTTCAATAGCATATTAAAGAAGCTTCCTCTGGGGTTCTTCTTTGATAATTACCTAATTAGCCTCATGTTAAACCCTCTCTTCTTAACCACATATCTACACTTGCTTTTTAAAATTGCTCAACATCTGTGTGTGAATTCTGGGATTCATTCATTCGATTCACGTGACGTCACTGTAGCTTTGCGCCGCCATCTTTACAACCGACTCGGGCCGATCGGGCCATAGTCAGTACTGTTCTCCACACAGTTTTTTTTTAGTGTGAGAGCTCAAAGACCAGTTGCACATTTTGATTTGTTATTTGTTATCATGTAGGGCGGCTAATTAAACATGATGCCTGGAATGCAATAGAATGTGTTACGTTTTTATGCGTCGGATGGGGGGGGGAGGGGTACGCGAGCCGAGTCAGCATGGTGGGAAAAAGAAGTGGGAAAAGAGTGCTCACTAGCAGCACTGACATCAACAATGATCAGAGTAATCCACCACAAACTGTTCCCATAAAGTCACAATCGCTTCGTTTCCCTTCCCTTCATGTTCTTTCAATGAGTATAAATCATGGACTGTATAAAATAGGTATAATCACATCTGACATTAAAGAACATTATCCAGATTAATGACAGCTAGCTGTGAGCTGAGTGACACTAAGATGATTGGTAGCTTGTTAGCTGTTAGCCACTTAGCCCTGCTCACGCTGTCTCACTGCACGGTAACTACTACTGTAAACACAAGACAGGGACAATGGCGACGAGCGAGCCAGCGAAATTCAAAGGTAGCGCTTTCAAACTGGAATACCGACACTACTTCTCGCTGACTGAAGTTAAAGGCATGAATGTTTATGTAACAGGCACGCTATGCCCAGGAAAAAAGACTTTATCCACGTCTGCCTCAAGTATATAACTATAACTAATAACTTTTTTAAAGTAAGATGCCCAACACTGCTTAGCTAACAACTCCCTACCTAGTCAGAGTAAACTACCACCAAAATCATACAGTTGAATTTTTTTTATATAATACTTACATTTCCCATGATTAAATATAAATCCTTGGTGGCCAGGTGCAGCACTTTCACGTCTTTCACCCATCCAGCCACAGCATACTGATAAGCATCGGTACTCTTGAAAGCCTTCAAGCTATCCCCACTGTACGGGGAGGGGTTATCCACAAGATAAATGTATATATCATGGAAAGCCAATTGGGGCAAGCCTGGGGCAGATAATAAGGGACAAAAGAAAACTGGGGGTAACAAATAAGGATCAGAGTCTAAAATTGAAATTTTCTCCAGATATCTCCGTCTCTCTTTCTCTCATTCAAATGGGCAGTGTGGGCGGCCATACTGGGCGAGATCGGTCGTCAATATGGCGGCGTTCTATTTGATAGTGACGTAGGTGGCATCTATGAATAAGAAGAGCCCCCTGACCTTAACAATGAATAAATGATACAAGGCAGTAGTTTAGAAAAAGAGCAGGCTAACAAAAATGCCATTTTTAATGGCAGTCCTACTGTAGCGTTCACATTTTGATGCTCAGATGATGCGTTAAGCCATGATTTGTGTGTACTTGAAGAATGCAACTACTGCTACACTGAGAGTAGCTTCTGACAATCTAATTAGGATACTGGTTTCTGACCTGTCAATTGTTGCACCTGGGGATCCAAGTTGTCAATAGATGTAGACTCCATAGGGAGCAGCCATTACTATTGGTTATCATCCTCAGGCCCCCTTGCTTGGCTGCATACTGTAACTCACTAGTTCCTATGAATGAACAGAAAGTTGGCTCAAGGCAGTACAAGAAAAATGATGGTGGTCAGCTGATGTAAAGGTCTGACTTCAAGCCACAGTAGAGAACAGTGGTAGCCTCCATGCAGTTTCCACATATAGACAAACATGCATGACTCTCCTGGTTCCCTGCTGATGGAGGGGCACTATGCCAACCGTTGTTCATCAACGGGGGCTCAACCAGCCCTGTCAAAACCATCAGAACCAATTGCTTGTCAAATAGCCTTCCAGAGCATCTCTTTAATGAGCTTCTGTAAAAGGCACCCTAGCATGCAAGTTGTAGAGCATTGTTATAACTTTACTTTTAAATAAATATAGATATCTCATTGTCTCGTGAATACAAAATGGAAAGATGACTTTGTTTTCAAGTGTGCAAAATCGAACTGCAAGAATAAACTGCAGCTGAAAGCAGTTATTGATTGTGTATTCACTCGTCTGTGCTAAAAAAAAGGAAAATGTGCGCAGCATGGGTTGTCTGTTTTGTAGAGGGAGAGTATTAAGTTGTGATGATGCATTGTTTTGTAGTTTCTAGCTGTTCTGCTTTCCTTGTAAGTCCATGCTGATTATTGCTGCTTGTCAGTGCTGGAACATGTCTTCACATATCTGACAGTACAGAACAATGCAAATTTTCTGCTGGCATAATAAAACATTTATAAATGGATGCCTGAGATGGTTCAGAAACTGGGTCAGACTGGCTCTCTCAGAAAAAGAACTGATGCCATACTGTCAGTTATATCACTGTGAGTTAATGGTGACTAGTCGATAGCCAGACTTGTTTGTGACTGGCTGACCAGTGTCTAAAGTAAATTTCAGGATACCTTTATCGCTCCACACAAACATTGCCATTGCCTCACTATATAATTAGTTAGATTACTTTTTTACAGAATCAAAGACACACACACACACACACACACACACACACACACACACACACACACACACACAAGGCGAGTGATGATAGGTATATAAATGAAATCTCTTCAGTAGATTTAAAAATATAGCCAGGAAATTTTCTAGTTTTCAATTTGGGAGAGGTTTAGCAGGAGTTACTTCTGAGTGTATTTGATGTTTGAAAGAAACATTATGAAAAGGAATGCAGGTGTCATTTCAATGTCCAAATGAAAGCCATATGATATGAGTTCAAAGGAGGCAGATCACCATTTCCTAATCTGTCTTTCAATCTTTCAAGGTACTAACCTTTGAAAAATGTACCTCCCACTTTTTATCGTAGCTGAACTTGCAGCTCATCCATGGAGCCGGGTCCCTAATTTCCATAGAATTTCTCAAGAGCTCCTGCCTCGCTCTGTTTCACAGGAAAAGCCCCTTCATTAGGATACAAATGCACCCACCCATGCTTGTCTCAAATGGATGCTCACAGACACATTTTCTAAATATTCATGTCACTGGCAGCCCCATATAAACCAGCACTGCTAACTTTACGCTCTGCGCTACCTCTAAACCCCTTAACCCCGTCTGCACAACTACTAAATCCCATAACCCCTGCCAATCTATACTTGATGGCAAAATGTAAACAGCTACCCCCCATCACTGTAATTGGAAAAGGAGGGAAAAGGGAGGCATAAGTGAGAGGCGCAGCTGGAGAGCAGCACCCCCTGGGCTCACCTCCCTATGAAGCCAGAAGATAAAATAAGCATCTTGTTTAATAGTACATGGTATTAAAGCAGAACTCCCTCTGTGACGAGGCCTGGTGGCAGCCCCAAGTGAGGCTCACAGAGTCGGTGGTTTGCCCCTGAGAGCAGCAATTATTGTTAGTTTTGGAATAAAAAACACAGTTAAGACTTACAGGTTAAGTGTTAATGTGTCTTTGACTGGGATTTAATGTTCAGAAGCAGTGATGTTACTCAGTGAAATTACCCAACTGGAATATTTCCTTCACATGTTTAGTGATGAATAATTCACTCATGAGGCAATGAAAAGTTTGCTTTCTGTATTAATGTTTAAAGAAATCTTGCACTGTTTGATGTAAAGGAAAACATTAAAACTAAAAGTAGCATCAACACAATCTATACATCCATCTCCATCCCAACTGAACAAAATCTGTCTACGGTTGACGGCATTGCAATGTTGAAGGAATCTAGAAGTCAAACAGTCTATACACTGCCTGGAACACATACCGTAAGATGCAGAGCTTCAACCACTGCAATGCAGTGAAGTCTCACAAGAAGTTTGCTACTCAAGCAAATCCATACTCGACTCTGAAAACTTTTCATTGGGTAACCGTACGGTTCCCATAGGGTTACAGGCTGTCCACAGCAGCCACATTTTTCAGTTGCAGTTTTCAATCAACATGGTGGTCTGTACAAGCATGTAACGGCTGATGTTTCACTCAAGCTGTACGTACTGTCACCCTAAACTACCATTCAGTATGTAAATAAATAGCAACAAATGCAGGACAGGGTTAATTTCATTAGGCTACATTACTTAGGTTACCTACATTAGTTAATGGGCAACAGCTGCTTCATCATGCTTCAGGATCACTGGCTCATTCACCAGCTGTTTGGCTACCAGCAGATTGGTAATTTTCATGCAGGTGTACAGCATAGCCATTATAACATGTCACTCACTATAACTCATGCCAACTCTGTTTGCCACTGCTTCCTCTACCACCACAACCTCCTTCATAGTTTCTGGTATTGTTTTTTTTTTATTAAAGTGGGATTAGTTATGCTAGCAGAATCCCTGATGTTCTTTGAGAGCTCCCTCCTAAAGAAGAGTCTTTTTCATTCAGTTTAAACCATGTATGCTTAATGTCTCAACTTACACCGATCAGACATAACATTATGACCACCTGGGCACCCTGGCCACTCATGACCCTGTCACTGGTTCACCTCTTTTCCTTCCTTGGACCACTTTTGATAGGTGCAGACCGGGATCACCCCACAAGAGCTGCAGTTTTGAAGATGCCCTGATCCAGTCATCTAGCCATCACAATTTGGCCCTTGTCAAAGTTGCTCAAATCCTCACGCTGCCCATTTTTCCTGCTTTTAACACATCAACTTTGAGGTCAAAATGATCACTTGCTGCCTTATAAATCCCACCCACTGACAGGTGCCATGATAACCAGATAATCAGTGTTATTCACATCACCTGTCAGTGCTCATAATGTTATGGCTGATCTGCGTAAGTGACTAAACATCAGTTAAGACAATAGCAGATCCATCATGTGATTTTGTCATGGTTAATCAAAATAGCCTTCTGTGTAGATCTGTGAAATCAAAATGCTGATGTCTTCACTTTCATAAGTTAACATGGAACTTGAGGCTCAACAGTATCGTTAATAGAGCTGGGGAAGCCTTTGCACGCACTTTTTTTCAACTCATGTTGAATATGTTGTGCTGAACATGCTGTTCAGTATTGCTTAAACTGCAAGTCCTTTGTTGTGTTGTCATAAGCTGTTTCATATGGTACAGGATGTTTGTATACAGGTTGGCACATACAGCACAGGATTTGTTGGCACATAAAGTGCTTTTGAAAAGAGACCAGAACATATGGCTGGCTAAATCTTTTATGTTTAGGTTTCCTATAAACAATACCTTCAGTCACTGAGAAAAAAAAAAGGTTCATGTCAAATATTGTTGATACAAGTAGTCCTATTATGGTGTCAACCTTGCTTTTTTAATAATAGGTTGAGTCGTCATTGTCTTCCGCAGGATATTCAAAAGTTACGTAGTTTGATGTGTACAAGGCAAATGACTCATGCCTTTATTTCCTTTAAGTTTGAATAATACACATCCTAGATCTTGATTGTTTGTTGCATACAATGTTGACTTGTTGGCCTGATTTTTCTTATTGTTCTCACTTAAAGTATAGTCAAATATTTGACGAGAGCATTCAAGCCTTCATCTGTCAATGAGCTGCAAGTCAGTTGTTGGTTGGATCCAGTAATATTGATGTCCTTGCCTCCCACCGGGGGGATGTTGGTGTATTAGTTTGAAAACTGCAACAGCATCAGCATTCAAACATGGTTTACTTGCTTTCTGGATGATTTTTACAAAATGGCTCCAGTGGCCACTCTGGGCAATAAAAGTCAATACTTGTACAAAAGTAGCACAAATAGTTTCAGTTTTTGGCTTCAAAATGAGACAGCATGTGTCTCATTAAAAATTCAGACCATAAACTTTCCCTGGGTATAGACATAGACAGGTTACAGCAGTATCGTGCATGTTAAACGCAAACTATGGTTTACACAGCATACACACAGTCATGTTTTCATGCATTTAAATTAGCTATTGTCTTCCTCATCCCAGCTTCCTAAATGTACACACAACTATGAAAGTGGTTTGCTTGGCTTGTCAGCTTCTTTTGCCTTTTAGCAACATGTAATTATCTGCCTTGTTTTAGCCGCTGCCGTTAATGTCCACAGAACATCTGCGGAGGAACAGTTAGAAACCGAGGGTTATAAGGCTACAATTACCTGTAATTATGCTTTTCCCTTAAACAAATCACTGTTGTTGATTTCAAAGTAAGAATGAAGACTTAACTTTAAAAAAAAGCCCATATGAAACTCACAGTAGCAGTTTTGCTTCATTTCGTTGTATTGTTGAAGTCACTGCTAATAACACCTACGATCTCCTTGAAATAAACATTAATTTAAGTAGGCCTATGAAAGATAAAAAAAAACAAAAACATACATACATAGAAAATTAAAGTTTTTGTAATGGATGTGTCTGGATAAACATATTCACAACCAAAAATGCCATATTTTGGTTGTGAATATGTTTATCCAGTTTATCCAGACAAACTCTCTCCTACAGGTTTCAATGTTTATCATACACTACTATACAAAGTACTGGGCAGAATGATTCTGACAATTCTGTTATTCATCAGTGCTTTGTCTCTTATAGCAAACATCAACAACCCACTCATAAATCAAATGTATCAAGTGCATACTGACAGATTCAGCTTAGTTTTATTGCACTTTTCCTCAGTGCTTAAATAGAATTAATATGTAATGTGGAAATAAAACAGAGCAGCCTCAAAAACAAACCTGACCCTTCAAAAACTCAAAAATCTTCCATCCAAGGCAACAAAGACTCCTGCCAGAGGGGAGCTATTCAAAGGCTATGATCAGGATGTGGAAAGAACCTTTTTAACTGTTTGTCGTTTGTAGAATGAGCTGGTGGTATATTGTTTTGGAGCAGGTACTGAGTATGAGGCAGGGATAAATACGAAGGACAAATAAAATCTGGCGTTATTTTGCCTCCTAAATGAAAACTATAGTTTACGCAGCGTTAACTCAGTCATATTTTCATGAATTTAAATGTGTGAGCTTGGCAGTGTTGACAGGATGGGAAGCTGGTGAGGCATCATGTCATTGTCACTGTACTAGCAAATCCTACTGGTTTGTTACAGTGCCTTGGAGCACGGTGGCATCTGTGGGGGAAAGTGTGACTTTTACTACTCAGATATAAAAGTATTAATATTTTTGCTCTGGCTTACATTCAAGACCTCTTAAATCCAGGCCATAGGTGGAAAAAGCATGTGAAAGTGAACGCAGTTGGTGACTCCATAACAACAACAAAGACTGTGGTATATGACTAATCCATTTTAAAAAAGGGAAAAAAACAGAAAAAATACAGATGCTTGACTAGACCAGTAGTAGGTTCCATCCCAGTGGCCCATTCATTTTTGGGAAACAGCATTCAGAAGTAATAAGCTCTCATCTTTTCATGGGATGGAGCATATGACCTCAGACTGGTTAAAGTAACAGAAGGAGCATGGCAGCATTTCTGCCAATGGTGAAGTGTAAGGTGGTATGGCCAAACCAAGGCTGAGATTATTAGCACTTTGTGAACAGCAAAAATGATTTACAACAACACAAAATATTTGAGGATGCTTACATAATTGGTACTTAATTGATCATTATAAATGGAACACATGTACACCCAACACCTAATGGCTGAATTTGAGGACTAGCTAGAATGCTCATGGTGGATCATCCAGCCATGACTTCTACCTTCAGTGAGGCAGGTACAGTCTGAAATCTTTGAAAATCCCAGCTAAAAACCTCTGCTATGACAGCTGTGTGCTCATTCTCCAAGCCCCCCAAAAATAAATGATTTAAGAAGTGCAATGGGACAGGAGAAGCTGAGTGGATTGGTCATATTATCTATTAAGAATGAACAACCAAAATAAATAACTATCACTCCACAGGACAAAGTCAAAAAACACATTGCATTTCATTACAATGGATGCATTGGAGTGTGCAGGTGGTTGCCTTTTATAATTGGTACTCTGTCGTATGCATAGGCCACAAAGTGCCCATCTATTGAAAGGGAAATATTAATGGTTTGGACAAAAGGCCCAGTGGAGCGGTTTGCTATTGAGTCTTGCATGATCTTGCTCCACAACTGATTCTTTCTTCAATATGGCAAAAGCACCACACTGCAACTGTGAGTAACAACAGTAAGTGACCAACTAACACAATGGCACGCAGAGAAGCAGAACCCTTGTACCCTGAGCCCTCACTTTCAGTCTCCAGACTCAGTAGGCTACAACACAACAAGCCAGCAAAGCCTTATTCTGCCTATCACAGTATCCCGTTGGCTTACGAGAAAACCTGGATATGGGGAAGGCAAAGCTGAACTGTCAAACACAAAACAAAGCTGAAGCAAAATAATGGCCAAAAACATAGGTTTGGACAAAACAGCCAGGGAGATCACCTGCAAACACGAGGAAATAATTAGCTTAGGCTAATTTATAAATTACCTTTGGCTGGCATTTAACTATTGGGCTTACCATCAAGCAAACTATAAAAGTGTTAAAATCCCTTCCACAACTGAAGTGTAAAATCATTATCCACCACTTCAGAGATCCAATCTTGGAATGTGTAATACATGGTGGTATTCTGTGCCAGCAAAAGTCTGGCACGGCTTTCTGCTTATTTCTGGATAGAGGGACATGAAGCAACAGTTAATTCCCAAGGTATGTTTTTAATTGTTAAAAACAAGCAAAAGCACTTGGTACTATTAACAGGTTACCTCTATTAATTTAACTGTAGTTCTTCTGTAGACATTTCTTTAATTAAAAAACAAAACAAAAATATATACCATGGGGAATTACATTTAAAAGTAACTGCACAAGGAAAATAATTGTATCAGGAAAATAATAAAGAAACACTGATACATTGATAATAATTATAAAAGTAAGGTCAAATAAAAAAAATTGTAAAAGCCACTGAGCATTGAATATCACCTTTTGAATAAAAGTAAGTTTTAAACCAAGACTTAACACAGATAAGGATGAGGACTACTCCTGAAGGCTATTCCATAGAGTGGAGTAACATATTTAGTTTTGACTGTGGACAGTAGTATGGTCAGCAGTTTAGTGAGCATAGTGCTTTAAAAATCCAAAACACCTAAACCATTGAGGCAAAATACAATAAATGTGATATATTTTCCTTATTTTAGTGTGTTGGATGACTGCTGCATTTTGAAGTTGCTACTGGACTTCTTGCTGAGAGAGGAGTGCAGATATTTAAAGAAGTCTTGTTCAGAGATGATGAAGGCATGAATAACTCCCTCATAATCTAATTTCTTAGCTGAGAAAAATATAAGGAAGTTTTAGTAGAGGACTTTACATTACTTGCTAGACTAACAAGGGAATGACTACCACTGTGAGCAGGTTTTGGAAGCCAAAACATGATGACCTCATTTTTACAATTATTATGAGTCGTGAAGTTTTGTGACATCCAGTGCTTAATGTTTACTAGACAATTCTCATATGTTTTAAACACATCAGAATTGGTAGGATTTATAGGTACAGCTGTGTATCATCAGCATAAGTGTGGAAGAAAACTGTATCATTCCTAAATGTAAGTCATAGGAGGAGCAAAGACAGAGAAAATAATTAGAAGGCCCAGTATGGGGCCTTGTGGATTGTCACAATTCAGAAATCTTGAAAATAAGACAATTATATTTGAAAACTATCTGTATGAAAGAATAAAAAAGTATGCAGTGTTCCCACAAGACAGTTGGTGGTACATCTTGTTTATATCAGTATAGATCAATTGCAAATATAGATTTATCACACACAGAACTATTATTACTAATTCAATGCAGGAAATTACACTCTGCAGTCACATGTACTTACAGTGTTACACAGGCAGTTGTTTAATCCATGAATGCAATACTTTTTGTCAATATGAGCCCTTTTCACATCATTGACACGTCAGTATAATTTTACAGGGCAAACACTGCAACCGAGAGATAAAGTAGCTTTCAGTTGAGGCTCAGACAGCAAGACTTACGAGAGTGGCCTCATACTCTTTGTATAATGATTTTTTCATTCAGTCTGTCAGCTTAGAAAAGCCCTTTAAAAAAGCTTCCCTTTAAACATTTTTTTTTCTATAACTACTGATAGTATTCCTGTCTTTTTTTTTTTTTTTAGGAGAATATCTTTTTTGTCTTTTCGTCTTTGTATGGGCGGGGTGCCAGAAGGATGTGTTTCTCTGAGGCCTTGTGTTCCGATCTACAGTATAGGGCTATAGACTAAATATAGATTTTAATTTAGTTCTAGTTAAAATTCAAATAATTTAACTGAGATCTTAGTGTGTAACTTTTAAGATTTGTCAACATAAACTTTGTCACATTTAACATTTTATATCATATTGTCAAAAACCAAATGTCTCAAAATCAAGAAGCAGGGGGAAATAATCCAGAGTCTCCTGACCTAGGATAGATTCTTGCAGTGCTACTTACTGGTAGTTCCAGTGTTACACTGCGACACTGAAATGTTAAATAAGGGGCAAAAACTAGGCTCAGGATAGTCTTAATACATTTGAAATTTATAGCATTTGTTATATATATTTATGGATAAGTGTTGCTGGCTAACAGAATGCTTTGATTAGTCTCTAAGTAATTAAAACGTCATACCAACTAGACTGGATCTCATAACTCTGAAATGAAGAGGATTTATCTTTCACTCTCATTGGTCTACCACCCCCATCTTTTCTCAAGGTCTGTATCCTCTGAAGCTTTTTACTAATAAACACTCGAGAATGCAATAAAGCCTGGAACAGGAAATGGATGAAAAGCAGGGAGAGGGGGATTGTGCTATATCGCTAAGGGAGCTGTGAAAACAGACAGAGAAACAGGAAGAGAAAGATGAAACAGAGAGTACAACTGGAAGACTGGAAAAAAGTGTTTTGACCTCAAAGTTATGTACAGTACAGCACCACATTGTCTGAATGTGATGGTGAAAACACACACACCCAGCAGCTCAAACACAGAAACCTTGTGTAACGCCAGTATCAAGCCATCTCACCTCAAAGACCACTGCAAATGCATTTTTGTTGCAGTTCAATGCATGACCTTGAGAATAATATTTTATCACTCATAGAGGGCACAAGAAAAAGAACTTGACACAAGTGTAAACAATTTTGTGAATTTTAAAATACAAACTTTGAGTTTGCTATATCTGGTATATGTTTAAGACCCTTCAGCATGTTTGTCAATGCCTACATTTTTACTTTAATGCATATGTACCAAGAGACAATGTCAATCTGGTGTTCCCAAGGACTTAGGAACCAAAAGCCGGTGCTTCTGGTCATTTATCATTCTGGCTGTTATCTTTTCTTTCTATTGTTCCAATCTCTCTCTCTCTCTCTCTCTCTCTCTCTCTCTCTCTCTCTCTCTCTCTCTCTCTCTCTCTGTCTCTCTCCCACTCTCCAACTCTCTCTCAATCTCCACATGCAATGCTATCTAGACCTCTTAATCAGGTTACCAGTCACAGCTGTTTATGCCCCTGGGAGGACAGAGTCTTGTCGACTGTCAGGACACATTGTTCCACCAGTGAAGAAGAGGAGATGAAGAGATTAGAGGTTGCACTCATAGCGATACTGAGACCTCTGAATAGACAAAGAGATAAAGGGGAAAGGGGGAGATGGAGGAAGACAGAGAAGTGTAAATGAGAAAATGTGTGTCAAAGCCTGGCCAGTCAGCTGCCATTGTCTATGATCTCAGTAATTTTGAAAATGGCCACAGCAGCAAATGTGACACTCATATTGCGGTTTTAACATCTTCTGTTTTAAGTGGATGCTTCCCTGATGACACGTGTTGATTTTTGTTGTGTTGTTTTAGAGCCATTAAAGCATTGGTTAGTTTTTGAGCCTCACTCTTGTTCTCTCAAGTGGATCATTAATGTTTTGTTCTTGATAAACAACATTAGTGTATTGGTATGCCAGTGAGATGGATCACTTTGTCATTCCACTCGCACCTTCTTTTGGTTTCTTACTCCCAAATAACGCTTTTAATTGTAGGGGACTGATGGCATTAGGGTTATTGGGTTTTTTGCCCAATAGGCTGTAATACAGATACTGCAGAGATTGTTAGTGATACTGTTGAAAAGTCTTTGTTGTTGTCTTTCTGTGTTTGTCACAACATTTGGGGCTTGTCTTATCTTTGCAATATCTGGCTTCACACAACCAAACAGCGTCAATCATGGGAAACTGGTCTCAGGAAGGCAGTAATCAATTTGCTGTCAACCCTGGCTTATCCAGTTCAGCTATGAGCACAATGGAATGGGATCTGTGACAAATTGACTATCACATCCTACATAGACAGATCCACAGCAGCAATATAACTATGTTAGCCTTAGAAGACAACAATAGCAATGCAAGTTAGAGTCCAAAATATTTTAACATCAGGCAAAATAACTATAAGCATGAATAAATTCTAAATATTTGATCCAAGATTCACATGCAATATTTTAGGTGTTTCGGAAGTGTTTAGGAAAATTAAAAGAGAATATGTGGCAGGCTAAATTCATTATAAAGCAGAATATGCAGAGCACAACAGCATTTGCAGAAATGGGATTTACATACACTCTTAAGAGACCTATGATGGAATGAAAACACATGGTATAAATCATATGCCAACTTTACTAGTCCCAACAACATTCATTTACACCCAATAAAAGAAAAAGACCATTGCAAATTCTCTCAGTACATTAAACCTATAAATCATTTTACCATATTATGATTGATGTTCCATTCAGCATCCATTTTGTTCCAATTATAGGTCAAGCAAATGTCAACATTACTCCTCTTGTTCACTAAAAAGATGCACTTGACAATTGCTGTTTCATTCGCAGCAGCAGTCTGTCAGTGCGACCTTTCTGACCTTTTGCCATGCTTGATTGTAATCATACAACAGCAAAGTGGCTACAAAGAAATGTCAAGCAGGTATATTAATAATGAAGAAATACATTTTACATGATGGCAAATAAATACTGAAGCAGAATGGGATTTGAATTCATGAATAACATTGTAATGCTTCTCAAAAACTGTCAAAAATTAATCTACTGTGCAACTCTGCCCTACAAAGCCAAAGAACAGTAACTGTATTCGAGAAAATAGAAAAAATAAATCAGAACTTCTCATGAAAAGATGATTGCTGTATATTTTGTTGCATTACTATTGGCATGCTTTTCAGATCAAACGTAAACTCTTGCCAACTCTACCCATTCTAAAGGCTTTATGACTTCACTTAATAAATATAAAGAGACGAGAGAAAAAACGAGACTGGTGGAGTAGCAGAAAAATAGTTCTTGTTTTGATAAGTTACTATTTCATGAAAAAACAAACAGCTACACTCCACACATACACACACACACACACACACACACACACACAAATGGTTAGCGTGTATGTTGCTAGCTATCAGTATTGTTGTGTTATAAAAAGCCAATTTTTTGTGTATGAAATACGTCATATTGGTGCGGATGCAAAATGGAGGGTCAAAACGGTGCAGAAAATAGGAATTTTTCTATTCAACTGACATGGACATGGTCTAAGAGACTCAATTTACGGCAAGTAAGTGTGCATTGGGCTAAAGGCTGGGAAAAACACCCTGATAGTCTCCATACAAAAGTAAAAAAAGGAGTGTTTTTTGGCTAGATGCTACAGTTTTTAAGCACCTTAAAGCTATGCACATATGTATTTTTCCCCATTAAATGTGACAAAAATGTTGTAAATTCTGGCCATAGCATGTAGAAAAAGGACAGTTGTCACTATCCTCACAGTTAATTTGCCACTGAACTGCCACTATTCTCTTGCTGAAAAGTGAGAGGCAATTATTCATCCTAATTTAATGGTATTCCACTACAACAGATTCCAATTTGTATAGAAAATGCACCTGAGCAGAGAGTGTGGAGGGAAGTTTAATAAAGCCCTGCAATGTACCTCCACTGATATGACTGTGTAATGACAGTCTGGTGTATATTTAATAACAGGCATCATGAGAATAAAGGGAGGGAGAGGGATAAAGGCAGGACTGAGAAGGAAATTCAATTCAGATGCAATGACTTCTGCTGAGTTGAATTTTATTCTGCAATGCTGATTCTCTGTTCGTTTTGATAATGGGTTTTGTGAGGTTCATTTAAGCTAGGTGATCGTGTTTTCTGTAATGTTAATTTGCAACGGGTGATGGAATTTTCTGTTATGTTGATTTAAGATGCTATTCTGCTCTGGTATTGGATTTGTTATTTGATCATATGCTGCATGACAGCAATTATCACCCGTAAATCTTTAAAGAGCTGAGTAAGTGTGATAGCGTAGTGGCCCGAAGGCTCTGTTGAATACATTTATAAGGGGTCCGGGGTGCTTAATTTGTAGAAATGTAAACATTTTAAATAGTTGCTATTGTTTATTTTTCTTTTCTTCCCTTAGGAAAAGAGTCAGTGGAGATGTAATTGAAACTGGAGAAGGATGTCACCCATTATAAATATGTGAATTATTTATTAACAATGAACTGAACTGAGTGCTGATGAGAGTTCAATTACTTCTAAAGTGAGTAAGGTAGCAGGAGGAGGGGGGAGGCTTTGTGGCGGGGGAGTCACACAGCGAGAGAGGAAACAAAGAGAATAAATATGAAGAAATAAATATGAAGGAGACCGAGTGGGTGGGAAGACAGAGAGAAAGAGCAACAGGAAAAAAGAGAGTTGAGATGAGGTTTCAATATTAAA
Organism: Dicentrarchus labrax; assembly: GCF_905237075.1. Lineage (NCBI taxonomy): Eukaryota > Metazoa > Chordata > Actinopteri > Moronidae > Dicentrarchus > Dicentrarchus labrax. Next base: position 14,978,204 of record NW_026136710.1, on the reverse strand, counting down.
TTAAACAAATCTGCGTGAGCCTTGATTATATTACTTTTGCACAGGGGAAAACAACTGAATAATTAATACGAATCTAAATGCGAGGGGGCTTTCAATTCTTATTCCCTCTCATTTTTAAGATATAACATTCTAAACAAGAGTTTAAAAGGTGCGTGACATTGAAAATTAGAATGACCCAACCCATTTTGCTTAGATTTATCAAAGAATAATTATTTATTTGTTTCCTTGCTGAGGCTGAGTGTGTGTGTTTATGTGGGTTTCAGGATTCAGTGTCTCACCGTAGAATTGACAACTTTCTGTTGATTATGCAACTTCACTCACAGATTGACTGAGTGACAGAACTTGCTGGGAACCAGTCACACTGTGTGTGAGAAATGACTTGTTATAGGCTATTACTGCACAAAAACTCCTTATCTCCAGCAGTCTGCCTCTGGGATCTTCACTGCCACTGGAGATAATACAAAACACAGAGAGAGAGGGATAGAAAAGAGAAGTAAAGAGGCCAGGAGGAAATCAAAGGTGGGCAAAAGGGTTCTGGAGAGATGAAATGATTTATAGATGAATCACTTTACCTTTCAAAAGGGAAGACCAAAGAGGAAATAAATCTTTGGTCAGCAAATGTCATATTTGTGTTTTAAAGGCTCAATCTGGGATCCCAAAGTAAACAGAAGTGTTGCCCAACCACCAAATTTCAACCACCAAATAAGATTGGAGTCTCCTGTAACTCCACAAAAGTCACTGATTTGGACTCTCAAAGCAAACAATTCAATCAATAAAGAAATAAATAATGAATAGCATAATATAATTCAGTGGCTACATCTGTGTTATGTTTTCAGGGACAGAGGGATGATAATCTACAGATTGTTATATTGCTTAGTTTTTTATGTTTGTGTGACTACATTATGTGTTTGCTTCTGTTAATTGGGAAATAAAATCAAGTATCACACTGAGAATAGAGAATCACTAACAAGAGAGCACCTCTTTTTATTACACAGCTTAAGTGACTTCACTATTGTTCTTAACAATAACCTAATATAATAAATACATTCCTAAAATCATTTGTTTCATAATGTGCTATTTCCCTCCAGGTATAGCCCTGCTAAAACTGTAAATATGATAATTTCTGGATCAAAACTTGGATGTTGATGCAGGGCGGTCCAGCACTTATATTTCAATATATTTTGACAACTACTAGACAGATAGTCATTTTTGAAATGTTTTTGAATGTCCAAATGTTTTTTATTGACCTTTCCTATTCAATCAAATCATAACTGGGAGTTTGGAGCCTCTAGCCATTCATCCACCACACCCCTACCATAGCCAGTTAGAAAAAGATGAAATTATTTTCCAATTTTTCCAAATTAAAAAAGATTAAACTGTACGCTTAGCTTGCATGAAATGCCACAAGACAAACAAAGCATACAACAGTTTCCTTGAGGTCAGAATAAGAATAGATAGTTCAGGTTTAGCCTGCACCAGTCACACATACAGTGTGCACTGACATTATGAGCTTATTTCCTTAGAGAAAAAGTTCATGTAAATCACTTTACACAAATTCTGAAAACCTTTCTTCAGACATCCTTTCAATTAATTAATGTTGTCTTTCATTGAGCAGAATTGAGGCAGCAAATGAAAGAACAGAAAGCAGAAGTGCACAACTTACTGAAAAGAGAGATTTATTGCATATCTACCCGCTGCACTCTACAGCCAGGACGTCTTAACGAGGACATAAACATCATAGTCCTCATAGACCCCTGATCAGTGGCTATGAAAGATGGTTTGTTGGGCCAATAAGACTGCATTAAGGTTCTGTTTTTGATGATATGTTTTTATAAAGTTAGGTCGTAACTTTGCTCACACAGTAAATGTCTCTGAAGGCCTGCTGCTGTGTGAATGTACCTCCGATTAATTCACTTTGCTGAGGAAGCTTGCTGAACCAACAATTCTGCCCTCATCTCACCATACTGTAGCTCTTATAGTTGATCACTTATAAGAGTATAAAGGACTGAATCAGGTTGTTTTAGAGACATACTCAACCTACCCCTTTCGTTGCCCACCATCTCTTGGACTGAGCCATTATTGGGCCGAAATTTAGTCTGCAGAATCTTCCCTCAAGTGGTTAACAGTCATTTGAATGAAGGTGGTTCACATTTTGCGAGGTTCACAGAAATCAAACAGTGTATGAAAGCAAATGCTGCCTTTACCTTTTAGAAAAGTCTGCACAGGCTGACTGTGCTATCAAATTTGCTATCAAGGGCTACATAATAAAAGGGTTTTATGACAGCAGCACTTTGGCGGAGCACCTTAACTGCATGTTGAATTAGAAAGCTATGAAGTGGGACAGAAAGGGCAGGACATCTGCTTGTGTAAAGGAAAAAGAGAGAGAAATAGTTTAGTGTAAAACTTTTACACAGATTACACATTTTACACATGTTAATTGAATTAATGCAGTGTTTGAATTACATTATTTTTAAATACATTCCCACTTAAAGTGATTTCTAGGGTATCATTGCCATAACTAGAACATTGCCAGTTCAAATTGCATTTCATTCTCTGTCGTCATATTTAATGTCTATGATATTATCAAATAATGGTGAAAATGCATAAAAAGGTTAAGACGAATGAGCATCCATCGCAGCCCTTGCTATAAGAAATTATGGGTTATCATTCATTCGTAACTCAAGCTGAAGAGACAAGGGTCAAAAAGTGCTGTATAATATGTGCTAAAATGTTCCCGAAGGGCAACATTTCCACTGCTTTCAGAATGTTTAACATTTATGGTTTATGTCGGGTAAGGGTGGGTGGGGGTCAAAAGGATGGATGAGGTAAAGACTGGTTTAAGTTATAATTCAATCGTAGAGAGTTCTGATGGAGGTTGGAAGTTATTACATTTCAGTTGAACATTTTTGAATGGACTGTATTACTTACACTATTATCCTACTTATTTTGATGTCACTGTGTGAATGTAAAATTATGTACGGGATTACTGTAGTGAACAGATGTAGAGAGAGATGTTATGCAAAGTCATCATTATATGATATACTTGTTGTCTATGATATGTAATGTATGCTCCGTAATTAATGTAAATGGTTGGTTTCCAAATCTGTGCACATGGTTTCTAAACCATGCTCTCGGATTCATAATGTCTGTTTAGTGCCACTAAACACAAAACACAACATGAGGCTGATGAGAATGTCATTAGTTTTGCAGGTATTTGGTCATAAACAAAAGTGTTAGACAATAGTTTGACCTGATGATGGTGCTAGATGAAAAGTTAAGAGATCACCAAAGTTATTACAATTCAAGGCATGAATATCTGTACTATCTTCCATGGCAATCCATCCAACAGTTGTTGAGATATTTCAGTCTGGGCAAAAGCCATGCCAAATAAGTATAAACCAACATTGTCTCAATAATCTAAGCCATGTGGTTTGGGCAAACCAGTCTTTTAAAATTTAAGTTTCTATAACATTTGTACACCTTATACCATACCTTTGACTGGTAATATCAGTTGAGAACCCAACATAATGGAAAATATATTTTGAAAAATGCCATTGCCACAGTGATTAAAGTGAGATGCTGTCTGACACATATTTCAGCTGTCATGCTTTAAACAGGGAGAAAGGTGCAACTTGAAATGGATGTGTGTTCGGAAATTGACTCCAAAGAGGTTGCATCAGTATGACAGATGCACTAGTCTATATGCGTGTCAAATAAAAATGTTAATGGTGTGAGGAAGGAGGAAGATTGACAGTACTGAAAGTTATATCAACATGACATAGGTAGGCAACAGCCGGGGAAGTTATGCTGCAGAAATCTTAACGAACTTATGCCAACGTATCTCTTCGGCGTTACGGCGTAGACACTCACACCTCATCTTCATAGCTCAAAGAAAGCAGATATTAAATATAATGACACTTCGCTTTTTAGGTAAAAATGTGCAGGAAGCCTCCAGTTTTAGTTGGAGAGCAAAGACTGAAACTTGAAATTGATGTACGAGGCTGCCTGACATCACTCGCTCATCTGACATTTCGCAAGAGAGAATCTCATAATGTCAGTGCCAGACTTTAACTACTTTGCAACTCTAACAAAGTCGCTCATATCACGCCATCTTTGTTCCTGACTTGAAATAGGGACAACGTGTGTGTGTGTGTGTGTGTGTGTGTGTGTGTTTGTGTGTGTGTGCTTACATGTGTGTGACAGTGGAAGAGAGCAAACAATTTAGGAGTGCTTATGGTGCTGCAGAGTTATAACTGATGTTAATTTTGATGAATTATGTGCACTGGGTCTACAAGTGAGCACGGACCCTTACTCCCATGCTAACCAGCATTCTAAATTTGCCTATAATTTACTTGGTTAGACAGCAGCAAAGAGCGAGAGGAGGGGCTGTGGAAATCATCAAGGACACCTCCACAGGAAGAGGGAGGAGGATGTGATGAAGATGAAAGAGGAAAAGAAGAGGCAGATGCGGAGTGCGAAGGAGGTGTCGATTTTACAAGTACACAGAACAAGGTCTACTGCAATAAATAAACACATTTACAGACATGCAATAAGACTGAAAGACCTGTAAGACAAGCCCATAATACTGACAGAAAATGTCAGCGATTGCAGCCACCTGAAAAATATGAATCCTCGCCGCTTCCCAAGGGCACACCCAAAAAGAGCAATAACAATAATTATTTGCTTAAACTTTATAATAACCATAATTAAAAAATATAGTAAACTGATGGTATATTGATTAAAGTTTAGTTAACAGTTTTAGAAATCGTTTGTAAAACATACATACTACGAACATAATGGCTCCCAGTCTGGGCAGAGTCAGGACCACTAGCTGTACGGCTAACTGAGCTAACCAGCTAATGGGAGCTACAGTTAGCAGTTATTTTAGTAAAAGTAGTTAAAGCTCTATGTCCATTAGGGAAACTCTTAACTATCGTTAGGTATCGATCTAAATAATGTTTATAGATGCTGTACGAATCATTGATCATTGAAACTTGAAGTTGAAACTGATGGTTACCTTGCTTAACTTCATAGTAACCATTACAAATGTATTATTAACCATAAACGTGCTACACATATTTGGTCCATTATGTTTTACAAATTATTTCTTAAAGGTTTACAAATCATTTGGTAATCATTCAAAAGTAAGTAGTATATTAAATGTTACAATGTGTGCAACAATAAACTGTTAATAAACAGTTTAATAATGTAATCAGAACGTAACTGTTATAACTGTCTCTATTAGCTACGATACGATGTATTATTCATAAAGTAATTATTTTATATTTCATAAACTAATGATAAAATAAATTAAATTATTAACATTATTAACAATATTCATTATCATTTAATTGTTTGTTAACAGTAAAATAACTATTAAATAATAGTAATTAATTAAGTTTAATTAACTATAAATGTAGAATTTACAAACAATGGTTATTATAAAGTGTTAGTGATCATTTTTACAAACTTGACTGTAATGAAGAAAAGAAAATGTCAGATTACAGATTCCCAGAGAAGATGATAAATTGCTTATCCATACTATCAATATTAAAATTGTAGCTCCACATGAGATATTGGCTTCAAGTATCAAGTAAGCAGCACAGCAACAAGGAGGTAGGGAGGAGGTTTATATTTGGGGGACTTTGAACTTTATTTTTAGTGTGAGTGAATTTTCCAATGAATTGTCAGACGTCACAGCCATGCATTTGAGGTGCACAGGCAGGGCATAGCAATGACTTTTCTCAGAGAATAAGTTTTATTTCCTCCAGAAATTCTTAACCCTTTGCATTGCATCATACTGTAATCTTTTTTTTAATAATAATAATAATAATAATAATAATAATAATAACAGTGACTTAGCTGTATGTGAATGTATTGGAGCTTTTGATTTACCTGATCAGCTAGAAGTAAGACATGCAACACTTTCAATAATTATAACTTTTCATACATTTAATACAAAAACAACTGTGTTATATGATGTTGTCATACATTATCTGTTTATACAAGCATCCACTTTTGGATGATTGCAGTTCGAGACGAGTTATTACCAACAACTTCAATAAATTAAATTTTTTTTTAAAAAGTGTTGCCGTAATATGTTTTTTATTGTGACAACCCAATTCCCAAATGTAATCCCGGCTACAAAACATGTAAAATATGTAATTACAATTATATAAAATTGTGTTTTCTTAAAATAGAGGGCCATCAGGAAGTCTCTGTCTGAGTTTAAAGCAATATTATGTAACTTTTACTTAGCAACTACTGTGGCCACAACTGTTGGATAATGCAAAATGCAAAATGTAATGGTAATGTTTGACAGATAATGTATCACAAAGACGAGTTGCTAAACTGACTCAGTAATAATAATATCCATCTAACATTCGCTAACATTAGCCACCATGTCATTCAAGACCAAGTGGTGCATTTGCAAACTCACTGGCCTGAGGTTATTGAATGCATTTACTCTGTATGTTTTTGTTTGTAAGAGGAACAACAAGTGAATTTTGACTTTTAAAAGTTACACGGTGTAGCTTTTTGACATTAAAGTAACTACCAGTTAGAAGATGAAAAACCAAGGACTTAAAATTAAAAATGGCCGTCACAGTCTGTAATCAACAATCTGTCACTGCCGTTGGATGGTTGAACTTCAAATCTAACCGCCAGATCCACCAACAGCAAGGATGACCTTTTCTAGATGTGAGGAGTATAAATAAAAACGTCTTATTTTTAGATTTATCTGCAATGAGATATATCTAACCTTTAGATAGGAATGGATGAATAATACAAAAAAAACTTGCTCTTAGATATTTGCCAAAATGAAGACTGCTGCTCTCTCTATCTGCTCCTCAGCAGTCACCCCAATAAATCACTGCAGGGTTATAGCCTCTGTGTTGGGCTAAAAGACACATCTGATTGTTTACCAATATCGAGGCCCAAACCGGTGCATTTTCTATCTGCTTTCAGATCCAGCGTCCAACAGTTAGGTCAGCAAGGTGAATGGAGTTTGGGTCACACTTTTATTGGACACTGAAAGTAGTCCAACACGTTGCCTTCTGTAAATGCTGTTGCAAAAAGGGAGCAAACCGAGAGAGAAGAGAAGAATTAAGCAATGCCAACTCATTGCTGAAGGCAGTCCATTAATACTGCATGGTAACTTGTGTCAAATGGTAAAACCCAGGGTAAAGAGAACTTAAATCTAGCTTTTGCACCTGCATGCTTTTAAAATTTGTCTGTGTTACAGTATGTAGTATATATTGTAGATATTATTGTGTTTTAAAAGAACAGCTGAGTAAAGTAAGTAAAGTCATTTTTTAAGCATTAGGTCTAAAATTTAGAGACATTTAGAGCTATCCATATAGTTACTGTTCTTTGTCATAGGATCAATAAAATTAGCCATGAAAAGAACCTTAGTTAGTTAGTAGAACCAAGTTAAAAAAATATATCTGAAGTATTCATTATTAAGTGATTGATGATAAAATAATGATAAAATTGTGAACTGAAATGGGTATTCTTGGTTCTGAAAAAAAAAACTGTTGGGGGCATCTGGTCTCTGCACAAGGACCGTGCATTTAAAGAATAACTCTGGGGAGTGACAATGATACATTTCTTCAGTGATTTATTTTACAAAGAGCACTGAAGTGTATTGTAAAATACCATGTAATTTAGTTTATCTTTTTCATTGTGTAAATGTTCCCTTGCTTCATTACAGTGGTATTAGTCACTGTATTCTGATTGGAATAAAGACTATATTTATTCACCAAGTGTAAATATTGCACTTCTGCCACTGAAACTAATATGTATGTATTAGTATGTGCACTTCATTGGGTATTCAATTCATATACTTGGGTGTGTCATAAATTGTTGATAATATTTCTTTTGGCACCAAATGCCAATCAAACGTCATAGATAAAAACGTTCACACCCTGGCTACAATTTGAAATACACAGTAAGTACCACACTCGCAGTGTCAGAATGCAAAGAAATCCACTTGTAATTCATATCCAGGGTCTGCTGCGGACTCATTCATTTTGCAAGTTCAGTCTACAGAAACTCTTGATGATTAGCCTGAAAATACAAAATGGAACATTGAGTTTAAAACGACTCATCACTGACAAAGACACTGGGAACATAAAATAGCTCTGTTGATGCATTATGTTATAAATGATGCAAGATAAAGTTTGAGATTTTAAAAAGCTCTTCTATATTAGCCTACCATGCACCTTACCTAACCATATGTTTTCTCCACAATGTTTATTTTTATTATGCAAACTGCAAATGTTTCATAATGGTTACCTCATCAATACATTTCCTTTACTTGTTCATCTGAGTTTTCTCTTTTTTGTTAGAAATCACACAGCTTTTAAAGAGACAAGCTGGGCGATAGAAAAAGGGGGCAAATTGAAAGCTGCTGAAATCTCATACTTATCAAATCAGCAACTCTGCGATTGGCCACACTTTCCATTTGAACAAAAACATAACCAAGATGGCCAGTGCGAGACATCAACAGGAGGTCATGCTACGAATGCCCAATCGACTTAATCTATTGTATCCAACATTAGAGACACCAGCAAAGGAGCTAACCAATCCAGATTTAAAAACAAAGCCTTAGTTTATTATATAACAGGATGTCTTCCATACATTAGCACCATGGTCACAAGTGAGAAGAATTATGCTTGAAATCCAACAACCCGGAAGTTTGCAGATGGTTTTGCTCCTCTTCGGATTAGTTGCAGGCAAAGTCTGATGAATGAACTGGCAGTGAGTTTGTAATCTTTTGCATGTTCTTATCTACTGTCTTTTTGAGAGGAAATCACCCAGCAGCAGACTTTGGAAAAATCCTGAATCAGTGAGTTGTGGGATTGTGTCAATCATCAATTTTTTTATTTTTTTAGGCTCTTATAGATAAACACTGTGCAGGCTGGACAAGCTTACAGACCAGGTCAGATGATGTGCATTGAATTAGCTCAGAAACTTTGTCTGGTACACAAAAACTAAGTCAGGATCAATTTTTATTTTTTTTAATCTCTAGAGTAAACAAAGTCTTCAAAGCTATGGATGCATTAACCTAGGAGCAATACACACCGATTCCCTCAATGAATCCCAGCAAGGGGGAGAGAATGTGTTACTGCGTGTCTGCTCTTTTTCAATCTGTGTGTTTGAATTGATTTAATTCTTGGATTTTGAATTATTCTTTCAGTGATCAGACTATGGAGCATGTCTGCCAAAACAAAGTTGAGAAGTACCTGACTAGCATTGTCTAACACTAAACCCCTGCTGATGTTATGGTGCAACGAGGCAGTAAAATATTAGTGATTGTTCCTTTAAACACTATTCTCAAATGTACTCTATGTGTCAGATGTAATTTTCTTAGTGTGACACAGTTGGAAACAGGAGGGAAATCAGCAGAGGGAAGGCTCTCCAGCCATATCTTTAAACAACTTAGTAAAAACGCAAAAATTTCTAGATGCTCTTTTTTTATCTGAAGAGCAAAGAGATAAAGGACTTATATTTCATGATAATAATAACTGATAATATAATCACTAATTTATTCAGAAAGCCTACAGGGCATAGCTCGTGAACACTCTTACATATGAATACAACCTGAAAAAAACTCTCGTCAAAATAAATATTCCATCACTGTTGCTGATTCTGAGAGATATCAAATTCATTTTTTAAGAGTTGCATTAAATTTGCACATATTTTCTAAGGCAGTGACATGGATAATCTACATAAATTGCTCGGAGAATGTGAAATAAAAGAAAAAGATTTCAATCTGTGTTGATCGACCGGGATTTAGTGTGTGACAGATTAGAAAAAAAGGCTCACAGCATTTTCCATAACTTGTGAGTGGGAAACAATGGGCATATAGAAAGAAATGGTACTCTACTCTCAAATAAGCTTGTTGCTCAGCCAAGACACCTGGGAAAAGTGTGAGCATACACTAAGGGGCAAGTCTCTATTGATGTAGCAGTTGGGCGGTGAATCTGGAAAAAAATAAAATAATAATAATTCAGTATCTAAAGGAAAAAGTTTTGAATTGACCCCCCACAAAGGAAGAGCCGGTGATCAGGATTTGGCAGCCTGCTGTCTGCTGCCCTGGAAGACATATCCTTTCCTTTCATCTCTTCTATTCCTCCCATCCATTTACTAACATGTCCTTGATGATGCTGCCACCATGAATAATAAAAATGCATTTTAGCACTGTAGTATTGATTACATGCTTTACATTTACGGAAGCCATGCTTGCATTTTTTTTTTTTTTTTTTACTGCCTTTATCTCAAGATCACAAGTTAATTATTTCATTATCTCAAGATAAAGAGACCTGTTATCACAAAAAAACAAAGGGCTGTTTTCTCTTACTTACTGACTCTTACTTACTGACTCTTACTTTTAATGTTTAGCAGATATCAGGATCAGGAGTGTCCATGCCGACATGCTGGACATTATAGATGTAGTAGTGGTGTTTTGTTTGTCAAAGCTGTAATTAAATTATGAAATTGGGAACACTTCCAGTTGAAAAAAATATTACTTAATTAAAGCAATTTAATAATAATAAATGCAACATTTGAAATTGGCAACAAACACACTGCATACTGCAGCTCCTTCAGACTCATCCTCACTTTCTCTTCTCTCCATTAGCAAGTAAATTAGCTAGTTTTAAGTCCTTCTGAGGTTTTGCCAAACATGCACACTAAAAGGAAATGACAAACATCTTAAACTCCCCAAAACAGGTTTTTTTATTTCTCTTTAGAGACCATCAACAAAAATGTACCGCAGTTCTCACTGCAGGACACAAACATGCAATCAAATGTGAGACTTTTTTTGTTGATGACAGTGTGTTATTGTTGTTGACAACCATGCTTTTTCCATTCTCCCACTGACAGGGTTTCACCACTAAATATTCACATGTGCTGACAGATTCTGATCTTCCAGGCTGTGTTAATTTTGCCACTACAGAGGAAGAGACAAAATTTCAATTCCCACAATATCTTGATGTTACTTTGAAAAGGTGAAGAAAACATACCCTGAGTTTTACTTTTATTCCAAATGTCTTATTTATTGAGTGAGAAAAAATGAATTAGCAATTTTAGCTGCATAATAAGTTGAATGTTTTTACCCAAATGGGAGAAACAAATGAATTACATTTCACATAACTGATCTTTTAAAGAGGATATATTTCATTTTCTCAGCTTTGGTAATGTATGTAATCTGTGTGTCAGACCATTTACACACCCATTGAATTAGACTGAAAATGAAGAGCAGTAGATAGACTGTATGAATGTTTAAGTATTGCTTAAACACAGTGCTTGAAATTCAGTGCAGTGCATACTCAAAATTAATTCACTAGTTTGAAGAACAGGATGAGGGCAAACAGGATCCAAAAATCCCATTAATTTTCGCTATAGTGTTAAAATCTGTATAGAATTCAAAAGTCCTGCATAATGACAAGACTTCAGAGGGCAATTGTTCCAATTGTGCAGTGGAAGATGCAAGATACATTATTTCTGACAAAGGATAAGTTACCTTGACAACGAGGAGTACATGACAACCTCTCAGATGGCACAGAAACTTTTACAGCATCTTTTTGCCCGAAAGCTTCTCCAAGATCTATTTCGAGGCCTGCATTCATGCTGGTGTCGATGTGCAGTGATGAACGCACAGGTAATGCTCCAATTTAAAACATGTTTTTAAAAAGGGAAAAATAGCATCCTACATTGTGTCATGGCAGCCCTGGTAGGAGATGCAGTCATAATAATAATTTTCACCCTCTAAAGGACCGCACTGAGGACTATACTGAATACAAGAATGTATGTTACCCAATATAAAATGTCTCCAATGCCCTCTTAAAAGACACTTAATTATTATAAGTGTTGAAAGATTAAGAAAAGGAAAGGAAATAAAGTACATTATATTTAAAATAAGCCAAAACAGTGCATACTATTGTTAAATTTCTCACTTGTCCTATACTACTGCAGCACCACAAAATAAATATTTACAGTACATTAACTGATATATATATTAGATATTTCTCTTGCTAAACAGACAGATGAAAAATGACTATGCAGACAGCTTGAGAGAGCAATTTTATGTCTCCTTCATCCATCAGAGGTGAAAATAGCATTCAATTGTTGTATTTGTGTAGGAGTCCTGGTCTTTTGGTTAAATGTTGACTCAGCTCAGAATGAAAACTGTTATCTTCAATATTAGCCAGAAATAAAGTCAGTCAAATGAAGTGCTCAAAGTCTTGCACTTTTATTTTGATGGTCACATGGGCTGCTGCAATAATTTTATCTGTAACCCAAAGGTGACAACAGCAAGGCAACCTGCCAACCAGTTCTTTTTATTTTCAACCACGCCATTGAAAATGTCCTGATAACAGGGCTGCTGGGAGGATATCAGCTAGGAGATCCAGTGAATTCATGAGAGAGAGAGGACATAAAATGAAAATAAAAGGAGCAGAGTAAAGTGGAGATGACAGACAAGAGTGTATGAAAGGCAGGAGCACAGGGGTCTTTAACGCTGTTCATACAGAAATATGACTGACGCAGACTCTTTTAGTGTCAGATTTTAGTACGACAGATCTCTGATCCCATAGGAATTAAGTGTAGGGGAAAATTGAGCTCTGAGTCCTGTTCAGAAAGTTATAAAATGTTATTTTTCTGATTTAAATGAACTTTGTTAAGTCGAAACCAAATGCTTACATTTTTCACAACTTACTGTGTTTGTAGTTCTTAAGTGGATCTTTTTTCCAGAAGTATTAGCAGTACATATGGTACATAGCTACTTAGCCAAACTGCATGGTTATATGGCAAATATTGTTGTGACAGTAACATGTCATGTGTTTAAAAACAAATTTATAGTGATGTTACTTAACCTGCTACTAAAATATGTAGTTATAGACTCAATGGCTGCACTTGCTTGACATTTGGCTGTGTTAGAAAAGTGGTTGACTCCCTAGTTTTTGATCATAAATAATGTAATTATAATAAATGCATGTATACACCTGTCCATATTCACAACAGTGGCATTGCAAAAACGGGCACCAAATTGCACAAATATCAAATCTATATCTATAAGGCAAGAAATCTCTGTCTGTCTGTGTATGTGTGTGTGTGTGTGTGTGTGTGTGTGTGTGTGTGTGTGTGTCTGTGCGTGTATGTGTGTGTGGCTCAAATATCTCTGCAGATCAGGATCAGACTGACCTGGGAGTTTCAACATGGCTGCTGTGTGGTTTAAAATTATTTCCGAATTCCGCTAGCATTGTCAACTACAGCCACCATAGCCACATGCGCACCAGAGAAAATCACTGCAGAGCCCAAACATCCTGGAAAGTGAAAGTAAACTGATGTCTTGGTCCGGAGACGGTCGCGGTGATTTTTGATTTTTGAAATATGATGAAGAGACGGTAGGACAGGCGGGAGGACAGACAGGAGGACAGACGCTTCTCCATGTACAGCTGTGGTATTTTTTTTCCTCATGTAAATTTCCAAAGACAGTTACTACGTTACTGTTGTTTGGTCCTGTAACGTTGCTTTGTGGGACATTTCTCTTTATTAAGTTGAGTGAGAGACCTGTGCAGTTATCAGACTGTCTGACCGACACGCCCTCGCTCCGTGCCATCGGCTTATCCGTTCACACTGTAGGCGGTTCAAAAATAATGCGGACGGAGCGACATTTCCCCCCTCGCCGCATCTGAGTCTTTCACACAGAAGAGGGTGCAGAGAATTGGTGCTGGATCCCCAAATCTCTCTCTCTCTCTCTCTCTCTCTCTCTCTCTCTCTCTCTCTCTCTCTCTCTTTCTCTCTCTCTCTCTCTCTCTCTCTGATGTATGCTGGCCTATATTACAGGACTAAATAATATGTCCTAAATGTCCCTGACGTCCCACCTTCAAAAACAACCTCATTTGGCCACCCATGAAAAAGCTACTTAACCTCCCACTTTTCTATAGCAATACATACTTCCTACGGGCACTGCACTAGTCTTACATAATGTCGCTTTAACCTCTAGGTCTTCAGTCTCATGCTTATTGTTAATCATCACTCAGTGACATATCTGTAATGCCTTGCTTTGGTTTTGACATTACCAGTGTTAGATTTGGGCCTCTGTAATTTAAAATTCAGCTTGATGTGGCGATAGGGAGATAGCCTCTGTGTGTGTGTGTGTGTGTGTGTGTGTGTGTGCGTGTGCGTGTGACAGATTGAGACAGGCTACATTATTGACTGATCTTTTTTCTGCCACTCTTTTGTTCTGGTTTTTGAGCTTATTTATCAATTCCATCAGTTAAGATAAACTTCATTAAGTCTGACAAAGTTACTGCACAGTTCACTGACAAGTGAATCTGGAAAGTTCCTGCAGAAGAATTTCCCCTGGGAGTTCTGGCAGCACTCCGAAGCTGGGGAAATTAACGGCTGTCACATCAACAAATCAAAACTGCCTCAAACAGTACAAGAGAGAATGAATGGGCTGACCACTGTATCTGTTGAGAGGATCACAGCTTGGGACGTAGATATAAATTATTGAGGATTTTGTACAATGTCGAGCTCTTTGGTGAGTGGCTGCTTTCACGGGGGGCTTTGTGTTTTCTGAGTGACTGCTGTGCAAATCTGTTAGAGCTAATTTCTATGCTGGGTCGCTGCCGACTGTGCTTTTGATAGGACTTCTGCAAACCTGCTGCTCAAAACAGCAGCATTACTATAAGCTTACAATACAAGATTTGCTGTGGTTCAAAATCCTGCATCTGTGTGCAGCTTTGCGTCTGAGGGGATATTCCTGTTGCCAACACAGTAGACTCACTTTATGTTATCATAGTCATTTGTTGAGTTGTTGAACAGATTTTCTAAAAGAAAATTATAAGATTAAGTACATTATTTGTCAAAAAATATAAAATAAGAAAATCTTGCACCAGGCTAATCATAGCAGCCATAACTAACTGATAGAAGTAAGAATCATTTCAGACTAAACTAAGCACTAAGTTACACAGAAGCTGTACTTCCTGTACATGGCTGTGAATAGTTGTTTCTCTGCCAACCACCACTCATTAGCCTACTACTCATATTTGAACCTTTCTTTTTAATTTCACTCTGTTCCTGGCCACTAATTGGACAGGCGATAAATACCAAAATTTAGAGCTAGTCCTGGCTGGTAATTGGTCAGAAGTCTACAGTCTGTGTCCAATACTGTATTTGTCTATAAAAAGAAATAAATGAAAGCTAAAGCAATGGCACAAAAAGGAAAAATAAGAAACAGAGAGGACAGCATGAGATTTGGGTGTGATGTCAGAAAGTATTTCGATACAGAAGTGGAGTGTAGAGCGAAAAATCATCTTTCATGTTTCCTCTGTCTTTCTTGGTAGACTGCTTGAGGCCAGTGAATTAGCTCTGGCCTCTTCTTTGATTGGGTTTTTCACAAACATACACACAGACTTTTGGTTTGATCAGAGCCAAGCGATATATCCAGACCAAAGAAGGACAGCTTCTTCAGCCATCAGTGGTGCTCATCCTTTGTATCACCATATGTGCTGCATTATTGCTCTCAGTTAAGTACGTGCCTGGCCAAATGCCTCCTCTTGGCACAGCTAAGTCCTGCTGCTGCCTGCCAGGTACACAATTGGACAACAAGAGATGGCAAATGGCCACTGACAAATGATAGTCTCTAACACATGCTATGTGGGTTGGGTGGCTTTTAGTCCTCGGAAATTATATTTAGTTATTTCACTACCTATCCTCTTGACAATTCAACTGTATTTGAATAAAAAACACACACATATACTAAAATAATACAGAACCTGTAAGAAGCCCAGCAGCCTCTGAAAGTAACCATTTTACTTGCGAGCCGAGTCCACGCTAATCAGACAGATGTGGGTGAATATCCTGTTAGATTCCTCAGCTAATTACAGTCATGGAAAACATATCTTAACTTAAGTGTGGGCTGCTACTTTGTTAACTGTTTGGTGATATGACTCATTTGTCCTATCATTTACTCTTTACTCAGCACTCAGTCTCTCCTCGCAGTTCTGTCTCTTTTATTTTTTATTCTACCATTCTTGTATTTATGTACACTCAAAAGGTACGTTTTTCTATGCATAAAGCATAAGAATGCTTTGCTGTGGTAGATTGTCCTTGTCCTTGACTGAATAAATTAATTTATCCCTCCCTAATGTAAAAATCGAGTCCAAAAACTAATTTACGGCAATGTAAATAGCCTAATTCAATAATCAGCAAGGATGACATCCAAGAACTTAACAACGCGACTGAATTTCAGAAGCTCCAAATGCTTTTTCTCAGTGGGGGCTGTGCCTCTGTAGCTGGAAGAGACAGCTACAGTCAGCAGGGGGTAGAGTGACAGACATGTGAAGACCTAAAATGTCACCATGAGGAAGGGAGAAAATGAGCCCATTAGAGACTACCTGCCCAAAGGCCCATGACCTCCAATCAAATGGAAATTTAAAGGTTATTAAAAGTTCAGAAGAACACGCCCCTGGAGGTAAAAAAAAAATGGCTGACTAGTTAGTGGTCTCTGGTGCACCGTGTTTGTTAGTTCTTGAGTGAAATAGATTTCGAGACTGATATGGAAGCCGTTTTGCTACTGTCTTTAGTGATCTGATACCAGATCAGGCTCACCACTGTGTTCGTTATACAGTCAGCACTACCTTTCAGAATGGGTCAGGTCACATACATAAATATAGCCAGACTAAATGTGATTTGACAGAAATGCTTTAAAATAGGAAAAATTGGCTCTGCATCCCTAAAGTGAGTTTGAAAGTGTTGGACATTTCTTATTGCAGTCGTGACTAAAATATTTGACTTTTGAGCATCTAGATTGTGTTGTCGAGCAATATCAATCAAACCTGCTTCTCATCTGAATGTATTATAGCCTAAATATTATACAGTACATTACTTGAAAATCAACAGATATTGAGGGTGAGCCATTCAAGGCAGAAAACCTTGGTCCAAACAAATTAACTTCACTTGCAGGTATTGCAGTGCCTCCTAAGTTTGATAAGGCCTTTGCAATTTGGCTGTTACACCGATTACTTAAAAGAATAAATTAAATATAACATTATGTATATAAATAGAAATTAGTTCTTTTACTAGATTTAATTTAAACCTGTACAATAGAAGACTGCACCACTTTTGTATCTGAGCATCAAAAATTGCAGTAACAACCCAGTTACAAGTTTTTTTTTTGCACTGTTGATAAGGCTCCCAGACTACAGGAAAGATCATGTTTATGATGCTGGTGCTGGGGCCAGAGCATGTAATTATAATTATATCTGATTTGGAGTCATTCAGCAGCAGGACATTTAAGGATATTAATTTGTACCTTCAGTGAGGCAGCAAAAGGAGTGGGTTTAGGAGTTAGAGGATCGTCTGTGTAGCGAAAAAGTAATTTATGGATTACCTAGAGGGGACCAGGAAAATTTTTCCAGATGGTTGATCAAGACCATGTGGTTCACTGTGTCAGAGGATGAGCTGAGGTCAACGATGGTGGTAAGTAGTAAATAGAAGGTAAATGGTGAGTATAAATTGTGGAGAGAGTGGAAATCTAATATGATTGTTGTTCATTAAAGAAATCAGTTGAGTTGAGATTTTATTTTCTAAAACCTTCCATTAAAATGGCAGTTTAGAGACTGGTCTAAAATTACATAAAACAGAGGGATTCTCTCTAAGAGAGTAAAGAATGGCATGTTTAA
The DNA here is from genome assembly GCF_905237075.1 of Dicentrarchus labrax. Taxonomy (NCBI): domain Eukaryota; kingdom Metazoa; phylum Chordata; class Actinopteri; family Moronidae; genus Dicentrarchus; species Dicentrarchus labrax. The sequence continues at coordinate 14,960,508 of NW_026136710.1, read as the reverse complement.
AATTGGAAGAGAAAATGCCAGTAGACAGAGAGCAGTTAAAAATGGCTAAAATATAGAGACCAACCGTCTGAAATACAGCTTTTAAATATCACGTGGTAATGCAGTCAGAAGGGCAGGTTGATGATTTTTAAAGTGCAAGAGTGCGTTCCAGGATTGACAGAAAGATTTCACTGAAGTGAGCAAATGTTAAAGGTGGGCAGGAGTCATCATCAACCCCTCAAAATTCTGTGTTAATAAGCTACCAAATCTCCACTACTTTGTTATAAAAGTAATCAAGAAATTATTTCCCTCTCTCTGGGGAGGATTCAACTGGCTGGCTAATCATAAAGTTTACGGTTTCAATAGGATTCTGGGATTGTGACCGTGTTTTACAATCAGTTCTGAAAAATTAGTTATTATTAGAGTTCCTTGGTTCTTTGATTGCACAGTGATAAGTGGACATCAGATCTTTGAGAGAAGCAAGGCACAGATTGTGTTTATCCTTCTTCCACTGCTGCTCTGCCTTACTGCACTGTCTTTTTAAATTCATTATTTCTTAATTCGACCATGATAGAGAAGAAGATTTAGACTTTTGATATCCATGTAGGTTTAACTTCTGTTATTATTTTAAACTTTAATGAAATTGGCATTTTAATGAGATATAATTATACCATACATTACAAGAAAATGTTATTGTGCTCATAAAATAACACTTTGCTTCTGAATTACAGGTAACTGAATTTAGAAATTAAAATGTTTCCATAATAAATGAAATAATTTCTCATTACCCTTTATGGAGATCCATTTTATGCTGTGCTTGTTGAATTTCTCTCCATACAATGTGAATGAGGTAATCAGTGAATGAATGAATGTGGCATTTGGTTTTTATTGATATTTACAGTATCTATTTGTCACAAGGGTGATTTAATTTTTTCACCATTTTATTGAATGTGTGTATTAATGGTTTTAGTAAAGTGACACTACATGATTAACTGATTAGGATATGGATAACAACTCTAATCTGCTTTCTGACCAGTTTGCTGGCTGACTGACCATATGACAGACTGGGTGATAAGGATGCAGGACAAGTAGCCAAGAGCTGCTCTTGAATCTTTTCCTCAGCAATAAAGCTGCAATATGCAACTTACTTATAACTTTTTGTCATATTTGCTGAAACTTTCAATATACCCTGACAATATGTCCCTCTGGCCTGAAGAAAAACAACAATTTATCAGAGCCAAAAAATTCAGTCCTAGGACATCAAATGCCTTTGCTGGGAATGAGACTCAACAATCAGCTATGTTCAAACCACCAACTAACTAACTAAGCGTCTTTCTATCTTTCTCGGCTCTGATTGGTTGTTTTTGTTCAGACATGTTGGACTCTTACAAATGCCAGGACTGGAAGATCCAGATTTCTTTCACAGATTATCTGTCTCACGTACTACTCTCAAGGTATAATGGAGGTTTCAGCAAATTTGACAAAAAGTTTTTGTTTTTTTTATAAAAGTTGCAGCTTCATAGCTTATTCTAAATTAAACAGTTTTGCTTTAGTAACTACTCAAAATACTAAAATGACCCAAAGTGACTGCTATCATTTGGACCCTATGCACGCCAGAAATGCACATTTAGCTAACTGATAGAAATCTAATCACACTTATAAAACTAAAAGTGCACAATTTGGCAAGACCAGCTGAACATGAAATTAAATAACCTTGACGTCTGAGAGGCATTATGGCCACAACTTTGCCAAATATTAACGGTTTCATAAACAACATACATAATTCTGAGCAAAGATGAGAAAAAACACACTGTATGGCTCCAAACATCTTCCATAAGGTGGGTATGAATGAGACTAACAGCTGGAGTACAAATGACACCAGATGTTCACTGTCACTGTGGAAAGACAGTGCTGTCCAAGTCAAGCTAATATGCATACTGTGAGTGAAAAGAAGGGAAATGAGCAAACTCTTTTCAACACAGCTTGCAAAGAGTCAGTTTTTGTTGCAATTGTCAATTTAATGTAGATAGATCACTTCCAGGTCTTGACATATTGCACACACAATCCGTGGTTTAGACATTAGGACAAATTACACATTTAAAATGTACTGAAGTCAGAGCATAAACTGCATGTAATTACGTTTATTCTGCCCATTTTTTTAATTCTGTTTAGTTGTGTTTCATTGTTGCTTATAGCCTTCAGTTATTTCACCGCAACTGAAGCATTTGGTGTGTCAAGTCAGCCTTCTACTGACTTCTCCTAAAAAAGTTTTGATGACTGAAGTTCTGCAATAACTTTTAGAACAAGAATTGGTTATTTTTGGAGACTGAATTGCGTTTCAATGCTTCTTCAGTCCAGTGAACAAAACCTAACCTGTTGGTTAGGTCTGGTTATATATGTGCGTGTAAGTGGCAAAAGAGTTAAGCTAATGTATACTGAATTTGTTATTGATGCACCTTTGACTTTATCTCACTTATTTTGTGTGATAAACAATCAGTGTCCTATCTTGTCTATAATCAGTCTGTAATTATATACAATACACTGCCAAGGCCAGGTCTTATGAAATAAATTTGTCAATGGCATCCAAAATGATTAGACAAAGACTTTATTGTACTACAATAAATCTAATAGGACAGGGCATGCTGTTTGCATGCTCTGCAAAAGCTGGCCACAGTAAAATGTCTTACAATGATGAAAGGAATAAATCTGTAAGTATCCTTCCATCTTTATTACCAAATAAGTCACAGATTCATTAATTGACATCATAAATCAGTACATAATTAATCATAAATGTATCAGAAGCATTTCTTTTAGTGGTTAGGGCAGGTGTTTTGGTGGTGGGGCTGCCATTTTGTTTAGATTTTGGATAATGGACTAACAATAAATAATGATTGGCACAACAAATAATGGTTGTCATGTGAGTGCCTGAATATAGTTGAGCTGGTGTGCAGTAAGTAGAGCAGTTTTTTGAGTTAGGTTTGAATCATGTCCTCTCATGCCCCCTCATACTCATTCTCAAAGAGTTTCTTTATCTGTAACAAAGAGGATTTGGTGTTGGACCTTTGCCCTACAGACTACTATATGTTCATTTCATGCATGTTACACCCGTGCAGGGGAAAACGTAGTGGAGGGGGAAGAAAAATGCACCAGCCTCATCACACACTCAATTTCGTTCAGTCACTTCCACCTCCCATCTTTCATTCCCTCTCTAAGCAAGCATTTCATTAGGAGCAGAACTCCAATTCATTTTTTTGAGGTGCCTCTCCTCTGAGCACTCATTTCTTATTCCTGACTGCTGAGTGACTGCTGCTCCACATTTAATAATTCATGAAATGCAGAAGTTAGAAACAAAATGGAATTGATTCTTTATCTCCATGTCATTTGTGCCATAAAGGTATTAGGCCATGAGAGGCAAACCATTTTATGTCCCCTTTCTTTACAAATCAGTGTTTAAGTATAAAATGTGAGAGTAACAGATTTTTTATCTTTGGTCAGGTACATTTACAGGTTTGTCTTATGACCTTGATGCAGATATAAACACACTAAAACCTATATGCAGCATAACTGGCACAAGACCAATTGGTATTTTGTAATTTGCCATCTGCATTCAGTATTCTATAGACAGTCATTGATCTTTGCTGCACCTTATGATTTCAGAGGCACTCTGAATATTTTACACAAAGCATGAATATACTGCACACACTTAGAGATAGAAGTGTGCTTCACTGAATAAAAGTCTTAGATGGGTCCAAAACTAACAATCTTATAAGAAGAAGGCAAAAAGAAAGTAGATGGAAAAGTAGTACTCACTTGACAAAATGAACTTCATTAGCTCAAAAGGTAATGATGAAGCATGTCTGCTTCAACCTTCATCAGTGCATAAAATTCCTAACAAGGCTAGGTAAGGTAATCTCGGCAGGTGAATGTAATGATGGCAATTAATGGAAGACTGTCCTTGTAGACTTTTAACATGGCAGATATTGCGACCTGTCATAGCAAGAGGATACAGCTGTAACTAATGACCTTAATGAAAGCTAATTTTCATTTGCGTGACTGTAAGTCATGCCAGTGAGCCAGCATGCACAAAGCCCTAAAACAGTGTTTACCAAGTGGGGTATTTACCCTTGGGGTACTTCTGAAGTTGCCAGTAGCTATGTGGAAGGCTCAACTAAACTCAACTATGTCCGCTAAAAAGTAGCAATTGTGAATTTGTTATTATTAAACAGTAGTCAGAAAGCTACCCATAAACTTGATTCAGTTCATCACAAGTTGCAGTTGTAAGGAAAAACTGAGCAAAGAAGTTGAAATAGTAATCGACAAATGGTTAAAATAGCTAAAATAAATAATGGTTGCATATAGAACAATTATTGTAGCAAAACTATTTACAAATGTGAGTGGAGAGTTGTGTAACTGATCTCAATCTGTGTGTAATCAGATTTATAAATGTGTAAAATAATCTGAAAATATGTATTGAGATTTGTGAATGTGTACAGGAATGTGTTTTCAGAATCTGTGTGTGCATAATCATAATATTTTTCATAATCATTTTTTTAAATGTGTAAAAAAAAATCTAGAAATCTGTATTCAGATTTGCAAATATATTGAGATTTGTAAATATGTACACAAATCTGTAAATGCAGACATACATATTAAGAGCTGTAAATACAGCGACATTTGCTACACTACTACCGTGGCAGAGCTCTGCAAATACCTGTGGTGATTTGTGTGTTTGAGGAGAGATTTGTCTGTATGCCTCAGTATCCACGCCCACTTCTGTTTGACGAAAGCATTGAGGGCATGAGTAACTTATGGTAGCTTGGAAATGAACATAGACTGGGACCAAACAGCCTCCCTGAACAATGGAGGCAGTTTGACGACATTGGATGAAGTACTACAGTGATTTACAGTGACTCTGGGGATGACAAAGACATGGGGGGTTCAGGCTGGGGGGCAGGAGAGACGTGAAGTGGAGAGGAGTGAGAGGAAAGTTGGGTGTCAGTGTTCATCTCCGAAGGCCTGAGCAGGGGTTACGGTGGCATCAGCTCCAGGGTGCCAGGAGCCAAACCCAGCAAGAAAACTACCTTGTCTTCCCTGTCATCAGACTGGCCACTATCGGACTTGGAGGCTGTCCCGGGCTGACTGTATTCACACAGTACCCAGCTACAGTTAACTAGCTAGCTGCATACTTTAGCAACAATAAGGCAAATGTTACATGTCCACCAGTAAACAAATCACTAAAAGATGAGGTAGAGAACATCATTTGTCGTCTGATAAAAATTCATTAAATTCATTGCCCGATATTTTCCTGGTTTCATCTAAAGTAGGGTAAGCCACACACACACACACACACACACACACACAGATCTCTGCCATGGCAGAAGTGTAGCAGAAGAAAATGTAAAATATATATATATATTTTTTGGCCTGAGTTGTAACTGATGACTTATCTGTATTTCTAGCTCTTGGAGCAGATACTTTCAGCCATTAATATGGTTGTCGACATTTAAAGGCATTTACAAATCTCAATTCACTTGCAAAATTGAATACAGATATGTCGATTTTCCTACATATTTACAAATCTGATCACGCACACATGGATTCTGAACACATTTGTAGATTCCTGTACACATTCACAAATCTCAGTACATATATACAGATTCTTTTACACATTTACAAATCTGACACACACAGATTGAGATCAGTTACACAACTCTCCACTCACATTTGTAAATAGTTTTGCTACAATAATTGTTCTATATGCAACCATTATTTATTTTAGCTAGAGATACAGTTAAACAACTCTCCACTCAAATTTGTAAATAGTTTTTCTCCATATTGCAACGTCCTCTACCATTTTTACTGTAGTTCGAAGGCAAACTTGATGCTGACAGTCCAATTCTATGAAAAGAATACTGCAACAATATTATTTAATTAATACGGTTAAATACAAATACAAATACAAATACAAAAAAAACAAAACAATAAAAAATGAGATGGACCCGAAGAGGTTAAGGTGTCCCACTGAGGTCATGTGTGTGATTCCAAAGGCATTGGCAATTTCTTCATACTAAAAAAATAAATAAATACTGAAATCGACTTGTGGAACAAAGCTCATTTTCAATGCCAAGCAGTAAATACTTTTCAGAGCTATGAAAGGAGATGCTTAGAAGGTGTTAGTGATTCTTATAATGGTTTGAGATTTATTGACAGCCCATAGCAGCAGGACAAAACAGGACAGGACGTTTGTAATACTGCACCTAATGCTTTTTCCCACTTGACTAGTCTCTTCAGGCTAGCCACTCTGATTACTACTATTTCTGTTTTTGGGTCGTTCTCTATCTTTGTTTTTCTCCTTTTAATCTATCCATCTGTCTTGTCTTACAGTTTGCCCTTGGACCTGTTTCCCTTGAAGTCTTTTTGTAATGAGCTGTGGAGAAGTTGGTAAAGCAAAACACGATGCATTATTGATTCCAGCTATGGAACTCTGAAGTTGTTAATGGCTGGGACGCTCTACGAGACATTTAAGTTGTAGATCATAGTCAAAGAGGCTGTGGAAGACCATTGAGGGCCTTGTCAAGAGTAAAGCTGGCAGATGGGAGTTTATGATTGAATATTGTTCCAAAGCACCAGCACCAAATAAAAGCATTATCTAAGCTTGGCAGACATTTATATCTGGATTAATTCCAACATAGAAAGAAACATGCATATTGTGTTAGCCTGTTGTACACTACAGTATGTTGTTTCCAGAGTGGGATAAACCCCCAAAATAAGCTGCTAATCTTGTTTATAATGTTGACACCAGGCACTGTTTTCATGCCAAAGCTTCAGGTGACAGGCTTTTTAAAAAAAAAATTGTATCTCTTTGTGCTGCAATGTGACTCAAAAGCTACTTGAAATTGTGTGTGTGAAATTAAATAGTTACTCCACTGCAACAAATGGTTACTTCTTCCACTTCAATGAATAATACATTACTGCTAGAGCTACTTATTCTACATCTTCCAAAACTGCCCTTAAAGAAAAAATATTCATTATTATTTGGTGAGGGGCTCTGCACACTCATTAAGTGATGCACATTGCTACACTTACATTATTACTAGCGTTCTTGGCACTCAGAGAGGTGGCTAGTTATGTAGAAATCACAGCATAATTAAGTTTCTGCAACTGTTCTGGCCATTTTATTTATTTATTTTTTACCCAAATTTAAAAAAAGCTTGGTTCCATAATTTTTAACTTATTCAGATAAATAGTGCTTTAGCTCAGCAATACACAAAATATTTGGTTTAAGTGGCATTTGCCTTTGAGTTAAGTCAAAGTCATAATCATCATGATAAAAGGTAAAACACAGTATAAGTCTTTGTAAGCAGATATTAGTGTTTTATTGATGTATTTTTTCATGTTTAACTCCTTCTGGCACCCATACGGAGGCTTATGGGTGCACATAAAATGTGTCTTTGGCAGAAAAGTTATATTTGTTGACAAAGACTGGACATTAATAAGACCTTAAAAATGTTCTTATATATGCCTTCAAATACATTATAGTGTTGTGAATGTCTGCATAGGAGGACTTAAAGTACAGTGTTAACAGAGATAGTAAGGAAAGACCTGCAGTGTCTCTCTGAATTTTACAAAACACTCTACTTTTACATAATGTTACAGCACCAAGTAGAGAGCCACAAGAGTAAGGCACTACCCTACAGTATGGTTCCTTATTCCATTGTTTTGTTGACTGTGACTTTTATTGATATCCAATAGTTTGAGTAGTGAGCAGCCACCATCAATAGCTCAACAAATTAAAATCTTCTCAACCTCACCAAGCTGCGAAGGAACAAGGTAAACAAACAAACTTCTTGGAGAAATTGATGATGCCACAGGTCAAATGCCAGTTTGAATTTATGAGTCCTGCTGAGGAAGGATGTGAGTGTTTGAGTGAGTAATCGACCTAGACATAGGAAATAAGTGTTCAGTGAACAATAGAAAACTGTGCATTCAACAACTCAAAATATATTCCCCATTGAAGCTGCCATTTGTGTAATATTTTATTTTGCACCATTTCTGTCAAGACATTTTTTCTTTTAAAAGCTACAATCAACAATCTGAGAATATGTTTTTGTTGCAAACGTTTGTTTTGATGGATAAGTTATTTATTTTCTATTCATCAGAGGCAATTCTGGATACCAATTGCTGATGACGTCCAATTTGGTCTATTTTGACAAGATGATAATACCAATTATTATATTTAATTAATTAATTAAACTAAAATGTATTGGTGCAGATATTTTGTCTATATCATAACACTTTATTTTTGCTTAGACATGAATAGCTTATATATACTTATTTACAGAGGATATGATAAGGAAACAGTACAGTGCTGTCACAACTATGACAATTATATAAATGTCTTGGTAACATTTTCAAGCATACAGTAGGCCTGTTTAATGTATATATCATGATTTCTTTTTATGAGGAATGTATTTTAATTTAATAATTCACCTGATTTATTTTCAGTCCATTATTGTGCAAATTTTCCCCACTTTTCCAACAAAAACTGGGATTTGCCTTAGGATGAAGATGAAGATGCTTGAATGGTCAGTAAGATGCACATTGTACGACCAACAGCTTTCAACTCCAGAACTTTCAACGGTGTCTTCAAAGAACCTTTAAAAAAAAAATACTGGAACATAAAGTAGACCCACAGCATAGTTGGGTGCTTGTGTTGCTGAAACCAATCCAGTCAGTTCTGCATCTGTAGGAGTCAGAAATTACAGACATCAGGGTTACATCTGGGGATTGTTAGGGCCATTGCCGCTGCGCACTGTCCCAGTGATTTATGTTCCTGTCATGATGCCATGTGGTCATAGTGAATGGATCAAAAATCCAGAAAATTAAACTTTAGACCTGCAGGTGCATTATTATTTTTGCCAAATTCCACACCAAAAAACATCTTCCCTGCAGCACAGCATGATTCCCAATTCAGCCTGGAAACAATTGCAAATGGCCTCAGCAGCAGCTGAGCCCAGTGACCAGGAAGGTCATCCCACTTCTAAAATGGATAGGAGCAGCACTCAGGTATAATGGATGCTCTGTGGGCCTCAAATAACTCAGCAACTGATTTACCATTAACAGGTGCAAAATAGTAATAGAGCCAGGGCAAAGTTTCTGTTGTAAAATAAACAGGAAATGGTACGATAAATACATACGTACATAAATTTACCTATTTGAGGATATTGACGTTATTGTGTCTGTAACCATTTTCACATTCTTCTTAACTGAGTAAAAGCTAAAACACAAAATAAAGCATTAAATGCCACCAGCTACAATTGTTTTGACTCAAGTAAAACATGCTGCTGAGAGGTTTTGGTTGTGGAACAGCTGATTAGATTTTATGGGACATGTGAAACTCCTTGAGTTTTGATGAAGCCAAAATTGAAATACAGTGATCAATCTGGATGACTGAAAGTTCTACAAATTCAGCCTGTGTGTCACCGGTGACTCGCACCAGCAAGTCCTGCTACAGCTACTGCATGTTGATGTATCGTTTGCTGGTTTAATATTGATTTCTTGAAAAGAGCATGATACTGCTATGGCAGCACAGGATATCAAGATTTAAACTTTGCTGCCTGCAAGTTTTGTGATCCATTGTCTATATGCCAGTTGGAATGCTTTCCTCTGCAATATAAATCACACAGTGGGATGTGTGAAGGTAAACTGACAAAAGCACATTGTTGTGGTTAAGCATGGTGTGACTTTAAAACAAATGGGCCTACAAACAAAGAAAATGTGTCAGAATCAATACTAAAACAAAGAATGTAGTTTCGTCCACCGCCTTGAGGCTAAACTGTAAAAGATGATTAAACATGGAAAATACATAATTTAATTAAATTAATAAATTGCCTACAACTATAGATAATACCACTTTCATATTGTCAAAGGAAATTAAACATTGTCACGATTGACAAACTACAGTGAGCTAACTATTATTTATTTGTATTTCTTTTGTTCAGGAATTTCTCCATTAACACCAAGTAAATTGCCTTTCTAAGTGACAAGTATGAAGGTATATTTCATTATTTTTTTCACCAAGTCATTGTTGTCATGGCTTCCAATCAGTGGTTGGCATTTTTAAATTCAGAGTTCAGACTTCACACATTCTTAAAAAGCACACATAATTAAAAAGCTGGGCCCAAGTGCTTCAAAGGGTGGTACTGCATTTAGATGAGGAGCACTCAAAGACAGTACATGTTGATGATGTTTATCACGCAGGAGAGCTTTTAGGCCTGTTAATGGCAATATATGATGGACTGACAGTCAACCTGCTGCTTGACCTCTGACTCACTGCTGTAATCAAAATGTATCTGTGTACCCACACTCCACCCACAGAGTGATTGGATGAGCTTTGGATATGCAGCTTGCTCAGCCTTGGAGAGGGAGCTGCTGTAAAGCTTCCAATGTGGGTGTTAGAGAGTTTCACCTATGGATTCCATCCACTTACAATGTCAGCCATTTTTCATGTTTTCCAAAAAATAAATCAGTCCTCAACCATGTCTTTTTTATTTAAAAAAAATCCACTCAAGTTCTTGGCATAGCAGTATCCTTGGCAGTACCCTAGACTTTTGCTAGTTATTCAGAAAGAAAAAAAGAGACATTTATCAATATGCTCAAGGCAAATTAAATGTATCTTTTCACATATTCTCTATTTGCATACACACAGGACCACAGTTACTAAACTTCTTGTGCTGACCAGTGAAGTGTACCCCACTCATACACAGCGCGGCACAATATATCTGACTGACTGTACACTCCTCAGGATGTATAACCTTCATACAGTATAAAAAGAAGGAGTGAAGAAGAGGAAGTTTTATTAACTTGTATTCTACAGAATCTCAATGACAGCAGTCTGACTCAGTGCAATGTCCCCAACATATTAAGTCAGGTGCTGAAATAGGACAGAAAAAGACACTTTGAGAAAGAAAGTAGACAGAGAGCAATGGAGAACCATGGGTTGCATAAGGTATAGAGAGCACTAAAGTTTCTAGACACTCATATTGCTGTCCACATTTTTTTTACAGTTGCATACTTTAAATTCTTTCCCCAATATTTTTGCGTGGGAAATAATTAGGCAGTTAGAAAGAGAATAATGAGGGTTGGTTTTGGGATCGAGCTTGGGAGTTGTAATGCAGTCAGAATAATTTACATGATTTCCACAAAGTCCTTTCATTGTGTAGCATGAAAGTGTAGAATAACTGATTGCTGAAGTGTCAGGCACAATTGTTACACTAAATAAGGGATGCCTGCATAGCAATTAAAAGGGCAGAGCTGCCTACAGGATTTCCATAATAAATAATGTTTTTCTCTATTTACTGTGATATAGCCAAGTATATGAATGCTTTTAAATTCATCATCATTGAGGCCAATTTGTTCAGGTCAGATAGGCAGTTTAATTATCTTGTGAAGTAATGTAATACACCATTTTTTCAGAACGATGCCATCTCAATAGAACTTAATATCTAAGATGTGAACTGTGGTCATTTCAAAGAAGAATTATTATTTTTAATGTTTTCATCTTGATAAGCCAAATAATCAATCAGTAATTCAAACAATGGTATATGAATGGTGTTCATGTCTGCCCCCATCACCAATATAAAACTGTAATTAACCCTACTTTATGTATCTTTTATAGTCTGAAGTTGAAAATCTATAATCAGCTCTTTTGCCTTAAACTGAGCACTTTCTCATTTGCTACCTGCCAGTTTGTTTGTTTGTTGTTGTTATTATAATTTCTATAGTGCAGCTTCAACTCATTTCCACCCCCATCCTTGTAGAAAATCTTGGTGGATCTTTGTGACATACAAAACCTCTTTTTACAAAACAATCAACAGTTTGGCTAATTGGGATGGAAAGAGACACTCAAATACGCTGTCAGCTTCCTTTCCGGTTGCCAAATTCTCATATCCCAGTTGCCACTCGTGTTGCATTAGCCTGACACGGGGAGGCTGCCAAATTAGCAACTGAGGTGTCTGACCGGACCAGACTACGCCTGGCAATTTTGGCACTGAAACCAAGTTGAACTTTTTTCCTCTGATCACAGTACTCTCAGACTGGCAGAACTTCCCCTTTAATTAAATGTTACACAATATAGACCCAAAGCTTAGCGGGGCTAAAAAATAAGGAGAGAAAAGCATATTCACATGTAGTTAGCGATGAGCGGATACTGCTCAGTTTAAACAAAGACAACAAGAGTACAAATAAATTAAGGCAGCTATATTCCAGTCTATTGCCCACAATAAGCTGTTGGAAAGGTTATTGGTTGTATGGAGATGAAAGTCCATCTCATATATTATTGCTTAATTCTCAGTTTTCCTTCGGGCCAAAGATAAACTTTCAGATTCACAGTTCACTGACTTACAATATGTCACTCCTGTGACATTCAAGGTATTTAAATATGAAGGCAGTCACCAGTATGAGTTTTTCATGGCAAAGGAGAGTTACACAATATCTTATGTCCTTGTGGAAGGTGTAGTGGTAATGGGGTATGTATATGGGAATGTCAGTCATCATGGGTTTTATTTGCATTGCGGTGAGGGTGCATATATTAAAAATGCACTCACTGGACTGGCTACATTATGAGCTGAACATATTTAAATTATACAGAACTTAGACCTGATGAGAAGACACACACACATACACACACTTGTATTTCTACTGATACTGTATGATTACTGTCATAATTCTAACATTACCACTGAAAGCAGGTCCTAGTATACAAAGAGTCCTTGGTATAAATGTTTTCAATTCAGAAAAATATCCTCACTCTGAACATTTAAAATGTGAATTGATTCTCATTTTTCACAAGGGCAAAGGTTGGGGAGGATACAAGCACACATTCACACTGGAACAGCTGAATAGGAGCTGTGGTGAGTCATGCAAATATACTCTAATTATCTGTGATTACTATATCAGTGCTATTTACACAAACAGAAAAGTTCTTAAGTGGCTCAGTAAGGGATATGTGGGATATGTCAATGGTGATGGAGTGCATGTAGCATGACAGAGTAGTGATTGACTTATTTTTATTGTTTTTAAAACATAACAAATATTAAAAAAAATAAGTTTAAATGTGTGTACTTGTCAGCCTCAACAGGGAAGCCATTATGGATATTATGCCAATTACTGTAGTGGGGAGGGCTCCTGATCTTATACTTGATTTTATGAAACAGCGACACCCTCTCAAGCCTTATTTAGTTGGACCTGCTTCTTGACAAAAAAATAATGCAGCAGCTTCTCTTCAATATCTAAAAACAGAGCGCTTATATCTATAGGTCAGTTTAAATCGTTTTAAATCACCAACTACTCCTTGTTTGTTTTCTTGTTAATCATTTTTTGTGTGTATTTATTCTGTTGTACTATTGACACCATTGAAAATGAGGCATGCCTTTGTTGAAGACTTTTCCTGAATATCAAAACACACTTTCAAACCATCTTCAAATTAAGGTCCAGTGCTTGCTGACGTGCAGAAGAGATCAACCCATACAGAAAACTGTGAGGCGCATGCGCTTCCCATCTATTGTGTGAACAATGCTGGTCAGACAGTGAGCCTGCAGGTACTGTAGAGATTAAAACAAATGCAACATCATCATTGTCTGCACAGAACAGTAATTTTCTCTGTGGCAAACACCACATTTCATACATACATTTTGTGTTGAAGAATTCCCTTGTAACACAACCGTGCCTCAACAAACAGGCCCACCGCTGATTTTGATACAAAGAACCTAATCACTTGTTTCTCAATCAGAGCTGACTGGCTGTCAGCAGTTAAAGACTCTGAGATTGTAATTATAAACTTTAACTAGAACAATTGAAAGGAAAATCAATATACGTAATTTGTATAGAGCATTTCAAGAAATTCAGTGTATTTAACATTACTGTTAGTTAAAGAGAGAACCTCAGCAAAGCTTGGCTGGTCAGACAAAGATTAAATAGGATTACATACACACGATAATGAACTAAAATGTGGCATGGACAGAACTGAAAGCTTTCCTGCTTTTAGCTGATTGACTAGAACCAACTCTCTAAATCATTGTTCCACCACAGATGTGGCTCAGAGTAGAGGCTCTTAAAATGCAACAGACATCTCACCATGCCCCTTTTCCTCACTTGCCGGGAATCATTTCTATAATTGCTATAGCCTATACTCCTCTTTTTTAATTTCTTCAAGTGCATCCACTGGACTCCACTTGCTCATGGCACGTCTCCCACGGATCATTCCACCGAGCCCTGAGCTTGAAAACCATCTTAATCAAGCATCCTATATCAATACGGTAGTGTAAATCTGCGCAAGCCAGCACTCTCATCAGTCACAGGCTTTACCCTTACAGGGCCAGTGCAACCCTAGAGATTAGTAAGCCAATATTTTAACCAAGGTATTTTACTGGTTTCAAATGATTTTTGGTAGTTACATTATTGAGTGGATGTTTTCACTTAGGAGTCTGTCCTTCAGGGGTATTTAATTGATTTTCTTATTCTTTCTTGTTTAGTACAAAATTAACTATTTTGTGATTATCTAAGAACACAGCTGATGTTTTTATTTTGGCAGTTTTACTTTGTTTTTGCACAATGCCAGAGAGAATTTGTGGGAAGTATTGATGGATCAGATAGAGGGTTATTCAAATCATATTTGTCTCCACCGTCTTGAGTGTTTAGCTCAAGGTTGTTGCTGCATAGTACACAAAGACACCAATCTTCCCCCATTTCTGCAGACGATGCATATAGATACAAAGTTTCAAAGAAAAACAACCCTGGTTCATTATCTCTAAATGTAGAGAATCCTCAGTCTGTTTTGCTGTATTGAAAACATTTCTCTATACTCAAAAACGACCTTGCCATTCTGTGAATTTTAGGTGACGGTGCCTTTAAAGAAGTGTGGTGCCATCTTTATCTAGCTTTACTGGAACAAGATTGAATCGTTCTAATCTAATGAGAAAACACTTGGTACAGTCTTGATAATTAAATTCATTCCAACAATTATAGTAGCTACTGTGTGTGGTGAGATTTACAGCAGCCTAAAGAACTAAATAAATAAATTCATAATGTTGATCCAGATCAACAGTTTTTTGTATGTTGTCAATGTCAATACTTTCTCATTTGTTTACCTTCAATTTACTTTTCATTAAGGAAGCATCAGGCCTGAGATTGGAGCTCCATTTAGCAAAACAAGTCTCCTCTCTGGGGGAAGGAAATGACATTAAGAAGAAAGAGTGCAAAATGCCTTTTAATGGTTTGTAATAAGGCTGTGAAGCCAGAAGCTATGCAATATCTATTCCTGCCTAAACCCGTCTGTCCCCTGATCCATGACCAATCTGATCAGTGCAGCTTGCAGAATGCAAAATGTAATAATCTGTTTAAGCAGCTCTTCGGCTCTCACACTGGAAACAGAGAGGTACCTCCCAAAATGGCGGGGAAGTAGTAGACAGATAGAGCTTTAGATCTATTTAACAGAGGCTTCCAGCCCAGAGGGGGTTTTATCTTATGAGTCATAAAAATATGTATGAAAGGCCACTAGCCTTCTTGGCTTTTTTTTTTTTTTTTTTTTTTTTATCCTTACTAGACATTTGTGCTCTGTCAAACTCATTCTGCTGTGTCTAACATCAGTTCGTGCTCAGTGGTTTTCCCCTGTCTGTGGCCCTGTTTCTTAATTCCTCCCACTTTCTCTCTCTGTCTCACACACACAGACAGATGCAAAGAAAAAGCTACAGATAATAGCGTGTGTGTGTGTGTGTGTGTGTGTGTAAGTGAGTGAGTGAGTGAGAGAGTGAATATATTAAAGTAAAAAAAATTTGATAAATAAGGATGACGACAGAGAAATCATTTTTGCATTTTCAGGCCCACCCTAAAGCCTCTGAATTAGTCTTTTAAAATGTATGCATACTTAAGTATGCCATAAACACCAGTGCACACTGAGAATGGACTTTAAAATGAAGTAGGAGACATCTTGTGTCCAGCAGGAAAACCTTAGAAATTAATCAAATGTGCAGATTCATAGAATTTTTAAAGAGGTAGAAGGAAAAGCTGCAGCTACCAGCACCTCTAATTAACGTTCACTTAACATGTTATATGTCTTTTTTTTTAACGACACATAGGTTTCACATAGGACATATTGCTTCCTCGCTGCATGTTGACTTAAGTTTGAGGTGCAAAATTGTCCAATATGGACATAATTCTCAGGGAAAACTGGGCTTTTTATCCAGTAGGTTTGCCTATTCTAGCTGATGAACTATCATAGACAGAGGTCAAATTAACATGTGTAAGTGTCATCACCATGACAAATTGTTTTGGATGTATTCACAGTGTGCAATGTTCCAGAACTAATATGTATTATTTGTAAGTATACTGTAACATTTGCAATCGTCTTCACTACTTAGTGAATAATGCTGAATCTGAGCCAAGATAAATTGAACAATGGCCATTACACACTGACCTTATTTTGGTGCCGTTTAAACTGTGTTGGAAAGAATGGATCCAGCACTACCCCACTGACTCTGTCCATTAAATGGGTTGTATTTACTGTGTTAAGGGTCCAGGGTTCATACAGAAAGCCAATTGCTTTCGGTTTGGTAAAGTGCACATGAAACACTACAAACAAAATGAACCGGTGATCTTTAATTAAATTATTGAACTTTTTCTTTCAAAATATCAACATGTATTCTGAGCAAAGGGTACTGTGCATGGGAATGAGAGATGAAGGTAATCTCTTTGTTTCTGATTTGAAACATAACATATAATTTCCCCCTATGAAGTGAAACCTTTTGTACTACACTGCAGTACCTGTGAGAAATTGTTTGTAAAATTGAAATTTTCACTAGGTAGCGCAGTTTGAAAGCTGTCAACACAGGCTTTTACTGTGGTAAGAGCTTTCAGTACCTTTACTGTGCCGTCTGCAGAGAGACAGTCAACATCTGGCAGGTCAAGATATTAGAAGTCAAGCCTGAAAGAGAGGGGGTGAGGAGAAAGAAACAAAGAGACAAATGAAGCAATGCGGATTAAATGAGAAAGTGTAAGACCGAGAGAATGAGAGAATGAAAGAAAGAGCAAAAATGAGGGAATAAAGGAGATGATGACTATCCATCACTGTAGGTACTCCCAGTGCATTACGGGGTGACATGAGTGATTACTGAGCTTGTCTGAATGCTGTAGACTAGACCCTGGTATCCCCTCTGACTTCTCCAGTCATGAATGATGGTTGTTGCCTGGCGGCTGTGGGGGCTACACAGGCCTTGGAGATGGCGATGGATAAGTCTGACCTGCCACGATAGTCTTAGGGTCTACATCACCAATCCATCAGCCAGAAAGAGATAAGGCTTCTAGATAGACACTTTTAGGCCTGAGAGATGAAGAGATGCGTTCGTCATGAGTAATGCAAATTAATGTATTCAGCAACAGTGGTGATTATAATGACTTGTATCCAGACAGTGCGTAATTATGTTCACTTCAAGAGGTTTATGAGGGGGCAGTGGGAGGAATGGGGTGAAAAGTTTTAGAAAGACAAATGACTGAATGTCAGTGGCGGGGGAGAGGTCAGTCTCTTTGGCTCTGTGCACTGGGGGGCATGTATGTTTGTTCATTAATTTACTATTTTTAGTCCACAGAAGACACACAGGTAGATTTATTATAAGAGTACTTTAGCATTGCACTCCCATACCAATGGACAGTTAAGGAGGTCTGAAAAGGCCAACTCTCTCTACCTCCAGACCAACAGATTTTCATTTTCAAATGTGTAGTCTTCAGCCCAAATCTAATATATCTGATTCTGTGCAGCTCCCTCTGGAACTTATGCAGTAGTACTCACCTGTAAACAGACTGATGTGTAATATCAGAATTCCCATTTCAATGGTTTGGTTGATTTTCGAATTGGCAATGGCTAGAACTTCTGTAAAGAGCATGACATTTCGAGTAGGCCAGATTACAATTATAGCCCCCCATGACACTTAGTCCTAAAGTTGTAACAGAGATGGCTTGGACATGATCTGTTTGTTCAATTAATTACCAGTGCATCTGCTTTAAAGCCTCGCTAACGTCAAAGCCACCAGATCATCATCTTTCTTTAAAAATATGGTAAAAACATGAAATGGTGACTATTAAAGAACAATGGAAAACAATATTTATCTTACCTTAATATCCAATGCCAAGCTGCTGTTTGTGAAAGCAAATTACTGAAAATGTAATTCATGTTTGAAAACAATATAATTTGTGTTTGTGAGACACATAAAACAATACTGAGGAATGAAATTGTTATTTAAATCAGACTGGCAATGGTTTTATTTTCCATTTGTTATTAATCTGCTAAATTCAACAGACTTATTTTAGCATCAGGCACTGTCAGTATTATGATCTATATTATGGGCCTTTCCAGTCATTTAATGGGCTTTACATTTATATTATTGGATCTACGTTCTATTTCTGAAACACTCTTTAATGTTTTATATTCTAAAATAAGGGGAAACAGATTTATAGTAATTGGCTAGGGGGGGTCAGCTGTATAAGACAATCAAGTGTTTTGAACCAAATGCTGAATTGAAATTGATCTCACAATACAAGTTTTTCTAATACTGCAAGTGTTGTTTGTGCATGCAAACAGGGGAAGCCTGAACTCTCTAACCACCATCTCAGACAAGCAGAATGCTTGTTTTCTATTATTGTACAACTCAAGCCCCCTAAATAATTTGCCAAATACTTTTTTGAGTAAACAGTCTTCTGGTAAACCCAAAAATGCCAAATAAAGAAGGTTTGCCTTCATATTTGTAATATTCACTTTCTGATAAGGTGCAAAAGCTCTCTCCCTCCTGCTCTTTGGTGTGCACAGATTCTGTGTGTGTCAGAGGGATACAGAGAGAAACAAATTCCTTATTACAGTGTGCACAATGTGGTGATAGAGTTCCCTAATTATGTTGTTGTTTTCCTTCTGAGCTCCCTGACTAATTCATAATCTAGCCTGTGGAATTGCCACGGATAAATGCTGGAGTCTCCAAGCTGGGGCAGTTAGCACCTACTTACTGAAACAGAGCTGAGAAAGTGCGGTGAGATGTATCAGACTAGAACAATGCAGCCAGACGAGAGGAAACTTTTCACCTAGGGGTAAAATAGGGAGAGAGTTTGGAATTAATTTATAATCAGAGTTTAGGCATGGGCAATATTGTGTGCCATGGTTTCTATTCAAATTCGATGGGAGTGCCACACCAGAATACATGTTTGGAGCATATTCATGTTTCAAGACTAACATGTGCTGCAGCGAGAGCCGCAGAAATTAAAGATGAGGAATGATGAAAAGGGGATACACTATGGAGTGGCAGAGCAAAATAAGTTTAACAGGGATGACACATCTGAAAGCAAGAACTTCTGCCTACATTTCAGTTATTATAATTACTCTTTATTACTTGACATTCTTTGGATACCTGGTTTTGTAATTTAAGGCTACCGATTTAGTGGCCAAATGCTGCATTTAATATTTCACAGCATAGAATAAATAGATCATAATATTAAGATTAGATTTTACCAACTTGATTCAGATTCTGGTAAAATGTGAGTTTATTCTATTTAGAGACACTGCTTATCCGATATCTGTCACTTCTATTGTCCGTTTTTTCTTGTATCCTGTTTAAACCTACATGGCAAATCTAAATCCACAATACTTCTACGGACCTCTAAACAAGTGATATTAATACCAGTGAATTCATAAAGATAACTGACTACAGACTGGATTATTTAATAAATAGTACCAGTTGAATAAATGCTTTGCTTAACAGAGACAAAGATTTGGCATAGCAACATAGCCACAAAATGGTACAAGACCCACTGCATGGGGTCAAGTGTGTGAGACTCCAACTGGTGCTTGATCCCTTGCCCAGTTGCCTTCTCTAAGAAGAACACAATCTTTTCCTTTGCTTCTGGTCAATTATGGCAGCAAAGCTGAGGAGAAAATCCTGCAGAAACATGTAGGTGTCACAGAAAACATTTTGGCGCATAGCTTTGCCTTTCTTTCTTGCCCTCTTGCCTGCTGTGCTCAGCTCAACACAAACACACATTATCCCTTTTTGTTGCTTGAGCACTTGCAGCCAAAAGTTCTCTTTATGCCCCTCCACAGGACAAAGAAAGAAATGGATAGCAAGCAGGCAGTGTTGGAAGTGGCCAGATTCTACTGTTTTTTTATTTCTGACAAGCCTCTGGCTAAGTGGACACTACAAGTGCTTCACAAAAAAAAGCTGTCCCGACTGAATATTGCCCTTCAGTCTGCAGGGGGTAGCTGATGCCATGACATATTGAAAGCTATTCCTTTGTGTCTGGTCTCTCCCTGGTTTGCCACTTTACAATAAGCACTGGTGTGTGCTCGTCCACTCTACTTTGTCTGCCAATAAGCGTACTGACACATGGCTGTCAAACTTTTTTACCACCGGACACCACTGTGGTTGGCCTCCAATAACAAACTCCCCATGCTCAGGAAAAAGGAGGACCGTCTAAAGTCATGTTGTGCTGCCAACAGCTTGAAGCTGACCATGCAAAAAAAACTGTGGAGTTGACTTCCAGAAAGGCGTTTTGGTGTCCTGCGGAGTCCACAATTTCCAGCAACTTTAAATGAGGAAAGACCATCTGTTTAAACACAAAAGCCAACAACAGCAATGGAAGTCCTTCACACAGCAGTGCAAGAATGTATTTTAACAGGACATTTTGCCCCTGTGTAGAGTATTCTCTCATGGAAAGCTGGACTCCGGGCATTGAAATCTGACATCCTTACGATGAGATTAGTAAGAAGTGGGCTCAAGACCAGAAGGTTGCTGGTTTCTCGTTTTTACCACTCCTAGGCTGAAGTCCAATGTATTGTCTGCGCCACTGAGTGGGTAATTGGCTGTCAGCTGCCTCCTGAAATTAAATGCACCAAGCTGCAGTGAAGAGCAGAGCAGAAGGGACTGACATTTATCCTGCACACAGACAAGCAACCTCACTTTTAGACATACTATTACACTACTTAACCAGGACAACCATGTGTCCACAATCTGACTGCTGCCACATTTTTCTTTATCTTGTTATAAACCAATCAAAAATAAGCCCCCTTGTTCGTCGTAATGCAATCCTACAGAGCCCTGTAGGTGTCAAAAGTAATTTTTGTTTTAACCTCATGCACATAAATTATTAATAAATGCTCTGATGATACTTGAAAACCAAACAATGCTTTTGTTAATGTGTCTTAAAGGAACAGTTTGACATTTTGGGAAATATGCTTATTCACCCTCATATCAAGAGAGAGAGTGCATTACAGCAAGTTGCAGGGGAACTTCACTGATTTTATACATCAAAGCTTTGTTTACAGGTCTTCTTGAATTTGGAATTTCAGAGGAAACTGTGAAATTTGATAAATTGCCTCAAATGATTGAGTCAGCTAGGACTAGAAGTTTAAAATGAATATGGGCGAGTGGGGTTAGAAAGAAAAAAGTTTACCAGACCTCTGTAACCCTCTCCTCATTTCTACTTAAAGCTAGCGGGTTGCGGTTACCAGTCCGTCCAGAAAAACGCGATTATGCGATCGCATAATTCAATGCATATCAGCCAAAGTCTGCATTTATGCGGGGGCTGCATTTTATCAAATACGCCACACTTTTTTACTTTGCGATTTCAGAGCAAAATATGCAGGGCTTGCATGATTTCATAATCCATGGATTTTTGTTGCAAAAGTGTCACATATATCTTAGCAGAAAGTTGAAAAATGTTGCGTTTACTTCACTCAAGAGCAGCCATTTTCCCCTGTTGCCATGGGAACGTTATGAAGTGGCGTAATTACACGACGTGAACATCGAAAAGCTGCAAACCCCGCGATTAAAACCTTACAGTTGTAAGTATATTAGTAGTATGTAAATTTACGCACTTATTTTAACAGAAGATGTCTGTTTTGTATAGCTACCTCTGTAAAACAGGAAGCACACATTTTATTTTTTTATATTTGATTTATTCATTTTTACAGGAGTTGTTGCATATTCCTCTTGTAAAGCTACAGAACTTGTTTGACTCATCAATGTTTTGTAAGTTTGAGGCATGTGTTTATTAAGGTCTGAAATAAAACAAGATGAGGACTTAAATATTCCCAGCACTTTCTATGATGTAGTATGCTTGCTTATCATAGGAAGTAATAAGAAATGACGCTTTACGTTAAGGTAGTAGCCTAGTGAGAACAGGGTGTTGGGGGAATCACTTTTTTTTCTCTTTTTCATCAAACCACAGTTTTTGCTAGTTCCCACAATTTCATCGCATAAAAACGCTGCTATGTTAAATCTGTGGAGCACCCTTTTTCATCCTCTCCAGGCTCTAGCTTCATATTTACTGTACAGATATAAGTATGTTACCAAGGTGGATATTCTTGTATTTCTATATAGAGGATGTAAATGGTGTGGACACAAACTACAAAGGAGAGTCTTAAAATATGCCAAAGCATTAAGTCAAGATAAACTTGTAGTTTCAACAAGAGCTAGTCATTTAGTTTATTTCAAGTTATTGCATTGCATTACATCATACAGGTTTCTGTTTTTCTAGTAACAAATTGTTTTAATGGAGTTGCAGCAACATAGGCTGAATATGTAGCACCTGTCTTATGCAACTCACACTTTGGATATGATCATGTGAAGAAAGAGGCACTCTGATTCTGTTTTTTTCTTTCTTCTTTACAGAAGCCAGTTAAATTTTAGAGCACACAATGTTCAATCTCCATTTCTTTTAGGTTTGTAGGAGCATGGAGTTTTGGCTTGACATCAACTCGGCTTAATGAATGGACATTAAATAACGTTTTTTTTTTTTACAGTAAATCGTGTATTCGTTTACATCTGTGTATTGATTTTGTATGAATCCCTCAATTCAACGAGACAACACAGAGGAGAGATTTTTTTAGCAGTTAGCAACAATCCTCCCTCTATTCAGTTTGAATCCCAGTGTGATTTTCATCCCTCCTCTTCTTTCTTTTTCTCCTCCTTTGTATCCCCATCAAGTAGGCCAGTTGATGTGGGACAGCAAAACAACTCCCTCCCCTTTTTACAAGCCTCTCTGTGGAACGGGCGAGCTCAGAACACAGCGCCTGGAGTTCAGGACTCATCTTATCCCAGTCTCTAACCTAAACAGTTTGTGCAGTGCCGCTTGCCTTAGGGGAACATAATTTGAATATGTTTAACAATGCACCATTTCTGCTGTGTCAGTATAATGTTGAAAGGATCGGCTTTAAAGTGAGTAGACTTATCATTAGAATTTCATCTTAATTGCCCCATTCCTACTGGAATGGCCTTAAAGCACATTACAGTGATACAGTTGTGATTTAAGAAGGCTGGAGATGAACAGATATTCAAACTGTTCTTTTTGGATTATTTGAAAGATACATTAAAGCTAAGAGGTTACAAAGTGGAATTACTCAGATGAATATGTGATCTTATAATAGCTCCATCTGTGAAATTAAGTGCTTTTCTCTGATTTGAGACACATTTCTAACTTTGACATTCTCAGTGATGAGGAAAAAAATCTTCATGGAGCTGAAAAACTACTTAAATTGTTTTCCTCATACAGTCTACTATCCACACCATGCCTTGCAATGGTGCTTTTTAATGTGTGTCCTGTTGCCCCGTAACTTAGGGAACAAGCCTGTCTCCTAGAAAATATATGTATATACACTTCTAATTTGTGAGAGCAAACACATCTTGAGAGCAAAATACTGTGTTATCAGCCTCTGCAAAATGGTTACTAAGAATATATTTAATTTATTTTCTTTATAATATCTATATCAACTAGAGCACAGTTAAAACATTTTATGGTATGGTTATTTACACTCTTAAAACATTTGGTTAAAGTTTGGGAAAGATTGTAATTCTGTGGTTTGACATTGACAACAAAAGTGGTTTAAAGTGTTTCTGAGAACATGATCGTTCCCTAACCTGAACTAAAGTGCTTTTGTTCCTAAATCCAAAACACATGGGACAACAATGCAAACCCTGTTCTCCAGTGTCAAAGTTCTGCACTTTGTTTGCCCACCATCCACCCTGACAACCTGTGTGCAGTACAAAGATGTTGCACTCCCTAGCTCTAAAAAACATTGCAACTAAGTAATCCAGGCTGCAATTGCAAAAAATGCGGTATATAATTGTAATCTCTGAAAGACCGAGATGTAAGCTCAAATACTATGGGTGTGAAATTTTCAGCAAGACAGTTTAACTGTATTCTGTTGGTAGATTTGGAAAAAATAGATAAATGTATTAATTAATTACCAGAACTTGAAGGGATTTGGTGCTGAGCAGCTTTGCTGGATAACAGCAAATACATTTTTTCCCTGTGTGAGCACTTTTTATTACATTCTCATTCCTCCTGGTACTCATAATATTTGTGCTCCCTTGAGCCTTTGTTCTCACTTATACAAACACACTGGTAGAGACTTAAGCTCTTGCTATAACTAAACTCTTCAGCTCCGCCTACCTCTTTTCTCTTGTTTAACTCATTTTCTTGGATCCACTGTAGTATTGAAGTGTCCTGAGGTTCATACAGTATGCCACTGGGCTGAAAGTCCTGTTACTCAATTTGGGCACAAATGGTAATCCTGCACCACAGAACTTCAAGTTCAGAAATTGATGTTCTGCACTGCAGGATTACGTACAGTTTTATTTATATATTAAACCAAAGACAAAAAACACTGATCAAATATCCAATATGTGCCCTCGAGGTCTGTATTCTGCTCATAGCATTACTGTGCATACAAAACAATGAGAAACTTTGACATCAGTGAAGAAGTGATACAGTTGCAAGAAATAATGCTGACCCACCTCCAGATCAGCTCCCAGTGAGCTTAGCTTCCCAACAATAGTCTCCATACCAGACATTACCGTTTTCTCTTATTAAGTTTTATACTGCATGAGGTAAAATCAGGTAAAATAGAAAAAATGTAAAGATATATCAGGAAATGAAACAATAGAAGACATGCAGTTATACCCAACTGTATGAATCATGTATGTATTTTCTAAATATCCACATGAACTGAATTTATTACTTTGTAAACCTACACAATCTTCAATTATATAACAAATTACTAATTTAGCAACTCTTCCCTTCAAATTTTATCCATCAGTAAGCCTTTGGGCCATGTATATTTTTCATTTATGTTATTTCATTCTGTGGTAATTAACAGTGATTCGACAGCTTCATTACAGCATCACTTGGCAGACGAGTTCACGCTCAGAATCTCCACGCATTTCGACTCAATCAAGCCTGGACGAAACAGTTCTGATATCATTATAGCGCTTCAAGTTAAATGACATTTTGAATTTGTTCATTTTTGTGTAGTTTCCCTTCAAGTTTGCTGACATTTTCATCATATGGGGAACATATCATTTATTTATTAACTGTTTCAATCCATGCATGCTGATTCATGTCCAGGTCCATTAAAGGAGTACAGAAACAAACCTCTTTTAGGTTGACACTACGCACTTTTATATGGAATAATGTATTAGTCAGTTCACACAAGGACTACTGGACACAGTGTCTGATCTTATATTTATTAAGGTTATAAGTGTACAGCCTTATATAAGTCTACATAAGGAAACATACATAAAATGCAAAACAACACTGCTATTACAATTACTGTCTTGCCAGTTGCTCCTGACCTGGCACACAATCCATAATTAAAAGGAATTGCTCATTAATGCAGTGTTTCTCTGCACGCGTAATGTAATTTTCAGATTGATGATAACCACAACTAATTTCTTTTCTCTCTCTGGTGATAACAGACAAGACTATTGGGTATATATAAAGATTTATTTTGTTGCTTTTTTTCAAATCCAGATTTAGATAAAATCATTGTACTGTAGACTGTAGACGATAATTAGAGGCAGATTGACTAAAGGAAGCAGTTGGATTCATCATTCATTCTGCTTTTTTAATGGTGTTTAATTCACTGTTGATTTTCAGTATATATGTATAGCAAGTCATGGTGTTTCAGCAAACCAAGTCAGATTTTAGTGATGTCTGATTAATAACCTTGAGTTAATTACTCTGAGAAATATTGCATATGATTTTAATCAACAAAAGTAATACAGCAATGTGTTAACTGTAACAAAAATAGGACGATTGGAAAATAGTAGAAATCAGCTTGGACATTTCCCCCTTTTTCATAGTGAGTCAAGTGAGTCAGTCCAGTTATAGGCAGTACATTTTAAAAAGTTCATTGTGGATCTTTTATTTTATGAAGACATTAACAACGGTCAGTTCACTTTTATTTTGGACGTACGGTGCATAGAGGAAACAGATAATGTAGCAGGTAAAAGTGCGAGACGTGAGTCCTGTTACAGTCATAAATTACAAAAAAAAATGCTATGGGTCATCCAGGTTAATTGTTGTAAAGGTCTGTTTTGTGAATGTGCCAAGCCAACAAAATGAATACCATTGCCTGGGTCATATGAAATGATACCTCTGCTGATGTTTATACTGACAACCACTAAATCTTTTTTCATTGGTATTACATTCAACAGCTTGTCACTGTACCTCATGTCTGCTGCCACATTTTTGCCGCAATTTTCTTTTTACTACATACAATTTCTAATCTACTTATTAATTAGACTCTGTTGTACTGTTCCTCTTCTCTGTATTACAGCAAGTTCAGTGTCAGTACCCTTTTACACTTTCACAATAACTGTAATCCTAATTATACACAGGCCTACATACAAAGAGAGAAAACATAGGCAGTGCTCATGTGGTGTGTTCAACTTCAGCTGGTACATTATCACCTCTCAATGGTGAACCAATTAAAATAAACTAATATTATCCAGATGGATTACAATCCTGGTGTAAACTGGCTATCTTTGCCTGTTAAGATGGTCACTGTGTCACATTAGATGATTTTACAGTCATAAATTCTTGCCGTGACTTGGCACATGAGACATGACAGACTAGACTTTGGTCACCGACCAATCATAGCTTGTCATCTTTTACGACATGCACAACTGTGATTTTCCTTATTGTAAAGTGTAACCTTTCACAGTTCCACGTAGTGACTTCAACAACATCTTTCCTCTTTGCTTCGCTCTTTGCTCTGCTCTTTGAGGTGGCGTCAGTTGTCATCCTCTACATTAAACTACATGGGATAAAACAATCAATTGTCACACTCAATGTCTATTTTCATTCCTGACACCCTATGTCTACCCAGCTCGGGTGTATCGTGAGCCTGGCATTAGACAGAGCAGAGCCATCATTAATGTTATTAGTGGCATCTGTGCGTTTTCTGTTGTGTAAGTCCAAATGTCTACTGGATCAAGGATTTTCCCTCAGAGCTGTCCAGTATGTTCAGGAAGATGTGAAACTTTACTGAATTAATATGTTAAGTTGTAATTAAGGTTTATAATATCAGTAGCTTATTTGTCTGGGACATGGACATTCTGCAAAGCTCATTATTTTTAATCATCCCCACCTTCTTAGTCTGTTACAGCTGGTTTTAGATAAGGCTGCTCTGTGTCAACAACCATTTGCACCTGCCGACATCATTTGGTGTCACCTCCAAAAAAATAAACTCTAGTTCAATGGAAGATTGGGAAACTGTGTGCATTTATAGGCACACTGCGGCACAGTGACCAAACCTCCACAGCATTCCACAGCTGGGCTGCAGAGAAAACACACCTGCACCCTGATTAGGGAAACCTGAGGCTGTAGTATGAAGAGTGCAGACAGATAAACACACCTCATTAATCTTCAGTCATAAACCGGGGTGATACTGAAAAGTGGTGTCTCTACAAATATATCTATAAACACACTCACACACACATGCATATGTTCTGCCGTACAGTCATGGAGCATTTCTGCCACACATTAATATGGACATAAACATATTTACATCCACCCACACAGATGGTGAGAATGAACCGCCCTAACCCCCTAACCCTAACCCCCTAACCCTAACCCTAGAACTGGGGAACATAGGACCCTTCATCCTGCTCCCATTATGTGGCATATACACAGGAATGACCCCTTCTGGGACAGCCTATTAACCCCCTGCTAGAAAGACAGTACACTGATGTTCTGCTGTAGCTGTGGAATCCACCCACAAACCCAATGAAATTACCATAAAACCCCACTTAAAAATGAAACATGACCTGCTGTTACTGACACTTTTTCTCACATTGTCAGCATTTGTAACACCAGCAAAGGATCAGATCCATCACAGAGTAAATGACAGAGCACATATGCAGTTTGAGAACAAAGGCTTTTTACACTGTGGTAGAGCTGCTTAAAAACATTCATCCATTATAATGATATATCTTCAAACAGAGACTATTTACAGTAAAGTTAGTCCTAGACCTATGTTAGCATTTGGTAATAGATCTCACAAGCTACAGCTTAATTAAGGCAGTGGCCCAAAATAATGAGGGAGGTTGTTTAATGTAGACTGGGGCTAATAGGTGGTAATGAGAGCTACCAGCCCCAAAGAAAAAAGAACCACATTTGCATGCTTCCCCCTGTTCCTTCTCAGTGCTTTTCATTTTTGGAAAGTCAACTTTGATTTTCTTTCTGCTTTTGGCTGAGAGGCATTTCTTTTTTTTTTTTTTTTTGGCATGCTCACCACCTGTGAGCAATTAATCTAAACATTGTTTTTTAGTTGTTTTTTTTTTATTGTATGCTAATGTAGGGTTTATGTTGGCATTACGTTCTTGCCACTTGTCTTTTGTTCCTTCAGCAGTGATAGTTGATTGTCTCTCATGTTCAAGTTCTAAAAGCAAACTGTTGATGCTTTCTCTCAGGAAATAGGTATCTGCTCTAAAGTTGCTGCATCACCAATTATTACTTATCATGTTATTGTTTTCTTATGATTACCAGTCTCACCATCATGGTGATGTGCAATGATGCAGCAAAGTTTGTAAGCCTCAATTTCCTTATTTTTCATGAGTTAATGCCTCGCCCAGTGCTTGTCTCATGTGATTAATCCTTTCCAGTATTTTGCATGTTTGTAAAGTAAAATTTGTGCTCCTATTCCTATTTGCTGCTATTCTGAAGACCCTGATTGGAGAGCCATCCGGTCCAACAGAGCCAGTGTTTGGTTTGTCTATTCTGGGCTACAGTAGAAATACGTTGGACTCCAAAAACACAACGATTCTAATTTCCAGGTGATTATACACTAATGAAAACGCACCTATGAATATTATATTCCAGTTCTGTCAACAGATGCTCCTAAATGTTACACACTGAACCTTTAACTACCTGAGGATTGGGGTCAGATTACATTTTTCATTAGAAGCACATATAAAAACACTCAGAAATGCTTCAAATCTTTATTATTTGTTATTATATTTGTTTTCAAGTCAGGTAGATCTTGTTAAAACTCTGTGATAGGAATCCTATTTTGCTGTCTTTATTTCTTTGATTTCAGCAGCACCCTCAGGCCCTTTTGCCTTTGTAGTTCCTTTCCTTGTAGCCTCACTTTTTTCTTGTTATTTGTAAATCTAAGTTACATACAAGCAATCAACGCAATCAAACTTCACCAAATCCATCTGGTTTTTATGTTTCTTCTCTTTCTCCTAGAAAGCTTGATTGTAACACATATGAAAACCCCATAACTGCAAGGGTGGTGTGTGTGCAACAGTCTTTGCATGTGGGTCAGATACGAAAGCCTGGATATGTGAATGATTTTGTGCATGTGTGAACTTCCAATAAGAAGATAATGTTTTGCTAGTTTGTTTGCTGAAATTTGCATCAAAATAACTGCTTGCACTCAGTAACTCAACTGTGTTTCCAAAGAAAAAAATAAAATAAAATTGACACATGCAGATTTAATCCCAAAATCATTCAACTTTGTGCAGTGGGTATTAACTAATTCTGGAGAAAAAAATTAAGTTTAATCTTATATACCTATAGTAGGCGATTTGAGGAGGGTTAGAAAAATGACCAAGATGCATCCCTCTTGTTAACCTGCTATACCTTCTCTGCATCCCCTAGCAGTAGTGTGAGTGCAGAGAGGTTGTTTGGTTGAATATGTTGCCATGACTCACTGATCCTTTATCAGACTGAGATTTGTGCAAGTTAAAATCTATGACCCCAACCATGGCTCTAAAATATCCGCAGCTTAACTGTGCTGTGCGCTGATAAATCCATGGCACTGTCCTTAGTGCTGAAGTAGCAAACAGATTTGTAATTGTGCCTTTTTCTTTCAGAATTTCTGCGATCATTAGGTAGCACCTGTGCTGCTGAAAATACACACCCAGACCAAGCCACCTATAAATAAAATATTTCAGGGGAGACATGACTACAGATATGATTTTTACTGTATAGGGTTAGAGCGTTCTACCATTTAGCTTACAAAGTTTAATTTAAAACAAAATGAAGAAGCACATGTCTATAGTATTATTATTTCATACTGATGGATTTAATAGGCATAAGAGTGTGGTTAGATTGGATAGGAGATCACTTATTCTTTCATTAACACTGGGGAAAAGGCCAGTATTGGTTGTTCTTCCTAATTACAATTAACAAACTAGGGTATAGTAATAATTTGTATGGTCTTTTCAGGCTGCCTGGTAGATCACCTGATTGAGCATACACCCAATGTACAAATGTACTTCCGGCAGTGACCCAGGTTTGATTCCAACCTGCGGACAGCTGCTGCATGTCATTCCCTTTCTCTCTCCCCCCACTTTCCTGTCACTCTTCTGTCTAATAAGTGATTATTTTTTGCCATTCATAAGCTGAGTATACGTTTTACACTGCATGATGTTTCCAATTGTTTTGTTTTTATTTTTATTTTTTTGTCTTAAGGGGATTGCCGACCCAGCATGAAGAGATACCAGTATGAAACATCATGTTTCATTAAGAGCCCAATGTTGGAGTAGTTGGAAATCTCAGAGGTATGTACAATCAACCAGAAAAACACACCCTGTTTTGAAGGCGCATACTATTACAAACATATATATGAAGATCCAAACGATACTCAGCATGATCTGTGAAACTGATGCTGTAGAGGCACACGGGCTCATCACACAGTGACACGAATTTCCCCCGACCGACCCCCAACTGCACACCACAGGCAACCTCTTTCCCTCTCCCCCTGCCTCTGCTTAAACCCACACAACAGAGAAAAGCTGGTGCAGCAAGACAGAGTGATAGAGGGAATAGCATATTTATTTTCACTCTGCTTCCTCCCTCTCTTCCCTGCTTAAACACTCAGCTGGATCCTAGCCTCGGTTCCTCTGTATTTTTTACTTTTGCTCTCTCCCATAGCTGCCAAGGAAAGATTCTCTTTGTTGTTTATCCTCCCACCTCCTGCTACCAACTGTGGGTATTTGCCTCTTCAAACTGTCTCCCATTCTCTCCGGACTCTCTCCCTCTGTCTCACTTTCATACTCTTCACCTGCCTGTTTCTCGACCCTGTGTATTCATTTCTTTTAGTCTCTTTTTCTCTAACCTGTTTTCTCTATCTACCAACCAATTGCATAGTACAATGGTCTTTTAGCCAATCAGTAAATCCCACAATGGGCAAAATTAGAGTTATATTTTATAGACGGTAGTGCACGGAAATGAAATGAAGTTTCAGGTTCATTCTGGTGCATTCATGCAAATGTAGCTTTGTTCATACTGTTCACGCATATGGGACCATATGGGAGCAAACATCCTGAGTTCAAAAAGGAAAAGAAACCCAATTTTTGATATAAATTCTCCACATCAAACCTGAGATATTCAGGGTGCGAGGAGGAGCAGGCAAGAACTGCAGCTAGAGAGAGTGCTGACTGACTTCAGAGCAGGTCAGCTCTGGTAAGTGACAGATGAACTCTGTTTCCAAAGACAAGAGAGACCACAGGCAAACTGCAACACAGAGTTAAAACAATAAAAGCAGGGCAGACCAGCTGTGCATCCATAGGCGCTGTGAATAATTCAGTTTGTGGCAAGCTTGGACAAATGGCACGTTGAACACAGAAGTAATAGCAGCAAGGCCCAGGGGAATGTTGCTGAGGATGCATCATTGGAAAGTTTGAGAGGGAAACGGAGCACATACTGTAGCCTATACAAAACAAACAAATACGCATGCACAACATAAACACCATGTCCAGTCCACAGAGTCAGGATCTGATTGCTTGCTGGATTTTTTAATTGATTTATAATGAACTAAAATGAAATAACGTGTATAGGAGATTTTGGACCAATAATTTAGACAGTTCTGTTCTCCACTACCATCTTAACACCAAATGAGGGAATATGGGTTGGAAAAATGCGGTTTGCCCAGTGACTTGTAGGATACATACCAAGGAGCACTGAAGATGTCCTTGGGGTCTGTGGTGGCCAAACACATTACTAATACACTTGATGTTCTTTTAATTTGTCACCCAGCTGTATATGTTTGTTCAGTTTTAGCCTGCAGCCAATGGGAGACCGATCCGGCAGCCAACTCCTGCTGTCTGCTTGCTAGCAACAAAAACATTTTGAAAACAGAAATACCTCCACCAGAACAAGTCCACAAAGAAATACTTGGTTGTACAAAATGGCTGAGACTGTTTAAAAGATAAAGCATAAAATAAAGGAAATAATTAAATTATCCAGATGATGGTAATAGATAATGCCCCAGCTGTGGCAGCTTGTTTAATCTACTTGTATGCGTGTCACCATGATAACATGTGGTAATTATCGCTAAACATGCCGAGGCTGAGGCACTGTTATGGCACATTATGGCAGCTATTCTAAATTTAGTCTTAGCCTTTAGACAAAAATGTTGATTAGTTTCACATTTCATTCATCTTTATCCTTCATAGTTTTAGTCTAGTTTCAGCCGATAACTATATTTTAGTCCAGTCTCAGCTAATGAAAGGTGTTAGACAACTTTTGGTCTAAATGTGCATTGCGTTTTCCTTTGTGCAGAATTATGAATAAAGTATACATAGATCTGTTTTTTTCCTGACAAAAACCTTTCTATTTTGAAGTAATGTTTTTGTAATTAAATATTAAATCACTGTCAGATTGGTAAAGCATCAGCTAGGATTCTTGGAATCTGCCCACATCAGTGAATGATATGAATGCATTGTATGCACAGGCAGACAAGACGCTAGTGTTGCGAGGGTCAGGCCAATCCGCACCGCCCAACCCACTAAAATATCTGTAAATCAATGCCCTGACTCACAAACCGCCAACTTTATGTAATAAAATAGCTCAATTGTCAGGAGGCGCTCGCCAAAGGGGTGATTGTGCTGCTGGGAGCAGATAAGGACCTGTCCAGAGAACACTCTTTCTACTCCCGCCCACAGTAGTGGGAAGATCTAAGCTAAATAAACAGACAAATTGTTCCAAATGTGTTCTTTATTATTGAATAGCAGCCAAATAATTACATTTGCCCTGTACACACAAACACTGCCTCTTTCACATCATAACAGTGAATTCTAACAAAATAGTCACCTACACATGTAGGTCCACAGTTCCAGGATTTCTCCTGTTTCTGCGCTCACTGCCAGCGCTTGTTGCTACACAGTACCATTCTGCATGTGTGCGCATGAGAGACAGAGAGAGAGTGTGACAGAGGCAGGAATAGAGGTGGATTATTGCACGCAATATTTCTGTATGTTATTAATAACTTACTCAGAATGCTGCTTTGTCACATGACATTATATTGTATACTTGATATTTTCTCGTGAGTCAGGTTTTGGGTCGATCCACACATACCTACTAGACACGCAATTGGGGGGAAATATCATGCACTGTCATATGCACTATAGCCCACCACTAAGATGTTAGTTTCATCTCTTCAACAACAACAAAAAAAACTTTTTGTCACAGTAACTAAATTAATTCTGGGCTGAGATCAAATAAAAGAAAAAATACACATTTTAAAAAATACAGTTTGCAGTGTACTTAAACCATGCTGATATGTTCTTTAATTATTACTTTTTTTGTTACCACTCTGACAGAGACAGACAGATAGGTCAGGAGCGAGAGTGAGTAAGTCAAGGTCAGTGATAGATAGGCGACAGCATATTCTTACACGCTTGACTACTCAGTAATTGAGTGTAATTAAATGCTGAGGTCCAGCAGGGACTTAAGCTGGGTGGACCTGATTTGAGCTGGAAATGAAAAGTGTGATTTAATTTGACTTGAGTATGTGTGATCTGCAGGTGTTAGAAACTCTATGCAGTTTCCATTTTGCCAGTCAGATGGGAATTCAGTCCTGTGCTGGCCACATTAATAATACATTGTCTGTCCAATAGCACTGAAAGATTAATATTAGTGATAAGAGTGACTTTAATTGATATGACATCACTTCCTCCATGTGTCAAGGATGGGGATGTGATGCTGCACACCACAGTTGTAGGTGGGTAATTTATTGTGATACAAAGGGTAAATTTGTAAAGGTCAAGGAAGATATTAACATTTTGATACTGCACAGGGAAAATTATATTTCACCTGCTATGATGACGATCTGAAGATCACTCATCACTGAGATTTATTTTTAGCCACAGGGTCTCTACTCACCATGTCCATGAGTATGCATGTATGGCTTCCAGCAGATGGAAACTGATCTGTCCAACTGCCAACAGCAGCTCGTAAGTTGCTGTAGCTGTAGCTGGTTACGACCTCCTGCGCAGACAGCAGCTGCGCACACACTCCTTGAATCAGGTATAAATTCTGTGTGAATGATGAATATTCATAATAAAGTTTGAGAACCATACAAATTACGGGAGTTTCCCAGGAGAAACAATGGAACAGGAGAGTGGCTTTGAAATACGAAAGAAACCTGTGTTAGCAGGTATGGATTTAGAGATGGAAATCTTGGTCTGTTCAGACTGAAATATCTCTCTCTCTCTCTCTCTCTCTCTCTCTCTCTCTCTCTCTCTCTCTCTCTCTGACATTTAGTCAAACATTGGAGTTC
Organism: Dicentrarchus labrax; assembly: GCF_905237075.1. Taxonomy (NCBI): domain Eukaryota; kingdom Metazoa; phylum Chordata; class Actinopteri; family Moronidae; genus Dicentrarchus; species Dicentrarchus labrax. Next base: position 14,925,647 of record NW_026136710.1, on the reverse strand, counting down.
CCCAGAGATGCTGACTTTTGAGATCCCCTGATTTTAAACCTAGCAGGTCAAAGTTTACAACTATCTTGTGAAATATCTCAACATCTATCGAATGATTGGCACACCATTTTGTACAGGTTAATAGTTCAGATGATGTTGCCTAATGACTTTTGTGATCCCCTGACTTTTCCTCTAGCTTCCCAATGAAGTCGACATTTTTGCATCTGAGTGAAATGTCTCAACAACTGTTGGATGGATTTGATACAGACATTTGAAATGAATTGTAATACCATTTGTTAACTAAACTATACTGACATACTGAGCATAGTAAAAATGTATCTCTGAAAATGATCTGCATGTCAGCATACTGACAAACATTTTATTCAAAACACTGTACAGCCTCACAGAGCTGTTAGTGTGGCTGTAGATTATGAATCTCAATTTGTTTCCCCATTTTCCGCTGTCTAAAGAAAACCTTTACACTGAATATACAAGGTGGTTATATCAGCCATCAGCTCATAATTAACATTATGTAAAATGGGAAACATGCATAGATGGTAGCGTGTAGTAGCAGGAAAGGTCAATAAGATAAGAAGTTATGGAGTCAAACATACAGCCTCTTAGCATTGATTGGACTCCCTTGCTTCACCCAAACCTTCCAACTGCAAAGGAGAGACTAAACATGCAAAAAACGAGCAGTTCAACATGGTGGACTCCTAGATAAAAGACTCAGTTTAAAAGGTAACACAAAAATAACAGTTCCTATATTAAGGTGATTATACACTAATGAAAACATACCTATACCAATATTATTTTCCATTTCTGCCAGTAGATCCTCCTGTATGTCACACAGCTTTAAATAAACTATTTTTAAGTTCTAATCTTTGTGCATTTACTTCCTGAGATCAGCTAATTCAATAGTTTTTTATTTCAAATATTATTCAAAGGGTAAAAACATAGCAAAGTCCAATTCTGGGGAGACTTTTTTGTGCCAAGGAAGGCAAGTGGCTCATGCTGGTTTCAATTCCCTCGAACCGTACTATTAAAGCTGAGCCAGAAATACTGAGGGTAACAACAAGCTCTCATGCTATCCCAACACATGTCCAAGCTGTCAGTGCCACTACCACTTTGCTGAAAGAGAAAATAAGCTGCAGAGCATACTCAGTTCTCTAGAGAACAGATCCAACTTGGTTAGTGAACTATAGGTGAAACAAAAACATTCATATTCATCTATACAGTATGTCAGTATTATTACATTCTGGCAAGTTTGATAATCGCTTTAAATATCTCCATATAACACAATAGATTGATTGTCACTGCAATGGAAGACCAACAAGCCTGCACATAATCCAGCATCAGGGGACCAGTGGGGAGTAACCAATTACATGTAACTGAGTTAAATAATAAGGATAAATACATTTAAAAAAAAGGTCACTGTAATCCATCACAGCTACAGAACAAAATCGGATAAATACATCAGTTTCTTAAAAAATACACTCAGGACTAATTTTTGATGCTAAAAATCTGTCCCTTTCCATTTTCTTTTCAAAGGTTACATTATTCTGTCTTATAGAATACACTTCACATCAATACTTCTTATTGACATTTCTTTTCTGTTGTGTTTCTTTGCATATTTGGTATTGAGGTAATTGAAAAGTAGCAGAAAGTAATCAAATCACATTGTGATTCTTGGATTAGGTTACTTACTACATCTTTAAACAGGTAATTAGTAATTGTATCAGATTACATTTTTAAAGTAACCCTCCCAAACCTGGTCTTAGATAGCTAGAAATATGGTCTAAAAATATGGAATTCAACACTTTTCGGTATTATTTAAAATAAATCAGTTCACAACCTTCATGTGACCTATTATCTCCTCCTGCTCTTCTTCACATTCTGGCTGGCAGGCTGTTGAGTCGATGCAACTTGTAAAATATTGAACATCATAACAGCCCTTGGAGGGCCAACACATCGAGGAATTATGTTTTACAGCTGTTTTATTAAAAGTTTGTAAAAATATTTTTTATTTTTTGACAGCAGGTGGTACACTGATTATTTTTCTGTTTCTCACACACAAGAAATAATTGGCCTTTTTTTTAATTGTCACCATTTTGATAATAAAACTGAATAGATAAGACCCTGAGGGTGATGAAAGCTTTTAAAGCTGTTAATAGACCGAGTAGTTTGGAGTGTGTGGAACATGTATATAATCTTTTAATTCATTTCCAAGTAATCATTTATTCCTGTTAGAGCACTATAGAATCCTTTTTATTAATTGTTGGTCTTTGGATGACACTAAAAGTGTAGCTGCTTTCACCAAAAAAAATAAAAAAATCAGCCAAGGGTGAAGTAAAATTAACACACATTTTTAAATCTACAGGCTGTCTCAGTTATTTGTTAACCCTTAAATGCGTACTAATTAATTAATTTCATTCAATTAAGCACTCAATTCATCAAACTGTTTGTTTTTGTGTCAAAATGTCAAAAATTATAGAAAGCATTGCTAATGTTTTTCTCTAAAAAGAGAACAGGTAATGCTGTGTTTCCTGTTTTGTGTGTTGCTATGAATAAATACAGGCACAATGAAAAAGTTTGTTTATGTTAGCTTACTGTCACAGTAACATGATTGAGCAACACCAGGATGTCAGTTTTAGTGCAGAGCAACATTTGCTTTGATATTGGAGGATTTTGATGATGGAGAATTTTATTTTTGTTATATTCATGAATCAGATCATTTGAAAACAGAACTGGAGCACACGAATGATGAAGCAAGCTCCGACAACAATGAGACAAGAGTCACAATACTGTCCAAATAAGAGAAGCTGACTGATGAGGAAAACCAATTTACCTCAACTGCTTCGACCTTGTAAATGCACAGAAATCCGAGCCAAATGGGAAACTTGGAAAGCCAGAAGATCTCACAAACATCACACTTGGAAATCATTGGCTTTCAGCTGATTTGACCATGACCGGAGGAAAGGAAGGAGGACTTCCAAATGCTGATGGATGCTCTGAAAGATAAACTCACAAAACCGCTGGAGATGCCACATCTGTACTCCAAGGCTTGACTGCATAAAAGTGGAGCGGTGTGTGCAGTGTGCACAACCGTGTTGACCACAATCAAATACATCAGACTTCACCTTATCCATAGAGACCTCTATGGAGGAAATTTCTTGAATGTTTTAGTATACCAATGTGTTTGAAATTCACAACAACATCAAAGTGTTTGTCTTGGTAATGCCCTTTCAGAGGATTTATAATATCATGAGAAGGATCAGTCAACCCATTAAGCCACTAATAGAGGCTGAGCAGTTTTCTAATCCCTTGATTAACGGGACTCAGGGAGTAGATGGAAGTAAACTCAGAGCACATCAACACAACAAAAACAACACACGCGTTTTGATTTTACCTTGACTGTTTCTCTGCCTTTCATTTCTCCACTCCAAATGTTTCATCGTGTCTTTTTAGATTCATCTGATTTTTCATTTTCTCTTATTTACAAAATGCTCTGCACTGCCTTATGGTTTTCTTTGTGTGTGTATTCACATGGGTTATGTTGTGTGTTCATAAAAAAATTGTGTGGGTGTGTATTACTGAATGTGCATAAGCAAGCATAGATTGAAGAGTGCATGTCTCTGCATGCAAGATTATGTTTAGCTGTTTCTGTTGTTGTGACCCCCGCCCCACCAAGTCTTTGTTATGTGCTGCACAGAAATTGAAAGGTGGGAGGTAAGTGAGGGAAAGTTTGTATGTGATGGGAGGTTTTTCAGCCTTCTAACGTCAGAGCCACATGTACGCAAGTTAAAAGATGCTGGAGGTGCTGGAGGTGCTATATTGTTTGACTTATCTACCAAACCAATGTCATAGGCATGTTACAGTTTCCCATCGACATTAGCAAAGCCATTTGTATTTAAACTCAAAGATACTGTCTACTCTGGAATGAATGAGCAGCAAAATCACAGAAGAAGCTGTAACTTTGAGGCACCCTGTATATTAATATGGTAGCTACTATTATTTTGAACTGATGAGGCTTTAACAAGGATCTGTTGAAAATATAAGGATGAAAGACTGAATTGTCCTCAATTTGCAATAAAGCAAGTCTTCCAGAGTATGTGCTGTATACATTATGAAACCCTTTGTTTGTTAATATAAATCAAAGGCAAATTATATTGTTATCGTTGATGCTTCTACAGTCTTTCACCAACTGGCCAAAGACAACACACACATATCCAACACGTATTCTATTAAAAAGTGGCAGCACAGCAGGATAACCACAAAGCAGAAAATGTACACCGGCAGAGCTAAGGAAAGCTGTCTTAGCCATCAAAACCTGTGCAAAAAACAAAAAATAGAAAAAGAAATTACAATTGTGTTTTCTGCTGTTATTCTTTTTATTCACACATTTTTCCAGGAACTGCGTGGTTGTGAGAAAGTAAAGGTGTTTTTATATTTTATTCATCAGGTTTGAAATTTTGATTTTTTCTCATTTTTAACTATTTCAAGAGTTTATTTTAGTGTAAAGTTGGTCGAGCAGTGAAGGCAGTGGATGAGGGCAGCGTATTTACAGTGAGGATCAGCTTGGCCAAAAACCAAAGAAAACAAACTAAATAAAAAGCAACTAGGGAAAAAAGATGATAAGAGGTATCAAAAAGAAAAAATCAACTCTGCTCTGGGCCTCTTTTAAGCTTCGGGCCCTGGCAGCCAGCATCATCTGGCAAAAGTGAGGCAAACCGTCAACTCTTGCTTATATATCCTGTAGCTCCTCCTACCCCAGCAACTGAAAATGAAGGAATAAATTAACATATAGCACACATTTATCTAATACACAATAGATATTTTTTATAAGTCAGTGGAAAAAAATTAGAATTAACTAGATCCCAAACTGTTCAAAACAACAAACATCCCAAACATGTCCTTAATCTACCCCTCATCTATACCACATTTTGCACACTCCCAAGAGTCCACATGGACAGCGACTGGTTTGCCAGTTCTTGGTTCCAAATCAGAAGATGGCCAAGTGCAATCTAAATGAGGGGTAAGAAACACAAAATTAATCAAATGAAAATGTTAAAACCCAAATATTTTCTCAGGCTTTTCTTCAAGATCTCATGTAACTCAATGCAAACATTGTACAATTACCCTTAACATGTTCCAACCCAACATCTGTACTAATTACCAAACCCCAGACACCTGTTGGCTAGATGGTATGTAAAAATGATCGATGTGGACGAGCACTTTGTTGTGTCTTATTTAAGTTACAGGTTATGGAGCATCCCTGTGACAAGCATTTTACAAACAGCTTAGTGAAGCCATCAAGTTAATCTCTAAAACATTTGAACACATCAGTTAATCTGTGATGGAACCTAATGAGTTACCTGAACATATGGGCACACAGAAAAATGTATATTTGTATATTGCTAATTTGGGTGTTCTTTTTATGACAAAGTTTAGTTTGATGAGACAAATGATTATTTCCCCCTTTCAAATTTCAGCCTTTTAAAAATACATTATCACAATTCCCAGAGAATAAAGCAAAAGCCTCTCTTTTCAGTCTTTCAGCCAGAAGATTCGGAAGATTTGTTTCACTGAGATGGTAATCAAGTGGTGACTAAAGCCATGTCCAGTCATTGTGGATAAATTTGAAAGTACCTTTATGTCAAAAGCTTTCAGTCCACACTTAGTGTATAAAACAGTGGTTTGATTGAGGCTCATAAATGCTCCCTGTCAACAAAGACTAGCCATCTGTGGTCTATTTGTGTGAAAACCCCTAAATTGAAAACACTTTACACCTGTATTGTGCAAAACAGAAAGGCTGACATAAAAAATTAAATAATGTTAAGCTTTATGAGCTGTGTACCTTTCATTGGGAACCAGGTGTCATGTGATTTCAGGGATATAATGAGTAAGCAATGGAAAAACTATGGTTACAGGTGATATGAGTGTAAAATAAAAAGGTTGGAGCTCAAAAATGAACCGTATGAGGACCCCCTTGAAAACAAGATGGTACATCTTGTGGAGTTATTCCCAATAAAGAATTTCCATGGGTTCACAGCTTAAAAGATATGCATGTCAAAGAATGAATCAGTAGAATGTTGAAAGCAGAATGAGCTGCTAAAAGAAAAAGTTATTGCTTGTCTTTAATTTTGGCCATCTTTGTACTACGTTGCTCTAAATCCAGAATGAAATAGTTCCGAAATGTTGTTTTGATTTATGAATGCCAGTAAGGGGTTCACTGGAGCAGACATGACACTAATCGGATGGGAAATATTATCTCCAGGACATACACAATGCTAACTGACTTCAAAGACATATTAGATGTTATATGAAACAGTAAATATGTATCTAACCCATGTACTCTAAAACACTGTCAAAGTCCTGAATTTGTAAATCCATTATTTTTCTTGTGCTGCACCTGCAGTGTGTACCATCCTTAACTGATATCCTGCTGGTGTTTTGCTGTACATTAGATCCAAACGGCCTGTGATCTTAACACGGATCTCAGGAAACCTAATTTGAAGTCAAGTTGTATAATGATCTTGTCCAGAGCTAACTGAAGTGCGGGTCATTTTAATACATCTTGGTATTCAGACTTCAGAACTTAAGTACACTGTGAAAACCATGTTTATTTTGCATTCAGCATCTCTCCCCGAATGTGTCAAATCTAACAAATATCATGAACTATTTCAAAGCCTTGAATGTTTTGAACCTTTAAATCCCATTGTATACATCCAAACAGATTCTCCTGGCTATCTCTGAACAAGTAGAAGTGACTCGCTAGCACAATGAAAATAATAATTTCCATCTTCAAAAAGGCTTTTCAGCTTTGTCAGCTGTCTAAGAGTCTAACCCAGATGTTTTTACTCTGTCTTTTTGCTTTCTTTGTGCACTCTCTCACTTCTTTCATGTGCCACTCTACCACCATCAGCTCTGGTGCAGAGGTCAGACAAACAACTCCATACCAAACAATAGAGAATATTCCACTACTATATCCTCTGGCCAGTACACTTCAGCAAACAACACTATCAGAAACTCAGTAACTGATGCCAGGATGGCTGAAATTTTACCACTGAACTAGAATGAAAAAAATAACATTATATTTAGTAGTTTGTAAATTTGTTTTAGTTTAACAGTGGGGGATCATTGAAATTTGTATTGTGGGATGTCACAAAAGGATGAAAATATATAATGAGGAATAAAAAACATGCCTGTGTGTTAATAAGCAGCCACTGTTACATGATCTTTTACTATTGCTCTTTTGAAATATTTCAAACTCATCCTTTCAAAAATTGGAGTATAGTAGTATTTCAAGCTTAGGAGCAAGAATGGCAGTTAAAATGAGCTTCCCTTCATCCAGCACCATGCCAACTCATACCATTTGTGTCTGGATTTTGTTGTGATTCCTGGATTTACCAACCCAACCAAATTGTGCATTATACAGCCGGAACTCTCACTGACTCATGGTGTTTGTGTCTTGTTGTGGCACATTGTAGCAGCTTAAATGGAAGACAGGCACTCGGTCTTAGATTGCAAGTTTGCAGTAGTTAATGAAGCAACTGCCATTAAAACCACTGAACACTTAATAGCACAGTTAAAACACTGCAGCATTAACAAAACAAGAATGGACAGCTACAAATTAGTCTGGAGTTTTAAATGCCATTGGAAACAAGTGCTTTGTTGTTAGACACACATTCCTATTGTCAACAGTGTTTAAAAGAGACTTTAGGCTGTGTGTTTCTTGACATTTGTAGGTGCACATCACTTGTACATCACAGAATATAATTCCAGTTTGGCCTCCTTCAACCCCCATATAATTGCATCAAGCATCAAACTATTTCCTTTGATTTGTTTTCTGTGCAGTAAGCGGCTCTATTGTTGGTTTCACTGGCAGCAGCACAAAAGCAAACACATCAAATAGCTTTGTTTGAGACACATTATGTTGTTTCTAGGAGTGGAGGTGAGATATTGCATCTGAGCTTGCATCTGTCCCGACTTCTGAGACATAAACAGTGATAGATCCACCCCCAGGACAGACAACAGATGGACAAAAATGTGCACATACGCACTCACACACACACACACCTGTTTTACCCTTTTTGCACTCCTTGTTTACCCACAGAGATTTTAAACTCCGCCAAAAAGAGAGCTTCATTTATTCTAAAACCCAGGAAAATGGGCATTCACAACACTTAACATGAATTCCCCTCTTTGTTGAACAGAATAAGAAAAAAATGCTGATGACTGAAAGAGATCTAGATAAGTAGCCTACTCATTAACAGATATCCTTCTCAATGACTGTTCTGTTTACTGTTGCTGGCATCCACCCCAGCACCAAAGGCTATGGTAAACACAAATAAACAAGTGGGCAGTTGGCAGCGGTGCAATCTAATTTAAGAGAAAGCAGAGGATAGCTTTCTCCGCTGCAGGGAAAACTCTTTAAACTTTTCTGAATATCACAAAGTCAGCTTTAATAAGGGTCCCTGAAACTTGAGTAAAGCTGTTAGCTATTTAATCTGGAGATGGTCATTTCTGTAATGGCGGGCTCTAGGTAACAGCCGCATTACATATCACTTTTGCAGTGAAGGCATAAAGATTGTATGATTGCTATTATGATTTCAGAAAATGAAAAGTAGCCAAAGTCTAATTTGTATTTCCTATCTTAAAACAAATAATTCCATCACCCTCTGTTATGACATAGGTGATGGACTGAAGAAAGAAGTGGCTCAGATTTACCAGTTACCAAAATGGTCTAATTCAATGTTGTCTTCACAGTATTACAACATTTTAGCTTAAATGGCATCTACTCCTTTTAACTCATTAAAAAAAAATTATAATAATTTATGGATATGAACATTTTGTTTAAAGTTTTCCTGTTGAACCAATGATCTAAAGTCAGTATGTAGGAACAAGAAGATCAATGTATTTTTGAGTGGAGGGAAACTTTAAACTCCTCCACTTGGAACAGGTGTCACACATTTGTAGAGCCACTCAGTATTTCAAGGGGTTCATCTTATCCCAACTGTGTCACACTCAGAAACGCTATCAAGGTCACGGTTCAATCACGGTTCAATCAGAACAGAAGTGTGTTATCATTTGCAGAAAGACAAAATGCCACCCTAATGTCATTGAGTGATCCACTCTCCAGATATTGGAGTCCATTTTTTAAAATCCAGCACTCACTCTGAATTTGACTCAATGCCAAGAATGTGAGGTGTACTCATTACGAGTGTAAAGGGCCCATATGGCTCACAGCAGGAGTAATGGCACCCCTGTGCCTCCCAAACAATACATTGAGGTATGGAGTCATAGCCATGGAGAACTGATTGATCAACCTTATGATGCCTGAATTACAGCACCTCAGAGAGAGTGAAGCAGGTTGTTCAAACAAGAAAAAAAAAAAAAGAAAAAAACTGTTCCTGATTCTGAACTTCAATTCAGTTGGCTGGAAATAATTTCACACATAAATGTGCTTGCCTATACATGTGTATGTGCATGTGCAGGTTTGTTGACAGATAAACCACTCACCAATCAGCCCTTTGCAGCTGAACTGCTTTAATTAATCACCTCAGAGTATACGCTGAAAGACTTACAACACTTCCCAGTGATACATTAAATTTTGCCTGAAGCATAAGTAATTGATTTCTTGCAATAAAGGCATAACTCTCTCTTATGGATGTTCTGTCTAAAACTTACTTCATCTTCAGTGTTCACAAGGGGCCTTTTAAGTACACACAGAGAAGCAAATCATCACAGTAGTACCTTTCATATTACTAACGCCTCGGCACAGCAGTGATAGAACTCAAAGCAAAATGTGAATTTATCCAGTCTTCAGACTATAGAGTGCAACAAAGAATGTGAACCTGAGGACTTCACTTCCATCATGTTAACGCTTTGTCACCCACTGACTTATATAATAGATGGCAGGTAGCATCACAGAGAATGTTGAGCTCCTGGAGCAGTTTGACGTGGAGCCTTAACATGAACAAGCTGGCAGTTTACTGACAATGAGAAAACATACACTTAGTTAACTACATACTGTAATTTAAGTTAAAACCGCTCTGTATATTTCTGTAGGTTAAAGGCTTTAATTTAACAGGTCAAACTTGAGAAAAGCAAAGTAAAACTGACCAAAACTAGAGTTAGGTGAAAATATTTTGACTCTAGACGCTGCAAAAGGGATTGTCAACCCTTATTCTAACTTCACTTACAACTTGCATGAAAGCATAATTTGACTTTAACATGTTTTAAGAATAATTGTTTAAGATATTTATAGCAATTAATTATTTATTGTTCCATTTATTGCTGTGGTTGTAACATGGGTCAACATTTTATAATGTATTTTGTATAGATGCACTGGTGACACCTGACCATCATTTCAACAATTTCCTGCTTTTGCAGAAAACAATCAACCTCATCAGAAGAGAAATTCACACCTTCTCCACTTTCTAATGAAGGCTGTTCCCACAGGGAGTAGAAGCTAGAGTTGAATTGGAACCACTGACGGATATTGCAGTAATTATTACACTCATGTTCCCATGACGAAGAATAAAGGCCATTGTTTCTCTTCTATTAATTCTTGATCATCAGGGGCCTCATTAGTCACTGACACCAGTGGCCAAACAGTACGTTTCTTCATAAAACTTCTACCACAACAACTTTTCAGACAGCGACATGATATGATGATAAATAAATACACACATTTAAGAATTTCTTCCTGGCAAAGTTCTGTTCCCACAATGTGAGGTCTGGCCCACTCTTGAGCCTGTTTAAATGATCCCATGTATTAATGTATTAATGTCTGGCACAATCACCACATTACTCATGAACATTAAAGTCATCTATCAAAGCAGAGTAGGACATCACTTATCTTAATTTAACCTATAAGGGAAAGTTGTATCATGAAGCAGTGCACAGCACAAGAAAAATGCACTTATCTGAATGCTTGGGACAAGAAAACGCCTGCAATAGTATTCCTCAGGGACATAGCGAGGCTGAAAGAATCTAAAGTTACAACAATAAATAAAAAAATAAAAAAAATAAAAATAATAAAGTATTAATTGGAAAACAAAGCCGACAACGCCACCCAGGTTTGAGAGTCTAGGACTCCTAGAAAAACAGATTCTTTAATTAAAATTGGGGTTGAGTGGAGTTAAAAACCACAAGTCGAATCGACAGTGTACACAAGATTAATGATACTAAAATAGATAAACCCAGCCCAAAGTCTCTCCTGAGGATCCCACAGTCTCTGGATAGCCCCAGTCTCGGACCAGGCCGAAGTGGCAGACCCCAACTCTCGGAAATGGTGGACGAGGCCCTCAGTCACTCCAGAGCACATACACAGGGGACAGAGAAATCAGCCGGGATAAATAGTCAGGTTAGAGTCATTCAAGGTGAAAAAGGAGAATCCCCAGGGTCTAAAATCCTGGTTAAAAATCCAACTGGTCTGTTAAACTAGAGGAAGAGGGTACTAAGCTGCAAGTGGTGGTGGTGGCCTCCTGGCTGTCTGGCTGTTTACTTGGGTCCTCTGTCCTTGGCGTCCCCCTGCTTCACTGCCGCTTTCTGAATAAAAAGGGTACACCTACGCTCGCCACCACCTTTGGCTCATTGTGCTAATTAGTCTGCTGCTGGTGAGTCCGTGTGTAGTTCAAGGTCAGTTCGTAAAAAAAAGAAACACTACATGCATTTCAACATAAATTAGTAAGTAAAGTAAAGTAAACATCATTAAATCACAGCAAAGTAAACAAAATAACAAAACATGCAACACTAAAACTGACCCCGTCACACATACAGTACTATCTGCTTGCCAATGTCAGTCTGTCAATCTGTTAGTTGAAATGTTGTACATGTTTGTCAATTTTAGGTACCTTTTAGAGTAACTTTGGTCATTTTTGGGTTATTTTCTTCTTTTTTTTTGTTATAGTCCTCCAGTATTGTGCAGTGCTGTGTTGTATCACATCATAAACCAGGATCTGGCAGTGTTTCCATTGCCAGCAGGGAGCTCCAGGCTGTCCACTGATTCCTGGTCAATGACTTCAGTCAATTCCCAGTCGATAATAATACCGATTGAAGCCCAGTGTCCATAAACAGCTGTTTGTTTCAGACAAGCTCAGTATCTTGTTCTTTGTCACACTAATTTAAAGTGTCCTTGATTGTATCCAATGGCACACACCACTCTTTTTTTCCTGGAGGTCCTGTCTTTAGGGTGAACCTGCAAAAACCTCAAGGTGGTAAATGGTTTAGTACAAACCATTTAACAGTACAAACCATTAAACAGCACCTACCCCCAGCACTCTATGTGACGCCTTCCTGTTCTTGTTCCATGTATGAAGACATAGGTTACTTTCTTCGTGAATGTCATATTAAAAGGCCAAAACCAGAATTCTTGGTTCTTTAACTGATAAACAAAATTTCTGCTCTGACTGTAAATGTTATTTTAACAGCACTTTTTAAAAACTCTGAGCATATACCATCAAAGGAACGATAAAACGAGAAACAATTTAATTACATACAAAGGAGCATTCACAGGTCGATATCCTTTTACAACAAAAATACTTCTCATTTTACTTTCCTTCTTTTTATTGCTTTGTGCTTCATGCTGCATATTACACCTCCATGGCAACAACATCAGTGAATCAAAAGTCTACCAGGGACTGAGGGGGTGGCGAATAACCTCAAACAAGAAAAGGCAATTTCACAACCTTAGCGTCCTAATACAAGGTTACAACAAGGAGAGGCTGCAAAAGATAGTTAAGATATCCAGGAACAATAAGAAAAATAAAGAGGACCAGAGCAACAACATGGGATGCTGTTAAGTTATGGATTTCGTTACTCACACTACATTGGGGGACACGTCATTGTTTGAACACGCTGAGTAATTGAGATCTCTTTGTGTGTGCAGGGGAGTTGGGTGGGAATGTCTGTTGTCTGGGGTGGCTGATTTGGAACTCGAGAGACAACCTCAATGTAAAACAGACCTGTCACTCAATGACAGTGATGAAGCGATTCTTTAACACTACATATGGGAACAGATTCAAATTTATTAGGATCTAAGCAGATTGAAAAAAGGGTTGTCTCTTGTGGAGGGCTAGCTTTTATTCCACTTAAGTATGCTATCTTTTAGCTTAGGGCACAGGTTTATTGCTCACCTTCCTCAGAATACTACACTATTATATTATAATACTATTGTGTGATATCTACAAAATCACAAGAACCCTTAATGTACAAAGTAGTGAGCAATCAATTGAGAATTTGGACACTTATAATCCTCGTTTTGTGTTATCACTGACAGCTGCTGAGTTGTGCGACTGTAATTTTCACATCTATAAAATGTGGCAAATTGCATTGTGGGATTTTTAGCAGAATGTAGTGTACATGCTATGAGCACTAGTGGATAAATGTACACACTCAGAATTTGGACACTCAAATAAAATGGCTTAATTAACATGTGGATTAATATGTAGTTAATAGGGAGTCATTTCAGACACAACCTCAAAGAAGCTGATTTGAATGATTTTGGACATAGAGCCTTTTATTTTAGGGGAATTAATGCACCAAAGTCAAAATAAACCTATACAATAACTCATGAAAAAAGTTTCATGTGAATAAGTGATTTACTCATTTTTGACAAAAAAGTCATAGCACCTTCTACTTTGATATGCACATGGTCTTTGCATATCTAAGATTCAAGACTGTATTATTTTGCACCAGCCTTAAATACCATGTTTTTATAATAGTTTGAATATGTTAATAACCTATGGAAATGAAAAAAGTTTTAAATTGGGCCTAAAAATTGTTTAGCATCAAAACTTCTGAATCCTTTTTAGCATTCAAATACCCCACGGTGATTTGGTAATTAAAACTTTAATTAATTCAATATGATTGTAGGGGGGTCTTGTATAGAACACATTGAGCTCATTATGCAGTAATTACGTGCAATTTGAAGTCTATTTCACAGTTGAGCAGGCTACTGAACTTTGTCTCTCTGCTTGCAGTTAGCTGTTTACCAGCATGGTGAGGAGCAATGGACTAAATTCTGAGAGGGACTGGGGTGAGTTTTCATTACCAGGTCCAGTTCTGGTTTAGCTGGAGAGATTAAAATGGTCTAAAGTCTAAATATACTTTGGTTTGTTTTTTAAACATCTGCTGCCTGTTCCAACTAAGCAGCGGGTTAATTCTGCTCCGTATCGGGCTTTTTTATTTTATACTAAGTAAAATTATAAAGGAGGAGGAGGAAAGGAGTTAAGAGGAGGAAAAACATTGTATTTTTCTGGTGAAGGTGACAGATAAAGTCTTAGTAATTAAACATAATTTTAAATAGCATTTGCAATAACCTTCTACACAAGGGTATGGCTGTGTTTGTGTGCAAATCTTTTGGGTGTGTGTGTACTGTGCAGATGAGTGTACATGTGTGACGGATTGATGAAAGGCGGTGCTGTCATTTTAGATTAAGTGGAGTGGCAAGCCTCAGTGCTCCATCTTGCAGGAGATCCCATTTGATCAAAACTCCCACATACCTGACAATTTTATACCTCAGTTCCTCTGCCTTTCAAACCCTGCAGAGAAATGTGTGTTTTTGCAGCATTCTGTGGTTTTGCAGCCTATATTTAAAACGTATTTGTTTATTTTACACAAAAGACTCCAGCTATACAAACTGATAACATGGCTTTAGAAATGTTTGCCAATGCATTGAAAGTCAAATAATGTAAAGGCTTGTCATGGACATGGACTGCAAAATGCCATATTGAGGTGTTAAACCTCAAACTTTATCTTTCTGTCATGTTGCTATTGTGTTTCTCAATTAAGTGGCAGCGACTGAGGATGGTGACACAGGTCACAGATCTGTCTGTCCTTCCGACACTTTGGTTAGAAGAAAGATAACTTTTGACTACTGGGCAGGGATGATTCTGGCATGAGGACTTTGGTGAGGTAAATGCAACACAGTCACAAATAAAAGCAACAAAGCACCACTATTACCAGGACACTGGGAGTAGAATAACATGAAAAAGGCAAGATGTACATAATCAGTTTCTAAAAGGTTGAGAGCCATTATAAAACAAGAATTGTTCAGGCAAAAGATTAAATGGCATTACTGAAAATACATTTCTGTCTTCACATAGCAAAATCACTACATGACTGTGTCATAGGGGTGAAAAGTAATAGCTTTCTAAATGTTAAAAAAACAACTTTTTTTCACAATCTAAAACTTGTGCCTAAAATAAACTGTTAAGTTAAGCTTAATGTTAAAAGCTTCTTTCTTCTGTTTTAAAAGTTGACATCTTTAATTCCTGGATAAGAACAGTTTAAAATATTAAAGAAACTGTTTAGTTTTTGACTGCTGGTAGCTCTATGGAGAAATGTTTTTACAAGTGTGTGCCCATTTTTTATTTTTTTTTGCGAAGACCCACATGCGCGCTTTAGTGTTAAAGTGACACAGGAATGCATTATGAACGGTTGTGGGAAACTCTTGTTTGCAAATATCAAATTTATGCTAAGAGACAAAATATTTACACTTTGCTATCAATCTGCAGTGAAAGACCTTTGACAATGTGATCTATGACTTAAATTTGGGGGCAGAATCCAAATAAAGTATGCCATATGTGTGTTTACATACCTCATGGTTTGGTACATGACAAATTTCCCCTCAAGGAAAATAAAGCCAAAATCTGAAGTTGCACCAGATAATTCCATGCTGATACTAATGACTGTGAACATCTTACCATACCAACAATTTAAATAGATCCATCCATCTGTCTGAATAAAAATAGATTAAGGTATGGTGAACATGCAGAATCCAGTATCCCTTGCTGCAAATATTTCCAAAGATACAGTATGTGCCGTTATACTGACTGCGAACTACACAACTGGCAAAAACATAATATCTCAGTTGCGCTCATATATACCTGCCTAGTTTCTGTTGTTGACAGAGTGGTGTGCACCTTAAATAATGGATGCACAGATGGAGGGTTGCCCATTAAAAGATGATGCACCTGCATGTAACTGTACAAGATCCAAAACTTGCTTTCTCACAAAAACAAATCAGAAGCATGACTTTCACCTGAAGTGAAAACAGAACTTGAAAAGGATAAGCAGCACTCAGTAGGTTCATGTGAGTAGACCAAAAAAAAGGAAATACAAGTTGAAGGAGAGTGCCTGGGAAGATGAAAGCAGCATCATTTCTTACAAAGGACTGGACATTATTAAGCTACGGTTTTATATATTCTTATTATTCTTGGTTTAATAACAAGGTCTTGGTTGCCATCGGCCACTGTTCCAAAACATCTACATGACTGCTGCAGATTTTGTAAAATATATTTAAACCCTCTGGGTGTCTGAGAGGATGATGACGATGGAAATGAGTCTTTTTCAATCTTTTAGTTGATAGGTTTATGAAGTAGAACGTCATGGAATTATTCAGAATATAACCGCTTTTTATTTATCTAAATCCTGGATCATTTACTCCCTGTGTGTCTGTGTGTATTGCTGAGCAGTGGGAGTACAAGCAGCCAATCACAAACAGATCTAAGTGTGTTGATAAGAATTTGCCCGCCTGGATATAGAGCACTGTGAGAGCAGAGGAGACAGCAGTGACAGGGACAATGATAGGCGACACTAAACACTCACCACACACACCTGTCGCACAAGGGGAACCAGGGATGACAACCACTCCATTATTGGTGAGACGACTGACAGAGCCACAGAGAGAAAGGAAAAGGTGAAGAGAAAAGAGTGAGATGGGGGGGAGAAAAAGAGTGAAGAGATAGAGGTCAGAAAGGGTTGTAAACACTGGGTAAACAATTGCCTTCTGTGAAATGGAAAGCATAGAGCAGCTCCAACAGTTGCTTTAGTGATCCCATGAGAGTGTTGGCATCAGACACATATATAGCCTCTAGTAAACACAACTTTTTTTCAACACCCAGACTACTGCTAGGTCACATATCGACTCTCATTATTTTCAGTAAAGATACATTCTGCATTCTCTACCTAAAGTTACTCTGTTTTGTTGCATGTCTTTATTTATATTATATGTCCATTTTTTTTCTTTTTGCATATGTACAATCATGCCTATTTTGTTGCTTTAGTGTTGCATTAGTGACAAATATGGCATGGTAATTAACATAATCCTCAGTCTGGTAAAAGTCTGAGCACAAAGTGTGTGAAGAACAAACTAATTACCTCCTCATCTGTCAGACAGAGGGAGATCAAGAAGAGAAGACTTACAACCAACAACAAAAAAAATGTAAGCAGAAAGTAGAGACAATACTGTATACAAAATACTGCCAAATGTGTTGGAGAAAAGATGAGCAAAAATAAAGAGACGGGAGATAAACAACAAGTACAGGAAATACGTGAGGCAGTAAAGCGGAGGGAGAGATACAGATACAGGCTCTGCTACTTCCCACTTTAGCAGCCCTACTTCTTAACAATGCAAATTGTCTTCTGTCCCTCAGTCGGAACATTATTTATGAAAAACAGCTCTGATTACTTTAAATGTGTTACACCATCAAAATTGCAATGGCATTAGCAGCGTAGAAAAAAAACTCAGTTTTATTATTTCACCGGCAAGAGTTAACAAAACATACAAGCCATCAGTACAGCAGCACATAACTGACATAAAAACCTGGATAGCATGCAAACTATTCAGGCTAAACTACAATAAAACTGAGCTCATGATAATGGCTCCCACCAGAAGGTTGGACATCTTCTTCTTGACAAGTACAGCTGCTCCATATGCCCATCCCTCATAGTCTGCAACCTAGGTGTCATTCTGGTCTGCGCCCTCTCATTCCGGTGTCACATCAAGACCATCAACAAATCAGCTTTTTACCACCTCAAAAACATCTCCAGACTCTAACCATCACTCTCAGACTCAGTGGCTGAGACCCTTATCCAGATGCCTGTCTGCACTAATGCAATGGATTGCTGTCTGGGGTACTCAGCAAAGTTCTGGAGAGGCTCCAGTATGCATAGAACTCAGCTGCCAGGGCTCTCACCTGCACCTAGCCCTGACAGCACATCACCCCCCTCCCTCATCCACCCCAACCGGCTCGGAGTCAAGTCTCATATCTCATATGAAATCCTCCACCTTACCTATAAACCCTCACCTTCATGCCCTTGCCCCATAGTACCTCCTTTACCCCTATATCCTGTACCAGAATCAGCAGTCCTGAGTCATAGGTCTGCTCACCATCACCCACACCAGCCTCTGTGCTTTTGGGGACAGAGCTTTCTGTGTGGAAGCCCCCACCCTTTGGAACTATCTCCACATCCATAAAAAAAAAACGTTTTAAAAACCCATCTGTTCAACAAGGCCTAAGGTCTTAGTTAATGCTGTCATAACGGCTAACACGGCAACTATTTTCTGTTTGTGTGTTATTTGTTTTTCTCATACACATAAAGTGTCCTTGGAACACAAGGACGTTAGAAGGTTGACGTTAAAAGCTTCTATGGTACAGCTGATGTGTTGTTGTTTTTTTTGTAACTTACATTTAAAATGATTATACAGTAAAGATTGTAACTAACTTCACATTCTGACATTTTACAGTACTGTGTGAGAATCCCTTTTGCCACCTAAGTATTTAGATGGAAATAAACCAATACTTCTAAAAGCAATCTGAAGAATACCTGATAGTAAGAAAAACATCAAATTCATCAAAAGTGCAAATCTTGACAGTGGCAGGGAAAGCAATGAGAGTCTTTGATAAAATGGTTTTCATCTCAGCTGCTGACATTAGAGAGTTCCCCTTCACAGCAGAGATAAAGAATACTCAGGAGAGGTGTGGATAGGGGAGGCTTCTGCTTTACAGTTGAAGAGTTTAACTTAAAAATTGTGTCAAAGTTCTTTTTTCGTCTTTTTCTTCTTCCATCAAATTTAGTTTCAGGGTGAAAAGAGAAGACCTTGATTTCTTTTCAAATTACTTACTCAAAGGGCAATTTACAATAGACACAATATGCCCTCTGGAACCATTGCGACATTTTAGCAATAGAGCCATATTTATCTCCTCTGTATCTACTCACATGACAAGCAGATTGAGGTAACGGCAATGAAGCATGTCCACCAAAAGTTGGCGAATTCCGTTTGTGTTTGGGAGAGAGCAGGGAAACAGAAACAATGCTCGGGCCTTGTCAATTCACCTAATGATGATAAACACAAAACACAAAATGACAGCCTGTCTTCCATCAGTGTAGCAGAATCAGACAGCCATCTGTGAGGAGTGATGCAGTCTGCCTGGACTCTGCTCCCTGCTAGTTACTCCTCTGCTCAGTTATTTATGTTTTCAAAAGTGAAGAGGAAAGTGCATAGTCATCCAGCATCTGCTCTTTTGGAAACGATATCAGCGGAGAGATAAGCTTGTTTGGATTTTCCTCACCCATCATAGTTAAAAACAATAATTTGATTTGCTCCAATGTGTACAAGCATTATACATTTTGCATTTTAAATTTCACGTTCTCAGCAGTAGGTGGTAGCTGCGAGTTTGAGGCATAATGGCGCTTCAGTGAGCAAACAGTCTTTAGAAAAAAAAAAGTTTATATTAATTTGCTATTTTAAATCGTTAATAGGCAATGCTAAATCAGCCTTTTAGGAATTTTAATTTAACAACTGCGAGGCTGTACTTAAGCTAAATGCTATAGAATAAAAAACAACTTTATTGCCACATACAATCATAGAACATATAGTGAAACTGACCTCTGCATTTAACCCATCCTAAGCACCAGGAGCAGTGGGCAGCAAGTGTACAGCTCCAACTCCATATCTGGACCCAGTCCCTTCATCAAGAGCACTGACTGTGCTAACATGCTTACAATGTTAACATGCTGATCTTAATACAATATTTTCCATATTCATAAGCTCAGTTTAACCCATTAGCATCCTAACATGGGCTAAATAGCACTAAACACAAAGAAGTACGGCTGGGAATATTATTGGTTGTGCAGGTATTAGATCGATGATGGCACTAGATGAAGTGACGGGATTACCAAAGTTATTATAACTCATCCTGAAGGGAATGGGTGTGAATTTGTACCAAATGTGATGAAAATCCATTTAATATTTTCTGATAGTTGGGCCCCCATTGCAGTGAGATAATAGCAAGGGCTGTATTTGAAGTGACACCTGTCTGCGTAGGCGAATACAGGCAGATTTGAAGTAGGTTCAGATGAGCTTCTCTACATCCTCCGCGTATTCTGTAGAGCCCATCTGCTTGCTCAACAACATCCTAGGTGGTCAACCTTCATAGCCACGGAAACACAAACATTTTCAGTAGGGCGTACTCTCGCCCGCTCCCCCGTGAGAAAAAAGGCAACATTCTTGAAAGCCAAACAATAAACCAACATGACAATGGGATAGTTATGAAATGTACTTTAGTTGTCACGATAACTACAGTAGCGTAGCACAGAAATACCACTCATGACAATACCCAGAGGCGCCCACAGAAATATTTCATGGGGGGGGCAGAGGGCCAATTGAAAATCTTGGAGTGGCACACCAAAAACCGGAGGAGGGGTCGGAGTATGATACAGTGATGTATCCTCAAAATTAAATGTGTTTTTGGCTGTGTAGGATAAAAACCTGCAATATAAAGTATTTTTAAAAATGGCATACTGTGAATATGCATCATGTAAGACTTTTAATATTTAAATATTATTTTGATTATTTATTCTATATATACACTGATCAGCCATAACATTACGACCACCTGGGCACCCTGACTCGTCTCTGGCTACGCAGCCCCATACCCAACAAACTGTGATGCACTGTTTGTTCTGACACCTTTCTATCAGAACCAGCATTAACTTTTTCAGCAGTTTGAGCTACAATAGCTCATCTGTTGGATTGGACCACACACGCCAGCCTTCAGTCCCCTTGTGCACTGAGCCTTGGCCATCCATGACTCTGTCTCCGGTCCACCGCTTTTCCTTCCCTGGACCATAAGAGCTGCAGTTTTGGAGATGCTCTGACCCAGTAGTCTAGCCATCACAATTTGGCCCTTGTCAAAGTCGCTCAAATCCTTAAGCCATTTTTCCTGCTTCTAACACATCAGCTTGAGGACAAAATGTTCACTTGCTGCCTAATATATCCCAACCACTGGTAGGTGCCATGATAACAAGATAATCAGTGTTATTCACTTCACCTGTCAGTGGTCATAATAATGGCTGATCAGTGTATGTATTCTTGTTTTGCCCTTAGAAAATGCTTTCTTTCAAGTAATACTGAATTCTAACTTAATACATCCAACTTCATTATGATATACAGAAGGAGATAGAAATTAAATGATTAAGTGAGGATTCATCAGCACAAGGATGGAGCTTCTCAATACCTTCTACTGACCTGCATGGTGCCAACAAAACAGGTATTGATGCAGAGAAAGGAGACAAGGTGTGTGTCTGTGTGTGTGAGAGAGGAAGCAACTTTCATGAAAGAGTTCACACTCTGTGATTACGCTCCCCCAGAACAACAGCAGTGTGGATTGGATCGCTGCTGTCATTGCTTATAGCCTATTGTTTCCTGCAGAGCTGATGAAGGTGGGTATTCAGCACCAAGCAGAGAGCCAACCCAGAAAGAAATCAGAGAAAATAGAAAAGCCTTTTTAGCTTGCTATAAGTCTGTCAAATATGTAAATGGTTGTGAGACCACCTCGGTTGCACTGTACATGCAGTGTGATTAGGAATTCCTGTTAGCTATTATTCAGCGTCAGTCAATATGGGTGGCCTCAGAGGAGGTCTTATTCGGAAATATCAGGTCTGTGGATGCTTAAAACCTGTTACCTTCTATTTGCTTTACAAACTCTCTAGCCAGCACAGTTTGGAAGTTTTATTGTAATGAACACACTGAAAAGGCTCTATCACAAGGCTCTCTATATTTAATTTCAACACATATTTTCCTCCCCACAGACAAAGAAAGTTTACCATATTTTACTTTTCAGGACAAGACCTGAAAATGATCTGTGTTCTATCGTTTTAGTGGTATCCCCAATGGGACCAGCATTACTGTGCTGTAAATTGTATAGTAAAATTTTAAAGAGATATAGGGCTCTTAAAAAGAAAAGTGGGGCTGATTCACTTCCTCTGCAATAATTGTCCCTAAATAACTCAGTAAGGTCTTGTTGATCAGTTTGGAAGCATAGCTTCTAAAAAAAGCTACTACTAGTGAAGTATTTTTGGTCAATCACAGCAACCAACTCCAATAAAACTGCAATAATTTAGTTTTTTCTTGTTTCCTATCCCTCTGACTTTATTTTAGTCTCAAAATAAGGAAACTTGTAATTTCCCTGTCTGTCAACAAGAAAGAGCTCTCAAAGAAACAGACCCTGTTTTTATGTTGTTGATTTGCTACTCAAAAAAACGAATATATGCATTTAGGGTAGAAGCTCTTTCTCTGTTATCAATATAGTTTTCCAAAGGTCTCGACTTCCATTGACTTTGAAATGGAGCTTCTCTGACAGACAAGTTGAAGCCAAACATCTCAAACCTCATGTTATGTATGTATGTATACATGAAGACACGTGTACACAAAAAGCATGACTGAATATACACACCCAGAGGGGAAAGAAGAAGAGAAGAGGAGGATCTTGTCTTCTGTAGTTGAGCACAGAGGCAAAACACTTCCCGGGGGAGCATGATAATAACGCCATAGTCGAAGCATCGCACTGAACAAGGCCTACATTTCTAAACAGTCCCATCGCCATGGTGACAGGAATAGTGATGCCAAAAATTGACTGCACTTCAATCCTGTAATGGACAAGCCTTCACAAGAGAGGCCAATAGTACCACCACTTACACGCAAACGATAAATTATATATTTACAGACTAAAGCATGTGTCATCCATCTCTAAATCCTGCACACTGTAAACATGTAGACATGCATGCTATATGTAACCACCTACTTAATATAAAGTGATCTAGTACTTCATCCATTCAATATTTATTCCTTTGCACTGTTATTTTTTTATATCTACCTACATGTTTTAAATCTAAATGTGAATTTTTGAAGAAATAGCTGAGATTAAAGCAGCTATCTTGATCATCTGGTCTTGATTGTACTGTGCCAGTTGTTTTTAAACCAATAAACAGTTTAAAAACAAAAAATGAATGAGGTCAGTCATAGTGGCAAACCCACAGAGACACCCCTCAGCTCTGTGGAGCTTTACAACGTCTTTCAGCTCATTGTTTTTGTTTGCCGGTCTGCAGCTTTACTGTCTTGGTTAACTCTGACCGCTCTCATGGCGTCATCAGTGAAAACACAGTGGAGCATTAACTATAGAACCAGATATTTTAGTTAATAGTAGATAATGGAGTCTAAATAATTAGCTGAAAGGATGGTGTCCAGAAACACAACTCCAAATTAATGCAAATTTAATGCTTACCACAAAACTATCTGAATCACCTGTCTGCTTTATAATTCTCCTTGGATGTTACGGTTACAAAACCGGGCAAGTCTAAGCGTGTAAGATGATTCCTTACCCTTGGTTCACATTGCCCACCTGAGCAACGTGTGACGGCTGCGGTGCTGAACAGCTGCGTCTGGCACACTAGGCGGTGTTTACACCGACAGTGTATCAGCTGCGTGGCTGCTGTGGGGCTGCTGCCGCCAGCCCAACTTTTCTATACTGCGTTTACCTTTGATAAATACCATTACAATAAAAGCCTTGTTCACATATGAATGGATTCTGTCCACAGAAACACCAGAGAGATTTTAATTTGAAACAGATACAGGAGGTGTTGAGTTTAAAAAATAAATGTATATTTTTTTCCTTGTCTGTGACATATTCTACAGATAGACATTAAAACTGTAGTGAAAGGGGTATATGTTATGACTATGAACAGACCCTTCTTACTGTATTTCTGCTGGGAACTGCATGCGGCTCACAGAAAAAATAGGTAAGACCTCCACTTTCTAGTGAAGTGTAGCTGCAGACGCTCACTCAGGCAGGCACTGCTCTAATGTGTTAATATGGGTTTCGAAATAAAAAGCATGCTGTTCAGGTAGGCGGTGTGAGCAAGCCATTATATTAGCGCTGAGGCAGTTGTCTGCATAAACCTCTTTTATAATATTGTTTCAAGTCTCAAAGACTCCCTGGATGCAACAGGTGAAATGGTGTCTATATGAGAATCAATTAAACCTGTTAAACAGTACATTAGTAACATTCTCCTAACCACTAGTTGAAAATGAATCCCCATATCTGACTCTGTAGTATGATTTATTTACCTTTATTTATGTTCTGTGTATACGTTTGTGATGTGTACGACATTGTTTTGAGCCTCTCTTCCAGACGATCCCCTGCAGACTTTGGTTTCATAATAAATGATTTTCATGCCATTCAGCCTGAGAGACTCTCTAGTGAAGGCCAAAGCACAGTGTCTATTCATAGCTCATTAAAGCCAACATAATAGTTACATAAACAGCTCGGCCAGACAGAGTTTGACAACATCTTTTGAATGTTCATTAGAAGAATGTAATCAAGACAGTCAGCTAATTGGCTTGACTATATTAGTATCATCATGTGAATCAGCTCTTGCTTTGGTCACTAATGGCACTCGCCACAGAAAATACAATAAAAATGATGTGTGTGGCTGTTTGTTTGTGACACGGTGTGTGTGTGTGTGTGTGTGTGTGTGTGTGTGTGTGTGTGCACTGATCCCTATAAATACAGTAGACACACCAGTGTGTGTGCATATGGGCTTGTTTTTTTGCCAGCTCATTTAAATGTCTGAGTTGAGCACTTGGCTCCAGACATGGTATTGAAAGGTAAGCTTTGAAGTCTGATTTCCTGTTTTACTGATGTTAAAGCCTCGCCTTTCGGCACCTGTTCAATACAAACACAAGAAAACTGCAAGAAACAAAAAAGAAAAAAAAAGTTACATAATAAATCAGAGCACCAACAAATGCAAACTAAACCCTTATTTCATCTGTATTCCAAAGTTAATAGGATGGTGGAATTATTGCTGATTAGTGGGTGGTCACCAGCCAAGGAATTTGCATTCAAATTGTGTTTACTTACCGGTTTAGTCTTGGAAGAGGTACAATATGCTTTATTAATTTTATTTTTCTCTTCAGTCGGTAAACAGCTCAAGGCCATTAAATGAGACAGTAATGGCAGCTTGTTTTATGTTGCCCTCAACTGTTGATTCTTCGAATGACTTTTATTATAAGTTCTGTCTATCATCAAAGGAAAAACCCTGTGACGTCCCCTGTGTTTTCCAGCAATGAGCTCCTTAGGCATTTGTCATATATTCTTTTGGAAATAACATTCTTACAAATTGGAAGTCCTGTAAAACATTTGGTATTTTTGTGAATGCAAAAACAAATTGACTGGGTATAACCAGGTGTTAAAAATACATTCAAGGATGAGTGCTCTACAAATCCTTAGACCCCTGGACTTATGTTGCTGCTTGTACAATACCCATCCGCAATATCTTTTAGGCTTTGTCCCACTTCTCATTTGGGGTGTGCTGTGGCTTTTGACCATGTGGCTTATGACTTGTACGGTCAAACAGTCAACAGGTAAGTGAAACCACACACCTGTATGAAGACCAATGCCAAAGGTGCTCTGGCATTTTGACCCAGACTGAATATTTCAACTCTGGTGGATTAGTGAACACTGGAGGGGGATGTTTGCTGAAAATATTGTATTTTATGTTCCATATTCCAGAAAGGCTATGTTTACACCTTTTCAATTAAAAGATGACCAAAATATGTTATTTGTCAAGGGGTGACCAAATTTTCATCTGTATGTGAAAGGAGAACATATTGTATGGGAGAGGGCCAGAATGATCGAATTGTGGCTTGTACGGCCTCTCATAGAAGCCAGGCTTAGCTTTCTCTTAATAAGACATGAGCTCCCCTGAAAACATTATCCGTGAATTTTGCCATGCATTTCTATTTGTCTGTGTCTTTATCATCATGGATCATACATGAAATCTGGCTATTAAAAAAGAGCCCCTTCGAAAGCCACGGTATAGTTTGCACACTGAAACAGTCAGTCCATCATCATCAGTTTGCCGTATGCAAAGCAAACAGTGAGGCTGGCAGGGAGAGACTCGTGAGATGTGACGGTTTTAGAGCTCTTCACCACACACACCTGGAGTGAGCCGACCAGACAGTCCACAGGAGGACTGAACAGCACAGAAGTTGTCTTTTTTCTAAAAATCTGTTCTTATCAGTGTTGCTACACTCGCTGCAGACCCACAGGGTGACGGACCCTCCGGGAAAACTCCCTTCAATCCAGATGGTCAGTTCACCACACAGTGTGAAAAATGGAGGAGTATGTATTGTAAGATTGTGTAGTGTGTATACATGGGGGAGTGACTGGAATGTAGGGGAGAGTGGGGTAAGTTGAGCCAAAGGGTAAGTTGAGCCACCCCTTGTTGCCAGGAAATGGTATAAAACATTGATCATGTGACCAAATATTTAGGAGCAAGGCATCATTTCATGGAGTCTGTGAATGTAAGAACCACATGGGTAAAGTGGTTTGATATTTATTTCCAAAAAATCATTTTTCACTCAAGTGAATTTAGTCTATCATAAGTTTCATTCAACAAAATAGATAATTTTAAATTTGTTTTATACATCAATTGTGGTATCTATGAGCTACAACATGAGGTCATAAACCTAGCATAAAAGTGCACCATTTTAGCTTTGGGGACTAATAAAGTCAAAATGGTAGCTCTGGGGTAAGTTGAGCCGGTGGCTACAGCCAAAATACACTCAATAAGTGTATCCAAAAACATATTCTGTGTATATTCCAAAAACACAGCTGTTAATGTTTTCTTCCTAAGCGCACTTTAAGGCATTCTCATGTTAAAATGTTTTTTCACAAAACAGCTGTTTAGCAGCAATAATAATAAATAAAAGTTATTGTACCTGTTACAAATAAATAAATTCCACATGAATGTGAAGAAGTGAGTGTTATTTAGGGAGGGAGAAGGTGAGGGAGGGGTGGGGTGGAGGTGGGGAGGAGGGTGGGGGGAGGGAGTAGGGATACGGCTCAACTTACCCCGCTCCTATGTTCAACTTACCCCATACACCGGGTAAGTTGAGCCACAAGACCACTTTTTTTGGACATGCTGTGTTATTGAAACAGTTATGTTTACACTCGTTCTGTTTGTTTGAAGGGATGCACAACATCCTGAAATATATGCAGATATATTAGTTAGCAGCAAAACTATGATTGCCTAGATGAAGTGATCCTAATTATGAAAAAAGGCTCATCTAACCCCACTCTCCCCTACTAGCAAATTTGGTGGTCAGGTTTTGACATTGTTCTGAATATCTGAAGACATAGTAATGAAGTGGACTGTAAATTTCATAAAATAATTCTAATTTAATCAATAAAACTTGTATTTTTCAACTCCTAAAACAGAACATAATAAAACTTACTGTATATTTCAAATGTCATTGTATTACAGTAACAAATGGATTTTGTGAATTGTAGATTCACCACCATGAAATAAAAAGGTTTCCAAACCCCCAAATCAAATTTGGCTTAAAGCCCCCATTTGGCCTTCGGCTGCACTGTTGTCTTTATCATTTATCAGAGGGGACGCGTGTGTGGTAAAGGGTTCACCGAAGTACAACTCCTCACACACAGATTTGTAAGCATCAACACTGCCACCAGCAGGTCTTAATACAGAAACATGTCTTGCCCTCTTTATCCACTATACCTCAGTCCTCCATACCTGCAAACGATCTGTTTAATGCTCACATATCATGTGCTTTTTCAGCTCTATGTTTTGTTTTCCTCTGTCTCTCCCTCTCTGTTAAAGAAAGAAAATCAGGCAAAATGAAGACAACATGAAGACGTGTTTGCTTGATGTGTACACTGAGCATGACAGCAGGAAACATCTGAGATCCAAATGAATGCAAGATGAGAAAGCAGAGATAATAATAAGAGACAATCACGGAAAGGGATGATATTGATTCCAGAAATGAGATTTGATGGCATTAAATGAATATTACCAGTAGGCAATGATCAGAGAGAGACACAAATGAGAACAGACTGCATGTCAGGTAGAGAAAGAGTTACTTCTACTGCATCAAATATTAGGCTCTCAGCCTTAAAGTGTTATTGAGATTCTCTTATGGGCTTCAGAGTTTATTTTTCTTTGTAAAAAAGAAGTTGTTTCCTTAGACTTTTCTAAAAAAAAAAAAAAAAAGCTGCTGGATTGGAGTTGAGGATCAGAGGTATGGACAGAATTACATAACACCTACACAGCATCTGTTTTTCAAGAAATTACATCTAAATATCTGGGGAGAAATGCCAAGGACAAAAAGAGGACAGAGAAGAATCAGTTTACAAAACAGCGTTGGACGAAAATAAAAAGGCCACTGAAGCTATATGCACAAGATGGTGAGCCAATTAAAAAGCAGGGAACAGAAAGGAAAGTAAAAACCGTCTGTATAAAGCATTCTTCAGCGATGAGAAGAGAGGTACAGACAGTGATATTCTGTCATGTTGGAAGGTTAAAGTCTGCATTATCTGCATCACGATCTGCATAATGATAGTATCACAATAATCTATTCTTGCAAATAAACCATTTTACTTTTCATTTACGTCCGAGCTGATCTTGAATGGGCGCAAATGAAAACTCATATCTGGACTGCTTGACTGGAACAAGGGCAAATTCTCTGTGAAGGCCCAAAACTCATAATATTTTGAATTGTTAGCAATTTCCTTTCTAATGAAATACGTCCACATGAGCGCTGATAGAAAAAAGGCAAATCAATTCTTTGTTATGTTCTTCGGGCACCACCGTCCCTCCAGGGTTTCCTTCCCGATGTGCCATTACAGTTTCCATTATCAAACCTCTCCGAGTTTACAATGAGGGTATATTAAAAGTTGTGCTGTTCTCAAAGTGTTTTTAATTTTCAGGTTCCAGCTCAGCCCAAAGACTTCATACTATATTACCATTATTCTGAAGGGTCTGCTGGATAATTGTGCCAGTGCTTTAAAGCAGACCAGGGACTACTGAGTATGTACTGCATTTAGAGCTGGTTACAGCAAGTGATTACTGTGACAGATTCTCATTATGTCAGCAGGATAAAAACAAATCACAGGTTTGTTCCCCTTTGCACCAAATGTGTTTATGAACCACATGGTGTCCTAAGACTGTCTCTGCCAAAGGTCTCTGCCAAAGTTGGATTACCAATCAGACAAAGAGGGCAACTGTGCCTGGACCTCCAGATTCACAGTGTTATTTGGGTTGTGGATATTTGACTTGTTTTCTTCATAAGTTATGATATCAACTGAGATAATCCTGTCTTTTTGCCAATTTTACCTAGTCTGGTGGTCCTGTGGATCCAAATATAGTTCTAAGATCTTTTCTGAGTCACTTCTGTTTAATAACTGTCTAAGAAAGGCCAGGTATCATCCCAACATAGGAGCACTGGTTTGTTTCTGGGGATGTAGGAATAATAGAATGAAGCTGCCACTTTTATTCTGCTGTTTGCATTGGACTGAATGGAAACAACAGGGTACACCATGCACATGCACTAGTCAGTAGCAGCCCAGAAGTACATTCATACTGTATGCTCCCTAACAGGTTGATCCAGCCTGCCTCTTGTATATGAGACTGAAATCAGAAATCAGGTAAATACATTTTAAAGTTAAAATAATTGCAGCTTTTGGAATCAGTAGCTACCAGGTGTACCAGCTGAGTTCTCACTTGTCAGTTAGACTGATGATTTTTCTTAAGTGTTTTAAATATTAGTGAATTACTTCAGATCTCTCTCCTAGCATGCAAAGGCCTGTAACAGAGATATGAATGGTATCTCTTTTGGCGAACTTAAAGAGTAACCCATTCAAATATTTTCTTTGCTGACCTCCAGTGGTTTAACCTGTTACATCACTGTGGTTACAGGTTAAACGGAGCAGGTCCGAGTTGAAACAAGCTCGAAACTTTCAAACAGAGGCAGCAAAACACTGCTTTTCAGCCTGGTGTTCAAAGACTCTTTAAGATCATGGTGGCCGACGTGATAGCAACAGACATAAAGTGTGCTTCTCTGTGTGTGGATTGGATATCTGTAGTACAAAGTCAGGGAGTGTGACTGTGAGAGCAGTGAACCTGCAAAATTAAACTTCAAATATTTCCCCCCCCTTCTAAGAAAAGCAATAAAGGAGTAGAACAAGGCTGTTGAAGAGTATTTTTTCTTTCGATATGAAACCTACAACCTTATCACAACTTTGAACACACACATTTGTCTTGCTGACAATTTCTCACTTACACACATGCACACACACGCACAAACATACACACTGATTAAGTTTAATATTCCAGACAGAGATCTGGAAATCTAATGAGGCTTAGGACAAAACCTGATAAGAATCTAGAGGGATGTAAAAATGCCTTCAATCAGCATCGCCAAACAACAGCAATTACAGCGATTGTTACTAAATGAATTTCAGCTTTTGCTACAAAGCTTGAAGAAAACAATACTTTTTTGTGTCAAACTGCCATCTAGTGTTCAGATATTTCACCTGGTAGACAGTCTCCAAAGCTCTCTGCAAAACAGCTGCCTCTTTTATTACTTTTAACTTGTTGGCAAAAAAGCAAAAGGCATTCTCTCCTCTGTCATGTATCACTGTAGGCTTTTAAGTTATCATCCATCCTGGACAGAGGTAGCCATACCCGTTTCAGGGGCACTATATGTATCAGCTCTGACGTGTACCTCCGTATCTCCCGTTCTGGTGTCAGTCTTCTTCTTCCTCTCCACCTTTCACAGCTATGATCAGTGATGCCTTCAGGAGTCCATGAGGTTCATCTGCTCCAGCTTTGCCCTGTCAGTGTCAGTTATCTGAGCTTCACTCTTGAATGCCAGAGTAGCCTTGAGCGGCAGCATAAGGCTCAATCATTTGCCTCATCCTGGAATTGAGAGCAGCTTTAAAATGTGTTAAAGCCCTATGTGGACATGCAGCAAATGATTAAGCTATTAAAATTGATTCTGTTTGATTGATTGGCTTATCCTTGGCTCTTTTTGAGGCTGTCCAGCATGAGCTGAATATTTCATAGTTAATACAGAGTTGTTGTTGTTGTTTAGTTTTTTTAGATTTTCAGGTCGGAACAAGGTTTTATTCAGAGGTTTTATTCCATATCCTCTTAGAATTATCACCAAACATGTTTAGCTCTCCAGACGGAGTCAAGGTGAGGTCTCAAATCCTCCTCGATCAGTCAAGTGAGCAGAAAATGCACATGAAAATAGATAAAACCATCATATGAGTCACTCATTTTGTGCACTTAAAACTTTTTTAATGATCTCATTGGTCTACTGCTAATAAGATTAGTTTCTCACACTGAGCATGAGTCATTATACAACAACAGCAAAAAAAAGCATATTTCCTTTATAGTTGCCAGAAAAATATTCCTTTCTTGTATAAATATATTTCATTTCTGGCAACATTTTTTTGCTACCTCTTTAGTAAATAATAGTTTTCTGCCACCTTGGCATGCAAACCAGTCCACGATAGGTCACATCTCTCCGTTTCACTATTTGCGATCCTGCTCTGGGTTTGTTTTGGCAGCTATCTGTCATTTGGGACCTTTAAATTGCCATTCTGCATTTAGATGAAAATTTCCCTCAACATGATATTTGGATTTCCATGAAAATGTGATGACATCTGTTCATGGTGAGCCCGGGCGGACAAAAGAACCACACTTGGAATGTGTCCCTTTCCTGTCCCTCTGAAACAAAGTTGAAAACACAGAAAAGAAAAAACTCTTTTCTTTTATGTCAAATGAATGCATGACGCAAACACTGCGAGATGCAATCATGAGCTATTTACATGGAGTGGTGCACACAGCCTATTAAGAGAGGTAACAAAGCTGTGGCAGCCTTGTTCAATGAAAGCTCAGACACATATTTCAAAAGAGAAACTTTTAGCTGAAATTAGTTTGAATAACTGGGATGGGAGTTCGAGAGTGTCACTGCATTTTTAAATTACAAACAGTAACAGGAAGCGGTGGCTCTCTTCATTGTTATGGGAGCAGAAACACACTTCAGAATGACAAATTCCTGCATACACACATACTTGATAGTAGACAAATAGAACAAAAGTGGCAATTTTTTATTTCCCATAGAATGTCTGCCTATCTCAGTAATGTTGCACTAAAAGGCCAAAGAGGGAGCTGAAGCAGAAATTAAAGGAAATTAGTCAATAGCAGGCTCCATTTTAATTGCTGTCTCAACAGGCTAATGTCTGACAGGCAGGTAAACATCCACACTATTAATTTGCCCTCGAGCACTGTTTTTGAGTGCTCAAGGGCATTTTCTCTGAGGTGTTTTTGTTTACACAGTATCAATATAATTGACCATGAAGACAAATTTTTGCTAATTTTCACATCCAAAAAAAGCTGAATTTAAAGATCACATTCAGAAAATAAGTACCTTCACCCCGCAACACAGAAAACTAATTTGCAGACTCTCAACAACTCAATTCCGTAACAAATGCCTTTACCGCCTAGCTTCATAAATTAATCCCGTTCTGAGACTTTTCAGGAGGAACCCCTGTATTTGTAGGTGTGGTGATATTTCACAGTTTCATTTCAAAGAGTTTTTCGCTAGTTTTTCACAGCCACTGACTTGAAATTGATCTTGGCAGGGTGAGGAGCCAGACTCAGGTGCTTTATATTCAATAATGTTATCTCCAGATGCTCGGAAAGAACCCGAGGTGAGGAGACGGGGGAACTTGGAAAGACTTCACACTAACATTTGAGTGGAGGAAAGAATGGTTAGGAGTTTCAGAGGAGCTGGTAGCACTGCCATCCGTCTTTCAAAAAAGGTGATGGATTCAGCCTAAAGGAAAAAGCTGCAAATGTCTCGAGAAAGGCTGAACCACAGAGGTTTTAATGCTTGATCCTTGTGTGACAGGCAGCATTCTCTGCCATGTTGTGCTTCCTACTCCACAATCTAAGTCACAAAACATGCAGTTATCTGGAGTGACAGACACTTTAATGAACAGTGTTGTGTTCAACTGAAGGACTAAAAAGGGTAAACTCGGAAAACATTAACTTTAGACAAGGTGTTTTGTTTAATGTATCCCATCAAATCATAATATTTGGTGAAATGTAGCATGGTTAATGATTATTTGTCCAAAGTGTCCAAAATGTGACTGGAGTTTGAATTAATGCTCCATATCCAAACAATTATTATTTCGTCAGGACCACTTTCAAATATCTTCTATTCAGCGATTTACATTTGGCGGTATGGCTCTGTTCTGGGACCTCCTTGTCCTTCCCGTGCCTACGTGGAAACCTTAAGGCGGGAGGCACACCTTCGCCCTTCCATGTGCCTACATGGAAAGTTTAAGACAAGGAGGCGGCAGCGAGATCCCCAGGGTACAGAACAGAGCAAGCATCAATGGCAATCAGAAAATGACATTAATTAATTAGAAACAACATAAAAGGAGGAGCTGGGGTGGAGGTGGGTGCAAAGGCTTGTGAGGAAGCAGCGAGATGGCGGCAGGCTAAAGAGCTTAAATAGGCGCCATGCTGATGTTTGCCAATTGGATGCTTGAGGAATCGGTGAGCTGTCGCTGACTGTGTATGGTTCAAGGGGCTTAGAGGAATCAGCTGATGTATGTTTATGACTAGCTGTGATCGTATGATATAGCTGTAACTGAAAGCTGCCGACCGGCCCTGCCTGAACTAACGTTGCTCAATTTCGTCAGGACCATTTTCAAATATCTTCTATTCCAGCGATTTAATTTGGCGGTTGGCTCTGTCTGGGACCTCCTTGTCCTTCCCGTGCCTACGTGAAAACCTTAAGGCGGAGAGCACACTCTCGCCCTTCCATGTGCCTCATGGAAAGTTTAAGACAGGGGCGGCGCGGACCCCAAAGAACCATCCGGCAACCTCCCTTCCTGGCTACATGGAAGGGCCAGTAGGGAGCCAGCAGCGCAATTTTTTGTAAGAAATAAATAACAGTAATAAACCAATAGTTTATGCGATACTGTTAAGTAACTTGGCTGAAGATTAATAAAGGATCCCTAAGAAGTTTGCTGGTGTTTTAAATTAAGCCGCAAAACATTTTCCCAAACAGAGTGTTATATTTAGTGGTGTGGTCTGTTGGGACCTCCTGTCCTTCCACGTGCCTCGTGAACCTTAAGGCAGGGGGCACATCTCCTGCCCTTCCATGTGCATACATGGAAGTTTAAGACAAGGAGAGCAGCAGCAGAGACCCCCAAAGAACCACACCGGCAACCTCCCTTCCATGGCTACATGGAAGTGCCGTAGGGAGCCAGCAGGACTATAAACCAATACGTCTACGCGACACTAGTTGGTCTGGCTAGTTACTGGATATCCCCAGAAATCTGCATTCAAGCGGGACAAAATCGCAATGTTATCCAAGATTGGAATATGAGATGCTCTATAATGATTTACCCACATAGATACCAGTGGGCGCCTTATAAATCTATTAATGAATGGAACTGAAGAACGCCCTTGTAAATGATGTTGGCAGTTGCCTATTGTCGAAAACATGATTGTTTCCTTGACCGTCTTTTCCCACAGAACTTGAACAACAATTGGGTACATTCTTAAAAGGTGAAGAGGCATTAGCTGGCAAGGATGACAGTATTTTAGCCATATGTCTGTGAACCACTGATTATTAAAATACCCCCCAAACCTCGGAAGGGCGGTTATCTACGGTCATCATGCCACTTCTACTGTATGTTTGATTAATTATATCTCCATTATTCTGTACACACACTGAAAACTTGTGGATCCTTGCTCTCCCTAAATTGCCCTCTGTCTGTCCTGTTTCTAGCTCGAAAGCTGTTCTTAGTGATCTGTGATCTGGTCTCTATTAGACCTTGCTGTTGACATAAGCTCCCGGGTGAACTGGCCGTGTTCGATTCATTTATATGTACTCATATGTGGTCTTTTATAATTAATGGCAAATGATGATTCTAGCTGTCATTGTAAAATAAGGGATGCCATACCTTTCCCGAGAGATCAGGACTGGGGCTCGATCTGCGCCCTCAGTCCCTTTGGACTTCTCTTAAATGGGGGTCCGAGCCTGATTAGGGAACTTCCTGGGGTCCTGCCATTTAGTGTCTAGAGGGAGCGTTCTCTTTTGGAAATTACTCTGCCTGCTGCTTTCATTTCTCTGATGCGATTTGCATAGTCCTTCTGGTGAAGCCTGAACTCTGCCTACGGGCCTGTGTTTCCTTGGATGCGGACCTAATGTTTAAGGTATATTTAGGCAAATGCATGGTCTGTTTTTGAATTGATAGTCACTAACGAAATCGTCTGGATGGGCACAAAGCAGTTGCGTTTTAAAGAATCCGCGGGCCTCTGACGTGTAATATGTGGGGCTGCTGTAACACAAGGTGGCCTAACTGGATGTCTTTTTTTAACCAACGATACCAATGTGAAGGTGTTACGTGACTTAAATGATCTGTGACATCTGCCTTTGCTAGCCATGCCTCACATGCTTCTTTAATCACTGATGGCATTGTGTTATAGCATAAATAAGGTAAAGTGCCAGAGGATTTAAACTATTTATGCCTTGTTTTGTTTGAGAGCGATCATTAATAATTATGTTTATTTATTTTTCCTGAATATTTCCTGGTGCTATACCTTATGCTTGTTGAGGCGACTTTGTGGACCAATATGAACCTTTGTTATCCTTTTTCGTAAAGCATCGACTTGTGCTCTCAAGAGTCGTCCAGCTAAGAACCATGAACCGCCCTATAACGATAATTCACTAACAGCGTTTAGATGCTTTCTTAGCGCCTTCCCGCACAGGGACGTTTACTGGGGTTGGGTTTATCTCGCCCCCTTTTGGAGGCGCACGTTCTCCCTATGGTGATTGGGACTGCCTCCCGCATTCTCGGCGGGAATGTGACGCCGTAAACAGCTGCTGTGACGTCATCGTCCAGCGCTGCCCTGTGGGACCACGCGCTCTACCTGCAGACAGCGAAGAGGGAAACGGCCAACTGCGGACAGCTGGCCGGCCTGACTGCCGAACCGAACCCTGGACCCTTGACCCTGACGGCAAGCGACAGCCGGATGTTGGACGAACTGACGCAAGACAGGTGGGCCGGCCGCTGGCCTGGGACCCGCGCCCCTGGAAGCAGCGCAGGCGCGCGCGCGCGCGCGCCGGAGCCGGGACCGCAGCGGGCCGCGGGCAATTCCTCCCCTTCTGCGGACCCTCCGAACCGAGCAGCCGGACTCAACTGCGGATGTTGTTAGCGACACTCTCCCCAACACCGGATCGCTGCTGAGACTTCCAATGCAATCGACCCGCCATGATACTCCCGCAGACAGGACAAGTAGAAACAACCGACAAACCACAAGTAACGCCACATCCTGGCAAACGGCTTGTGAGGGCGCGATGGCGGCGGCTAGCAGTTAATAAGGCGCCTGCATGTGTTTGCCATTGGATGCTTGGGAAATCGGTGGCTGTCGCTACTGTGTATGGTTCCGGGGCTTGGATCGTGATGTATGTTTATGACTGCTGTGATCTATGTTGCTGAACTGAAAGCGCCTGACTTCCCCCCTAACAAATGCTCAATTATGGTGTTGTCAAAATGTCTTTGATTCTATGATAGTAAGGTGTTGGCTGTTGACCAAAACTGTCCTCTCTGTAGTGGTTAATGAAAGCAAAAAAATAATAATAATTTTAATTTATTTGCAAAAATGATCACATAATTGTCATATATGACTTATTTTATATTCTTCAATCCTGAAGTGCTGAGCTGCTATTTTACTATTAAAAACTGTTTAAATAAATAGACTAAGTGTAATGTCACAAATATTCTTTCATATACAAATGTCATGCCGTGAGTACATACTGTAGTTCCTAGGGGAATCAGAAAAAATATATCTAGGCTCGGATTATATGTGTAAGAGGCAGTAGAAACAAGTATATAGGCCATAATATGCCAACAAGAAGGGCTTAATATTAAAATCATAATTTAAACCATGAGGGGACAAGGTATTGAGGGAGTAGATCCAATAAGTCTCCCGAAGCAAGAGCTTCTTGTTGTTCTTTTGTCATCACCTGCTTTAGGCAGTTCAACTTTGTCAATGCCAAGGATATTTTTCAAAGTGAGCAGCTAGGGGATTATGTATGTCACCTGTTCTTATATTACTCCTGTGTCCCTGTGTGGTTGGTCAAAGCATTGCTAATAAAATGACAGCAAAAGGAGCTGTGATTCCAGCATGCTGATAACTCTACTTTAGTTTAACTGTTAGGTTAATTTCCAACATTCTTGGCCTGGTGTCATTTAATGTTTTAGCGCCACGTCTGAGCTCCCAGATCTTCAAGAAAGACTGTACAGTTGTAAAAGTAGAAGATGCTTTTTGTAATGAGGCATAGGACATTTTTTATCTTTTTATGGAAGTTTTGTTGGACTCACTGCTCTAAAGATCAACCATACCACCAGGAAAACCAGCACAGATACTGGTCCTTTCCCTGTTTGTTCTATGATTATTTCTCCTTCTCCTTTGAATCAGACTGTGAAATAATTTGTTTCCAGTTGGTGAGTCTTTGTCAGCGAAGTAGTGACAGTGGCCTATCCCAGATTAACCTGCAGTTTGGTGTCAGTCAGAGAAGCCAGAGTCCCTTGTGCAAGGCAGTATATCCATACCTGCTCTTCTATAGCTGTTTATGTTCTGTTTCTGTGGGGTTTTGAGTAAAAGGCAGCCACCCTGCAGGGATCAATAAGGGTCATTAGTGGTAGAGTAAGTCCCATTAAAAGTGCAGGTATGAATAGGAGAAGAGTTAGTCTTATCTGCTGAGACACTATTAAGATGAGCAAGGCCTCAATCCCGGGCCCTTGCCTCCATGCTGCAGGGCTGTAAATATCCACTGGGTTAATGAGGTGTTCCATGTGTGGGAGCTTACATTTACTCTCCAATAAACTCCTGCCATGGACAACATCACTCCCCATTTCTTATAATGGCGTTTTAATAGATACTCATTTAAAAACACTGCTGCAGCATCAGTGCAAGGGACAGTGGCAGGTGTGGGGGGATAGGAAAGGCATATGTGCATTTGCATGGGTGTATCTGTGTGTGTCTGTGTGCTAGCCAAGTGCAGCTAATGGTAAAGGGAAAATAACAGAAGAAGATAGGACACAGGAGACAGATATTTTGACATTTTAAAATTACAAAATAAGTCCAAGAGTGTTTTCTCATATGTTTACAATACCTGAACCATACAGTTTGACTCCCCAGAGGCATAAATCAGGATAGTTGATAAAGCTCAGTCCTAAAGCTAACAGGTATTTTGCAGGTCTCAAAAAAGTCACAAATTTGTATGTGGTGGCTCTTTGCATCTTGAGAGCTTCAAGTGATTGAAATGTTGCTGTGTTTACATCAGTACCTGTTTGGTTTGTTTCCCAGTCATGCATGCCGGCAAAATAATACAGGGTAGGATGAATACAAATAGTGATTCTCACTAGGGGAAACAACAGAAAGCTGCAGTTCCAAGTAATTCACCACTTAACTGAGGGAGATTTGGCCAAACTAAATATTTCAGATTACACACTAACTGATGAACTTTAGTATATATTAGTGATGAATTACTTGTGTTTAACTACAGAGAGTAGTGGGTTCATCTGAATCCATCTGACAACAGGGACTATATGGAATATGCTGCAGTTGTGCTAACTTTTCTCCTCCTCATCAATTCCACTCAGGGACCCAAAGAAGGCACTGTGCAGAATATAAAGAATGGGGCATGGTTACTTTATGTCAGTGCATACAGTCAGTATGGTTTGGTCTTGATGAAAACAGCATCCCTTTGGTCTTATGAGGTTTAATGACTTCTCTAAAGTAGGCCTATCTGCAGAAGGCCCGTATTTATTAAAATAATTTTACTCCCCAAGGTTACAGTAATTTCCTTGAAATTTGTATCTAATTTGCACCCTCTAAAGGACCGCACTGAGGACTGTACTGAATACAAGAATTTATGTTACCTAATATAAAATGTCTCCAATGCCCTCTTAAAAGAAAAGATGAAAATGTAGTGATTCCCTTGGAAAAAATCATCTGCAGCAGCAGAAAGTGACTATATGCTAAATATATATATAAAAGAACATTGATAAGTAAGACAAAGACAAGTACTTCAGATAAGCCAAATCAATATAAAACATAGGTATCTACTGTTCTGTACTGTTTAAAGCTATATTGATGACCGTTCTGCCAAGGTAACCCAACTGAATTAGAATACAGCCGCAGTACCATCCAACAAGTCACATTAGATGACAAAATACATTGTTTGTCCATGGGACTCATTAGAAACAGGGCCATTGCTCATTTTCGTGTCTTTTCAACGATGATATCTATAACAGTATCACAAATATAAAGGGTGTAATTACATTTTCCGGTTCCAACATAACTCCCAAAATGATGCTATAGGGTTAATGAGCAAGGAGTACTGATGCAAAATTGTATACATCTCATCTCACTAATAGAAAGTTTATGGTTTTTCAAACCTGTAATACCAATTTATAAACTCAAAAGAAATCAGCAAAGCTGTCTAAATGTCTTTTTTTGTGTGTTATTGTGCTTATCTCAACGCACAATAGACCTTTTTTCCCATCATATATTTTGACTTGTCACAGCATAGACATAACAAATAATATAAATGATGGCTGCACTCAGGTGCTCCAGTTACAGGGCCGTGGTATTGTGCATGATAACACTTCAATACAAGTATTTAGCTGTTATAGTATAATCTTTTATATACGTTTCTAAGGAGTAGCTTCTACAGTGTTCTTTCCTTGAGTTTAGGTACTGTTAAGAAAATGTTCAATATGACCAGATTCAAGTGGCTCTTTAGGTTTGATGCAACAAAAGGATGCATAATTGTATTGCATCCTGTGCATCAGTGCACTGTAGGGCCCTAAAACACCATGCATAATATATAAAATGTATAATGTGTGTGAATACATTCAGCCACAGATACAGTGGGGTCATGGATTTATCTCCTGTGTTTCGGGCTTTATAGGCCACTAAATGCCACGTAATCTGCTGGATTTCACACTGGCTTATCCAGTTCTACATCTTGGTAATAAGTGCCCATTTCCCCCTTGCCACAAGGCATAAATCCACCTAATAGTTACTAAAATAGATGTGTCCAGAGTGAATGCATATTATATGAGCACACCTGCTGAGCTACGTTTGTTTTTTTAAGGACTAGGATATTTATGGCCTGAAATAGATTTATAATACGTGGGACTATAGTTAGGATTCACCATTATTTTGTAAAATGTTTATGAATATCTGCTATAACTTCTCATTTGTTGTATATGAATGACAAGGTAAATTTAAGAAAAAAGTAATAGATAAAAAATAGATAGATAGAAGATAGTGGAAAATAATTGTTATCTAACTCATTTGTGGCTGTGATATCTATATGTTATGTCATCTATGTTAGGATTTCTATCTGTGGAAATATATATATGTAGAATGTGAAAGTATTTTTAATGTCTGTAGGAAATATGCAGTCATTCAAGTTACCAACCACAGATCTGTGCATTGACCTCAAGAGTTCCCATCCTTGAACGCTGACATACATAGAGGTCCAAGTGAAAAAATTTGAAAATGCACTATCCATTTACTAACCATATACAATAAATGCATAATAGAATTGGCAGCATTAACAAGTTTTGACATTAACACTAAGTCTGGTCAAAAAAGGGTCAGCAAATGTGTAGATTCTACACTGACAGTGGACTCAAGTCTCTTTATAAGCTAACAAACTAACTGTTAACTACAAAAAATACTGAGATTTGACTAGAGTTCAGCTGTGCCGTCTGTGTGTTGGAGCAGCAGGGACTTTGGGAAGGAAGCCAAATCTAGCCTTGCTGACACTATCTGTCCATCCCCTCAACGCAACATTTCAGATGCTACCCTCTGGTTGTTTTTACAAGCTGTGAAAAACAAAAATCTCTCTTTTGTCTCTGCTTGCTCCGAAGAGTTTTGACCTCTAGTAGGTCCTCACTTTCTTTCCAAGTTAGTAAATTTATTGTATCTCATTACTGTTTTAGTTAGATCCTTTATTTCATTTGACTGTTGCATGCTGCCATTCGTTTGATGTTATATTTTAATATTTCTGTACTTGTTATGCAGTGTGGGATGTAAGTCAAGTCATTTACTCAAGTAATACAAATCTGAGACCTTGTACTTTACTTGTATATTTCCATAATTCTAAGTAAAATACCTGAATACTTCTTCCACCACTGTTGCTGTGTATCATTTACCAATGCACACGTGTATTTTTATGTTGTACTGTTTTTATTATTATTGTTTATGCCATCATCCACCTTTTCTTCCTCCTCCTCCATTTTGTGTTTGCTATAAAACTAATTGCCACTCATGGGGACAATAAAGATAAAATACGCCACAAAATTAACAACATAATGAGGCGTGAAATGTAGTAATGCAGGATAACCCTAGGAATAGCACTGTAATAACAAGGCTGTGAAAGCTTGCAGTCAGCAAAGTTGACTGATTTAAGAAGAGTCTTAGTCTTGATTTATTTATTACTTGCCTGTTTTCATGTGGTAAAAAAATTTAAATGAATTTTCCCCCTTCCTCCATGTCTCCTCTCTCCACCGGTCATGATGTAATCCATGGTCTGAGCTCTGGCTTTGGTCCACAATCTGTGAAAATATGTTACTCAGGAGCATGCAGCAGCAGC
This sequence comes from Dicentrarchus labrax, assembly GCF_905237075.1. Classification (NCBI taxonomy): domain Eukaryota; kingdom Metazoa; phylum Chordata; class Actinopteri; family Moronidae; genus Dicentrarchus; species Dicentrarchus labrax. The sequence goes on along the minus strand of NW_026136710.1, from coordinate 14,884,027 downwards.
AGCTCCACAGATGTCAAAATCTGTTCAACAAAATACAACAAAAGCTCAGAAGTGAGACCTGCCTGATGGGCTGAATCATGAGGCTTTCACCTGCTACTAAGCTCAGGATGTGGGTTGGAAGCGGCAAGAGGGGGCTGACGCAGAGGTGCTGTGCCTCAGCTGACAGGCAGAGGGCAGCAGCGCACACGGTTTTATTGCATGTGTTAAACAGAAAAGCACTGAACTGACAGGTCAGCTGTGATTGGCCCCTTTCTGATTTATTTGACATATCATCATGACTGGTATGATTTGAATTAACTATACGTCTTCCTTAGATACAGATTTTATTATGATATTAATGGTTCACATGCAAAAGTATTTTACGGCCTTTACCATATTTTTGATTTAGCATATTTTTTCTTATATGTTCTATACAGTATCTGGTGAGAGGAAAGTAGCTAACTCAACTCTCTATACAAGTCATCATGACCTTTTAGCTCCAGCTTTCTCCCTCCCAGTGACTGCGTTGACCCGGAGAGCATTCCTGAAGCTGAATCTGAGAACCTCTGAGGGGGGTAACTTTAGTTTGAGAGTATACTGAAAATGGATATCAACCAAACCCACTTAGAATCTGTATGGGTCCAGTTGGACTGTGTTAACATTCAGTTGTGTGTATAATGGCGTTATGATGTGTGTGTGAGTGTGTGCTGGTGTCTCGTGAGTTATTGTGTATGTGCTGTGTGTGTGTGTGTGTGTGTGTGTGTGTGTGCTCCAAGTTCGAGCTCCCAGTGTGGGCTTCCTTCTATCAATAACACACCCCAAAAAAATCCTTCCTGTGAATGGGATCCATTGACCCAGGCTGTAACTGAGTGACACCCTGTGGTGTAGCGCCAGCACACAAGTGGTTCATTTGTTTATAAGCTGACAATCACAGGCAGACCAACCCCCAAGAGACATAAACAATGTTTTGCTCTAAAACGCCTATGAACTTGTATTTAACTTGTATTTTAAGTTCACAAGGATTACACAGCTGCTTGCATCATTCCTTTGAGCTTCGAGAAGAGACCTGTTTCTCTTGGAGAAAAAAAGCTGATACTAAATTATTGCCTACAAGACATATTGTGATTAGTCATGATTACAATGCATTTTCTGTGGTAACATCAAAAAGTGAAAGAAGAATTGAACCTTAAAACATAAAAGCCTCACACAGTTTGAGGTTGGGGTAGGGTTAAATAACAAAATCCTGCCCTCACTGCACCACATTCCAACAACACAACCTCTTAGACTAGGAACAGAGACAAAACACAAACTAACCACAGCACGATGCACCAGCAGTGTTAGTCTAAAATACATAAAGTGAGTCTTCAGGTACGGTCACTGAGCAAGGGTATATGTATTAGCTTGTCAAAATGAAAGCTTGACTTCTGCATGGTACCAATTTTAACAGACATTAGAAAACATGCTAATAATTCATAAATATTATAGGTGTCCGTTTTCAGGTAACCTACCCAGCCCTTTCATCAGCAAAAATTCGGTCCTTGGAACCTCCCTTGCAGCAATAGACCGTTTTCACATCAGACATTTTGACTTGTCATAGTAGGAAAAACACAGGTGTTACTAATAATATTAACGATAGCTCTGTGCTATTCAGGTGTCCCAAGAAGCCATCAGTGTGGACCATGAAACTGAAGCCACTTAATGGAATTCAGCTGCCAATATTTTCATTTTTGTTTTGTTATCTGCACCTGTGCTATTCCTACTGTTACATGCCAAAATATCTGATGTTGCAGTTAGGTGAGAAACCAAACTTTTGCACACAAGAATAATTCAGAAATAGATTTAGATAGTTAATCACAGTGGTGTTCTGTATTCCATTAATTCTCTCATTGGGGTGCGTGGGAGACCCTCGAGGAAGCCCATATCTAAAGTACCTCATAGTACCTTCTAACTATGGTAATAACTAATAATCATTCAGAGTAAATGATTTAATGGAAAAGTGCAGAGGAGGACAACGGAGGAGAAACAGATGCACAGAGCTCAAAGCCCTGAATATTTCCAATATATGGGTCTTCCATTGTCCTTGCAACTGCTTTGAATTCACAGAGACTAATAGGTTCCTTAAGTTTTATGTATTTCTGTGGGCAGTAGAGGAGATAAGCATTATGAAAACGTTTCAACCCAGCAGATACAGAGGAATCTTGGAACCTCAGCTTGCAGCACATAAGGTGTGATGTGGCATTCATGTTTAAAGGTAAAGAATGATGTCTAAAACTCCAGTCCTCTTTGACCACAGTTCTGCAGGTTTTCTTCCCCTGTGAAAGTAGAATATGAATTAATTCAGGTGATAGCTGGTTTCAAGGTTGGTGCTGAAGAAACCATGTATGGAATTATGTATCTCCATTAATCAGTCTCCTTATTGAGATTAAATCAGTTTAAATTTGAGTTTATAAGTACACCTACATATACTTTCTTGGATTTCTCTTGGACTAAACACTGTATGTGTTGTATTATATTGGCCTAAGCACATTAAGATGTAGCATAATCATCAATAAAATGTTGTGTTGATTAAGAAAAATTCAAAACATCAATTCATTGTTCAAGCTTTTCAGCAAGCAAAAATACCAAAAATTTGCCTGTATCAGGTCTGCGATTATGGTACTGATTATCTCCAGTTTTTCTCTCATTTATATTATTACACATCCAATAATATTTAATGTTTTGGTTTTCTGGACAAAAACAAGGCAATTTGAAGATGTCTCTGGGTCTCTTTGTTTTTTGTTTTTTTTGTTTGTTTGTTTTTGGACATTCTTTGGTTTAGGTACTGTTGATTAATCGAAAAAGTAATTGCTAATATATACATCAGGAAAATAATGATTACCTTCAGTAGTTAAGACGTTTGTCAATCGTCTATTTAGACATACGATAATTGTCTTAATTGACTCAAGAATGAAGAAATCAGGAGAAGAGATAAAGCAGAGTGAGAAAGACAGGCAAAATAAAAGATAGGCTAGATGAAGAAAGGAATAACCAAAGAAAATGGGGGAAGTGACAAAACACACATAATTTATCCTTTAGTTCTCCAGTGTATTAGAAAGTTGATGACAATCCTAGAAAAGAGTGCTCCCTAATAGAGAAATCCTCGTTGTTTACACTATGAGCTCTCATTGGTCAAAGCTCTAACCTGCATTGATAACATATTATATATATAGCCCAAAGGAGATTTACTCTATAAATATACAGAGGACTCAGTCAACAGAGCACTTATTACCATGGGTCTCAGTTAACACACTGCTATGACTCTTAAACTGATGCAGTAATAATAGCCACAGTGAGACCTACTCTACACACAGGCTTATTTGTGCAAGACTGTGAGGGATTGACCAGTGCTTCATCAGATAAACAATAACATGCTGGGCTTGTTTTAACAATGGGAAAGTCATTTGACCTTGTGGAGCAAGATGTAGAGAAACTGGTTGTATACCTGGTGGACGAAAGTATAATGGGTGGATGAATGTCTTACTGGTTTGGTAACTATTGGTGAAATTAGTATCAAGGTCCTCACAATAAAAATGTGAGGGTTATTGAGCAAAGCAACAAGCAGTCAGAAACATAGAAAGTATTGCTACTCTTAGGAATACTTCAATGTGTAATGCACACATTGAAGTATTCCTAAGAGTAGCAATACTTTCTATGGAAGGAAGTACTTATTGTAGTGTCTGTTTTTAAAATGGGAAATCAGTCATTCCAGCAGTTCTGTTCATTAATTATTCAAATTTTGCACAAAGGACATGATAAGGACTTTAGCTATACCTCTTGCTATAAAAAATTACCTAACAATTACCTAAGATTTTTAATACCGTTTCTTCATTTCTGAAGAGCTAGTGTTGTGCTCTACAGGAAACAGACGTCTGCGTGGACATCTGCTTTCAATTCCTACAGGTTTGTTTTGTCCCCAACCCCACCTCCAGTCCAGTGTGGTGTGTTTTTATAAGTCCCATTTTCTTTTTTGATTGTGTTTTAGGGAGTAGATGCCTGTCAAAAGCATCCTTATTTTATATTGCGATGAATGAGGAGATAATGAGAGAAAAAATCCCACAAGCCAGTGCATTAATAGATCCTATAAAAAGACAGAGAGATTTGTTAAATCTGCCGAAGAGTGTTTGCGTGAGCGTGTTTTCATAATGTAATGCATAGGTGATGTTGTTGCAGTGATTCTGGGTGAAATACTATCCTCCAGCTAATTCAGGTCTATCATTTTCACTGAACTGTTGGGTTTGGGCCTGGAAATCGACTCACCTGTTATCAACATGCGTGCTTAAATTACACATGGAACACAGTTAAACATCACTCAGATTGGAGTCAATTGTCTACTGATCAGGGTTTGACCTCGTGTCCTGGTTCTGCGTCCTGATTTTTGTTGCATATCTCTTGCCTGCAGTTAGCTTTTGTGTTCATTCTGACTTGAATTCAAAGCAATGTTTCTGATAGTAAATGAGCTGTAACATCTGTCAGTAAAAGCTCTCATTGGGAGGCAATTAGAGGAGTGACCTGCACCTTTGTTTGTTTGCTCTTTTATGGAATGACTGAGTGACTTACAAGGTCTGTTGTTTTTAAAGTTTTGTGTTACATGGAGCAGAGGAAACATCTCGTTTAGAGTCACATACTGTTTTTTTTTTTTACATGGCATGAATTTAATGTTTTTGTGCAGTCTGAATTGGCTACAGTCATGACTTTATTTATGAAGTCTGCATTTTCTCTGCACATTTTCTTCCTAGCACTCAATCACACAGTTAAAGTTAGAGAAGTGCCACATGTTCCGCTGTGCATTCACTCATTGGATAAACGAAAAAAACCATAAGGGGTGTAATTTATTAGAGAGACAGATTACACACGCTACCTGATCAATCTAAGTGTCAGAGGTACAGGCCTAAATAATTCATAGAGGGAAAATCCAGATGTTTGTCTTAAATATGATTGGTCTGTCTGTGATGACCTGTGCATTCCAGATGTTATTTGTGAAGTAATATACCTTTGTGTTGCGTCAGCTCTCACCATCAAACTCAATTGATTTTAATTTCCCAGAATCCCTTTCAGCAAAGGAATTGCATGCAGCTAAGTGCTTTACATTGCAACTTCTCCTCTCTTAGTGGAAGAAAAAGAAAGGAATGAATTAACACTAAATGTATCCAGGATTTCAACGTGCATCCCCAGTGTTGTTCAGCAGTGTTCAATGTTATAATGTAAGAAATCAAACAGGGTCTTAATAAGTTATTTGTGGATCAAACCACTTACTCTGCATACCTCACACCTCACTTATACTGATAAATCTTGTGTTTCCTGTCTTAACATTGCTCGTGCACATCAGACCTCTATGACCTCCTCTAGCACACAGTCCCTCCTAAATCAAAGCACAAACTAACAAGTCAATTAGCTTTCTTTTCCTGTTGATATAACAAATCAATTAACTCTCATTTCCTGTACATCTAAAGAATCCCGTAGCTTTCCTGTTTGTTTCCTGCAAGATCAACATATGCTGGCTGAGCAGCTGCCTTGTTTGTGGCAGACCACATGCACACATCAAACAGCTGCTAATAGCAGCCTTATCACAGCACATTACCCTCACATAAACATGCCATGAACCCTGGGTCAGGGCAGGAGGGCAGCATGTGAGTGTATACCCACCCACACATTTGTGAAAGGCACAGCCAGAAAACACGATCAGTGATACCAGACTACTGAATTCTATCAACAGTTAGTAATATGTCTTAAATTGCCTTGAGACATATTACAAATGTATGTGAAGTGAACATTTTATCCCCTATAATTTAAACATGTACTTTTAGAGATAAACCTGATGCCTGAGTATGCATGTACTACAGTCAGGTGTTAGCTAGTCATGATAAGCAACCCCTTTTACACTGCACACAGTCATTTGATATCTTGTTAATATATAAATATTGATTATAGCAGCTTTAAAGCCTCTATATTTTATGAATTATGTGATGTTAAGAGGAATGCAACAAAAACAAAAAATAAATCTGAAGGACAGGTCTTCAGTGACTTCTCACTGATTTGCTTCACAGTCAAGCATGAGCAGTAAAATCATATTTCAATCTAGATAAATATTTTATTGTTTTCATGGTAATACTATTACAATCATCTCATACCATACGTAAAATGTGAAAGACCTAAATCACTATGCTGTATGTGGTCTATCTGTGTAGACAGCTTCATGTATTTAAAACTGAATTATTATTACCATTCATATGCATTTGAAATCATACTTGAAAACATTTGAAATAAAACATTTGGACAAAAAATATATATATAAAAAATTGGGAATGTTTCATATGGCCTACAACAAAACTATAGTAGTTAAATAAATTAAACAAATGATCTCTATGTGAAAACAGACATACACACACACAAACACACATAACACGAATCGTTTCAGCAGACACATACAGCAAAGCAAGTGATAACACTGATACATAAAGTACAATACAATCATATGTCCCTTCCAAAAATGTAATTTCAGTGAGACAGATGACACGAGCTATGGTGGTTAGTTCCTGATTTTCTTTTCAAAAATATACTGCATTTCTATTTATATATTTATATAAACAACAACAAAACTTTTGATAATTTTCATTTTTGTATAATTCTAAAATACATCTATAATATTTAGAAACAATATGTACAATTTCCCCGCACAGTAGGCTTTTATGCAACATTGAACAAATTCTTCTAAAATGGAAGAATAAATTAAAGCCTGAAGAGGAACACCTCTTTTTGCAAGGCCGGGGGGGTTAAGAGCTGATAGACTTTGTTTGTCTCTCTCACACAAACACACACACACACACACACACACACACACACACACACACACACACACACACACACACACTCACTCCACTCACTCACTCACTCTCTCTCTCTCTCTCTCTCTCTCTCTCTCTCTCTCTCTCTCTCACACACACACACACACACACACACACACACACACACACACACACAAAGGACATATGGCTCCAGTTGTACTTATTGAAAGTATTTGACATTCAGCAATAGTTTCAACAATGTTCATGGGTTCATTCACTGAACAGTCACTTCAGTGAGATCTCATATTTTCAGAGGTTTGAATGTTGAACGATGAGTGTCTACTGTAACACTGTAATCCATAACACACATGATTGTTTTCTCTCCTGCTGCATTCTGTGTACTCGCTCCTGCTGTGTGTGTAAAATAATGGAAACCTTATGAAATGTTCCAAGAACCCTAACTCTGTATGAACTTACATGCTCATCAAGGCCTCAATTTGTAAGAGACATGCTCTATTGACATGATTTACCATTCAGTCCCAACAACATCAAACTTTATCTAGCCTTACATCCATGGAGTGTACCGTTACCTGACAGCTAGAGCTGATTTCACATCCTTTCTCCACGCTATTTTTTTGTGAGCAGTCTCTGAGTCACCACACTCTTTTGCAGCCTCATCTAGGTATTATGATGCGTGATCAGACCTCAATTTACATGGGCTGATACATGAAACCATCATATGTGAGAGTTCATACTCAAGAAGGTTGACTGCCCCACTAATGCTCTACGAGAGGAACACAGTCCACATCTGCACCGTAAGCAACGAGCAGAGGAAGACCAGTAAAGATGGAGAGGACGAAGAGGTGGTTGATGCTGAAGATATGTGATGGAAGTTGTAGTGGCTATGGACTCTGTCAGGTGGCTGCACTGTGATGTAACCATTGATGATGCGAACCAGCGGGGGAGGCGGAGACTGGACCATAGTGCTGTGGAGAAAAAACAAGAGAGTAGATTTAAAAATCTTTCTTTATCCATATTTATCTATTAAAGCCCACCAAACACATTTTTTTTAAACCAGCTTGTTTACTATGAACACAATTGTCATTGCATTTTGGTTGAGAGATGAGAGATGAGAGATTTCTGAATTTGTGTTTTTGTCTCACTGACATGAGCTGACATGGGCTCAAAAAAAATTGTGTTTCATACTTCCATACAAGCAATTAGGGTTTAAGCAACATTTAGCAACAGTTGTGGGGTTGTTTGTTCATGTTGCCAGGCCACTGCCAATCAAATGTGATCAAATCACACCCACACAGTCCTCATGAAGCAGATTAGCTGAGTTTTTGACTGTAAAACCTATTTACATGGCTTTAAATTTAATTTATTCTTATTTACACAACTATACATATAGAAAAAACACATAGAATTTAAAACCAAGTTTTCACATACATAAGTTGTCAGTGAATCACACTGCAGATATTTTGGGATTGAAAGGAAAATCGTGCTGTACTTTAAAGAACAGGACTCTCTTTACATCCCCATATCACCCACAACTGAAAAACTATGCAGACTGCAGGAGGAAAACAATGGAAATATTAATGATGGCAAAACCACTGCTACAGCGCTGACCAATCAGCAGAGATTTTACAAATACAAAACTCCTGGGCATGCAACTCATTGATCCGCACATGGCTATAAACCAGCTGCCAATCTGCCTGCCTGCTTCCACTCTGTTTTTCTTCCTCTCCCAATATTATATATTCTGTCTGCCACTCCTTGGCTGTCTCTAGTTCCCTCTTTATCCGCCCTTTTCTAAACAAGTCTGCCAATTAAATCATTTCTGCTGTCCTGTTTGATGCAGGGACAGCAGTGCTCATGTGGTTTAGACTGGGACGTGGCCAGGCAAAACAAACACACAAGTTCCTGAAGTCAGGATCTCCAGATACCAGTGGGCTGCAACAGCAATTTGACACAGCATTACAACATCCAATATTAAATAAAAATGATTGAACGATAGTATTACCATTGCACTGGATTAATATTTTATTGGGAAAGATACTTTCACAAGCATCAACATAGAGAAAATTGAAAACATGTCTATCATAATCTTAAAAAAAAGAAATGTAATCATGTCCCAGTCCTCATCCCGACTGCAGACAAATTAGAGTGTGCTTAGAGGGATTATTGTGGACAAATGAGCTTCAGTTTGGATGGCAGACTGCAATATCCTTGGCTGAAAAGGGGGCACATTTGGAAGATCTTGGGAGAGTTAATTGCCAGTCAAAATAAGATTAAATAAAAGGGCCAGAATATGCTCTGTTAGAGCCAGTGATGGATGCATGAGATGAGAACCACCATACAAAAAGGCATCAGTACATTAAATCCACTGACAAGCTCCACCAAGTAGTTTCCAAATAGATGTCCATATTTTTTTCAAAATGCTAGAACAGTAACAGTCCTCCAGAATCAAACAGAAGCTTGTTAACAGATTAAACTCAAGTGTTCTGATATTTCCCTCAAAATTAACCTCAACTGACAGTGTTTCCATTACTCACAGATACCTATTAATAACATTTGATTTGCACTGATTGATCTTAGTTTAAGGCTTTACAGCTTATAGATCTAGGCTTTAGTTATTAAAGGCATTAATATGGATGATTTTTTTTCGATCATTTCACTGGTACCATTTCAGCAAGATTTATTTCTTTAAAGTTTCTGTAAATGTTGAAGCACGTATTTGAATGCTCTGAGAAAACATTCGGCATTTTTTATTAAATTATGAAGCAGGTTTATTTAGCTCTGTGGGCCAGGAGTGGTGTAAGGAAACCAGGTGACACACTGCTCTGTGGCCCTGCATCAAACGCAACAGAGAGCTGTGCCGCTGTAGTCGCTTCAGTTTTTTTTGAGTCCCTCTCCGTTTCTCACTTGGCCACCTTTTCAGACGTTAAAATATACAAAGACATGCACCGTATACACTTTCTAACATGTGTACACAAACAGTCTGTTTCCTTTCTGTTTCAAATACAGGGTCTCTCAGAAAGAGAGAAAACATTTCTGCAGACATAATGTACACAAACGTTCACAAACCCCCTCTGTTCACATGAAGAACAGACGCTACATGGTTGGATTTTTCATCCCTTCAGTGTATACTGTACATGGAAAAATACATGTTAATAAGGAGGTAGAAAGCACCACATGTTTAACAGCAGAACCCAGCACGGATTCAACAAGACCCTTAAGCGCAAGTTGGTTGCAATTATTTCTAATCGCAACTGCTTTTAGCACCTGATAATGACAATTTAGAAATTACTGCCATAATTGTAGACAGGTAAGGTGAATATAAATATAAAGACTAGAACACCAGACTAGCAAAACTGTTTAGCCTATCCCAGCATGTAAGGTGGGAGAACATCCTTGACGGGTTGTCACTCTATCAATCAGACTAAAACATACAGAGAAACATATGCACACCAATGAATAGTTTAGATTATCACCCTCACCCTGGACTGTGGGAGTAAACTGTAGCACCTAAAAGAAAATTCAACCCCAATGTAAGGAGAATATAAAGCTACATGTATAGACAGGAAGAAGTGTCAGGAAAAATAACATTAATGTAGAATGAAAAAAAAAGGTCCACAGGGGATGCAAAGCTGGTGATTTCAGGACATGTCCATCTTGAAAATGTGAACCACAGATTTCAAATATTGCACTGAAATGATGTGTAATAGTAGCTTATGTCTATGACTGACCAGAGTTTAGGTTCCTGTGTAAACAGTCCAAGTCTCCGTCTGTATAATCTTAACACAAGCCATAGCAAACAATCTCTATGTTCCACACTAATTAAGACTCTGGGAGGGTTGACTCCAGCATGCAAACACATGCACATTCTGGAAACAGATAAAAGAAAAAAAGGGGAATGTAATAGCTACACAAAAACATATTAAATGTTTAAATTGCAGGGTAAATGTTTACCTTTTGACCAAGTAATTCTTATGGTCACCATGCCCTTTAGGTTGATGATTGTGCAGTTAATTTAATTTCCCACAATGAGACAGTAAGTTATGAACCTAACTGAGCTTGAGTTATTTTAACACAGTGGTTTGCTCTGTCTCCTCACAGCAAGAAGATCATGGGGCCTTTTTGTGTGACGTTTGCATGTTCTCCTCGTGTTTGCGTGGGTTTCCTGCACGTGTTCAGTTCAAAGATGTGAAAGTCAGGTGAACTGGAAACTCTAAACTGCCCGTAGTTGTAAATGAATGAGGTTGTCTGATTATGTGTGAAGGCCTTGTGATAGACTGAAGCCTCTTGCCTATGCATGCTGAGATAGCCTCCAACTCTGATCAGGGTTAAGTGGGTGCAGAAAATGCATAGTTTTGCTTCCTGTCCACATGCACAATCACCTCCTTAAAAACGGAAACATTTTGCCCTTACAACAGACTGAGAGAACTTTCAATGCGACAGACCACACCTTGTGCAGAGGTCTCCTTTTTGTCTGAAAGGTGAGCTTGTTTTGTTGTCCGGTTAGTCCCTGCCTGGAGCTACTGTGAGACCAAAACCGGATACTTGGTAGGAATTCCCAGGCTGCTATTTTCACATCCAAGACACTTATACCAGCTAGGAACTAGTCTGGACTCATACCACACTGCAGGGTGTGTGTGTGTGTGTGTGTGTGTGTGTGTGTGTGTGTGTGTGTGTGTGTGTGTGTGTGTATTGTGCAGAAGTGTGTGCCGACTGCATGAAGAGTATGGTGATGTGATATGATGACTGACTGAGCCTGCAGCACCACACCAGGAAGTGTCAGTTTTATTCTATACACAAGTGGAAATACCTCTCACATCCTCTCTCTCTTTCTTCTCTAAGCTTTTACTGTTATACTCTTTTCTTCTCTCCCCACTTGTGACCTTTCGTTTCACCTTTTCTTCAATTCTCCTTGTTCCATTTCACAGCAAAAGAGACCGACAAGTTACTGATTCTCCCTCCCTGTCCTCTTACCTCTCCTCGATGCGAACCCAGAGGTCGTTAAAATGCCGGTGCCGCTGTTTCTTCTGCTTGTTCCTCCTCTTTTTCTTCAGCATCTTCCTCTCCGCTTTCTCCAGCAGCTCCAGGCTATCAGCTGGAAGAAGCATGTGGGGTAACAGATCATCCTCCAGGGGACGCCCCTGATCCTCCTCTTTGTGAGGGAGCTCGTGGAGGAAAGGCTCCAGGAGAGGGGACTCATCGTGGTGCTCTTCTGACTCCGGCGAGTCAGGTCTGAATGATGATCTCCTAGTGGGTGCACATCACAGGAACATAAGATACTTTGGAAGCTTTGAACCAATCTTTCCCACACAATATGATAATAATTCTTGGCATAAGCTAGAAATTCTTTATTGTTTTTATTGTTTCTTCTATAGACCCAGGACCTGCAGCAGCCTGTTGAGTTCAGCTGTAGATTTAAGATTTTTTGTTGTCTGCATGCAAATCACCAGACAGACAAAGCCATTCTTCTTTTCCTCTCTGTTTTTGTTACAAGTTCCTGTCAGTGGAGTGCATGATCAGAGAAAGTTCACCAAATCTATGCTATTACATAATTGAGTTTGGTACGGAGAGAGAGATGAAGATTTCAGGACTGTAGTGAGACAGTAAGAAAGGAATCCTCCACCAAAAGTCTATCTTTTAGATATCAACTGCCTGCGAGTACTAGATCCTGAACGAATGGATTTAAGGCGGAGAAATGGATTATGCTGCCGGAGTGGTTTCGATCGACACTGTGATACGTTTTTGTACATTTTTCTTTCTTTCTTTTTTTCTTTTTTTTGCCGCGACTGACTCGCCTTTGGAAGCCATTATAAATGTTGTGAATCCAGCTGAGTACAGCTGCCCTTCCTCCAAAAAGGAGATTTCAGAGCTACATTATCTTGAAAGTCTAAAGTCAGTGAGTATTAAATTATAGATTTTACAAGTATAGTAGTATTACTATATTCCTTTAATCCCATCAGCGGTCCCATCCAGCCACCCAAATGACCAGTGAAACCACGACCAAATAAAATTAAAGGAAAAGAAAGGAAAGGAAAAGGAGGAGAGTAGGAATTCCTGCTATGTAAGAGCAGGATGCCGTGGACATTCCAAGTTCCAATGTGTAGTCTAATAGAGAACATATCCAAGATTTTCTGGAAAAACAAATTAAAGTACCGGAATGATAAGTATGAGCGCAAAACCAAAACTCATCTTTTTGATTAAAAACATTCTTGCTTCTGATGAGCTGCTGGCCATCTTTAATGAGGACAGCAACTATCTTTAACAATCACCATGGATATGGACACATACACGCACACATGTTCAGGTTCATCACAGGCTCATGGTCTTGCATCAAACACACAGTTTGTGTGTGTGAAAGTAGATTCACCCATTCATTCATGTACACACACAGAAAACACAGATCTGCACTGAGATAGCCACCCGCACAGTGTGCCATGGTAGACTGCACTACATGCTTCACAGCAGGAGGTATGAACTCTGCTTAGGTTGGCCTTTTCAACAACATTTCATTGGTGGCTGGTGGGGATTTTGTCAGATTTATCTACAGAGCAATCTATAAAGTGGAAAAAAAATAAAAGGCCCCAATGAATAAGAGACATCACTGAGCATATTTTTTTTCTAAAATTAAAATATGAGATCCCTACAGCTATTCCACCACCGCACTGCACTCCTTGACTCCACATACGCAGTTACACATACAGGACTGCAGCGCAAGTCTATTAGACTTCCTTTAACAGAAAGCTTGGTTCATGATAAATGTTCCAGCTCTGCAAGTTCATAGCCATGAATTATACTCCTAAATCTAATTTGAAAATTGTTTATAGGTATTTATTACAACATTAAAGCCAATGAATGTCCTTTTATCTGCTGTAATAACAACAGCGCTCTGAATCTTAGAAAATTTATTTTCTTTTCTGTGATCACTACCAAAATGAGCCTCTTATGTGATTAGTAAAGTGATGGTTCATTACCAGCAAATAAACAAAAAGCTAACTCTCAAGTGTCAATAGTGCAAGTAAATTAACAAAACTATGACAAACTTCGAAATGAGGTGATAAAACAAATACTCATGTTTAGGGACATTTCGAGAGTATTCAACAAAGGGAGAATCACTCAACGAATAACTAGCGAGTGCAGTTTTTGATTATTTGCAGACAACACATTTTTCACAAGGGCTGAAGCAGAACTTGAACATCTGTTTTGGGTCTGCAAATGAACACAGACCAACTATGGAGTAGTGCTTACTTGGAAAATGATTTCCCATTCGAAATCCAGTCTGTGAAAAAGTTGAGAGAAATATATATTCCTGTCAGGGCCATAAGGCAGCGGTTGCCCTGTATAATGTGGCCGGGACATGAAACCTTACACCTATTTAAGTGATAAAATATGGGCCTTTGAGTTTTAGAGACTTGTGTTTTTGGAACAAATCATAATGTGCAACAAATATAGCGAAACATAATATTTTCTGCCCATTTTTCTATCTGTCATATGAGTATTTCTCACTTTCTCTGCTATTTTCTTTGTCAGTCTCTTCTCGTCGTCTCTCAGACATTTCTCATGCTTTTTATGGAAAATGATTAGGCTATCTAAAAATAAAATCGTCTCAAACCAGACTCTGAAAACATCAGTATACAAAACTTACTTGAACAGAAAAGGTCCTGATAAATGTACTCCTTTATCTTTGCCTCCTTGAATTACCTTACTAAACTCAACAATGCTTACGTTATAAAACATTTTTTAAGAAAAATCACAGTTGCTCTCATACCTCATCAGTTATACCGGCAATTCACCATTTCCTGTCACTGGTGCAACTAAACCCTTTTTTTCTTTTTGTGGCAAATTAAGCAACTTTTACTCTGCACTTTGAAGTATTTTTAGGATTTTGTGAAAATTCAACTCATGACCAAAAAGAAAGTCTGGTGTTGCATAAAAGTAAAATTATTTAAAAAAAAACAAGAAAAAATATTCTAAAATTAGAAGCTCATATAATTATAGGGGACTGGTTCAATTTGCACAGTGTATTGCTATGATAAATCACAAATCCAGTCTAGTTAGACGTGCCACTAGATGATGTATGCGTGTGTGTTTAAGGGTGCTTTTGCAGTAAATGTATACCTGTTTATGGGCTGCCCAGCAGGGGTGTGCTCCACCTCGTATCCCTGGCGACGAAGCACATCAATGACTGTATTGTTGCCAAGAAAATGACCTGCGACCAAAAAAAAAGAAGAAAAGAAAAGTGATGACTTCCACTTCTGAATGCTAATGATGAGTTATTGCAGGCTTATTGAAAACAGACATTTATTATCCTTCTGACTTCAGAAGATCATGGAAAAAGTATAATCAAGTCCTATAACTTTAATACAGAAATAAAGGTCATGGAGACAACAGAACAGAGTCCTGTGCTGTAACAATGACACACATACTAGCACACACACTGAACTCAGGCAGGGGGCATCATTTCCCAGTGTTCATCTTGTTTTTGTGTTATGTTGAATAGTGATGTTGATAAGTCCAGTTTAAGTTAATATAAGTAAGTTCAAATTTAAGTTAAAATACTTTTCTTGAAGGAAAACCTGATAATGGACAGCTCTCAGCCGGGCTAAGGTAGGCTAACTGCTGCATAAACCAGGCTAACTATCCAGGAATAGTTATAGTTTTACATTTCTGTTTGTTTGCATAGATTAAACAATAAAGATACAATTTGGACTTTGAACAGAGCTAGGCTAATTCTTTCCACCATTTCAGTCATTATGTTAGTTATGCTACGTAGTAGAATAAATAAAGTTGTTTCCCAAAATGTCCAAATGCATTTGTGAAACCTTTCCTAAAAGATGTCTTTATTATCAAAATCAAAAATCACTCAACAGTGTCAGATAATGGGTTGGAGGTTGTGTATTTAAGGACAGTGCTATGCTTCCATTCGTGCTATCAGATACTCTTCTCCTCACATCCTTTCATACTTCTTCTGCCTTGTAAATGATTTTTCTCTGCATCCGATCTTCTTTTTTTACACCTACTTCTTCTTTTTACCCCTCTCATCCGTTATTGCCTCACTTTGTTTCCTTCCTCTTCTCCTCTCTTTTTCATGAACTATATTTGTTTAATATCTCTTCACCTCTTTATCTCTCTTCCTCTATCCTCGATCATTCTTCATCCCTCCTCACATCTGCCACCTTTCTTCCCCTTCTATTTTCATTTCTCCATTCTCCTTCTTCCTTATCTCTAACTTCCCCTCTTCTCCCTCTTCCGCTCCTGCTCACTCTGACCCTTTCAGCTACACTGGAGTGGGGGCATTGAGGCTTCAGGTTGCCATGTCAAGAGGTCTCCATTCTTCCCCTCACTCTGACAAGGGAGAGCAGGGACCCATTGTTTGGGCCTGCTCAGCCGTGGCACCACAGAGCTGTGTAAACAATGAGCCCCGGCACTTTAATCTGGCCCCGAGCCATCAATAGAGAGAGTTTGGCCTAGATGGACTACGGGTGCTATGATGCTGCCCCATCTCTAGAACTAACAAGTGATGGCTAAAACAATGTCCCTGTATTTATTGGCCATGTAAAAGGACTAAGGGGATGCTATGTCAACACTTGATCGTTTGGTCTATAGTGACACAGAATTCAATAACCTTTTTTGTTTTTTGTCTCCTTGGTAAATGCAAGTGATTTTTGTCTGCTCAGCCACTCCAAGAGGAACAATCAAAAGTGATGATCCTTTAAAAAAGAAACCGAAAAGCTTTGTACATGCTTCTACTTTCTATTTGGTCTGTTTCTGCTGTGTTTTCAAAATATTAACGTATGGTTTACCCTGTTTCGGAGTGAGGGTGCATTTACTTAATAAATCAGTGTAAAGCTCCTGTGTGAGAATAACCAACAGTTTCCATGCAAAAGAGCCATGCATTTATTTATACTCTGAGCTGAAGTCATTATCAATACAGGTGGTCAGTTAAATGAATACCCAGCAGCTCCTAAACTCTCCATGGGAGCTAGAAACCAGAGCGAGACAGAGAGACAGAGACCAAGTTTTCCAGCCTGCCCACGTTTAGAAACAACTCAGTGTGATTTATGTGAATTTACGTCAGGGGATTAAGGTGGGACAAATGGAGCTGTTCAGCACAATGCAGGGCCACAGAAGGGTGGGCGGACTCCAAAAACTTCAAAGGGACACACACACACGCATTCAAATACGCAAATTCTAATAGGAGGTAAACCATCAATTCTGACATGTCCCCAAAGGCTTCAATGTATTTTGGGGGACAGAATGTGTGTTTGAAGAGTTGAAAGAAAAAAACAGTGTTATTATATGCTTGAGACTAAAGAAGACATTTGAAAGCCCTGTGGCACAACACAAAAAAAACCTCAGAAAAAAAGTTAGAAAGTGACATTATTGGGCTTCTGAGAAGAAGCTTTGTCGGTGATATTATATAAACACACAAGTTATTCTTTATAGTGGATTTTCCCCAAATATGTTTTCTATTTTGGAGTGTCCTTAAGCAATATCATAGAAAATCATAGCTGGAACCTACAACACTAGTCCCACAGTATGGACCAACTGTATTTTCACACATTTTTGAGAGGGACTATTCTTGAAAATCCTTTATCGTAACTTGACACAAAAAAAGACGATGGATGAATTAAAGAAAATTCCATGCTGAAAGCATTTCATGAGGACCATTTTTTATGAACAACAGTCAACCTTAACAAGAACATATTTCATACTTAAAAAATAAATAAATAAGAAAAGGTCAAACCTGCAGCCAGCCTATGTGCGAAGTCATGGAATTACAAACAAAAATGAAATTCAGACACCTTTGATTAAAAATGATTGATTCCCAGGAAAGAGGCAGAAAGTAGGAACAGAAAATTATGTTTTAGAAGGTCTGCATTTTCCTCATGTATGATGTAGCCTTTGGCAACTGACCTGAATGTTGAGGCCTAAATATGCCAGGTGATTTGTGACAACTGCTGTACAGTACAACTGCCTCTTTTTGTTTCTCTCTCATACTGCTAATAATTGGCATCAAGCAATAAGTTATTCTGTGGTTTCTATCAAAACGAAAGAAAGAAATTCTCTCTCCACCCATGGAGGTTAAATATGTTTTTTTTCTAAAGAATTCTCTAACAATCTAAATAGAAATCTTGGTTTCATTGGATATTTTAATTTAAACATCCTATATGTCTCGTTGTGTCTTAACACTGGAAAGAATTGATGGTTTCCACTCCATTTCTAAGTTATTGGTGCTGTCAAATTCTAAACAGGGTCAGAAAACATTTTTAAAAAAGACTTGAGAAAACACCTGTGCATCCTTTGCCAAAGAAAAACTTCTAAAATTTCTACTCTGACAGGGCGAGCGTCGATGTCTGGGTCAGAGAAGACATTTTAGAGCTTTGGGACTCACACAGTGACTCACTGCACACAGCAAAACTACTTCCATATTTACTTTTCTCCTTTAATACATCAATATTTGCTTTAAAACAAAACACACATAATTGTAAAAATGGTGATGCTGTGGAGCTGACACGTAAACATTATAGCATTGTTCTGCGCTGTATTACGCTTGGTCATGCCATGCTGGTTTCACAGATGGTTTCTTTGCGTGGCTTTGTTAAACATGTTGACTCACAGAATCACAGTCAGTTTTTCTGGTTATTGGTTGTCTCATGGCAAATCAAAATGAAAACATTTCTTTGTACCCCAGCTCTAAACAGCTCTTACATGTTAGTTCTTTGATGAATTGATG
Source organism: Dicentrarchus labrax (assembly GCF_905237075.1). Taxonomy (NCBI): domain Eukaryota; kingdom Metazoa; phylum Chordata; class Actinopteri; family Moronidae; genus Dicentrarchus; species Dicentrarchus labrax. The sequence goes on along the minus strand of NW_026136710.1, from coordinate 14,865,475 downwards.
TTCTTAGTGAGTATAATTTTACTTTCCAATGTCACTTCAATAAATTAATTCAAATTGCATATTGAGGTTATGACTGTTTTACACCTTGAGGCCCAACATGTCAGTATTGCTTTAGGTTCCCGATACAAAAAATAGTAGTAGTCAAATTGATTTAGGCTCCTGCTAGAAACAAGCCTGCTGCCCCTGTTAGGGCCAAGCCCACAGTTTAAGGAGCACACTTCTGGAGTGACATCTGTGACATCTGACACATATTTCCACAGATTATTTATTTAGGCCAATTTCATACATTTTAAATCTATGAAATGGGCCAAAAATATGTACATCAATGGACAATGTGTTGACTGTATGTCTTTCCAGCGGCACAGAGAGAGGGGAGATGGTAGAGATAAAGACCAGGGACAGACCTGAAAGCTCTCATTCACAGCTAACTCCCTACATGCAGCGACATTCATACACGGGATCCAAGAGTTAGAGGGTCACAGATTAGCTCATGTCATGGATATAGAAACTTACAGTTTTCTATGAAGAACTTTTCTATGAATTGACAGCTTTTATAAAAGTCTATAACAGTGTCCAGGTGGCATATTTGGTTATTCATGCTAAAACTGGAGGAAACACAATTGCTGTCTAGATCCAGGAAGTGTGACGTTCTTATACAGCATTGAAGTTGTAGGAGGAAGTGTTAGGGCTGGGTGTACAGAGCAAAGAACTTTTATACCAGAGGCTGGCGTCCTGTATCCTACATGTTGTTGGGTTCCTAAAATATTTGGTTACGGCTAGGGAAAGATTGTGGCTTTTGTTAAAATTGAAAAAGTCAAAATCTCTTGCTTCAACGTAAGTTTTTCAACATTTAAGACAATGACCTTTCCTTAACTATGACAAAGTATTTTAACTCAACATAACACAACCATAAAACCATTACAAAGGAAATACGCTGACCACAAGCATTCTGCAGACAGTGCACATTTAATACAAATATTTCCTTGTTATACTCTTGAAATGTAATGCAATCTGGCTGCATTAAGGGTCCCACAATGCGTATATGCTAAAGCAAAGTTGTATATAAATGCTATTATTGGAGACAAGGTTGGATAATTCCAATAAGACAGCTGTTCTCAATCTTCCTGTCTTTTATTTTAGTGAGATAATTTCACTCACCTGACTGCCACTCATTCCTAATGTATTACAGTCCTGCCTGTAATCAGCATGAGGAATGGTTTTTGTATTATTGTTTCCATTTGACAACATGAGTACTAAAAGATCAGCTGAAAGAGTTTCAAAGAAAGTACATCCATCCTTCCGAAAACAGATCTGTATTTAGTTTGAATGAAACCTTTCTGCACACCTGTGCCCAGTCAGAGGAACACCAGATGAGAACCATGGCGGCATCCGTCCTTAAAAAGACATCCAGTCTCCACAATCAGAGGCTCAAATTATTAGAACATATGGTAAGCCTTAAATAGCGTTCCTTTTCCATACACATTAATATTTACATTACAACTTGTAACCAGGGTCCAAGAAGCAGTTCTCATAACATTACAGCATGTTGGATAAACAAACGCCACAGGCAGCTCTGAGGCCATTCTGCCCCATATAGCCTTTGCTAGCTGTTTATGTACACATGTTCCCTGCTAGTCAGCTGGGCCCAGCAGCCTATAATCACTTCTACGAAGAACTGAATGAATCCTTTTATTGAAGAGAATGACAGTGAGGTGTCTACTTTCTTTAGTCTGTAGTGATGTAGTTTGTTACTTCCTGGAAGTAACTCTTATTGTCAATGAAATAAAGCCACAAACGTTTGGTTAGAATATACTGGCCAGTTTTTTTAGGCTTTCTTTCTTTCCCTTTACTACGCTACAGTGGTTTTACAGACATTGATTGTGCATTAATTGGGGTACACAAGCAGAAAGAGAGCTATTAAAAAAGAGAGCTACGCTATTGAAACTATTGTCAAAACTAAATAATAGACTGAATTTTAGGACTTGACATTTCTAGGACATCGGAAGTACTAACCAGCCAAAGATTGGACTGGAAAATCACTGTTTTGGCTCACGGAGCTGCTAACAGACAAGCAAAACCTCAGTGTCTTCCACAGGCAAAGAGACGCAGCCATCCATAAAAGTGACAGTCATGTCAAAGACAAATAACAGGAAAATTATTGGTTATCCACTGGCATAAAGATCACACAGTCATCCTGGTGTTTTGCAAACAATGCCAGTTCTATATTAACACACATATCAAGTGTCTGGAAATACATGCTCTGCTTACATTGCACTTATTTTTATCCCTGGTTAAATCACACTGTTTTATGTCTTTGATAGACAGTCAGTTCCTCCTTGTATTAAATTTAAATCTAATCTATTATCAGTCAAGTGCAATTTGTTTGAAAAGAACAGGACACTGTTGGCAATAGTCTCAAAACAGAGACAAATATGATTAAATACTGTCAAGATAGTTGAGAATAATTACATGTGGTAGTCTATCAGTCGTCACTTCATCATTCTTAATCTTGTGGTAAGATAAAAAAAAATTCATAGCATTCGGTTTGGACATTTTATTCATGGTTTCTTTTATCAGTATTCAGAAAAGCAGGTATCCAGTAGTTTATCTATTATGGACATAAACCAGATTAAGAGTCCATAACCACCTTAGCAGCTCTGTGAAGCTATATTTTTGCACAGATGTGCTTTGAGCTAAATGCTAACATCAGCATGCTAACATAATCACAATGACAATGCTAACATGCTGCTTAGTTTAACGTGTGAACATGCTATTGTTAGTATGTTGTTAGTACCGTTAAACAGCACAGTAAAGTATATCTGAGGCTGATGGGAAAGTCAATGATTAGTTTTGTAGGTATTTGGTCATAAATACTGACAGTATGAAGGTCAGCAGTTTTGATCTGATGATCTGCGAGATGACAAGTCTGGATATCACTAGAGTCACTAGGATTCATCCTCTGGGCACTATCCATGACTGTTCCAAATTTAGTTGCAAACCATCCAATTGTTGCGGACGTTTAATCTCAAAACAAAAATGTCAACCTTATTGACAGTGCTAGAAGAAAAGCCAGGGGATCACCAATGTCAGTAGGATTCATCCTCTCAGGATCATGCACGTATGCACAAAATGTCAATCCATCTAATAGTTGTTGAGATATTTCAGTCTGGACCTACCGACCAAACAACACTAGCATCCCTAGAGGCACGTGGCTAGAGCGGCAAAAAATGCTATAAGGCGATAAGACAGGAATGCATCAGAGAAGCATTCAGCGTTTTATGTAAAGACATCTTAACCACAATTCAGTTACTGGACAGCAGCAGTAAATGTTGTTTTTTTAAGTGAAACTTTCATAATTGATGTAACATAGCCAACTTGTGGTGTTGAGAAGAGCCTCTTAATGTTAATATAATATTCATCCTAGCAGGCACCAAGATTCTTTACCACTGGATGGGCCATGGAAAAATAGTTTCAAAAATGACTGTTTTTGCCTGGAATCAATTTAGTATGATGTTATTTGCAACTATATGTTGTCATTTTGATCCAAACTCCCTGCAGGATAAGGATACTCTTAATATAATAGCATAGGAGAGAAAGTGAGTAGCCAAAACCAAGACATGTTTGGTTAAATGTGTCTGCATAACAAGGCCACAAATTCAACTTGAGTCGCAAGTATAAAAAAGAAAAAAAAAAAAGAAGTACTGTCATTGGTTCAAGCCAGCTCAAAGCCTAGCATATTAAATTTTAGCTCCTATCGGTTGCATCTCTCAATTCTCCCTCCTCTGTATTCTAGCTCATAAAAATAAATGGTGCACTTAAAAATAAAACTACATATGATGTAGCCCACTTATGTATGTAAGGGTATAAAAAAAACACTGATTGATGAACAACCAGAGAAGTCCAGTTTAAGGGTGAAACCATGGGCCGAGCCAAACTAAACCTTCACCTGTTGTTTTAGTGCTTCTGCCGCTCAGTCATTAAGACCCTTGTTTTTCAAGATGATGTCATGATTTCCTTCAAAACTAACTTAATAAAAAGCTTAAAATCTTTGAGCACAATGTTAGACAATACACAAGATCCTGGATGAAGAGCATTTACAGTATCTGGAAGAGGAACACATGGGGGCACCATGAATGCCTGCAACATTTCATGGCAATCCAATGTTGAGATATTTCATTATGGACCAAAGTACAATCCCTAGAGCTACACTCGTAAACTGGCTACATAAATAAATATATATAGATTTAAACCTTCTTGCATCCAGGTTAATCTTGGTTCATTACTGCAGAATTCACTTGTTAAACAAACGGTTTATACCCCACATGCATGGTCTCCTTTTTTCAGAACAAACTAAGCTATAAGTCTGACTTGTTATATTGTCATTTTAATATAGTATAAAGCTGCCAGAAACCCAAAATACGAGACAAATAACAGACCTCTATAAGAAGATAATAATAATCACTCAAATTATTATTACAGAACCATGCCATGGTTGTAAAAACATTGTTTAACTACTCATACACACAAATATAGCAGGAAAAAAATTATCTATTTACATGTTAAGTGATTTTATTCTAACTCGCTTGTGTGCCTTTCTCAGCTTGTCTCCAGGAGACATATAAATAAAGTTATGTTACTATAAACAAAACATGCTCAGTGTATTCATAAACTCCTCCTGAAGGATTAAATTGTATTTCTGTTGCAATTTGAGAAATCGTGATTCAGTACACGCAATGGATTGTATTTTGGCTGTCTTCTACACATCGAAGCCTTGAACAAAACCGAAAAAGGTTTTTGCGTGATTATGACTATTGCTTCAATCCAAATCCAAGGCACTTGTGACGAAAAATATTGTCAAACAAAAAATTACAACTTCTTGAGAACTTATCCCAAGAATTGGACAACTTTCCCCTGTCAAATTCCTCCAGGATATGGTTTTGAATGTGAGATACCAGTGACGTGAGAAAGCTGTGATAAAAGACAGCTGTGATATGGCTGTGTGAATTTGAAAGGCTCAAATACACCTCTGTTCCACAAAGTAAGCCTTTCTTAAGTCAAGCCAAAGAATGCTAACATCTCAACCACCACCAAAACATTTCTCTTTCTATTTCTCTCAGCCATAGTGAGACGCACAGTTCAGAAACAGGCTGAATTCAATAGGTCACTCGTTTATTGTATAATTGATACCGATCATCGTTTCACAAACAGATTTAGGCTATTGAGGGGGACGTGGGGAGCCGACGAGCTTGGAGCAGATGCAGAAACAACAGACAGGACGTAGACGCGGACAAAAAACAAGACAATTCAGGACAGACAGAAGCAGAGACGAGGGAGTAGAAAGAGCACTGATGTCAATTGCAGAATTTAACATGGAAAGAAAAACAGGAATAGAGACAAAGGGAAAGAGCATGCAAAACAACACAGGAATGTTAAGTCGTCAGATGCCAGACTGTGATAGCTGAGGATAAGCGCATCCTGTAAGGCCTTCAGTTTAGGACTAAAACACTTCCCTATTGAGACTGTGCGTAGACTGTATCTTGACATGGTGCCCATGTAAAGTCTGCTATACATAACAGGAGTGGAGCCCGGGCTGCTTGAAGTGGTATCTCAGTTTGGCATGCAGGTTCTCCAACCATTTTGATTTCTGAATCTCTTTATCCGAAGCTAATGCAGGGAAAGTGGGTGCGAAAAAAATCCTAATCTTTGAAGACACGTAAGCAAAAAGAGGTGATGTGAACTCCTCATCTCTAAAAATCTGAAAACTTTAAACATACAGTAGTTCCTACTGCAGCAGAGGAAATATGAGTCGTGGCTTTCTTCACTTCCACCTCATCTGTAACTTTCACATATCAGGAATATGCTTATCTGTGCTAATTTATTATGTCACAGTAGACAGAGCTAAAGGTTTCTAGTACTAATGTCACTGCCCCAGACAAATGTTTGAGACTGATGATCTGTTAAAAAGCATCCAAGTAAAATTTATTATGGATAGTATTTGGGGGAATGTGACAGGAATGATGGGAGAGGTGGTTTGTTTAGCTTACAAAGAAAGCCTGATGAGAAGAATTTAAAAAATGCACAATTTTTCATCAGCATTAAATTCACCTGTGAGAATTAAAAGACAGCAATGGCTACATTTTAAATGCTTTGTCTTGCTCTGGGCCTTTTCTTTTATATGAATTATGTTTCGCCTACGTTTATCGTTAGAGTAGAAGAAAGGCTAAATTGTCTGCACCAGTTTTCTCAAGACCGTGCTGAGCAACTTCAGCTTTGAATTTATGCTGAGAATAAATGAGAAACAGAGCACATAAGAGGCCTGTGGTGTGAGGTTGTTTTTTAAATAAACCCTCACTCAAACTTTGTGGTGGCACACAGCACTTTGGAGCCGTGTTAGGGATTACATCTGTCAGGCTGCAACAGTCTCTACACTCCCTCTCAGTGCAGTCCTCAGTTTTGCTCTTTCTGCCAAGAAATTATGGCGCTTGAACACACACACCAGTTCATTCACTGTGGTTGTGTGAAAGAGTGATCAAAGTTAGAAAATTCTGTAAAAGTGAGCAGTTTTGACAAAGTAAACCAGAGCACTGCCAGCTCTGAATGTCCCTGCCACTGAATGTCTCATTTTACTCTCGAAATACTGTCTCCGGAATATTCTTACTATAAAAGCAATTAAGTCAAAAGGGGTCTTATAAGCAGTTTAAGAGGGCCTGCTCACCTGACTTCAGGCTGAAAAGAGGGTTTCATGTTGATTTAAAAAAAAAAATCATACAGTTAAAATTAAAAAAAATCTTAATTTGTATAATAACCAAGCTGTCAAATACATGTAATGGAGTAAATGTACTTGGTTACATTCCACCACTTATCAAATCCAATTCACATAGAGCCGTTTTATTGATATAAAAGTAATGTATAGGTAGGTAATGCATAGGTAATGTAAGTGTTTAAATGTCCATGGTCATGTTTATTTTGTCACTGTGCCACTATCTTTACATGTCTAGTCATTGTTTTTACTTTTTCTGCTTGTGTCAATAAAGTATAGGATAGATTCTACATGAACATTAATTACTGGTTCCCAACAAAGGGTCACAAAGGATAAGAAAGCAGGAAAACACATTTTCACTATGCAATTTCTTTCTTTCTTTCTGAATACTTTCTAATCTTGGCATTTTGTCTTTGAATTACTGGATAATTTTACATCCTTTAGGCTCTTTGGTTGAAATGGCCGCCGCACACAGACATACTGTAATTACATCTGTCATAAGGGCCTGCGAGAAGACAAAGCTTTGTTTTAAGTGCTCACAAGTCAAAAAAGGTCAGGAACCCCTATGACTGACTGAATGAGACCATATCGGCTGCACATACTGCACAGCTGAAGGATAACTGATGGTTCAAAGGGACTACACTGTCAGCAGTAAGGCCATTATTCTAAACCAGCACCTACAAGTTTTAAATTGCGCAAATACAAATTCATCCAAAGTGAACTGAAGTAGGAAATTGAAATTGATTTCAACCAAACAACACAACCAGCCATGTTATACTTAAGATCAATTGTTGACTGTCAAGCAGTGGAGGTTTCATCACAATCATTACGCTCATTCAACCAGCAGGAGAAGCTTTCTCTTTGCTTTTGTTTTTTCTGCAAACGCGTGCTTTTGCTCGTCCGAATCTGCCAAAATGTACTCCTGCATACTCCAGCCTCAAGACTGCTTCCTCTGAAAACACATGTAACCCTGCAAGCCTCGCATCCTGCTGTGAGTCTCTGCTCAGCCCTTCAACTGTCTCAGTCCAGAAAAAAGAATACCGAGGGCAGTTGGATGTCCCACTCACTTTTTAAAAAGCAATCAACATTGTAGCTTTAGTCAAATGTTTTCTCACAGAGCTTCCATCAAAAACATGTGGTTTAGAGTGTAATTTTGTGCCTATTTAGTTTGAGTAATCTGCAAGAGATCTTGTTGATGTCAAATGAGGCCTGCGTATCATCTGTGATTTAGGTCTAGGTTATAACTAAGAGCAGATCCACAGGATAGAGTACATTTACACACGCTCTGTTATTGGCTGTCTTATCTCACTCTATCTCTCCCTACGTCACTGTCACAGTCCATTTTTTTCTTCTTATCTCCCTTTTCTGCCAGATTTGTTACTATAACACAATGTTTGTCCCTCTCTGTCAATTACCAAACATCTGTTAATCCCATTTCATCCCTAATTGTTCTTACCTCTATCCGTCACTAGCCAGTTAACCACAGTGTGTTGTGGATAGAACCATGGCTAAATTTTCTCCCTCCTGTCTCCCTTCAAATATTTCAGTGTCACATGGCCAACTTTTACATCTGCACCTACTAAAGCATCTGAAACAGCCTCAACAAAAACAGAAAATCGTGTTTTTATGATTACAATCTATCATTTGCTCCAGACCTTTAGTGACGTAAAACAGGAGTTAGAAAACGGTCCTTTAGACATGAGGTAATTAAAATAGGGCCTGTTTGTGTTCAATCCAGAGCATTATTTTGCTATAGCTTTATCAGTTGCAAGAGAATGGCACCACACAGTTAAATTTACTTCATATCTTTTGGATTTAGGACTGATGAAACTGTTTAATAAACCACACTGTTAAAGATATATGGAGTTCGAGAGTTAATTTTAGGATTATTATAAGATATGAAATAGTCATTTAAAAACCATAAACAACAGCATCATTCCAGAGCATTTTCTTCTTTCTTTCTGTTCTTGCCTCATATCCTCACAAAAACAAGATTTTCAGCGACTGAAGGCCACTTTTAACACCAGAGAAGGAGTTTGAATCACAGCAGTGACTAGGTTCTTCTTTGCTTTATTTGCTAATGCTCATAGCCAAGACTAGTGCATTTTCACATTCAAAAGACACAAGAAGAATTTTTAGAAAATGCCCAAATGAGCATATGAATTCCAAACTGAGAAAGAAAATTGCAGTTTCAAAAATATCCATATCTGGGCTAACATAGACCCATAAACCCTAAATCCAAGAAACGGTTCATGAACTGGCACTCTCACCAAGATGTCTCTCACAGGCTCATTCATACAGCGAACCAAAAAACTCCCCACTCCGGTAAAACAAAAAAGTATTGAATAACTCCACAGCGAGTGAGAGAGACAGAAAGAGATGGAGAGAGTGAAAGCCACAAATCCCACAAGTCATGTTTTCCTCTGTCTGTTCATATCTTCATCCCCTCTGGGCAGTGTGTCGCCCTCCTTATGTTTTAGCCCTAAAATGAAAAGGGACAGCTCTTTCATAACAATTCCCACTCAAAATCATCAATAGATGCACTGATGCTCGCTAGCTACATATATAATTTTCCTTTCCCTTTTCTCTTTCATATAGGAGTGAGGTATTTCTGGTCCAAATGAAAGTTTCGCCCCTGGGCAGGCATGTTAAAAGCCCATTCCAGGTGCGTAAGGAAACACTGCTGGGTTTGAATTGGGTCAGGGGTGAGGAGTTCAACTCTTTCAATAAATCACAACAAGCTGTTGTGACAGGCGTTCACTGCTACGACTGGGAGAGAAGTGTGGGCTATATGAAATATGTCTTTCAAATACAGAGACTGAGGCCTTTGACCCGATGAGTGCAACAAAATGTATATGTTTAGGTGCTTTTCACTCAGCAGCTTAACAGCCTGTTAGTTATTTGGAGGGGCTGACAGGTTTATCCTCCCATTTAAGAAGAGACAGAGATGTACTAGATGATACACTGCAGACGCTCCTCACATGTTGACATCCCTCCGGTTAAATGTTTTTCATGTTTATCTGGCTTTGTAAATCTGTAAACTAACATTATGCATTCAAGAGGAAGCTCCAAGCAGACAGGTGGTCAGTAAGTCAGTGTGCCACATCTTATAAAAGAGAGTAAGACCAGCACCATCATCACAACGTTCCATCTGTTTCAAATAATTTTATTTTAAAGCAGTAAAAGCAATGATGAATAATTGTAGGTCACTGATAAGTCACAAAAAACTGTAAATTAACTGAGAGGCTAAAATTAATATCAACATATTGATGAGAATATTTCTTTATATCTATATATAGATATTCAAACAAGGCTATATATGATATATATATATATTTCACAGTGTGGCAAATCTGGGCAAAATCACTAATGATCATATGTTCAATACAATGCATACAACAATACAACTGTGTTCCACTGTTCCACCCATTACATCATGTAAAACCATCAGTTTTACTACAATTTGACTGAAAAGACAAATTTAAACAAAATCATTTCGTTAAATGATGATATCATCATCACAACTGGAAAGGTTTTAAAAGCTATAAATCTTAAAACTTTCATGAAATCAAAGCCTGTTTTTTTATACAAATTATGGTCTGTCTTTTTTCCAGCAATTGACAATTAATGTATTAACCTTTCTAAGTAGCAGTTTCCATTGCTAGTGGCATAGTCCGCCATTCCCCCATTGGATTCAAATGGCCTTCACATGTGTAAGGGATTCATAAGAAAACAATCCATGCATGTAATCCAGCAACTGTTTTATCTCACTGATATTGCTCTTTACTCTCAATCTCCTACAGCCGCATCAAGTTAAGTTACTGCTAATGCAAACCAAACATTTTCTATATCTGCTAGTTCGCATTATCAGAAAAACAAACTTTTATTATGAAGCAATCAAAGGAAACTCACTGTATGAGCTTTTATTAATGTATTTGATAAATTGTTGACTGATTATTGATTTCTATATTAAAACAACACCGGTTTGCTTGGCTGCACTGTATACCAGCAGTTCCTCCTGTTGTATTACAGACAAAGTAGCTGCTTCTATGAGTGTTTTCTAACCCAAGAATTCAATTTCAGTAGCTGTGGGTGTTGTCAAATCAACCAGGATGTAAGACCAATCCGATAAAATAAATATGTTGGTGGAGTGGTAAAAGTAAAACTATCTGACAAAATAACCAGAACCAGCATTTTCTGTTCAGGTAACCCTATTGGCAGGACAACATCATTTTAGTCAGGACCACTTTTGTTAGAATAACACTTTCTTTCCAAATGCAGACTGATAGATTTGGCAGTATGGCTCTGTTCTGGGAGCACAACTCCCAGCCCTTCCATGTACATACAGACCCCCCAGGGTACAGAACAGAGCAAGCATCAATGACAACAGAAATGACATTGATTAATTCAGATACAGCATAAAAGGAGGAGCTGTGGTAGAGGTGGTTTGCAAAGTGGCTTGCAGAGGAAGCAGCAAGGGTAGACAGCCTAAAGCAGCTGTTTTCTGATCAGCCACTTCAATGGTTAATGTCTGGTTAGGTTTAGGCACAGAAATGACTTGTTTAATGTGAGAAAGATTGTGGTCATGGTTAAAAGACAGTGACTGTTGCTAGGAAACCGGATGTTAACCGCAGTCTCCCATCAACGTCAACCAAATCACGTCTTGTTGAACCTTCCATCCACCCTGACCTCCTCCATGTAAGATTTTGCAGTGCTACAACAATGTCACCCTACTTTGCTTCTGACAGAAAAGAGTCATAATTCACGGCCACTAGAGGTCCATATCAGGAAAACATAAATGTGTGATATTAAGCTTTTGTGTTCTTTTGTTGTGTCTGTTTTCTTGTGAGCACAGCCTCCAAAAACCACGAATTACAACATTTTCAAACATGTTGAAGCCTGATTGTTGTTTTCTTTCATTAAGCAACTGTTAAATATCTCAGAGGCAATTTGATCTCAATCATGCGGGGAAACTCTAGTAATAGTAAAAAGAAAAAAAAAACAGAAGGTAATATTAAAAGAAAAGCAAAGCAAAGCAAAACATTCTCTATTCCAGTAGAAATTAATCCTACAATACGTAACTCTAAAAACTGAAAACTTAAAAAAAAAAAAAGTTGTAGCATAAAGGTGTCATTCAAACTTAAATCCGGGACTTAATCCAGGTTTGGCAGACGTTTCGCCCCGTCTGCTCGCTTCCCTACCAAGTGTGTGGTAGGTCTGGTCTGGATTTTAATGGTGCTGTATGACATGTGTGTACTCATGTCAGCGACTGCCCCAAACAGTTGTAAACTGGCTGTTTATGAGGGTGAGGTGCTGTGAAAAAGCACCACGTTTTTTTGACTTTCACACCATCTGGGGAAGAAAAAAAAAAGTGAAAGAGGGCAGCGACCGCAGTGATGTAGTGTAGTGCTCGGTGTGAAAACACACTGTGGGGATTTGGGCCAGGTATGTGTAAGGTTTGGCTTGGGGATTTATAACAGAATTTGAATAGGAATGTCCTGTCAATCAGCTATAACTCTGAGTCTTAAATATTATGCACAAAGGAGTAGTTAAAGCACAGTTTATATACAACCGGCATTAAAAAGACATCTATTTAATATATTTTCAAATTCCCTAAATTCTCTTAAGAATGCTCGCTAAATGAGGTTAAAATGATCTTATTCCACACTGTCTGGCAGTCTCATACTGTATATTCTGCATAGGTTTGTTCCAGAGCTATATGATGTTTACACTGAGGGAAATGCTCATACATTCAGTCCAATGAAAATATTCTAATGATGTCTTGTGCATCATTTTAGGCACATTTCTCAACACTCTGGCATATCTTTAGAAACTCTCTCTCCACTATAATTCAAAATAAAATTATGTGGGTTTGAACCAAGTCTTGCAGCACAGCATGAGTTTGTAATGATGATATATAGTATTTTGTGATAACAAGCTTATAGTAATTTTGCAGTTGTTTTACTTTTAGCATAGTCACTAATAAAATCTAATTTGTTCTATTTGTTTTTATTAATTTTATTGTTAAATTATCCGGGGAAGTGCACAATACATGTATTGCACTCAAAAATATTTTATTTCCTGGGATTCATGGGTTACCAGTGATGCACAGTATGACACAGTAAATGGAAACATGAGAGACTGCTGTTTCAGTCTCTTTGGTTGCATTTATATATTCTTATTTGCAAATAACTGCTTTTAACACTCATTAAGTCATACTCCTTCACTATTTTAAACTTGCACACAATGCTGACTCTTAAACTGCAGTGGCCTTACTAAGTACAGTGTATTAAATGACTGTTTCCCCGCTCCAGAGCCGAGTGCTACCCACATACTGACAAGTCAAGGTGCTCTGTGTGAGTTATGAGTTCATGTCAACCTCTGTCATGAGCCGCAGCACACGGACCAAGCCATCCATTTATTGCAGCCTACCCACCGCACCAAACAGCTCACTAACCGAGGGGTATTCACTTTAGCGTGGACCATACCAACCTAAATAGCAAAAGATCCAAAGGCAAACCTTAATTGTCTGTGAAAAGAGTCAAACATTTCAAAGTACAGTAACCATTAGAGTCTGTCAACCACATTGGCAATTACACAACCACAAATATTTAAATTTGTGGTTTTGGAGCAGAGTTTGAGGGGAATCATGATGTGCTAAGCAGCTTGGGGTTGAGACTGAAACATGGATGCATATAAGTTCAGCCTAGAAAAAAACAAGACAAGAATTGGTAAGAGTGGGCAGAAACTGAGCCCTCAGCCTTCAGCGATATGTAAACACATCATTTTATTAAAGTCAAGAGTGCCAGGGTATGGCAGAAATTATAAAAGGAACATGGGTTCAGATTGTATACATGGATTGGGTTACTGTACCTATGGAGCGGAGCAATAACCGCTTCCATATGCCTGTCTGAACATATGGCGCTTTTTCAACATCATCATTTATGTTGAGTGATGGCCGTGGTATTTCAGACAAACAGATGGGGGAAAAGACAAATTTCTAGGAGGTATTTACTTACAGTACAGTAAAGTATAGCGAAGCATGACAATACCCTAAACTCAAAGCAGGGTGAGGCAGGGCAGAAGTTTAGTTATATACTGAAAAAACTGGAAAGACCTTCATATTTCTACCCTCATGGATACAACTACAGCTTTTTGTGTGAATTTTTATCTGAGTTACTCTTCTACTATCACTGCAGGCCAGCTGAGATTCAAACATTGTGTAAGAACTGGCCAATTGTATCTGTCAAAAATACAAATACAGCCAGTAAGCAGGGTCTGGAGTAGAAAATAAGCAGATCACTGAAAGCTTGCCAAATTCCAAATCAGTGGAGATTTTTATTCACAACTTTTTGGATGTGGATGTCAGTAAAGGTTGAGGCAGTAGTTCTGTTACCCTATGGACCCCTTTTTGTTTAATTTAACACAAAGAGACTGAGGACTCTTCAGAGAAATCAGGAAAAAAACTGAGATGATAAGGCACTTTGTGTTACATAGCAAGTTTTTTTCTTATTCCATAAATCAACACATAACGCCCCCATAATATCAAACAAACTACTGGGTGGTCATTTTGGGTGTGCGCTACATAAATGTCACATTGTTGTAAGCAGCTCTTATCATCTCCCAGTCTCTCTCCTTGTCTTTGCTCATGTCTGGATCCGCTTTGCTCTGTGTGATGAAGCTAAAAATGCAAAAGCCTCGGGAAAAGACAGCTCGGTGAGACAGATCTTAGACAGACACACCAAAAGTGAAACTGAGTGTACAGTGTGCAGAGAGAGCAGGAGAAGGAGAGAGAGAGAGAAACATGTGTGTGTTCCTCTGGGCTGACCAGTGACCACTTCTGTTTGTTTGACTGTTGCCTTCCTGACCACCACTCTGACCAGACCGCTGGAAAAACAACAGCAAGGGCTGCGATGAAAAAATTGGTTGCAGGCCTCATTCTGGTGAGTCTGGACAACAACAACAGAATTAGCTTCTTAGAACTTGTGTAAAAGTAGTTTTCTATAGGTGTACGACTATCACTAGTATTTATGAGATTCTGACGACTAATTCAATACTTCATGTTAATAAAAAATATCTGAAATAGTTGCACACAAACAAACTGCATCTTGTAACGTGTTATTCCTTTTCCAGTGTGTTTACGACTCTTGATAAATGGCACCGGGTGTTAGACAAAAAACCTTACAGAGGGTGTTCTGTCTCAGCAGGGGCAGCCCTTTCCTGGTAGCAAATGGGATATCTAGATGTACTAATTGAAAATAAACTGGATTTGTCTGTTTTTATATGTTTATAACTTTTTATATACATAACTGATAGATGTAAAAACAAAGATTCTTATCTCTTATCTCTGTCTTTAACACAGTCTAATGATGGCTCCAGACGTGGTCCAACACAAAACAAGACAAGACAGAGAGAGAATGAGTGCATGGCTGTGTGTGTGTGTGTGTGTGTGTGTGTGTGTGTGTGTGTGTGTGTGTGTGTGTGTGTGTGTGTGTGTGTGTGTGTGTGTGCTGTAAGCACATGAGAAATCATTTAGGGTTAGAAAACCTTAGCTCTGGTTTGGCAGTGGGTGACTGTCAACCATTAATGCTTTCTCCATAAACAATTTCCAAAAACCACAAAATATCACTAAATATTTCTTACCCTTGGACACAGATAACAATGAAAAGCAGCAGATTTATACATTTTTCTTCACTATTGTTTTATTTTACTATAATACTATATGATCTTATTGTTGTAGCCTGGGTGTGGAGTTCTGCTTCTTTCAATTATGATTTTATAACATTTCTGCGTCATGTGACAAGAAGTTTGACTACAGATCAAGACTGACGATCTTAGGAGCATTTTGTTTTCCTGCTTCATCAAATAGCAAAATATATCTAATTAAAAACATTCTAAATGATAGAAGATTGTCATCATGTTTGTATCGCAAAGAAGAAAAGAACAGCATTTGCGTTACCAGATTAAAAGTTGTTGCAATCTACATGTTCGGATGCTTACTGTCATCAATCTTGACAAACAAACATGATCACTAAAACCCCACAACACTTTTCTGCTTAACTCTTGTGCTATGTTGAGTTTCCTTTGGCGTGGCACAATTTGCATCCAAGCAGGCAATTTGACAGGAAATAAATTGTCATGTATAAACTGTTTTGTTAACTTGTTGTGGCAATAAAGCTTATTATGGGGAAAAATGAAAACCCTCAACAATTTTCCACATAGGTCAGTCAGGAATCTGCAGGCCAACTCCTGCAGGCTAATGGGATCATTACTCGGGAAGAGAAATATGCTAAATATGTGGTTGTTCTGTCAAAAAGGCACAAAGCTAATTCCTCTGAATCCGATTTGAAGTCAAGCCTGGATGAATTTCAAGTAATCATAATTGAACTTGCAGCGTTATTGTAGTTTAAAGGTCCGGATCTTTCCAAGTTTCTGGTCACTGCAACATGTCACACTGACAGTTCAGTAAATGATAAGATACAAAATACACAAACACAAATAATCCCATCCTGAATGTGTCGAGACGTCCTTTTGTACAGATTCAAAGAGACATGAGATGGTCACTGATAAGACTGGTCTCACACTTGATTGTAACAGGGAAGTTGAGTATGCCGATATAATGGGCTCCATTGTGGTGTGTGTGTGTATGTGTGTGTCTGTGTGTATGTGTGTGTCCTCTGACCCCTCCAGGGATAATTAAGGACACATTTTTACCCAGGTCTGTCTTGGGTATGGCTTGAGGGCTGGGATGTTTGTGTGTGTGTGTGTGTGTGTGTGTGTGTGTGTGTGTGTGTGTGTGTGTGTGTGTGTGTGTGTGTGTGTGCGTTGTGTGTGTGCATTTGTGTATTTGCACATGTGCATACACCCTAATGTGCCCCATCCCGTTCCTTGTACACGCCGACCCAACCTGCCCTCCGTATGTCTAAGACTAGTGCTTCTGGGCTGATTGCCCGTATCACTTTCACTCACCAGCTAATAGCACACACACACACACACACACACACACACACACACACACACACACACACACACACACACGAATACACACCGAGGCACACACCTTTTTAGACCAAGCCCTTGTAAAGGCACCTCCTTTGGGACACTCCGTGAAATGTACTCCTTGTTAGGGCTCGGGTGTGTGTGCGTGTGTGTGTGTGTGTCTGCTTTTCCTCAGCTGTTTCCTGCCAGCTCAGAGACCAACAGACTGTGAAGGCTTCTCTCTCTCCGCTCAAAATTCACTGCTTTTCTGCTTTTAAACAACCAAAGAGTCTTTGGATGAGGAAATTTCTGACGATGTCATCACAAGGAAAATCTGACTGTGAAATTGATGGCACTAAAAGCTGATCCTCTCTCCTCCATACATATCCCATAATGAACTAAATCAAATTATAGTGGGGGGGTGGGGGGGGGGCAGATTCTTTCCAAGGGTATGTGCCCTTCAATGTGAAAATATCATAAACTATGTTAAGCCTTTTATGGTTTCATTGATGATAAATCAACTTAGTTAACTTAAAAGTCCACATTGTGCCATTTATGAGTGTGATGAAGTCCAAAATGGACATTTTAATTTAAGTATTTGGCTGTTGCACATTTTCATTAAAGGATAATGTTGACACCATTTTTTACTTCACATCTGATGATATGACTAATGGTGACATTTGCTCTGGATCTGTTTTATTTCTGACATTTAAACAAAATAATTAATCAATTAAGGGAGAACATAATCATAAAATTAAACAGTAATGAAAATAATTAGTTAAAGCCTGAAGAATTATAAAATGTTTCCTTTCAATGGTCCTCAAAAAACACATATTTTCTGGTAGAGGTCCCTGCTAGAAACAAGATAAAATAACATTGTGAGACATCTGGCCACAATAACTAAACCTGCTGATTCGAGTAAATGGTAATTTACCTGCAGATATCTTACACTTGTGTATATTTTTATATTCTCACATTCAGTGCATAATTGAATTGAAATCTTTGCTCCTAAACAATTTTGTTTCTTGAAAGTATTTTAGATATGGTTGATATTTTTTATTTGGTTTTGTATGCATTCAAAATGTTGTTGTATTTTTGATGTAAGACATATAGCGAGTGTTGAGAGGTTGTGGAAATGTTTGGCAATGTTTTGGCACTTAAAAACTAACTTTATCTAGAGTGAAAACCCACCTGAGTAAATTATTACAAAATAGCCTTGTCTTCTTTATTAGGTGTGAACAATGCTTTGATTAAACAACCAGACATCAATTAGACTGCAACAGGACAAAGACTGTCTGCCTGAGATACACGTCATCCAACTGAGACACATGAATACACACACACACACACACACACACACACACACACACACACACACACTGAGGCATCCATGGTTAAGTAGCCAACTTTGTGGAATCTTCTTTGCTGCTATCTGATCTCTTTATCCTCCCTGTTTAAAGTCAAGTCTCTTATCAGGTGGCTGCCACTTATGAGGTTGCTGCATAGTTATAGAGGAATTTAAAGTATTGAACTGGCATGTCTAAAACTATGTGAAATGACTCCACAAGACTGTTTCTAGTCAGTCCTGAACTGATAAAAGGATGTTTTATTGAGCCTCTGCTTTGGAGGAAGAACCGAAACAACTCTGTAGATCAATGGTTCAGTCTAGTCTGGTTTAGTTTAGTCAGCTAAGTCACTGATCAATTGCAGGGCTGCTTATGAACACCAGTTTCCCTAACATGATCAACAAATAATGAGAGGGGAAACAGAAACGTGAATTTGTCATGAAAGGTATAAGTAAGAGAAGTGACCTGGGAAAAATCATGGAATGTAATTTTTTATATATTTATAAATATATGATATTTCCACATCTGAAAGGAGCTGTGTTGCCTTGCAGATTAAAAAGAGAAAGCTAATTAGCGAATTCCACTTCTGTGATCAGCTGGGATTTTTAACTTGTCTTTGTTTTCTCTTCCTTTACACAAGTTTTTCAAGCTTCTCAGACAAAGACGCCTTCTATCTCCTTTGCAGAAGTGCTCTCCTAACAAAAAGAGGAATTTCGGTCATTTAAGTAATCTTATTGAGTGCTTTGGTGCACGGGCACATGAGCCGAGACTAATAAAGACCTAAATGTTATCTTTTGACATTTTATCCTGAAACACAGCATGGCGTCTGTGGAGTTGATTTTTTTTAACGTCACAGAAATATTATACTTTGCTTCTTTATCCCTCCATAGCATGTATTTAACACCAACCTGCTCCAAAGGCAAAGAAGAAGCTCTTGTCAGGGTGGTCTTCTAGCAGTGCCTTGACCCTCTTCCCCATCCTCTCATTCCTCTTGTAGATGAGCTCTTGTCGAAAGTAGCTGTCTATTTCCTGGGCAGTCACCTGCTCGCTGGGTGGCAGTGTCACGTTATTGAAGTTAGGGACCTAGGGTTGCAGGCGTGATGGTTCAGTTAGGCAACAAAGGTGAAAAGGATAGGAAGCAAAAATTAAAAATGCATTACACAAAATTTGCTCCACCTTCTTGCCAAACTTCAATATTGACAATAAAGATAACAAAATAATAAATGTATGGTAATTGTATGTACTAACCAAGATGCACAGGGATTGCTAGGAGGTAAAATAGCAAATAATAGCAGGAAAGACATGGCAGGGACGATGGAGGGAAGAACTAAGTTTGTAATAGTATAGAGAGGCTAATAGAAGGGAGGGTGTAGGAGTAGTTGTGGGGGATAAAAGGTCGGTCGGAGGGTTAGGGGTGAAGGTAAAAGGTCAAGGGTCGTGTCAGCGGGACACCCCAAAGGTCAAGGGGTCAGAATGACTCTTAGTTTATTAACTAGAGTGAAAGTAGTTAAAGTCCACTGCCTCATAAGATAGATGAGATGAGATGAGATGAGATGAGATGAGATGAGATGAGATGAGACAAGACTAACCTGTGAGGTGTCGTGATTGAAGATGATGGAGTTGAGATCTCCACAGTTGTAGTGCCTGATGAGGTCCTCAGTGGTGTATGGGACCTGTAGGCTTCCTGCCCTTAAAGACTCCTGCTGTAATAACGTCTGGTTCAGGGCAAAGATCACCTAGAATGAGACAATGACAACTTGTTATTGATTTATTAATGTTTTACCCTGATGGAAGATAAACAGCAAGAGCAGGAGAATGTTGGTTCACTGATTAGAACTACATTCTTGAATTACATTCAGTTACTGGATTAATGTACAAATTTGCTCATGATTACTTTTTCAGATCTACACTCGTCATTTGTTTCCATGAGAAGGTTAAAATTACTCAAGTAGTACTTTGAAGCTGCTAATTAGCACTAACCACAAACAAGAGCTGAGGCTGGAATGTTATTAGCTTTGTAGGTCTTTGGTCATAAACCAAAGTACAGGTTACATTTTTGACCTGATGATGGCAAAATGGAGGATCACCAAAAGTTATTAGGATTCCTCCTGAGGGGGCCATGAATGCCTGTACAAAATTCAACGACAATCCATCCAATAGTTTGAGACATTTCATTCAAAACAACAGATGTGAACCATATGGTGGCACTAAAGGAAACCAAAGTCATTAGGATATACACCATGAATGTATGGAAACATTGTAGGGTTAATAATCTGTCCAAAAGTTATTGAGATATT
This sequence comes from Dicentrarchus labrax, assembly GCF_905237075.1. Classification (NCBI taxonomy): domain Eukaryota; kingdom Metazoa; phylum Chordata; class Actinopteri; family Moronidae; genus Dicentrarchus; species Dicentrarchus labrax. Next base: position 14,845,094 of record NW_026136710.1, on the reverse strand, counting down.
TCAGTCTGGACCAAAGTGGTAGACCAACTAACTGACCCGACCAACAGACCGACATTCACAGGCTCACATGCTGCTGGCTAAAATTCACACATCTCACATGTACCACAAGGTTAACAGTCACTTTATTGGGACAGCACCCATTTGACATTTGGATTAAATATAACATTCTGAAATTTGTTGGTCATTTTAGATTTTCATCAACTTTTTATTACATCTTATTTTGATCTAAAAACCAAAATGGGTAGAGTAAAAGATTTAGATTTACTGAACTATTACAGCAAAGGAGACAGTTTTCAGTTTTCCTGCCAAAACACTCTCCACTCTCCTGCAGAGATTCAGTTATTGTGCGAGCGTGAAATCGGCCAGTGTTTGGTGAGAGGGCCCTGGTGAGCCTGCCGCCTATGATCAGTACCGCAAGGACACACATATGCATACATGCACATAAACACACACACACACACACACACACACACACACACACACACACACACACACACACACACACACACACCGAATGTCCTAAAGGTCTACACACAGCAAGAATGAGACAGGCACACAAACCACTGCCACTCACCTCAGCACACGGCCCCTCTCTGATCTCTTCACCATACGTGCATACACACACACACACGCATACACACCGTTCACCCTGCAGACCACTGATGTTGATTCCCATAAGGGGGGAAAGTTTGTATGGTTTATTTGTTTCTTAATGGGAACAATCAGTCAGTGAAGATGTGTTTTGTTAGCTGTGGAACTGTGTAAATGTGTTTGCCGTATGTCTGCATGTTTTTACAATTCAGTGTGTACGTACTTGCCTGTGTGTGTCTGCACGCTCAGATCTTTGTCAAATGAATTCTGTATTAATATGCATGCCCGTACACCAACCAGGCCGACCCAAGTGGCTGGTTTTTTTTTTTATTTTTTTTTCATGTTCTGTTTTCTAAGGTGCTCTGATGACACTTTTCTCTCTCGGCTGGCCCATTGTGGGAGCCTCGGTATAGCAGAGGAGAGGAAGAGAGGAGGGCAGTGTGGAGCAGATGCCTTCTTGTCAGGGGACAAAGAACCCCTCCGTCACCCTCTCTTCTCCTCTCCTCTGCGCTCCCTCCAGCTTTCATCGCCCGCGCATCAAAGTGGCGCTCTGCATATGAAAAGGGCCCCGTCTTTATGCCACGCAAATTAGCCTATCGCCACCCCTCCCCGACTCATTTCACAAAAACACCCTCACATCTGTGCCACGTCCGTGAAGGAAGGCCCTCATCTGCAGGGTCTCCCCTTTTTCTCAGCTCCCTCTTCTCCTCTTTCTCCGCTCGCCGTGCCTTTCAGCCCCTTAAATTATGGCTGTGAAGGGAGGGGGGGAGGAGGAGGAGGGATTGGAGGGTGGGGGATCAGTCATAGCCAGATAAAAAGAAAGAGAGTAAAAAGGTTTGGGGAAGGAAAGAGATAGACAAAAAGAAGAAAACACAGGCAAGAAAGTGAGGAAGGATACAGAAAACAGGAGGAGAGAGGAGGAGTGAAAGAAAGAAAACCTTAATGAATGATTTCTTTCTTTCCGTTGTGATCCTCCTCTTCTGTTAGTGCACTGTGGGTCAGTGGGTGCATTTTCCCACTCGGCTCCTTTCATCAGGTCCCCCTGTTTCTTCTTCTCCTCCACTGCTGCCCCCCTATCCCGCCCCCTCCAGCACGCACACACAGACACACCCCTTGCTGATATCAAAGCAAGCAGAGCCAATGAAAGTCAATAATTGTCCTTTGTCATGGAAATGGCTCCTCTTGTTGAGATGGAGTGGGGTGGGTGTGTGCATCCAGAGCAAACATCATCACAGTCAGATTCCCACATGTGGAGATCTGGAGTGTTTCAGCGGCTCGGCTGAAAAAACCCTCGCTGCTCTTGCTCTGAAGTGTGTTGGCTTAGCTCAGGATTTGCAAGAAAAGTGGCAAGCATGCTTAGTAGAGTGTCTTTGAGGAGAGGTAACATTAATTGCATTTATGAAATGGTGGATCACTTCCCAACAGTCATAGAAATCATCAGTCTGCTGAGAACTCTGATGACAAAAAGATGGCAGCAGTGACTCGTTTCAACCTGTTTTACACAGTTCCACAAAAGCAGACCATCCAACTACAGCAATGATGCATTGCATAGTGGAAAGTAGCACTGTCACTATCATTGAACGTGGAAAAAGTGAATATTCAATCTGTAATGAGCAATTCAAATTCAAAATTCAACACAACAGGCCACTGAAGTCTAACCCAGACCTACACTTGTAGACGTATTGTTCTCTTCAGAAACCAAAAAAAGATGCAAACTAGTGAACTGGGTAATCGCAGTGTGTTGTAACATTATTTTGGGAGCTACACCAAAGAGAGCAAAATGGGTGTTCGCAAACATTATGAAGAGAAACCGTCAAATGCTTGTTTGAGTTGGATAAGGCCATTGTCGAGTGAGAGAGACATAACCACACGTTGAACCCCGACCAATCAAAGCTTGCATGAGGTATATCGGTTGATCGGGAAGGGGGTGCCAGAGGCCGCCACCACCAATAACAACATTCCTCTTTTAAGTTGCCATGTTGAAAGCTGTGTGCAGGATGGCGTTCTGGGCTCTCTCTTTCTACGTCAATGTCAAGGAAAACATTGCAGATGTTGTCAGTCGGGAGCTGATATCCTGTAGTCTGATCCCGGTGTAAAATTTTCATGGCCACAACAGCAAATATGAGGAGTCACCTGCTAGCTTCTTCTACAAGAACGCACCATAAATGAGGAGGACAATGTCCACTTTGCAACAGAATAAGGGGATGAAGTTCCAGTGTGTAACACTTATTGGCATAGGTATGTTTTCATCAGTGTATAATCACCTGAAAACCGGTTTTCGTTACCTTAGAATGAGCCATTTTTATCTTCAGAGGGTCCTCTTCGATGGAGGCCGCCATGTTGAACCAGCATATGTCTACAATAGGCCAAAACGGACAAACCAAAACCACTGGCTCTAGATAGGGCCTTTGGATTAGGGTTACGGCAACATAGTTTCTCCTTCCCACTTGGTTGAGTCAAGGGGTTTGAGTTGGTTGCAATTTGCAACTTTACAGCTAGATGCCACTAAATTCTACACACTGGTCCTTTAATTGTAATGCTATAATTCATACGAACTAGTTTACTTTGAAACTGACAGTCCTGTTGAGGACAAAGACCACTTTTAACAACAGGACGTAATGACGGCACAACAGCCTGCAATGTTCAAACACAGTTCATTATCAGACTGCTTCTCAGTTTCATCTCCAGTATATTTCGACCTTAACACTGCTGCTGTAATCACCATAGACATAACAAGAAAAGATAAGATAACTTGAGGTATTTAATCTCAGCAACAACATGTCAGCACCACATTCTGTCTGTATATAAATGTATAGTGTGTGTAAATTGTATGTGAGGTCCTGTCACAGTATGAATCTGCTGCAATGTGAGCAGCTTGTAAACACCAAGATAAACTCCTTGTATGGTAAAGCCCCCGGCTAATTGATGTTATTCTGATTGTAAGTGCTGGCACTGGAGTCGGAGAGTATTTCGGTAACTTCATTTCCAAATGAATTTTGATAAGAAACTAAAGAGGAGCATGTGTGAGCCTGCATGCAACCAGCTTACTGTTGGTGTGTGTGTTTGTTCTTGTTTTCTAAGTGATACTGTGTGTTTGTGTGTGTAAGCAGAAAATCAACAAGCGTTTCGAACGTAGCCCGTCCACACTGTTGACAAACCATGTGCTTAAAAAAAAAAACACACACACACACAAACGCACACAGCAGTTGCAGCCAATTTCAAAGAGCCTTGGACATCTCCCAAGTACAAATGAAGACTTCCAACAGCTCATCTGTTTCCCCCTGACTCCCTGATGTTATCAGAGCTACAGAGAAAGAGAGGAGAGTTGTCTATGATTTCTACCAGAAATCAGCGGAGAAAGAAACAAAACAGGCGAACCAATAAGAAGGAGGGAAAGACAAAGAGAGAGCCAGATTACGAGAGAAATGGACACTCTGTGCTGATGCTACCGATGAAATCTCAGAGGAGGAGATCACAGGCAGAGATGAAGGTGGACAGAAATAGATGGAGATAGAGATTCTGAGTTACTTATGAGTGATGTTATTAGTGTAACGTTAGTCGGAGCAGTCGGCCTTAAAACAAGACCCATCAGGAGCACAGTAATACTGCCAGGGTTTTTACAGACACACACTAACACCTGGTTATTTGACTACTTGGTTTACTTTGAACTGCAGGAAGTAACCTGTCTTTTATTTCATCTTCCAGACACATTTTAATATGAGTAGCAGATATACAACAGATTTTATATAGGACTGATTTTAGCAGCAGATTTCATGGCTGACTGCTGTGTTTGTAAAGCACTTTATGAACATTGTATGCAAATAAAGTTATTAAAAACTGCATGGACCCAATAAATGATGAAACCCTCGATTGCAATTACTGTTCTACCATTTCTTAAATAATTACTGCACTGAAAATTAGTGGACAGTGGCTGTGGTCAGCTTGGATTTGCAGCAGGAAGCAGTGTATTTAACTAAGATGTAAAACCAGCTGCTTGAACATACTGAGCATACAGATAGACAATGGTTAAGTTAATTATGCTGCAAAAGTGGTTTGAGAAGTTTCTATTGACACTTTGAGGTGTTTCAGTCACCTTTAAACTCTATTACTGGTAAATATTTGTAATTCTAAAGACATTTCTGGTGTCCTGTTCCCTTAACATATAACATATTTCTTCATAAAACTTTTAATTAACAATCCAGTAACAACATTCCCAACAATGCCATGCAAGATCAGTGTTTTCATATGTCCATACATTTTCTTTAAAAAGAAAAAACAAACAAACAACAGCAACAAAAGTGTTTTTGGTGCTGGGAAATTCTGAAAAATTATATCAAATTCACATTTATAAAGAGATTGCTGCAAGAAAATGGCCACAGCTTAATTCAGCAGGTATTCACTGACACTACCCATTCACACACACACACACACACACACACACACACACACACACAATAAATCTTTCACCACTGCACAAGTGAGCTTTCACTTTCTTGCAGAAAACCCACCATTAAACACACACACACACACACACACACACACACACACACACACACACACACACACACACACATACACACACACACACACACACACCTGTCCGTTTGAGTTATCTATATTGTTCTATCCTACCTCTACCTCCTCTTTCCTTCCTTGTTCCCCCCATTCTCTCCCTCCATCTCCTCCTGAGTACATTTTCTCTTTCTCCCCCACTCCTCCACTCTCACTCCTCCATTATCCTCCCATCATTTCAGTCCTCCGTTCCTGTCCCCTTTGATCCTGTATGTTCCCTCTTTCCCTCTCCTCCGTCCCTCCCTACCTCCCTCCCTCTCCTCCATCCATCCATCCATCCATCTCTCTCTCTCTCTCTCTCTCTCTCTCTCTCTCTCTCCCCCCCCTCCTTTGATCCTATACATCCCCTCTATCAGCCAGGTCTTTAAAGCTTTGACCCCTGCATTCCTCAGGTCACTCATAACCTCCTGCTGCTGGTGTGTGTGTGTGTGTGTGTGTGTGTGTGTGTGTGTGTGTGTGTGTGTGTGTTTCCATGCATGTAAGTATGTATACACCTGTACAACATTTTCTCTGTATGTTTGTATGTATATGAGTGTGTGTGTGTGTGTGTGTGTGTGTGTGTGTGTGTGTGTGCTTAAATGCTTCATCATTGTGGATTACTGCAGCTCAAAGCTCAAAGCAGACCTTTGAAGATGGCTTTATTAATTTTCCAATATGAAACAAAAGAAAGAAAATAGGGGGACTAGATTTCCAACAAACGAGAAAGAGAGGAGAGAGCGAAAAATACAGAAAGGACGATGAGGGTGTCTTTGCCAAACCACACAGAGAAAAATCCCCACGCCTACATCTTTGACAATAATGATGACTAAAAATTGTTTTTTCCTTCTCTTTTTCAAAGGAAAATCCATCCTCCGGTATAATTGATATATCCCTTTCCTTTTGATCGTAAGCAGTTTAATCAGTGGATGCTGACGTAAACAATTCTCTCTCAGAAGCAGACAGCTGAGTTCTGTGTGCACACATGACGTTTCTTTCAATTTCAAATCTGCGTGAAAAAAAGGTTTTTACTGGAAAGGATATATTTAAGCAGGGTTCATTCTTGTATGGATAATGTATTTTCAGCTCTACAACGACACTGAAAGGGAGCTCCTATTAATGACTATTTTCATTGATCACTCAGTAAATTATTTTTCCCATAATTTAATCAATCTTTCAGAAAACAGTGTTAAGCTATCCCTGAGGTTAACATCTTCAGCAGCATCAACAGTCCAAAATCTCAAGACAGTATATATCATTTGCAATGATAAAACAACTCTTGTCATTTGAGAAGCCTGAGCCACTGCATGTTTAACACTTTCTACTTGAAAAGTGACTTTACACACAGACAGATCTAACAGGGTAAGCAATAATGTGTACCCCAATGCCATCAAATTGTACATGCTCATGATGTGCTCGATAATGATTTTTATGTTTTAGGTATTTAAATATCTGTACGCATCATATATTTCATCATGTTTGCAAAACAAATTTTGCTTTGGAGAGAGTAAACTTAAAGTTTAAGTTGAACGTTTCCTTGATTATCTAATGCATTGTTTTTGTCAGTCTACCAACTTGGAGACGACCTACTTTAACCCACCTATTTAGCATTTATAAGCACTGTATGTAACATTTAATAAATAGTAAATATTTGTAATAGCCTGTATAATTTAATGTATTTGTATTAAGTGTTTATTAATGTACATAATTTGTGAACAATTAGAACTTGTCCTATGAAGACATGATTTGATATTATTACAAACCACTTTTATATGAAGTCATGGATACAGTTCTCCTTGTCTTTCTGTCTGTGTGTTCTCTGTGTTTCTCTCTTTATCTCCATCCAACCTCCCCCCCCCTCGCGCCCTGAAAAAACATTCTTGTGGGGTGCATTTACCTTGGTGCCCGGACGCAGCCAAATATTTAGGCTGTCACAAGAAATCAGCCTCAAACCAAATGGCTGGAGTTCCGTAAGTGTGTGTGTGTGTGTGTCTGTGTGTGTGTGTGTGTGTGTGTGTGTGTGTGTGTGTAGGTGTGTGGGTGGGTGTGTGTGTGTATGTGCTGGGGATTGTGGTGATTGAAATGTCAGCTTCTCAAACCCCCCACTCTATCCTGCTTCACTAAACCCTGAACAAGCTGTACATGAGTCCCAACCAACACACCCCTCAGACACACGCCAACACTACATGTGTGCACATCTGTCATGATAGAACATTGGATGATGAATGAAAACTGACAAAAAATAATAATAAATAATAATTAATAAATAAATAAAGGGTCAGTCATAGTCAGTGATTAGCCTAGTCTATCCACTGACAGAAAATTAACTGCCAATAATTCTGATAAGCAATTAATCATCAAACAAACATGCCAACAAGTATTTGGTGGTTCCAGCTTCTTATTTCTAAGGGTTTGCTGTTTTACATCATTGTATTTTGAATGTTTTGGACAATAGAAACAGTTTCAAGGTGTCCACTTGGGCTCTCTAATGGTTTTCTGATATTTTATAGATCAAATAAAAGTCAAAGAAATTGTTGGTTGTAGCCTGGGTGACATGGTCTCCTCATATAAGAGTTTGTATTGGTGGTGGGGTTATTTGATTACTATGGTGTTAAGACTTAGACAGTAAAATACTGTATTTAAGTTTCCCCCAGTTATTACACTACTTTTAGTCGAAAGAATCATCTGATTATCAATTGACATTGATTATTACAAGTGTCCAAATAACTGTAAATACACACACACAGACACCAAACAAACAACAAACAACCAAACAGGAGAGGAGAAGTAACTGGCAACCTAATACATCCACTGTTCACATACTTCCCTGCCTCTGTCTCTGTCTCTGTCTGTCACTCTCTCTTTCACACAGACACACACACGCATGCACGTACAAAACCCCCACAGAGCAGCCACTCAGTCCATCAGTCGACTAAGAAACAACACGAGGGTCTTGAAAACACAGCGAGCCACAAGGAAAACAGCCATCAATCTCTACGACTTGTCTGCTGACTGAAGGAACGCTGTTAATCTTCAAGACAGCACGAGTCAAGAACAACACCGCCTGGCTGTTTCAAGCCGATATTCAAACCAATACAGCTGCGAGCACTTAGTATGGATACACACTGACCATACGATTCGCATTGTGTGTGTGTTATCATGCAAATAGGGAAATAAGACCAAGATTTTCTGCATGCACGAAAGCAAAAAAGTAGCCACATTGCAACCACAGACAGACTCACCATCACCGGAAAACTGGTCTTCAGTGTCACTGAATTACATATATTGATTGCATGCATCTTCAGAGGAGTACGTACAAATCTGCACCAATAGCATCCTACTGTATGTTCACCTTTTGTTTCAGTTTGTTGATACATAGGTTTCTATCTGTTTGTTTTCTTTGTATGACACAAACTTCCAAAGATACACACAATTATATAGTTTGAGTTTCTATTTAAATCCCTAAGCTGTCAATCTGAGGCAATAAAACATAATCAAGTATTCATTGGTTAAACATGACAAAGAATGAACGCACACACATACACACGTACACATTGCTTCTGGTGAGGTCAGACAGTTTGACCTCTCAACCTCCTCAAGACTCCAAAGGTCACTAATGGACTTCCTACAATGACCGCTCCATAAGGTCACATAAATAACACTGAATTGCTTAAAATGGAGGAAAATTCTTCATGATTTATTTATTCTTTCATGCACGTGGACGTGAAAAGTAGAAACCTATTATAAATCTTTCTGCTATAAGTGTATCAACTAGCAACTAACTGACTCACTGTGGTAAGAGTAACTGAAATGCATAGTATTTTTCAGTTTTTAAGTTATTATGTTTTAAGTATTAGAACCACTGTTATAAACTTTAGAATAAAGTCACAATATTGAGAAAAGAAGTGACAATATTTGAAATAAAAATATGTAATATTAAAAAAAAAAAGTTGTATGTTATGCTTAGGTTAGGCTGATTGAATTACATGTGTATGGTCAAAACACGTCCTGTAAATTGACTCATACATCATACAGGCTTTATTTTCATTTCAAAATCCTACAATCTATGATAATAAAGCTCTTATTTTGGGAAATCTATTATACATTGGACATCTTTTGACACCTAAAAGCTGCCAAAAACTACTCTCACCTTTTTACTATGAGTATTTCTTTTCTCAAAATATTTATGAATATTATTATGAAAGTCATTTAATTGCCTTGGGTTAGTAGGTACAGCACCTTGACAGTACTGAGTTTAAAATTTGCAGCCTGATTTTTTGTTTGTTTTTTTTTGCCATTTTCAGAGTTTAAATGACCTATAATGATGCAAATGATCAAATTATGATCTATGAAAATCATACAAAAAGCATTACATATTTTGCCACCATCCAAAGAGAATCAACACGGTGATTGTTTAAAATTTAGATAAATGTTTTTTTGAAATGGATAAATGTTGAAGTTTAGGAGATATATGATTTCACCGGGACATGGACAGTTTAGAAATTTTAAAGAATTGTATTCATTAAGACAACATTTGCATTGGTGGCTTACTATTACATAAGATTTGTTAGATTTCATGCCTTTAATGTTTTTGAATGGTATAGCTGCAGTTCAGGAGTCACAACACGATAAGGTGTATAGATATCAGGATTACGACTCATCTGCAGAACTGTTTTGAATTAATACAGCCCTTTCACGAAAACACTGCCTTTGGCCTTAAAGATACCAAATCTCCTACTGAATAGGATGATGGGTACAATTTTGTTAAGACGACACGTTCTCAGCACTGGACAACAAAAAACAGCAGACAGCAGCGCCAGAAATAAAATGTCCAACTTTTGACTCTGCAGGAGTCAGATAGAGAGAGACAGCAGGAATCAAAAACCCACACAGCGCTATTTATGAGGTTCTACAATTCCCTTAAACCACTGGCCTGGACTCCACCAGAGCTCCGCTGTCAAACCAAACTGAGCAGGCCTCGCACACACACCAGCACACAGCCAGGCACGTTCACATTAATATGCATGTAAACACTTTCCGTCAGCTTGCATCAATTCCCTTGTTCTAAACAAAAACACAGACTCAAAGCGCAATATCCTCAACCTCGACCTTTAACGCCATCCCCAGTACAAACCATAAACCTCACACATACATACACAGAATGAGTGTATGTCATGGAAAAAAGGACTTAGGATCCAAACCATCTGAGAAATGCATCGGTTTGTTGTGGTGAGAGACAATCAATAAAGGAGACAAAGGGGTTGAGAGAGATAAACAGGAGGCGAAAAACAATATTGAGAGACAGACAGTGGGAGGAAAGAGAGAGCTGTGCCTGTAGGGAAGAAAGTGATAAAGAGACATAGGTGGAAAGATAGAAAGACAGAAAGAACCAGACAGTGGGAAGAGAGAGATGGTTGTTGTTGTGCAGACGTCTGCCACGACCCGCAGCCTCACAACCACAGGCTTATAAACAGCCAACGAAATATGAAAAACATCCAAACATCCTCAATGTGTTGGGAGTTCAGTTTTCAGAAAAGTGTCCCTTTGCGTTCGCTAAGGATGGCATAAACACGATCTGATCATGTGAGGTTATAACCAAAATAACAACTGTCAAAGCTACGCAAACGATACGAGATGTACTAAAAAAAGATTTCCACTAATTTTAGATCAGGGGAAGAAGTCCTGTGGGAAGGGAAGCAGCAAGTAAAAGACACAGAGATATGGGGACACAGTATATGGGGAGTGGTTTGCATCTGAGTTTAGATCATGATTTTGGGACCTTAAAAATTAAACCAGGTTTCATATCTAACTGATAAATAGTTTAGTTGAAAACAGTTATTCAAATTGCTTGTTTTGTCCAACCCAACAGTTTAATTTACAGTAATACAACAGCAGCAAGGTCTCACATTTGAGAAGACGGAACAAGAACTAATGGAACAAGGACACTCACTGTCAATTCATTTTCTTACTTTAACTCAAGTTTATTGTTTCAGTGCTACATTTCACTAAACTTTTTTGTATTATTATTTTTTGGGGCTTTTTAAAGGGGAACTTGGCAATTCTAGCCATTTCTTTGCTGGTTTTCACTTTTGCTGTTGCATGTTTTCTCAATGAGCTCCCCCTACAGCTCTGGGACGTATATTTCAAAACACAGTCGTAAAAAAACTCACTTGCGACACCTTTCTACCGCTGCTGATGTGCATTTGTTGCCAGGCAACTTTTTCGTGTGGAGCAATGTCTACCGAGGTGGGTAATACATTCATCGTCGCTTGTTCTTATAGCCGGCGTGGCTAACCAGTATTGAGGGGGGCGTGTGCGTTTATGTGGAATTGCCGTAAAGCAGTTTGTGAACAGGCCATTTAACCATCTTAATGATTTCTAAACAGGTTTATTAAGTTGAAATAGTTGCCACGTTCTCCTTTAAGGCCTTCAGATAAGCTCTTTAATAGCTGAAATTTCCTTTTGATTAGCATTATATCTGATATGATTGACCTTTGTGGCAGTAACTGTATATTTATGAAAATTAAAGTTATAGTATGCCCCAAGTGACACTGGAATTTGAAAAGCTGTAAGCTACAGGTCCACAGTAAAACTGAGTGAATTTAAGTGTGACCTCGAATCTGCTGAATAACAAGATTGTCAGCATGCGAACATTATCACAACGACAATGCTAACATGCAAATGCAGGTATAATGTTTACCATGTTCATCATCTTAGTTTTCCTTGTTAGCATGCTAACATTTGCTAATTAGCACTTAATACAGTAGAGCTAAGGTATGTTAAACCAAATTAATCTGAATCAAATTTCATAGCATTCAATTTCTTTCTGAACCGCAAGTGTCAACCTTCTGGTGGTATTACAAGAAATGTTGGGGGATCAACAAAGTCATTAGGATTCATCCTCTGGGGACCAAGAATATCTGTACCAAACTCTGTGTCACTCAAACATGTTGAAATTTTAATATATTTAACTGGGTAAGGGGAAAAAAATAAACTGCTGGTAGTGGTAAAAGTCAAAGAGTATCACCTACATCTTTGGGTTTTATAAATGAAACATGAGCAGCAATTTCAGTACCAAATTTCATGGCAATCCACCTAAACGTTATTGTGATAATTTCAGTCTGGACCAAAGTGGTGACCAACCAACCAACAGACTGACACTGACATCCCTAAGGCTGTGAAGTTAGCTAGTGTGGCTGAAAAGTGAACATATCCAGAATGGTGTCTAAAGCTATGAAACTAACACCAAGGTTGTAAAAACCTCTGTAAAGGGACCGAAACATAGAGCAGGCAGACACAGAGAGAGAGTGAAACAGAGTGGTGAAATGAGCTGGGAGGCCAAACAGTGGCGTTGCTGTTAAGCTCTCACAGGTTTCATGATCTCAGCTACCGCAGGCAGACAAAACCCCCAAAACACAAACAGTCTTAGGGTAGGAACAACCCTGAAAACCTTTCGTCCGCAGCATGGAACTTACTCTGGGTGGTGGGAGGAATCTGATACATATGTTTATGTATGTGTTGGTCGGACATGTGTGGACGCTTGCACGAATGCTTAAAAGCATGTGTGGATATAATAGCTTACATACACATCTGTGTGCTCTTGATCGTGTGTGTGTGTGTGTCTATCTCAGCTTGAATCCAAGAGACAGGTACAGTATGCAGATACTGATTCACTTCTTTCAAGTACCCTTGTTTTATAACCACATTATAACCACATTTTTATTCATATCTTATCTTATATCTTATATTATGTAATTTAACAAAATGTAATTCTCTTATATATATATATATATATATATATATATATATATATATATATATATATATAATGGGGGGTTGGGGGATATTTCATGTAATATTTTAATAAGTATTAGTATAGTGTCTCTGTTAGAAGAAGTCATTTGCTGCTTGCTTCATGGGAAACTTCACAGATAAAACTATACAAACACACACATATAGTGTCATGGAGATGGACAGAAATGCACACACACAAAGGCACAACCACTCACCACAGGTTTATACAACCTCTCCGTTTCTCTCCTTTAAGGATGCAAAACAAGACCGAGCAGCGGACCATCACATTTTCAGTTGTGTTCAGACCAATATCTGTCAGTCATCCAAGAAGCAGCAACTATTAATCAAAAAGAAATGTGTTCCACTGAAAAGATCTTATCTAGAAGCTGCAACTACGGGATCTTAGAGCTGACAACACTGTATTTTACATGCAGGAGGGAAACAATGTGTAGACCATACTAAAATCCCCAATTCAATCAACTGCTGTTTATTAAGGTGGAAAATACTGGTTTAATCTGAAGAGCTCACGGTTCTCTGTCCCCTTAAATGTCAGCACTGTCAAGACAGCTTGCAACTGGTCAACAGCATGAATTTATCTGTCAAAGTTTACCAGAATTGAACTCTACACAGAACATTTCACACTGAATAATTTCGCCTCCTTAAGCCTATCATTGCAGCAATTCCATTGGAATTAACTGATTTTGACACAAATGTATTTTCGTTCTAAATCCTGGTGTGTCCAGGACTAATAAGGTTGGGTTACTGGACGAATATATTGGCTTTAGTGATTAGCTCGATGAGTCCATTGCTGGTTGGATTTAAAGGTCTGCCTCCGAAGAACAAGTGAGAGCCACGACAGACTGCCCACACCCATCTGCGCCAATATATCAGCTATTGCCGGGTGATTTTAACATATCGCCCTAATCATATCGCCCAATCACTATTGCAGTATATTACATTTACATTTTTAGACAACTTGTAGAAACTGCTATTCAGTGAAACACCTTAAAAACGCCTACTGATGATTCGAGCAACCTCTAAGGCAGTAACTTGACAAGATATATATACGAGCAATCACAGGAATGTCAGAGAGTAACTTTGCAGGGTTGGTTGAAAAATTCACCCAGCTGAAAGAAATTCCTGTTGGTGTTTAAGGCAGCTCTTCGTTTTACTCCCAGCACGTGTGAAGATATGTAACAGCGTTGAGATATTTGCTTGTCTGAGTCTAAGTCTGGTCATAACATCTGTGGAGAAAAGTCTCACAAAACCCTCCTGTGTGGTGCTCACCTGTGAAATTCCACTAAAGCCACCAAAAATGTGGAGTGGGGCCAGGAGGACACAAGTGGATTTCAGGTCTGGTTTGCTCAAAATGTGGTACTTCTGACTGCAGTTTAAGCCTTTATGGGGTTTAAATCTGTTTTATCAGAATCTGTATATTCATACATTAATAATAATTTTTACTTTGCACAATACTTTTGTGAATTTTAGGTTATTATGATTGATTAGTTGGTAACTGCAACCTTAAATCAACATTCCTACGCAAAAGTAAGCTTACCTCAAAGAAAAAAGTAGAAAAATGAATCCTTTGTTGTTTTTGCAACCACAAATAAGAAACCAGTTGAATCCCAAATCAAAAAAGTGTCTGCTGCGCAAAACCTTTCAACAAATTCCAGGTGACACTCTGCGAGGAGGCAGAAACTATTAATCCTCAGTGTCGGAGTTTGTGGACAGCTTTGGCATCGCGTTGCTCGGCTGAAGTCCAGCCAGGTCTACCCGCGGTGGAGAAGCTTGATTTAATCCAGACCAACCAGAAAACTGGCCGGTAACTGGGAAAACGAAAGCGTACCAGTAGCAATTAATAATACTTCATGTCAAACTATGACATGTTAATGCTAATTTGGAAACTAAATCTCTATCTTTAAAAGCCGCTTTATCTTTAAGTTATTTGCGTTACAGTGCAGATATAGGTTTCCCTATTCAATTTTTAATACAGTTTGTTAATAATAAGGATATGAACGTGAATCTAAAATCAGCTCTTACTTTTACGTGTGAAATTTCCAGTTTTGGGGATTAAAAGTTGCATGTAAATTTAGGTGGATTCATTTAACATTAGACTATCAACAGTGGCATTAAGCTTTCACTGATGTGTATCCGCATGTTAGGAAGATCATTATTCCCATTTTATCTGATAGCTATCATGTCTCAACCACCCTTTTCTGGTAGCATGTAGCCACGAGTTTCTTTTCACACAAAGGTAACACCTTAACATTGTTTTAATGCAATGTAACCAATCCCTAAGCACAAACATTACAGCCAACTCCATTGTTACAGGAAGTATTAAGAGTCAAATTCACATAATATGGCAGTATGGAAATTTAGTGGTAATGCTCCTACGTGTTGAGCAGTCAAATTACTGCAACTGATACAGTATCCCAACAATACAATATCAGTTCACGTCTCCTTAATGGCAAACGTAAATAAGACCCAATAGTAAAAGCTGCATGTGTGAAAGTACTGACAGCTGTTAGTCAAGTAAATGCAAATGTTATTTAACACAGCAATGAAAACCCCAAGGAAGTAATGCATTCATTTTCTAGCCTGCAAAAAAGTTATAGATTATGTATCATGTATGAATTTCACATCAAAACACTCAATGTAAGTTGTGCCCTCTGGGTTAAGACATCTTTAAACAATTGAAACATAAGACAAGGTGTTTTATGAGAGTTTTGAATGAGGATTAACTGAAAACTGCAGTGTTTTGATGTAACAGGAGACATCTGACAGAAACAGTGGCTGGAAACAAAACCACTCTTGTTTTTCACAACTACTGATACTTGATACTGTAGATCAGAAAATATTATTTCTGCCATTATTTTCAATACACAGGAATTCATACTTTTTTCCCCAAAAGTTTCCTCAATTTTTATCAAGTCAAATGCTAATTCAGTGCTGACTGGTCAAAGCTTAGTAATGACAATGACCCTGGCGTCTCCACCACATTCAGCCTGCAAAAATCTTAACTTACACAACAATAGAGGGAATGATGGCCACCAAACAAATTGAAATTAGCATCGTAATGAATCTAATGGCTCTTACGTATAACTTACATTAGCTTTCAATACGGGAAGGCGGCTGTTAGTGAGTGTTAAGTACATTTGTAGATGCTGAGCTTTTCTTACTTAAATTAAGGTAGAGGGACACTGCGAGATAGCAGAATCACAAATGTGTTTCTCCACAGGCTGTTTGCCCTCTGCAAGCTTTCACAATCGCATGTTGGAAGAGTGAATGGAAAACTAAAACACAGCAGTGGGCAGACATATCTGTTATTTCATCTGTAATTACACTCAGAGTTATTTTTACTTGTTTCACTCGAGTTGGGGCCTATTAAACATTCATCTTTGGAGTAGATCAAGTCATTCGTTAATTAATTGTAATGAACTGTGTTCAGCTTGGACCCATTTGGCCAACTAAAGCATTACTTTGAGTTGTCGCCTATTTTATGTCATCAGAATCAATCTATTTTAACACACTGAGCATTAGAACAACAAAAATTAGTTCAAGAGTGGTGTAATTGTCATGGTGGTGGTGTATTGTAGGAAAATCTGCACTAATCTGAAAGCAAACACGTACAAAGAGTCCTGTGTCTTGTGGGATTAAAAGCATGTACTCTGATTTAAATAAAATAATGATAAAATAACACGAGTTAAACAGGATCATATAACAATTGCGTGGATGCCTTACTGAACTGTGAAGATGGCAAAGCCAGAAAGTGACTATAAAGACCTCAGCATGCATGTTCTTTCAAAAGTGCAGATAAATCATGATGATAGGCACTAAGTAACAGGCACTGCAGATCTGACTGAGGTATCAAACATTAGCAGGAGTGCAGAGCAATGATTGTGCTACGAGGCTCTTCAGCCTGTGACCTGGTCTTAAGTCAGAGAGACAAGCTATTAAATCCCTATTTGAGCTGCAGAAGCCTGCGTTACACAACCAGGAAAAGCCTGCAGCAGTCTCCAGAAGTCAGACTCTCCTCCGCTGGAGTGTATTACTGTATATACTTTCAAGGATCTAAGCTGTTTCTTGGCTCACGGTTGGCACGATCCAGCTGCATCCGATCCACTTTCAATCAAATGTGCTTGAAAAACAAATCGTTGCAAATGGGTGGACATACACAGGAATGGAAAATCTAATTTGTGAAATTATTCTACCTTGATATGACAGCAGCAAAGAGGAGGATTTGCTTATGATCATATGAAAAAATGATTAATGGTTGTAACAGAAACATGCTTTGGAACGTTGCAGTATTTTAAAATGGCGAGAACACAAACATGAAAGCGTTTGTGGAAACAAAAAGCACTGAATAATCTCAAAATCACTATTAGCTCTTATGTTAAGAATATTAGTGCCAACAGAGCCTGATTTCATCATCCCCACTGTATTTGATACTCAGTGTGATGATTGTGAATTTTAAGGCAGCAGGGTGGTTAATAGTGTTGCCTCGAACCCTTAGGGTCATGGGTTTGAATCTTAGACATCTCATCTGCTGCTTGTAGAGGAAAGTCTCTCGAGCCTGTCTGCTTGCTTAATTTGGAAATTAATATCCTCTACTATGGAATTAAGGCTGGTTCCAATCATCTTATAATCAATAACCACGTACTCTCATTAATCTTTATCAATAGTTCATCATGCAGCAAACAAATCACACTGATGATCTCTGGGGCTTCTGTGTTAAATTGCTTTTCTTCATGATGACATGTGGACAGACTACGCTTCCATTTCTGTCTATAAAGCTTTGAAAGTGAGAGGAGCTCTGCATCTTTGTCTCCGGTGTCACGTATCCAGACAGATGGACAGATAATGTCTGAGGGAATGTCAGACATCTAATATGGAACTGTTTGGTCAACAGTGGGGAGGAAATCAAGCACCTCAGTGCCACATGAAACCAAGGACTCAAAGGAAGCCGTGAGGACATGTTCGAAATTCAAGCATAGAACTGTATACACACTATACACAAATATGAACTCTTGCAAAGATGCACAAAAATGCACGTGCGCACACAAACATTCATGCACACAAAGAGACAAAGAATAATAAACAGACACAAGCAATTATGGACAAATACACACTGGACAATTACACACCACACTGCAATTTAACATGGAAAGTTTACTTCCTTTGATCAAAGTATAGTGAAGCAAATTATAAAATCTTTGAGGACCAAAAACAAACAAACATTTTTTAAGTTAGGTAACATGTAACTATTGTGCACAAACTCAATAACTTCAGACCAAATGCGTAAGAATAAATTTGCAGCTCTACTCCAAAAAGTGAGGCGCTTAGCATGCAAATTCATCATATGTATGTATGCTAACATATTTCACTTTAATCTATCTTACTGACATCTGTTTTTTACGGTTTTAAGAAATTACATTGCATGTTTCCTGTTAATATCTCACATAACGACATTTATTTGGAATAACTCTTTCATCAGTTATCTAAAAATGTCCACATGATTCATCATTTGTCTAAATAACAAATGAATATTCTTTAAGCTGAGACAATTGCCTGGCAGAGCATTAAAGTCCTACTTGAAATACCTTAATGAGCTTAATAAATTTGAGTACAGGTTAAGATTTATTGCTGTTCTTGTCATTTTTTTGGCTGCTTTCAGCCATGCAAGGATACGTATACATTTCATCACTGCAGGCCATTCTGCTCTGATGATCACTGAATCAATTGACCGGATAGTTGTGGTTCTTTCCAGTGGGACAAATGAGATTTAATCAGATTGGCTGTCATCATGCCAGCATATGCTCTCTCTCTCCCTCTCTCTCTTTCTCTCTCTCTATCTGTCCATCTCTCTCTCTCTCTCTCTCTCTCTCTCTCTCTCTCTCTCTCTCTCTCTCTCCCTTCCACACAAACACTCACATACTCATACATACACCCAGTATGTGCAGCGACCAAAGCTATTTCGCCTTTCAGGAGGCTTTTTTAAAAATAGGGAATAGGGACATTTTTTGCTTATTTGCTTTCTTTCCAAGAATTTGTGTAATGTAATATAATAAGTAACTACAGCTTGGAGGCAGTTAGCTTAGCTTAGTAGCATTTCCAAACTTTGCTAATTAACACATTATATCTTGTTCTGTTAATCGATACAAACATCAAAGTGTGAAATGTCAATATGAGGTTTTACGGAGGGTTATAATGCGGGACTATTTCTTGACCAGGTGCAGTGGCTATGGGAAGTCATCGAGCCAGATTAAACAAACAAGTTATAACATGTTAATTAGAGAGCTTTAACGAGCCAGTCTAGCTCTTCCCACCTGTTGCCAGTCTTTGCACTAAGAGGCCGCTAGTAGCAGCTTCATATTTACCGTACAAACATGAGAGACATTCCCACAAAACTATTGAAAAAAAAAAATCCATAACAGAGACTAGCTAACGTTAGTGGAATGGACTCAAGCACTAACATATGAGACCAGCTGACTAACAAACACCACAGGACTTTACAAACTCAGCCAACTCTGGTCAGGTCAAGAAAATAACTCCATAAAATCAAATAGGAATCCCAAACATTCCACCCATACTCATCATCATCATTATCATTCTCCTTTTAACATCTAATCTTATTACCAAGGGGATTTCAGATGGATTTTCCGCTGTGGACAAACTCTGGAAATCAGTGGCAGCTTGCCCAAAGCGCCGCCCATGCCAGGCTGGAAAATAAGGACAGCCATTGTACTGTCCAGGATGTTGAGCTTCACTTTTCATAGAATTTACAAAACCAACACATTTAGCAGTCATTATGATCGGGACAACACAGTGTGTGGGAGTTTTGAGATGTTCATACTTTGTGACAGAGTCTTGCCCGTCCAATGAGGTTGGGTTTTGGTAAGTTTGGTGAGTTCATGTGACCTCCCAGATCTTGTTCATGGTACTTGACATTTTCCCACAAATCTGCTGATTCAAGAACAAACTTTGATTTATTTAAATCCACTAGAGAGCTTTGCCTTTTCGCTGTAACTGAAAACAGAGAGTTCACAGAGAATATTTCTTGACCAAAAGAGAAAAAAAAGAAGAAGAGAATAAATAAATCCCAAATCTTGAAAGGTTTTATGTTAGGAGATGTAAACTTAAGCAGGATAAAGGCAATATCAAATATAAAAATGTGATAGTCCTGATATGCTTGTTACAACCATATTTAAGTATATTTTCTGAAACTGGGTATGGAAATGTCTACATTTCAGACAGGCAGGATGATATGATAATTGAATTATAAATAAAATCAATCAGTAATTAAAATCATCAGTGCTATTAAGCCTGGTTCACATCGGGCAGAAGTTATGGTTTTCGGTTAGTGAAATACCGTTGCCATATCCTATGTTTCTCCTCAGGCTAAGAAAGAGATGAAGAGAGGGAATTTAGAATGTAACAAGAACTGAATTGCTCCATCAAATGAGAAAACAACTATATTTTCAGGCTGACAACCTTGCATTTCTCTCAGCTTATAAAAGTGGGTTTTGTTTGGATTTCACCAGACCTTGCCTCGTGAAAACCCAGCAGATCCAAAGACCCTGTAGGCTGTCAGTTCAAGTGAAAAGAAAACACCACAACTGAAGTTACAAGGTTGTCAAACATAGGTAACGTCATGATACCATTAATGGAGATGGAGTCACGCCCTCTTTCCTTAATGGCTTTTCTACTGATCTCAGTCTGCATCTCAACTCTCCTTGTTCCAGTCTCTCCTCGTCATGAATGAACCAAATGGGCTTCAAACATTCCTTCCCTGTTCTCATAGACGTACACTGAGACCTGCATTCATCACCTCTCCATGCACCATTACTCCCAGTGATGGGAGGAAAGAAACAACACTTTCATTAGCAGGTCTGCTCCACTGAGGTGTGGAATGTCCCGCGGGTTTCCAACAACAGTGACAGAGAAAGCCGGCCTTCATACGGCTATTGTTGTCCTCAACAAGCTCACTTAGTGTAATGGGCAAGGCTGAGCCCGCTCTTCAAAAGACGAGGGGCACCGTGCAAGAATAAGAGCAGTCATGCTTAGCCAGATTAGAGATCTGAGTAAAGAAAGTATAATTCATTGTGGTTCGAAAATAATTAGCTCAATGGGCTTAATTTATAGTGGCAGTCAAACTCAAAAATGGACACATCACTTGTAAGATGAGAAAAAAAGACCCAATTTTTAAAATGCATTAAGCTATATTATAGCCTAAGTCTAATAGATGTTAAGCACACAGCTGCACAAAGCCATAACGTATAACAGGAATCAGTTCTCCTAATTTATCTGCATTTAAAGAATCACTGTGTAGGTGGACTTAAAGAACATCTTAAAGGTAAGGTATTGATACAAGTAATTTTCCCATTAAGAATTGTGAGGAGACACTCAACTCAAACAGACATCAGCAGCGTTTCTCGCAACATTTTATAGTAGAAAATCCCTACCTTGCCTGAAATAAAGAGTTCCTCCACTACATAAGACAAAATTCTTACTATTTATCAAACTTATTGGGCTACAAAGAAAATACGGGCTACATCACATAGCAAAGGCCTTGTATTCAATGAGTGGGATGCCACATTGATAAGATGTGATGCATCAGAATCTGTCTGAGAGGCATGTCACAGTGTTGGGGAAAAAGAGTTCTTAGTGAGGAAAAATAAAGACAAACAGTCCAATCAGTGACACTCAGCTGCTCATGTGAGTCAGACAGCAAGCTGAAGTTTGATGATCACAACTTGAACACGTTTTCCCCAAGCGTCTGAATCGAGCTGTAAGTTAAAGTTTGTGTTTGCAGCAAATGATGGTGTGATTCACCACCTCTTGACAACTCTCAAAGCTCACCAACAACTATTTAAATTGTGCTGGAGAGGTCAAACCAAGTATGATTGCGAGGCCTACTCTCACCTCAAACTTCCTCTGAACTAGATTTCGGTATGATTCCAGAAAAGCCACCGTGGTTTTCCAGTGTGGAAATCAGAAACAAAGACCAGCGACAGCCCAGCGAGTGGTGCGTTCATGCAATCAGCTGTGTTGTGTTTGTCTTTCACTGAAGAAGAGAATGTCGGCTAGAAATCTGCTTAAAATCAATTTCTACTATAACCACATAACGTCTGAACTTTTGAAATTGAGCAAGCAGGTAATATGTCATTCTGTGTTTCCCTTTAACAAAGACATGAGGAGAGAAATGTTCACTACTTCAATACATTAAATATTTTATTTTCCATTTGGCCTTTCCCTTTCCTTTAAGGTCAGTTTGATGCCAGATGTAAATGGCCAGTGAAAACATTACAGAGCCTATTACAGACCGTAAATATAGTTGCAGCCTGATTAAACAGCATTTTGAGTCAAGAATAGCGGCTGAGGCGGCAGTATTGTTTCACCATCGTGTATCTCACTCATCACACTCTATCTGGACATCTTACAGTTGAGTTGAGCTAAAAGGCTTTAAGTTGAATTGCCCTTTTCAAATGAAAAAAAATGGTCTACTGAAATATTAAGCGGGCTGATTCAAGCCAGTGGGGTTAAGGCGTCCATCAAAGCTGCTGTTGATCAGATTGAAACTGAGTGTGGAAATTATGGAGTGCCAAGCTGTGAGTTGTGTTGGTGCAATGTCAGGGTAGGGGTTGTTTCTGGGACACTAGAATTCATTGTTGAGCCTCCTGGAGGCTTTGTGGAGCTAATTCAATAAAAGCTGTGATGACGAGAGGTTCCCTCTCTCTGTTGACAAATCCAATTTCAGCCACCCACTTTCTTTCTCTGATATCCAAAACAACAAGTCCCCATGTCTAAACAACAAAATAAGCAATTTGTCAATGCCTCCCAAAAGAGAACAAAAGACTATTATGAAAATTATTTATGATGATCTGCCACCTCCTTTACGCTAATAAACCACATGGTTATGGTTTGAGAAAGATCACGTTCATGGTTAAGCTTTAATCACACCGTACCTGGCAGCTATGTGCATAGACTCTGTAGGAATAAGCCGTGGCTGATGTAAGCCTCTTCAAAACTGCAGTTACTAGTTGGGGCTACAGAGAAACTACATGGGATTACCTGCTTGTGTTTCACCCTACAAGTTTCTGGTGCTAGTGGAGGTTGTTGATAGTGAAGACAACATTGAGGAAGAGAGACCGAGGAGTTTCTCCTTTTCACAAACAGAGATCTAGCAAAGTTATCTCCACTCCAAACCTGTGGGTAGAATCTGATGCTGATCTGATCAAACAAATCCACCTTTAAAAGAAACCAATGAAGGAAATGTGATGCACACCCTGGAGTCAAATGTCAGATGCCTTGTACATCCAATCATTGACGCCAAGATTCCCGAGAAAATACAGTCATTATTTGCACAACCACAAGAGGCAGATAAGGGTCACCCAGTGGCTGATGCTGTAGTACTTCTGGTGTCGACAGTCTCATCTAAAACACTCACTGATTTAAAATAACACCAGAAATTATTACATCGGATGTGCCAAAAAATTAGACATGAATGAGGATCTGAGAAATAATGACTTCATTGTTCATGTTGGGAATAAGCTTCGTCACCAGACGTGTTTATAACACAGACTAAATTTAATTATCTCATCTCAGTCAGAGAAATAAATCTTCCCTCCTAGCAATTGCTAACTCTTACTCACACTCCATGTGTTTATCAAGACATAAACACTGGAAATCGATTCATATTTTACTGTCTATGCAAAGAAGTGACAACGATCATCAGTACTTTTACATTTGACTCATTATATATGCTGCATGATAATTGACATCCCCCATTTTTCCTCTGTGACTCCAGAGAATGCTAATAGAAGTGCTGCTGGGTGGTTTTGGCAGAGACTTGTAGTCTGAGGGGCCAACACGGCCTGCTTTAAAATAACAACACTTTAAGCTTCTGGGTGTTAGGGTAAATGGTCAAGTGTAATCCCCTTAGCTCCTGACCAGCGTTAGCAGAAATTCCTCAATAATACGCAACATGATTTCATAGTCACTGCTGCCTTTGAGGGATGTTTGTAATGCTGAAAGGGTCACCAGGGGGCACGGACAGACAGACAGACAGGCAGACATGGGAACTTAAGTATGCTGGTTTGAGGAACAAGGTTACTTTTTTCCTGGTAATTTTTTCAGACTTGAGTCATTAGGCTCCATTTTTCTTTAATAACAAAGAGCGTGGTGGAGCACGGCTGAATGTTTGTACAGCTGATTATTAACACCACACCTTTCTCCAGTCAACTAAGCTATGGGAAAAAGAGGAAAAAAAACTTGTTGTAAAATTAAACTAATGAATCTATACATCTGGTCTTTGTCATTCGTATTACATATCTTAATCTCTTTTAACAACAGCAGATTTGACATTGAGTTTATTGAAACAAACTTAAAAAGTCTAGAGGGTAAACACACCAGCTAAGTTTGTTAGTGTGCTAAAATAGTTGGCATATGGCTAACGGTGGGGTTTACAAGATTCAATATGACCTTCTGTCAAAGTGCAGAGAGTGTCTAAATCTGGTTTGAGAAAAACTATGTTATGTAAATATTTTTTAATGTTAGCTAACTGCAAATGTCACTGTCAATACCTACGGTTTCACAGTAAAAGCCTACCACTGAGCACTGAAAATGCATTTATTATGAAGCACATGCAGGAAGTGGCACAGTGAAAGTGGCAGCTTTACTAGAGGTGTTCAGTGCATGTACAAATGAATCTTTGACAAGAAATCTTGAAACTGAACTCACTACTCGATTGTCTCTGAACAAATCACTGGTGACTGCTCAGCCATAATACACAGTATGTTACCTAATCATTAAAAGCCTATTAGAAGATAGAAAGAAATCCAGATCTAATAATAAATAATAAATAAATAATGCTACTGACCTATTAACCTTATGCACAGTGCTTGTATAGGCTAGTTTTGTACTGAACTGAATGTGACAGTTTGGACTAGTAACAGAATGAACTAAAGACATAATCAGCACTGAACAACGCATCCATATGAACAGTGACACGTTCACTTACCGTTGGACATACTGAAACTCATTTGAAAGTTGATGCAACTGCTTAGTTTAGAACAAACTATATCGTCACTAATCATAAATCTTTGTAACTGAACTGAACGATATGATTCGTATCAGCAAAGTGATTACGCATAACCACAGCAAATGAATGGATTATCCCTAGAATGAATGCAATGAAATTATTGTTTAATTTAGAAAACTGATGGTAAACATCCACAGCAAATTTTAAGTAAAACCAGCCTTAAGTTTTCAAGTATTAGACAGACAGACTGAATCATGAGTTCCCAATTAAGCATTTCTGTTACGACACTGATTTCTTGATTGAAGGTCACACAGAAAACACATAGATGATTCCAAACACTGCAAAGAGGGTGTGAATGGAAAAACAGGTAAACCTGAGGCCTGAGCGCCAATCAGGACAGTGTCAAACTCACCTGGGAGAAGTTGAGCCCGTTGAGCGGATGACACTGTTCCTCCACCTTCTCGACAGCCCCCGTCCTCTTCCTCATCCTCTCCGCCTCCTGGGCCAGGTACAAGTCCAACACCGGCACCCCTCGTGTCTTAATATCTGCTTCAGTTAACGAATTCACCATCAGCATCACCCAAACGGGCCGTTTCCTCTCCCAGTTCCCAGCGATGGCGTTGAAGAGGTAGTCTGCGTAGAGTCCCTTCCCTCTCTGATCCGGGGTCATCCATGAAGGCATCATGAGCTTTACATACTCAAGGTGTCTTTTAAGTCTCCGATAGATGTCCCTGGGTAGGACATCCTGCAGGTTCTCGCCCTGAGGGAGCAGCTGGCAGCTTGTCAGGGCTGAGATGGTGTAAGGGTCCGTCAGGTCCAGCTCAAAGTAGACAATGTTGCTCTCCTGGAAGGCCTGCTTTGAGTTTTCAGGGATGAAGTCCCAAACGCGTGTGTAGGGAACGTGGATTGTACCATAGAAATATGAGGGAGGGTCCCGTTTGATTGTCCACAGGAAGGAGTTTAGATCAGTTTGCTGGAGGGATAGATAAGAAGATTAAGATCAGAATATTTTCAGTATTGATCATTTTCTTATGGCTTCATAGCAGAAAATAGTCAAAAGTGCTTTTTGCAAGTCTGCAGGTCTTTAGCTTGTTTTTTTTAACCCACAGTTTTAGACCCAAAGACACTAATATAACACACTGAAAAGCCGAAAATCTTCACATTTAGGAGGCTTGAACCAGTGAATGCTTGCCATCTTTGATTATCAAAAGTGCTTCATTTTCTGTCAATTGATTAAACATTTCAGCAGTAAAAGTTAGCAGGTCAGAACAAAATGATAGGCATACAGGGGAACTGGTGAATTCACAAACAGCAAGCCAAGGCATTTTTCACTTAAAAGTTGCATTGTGCCATTTACTTTACATGAACCAACACTGGACCTGTCTGACACCAACCAGCAAAACCAGCACTTTGTCTGTGAGAGGCTGTTTATTAGACAGACCACTAACAGACTGATAATGACTTATTAACAGGCCACTTGGGACCCAAGTGCCAAACAAACAATACACATGTCAGTGATTGTCAGACTGCAGGCTGAATGTTTGGCCTTCCTGTTTCTGCCGGAACGGACCTGAAATGGTCTGCATGAGTTTGAAGAACATGACTGACAAGCTAAACATAGTAAGAGGTTAAGAACTACAGTACAAAAGGACAGAATAACTCTTGCATTGATGGCGATTTTTCCAAATACAGTAAAGACCTGCATGTCACTCAAAGCCAATACACAAAACTAGTGCTGAAATGATTAGTGGATTGACGGAAAATGAATCATCCATAACTTTGACAATTTTTTACTTATGTTATTTATTAAACAAAAAAACTTTGATGGTCATTTTAAACTGTTTTTACACGAGTTAATGGATTCATTGAAAAAATAAACAGATGAATCAATAATGAAAATAGTCATTCGGCAAAGGGGTTCAAATGTTTAAAGATTACACATGTAGCCTATTAATAGAAACAACAGAAAATAGAGAAGTTGGCCCAAATATGAAGAAAACGTGAACAGTAAATGAAGAGTATGGGAAATGGCACTTCAAGGCTCTTTTACTGACACTTTATAGCCTACTACAAAATAAAAGGTAATGTGGCAGTTTTGAGAGGTTCAGATAAGAATTTATAGTGGATATAACCATTACAGCTACTTTTGCAACACTTAAGCAGAGTAATTTCCCACTTATTCTGGGTTTGATAATGACTTACTTTCCTGTTAAGCTCGCAGTTGGCGGAGTCCTTCAACCTCCACTGGTCTGCCCGGACCAGGAGTATCAGACAGGACTGAATGAATGCGCCCAAAGTTCCCCGCATCGTAGCTCTCTCTCCAAAGTGTGCACGGTGGCTTTGTTTGCTTCCCAACGTGTCTGCACCAACTATTCCCCAGAAAGCATGGATGAAGCCCTACTTCCACAGCTCCGGCTCCATGCGGTCGCGTAAAACGAGCTGACAAGTATCCGACAAACCGCCGGACAGAGTCATGCTGGCTTGAGCCTGGACATGGACGCGCTGCTGCTGCCGTTTCACGTGTGTTTGGGAGAGAGAGAGGTGGTCATTGGAGTTTACACAGGGTCACATCATCATCCTCTCACTGCCGGCCAGGTTGCTCTCTCCACACACACTCTGTGCATTGCCTTCTTGCGCGGTGTCCTGCAAAGATTGCGCGACTTTATCCAAAAGTTTGAAGCCCAAACTGAACCAACAGGTCCGCGCCGCGTAACAACGCACCTGAAGCCAAAAAGGAGTGAAAGAAAAGAATCTGATTTATTCTCCTTGATGTTGGGTTGGTGAATCTGGTGTGAATGAGCGAGGAGTTGCACTTTCCAGACTTAAAATCAAACTTCTGTGTGCTCTCTCTCGTCTCTCTCTCTCTCTCTCTCTCTCTCTCTCTCTCTCTCTCTCTCTCTCTCCCCCCGACGTGTGTGTGAGCATCTCTGTCGGGCAACTGCACTCTACCTACCCCCTGGGTTGCCTGCATACCCCTCCCTACTCCCTCTCTCTCTCTCTCTCTCTCTCTCTCTCTCTCTCTCTCTCTCTCTCTCTCTTACACACACACACACACACACACACACACACACACACACACACACACACACACACACAGCAGTAATCTGATTAAACATCACCCCGCCTGCGCGTTAAGTCTCCATTCACATCATTCATGTCAATAAACAAGGTGTGGAAGCCTGCAGACCATTAGGACCATTAAGATTTACAATAACTGGAAGAATAAAAGCCATAACTAATGCCCATACATATATATATATTTGTAATTTTTAATAACAGCTTGCATCCGTGATTTCCAGTCACACTCAGTCATTATTACCCTTTCTTTCTGTTTCAGACTGATGTTTCAGACTCTTGTTGCCCCACTATAGGAGGCCTAAGGGCAATAGATCCCGTGGATAGATTATCGTGCCCTAGTAGTTAATGCCTTACAAACTGGAGGCATTAACATGAGAAAACCCGCAATAACAGCGCTTTACTCTGCGTTACATGTGAGCACAGACGTGGAGACCATAGAACTGCACTTTCTTTTAAATGAAGATCGGCAGACGTCACCGTTATGTTAACCAACCTATAACCTGATAATGTTGTAATTTCAATCCAAAACATTTATAAGGAAGCCTATTCCCCGTATAGTTCGGGGACCATCATGGAAATAACAAGCACTGTTAATGGCCAATGTAGAACATGTGTTTGTATCCTATCCTGCTGAGGTTTTAGTGGCAAATATCAATTAAAAATATTTTTGTTTGTGTTGAAAACAACAAAACAAAGTTGGTTTGAAAAGTGCAGCATAGGAGAGGAAACTGTATTGTGTCACCATATGATCCTTAATCACTGTATCCCCTGAAGCTATATTATTGCCATTAAGGGCTGTGTTACAAACCCATGGGCACTGGTGCATGACACAATAATGAATCAGTCAAAAAGGACAAAAAGTAGATCACGTGAAACGATTGTGGAAGGTCCAAAATATATGATAATAATTTCAATAGCAGCCTATGAATACACCTATTAGCTCATCCCCCACTGATGATCTCTTCTTTATCAAAAGGCTTTCTGAAAAGAACTTTTTAATAAAGATTTCTTACCATGAAAAGCCACTGTGATAGACCCACAAAGCAGGCTACAGGTGGAGTCTTTAGATATAATTGTATGTGGAGGCCGATCTATGCGCTGTGGCTCTACGCTCCGCTCCGTGAGGCTGCTGGTTCGCAGGGGGCAGAACACATGTTGATGTTGTCAGACGTCTGAGTAAATACGAGACGGGTTGTTGACGCGAAGAACCACTTCTGGGCTTCTTTTATTTTATATATATATTTTTGAGGGCTTGCTGTTTGCAGTCAAAGAGCAGGCTTTTAGGAATCAGGACGAGGTCAAGCTGAAAGGTATTGCAGGCTTCAGCAGTCCAAGATGAATTCACAGACTGTGAAAACTCTGTGAAAATAATAGGCAAGCGATTAATAAACTGTGTCATCAATATTTTTGCTTATGTCTGTAATGGAAGGACACCATTTACCCAATTTAAAATAATTGGAATTTGAAAAAAAAAAAATAAAATAATTAAAATTATAATGCAGCTTTATATGTATAACCATTAAAACTGTATGCAAATATATATGCATATAGGTTATGCATACTTTATAGACAGATTATACAGTGTTTCTGCACATAAGTGTGTAATACGGACCCAT
Organism: Dicentrarchus labrax; assembly: GCF_905237075.1. NCBI lineage: Eukaryota > Metazoa > Chordata > Actinopteri > Moronidae > Dicentrarchus > Dicentrarchus labrax. The sequence continues at coordinate 14,815,427 of NW_026136710.1, read as the reverse complement.
GATGGTAGTGGAACCTCTTTGTCAAGGCCTGTTAAAGCTCCTCCTAGTGGACAAAATGATGTTTGCCAAATGTGCTGGTTTATACCCAGTTTTCAGTCAAAAGACAGAAAAGACAAAGCTGAAAGAGAGACAGACTGAGTGATGTCTCTCCAGCACACTGTTCTCAAAAAATCTTTCCTATTAGTCTTATTCATTTCAACTTCTTGACCCTCTAATCTGTTCACACTCTAGGAAAAAGTTACAGAACACCGGCTTACAGTGCTAAAAAAATAGCATTTGCAATATTGTGTCTTTTTTTTAACAAGGCTATTCCTACAGTGATATGCCAATAGAAAACTTTAAAGTTACATATAGTACTATGTCTTTCTTTTACTACTCTTTACAGAAGATCTCACTCCAAGTTTTTTTTTCCAAGTTTTAAAATGAATTGTACAAATCAGTGCCTTTTAAAACTCACAAATTTTAAAAACGATTAAAAGTTAGATACAAATACATGGCTCATTTCATGCATTTGTGTTTCAGATTCAGATTCCACTTATTTTGATGGATAGTTCAGGAGAAATGTGCAAAAATCAGACACGAAGAGCGCACAGTGACAGTCTTTGAAAAAGTGCGTGTGTCCCTCCATTTAGGTAACGAAGAGTAATAAAGAAAATGCCAATCATCCATTACATGAGCTTGTTGAACTGATTTCTGTCTCACACTAATGTATCCAAGCTGTTGCCAGATCACAATGAAAAAGGCAAAAATTGTGTAATTGCTTTGTCAGAATAGGATGAAGAAGGACTTTGCACGTGTGTATGCTAATCGTTGTTTGTGTTATGCATCTGTAAAAAGGTAAAAAGTACACCTGCAGCTGCTTCCTCTTTAAAGTATGAAAAGGTTGAGAAGTGTGTGATTTGTAGAGAGGCATTTGTGTGCAGCCACACACACACACACACACACACAAACACACACACACACACACACCTGTTCTTTATTTCCATTATCTACCCACTTAGCCCATAGAGGCTAATCTATATAAATACCCCTCCAACATACATCATCCTCTCTCGCTCTGTGTAGCATCACATGTGTCAGAGCTAAGGCCTGTTAACTGCCGCTCTTTTTCATCATTTATTGTGATTCATGGCAGCAAACTGAAACCACATATTTTAGCTCCTCACTAAAACTAAATGTGGGATCAGCACCGGGGGTCACGACTCCTCGGATAGTCAGGAATCCACTAACCAGCGCCTCGTCCTGTCACATAGCGGAGCAAAGTGTTTCCATAACTTAAAACCATATGACACACCAGAATGAGGGGATGATGAGTAAAACAAATGGTCTCATCACATGAGTTGAAAAGAGTTTTATATATTATATATATATATATATATATATATATATATAGTTATAACTTTCACATTTTGTCAGGTGATACTCTTTTCTTTTATTGTGAAGATTATCAGGATTAGTTTGATTGATGGTTTTAAAGTGAAAGTTAACCTATAGGTTAGTTAGTCTATAGGTTTTTACGACATATTATGCAAATTATGGACATTCTTTTTCAAATAGATAAAACAGGTGATCATAAAAAGTTCTGGCTTTTGATCTTTTTATCATTCATTTCGTTGCTTTTCTGTTTTATTATGACTGAATTCTGTATTTGCATGACCCTTCACATGCAGTGCAATGACAAAAAACTCATTCAAAATCATATTTAAAAAAAATTAAACAATCAAAATCTATAAACTTACACTGTTTACCTGCAACATTTTAAAGCAGTTCTATCATTTCACAAAAGAGAGTCTGTTTGAAGCCGGTATGGACTTCAGTGACCCCTGTCAATACTGATACTACAGCACATCTGTACATTTCCACTTTAAAGTGGCTCTGTTTGTGAACATCAAACAGGACTGGGGTCTTCTGAGGGTTCCCGAGCAAACATCTGATTCTGCCTCTTTAGAGAAATCTTCAAAAGGATTTCACAATATGGAAATGACCACATATGCTTCATTTTATAAAGACTGGGAGGTGGATGTATTTGATCCTGTCAGGTGACCCATACTGCTCTGTCTGTATCTTAGTGGAATAATTAAACAAGAAAATAGTGACAAATATTTCTTGGTTAAACAGTACAATGAGTGTAAGTCCTATAGCACAACCATGATTTCTGGCTGATTAAACATGAAGCAAAATTGGAAAAACATAAAGCAATAAACAAAAAGAGCCTATGAATGTGTATGCAAGCCTGAAAGTGCTTCCAGATTGCTATCTGTTGTTTACAGTATTTGTATGTCTGCATGCACACTCGGTTTATGCATTCCTGACGTTTTTATAATCCTGAAAACAGACCACAGAAGACATGACTTTCAGTAAGCAGACTGCTGGACAGATGGATCCATTCATTCATTCGTTTTACACATGGTCAGAGAAGAGAAGAGAAGAGAAGAGAAGAGAATGTACGGACAACTGTTCGAGTCTTCAAGTAGCCTAACAGTTTAAGTTCATATGACTCAGTCCATTTACAGATGGCCAGTCATATCAACCATGGTCTACTTTCTTCACAGCACATTAAACCCTGATTGAAAAGACCTGGCACAAATATCTGCAATTTTGCATGCCTGTGTGTGTGTGTGTGTGTGTGTGTGTGTGGAGAGAGAGAGAGAGAGAGAGAGAGAGAGAGAGAGAGAGTATGCGTGTAGGCCTACTGTGTGTCTCACTGCATGCAACAGTATGACTGTTTCTGTAGGTTAATAATAACAAAAAAGTTTTTATTTGTTTTGTTCGTGTGATTGCTAAATGTATTGTTATTTTCATGTTATTATTGTTTGTCCAGCAGGCTGGCTCATTAATAACCTCAGTAGTAACTAGTGTAAATATACAGCCAGCTATTATAGCTAAGCGGGAGAAGGACATGGCTAGCATCTAGTCTGTTTTTTGTACAGATTAAACAAGTAGGTAGAGTGATTAGAAAACAAAAAAATAAAAAAAATTAGGACAAATCAGGCTAGCCATTTCCTGCCTGCTTCATATTTAACATACAGATGACTGATGTTTTCAACAAAGTCAGACGTTTAAGTGTTATTTGGGAATTTAAGCAACAAATTGTGTCTTCATCATATTATTTATAGAGTATATCTAGCAATCAAAAACTGTACAACTATATTTGTGTAGTCTTTATGTGTGTTTCTGGCTGTATTCATGGTTCCCTGCTCCCTGTGTCATAACAAGTACCAGCTACACTTAAAAAACCTCAAAAAATGCACTGTAGGAGTGTGTCTATATATATTCCAAAGCAGACTGAGAATCTGTGTCTTCAGACATCTTCTGCCTACCTTAATTTCCATGGATGCAGATCTCTCCCTCGGTGGTTTAAGCAGAATGCCTCCCGGAATCTACTCACAATTATTTTCTCCATATTCAGTAAAAGCATCTGTCTAACATGAACGTGCAGTGTCTCCACGCCATTCATTCTCAATTAAGAAAGAATTCCTGAACGAAAACAGACATATTAACTTTGACCCACTTTTATCAACACAGAGGTCAGACAATGACCAAGTTGATTTTATCCCTCTTGCAGAAACCAGGCTGGACTAGACACAGAGGATGACTGACTTGTTCTAGCTACTACCAGGCAGCACATACAGAAGCTGCTACTACGTTAAATATTGTCTGACTGAGCCGCTATCTGTCATCTCTCCAAACAGTGACTACATGACAGTTTCTTATAATTTCAACATCATATTGACTGCTTCACTGATACAGATTACCCGCTGGACTTTGAACTTTCTTGTATGTTTCTTTTAAAACATAGGCCTTTATTATAAAAAAAACACAAAAAGCTCCATAACAATACATTGACTTCCTTTAACTTCCTTACACCAGCACCATCGTACCAGAGACCGTTACTAAAAAAAAAAAAAAATTGTTTCCAGAGGTTTTCCGTGTTTGTCAGGCAAGGAGGAAAAAATATGACCCAGTTGAAAAGAGATGTGAGCTATGTAATGTTGTCTTTTCTGGTTTTAGAAGAGAAAATGTAAACCACAGAGATTTTCTTTGCGTGAATACTAATCTGACCTGACTACACTAATGATCTAAATTATGTTTTTGTGCCGCTTACAGTAATCCCATCTATTCTGATCTGTGAATTCCCAACACAAGCAAACAAACCTTACAGATAACTCAGTAAGTTTTACACACTGACCATCCAGTTTTAGCAGGGATACAAACCGCATGATTGCTGTTCTTGATATTCTCAACACATTCAATTATCCGGTTCTTGTAAACATGTACGGTTTCAGATTTCAAAAACAAACATGACATTAACACTAAATGACACACAGACCAGAAAAGGCATGACTGCACGGTTAGTTGTGATGGAAGTGGTTGTGTGACTGAGCCGTTAGTCACAGCATCAAAGCAAAAATGGTGTTCATGGTAAAAAGCATTTACTGGAATCCAGGGTGTCCTGGTGGCTCTGTGGGCAGACACACATACCATACTAGATCCGAAGGTCTGCTCCAGCACCAGCTTATGTCCTTAATTACCAACCCCCCACCAACAATCTCCTGTTCCTCCTCTCGTTATTAGGAAACATATTTTTCAGAGATTTTTACATATATGTATATATATAGGACAAAGATGTTAGTCATTTGGTTGCTCTCAATGAATAAGTTATATACGTTGATAGATGAGGGGATATTCCGGAAAACCAACTACTGTAATATTGCAACTGTTATTTACTCTATATCACTTCCTCAATGATCGGATTGAAGTTAAATTCTCACAAACTCATCTTTATTTTGTCAAAACGTGTTCTTCTCATGGTGCACACTCAATTTGCTTGGGCACATGTAGATGTGAAATAGCAGAAGCATTTAAGTATATGTGAGTACCAATACATGATCGTAATGGCTGTTGACAAAAAAAACATGCTATTAAAAAGTTTAACGACTGAAAGCTAAATGCTAAGCTAACAATTTTCAGGGCCCAGGCCTAAGTTTTAATTTTGCATTTAAAAAATTTTATTCAATTCTATTCAGGTATTTTTTGGCATTTGTTTCAATTCTGTCCTGATGCAAAATGGCTGAGAGCAAATATAATAATAATAAAAACGACCACTACAAAGGGCATACCATAAAGAATAAACAAATTAAAATTAAAATACCCAAACTTTAAATTTTGAAGGTCTCAGGAGGTTAAATGAAGTTGTAAACATCAATACAATTGTCTCGCAGTTAATCACATGACATAGAAATGAGTTGAAGTTTACTTCACATGCCATGATATTAAAGCTACCTGTGTAGCTTGACAGTCTCTTCCAGTGTGGGTTGGATTTCTTGGTTTATTGGTATGTTTTGCATCAAATCACTAACAGACCAAAACAATTAAACGTGTTCAATTCTGTTCATTTGATTCTCTGAAAACAAAATCCAGTTAAAAAGTGAAATGTATCCCGTTGCTTTTTCCAGGGACTGCCTCCAGTTGAGGTCAAAAGTTGATTGTGAGTTGTTTATTGCTCCCAGCCAGTGTTAGGTAATGAAAAATAATAATTATCTTTCCTACTATTATCATTCCAACTCCACCCTCAACTTCCAGCCCCTTCCAATGAGACTCTTTCACTCTTTGTCTCTCTGTCTCTGATGTGCAGTGTGCATGTGTGTTCAGATCATTAATTTTCATGATGATGTGCTTAAATTGATGTGTCAGTTATCTGTCACTGCCAGAGACTTCAAAGTGCTCAAAGCCAACATTTCTTCGCACTTACCAAAAAAAATAGAACCAGAAGTAGAAGTCCACTGCACTAATACAATGGTCACAGAAGTGAACTGAAAATGAAGGGTGGTAGTTAAAGGAACTCATCATGCATTTATCTCTTCTGGATTATTGTAGAAGACTCTATAGATGTTTTTTTTTTTTTTTCAGGATTGTTAAAAATGACCAGACAATGAGCTATATTTGAATTTTCCCTAAAAAAAAAAAAAAACCTTTAGGGATAAAAGCTGCAGATATTCATTTAGGACCATGTCAGAATTGTAGCGTATTAATTACAGGTTTTTCGAAGTTTTCTTGGCTCTTTTTACATGCTTTGTAATCCCAGCTGTATGACAGCCATGGAAGCATTTCGATCTTTCTTTGAAAAGGAAATGGAAACTCATCTGCCACTTTTTCAGCCCCTTCAAGGCCATAGTTACAGTAGTTATTAATCTCACAATAAAAGTTGAGTTAAAAGATGACTTTTTAATGGAGACACTGTCATGCTTCATTTCTTTCAAGGATACCATAGAAATTTGCCAAAGGAAACAGAGAAGTTGTGGAAAAGGACCTTTGGCTATATTGTCGTCATTAACCATGACATATGCATAAATCTTTCTTCATCAGGACAGATCAGGGTCAGGGTTTTAGCACTAGTCTTAAATAGAGTATATATGGGCTACACATATAAAGCATGCACATTTCTGCATGTTGGAAAATGGATGAAAGCTTAATTGCTCATTACTTTGCAGTTCTTAGGTACTGTTGATGGAGCTATGCTTGACAAAGATATTTTTTATTAGCAGTTTCATTTATCTATTTTACTTTACTTTTCATTATTTTATATTGCATTCACACTGATGGCTTCATATTAGAGATATATACAAATACTTGTATGTCATTTCTGAATGCTGTATTTGTTTGGATTAGGAATTTGAGTCATAACTGTAGGACATGGGATTAAGAATCATTTTTAAAATGCAGAAGTCTGAATATTGTTTTTCCAGATGGTTAGAAGCGTCTTTGAGAATGCTGGAAATACCTACAAAATGGAGATAATGCATGAGAGACATAAACTTGTGTTTGTGCTAAGCTAGGCTAAACGCTTCCTGGGGCAGCTAGGTTATTGCATGAACAGAGATTAAATTAATATCCTCTCATCTAACTCCTGGTAAAAGAGCGTAATTATCTATATCTATTTCCAAAAATCTAAGTATTCCTATAAGTTCTTGATCATAACATTACTATGCTTGTATGGAGAATGTGTTAACTATTAATCTATTGCTATCAGCTCAGTCATCAGCTATCACACTTCTGTCTGCTGACTCTGTTCAAATCCAGAGAACCAACTAAAGTTTGGAAAAGTTAGGATTAAATGTTTCAGTGCTGGCTTTTTCCATACAATTGCAATAATCGTACCTGTCACTGAAAACTAATGGCCCAACATGATACGACTCTGGAGTGGGGTAACCGTATGTGTGAAAAGAAATGAAAGCTAACACAATGACTCACTCGGGCTGTCATGAGTCCATAAATCAGCTGCAGTCGCTGCTGTGAAGCCTCACAGAGTTCCTCTGTCTCATCTTTACGCCCAACCTCTAATAGACACCTGTCCACAGTCAGAAGGATGACTTACCTCACTTCTGCACTCTTTTTCCATTAGGCTTGATCTCCTTCACACCAGAACACTACTGGCTGGGGAGGGGGAGGGGGGTGAGCAGCAAAACCAGAATTAGTATTACTGCACAGCAAGAGAGAGAGAGAGAGGGGATGAAGGGGTGTGAAGGAATGCAGCTGTTCAAACAGCTCTTTGATTTAGTGGTCAGGGCGCCTAGTGTGACTCACTCTGGCTCAAACAGCGTGGAGATCACTCAGACGTTCATCCCTCTGGTCCGGTGGTTTTCAGCTCTCTGTCGGCCTCTGTAAATGTGTGTGCGTGTTTGTTTGAAAGAGAGAGAGAGAGAGAGAGAGAGAGAGAGAGAGAGAGAGAGAGAGAGAGAGAGAGAGAGAGAGAGAGAAATATGTACACTATCGGCTGCACCTGAACTTGATGACCTGTACATGTGGTAAGTTAAACGCCCACATGCACTCTATTTATGAAGCTTGTTAAATACAGATTAATCATCTGGATATATATGCATGAAAAGGTAAAAGTCTACTTATATCCCTTAAAAGTGTTAAGTGTTAATTGGTGTCTCCAAGTTTATATTTAATATCATGCACATTTCCTAATGCTCTTCATGACCATCTGCTCATGATAGAAAACCTGAGTGCCCAGAGAGACAGTGCGATGAAAAAATGGAAGTGGAAGGATTGGGCAATTTTCTAATTTCTCTGTTTTTGCTGTAGCCTTCAGCCTACGATGTCCCACACATGCAGAAATACCAATGCAAGTCCAACCAATTGGAATGTATTACTAACTGTAAAAAATGCATGGGCTTCAGTGGTGAAAACCACGTAGTACTAGTGTGTCCGTCTGCTTATGTGCATGACATTTGATTTTGTTTCATGAATCCATTCAGAAGTTTTTTTGCCATCATACCAAAGGGAATTGAAAACACTCATCACTTTGTCCATAACCAGCCTGTCCAAAATCCATTCAGAACTTTTTGAAATATCCTTCAACCAGAATGAGACAAAAACTTATATGTACATATGTATGTGACATCAGCCTAAAAATCTAAGTTAAAATTAAATAATATTTATAGAAGTACAGTAATAAGTATCTGTTTTTCTAGAGGACAGAAGGGTCAAAGGGGAACAAGAAAATCTGGTTTGAAAAGGCTTGGATGCGAGGCTACACATGAACCCGGAAATTGTGCAAAAAGAAAATACTCTTCTGATTAATGTGATGAATTTTAGGTTGCTTATTACGATGATCAACATATGAGAATATGAGAGGGATTTAAAGTGGCGGCAAGCCTGAGAATCTGCCTGAAAATGTCAGGGTTCATATCGCAACAAAAATCAGATCTGATCTTATGTCGACCTCGATAACCTAACGCTCGTCGAGAGTCATTTTTACCATCATAACTAAGCCCGAGAGGAGGCTGGCATAAATAAATAAATCTTCATGTCAAATGAAAGAGATTTGTGTCTCAGAAACGTCACATCCCTGCTTGGCCTGCATGTTGACCTTTAATAAACCCGTGGCCTGTTGTACACGGTAGCTGTCAGTCAAACTGCTCCCCTCGAGTTCAAGGGTCAATACAATCTAAAGAGCCACTCTGCCTCCCTTTTACTCTCTGACTGTGTCAACAGGCTGAGCATGAGGTTTCAGTTTCCCCCAGTGCACTTCTCACCTGCGTCTCATTGAAGTCGTGCCAAAAATGATCATGTAAAAGCGGAGAGGTTGCCTGTGCGTTGGCTGACGGTGAAAGTGCTCTTGTGTGTGTGTCCATGCTGTGTGCGTGTTGAAATCTCAGGTCAGGTATCCGCCGGGCTCCAATCCAAAGTGCTGGAAACACCACCTGATCTGTGTGTGTCTGATTGTGTGTGTGTTAGAGTGTGTGCATCAATGAGAGCCTTGTGTTATCAGGCCTCTGCCACCCCCCACACCCCCCACCCAGCCATCCATACATACACACACACACACACTCACACCAGTCTGATTGAAATGTAAATTGAAAGTGTCATAAGGCCCATATTGTCAGCCAAACGCTAAGTTATGAAGAAATAATAACAGGCTCTTTCATTAGGGAAATGACAGCTCTCGTTTGCTCTGATTTTCCTCCCGGTGGAATGATTCAGTAATTACTTCAATATTGAGAGACAGAGAGTTTAAAAAGAAAGAAAGAAAAAAAAAAACATCTGGGATCAATGACAACATTTTCTTTGGATATTAAAAACAAAGTTCCTACTCTGACAGCATTTGCCGGTAAAAGCAACAATGTTCTGTAAAATGGGTGTACTGTACAACATTTGCACCTACAGGTTTGCCATTAAGCTGACATAGTTTCCAAGTATTGATGGTGTCAAAAGAGAGAGTTTCAAAAGAATAAAAGAGAAATTCTCATAATTTCTGATGCTGTACAATTCTTACAGTGCATTTCAAAAATCTAAATTTATATTAATTTGATTTAATTTGATGATGAATTAATCTTTCTGTCTGTTGTATTTTAGAGAATGTAACCATAATGGAATGATAATGAATCAGACAACGTGTGGTCATGTTTCCGACAGTAAAATAATTTTGGGCTTTTGTCTGGACCACAGGAGTGGAATCGTGTCAGTGCTGCTGGTTGTCCACCCTATTCATAATGTCCATGACTCACTGTCTGCCTGTGGTGTTATTTTATTTTCTTATTGACTTTCCCTGACCTCAGCTTTTCTCCCTTCTTTGTAGTCCATATCCCAATGACAAAACTGGAACAAAGACACACAGAAAATGACCAGTCAAAATGTGAGGTGAGAGTTTGTCATTTTAAGGTTAGACACTTGAAGGGATGGTTTGGGGTTTTTTTTAAGTGGGGTTGTATGAAGTACTTATAGTGAGTGTGTTACCGTTATAGACATTAGTCAGTGCGTCCACAGTTTGAAAAGCAGACAGGAGTCCCGGTACAGAAGCAGAGCAATGCACTGCTGTGGACAGGGGCTGAAGAAAAACGCATTTTAGCCACACCACAAATCTATATCAGTCTGAGTGTACACTATATTAAGAATATTTTTTTTACCACTTTACCTTGTAGACAGCCTTTTTCTTTAGCCCTAACCATAGAACTTCTGTATTCCTACACATAATCCCAGCAACTACACATTCACAGCAGTGCTTTGAGCAAAACGCTAATGCCAGAACACTAACATGCTCACAATGACAATGCTAACATGCTGATGTAGGTATAATGTTTCTCCATGTTCACCGTATTAGTTTTGTACGTACGCGTTCCAACATCTGTTTGTTAGCACCGAACACAGCTGAGGCTGATGGGAATGTCATTAGTTTTGCAGTATGTATGAACTAAAGTGGATCAAATTTCATAGCAATCCATCCAGTACTTGTTGAGATATTTTAGTCTAACAAAAGCCATCTATAGAGCTATATTGCACCTATGTTCAGAGGGCCCATCAGCAGTCTTTGACTGTATCAATACCACAAGTGGAATCTGCAATAATGTGACCCCTTTTAATTTTCAAACTTTTATTCTGATGTTGCAAGATTGACCAACTTTAATAGATCAATATACTAAATAATAACTAAATATATGATTATTTTGCCAGGACACTACTGTACTATATCTTTACATCACCTTTTACCATGCCATGTTAAAGTAAACAGTGCAAAAAATCAATCACAACTTATTGTTTACTGCTTGTTTTTGGTACCTATAACTGGCATAAAATAAACCATCAACATATGACTTGAGCCAGGTTTGGAAAGTGATATCAACACACTGGACTGTAACTATCATCTCCCCTCCTTTCACTCAGGCCTATCTCAATGGAAGTGAATGAGAAACCAGAGAAGTGTATTTTTATTGACTTTGGACCTCTGCTGTGAAATGTCAGGAGGAAGCACCCAGAGGCTGAGGTAAGGGAGAGAAGGAAAAAGAAGCTCTTAGGAATGAAGGATGGGACACTGATATGGGGAAGTTCCTGAGTCTGCAGCCTTGAGGGGCATCCAGGCTTCATTTCCCAGGCAGGCAGGGCTGTTTGTGTGTGCACAGACTCAGTTCATAAGAGAGGCAGATACTGAAAAGCAGAATTCACCATGATCCGTAGCTAATATAGGACAGGAGTTGTGCCGCATTAGCGAGGGTGGTTATAACACTACGACCAAAGACAGGATGGTGGCTCAGGCGAGCTATTACTGTTTCCTTGTTAAGCCCAGTTTACTGTAAACTGTAACTTAAAGGCCAAGTCTAATTCTGCATTATGTTAAGACGAATTATATGCTGTAGGGTGTTTTCAGGACACAATTGGAATCCCCTCTTCCATCATCTGCCCTCCATGCTCAACTTGGATACTGTCTCATCTAGTTAATGATTTAATGAAAGCAAAGAAACACTGCTTGGCAAGGTGAAAAGAAACAGCTGAAAAACTTTTCATCCAAAGGACTGTGTGTATGACATACTTCTGGGGACGACCTTTACCTGCCCCCAAAGGTTTTTGTCCTCTCCTGCTCAAGTGTTATGGTCATGTTTATTTAGGGTATGTGTGCTCTTCTTATAACTTGTTTAAAATCTAATTTTAAACTGCTCAGTTGCATACATGTCAGCTGGGGAATCTACTGCTGACCCCAAACAACTGAGTGTGGTATCTGATAGCATGAGAAAAATTGTATTTGTTTATGTCGGTCATCATGTTATGGAAAAATCTGAACAAGCAGCCTGTTTTATACAAGCTTTATTTACAATGTCATTTCCAAGTTTTGCAGTGTAGGAAGCACATTTTCATCAATACGTCCTCATCGGACAGATGCTATATGAAATCCATCTAACTAGACATGAGTTTTATTTTCTCATCCTCAAATGGCCAGACACCTCCTCTAACACTGTTACATTAAGTATGTACATAGTGTGTTTGTATACAAGCAATATAAAACTTGGCAAATGGAAGGTTATTTGCTACTTCAATATGTAAAGAAAAGTTTGCCAATGAGTAAAAAAATACAGCAAACACTGCACGCGTAGTGATAGATTCTGACCTGTTAACAGCCGCATGTTCTTTTCACCTCTTTAATACACTTTTGACTGGCCCACAGAGCAATCAGCAGTCAAGTAACACTAGGGAACACACTGGGTATTCGTTTTAGTTTAGGCATATAAATAATACACCACATTATGACAGTTTTTGTGAAGATTACTGCAGTACTCATTCAGTAAATTGTTCTCAAACAGGAAAATTAAGGAAAAATTTGGGTTATAGCTTGAACAGTACATGAGGATGTCACCTTTCCTTCTTTACTGGGAAGAAATTAGCATTAATATGGTCTGAAACTCCATTCTGATAATCCTCCCCCCAGTATCTCATTATTTGCCAGTAATATTGGGTATAAAAACAGACACATATAAGCAACAAAATACAGTGGCTCACTTCATGGGGGATAAAAGGGGACAACATGTTTTCTGTTACGGAGATATTAAATAACAAAAGAAAAAAAAAGTTTCCCCAACATCCCTGATATAAATTGAAACAGAACAACCACAATGTGGATGTAATCCATTATATACAGATTTCTTACCAAACCAATGACAAATGGGGATGGACGGCTAAAAGAGTTCTGTGTGATAAAACGGACAGAAACAAGTAGAGAACTGGACAAAACCAACCCTTCTTTACTTTGCAACTGAATTATTTTTTTTTTGCTGAAAAAGTTATTTCACAGCTCGGTTCTGAAAATGTATTTGATGTCCAAATGAAGAATTTGATTTGTCCTCATCTAATCAGGATAAGTTAACCAAAAATCTGAGCCAACTTCATTTTAATGCAATTACACATGCACATCCAACAGCCTTTTTCCCCACAACAGGACCCTGGTCTTTGTTGCTGTCACTAAAACACTGGAAAATGTGTTCAATTGTTCAGGTTACAGTAACTTCACCAACAATTCAGTGAATTAAAAGTGTAGAGTGTGCTTTTTCGTAAATGAGAAAACATTCATTTTCAAACATGACAAGTTTCTTAGCACAATCATTTTCTAAGAAACTCCTCTTCCTGAAAATACTAAATGTAAATGTAACCTTGCTGTGTTTTCTCCATTTTACACTGATCTGAGCGGAAACAGTCGATATAATAACCTTTGTGTCATTTTCATTAGATGAACAGAGCAAACACTACACTATTTCAACCCATCTCCTCCTTTTGTTGCATAAGACAAGTATCTAACAGTATTTTGATGTCATATGGAAACTTCACATCTATTGTAACAGTATAAGTGGTGATATAATAATACTAATATAAAAAAAAATGTAACAACACTGCTGTACAAGCAGCAAAACAATAAATAAGCCATTAAGATAAAAATGCACGGCATGAATTAAACCAAGGTTACACATTATAACATTTATGAGTAAAATAGGTTAAAAACAGAGAAGAAAGCCCTCATTAAGCCCACTTAATCTTAAAAATAAGTTTTTTTTGTCCAGAAATGTATCATTTGGATGAGATCATCAAAATTTTTCTCTTTCTAAATAACACCATAAAACTGGTTTTAAAAGGCAGCACATCTTGCTGTATTAACTCCTAGCCAGTCTTGTTTTTTTTTTTTTTAAATATCACATTTTACACAAAGGCACTAAATTGGAGGATTCAACCATCTCTCTCACTCGAAAAATGTATGCACTTATACCTATAATATGCATATATCCTTAGGTCCAGGTGTTTCTTTTCAGTCTTTCTCACCCTTTTAGTTAACATGATTTTAATAAGCTCAGGAAATAAAATTTAAATAAGAAATTTATTTTAAAAGCTACATAAAATGTATAGTATGACTTATAGCAACACCAAGTTAAGTTTCCCTATTACTGATACTATAATTTGGCTCTTGTATAACTCGTGTATTGTGGTTAACACTGCATGTTTAAGCAGTCAACTTCATCCATGAACAATTAATGTAAAACAAATAAATAAAAATCTTTCACATAACTGTTCTGTTAGGTTGAACTAATAAAGCACAAACAAATGCAGGATTACTGCCTGGTGTGAATGCTTTTGAAATGTACTGAATAAGGGTTTGATCTGCGATCAGCAGGATCTTTAGAGATTGCTGGAATAGTTTCCCTTTCTGCTTTTTAAAAATAATTAGCCCTTTCAATCCAATCAAATGAATGTACTGTACATTTGCCTACATGAGCTAATGTACACTTTCATATCCGTGTTTCTTGAATACTTTTTAAGGCAATAATAATATCAAATTGCTTTTGGATCAATTAGACCACACTACTACTTGCTATAGACAAAACAACATAGACAACATAGTAGTCAACTACATTATAAGCCATCCAACACACTATAGAAATGTGTATAAAATGTGCTTTTAATCAAGAAATAGCCACTACACTGACATGGAAATTTGCAAGTAGGCTTAATGGGGGCTTTTATCCTGTATAAAAGCATATCTGTAACAATGTTATTAATTCAATTAATTTAAACAGTTATTTTGCCATCCTATGCTCCTACTGCAAATTGTTCAACTGACCAAATGCCCCGTAAGCTCTCCTTTAGTCCATAACTTGTTGTACTCACTAATACTTGAGGTAAAACCACATCTAAGGTGCCATCTTGCAACATGTTGAGGAGAGGCAGGGCAGAACTTCAACAGGAGATACACATTTTGAAGTTTATGGGGGAGCAGACTCCTTTTTTTTTTTTTTTTTTGCAGACTTATTCGCAGGCTACACCTCTCAAATATTTCTCTCACACCAACGCCGACTCTCCGCCAACCATGTAAATAAAAATAGATATGTGAAAATATGTCATTGAGGTATCCTGAAGCAGCCAGCCAATGTCAAGTTACACACAAGTACTACAGAAAGGGCCTACTAACAGTTCAACTGTGTGATTGACAGTATGTGCTGCGATATGCTGCCCCTGCCCTAGATGTTTGTAACACAGGTTGAACTGTAACAGATTTAATGCAGTGTGGAAAGACAAGCAGGCATGACCATGGAGAGTGAAAGGTGGGGGGGTGGAGGACAGGAGAACGGGAGTATGGCGAGGATAACAAAGCGCAGGAGAATATGAAGAGAAAGGAGCTGGAAGGGTGGAAAGGAGTTTAATTGGGTGAAGGAGGGTGAGGGTTTGCTCTTCCGACCCCATCCCTCATCAGGCTTGTCTGGAGGTTACAATGCATGACGCTGCAGAGGGTTGTTAGTGCTCATGCTGCTGTGCTGGTTATTCGCAGGCTCGAGTCAATGCAAAGTCATGCAAACAGTAGGCGGGCAGTTCATGCAGCGTGTGCCTCGGCCTAACTGAGCGTAGGCCAAAGACAGGCCAGGCTGGGCTGAGCCACGCCAGGCTTGGCCAGTTCAGTGGTGTGCCAGTCATGCAGTGACATTGCTGTTGAGGGAGGAGAAAGAGAGATAACGGTGAGACGGCGGGGCCTGTTAGCCTGAATTTCTGGCCTCGATCTCAACACATACATAGCAAATGAACAGGGTTAATTCTAAAGGTGCATCATGTAATAGAAGTTCATTCATGATGTGCCTTAAAAACAATGACAATGTAAACAGAATGGAAGAAGAAAATGGGTTAAAGAGAGGATAGGAACAGCTGCAACAAGCATACTTATTCAAGGTTCCCCCTTAAAGTGACATTGGAAACACTGTGCTTTTCAAAAAACACCTTTTAACATACCTTGGAAAACATTTTCACTATAACAATCAACTGATTCTAAAATGATATGGAAAGTAAGTCTGCTTCAGTGAGCTACATTGAATAAATACCTCATTGGCATTAAGGGGCAATCTACAAACCAAATCCCTTTTTCAACCAAACAGTCCCAGGGTGCCAAACTCAGCAACCATTGCACGACTAGATTTTCCTTCAGTGTATTTTTTTATGTGGTGCTGGGAGGGAAACTTGCAGTGTTGCAGGGATAATATTGCCCAACTGTACTGTAGTACTTACATTTAAATTCAACCCTATGGCACATAAAGTGTTGTCTGAGACAACCTGGTAAATGCTGGTAAAAGCTAAAACGCTGTGAGCTGGTGCCACTCCCGGTTTGTTCCACGGTGGCTCTTTAAGTCAGATCATGAAAGCCTGTCTACACAATTATGGAGCACATTGATCTTTGCCGCAATCTATCTAGATGTGGACCGTAACACCTGATAAAACTTCAACAGCTGAAGCAGTTACTTTGCCTTTTTTTTTTCCTCAGAGGAAATTACCCTTCACAATTATTGCTGCACTGTTACCAGCTGAGAAGTTACCTGTTTTTTTCTAAACCATGTAGTCCTATTAGAGATCATTCAGATCATTTAGCAAGCAAATGGAACATTTTACACGTGACAACTATACATCTTCCTATGCCTCCATGTATTTGTTACTCAATATTGATCTAAATTCACAGATCAAAACATAATGACATGGAAGAAGAGCAACTGATCTCCATTTGAAAAATACAATTCAAACATTAACACATGTAAATGAAAAAAATGCTGTTACCTGCTTAAAGCTACATCATAAGAGTTAAAACAGATACTGCAGAACAGAAAATCCGACAACGCCAGTCAACAAACAAGATGAACCTCAAATGCTATCACAGGTAGAGATGTGCATAAATACTGCATGAACAGGCAGAGCAGTTCCTCTGAACATAAATGACAGTAAATTCAGTAGAGGATGCGCTTCTTCTCTGCCTTGATGTCCAGATTACCTGCCTGGCAACTGTTTACCACAGAGTACAGGTTGAGGAAGGTCAGTGGTTGAGAGGGAGGAAGAGAGGGTGTTTGGAGTGATTAGTCAGACCCTATCAAATATACTGGGGTGTGAAAAACAGTAGAAGCCTGGCATCACAGAAAGTCAGGGTAACATATGCTTAGTCAGGGGGAAAAAAAGTGGTGCAAGATTTGGGCAGCCTTGGCTGGCATCTCTACCTCATGGATCTGATCAAGAAGAAAAAAAGGAAATCAATAGGCAGAATGAAGGGAAACAAGAACGTCCATTAGAAATGAATGAAAATAGTGTGCCTTCAAAAAAGGCACATCTACTGTTATGTAGGTTCAGGGGATTTGTAAGGTAGTTTGCCGCAGTATTTTTCTGCCTTGCTGCCATCTACCTTGCGGTAGCTGGCTGGACGTGGCCTGGATAGGAGCGGCGTGTGCTGGTGGCTTGTCTCTGCCGGGCCAGGAAGGACTGACCAGAACCGGAGTTGGCAAGTCTGTCTTCAGCCGCCTTCTTCTGCAGAGACATACCCTGGAGACAGATACAGAGGAAGTCTTATTATTGTTCCTAATGGTCACTGTCAGTATAATAAGACAGACTCAATATCACAATATGAACTTGTGCAGCAGCAGTAAACTGTTCTAACACAGGGAGTAAGAGAGTCACCAGACAATCAGCTACCGTTAGTTTGCGAATCTTGATGCATGAAAAAGCAAATGAGCTCAAACACAATATTAGTGTTGATTTAACAACTCATAAGTATTAACACCAGCTATTGATCAAATGTGTTAACAAGCAATCGTTGGTTGTTAAGTTGATAGAAAGGGAATTGCTGCCCTCTAGTGGTTAAAATGCCTTTATGCATGACTTGTGCATGATCAGGACTTCTTAATATGCAATACTGGGCCTGCATTACAAAAACATGTACTAAAATTCACATGTAGAATGTAATGTGCCAAATGAAAAAGGATGAACCAAACACAATTGTTTTCTGGACAATTATTTTAAGATAATGTTAAGGTCAGTCTATGTTTTTTAGTGCTTTAGGTTACTGTTTTAATATGTTATTGCTGCCAACTGCTAATAACTGACTTTGGGTCAGCTATGTGTTACTATAGGGCTGCAATTATTTTCAATCTGACAATTATTCTCCTTATCTATGTTAAGGATTTTTTGTGTATTATGTTATGTTCTTCTCTTCTTGCCCTTAAATCCCAGCTGCACATATGATGTGCCACAATTTAAAAAGCACACTAGTCAAAAGTGGTGACTGTTTTAGTTGTGTAGGTCCTTCTTACCATATTGTACCAGGCTGATACAATCAGTTTCTCCTCGTAATCTCTCTGGCATTTTGTCTTGTCCATCTCTTTCTGTACAAAGAAAACATAAAGCCACAACAAATTAAGCAATGAAAGTATTCTTTAGGCCACAATACGCTGTTGTCCAAATATTTCCAATGTGTTTTCACACACTTCGACAGACTTCCTTCTGTGGTGGTTAATTAGAAGGTGAGAGATAAACTTGATCAATATGCTGCCAAGTCCACTCCATTCCTTGCCAGACCATCTAATTCTTCTAAACCTGTATTACCTCCAATGAGTGCAACATCCTCTCCTTCTCCTGCAGCTGGTTCTTCAGGGCCTGGACCTCTGGACCTGAACCCTGGTTCTGCTTGGGATCCAAAGTACGGATCACCTGAAGAGGACACATACATGTTTTTGTTGACCCAAATCTACAGCAAGGATCACTGGTTACAGAAAGATAGGTCACTTGTTGTCCGTAATAAAGATGTACTTACGCTCTTGGCTTTTTCCAGGTATTTCTTATATCTCTCCTCCATCTGTTTCATGTCTTCATCTTTCTTCTTCAAGGCCTCCTCTAGCTCATCCACTCTTTGGGCTGAAAGGGAACAACATAACACTTTTTTGTTAAAAATCGTAAGAACAGATGGTAAGAGAGGATGGAGGTCAGTGGGTTTCGACTGTACTTGACACATTCAGAATTCAACAGAGGTCCAAACTCACAGCTGGCGTTGTATTTAGGCTCCATTTCGTCAATGAAGGAGTTTTTCTTCAGTAACTCATTGTTCAACTCTCGTAATTTCTCCCTGGTGAAGAATACAAAGCAAAATAAACTAGTTTTAGGCCTAGTTCTGTCTGATATTTCATGTTAAGCATTCCAGGACTGAATAAAGAGGATGGTTTAAATCTTTTAAAATGAAGTAGGGATGCACTGATATATTGGTCGATGTTTGCCCTGTTGATTGACAATGTCCTATTGGCAAATAAAATGGTAATCGCCAATATCAGTGGCCAATGTTTATCTGTTGTGTTACATCAACTTTGTGCTGGCTAAATGGGGTGTTGGTTGTTTCCAACTTGGATACTGGAGAAATAATCGCCTCAGTTTGCCAGTACTGGCACAAACTGCAGACAAATATCTACGGGCTCTATGCACACGCACGGACAGTGAGAGGCTGATCAGCTCTGTGTCTCACATCTTGGATGAGAAGTGAAATAGACTGAGCTGGAACAAGGCAGATATGCCAGTCTTTGTAAATTTTCCTTGGCACAAAAGGGTAAATAAATAACAACAAAAAACACTGGCTATTGGCCAAAGTGTTAATTTAAACACAGTTATCGCCAAAGAACTTCCAAACTGGTGCATCCCTAAAATAAAGTTCTATGCTATCCTGACCTGGCATAACTAGCAACATTTCTGGGTCTGTACGACAATAACTTACATGTGCTCCTCATACTTCTTCTTCAGAATGGAAGACTGAAAAAAGAGAGAGATATGGTTTATGACACATAATATTGTTACAACTTATACCACCTACAGATAGAATTTCAAATCTTTCAGTATAGTTCCTGCTAGCTTCACATCAGTCTTCTTCGCCTTTAAACCTGCAGCCACATTTGTGTGTCACACATTACAAAAAATATACCAAAAAGGTTTTCAGCACAGTGTCTGCCTAATTGAAAATGATCCATCAGTGCTAAATAAAAGGCACCACTATAACAAAATTATGCACTTTCCCCCTTTTATCCAACAGAGGGGAGTGTAGAACAGATACTGTTTGGAAAAAAGACCAATAGAGAAGTAATCTAGACTTCAAGCTAATCTTTGTCTGGGTAATTACGTGATTTCCCAGCCTGGATAATCACAAAGAATGGTTACAATTAGAGGAGTGCTCAAATTAATTTTTTTGAAGCTTTTATGTTTTTGATCCTGTTTCCTCAGGCAGTACCACTTTCTACCCATGTGGTATCTAAGGTGGTGTGCAGCAAAATCATGTGAGGGCAGAAATCTGCAAGAGTATCTCTGAACTAGAAGTCAAACAGCACCAAGGAAAGAGGAAACAGAGGAAAAATCTACAAGAGGATGCCTACGGGATGATTAAAGATGCCTTTCTATTTCTAACAGGAAAAGGTAGAATCTCAACAGCTATGAAAAAAGTATCTTGTGTAACTTGTGTGTAGCAACTCAGTGTAACAAACACATTAAAGTTAATGAAATGCTCAATACGAGGTTAAAATGCAATGATTGTGGTCAAAATGTCATTCTATTTGCAAAGCAACTGTTGCATTTTGCAGTCCTTATGTACCGTATTATATATTAGCAATACATTAGGCAAAGTTTTTACAATGTGTATATTTATTACATTCTGAGTTGTTACACATTTGTTTCCGGAAATCAAAAAACTAAGCAAACACCTGGAAAAAGTCTAAAAGAGGAAACTTGTCAGGAATCACAAAGTTATACTTACTATAGTCTGACAGTGGGAGCATTATTCGAAAAGAAAATGCAAAGTATTTTACTGATTGGCAAGAATCACAGACCCGCCAAATGTGGATGGTTTTGCATCCATGCAATAACCTGTTATGGAGTCGTTCCCATTTTTGCACCTGACATTTGACACACCATCTCCTCACCAAAATGACTCAAACTGTACTGATAATTCTACTTAAAGAAAAGGCAGTTTCTCCGTAACTGTGGCACTGCATTAAGGAAATACATATTTCCATTCTTATTGTGCACTGTGCCGTGTCGATGAAACACTCAAAAGACAAAAAAATAATAATATGTTATGTTCATCTTGAGTGAAGACAGATGGTTAAAGCATGAATGGTAACACTGGTGATGGGATGCTAAATCTACACAGGCTGGCAGGAATAGAACCAGAAACCCCATAAAAAATTTTTTTAAAAAAGTTTAGTATTTTAAATTAAGGTTAATTATTTAGTAAAGAAGCAAAGCAGCTCATGAAAGATGACGTTAAACATGCATGCGAGCTCTCTCTCACACATCAACCTTCTCAGGAGATGCTCCAACTCTCCTCTTCCTAAATACCAGTTGCCCCCTACTAGGAACTAGTTTGAAGGAGAGAATGAACAAAGAAAAATACAATGAAAATGTCCCCATTTGTGTTAAACATGTTAATACGAACTAAATCCAATTTGTTTTACTGATTTTATCATGTGCTGTCATTTATTAATTCACTGATGCATGCAAGGCTATCCACAGCTACAACATACAAATAATGTAAAAGCACACAGACAGAAAACTGAGATCATGCATACGATGAGTGTTAGAAATGGTTATTGTTAGGAGGAGTTAGTTACAACAAAACAAAATCAAAAGTGATTTCAACTGTTTTCTATGCGTTGGGTGTACATACACAATTTTGCCTTTTTAGTTCCTTTAAAAATAAAATACCAAAGCCTTCAGGAGAACCGATGTACTGCAGTCTTTATTCACCAAGTGTGGTATGATGGGAATTTGACTTTCTGTGGTTATTGCCAACATTTAAATGATATCAGAGTTAAACTTGCGCAATACAGAGATAACATTTAATTACTTACATCATCTGCTTTGGAACCCTGTTCTTGAAGATTCTTTTGTAGCTCCTCTACCTGACTCTGTTCCTCCATCAGGCGCTGATTGATTAACCTAGATAAAAAAGGGTCAAAAGACCAGTTTTACAAGATAGTTTTAATGGTAGATAAAACATCAGAGAGGCAGGCTTCTGGCTAAGAAGGTCATTGACTCAAATTCCAGTATAGACAAAGAAAATCTTTGTGGGTAGATAAATGGGAGATTGATCCAGATTCCAACACAAGGAAACAAAATCTGCCGACACTGAACATGTGACTTTTAAAACTACATGAACAACATTCTAAGTTGTAAAATATTCTCTTTTTTCATTAAATTTCAATACGATGAGACAGAATGATATAGTGTTTTTCCTAGGCAAATGCAAGTTGTTTCTGTGCTTTTAGCTGACCTGTTTTCTGTTTCCAGTTCATTTTTCCTTCTGCTGGCATCCTCCAGTAGACTCTGCAACAGTGCAATCTTCTCATTGTCCGATCCCTCCTGGGCCAGCTTCAGCATCTTGTTCTCGTGCTGAAGGCGAATCAAATGTTCTCTGGAAAAACACATTGGACAGAAGCAAGTGTTAATTTCAAATTTAACGATAACTTGTCACATATAGTTAAAACACATTATACACCTGTATGAACTGTCTGACTACCTAATAGTCTTTTTTTACCAGAGACCTGAGATAGAATTAGCACCCCCTTCAATTCTACAATACAAACAGACACACACACAGACATAAAATGTTTTTAAACCTAAATCTTGTTGTAACTTCACTTTTCTTCAGCAAAGAAATTGTACTTCCACTCTCACTGTGGAAACTGAATTAACTCTAAACACACCTCTCAGTCTAGTTAATCAAACAAACAAGACTACAGTAATGCTTCCGTAACAATACAAAGTGTTGGACCACCAGACTAACTGACATTGTCATCCCCAGAGCTAAAAATTATGTGAGACACCCACTCAGAAGTCTCTTGTTGTTGCAATCTCGCACTGCTCCCCTGACTGATTGACCGTTTCTCAATGATGCTAAAATTAGGTCTTTATACTAGGGATGTCCCGATCAAGGTTTTTTAACCCCCGGATCCGATCCGAGTAATTTAATATTGAGTATCTGCGGATCTGGAGTTCTGATCCGATTAATTTTAAAGCGTAGCCTACAGTGCGCAGTGCACAATAAAGTACAAAGTAAAGTACATTAAAGTTACTAAAATCAATCACATGTATATGCTTGAAAAACCCTCTGTAACCATTTTGGTCTCGTCGCTGTCTGGAGGCAGTCACTCTCTCCAGCGTTCGTTGCTTCAGTACCGCTGAGTTACCTGAATGAACGTGTGTCTGAATCGGTATTCTGCTTCAGTGTTTATTTCTGTCGTCTCTACATCTTTTGTGTGGATTACATGAATTAATTACTCCTATTGGCTTTTTAGTTCTGCAAGCTATACAATTTATAGTTTATAGCTTTAGTTCTATTATCCAGTTTGCATTATTGCATTCATGCAAACACCTTTGCAGCTCTTATGTTTCCTCTCAGCAGTGTGTAGCATTGACAGGGTTGATAAAGACTGCCTTTACAGTGTTGTGACAGGCAGTGAAGAGGTTTATATTTGTAGTGGTAGCAGGTAAGTTAAATTCAGTGAAAAAAAATTCAGAAAACAAAAGATTTCACCAGAGCAGTATTGATCTATTTTCCCTATATTCATTTTCTTGAATTACTGTGGAAACAGACTGTGCACCCACTTTCACTTGCCCATTAATTTATATTTCTGCATAATAAAATAAGAGAGAAAAAGAAAAAAGAGAAAAGAAAGAACCAACAAAACAGAGCAATCTGCACAGTAGAACGGGAGGTAAAAAAGCAGGACTGAGACTTTTTGTACTTAGATAAACACAAAAATGTCAGGTGGAAAGACAGAAAGGTAGAAAGCTTTGTTATACTGTATAGTGGGACTGAACAGATAAGACTGGATCTGCTGTTTGATAGTGTTGAGCACAGTCACTCTCTGTCTGTGTTTTTTTTTAGGGTGTGGCTGCCTCCTTTCCAACTGGAGAACTTACTAAATATTTCCAGATGAACTCACAGCTGCAGGCTGACAAAGGTTAGGCCAGGGAAGGCAAAAGAAGACTAGAAAAGAGGTTCTAATACAGCTTATTGAATATAATATGACACCAACATGACCGGATTTCTTCTAGTGGAGATCTGATTCCTACACAGTAGAAGAACTTAATTTCCAGCTGTTTTATAGTTTATAAAAAAATCAATCCCAGATGCTGCTTATGAAAGTAATGGGTTTAAGGTACAGCCAGCTTCAGTTTTCCACACTCACTGTTGGATGTTGAATTAACAACCGAACCAACAGACACAAATGAGCACATATCAGCCAAGACACCCAATTATCAATTTTGTATTTCACACACAGAGTGACTCTCTTTAGATCTCTCACAGGAAACATCAATATTGCAACATCTTACTTCCATTTTTGAAAGGTTGCAGGATATGACATCACCTCAGGGCACAACAGCAGTTCTTACCATCTCTACATTAGAAAGAATCGCCTCAACTGGCTTAACTCACAACTTCAAGGTAAATCCACATTTTTCTTGGTTCATCAAGACACGGCACGCAGCCAGCAGAAAACCCAGCCCTCTTGGAAAGTAGCAGTCAGGCTGATGTAACTCACACACACAACTATTACATAACTCGCTACAGAGGTGGCTTTTTTTAGGCTCATCTATCTTACCACAGCATACAGAGCAAGAGTAACTGGCAAGAAAAATCTGGCTACAAAGTAAAACAGCAGCAGCACAAACAAAGCATGTGCATACACAGGATTAGCAACATCTGCAGAGAATACAACTGTCTACACTGTAAAGCAACTCTCAAATCTTATCCTTTAGCTTGACTGATGTGTGTAGCATAGATGTTGTCGTAAACCAAAATCCCAAAATCTTGAAAGCATGTTGTTTGAAACAAGACAGATGTGATGCTATGATGTGATATTTGAGAAGGGATATTTACCATAACTTACCCAACTACCAAATATATTTATGTCCGATGATCTGATATTTGTACTTCTACTGTATTTTATTCTCTATTCTCTTATACTTTTAAAAAAGTAAAAAGAAAAAAGAAAAACTGGGGTTCAAAAGTCATA
The DNA here is from genome assembly GCF_905237075.1 of Dicentrarchus labrax. Taxonomy (NCBI): domain Eukaryota; kingdom Metazoa; phylum Chordata; class Actinopteri; family Moronidae; genus Dicentrarchus; species Dicentrarchus labrax. Next base: position 14,790,327 of record NW_026136710.1, on the reverse strand, counting down.
CCTGATCTCCGGGGTGGTGATCTCAGCAGCCAGCGAATCCGAACCGTCGTTGCTGGCCAATGGTAACAAACCTAAAACAAACAGATTGTGGATGAAAAAAAGGCAATCCAGGCACTCCAAACAGGACAATATTAAAAAGCATGTATTGTAATGGCCACTGTAGGTCTTCGTCAGGGCTTTAAACAAACAAACAACACATATGTGTCTACACCTATATAGAAGTGCCAGCCAATGAGAGGCAGTCACCTGAACCAAGTAATAAGATAACATTGGAGGTATTTAAGCTTGCCCAAGTAAACTGTGCTTACTGTAGCTTTAAAAAGGCCATGCTCAGCTACCCATATTTAGCCCCTTTTGACAGTCATCAATTTTACCTGCTGTAAGTTGTCCCTCCTGGGCTTGGACACAATGGAGCTCCTCGATAGTCTCCTTCAGAGAGTCTCTCTCCGTCCGCATACGCTACAGAGGGAGTGACAAATGTGTGATGCACTAATACAGAAAAAGTATGACAGGGAGAAATAATGCAACGTCTGGGATGAATATCCCCAATGTGCCTACAGAATGCATCTGTAAATCAATTAGGGACAGCTAACACACTGCAGCATTTCCTGGCCTCTGGTATTATCCAATGTTACTCCTCTCCTTCTTGTACATCTATAAAATATATTGTGGGATATTTCTATGAAAACTGTATATTTATGTGTTTGCAAAGTAAAAGGAATACTGTTGGGACACTGTTTTATAGTGTACCCTATTATATGAATAAAATTTACTTTACGTACATCTTTTTCTTTTTGTAGAGAGTCCACTTTCTCTTTGACTCGTTTGTACTCAAACTCCATCTTGTCTGCCTTTTTAGACTCTTCTGACAGTTTGTTCTGAAGTTCCACCACCTGTGCAGAGAAAGGGCACTTAATGAGAAGACATCATCTCTCCAAATATACTATAAACGTGTGTGAGAGTTACAATTGGGGTACATCACCCTGCCATTTAAATAACAATTATTGCATGTGCACATGGCTGTTGGTTGGGTACCTGTCTCTTGTATGTCTCCAGCTGGCCCTTAGTAGCATTCGCCTTTCGTAGCTCCTCCTCCAAACTGACGTTGGTCTGCATTAATACCGTGTTCTTCTCCTCCATTAGCTTATTCTGGAATATAACAACAGAATTATACGTTTTATTTATGCAGTTTAACTTGGACGAACAAATATTGCCAATTGTTAGACTAACAGGGAGGTCATTAGTAAAAGATATTGATTGGAACAAGATGTTTCTTGCAAACCAATGGACGCTGTGTAAAGTATTGTTAGAAAAAAGGAGAACTCCTCATATTAAATATATTAAGTTGTTGCTGTTGTCTGTTTGTGACTGTCTACCTGTCTCCTGAGAAGTCCCATGTCCTCCAGTTTCTTCTTGTAGTGTTCCACTGTGCCCTCCAGCTTTGATACTTTGTCTGATGAATGCCTGGGAGAGAAAGAGATTCATTTTGTGATGTTACATTCAAAAAGCAAAGGGGGGAGGGGAGTTTTACCAAGGCTCTGTTTGTGTATCAACACACCTGTAACAACAGAAGTCTGAAATAACAGGATAGTGGCTCAACAATACATTATTTGTCTTCTGTCATCTCCTGTTTTTCTGACAAATTTCCACTCCCATTCGGCCTTTGGTGCAAGTCTTCTTACTTTTCAAATAATTTATATCTTTAATTATGCAATGTGCATGTTTTTAGCAACCAATACATCATCCTGATACATTTCATGTCATATAGCCTCTCATGGGTTATAAAAAATGGTTTATCACCTGTTGCATTCTAAAACAATCTTTAAAATAGCATTTAAATAAGCGCATAACAAACATCATCTGTAAGACAATGAATGCTAACATTATAACTTGTGATTCTCTAAGGTGAGATTTTGCAAACAATTAGGCACTTGCTTAGTGTTTAGTTTGCTTTACTCACGTAATCTCTTTTTTTTTTATTAATCTCTGACTTACCTGAGAACATCCATCTCATCCTTGAGCGACTGGGCTTCATCAGCCAGTGATGCAAGCTCTTCATTCTGTGACTTTACATCCAAAAGTTCTTTTTCAAGCTCTTCACAACGGATCCGGTAGTCATCTTTTGCTGCCTCCAGCCTAAGAGAGAATAAGCAACAATAGTAATCTTTCCAATCTTAAGACTTTTGACACCATTATCAGCCAATGCAACTTGGCAACTCGCTTTTCGTATGACAGAATCCCTCTCCTTCGAGCAGCTACACACCTGAAGGTTTCTTCCTGTAGTTGCTCCAGTTGTGTCTGCAGCTGGAGGTGTCTGCGTCCAGCTGGGCTGTTTATATCCTCTATGGAGTCAGACTGGTTAAGTCTCTCCATAAGGACCTGGTTTTCTGCCAGCAAACTGCTTTTCTCCTCCTGCAGGGCAGCGACCTGTGGGAGAGAAGATGGCAAAAGGAGGGACGGATAGAAATGCAAAAAGGAAAAAGGAGCAGAAATGGCAGACAGAGATGGAGGAGGACAGATGGATAAAAGGGAGCGTGGGAGGTGTAAAAAGGGATGGAAAGGATGTTTAGATAGAGAAGACAAGCAGAGAAGAGAAATAAGTTAGCAGGGAATGAAACCGAAAACTTTCAAATTGTATCTCTCAAGCTACTTTAATGTGCATGTAACATTTTCTTCACAGCATTCAGTCCGATAGGTTATTCACAATCACTGCAGCACTGAGTTTGGTAATAAAGCAAGCACACACCAAACACACTTCAACAAGGCAAACCAACAAACTCCAACATAGCACAGAGGGCTACATATGGTTTGATGTTGCCTTCTCAATGTGATAGACAGGGTATCAAACTCCACACAAAGCAAAGCAGAAGCAGTTTTTATGTACCACAATACTAACTATTTACTAGTCTGTTGTACCTCAGTTAATGTAAGTGCTGAACTGACATTAATGTTTTTTTCTTAAGAGAAAATATAAACATGCTTTTTTGGGAAAGTTACCTTTATATGAGCCTAAACTGGCTGATATCCACAAAACTAAATAGCATATGTAAGTGAAAGGGATATTATTTTATTTTCATTATACCTACAGTATCTAGACACTGAATTGTTATAACGCCTGTATAATCTATTTTGCATAATTCATTTTGTGTATTTTATAAGCCAATGTGTTTTTTTTTTTTAATGTTGTCTAACACTCCTGTGTGTAAAATGTATGCCATTTAAACGCCTGTAACACTGTTATGTGGAAGCATTCTAGGAGAACTTGCACCAGTGTGAAAATTCTCTCACTGCAACAAGCCTACATCACATCAAAGACGTGATCAGGACAGCTCAAAAAGAAGGAAATGGAGAGGAACTCAGTTATATTCATTCTTAAAACCAGAATAGGGTTTTCTTAAAAACATACTTAATTCCTATGAATATTGAGTTACAGTAGATGCTGCTGATCGCTTGCTGGCCAGAGTCCTGTTTTTTTTTTTTTATAACAAGATTCTTGGTGTGCTTTTTTTCATTTAAAATGGAAAAACAAAACTAAAATAGTGATATCACATATGAATAAATATTCAGTATGTGTAAATATTTGATATATATATTCAACAGCTCTGCCAAGAAATATCCCCTTCCTGCACCCAAAAGCCAAGCTCTTCCTCTTACTGTCTAATGTTGCTGTGGGAAAGCATGAAACACACCAAGGTAAAAAGGCTGAGAGGGATATTAGTGAAGGGGTGACAACTGACACACCCACACAAAACTGCAGTTGTGCCTGGTGTGCCTCAAGAGGACCACGTGTATACGTGTGCACAAACACTTGTGCACAAACGTGTACACACACATGCACACATAAGTAGGAGAAAGGGACTCTGGATTCCACAGGGGATGCTGGTGCAAGCAGACTGAAAAAAAATCCAGGACTTTTAGACACACCACACACCATGGATGGAAGAGACAGAGAGAAAAGAAAGTTTGGATTTACCCTCTCTTCTAGCTCATTAAACTCTAACCTCAGTCTATCACGCTCCTCTTGGACATGGAGGGCCTTTAAAGCAAGGCATACAGTATTGAAATAGTCAGGAAATAAGAGGACACAACAGGAGAGCAGGCACCGCTTTAAATGACAGCTCCATTTTTCTAGCAAAAACTGTGTCATTAGCAGAAAATAAATGTAAAATATGTATGTCCATTGTGATCAACTGCTATGAAGATAGAAAGAAATAGTGTGTTACTCTCCTTTTGCAAAAGTTCATCACTGTTAAGGTGAAAAAATAAAACAATCTGACAACGAAATAATTATAGGAAAGGTACATCAGTAGTAACAGAATCAGCCGTTTTGATACCATTACAGTGCAATTATGCAGAAAAGGGAGCTGCTTTTAAAGTGTAACCAATAAAATAGCTTTAAAAGTATGAAGTATGACACAATCAGTTATATAGTAAAAGAGTTACAAAATATAGCAGACAAAGTAAGAATAAAACTTCTAATTTGGTGAATGTGGGAATACTATGCGTTTATACAATGTTATTTTTCTCTACACTTTGAATATATTCAGCCTAATTAACTATATGACTAAAACAAGACAAGTGCTCATTTAGCTACAGTATGCCACACATATTTAGTCTTTTAGATGAAAAACCACTGAATTCCATTTACTTTTTTTGATAAATTTCAGTTTCAAATTGCATTACCTCAACACAGTTAACATTGCTCACATTTACAGTTCAAATTTAACAATATATATTTGATTAGAGCAACATTTTCCTAACAATAGTGATATTCGATTTTGATTTGATTTGAAAATTCTGTGATGGAACGCTTACAATTGTAATTTCAGCACCATGAATACACCAAATGGTCCTGTCATAATAACTTTAATCTCAATTATTCACATGCTCCCTTTTTTAGTAGTGAGCTACTGTAATAAATAACTGACCCACAAGACCTACTGGTGGGGTTTATGGTTTTCAGGTTAGGTCATTCAGACATGTGATAAGAGTACCTGCACACTGTGCTACGGTTTACAAAGCCAGTTATCAAACAGCCTAAAACATGGGGGGTCGCAACTACATAAAACCAACCTGCATGTCAAGCTCGCGACACCTCTGGGAGATCTCTTCCTTGGTAGCCAAAGCATCATTGAGCTCCTCTACTGTTTTCTTCAGCTGAGAACACAAAGAAACAGCAAATAAAGACCCTGCAGATTTGATTTGAATTCCACACAATTTGTTGTCCACTTGGATGCGACAAAAGAAACACTAATTTACATTTCATGGGCGTGTGGGATGAAGGGCTATACAATACAGTGTGACATGTTTGTGTTGCAGTTTGTACACAGTAATAATTACACAGGAGCGCAATGCTTCTGCTGAAGCTAGCTCTTCCACAAAAAAGGAGGGTGAGACACGAGGTGGAGGGAGTCTGGTTCATCTTTTACTGTGACTGTTGTGTGTTATGATATTGGTTTTGAGGTTTCAGTGGTAAATACAGATACTGGAGGGTGTCTGTGTGTGATTTCAAAGGGTTTGGCAAGCGAATGTTTAATACTGTACCTTAAAAATCAAGCTAATTTAATACAGGCAAGATACATTTAAACTTAAATACTTCCTGTTAGCATGGAACATATGGAAAGAATGAAGTTTCATGCAGTGAAAATATACCAAATAGCAATCAGCAAAATTCACAGAACATATAGCGTTCTTTCTGAAATCTGAGACCTTGTTGATGGCACTGTTAGTAAACAGAAATGTATTAAAGTCTCCATACCTGTCTGTCTAGATCCACATATGAGTCATTTCCTCCCATAACTGGAGTCTCTTTGCTCATCAGCTACAGACACACACAAAAATAAATTAGTGACTGCAAGAAGCTGTACACAGCATCAACACCTGTTACACCTTGATTCAGTAATGATGATGATAATGGTCTAAATCTGACCCATCGCACAATGCTATCATTATTAATCAATCATCACCAGCAGTTAATCAGAGGTTTAAATAGCATGATAGTTCACCTCTTGGATGGCTGTCATGACAACATGCTGCACGGACTCCTCCATCATCATTATGGTCTGGATGTATTCTAGAGAACACAGACACAGACAACAATATCACCTAATCAATCAGTCAATCCATTTATTTGATCCCAGAAGGGCAACTGGTTATGCAGCAGTTGGGTGCATACATTTAGCAAATATAAAACATAAAACACCATAAATTCATAAATACAACACTAAGACCAACAAAACCTAAACACACAAGTTAAAACATTAATGCAAATAACTACCCTTTCCACTTAGAATTTAAGAAGATGGCAGAGGGTATAAAGGTGTGTTTGAATCCATTTATTTTAGCTAAAGGAATCTGGTGGGTATCAGAAGACAGGAACTGAAACTGTTGTTGTAAGGGGTAGGAACAGCACATCAGACAGGAAGGATTCTGCTCTCTTATATATGTACATTATTAGAACAGTATATTAGATTGTTTGTTGTAAAGATCCTGCAGAGTTCCCTGTGCAGTGTCAGGTATTTTGCTGCACACACTGAGGGTATTTTTGTGCTTGACCTTGAGAGATTGATATCAACAGACAAAAGAGAAAGTGCGCACAGACTTGGGAACCTCACTGAATACCAAATCATCCCGATGCTCATATGCACTGCGTGCATGGATGTTAGTCTGCAAATTGCAGAGGGTAAAGAAATTGTTCGGTCCTGTTCAGTAGTTCTTTTTTGTTTTCCTTTTTTTGTAGCTTGATCACTAGAAGTAGTATCAGCCGATATCCATCACTGGGTCTATTTAAAGCCTTATATTCATAGTGTAGCCTTATTTATTGATCATTATTTATTATTCTTAACAAGATTGTATATATATATATATATTAAGTATTCATTAATTATTAAATTATGAATTGACAACTGTGTATTTACTTACTGTGTATTATTATGTATTTATTGGCACACAACATGTTCAACATGACACAACTTAAACCTCAGCCGGTTGTTGGTTATTGGCAGCAGCTCAGAGCTCCACAGTGTTTCCACAGAATGACAGTTAAAGTGTGGAGGATATATTTCTGTACACCATGTCTTATTTCACCATTTTAATTTAACTTCATTGTCCACCTTATTTTGGTGTTTTACTGTTTACTCACAAAATACTTTGTACACTTGTTTTTTCCCCTCATCTTTACCCTGACACACACACACACACACACACACACACACACACACACACACACACACACACACACACACACACACACACACACACACACACACACACACACACACACACACACACACACACACTGGCGGCCCCGCTTCTTTCTGCTCCTCTTTCCATATACAGGCTGTCTCTGCTCTGTTACTTTGGTCAGCAGTATGTTTTATAGTCACCCAAGACACACCTCAGGTTTTAAATGCTTTCACCCGCAATTCCTTTTTCCCAGCAGATAAGCCGTGCATTAACCAGGAGGCTTTTTAATTACATTGTTTATCAAAAACGCAACAGTTTCTTTACCTGCTCCTTGCTTGTAAAACATCTTCCAGATAACATCTCTCTCTCTGTTCTCTGCAAAATGCTAAAACAAGTCCCTGACTGTTAATATACCAGGCGGCCCACCCAAGTAAATCTATCTGTGTCAAAGACTGAATAACTTTCCTGCAGAATAAAATGAATGCGTCAACTGATCGGAGTTCAAACTAATTAGAGTGGATATCGGCCGATCAATCGGAGCAGCCTTAACACAGAGTAAGGAATATGCACCTTGTTTCTGTTCGCAGTTGACAGCACAGCCCAGTAGAAGTTGTAGCATCCTCCCAAGTTCTGCTGCGTCAGAATGCTCTCCAATAAGGTTAACATCTGGTAATGTGAAGTCGTTAATGTGCTGGCCTAGGATCTAGAAAGGGACAAAATGCAATAATGGAATTATTTCATTATATGAAAACTAGATTATCATGGCCTGTGTTGTGCATAAGGGACTACGGGCGGAGTAGTCACAACTTCGTTCATCGACACAGCTACTTGTGTAATGTTGATGCTGGGAACTGACCAAGTCTTCTTATTTCAAAATGAATAAGGTAAACTCTTACCTCCTGGTTATAGTCGAGGATTCCTTTCAGAATTTTCTTTAGGTTGCTGATCTGTAACGAGAGAACTTAAATGGGTACCTCTAGAATATCAGAAACAGCAATACAACTAACACAGGCTATACTGAAGCAAAGTATTAATGGTCACTCATAAAAAAGTTCAAACACAGATTAGTAATCTATGATTAACCAAAATCAAATAAATATTTTAATAGTAACAGTAGTCTTAGTGGGATCACGTATACGATTCAACATAATTGCAACATACAACATAGTTACCATTTCTGGATAAAGATATTATTCATTTACACTAGGAATGGTGTTCTATGTCATGCAGCTAATGGGGGAAATGGCCTCACAGAACCTTACCATGCATACCTATGAATAAAACAAAGAATAACTGATGCTTACCTTTAACCTCCAGTTGTCCCCAACCTCTGGCTTGATTCTACTAATCCAAGCATCATTGAAATACACTACATCTCTAGAAAATTCAGACAGAGAGGAGAATATGGATTAAACAGTGTGAAGTGTTTCTGAAGTGTCTTTTTGTGAATAAGGCACAAACAAAGTGGGCAGTTTTTGAGGGGGCTACCAAGAAGAGGCATCATCTCAATCTACAGGCTTAGGGAACTGAGAAATAAAGCTGAGTCTACAGTGATGGAGTGACAGCCTGACTGAATGTTCTAATACGTTTACTTAATTATTAGTTATTAATAAATCATTTTGACAACGCATTCTGGTATATTCCAATAACATAGAATTCAGTTTGCACAGGAACGCCACCAATAATGCCAAACAACATCATGCATTTTCAAATGAAAACTTACATTTTCTGTAGTGCTTGGGCCATGACGATGCCACTCGTCAAGTCTTCTACTGTCTTGCATGGAGCATCCACTCCAAATGTCTGGATCTAAATGACAAACAGAAACAAACACATTGAGCGCGGGGTGCCTCATAAAAGTCTACAATTACATCGAGTCGCGAGTTGGTCCACCTACAATAAGATCTGCAGAAGAGAGAATGGGACTTGGTTCAGAGGTGTGAAATACAGCGATATATGGAAAGTGTACTGATGCTTGCTTTTCACTTTCTGATCAGGAGACAGTGAAGGTAAACTACATTTTAAATCAGCATCAGGATGAATACATAAAATCTGTAATTTGATTAGACAGTTTTGTTATGCTAATTCTTGCTTTTTCACCCTCATTTTACTCTTTTCAGATATTTCAGCAAGCAGGGCTTGATGGTATATTACCACAACATATCTTTAAAGGGCAGGTTAACAGTCAGCTCACACTTGCTGCTCCTGCAAACTTCCTCTCAACTTTGCTTGTCATCATTGCTCAGTTTCTCTTACATCACCTTCATCACTTTTTTCAGACTTCACTTGGCATGTCTTAGTTCTCTTTCTGTCCTGCAAATCCCTCTCTAATGCTCTCCCTCTAGGCTAAAAGTCTGCTGCACAGACAGAAGTGAATAGTTTTCAGTCTACATGCCAAAAGTCCACGTGCCAGAGAGGGGCAATTGAGAGCAGGAATGTTGGAATTCTGACAGGAAGAAAATGACGAGGTTGAAATTCAGCCTGCACATCGTTCTGTCGCTCTCACTTTTCACATCGTGGCAGCTCTCAAGCCCTCAGTCGCCAATTTGCCAAGAGCAGAGAGCAACAAATAAGAGATTCAACAGAGTGTCTATAAACCAGGGACCCGGGCTGATGAAGGGTTTATGACGGATCCACAGGAAGTAAATGAACTGAAATTAACTGTCATCGTTTCCAACATAAAACTCATTTGAAATTCTTATGATTGGAAAGATTTTACAGTGAAAAGCAGCTAAAAGTGCTGGGTTGGTAATAATATGCAATTTAACTTGCCATCTAAATCCACTGCTATGACACTACAGGCTGCAGAGTCAATTTTCTTAAAATAAACATGATGCAACAACACCATCTCCGACTACTGAGCTGCTATAATCTGTTCTCAGCAAGTTTAAATTGTGTAAGTTTAAAAGGAAAAGTGGTTGAATAATTTATTTAATTCTTTAGAAGCAATTCCCTAGGTCTTTGATATGGAGCAGCATTTCATTAAGCCTGAAAACTATCTAAGGAGAGCCGTGTATTATTGCTTATATGCAGAGACAGAGATTAGTAAACAAGAAGACATTTGACACTGTACACAGGAAAGGACAAACCTGACATGGCATGAGGGCAACATGACACTCAAAATAACATCCACACTATCGCTTGATAAATCAAAATAACATCCACACTATCGCTTGATAAATCAAAATAACCTTAATGTTTTTAATGTTTAGATGAAGTGTATTTTACATGAACCTCAGATTTCTTTTGTGCCGCAATGACCACCAAATAACCTTAACGGGGTCACTTGGGGTCTAACCTGAAATTTTGTCAAGACTTTCCTTAAGCACACATTGCGTAAAACTGATCCAACAACAAAGTCCTGCTTCCTACATTGCTGCTGCAAACCAGATGATACTCACCTACACATGATGACACCTGATTATTATTCAAATTGCTAATTAGCTTTCAGAGTGCTTTCAGATAGCCAAGCATCAATAAGATAGCATCTCTGTGTATCAGTCGGGCAGTTTGTAGATAAAGCCGACCACTGTGCTAGAACAAATGCAGAAGCAAAACAATACCCCTGATTATATCACACCAACTACCAGAGAGAAGAAACTTGACACGCTTGAATTACCCATAGTGCTCACTCAATTATCGACCAATTCAACTAAACAGTACCAACTTTATTCTACAGCAAGATCAAGATTACACCCTGTCCTGCGATGCTCCGTTATCTTGTATAGTGGGATACATGCTAACTTCCTGTGTTTAGATACTAGTACAACACATTGCTGGCAAATGAGATGGCACTGCATTTTAACACGCATTACAATGGATGGAGTAGCAATTAACGGTTTGTCAAACATGCATTAAATTGCCCTTTTTTTAAATGCTGTATTATAAACATGTTATTAACAGAACTATACAATATACTGGGTGGGATAATTTAACAAGACAAATCACCTTTCTCCTGGAGTGAGAGTAATAGCGCTAAATGTAACTAAAACTAGACAAGCGTCACAGTAGACATGGTTGCCTATACACCTAATGCTCTGAACTTTGTGATGGCTCTCCACCACAGCCACATTTGGTCTGCACCTTTTTACTTTGCAGGAGAGAGGTGCAAGGAAAGAAAATAGGTCCTCTCAAAAAGACACAGACCACCCAAAAATGCCTCGACAGAGACATTTCTCCAAACATGACGATCAGTCCACAGCCATCAACAGACTGTTACGAAGCCTTTCTGAGCCAGAAACGAATCAATGGCCGAATGCAAAATCAATAGTTTCGGCCTCATGAGTTGAGGTATCAGATCAGACACCTCTACCAGGATTATACTTGAGATCTGACACATCCAAATCTGTTGCATTTTGTAGACAGACTTACTTTTATCCCCATATTGGTATATCCATCTACACTGTGTAAGAATCAATAAATAAACACCTTGTGTAAAACTGGATAGCTCGTGAAAGACTTCTGAATCAAGCTTCCTGTTAGGTAAACGCTGTGCTAAGGCTGAAATCAATGTGTCTTTGTGCGAGTGGTGTCCTTATGCTAAACCTCTAAGCTGTTGTTTCTGGATTAAATGTCAATGGCCTGTCATCCACGGTGTAAAAGGATTAATAGGAGCTATCCACACTTTGTTGATTTCAGTTGCAACATCAGAACTCTTCCCAGGTAGGTCCGGGCTAAACCATGTCCCCCTACGTCATCAGGGTCACCTCCAAATCAGCTTATTATGATTATATTAATCACTGAACCTTGAAGCACTGACTGCAGGGTGTAAAGGGGTCAACAAACACTGCACTGCATCTACTGGAGTAACATTTTCTGTTTCCCCTTCATTTCTGAACAAAACAACTTTAACAGTTACCCTGCTGTTCATAACTACTATTTTTTTTTTAATGTAATGTTCAACAATATCCAACTGAACGAGTAATTTTGTGGTTTTAGAACTGCAATATTGCCATTTCTGTCAACATTTCTCAAGCACAATTACTAATTTAGTACTTCTGGCCTTCCTTATATTTAACCATGGTGATGTGACTTCTTGTTGTTTTTAGTTAAATGCTATAATTTCATTTTCTGAATACATGTTTAACATTATACTATGTCACTGGAACCACACAATACTGGTTAAGCAGTACAGATGAATACTGGATGTCCACCACAGAACATCTTGTGCTATTTCTCTGCGCAGTAGCTTAGATCCTGTTAGTTCCCAATCTATGTTTAAAATCAATTAATCTGGAAACAAAGCATCATGTGAACTGAGGAATTTTGGGGTTGAAGTTTAACAAGATTTGCTCATGTTCCACAGTCTTGCCAGATTACAATCAGTATGCTTTGATCACATCATGCATAGCAATCTGGTAAAAGGGGAGATACAAGAGTTCAAGACTGCCTGTATACATTGGGGTTTATAAGTTACACCTGCAGTGAAAAATGAAAATGTCTGACATTGTATGAGACCTTAAAAAGTTTTATACAGTGGACCCTAGGGAGACAGAAAATGCATCACCGAAAGGTGGATTTCCCATGATACCCTCAGCTTTCTGAGTCACATGTACAAGAGCTGATATAATATCTGTAACAACATTTGCAGCACACAAAGCGCAACAAAATATAACATAAACACTAGAAATATGTGATGTAAACTATATTTCAAATCTATTAAAGGTGGGTATGTGTTTTTTTGAAAAAAACACAGACCTTAATCAAAGAAAAGATAACAACCAACAATCATACTCTTGAAAATGCTGGCTCCAGTACATCACGTAAGCATGGACATACACAACTCAGAGAAGGCAGACTGAGCTCAAAAAAGGAAATCCACACCTACGAGTTTATGGAAACTTTTGGAAAGAGAGGCAGTCAAGCTGTGGAAAAAGCATGTGTCACATGACTAGGACTAAAAAAATGGCCTGCAAAGCCTTTGCATGAACTCATAATTAATGTTATCGTTGTGAAGAGGATACGTGGCCCTCTAAACTACCAAATACCTACATTAGGCTGCATCCTACAGTACTTCAGTCAGCTACATAGTTATATATGTAGGCTATTTCTCCTGAAGGAAGATTAGTATACCAATGCCACACATGCCAACCTTGTACAACTTTGACAGTAACGGCGAATGTGCATGTGGTGCACGATGCAAGAGGTTTCAACTGCAAAACAATATGTGCAACAAAAATAACCATGACACAATGCAGCCAATGCATCTAGTTGTCTTACATTGGCTTACATTGCCATGTAAAGCATGAGAGCCATAAAGGTCGGTCATGATTATTTTTAAGTGGTGCTGCAATAGTTTATACGCTACACATCCAGTTATGTTTTTGTTTTATTAAGCAATATTTTACCTCTATATTTTAAAAAGGTATAAAGCTCATATGTAGGAAAATTATTAATTAAATATATTAATACACAAAACTTCACCATGTGTATTGACAACTGAAGTTACAAGCTAGCTCATGCATAGCAGGCACTGTGCTCGATTGAAATCAATTTTCTTGTATACCAAAATTTATATTCTAGACACAAATATGTTTATGTAGTCAAAAACAGGAAAGATTTATAATTGTTGTTAAATGACTACAATGTCATGAGATATAGTGTCATAATTTGCATCTCATTATCTTATTAGATAGAGTGTTTTTGTACAATGGGCAAAAACCATCAGATAACAATTACCTGATTAGTAACTTGTCAATACTTCTCTGTTTTTGTTTTAATCTTTTTTTTGGGGGCTTTATTGCTGAAACACGCATTACCTATGACAGAAATTGCCTACACTCATTGGAAAAGGAACTATGGGGTTTGGAATAAAGAGCAGCAGACCACAGGTCAGACTGACCAGATAGGACCAGCTCACTTTAGCAGGTGATGTGGTTGCCCCAGGAGGAAAGGAAGAGAGCTGGGATAGGTGCCATGCTGGCCATTCATGACAAAAAAAACTACAATTGTTAACACAACTGACTTAGTATTGTGGCTTCTAATAAGTCTGTTAATAACATACTAATAAGTCAATATAATATATTAACTAAAAACAACACACTACTTAGTAGGAGCTTTGTGTTTCTCAGTATCCCTTCAATCAAAACTACTCACCCTTCCTATTACTATTATTATTATTCCTGACCCAAGCAGAAACAGTTGCAGAGATATATTTACTGCTATTTCATAAGGAGGTACAGTCTCACACATTTTAGTAACAACTAGTCACACTCAGTGATGTGACTTCACAGTTAACAGGTATGTGAGGAATGTTTGCCAGCCACATCATTACTAGGAACAAGAAAGGCCATTCTAGGTTGTCATCCATGAGCCAAGCTATGACAACAAAAGGTGGAGGAGACAGATACAGAATGCAGATTGGACGTGAATGCGTGTGAATTGATTTTAGGTTGCTGACTACATTGTTGTTTTTGTTTTCATAGTGAAAATATAAATATTCACATGAAACATATCAGCTCTGAAAGACCTATTTCTCAATTTCACAAAAGGGAATCCACAAATTGATTTCAAGCATGCTTGCATGACATGTAAGGAAGCACATGACGAAGCAGGAGCAGGGTCACTTGCTTGTACTAAGCTCCACTATAACAGCAACAGATGCATGTTTTCACTATACACTACTGGCATAAATGTCAGTAGTGTATAGTAAGTATATGAAAACATGTATCTATACATGCACAGTTTCCATCACATGCCATCTCAACCAGTCCCTTCAAAACTCTGTTTACTCCACATCCAGAGTAATGCTTTGTGATGCAAGCTGAGGCATGATATGTATGTATTCAGTTGTTTCCCTTTCATTGCCTAAAAGTACATTACAGTTAAGATAGTTTGAACTTTAGTCAAACACTAAATGTCTATCAGCTTGGTTATCATATACACATCAGCAGTTGTTTTTTTCCCTCAGACTTCAATCTCTGCTTTGGACTAACTATTGAATCAAAGCACAAACAGTCATACCCACAACATCAGCACATTTAAGATGTACACGTTGATGTCAAGCTAAAAATATATCAGCTGTAGTCACATAGCTGCATTTCAACAACGTAAACATACACCAATCGGTAACATGTGATCCTACAATCTGATGCCTTATTCCTCTCGGCAGCTTAACGTTAGATATCTGTTTCAGGCTTTGACTGGAGCGGGTTAGAGTATCGTTATAACTACAAGCTCGGGAAAGCTAGCTTCCCTGTATGAGACATTTTTTTGATCAGAAAGAGGAATGGGGAAGGGAAAGGGAAAGCGGACATAATGATACACTGGGCAACAATGACAGGAATTCAGACTCAAAGCAGACACCGAGCTGTAACGGTACAACCTCAACCCAGAGGAAAAAGCCACCGTTAAAAAAGCGTTGAACCATAACAAGGCCAGCGTCTGCCGTTTGATCTGATCCCCTTACAACGTTACGACAGAGCGTTAGGAAAGTTGAGCCAGCTAAATACCCGATCGCAGAGATAACGTTAGGACCAAAATTACAGTCTTGGCTGGGTAGCTGGTTTGCTGGCGGCTAACAAGCAACACATCAGCAGCTAAAGCAGCAAACAGCTGGCCTGCATACGTAACCACTGTGAGCCCGTGTCATTTTCCCCTACCCTGCTAACGTTAGCCCAGCTAGCTCATCGAGCTAGCATTAGCCTCGTACGCTAGCTAGCATCGCCGGCGCCGGATAACTGTCTGTCAGCGCAAAAGAAGCATCAAAAACTTCATATTTGATGACCTACCCATGTCAGGAGGCTTTCACAGAGTTCCATTCGATCCAATGTCTCTGATGTACTCATCGTTAGCTAACGTAGACCGACTTTGTGAGGTGAACAGAGCCTGAAGTTAACAGTCGGCTTCATGTACTCCCGAGGTCTCTCGCTCTCTGGGTGTTCCACAATCTGTCGGCCAATAGTCGGGTTCGCTGCCTCACCAGTCCGGCGTCTGCCAGAGGAGGGCTGAGTGGGCGGAGTCTGCAGTGCACATAAAGGAAAACTCCCACTATTAAACAAAACAATCTTGTGGAACATTAATGTCATATAAAACGCGTGGATGAGATTTAGACAAATATGAAGCTGCGCTTTCAAGTGGCATATACAGCTACATTCAAGGGCAGACAAACAAACAAACAGGGCTGGATTGACCTGCTGATTTACCATTTCTGTTTTATAGTGCTTGAACGGTACATATCAACAGACAAATGCATTATTATTGTTAATTTATCAAAATACAAAGTAGGCTAATTGCCACGCAGTCATCTTGGGACATTAAGGGCCACACACCCCAGGAGAAAGAAAAGATGTGGGCAAAAAATAACTTGAAAGTCATCTGTTAGGGAAGTGGTTCCAAACCTATGGTAGCAGGTTAAATTAAAGGGTCATAAGATGATTACCAGCATAGGAAAGCACAAAATATATTTAACATAGACAAAATGACATTCCTGTTGTACATGTTGGATAATTGTACCTCTTCAGGACTGTATTAAAATAAAACACAGTAAAAAAACAATTACTTTGATAAAAGAGGTCACTGCAGACAGACATAGATAACAGGTGACACATATCATATGTGAACACTGCATCATTTTAAAAGACAAACAAAACAACTTATTGAGCGCATTCTTTCGTCAGCCATGTGATAAACACGGGTATGTCGATTTGCCATTTGGAGAGGGCAATTTGCTCCCAAAACAAAACAAACACATTGGCAAGCAACATGGGACTAAATTCATACCTCATGTAGGGGTAATTGCAAAAGTTTAATAAATGAACTCAAAAACAATCCCACCAAAATGGAAGAAGACTATAGTAAGAATAGATGTCTCATCTACACCTTCACTGAACATGTACCCGATTCGTTCCTTTTTTATTTATCTATTCCATTTATCCTTTAAGTTATTCTGTGAATTTGATTATCTTTTTCTGCGTATAGCATAAAGGAACTACTAACCTTAATTTAGTTTTACAGCCTTGTCTTGTATAATGATGAATACATTTTCTTGATTCCTTGATCTTGAGAAAGGCGGAGACAGTCAGTGACATAGGAAACACAACATAAATGACTTGTATATTGTAGGTGTCAGCTTGTATGAGGATCATGGTATCATATAACATATTTACAAAATGTATTTTGAGGTGTTTGATGTCATAAATCACTTGTGTTGTAAATTCAGATGCAGGTTGCACCAAAGCACTGACTCTTCCAGCAGCTGCAGTATTTTCCCACCAGAGTAATACTCTCACCTAACCGGTTCCCAGCTATAGAACATCAAAAATAAAAGACTGGTGATTGCTTAAACATGCCAGAGACAAAGAGGAGGAAAACACTCATTAGTAAGAACAGTGGAAAGGTATGACGCAGGTTTGCATGTGCCACACCTAAAAAAAAAAAACACTCCAAGAGGCAACTGATGGGCTTTTTTTGGTGATCTGAAGCTGTCAATCACACGGAGTGAATTTTACAGTTGACTGTTGATCCACCACATGAGCCTCAACCCTCTTCTACTATTAATGAACACCAAGGCCAATGCTAGCTCAGCAAATAGAGCCCCAACAAAGCAAATGGCCTGGATACAGTTTCAGTTACCACTCTGAAGCCGCCATGTTCAGCCTGGAGGGTCGGGACCCCCCATGGACTCACAGTAACTTTAGGAACAGGAGCAGAAATAACTGTTCTATTTTTACTGATTTAAAAGATATTATCTACTCTTGATGATTGTCTCAATTAATTTATCAATGTTTTTTTCCTCATCTGATAAACAAACAATCAAAATTTGATATTTCCCTTTGGCTGGACTAGTCAACACAAGCCAGGGAAGTGCATCTTTACTGTGCACTAGCATAGAGATCTCACTCATTCATTTTACATCCATCTAGTCCCAGAGAAAACATTAGAGCTCCAAGTAAGTACACACCATTTGCAAAATATAAACAAAATGAACTGCCACATACCACACAACATGTTAACTTCATTTTTAAATATTGATTCTTTTGCTTTTTATTTACTTACAGATTTAAACCAATGTTCCAAAATTTCATTGAAAAATATGAGAAGCTTTGGGATGTTCATAGAGTTGTTCACCCACGGACTCTTGAACCTGATTAAGACTGTAAGATCTGCACAGGACACGTCCAAACCGAGAATTGTCTTTAGAGTGACAAGGTATACTTTGAAATCGTAAGTTAACATTCATAACTTGGGCGAGTCTTTGACACCTTCCTTGTACGATCCTCTTTTATATGTTTAATTTAAATCTGCCAGTTCAGAAGTTATTACTGCAACAAACAGGTGGTCCTGTGCATCACCACTTCACATGAAAGCATGCAGAAAGGTTCAGATTTAATCAATACATGTAAACAGTTGGAGGGATGAAAATCTGTGTTTTTCAAGTCATTAAGAATTATGCATAGTCACAGGTTACTTATATTAAGTGCATCATCACTTTAATTGACCAAGCAGGCTGTGATAGCCACAGTAAAATGGTTCTAACACAGATTTGTCTGACAGTCAACAATCCGAATGCAGACAAGACACTGCCATCAATATGGTACATTCAAGATTACATATATTATACAACTGTCTGCATTATGATGAGATGCACTTTAACCAAATGACTGACTTTTGGCATTGCTGTTATAGAATCGGTCGGTCGTAATGTTAGGCGTCCAGTTAGGGCTGTCTCTCAACGAACTTCAAAGCCATTCTTATGCTGTATTATTGTGTGCCTTGACTTCATTTGACCTCTGAGCCATTGATGGTGAATTATATATATATATATATATATATAAATACGGAGTGAACATTCAGAGTTCAACCTTTTGCTAGCCCCTCTGCAGTGATGAGGTAACATCCCAGGCTTCAAAGTGAACCAGCATTATTGAGCAACTGTCCTTTGAGCATTTATTCAGCCTTTACACGTCAACCTCAGATACTGCCTCTCCCCGAGCCTGATGTGAGTGAGCTGAGGCCTCCTTTTATGAGTGAGCTCCTAGCCATTCAGTCTCTGTGTGACCACCTCTCTGTACATGATAGAGATGTACACAAAGAGAAGCAGGATCACAAAAAAATCGTCCATGAATCCCAGGAGACCGAAGAGTGCCTCGGGGAGGATGTCGAGCGGCGAGGCCAGGTAGGTGAGCGCACCAACTAGGCAGAGGAGAATTCGAATCCTGAACATCCAGAAGAGGCCGCCCACAGAAAACATCTCCCTAAAGGCATGACGAAGCAGGGTGGGCACATCTCGCAGTCTATCCATAAACTGAAAGACCAGAGGAGGGAAGAAATTATGAAAAAGTCTGTTCTAAATATACTTTATAATGCACTGCTCTAGTCAGTACCTCATTTGCATACTTGTATCTTTAACCAACAGTGCTACAGATTCAACACACATCTGGCTGTAGTATACTCACAGATCGTGGCTGGCCTGAGAACCTGCGGTTATAATCGTTAATGTCTCTTAATATGAGGATAGGTTCTGCCTCGCCATCCTGGACCTGCTGAGGAGCGGCATGCTCATGAAATAGTGGGAAGAGCAACGTTACCTGGGCAAGGGGGAAAAAAATCATACATGATACAGACACAATACAAAATGGTATGGTGTCCATCACCCTCATTTTTGGACTGATTCTGACAATAACCTACAGCAAACAATTATTAGCACCAGTCTTAATAGATGAGAATTTAGCAATTATCTCTGTTCTATTCAATCTGATCTGGAAGTAAACAACAGCTACCTTTGGGCGTGGCATGGAAAAATGGTAATTATAAGATTAACTATTCTACATCCAATATTCATTCATTCATTAACATTTAGTCTCACCATTTGTCTGCAGATGGGGCAGTTAATAGCACCCAGCCAGGTGCCATACCTCCAGTAAGCTATAATGCAGGAGCCTATGCAGGAAAAGACAGCACTTTACCACATGAGCACAGCACAAGTTAAAAATAAAATAACTAATAACTCTTTAATTATGCTTTGATTATTTTTGTTCTATATTCTACATTCTGATTACTATGTATCATCTAAAACCAAGCCATGTCAGCAGACAACATACTCAAGATGGGACAATTACCTATTTGCTGGAGAATAAATATGTCTCCAGCAGTGACAAGCATCTCCATTTTTTCTCTCAGTTTGATAACGTAATAGTTTGGTTTTGCTCAGTGCGTTTAACTAGAATCTGTACAACAGTCTTACCGCAGAAAAGGTGTCCACAATTGGTTTCCACAGGCAGAACAGCCTGCTGTAAACACACAGGACAAGACATGTCCGTGTAATACTGCTGCCTGGCCTCCGCCTGAGTATTTTCATCCTGACAGAAAGAAATCAAACACATAAAAGTTTAAGTAATAAATCACCATTTTGAAATTAACACAAATGTATGGAAAATGTAGAAAACTGCACTTTTTTTGTTACTCCTGGTTGTTTGACTTTGCAGCTTACTTCCCAAACTTTATACTATTTTCTAGCCCAAATATGTAAATCTTGCTTCCAAACTAAATACATTTTTATACAATTACATAAAAATAAGTATTATTTTCTTCCTTGTTATATGATACTGATAAGATAGCTTAATAAAACTTTTGGTTCAGAAGTATGGAAGGGTTAATAGCATCCAAATTACAATATGATTCTCAGACTTTAACTGAATCTATAGTTTTTGATACTTTTGGTGGCATTTGAAAACAATTATGTTCTATCGTTTGACATATGTTAGGTAATGTCCATTGTCTATGTTGATGTCAGGTGCAAAGTACGATTTAAGAAAAAACCCACTGGTGCTGAAGGTGCAATGCTTACAACAATAATATGTCTAATTATGAATTCACTCCAAAAAAAAAGAAGAATAATAACAATTGAAACTGATTTTGTTTATTTTTGTATGTTATCTTTGCCAACCATATTTGGCCAGAATGGCTAGAACTTAGAATGTGCCTGCGTACCTGCTCTGTTTGAAGCTGTTGTCGGACAGCTCGAACATGCTCCTGATTCTCCGGATGAATGTTCTGCTCATCTTGTCTGCAAGGTCAAAAGAGAGACATTAGGCATCAAAAGATTCCTGAGCTGAAATATGTGAGTGTATGAGCACACTCCCACAAGTATGCAAACTGACAAATAATGTTTTTTCCAAATTGTTAATGTGGCAACTTATTTGGAAAGCCAATTAAAAAAACACCAAGAAAAGTTTGCTTGGTTTCATCATAATACTAAATCTAAATTACCATTTCTATCACACAGTGCGAGGCAGCAGCCAACAGCAGAAATGGCAAAGAGAGGAGGAGAGGAGATGCAAAACTAAACCTGCCGAACAGGCTACTTTAATTTAAGCATAGAAAGATTTATAATACCAAGCAGTGCCTACAGGCAAACTAACTGTGGAGACAGGTTCTCCAATGTAAGACTGAGCAAGCAGTAAAACTTTAGTGTGCAGTGGATTACATTATATAAGGCAAATTGTACTAGACTGAACCAGTATTGTGTGAATCACCTTTTACTGAAAAGTTACTTCCATTCGAAAAGAGTTTCTCCAAAAGTTAAGAGTAATTCTCCACTTGACACAAATATCCTCCTGAATTTGCTGCCTACCTGCAGAGCAGAGTGAGGAGGCCTGCAAGGAAGGTGATGCTGAGCACCACAACAAACAAGACCTGGTTGCTGACACCCTCAATGAGGGTGTCTTCATCTTGGATCATGTAGTCCAAGTCCCCACATTGATTGTCCTCCATCACCCACACTCATAGCCTACAACACTAGAAAACAAAGAGGCAAAAGAGAGGTTAGAATGTCACTGGATTGTTCTGATCCTTAACTTCTCTACAGAAAGAGTAAGAGACAACTTTCTACATTAGTAAACCACTGAATTATTACTACATTTCTTTCTTATTAGTAGGAATAGAAACATTCATTATTCTATGAACACTGACTGCTATTTCTAGTCCACAAATTATCTAAATATTGGCACTTAGAGTGATAGCTTTAAAATACTTTGTGTATTTTTGGTTTATTCTGATTTTCCACTAACAGAAGTTTGCTCACACCAATGTACCAAAACAATGATGTCAAACAGAAAGCTCATCACTTGGGTACCAGTTTTCCGTGTTGACAATGACAGAATTCAAAATGAACTCATGTAAAACATTAGTATAATAACTTAACTCCATGCAGGAACTAAAGCTAATCTGACTGAAGTGCTACCAGTCCATATCCCCAGTGACAGCCAAGTAATGTAATTTCTAACTTATTCAAATGTATCAGCAGATTTAAGGTATGAAAACGAGTGGCATTTTCAGTATTAAGCTACAAACTTACAATCATTACAGTCACTGGTGACATTAACTGGCAAAAACATTAGTGAGTCTTCAGCCATTGTTGTTATTAGCAACTCTAACAAAGCAGCTAACATGGGTAGACAATTAACATTAGATTACACAAGATTATAGAATACCTAGGACGCCGTTGCTGTTTACTCTCCTCACATTATCAGCCAGCACTGTCTGCCATAAGCTTACAATTAACTCACTGCTCCCAACACTGCTAGCTTAGTTTAGCCTCGGCGTAGAGTAGCCTTGCCAATAACGCAATACCGCTGTAATACATGTATGGACACCGCTGACGTTGACAGGCGACGTTATGTCCTTTCAGTTTCGGAAGCTCCTCCGTCGTAGGACAGTGGCCAGAGTTACTGACCACCGAGAAAACGACAAATCCGAGCTCAACCGAGCCATAATCGCTCGTAGCTAAATCATAAACTTAGCTACCATTTTAACCTGGTTAAACAAGACGGTTTTGGAGTCTGGCCGCTTCGCTTAGCAGTCATAGAAATGGGCACAATGGAGCTAATAAACTACAACATAGCAACTACAGGACATGTTATTTAGTATGACGAATGAGCTCACCTACCAATAATAAGTCCACCTTGTCAGCTCCATTCACTCCCTTGAGTGTCGACACATTTTTCTTTCCAGCAATGGCAGGTTTTAGAGTCAGAAAAAGGCGTCGGGGGCGAGTAGCAGCATCGTTGGTTGCTTATGAACTGCTTTTGCATCAGTTTTACATTTGTTGTGTGCAGCTAGCCGTTTGTTGCTTCTTCTGCTCCTTCCTTCTGCTCCTTCTGCTTCTTCTTCGGATTTGAATGGTGGTTGGCAAACGAGCTTATAGGCGCGTTACCGCCACCTGCTGGACTGGAGCAGTGGATTGGCAGGAAGAATAATAATTATTTACTATATAATATTTATTATTTAGGGGGGGCAATAAAAGTATTTTTGAAATAACTTTGTATTATTCCTGTTGCTCCTAAGTAATTAATTAGAAGATTTCATACTTTCCATGATGCATTTCCAAGCAATGTAATACTATGTTTCCCATCATCCAGTACTGCTATTAATTCCCTTTTTTCTTCATTATATCTTCTGCCGTCCATTGGTACATGTTTGACAGAGTAGGGTTTATTACAGTGTGTGCATAGTCCAGTAGGGAGTGTTTGTGTGTGCTTAATTGTAGTTCTCACTCTGACCAGTAAGTGGCAGTAGTGAACCCTACAACCGCTGTGAATGTCCCCCACGAACAAGAAGAAGTACTAGAGCATCAGTACATACAACATAGCTAAGTTAGCGAAATTAACCAACTTAACTTTACCACAGCACTTTTTTATTGAGGCGAAATGCCTCGTTACGCACAGTTAGTGATGGGCCCGGCGGGCAGCGGTAAGGTAGGTTATCAGTCAATCCGTTATACCTGCTCAAATACTTTGTTATGCTATTCGGCTAAAGCGCTAAGCTAAGGCATGAGGTTGCCTTCCACATAGACCAAGTTCAGGTTACAACCGGTCGTTTATTTGTTTATTGTTTTTCCATTTCAGAGTACCTACTGCTCCACCATGGTCCAGCATTCAGAGTCCATAAACCGCTCAGTTCAGGTTGTCAATCTGGACCCAGCAGCTGAGCACTTTGAATATCCTGTCATGGCAGGTGAATACAGCATGTTTTCAGGTCACTAAAGTGTGTTTACGTCTAGTTACAACAAGTAAATATTGGCCTTACTCAGCCCAGAACGGAAGGGTCATTAAATAAAGACAGTAGAAGGTGACGCGAAGAAGAAATTCAAATAGTTTGTTATTACATGCTTATACAGTGTTTTAGGTCTCATTTGAAAACACTGGAGCATATGGTTTGTGAGATACATAGAGGGATAGATAGATCTTTGAGTTGGTTCACATGCTGTATAACAACACACTGAGGTAGGACACAGCTAGCTGAACAATACAAAACTATGCACCATAAAGTATATAGCAGCACATAAGAGCTATGTAATCACAATTGAGACTTGGTAGTGTGCTTATTCAGTGGTATTTACTGCAGTGTTCGTGTCAGTGTTGATCTGTGGCTAGAGAGGAGAGGGATAAAATATTATTAGTAAGATAAATCACATGCTAATCTTTGTTGTGTGCTGTTTACATTTGGTGTAACTTATGTAATAAATGTCCTCAGACATCCGTGAGCTCATCCAGGTGGATGACGTGATGGAGGACCCTTCTCTCAGATTCGGGCCTAACGGAGGCCTGGTCTTCTGCATGGAGTATTTTGCCAACAACTTTGACTGGCTGGAGGAAAGCCTGGGTCATGTAGAGGATGACTACATACTGTTCGACTGCCCAGGTAAACAGACAGACAGATTTTTACCCACTTCTGTTTGTGCCGGCCATGGTTCAGTAATGTTAACAG
The DNA here is from genome assembly GCF_905237075.1 of Dicentrarchus labrax. Lineage (NCBI taxonomy): Eukaryota > Metazoa > Chordata > Actinopteri > Moronidae > Dicentrarchus > Dicentrarchus labrax. The sequence goes on along the minus strand of NW_026136710.1, from coordinate 14,765,436 downwards.
TTGAATGGAGATGATTTGATGGGTAGTGAGATGGGAGGACATATGTTAGGTTAGCACACATTGTCAGGACTAGAGGAAAAAGGATATAAAAATAAAAAGGTCACTCGTGTCAGTGGGTAAGACAGCTTGATTAACGGCAGAACATTTAACAAATTTAAGAAAGATAACAAGTGGACAAGAGATACTAAGACTGCATTTGCCATTGTTCTCATTACAGCATTGTCATTATGAATTACTGTTTCAGTTGTATTTGCATCAGCATTATAGATACAGCATAATCCAAGTTTTGGAGCTATGTTTACATGTGGCTTGTTTTTGCAGGTCAGATTGAACTTTACACACACCTCCCTGTAATGAGACAGCTGGTGGAGCAGCTCCAGCAGTGGGAGTTTCGGGTGTGTGGGGTCTTTTTGGTAGACTCCCAGTTCATGGTGGAGTCTTTTAAGGTAACTGATGGGCCCTCCAGTATCAGCATCTGGTTCTTTGATTCCCATTTGTGCCTGAACACGCCTCGTTTCTGCTATTACAATACTTCATGTAGTAATGAAAGCAAGCACAAAGTCTCAGATTTTCCCTCCTCCTCTAACTACAGTTCATCTCAGGAGTCATGGCTGCCCTGAGTGCCATGGTGTCATTAGAGATTCCTCAAGTAAACATCATGACAAAAATGGACCTGCTTAGTCCCAAAGCCAAGAAGGAAATTGAAAAGTAAGTTTCATACCGGTAGAGTACCACAGTGTTATGTTTGTTCAAACCTGCAGCAATAATGTTGGTACTGAGACACAAGTAAAGGAAAGGTCATAGTGAACCATTAGTAAATATAGTTAAATTCCAGAGTGACTGAATTGTCTTTCAAATTTGAATTAGTGTTTGAAGCAGTGTTTTTCAAAACCTGAACCCAGTAAAAGAGGCAGTTCTCTATTATCTTAATGCAGATTAAACAGGTTTTATCTATCTGGAAGCAGCATTCCTGATGTTTTGTCTTTAACACCAGATACCTGGACCCAGATATGTACTCAATGATGGAAGATAACTCCAATACAATCAGCAGTACAAAGTTCAAGAACCTGACTAAAGCCATCTGTGGTCTGGTAAGTAAAGCCCTTAATTTGATACTGCATTTCATTTTGGATTCAAATTTAGATTTTTTTCTTTTTGTGAAACGGTCTCTACGGTGTCTGTGTCCAGATTGACGACTACAGTATGGTGAGATTCCTGCCTTTTGACTGCACAGATGAGGAAGGTATCAACATAGTACTGCAACACATTGACTTCTCAATACAGTATGGAGAGGACCTGGAATTCAAGGAGCCAAAGGTGAAGAAACAAACAACAATAACACAATAAAATAATAATTGACAATGCGTTATTATAATAATATTATAATATTATGAATTTGTTGTTATTCCCATACTTTTATTTTCTACAGGAGGATGAGGAAGAGCCTTCTAACCTAAATTATGACGAGATATTTCAAGACAAGGTGGACAGCTAGCTGAGGAGTAATGTGACTTCTGGACAAAAAGAGACTTGTCCGTGTTAAAAAAAACAAACAAACAAGAAGAATCAAGACTCACCATATCAAGCCCAGGTGGAGGATGGCGTGTGACTGCAAAGGCACTGAGAAAGGCACATGGGAAAAATACTGACTCTGAAGATCATAAACATATCATGTGTTCAGGAGTTTTCTTTTTCTGTGCCATTTAGATCATGTGTAACTTTAACTCATTCATGTTGTATTATTTCAGGACAATGTTGAAGTTTAAAGAGTTATAAAATACGTGTATTAAACCTATATTTTTAAATAAAATATTGCAGAAAATATAAAACAAGACTGCCTGTGTGACTGAAACCGGTGTGTTAGCGCCTCCACGTGGCAGCTACGCCACATAGCATGTAGCCACTTCCTGTAAAGCTGAAGGGTGGGACAGGCGGAAGAAGAGTCCTGAGGTGCTACTATTTCTCTCTCGCTGAGCAGTTGGACTGATATTCATCGCTCAACATGCCGGTGAGTAAATCCTACACGATTATTGACCAGCAGAAACCTCTAGTGTGCAGTTCAGAGCTAAAAAAAACCAAAAAAACCTGCACAGCTGGGTGACACAAGGGCCTCCGAGCTGACGTTAGCATAGCCGGCTAGCTATGTTAGCATTTGCTCGCAGTTTGGTGATGCTGGACACGACAAAAAAAAAAAAAAACTCAAATGCGCCGTCATTTTCTGTACTTTTCTCCAACTTCTTAGTTTAGTATCTATAAAATATATAGCTTGGTGTCGTGGTAGCATGGCCGTTGCGACAGAGTTGACGGTAGCAGAGATGCCACTGATGCTATTTGACACAACGTTAGCTAGTGAACTAACGCTATACTGTATGTGACAGCACCTTTTCCTCTCTTTTGAAGGCGTATCACTCGAGCCTGATGATCCCCGAAACCAGGCTGGTGGGGAACATGGCTTTGCTTCCCCTCAAAACGCAGTTCAAAGGACCAGCCAGAGGAGACGGTAAGGCTGTAGGGTCGTTTTAACTAACACACAAAGTGGGAGCCGACCGCGCTTTATCACATACACGAGGAAACACATGTGTTATGTTTAGTTTTTAATGGCTTATAGACGATGCTTATACTTGAGTCAGTGTCGTGCAGGGTTCGTGCCGTGTTATGATACGGTGCTCATTTCCTGATACATGTATCAACTTCACTTCCATATATGGCCTGAAGAGTTCATCCTTAAGTTCAACTTCTTCATTAATGTCCCTTGACACTGCGTTTCCAGCTTCCATTGTCTGTAAAGTTTGGAAAAGAGTGTCCCTCGTCTTAATATGGAATAATTCACAGAACAAAAGATCTCACCATTGCAAAATAAGCTGAGCACATAATAAAAATAGATATGTGGTTACCAAAACAGGAAATGACTCTCAGCATTGATACATATGCAACCCTCCTGTAAATATACATTATTAAATCCATCATATGTATTTATTGATACCTTTTTTTTTTTTTCATTTCAGGCATCGAGTCAGACATCATTGATGAGGCTATCTACTACTTCAAGGCCAACGTGTTTTTTAAGAACTATGAAATCAAGGTATCAAATGAAATGTCACTTGTGTTGGCAGCTATAAGCAGTACTGTCACAAGTGTGCTTGTTCCTGTATGTGTTTTCTCTTCCCCATCTCTCTCTCTCTCTTTCTTTCTCTCTTTCTCTCTCTCGAAGCAGCTGTGCATTTTTCTTCCACATGCCCCAGCTTGCTTCTTCCTGTTCCCCTTAGCGATGCATACTTGCTCAGTACAACCTTTTACTGTTCAGACCTGGCTTAAAATGTACTTAATAATAGTAATAGTTACACTATAAAAAAACACACACTTTTACATTATTATTATTATTATTATTATTATATATTATATGTAATGTGTGTGTGTGCGTGTTGTTTCTTTCAGAATGAGGCGGACAGGACGCTGATCTATGTCACACTGTACATTTCTGAATGCCTAAAGAGGCTACAGAAGGTAAATTGCACATTTCTTAATGTACAAGTTACACTGGCTTCATGCAAACCTTAATATGTGTTGCAACAATTAAAAGTATTATGTTAAAGTGGGGCTTCTAAACCAACGGCTGAAGAACCACAAGGGTTTACTAGTTTGTTTGTAGGGAGTCATTAAATGATGAGTAGAATGTGAATTAGCTGCTTGAATGCCTATTCAAATGGGTGCTAGTAAAAAGGTGGTCTATCCCTTTGCATTGCAATATGTGTGTGCTCTTTACAGTGCAGCTCCAGGAGCCAGGGAGAGAAAGAGATGTACACTCTGGGCATCACTAACTTTCCCATCCCGGGAGAACCTGGCTTCCCTCTCAACGCTATGTATCTTAAACCTGCAAACAAGCAGGAGGAAGGTAAGAAGCAGCACTATAAATGAGGTATAATTCTAATGATTGTTTGCAGAGTTAAATGCGCCAGTTTCGCTTAACCCTCATCATATTTCATCTAATTCCCAGCATGAAGTAATAGCAAGCCAAAAATAGCATTGCTGAGCAGAGCCCCATCAGCTTTACAGATGTGAGGCTGGAAGTGCTGTTTCATGCTTGCGTGGTGTCCCCTTAGTGCTTACACAGTATCAGCACTGTGGTTGATGAAACTGGGTGGAAGAGGACCTGGATATTTAAAGGGGAACTTTGGCAGAAACCGTTTAAATTTAAGTTTGACCTGTTTTCCAGAGCTTCACTGAAAGCCGAGAGTGATCACGAGACACTAATCCGTGGGAAGTTTTCTCACTAAGGCTACTGTGACAGTACTTGTAAACTTTGAATTTAAACAGTTTCTGCACAATGTATGAGTTGAAAAGGCATGTTGTTGTCACGTAAGGGCCCTGATCATGTTGCACAGACATTTTAATTGCATTTTGTGTCTGTTAAGAGCAGCAAAAGGCACTCTTTAGGATATGCCCCCAAGAAGTGTATTATAACTAACTGGGAGCTCTGGCCATTAGCTGCAGGAACTCCAGTTTGCCAGCACCGGTTTTGGTCGTTGTTTTTCCTATCGACAGTACTCGGTGACATCTAGCGATCAAGACTCGGGTAAAAATCTGCCAAAGTTCCCCTTTAAGCTCAATTTTACTGAAATAACACAATGTTCATGTTGACTATGCAGTGAATCATAATTGTCACAACTGTCTTTTCCCTTCTGAATATTAACACTAGCTTCAATTTCCTGTAAAGATAGAGAAATATTGACGTGCAGGGTCAATAATACTGTTTCTACAACCTTTTCCAGAGACTATGAGGGCGTACCTCCAGCAGATCCGCCAGGAGACAGGCTTGAGGCTATGTGACCGCGTGTTTGACCCCCAGACAGACAAACCCAGCAAGGTGAGTAAGACGTCTCCAAAATAACACCACTACAGCTTTTTTATGCACACAGCACTTGCACCAGGTAATTAGCATTTCTGATAAGTTATGAACTGGTTTCAAAACATGACAACCAATGTCATATTGGCTCTGACCTGTAGTTCATGTGTTTTGAAGTGAAATTATCAGGGCTAATGTTACCTTTATTCAGAATATAATCACAAAGTAGACTACACCCAGGACAGTGTAAATTGTAACATGGTTGTTACTCGAGAAGAGGACATCGAAAATTGAGCTATAGCTGATGTTTTGACAATGGTTTGTATCCATATTTCAGCACTGAAACGATTAGTATCCTGTTGTCTGGTGACAAATGGATTGTGTGCTGCCCATTTGTAATCTTGCCAGGTAGTTTGTTTTCTAGAAGCTTTAGACACTTTTCTTAACAGTTTTTTGTTTTTTTTTTCCTTTCAGTGGTGGGTGTGCTTTGTCAAGAAGCAGTTCATGAACAAAAGTCTGTCAGCCCCTGGACAGTGAACAACTCAGGACCCACAGTTGCTGTAAGATGGGTGGATGGATTTTTCTTTGGGCGGGGTGTGCTTTTGTGTTGTTAAAATGATTTTATACTCTTTCAGTTTAAGGACATGTCTTCTCTTGTCTGGGTGTTGACCATATTGAGCTGGTGCTTAATTCAATAAAGCAGTAATGGGGATTGGAAAATGTGGTAATGTTTTGTTCTCATTCCTTAAAAAGAAAACATGCATGATCATTGACTCTTGATTAACAGTGACTCTGAATTGAATTTAAAAGTCAGATGTATGTTAATCTGTTAATAAATATGAGGTCTACATTGTATAACGGAGGGGTAGAAACATTTCACCAATCAGTCAACAACGTCCACAATGAGGTTTATTTCTTGTTTTCACAATATAACGTTCACTGACTTAAAAAGTGGGTGCATCTGTATACCTATTATTCATCAAATTATGTCCTTACTAAGCATAAAAAACACTATTGTTTAGTTTGATTACGTCACTTGATCAGCAGATCATTTTGTGGGTGGTATAGACTTTTATCACAGCAGATATTTTGACATACCATAATAGGAAAATCACAGGTGTTACTGACAACATTAACAAGTGAGTAAGCTGTGACAGTGAGCCAGAAGCAGCTAAATAGACGCCTGTGCTTTTCCTATTATCACATCAATGTCGTCTGTGAAAAAGGCCTATCTGAGGCACTACTGTACAATATCGACACATCATCAGGTGAATGCATTCTCTCTGTACATGTGTAGTGTTCAAAAGTGTCTTTCAAAGCAAGGACAAATAATTTATATTTACATAGGTAAAAAAAAATGTTGCATGTTCATTACAAATATATTTATCACTGTATTGTCTTTGGTTTTGTAAATCTGGATTCAAAACAAGCCTTCGGATGCAGTCCTTATTGAAGATAGGTTTCCTTTGCTGGTAGTCAATTGTTAAGGCAGTGCTGGGTGACAAATGTTCCCCCTCAGGGAGAGAAGGAACACTTTCTCTGCAGAACACTTGGGAAAGGGAAGCCAGTATCTATATTCCCCATCTCTTTCATGACTGCAAATACTCCGAAATTGCATAATTGATCAAATAACTGTAGACGTGATGGCTCAGTGTGGCAGGTTGAAAATAAAAATATAAACCTCCATAAAAGACAATAAGCATCTTAAAATAATCTCACTCTAAATAAATAAGTAAACTAGATTTTGAAAATGGGGCATTTATCAGAGGGGATCATGTCTCCTACAATCTGATGACTATGTACATAACAAAGAAAGTAGTATACTTCAAGCATCAGCATTTCACTCAGAAGAAGATGACCAGAAATATCTGTCCATAGTTCATCACTTGCAAATCTTGTGCAACTGATGGTGGAAATTCAAAAGTAAAATGGAACTTTTTGGCAGAATGAATGCCACTGGAATTCAGCAATATTCAGAAATAACAACTCTCAAACTGAAAGACACAAATTAGTAGAGAAATATGGGTTTATACATCTTTTTTTCTGTGAGTCTCCTTCTTTGGGTGGCTAGTTGATGTTGATAAAGTTGTGCCCCATGGTCATCTAGCTCACTTCTGAGTAACCAGTTGCCAAATCCCCTCTGCATTTCCAACCTGAAACAAAATAAACATCTCAGTTTGGTTATCAATATTAGTGAATGTTGTAAAAACCCGCAGCACAATACCTAAATGGTTCTACCAGGAAGACCTCAGCTAGATGAGCAGCAACAATAACTTCCCAGGTCCAAAATCATCACTACTGAAACTGAACTAAACTGAAAATATGTCCTGGCCTACAAATCTTGTTTTCCACATTTAAGAAAATGTGTTTGTTTGGTACAAACCCCCAAAACTTCACACGATCATTACGTTTTTCCAGAGAAAATTAAATTTGTGATGATCATTTCCAATTGTGAATCAAATCACACTATCTGTCACAATAATAGCAATATGATGTTTTTACCATACAGAGCAGCCCTAATCCTTACAGGTGGTTGTACTTACTGTGTCGATGACTGCCTTGAGGACTTAGTCGAAAGCCATTTCTTGACTCCTCCGCACACAGCGTGCCACCTTTTTCTTAAAAACTCCTGTAGGATCCTCCCGCCACTCTTTCTGCAGGATATTACATATGAAAAAAAATCTATAACCATCTCGTTAGTGCAAACCTTACTTCCTCTTGGGATTTCTACTTTTTGACGACACATTTTGCATCAGCTGACCGATGGATGTATATTTTTGAACTATTGCCTTTTTCTGTCTCTAAGTGGCATCTCTGAATAAAAAAATAAGCCCTTTTGACCCAACCAAGACTTGGCAGGCTGTGATCTGCCCCCTCTCCCAGGGACCCACGTCACTCAGCTCACTTATTTGGATTTCCATTAGAAAAACAAGACAAAAAAAAACTAAACTGTGGTGACTTTCAGTCATTTCAGGTTTTTTGTACCTTTAGATATTGCATCCTTCTCCACATGTATACATACAGTATATACACAGATTAGGAATAAAAAAAGTGTCCTATTGTCTCTCATGGCTTGCAAAGAAACACTCATCACTGATGATAAAGCGTCTGAAAACTAACCCCAACTTGAGAGTGTGCTTATGTGAGACTGTGGGCACTTACAGCTGCATCCACATTGGCAGGTGAGTCTCCATTGGGGTCCGCCAACATGGAGATAACACTGATCATGATGGTCTCTACTGTATGGATAGGCAGCCAGCGTTCCTCAGGCTTCTCATAGCCATACTTGTCCTCGCCAGGTTCGTGCAGGATGGATATGCAGACATCGCCATTTTTTGCCACTGGCAGCAAACAAGAATAAGCAGGCATTACTGACACGTTTGTACTGAAGCAGAGGATCGGGTACTATACTAAAGCTCTGCACTTGTTGAAAAAGTAAAACCTAATACATTTAATCCTGAAGCCAGTTAAGAGACTCAGTAGATCTGGTCAGGGGACTTTTACCAATAGCACTGTATCTGCAAACTATTATACTTACAGAAACATAATTCCATATATATATATGATTGAAGACACTTCAACAGGATTAACAGGATCTTATTGAATGCATTTTAAAATAATGTTTACCTTTTTTGGAATGGAAAACATGTTTTCAGAACTTGACAGCAGTATTGACAGGCTAGTATCCTAACATTTGCTTTTGAAAAATATACTGACTTTGAATACTTCTTTGATACAGATTAATTAGAGACACGGATAACAGTGGCCTGGAGTTAGTTCTTACCATTTGGATGCCAGATTTCTGTGATGAACTTCATCTTGGGAGGCCTCAAAGGATAGTTACGGGGGAAGGTTAGGGTGGCTTTGAAGAAACCTCCTTCACTACGAGCGACAAAGACGGTGGTGTTACAATACACTAGGGATTGTGAGAGAACATGCAGCTCAATCCAGTTCACTAGTAAACTCACAATAATGTGTCTTGAGGTCCAATGACGACCACTTCCCACTGATAGATGTCATCATCATCTACAAGACCCGCAGAAAACCCCTCCACTGGGTTCTTGTTGAGCTCTGAAATGTCAAACAAATAGACATAACAGCTAGGACAACAATGCTGAACAAAAAAAGGTTAAGAATTTACAGGACTGTTACGTACACAAGTATATGAAAACATAGGTGTATACTCATATTGACAGTGACATGCAACGTAGATGTTAAATTCTTTTGCATTTTAAACTATATAAATATAATAAACCTTACAAAAACGGGTTTGGGGAGTAAATACATACAATTAGTTGTTGTTTGTGGTGATTTTGAACTGCCTTCAGTAGCTATTGAGCAACCGCTACTCTTAGTCATATTCTCAGTCAACAGCTGTCTGGTAACAGGTTACGCTATCTATAACGTTATAACGTTACACGTGCATTTCAACTTTGTTTTCACGAGCTGTATCTGTACATAAAAACGTAGGCTAGCCAAATAAAACAGCGGCTAAATGAAACGCTAGCTGTTCCCTTCCTGTGATAGTTTAATGGACAGTAGAACAGGCTGTAGTAGCAACAGTTAGCCAACTTACCTGCTAATTGTTTACGTAGTAACAACGAGGACTGTTCCGTCATTTTACAGCTACCGGTGGACTATTTCTTCTTAACTGTTACTGAAATTAATTAACGCCAACTAAATGTCAAACTGTCAACGTGGCTAAATTAAACATCGGGCAAAGAAAGTAAAGCACACCGTCCACGTTTTCTTCTCTGTCTGTCTGACAACACCAATAACACGAGTCAAAAAAGAAAAGAGAAAGAGATTTCGTGGGTTTTTTGACCATCAGTAGAACCTTTCAGGCAACCCTTTCTCCCAGACTGTGTACTGTACCCCTGTGTAAGGTCCACTTATTAAATTATAGTTAAGCTCAGAGTTAGGGCCATGAGTGGGATATAGGGTTCATTTTAGAAAAATACTCGGAATTTATTGCGCACACAAACGAGGAAATGTTGCCTGTGAGGCTGAGTCTAGGGCATATTACTTACAACAAAACTTTTCTTCTTCGTGTAGATTTGCAGTAGGCTGTTCCCCCATTGGTGCATTACCGCCTCCATTGACACAATACGTTCCCTGTTTACACGGTTATACCTCACATCCAGAAATACAGACCTGTACAGCAAATACAGTAAGTGTCCAAAAGCATGTATACATTAGTTTGGATCTGGGACTGTTTCATTGTTTGGGCTATTGGGAGAGTTTAATGTTACGAAGCGAGGTCCTTAAAGAAATGGTTTTCCCACTTTGGTCTAGAGAGGAACAATTTGACAGGACCACAGCGACTATTGTGGACACTGAGTTGGTGTCCTATGTATTTTTAATGGGTTTTGGCATCAGTAATGGATTTTTCATTCCACAATTTAAAAAAAAACAAAAACATCCACAGTATTTTACAGGTTCTTTTAGACTGTAGCTATATTTAAATGTGACTACTTTAACGCCAATTAAACTATAACTTCAATAAAAATCATTTAGTATTACCCCATCGTAGTTATATGCCAGTCTCCAAAAAAACTCCATAAAACAGTGACCCAGTCTTAATTGTCTTTATTACCTCATCCTGTACCAATAAAATGTGTCCCTTTCTGAAATATTGGCATACCATACTCTCCTTCTACCACTCCCTCTGCCATCCCCTTGTTGCCTTTCAAGGCAGCTTTCAAATCCTCCTCATCTCACTCACTTCTTTACTTGCTACATCCACAACCACATAGCTTTCCATGCCTACTTGTGCTTGAATGTCTAAAAATACCAAAGCACTCCCTTACATCCACTCAATGCAGTGCCACTCAGAGCTCTAAAACATTTTCAGGCTTGACCAAAGATCATCCCCCTACTGGTGCTGTCAGTGCATCGACTGAAGAAAACCCCTGCTGTGGTGTTACTCTTTTGAAAACTGCCGATCCTTCTGGGAGCAGCCATTCCTTGAAAATCTACAGGTGCAATATCCAGTTCTCCTCTCATCACATGATCATCACCTCATCAACATTTGGCTTTCCACAATCCTCCTCCCCCACCTTCAGTAGCATACTAATAGATTTAGGATTTGGTAACAGCCATGTTGTAATACAAGGTAAGGTCAAAAAGCTGTCTTTGTGTTTACTTCTTGTTTCTCTGGGTCAGGGGTAGGCAACCTGTGCAGCTTTTTAGCCCCTCTCCAGTGGCTCCCAGTGGCTTTGAAAAAAATATATGAAATAATTATGTTGTTTTTTTTGTTTGTTTTTTTTAGATTTTCATCATTGTTGCAGGCCTAAAGTGATTCTTACATTACATCTCTCTCTATATATATATTTCCTCAATAGTGGTGGCTACTAGTGTTAAGTTTCCCAAGCTAGTCTAGCTATGAATTCCAAATCCCAACAAAAGACAGATTTTTTTGCTTTCCCCACCAACGTGAAACATGCTCTGCCTTGCCTTTCTGACCACTGAGTCAGTATGCAGCGGCCAGGTCAGGACCCGTTGATATTAAGGTCGGTCTAGTTCATTCCCTGCTTCTTCTCTATCAGCTCCTTAGTCTTGCTGATGTTCAGGAGTAGGTTGATGTCATGATTTAACACACACTGGTAGAGAACTCAAACCATATAGTAACTCTGAACCAACCTTGCTTAATGCTTCTCCAGCTTGTAAACATCTACTACCTTCTGTTAAACTGGCCTGTATGAACCTGGGAATGTGACATGCTTTCATGGTTTTAAAATGGAAAAATTGCATGTTTTCCCTTGACATTTAACACTACATCATCTAGTCTCTAAAGCATCCCATGCTAAGGTGATTCATTATGTAAATGATTTTCCGTCTGCATCGTATTGACCCATGCAGTTTGTCCAGCAAAAATGTTTGGACCAGAAATTTTCTAATTTCCCTCACTTCACTAATATTTATCAACTCTGACTTGCATGAAAATATATGTTGGTTTTCTCTATGTTAGCCTACATGTGCTAAACATTTCCCCATCTTCTAACACTTGTTTTCTAATACCCTTCTTTGAACCAACCATGCATTCACCACTGATGTTTCACACCCTCCAACACTCTTATTTAACAGATTTAATTATAGTTTTCAGGCCACTGCTCTTAACCTCTTGTACTCTACCATTATTTATTCTACTTGATATTTTCTCACAGCTCTCTTGGCTTTATTCATTTTAACATCTGCATTAACATAAGTTTAATTCCTCCAAAACACAGTGCACAAACTGTAAGCGTGTTTATCTTCATTTCATTTCTTGTCCATTAGCAGCTAAATGTATAGCATAAACTCACTATGTTATTGACTCGAACTCATTTGCATCCTGACAGACATAATCACATATGTCTTTAGATCTCCCCTGACAAGCTCTGACTCCTCCAGGAACTTCTGCTTCAATAAGCACTCCAGTCACCTCAGGTCTTTTACTGACTTGTTTGTTTTTTGCTCACAGGCACCCATCATAAATGCAGAGAAAAGACAGTTTTTTAATCAAATATGTATCAGATGGAGTTTCTGCTTGACTTGGTTTTGAGGGTGGTATTTTCCTGCACACTCACAGATCCTGCTGTCATCCTCACTTCTTTTTGAAAAAAAGCTTTTTGCATATTATCCTTGCCACATCTCCCACATCATCTTGAATCCCTGAAGACTACAGAAACCTCCAACATTTGAAAGTGTACAAGGGTGTATAAATTCTTCTATTTGATTCAAGTCATGAAGAATAACATTAATTCAGGCAGAATACTGAAGCCACATTTTCAGTAGCCGATTGGCATCAGCTGTTTTATTCATGCTTCACAATCATTGGCTCATTCTCCAGTTGGTTGGTTTATAGCTGATTAGTATTGCCTAGTCATATTCATGCAGGTGTACAGCATGGACCTCAAAATTGTTTCTCTGCTCTTTGCAGATGATGTTCTGGTGGCCCTTCAGCATGCACTGACTGTATGACAGTCAGCAGCCATGGTTCTCTGCCAGAAAATGGTTGACTGTTCCCTCGATTGATGGTAAAATGGAACTTGAAATCAACAGGCGGATTGATTCAGTGTCAGCAGCAGCAATGCAGGCATTGCATAGGACAGTTGTGGTGAATAGGAAATTGAGCTGGAAGGCAAAGTTTTTGATTTACCAGTCAATCTATGATTTAACTCTCACCTATGGTCTTAAACTTTGTGTAGTAACCAAGAGAATTAAACTGTGGATACAAGAGGTACATACAAAAGCTAATATTAGTTTCCTGTGGTCACCCTTAGAGATAAGGTAAGGGATAGGGTAGAGGAGCACAGACATCCAGAGGGAGTTTGGAGTAGAGCAGCTGCTCCTTCCTGTGCAAGTAGAAGTGGTTTGGGGATCTGATCAGGACGCCTCCTGGGCCCCTTCCTTTGGAAGGTTTTCTGGGCATGTCCAACATCTCCTATAGGAGACCCTGGACTAGGCCCAGAACACCCTGGAGAGGTTATATATCTCATCTGGCGTAAAAAGGCCTTGGGATCCCCCAGGATGTGTTGGAATAATTTGCTGCGGGAAGGGACTGCCTTATAGCTTTCCACCATTGCGACATGGCCCTAGGTAAGCAGCAGATGGATGGATGGATGGACCTTTGAATGTTAACAATAACACTGGCAAAAAAACTAAATCTACTTACTGTATGCTCATCTCATTTGCATAAGGTAATGATGCTATTAAAAATACTGTATCATTAGGCAGTAATATAAAATATACTGCTGTTGAAAATGCTCCATGCATTGCCCTCTGTGCATATTATCAAAGAGTGCACTCAGTTCAGAGGGGGGAAAGATACAGAACCCTGGTCAGTGGCTAATAGCAGGTAATTTGTTGCATTGATTAGAGCTGTCTCATTGCTGTTCTGAGGTCGAAACCACATTTGAGTATGCTGTTGATACTCTTTAAACTAACAAAGGGAATGAGTTACTGACTTACACCTCTTTACTTGATAATTTACTATGAAATTGAAGATTACACATCTTTAAAATTGCCTTGGAAAGCGCCCACTACCTGTGATTGAATTGTACCTGTAGAAGCCTGAAACCTGGAAGTCAATTGTATTTTCACTAAAATGTCATAAAGGTCTGATGAGAAAAAAGATCAAGAGGCAGTTTGTGACTGTCTCTGAGAAATGAATTTGATAATTTATGTTTGTTTCTGCCTGGTTGAAGAGCTAGGGATGACCTAACAATGAAGGCCATTTACTACTAGTTTAGAAACACAGCTGATTTTCCAACATTTTGGTCAGGCGTGTATAACCTGATGTTTCACACAGTCCTCAATGCTTTGGGATTTGACATCTCACCCAATCAACTTAATGCTTTTGTGGTCCCAGAACTTTATTGTCCGCTTTCACCCCAAAAAAGGTCAAAAAAGCTCTAAACATAACCTTTAACAAGATTGTCTGATGCTCACGGAGTGTTTGGCTCCCTGAACTCAGCAGGTAACACTGTATCTTTGAATGTTGAAAGGGATTTAAGGCAAACAAAAGTTTGAGCCATAGGCACTGCTGTTCATAGAAAATAGTCCAGGTGACCTGGCACTTGCTGACTCAAGTGTTACTCAACATGTGAATCTGAACCTGTGAACGTTGTCTAAACTTTTTCATGCCTACAGTAATCAAAAGAGATACTGTTGGTGTCACTGTAGTCACTACAAACTGTCTTATTTAAAGCTAATATTGTTGTTTTGATGTGCAGTGGAGTCTGGATGTTGAAAGATGCTTTTGTTTCAATACTATAATGTTTGGAGACATAACCTGTAATTCCTTTGGTTAAAATCTCCATCTTTGTAAATTTGCTATTGTAAGTAAGTCTAAATTGTATTAATTCATTGATGAATCAGCAGAAGAACCATTCATAGCGGTGGACAGGGGCATGAAAGAAATGTACTTTATTCATGAAACTGCAAAACAGCATGGCGAGAGGAAGTCACTGTCATGGTGCTAAAGCAATTAGTGGAAAGGTTGTTACTTCTATTGCACTAAGAGCTAGAGGGATTACTCACTCTCTTGGGAGTATGAAAGTTGTTAAAAGGGTCACAACCATTTGCTGCCTAGAACCAACAGGGAGGGGTTTTTTTCCAGACCAGTGGGGATTTTGAACTTTTTACACCTTATTATCTGCGAAACCATGTGTTTATGATTAATAGATTCAAACCTCTGGGGCGCAGAGATTATGCGCTCATCTCCATCTGTTTGTTTTTTCAGTCTTTCACACACATATGTCAAAACTACTGCTTTTGACTGCTGCAAATTCGCGGTGCACATTCAAGCATCAACAGAGAGACAACTATTGATTTTAGTCTACCCTTTGACCTTTCCTCTTGCAGTGTTTGTTAACTACATTTACAAGTACTGCAGTTTCTGTAGGCTCAGGATCAGGAGTCCCAATTACTGGCTTGACTGTTTCTGGCCAGCCCACAAGAACAAATTAAAGTGTGTTTCAGAAGACATCCATAAAACTAAATTTATTGGCAGAGAAGGGTGATCAACCTAGACTAATTCCTTTAGCATTATTTAAGAGATTTAGTTGAATTTATTATAATTTATTGAACCAATGGCCTCTGTTTAGAATGTAAATGTTTTTTGAACTCTTAACTACTTTAATACCATTAATTACTTCAGTACTTAAGTAATGACGTTATAAAACAAAGTTCCAAAATTTTAGTACTAAATACAAATATTAAGCCATTACTCATAAAACAAGTCATGTGGAAATCTTGGCAATAAGACTTTGCTTTATGTCACTGAATATTTAATAATACGTGTGTGTTTTAATCTCTGTTTGGGTTTCAAGAGGAGTTGTGCAAAACTGTTAAAAACTGCACTGTGGTTTGTTGTCATATATCATAATTAGGGAATGTTTGCTATGAAAACATTTCCTTCAGTTGGCCGTGAAAGACAATTTGATTTGAACTTGATCCCTTGGTTTTGTTTTCTTTGCTGAGGATCCGAAGGGCTCAAGTTTTGTATGTAGCAAATATCATCACTACGGGGCTCATTGATCAGGGAAAGATTACATGTAGAACTGAGTGCATCCTGTTTGAATGTTTCAGCACCATGGAGAGAGACACAGAGGGAGATTGTACTGCTACTACTCACTCATGCACTTTTAAGTTTTATAACAGTCATTTTTAAAATCTATTCAAGGGAAATAATTATAGTTTGCATTATACTCTATTTTCATTGTCATCCTTGCATCCCTGTGAGGGCCACACATGACATCTAGCAACTAACCTTCTTTCCTAAGACTGATTTTATATAAGCTCTGTATAAACTTGAAGCTACAACCATCACTTTGAACTTGCACAAGAAAAAGCCATTACCTGTAAAATACTCATATCTCCAACAACAATTTGCTGTTTTAGTTTCTAAAGTGGTATATTTCAGGCATTGAATTTCCTTTGTATAGGAAATTACACATACTGTAACTGTGAAATCCATTATTGTATTTATTATAGGCTGTTGCATGTTCCCCACCACTCAACTACCAGAAAAGAAAACAATCATTTCTGGGAATTAGCAGACATCAAGAATAAATGGGCATAATCAACAGTCATGTCTATAAGTGTAGTTGCCACAGAAATGACTTCAAAAGATCCATGGCCCGGTGCAGCATACTGTAGGTTGACATAACCTTTCAATAGATGGCAGTGTGACCCACACTTTACATCGCAAGCTTCTATGTCTTCAAATATGGATGAGTTTAAATTACACCCTGCAACTTCTGTGATTTGAATTGTTTGACAGTTTACCTATTTATTTATTTTTTCTATCTAGCGAAGGTTGCTGAGCATGCAATTTTCTGTACAATCTTGCTCCAAAAACACACCAGAGAGCAGCCTACTGCAACCACTTGTGATTCCTGTAAAGTAAATGTATAAGATAAGAACATCACTTTCCCTGTCCAACACCCTGATCATCTGGGGAACTGCACCTGCAATCTTGCAGTTGCACAACAGCTTTTTCCACTTTCCAGGACACAAACTCTACTGTTATTCTGAAAATTTAGACTATACATTAGAATGATTTACCCTAGGTCAGGGCTCACAGGCTCATTATCTTCCATGGAGAATAATTATTCTTTCTATGTATGACAACTCAGTGGGAACAACAGCTGAGTTTTAGATTTGATTTATATGCATACAGTGTTTATTTAGGCTGAAACAGTGTACTGAAAATGTGCCTGGCTTTCTGGGTAAACTGTGCAACCACAGTTTTAAAGAACTCATTTATGATGATAATAATTTTTTAAAGAAAACACAATGAAAGGTTTCAAAGGGCAATCATTTTTGTGATAACATTTTTGAATTCCACTTGTATTTATAGAGCTATTCCTAAAGCTAATTGTCTGAAAAAAAAGAGCAAGAATGCAGTTAAAAAAAGGAAAACAAACTAAAAACTAATTTGATATATGGTGAAATCACAAATTTGGTGATTTCCGTCCGGTGTTTGACAGTTCTGTGTAACTCTTACCAGTGTGTGTTTTATTTCCACACTGATACGCCCTGCTTTAAATAATGAAGTATTAAATCCCCCAGGGACAGCTCAACACCCTGCATAGCTGATTACATCCTGCTTTGATTTAAATGCACTCATCCCTCACAAACATCATTGGAGTACCCCCGTTCTGCCTGGAAATTAGTGGGCCAGTCAAAATGATTAATAAATGGTTGGTAAATAAATCTAATTTTGTCACCGTACAGCCGACACATCACACTTGGGGCTCCAATATCACCCTGCCTGTTCAAATTAGGACAGAATTATAAAAGATGGTTTCCCATTATTCACAGAAAACTTCCAAAGAGAATAATCATTCAGAAGCAAGACAAGTTTTTTGTTTGCTTGTTTTTTTATATATATTATATTGCTTTCTATTGGTCAGTTGTAAATTACATAAAATAGTCATTCTTTTTCTTTTTTTTTCCCCATGAAAGGCTTCAAACCAATCAGAGTAGGAAAACAGTCACTCTTTTGTTACACAGCTTACAACTCATGTCCGCAGTAACGCCATAACCTGTGATGAGGGGTGCTATTGTTTAAAAAGGTCACAAGCCAAAAAGGTTGGGAACCAGCCTTGTACATAATTACTACTGAGTCTAGCTTGTAGCCAATAAAGGTTACATCTGATGCAGATAAATTATAGATTACAGGCTAATATGACACATAATATGCAAAATAAGCCTCTGATGTGTTTTTTTCCATTTTTTTATTGCCTGTTGACATTTCAGTGCAGGTCCTTTAGAATCACCACTGTAAGTACATACTGTGGAAACAAGGGCAATACTTGCTGCTTTTTGCTTATAAAAACCAATTGCCCTATCACTGAACATTGTCTGTAGTAAAGTAATAGGCAGAGGGCCCCCTCAGGCTTATGGCCAGGAATAGCTGTCCTGATTGTCCTCTCAGTTGGTGGTCATGAATGAGAGGCTTCATGTGTTCAATGTTCATCATTGTTCCTATTTACTCAACCACATCGAAACACAACAAGCTATGACACAGAGGAAATTGATTGATAAACAAGATTACAGGATGAAAACAAGACTGGCCTGGATAATGCAACATCTAACGGAGATCATTCATGCACGGAAACGTTCTGAAAGAGATGCTGAGTGTGTGTAAAATTAGTTTAATATCTCCCTGAAAGAGCACTACACTTTGAAATATTAATCTACTTTTGGGAAATGTATGATTATGTGGTATCACATCTGGTTTTGAGGAGAAAAGCCCTTGATCCAGGGTGCACAAGTACCATTGATTTCAAACGGAAGACTTCAGAAGTGTTTTAGATCAAATCCCTGTTAATGAAGAAGATGATAGAACTTATCCATACACTTTTCACACAGTTTTCAGTAGACATTTGTTTTGGTGGGTAATGGTTGTTCATAAGCATTTCAGTTTGTTTATTTTTCTTCTGTGAAAAGCCATTCTTTGTATTTCCTAAAGAGTTATTTGCTCAAGAATATAAGCTCAATGACCAATTCTTCAAATTAATTTACCATTGATGTTTTAGAGTGCACACATGGGAAATTCTCAAGTACAATGAGACTCGGGAGGCAGAAACAAGGTTACTGATAATCTCTGTCTGAGAAGCTGAATTTTGATTTATTACTCTGCATCATGACTGTAATGAACACAGGTGGTGCAATCAGAACAATGCTTGGCCTAATCGTATTTTGCGTCTTGCATCAATATGTCTGTATTCAACGTATATTCTCAAGGTTTGTACAAATCAGAAGAAAATTCTATGTCACATTTTAGAAACGTATACTGAAAATGTATTATGATATAAAACCTGTTTTTGACACTTGTAATATAATAATATATCGCTGTAGCCTTTCATCCATCACTTTCTTCTAAAATGTTTGGTTGTTCACACACAGTCATTACATTTACATTTTTTATGCAATTTATCCAATCTGTGTGCTCTTTTTGCATGGTTACTCCCAAATCATGTACAGCACTGATTCACTACCAGTGGTACTAGTAGCCCAGGGGGTAGTTGGAAAGATCGTAGAGTAGCTTGACTAATTTACAATCCAGTGAAAAAATATATACACATATTGACTCAGCTGTAGCACCTGAACACAACTTGACTAAGAGTGTGTTAGCAAATTAGCAGTGAAGTTGAAAGAGTTAAACAGCTAAAAGTAATGGGTAAATAATTATAAGATGGCTTAAATGTTTAGAAGTAGTGTAGCTAAAAGTAATGGATATAACAGCTGAAAGCGTTAACTGAAAGTAAAGGATAAATGGCTGAAAGAGCTAAAATAGTTTTAATACACTGCTAAAAATGAATAGATAAGTTAAGTAAATAGTGAGCTAAAAGTTTTACGAACACAAACACTGACCAATTGTATAAAAAGATTACTGTTACATCCACTATTACGTCCTCTCTTATTCTGGAATCACTGATGTAAAGCAATAATCAACTAACTAACATGTTTGTGCCTCTCTTTTCCGGAGGCCACACTAAAACCAATCATGATATGTAAACTGGAAAGCCTCCAGTTTCCTTGAGTGTAGACTGCGCTCACAAATCCTGCTGTTCGAGAACTTTGTGCAGGCGGAGATTCCACATGAACCCTGTCACCCACATCAAGTGTGTACTCTACCTCACATGTCAAAACTTTGTCAGCTGGCTGCTTTGTATGCTCAAGAGCAAGATGATTGCATGCTCCAAGACTAGATTTACATATTTTAATGTGCTGTAGGTGGAATGGTAACCTCCTACAAAAAACTCAAAACATGAGAACAAGCCACTTGGGCAGTTATAAGCATGTAAACTCACATTAGTATTTTCTTTGTCTTACAGAGTGCCCAGTATATTTGCATGCAAGTATGACATTAAGGTGTCCCAGACTTCCTTGTCCTCAATTCAGCCAGTTAAAGCACATATGGTCCTAATTACTATCGAGACGTTCAGGGACTGAGCAAAGAAGAGGATAGTGTTCCCGAAAGGCTTTTGGTAAATTTGGGTCCTTGACTTCTTGAAATTGAAAAGATACATATGCAGCCTCTAGACTATACATTTCTCCAGAGATTTCTGCCAGTGTGATGGCGCTTTTGGAATCCAGGCGCTTGATCCAGGTACTTCAGCAGTAATGGCGGGCACACTCACCATCCTGCAGTGCACAATTAGAATGGACTCGACATCAAATCTGTGGACTTCTGATTGGCATCCTGAGTTTGACACTTCTTGGCCACATCTTGTCATTAAGAGTTACCCAGTGTGAGCTTCAGTCTAAAGGCGCATATCGACAGGTGGCTGAAGTCTTATTTAACTTCAGTTAAATTGGGCCTATTAATTAAGATAGTTAATATTCAGTGTGTATTGTTGAGCAGCCAAGTCCTTACCCAAAGCCGTTTTTATTTTATTTTATGACATTTATGTTAAAATCTGTCTGAACAGAATGCCTACTCCTGATCAAAGACAGCCTCTCTGTCAAGTCAAAAGGGTAATATTCCACCCAGCTCTGTTTTTACTGTTCCTACTTTGCATTATGTGGTTCTTTCCCTCTAGCCTTGTTTTGCTGTGGATTGAGGAGAGGACAAAATAAAGGCGACTGCTGCAATTTCATCCCTATTGGCCCCGTGGCAAATTGGCCCTTTATCAAACAGGGGCCTCATCTATCAAGCCAAAGACTGGTATTGAAATTGCCCCACCGGCCACAAATCAGACCAATGGATCGGCCTTTATCTCAGACAAGGCCGTCATCACTCTGTAGTGGCTGGAAGGGGAGGAACCGGGCCATTTAAGAGTCTATCCTGCGTTTCTTTGCTGATGGATGTAGCCTGCTTGACCTCCCTGTGACCAGGAGCAGCTGGACGAGCGCCAAGCCTGTGCTTAACCTGGATCATTATCTGGCTGAATGCGTGTGTTTGATTCTCTTTTACTCCGAGACTCTGACTTTGTCTGACTCTTTTTTTTTTCCCAGTCCTGACATGCCTTTGTTGTCGGTTTTCCACCTGCTCCTCCATTACTGTTCGCTCTAGTTTTCTAACCTCCTAATCTTGTCTGTCTTTGTCTCTCCCCACACCTCTCCTTTGCTCCCTCACACACACGCATTCTCTTTTTCTTTCGGCCTTTTTCTAAATCTCTCTTCTCACTGCTCACATTCGTTTTCCACAACCAATCAATGCAAATAGAGAAAGACCATAATGAAGGACAAGACAAATGGATGCTGTATTGTCAGCTGTGCCTCCCTGGTTTTAAACATTAGTCTGCCTGCTATGATTGATGGAAAGCTGTATTCAGGTAATACCTCACTCTTGCCATATTCCACACAAGCAGCTATCTGTAATGGTAAGATATCTAGACTGCTTGGCTGGCATAATCCTCCTGCGTCTTTCTGTCGATATGAATAACATAAATTGTATTGTGAATATTGCTACTTCGATATTAAAACTGATGTAAACTGATGGTTCCCCCTCCTCTACTGATTCATATTGACACAAGGATCCATTTACCAACAGGTCAAAAGTTATGACAACATTTCCAGTAGACAAGTTTTGATCACAGAAGTGCCTATGACAGCAAGTGATCAGTCTGACCTGTGATCTATCGTTCACTGGCTCTCTTCCCTGGCAGCTGGCGTCTCAGCTCATCCTCTCTGATCAATTTTCGTGACTTATGGGTTTAACTAAAAGCCCATCCACAATCTAATCCTCTTCTTAATTATGTTTTAACTGCTCTGCTTTTATTTGATTAGATTCAATCACAGTGCAATGAACCCAATCAGAGACAGGGATATTAACTGTACGTGCAGATTCATTAACATAAACCTACTTTGTGTCGTTGGGCTGATTGGAAAGCATCAGAGACATTCGGTAAACATGCATGAGTTTTAAAGGATGACAGTCTGGGTTAATATTTCTATTGGTTGAGAAAACTTTCACCAAAGTGATTGCTTTGAGATCTGGAAACACAACTATAGCACTACAGTCTGATGAAGCAAGAAACATGAGAAGTCAGAAAATCAGACTTTACAAGCCTACAATGTAGGCAGATTAGGTATTCTGCAGGTAAACTTTGTGTTCGCACAACATGGGTAGTAAGTTAAAGCAGAGCCAGAAACTCTGTTTAAAGAGTTGTTTCAAAGGACAGTTTAGATGTCTTTTTGCCTTTGCTTCTTTTCCAAATAACTTTGGCTTATCTGA
Source organism: Dicentrarchus labrax (assembly GCF_905237075.1). Taxonomy (NCBI): domain Eukaryota; kingdom Metazoa; phylum Chordata; class Actinopteri; family Moronidae; genus Dicentrarchus; species Dicentrarchus labrax. Next base: position 14,742,916 of record NW_026136710.1, on the reverse strand, counting down.
TAGTTTAAAACCTGCACGATGGTCCGACTACTTGTGGTTTGTGCTTCTTTTTGGCTGTGCTACAGTGTTCCAAGATCTTAACCTGGTTACAATATTTATTATTGCCAAGATATGACATCCAAAACTGAAAAATTGAGACCCAAGTTCTAACTGGTTTGGTATTCCATGTATAGTCTGGCATGGATAACACCACGTTACTGGTGCCCCCCAGCAGTTTAAAAGAAATGCTAAACATTTTTGCTAACGCCATTTTTACGCATATCTGCCACATATGAAGTAGACTGCATAATCCCACTGCTTGCCCTTGGTGCGGGGCGAGAAAATGGAGCACCATGAAATGCTAATCAAATTTAAGGGAAACCAATTCTGAATTCTGAAAGCCTTATCCCACCCCATCCCCTTGACTCAGTATGTGTGAGGTGTTATCAGTCCCTTGGGGGAAGCAAAGGAACCTTGGCCTGCACAGTGTTAGGGAAGGGAAAGACGGAAGTCTTCAGGGGGAAGAACACCCACACACACAATGGATGCCTGCAGAAAGTAAAACAGGTCAGGACTCCAGTGGTCTGATAAAGCAGAGGACTCATGAATTAAAGAGTGGTGGAGGAAATATGACATTTTTCCTTTCCATTCAGTCTATCGGGACTACTCGCATGCCAGTGAAATTACCTGGAGAGAAGCTGGTCCGATAATGGACTGCCAGAGACGAGATTCACTCTAGTAATTTCTCTCTACTCGTAAGGGCAGATTGGCATTGAAAATTCAAAACACTTTTGCTGCCTTTTGGGAAATTTGAGAGACAGGGGATTTACATTATCATAATAGATCATTTGTATCTGCTTAAATACCTATTTTTCTACTGTGTAATGGAAGCCATTCTTCCACAAATCATTCCCTATTGGATGAATATTGGATTTACAAGGCTCATTGCGCTTAATTAAAGCAGCCAGTGGGAGCCTTCATCATTCCCAAAAGTTATGTATGTTCACTTATATTAAGGTTTCACAGGAACATATCACATCGTTTTTTATTCGGAGCAATAGTTCTTTCCAACTCCATAGCTCCAACCAACTTACTCATGCAGATAAAAGGCCAAATGAACCCTGTACTGTTGTTTTGGAGGCAAATGAGGACCTTTGTTCTTACTCCTTCTGCAGAGATGCGGATGATTAATATGGAAGTGGTAATGGTGGAGGAGGGCAGGGATGCAATGGGTCTTCTTTCTCTAATGATTGGTTTAAGTGAGTGCTGTAATAGGCTGGGGTGCCAGGGCCGGTGATTTACGGGACCTCCTCCTGTCGTCATGCCATTGAGGCAGCCTGGAGGAGTGAACCAGAGTATTCAGCCATTCTTTCCCAATAATATCTGTAAAAAAATATGTATGTATGTCTTTTTCATTCCTTCAAAACCAAGTGTGGTTCTGCATATTCATCTCAGAGAGAGAGAGGGAGGAGAGTGGCCTTGTTCCCAGTTAACCTTTAACTGACAGTGTGGATGATGCCATGGAGGTGTGTACTAGCAAAATGATGAATGGTGCTCACAGAAAAGCTGCATGAAATTTCTTACCATGAGCCCCAAAGTTGAAACCTTAAGACACTGCAGCGGAACCTCGTACAGAACTCCTAAGTCCAGTTTTGTCAGATGCCTCTGGAGCAATATACATGAAGCAGTTATTTCTCACTTTGAAAAAGGTTATAATGTCCTCCGTGGGGTATTTTGGTGGGCAAACAAAGTGAAGGGGAGCCTGAGGGGAGGAAAGGTGGGTAAATAGCTTTTCTAATGGAGTCCTAATCTGTGGAGGCAATCTGCAGAGAGCTGCCCCTGGCTGTGCCAGTTGGGATGATGAGACAGAGGTGACAGCGTGGCAGTTATTATTAGTGGTATCATTGATCAGACAGCCGCAGCAGCAGAGTTGGAGAGAAGGATGATGGATTCGGTGGCTCCAGCCCAGCTAAGACATGAAGGCTGTCAGAAGGGAGGGGCTCAATGTATCCATGTGGAAAAAAGAGAAAGGATTCAGTGTAGGGGGTGATGTTCTGTACTTTCATGTAGATCAGGAGGGGTCTTGGCCATTGTTCAGAGATGGGCTGGCTGTTTTTGACAGAAGTCATCCATCTCAGGCACTGACATGTTCCAGATGAAAGAATTTGTGTTTTAAGTTGGAGTACAGAAAACTTGTACTGTAGCTATGAGGACACAGAGAATAATAAGACTGATCAGGATCTTTCCATTTCTCTCTCTGAAGGTTTGCCTATTTTGATCCACAGCTTTTTGTTCTGGCCTATCTTTCCACTCTGTTAATGTTGGTCATGAACTGAATGAACTTGCTCAGTCTCTGGCACACTCAGTGCATCTGACACTTTCAGTTTTCTAAGGCCCAGAATAGAAAAATAAAACTGGTCCCAAGTTGGAATGATTGTTTGTCATGTTTTATCATTTCTTGTCAATAGTCATTACCCACTCGTGAATACAGAGTGGTAAGAATGGTATAAGAACACAAGACTAAGAAGCTGTACTTAGGCCCAGCTTTGCTTTGAGATAAATGGTGTTACAATGTTCCTTGTCTTATGTAGTTTAGTGTGTTAGTATGCTATAATTAGCTTATTATGTAGTAGTATGTAGATATATGTTGATGTGAAAAATAAAAAACAAAAACAGAACCAACGTTTTGCAGGTACTTGGTCATTTAGTCAAAAGTTAACCAAAATTATTTAAAATTTTGACATGATGAATGCCGCTAAGTGAAACATTAAGCAATTAACAAAATTACAGCAGTTCATCCAGATGGATACACAAATGTCTGTAATAAATTTTGTGGCAATCCACCCAAGATTTGGATCAGTCTGGAGCAGAGTAGTAGACCAACCTAAATACCGATATAGACATTCTACAACAAGAACTTAAAACAAGAAAAGAACATATAGAAAACCATTCCATCTCTGTAACTACTGTACAGCATATTTTACATTTCAGAATGTCTTTAATTTTGATTATGCTAGTTGCTATCATCCTGTTAAGGTACCAATCAGTTGAATCAGAGAAGCAATAACCTATGACATACTTTCTGATATGCAGCATAATTCATGATGTTTTATTGATGTTTCCCTCTAAAGTCTCGTAATGTCCTCAGGTATGACAGCAGGTGTTCCTCTTTGAAAGACTCAAATACAAGCTTCCCCCCTGGGAATACAGACATAGAACAGGAAATGAACAGGAATTCAAGGACAGGTATTTATTTTTAACTACCTGCTTTTCATGGTCAACTCCAGTCGTGAATAATTTGTTCTAAAGGCTTTCCATGATGAGGTTTGAGGTTTTATTAGTGCTACCACAGCATGTCACCAACTGTTGTTGTAGGGTTGATCTGAAAGGGATGTTGTTTTGAATACACAAAATTTCATTTCTACTCATTTTCTTTTGACTTTTGTTTCATAGTGAAGGACTTTACACATTGTCCCATAGCAGTGTGGTATCTTTTTATCTTTAGAATTCAGTATGAATACCGCAATTTTCAGCTGAGAGCTTTGGCACTTATGAATAATGTAGTTGCAAAAGTCCATCATATCCACTCAGTGAACTGAAAACAGGATTTCAGTGCCACAGATTCAGACCACAGTGCCATGTTATCAACTCAACTTTAATAAACTTATAGCTTCACGGAACCTCGATTTTATCTCTAGTTTCTTTGAATATGCTCCTAAAAATCTGATTTTCTTAAGAATATAATATATATAAGAATATTTCTCAATGAAATCCAATGTCAATGCTGGGTCAAGGAATCAGAGGCAGTTATAAACCATCTTGACCGTAGTGATTACAACTGACCAAATCTAATTTATGTATAAAACACATTAAAATGACCAATATTAACTTACTGCTCTGCTCTTAATGAGGCAACTTGCTCATGGTGTTTTGTCTTTGACATGCTGTCTCACTCTGCCTCAGATCTGGCTGTTTGTTAGTCTGTCTGCTCTCTCTCTCAGATGCACACATTTATCATCGATCTTCAGTCAAACCCTGAAGTTCTGAAGGAAACTATATTCATAATGTCAATATTCAAGCCTGAACTTTTAATATCCTAACTTAATTGACATAAACCTGTATGGCAGAAGAATTTTGTACTCAGAAAATAAACATTATTTTCTTTTTTGGGGGATGAGAGCAAGAGGATTACTTACTCTACCAAAGTCAAACTGACTCAGACTGTAACAGGAATAACAACTACTACTAATTTCCTTTTTCTTTACAGTTAATTTTGGGGAAATGTATAAAATGCACAGGACAATGAGAATATTTTGAATTTGATGAAATGGTGCAGTGGAGTCCTGGGTTGGAATATTTCACTTGATGGAAACTTCATATTGTTTCCACAAAGAGCTGGAACACGCTGATCAAACAGAGTGGAATTAGATGAGCTACTTATATGGGAAATTAAATTTAACTGGAAAGGGGTTAAATTTAAACACGCCATTATTAACAACTTTAGACTTTTATGCCTGAACTTTATAGCCCTGCAGATATGAAACTCCAAAATGGCCAATATTGAATAAATAAATAAGACATTACAAAACAAATAATACAAAGAAATACAAAATAAATTCACAAATGAAGAGTAAAACAATGTAATCAATTATTAAAACTCAACCCATTACTATGAAACGTTATTCAATAAGTCTCATTTTCATAGTAAATTAGTTTTATTGGACTTCATCTTTATTTTTTTTTATTATTGCTGTTTTCCAAGCAATATTAGTAAATTCCAAAGGGAAAATCTCATGCCTATCTGGCTCAAAGCTTCACCAGCTAGAGGGCAGATTTGCTCTGGAGCCGAGACTGAGCCCATGCCAACTCCATAGTGCTCACCACTGAGTTGTGGCACATCAGAGTCAACCCCATCCATTCTGCTGGCTCAAGACCAAACACATCTGGGCCACTTTGATGTGATGACTGGGGAAATGTATTTTCTTGCCATACATGGCAGAAGTAAAGACAAATCAGGACCATGGATCGGTTAGACCACTGTTTTTTCTTTCTCTGCTGACTCCCCCAATAATTGTGACTGCACCCATCAATGAAAGCACCTTGTTTACACGCTGGACTGCAGTCATGACAGTTAGGTCTTTAAATAGTCTCTGCTTCATGTTCTTACTGCTCTCCTCCCGGTCCCATTTCCTATAAACTAACCACTTTCCAGCCTCTAATCACTTTCACTTTTTGCTATTTTAATGGTAAGCGGCATAGGTTTAAATAACGTGTATGATTGTCTGACCACTTGTGTTCCATGCCCTGTTGAACTTTGATCAAACCGGATCAGTCAGTCAGTTAACAAAATGTCACATACCAATCCTTAATCGCAAAGATGTACACAACTACTGACCCAGGGTGTAAAAAAAAAGATTTTCCTTTAACTTGACAGGTGGCTTTGACATATCCATGCCCTCAATTATCCCTTTGTACCTCTACCTGTCTCCTGCACAATCTCCCAAAGCCACTCCTTGTCATTTAAGCTTCACATTGACTTTTCTAAAACAGTTGGATTATTTTCTCCTCTATGTAGAGCTTTTACGTGACAGGGTTAGTGACTACAAAGGTAGTGAAATAAAGATTATCTTCATTATAATTGACATAGCATTTCGAAAAGGCTTAGGCTGGCATCCAATTTCTAGTTCCAATCTACTTCCAGTGTTCATCCAGTTTGTTTAATAACCTTTTGTACAAGATTCTGCATGTGATATGATTTAATCATATACATCCTGCTGGATGGAAGGTGCAACCCTCACTGTAGCCTTTTCCCACTATGTTGCCCTAATGATTGCTGGAGGGGAAATTGTTCACACTGTCATGATGCTTATCTGCAGATGCTGCCCTTCTGTGTACTGAACTCTGCTATTATAATGCACCATTTGAATATTTTTAAAACATGCTCTGCCTTTACTCATTTTACTGAAAAGTCCAAACCTCCCACAAGAAGTTATGTGATACTCAGCCGAAGGCATTGGCAAGTTCCACAAGTGCACGGCATGGAGATCTCTTTCCTCCACTTTGGTTGATTGAATCTTGTGCCAAACCATGTTGGTGTACTGGAAAATAATCTTTTTGCTTTTTATTAACCAAATTCTATACTGGAGTGCTTCTGCACCACAATGCATCATTTCATATTATCATCAAGTGGGCAAAGTGCTTCCTGCTCCTAAACTGAACAACCCACTTTCTTTATTTTACCTCATAGGCTCCATAAAATTCTCAATTTTTTTTTTCTGCTTTACATAACTGGCACATTTTTCACCTTTTCTCCACCTGAGTGAGCATCATGTATTTGGTGACTTTCCATTTGTGGGATATTTGGAGGAGAGGCATCCTTATGCACAGAAAATGTTGAGTCACAAATTCAGTTTTGGTGCAGTTTCATGGGGCTAATTTAGCTTTTTACAACTGTTTATGTATTTAATTGAAACCTAAATACGTGAAACGTCAACCATCCAATCAGTATGGGTCCACATTTAATGGGCAAAGTAGTCATTGATATTTGAAACTATTTTACAGCTCTATATCTGCTTAATTGTATTCATTCATTCAACTTGATATCCTTGAGCCAGACCTTGGACAAAAATATGCACGGTATCATTTTACCTTGCAATAGGGCACAGATCATCGCAATTCAAAAATGAAAAAACGCCATTGTCATGGTCCTGTAGTGTCCTGGGACTGAAGTATGCAAACATAAACATTTCCTCATTGCAGTTTAGAACAATAAGGATTTTTATTCAAACGCCAATTTTAAGTCCGTCACCCAAGGACAATGTACAAATCACAGCTAAAGGTCAACAAATACATACCAGCAGCAGAAAACAATGTAAAAACAAAATGAAAAACACAGAAAACACGACAAGTGGATCTGAGTGGATCTGTCAAGAATAGCCAGATGCGTTTTATATATGCAGATTAAAAGCCGGTGGTAAAGGCTTATTTAAAAAGATGAGTTTTCAGTTATGTCTAAAAAAAAAAGAAAGAAACAGATGTGTACTGACGCGAGAGCCAGAGGCGATGAAATGCTTAGGACACTGAATGCCTTGTTCCCCATGGAGGGGAAAAGCTGGATAAGAAAGGAAGAACCAAGAACCTCAGAGTTAACATAAATATACATACACACATATGGAGAAGCCAGAAAAGGCCTTTCAGGACAAAGCTTGCTCAGGAAGACACACTACTCAAATCTACACTTTAACAGTAGAGAATTGTAAGATTGTATGAGGTTTGACAAGACAGTGGACAACAGTGTTGCAGCCATGCTAGTGGCTCTGTGAGGCTGTAGGCACAGCGGTGCTTTGAGCTAAATGCTAATGTCGGAATGACATGCTCACACTGACAATGCAAATATGCTGATATTTAGCAGGAATAACGTTTATATTTAGCATGTTAGCATGCAATGGCAATCCATTCAGTGGTTGTCAGGATATTTCCTTAAAAGCTAAAACTGTCAACCTTAATTAGAGTGGACAACAAAGTCATTAGGATTCATCCTCTGGGAACCATGAATGTCTATACAAGGCAATGCATCCAGTAGTTGAACAAGTGGTGGACCAACCGACCAACTGTGTGAGTATGGTTAAAAATAGCACAATAGTCAGTGGAGAACAGCGATGGCCTGGCTGCATGTTAACATATATGTAGTTAAAGGGCAAAATCTGGTAGGGGGCTTGTGAACAATTTCTTGCAGAATGTAAACCTTCATCTGTCAGATTTTATACTACCTTTTTCTTTGGAGACTACAGATGATATGACCACATTAATACTAGTGCAAAACAAAATACTACTTAAAATACACCGATCAGCCTTAACATTATGAGCACTGACAGCTGAAGTGAATCACACTGATTATCTGGTTATCATGGCACCTGTCAGTGGGTGGGATATATTAGGCAGCAAGTGAACATTTTGTCCTTAAAGTTGATGTGTTAGAATCTGGAAAAATGGGCAGCGTGAGGATTTGAGGGATTTTGACAAGGGCCAGATTGTGATGGCTAGACGACTGGGTCAGAGCATCTCCAAAACTGCAGCTCTTGTGGGGTGTTCCCGGTCTGCAGTGGTCAGTACCTATCAAAAGTGGTCCAAGGAAGGAAAAGTGGTGTATTGGCGACAGGGTCATGGGAGTTAAAGGCTCATTAATGCATACATGTCTGGGTGGTCATAGTGTTACTGCTGATCGGAATATGTATATGAGAAATATCATATACATGACAAAAACTACTACATTTACTATGCTTTGTATCACTGTAATTGAATGTTAAATCAAGAATATATTATCACGTTTGAGAATTTCAAATTAAGCACACAATTACATAAATCCATAAGTTAGTACACACGCTGAAATAACTGAAAAGAGGCAGTGAAAAGAAAAGTGTTGCCAGTGAAGGTAATTGCATGGGATGCTGAATAAACTGTCTGATTAAATCTTGCTCTTGTCTGTGTCATTCTAAAGCAGGAAACCTGTTTCATCTTCCCTCCCCCAAGAGCCTCTATTTACTATTCAGCAGGATGCTCCTCGTAATGAATGAGACTCTTAATTGCCCCGAGTCCTTCAGAGCCAAATGAATCATAAAAAACATCCATATGTGATTGTGTCACCACTGTGCTGACTAAACAATAGGCTGGTTTGGCTGCTTTTATGTCAGGGTGACATGGTGAGTGGTTGCATAGTAACTTGTTAGCTAATGAGCTGACGGTGCTTCCTTAGTACATGGATGCTGGACACAGACTGTTTCTGTTAGGTATTCATCATGGCTGTGGAAATGGAAACAGAACATTTAAGCTCAGGCAGTATTTAGGTTAGAAAAGCTTTAATCCACACTCTCATGTGTACTAAGCGCTAGTTTCTTTTACTTTGAAAAAGCAGATACATGGTTTTTACATCATTTCTTGGCTAATTAACCTGATATTGAATCAGCTTACGTATAATATTAGCCTGTATCTGTGACACTTTTGTTGTAGTTCTTATTCTAAACTATGACAAAACTAGCCTCCAAAAGCAACAGCCAATGCATATTTTTTGCGTATCAAGCATGACTGTATCAAAGTAATTTACATTTGTATCTGGCAAGAGGAGAGACACGCTTAAAATCTATTACTGCAATACCAAATCCCCAGAAAAAGAAGAAAGATATATACTGTTTATGAAGGTAAACCTTGGCGATTGTACATGGTCATTTATTGAAGGATAGTGCACTCCTGGCGAATGTGATTAGCCCGGGGCTTTATTACCCTCTGTAAAACATTTCAGACTTTAATGTGCAATAGAGCTCTTCTTTCTTTATGCTGCTGCAGTGAGCCCTGTTCTCTTCTCATTACAAACATGCTGGTCCTGCAGTTGAACACCTCTTCAACCTCCTCTTCAATGGCCCCACTGCCTCCTTGAGTTTAAGCACTTTCATATGTCACTATGACATATCCAGGGACTGCAGGGTAAACACTTTGGCAGGCCATTGCTTCCACGGTTAGACATTTCATCTGATACTCTTTGATGTTGTGATTAGTGTGGTGGACAGCGGGCCTTGAATCAGCCTGTCTAGACAAACTGACAGAAACATGGCAACACTATTTTTTCCCAAAAACACCTCCTTTAGAGAGCTTTGTGGTTCCATAACTGTCATATATTTTCAGACCTGGTTGTTCCCATGTTCCCATGTTCCCAAGCATCTGTTACGAGTGCAGAAGCGATTGTAGAGACCGTTAACATCTCAGGAGACTGGATTGAAATCAGCATGTGACCACCAAGAAACTGTAAGTGCACATGTCAAGTAAGTTGAGATCCCTAAAACCACTTTGGAAAGCAAAGGACTTTCCAACGAGTAATGGAGAAAGATAACAACGGAGCATTAGGGACTCTCCATCTGAATAACTGGCGGGCAGAGGAGGATTAACCATTTCCACCCGGCTACAGGTTTCACCAAGGATCACTCTTTCGTTCACCCTGCCATCAGAGACTGCACTGGTCAGAGACTTTGCAGACTTTGGACAAAGTCAACAGCAACCAACAGTACGGCAGGCAAGGAAAAACTGTATCGGCCGGTACACCTCTTCCCTCTCTCTCTACAAGCTGGACATTCAACCATTCAGCTACAAGCCTTTTCATCCGGGTTTTAAATTTAACCAATTCTTTTTAATCAGAAACGTAGTTATCCTTTATCATTAGATGTGAACAATCAGTTTTGAATCAGTTTATGCTGTATGCTGGCCCTTGCTAAATCTTGCAATAAAAATAACCATTGAAGTTAAAGAATAAATTGTGGACATTGGATTTATGATATCTCATCAGGCAGTAATTATAAAGGTAGTGTGTTCATCAACTTAACGGTTCTTACAGGTTACTGTACAAGCCACTAAAATAATCCTAGCAACTACCAAGTGCACAGATCAATAAGAGGAGAGCTACCGTTAATGGACGTGACTAGTGTGGTATTTGACTTGGGCTATTCGGTCAGGTGCTACACTAGGGTGAGCAGGGTAGCTTAAAGAGTGCTCTTTTTAACCTAGTAGGGTAATACTCATAGGCAAGAGGCTCGGACCCTTTAAATAGAGAGCTGGTCCAGTACCACCTATACTGGGGTAACTCGGGATCTAACACACACAAGGCACAGATTGTGATCTGACTGCAAAAACAGTCGGTCAGGAACACTCTCAGACAACACTGATCATAAGTGTATGTGCAAGTTCATATTCAGCAATGACATAAACACTTCACTGACCTCCTTCTCTGTTGTTGCCTTCAACATTTAATTTGTCTGAGAGCCTTTTGTTCTACTTCAGTATTAAGAGGACACATGTTGTCCATGAGTGCACATGTTTTGTAGATACTTGAGAAAAGAACTATCTATATCACATCTTCATGGACTTGATTATTACCATAGTCTCCCATAGGTTTATAAAGAGCAGTTGTTCAGAGTGTGGTCAGCTCTGGCTGTTGGCCATATGGCAGTCCTGACTCTGCTAATCTAAAACTGGGCAAATATGTGGAACCTCAGTGGAGCTGAGGTGGGCTGAAGCCTGGTTACTGAAAACAGCCAGCAGTGACAGAATCCACCTTTCACTCTTAGCTGCCATGCCATAAATTATGCATAATTTGAAGCCTTGATATAATTTAAATGGGTGAGTTACATACAAATTCACCCCCTGTACAGTTGTCATGAATAGGTATTTAGCTATAGAGACCGAAACCTGGACCAGGCTGTGAACATGTTTATTTCTGCTGCAAAGTTTAACATTTTAATAAGGGGCTTTATCGGGATCATTCACTTCTGTAGCCAGCCTCAAGTGGCCGTTTAAGGAACTGCAGTTTTTGTTACTTCTGTGTTGGTTTCATTTGTCAGACACAGAGGGTGCCACTTCAAAGTTACCAGCCATGACAGCATGGCATGGCATGGTGGTATTGTTTTCACCTTGTGACTGTGTGTGTGTCGTCATGGCAAAATGTGGCCCAGGAGACACCTACTTTAATGGGAACTACCAAAGAAGTGGTCTTGAGTTCTGACTGTGGACAGATTTTTACCAAAGAAATAGCATCACAACCGTGCAAAATGCAGTCACAAAACTTCTAAATAAAGACTGAGTTTGAAGATGGGTGTTTCAAAAGGTGCTGAATGTGGTAATCATTTGGGAATGTTTCCTGACTGGATCAGGGCAAACAGCAGATCCATAATGATGCCAGTCGTAAAGGCCCTGAAAACTTTCCTCAAACCAACTAACTATGTATTAGTTTGTCCTATATTTTTTTCTGTGCTATTCTCGCTGGTTTTAAGTGGGTGGGACTCATTTTGAAAAAGCTAATCAGTGAAATCTTCTCACATTAGAAGTCCTCAAAGAAATATAATATAATATAATACAATGAAATGTAATGTAATATAATACAATACTTATGATTGTCTTCACAAATTAATTAATCAATTTAGCCCTCCATGGATGGATGGATGTCATGCATTTTAATCATGGCTGGCTCAGGAATCAAAGTGCCCCTTGTAATATCGGGCATAATGTTTACCAATTAGCACTGGCACTAAAGAGTAATTGAAAAGGTAACTGATTCAATTTTTGAAGGTGCATCCCTGATTTGTACTGGAGGTTACAGACAAAGTGTGTTGTGGTTAGCCTTCTAAATAGCTCTGAGTGGATCACAGAGGCCTTTAGTACTGCAGGTAAATGGGCTGCAAGGCAATCTGTTGCTGTCTATCCCACTTAGCCAGGGATTGCAATGGGGAGCTGATGTTTGGCTGTGCTGCAAAGGGTGGGATTACAGAGACACTACAAGGGTTTTAGCCACCTGGGTGAAAACAGTAATATTCTCTATGTCACAAGGCTGAAAAAGAAAATTTCTTGGCTCTGGGAAAAGTCTCTCACAAGGTATCGTTGTTGATCTATTACCGGATATCAGCAGTTTTTTCCCCCCATTTTCAAATGTTGGATGATCAGAAAACAATGAGTTTCCTTCCTCTGCAAGGACAAGCACGTCCTTGATACTGTCAGGATGCTGAAATGTTATTAACGTACATTCCAGGTAGCTGTCCAACCCTTGCAGTTGCAGGAACATTGTCAGTGAGTCTGATCTGCCTTGCATACAAATCAAATACAGATGATTATCTCCTCCTGTCTACCATTATAAAATGTTAAGTTTCCTTTTATGAGTCTGTGAATGACCTCATGACAATGATTCATCAAACACTTTTTAATTGAAGCCAACTGTTAGTCTCCGTCTCAAGGTGTATGGAATCAGTCTGGAGACGTAATTTAATGGCTAGAAGATTATACATTAATTCAAAAGGTGATGGGTACTTTGTGGCTAAAAATGATACCCTTGCTAGTCTGGTTAATTAATGTCGTTTTTCTTTCATTTCTTTAGACAAAGCTAGGTGCACCTCAGGTGAACATACATTAATTAAACTCAAATGTGGATATTTCACTGTGGAGGTCACCAAAAGTTTATTATTATTATTATTTATTTATTTTTAATTTTTGCATGCATTTGTAGGAGCCTGTTGGAAAAAGTCACTGGTTATAACTATCACACATCTGATCTCATCGTACTCAACCATAAGCATACATTTCCAGAGAAATTACTAAAACAGACAGGCCTTCCATCTGAAGGATACCACTTTTAATAATACTTAAATATTGAAATATATATGTATATATATGTTGATTGTTTGAGTTGATTATTTGAGCTTACCACTGCAGAATGATGTATGTGCAGATTATTTGTATATACATCAATTAGCCATAAAATTCAAATAAGCAGTTGAAGTGAATAACACAGATTATCTGGTTATCATGGCACCTCTCAGTTGGTGAGATATATTAGGCAGCAAGTGAACATTTTGCCCTCAAAGTTGATGTGTTAGAAGCAGGAAAAATAGGGATTTTTTAAAGTATTTCAGCGACTTTGACAAGGGCCAAATTGTGATGATGACGACTGGGTCAGAGCATCTCCAAAACTGCAGCTCTTGTGGGGGTGATCCCGGTCTGCAGTGGTCAGTACCTATCAAAAGTGGTCCAAGGAAGGAAAAGCTGTGAACCGGAGACAGGGTCATCAGTGGCTGATTCACAGCTCACTGATGCATGTGGGGAGCGAAGGCTGGTCCGTGTAGCCCGATCCAACAGACGAGCTACTGTAGCTCAAACTGCTGAAAAAGTTCATGCTGGTTCTGATAGAAAGGTGTCAGAACACACAGTGCATCACAGTTTGTTGTGTAACATTATGACCACCAGGGTGCCCATGAGGTCAGATATGAAGTAGCTCATAAAGTAAGAGGACCATCTAAACATTATGTTTAATTATTCGGTCAGGCTCAACCTGTAGTTATGTCCTCTTTCTGTCTGTTAATCAATGTGACAAAGAGAGAGTTGAACTGACCTTTTGATGCTCATTAACCAACTATTTCTGCTCTACTCAACAATTCTGTAAATAAGCATTCAGCCTCATGGAATAAAACAGTTAACTACTGCAGTCCTTCATGAGCTTTACACCATTAACTTGCACAACCTGTATCGGGCAAGTTGTAGATTTTGGGATTCTCCATGCAAAGTTGTAGCATAATTGCTTTTGCAAATGTGCATGGTCAGTCAGAAGAGAGAGCCCTGTGTTGTGTGTGTTGTACTTTGTATGTAATTGCTCAACAAGCAGTGGCATGCCAGTGGGTCATTACAAACTCATACTGTGTAGCCAAACATTGTTTAAACCCATTAATACTTTATTCAGAATTCAATTAGAAATCCCAAAGTTGTCAAATGTCAGGCTGAGTTTACTGAGCAAAGGCGCAAGTAAAGCACATGGCATCTCAAATATTTCACTTTGAATTGTACAGCTATTAAAAAAACATGTCTTGAGTCTTGGGTGTAAATAATTCATGCTGCAAATATTATGACATAATAACATGAGCTTCAATTAAGAGTTGAGTTGGAATTAAACTGTATATGGTACAGTAAGAGAGTGAAGGTGATTTTAGCAACCTTAAAGACCCTGAAAACCTATTTTAGGAATACGCTTCTTACCATAAGCAATGGGGCGCTACATGAACACACTGAATTGAAATAGTGTTGGTTATTTCACATAAGTTATTCCTCTATTTTTATTTTTGTATGTGCTATTGTCACTGGTTTGGAGTGAGTGGAACTTAGATGGAAAAAGATGACTTTCTTTTATTTATTTAACCTTTATAAGACATTAAGAACAATTTCTTCTTTAAGTGACAGTCTGGCAAGTTCTGAATACATTGTAAAAAATTTAAAAACCAGAATTTAGCAACATTTGAATAAAGATTGGGTGTCACTTGTGAGGTTGTTTGCTTATGTTTCTAGAACACTGTCTATCAAAACCCACCCACACAGTCCTGATGAAGCAGATTAGCTGACCTTTTGACTATTAAACTATTAATAAATAATAACTTGTAGTAATAATAACTCATCGTTTTTTCCCGAACTTTAACTTTGTTGCTTATTAAGTTATGAATATTTTATTATTTTGTTGAAAAGTACTTTAAATTTTAAACAATTTTGTATGACCTTTGAGGTAGCCAAAGATTGTTTAGAAGAAGCTGGAGGGCTGTGTTATCTTTGGTACACGATTCAATTATTTATCATGATCCTGGCCATACACAAGGGGACTGGCTATGTGAGTGTGAAAAAGAATAAAAGAGAAAATGAATAAAAAGAAGAAATCACCATTGATGGATTAAAGGTGAATATTGTTATATAATAGTGTGTAATGCAACATCACATTGCACAAGTTCTCCTCATAAACTGCATGGTTCTTCTATTCGAACCACACAGCTATACCACACGTAGCACAGGAGTTCATTATAATCCTGAAGTGATATCCATGTCAAAACTTTATTACCACAGCAGTCCAAATGAGACAGATAAACTACATTGATGGCAGTGTGAGCATAAAGTATTTACCTTTTATTCGGGAATGGTAATGATCAGCCAATACTTTTTACTTAGTTTTATTTTTTACAAGCTATCATTACTTATGCAGGTGCACATTAGATCTAATGGCTGTATCGCTGGTCATGAACTTTGCAAGTAGAGCCCGCCATATCAAATTGGCCGGTCACTCAGTATTACTTGCTCTACAGCGTATAATGGCAGCTGATGACAGTTCGGCCTTGATCTGAGCTCTTTCCCTGACTGCCTGTGGTTGGTAATGGCTGAGGAAGCAGTACAGTGGGCAAGTGAAGACCATGGCAGGTTACACATCATTCTCCCCTTGTGGAGGAAAGGTCTCTCTTGGAGACTGATAAATGTTAATTGCTCTACCCTGACATCAGCCGGAGAACACAGCTAGAAGAGGGCCTTGTGATGGAGAAGGTAAATTATTGGCGAGTATCCGCTTGTTTTTGCACATACACACTGCATATTAACGTATATGTTTGTGATTATATTTCTTAGTTTGATCCCTTTAAAGACATATTACAGTATTTTATCTCCAGGTTGTGATTTATCATCCTTAATGTGTCCCATTAAGGGAATGACAATAAAACAAGTACAGCAGGAGTGTCTACGTCAGGAGGTATTCTCTGCAAACCCACCAAACTCAAAAGCTTTAAAAATGAATAAGGGGAATGTGAATGAGACAACAAAAGAAGTGTTTATTTGGTGTAACAGCATATCCTCCATACATTTGTCCTTATTAATCAATATAGATCAGCCCAGTGGCAGCGGCAAGGATGTAATACAGCTAATCAATACTTCAGTGATTTTGCCTGGATGAGAACACATGCTCTGTGTGTGAACCAGCTGTATCCTCAAGAAATACTAATAACAGGTAAGCTGGAATCACAAGAGGAGAGATCTTTTCTCCAAATTATCTCAAAATCAAGTGCAGTCAGACTGTGTGTGTGTGTGTGTGAGAGAGAGAGAGAGAGAGAGAGAGAGAGAGAGAAAATTAGAGTTTAATAAACAGACAGAGAGACAAAAAGATTAGCTATTATTAGAGACATTTATGATTGTTTATACCATCAGGGGCTAAATTGATGTAAGTGATACTGTGATCAGTTTTGGCAAGATGTGTTCACGGTGCCAATCAGGTTTTCATCAACACTTTGAAATTTCAAAGTAATTTATGATTATTTTCATAAACTGTGTACGCTATTATACAAAAAGAAGGTGCCTTGATTTATATTTATGGAAATAATGGAAGAGGCGGGGGAAGTTTAACATGGAGTTGGTAAATTGGATGTTTGTGCAGTACATAAAAATCTGAATGTAAAGGTTCGATTCATTTTCATTTCTGCATAGATATTGCAAGGTCACTGGCTGACCGTTGAATTATCAGAACAAAATATTGACAACTTGGTGGAAAAAAATCTGTATATATAAAAACATATTCCTATCCAGTAAACTAAGGATTGCACTTTCTAGAAACCTACATTCAGTAATTGAAATCAGTTTATGTTCAGATTCTTGGCCAAGGATATCTTTATTATCCCTGAAGCGCAATTTGTTGTACAGCCAGCAGTGACTACCACATAATACATCTGCATCTAGCTCCTTAGACAAGGGTTGGCTAGGAGGATCAGCCTTCTTCAAAGACCTCACTGTGTGCCTGCAATTTTTCTGCACACTTTGGCGATACCCTGTTGTCGGTCATATGCTATGATATACTACAAGTGTTTTTGAGTATAAGCAGGCTTGGGAAGTAATGGATTACATATGGAGTTGCGTAATCGGTTTAAATTATAATAAAAATAAGTCAAAGTCATGTTTTACATCGCACAGTTTACAGTTTATGTTTTGTTGTCAGTTTTTAATCCTACAGGGTGCAATGGAACAAGAAGGGGCAGCCACGGTAAGCTGAAGAGCTGAAGACAAGAGGCTGCACACTCCTCAGCAAGGTAACCTTTTACTGCTCCTGCTGTTGTGCGGAAAACTACACATGCCATGCTCAATGTGAAATCAGGTTGCACTTGCTCATGGCATGATGGAAAAAGGCCAATTATTATTTGAACCACAAAGGTTTTTTTGGCTGTGTTGTAAATAGATACACCAGTTGCTCTGAGTGTTTCCAGAGTTCTGGGACCTGCATTAAACCCTCAACTCACTGTTACCACCTGTAATTACAGATTTCAGAAAATCAACCAGGACAGACTTTTTAAGGATTATAAATTCAAGGACATTATTAAAAGAAAACTTTGAAATGGGGAAAAAATACTCCTGAAACTGGCATTGTCTCCCACTCCCAACCTGATGTGATGAACGTGCAACTAAAAGCTGCTTGATTGTTTTCCAGTTTATCAGCGAGTTGCAGGATTTTTTCCCAGCTGTCTTATAAATAAATTGCATGTACTGTACTAATGGAAAACCTTGTGATGAATCAGTGTGTTTTACAACATGTTTACTTCACTAATGGTTCTCTCCAACTGTCCCTGTTTCTCCGTGAATTTCATTGACACTCTTGTCTCTGACCTCTTTGGTCCTTCATGTGCGATGAAGAATATCTAAAAAGGTGCATCACATTGTGAAGGAAGACTTGTTTCACAGCAGCATCTGATCTTTTATTCATAACATATCACTGTCATTGTGCCTCTGCCTTTCTACTCTCATTCATCAGCACATTATGATATTGCTGTTTTGTTTCTGTTGTTCCCGCAGTGAGAAGGGCATAAAACCGTTTTCTTTTTAAATCTATAACCAGGTCAGTCTCTTATAATGACCCTTAATTAACGTGTGTGTGTGTGTGTGTGTGTGTGTGTGTGTGTGTGTGAGTGTGTGAGAGTGTGTGTGTGTGTGTGTGTGTGTGTGTGTAAGGGAGAAATGGAAAGGGGGGGGAAAGATTTGATAATATCAGCGCATCCACTGACTCATTCCTCTGCTCTCTCTTTTACTTTTTACGTGGGTGAGTTCAATATCTACTGCATTATGAAGAAAACAGTAAAACCTGTGAAATCTTCTGTTGTAAAAGCTTAACGGTGCAGTTGGGCCCCCAGCTAACCTGCTCAATTTAACATTTATAGACAAAGACCATTGTGATTAATACTTCACTCAGCCTTTACACCGTTGAGATTCCTTCCATGTTACCACTTGCGCTGCTGTTTATGATTTGTGGGTCACTGGTGGAGGAGATGCTTCTCCAACAGCTGCAGACAAGCTGAACTGACAACACTACTTACTGAACTTCACCCAAGGAACCGCCACATCTGCTGTTTACCAATAGATCTCTGTGCACATGCTCTTTAGTTGTAATGCCAGCAGTATACGGCTAAAAGATCCAAAACGGTGTGTAATCCGAGGCTGCCGGAGTGCTGTTATTACATGGCTGCAAGCAAATGCTCATGTTCTCATTGCAACTCCGGGTTTGTTCATTTAATGGTGTCCATGCCAGATGGAAGAGCAGATCGGAGAGCCACACTTGCCAGGCTTAACTCGCATGCTCCTCAAAACAAAATGTAAACCGGAAACAAGCATGCCAAATTACTTTATTAAAAAGCAGTATATCACATGCCCTTGTAGTCCAGCTGCAGGTCATGGTGTCTAGGGTGCTAGGTGGCTATAGTCTGTGCACACTCCTGATTAAAGCCCACTTTCCTTTGGTCACAAACCTGTGAAAACATGCCAGATTTGATTTTGTTCCTGGTCTTAGAGGAAGCAAAGGGCACAACAACAGGCTCAGAGACTGTCTGCAGTTTGATGACATGTTTTAGACCTTATCCACTGAAAACAGCTATAGATTGGGGCTCAGAAAGGGATCTTTGTAAATATAATGTACCATGTTAATGAAGTTACTTGTATTAAAAATGCTAAACCAAGAATCTGACATGGAAGATAGAAAACACATCAGACTATGACTGTAGAGTAACAGTTTTGTCTCATTAACCACATACAGTATGTAACTCTTGATTTGACCCCTTCTCTGTTGTAAAGTCACTTACTATGTTTAATGGGCAATTTTGCTGTCAGTCTCCAGTCATGCCTTTCGCCCTTACATAATTAAGAAAAGGGAAGAATGAGAGAATACTACAAAGTCAGCTCATTCTATAAACTTCTCACTGTTTTGCAAGGCAAGCGGCTGCCAAGAAGCTTGCAGCTGTACAGTAACAACCTGTCTCAGAGTGAACGCAGGAGGCGCTCAGAGACAGCAAGCGGCATCCCATGAGACCATGCTCACCAAGAGGTAGACACCAGTTAAGATTTCACAGCCAGGATGTGTGTCTGTTTGGGGTCACAGTGAGTCTTTCCACTCCTCTAACTCTGCCATCACATAATCTGTTTTAAGTCTATTTTTGCCTCTTTCATCAGTAGCTTATTAAACTCTCACTGTGGGAACTATTAGGTGAAACAGGCTACAGAATTACTTCAGTTCTGTGAATTCTACTGCAGCTTCCAAGCGGGCATGTTACAGTATGGTCATGTCTTTTACTGCAGTAGTGTATGCTATGTCTGTATGGCACAAACAGTTCCAGGCAGGGAATCAAAAATTACTTAAATAAATGAATAAAATTGTTAAAAAGGCAAAAAGAAATTAATAAGAAATGCAAAGGAGAAAAAGTCTGATAACACTGTTGCTCAAGACAGACATTTAACATTTTGTATTTTAAGCACGCAGCTAATGTTCTCATCTGCGGAATTTATACTGACTGCAATAAACTTAAATTCTAAGATTACCAACATTACAAAGAGCCGCAAAGGATTGTAAAGGTCAGAGCGACGGTGTCCTCTGAATATTTCTGTCACTGTAAAATGAACAAGTAAGAGAGAAGCTTTGTGAAAAGAATGAGAAGTAAAAGGGAAAAAAGTTTTTATGCATATTAAAATGGGCAGAAGAAGAGATGGTATCCTGATGAGAAGCTCATGTAAGAGACCATTTAAAACTGGTGACACTGTTTTGATTGCTACAGTTACTAACCACCTACCACCTACCAACTTACAGCTCTGCAAAGCATTCATTAAGCATTATATAGACATCAGCTTACATATTAGCACATGCATGACACATACTGGGTTCCATAAATAACATACAGGAAGAACTTTATACAAAACAGCAGCAGTAATGTACACAATGTACACAATACAACTTTTATATCAACTCCACATATTGGCTATGTGTTATGGAAAGCCCTCCAGGAGTGCCGTCATTTGAGAGTGAAATCCAGTAAAATTTGTTTCTCCTATCATATCTCATTCTACTTGAATGGCACTGGTGGAGCAGAAAGGAGGAGACGATGAAGGAGGGAGCTCTTCTCTTCCAAACCCACAGGGTCCCTCCACTTCTCTGCCGATGGCCTGTAATTGGTGTTTAGCACTGTTGTGGAGAGGCCTCAGCTGCAGGGTGGCTCCTCTGGCTGCCTTTCAACGTGTCACTGGTTTGTGTGTCCCATTATGGCTTGTTCACTCTTCTCTTGAGGAATAGTGAGCATGTACACTAGCAGCTTGGGCCTTTCACCCAGCAGGGTGCAGAGGAGGCAAAACCACCAGCAGCTGCGCCACATTGTTCTGTAAAGGCAGAGAAGGGGGTGCATGGTGTAGGGGTATAATGAAAGAGCATTATTATGGAATTTCATTGTTTTTTTTGAGCTTGACCAATACTCGAGATAAAAGTTAGAATATCTTGGCCCCTGTTGCATCACATTTAACCATTTCTTTTACAATCTGTCTCTTGTGAGTACCCCAGCTTTATGGAAGTGCAATACTAAACAGCTGGAGTACCCCTTTAATAATTGTGCTACTGCCAAAAGTTGCACTTTTCTTGCATGTTATCCTGTTGAAGGACTTTTTATGGAGTTTTTCCTTATTTCTGTGAATATGTTGAGCTATATAAAGAAATATGACGGAGAGACAATGTGACCTACTTAGTATTTACTTCATTTTTACCTATCTATCCTGCAGTAGATACATACTGTTATACAGTGACTCTTCCAGGGCTCTACATCTGCAAACGCACTTTTATTGAGTCTTGATGCCACTTAAGGAGTGACTGCTCCGTTATGTATACCACCTTGTTCAGCCTACAGTTTCTTTATATATATTTTTGCAGCACCTCCTTATGTGTGACTCATGAGTCACAAAGCTTACATGAGGGCAGCAGCTTGCACTCAGAGGTAGGCTTCCCTGTAGGGGGCACTGTTGGTTCTCATGAACGACCAATGGCACAACAGGTTGCACTACTTCTACTCCTCTCCTCAAAAGACTGGACACTAATGATCCATCCAGGTTATGGGAGTGGTAAAATAAAAATCCATTGCCTACCATTTTTTAACCACTTTAGGTTTAGGGCCATTTAACCATGAACATCTCCTCACCTAAATGTGTGGCTTTGACTTCGTTAGATTTTGTATAGTGTGGATTGCGCTGACAGGGAGCTCCGTGCGCACAGCTTCTCTCCAGGTTGATTTAAAATGTTTTAATGATTCTGTTATAATTTATACTGTATGAAGATGCAAAGCTGCAGTGTTCTTTCTCTACTGTTTCAGTTGTGATTGAACATCTTCCTGCAGACTCCCTGTCGTATGCTCATTTTCACCATCCAACCGAAAAAAATCTAATCCAAAATCCATCAACTTATTTTTCCGACGGTTTTGGGGACTAAAAAAAAAAAAGCGAAATCCCCATGTGATATGAGCTGGGAATTGGATGGCACAATACTTGCTGACGTGACGCCCGCAAACCCCTTCTAATTTGCCAATCCAGCCCGGAGTGCGCGTCCCATAGCCCCCCCTCAGTTTGTGCACCAGCACTCTCCCGGTCCACAGCCACAGGGTGCAGAGCGGCAACAGATTCAAGATCCACTACACCTCCACTGATCTGTGCACGCTTTTTCATCGCGTGGAAAGTTGGAGGACTATTTTTTTTTTTTTTTTACCCAGAGACGTCGTATGTACTTGCGTGTCACCCGCCGCATCCAGGTGATCCGGCGCGCTGTGAATCCAGCACTCTATGAAAAAGAAGAAGAGGAAATGAGATCTCTTTGGGAATCAGACACTGTTGAGGACTTTTTCCGCTCTTGTCGTTGGTGAAAAAGATTTTGCAGCCTGATCGGAAGACGCGGGTGCATTTTAATGTCACATGTCAGTATTGGATGAGTCCGCGGCGCCGTATCCTGTGCAATAAGAGGAATGGTAAGAAGCAAAGAAACAAAACCAACACTGCATTTCACATACTCACTCCTATTTCTATTTGACGCTGCTTTTTTTTTATATATATAGCCCAGTGTATTCAGATCCCAGAGAGAAAGAAAGAGAGGGATAATAAATCATTGGCACCATCAGCACAGATTTGACAGATATGAAACATCTCTGGGTGCTGGAGGTTGTGAATGGTGACAGACTGTTTGTTTTCACACCTGTTTTATCCTCAGAAATTAACAGTTGAATCAACACCGTGACAAATCAGCCACAAATAGGAATGTAAGAAGTTGATTCATTACATATGCTTTGTAAAAAAAAATCCCCATTTTAGGGACTTTCTTTGCGGACTTCTCTCCCTTGCTTGCCTTCTTTTAGATCCAGAATCTAGCCTATAACTGTGTTTGTGGGGGGATGACACTGACCGTGCATTCATGTCTGTGATGGCAGGTGGTGTCGCATGGAATACAACTGTTTTGCTTTCAATGGAGAACCGCTCAAAGAGGATAAATTGCGTGCAAAGTTGTGCGGCTTTCTGCTGAGGGAGTTTATCCAGCGGGCGAACAAACAGACATGGGGCCGCTCCAGTGCGTGGGACTCAGCGCGCTCCTCCTGTGCACAGGTAAGACCCAGAGAGACCTCAGCTAATGTCAGTGAGCACTTGTGTGTTCATATACAGCCAAAGAAGAAGAATTATGGAAATGAAAAGGTAATGGTCGCATAATAATAAAAGGCACAGGGAATGCATCAACCTTTAGAGAGTGGTTTTTATTCAGTGTGGAGCATTTAATGAAATGCTAATTATTTCCTATCAGCCAAGAGGACATATATGATTTATGAGACATATAATTAGCTGTAAGCTGCTGTGGCAGAATACAAAATGACTCCCTAATATTAACATGAATGAACTGTGACAGTTGCCTCGAGAGTGCGTGGGGTTTGGGTGTTGTAGCAGCAACTTAAATGGGATGCAGTGTGTGTGAGCGAGGCACTGCAGAGCACCAGGAATAACAACAGGCTACAGACACAACCCAGAAAAAGGGAAAAAGCATCTTTTCTCGAAGTTTTAGCACTTCTGCACTTGTGTATGTGTGTGTCTGTGTGTGTGTGGTTATGGTTTGGGGTGCTCCAGTATATTTGCATGTGACAGTGTGGATTTTTTAAAAATGTTTTTGCAAGGTATGTGGGCTTGTGCTGACCTGTGATATAGGATATATATGTTTTCACCATAACATGCCAATCAACACCTTTCTTACTAGAATAAAGATATCTTTGTCATTGTCTAACAACAAATGTATGTTTGGATGATGGAGAAATACTGATTCTGCTGTGTATTTAAAGGAAACTATATATTTTACTTATGTACTTTTGTTTATCCTTCCATTTGGCTATGGTAACATTTCATTTAAAAATGCTGGGGCACCCTGGTAGCTCACCTGGTTGAGCTGGCACCCCATGTACCAAGGCTGAGTCCTTGTTGCAGCGGCCATGTCAAAACAAAATGCCATTGCTGAGTTCATGGAATGTGGAAGCTTTGCTAGAAATTGGGGGCCATTAGCAACAAGAGCAGTAAGATTGATGACTGGAAACAAATGGCCAGTTTAGCCATATTACCTAAAGCACTCATTTTGAGAGGCGGGTAGGATAGCCAAAAGTAAAAGTACAGTTACTTTATAATAACCAAGCAACCAGTAGCATTCAGTATTCCTCGCCTGTAGCCTGACAACAATTAGTCCTGCACATCCCTCGTAAAACTGCAAACTGACGTATTTACAGTTTGGTTTCTGTTTGCATTAAACAAACAAACAAGATACAATGTCTTGATTAGAGAGCTTTAGGCTATGTTCACACTGAAAGCCCTAGCGCTTAATTTGGATGTATTGCACAGATCAGATTGCTTTTGTTTGGCTGTTAACAATATTTGCTAAATGTGGCCCAAATCAGATTCCAGTATGAACAGCTTATGGCCCTGTTGGGTCACGCATGACGATTGCAGATCTAGATAAGTAAAAGTCACATGAATTCTGATATGACTGATCATTCAGATTCTGCAGAGCTACTTCCTGGATGAACTTTGGCCGACTACTTTCCAGAGTTGTGCATGTGACACAGTTAGCAGTGGCAATTTTGGGTAGAACAACCTTTGTTTTAACTTCCAAGTAAGTGATTTTTGATTTAGTATAGTGGATTTAGTATAAGCAACCCGCCTACTTGATATTGTGCATTAATTCTAACTAATTTTAGCATTTAAATTGCTATTATAACCAATTTGGAAAAGTGGTGCTGAAACTATGAAAAATCTGAACATCTGAATGTTCCCTAAAATTTGTATTAAACAAAATCATGCAAGTGGCTCTTTTCACCAAATAAAAGCCACTCCACAAATAAAGAGGTAGGCCAAAGATGGATCCATATCTCACTGGTTCTGGTCAGCCTCTTAATCTTTGCAGGTGAAAGTGGAGAGGAGGGAAAAAATGACTGATTCCATCCTGTCAGTCAACCGCCCTGGTGTGCAGCATCTCAGAGGATATTATAACTCTCTAGCCATCTGATTGCTTTCACCAAGAGGTTCTAGGTTGTCTCTATGAGACACTCGCACTGACAGGCACATACTGTACAGGATACCTACACACACTCACATACTGTCAGACTGGCCATCAGGACATTTGGAAATACTCCACATAGCCTGGCATGCTATAGAATGTGATACAGGCGTTTTTTTTTTTTTTTTTTTTTTAAACAAGACAGATTGGAGGATTGTCATCTCTTAGTCAAACAGAAAAAGTTCCAGGGCTGAAGAATTTCCTACTTCACAGTAAGACAAACTCATAAAAGTTGCAGAGGTTGTCATTAACGGCTTTATTAATAGTGCACCAACCAAAGGGATCCTTCAGTTAGTTAGGTCATGTTGAATGGTAGGTGAAATAAATGTATCCCTCGCTATATATCTATAATTGACTTAACTCCATACTGTATAGTTTTCATCACTTGTTCAAAAAAGTACTTGAATGCCTGGTATAAAGGCCACTGTGCTAAGCAACAGTGGGTGGATTTCCAATTGGAGTTTGCCTGCTCTTTTGTATGTGTGGGCCCGACCAGAGTGGATTTGGATGAAAAGTTAAAAAGTTACAAAGCCAAAACGCATTTAGCCTTAATTTAATAATATCTTCTCTCTCTCTCTCTCTCTCTCTCTCTCTCTCTCTCTCTCTCTCTCTCGCACACACACACACACACACACCCACCCAAACAACACAGGACAATAACCAAAATCACAGCCGCCACAGGCATTCAGGCTGTCTAACGGGATGACAACTGATGTCTAATCACCACTACCTGTTTAGCCACAGTATCCAACTTTCTGCCTCTCTGGGTACTCCACTTCCTCCATTAGATGTTGCATTAGAATGTTGGCAAATTGCAAGGTCTTAATATGAACATAATTTGTAGGGTACTGGGTTGGCCTATTTCATCTTATAACATTCAAAGAAGAAGAAACTTCGGTTGTTATACATAAAATATGGAGAAAAGCAGAGATCACAAAGAATGTATGTATGTAATGTTTTTCTAATGTATGTAGCAAATGTTACATGCCATTTTTTCCCCTGTTGTATCCCTGTAAGATCACCTGTCCACAAAGGGGACCTCAGGCAAAACCTGAAAGCTATACATGAGTATTATAACAGTATGCAAATCTTATATTTGGTGGGTGATTCTTGAACTAAAAAGAGCTAATGAGCCCCGTTAGCAAGTTCCACATGAGCCCCCAGAGGATCAGCCATGCATACTGCAGCTCAGTAAGCTTTGATGCTATTTCCACAATATCAGGACTTTTAGTCAGTTCAGCTCTATTATCGGCTATCGTGATAGTGCTGTCAAAGGTTCTTGAGGGTCTTTTTCAGCCCTGTTCCCGTTAACCTTTTCTCTTGCTTATTTGTTAGTTTGTTATTGCAACTGATGCATATTCTCTCACCTGATAAGTAATGCTTTCACAATGCTTGCACCAAATTGTAAAGGCATCCCCTTCTTCAGTTTAAACATTTATCATATAACTTTTTCACCATTTTTAAAATCACTGCCAATAGACTCACAAGTACACAAAAGAAAAGATTACAAAAATATATTTATATATTATATATATTATAACTACAAGTGCTGCTGCAACCAGCATCTGTACTCTTTTAGAGGCTGCAGTGGATTTCTCTGGACTGAAGTCATTCTGTGGACTGTTTTCCCTCGGTTGCCACAGCGAGTGTTTAACAATTCTACTGACGAAACAGGCGAAAAACTTAAGGCTTAAAACAGATTATCCCATGCCAATGTTAGGAGAGAGGAATAGCCCAGAGTGACCCTGCACACACATTAAGGCTGTGAAATCTAAACTGGCGTCTGCCTCCTGGAGAGCAAAGTCTCATGGGATATTGCTTGTTGGCTCTGAGCATCTTTTGGTTTAATGCTTGGAGGAGTTGGCAGCTGGGCTGCGTGCTTCTGGGTAGTGATTCTGCTTAAGGAAAACGAAGAAGCATATAGAATAAGCTGACTTTGTAGAAAAATCTCACATAAAAAAATTTCTCCCTTTCTCTCCTTTTTTCACTTTTTTATTCTCCTTAAATGGTTCAAAAGGGATTTCTGTGAGCTCTAATGTTCATTACCATAAAACAAGCACTGGGATACTTGTTACTGGAGGCCTCGACCAGGAAGCTAAAATAAAGCATTGCAGAACAAAGTGTTTGACTTTCCAGAGGCAAAGTCAAAGTTTATCACACAAAGAACACAACATTTAGTCTGTAAAGCAATAGCCCTCTAGACAAACACACATTGAATAATAATTTTCCAAATCCAGTGTAAAAGTGTACTATCACTGAATGAAATGCTGTATCATAAAGTGATAGATGAAGCCTGGCTTGCCCTGTATGACATAGTATTTTGCACAAGGCTCCAGAGAGCAGCAGAAGGAAAAGCTGCACAAGGGAGCCATATGTCACGTTATATAGGCCATAACACAGAGACACAATTGATGAAGTAAAAGGTCATGTAAAGAACTGAGTTGAGTAAAATTTGTCTGCCAAATTGTGGATGCTTCAAAAAGCCACTATGTGGTCTGCTATAAAGTAAATTGAATTAAATGTAATTCAAAATCACTAGTAGTTCTAACATGTAGGTAACACTTTGTATATTATGTTGCTTGTGATAAGCATAATAGGTAATAAGGGCCTACTTATCAACATCAATATATAGTAACAAGTCTTGTTAACATATATTAATGTTGATAAGTATCCTTATTACCTATTAACCAATGCTAAGTACAAGTACCATAATCTAAAGTGTTACACAAATGCATATGCCAGCCTTGTTAACATGAAGGAAGCTTGTACTGGCTGGTTCAATAAAAAAGTTCAGTGTTAATATAATAGTACAGGCAGGCCAGTGGGAACCCCTGCCAAGTCAGTAAAATCTTATTTTTAATGCCGGAAATAACAATAAATATTAATTCTTTTGGAAATCAATGTGTTTGTGGATCTATGCAGCACTCTCCTGAAACGTGATTCAAACCTCCTTCTATTGCCTGGAAAACTCTTTTGTGAATGCCACTTTTATCAGAGCCCCTTAGAATTACTGTGGAGCATGAGCATATGAGCATACGAGCGCATGAGCGTACCATGTTGTGGCCTAAAACAAGAAAAAGCTGTATCAGGACAACCAAATATATTAACATTTTTCTCCAAAAACTCCAGAGCTAAGCAAGAAAACAATACCAGGCGGAAATTAAGTTTGACTTTCTCTTTCCGGCGGAGCTGTGCACCACTGAACGGAGAGAGAAACAAGACGGCAGAAAGCCGGCTCATTAAGTGAATGATGATCACAAGAAATCATTAACACAGGGTAAGACAACGAGCCTACAGCCACAAAGTTCCTATATCCAAGTCAAACTCACAGCATTTTGTAAAGCAGCTGATTTAAAAAAAACAACAAAAAAACAACCGGAAGAAGTGAACTAGTGAACTAGTTCATTTTAACTTGTGTGAACGGAACTCTGAGCTTGCTCTTGTGAAGTGTGAACTTGCCAGAGGTGGAACAAAAAATCCTACTGAAGTTAATCACTAATACTACAGTGTAAAAAAATCCTGCATACAAAACATACTTAAAGTACCAAAAGTAAAAGCACTCATTATGCAGAATGGCCCATTTCAGAATTATTTATTTAATTATTTTATAAAGTTTTATCTTTATCTATGATTATGCATCATCATTTATTTGTTAACTGTTTTTTTTTTAAAACTGAATCTGCAAAAAAATTTATTAGAGTAAAAAGTACAATATTTCCCTGTGTAGTGGCGTAGAAGTGTAAAGTAGCAGAAAATGGGAACACTCAAGTGAAGTACAAGTACCTCAAAATTGTACTCAAGTACAGTACTTCAGTGAGATTTTAAATATAAAACAAATATTACATTTTGGTAAGGGGAAAACAGATCTCAAGAACAGGCTGAAAGGCATGTGGCAAAATGTCCTCATCATTTCATTTATCATAATGCCATGTTGGAATTTTTCTCCAAGCCAAGAAGGATAAAGTACAACTGTAAATCATTCACACTGTGTTTATGATGTGCTAATGATTTGCAAAGGTCATAGGTTGCACAGTGTATTTTTTATACCATCCTCTCCTTGTGATTAAAGTATTGAATATACTGAGTGAACAAAAATTCTAAACGCAGTTTTAAATTGTAGACCGCCTGCTGCACCGTATCAATATGCCATCCCTCATGTCTCATCTTATTTGTAAGTACCACCAGGTGTACATACTGTTGTATGTTGTTTGTATTGCATTCTGAGTCAATCTATTTGACAGTTTGACAAATAACAGTGTTGAGGCTCCCGTAAAGAATCCCTGTGGGAACCCTAATGAAGCATATTCTCAACACTGGTTAAAGTATTATTACTTACGTACTCTCCATAATTTGAGATTAGGACTAAAAATCATGAATTGCACAAATATATCTGTTGTCTTTCTTGTTATGTCATTCATAAACTGTTTAAAACTGATGTCATTGATTTTTTTGGGCTACTCGGGGGCACAGGAACAAGCTGTACAATCATCTTAGCAAATTGCCTAATTACAGCAGATGCACAGCAACAATAGCATTCATTTGGAGTCATATCTTTGCCCACCTGATGAATGTAATATTCAGTTTCCTTTTAGCTCTGTTGTGGTCTCCACCAACCCCTGATGAATAGCTGGGTTTCTTGCTTGATAGATGTTTTAGAACTTTTTGAAGTGATGGCATACAGCTGGTTTTTCGGACCTTTCTTTTCTCAAAACAGCCGCCTGCTACTGCTGAATTGATTGATGAGCACAGACATTGTGGACTTTTTAACAATTTAGTTAAAGGGCTAAAAATTGCTGCTAAAAAATCCTAGAACTGAGTGGTGGTGCAGCTTTGGGTGTTCATTTCTTGTGTTTCTTACTGTGAGGAACACCTTTCGCATGATACGCAGTCATTTGATCCGCTGTTGATATCAAAATATTGATCAGTGCAGGTTTAAAATCGGCAGTGAAAAGAGGGGGGAAATCTTAAAGTACCTCTAACTAGCCGGCGAACAACATTTTGGGTACACATGAATTTTATTTTGGAGGATGATGAAAATATAAAAAGAGGAGAGAAATCCCAAGATGTATTTACTAATTAACAGCTCCTATAATTAAAGATTACAATTTCCCGCTACCAGCTGTGATACAGCTATTGACCCACTGAACTGCTAGTTTTTCAGACTATGATAGTGGATTTTTTTCTCCCCATGAGGAGCCCGAGTCTAGACTACTTGCACTGTGGCTTGTTGTCCCTGCCTGCAGCTCTTTTGGAGTCTCCAAACCCATAACCACTGCTAGTTATTGCTGAATAAATACAACAGGGTGCAGCAAATGGACCTGATGGTGAGACATGAATGGTTACAGTCAACAGCAGTCATTTCTCCTTGTAGTTCAGTTCAACTTAAGCCCTTGTGCATTTATCTAGCAGCAATTGCTACAGTAATTGCCCACACTGTATTTTTGTGTAATCTTTTTCTTTCTTCTTTCAGTATTTCACTTTTGTAACAGTTTTTTTCTTTCTAATAGCTGAACAACTTCCTGGAAACTATGTCTATATATATACGATTAAAGACACAGTATAATCTTTCTGTAACTAACACGTGATATTTCAGGTATCAGATATCAGAGCGAGGAAGTTAGTTGGAGAATGTGACTAAACACAACATGAATAAAACTTTAATATTACCTTTTAGGCAAAAACTGTAGTTTTGGTTATATGTTAAAGTAAATACAAGCAGTGTGATACTTAAAGTTACTGTTCACTTTTTCAGTACTGTTCAGATTTGTTCATTAACATTCACATATTATGTTGATTAAAATGTAATCCAGGCGGCTTCATGTTTCTGTCAAAAACACATTTGCTGCAAAATAGTAGTAAATAAACATTTCTTCAGGAAGGGGTTGGGTTGAAATGTTATCTCCCTTCTCAGCCTTACCATGGCAGCTGTGTAAGTACACTGTTGGAGAAGAATCTCTCATGTTTGATGTAATATAAGGAATATTTTCTGAGTTGTTTATTGCGCCGTCCTTGAATCTTAATGTTAGGAAGGACCTAAAACGTTAGTTAAGTTCTAACACATAGTGTGTGACTTGTGCCTGGATGACCCAGATACACAGGCAGATCTTCTTAGGGGTGTTGACATGCCTTTTTGGCAATAAGCATTTTTTAATTGATTCAGTGGATTTGAGGCAATTGTTTGCCCCCTGCTAATACACCCTCTATATCCACCTAGCACACCTTATGATTTCTGGAGAAATGCTATGAGCAACCAAAGTTAAAATACAAGCAGGAACACAACTCATACCTCCAAGGCTTTTTAATTTCCATCTAATTTGATAAAAACAGAAGAAGGCTTTGGTTGTGTTATGTCTGTAGCGAAGACAGAAAAATTATGTTGTTTTGTTGTTGCTGTTTCATCATCATCAGGCTTGGAAAGATGTAACTGAAGTGAATGGCGAGTGTCTTTTTTTCCCTTCATTAGCTAATGTCATTAGCTGTGCAAATTAAGTGACTGACAGGAACTGACTTTGCGGTTGCACAGTGATTGTACTGTTTAAGGACGCTCTTCTCTCTACAGGAATAATAGTGCATCTAGTTTTTTCCAGTGTGATCGCTCGCTCAGTTAATTTCTAATAACTAGTATTATTATTAACATTTATTGATGGCAACTGAAAAAAGGCAGGCTTTGAAAGCACTGATAGTACTGAGGCATACATTGAGTTAAACCTGAGAGAAAGCCTAGGCTATAGACAGCATGACAAATGAGGGGATTTTACTCCTTTAACTATTTCTTCAGTCATAGGACATGGTCATTTGCTTTCTCTGAAATCCATAGGATTTAATCCACTGGGGGGAAAGAAATGCAAAAAGTGTCTTTCTTTTCCCACAGGTTTTGCTTTACTAATAGGATCAAAGACAGAAAGGATGAAAAGAAGAATAATCAATATATGACAGCATTAAGATGAAACATTGCCCTTCTTTCCTTGTTCACTCCGAGTGTTTGGAGGATTGGGAATACAGCTCGCGTAACCGTGGCTGGCGCGTGAAGATCCATGCCGATGCACCCCGACACACATAATCACACACAAACGCACGTGCGCAGCATCACTAAAGCTTTTGTGACACATTGTAGCTGCGCACTGTAAACACACACACACACACACACACACACACACAGACTCATCTGCTTGGGCAAACAACTTCACAGCCATCCAACTGGGAAAGGATCACACTCTGCGGGAGGTCTGGAGACAATTAGCATAACTAACAGAACACTCACCCAGAGAATCAGAAGGAAATGAAAATGAACCTACACAATCAGAGCAGAGAAAGAATGTTAACAGCATTTTTGGCACTTTCCTGTTTGAAAGATTGACAGAGAGACCACATATTTCTCTCGCTTCACCAGCTTTGGTCCCACAAGACAGTGAAGGTGCAGTACGTGTTCTCCTCTGTCGCTTGGGCTTCAAGCCCCTGCTGAGGTGGCCTCACACTGCATCACTTAGAACAGAGAAGTTTTGCAACAAGTTTTCAGAGAAAGCCAATAACACTTTTCCTGTATTTCTGAAGAGAGTTGTATCATTTTGTGTGAGTTTTTGTGTGTGAATGCTGCAGGTATACTGAGGTGGAGATGATGACATTTGTGATGGGTTTTCTGGTATTGCCGTTATCTGCTCAGGTCAGAGCAGGAAGATATTGCCTTAGTGCATTTTTTGGGCCCAAACATGATTGATAACAGCGGAAACGGTCCCGATGGGCTGCACTCTTGTGAAGTCTCTTTCCTTTTCTGTAGGTCTCCAGAGCCACAGTATGCAACTTTTTTTTCAGTCTGTCTTCCTCTCTTTCTGTCTGTCTCTATCCATCTATATGTCTGTCTCGTTATTGCCTGGTTCATCCGAGTGTCTGACTCCGGTTAAGAGATGCTCCTCATTGATTGATTTACCACCCGGTTCATCAGATGTTAAGAGATGAGAAAATAACCAGTCAGAAAAGTTCAACCCAGCACAACAACAACAACAAAAAAAAGAAATAAATAAACTCCACACAGACAGGTGAATTTTAATTTCAAACTTGATAGACACTTCGGAATTGAAACCTGAGGGGAAACTATTCCACACCTTTAGGAATGTGGTTCCCAAACCAAGACTCAATTCCCTTACCAATTTTCAGCAACACTGCCTCAAGAGAGGTAAACATTGCTGAGTGCTCCAGCCAATAAAAAAAATGTATTAGCAATAGGACTTCCATCTTCCAGAGACCTATATCCGTATAGGTGTTAATACTTTTATGCAGTAAGCCAAGTGAGGATCAGAACACTTCAACCATACTGATAAATAGATTAGAACAGCCTCAGGGCTTTTTAAAAAATATATATAATTGTGTATTATTTGCATTAGATTATCAGAAATATGCAGTCATGTATATAACCCCTGATAGGTGATGCCTACTAGAGCACTGGCAGTTTGTATTCTATATGTTAAAGTGCTAACTATGCACTCAGTTGCTTCAAGACATTTCAACAGTATATAACTTTGTGTAGAAACAGGCTATAAGGCCAGACACAGCTTCATATAGTACCAAGATTTTGTGGATTGCTTTTTCAGCGGCTGTATGTATGTACGGTTCACTTGGCCGGGTGATGCATTGGCCGGGAAAATGAGACACAGATATTGATCGATCCGTGGGCTGCAGGCCAGACCTGAACCCCAAATTGTGAGCAGCCTTAATAAACTGTTATTGGTCAATTTCTAGTTAACCTTAAATGTGCTGGTGGCCAGTTGGTAGGAAAATTGTAATCTGTGCAGCAGTGGAACAGATGTCATTCCAGAATGAGAAAAATCTGTTTTTGAGCATCAGTTGAGCGTTGTTGTGTCTGTGTGTGTGTGTGTGTGTGTGTTTGGGTGGGGATTTGTGGATGTGTGTGTATTAGCGGTAGTGACATACAAAATTTCAGCTTCTTAGTTTTTGCCATGGCCTGCCAAAAAAAAGGGAAAAAAAGGAAAAAGAATTAGATTCACAATAATCAGAAATGTGGGTCCTGACATATGGTCTTTCTTCATTGTCATCCTCTCATATTCTCCCCCTCTCATCCTCCTCATCTTTCCCCTGCTTCTTGCTTCACTCCCCACCAACCATGCTCCCCTTCACCTTCATATCCTTACCATCTTTCATCTTCCCCTCACATCTCCAATAGCCTCCTTCTCCTTCCCTCTTCATTTACTGTTTTATCTCTTTTTCCAGTTTCGTCCACCGAAGAGAACAGCTTAATGTATAAACATTTTAAATAAAGATTAACAGCCAAAATATTGCTGGCAGTGTTTCCTCAAAATGGTATGAGAGAATATTACAAGCAAAAAGCTTCTATATATAATCATCTCCTTCTAATAACTTTTATGTGCGATGGTACAAAGTAGCAGGATAGGGTTATTCAGTTTCTTGTGGGACTTAGAAGATTAATACTACTCTCTACCACCAGTAGCTGTTAGCTTAGCATCGCATCAAGACTGGAAACAGGTGGAAACAGCTAGTTCTATCCAACTATAACAAAACAGGACTACCAGTACATATAAAGCTCTAAACCTTGTTTAAACAGGGAGGGTTTTACAGGGAGGGTTACATGCTGGACTATTTGCTGGCCGGGGGTGGTAAGTTTCTGGAGTATGGTCATCACCCTGAGGTTTGTGAGGCGACGAGCGGAGACATCGGAACATAAGGTGTTAATTAGTGAACATTAGAGGTTCTGTCAGATTTCATTACCTTCAGACAGAACCAGGCTAGCAGTTTCCACCTGCTTTCAGTCTTTATGCTAAGCTAAGATAACTGACTGCTAACTGTAGCTCTGTATTTAGCGTGAAGACATGAGAGTGGTATCAATCTTCCTGTCCAACTCTTGGCAAGAAAGCAGGTAAGTGTCAAACTATTCCTTTAATTCCCATGAAGGGATAAATGATGCTTACTAATGTAATCATTTAAGTGTGCAATGATGGTCCATTTAACCATTGCCGGTGGATCTTTGGTTGTTCTGCATTATATTGAGGTAGATTTTTGTAGTAATTTAATAAACACAATATCACTAAAAAATGCAACAAGTGCAACACAGAAATGAATCCATTCCCTTGTAACTTTTTAAAAATCTATCCAACATTTAGGGGGGATCTACTGGCAGAAATTGAATATTTAATATTCATAGGTATGTGGAAGCGAGGGAGTTGAGAGTCTGCAACTGCAACACTAGATCCCACTAAATCCTACACACCTTTAAATCCTTTAAATCAAACGTTCCATCCACCAGCAGCCCTCTGCCTGTGCCACCAGAGACTTATGTTTCACACTCTTTGCCCATCGCCTTTATAATTTGTCTCTTCTATGCTGTAAATAGTTCCCCACAATTTATCATCCTACAGTGCAGTTCACTTGGCCTCTTCTGACAGAATCTGCTGACCCGTATGTCATGCTTTAAGATATTTTATCCACATTTTCAATTTGCCCATGGCATCCACTGCTCTGTCTCCATGCACTCATTAGTTGTACTCTCCCACCATTTGTGGCCTTTGCTCTTTAGGATTTAATTACCACATGTAGCCCAACCAACCAACATACGTTGGAATCAGAATCAATCCACAGTAAATAGTAGAGGAATGGCACACTGCGTTGACTCAACCAACAAACAAAGTGAAGAGGGCAGAGCTTGTAACAGAGCTCTGATTTTCCATTTTTCTTCCTTATGTGCCTCCTACTAAGTTATATGTAAAGAGAAGAAGATCTCTGCCTCAGTTTTTGAAGCTTTTGACTCATCTGGATGCTGTTCCAACATTTGTCAACATGTAGGAGATTTGAAGGCTTTGGCAAACGGGTTGATCAGATTACCCTAAATATCTGATCACTTATAGGCCATAAAGTGTATTTTAAGTGCTTAAATCTATGCTCAACACGTGCCTGCACCCTACCCAAGGCAGACAAACAGTGATTTTACGATGTCTCTTATTTAGTCATCCTGTCCCCGTTTCCCACATGAGCAATATACTGTGCTGCTCTGAGCATGCCCAGGGCCAGATCTGGGCCCAGTGCCTCAGTAATAGAGGATAAATCAGTTCTTAAAAGGTCCATATAGGGGGAAGCCGAAATGTATCCAAAGCCGAAGGATTTAAACAGAGACATGAAATCTCCTTTGTTTCGCTGTGGGCATGAAGCTGAGGGAGTGAGCCTTGTGTGGGCTCTTGGTACCGGTCTGAGGCCTCATGGGTGCCAGCATTTTCCAGCGGGTAATTGGGCCTCTCTGAGCCGCTATGTGTGTGTGTGTAATCTCCATGAATACAGTGAGGATACAGGCCCCTCACTTTCCAAAGTAGGCGTGGAAGGACACATGCCACTTTTATTTAAGGTAACTGATGAGGTAGACAGCTGGACTGATGTGGTCCACTTATGTCTTAACACTCACAGCCTCAGGTGTGATTTCTATCAGCACTTTCATTTTCTTCTCATCCTTCTGGTTTCATACCCATGCTTGATGGATTCCCAGGTGATTCAAGGACTGCTGTTGATTTTTGCTTTAAATAATTTCACATAGGTTGAGAATATATCATTATCTTATCACTATCTGTGGAGCACCCCCCTTGTTATATTGAAGAGATTACAAAAACAAGCTCAAATTCACTTGACAACCTGCCATTTCTCTAATTGCTCAGGTCAAGAGATTTTTTTAGAACAACAACAAAAAAAAAGCAGCAAGAAAATCCTCCAATATATTGACGTGCAGTAAACAAGAGCTGGCAGTACAGTATGCTACATGTTTGTCCTTGTATTGCCTTACAATCTTTGTTCTACATCTCGCTTGCAGGGTGCAGGATCAGATAGCTTTGCTCCATGCAGTGGCTGCCTGTCCTACACAGTTATCTGCAAGAGCAGATGTGTTTTTGTTTAGGCCACAACAGTCTGTTAGAAAAGACATTGCTGACTCAATGTTTGATACTGATTCAAACAGTACACGGCACATTGTAGAGGTTTTGAAAGTGGCAGGGTTGTTTAAAGCATATCAAGCAGGGCTGCAGTGATTATTTTCATAATTGATGATTACCGTAAATTGTTTTATTCATTGATTCATTTAGCCTTTAGGATGTCAGAAAATCAACAGACTTGACCAACAGACCGAAACTCAAAAGCATTTAATTATGATGCGTTGTGTGTATCTGTCCACAGCTAATCTCGCATACTACTGGACCAATCATTCTCATATCTTTTGTCTATTCATGACTGTATGCTCAAAAATGTGCATTAATCATTGATCATTGGTCAAAATTGATCTGTATCCGCAAAGATCCAATGGTATTCAAGTTTATGTAAATGTATCCAGATCTGTATATCATACCATATTATATCATATCATATAAAAATAAAATTTGTCAAAGATGCATGTCTGTAATCTCCGGACAGTATCTGTGCATATCCGAACATATCACCACCTTGGATACTAACGTATTTCTGTGCATTTATTCCAGTGGATACATTATAATCCACTAAAGTTAGACATGATACGACATGAATAAATCCCACCACAATCTTGACTGTGCGAGCCAGATGAAAAGGTATGACCATGGCCACTGCTATATGATGCTGCTATGTGTCTGCACAGTCACTATATTGGAGAGATCAAGATCCATCAGTAAACAATGCAATGTATCCTGAGCGATGCATCGACTGTAACTCATTAAACTCTGAACTGATTTTCATGAAATTTGGTTTGTTATAAACATGATGAATTTAACATAATACTGGTAATGTAATTCAGTTGCTTGAGGCCAGTCTTGGCAGGTCTATGCCAAAACATGAACCTTCTGAATAGCCACCACTCCCACTGGGACATGCAGGCTCTGATCTATGAATAGGCAACATCAGTGTAAATTCATTTTGAGCTTCTGTGAGTTTCTGCAAAAACATGGATTTCTATTATATTCTTATAAAGCTGTAGGACGCATGTAATGTTCTAAATAAATGACAGATAGCAATTTGAACATTGCTATTTATTTGTGAAAGTTTGGATATATTGTCCCATTTATTGTTTCCTTATTAAGTTTATACAGTTTGGCAAACCCTATGCATCCTAAAGAAAACTGGGACTATACTATACAAAAACACAAAAACAAACTATTGGATACATATGTAAGACATGTAAGACAAAACAGAAAAGCAGCAAACCTAAAATGTCTTTAGCATTTCTGTCTGTCGGTCCACCGTTTTCACTGAAATATTTGAACAGCTATTGGAGGGATCACTGTGAAATTTTGCACAGACATTCTTGGTGCCCAGAAGATGAAACTTACTGACTTTGGTGATCCAGGTACTTTTCCTCCAGCGCCACCAGAAGGTCAAAACTTTCACATATACAGCAAATTATCACAGCACCTACAAAAAAGATTGGCACAGATATTCATAGTTCCCTGATGATGTATCATAATTACTTTGGTGATTCCCTGAATGATGACATTAGCATTTGCTCACAGCACTGCTGTGCCTAAGTACAGTCTCACAGAGCTGTTTGCGTGGTGGTAGACTTAGAGTCTACGTTTATTGATTTACTGACTTATTAAATTTTCTGCTGATAGTGATTGATGAATAGTTCAAGCACTAATATGAAGGGTATTTTAAAAAGCCCTCTATGTGTATGTGCATTATCAATCACTGGTAAAGATCTTGGAGTACAGTGAGGAAGCAAACATTTGCATATACTTGAAAGGTGGAATCTATATTGAGAAAATGACAGGGGAATACTGACGAAAACCCACTGTTCAAAAAGTGCAGCCTGGTACCTTGAAGCTCTCAAAACACACTACTCATCTGTAGTATTGTTTGTCTACTCATCTTCAAAGCATGTTTGCTCTGTAAAATTTGTCTACAGTGCATATGAGTACACACTGCAAATATGTACCTTGCCATTCTTAGGTTGAATTTGCTCATAAACTGGGATATACCTCCAATCTGTAAAGCTAATTATTACCACTTCCATCCCGATGTCGTACAGGGAAGAGGTTCTTTCATATGTAGATTTGATTAAATTATGCCATGGTGAGCTCATTAGATCGGATTTACATTTAGAGATGTTTTTGTCCCCCCTGAACCTTGTGAACGCGAGCACTGCAATCACAGGTTTCTGATGACCTGACATTTCCTGGCCAGCTTTCCACCGCCGCAGCACTGCACGCTTGCAAAGTCGTGTCTGCTCATCAAAGCTAGGAAATGGCACCATGCTGCTTTTAAATTCATGGTTCACTTTGCTATATTAAACACTCTCATGGTTTTGTAATGGGTCTAGCTGGTTAATTAAGTGGGTCAGAAAGCAGATCAAAGGCCTTTGGTAGATATAGTCAGTATTTTGTACCATATCAGCTGTGTAGTGTCAGTCAATCAGAGATAGGACACTTCACTCATCCCGTCTGCTGTCAGGCTTTGATTTTTTTGTTTGTTTTTTTGTGAATGATTAATCAATTAATAAATCGGTTATTCTAGAATGTCAACATTAACCAGACATCTTTACTTTTTCATAGAGAACTTAGTCATTGCATTAAAATTTATATTTGTTTAAGTTGTTTTGCTTAGGGGCTTGAGCTGGGCTGTCTATGGATAAATCTGCAGGATGACTGACTGTTTTAGGTTAGCTTGTTTAAAGAAAGCAGTGGATCTAATCGTGACGAATTTTTTTTTTAGAGAGGTAGCCATCAATCATAAACCCCCGTTTTTCCTGCTGTCAAATTACCTCTGCAGCATCACACCACCCCCGACTGTAATTTTATAGAAAAAGAACACCTTATCTTTCCAGCTGTCAGAGGAATGATCGGCTAGTTGATTATGACGTTAGCGTTGCGGCATGCCGGTTAAGTTCCACTGTTCAACATTTAGGGATGACTAAGCCGCTGCACACCCTGCAGTGCATACAACATGAAAAACATGCAGGATAAGGTATGTGTATGAATATTAACATCATAAATTGTCCCTGTATTTCCATTTGCTTGCAGCTTTTCTTTCATAATGATTTTTTTTTTTGCTGATGTGATATTACACAGGAAAATAATAGTGGTAGAATAAAAGGGAGGATTGAGGGCTTATCTGACTCTGCAGGTGTGGTATTACAGGCTTCTCAATGGGAATCAGACTTGTGGTGTGAAGTATAAGCTCCTGCACTGCGCAGAGCATTCTGTACATAATCCCAGTGCACTTTCCCATAACTGGGAGCTGGGACAAAGTGAAGGGCACACAGTCTGTTTGGCAGCATGACACTGACAAGCGGCCACTGAGAGGGGGCCACGAGTGCTTGTCGTGCTTTGTGCGGTTGTGATGCAGCTCTGGCTCAGCGCTGCCAGGGAGAAATCTTTTCCAATCCAATGAAAAGGCTGTTTCTTTTGCTCCTTTCAGTGTTAAATAACATACACAAAAGAGAAAGATGGTCTGATAATTTTAATAAAGGAGAAAAGGCTTGAGAAGCCTAATTTTACTGTACTGAGAAATGAGTTCAATGTGGCCGAAACCATTATCCCACTAAATATAACATTATCTCCAAACAAGCTCATTATATATTATTAGTGATGTAATACATTTAGATGGAACATCCTTCAAAGCAGTGCAGGAAAATGAATATATTTTCATTATGTATACTAATCTATTTTTGTGCTCCACAGTGTTGGGCTCAGCTAATCAAAAATCAGTCCCAAACTTGTGCTATGTACCCATCTATTTTCATTCCACATTGTGGTAAAATGAGACAGTGGATCTGGACCACTGAATATTCAGTGAGTCTTTGTAGACTAATTATAATGTGTGTCTTCATAAACTTGGGGACTGCATGCGGTGACTGAATAAGGCAGAGCAGAAAATAAATTGATTTCTTGCTTTGATGCAGCTGTGTTGCGTGTTCAAATGTCTGATGAGGGGCTGCATGAAATAAAGAAACCTTTATTTCTTTTGTATGATAATTTAGGCCAGCTACAGGACATCGCGTTGTGCCGAATCCCTGCCTCAGCACAAGGGTCGCAGGAAATCTATTCTGGGTTGTGATGAAATTAATGGAACATTTTATTGGTGCAGGTCATGTTTGTGGTGTTGCGGCATTGTAATGAAGAAGAATGTTGAGAAATGTTGAGGAGGTGGAGCATTAAAAAGCCCCCGGCAGGTTCTGCTCGCTGTTGAAAGGGAAATAAGTCCATCATGGGGGAAAGCTCACTCAAAACAAGTAATGATTAATGTGAGTTTTGGATGTTTGCTGATTGAGTATGTGCAGCATGCGCCTACAAACATCAAGATATATGCATACAAATATACCCATATGAGCATACGAACACAATGCTTAGTCCTATATAGCTATTCAAGCATTCAGGCACTTCACCCACATTTATGCATACACATACACAAATAGATAAAGGCCAGACACAATAATAGGCACCAAGAGGGTATACTTTGTATGGAAAAATGGGTCTGTGCACAATTTGCCCTTATGTCTCAAACTGGTATGTTAAATACTTCACTTGTTTCAGTATTTTCTTTCTGTCACAGGCTAAACTTTTAAATTCAACTTGGAGGTTTTTTTCTGCGCACATCTGAGACAACGAGAAGGCCTAATGGACAAAGAGACGGTAGAAACTGCTCATGTGTGTCCATCGACGTCAGTGAGCATGAATTGAAACTTTAAACTGCATTTTGCATTTTCACATCAGTAAATCATTGGCACATTCATTGTGAGACATTAGTGTAATTAATGCAAACGAATGAGACTATTAGATCTCAGTGACTATTCGCTTCTGTTTTGCATTTTTAAAATGAGAGTGGAATACACTGAAGAGCTAACTTTAGTTTTGTGCAATAGTAGATAGTGGAAGAAATTAAACATACTGATTTAAAGGTCCCCTGTGTAACATTTAGGAGAATCTATTGACAAAAATGGATTTTAATATTCATAGATATGTTTTTATTAGTGTATAATCACCTGAAAGTAGGAATCGTTGTGTTTTTGTTACCGTAGAATGAGCCGTTTTTATCCACAGAGGGGGAGTAAGAGGGAGTCCAAACACTCGCTTGGCCGCTTGAGAGTGCTTTGTGGGAACTTCGGTTCTTCAAAATTGATACCAAATTCTGAAAACTTGACGGTATTAGTTTTTCTATTATTAATATTTTAGTCGGCTGGTAAATGCCACAGGAAGAGGAACATTTAGACCATGGCGACAAGTGCAACTGTACAGGTGATTAACTCCCAAAACGTTCATGCTCAGCGCTCTATCGTCAACTGTCCTCTGTGTCTCTGTCGCTGTGCTGTGTGTGCGTGTGCGTGTGTGTGTGTGTGTGTGCAGGTGCTCAGCCCTGCCCACAGTGAAACACCACTGCCAGTCAGAGGCGAGAGCGGTGGAGAGCTGCGAACAAAAACCAAATAAGAGTAATATTAGTAATGTTATTTACATAAAAGATGTACAGACGAGGAAAATAAACACTCTGCAGAATGCAGAATACAGTTCATTCAGGTTACTCAGGTTGGCCAAGGCTGCACTGAAGCAACAAACACTGCAGGACCCTTTTAAAGGGAGAGATAAAAATGGTACTGAATTAGTATCGAGAATCGTGGCATGTAACTGTTATTGGTATCGACTACTACATTTCTGGTATCGTGACATCCTTACTGCTGACCAAATGTGTTTGATTTTGTCATTATGTCATTGCTTTTGTATTGTTTTTCCTGAATTACACTATTTAGCCAGTGGGAATTATGCAGGGTTGCTTATTTGTGCCAACAAGCTGAAAACTAGCAAGCATAGAAGGGCAAAATCAGCTGTAATTGAATCAAAGATGGATAAACACCTGATAAAACAGGAATAAAACACACGCAGGGCCACCAAAAGGCAGACGAGTAACTATGAACCTACCAGTATCATGTGTTGCTTCTCTGCAGCAAAAGAGAACTGGAAACCACCTAAAGCCAACTGCATTCAAGCAACTATTCCTTAGTGAGCCCTGACGTTGTTTTAGTCACAGTGCCTGCACAAAGTAACCACACTGACTGTGCACAAACACATACAGTATTGCTCCAGAAATACTCTATGATGAGCCTTCTGGGAAAATTGATGGAAAGTTGAATCTACAGACACAGCTGCTCCTTACATGGGAGACATGGCCTAGGATGTGTTGTTTCAACTTTTAAAGCCGGGACACCACATGCGCGCGCACGCACACACACACACACACACACACACACACACACACACACACACACACAGACACAGACACAGACACAGACACACACACACACACACAGACACAGACACAGACACAGACACACACACACACACACACACACACACACACACACACACACACACACACACACACATACACTGGGATACACACTCGAAGTGCTTTTACAATACATGCCACATTCACCCATTCACACACATTCATACAGCGATCGTAAAGGCCACCACAAACAGAAACTAACTCATACACATCCACACACCGATGCACAGCATCAGGAGCAATCTGGGGTTCGGGGTTTTGCTCAAGGATCAAACTGCCAACCTTCTGATTAGTAAACGATCCACTCTACCACCTGAGCCATAGCTGCCCTGATGTTAACATGATAATAGGAAAGCAGGCTACATTGTCAGTTTTGTCTAAATCAGATTGCACTGTGCATTTCTGCTGT
The DNA here is from genome assembly GCF_905237075.1 of Dicentrarchus labrax. Lineage (NCBI taxonomy): Eukaryota > Metazoa > Chordata > Actinopteri > Moronidae > Dicentrarchus > Dicentrarchus labrax. The sequence continues at coordinate 14,699,063 of NW_026136710.1, read as the reverse complement.
ATTTTTTGGTTTGGGAACTTCTGAAACAAAGGCCATGATCCTGGCCAGAGTTAAAGTAAAGTCATAATCGATTTCAAATCTGGAGAGAAGAGTTTGCAGGCATTCCCTGGATGTCTGCCCTGTCTTTACTGCACAACTGCAGAATCAACGAGAGCAAAACACCACAAATAATACATCTAAAAGGGCTACGTATAGCACATGTAAGTCTACAGTATGAGTAACAAAGGTACTCATTAGCTATTTCATTATCTGAAGAAACCATATCTTTATTACATCACTATTTTAAGACTTTAACTGCCTTTGTCTCTCACAAAGAAAAACAGTAGTGACTCCTCTATACAGTGATGGGTTGTTGCTGAGTCAGGTCAGTCTGGATCGCCAGAGGGCATCCAGTCAGAATATGGAGGATGTTCTGGCGTTAATGAAGGGGCTGTCCAACACTTTATTAAATTTGTATAGACGGCAATCAAACTTTATACAGTATTTTAGAGTAAAAGTGGATATTGGCTGTGTTTCCTCAGAACTCACTACTTCTTATACAGTAGATGTAGGCAAGAAACAAGCTTCCCGAGGGTTACTTGAGTCAATATATAACTGTAGGCCAGTCGCAGAGCCAAAAGTTACAGACCCCCTGTTAAGCTGACTGACGCACAAGTATTCCATTATTTTTTTCGATTTTGTGCCATTGGATGAGCTTAACATACGTTTGTGGTCAGCGCTTAGCACTTTAAGCAGCCAGTTCAATACTGCCAAGGACAAACCAGGCAGTGGCTTGGGACACATTAATCTCAGCAAATGTTGAGAGTTGATAGTTAAAGAGTACCACTGCCAGCATGTTATGGACATTTTAAAGGCACTAAGACAAGGAATGATAGCTGATTTTTATGCCGTTGGCAACGCCGTTGGAATCTGACAGGTGGTGTGAATTACAGACCAGCACTGATGCATGGATAAAATCTGAGGCTACAAGTTCAGTAGCCAGAGATCACCCTTGTTTTTGGCTTGCCAGACAAAAAGACAGTAAACAAGGCTGTGCTAACAGAAGCATTTCAATCCACAATGCATCTACAACAGACAAGACATCTTTTGTACTCCCAGCAATTGATTCTGCTCTTAAACCTCACTCTAGACTGTCTGGGAGGATGCAGCGGAGCCTGTGTATTTCACACGCTACTGTTTGTGTAGTAACTGATATGCTAGCAGCTAATGATAACAGGTCACTGCTGTCACCAGCTGGGGAGTAAATAAGCAGCATTTGGCTGCTCATTTTGTTCATCCAGTATGAAAATTAACACCCTAACCTATAGTGCAAAACAACAAAAACAAGAGATGACCCTGCATGTTCAAATATGTGTGTGCACGCCTATATACACACACGCTAGCACACACAGATTAAAACACATAATTGAGCATCCATTCGCTGACTGATGGCGGAAGCAGTGGTCCCAGCTGCTGATAATTGAGAGGATGCATAAATACCATCTGTGTGTCAGGTGAGAAATCTGCACCTTTACAGGAGTGTGTATTGCAGGTAAAAAGACCAGCATGCTGCTAACAGACTACAAACTAATGCCCAGGAGCTGCTCAGTGACCCATGAAAACATATAACAGTGTCATAACAGCCATCTGGTCTGCCTCTATTGCTTCTATTAATAAATCTCCTGACTAAGCAGAGGAAGAGACGAGCGAGGCATGCAGAATAGTTACATGTCAAAAGCTTCCAGTCTCTTACTTTACTTTGTCTTCCTCATTCTCACTCATACAGACACAGACACACAGACACAGAAACACAGACACACAGACACACACACACCAGCTGCCATATGTGCATTCTGAGACGATTCAAAATTGTCCACAGAGGCACTGGTGACTCAAGGCCCCAAGCTGAGGGTGGCTCCCCAAAAATAAAATGCCTTCTGTGTTCCTCAAATGTATTTTTCTGGATATTTCATACTTTTGTCTTGGGCCACATTGATTTTTAAGGGGTTGCTTAGCAGCAAAGAAGTCAAACTTTCCTAAAAATCTTAAACATGGCACACCACTCTTGTGGTACTTGAGACAGAATGAAACAACCAGGACAAACTAAATTGTGTAGATAGATTTTGAATAGGTGAATGGTTATCAGCTCCATCTGTAAATAAGTCTACTGAGTTGCTAAAACTTGCGATTGAGCAGAGAAAAAAGAGGAAAATGTCAAGTAGTCACCTCAGGAGAATCACAGATCCTGTATATGCTCTATACTCATCCGAATGCAAAAAGGCTCCCAATAGTTTCATTATTTTCCTTACAGTCAAACTTTTATCTTAATGCATTTGCTCATGGGCCTGTCACCGGAGATTGATTTCTGCAAGAAAAACAGGAGAGAGTGAAAAGGATTGTAACAGGAACCAAGACAGAGCAGTGTTTTTGGCACACCATAATTATATTTCAATCATGCAAATGAGCTTGGTTTTGGTAGTTAGAGGGCTGTTGGAGTGTGTAATTGAAAATGCAAAAGATTGTCTCGCATCAAAATGTCGAGGAATGCTCTGGCTGGCTGCTAATCAGAATGGCCCCCACGTGCCGCGCACACTGAATCGCTGCCTCGATCTCTCTGGAATTGAATCGTTTTATCTTAATTAACTGTGCAAAATCCATCCAGGTTTGTGAGAGTGCCAATTTTTTCACCGACCCTCTCTCTTTTTCCAGTGTGCATATAGCCGAAAAAAAAAAATCAGCTCTTCCCCGACTCTAATAAATATTTCTGGGGCCGAATGTGATATTGACGTGGAGCAATGATCGAAGGATGGGATGCTGTCAGTTTACTGTAGCTGCACAGAATGTATCTTAAACAGATTGTCTGCTCGCTGCAGTCATTTTGGTTGGTAGTGTGTTTTGCCACACCTCTTCTCTCTTCATCTTTCCTTCCTTTGCTCACATATGTATGTTGAGAGTATTTGTTATGTTCTTTAACGGAAAAAGTCAATATTTTACATGGTATGATGAAAGTCCAGTTTAGAAGCTGGAGACACAAAATTTCCCAAATGACGTTGATGAGAACTTCTTTATAACACATAAGCATTATTTGTGTCAATTCTTACAGCTACACTTCTCTCTATTTTAAGCTTTCCAGTACTATCACCCTCATCAGTGTTATTTCATTGCTGTGGGAGTATGTGAGATTTGTGTTTTCATTAGTGTGGTTACATCCCACCAATCTCCCACTGTGAACTTCAGCAACTTCTACAGAAAGACAGGCAATTAGAATAAAATAACATCAGACACAAAAATAAGGCCGGAAGAGTAACTCAAATTCAAAAAGAAAAAAGGCATTTTGCTGGTTAGTTTGAGTTGATATTAAATATGATTCTTCCTTACCTGCACACCCTTACTGACTGATAACCCTGAGAGGCTGCAGATAATCTCCTCAATAACGAGCAATTCAATTAAATCATGTTCCTAGTCTGATCCCATTGCCCAACACTATTCGAACATCTAATTTCGCAGCTTTAATTGCTTGCAGCAATTAAATAGCCAGTGCTAATTGCTCCATTATGGACACATTGAACATGAATAATGAGGACTTTAATTTAAATTCTGTTTTTGCCTTGCCTATAAGATAAATTCAGAGAGGTCATTTCGTTATACCAAATTGGTCCTAAAGGCAAGCTTCCCCCTCAAGCATCTACTGCGGGCGCCCACAGCTCTCACCTCAATTAGAAAAATCTGAATGTGAAATGTAAAAAGTGAAAAACATTTGGGCTTTGGGTTGGGTAAAGAGAGATAACAGAGAGAAAAGAGATGGAAAAAAATGGAGAAAGAGACTGCAGCCCCTGCAATCTCAGCATGATTATTACACAGCAGCACCCTCCCATTTGCGCTCAGAGCCAAGGTCACTCCAGACGATTTTAACAGTAATTCTACACCTGACTTGACCATCCCAGCATCCTTGGCATATTATCCTGTAGTGTGAACAGGCTAGGGACTGCAGAGTGTGGCACTGCGGGCTGACAAGATGTTTTCAAACATCGTCTGATTTTATCTGGTTCACGTAGTGTGAAGTGGTACAAGACTCACCGAGGCTGAAATCTGAGAGCAGCATCGACAACAGATAATCAGAGTTTAGACACAGGAACAAGAGATGACAAAAAAAAAAGGAGAATGAACTGGAGGTTGAACAACAACAACCACAACAACGCTCACTCAAGCGGACACTTTCCATCACCAAACTCTGCGTGTTCTGCATGAGTTGCAAATTTACTGAATGGGAATGGTGGGAATGGTGAAGCGGCTGTATCAGCACACAGAATAATATTGTGCAATTGCAAATAAAGACAAATTATGTATCATACAGCATTCCTCATCAGTGCAAAATCTGTAATAATATCACTTTTGAATACATTTTCAGTGTAAGCTGTAGTTTCTGTGCCATGAGGCATGAAACAGGTTTGGGAGTCCAGATCCAACTTGCATTTATGTTGCAGATGCTTAATGTAAATAAGAAATTTGGGGTTTAGGGTCTTCCTCAAGCAAAACTTTGTCATGTGCTGGGAGGATCGAAAGATTGAACCACCAACCTTAAAATGAATGGATGATCCATGCTAACTCCCAAACTACAGCTGATTAATTCATCCTCCATTCATTAAAGTGACTGTAAAAAGTTTACACTAGTCATTCCACATGCTTTAATCAACTAAAGACAAACAGTGTACACTCATTCATTAGTACTACTGACAGCTCTCCATAATTGTGTCATACATTTTTAGATTCATTTCCTCACTTCGATTCGCATGTGTCAATTTCAGATTACTTTAAAATCAATTTGCAGAGGAATAATATCACATTCATCAGTATTTTTCATATTAGCAATGAGTCAAATGTTTAATGTGAAAGGGTTGCGCTTAGTGACAAGCTCACAGAAAATCAAACTAATACATCAGTTGAGCTATAAAAATCGTACTTGTCAAAGCCAAATCATCATCATTATCATCAAATCTATGCAGTCATTGAATTCTCATGTAGGTAAAGTGTTCTGATATCTGATATCCAAGACTTGAAATTAGACTACAAAGCAGCGTTCACAAACTATGTGGTCTGTTTGCCAGAATACTAACAGTTAACAAACCTGTACATTGTGGAAAGGATAATGTACTTTTGAGAGTTTAATTGTAGCATAAAACAGAAATGTAACCATCTAAAGAAACATCAGCAACAACAGACTGACCACCCCTGAACCAACTTTTCTCCACAGCTTCAGATATGAAGAAAAAGCATAAAACTGTTTTATTCTTTTCTTTGCACAAGATGTGACTGAAACCGAAAATGAAGGATGCCGCTTGCTTCTCTTTGATAGGTTTCCCACACTTCAAGCTTGGCTAAATGAAAGACAAATGTGTCTAATTAGCCAGGCAGCAGGTGCAGTAAAATGGTTGGTTTTGGCGGCGGGGAGCATCTCCTCTGGCGGGCTGTAAATATTGACTGTTGTAGATTGGGTGTAGTGAGCAGAGCACAGCAGGAAAGGCAGCTGACCGTGACAGTAGCTGTGACAGCCGCTGTAGACTTCCTCTCAGCTTGCCATACAAAGACAGTGAGGCCTGTGATTGGGGACGGATCCACTGTTCCTCAGTGTTTGTGTATGGGCCAGTGTATGTTTGCCTTTATCTGTCTCTCATCTTATCATAACAACTGTGGTGTTTCATTTTAAGTGCAAAGAGTGTAGATTTGTCCCCTGCACTCTACACATGTATTTCCACAACAAGTACATATGTGTACATGCATGAGTCCGTGTGCATTTGTGTGTGTGTGTGTGTGTGTGTGTGTGTGTGTGTGTGTGTGTGTGACTGACAGGGTGTCAGGCTGTACTTTAGAGGGGTGTCACTGCAAAGTCGCTGTGATGTGGTTCTGACGGGGACCTGAGGGAGTCAAGTTCCCGTTCCTCTAGGGTTTAGCTGCAGGCTGAAGTAGAGATGGAAGACGAATGGAAGATGAAGAGGAAAAGAAGAGGAAGAAGAAGTAGAAGGGAGACAGATGGAGGAGGCAAGGTTGAAAAAGATAAATAAATCAAATTCATAGGGAGGGAGGGAGGGAAGACAGAAGAGACAGAAAAGACAAGAAAAAGCTGTTTTGATCGAAAGTGCCCATATTTACTCATGAACTCCCCAAATGAACTTTATTTCAAGATGAATGAAAAAAAAAAAATTCACATTATGGAATGAACTGAAATGGATTTAATTATGTGTCAGCTGTAAAACCAGCAGAGTGCAAAGATTTATACATTCGTTTATAAGAGCAATGCTGCTCAAGACCATGCCCAGCTGTAAATGTCATATCGGAGGCTTATCTGAATCTGTCTGCAAAATTAAATACGCTTTTTAAAACAAAACACCCACATTCAGGTTGTCCATGTATTATTTATATGTCTTCTTCTGAAACTTCTTTCAAATATTAGCTCTTTCAATTCAATGAGGCACCTAAAAGGCAGAGAAAATGTGCGCGTGACTCACAAGCTGTCATTCGTTATTAGCTGCCAGTATACTGTAGCCATAATCAATCACAATAAAGACTTGAATAGGCTTAATCTGATCTCCTTTTATATCTTCATTAAGCCTTTGCATTTGATGCAGAATAGCGAAGGCTCTCTTCAATCTCTCCTTGATGTCAGCAAAACAAAAACAAACTAAATGTTTGTCATTTAAATAGTACAAGCTTTTTCAAAACGGTATAATAAAATACTTGAAAGAGACATACTAGTGCTGAAAAGATATGCTGATTAATCAATTAGTCAATTAGCATCAAATTATTCAGACATTTGTGTAATTGGTTTAAAGCCTCCCTCCACTCAAGAATATGTTTTTCTTCTTGTTCCTACAGTGGGATGTTTGAGCTTCACTGTATAAAATTATGTATGTGCAGAGTTTGACACTAAAAGGATGTTTTCACATTCATCTGCTGAAAGTGGAAAGTTTCCCTTTGCTCATTGAAAATCTGATTTTAGGGGGCGGGCGTACAAGCATGGTTTGTGACATCACAAATAGTTAAAAATAGGGCTGCCCTGAGTAAGTCGACTTAATCGTTAGTCGCTGAGAAGAGTTTTCATCTACGCATGAGAAGTTGGCTAATTTTTCATTTGAGTGAATGGCTACGGCGTCTTACTGCAGCCAATGGAGCTCCCCCTTCTGGCCTTTACATAAAATGCAGGTTTTAAGACACTTCCGTGTTGGCGTCACTTTTCGGACCCTAAAGCTCTGTCCATTATATATACTGTCAATGAGCTGCCTGTGGGAAAGTGTAAAGACATGAATTCACATTATGACTGTGTCTCTACGAAGCAAAGGAGTTTGTGAAATAAGTTATAAGCACTTTTTGGCTCCAGAGAGGGCTGATAAATTGCTGAAAGAAGTGACTTCCCCAGGCCTCTGTAACCTGCTCTTCATCTCTGCTTGAGGCTAGGGACTACATTAGCCACTACTAGCATAACACAAGAAATAAGAAGAATGTGTAGAGTAAAAAATATTGCAGATTCTGCTGTAACGATTTACATTTTAAAAAGTCCATCATGGATGTGACATGACAGGAGTGCACTAGAACTGTGGAGTACTCTTAAGTCTACAGGTGGTCAGAAGACAGTCCTATAAGTCATTTCTGGTAAATCATATACATTTTGGAAGGAATAGATGGAATTATGTCATTCTGCTACTAGGGATTCCAGATTAGGAAATGCATTAACAAATACTGTATCTCTCAATTAATCAAATAATAATTGAGATGCAAAAATTGAAATGAAAACACAGATTAATTTCAGGTTATCAGGTCACGCAGGTAGTCTCATAAAGTCACAGTTGTACCAGGAAAGCTGGGGTCATCAAGGTTTCTTCTGTTGTTTTATACACACGTACTAGTTGAAACGTTGCTGAGCAGGAGATAGTAAATTATGCATGAAAGGAATAGAAAGAAAATTTGAAGTTGAACTTGAGAGAAGGTGAGTAATAGAAGAGGGGAGACGGGTTTGAGTATATTTTGGGTGATATCCTCGTATTGCTATTGTGGAGGCTGTGTGTGTGTGTGAGTGAGAGGGAGTGGAAACCCCAGAGATGCCCACTATTAATTTCGTCTCACAAGATCAAGAGAGACACTGCAGCCACTGGGACTGTGTGTGTATGTGTGGAATTGTACGACCCCCCTTGAGCTGCCCAATATTCTTTTTCATATCCAAGCCACTGAACAGTGTGTGCTGTCAGCTCAGCAGCAGTGTGTACTGGTAGGAACAGGGACTCCTCTACATGCCTCACTGATCTCTTCAGGGAGCTGAGCACAGATCTGGAACCCACACACACACACACACACACACACACACACACACACACACACACACACACACACACACACACACACACACACACACACACACACACACACACACACACACACACACACACACACACACACACACACACACACACACACACACAAATCTTATAAAGCTGGACCATGTTATGTTTTGAGGTATTCATCTATGTCCACATTTATACTAACCACACACACACAAAAAAAATCCACTAACCTGTGTATATCTACACACAAACATATAGAGGCCAACACACATACACACAATCTCCATTCCTGAGCGCAGCCGACCCCTCATACAGAAAACAGTGTGACCTTTGAAGCCATCTCATCTCTGACTGAATGAGGAGCATGAAACATCCTGTGTGGCTGAGAAATGAGTTCACAGTGATGCCGAGTTGAGAATGAGAGCCCTGGACAGATTGCCCAGCTATGAACATTGTCCTTGTGGAGATTTTGGGGGCCAAGAGTTCTGTACCCACTGAAAGACTGTAATAATAATAATAATAATACATTTTATTTATAAGCGCTTTTCTAAATACTCAAAGACACTTTACATAAAAACATAAAAGCAGTAGAATAGTAAAACATTAAAAACACATCAGACTAAGCTAAACATTAAAAGCAATTTTAAAAAGGTGTGTTTTTCTGAGTGATTTGAATGTTGGAAGGTCGGTACAGTCACAGATGTGTTTGGGGAGAGAGTTCCAGAGGGAGGGGGCAGCTACAGAGAACGCTCTGTCGCCCCAGGTTCGGTGCTTGGTCCGGGGTGGAGGAGTCAGGAGGTTTGCTTCAGATGAGCGAAGGCTACGGGATGGATTGTAATATTCTGTGCACATGGTGCACATTTTAAAGCCACTGCCATTATTGTAAAAAATATTTAAAAATATCCAACAACCGCATATTTTAATAATAGACTGTTAATTAATTTATCAAGCAAAGTTGGCAAACAATGGCTGGTTGCAGCTCCTGAAAAGCGAGAATTAGCAGTTCTGCACAGCTTCACATTCATTGTAAATTGAATGTCTTTCGGTTTTTGACTTTGGAGCTTTAGACTTCTATTTTTGGACACTCACAAAAAAAAAAAAGACTAAATCATTTGACCAAATGGGATTCATCAATAATGAGAATAATTGTTTGTTGCAGCCCTATTCAGTGAGTTGATACACATTGTAGGCCAATCTCTCAAAGGAATTAACCAGACAGCTCAAGAGTAAGCATGATTTAATATATGTAGATACATACATATATTATACTCTATTAGATATAGCATACATATTTTATATGTAGTCCACATTGGTCATTCAAATAGTTTATTATTGTGTTGTATTTTATCATATCTAATTAAGAGACACCACAATGAGCATAATTATTCCAATAACAGGCTGACTTCTGCATTTTATTTGCCTGAATCTGTGTCACTGAATTTGAGTTCTGCTCAGGGACTAGTTTTGTCTCCATAGCTAGATCAGTACTTCTAGCTGTTAAAATTTCATGACTGTTGTCTCCGTGTGACAAAGAGCAACTGTGCTTTTATCTTTGATGGCTCTTGCTGCTGAAGTGAGAATATAAAAACAACAAGAGCTTGCTAGTGGCCAGGGGGAGCTATGCCAAGCTGCCAAGAGTTGCAAGGCATGATGCCCAATATGATGCTCATGAACCGCTCAGCTGGGTTGTTAAAACACAACTAGCCATTGAATGTGAGCCTTAAGTAAAGACATTTCTGGTAAATCAGCTGCAGTTACTGATGAAAAAATAATACCCGCTTTGTTTTTTCCCCCTCAGTGGACCTCCTGTCTTGCTTGGCTGGCCATTCACTCTGGTTTATATTTCATCCTGGGAGCCATGATCAAAGTTGGGAAGAGTCTTTGTTTTAACAGGGCCTATGTGAATACAATGAATTTGTCCAGGGCCACATGCTCTGTGTCAGATCGATGCAAACTAACATAAACAAGCAAGTTTTCTTGTGCTGGTATTTAGGAAAGGTCATTAACTTTGAATGGCAAATCATTTTGGGTTCCTAGTTTGGTCGGAGATGATAATAGGCAGCTTAGATATTGATCTGCTCTCATCAACAGAGTGCTTTTCTCTAAGAGCCGGCTCTGCTTTCTGGACACCCAGATATGTGATATGAATACCAATGCATGTAAGCACAAATGCGCTCATGCACATGCTAATAGAGAAAATCAAGAGTGGAAGTATAAGTGCACTCATTAGAGTTATTTCTCAGCCACACAGGAACCACAGGCCATTAAACCTGTCTGATGCTCTTCTTACTGCACCAATTTCTGATAATTTCCATCACCGACAGTGTTCATAACAAAAGAGCTAAACTCTCTGACCCCTCGGATAAATGGGTTAATGTTAATTTTGAGAACTGAGGAGAGGGCAAGTGATTTCCAGACTGTGAAGCATCTGGATGATCAACAGAGAAAAACCCAAAAGGGAACACAGAAGCTAGTCTGTACATGCTTTTTTTTTTTTTGACTGATTTCCAAGGATACCAATCGATGCGGAAGTGCCAGACTGTGACATAAATGTCACTGTGGCTACATGTTGCTATATGTCATGAAAGTGTATACACAAAGTGGGGGAGGCAGAGGCAGCGGAGAGCTTAAAGCTCAGGCAAACAGCAAGTGAATGTATGACAGCAGAGCTCAAAATAAATGTGAAAGAAAGGCAGAAACAAAAACTTCCAGAAGTTATGTCACCTTTACTCTCCTTTGGTAGCCTCTAGTCTGTATGACAAGAATATAGCAACTTCAGCAACAACCGACAAGTGTACATACCAATAACTCAGAAATACATTATGTCTTTTAAATTAAACTATGTATTTTAAATCCACCAAGGCACACAGTACAGAGATAAATTAGCTGTTGAAACTATAACAGTAAAAAGAAAAACTAAGAAAGAAAGACTATACACCGCGGTACTTTGAGCTAAATGCTGAAGTTTACATGGTAACCATGTTCACAATGACACTGCAGATGCAATGTTTACCATGTTCACTATCTTAGGTTAGCTTCATAAACCAAATTAAACCACAATGGAGAAAGTCAAAGTTTGACCTGATGATGTTAGTCCGCATTAAAAAATGTCTCCGCCAAATTTAATAGCAATCCATCCAATAAATGTTGAAACATTTATTTTACTCAAAACCATAAAAGTTCACCTGCTGATTAGAGGAAAAGTCAGAATCATATTGATACAGCAACCATGAATGTTTGCTGGAAAATGTGTGCCAATTCATTCAGTAGATGTAGAGATAGTTCTCTGCATAGGTGAACATTTTGACATGCTGGTGGTGCTAGATGAAAAGGAAGGTGATCGCTAAAATCAATAGGATTCATCCTCTGAAGTCCATGAATGTATATACCAAATTGCATGGCAATCAGTCTAATAGCGGTGGACCGACTGACCAGCAAAAAGAAGTTGGCATCTTTTGAATAGGGCTGGAGACTTTTAAGATCAGCAGCTACTTGCACTTCTTGATTAAAGGTATTTCAAATTGGATCCAGCTTTCAGCTATGATGGCCATACTGACCTTTACTAGGTGGTCAGGTTGTTGTGGATGTCAAAGTTTGTCATTGCATTGTAGTTTGAATGCTGGTTGTGTGCTTTGGTCCCCAGTTTTATTGTGAGGGGAAAAGAATAGCCATATAACCTTGAACTAAAATTTTTACTTGTGTAAAGATCAGTTAATATGAGCTAATGAATAGTTAAATTCGGGAGGTAGGGGATACCAAATGAAAGAAAGTTGGCTAAAGTAAAATGTCATTGCAAGAGTTGGCCAAAATAATAGCTTGGTTTTACTTGGATCAGGCCTATCTTTACAGCTCAATTTTGGTCATCCACTGGGATATTTGGGCCATTTCCTTCCCTTAATTTATATTTGAGTTTTAATACTTATCTGCACAGAAGAATTGTCAGTTTTACATTTCTGAATCAACAGACGCTTTAGATTTAAACAACCTCCATAAAATAATACTACCTTCATTAAAGGAAAAAACATCCCTTCAGTCGATACTTGTAAACTCCAAATACTTGTCAGAGAAAAAAAGATCACAAACAACCCTGTAAAGCCTGCTTTATTGTTAGCACCTTATAGGTGGTCTTAAAATGTCTCTCAAACCTGTGGTTGCCATCGTTGGATAAGATCCACTGTAGTTTACTCCTTTAATATTCAGCAGCTGTGATGTATGATCATGTGACCTTGAAGGGCAATCAAAGCTCATTTGCAAAATGTTTTAAAAGCAATGAGTCAAGCGGGTCAATTCATCTTAAAAATTATTAAAATGATGTGTGTTTCTCATGTTTGGCAGGGAACGTCTCTGTGTCCTTGGGCTAGACATACAGTAGGGTATTGTTACCCACTCACTTTTATTAGACACCCGTTGTTGAAACAGCCTAAGTAAATGGTGTTAAAGGTTATCCTGCTGATGTAATGCATCGTGATAAGACTTATTTAAGAATTTCACCTGGCAGCAGGCTCACAGGTGTCTTGGAGGAAGTGAGTTCAAAAGGTTGGTTTTTTTACTCTGCAAGGAGTCTTATGTGGAGTTTTAGGTGTAGTTATAGTCTCAGTGTTTCAAGTATTAGGATGTGATTTAAACTACTTTAATTTCTTGGGTTCAGGTGTGATTTAAGGCTAATTTTTTCCACACCTACTACAAAAGGAACCTTTTTTAGATGCAGAGATCGAGACCACATCTCCCCGACACCTTCCTGTATTACTTCATTTATTCAGTCACAAGGACACATGGACACACTGAAAGTGCAGCCACTCGTCTTCTCTCTGGTGCACTACAGGGTGCTCCACATTTGTACGTCCTTATTCTTTTACAACAAGGTAATGTACTTTTGTCAGCCTCACTGTACCATCATACTTCTCATCCCTGCTCAAGGAAATGTTAACTCAACTCAAGAGTATGTCCATACCTGAAGATTCTACTGCCTCAATAGCTTTTTCTATCCTATGATTACCACAACTTGTTATTATGGAGGGCCTATAGAGTTGTGCCTATTGCTCCTGTGAAACGGGGACAAGGAGTGAAAAAAAATCTAACTTTCTCATAGTTGTACAATTCAGATGAAGATTAAATAACAGACTGTCAATCTTTTACTTAGATTTATTCCAGATTTACTCTACTTGCCTATAGGATAGGTAACCTTGGGCCTCTGTATCACACATATTTCAACCATGAGTGATGTACCAAAGAGAGACAGCTTTCCACGGTGATGTAAAGACATTTTATGATGCGCGGCATCTTATTTTATGACCGGCTATAAAAAATGAAGAAACTCTCTGAAAAGCTTTTTCTCAGCAAAAACCCAAGGCGATCGTGAGGTAATTATCTGACTAAACCTTTCACAGCTTCTGTTAGTCACAAAATCTGGCAAGAGAAAGACGAGGCTGACAAATAAAACTAGGTCTGAGCATGAGTGAAAATGATAGACAGCCTTTCTCTTGGCATCTTTATTTCCATTTCCCGCTTATTCCCCAAACCACTAAGCTCACTCAAAGACTCAAAATTCTCTGTGGCTCTTTCGAGGAGGGGGGTATGGATAAAGAAATGCATGCCGTGAGCATTGCTTGCTACAGGGAGAGACCTCCGAGTTCATCTCATTTCAGAGTTTCTGAGCAGCAACGAAATGACTGTCTGTTCTCTCCCTTTGCTCCTGCTGGAGCGTGCAGTGGACTTCCTCAGGGCCAGGGAGACCAGGCTCCTCTCTTCCATGCTGTTTACCACCTCACCGCTGTCAGAGGCGCACAACTTTTCTCCAGTGCCACCCATCAACATAGTCCACTGTATCTGTGCCAGAGGCATCTCACTATACACGTTCCTCAGCACTCAACAAATGCATTTGGGCTATACTTACAGATACTACAGTTAGAGCTTTAGAGGCTCAACTTTAGATCATCTTTAGTTTGACCAATGGGGTGCATGCTGGCTCAAAATCTAAATTTCTATTGATGGTGTTTGCCCGAGGCTGCCTGACAGTCGTCTCTAAGGAGTGAAGTGTGTTCATCTTCAGACAGTCGCACACAATAAAAAAGTGCACTCAGACACAGAAATACACAAAGTAGCAAAGATCCCCACATTCACATACATTTTAAGCACAAGCATACACGTTATGTTATGCACTCACCCATGCATTGACAACTATTCACACACCATCTACACACACATGCAGTGTAAGCACATGTACCATTTTCTTTTACCTGGACTCTTCTTTAGATTGCATTTTTGTATTGCATGGTCTAATCGTTGGATTTTCAACTCCCAACCACATAAACCTCTTCACATATGCTGTCACATGTAGAGCACTCATTACACTGTACTGTAGCACACAACCCCCCTGACTCCTGCTTAAATCCCCCCCTCCCCCAGGCAGCAGATACCGATGTAAAAACTGACTTCTGCAGGAGCTTTGGACAAGCCGTCCACAGACAGCATTGCTAACACCTTTGACTACATATACTATAAGTGTTGTGAAGTGTCATTGTTGTACATCACTGTTCTCCAATATTACCATGTAGAACCCGAGATTCACTTTACAGCGTCACTGTACAGCCCATCATACTTCATTCATCCTTACGGACATCTAAACTCAAGAGCGTGACTCTTACTGAAATCACATTCACTTACCACCACAGCCCTTTTTACTCTGATTTATACAACCTGTTATTATGGAGGGCCCAATAGAGCTGTCCTTCTGTCCGAATGATGTGAAGACAAGAAAAAATAACACTTTCATAGAGGAAGATGAAATAACTGACTGTCATTCTCTACTATTTTACCTGTCTGTTGGATAAATAAACTAAACCCTCAGTACTTTTTGGAAAAGACAACTGTCGAGTGTTCTTCAGCGTATTGTTATTATTTTTATTTCTCAGTTTTTTTATTTTTCACTCTCAAAATAGCATCTTCAATTGAGGAAATGCTTTCTGAACATTGATCGAAAAAGGCTCACCTACAATCTGTTCTAATCCCTTACATGATTGCTTGGAGTGACTTCAGTCATCAGAAGGGAATGATTATACACAACAAAGTAATATACTCCTTTACAAGGATTTATCAGATGTGGATTTTTGGATGTTTGGCCAAGAATGATTTCCTATTAATAGATGCATATCACATTATTAATTATTAGTAATTATTATTATTACTAATAATTATTAGTAATTATTATTATTACTAATAATTATTAGTAATTTGTTCATATGCAATATCCTAGATGCTCTTCTCATCATCTGTAGCCTAAATATGTTTTTCTAAAGTACATTAAATGATCTAACAGATTTAATTCTCTTACTTGAGAGATTTGTAGAAATTGCGAAACAAAGCTATTATTATTTCTCCATTTCTTTTTTCGTTTGTATTTAAAGACAGCAAGTGATTACATTGAATTCCTGCCCATCCCTTCTCCTGAACATAATTAATATTGTCGTTTGCATTATTTGACTTCCTGAAGCAGCTGCAGTGCCTGATGTCCAAGGCCCATTGACTCTCTTACAATGTAACCTTGCTGGAAATGCCAGAACATTACTCACCCTGCTCTTTTTTGCCAACTCACTGCATTATTCTTACCCACTTAACTGCATCTGATTTCATATATTTGCACAAAAAAAAGTCCCCAGTGTATAATATACCGTATCTGAAATGGATTCACTTGGATATGATTACTATGTGCCTAGAGTGGTTTTTATTTATGACATAGGTCTCCTACTGTCTAAGCACATCACTGCATCATCTGTCACTGTCACTACTTTTATTTGACTTACTTTCAAAGTATGGTTACTTCACAGAGAGAGAGAGAGAGAGAGAGAGAGAGAGAGGAGAGAGGGAGAGGGAGGGAGGGAGGGAGGGAGGGAGATGGAGAGAGGGAGGGCTGGTCACATACATAGTCTCACCGAGGCAATCTGTGGTCTTTAATGACAGCAGCAGAGCCCACATAGTTAAAGTTGAAGCCTTCGATTACCCCTGTGGGTGCCCTCGTAGGAAGGCTAACTGCTGCTCCGCTCCGCTCAGCACATTTGGCCCCGTTCCTTCAAGAGCTCTCGTCTCCTAGTTCATCTCATCTAAACAACCATCGGCTCCTTAGCGAATCCCTGCTCCGCCATTCACCTCCTCCCTTCCTGACACTGTACAATGCACAACACTGGGCCCACAGGCAATGGGTAGAATTGAAGTGTCATAAAAAGCCCATTCATGTCCCAAACGTGTCTTCAAGGCAGAAAGCTTTGAGGTTGTTTTCCTCTCTACACAACTGGTGAATTGCTGTTCATTGCTGTTGCTCACTACCCCCACCAGGGAGACGTGATGCTTTGCAGAATGAGTGGGGGGAAAAAAATACAAAGAAATGTTTGGAAGCTGCTGGAAGTTTTCCCGAGTTGGGTGTAACTAATGCCCAAATGGGAGGTTTATCTTTTTTATTTCCATTAGTGTTTCTTTAGGATTCCTGTAACACTAAAATATTATTTCCGAGCGAGCAGAGGCGGAGGATGGATTTTAAATGTCATTCTTAGCAGCAGTTACCTTTTGGATCTAATTGAGGCAGCTTCTGGTGCAACACACTGGCTGTTTAAGAAGTGACAGCTTACAAACAGCTCATTTTCGGCTTTGTTTAGACCATGTAATATGTAATTACTCTCTGCATCTCCATTTCAGCAGCGAAAAGGAGGACATTAGAGCTTGCTTTTTGCCGTGCCCTTAAGGATAATGAACTTTTCGTTTTGCTGTATCACGGAGCATAAAAAATGGACACTTTTCAAACTTTGGGGTTCGTGACTTACAATGGTTGCCTACACTAATGGTAGAAGGCATGATCAAAGAATGAACTGTATCATCTAAAATTGTTTTAATTCTCTTTTCAGGCTACTTCATTTATTTGACTTAATTAGTTATCGAAGTATGGCACACGCAGTAAATGTTCATTATTTCAAATATATTAACATATTTCACATAACAAGGGATTTATTACATAAGGATTAATTTTTCTTTATATCTTGGCTAGAATTAACGTTACCCCTACTGAACCCATAATCTCAGGACACGTTTAAACATGTATTTTTAATATGGAAATGAATAATTAAGCCTTTGTGATGATTCCTTCTTCATTGTTAAGCGATGTACATTTGCTTCTAGTGGCTTCTTTCATAAGATTATAGCTGCCTATGTGAAAGTGAGGAATGCTCTCTCTCTCTCTCTCTCTCTCTCTCTCTCTCAAGGAATATGGCACGTGGTCCAGCCAATATATCTGTATTGATGTGATTATGTGTGTAGGTGTTGTGTGTGTGTGTGTGTGTGTGTGTGTGTGTGTGTTTTGCATGCTTGGAAGGTGAGATGAGATGAGAGATGACAAGCATGCTGTAAATTACTTGCGTTCAGTCTCAGGGAATTTATCGACAGAAATGACCCAAAGGCCATTTTGGAACTAAAGAGGTCGTAAGATTTGTCAAAGGATGAAAACAACTCAAGTTTTGAAGAAACACGTGGCTCAGACTTATTGCTGATATCTAAAGTATGAAGCCTGGCCCCATCCATCTTGGTTGAGTCACAATACTTCATTTTCCCTCATTTCTCTGAAAGGGGAAAATATGATTCCACCTATCGATTGCTGCATAAATGTGTTGCCTAGTGATGAAAGATGAGGTGTGCTTTGCTTTTATGTGATCTGATTAACCTCCAGCTGGGAGTGGGCTCTCTGCTCTGACCTGGTTCTCCTGCAGTGTCAGAGTGCATGTGATAGGCACTTAGAGCGATTAGAGTTCCTGTGTGTTTTGTTTGTGTTGAGATACCACCCAGGACATTTCACTAACCAGGGGATTATATTGCTAGCCACTGAAGACTGTTTTTTATCTAGTAGCCTGCACTGATTTAAGAAGTCCCCAAAGTGTGCTTTTGAGATTGTAAATGGGGTAATGAATATGCGTATTGGACATACTTTATCTTGGTTCTTTATATTACGTATTTGTTTTGTTTTGGATAGAAACGTTTTTTTTTTTTTTCTTGTGGCTTTTAAGTAGTATAGTATTATAGTACTAGAATACTTTATTAAATTTGTTAAAACCGGTCCTCAGTCAATACAGCAATTCAAGTAGTTTGGAGGTTTTTCAATAGCTTTGCTAATTGTCGTGCTGCTCAGTGGTTTTGGAGACATTCAGCCCCCTCGCTCTTTTGTGTGCCCACAAGACTTTATCATAAACCGTCTTTGATAAGGTTTTTAAACTTCTTGACTTTGCCAATGGCATTTTCTCCATCTGAGCTGCAGCTGACATTTATATCCAGCCCTCCAAGAGCCCAAAAGACCCTTTTCATTCCATTGTTCTGTGGCTGAAAATGAAAAAGTTACCCCTCATACTGACCGACAGTAGGTCCATTGATGGTGACTTCAAGGTCCCCTAAGCAGCTCCTCTGCAGAGCAAGCTCCCACATAGAGCAAATGTTTAACAAAAGAAAATGCCACGTAAAGATCACGTCTTAATGTTTTACCTTGTGGGCTTATGAAAATTTGTGGATTTCAATAGCTTTTTAAATGTCAGTATTAGAAGACACAAAACAAGATGTGCCTTTCTCTTTAAAACACACTATCAGTAAAGTAAAAAAGCTTTGGTACGTCCGGATACAAAAGTGGGAGCAAAGAGGAACAAATAACAGCATGGAAATGGCATGTTAAGGGTATTTTAACATTGGGAGATTTTCTTTCTTTTCTTTTATATTAATAGCTTCAGCTTCTTTGGTCTATCTCCGTTCTTTTTGTTAGTCCTAGAAGCTATTGAAAAGGTGTTGAAAATCATTTTAGAAGACACTGAAAGATTCATTTAAGCAGGAATGACAGAACTTTTCACAAAACATAAATCCTGAAAAATTATAATATGTATATGTAATATATATAAATATGTATATTGTTTACATTTGTACCATGAGGCACAGGGTTGCTTTAAAGCTAAATGCTCATTGCTTGCAATGCAAAGTGCCCATTAAAAATATTTACCATCTTAGTTTAGTATATTTGAATAGTAACAGCTTATTAGCATTAAACATAAAGTACAGCTGAGGCTGATAGACACATTATTAGTTTTGCAGGTACATAAACGTAAGTATTGGAAAAAATGTTTTGACCTGATGATGGTGCTAGATGAAAAGTTAATGGTTCACCAAAGTTATTACAATTCATCAATCATAAATATCTGAACCGAATTTCATGACAAACAAATTCGTTGTTGAGACAGTTCACTCAAAACTACAAAAGTTAGTGTAGAAAAGGGTAGAGAGTTTCCTAGAAGTTGGTAGCAAATGTTACTCAAACAGAAATAGTGCATTTGTTGAGGGCTATTATCTGCTGTGGATTAATCTAATATGGGCACCAGTACATTGTCTGTGGGATTGAATCTAAATGAACTTCAGTGGCCATGTTCATGGTAATGAGGCAACATGTCTTGAATTTCCCTCGGGATAAATAAAGTATCTATCTATCATCATGTCACCCAGTGCAACACTGTGGCTCATTGATGTGTTTTTAATAGTTTGTGGACAAAAATTGAGCTCTGTGGCACAGAGGAATAAGATATACCAAGCTTCGCTTGTAAGCAGGATAAAGTCATTGCATTTTGGTCTTTTTATTGGACATACAATGAGAAACATAGAATTTTCCCAGACTTTTCCTTTGAGCCTATCCTGGACCAAAACAGAAATGGTTTGGGTAAATAATGGATGGACAGACAGATGGACCAGATTTAGATTTCACATGCCAGCATTGTCAGTGACCACTTGTGGTGTATTTTTCAGTGAGTGAAGAGACAGCAA
The DNA here is from genome assembly GCF_905237075.1 of Dicentrarchus labrax. Lineage (NCBI taxonomy): Eukaryota > Metazoa > Chordata > Actinopteri > Moronidae > Dicentrarchus > Dicentrarchus labrax. Next base: position 14,678,931 of record NW_026136710.1, on the reverse strand, counting down.
GAGTTGCATCAGCAGGTTGGAAAGTGGTGAACTCGTGTACAGGTGTTTCTAAAGCAGCAATGTTCTGCCGTGTTCTAATTTTAAACTGAATGAAGGAGGCGTGGGGGCCATGCACATCATCTCTTTCCGGCTGTAATCTCAGACTTTTTCTGAACACTTACAAGACAACACAATCCACCATTATCACCACCTTCCCTTTTTCACTCTCGAAGTGTTCGTCTTCCCACCTCTTACCTTGATCCCTTCCCTCTCTATAGATTGCCTATAGGAAAATCTGTTTGATTAATGTATTACTGAAATCAGGCCAACTTAATATGTTTGATCGAGGAGTGGTTGCAAGATGCACACATGGTGGAGGATAAAGATAGGATGAGAAGAGGAGGAGGAGTAGGAGGAGGGAGGCAAGATGAAGGGATTATATTTCTTGGGTGAAGTTCTACTCAGGTCGCCAGGGACGAGAACAGGTGATTATGAGAAACGGTTTGATTTGAAGCCACACATGGCTGTCTTGGGGACATGAATGCTTTAATACCATTTTGAGAGTTTATTTTTGAGGTGCTTGCTTACTGCATGTGGTAGGAATTCCATGGAAAATACTTTAAATGCATTTTAATTTGGAGTCCCATGCTCTTGTGGGCCCCTTGACTCATGCTACATGAATATAACATCAAGACATTAAATCCTGAATTGAACATATTTCTAATGATGAAGCCAGTCCGGTTCAGCTACATGTTTGATATGTGATCAGACTCCTCAACTCACGTCCTGAGGGCTTGGCAGTGCGCAGAAATCCTCCGCAAGAGTTTCCAGCCAGGATTTACCACGGGGGTTAAGTTATCTGCACAAATCATTCCTTTTTTCATTTGCAGAAACAGTCCTGCAGACATGATTTACAAGTACAGTAGCTGCAGACATGAAATCCAAGGGCAACACAGGGCTACAAATCACACCGGCTTTGCCTCTCTATTTACGACAACCTATTGGTGTCATAGAAAGGGACATATTCTAAATCTGAAGGTACAAATTACAACATTTTTCTGCTGTAATGAGGTATTTAGTTTCATCTGTGTCATGGTTAACGGGAACTAGGACAGTGTGTCACATCCCCCAGAGAAACAGAGAGACAAAAATCCTCTCACTGTGCTGTAAGCATGATCCAGCACCAACTAAGCACCTGCTCCCCTCTTGACATTGCTCTATCTTGTCATTTTTCTGGGTAAACTTCGTTATTTTAGTCAAAACTGTGTACCAGCAGTCGCTCGTGGTGAACTGTCTAAGCGGAGGTCTTTACATCTTTTTTTATTTTTTAATATTTTTTTGGCTTTTATTTGATAGGACAGCTGAAGACAGACAGGAAAGGGTGGCAGAGAGAAAGAGGGGATGACACGCAGCAAAGGGCCACAGGTCGGATTCGAACCCTGGGCCGTTGCAGCAAGGACTCAGCCTCTGTACATGGGTCGCCAGCTCTACAAACTGAGCTAACCGGGCACCCAGTCTTTACATCTTTTATCATTCGTGCCAGGGATCAGGGGTGTATAAAAATGCAGTTTAACTCAGGAGTTTGAGTAGTTTGAAGCAGGTGCGCAAGAATACACACAAAAAAGCAACTGCCTACAGAATAGTGTAACTAATTCATATTTATGATTCATTTTGTATTATTTTCATGCCTTTGTTACCCATATCAGTGTCACACTTTTCACTATTAATGCATATGATTATACAGAATAGAGGTTTTTAATTAGGTTCAGCTGTGAGGCTGTTTTTCATTCAGGCAGCCAACATAATTTTCACAGCTGTGGTGGAGACAAAGGCCAGATTTTGAACTTTCTTGTATTTATTAGGGAATAAAATGGACTTTAATCCACCTGTTGACCTGTGTAATATACCAAACTAGAAATAGCTGCTCCAGCATACCTTGACTTAAAAGTTTTAACAGATGAAGAAGGATTGGATATTGACTATTTGATTGATTTATAAGGCCCACCATTAGGCTGGGTTTCAGCCAAAGACGGCTCCTTTTGATAAAAGAAATCTCTCAAAGACATACAAATGAAAGGTAGATAATGAAAATGTCATTTCAGCACCAGTAGCTGTCCATAGTCTGATCTATTACTGTAAATAGCCTAATGCATGGCACAGAACCTGAGCACAATATCCCCTTTCATGACTCTCTCTTTATGAGTGGTATTGATTATTAAATGGATATATATCAGGTCATTTTATGTACAGTCCCAAACATGGTTGAAACAGGGTATTGTGGAGGTGTGGGGTCAACCTTCACTGCATCCATGTTTCCTTCCTCTGCTGTGTCAGAGCTCGGATGGTCCTTTTCTGAAGTGCTGCTCTTGTGCCTGATGCTAGTTCTGACCAGCCGGTCATTGCTTTGCTGCCACAGATTTTCACAAATCACTGCCACGCCACGTCTCCAACAGCACTGAGGAATGGGGACAGAAAATCAATGGGCTCTCATGGGCTACTCCATCAGTCCAAATATCTGGAGCTTGATGGCGAAGAAAAACAGGGGGTGGGGAGGATTTGCAGGATGGAGAGAGCGAGCGATGGAAGCAGGTTTTAGGACCATGCAGGGTCAAGAGGCTGGATGGGCAAGCTGGTTTGTTTTAAGATAGGAGTGTGCGGTGGTTGTAAGCAAGACCAGTAAGAAAGAAAGAAAGAAAGATAGAGAGAGACTTGACACCAGTGCCAATATCATACCTGAGTTTTGTTACGAATACCAAACAGATAAATTTTTCAAGACGTTAGCACAGAGGCACTGTGAGGATGTATGATATCATCATATATATCATTATATGTTTCTTGCGAATAAAACATCCATAGATTTGCTTAAAAATCGTAGAGAAAAGATGCTCCTCATAGCTCCAGAACTTTCCTGACAAACATCACTTTTTTAAGTTCTCTTCGGTAATAAAGAAGTATAAATACTTCAATAGAGAATGGAGTGTAAATCGGATGAGTAAAGAAAGATAATTTTTCCCAATTCCATACAGTATACAAGCAGTAATTGTCTTAGTATATAGTTTTTGCAGCAGTAACATGTTGTACTAACGGGAAATTATGCATTACGTGTACAGAGCAATCAATCAAACTGCCGAGTTGAAATGCCACTGCCACTTAAAGTGGACTAAAAAGTTTTTTTTAATCTAATATCTAATACAAATTTTCCAAGATCTTCGTTGAGCTGTCTCTTCACCATCCACAATCTGTTTTAATGTTTTAAAGCCATGAAGAGCTCCACCTTCTTTCAGTGTATCGCACTGTGGGACAATAGTGCACATCGACAGCACACGGAAATATCTTTGTAGCATATTGACTAGCTTTCCAGTTTGAATGCACTATATACTTACAACCTGCTTAGAATTACTAATATAGTATGAGACTGGGACACAGCCTAGGAATCTGACCAGGCATTTGATCCCAACTTTCCTTACCTGACAGTTGTTAAGTATAAGAGGAGGTTGAAATGAGACAACTGATCAAGTCTGAGGAAGGAAAAAAAAAAGAAGTAAAATTGAAGCCGACAGAAAAACAGATTGAGTAAGTGCGTCATAATGAAAAGGATCGAGAGCAGGAGGGAACGTGGACAAGCCTGATAAGCAAGCGACTCAGAAATACGCAAGTGTTTTGGATTGAGTCTAACAAATTCTTTTAAATAAGAGCAGCGGCTCATGAAAGTGATATCATATGGAAATGTCTCCACCAAACCATTTAACATTCACCACTAGAACTGACTGTAGATATGATTGCCTCAGGTTGGAGGCAGTGCATGCAAATGTTATGTTAAATGTGAAGTGCCGCCATCCACGTCGTGAGTTATTTCCTCCAATTTTTCTCATTCTGCTCTTTGATTTCACACCTTGCTCGGGTTTCGTTGATAGGGTTTTAAACAATAAACCTTCCTCATATAGCTACAAGTACTATGATGATGAATTATTCCAGGTGCTCCTACCTCAGTGGCTGAAACAAAGGTTAACGGGTAAATAACATCTTCTTTGTCATTTTCTCTCTCTGTTTCAGTGGTGGACAGCAAGGTGATCCTGGAGGGCCTTCAGAGGTACGGCCCCACACCAATCTATCTGCCTGTCAGCTACCGGATCCTCAATGCTGAGTCGGCGTTCTTTCTCCAGGAGGCAAATCAGGACTTAATGAGGAACTCCAGCCTGCAGGCTCGTACGGAGTCTTTCTTCGTCCACCAGGCCCGGCAGATGCCCTTTGTCAATGCTAGCTATGGCCCGCTGTCTGTCCAGCAGCCTGTCCCTCTGGAGCTGCTGCAGACCCTGCCAGGGCCATTTAACACACCCTCCTTCTCTTCATCATCAGTGCCAACATCAGCGTCATCGCCACCTCTCTTTACATTTAACTGGAAGGTTCACACCTATATTATCAGCGAAAGGATTCACCCCAGTTGGCCAAAGGTTCAAGTGTTGTTCTACATTGCTGGGAGGGACTGGGATGATTACAGCGCCATCCACAAGCTGCCCTGCGTCAGGATGTTCGCCTTCCATGAGACTCAAGAGGTGCGGGGGACATGCAGGCTAAAAGGTGAACTGGGAATATGTGTTGCCGAGCTGGAGCCCCTTGCCAGCTGGTTCAGCCCACCCACCATCAGGCCAGGAAGGCAGAGGGTCTCTGAGCAGGCCCAGGGCACTCCTGTGGAGCTGTACTACATGATTCAAACCACGGACAGTGGAGACTGCAGCTCAGAGGATTCAAGAAAGGACACCTCCGTCCGCACAGACCAGCAGAGGCCGATGGGCTATTTTGCAGGGCACACACCAATGCAGCGCATCGGGAGTGTCAGGCTGTTTCAGCCGCTGTCGGAGCTGAAACTGGACAATAACTTTGTGGTGATGGCACCCTCCAAACCCATCCGACAGAGAGAAACAGTCTCTGCTTTTCTGGCTCTGTCCACGCTTTCTACAGTGCCAATTTTCACCCTCAGGTGAGTCACAGTTCACTCGGCTGCTATATTAATGTTCAGTCATTTTCCAAACTAATCTCAACAGGAATCATTGGACATACAAATGTAGGAAGGCATTGGAAGACTTTTAGAGAAAGCAGCAGTGATAGATAAAACCAATGAGAACAGGCCACAACCAAAAATCTGACAATGCATGACAACATTTACAGTACACCCATCTGTCACTTAGTGCCTCATTTGAGTCACTGAGTATTGTGCTGTGGCATACCACAGGAAGACATTTCTCAAGAAATTCTTAGTCAGTGTTTGTCTGAGTCATATTCTTAAATGAAACATGCAGGGCATAACTAATTTAGTACAATGCCTCTGTGTTTCTAAAATACTGTACTTTATGTAGCTATGTTATGCACTTGCCAAACCCACCTTCTTATTGAAGAGATCACAGACTCTAGGCAACACAGTTATAGTCCGATCATGCATTTACTTTACTATATTGTTGTGGTTTGGAAACATTACTTATAACAGCTTGTTTAATCAAAATAACCTACAGTTGGCAAAATCAGGGATTAATCTCTGGCATTAGAGATTAGGAAATATGTGCATGATTATGTTTTGATTTGCCACACCATACTCCAACACACAGACAGATTTCCATGACACTGTGTTTAGCTTGTCTATTTAGATCATTTATCTACTAATCAGAAAACTATAACATCACAAATGAAAATAAAGGTAAAAAAAAGACAAGGTGGTAAACAAGACTGCCTCATGCACTCAATTACCTGACTTTATTATGTGAAACAGCACTGACAATAAACACTCAAGATCCTTTCCTACTTTGGTTTTGCAGAATGAATTTCAGCTGGCAGACAATCTTTGTGAAATAATATTATTTCAGTGACAAACACAGAGCTTGCCACACACCAAATCTTGGCTCTGAACCAATCTGAAACCTCTTGGTATTTGTTTCAAAGTTTTCTGCAAGCGGAAGCATGAGCTATGTTCAACTTAAGTAAAAAGCTGAAAAGTGAGAGCAAAGTTTGAAGGGAGTTCATTTATGGTTTATGGTATATTTTCTTCTGCTTACAGTGGAAATAGATAACTTTTTTGCTTTAACTTATCATTATGAAGTAAATGTTGATTACACAGTGTAATGGCTGTAGAATAAGGACACCATCGTGTAGACGGGCTACATATAAGCCTCACTTTCACTATGCAGTCTGCCACCGGGCACAATTTCCAGACACATAGACTAAATGAATGAACAAACTTACACTTTTTCTCCACTCTACTTTTGACGGAACCTCTGCTGTAGTTGTTCATGCAAAGCAATAAAGTCACTCAAACTATTTTACCACTATGCAATGCACATCATTACAATAGCATACAATGCATATATATAAAATTATAAAATATTAAATTGTGACAATTTCAATTTACCTCTTCAGTGAACACCCTTCTCTCTTATTTCCAAAGTAGAGCTGATTTCCTTACAGAGCTGGGCTCTGAGGAAAACGGGAAGCGATCGGCTGCCTTTGCAACAGCAGCGCAAACAATAATGCCACTTGGAAACGCTAAGGAGGGTAATTGAAAAGTTTCCACTTTAAGGGAAAATTTTTATGGTTGATTATCATCTTCACAGAATACAGTTTTTTATTTATACTACCATTTCTACCATAAATCTCACTTACATGCAATGATAATCTTCTGGCGGAATAAAACCCCGCAAAACAAGGATTTTCGCAGAGGTTTGTTTTTGTTTATTGTAACCTTCCAGGTCATTTAGTAAAGAAATTACAGCGATATTGTAGTGCTTAAAACCTTCCGAAACTGCATCTTTGACAGTGTGGAGGGGATTGTTTTGACTGGATAACACCTTAATTACGCCTTGGTGCTATTTATGAAGATTGTTTTCATGTACTCCCCTTCAAAATTGCCTGTCTGAGGGAAATTTTTATCTGAGGTAATTCCACACAACAACAACAAAGTAGTTATTGATTCATTGAGCTTTGTCTCATACAAATTACCATTCAAAGTGACTGTAATTGCGCCATGTTGTGTGATGCAAATTAAGGTGTAAGGAATATGCATTTCCACTGGGCTACTTTTATGCCTGAGATCTAAATCATGGCAGATGAAACAGTTAGCAGCCTTAAAGTGGGGCTGTGACAGAGAGCCTTGGCAATTTGTCAACCCTGGGTGAGCAGGAAATCTGCCAAAAAGCCTCATTGCTTTTTCTCTCGCTCCAGTGATGATGAACTCCCATGAAGTATTAGCGCTCGCAGTGTGTGTTTATCACATTTGTCAGCATGTGTGTAAATGGGAACTTTAAAGGCGGTATTTTTCCTTTAGTGCCTTTTTGCACCAGTGTTGCACCCCAATCGTTCAGAAGTTTGTCTTTTTTATGTTTTCCGTTGGGATAGCATGGACTTAAAATTCAACCAAAATACCTCATTAGCAACCAAAAGATTAAACCTCAAAGTGTTTGAAAATCACAGGCTACTTTACAGTACTTGACTACCAGCTTACCAAACTCTGTAAATGAATATCCGAACACTGATGATTAATCTTTCGTCAGCTTTGTTGTGCGTTGCTTTTATCTTACAAGGTTAAACCTGTGGTGCCATTCAATGCCCTTTTTCTCTCAGTTGTTGAACCCCAGGATTATGAAAAAACATTCCTTTAAAATACCCTTTAAGCACTTGATATCCCCACGATGATGGTGCAATTTGAGTTCTGATCACTGGAGGTGGAGGCTGGAGTGTGTGTGCATGGATCCTTGTTCACGGCAGGCGTCTTCAACTTGCTATGTAGGATGCCAAGGCTCTGCTCCGCCCGCTCGCTGTATGTGTTTGCATACTGTCGGCCAATGTTTGCCTATGCACTGTGGGTGTGTTTATGGGCAGCTTACTTTACAAGTCGGTCTGGTGTGTTTCTCCCAGCAGCTAAGGCATCATTAACTATTTATGTTCTCTGGAGTTACTCCCTTCTCCTCCCCATTATCTCCCCACCCTCCTCCCCCTCTCTTACCCATCCTTCTCCTCTCCTCCACCATCCTTGTCTGCTGTAACATGTGAAAAAAGAACATTGAGAATCTTTCTGGACAGCCTTTATTCCTACATGTGCCGCTGTCAGATGGAATCAGTGGATTTTTAAAATTTCTTTTACTCACCCTTTTTTTGTAGAACTAGAAGTCTCTTTAGGAATTTGGAAAAATAACGGGGTGTATAATCCTCTTAATGTATTGTTCACAAACTGATTAGTTGACGTAGGATTACTTGCACTGAGCGCACCTTGAATTTTTCAAGCTTATTATACATTAAGTGCGCAAAAGTGGGACCAGGCATGCCTGTAAATGCCTGCACAGTTAAGATTTTGCTGTTAATTTAACTACCTTTCTCCTCCCCAATGGCAAAGCAAACCAGCACAGCAAGATAAAGGAAAATATGTCTTCTGACTGATTATGTGAATTAGATTTCCAAAGGCTTATAATATTCTAGCTTGTTTGAGAGCACTTAAGAGCACTTTATACAATCAGCACATGTATCATCAGAGTCTGCTGAATCACCCATCCATCTTTTGGGTCACACTGGTTAATAGACGTTAGTCTGATATCTCAGTGTTTGAATCCTGTGCAGAAAGGTCAAAACGATCTGAATGCAAAGCAGTAATTTATTCACCATGCCCCTTGGGCTCTGGTTTGTGTCTAAAACTATTTTGATAAGCGTAAAGCAAGTTTCATGTTTCAATAAATGAATACCACACATATAACCAAAAACATAAAACAGTTTTCCTCATTTTTTCCTGTAAGCTGCCAACTGTCCCTTAAGGATATTAACCTGATGACTGCAGCAAAATGTATAAACACTTTCATCAAACTTTCAATATGGTAAATAAGGTGCATGTCTACATACTGACCGTGAACGTTAGTGTTACATCAGTCGGTTTTCCAAATAGAAAAGTATCATGCAAACATATAAATGGGTTTCCTAAAACACTGAGTCTGTGGAGTGTTTTCCTCCAGCTGTGTCCACTGGACTGTAAATATTGGCATCCTTCTAATATTAAGATAATTCATATATTGTAATGTTTGGCTTGTTGTTTTCTTATTGCCTCATTCCTAACTTTGAGTTAAAAGCCATATACTGTGCAGATCAGGTAACCTTGTTTGCTTTGTTAACTCACTCTGGACCTTCTTAGGAAATCATTAGTGTAAGAGATCCTGACATTATACCCGACATAACATTACTTCATACTCTCTAATAAACTTTATTTATTTACAAGTTCTTTGCAGAAAAAGAAAGTAAAACACACAACACCGGGGGAGACAATAAAGTTTAAGTATGATTTTAAGTAAGAATAATCTAGGTTCCTCATGTAGCAGAATATGGATGATATCTCATGTTATCATACTGATGCCTAGCCAGCTTCTTCAGCTTGGCTGCACACAAAATCAGAACACTTAACCAAGGGGCTATTTTATTGGCCATTTTTTGTCTCTCCGCACTTATTGCGTAATTGACTGAATTTGATCTAATCTAAACTAATCAAATGTAATTATTTTGGATGTAATTGCATGCTTTTATTCCCAGCTGCTGGGAAAACACACGGACGTTTGTGCACACACATGAATATGCGCATAAACACTCATACTTGTAGACATACGGACAATCGCACACATACATGCGTGGACGTGCTCTGTGCCAACCGTAAAGTCACGGTGTGTTTGTCATGCTAAGGGCTCCCAGTGGAATCAGTAATTCCCTGCTCCCTGCCTCATTAGCCATGGAGAGAGTGGTGTAACAGGTTGGAAAAGGGTTCTCTAGCTACTCCTTATTCCACATGCAAATGAAAACACCATTTCCTCCTGAACAAATTAACAGGCTTTTCAAAAGATAAATTGCCCCAGCTGTATTGTAATTTTGACTAAACAATCCGACATATTTCCACAGATCCCCCCCGGGGGCAGTGGTTGCTGATGAATGCAAATGAATTTCTAATATGTGAGAGTGTGAAGGTATAAGTATGAGTTTCTTCATGCTGTTCCAGCCCCAAACAGTCAGCACTTGTTTTATTATTCAGAGGTTTAGCAGGTGAAAGAGGTAGGCACGCTGTTTGGCTATGAATAAAGGGGTAGACTTAGTTGAGGTCGGTCTGGAGTTAGTCACTGGTTTTACAGACCTGGCGCAGTGCTTGGTGTCAGCCGAGTGTGATCCTTAACACAGTTCAGGTTTACAGGTCGTGTACCTTGGCTGTTTGTTATTGGTCATTGTTTGCTGACATATCAGCAGGAGAAAAGGTTGGAATAAAGATGTTCTCCCCAGTGTATTGTGTCTTATCTTGACTGCACTCCTCTGTGATTCAGTTCTCTGTAAAGGTCACCCAAGATAGGTACGTCTCTTTTCCATTTCCATTCCTGTACTTATCTGTACTTTTTCTTGTATTTTATCTGCCGCTCCGTCTTGGTTTCTCTCTGCTCCTTGTGGTGTTTAACCTTTCTCTCTCTCTGTACTCGTGCTCTCCTTTTCTGTCATACTCTTGCTTTCGCTAAACTTGACATGTTCCTTCTCTTTGTGCAGAAAGGCTGGCAAAAACCTTCTGTGTTTTTACATTCAAATGAAGAACTCTTGCCTTAAATTAAAAGTCAATCCTGTCTCAGTGTAGAGTTCAAAGTCTCCTCACCCTCTTCTGCCCTTTGTTACTCATCTCCCGCTTTCCTTTGCTCAGTCGGCATGCTCACCAGTGTTTACTTTGACAGCATAGACTTTCCTCATCTACTCATTAATAAGTAATTAGTGATTTGCAGCCTGTGGAGACTGTTCACTATGTAGATCCTACTCTCTGTTGGGCCCTGCCACCACAAAGCAATCACCAGTTGCCCGCAGCAAGTAATTTGAATCCTTGTATTTTCTACCATAATGATTTTCCATCACTTTTCTCCTCTTGAATTTGTGTCTAAATTGATGAATGTATTGGACGTCAGAAGCCCAGAATGCTTTGCTCTGCAACTTCCATGCTGCCTGTCTTCTTTTTTTTCTTTGCTCTTTCTCTGTCCATCTGCCTTTTCGGAAAGGCTGCACATCCCCGAGAGATTTTTGTGATCCCGCAGCTTGGCAGAGGGTCATACGAATGCGCCGTACCATTCAGAGTGACACATGCCTCCAAGACTTTTGAGTATCGACAGGACCAGAGGTCGCTTCGGTTTTTCTCTCTGGACGCTTTAAACTTGCGAAAGTCTTGCAGGCTTTTTATAAGGGCAGCAGAGAGAATGAAGGAAGCTGCAGTGGGGTTTTCCCAAGAGAGTGGTGCTCCATATCTGGGCTAGTGTTAGGATTACTGAAGTATGTGCTGTAGGTCGAGAAGTGTATCTATCCCTCTCAGATCTTTCAGCTTGTATATCCAGACACAGTCTGATGTAACACTGATCAGCACTGTTAATTAAAGCTGAATTTCACACAGAAGTAGGTTCAGATCTGTCGTTGTGTATTAGTGTAGCCATATTTCTGGCTTTTGTGTGTGTTTTTACATACAATTTGCATTGGTAATACTATTATTATTACTTCCAAACTGTAATACTGAGGAGATTTTGTTGTACAGTTCAGTTATTCCAGCAAAAATCTATTTGTCTCATCACAAGTTTCTCAAAATGTTTCAGCTTTATTTATTTAGTATTGATTTGAAATTGAGACAAGCCGTTTTCTCCAAATAAAATAATCTCATTTGTGTAAAAAAGCTGCATGTTTGGCATCCAGTGTTAATGTTCCCCATAGCCTCCCTTGACAGAGCTGTCTAACAACAAAGTAGTTACTGGAAATTGAGACAGCAAGTGTCATATAAACTCCACTATTAAAATTAGTTTCCACCATACAACTGTCTTCAGAAGAAGCCAATAAAGATGGCGACAGTCATCATGAAAACAAATTAAATACAGCAATGGCAGCAATGTTAACACATTTTTTCATTACGTTTCTGGCTAAATGTATTTGCTGTTGCAGATTTGTGGTATATGTCCTTTCATGGAGACAGGATTACTTTATTCATATTATTTTATGCTGTCAAAATAAGAGAAGGCCAGACAAATGACTGAGACAAAAAAGAAGAGGTTTGGAGGGGCTCTGATTTGAACTACAATCAGTCACTTGTATCTTTAATCTTGACTTTGATATAGAGATGTTCGGGTATCGGCTAAAAGCAAGTCAAGTCAAGTTTATTAATAGAGCACATTTAAAAACAACAAACGTTGACCATTAATCATCATTAATCAGTTGCATTTTGAATCAGCTGCAGACGTGAAAAAGATGCTATTTCTCAGATGCAAGAAGCAAGACTGAATACATTTTTTACTTATGCCAAAATGCAGCCTCTGGCACAATTAGATAATTGCACATTGTGGGAATGGGATTATTAAAATTTCAGCTCTTTTTCATTTAACAACACAAAATAATATCTATTGCTGCCTAAACTACAAACAGGTGTTTGTTTGGATCACTCACATATGACTACAACTCATGGAAGCTGTTGTTTTTTAATTCTAATTTATCATAATCTTAAAAGTAATGAGGTGCTCACATTGTACTGCACATTACAATAAACACCCATTCAGCTTTGGATATACCTATTGGCTATAGAGAAGCAAAGAACCATGTCTGAGCTCTATCGAAAGAACAACAAACAAATGCTCCACCGTACACCGTACCCCTTTTGAATATTATTTAAATTCTGTATCCATTTATGAACATTCAGTGATAATTAATTGATAAATCGAGACACTGCTAATGTGCTTTACACCCAAAGAACAAAACTTCCACCAATAATAAATGGCTGCTCCTATATTTGTTACACTACCATTACCAACAGAGATAGCAGTGTATGCTGTACACACTATAAATCCCTTTGGGACAAATGTGTGATTTTGGCCAATCATAATAACCTTCACTTGTCTACAGCCGTTATATTCTGAATGTACCTTGCAGATTACGATCACACATAAGTGTTGATGCTTTAAACCTCGACCCAAATAACCTGGAAACGATGGAAATGTGATTATAAAACTACTGGAGCTGCTGCTGCTGCAATTCCTTTGCTTATCACACTGTTGTTAACATCTTCAGGCGACACTTCTACTCCAACTTCTGCAACACTGCTAACTCGAGCTCCTGCAATCTAAGTTGAAGATGATATATGTAGGTCTAGAGGGGTTGACAAACAGGGTGGGATTAGGTAGTGAAGCAGTCCTGGCAGAATAAACTCTGCTGGCTAACTGTGGGTTGGTCTCTCTCTCTCTCTCTCTCTCTCTCTCTCTCTCCCTCTCCCTCTGCCAGACAATCACAAACTTGGCCTTCTAATCACTTGTTTATCCTTGATGTTTCTCATAAGGATTTACTTTGATTAGTTTGATCCCACAGACTTGACAGCTGTAACACAAACTCAAAGTCATGCATATTTTAATGTGGACTTGAGGCGAAGAAATAAAGAGAGGGAGAAAAGATGAAATGCCGTGCTTGTCATACATCGGGAGCCTGTTTTTAGAAACTGCCACAGAAACAGACAATGCACTAACTCAACCCAACTATTTATAAGACTCACAGAGGGGTTGGAGAGATGCACAAAGATTGAAACACAGTCGAATAAACAACAAACAAGAAGTCAGGGAGCGAGACGTATAGAAGGGAAGCAGCCGCTACGATTATGCTGCTAGTTAACGCTGTAAAAACTAAAAACATTTTCTGTTCGCCCTACGGTGAGAAAATGTGCTTGAGTAATACCCCATGTGAACTGTGGCTCCATTCACAAAACATCACATTTGAACCATTAAACTTAATCTCTATGGAAACCTAAATCTATGGAGACTTCGTCCGTCCTAGATGACATAAAAAAAAAAAAAAAACACTTGCTTTTTAAACTACAATTGATGTCTTGCTTTGGCTGAAAGAATCCAGGAGCTGTGTCTCTAAATTAGCAAGGATATGTTTGTGCAGTTGGCCTGGTGTTATCTGTGCCTGTTGACTGACTTTTTTTTTTTCGTCTGGTGTTTTTTTTTTCTGCTTCAGCTTTCTTCCTCTTACTTTCTCAAAATAGCTGGGCACTGTCAAATAACATTACTATACTAATGCAAACTTATAATGATAGAAGACGACTAAGGAGCTACAGTCACACTCTCATTCTTACAATTACAATATTTGCACGCATATCATGTCTACCTTCTTAGTTTAGAGTGTTAGCATGCCAACAGTTGTAAATTAGGTAAGGTAAAGCACAGCTGAGGATGAACTTGGTCATGAAGCAAAGTACAGGACAAATTGGAAAGTAAATGTGGAGATATTTCACTCAAAAGTACAAATGTGCACTTCATGATGGCGCTAGAGGAAAGTCAGGGCGCAAGACATTTATCATAAAAAACCTGTCAGAAGCGGGAGACAGCTTCCCGAGGGGAGGCAGAGACAGAGTGAGTTGAGACAGAGTTTATGGGACTATTGCCACCTCTAATACCAAATATTACACAGATAGATTATTTGTTTCCTACATTTATTCTCTTCCAAAATCTTGTTTTTGTGACTGACATAAAGGAGAAACCTGCTTCACAAAAGGTGTGAGATCGGGAAGGGTAAAGTGCTCATGTAAAGTGCTCACTGCTTGCTGATGGACAGGATAATCAGCTTTAATGGAAGGACAGAAATTATGAGGAAGAGGCTGTTGAACTGAATGTGCAGGAGGTGCCGTCCAGTTCACTGCATGGACTGGTTGTTCAGAATCACTGATCTGATACCAAATCCATGCAGAATAATTATGCAGAGGCATTAGGGGAGTAACGGTTCACCAGAGTCACTCTTTGGTTCATATCCCGGTTTAAGGGTCGCGATGTTGGTGTGAGATCGGTACAGTGGCGGACAAAAACGAATGCATAAGGATACGCTTCTTTTCTTCTCTGTGATGAACACTGCATACTGATCTTATCCACAACTTTCTCTCCACTGCTGTTGTAGCTGACCGGGAACCCGAATTGTTCCCAAACACCAGATTTAAAAGGATGTAGGTGGGACTTCCTGCTTTTATTTGCGCTCACTTAGTGTGACAGACTCACACGGCAATCAGCTTGTTGTGCTAACCTCAGGCTCATGTTGCTAACGGTTTATGGCTGAAATTTTTTGAACTTCAGTCACACGTTACATGCATCAATCTACAAATCACGTAGTCTGCCTGCGGCTGCTGTTATAGCCCTAATAAATATACAAAAGAACACGAAAACAGCCCATGAGCATTGATACATAAAAAAAACATGGGTCATATTAATTGCAAGAAACCGCCAGCATTGATGTGTATCCCATCCACCGCGTGCTTTCCCATGCATCCTTCTGTACATTTGTGTGTTTTGTTTTAACTGTATTTTTCTGAAGCCAGTCAGATGTTGATACTGTTTATGCAGTTTATGCTTGATTGACCAAGAGCAATGCCTTTGACCAAGGAGGTTTAAGGCATCTTGATATCGGAAAACAAAACCCTGCATAGTTTCTTACAGTGGCAGTATCATTCCTGGTTTCATACAAAGCACTTTCTTTGCTTTGAAAATGATAGTTATGTTACAGAATATTAAAATTCACCTTCTGCTCCACCGAAAATATTGCTCTTTTATGTGTTTTGCTTTCATTCCCCCGAGCAGATCGCCTTCCCTTCTTAGACACAGGCAGAAATACAGAGTTCGAGGCAGTGACAACAAAAAATAAGAAAAAAGACAGCAACAAAGATCTAGAGAGAGCAAAAAACGAACTGTCGAGGTGACAGAGACTGGGCTTCTGGGAAGAATCATTAGACTGATATAATATTCAGCATGCAGCTTGGAGCAGTGCCTTTGGCTTGGCTTTAAGCTGTGTAGAGTCGGTCAGTCTGGCTGTAGCTGGTTGGGAGGTCAGCCATTGATCTGCAGATATAAGCTGGTACTTTGGATCCAAGCCTTCATCATCCTGCAGGGCTACCACCACTGTGGGTGGATAAGCCTTGATCTGCTCAGGGGTTTGCATGTGTGTGTGTGTGTGTGTGTGTCGCTGTGTGTACGCTGGTTGAGAGAAAGATGCAAAGGACTGTTTGTGTTTGTCCACACAGTACATCTACAGATGTGGCAGTGTGCGATGCATGTGATCTGTATGATTCTTTTTTTTTTTGTGATTTTCAGCCCTGCTGGGTAGAGTTGAGGGTAAGAAAAGTGGGACTGAAAGGATGAAAAGAATGACAGGTCAATGAAAGAGGGGATGCTGTGTAACTGACCAGCACTCACTGGTTATAACTCAAAAACATCTTAAAACATAAAACATTGTTATTAGCTTAGAGACGGTTACATTAAATAACATCTACATGACAACTGGAGCAACATGAGAATGAATCTCACAAGATAAAATTCATAAAATATTTGAACAGAAAGATGATGATTAATTGACGGGGTGGTTTTAAGTTTACCACAGTTGATGTCTTCTATTTCTGATGCAGGACTGACAGTAAATAGTCTAAAATCTGGGACATTCTGACTGGAATTTATAGGCTGTAATTTGGAAAAAATTGCAGTTTCTGGTCTGTTTTTGACTGATGTTAATGTCTGCTGTCTTTGAAAAGTGATATCTAGTTTCTCCTGTTCACTATCTTTCAACTCAATAATTCAGCTGCAAAGCTGCCTTTTTAAAATGAGTGTCTTTTTCATCATTTTGTTCCATCCACATCAGGCTTAAACACCCGTTAAGTAAAACAGGCTTTTTCCTTCCTATTACCATTATTCCTATTTTCACCATTGTGTGTATCCTTGAGATTGTTTAATTCATTTCCTCTTCCTTCTTAAACATAGGGGAAAAAAGGCAATTCTTGAATATTCTTCATTGTTTCCATCCACACAGTCTTCTTGCTGGCACATTGCGGCCTTTCTGTCATTGCAATCGCAATTGCAAGAAACCGTCAGCATGGATATGCGTCCTCCTGTACTCGGTACAAACAAAACAAGAACCCACTCATAAATGCATTATTCCATAGTGCTACTATGTAGTCAAAAACTGTACATGGACAGTGCTACTGCAAAAAAGGGTGAAGTTGAAAAATGTGTCAGATGTTTAAATTTAAAGAGAATAAAGCGCAGTTTTTTTGTTTTTTTACTTAAGGCAAACAAGATATTTGAGTTGTATTAGTCTGAACTGAGACACAGAAGGCGTTCTTTCCATTTTCCATTACAGTTTAGTTCCAGAGTATAATTTCTCCGAGATGGAAATTAGAGGCTGACACTCATTAACATCACAGACAAGGTGATGCAACCACCGCTAGTGCTAAAAGATAAAAAAAAAAAAGGCTGGGAACTTTTAGATTTCTTAGAATCTCTCTGGTTTCCTGTGAATTGGGAAAAATCCCTGTTGTATATGCCAGTGGTTTGATAAATGAAGGATATGTCTCATTTGCTAGAGATGGGCTGATCTCATTATGTTGTGCTGCTGAAATTCTCATCACTGTATTGAGAACTTCCCTTTCAGTAGGTGGATCAAACCTAATTAAAGATAGCTTTTTGTTCATTTGATATCAAAGGGCCGTTAGTATGATTATCTTCATTCAAATAGATAAGCCTGAAAACAAACAAAAAATAAATAAGTCAATCTTAAGCTTTTATAATTTAATTTGTTTAATTAACCAAAACTGAACTTAGTGTTTTTTTTAAATCATTCTTTGGATTTACTGCATTTAAAGAGATGCTATTAATACAGTGATATAGTATTAAGAAATACATGCACTACATAAGTTATCAAATGCTCTGCTCGTCTTAATGGTGATTGGTGACAGCTTCTGTGTGCATTGACTAAGATAAAATATTAGCAAGGAAGCAAGAAATTATTCAGTATCACTGAAACTGTAAATGTTTGACATTTGAGATTGTATTTGTATTGCTACACATTTCTTTTTGAGTTTAAAATCATTAACAAATACAGAAATCTGTAAGATATAGGTGTGATGTTTCCTGCTTAGTACAGGGTTATAGACTATAAAGTGATAAAAAGAAAACAATTGTGCAAGAGTGATATCTGCTTTTATGTAGATGACGTCAAGGTTTTCCCAGAAGAAAATACTTTTTGAGTGTGAATACTGTGTGAATGACAGCATTTTTAGGCTGCCTCATTTTCAAGTCTAATATAACTAATATAAAATGGTGCCTTCACTCTGGAGTGACGCTCCCTTTGTGTTTTGCACAGCAGTCTTTCAGCCTTCTCTGTCATCTTTGTCGGGCACTTGAGGTTCAAATGCTGCTGCAAAAACCCCGGAGGAGGCATCAGTCACAAAGTAGATGTACATTTTCTGTGTGCTCTTCTTTATTTTTACCGCATATGTAAAGGCTTGTGAATTTCTGGATAAGCATTTCACCCTTTTTTTTACTCTCAAGTCGGCCATTCTCTGGCCCACAGTATTGATGACTGGAAGCGATCTGACGGTGTCACTCCACTTTTCGACGAGCTGTGTTATGGCCCAGAGGACTCACTCTGATTCTCTTTGTCTCGCTTTCCTGACATACAAACTGACACAAAACTGTACGCTTGCACAAACACATCAAATCTCTTTCCTTATTATTTCCAGTTACTTAGTGGCTGCGTAGTGTATTAATGAATCATGAAATGTGCTCCAGTCCATTTACAAGCCATCCTCCCAGTACAGGGTCCACACTGCCATGACCACTCATGTGGCTCACCCTGATAGCACTGCGAGAAACTCACTCACTGGAAACACAATAACAGTCTGTGTGTGTGTTTGTGTGTTTGTGTTAATCCGGGTATGCCTCCGATTTATGGGCCAACTATAGTTATGATCTGGAGGTCACAACTGACTGGACCAAGTCTGTTCCAGTTTGTTTTATTTGTTAAATTGTTGTTAAATGATTCTATTCATTTGTTTTCTGGTCTAGTCGCTGCGCATCGTTCTCATTAAGATTATTTCAAGCACATTTAACTTTTACAACCAGAATCAGGACCATCGACATCACGTTGGAAATCGTAAAAACAATAATAATCCTGGCCAAAGATGGCAAGCAAACTGTGAAATAGTGCTTTGTGCCATGATTTCAGTTTAGCAGTTTTTAGTGCACAGCCACAGCTCACCTGGAGTTCACCGCACTCTTACAAAGTTCACTCACTTTCATCTCTTTCTGCAAAAATTTAGAGTTGCCCTCGTCTCCTCACCCACCAACTCATCCAAATATAGCGCTTTTTCCTTCCGTGTCATTTTCCTCACAAACTGCAGCATAAATTAGCAACATTCAGGGTGGGGAAAGTTGTTATGTTTGAGGTGTTTTTGCAGCTTTCAATACTGTGTGTGACTGTATGCGAGTACACACACCCACAATACCTGTCATAAGACTATGATAAATATGGCAGCCTTGTGAAAGTACATATCTGTTTGTGTGATGATGTATTTTGATCTTTTTTGCGTGAATCTCTTGCTAATTAATGTGCCACAAAAGAAAATTATAGCCCTGTCTCTGCCATTTGCTGGTGGTTTGTGTCACGGCCTGAAAGACACATGGAATGAAATGAGCAACAGGAAGCCGAAAGAGCTAAATGCTGTCTTACTGACAGAGTGGTCAGTGGAGACCTGAATGTGTTGTTTGTGTTTCCGTCTTTTGCTGGGCGACTAATGACATTTCAAGCATATTTTTGGCAAAAATGAGAACATTTTGGCTGCAGTATATTGACTGCTCAGTGCTCTGCTAAGTGCTACTGAATGCTACTTAACAGACTCAAGAGCATGTGTCTTAAGAGTGCGTATAAGAGAGAACACTACCCTCAAAATTTAACAATGTGTTGAGCTTGGTTATTATATGATGCTAAAAGATGAGCTCACATTATAAGTTCCCTTTTGACACAATTTGCCTTTTCTGATGTCATTTAGATGTAATTTCATGATAAATAGTTTTCTAAAAAAGTAATAATTTGATGATTTCCCATTCCTGAGTCCTAACTGGAGTTGTGCTGCAAACCAAGGTTAAAAAATACCTGAGGGTGGTATTTTTGCCGTTTGCCCTCACAGAGTTAATCTGTGCTATTTAGTCATGTTTCTTTACTACAGTTTCACCCTTCAAGTTGAACTTAAGTTGGTCTGGACCAAAGAAAAAAGTGATATTTTGTTGTCTTTTAGTTCTGGTCCACTTTGTGTTGACATTGTGCTATAATTTATTCATTGGGTAGTTTTGTGGCTGTCATCCTGCATCATCAGTGAATGAACCCAAGGAGGGAAACAAAATGTGATTTATTACAGAGATTAAAAGCAAGTAATGCTGCACCACGCCTTATGTGTTTTCATCTTTTCTGGTGTCACTAAAGTATACTTCTGTGTTATAGGGTTACACCATATGGCGGCGACATGCGTAGGCTTTGTACATAGGCCATAGGCTAACACACTTCAGGGCTACAAGGATGCTCGTGTTTTATCCAGCAAGTTTCTGATGGTGAAGGAGATGGATGGTGAAGACAACATTTAGCAACATCTAGCAAAACTATCAACGGATGAGATCTGAGATTGAAGCACAAATTAAAACTACAGCATAGGTATCCATGACAAGACTTTTTATTAAATCCTTGTGTCAAGCATGAATTCAGCTTAAGAGCTCACAAAGAAATAGATGTTTTTTTTTTACTTCTGAGTTTGAATGCCAGCTTTCAGACTAACGTAATGGAATGGAACCTCTGTGCACACAGCAACAGTTGGTTTGAATTTTTCGGAAATGGTTGCATTCAAACAACCTTCATTTTAATTGCAGCCACAGTAGTTTGCTCTGAGAATTAATCCAATTCCTACTCATAGACTACACTCATAGCTTTAGTATATAGTACATAGTGTGATTCATAAAAATGTATGTTTTATCCATTACATTATAGCTTGCTCATGTCAAGGTGGTTCTGGCCTGAATGACCACTTGTCCTTGTTCACTCTTTCATCGGTTGTCCCCTGGCACACAGTGTTTGACTGTGGTCTGAAGGAACAGACCCGGCGTTGTCAGTCCACGAGGCTCAATGCAGACAAGCTGTGTTGTGGCCCAAGGGAGTCATGCGCACACACAAAACACACAAACAGAAGCAGCAGCCCAAGGGAGTCCTCTATGAAGGGATCAGTGTAAACATCCAGTGGCAGTCGAGGTGTTGGTGGCCCTGTGAAGTGGAAGCAGTGCTCAGGGCATGGAGCTGGCTGATAAATTCTACCAACATACAGGAGAGAAGTGAATTGGTCATCCCTGTTAAAACACCGGCAGCCACCCATTCCCCCGGTGCCATATTACTGCTGCAGCACACTGAAGAGAGGCTTAGACACCTGCAGAGGAAGTGAAAAGTGAAGAGAGGGCATGATATGTCCTGCACTTGCATGAGCATGTGTTTTTATGTGTGCACACGTAAGACCATCAATTCAATCATACAGTATCATAAATTACTCTGCAGGGGTTAGTGGTTAAATCAAAGGTCCAGTGTGTAACATTTAGGAGGCTCTATTGGCAGAAGTGGAGTATAATATTCATAAGCACGTTTTCATTTGTGTATAACCACCTAAATACATGAAGCATTAGGTTATTCTTACATTAGAATGAGCTGTTTATCTGCAGATGCAATGGGTCGCCTTCCATGGAGTCTGCTATGAAATGGCATGTTTCTACAGTAGCCCAGAAGGGACAAACCAAACACTGGCTCTTGATAGGGCTGTCTGCAACTATAGATGCGATTTAATCCTACATACTGGACTTTTAAGTCCGTCTTCACTAGAAATACAAAAGCATTGGTCGTTTGTTCAAACCTCTTGGGCTGGGTCAAATGACAACTGTTGTCTGAATAGCAAAGGCAAAAGTTGTTAGTTGTTATAGTGCCACAAAAATGTGTCTCTCACTCCAACTCTGTTTATATCTTGTCCCCTACTAAGAGCCCACATTACCTTTTCGGGGGCATTTTATGGCTTTATTAGATAGTGAGAGAAGACAGGAAATGAAGGTGAGAGCATGCAACAAAGATCTCCTGCTGGACTCAAACCAGGGGGTTCATGGTCAGCATCGTTCAGCCATGGCGGTGTCCCAATCTCTCCCTATTTTATTTGTGAGGAAAATGATTTATTTTGCTGCTGCTCAGTCTGACGCCCCTCAATCACAAAAATGTCCCCGTTGTCTAAGCACCAAAGACTTACTGTCAAGACTTAATCATTCCATATTTTATGTTATAATATGCAATTATCCTTACGTCATTCACTTGTTTCTCCTGAAATTATTTTTCTGGCGGTTTGGATGACTAGTTGTTCGAAACAGTTTAAACTAACAGGCACACTGAAAGTTAGTAGTCAATACCAGTGAAATTCCACAATTCTTGATACCATGGTAAAAAAAATTATATCCCGTTTTTTTGTTTTTGCCCCACAATCCCCATTTAATACTAGTATCTGCTGATACTGAGTCGCCATCCAATACCTACTTCTAAGTTTAAGCAGTGTGATAACCTTGTTTTTTTTTTATATACTTTATTAAATAAAAAAGACAAACTCTCTAATCTTTTTTTGATCTTGTCACTGTCTCCAGGGAATTCCTCTCTTCCTTTAATAGTGTCCTGCAAGCTTTGCTAAATGAACTGTGTGTGTTTATTTCCCTTGTCTTTACATCTTTTGCACAGATTATATTAATGAATCAATCTTATCGGCTTTTTGTACACAGGGCTTTTGTTGCACATGCAGTGGCGTGGTGAGTGTGCTGCTCTCCACGGCTGTCTGTGTCGCCCCCACAGTGAAACACAGCCGCGGGCAGGTCTGAGCTCCTGCACACACAGCACAGTGGCACTGCACACAAAAGCTTTGCAAGTTAAATCACCTGTACATTTGCACTTCTTCCTATGGAATTTAACAGCAGACTACAATATTTGTAGGCATATATGCTGCCCCATCAGGTCTGGAAGAACTGTATCCATGCATGGTTACTAGGGTACGGTACAAAAACGAGTACCGTCAAGTTTTCTGAATTTTGGCATTGACTCGGTACAGAAGTACTGATTATCATGACATCCCTACACGGCAACATATCTGTCAATAAATAGCATATTGGCGGTAGTTTCAAAATTCTGTTTCATCATGTGCTAGGGTTGGTAGTTCGAGACTAGGGTCCTCCTGTCCTCATATCCAAGTGTCAGTGAACCCCAAAGTACTCTTGATGACCAGGCTGTGTGTGAACACATTAATGAAAAGCTAATTATAAAAGTGCTCTGGGCAGAAAGCACTTTGAAAGTGCAGTCCATTTACCATTGTTTGCACACATTTTTTTTTTTATCTGTCATTCACTGCGTGACTGAAATGGCTCCTTCCATTTATTTTCAATAGAATGCGCCATGAATCTCTTTTTAAGGCATTGTAGCGTAGAGGGCAACACAGGCCTGACCTGCAGATTGAGAAAATAGACTAAATGTTTACTTTATGCAAATTAGGGCAAACTTTGCAAGAAAGTGCCAAAATGACTCACTAAAAAAACTGACAGGAATCCAGGAAATGTCTTAACCAGCTGTGGAAAAATCTCTAAAAATATCTAAATAATCACATTGAAATGGGATTGAAATTTAATCCTACAATGTTTAATAATGCTGCACACAGGTCACACTTTATGTTTTGATTCAAAAAAATTATACTTTTTTAGAATATAAACTGATGGTTTTTCTGTTTGATGAGACTATGCTTATGTCCACGGTCAGCTTGTATATAAGCGGTTAATTTCACCTAAATATCACCCTGCCTTCTCTGTAAATGGAATGTAATGTGCAAAATAAGCCACTGCCGCCTCTCTAAAATGCACACCATGAAAAGCGCAGGGCGAAACCATTTCGTGAGGATAAAGTTGTCTTTAAAGGTTGTTAACACAGCAAAAAATATGTTGTTGAGTTTATTTTATAGCAGTTTAGTGTCAGCTATGCAGTGGGGTCAGACTGTTTGTCCAGAAGGTTTTTTTTCTTTTCAGTTCATTTAAATACTTACGTAAAACATTACCGCAATGCAAATCAATAGCTGCAAGAGGTGCCAAAGAAGACTAAAAAGTTTCAGGTGAATTTCTACTTTCATGCTGGTAATTTTCACTACCTCCACAGTATATCAGATCAGGCATTGCTCTGAGTTACAGGAAAAACCTGTGTCGACACAAATATGTGCCATGCAATTTGACTTAGCTTTGCTCCTGAGGAAAACAAAAAAACACATTATTTACTTTTGCAGACACATAGTGATGAGGAGAGTTTGTTTTTCTTTATATATCTACTGCGTCTCAGATCTCTGATCAGGGCCCTGAGAGGGAAACTGGAAGAAAAATAACAAGTTAGAGAGGAAGGGATGAGGAGGATAAGACAGTCTGGGAGAGGGAGAGACAAGATTTTTTTTGGAGAAGTCTATTGTTCTTGATGCTACTGATAACAAAGCTCCATTTTGCAAAATCAAACAAAAATATCTGTATCTGTAAATCCCCAAATGATTTTCAATTTTTTTTTTGTTTGTGAGGAGAGTGGTAGGATAGTATTTTACTAAAAAAACAAACAAGAACTCTCTTATCCTTTTGTAACAAAAGAAAATGCACCTCAGCCAGCAGAGATTATCTGTTGATTTTCTGTCCAGGCCTTCATCAAAGTCAATCATTCAATCCCTAAATCATCCCTCTATCTTCTCTTTGACTACCTCTCTTTGTCTCTGTGTTGCCATCTCACTACTAATTTCTTTCTCTCTCTCTCTCACACACACACACACACACACACACACACACACACACACACACACACACACACACACACACACACACACACACACACACACACACACACACACACACACACACACACACACACACAAAACCCTGCCAGATGATGTAGTGACTTGGTTCTTTTCCCTGTCTTCTGTATGTGGTGAACCCTGCTCATGGAGTGACTTTTCAGCAGTGTCCACTGGTGCACATGTTGAAGCGTACATGGGGCTAATGTACTGGTTGACATGCCCGGTTTTACAGATGACAACTGAATTGATTTACCTGCAATTGCAGCTCTGAATTTTCCAAATATCTGCACATGGCACCATGCAGAGGAGTGGGTCAGACTATTTCAGACAAATGCTTTATTTTGTCCCTGGAGGATAGCTCAGATTGTATGTGAACATAACCTTGAGCCTGTGATTGAAAGCGAAATAGAAATTTGGGTTTTAATCCTAAGAGCCAATTCTCTCACACTTTGCAAACATTTTGTGACACAATTGTGACAGTTTTCAGACGGACATTGTCTGAAATGTTTGGTTAAAATCGTGGCTGTCATCTTTCTTGTCACGTTGCCACTCCAGCACTTACTGTACTGCCTTCCCACAGTTTCGCACAAATGTCACAACACTGGAAAATACAACAACACGTGCCATTTAGACCAAGAGTGTGTCTACTGTTGCTAGAACTCACTCAGCTCACCCGCACCAGCAAGAAGCATTTAATCAATTACATCAGGGATATTGATACCGTAGTGCTGACAGCTGAATGACATACTGTGACAGTTGACCCCTGATCCTGATCACCTGCATCACCTGACCACACATCTGCAGGCTCAAGCCCCCAGTCAGTCAATAAATCATTCATAGATGAAGTCAGGAGAGAACAAGCATTTAGTCCCTGCTCAGCAACCCTGGCTCCCAGTGCCATTACAGCACACTTCATCAGTCCTAGCTGGCTTTTGTGTTTGTCCCCAGTGTGTCACATCCTTCAAAACCTCCCACAACAGTGTATTCATACAATTTATGATCTAATTAGAGGGCATAATGAATAGTCAACCATTTGTAACGATCGTGATTAAAATGTTTTAGTGATTGCCAAAGATTAATTGTTTCAGTAATGGTTTCAGATTGATATAATTTGCATACATATGGCAATTATAAATTTTTGTTCTTCCTCTCCTTGATGTGCAAGTGACAAAAGCTGTTTTCTGACACTATTGTATATTTTCTGTCTGGAATAATTTTCAACGAAAAGAAGCAAAATTAAGTTCAAATTACCTAATTCATTCATAATGTCATTGACATGGACATAAGTTCATGCAACGTGTATTGTATTGATAATCATATGTACCACTTATGTGCATGTGTGCCAGAACTAAGTCTATAGCCATGCTAGCAGCTCTGCAAGGCTGTAATTAGGCACAACATTGCTTTGAGCTTAATGCTAAGAAAATATGTTTACCTTGATTTAGTTAAGCATATTAGCATGTTAACATGCTACACTGTCTGGGAGCTATAAATCTCCAAAATGTGCCAATCCATTGGTTGAAGTATTTGAATGAAGTGAAAGCTTTGACCTGCTGGGATCATCAAAGTCATTTGAATCCATCCTCAAGAAACCTTGAATATCTGTAGCAAAATTCATGGCAATCTATCCAGCAGTTGTTGAGATATTTGACTGAACTACAGATGTCAACTACCTGGTTGTGCTACAGGTTAAGTCAGGGGATGACCAGAGTAATTCAGATTCATCTTATGGGGAACATGTGGATGACTGCAAGCCGATCTATCCAGTAGTTACTGAAATATTTCAGTCTGGAGCGTTGGTGGATCAACCAACTGACCAACATTGCCATCTCTACAGCATGTAGGGAAATATGAGTGGGCTATACAGTTTAGCACTAAGGCTTTTGCAATGTCAGCCAGATCTTCCAGAAGTTGATTTGAAAGCACTACCCTCAAAACCATCCTCGTCTGTTGCTCTTCCTAAGGTGTCTTTCTTTTATTGGGAAGTGTTTTGGGATAGAGGGTGTTGTATGCTACAATGGGCATATTGTAATTAATGATTCTTGGTTACAGAAATAGCACTGACTTGACTTCTCACTGCAGTGCTACTGTATGTGGAAGCAGAATAGGGATTTCTGGCACAATTCCACCTACTTCAAATGTGCATAGAGAAGGGAAAAAGTCTTAAGAGGTAAAAACTCAAGCAGCACCTTAAGAATAAAAAAACAACTTTATAAGCAGACATGCATTTTGGCTTGTGGCCTTCATCAGGGTCATCAGGATGACTGCGTACTAATATGTGCCCGGTCGCTGCAGCATCAGTGTTAATCTGTATAACCCTTCCAACATCAGGTTTACCAACTTGCCATAATCTGTCCCACTACATCCTGAGATTACACTGCTTGGCTCCCTTCTGCATCCATCCAAATATTGGATCAGTCCTGGATCATCCGTCCGGCCCAACAAATCCAATGCGAAGACTAATTTTTATCCCTTTGGATGCAACCTTATGTCAAATAGGTTTTACTGCAAACAGTGTCTGCATGTTTGCCCTATCCCCTTTTTAACTGGCTAGGCTTCCATTCAAATGGCAGCCATAGGAATCAAGCTTCTGTCTGCTACAACATGACCTCATTTCTTCAGCTAATCTACAGCAGCAGTAGTAGTGAGTTCCTGAAATCCAGCATTAAAGCAAATGAAAAACTGGAAGTTTTGAGTACACTGCTGGGCAAACATTTCTGCAATTATGACAAATAAAAAGGAAAACCATCGTGACACATATTTCAAATATTATGTTAATCTGAAATCCCGTGCTAGCTCTCCAAATCCTGTGACGTAAATGAGGGTCGTAATATCCTACATGTAGGACACCAGATTGGTAATGTTCTTGAATTTTACATTTTGAGTTTTCCGTCATGAGGAGAGCCGGTTTACTGATTTACTGGAGGTGACTTGCTGTTGGCCACAGTGGGTGTTGCGCTGTCACACCCCTCAGTGTCATCATCCCGTTGGCCCGCTTTCAAGTATACAGCAACTGCACACACACGGAGCTCTTTGTCATTTCAGTCAATAACCACCCACATCCAGCCTGTTTCTTTATTCAGACAATCATGTAGTTTTGGAAATAACCTTAAATATAATACGACGTAAGGAGATAATGAGAGCTTAGGGTAGAGTGAGGAAAACAAAGTCATTGACTGCTTTAAGCTATAGGCTTTGACAAATCCAGCTTTTTATGAGCCACAATTTTGTTTTTTTTCCTATTATTTTTCCCATTTTTAAGTAAATAATGCCTTAATTACATCTCACACCCCCTCTGTGATAGCTTATGTATGGGTTGCATCCAAAACGGCAGCCATGCATTATGCAGAAATGGGCTCAACATTAGTGCTTTCTCATCATATTATTATTATCATAGCACTCGTGAGGCCTTTGCTTGCAAAATAATGTTTTAGGGATTCCATTAGCTTTATTTATTTATCGTTCAATAATATGTGACTGAAGTAAGACTAATTTGTTCCTTTTAATGTGAAACCCTTCATACAGCATGACACTTCTATGAAACCCACTGCTGAAGTAGTACTTTGTTTTTCAACCATTATGACTAAATGTTTTATTTGCTTACAATCATAAATAGCGCTATCCATTTGTGCATCGGCTGAGGCACGAAAGTGAGAGTGAAAAACATCAATTTTGGGAGAATCACAAGGCTAGTCATTGTGGCAGTAGAATGTAGAACACGAGGATCTTGGGATCCAAATTATATGTTTTGTTATTCATTGAGCAAGATAATGATTTTCTCTCCACTAAGGTGTATTTAAGATATACTGTATGTTTGAAACCTTGCTCAGGTTTTCAAATGAAATGTTCCTTTCCTCAGACAAGCCCAGGGGCTTCTCTGAATTTGATTCATTTCTCAGTGCTCCTGCCCATATGATTGCTCTTGATCTGTCATGGATTCGTTCATGTCAGGAGACGATGGCCAGCTCACATTTTGAACCTCCTCTCATTTGAAGTCAGCTGCACTCCTCTGACAGTTACTTCTTCGTCTTTTTTTAAAAGGCGGAGTTTGTTCCCAGACCTCAGGTCCAGGCTCCATATGTCAGTCATCTGGCTGCTTTTCCCTTTAATTAAAAAAATACTGTGAAAGAGATGTTTTGATGAGGAATCGCCACTCTGTGTGTTTTTCAAGCATTTCAGATATGGATGAAAAGAGGATTTCGCTGAAGGGCAATCAACTCCTCTCCTCTCTGAGTAAAAAGCAAATAGTCTGTGCTTTTTTCGTACAGTACTGTTTCTTATAGCCACCTGATTGTAATGTCTCGTGTTTGGTGACAGTCAGCATCTCCTCAATTAAGTAGCACTCAATACAATCCACTCAACGTTGAAATGACTCAGTAGCACTTTAAGAAGTACTTCCTTTGATCATTTTTGTCCCTTGATGAAAGATGGGTAGCTTTTAACCCTTTACAGCTTTGGTACCCTCAAAGCACATCCATTCACTGTCTGATTTCGATCACACAGATATTATCTGTGAAGAATAGTGAGATGAGGAGGCGGCCAATGCCAGCTAGAAGTGAAATTGACATTTCACAAGGGTAAAGTGAAGGACCGGATAAGCCTCACACAAGGCTTCATTTTCCAACAGCACTTCTCCACCAACATCCAGAGGAAATTAGAGGTTGTGGATGAACGTTAGGTGATGATAGCCTGCTTCAATATATTATTCTTTCCAAACATTCCTTCAATCTTTTTTTTTTCTAAGTAAAAAGTTTTCAAACCCAGATTCCTTTTTGAACAAGTTGAGCCAAGCAGCACAGACTGTATACAGATTGGAGACAAGGTAGTATTTGTTGTAAGGTTATTGGATTGGATTGTACAGCACTGTAGGTGTCAGCAGTGTGTCCATCCCCTGTATTTTCAGCTTGGTCTGAAGTTTAAAAGTCCATGGATTTGTTCATTGATTAATTCTCAAACACATACAGTGGTGATGATTACAAAGGCTAGAGAGTAATAAAGTGGAGCTTAAGTAAAAATAAGCAAGACTAAGTCTAAATTGAAAATGTGTCAATGTCAACTTGATGGTGGCGCTTGAGGAATAATCAGGGGGTCACCAAAGTCAGTAGGTTTCTTCCACTGGGGACCATGAATGTCTGTACAAAACCTCCTGGCATACAATCTAATAGATTTTTCAATATTTCAGTCTGGACTGTCTGACCATCCTTCGAGCCTAGCCACTTATGTGACTAAAAACTCAACAGAGTTTTCCTACACCATAAAGTCTTAATTACAGGTGTGCCAAAAACTGTACTCTAAGAAGGATCCAGACTTCCTGCACACACCCCCTCTCTGTAGTATTGTAGATCTTCAAAATACTTGATATTCACTGACTGAAATGAGGTGACAAACAGTGTGCAAGATCTTTGGTTCTGATTAAAATATAGAGCAGGGCACCTAAGCTAGACGGGGGGGGGAATAGAGACAGACTGAGGGAGATCAGAAGAGAGACGTGAAAGTGAGACAGAAGGGTGAGACGGAGAGGAAACGCAGCAGAAAAGCATGGGTGGAGATGAGCTTTGTCTGGCGAGCGCTTTTTATCTGATTGTGTTAATCTTGTCCTCTGTTCGCAGCGTTGCCACGCACCAACACTTTTAACTAGCTCTGATAATGGGAAGAACAGCATCAAACTCATTAATTGAATTAGCTCTCTCTTTATCTCCAAATCTGCCTGTGTCCGCTCACCCCTACAAACACTCCACCGACAACTATTCCCCAGCTAATTGACTCAGAGCATCTCCAGCGCAGCCCTGTTTCACCTTACTAATTTATTGAACCAGCTCCTGGCCTGGTTCACCTGTCATTGGCCACTATCTAATTTAATTTTCCCCGAGGTGATGGAGATTATTTTGTTTCTGAGCAAGAGAGATAGAGACAAGGGGGAGGGGGGACACATAAAGAAAGCCTGGTTTCCATGCCCAACAGCTTGTGTGTTTATTTCATAGCTGGATTTAGCTGCAGGTGTTTGAGAATTAAGGGACACAGGCCAAGTAAACTAGCTCAATGTGATTTGGCCAATTTCCCCTGCTGTCAGTAATTGAATTATGCTAAAATACCTTTTTAAAATTAATTTGGAAAATGCGCTCAACCATGAGTTATTGTCCGTTTCAGATTTGTCTAACTAACACCAGACCCGTTTGTCAGCTATGGGGCTTTGTCTTTCAGTGGTTTTAAACATTTCAGTGGGTAATGATGCAGGTTTGCAGGTTAGTGCTGTGGCTCATCTGTATTAGAGCTTTTCTCCATCTGTCTCTCGCTTTGCAGGAGCCTTTCTGTGATGTAGGAGCTAAAGGTGGTTTCTTTGTAGTGCAGCTGATATCAGAGCAATTGTTCTCACTTTCATTTATCTCCACTAAAGGTTAGCTTTGTCCACCAGCCCACTCTCTGCCCATGTGTTAACATTAAATCAGATATAGACACAGACCAAGACGGGAGTCTGTGTGTGTGTGTATGTATATATGTGTGTGTGCGTGTGAGAGAGAGAAGTTATTTGGTTCTTTCAGATGTGTGTCTCCATCTTCACCAGAGTAATGATATGTTATTACCTGGGCTGCAATGCAGGGAACTGTCCTCCTGTTTATTCTCATCTTTATTATCATTGTTTTAACTTTAAGTTTAATGGGTGAAATAACCTTGCAAATGGCCTCTGGAAGATTACATTGATATATCTCTCTCCAATTGTTGGAAGAGCAGAGCAGACAGCAAATGTCAATGCCGACTACAAGTTCTTATTCTAGCCTCTTAGCCAGTAAAGCCCCGTCTTCAACTCTTCTCTTCTCCTGAACGTTTGTTTCTGCCGTCCTCTGTCCTTTTTCATCCACACTGATACAACACCTGTCTCTTCTAATCCACCTGGCTGGTCTCTGTAAACTACCATTCCCTCTTTGTGCTCAACACCCAGCTATCCCTTCCATCCTTGTGCTCACCATAAAGACCTTGACCCCTAACAACCCCCCCCTCAAGGAAAGGCGCCCTGCTTGTCACTTACTTTGGCTGTTTTTTTCTGTGTTTTCATTAATTCCCAAGTACAGTGCAAATATGTTTGTCAAGTTATTATTAAACCTATGCATTTGTCACACCTTGTATTGAATAACTTTCTGACTCTTATGTGGTCCCGAGGACATAAGGACTAGGATTGTGTCCGACATTCACTTACTCTACAGTAATTCACAACTCACTTTACAGTGGTGAAATGAAAACAAAGGATTACATTTTCTCAACTACTGTACTTTTTGAGTTAATTGAAGTTTACTTCAGTTTTACCAATTTCCACTACATTTATCTGACAGCTAATTAGTTACTTTGCAGGTTCCGATTTTTCATACAAAACTTATGATCGAGTTGTAAAATATATTAATTTCTATAAATGAGACTACCAAAAAACTAGACTCCCTTTGAACAGGTAACAACATAAAAATTCTGATTACACATTATTATATCAGTGGTAGTAATCCAATAGAATATATGTAATAATATAACGCTGAGTACTTTCACTTTTGATACTTATTATGATTCTTTATTCTTTCTCTTATAATAATAGCTATTAAATGATAATGTGAAAGCAATGTGACAATGTCAACGAGTACGCTTCTAGTGAACCCTACAGAGAATAATCACCTAAATATGCAGTTCCCCTCAGCTTTACATTTTGGTTCACTCTCAGCGCACTCGTAGCATAATTTTTTCGGCTGTAGCAGGCAGCTGTTTTCAGTGATAAAGCTCTAAAAACACATTGCGCACTACTTGCTCAGCAGCACACAGCAGACAGATACAGTTAGAGACCGCTGTTTGAGACCAAAGTGGAGCACTTAGCACCTAAAGAGCCAGATATTTCCCTCCCAACACTGTCACTAAATAAGGAATTCTATATAAAATAATTAAAGACAGCTTCTTCCCTCAGGCTGTTGTGACCTCAACAATTCATTATACATTTTTATAACTCATTAATCTTTTTTTGTTTTGTTTTGTTAAAAGTAGCATAAAGGGAACTATATCTAAATTTCATTCTACAATCTTCCTTTGTAAATGACAATGAAATAACCTTGAATAGAGGACTTACATGGCCAAATCAGAACATTAATTCCGGGCAGTACTCAGGTCATTACTCTCATCTGCTTTCTCCTATTCAATATTTTAGGAGCTTGGTTACTTTTTAAAATACTTTTTCTCACAGCTTTTTAATTTGGGTCTCATTTTATTGGTAATTTATTGTTACTTCAATATATTTATCTTAGCGGTTTACCATGTATACTATATGGTGTCTTTTTTTAGCACACAAGACTCACACAGTCTTTCATTTTATTCAGAATTGTTTTTATCCTATTTCATTTCCTGCTGTGTAAAGTGCATTAATATTAATGTGCATTTGTGTTCCATTCAGCATGCGGGAGGCATGCCAGAGCGTAAGGTGTGTTGACATGTTATTTGGGCAGTGGCCATCCTGGGGGTGTCATTTCTAAGCATCAATCACAAAGAGCTGAAAACTGTCTTTTCTGACAACCTCATCTCATCTGTAAATACTCATCCCACTGATGCAGGTTTTCATGGAATTAATGAGGCGGCTTCATGTGCTGATGCATGTGAAAGGGGGCCTCCCTTCAAATTGCTTTCCTTTATTGCCTACCCCCCACCCTTTCCTCCCTCACCAGAAATCATATTAGCCAAACCAATCTCATTTGCAACATGCCATTTGTTAATTTAGCCCCCTTAACTAATGCATGTGTGAGAGAAATGAGCATGATGCAGGAAGAAGAA
Organism: Dicentrarchus labrax; assembly: GCF_905237075.1. Lineage (NCBI taxonomy): Eukaryota > Metazoa > Chordata > Actinopteri > Moronidae > Dicentrarchus > Dicentrarchus labrax. The sequence continues at coordinate 14,645,441 of NW_026136710.1, read as the reverse complement.
ACAGAAAATAAGAGAAAGGAGAAGACAGCTGTGAAACTGGGGAACATGGATATTAGGAAAGAAAGAAAGAAAGAAAGAAAGAAAGAAAGAAAGAAAGAAAGAAAGGGAAGGTTAGCCATTAAGACAGCAGAGTATCAGGGCTGTGGACTATGTAGACACTGGAGTTCATTTAACATCAATACGGATCAATCCATCTATAAACTAGTTAATTCATTGATTAACTCATTTACTCTATAAAATGGCAAACATAGTGACAAAACACCACAAGGTCAAGTGTATAACATTGAGGAGGATCTATTGGAAGAAATGGAATATAATATGAATAACTGCATGCTTTCATTAGTGTATAATTACATTAATATGGGAATCATTATGTTTTAGTTACCTTAGAATGAGCCTTTTAAATCTACAGACGCCCTCCATGGAATTCGCCATGTTGAACCGCCACGTTTCCACAGTAACCCAGAAGAGACAAATCAATCACTGGCTCTAGATAGGGGTGTTTCTCTTCTTCCCCGCTTGGAAGGGGAGGGTGAAGCGAGGGACTTGTGATCTGCAACTACACCTCTAGATGCTGCCAAATCCTACAAACTAGACATTTAAAGTGCTCACTTAGTCAGACCAGCAGCCAAAATAAACCAAAAGAGAATTACATTGATAATGATAGGAAACAGACTAAAACAAGTACATTTTCTCATTTGTTAATCAATTATTTATTACTTGTAAAATGACTGAAACAATCAACTGGTAATCAAAATTGAGCACTTGTGAAAACACAATGTATTACTGGCATTTGTAATGCTCCCCCGGTTGTAAACTGTCAGTGCTGAACCTGCTTGTGAGTTTGTAGTAATTACTGTGCCGTGGCTAAGGTGACGACAGGGAAACAGGAGGGCATACGACAATCTGTCTTCTCCTCCTAGTTATTGCCTGTGTCTTCCACACTGGCTGCCTTTATCTTTGCTCGTAAGGACGGAGACCAACACAAGGCCAGTTATTACCGCCTCAGCGGCCTGGATAAGATCAAAAAAGACCGGTTGAACACTGAAGATGTAATGACTGTGCTCTTCTAAGGACTGCTGCATGGTTTGTCATGTCATTATCCCCCAGTTAAGCTCAGTTTTTTTCCTTCATCCTTTACAAGTCTTTCACAGCTCCAGAACGAGGACAGTCTCCAATTATTTTGATGTGGGGAAAAAATTACCCAGCATTCATGTTTTACTGAATAGAAATGTTTCTTCTTCCTCACCTTTTTTGTGCTGTTGGTGTTTTACTTCAGATCTCCCTTTTCCTTTCCGTTCTTTCCTTCTTTCTACTCACATAGAATATTCTTCCCCATTCGTGCCAGTGGTTTGAACAAGAGCAATTTGTCATGTTGGGAAGGAAGTAATGAAAGCCTCTCACGTACTTCATGGTAATTACATGTGACAGAGGAGGAGGAGGAGAGCAACAGCGTGTCAGTACGCTGAAAGAGAAGGAGGTCATGGTTCTTCTGCACCTGTATGGCCTCCCACAGACTGTGACCACCACTAATGGAAGTGATAGGGGGACAAAAGGGTGGGGCAGAGGTGGCATGAAGGCTGCAGAGATTGGAGTCCTTTAAAAACCCCAGGTGTTGGGGCGAAAAAAGCCAAAATTATCTTAAGTGAAGCTTGCTCCATAAAGAACCAGAATCTGTGTTTATTGTCAAGCAGATTTTCACACACAAGGAATTTGAAGGTGCTAATGTTGGGATATTACAAGGGTAAAACATGACTTGTCATGTAAGACTCCTTCATTATGTACTCATATTGCTGTTAAACAGACTTTCACAGAGGTTAATTTGAGCCTGCTACCCCTGAGTGGTGATTATTTCAATTCAGCCAACATGCCATCTGTTGTCCTGATGCTATGTTTCATCACTGCTAATGAAATAATTTAGCTTGTACCTGCCAGATTCACTTTCCTAAAGCAATATTCATCCCAAGTACAATCATTTTAGTTTACTATATTATATACTATCCAAAATGGATTAGGTCCAAAAGTAGAAAGAATTCCTTTGTGATCCACATTTTGTTAGAAGAGTATAGTAATGATTTTCTCAAGATCTACCATCAAAAGTTCCCTTTCAAAAGTTTTTTCTTTTCTTTTATAGCTTCAGTTTAGTGCTTTTATATTAGTAAAAGCATGTTTTTGTAGCTTTCAGTAGTTAGTCTAATGTCCTTCTTGCCTGTGTGTCAGTGTGAGAGCCTATGAGCATTTGAAGTGTTGTTTTGTGACCTCTGTGAGAGACAATTAAAGCGCCACCTCAAAAAATGTCTTTCTTTCTTTTGACATGTTTGTGTGTGTCGGAGACAGAGAGAGCAAAAGAGGCCATGTGTGCTTCAGAAGCTCTGAAACTTAATTCAATTCATTTAATGAGTTCTGGTGACAGTTCCAGTATCATCTAATTTAATATTTTTCCCTTGTTTTTTTGTTTCTGTATTTAAGGGTCAAGCTGAAGGACGGCGTGGTGTTCCTGGGAGCTAGGGCCATGAACCCTGTTGTGTGGACGGTGAGTCAGGATGTCAGAAGTGAAGGTCACAGGATTGTCACCCTCCACTGTCGGAGGAAGGAGAACAGTTTTAGCCAAAGGTACGTCAGACTCCCTCCTTCCACAGAATTAATCAACGCGTGAATGAAATATGAACTGAACACCCTGCTGAACAACCAGAAAGCAGCAGCGCACTTGTTCATTTCTCGGACAGCTGTCACTAGAGAGCGATTGCAAAGAGTGAGGATGAAAGAGGTCATGACTCAGCATCTCAACCATTAATTCCTTGGCACTGCCACGCCTGCAGGGCCACAGCCAGTTCTAAGTGCAGTCAATAAAATGTATTGTTCAAGGAAGACAGTGTTGCCCCTTGCTCGCACTTAAAAGATAGGTCCGGAAATATTCTATACTTTTCATATTGTCAACAAATCCCATGAAGACAAAAAAACAACAATGGATTGATCCTGTTAACAAGCATTGTCTATGTAGCCAAAGCCTCAGTCCTCTGTGCCCTATACCATGGAATGGTTGGCCAAAATACAATTAAAAACACATTATTGTGTTTGTGTGTGACATTTTGAAAGCAGCTATAATTGACATTTTTATAATAACATTGTATCAAATGACAGTGGAAAACACTGACAATGTGAAAGGGATAATTCAGATTGATAAACCTACAAGAATGTCACTTGAATATGCAGGTCCCTGCGGCTTTACGAAGCTTTATAGTTTTATAGTTCAGCTGCAGCGTTAATGTTTGTGTTCTCTCTCAGCAACAAATATGCATAAACACAAAGCTGGTGGACATAGTGGAGCATTTAGTTGCTGAAGAGCCAGAAATTTAAGTCAGGAGTTGGTAGAGACCAAAACTAGAGCTAAATAAGGGCGAATATTGGACTTACTTTTATCAGGTGGCCAAAACCACGACTCCAAATGATTGATAATGTTTCTCCGTAACTGCTGGATGTGTACATAAGGTGATATATCATTCTTGTGTTCAAAACTTTTTTGTGGTCAAAAAATGATGTTACTGCAGGTTACAAGATATCAAATACAGCAGCCTTATCTTTTTTATGAAACCTCACCCATGTTACGTCACATTCAGTTTAAACTGTCTTCTTAATGTGGAATAAGAAGGAATCCCAGAAACTTTTCCCAACAGTAATCATTTATAACTAATTATCTTAAGTTACCCTTTGTTAAAATGTACAGTTACAGTGCTTTCAAATCACCTTCATCCATTAAAGCAACTTAGACATCAAAGTTGAGATGAAGAAATGTAAGTTGTAAATTGTTTTTCATCCCTCAGAAATGAAACTGAACAAAAAAGGCTGCTTGAAAAGAAGGAAATTCTAAATCTAAAACTTATATGCTTTGTAAATGACAATAATGTGAGGTACACATGTATCCCTAATATTTAGTATATGGGCTGAAATATACCAAACTGTTTGTCTAAGCCTTTACATATGAGTATTGTATTTGGGTAAGGAATCATAATGTTTTACAAGTCTGAGGAACTTTTGGTGGCGTTTAGTGATTACTTAAATTTGAAAAGTTGAATGACATTTGACAAAAGAACATCTGCAACTTTCTAATCAAGACAAACAGTGTGCTTTGTGAACATGTTTCCATGATGAATAATAACTATGCATCTGTTTTTGAGTTTCTGCATGTGTGTCTTTGTACAGTATTTGACATTCAACTCGACAGCTAAACGGTTTTAGGCAAAGACAAAGTGGCTGCACACAGGAAGTGACACACCCTGGCTGGGTTGTTATTTCCTCCTGGGTGTCAAGGTGACGACAGTGATGAATGACAAGTCATCTATCATTTACATGCATTTCTTTCACAGCCCCCGCTGAGGTGAACAGACATTGAATTATACAGAGCTGCTCAAATCAAGGTCATACATGTTGAATCTGGAATTATGCCCTGCAATTCTCCATTCAACAAAAGACTACCTTGAAGTATTGAGATGATAATGCAACACCTGCCATGACCCTGTGCTTTTAGGGTTCTTTAGCTTACATATGAAATGGAATAAAAAGCATCATTCAGAGTTTGCCAAATGGGAAGATTATCAAAACATTGAACTTTAATTTTGAAATCTTTGATGAGGTTAGAGAGAGGAGCAGCCTTGGACTTCAGTCTATTTGAAAATACACAAGACCATGACTGCTGAAATATAAAAAACCCTCCCCTGGCAGTGTCAGTTTCATCTCCTGACCAGCGGTGGTAGCCAGCTCTCAAATTACGCTTTGCTTTTTGTGGTCAGGCATCAACATGAACCCTCGACACACCGGATCAGACAAACATACTGCATGATGGGCTTTTATTGGTCTTTGCTTTTGATTTCAAAACAGGAACAAAATGAGCTGTCTCGACTCGTACATTGTCCACTGAAATCGCTTTTTGAATTACTTTTTGGGAAAGAAAGAAACAGGCCTTAGGGGTGCAGGATCCTGCTTCATTTATGAGACCAAAACAAGGTTTTAGGAGTTGCCCAGTAACATCAGCTATTATAGCTCTCTGATTGGTCAAACTTCCAGCTGGTCGGCTCTATCCATTCTCTGTGGATATTTTCCAGGCCACCAGCAGGAGAAAAAAAACAAGTCTCAAAAGATTTAGGCTGGCTTGAGGCTACAACAGAGTAAGATTTGTTGAATTAAGTCTGAAAGCCTTGAAAGTAATTTTCTAAATTAATTTAATTTAGTTCGCTGGTACCTGCACAGATTTCCTTTTTGACATACTTTCTCCTACTCACCAGTAATAGGTCCATACACAGGGAGTGATTCTATTCAATGGCTGTACCGTGGATAGCAGATATCCCATCAGTCAGGTTAAGTGCAAAACGATCTTCATTAGCCAGAATATGAAAAGGGGTAATGGAAATATGTTTAGATTGAAGCCAAGGAGTTTGAAAAGACAAGTGCTCTAAAACATTAAACTTCTCCTAATCTCCAATTGAAGCTCACTTTGCCGACCATTAAAACAGCATCACTGCCAGAACCTGAGAGATAAATACGGGGAGCAGGATGCGTCTCCTCTGTCTCGTGGTAGAAAATGTAGCCATTTACAGCCAGTGGTGTGACCGCCAGGTGACAGACTGATTCAGACAGGTTTGATGACTAAACTTCCAACAACCAATCAATCATGATCATATCAACTGTGGACATGCACACTTAGAGAGACAGTTGTATCTCAGTATAATGAGGAATCCTTTTAATGGATGTGCATCATTTCTACACAATGACTACTTAGGGGAGGTTCAGAAAACTGATAGTTGTCATGTCCCAGAGTTGTGCACATTGTGTGTGTATCTGCTTCAGAACAGCAGTCCAGTTACTTTAGCAAACATAGGCTCACTATACTGATCTTATGTGCTCTGGAGAAACTGAGTCAGCTGAGAGTTGAGGTGTGAAAAGAGAAATAAACGGTTAAAAGTGTTAGTACAGAAGAGAAAAAAAGGTCTAGGAGAACACAAAGCATATGAAATGTTAAAGTTCAGTTATAGTATGTGAGACAGTAATAGGTGCTGGGAAATAAAAGCCATAATCGAGTTATTTTGAAAAGTCAAGAAATTAATTCTGCTGCAGCCTGTGATGCGATTATTTATTTGCATTATTTTTGTTAGAAAAGAAAAAGTAACAAATTACGAGTGACATGAACAAACTATTACAATTGTGATGTTGTATATGTTTTCTTATAGGATTCTATTCAAGGTAGAGAAAGTAGCTTATTAAGACATCTCTTTAACTTTTTACTTTCTAGAAAAAATAAATGTGGTTGTGTTTGTATGTATTTGTATGTTCATCATGTGAAACATTTTCTATTCTCTATAGCAACTGCAGCTCTATCTCCGGGCAGCAGTTTCTTTATGTGTACCACAGAAACCACCCTCTTTAACAAATGATGATTTAGTTACAGTGCAATATGTGTGGTAGCCTGTATGGGAATGGATTACATCTTTGGATGTTTGGGTTTCAATACAGCATGCTGTAAATTAATTGTCTATATAACAGCAAAAACCGTTTGCCTCCTGGCAAGACTTGTATTCCCTTTGCAGATAAAGCGAAACCCAGCTTGTAAATTTACACTCATTATAAGGTCTCAAAATGTTCTGGATTCTGTGTGTGCCCAAAAAATCACTTTAGAAACCAATCCAGCAGTTTAAAAAAAATAAAAAATAAAATGCTGATCTGTGTCATAGAATGCCATGGTCAGCATTTAGTATTTGAGGGCATCTGTATGCAGACAGCAAGGATTGCAGTGTGTATGAGATAAGAAAACCCTATAGTGAGCTGGACCTGGTCCTAACTGTACTGAAGATGTCTATCAACATAGCTGCCCATAGAGATACACAATTGTTCCTTTTACACATACATACATTTTAATTTTTCAGTTTAAACAGACAGTTTTATGCACTAAGCTGTCGCAACACATCACAGCCCCTCTTGAGAAATAACCTCTCTTGTGAACAAATTGAACGCAAAACCTCAAAAAAAAAAAAAACATCAACCAATCTCAATTCTGTGCCCCTCTTAACACAAGGGAGTCTACGTTGAGCGGATTTAGCCACAAATAGGCTACTACATGATTGTACAAGTCTCCAGGCGGTAATAAAGCTGACTGATGCAAGATCAAATGGACGTCAGACAATACTGCCTTCTCTGTTATGAAGATGTATTAGTACACTTAAATGCTAAGAGTTGTCCTTCAGCAGCAAGTCCTCCGCTTCTGTGTCCTCACTACTCTCCGTTACCATTGAACGACCGACTGCTTCTCCCCACCGTGAAGCCAATTCATATTCTTTATTTTTTCCTGCAAGTGCTATTGAATTTCAAATCCCCATCAGCCGTTGGGATAACTAAGCATGGGAATGCATACACCACACACTTGAGGAATATCATACACATTATCTTTGTGTCTGCGCACGTTGATGCGAGTCAAGTGGGTGGGTCCTCCATGTAAACAGAGTTGACAGTGATGTTCCTATAGAATAACCACACTGCAAAATCAAAAAGAGAGTCATCAGCAATTCATGTCAGGTACTCAAGCTGCTTCTGGCTCCATTATTTCTTTTTAATGAAATCTAACACAATTTGGAGTTCCCGTTTGATTGAGGGGAAGGAGTTGAGAATGGGAAACAAATGAAGGGTTTGTTACGGCAGCAGCAGTTCTGTGACCCAATACTCAGCATGTCAATCAGTAGCTTCTTTCCCAGGCTGCAATGGGAGTTCGATTTGTAATTGCAGGTGGTGAGGCGTGGCATCTAACAACTAATTAAAGTAAACCGAATCTAATGGCCAACATTTCTCAATTTGCTCACTCCCTCAAATTAACACACGCACAGAGGGGACGTAGCGATTTCAGGAGCGGTAAAGCTTTTGACAAACATGAGGGTGTTTTCAGACATTGGAAGCTACTTGTTAAAATTATATATTTCGGGCTTTGGCTCTATCAACATGACAGGAGCATTATGGATGGAGCTGCAATGCTTGCGCAATATTTGGCATCTGGTACAGAAAAAGGAGCAGTGGCACTGCTGAAGAACAGCAGTGAGGGATACGAAGGGAGACAAGTGTTACCCGTTTTCTCACAGGCTTCATCGCTGGTAGATTTCAATTCATTTCTTATTTGGCATATACATTTTGATTTCTTATTTCTGAACTGATTAATCTTCTGATTACTTTCTCAATTACACAATTAGGAAATTCTGTCATTATAATTTCCAAGAGTCTGTAAATGTATTAATTTTCTTGTGCTTTCCGACCATCAGTCCAGTAACAACAGGCTTTACGTTTACTATTGTGTATAACTAATCTGGGAAAAAGTCTGGGATGTTTGGCTTTTTTTGCTTGAAAAATGTATTTACAAACAAACAAAATTCTGTCAGTCAATGACCTAATCCATTAATTGACTAAATATTCAGCTCTTACATAACATCTTCATTAATGACCTTTGTGAGTGTGAGGGGAGACTTGTCCCTGCTGGATTCTCCACTTTTCTCATCAGTTTTCTCATTTATTAGATAGGCAGCAGATTTTTTTATGTTATTTTATGGAAGCAGCCAAGCATTGTACAAAAGGATGTTAGGTTATGACTCTCAATTATATCCTCCTTGCTCGCATGCGGAATATTGGCGTTGACGATCGTTTAAAATTTAGCGGGGTAGACTGATGGTTCTGATGATGGCCTCACATAAGATTAAAAAAAAAACAAGAATTTTGAAAAAAGAATGAGTAAAAACACATGTAATTGGCTTATCATGAGACAAATCTCCTCAGTAGCTTACATTTATTCACTCACAGATGTTCACAGCCTATTCAAATGATTTTATTTTCCTTAAGTGACAGATTTATTGCAGCACTCTTATGGAGGCAGAACAAGACCCACTTAGTATCCCTCTGTGTTAATTTAACCTTGCGCTACTGTAGCCATTCTGTTAATGAGGCAGCATTCAGCTCATACTTGCACCATGTTGTAATTGTAACAAGAATGTTCCTACTACTGCCTTTGTGACTTTTACAGAATAAGTAACTATGGTGTTTATTCAGACTTGACTGATGTAAAACTGCCAGTGCATTCAACCCAGTGAATGCCTGAAACAGGCTGCATACTGAGAAGTAACACTGTCAAATGTGTTTTTTCTTACTGTAAACATTAACTCTTGACTCCCGTCTGTGTGCGTACACGATGACGCATGCACACGCGCGCGCACAAACAAACAAACAAACAAACAAACAAACAAGTGAACAAATAGAACCCTCCAGCATCTTTTCACCTTCAAAGTCTACGGGATCATGAAACATGCCACCACATTCAATTTGTCTGCTGTTGCTAGAGATGACTCCCGCTGCGAGCGAGTGGGAGTAAGGCTTACTCTAAAAGACTGACAAGACAGCCTTACAACACCTACACAATGATGCAAGCCTGTAAACCAAAGTTCTTAGGGCTGCTATCTAAAAACAACACCATAGTCTTACGTCTTGAGTGACAACGCGACAAGACACCGGGATAAATGGAATTATATTTCAGCCAACAATATATGCTTTACAGTGTGTGTTTCATCATCTTTGCACTTATTGCAGCTGTGGTGAAATGTATTTTAGGGGTTAGGATTTGGAGAGGAAAAAAATAAATCTTGCCAGGAAGTTGCATGAAAAGTCTCAAAGTTGTGCTGAGCCTTTGATGAGGAAAGTCTGCTCGGTGTGCGAGCTCCGGTGTGAAAATAGGTTAAAGATTCAAATTGTTTTCCAACAGTTGGTGAAATCATGTTTTAAGCATCAGTGAAATCGAGGCTTGTCATTCTGTGTTTTGCCCCAGCCATCTGCTGAGGGAGGTGACATGAGCCTCTGAGGGTCTTTCTGTGAAACAGAGGAAGCGAGCATCAATGGGGGGGAATGGAAACCCCAAGCTTGTTTTAGACTGAAATGATTAGCATACTCTGCAGTGTGCCAGGGAGAGAAGAAAGCCACAATTCCCATATAAATACTCTATAAAGACTCTACTTAGATCAGATTGCCCCTACTAAGCATTGTTCTATCTGCATGCAAGAATACCTTCCAGCACATCACGTATCCTTTTTCATCGTTACGTGAGATTACCTGCTGAGATGTATAGAAAGCCGTGCTCTTCAGGGGGCGATAAATCAACATTATGGGTTAGAAATGGATGGATCACCATGAAATTTTGTACAGACAGTCATGTTGTGTAGAGTCATCATCAGGTCAAATTTGACTTTGTCCGTGATTTTGTTCATGAACTACCGAGACTCCCATCAACATCTGTTGTACCTTTGGTTTAGAGCCCTTAATCCAGTACTAATGAGCACATGTTAGCATGCATGCTATACTAACATGGTGAGTGTGATGAATACTGCATGCCAAACATCAGAATATTAGCATTGTCACTGAGCAATTCAACTCTTAACGCAGGGTCCACACTGCTTGCATCTACAGTGCGTGGCAGACATCTTGCTTTTTATTTCAACCGGTGTTAACAGATTAGAGTAGCCACAGTGCCCGCATGAGCCATGCATCTCAGCTGATGTTTTAACAGAGAGTCGAGACCTTGCCAATTGTTTCTGCATGCAGCGCGTGGTTCCCGTCAAAAATAGACAATGAAAAGTCTGTTCATAGTCATATCGACTTTATACTAACAGCATACACCGATCAGCCCTAACATTATGAGCACTGACAGGTGAAGTGAATAACACTGATTATCTCTGATATATTCGGCAGCAAGTGAACATTTTGTCCTCAAGTTGATGTGTTAGAAGCAGGAAAAATGGGCAGTGTGAGGATTTGAGCGACTTTGACAAGAGACAACTTGTGATGGCTAGATGACTGGATCAGAGCATCTCCAAAACTGCAGCTCTTGTGGGGTACCAGGGTGCCCAGGTGGTCATAATGTTATGGCTGATCGGAGAATACACCTTTTACTACTTTCAATCTCTGTATCTGTAGAATATGTCACAGACATGAAAAAAATGTTGTTGTTTTTTAACTCAACACCTCCTGTATCTGTTTGAGATTAAAAGTCAGTGTTTCTGAATCCATTCATATTTTAACAGGGCTTTTACTGTATTGTATTTATCAAAGGCAAACTCAGTATAGAAAGATAGGGCTGGCAGCAGTAGCTCTGCAGCAGAAACACTCTCTGTGTGGTCACCTCAGGCATGAGAGCTGCAGCAGATCGGCGAGGCAACTGTCACATACGGCCACTGCATCCTATGTGGACCAACTGTAAGCTGTGTCTCTAATCCATACTGCGTAATAATTCTAAGCAGGTTTAGAGTATGTAGTGTGTTTATGCTGGAAAAGTGACAAATATAGCAACAGTCAGTCTACACACCAAAAACAAATGAATTGATTTATGCTCTTGATGGAAACTATGCTCCCACAATGTACTGCACAAAGGAAACGGAGGAGCTAGGAAATATTTGAACTAATTGTGGATGCTGCCAGAACAGCTACAGGAACACAAAGACACACACACACACACACACACACACACACACACACACACACACACACACACACACACACACACACACACACACACACACACACACACTATAAACTCCTCTCAAGGAGACAACAAAATTGGAAGTAGCACAGTTTCACTGACATCCAATGGTACAGGTATAGTAAAATTTCTGATTGTTTTTATTTCTTATGTACTTACTGCAAAAACACCATGCTATAAAGACTACTAAATTGCATTTACTGTAAAACTTGTATGGAATTGTGACACAGCTAATGAATGAATGAATTCATGCATTCATGTATATAGCCTCTGATATACTGTACTTGCTTGTGTGTGTTTACCTCCTTACTACAAAGAGCATTGAGGTTTAATATTGAATTTTTGAACTGGTGTTCAAGCCTAACATCTTTAGGACAGTATAAACTATTAAACTATTACATTATTTTTAAACAGTTAAACTAACTGCAGTCACTGCTGCTTTGAGCACAAGGTAATAACTGAACAAAGCTCTAACTTAACTTTAGTAAGAAAATCAATAAAAAAAAACAATACAAGTGAGGGGGGCAGACATACTTTTTAGTCCTTTATGCTCATGAAAAGAATGTAGGCAAGTATGTAAACAATCCCATATCCTACAATATTCTTATGGCGATAAGTCCAACCACATTACCCAAGCCTAGTAGGGCTAGAAGGCAAACGGTAAAAGAAAATCATCTTTTTATTGAGCCGGTTGAGGTTTCAAGTCAACCAGAACGTGAACACAGATCAAGAAATACATGGAGGGGTGTCGCCCCTTGTATTACATGCCGTGTTCACTCACATATAGGTTACTTGGGGCCCCAAGAGTGTGAACAGCCCACTCTGTGCCACATATGGAAGCTGTGTCATATTCATGATCTCATTATGCATGTCTAAGTGGCCCTGAAACAGCATGTACATTTTAACCCAATCTGATTGATTGTTCTCATGATATGGTAATAATAGCTGGAGGCCTTGTATGGGGTGCAATCTTTCCCTGCTTTCATCACCTCTCTTCCCCCCCCATCTCAATGACAGGTTCTCTCACTCCCCCCCTCCCTCATGTGAAATGCAAGACAGTTAATATGTGGTCCCTCTTATGGAAATCCAGTCATTAGAAAATTGTAGAAATTTGTCATTCACATATGCATTTTTTATCATGAGCAGTGAGCAATAGCGTCATCCGTCAGTGGATGTAGTGATTATATTCCATATGTTAGCTGTGTGTGTAATTTAAGAATTGTGTATGTAAAATTTGCTTGCAGAGCTATATTTAAGGCATAAATGCATACACAAGAGCAGATCTGAATAAAGAATGGTTTGTTCATCCAGTGCTGACATTTGACTACACCCCCTTAACTGTGAGCCCATGCAAATGTACATTGTTTGGGTTAGTGAATATGTGTCTACAAGTCAACTTTACCCCATGCCGGAGAGTCGTTAGGAGCCGGAGTAATTGACAGAACAATGGTGAGTGAAGATTGAACGAGAAAGGAGTTCGATATTCAGTCCTCTTCAGTTCAGGGGGAGAGGTCAGAGGGCCTCATACTGTTCTATCTGATTGCACCGAGCTTAACTCACATGGCGAATGAACACATACAATCAATGGCCAAACCAAGCAGGACCAGTGGGACTGCATTTACAACTGGACTTAAATCAAAGGTCCCTTCAGTGCAATCTGAATCCAATGGAGGAACTCTCCATGCATCAGCGAGATGCATGGATGTTAATGACCTGCCCGCTGAGGGTGTCTGCCTGTGTGCGCACATATGCACCTGTTTATGTGTATTGGGTTAAGGGGGAAATTAAAGAATGGATGGCAATTACTTTGTGCCTTGAAGAGTGTGGCAGTTTTGATTAGTTAGCTGTGCTGTAATCTGTTTAATTATTACTTGTTCAAAACAAATACATTCTAGCAGACAAAATAAGAGATTTTGAGTGTCAGGGAGAAAGGAAAAAAAAGAATTAAGAAAGAAATAAGATGCATTTATGTGCGTAGGGGTGTGTGTGATAGTGCATGTATTTTCCTGCGTGCCCTTAAATGTGTGAATGGTCTTTTGAAAGTACAATGTTACTGATGATGGATAGGGGAGGCGAAGCAATTACCCTCTCAGGTGGTGTAATTTGTATGTTTGTGAACTGCTGTTTTCTTCAGTTGGCTTATCACAGGTACAGGTAGCATACAATTTGGTATGAAAAATATTTGAATATGCTCGGTTATCCTTTTAAGTAATCATCCAGACATCTTATTAATGTGTGTGCCAGTAGCCCCACTAATGCATTGGTGAAATGCTCTCTTCGCTCTCTTCTCGCTGCCTCCCTTATATTAAAAAAGATTGCTACAGCAGTCCAAGGCAGGCAACTATGTGATCGTTAGATGGATCTGCAATATTGATCGTATGTAATTTAATTTGCATGAGTGGCATATGAGGTCTGTGTGTTGCGGGGCCTTCTCGTGCTTTATGCAATCATAAAGGCTCCGTCGAGGCAAACTGCCTCATGAGTCTAAAAAAATAAAAACACAAGTCTTATTTATTCCTTCCAACCTGTCATCATTAATGGAAATCAAAATGGACGCGATGCCACTAATGAACTATAATTAATTTAATCTCAGGGGAATGATTTATAGCACATCCTCCTACTTGAAGATATGCTCTGTCTTCTCCTTCATCTAGCCTTCTCCCTTAACTCCAGACATGAATTAGATATTTACTGTGGATTCTATCATATCCTTGACCTGCATGTTATCAGTGAGCTAGTATCTCTGCCTGTGAAGTGAAATGATTGAGCCCGCTGGGACTGGGACTGAATCTGCCCTTGGCTTTGTGGCTAATCCAGGTAAAGCAGCCACCACGCGGATGCATGACATCAACTGGAAAACAGTAAGGACGTTAACTTCTTCAGCTATCAAACTGTTGGGTTTTTTTCTTGTTGTGTTCAGGTGCCACATTTATAAAAATCTTTCTATGTTGGCATGTTAAACAGAAACCCACAATCAGATACGGTAGCCCCATCATAATCATGTGCGTCTTGGCAGTACAAATTCACCCATTGGTTAAAACTGAATGTATGTGAACTTGAGAATCATACAATCATGTTTTTGAAATGAGCTTTTCTTGTTTATTTGACTATATATTTAGAAAACAAATTAATATTTTTTAAAGTAGAGCAAAGTCTCCTCTGCTCCCAACAAAGCACTGTAGTTCCTTAATCTGACTTTTATCAGCAATCAAAGCCAGCGCTGGTAGGGAGTTGCCCACAGACTAGTTGGAGATTGGCCATGGAGCCTGGTGGTGTTTGATAAGGCAGGCCTATTGGCCTTGGGACCCTAGGCTCAGACCTTCTGATCCACTTCATCTTCTAATAAATCATCCACTGAATCCTGGCCCCTGTTAATGCTTTAAAGCTCTCTTTGAGGTGTACTTTATACTTTAGGTCCTGCAAGAACTTGTCAAGGGATTTCCAGCACACAGATATTCACCAACAATTTAAAGAGACCGAGACTTAGTTTGGAG
This sequence comes from Dicentrarchus labrax, assembly GCF_905237075.1. Lineage (NCBI taxonomy): Eukaryota > Metazoa > Chordata > Actinopteri > Moronidae > Dicentrarchus > Dicentrarchus labrax. Next base: position 14,630,405 of record NW_026136710.1, on the reverse strand, counting down.
TGCAGAACTGCACCGATTGGTCGATTAAGTCGATTGAAAGAAAATGAATCAATGCAAACATTTTGATAATCAATTAATCGGTAAATGCATGCTTTCATCTTCTCAAGTGCAAGGATTTGCTGCTCTTCTTTGTAATATATGATTGTAAAGGAAATATCTTTGGGTTTTGGTCGGACATATCAAGCCCCCTACTTCTTTACATTTCATACAGTAGACTAAACCATTAATCAAGAAAATAATAATTAATCAATAAGGAAATGAATTATTAGTTGCCCCCCTTTAGGTTAATATTAGAATTGGAAACAAAAAGATAATTTATAGGCCAAATGGATCTTTTTAATCAAAAAGAGTAAAAGCAGTTTGGCTTAGATATATTCATAATTCAGAGTACCTTTCTGTGTGTGTGTGCGAGTGAGTGAGTGAGTGAGTGAGTGAGTGACAAATCACCAGACTAACACCCTAGCAAGTTGTTTGCTCAACTGTTAGGTTTAACACAAGATGCAGAAAAATATAAGGGATGGCAAAATAAGGACCTGTGTGCCTCTCCCTCTCTCATCAAATCCCTCTCTCTCTCTCTCTCTCTCTCTCTCTCTCTCTCTCTCTCTCTCTCTCTCTCTCAAATCCAGTGGGTGAGGAGGAGAGGGTTCTGTTTACTTGACAGATTAATGAGGCAAGGGAGAAGAAGTAAGGGTTGAGGCCAGCAAGGGGTGATGGTGGGGTCAGCATTCTTATTAACCCTGTCCAGATATACCAATCTAATAAACTGAACCAGGGAGCAGTTTGTTTGTTTGTTTTTTCAGGTTTGTGTTGGGGCATGCACATGCAATGCGTGTTTCTTGCCTGTTTCTATATTAATTTCTACCTCCGAGTGTGTGAGAAAGAGACAGAGAGGGAGATTTGTGGGCAGAAAGCATGCAGGTGTCGCTGATGAACTGGGATTGGTTCAAGGTAACACATTTTTGTAAAGCAGACATATAAAAGTGTGCATTGCATAGAGGATGAATGTGCAATCCTAAAAGAAAAAAAAACAAGATTTTGGTACATTTTAATGAGACAGCTATTTTAAGTTTATTTCAAAGATACACAAAATAAGTAAAAGAAACCTTCCAAAATTAGTGTCACTGTCATATTAATTTACTCTTGTCAGAAAATCTTAAAAGGATTAAACAGAGTGAGAGATAGAAAAGTCTGATAATGACCTATCGGTATCATTAAATAACCCACAAAACAATACCCTAAAAACAATCTGAGTGCTACACAGTGAGGGCCGGTAGACACTACACTACTCACAATTCTCCTATAAAATGATGAGTATTATTTACACAGCTATTTATATACAAACAGCTCCTTTCAGCGTTCACTCTCAAGTGGTATCTCAAGATCAGTAAAGATTGTCTTTATTTTTTTTCCGCTTGCAAAGAAGAATACCCAGATTTAAAAAAATCTGTAGATCAGTTTAGTTTGTTTTTTTTTATCTCACTGTGCTTCAAAATGTCCCCCCCTGCAGCCAGAGGACAAGGTTTCCCACATTTTACTGCAAACAATGTTCTCTTGTGGCGGGGACAACTAAGTATAAGCTTCTGGCAACAGAAGTTTAAGAAAAAATTACATGTAGGAATATCTAAATGAGAGGAAGATAATGTTACTGATTGTTTTAACCTTTATTCATCCAGGGTAGATTTGCTGAGTAGAAAGGCTTTTTATGCCCAACTGTGCAATATAGCAATATGAATAAAATTCTTGCCATGTAATTGGACAACAAAATTCCATTTAACCTCTTCTTATAATGTTTCTAGGCAGTTGTAGGTAAAAAAAAATAGCCACAAATTTACATCGAAACAGTCGCACATGGACATCATGTGTAGAACGCAGCCACTCAACATAGATGAAAGAAGAGATCCTGAGGGCACTACTCCCCACAGCCACTTCATTTGCATGATAGCCAGAGGGCTTATTACATTACCATGTAACAAGCAATGATTTATTAACACTCATCATTGTGTTCTCATATTGTCAGACTTGTTCATAAATTCCTGACATACTGTGCGCTCCAGTGTGTGGGACTTTGATGTGTCCATATAGACAGAGACTATCTCTGTGACATGTGTTTCAGAAGGCACGAGCTGGGATCTGAGTTTAGGGCACTGCTCGCCACAACTTGCCAGTGTGAAGATAGACAATCATAATTTGGGTTTTAACCTTGGTAGAGCTGAGACAATCAAACCCCTACCAAATCCCCTTAGTGTGATAGGTTGAGAAATTTCTCAAAATTGCTGCCAAGATTTCACTACAACTTTAACACAGTCAAGGTCATACTTGGACACCCGTGGCTAGAGGCCACAAGAGGATCTGCATCTCATTGGCTCTAACTTTCTGTTATGGTTGTTGCCACACGTCAGCCTGCTCCCTCAATCAGCCTCAGTCTGTATTTCACCATTACACCTCCAAAAGAGTGGGTTGAAAAATCCTGCATTGCTAGTGCAGAATAAAAGCACGGTGGCAAGACCCTCTACAAAAGCAAACACTGTAGTTTCTAATAAAAGGATCCAAAAAAGGTTTGCAGTTATGTTGAAAATCAAAATGAAAAAGGAAGCTGCAGGACTCTCACAGGAATGCAACACTTCATAATTCTTGTAGTGAGCACTTAGTTGGAGTTGACGCAAGTTTTATGGTAGAGAAAGTAATAGAAAGCAGAAAGTTGCTCAGTCTCTCAGGCTATACCTGGAGGAGGTCCAGTGAAGTTGTTTATCTATTCAAAACACTGACCAAAAGCAATAGAATGTATTGTCTTGCTAGAAGGAACACCCAAGGTACAGTATGAGCTGGGGTAAAAACACTTCTTGGACTCATTTAAATGCTCTGTTTGTGCTTCTCTGTGTAGATGTTACAACCAAATATACCAATCGAAGTTGCTACAAGAGCAGAAGAGGGAAAACAATGAAAATGGGGAGGACAGAGGTGATTACATGGCAAATTTCCTCTGTTCCCACAACGTTGCAGCACATTGAGCGATAGATTGATTCAAAACAAAGAAAAAAGAAGGATGGAAGGATGAATGAAGTGAAGGCAGCGGTGAGCCAAAAGCAAAAAACAGAGATGAAAAGATAGAAATAGGAGAGAAAAAACTCCAGCAAGTGCAGTCAAATAGACACCTCTGAGGCCACAATGAGCTCCAACAGCCATTGAGAGGCAAATAATAAAAAGGAGAACTTAATCTGATCCCTTGTCATCTATGTGTGTATGTGTGAGTAACAAGGAAAAGAAGTGTCATTTCTGGTGAAGAGTTTAAACTCCAAGGGGGAGATTAGCCAGTCACACTGAGTTGATCTTATTGTCCAGGATAAGAGGATGAGCACCATATCCCTCTGGAGAATTTTACTAACACTCCTACAGCTCACAGAAATCAATAAGGGGCTAGAAGATGGTGTTTATACAATGACTGATTGATTTGCTGTTTTTAAGCACGGCTCATAACCAACCAGATGGTCATTAAGCGCAGTTTACTGGCCAACAGTTAAAACGGTGATGGTGGTACTGCGTGGCTCTCAACCAGACGTTGTAAGCTCTCTCAGTGCCTTGATTGTCAAGGAATTCACTCATTTGAGAAATTCTATATCCAGAGAGAGGTGGAAGAAAAAACATTTCTTCACGTCAAATTTTGCTCGGACTTCACTCACCGCCACAAATTCTTTAATCTCACACAACCACGTAGCTGACTCAGAGGTAAAAAGTAAACACTCGTGTTCAAAGCGTTTGTAGAAGCCGCATTTATTTATGTTTTCAGAGATTAAAAGTTTTTTTTTTTTCTGAGATTAACTAGCTGGGATATTTTCTGTTGGCAATTTATAATCAGTGCTGGATGAGTCAGAGAAAATACACTCTGACCTTGAGTTCACACTTCTTATCATGAAAGGATACATTAACCACTGAAACTGTCGACAATTTGCGAATATTCCTGTCTCCTACAAATTCTGCTCATATACTGGTAATTTAATTAGGCCTATACATTTCATAGGAACTTGCACTGGCACTTTTTATACTAAAAGAGTACAGAATGGATGGTTAGATGTATGAAGCATAATTGGTTTACTGTGTGTCCTGTGTATAGAATCTAGGCTACTAAAACCCTTTAGACAGTGGTCTGCAGAATGCTAACATGCAGAGGTTAAGCAGGTTTATCGTGTTCACAATTGTAGTTTAGTGTGTCAGCAAGCTAACATTTGCTAATTAGCACTAAACACAAACTACAGCTTTTGCAGGTATATTTGGTCATAGACCAAAGTATTGGAGTAATAATCAAAACTTTGAGCTGCTGGTGGCGATGAAGGAAAAATCAGGGGATCACCAAAGGTAGGATTCATCCTCTGGGGACTATGAATACTGGTTAAAAATTTCATAGCAACCCATCCAATAGTTGAGGTATTTCAGTCTGGATGAAATGTGATGGACAGACTAACCGACACTGCTTTCCATAGAACCACACTGCTAGAATAGCCAGGAGCATATATTGTAAAGAAAACAAATGAAATGTGTTGACACTGAACAACTTGCAAATACATTCAAATTTTACATTGGCTGTGAACAGATACATTGACTATGAACTCTATTACACTGATAACAAATATAAGGTGGTTTTTTTTGGATATGAACAGAATATTTACGAGACAGGATTGTTTGTGAAACGCATCAGTGTTTGATGGGGAAGGTTTTTGCCATTTGTGTTTGAGGTTTACAATTTGACGAGACAGTTTTAACATTCCTTTGATATGTTTTTTTCTGAGATCAATTTGCATACATTCTTTAGGCACCCTGTTGCTATGTGATAAGCAGGGCATTTCAGAAACAGTATACTGAAGGAAAGAAATAGCCACTTTTTCCATACTTCCTTTTAGAAACGTGCTGTTAAGACAGTGTGTGGAATTTAAATAGTGTTGCTATTTTAAATACACACATTTAATACATCAGATTTCACCTGGTGATGTTGGTCATATTGTTAAAACAAAAAAAAAAAAGCTTTCTTTCTGCTTTGATATTGCCTTTCTGGTCATGATCCGACATAGATTCAACTCAAAAAAAAAAAAAAAAAGATGATCTCACCGTAGAGTTTTTGCACCATGTTAACATCTCCAATTTTCCAGGTGAGGTCTGTGTTTTCTCGGCTGCTTTTTTAGGCACTGATTGGCTTTTGCTACGACATGGTGCAGAGTGGCGACACTGCCTTTTGATTGGCTGATGCATGGAGCCACATCTGTTTCATGCAGGAAGCCCCGAATCCTCTCATTTCACACACCGTTTGAGAGGAATATAGGAAAAATGTGGCACGGAGTGAGAAAGAAAATAGACCAGTAGGCAGCTGAGAGAGGCAAGATGCAGCAACAACAGAAAAAGAACAGTGGTGTGTGTGTGTGTGTGTGTGTGTGTGTGTGTGTGTGTGTGTGTGTGTGTGTGTGTGTGTGTGTGCGCGCGCGCGGGGGGTAAGGGGGGGGGTTATTTCAGAAAATATTGAAGAAGAGACAGACCAAAGAGGCAATTTGGGAGAAGAACTGCAATGTTTTTCTTTCAGTTTTTACACCCTCTGCCCCCCACCCCTACCCCTTTTGCACTATGCAGGCCTACTGTTAACACAAAGTAATCTGTAGTGACAGGGACAGGGCTGACTTCGCGGGGCTGATAGATCCTGGGGGAAATCTCCAGCATACATAAATTGGTTATCTTACGTTTCATCTGTCTCTTGACATGAACTCATTTTATGATCTCTTTCATTATCTGTCTGTCATGTGTCAATGTTTATTGCTCCATAAACAGATCCATTCCATACACATGAAACAGGCATCACTGGATGGAAAAGCCACCAGTCCCCCCCCAAAGACAGCACAAGGTTAGGAATACAGTGCAAGTGTTTTATGAGTGCTGTGCATTTATTACCAACATCTGTGACATGGCTCACCGAGCCGTCGTTGGGGGAAGAATTTTGGCGTTTCAGTCTTTTTCGCGATGAATAAATCATGATTACTCACACGCAATTGGACTTTTTGTTTTATTCTATGACCTTTTTACCGCTTCTCTTTCTGTCTCTGTGCCACTTTTTCCCGCTCATCAACCCTCCCAAGCCCCACGGGGCCTTCGAATAGTCCGGCCGGCTGAGTGGCCCGCCTGTAACAACCATCTCAAAACTATCACATTCAAGTTGCATCCCAGGTCTGCTGTTCACCGGTGCGGTGTCGGGGCCAAGTTCTGCTTGTATCAATAGGATCTCATTAGCATCATTGGGGAAGAGAGACAGATATTAGACCTGAGATAGTGAAACTCATTAGAGAGGAGCCTGGACTCCCTTGGGACACACACACACACACACACACACACACACACACACACACACACACACACACACACACACACACACACACACACACACACACACACACACACACACACACACACACACACACACACACACTATGGTTTCTGCTACACCAGAGCCTAATTTATTAATCATAATATTCTAATGACCCCCAACTGCACCAGGCTAAATGACCTCATTACACACTCTTGGGTTAGCTTCTGCTGAACTACAGTAGTCTGCGGTAGTCTCCACTATTAATGTGCAGTGACCTTTATAACTACACTGCAGTAAGCAGCAGATGGAGCTCCTGTTGACTCCAGGTTTCATTCATTGGAGAAATTATCCGATTTCCCTTTAGGTCATTCGAACCAATTATAATCAAAACGTAGTTCTGAGACATCACGACTCCAGATACAGAAAACACTCAGCCGCACAGCTGGAGAGTAAGTGAACTACAAATGATTAAAACAGCTGCAAAAACAAATCATCCGTGTCACCACATACAGGGTATTGGGAAAGCAAGGGAGAACAGTAATTCCATATTAGCCAAACATCTTCTCTGCACGATGAGAATTCAATTAAAAGTAATAGTTAATAGTAACACATTTTAGGAGGAGTCTTTAGCCCTCTATGGCATGGTGTTGCCCTCAGGCAACAAACCACTATTTTGGCCCACACACCCCCTTTAATTTTTTAAAGTAACAAATCAAATTAAAAGTCTGATGATAAGTCTTTGACCAATGAAATTTGAGGTGGGCGTGGTTTGACCTTTGTCTGTGGCGGGAAAAGTCCTTTTGGAACCATCGCCGGCTTGGACACACTACTAGCAGAAGGTAAGATAAATTTCACTTTTTAACATGTTTAAATTTGAATAAATTTGTATAAATAATATCTGTGATGTACATGAATATGTGAAGAAGCATATTTGAATAAGTAAAGACAGTTTTTGTCTTTATTTATATAGTAAAATGGTAGTTTTCCATTCGTTGCCTCAGGGCAACATTGCGCAGTTAGACCACTTTTGTTTGAACAATAACATTCTAATGGATGGAGATGTGCAGGGATGCATAGTTATCACCATAATCAATTTTTTTGCTTTACTATCTACTATTACTCACAGGAAATGGATTCCAGACATTTTATGGGTGTAAGGAAGATGATCGGGGAGTTAGGCTTATTCCGTCAGACAGTGAGGACAGTGAGCTTGAGGAGAGTGACAGTGAGGAAGAGTGGACCCAAGATTCAGGTTTGAGGGAGAATAAGGAGATCAGAATTCAGTCAGTAGAGTAACATACTGTATGTAATGAACATGGTGTGGGTGTGTGTGTGTGTGTGTGTGTCCGCGTGTGTGCGTGCGTGCGTGCGTGAGTGGGTGAAGAGAGGTATATGACCTATTCTAATTCTAATCTTCCCTTTTGGAACAGATGGCCTATCTGATGACAACGAATCAGTGGATGAAGAGGAAAATCAAATTAGTGATGATGCATCAGAGGAAGATGTTCCACACTTGCCCCGGTGGAGAACATCCCACAGTGCCAACATCACCAAATACCCTGAATGGCAGGCCAGCCTTCCAAAATCAGACAATATCATGTCCCCCTACGAATACTTCAAGATGTTTTTTCTGAAGACCTTCTGGAAGTAGTTGTAGAGCAGTCAAATTTATATGCCATTCAATGTGACACCAACAAGCCCCTTAACATCACTACCAAAGAACTGGAGCAGTTCATGGGTACTGCAGTGTACATGTCCTTGTTTGGACTACCAGGCACCCGCATGTTTTGGAACAAAGCCACCCGAGTGTCCCAGGTAGCTGACACCATGGCACTCAACAGATGGGAGTTCATCAAAAATCCCTGCACTTCAACAACAATCAGGTGAAACAAGGAGAAAATGTTGACCTACTCCACAAAATCCGACCACTGGTCACTCATCTAACCTCGAAGCTGCAAACCATCCCAATGGGTGAGAAGCTGGCTGTAGATGAGCAGATGGTCCCTTTCAAGGGAAGAAATAGACTCAAGCAATACCTGCCATCAAAACCAAAAAATGGGGCTACAAGATACTTGTCTTGGCTGGCTCTGATGGTGTCCCGCACAATTTTGAGATCTACACAGGGAGAGTTGTGCAACCCCTGAGCTGCCAGATGTAGGAGCAAGTGGCAATGTTGTCCTTCGCCTGGCCCAGCCAATACCCACGCAGCAGAACTACAAGTTATTCTTTGACAACTGGTTCACAAGTGTCCCTCTCATACTCACACTAGCTCAGCAGGGAATTCACTGTACTGGTACTGTTCGTGGCAACAGACTACCCGGTGTCAACTTGATGTGTGATGCTGAGTTGAAGAGAACTGGACGTGGCTCTTCGAACAGAAGACGGCCATGGTTGGAGAAACCACCTTGCATGCTGTGAAGTGGTTGATAACAGTTCAGTAAGTCTGCTCAGTGATTACTTGGCGCCACCCAGTCACCGAGGTTGATAGGTGGGATCAGCAGAAGAAAGTCATCAAAGTCCCCAGTCCTGCTGTGGTGGAGAGTACAATAAGAATATGGGTGGGGTGGATCTGCTGGACCTCTCATTGCACTGTACCGAACAAAATCAGATCAAGAGTGGTCCCGGCTGATGTTCCACTTATCGACATGACCATTGACTGCCTGGCTGCTCTACAGGGAGACTGCAGCAGCACTGGGATGAGAAAAGAGGAACAGATGAAGCTTTATACGTCAAGTCGTACATTGCCGAAAGCCTGTGCAAAAGTGGCAAGAATCTGGAGCGTAAGAGAGGTCGTCCCAGTTCCACAATTGCTGGGGAGTATGAAGAAAAGAGGAGAAGAGGACCCACTACACCCATTCCGGTCCCTGATGTGCGTCTGGATGCCACAGCCCACTGGATGGTCATGTGTGAAAAGAAAGGGAGATGCAAGGTACCAGGATGCAATGGTACCCCTAAAGCCAAGTGCCAAAAATGTGATGTCCACCTCTGCTTCACATCAACCAGCAACTGCTTCCTGAGGTTCCACACAGAATAAAACAGACTGTGTAAAAAGGAGAAACACCGATTCAATCAGTACTGTTGTGTTCTTTGTCTGCTTTGACTGCTTTTTATGAGTTTGTGATTCTGTTTTTGAATTTGTTGAAATTGTTGTTATTGAAATTAAACTTCTTCTAATGTATTTATTGCTTGTTTGTTCCTCATTACACCTATTATACAATATAGAAAACCTTGGCGTTTTAGGACCTCGTAGCATATTGTTGCCCTGAGGCAACAAACCCAAATGTGGTGGGGGGCCGGGGGGGCATTTTATGATTGATATGTTATCAGGGACCCCCAAGCTCCCAAAACTGGGGTGAAATATTTTTTCCTCCTAAAATAAAAATTTGCCTAGAGGGTTAGTTTAGATAAGATCAATGCAGCTCTGTATATAGGAGTCAATTAGATAAGTTCAGCATAAAGACTGTTGGCAGCTAGCCTGGCTGTGTCCAAAGCTTACTGATTAACTCATTATATCTTGGTGGTATAGTTAATGCATACAGAAACAGAAAGGTAAAAACAACAAGTGGTGGTTTTATAGGAAGTTTCATGCTGGAACTGTTTCTCTCCTTACTGGAGTCATGTTGTCACTGTGAGGTTGCCAGGCAACGAGCAAAGAGTCCAGGAAGTCACTGCACCCCTCTGGTTATCATCAAGAAAAAGTTCCAACAAGTGAAAAACTTCCCCGAAACCTTCCTTTAATGTTGCTCTTTATGAAAAAAGTTTCAAATAAAATGTATGACTAATTCTGTGAACTGTGTAATGAGCAGAAAATAGCAGTCAGTTTTCTGAGACACTGTAAACACCTTTTTTTTTCCAATGAAGGAGGACTAAACATTTCCTGAAATTCCCTGGAATCAAACCAGATGAAGTTTTGCCAACGGAAGCATTTTTACTAAATAAAGTGTGTGACTGACGGTGTGCAGGACTTCTGGGTACTTCTCTGTGTTTAGACCATCAAATAATTCCTAAAAGGGATTTAACTTTCTTTTTTCTAGACTTGAAAAGGAAGATTTGGCTAACACAGGAGAGATCAAAGCAGGAGATGGATCTTTATGTGAAGACAGATGGCCAGCAGGAGTTTCTCATCCCGCCCACTGTCACACCTACTTTGTTGAGTTACTGCTGGTCTCACATGTCAGGATTCAGTTATGGAGAAGGCAACTGTGCATTCTGTTGTCCATTCAATTTCTCCATCTGTTTATATTTTCGTGTTGCCAGCAGGTCTACACTAAAAAGTCTACTTGCTGAAAGGAAATGAAGTTGTGCTGAAACAGTTCATCAACAGAAAATTCAATAATTTAGATAATCAATTCATCTTTTGATCATAATCAAGTCATTTATTTATTTAAGCTTGAATGCCATCAACATTCACAGATCTGAGCCTTTTAAATGGGAGGGTGTGCTGCTTTTCTCTGTTTTTACATCATTTTAAACTGAATATCTGCAGGGTTTGGATTATTTTTTGGGGCAAAACTCGAAGGCATCACCTTGGGTTCTAGGAAACTGTGATGGCCATTGTTTTGCCATTTTTTAAGACAAGTGATCAAAATAAAAAATCAAATTAATAATGTTAAGTAACGAAAACACATATCTAATGGGAAATATCAAGATTGCCAACAGCAGACCATATAACAGGCTACAGCATAGACTCCAGTTACATTAACAGCCACACAGAGTGAGTTATATAAGATATGAAAAATGTCTTCAGTCATTGCATGTTGGCCGGGGAGAATTACTGGTACGCGTCTTAAATCTTTCTTGCGGTGCACTTTCATGCAGTCCTTTTACTTTGGTGTCATCTGACCCACAGCCAACACACAAGGAATACAGCATGTGCGGGGTCACAAACATCCTATCTACAGTGCATCAAACAAACAATATTTCATTGGCAGAGAAAAATCCGACACAGAAATCTGACCACACAAAAAAGTGCATTCACGGCCAACCTTTTCTGGGGCCAGCGAGTTTATTTACAGCATTTCCTCACACTGGCTGAGAAACCGAGCTGAACGTGTCGGCCAGGAAGTACATCCCATTGTCTTCTGGCTCCCATAATGGAAAAGGGTATTTAATGAATGGAGCCGTTTGAGGTATTAATCTTAGTGCATACAAACACATACTGTACAGACACACACAAACTGTCTCACCCCCACCTCTCCTTCTATTGTTGGACTCGCTGTCGATTCACTGTGTTGAAATAGATTCAGGTCTTTGATGTATCATTGTTGTCAGTGCTAACCAAATCACTGCTGTGCATGAAAGGAACCCCCTCGGGTCTCTAAAACAGACAGCAGAGTTTTCTTTCACTACCTTTCTCAGAGCCGGATATCCACAGAAGTGTTAAGAGTGAAAAGAGGAAAACATGGCTGCATGTTTAACAGGGCTTTTGTGTACCTTAGCTCCACTTTTATTTTCCTATTTGCGAACAAAAGGAATTTCTTTCTTGTCATTTTTTTCTCTTTATGCCGCTGCTTTTCCTCTCAGAGTCCCTTTGTTACTACAAGGGTTTGTTTGAAATGTATCTTACTGAATTGAAAGTGCGCATGTTTTTTCCTCTGAGTGGATTCTTTTACCTTGTTCTGTTTGTGCTTTCAAACCCAACAATAGGACTGACAACTGGAGATACCTCAAAAGCCTCCTCAAAATGACATGACCGATTTTCCACCTCATTTCCCCACAACAAACTACGATGCCGGGGCACTGTCGCTTTTTGAGTGGCACAGTCAGTTCTGTGATCCTAGTAGACGTTTTTTCTTTTATTGTAGCCCTTTTGACCCCGTTTCCGCTCTGTGTTTTGTCTCTGTCTCAGCGTCCACCTCTTGCTCTCATCCCCCCATCCACGAGTCAGGGCCTGAGAAGTGATAGTCGCCAGTGAATGTGTCGAATTGTATGGTAATCGCGGCGAGGAAAGGGCACGCGGTGCGGTTATGATTCTAATGAGACATGGAGGAAGCGGGCTGACCTCTCCAACTGGTGGGCTGCAGACATTCATCATCCCAAACACACGATGGTTGAAAGGGGGTGAGGGTGAGGGAAGAGAGCAAACCGCCCTCTATTGGGAGCAATATAACACTGCAGGTGAGCCAGTGGAATAAGTTTAAGGGGGGGAGGAAAGAAGATGAAAATAAAGAGCAAAGACAAGAAAAAGGCACAATAATAAAGACAACACAGAAAAAGACATATTGAATAGGGAGTGAAGGGGAGTTGTATTGTAGTGTTCAGCACTAAAGCCCTGATTGTTCGCAGCTTCATTGTAACGCACGACTGTCTGTTGCAGATAATTGATTTGGCTGTAATTGTACACCATAAGCGTAAACCACATAATCACTGCAGTCACTACCCCTGAGCCCAGCGTGTTGTCGGGGAGTGGAGGATATCCTACTGCGGTTCTGTAGCACTCAGAGTTTCTGTCTGAGAGAGAAATTGAAAAGGAAAAGAGAGTGATGGATGGACTTGAGCTTGTGCGAGTGGCAGATACTTACAGTCCACAGCCGTACAACAGAAAGCAGAGATTTTTCAACAAATCAGTTAATGTGGGTAAGCAAATAGAAAGTACAATCTGCAATATGGGCTGTGTGAGATGTTTGCTCTCAGCAGTTTCTCAGTTTTTGCTTTTGATGCTTAACTTTGATGAAAAGCAAATGGATTTCAAAGAGCAAAAAATGAGCCTGGAAATATATAAACGGCACCCCGCGTGGAAAGCATGCTTAAAAAAGAGCAAACATAGTGTTTCTAATGTTACATTTGTGTGTTTCTTCCTCTTGGTTATGTAATCGAAACTCATTTTGCGGACTACTTAGCAATGCTTTTGATTTTTCATGTTTTTATTAATCCATTTCTGCACTTGGTTATTTGGACAGCAGAAAAGGACCATTCCCAAACATGTAAATATAGAACTTTAATATATATAAAATAGATAGAATAGAATTCTAAACTTTTTTAAATATAAATGTAAAGTGGGGACAGTGGGTGGGAGATGAGATAGAGAGGGAGGGTAATGACACTGTGGGAGAAATGTATATTCCCATACATCTTTTTGCAGAAAGAGGGATAGGATGTCTAGATTGTATAATGAAAAGCTAAATATTAAAGAATGAGGCTGGCATTATTCAATATTTTTAGAGTCAACGTTCCATTGGCCAAAGGGGTTAAGACACTGAACTCCAACATTCCCAGTTCAAATCCAACTGGAGACTCTTGTTGGATATCTCACCCTTTTTCTGTCATTTCTCTACTGTCGCTGTCTAATAAGGTGTAAAATTTGCCCCCAAAAATAATGATAATTTAAGAATCCAATGAAAAGACCTCAAGTCTTATAACGGTTAACAACTTCCCAATAAAGCCTGTGGTGCTCAGTCCCACGCCTCTTGTTCCTACTGAAGACGTAAATCTTTAAAAACAGGTTAGAAATACATAGTTTAATTTTTTTTTTAAAGCAGATTTCTCAGCAATTTCCTTACACAGCTGGGCACTGTAGTTTTTAGCAAATATTGTTAAATCAGGAGTAAATATTGTATTGGTTGGGGACTATTTTCTTTCGTGGATTACCACACATTTGCTCTACTAAGTATCTAAAGGCAGCAGGTGTGTGTGTGTGCCATCGACTGAAAATAAACTACACAGGCCATGTTTATCAGAATGTATAATAATGTCTCACAGTGCAAAGGTGCAACAGAATTGTTTTTCAATACACAATGGAGCTCCATGGAAATTGTTTATGTCATGAGATTTGTTGACAATAAGACAAATATCAATTTTCACCACCCTTATCCTTTAGTCTAGGTTGGAAAATAATTTATTGGTGGGAAAGAAGTGTTATGCATGCAGTTTAGGGTAAAAATTGGAAAGGAGAGAGTCACAGGAAGATTTTTCAGTTCCACAATATCACAAAGAACCACCACACACTGTGCTGCGCTACAGTACCTGTATAATTCCTCTGTGTTCAAACAGAATTGTATCTCAACAGCGCTCACTGTGTGGCCAGATTCACACCTGGATATTCACCTGTGATCACCCCGGGGCCAAAGCTTCTCACTGGTATCTGGAAACACATTAAGTGTAACCAGGATTGCTATTCAAGCTTGTTTTCATCCACACTGATTTTCGGCTTCTCCCTTACACTTTCCTACCAGAGTGGATCCTTAAATCTGCACTTTGAAGTGAGGCTAGCATCTGAAGTGTGAACACATAAGAGGGGAGTTGGGGGAGCTTTAAAAACAGGGTTGGCCAAAATATGTTCAAGGAAAACCTTGGATCTTACCCCCCCCTTCCTCATGCTCAATTTGGGCTCTCTCCAGCCTTGCTTTAATTGTGTGACAACCAAACAACATACTGCTCAGGATAGAAAAAAAAAAGAGTATGGTACAACTTCATACTAAAGCCTACAACACATACATCGATTGCCTCTTGGAACTGCCTTACTGCCTTTAATTTTTTGTTCTGTGAGCCATTTGTAGATCCCTAAGTGCAAATTGTATTTCAAGACAGCATGTGTATCTGTGTGCTTGTTGGGAAAGGTGTTGCATCAAGTTTTGTCTGTGACAGAGAACACCTGAGGGAGAGGCAGCTTGATCAAACCTAGCAGTCAGCAAATCAAATAAGTTTGGGGGATTTTATTTTGCATTCATTGTTCTTTCTGCTTTGTTTGCATCTCCATCAGCTGAGAGAAAATTATTTGCTCGGCCCTGGCAATCTCTGCAAGAGAAGCTCCATATTGCGAGAGGAAAAATAAATTGCTTTTTTTTGCCAACATCATGGTTCTGTGCGGATGTGAGAATGAATTTCAATAGTGCTGCGATTAGTTTCATATCAGATTGTGAGATGAGGGATACGTTTGCTTACATTTTAGGGAGAAATAGCATATCCTCACACAACATCTGCGTGTAATACACTGGAAGCATCGTCTGCTCGCTAAAATAAAATATTTCTGTTTCTGATTTTCTTAACACCTGATTAAAATGTGCAATTAATTCTCAGTCGCTGTTTATCAGTCCGTTCTTCCACCCCCAACACCAAACACTCCTGTTAATGGATGATAAAGACCAATTTCCCTTCTGTTTCTCCTCAGTCTCTGTCTCTCCTCCTTCTTTAACCCGACTCTTCTTCCCTGTTTCCGCTCTATTTTCTCCTCACCCTTTTTTTCCCACTCACTGTTTCCTTCCCTTCATTCATAGTCTTATGTCATCATCTTCTTTCTTTTTTGGATTTCCTGTTGTGTTCAAATTTTTCCATGGGCTTATTTTAGTATTTTCATTTTTCATCTATTTTCCTGCTACTCCCTCATCCCTTTTGACTCCCACCTTATTTCTAATTTGTTATCCTTTCCGATTGCCACCTATCTTTCTTTGCCTCTCTTTCCCTCCCGCTCCCTGCCCTTCTCTTTTATCTAAATCCACTCCTGACACACATCTTCTCCCCTCTCTCCCCTTGCAGAGTGGAGGCAGCAGGCTACCAGCGAGTGCTGCAGGTGGACCTGGAGGTGAACGGGCTGATGGTGATTCAGGGCGGAAGGGAGGTGACATGGCAGGTGGAGTATCCGCTCGCCCGCACCCTTACCAGTGAGGTGCTGACCCTCATCCGGCTGGCACCGCAGGACCTGGGTGGCATCGTGCCACTAGCCATGGTGAGGAATGGGGGGGGGTTGAGCTGTGTAGGTTGAAAGCTTGTGTGTATTTGTGTGTCTATAAGTGTTGAAATCACTCATTATGGTACAGTAAGGTCTGTATTAATGCAGGTTAAGGCTAGATTACAACATCACTGGGGGAATACTTGAATCTGGTTGGTTTGATAGCATTTTCTATTTTAAAAATACTGGGCAGGGATGCACACTCAGTCAGGATAGAACTGAGGACAATAAGACACCAACACAGCAGCAAAAAAAATCTAATTACAATTTCCTCACTCAGAAGTTCACACTCTCCATCTTGCCTCAAGAATCACAAAGAAATTCCTGTGAAGATTACGCTTAGACCTACTTGGTGTTAGACATTAACACACAGACATGAGACCTGCGCAGTGGTGGAGGAAGTATTCAGAATGTTTACTTAAGTAAAGATACCACACCGTAAAAATAATCCATTTAAAGTCTGCATTAAAAATGCTACTTAAATAAAAGTATGTGAGTATGTAAACTACTTATTAGATAGAATTATTCCAGACAAATGGCTCATGTGACAGTTATCCTATTATATATTAGAGTATTATTATTCATGCATTAATATAAAAGCTGTCATAGTGGTTGACGTGGAGCTCATTCTTAACTATTTTGTATAGGACTGCAACTAATGAGTATTTTCAAAATAGATACATCTCCTAATTATAATCTTTTTAATTAATCAATCGGTGGATTGTTCAGTTTGTAAAAATTCAGAAAATAGTGAGAATTACCATCACAATTACCCACAGCCCGAAATGAGACAAGGCTCATTTTGTCCAACAGCACAATACTCAAAATGATGACACATCTGAGAAGCCATGTAAATGTGTGTAAATGTAAATTATAAAAACAAATAGTTGGCCATTCCTTTTCTGTCCATTAATCCATGAATCAGTTACTTGCACTTGGCTATATTGTTGGGTAATTTATTCTATAACATTAGCCCTCCATATGTTGTTTTTTAAAGATATTTTTGGCCAATTTAACCTTTATTGGACTGTATGACAATAAGAGGCAGACAGACGGGGGTATGGCATGCAACCATTCAGCTACCAAGGCACTCCAGCTCTTTGTATGTTTTGCATGCAAAATGAAATGAATGAATTGAAACTGTGTCCGACTTCCTTAGCAATAGAAAGCAGAGGATAAAAGGATAGAGATGGAAAATGAATTAAACCTCAGATTCCGCCAGAATGAGCTAAACAAAGTAAAAGTTAAACACCCACATTACATCTTATATTTCCAAGGATGATAGTTTTGGCTGTTACTAGGCAACGGCGTCTTTCACTTGTTGGAGTGCAAACTACTGTAACATTAATGTAAGGAGTAAAAAAGATGGTGAACATCTATTTCTATCTATTTCTATTTTCCCACAATATGAGCAGTCAGTTATTATATTGAATATTTGATATTGGTTATGCAAGCAGAATAATCTTCTCACTGTCTAACAACGGAACCATCTTTTGCTCTTTTCCGAGGGCTTCTTAGCTCCTTCATCATTGGTTATTTTCTCATAAACACAGGATTGTGGATTGCACAGACCTATTCATACTACAGCAGGTGATGATTGTGCCAAATACAATTTTTTCAACAAAAATGATATAAAAATGATGATGAAATTATTATTATCCACTGTTTCCTTAAAAAATAAGTATTTTTATTTTTTATTTTAAAGTATTTTTTATACAAAGCTTGTCCTTTTTTAATTGTCAGTAATCTGGTTAATACTGCTCTCAGGGTTTGCTGACTGAGAAGTTAATTGAGTTTGGATTTAGAAAGTCCAAACATGGATGAATTGGTAAGTGGCTTCGGATTGCTAATTGTATTATGATAATGACTATGTAAATAGTTTTTCCAAAATGAAAGGAAAACCATTCAGTATGCTGCAACGAGATAAGCATAGTTTTTATTTTCCTCATTGATAATGGCCACGTAAAAAAATCAAATGCCTTCGAGCACTTCATAAACTTTCATTAAGGCAATTGTGTGAGGCAGCAGTTGCAGCCGCTGATTTATGCTTTCTGGCCTGTGGAGTAGCCTTGAGACTGACTATATTTCTCAACTTTTAATGTCATTATAAAAGTGAACAGCTTTCTCTGTCAATGTTGGAATGATTTTTTTTTACTAAAGAAATAGACAAAACAAGTGTTTGCTCACCTGGTAGAGCTGGCAGGTGCGTACTGTTGAAAATGCAACCAAACAAGTGTTGAAGTTGAAATCGGAAATCATTTAGAAATGTTGAATTTGATTTAGTAAATAGAAAAAACAGGACACAACCTAAATATTAATAAATATACCCATCTATACGTATTTTTATATACTAGTCACAGTGGGGCAATATCTAAAAACACAGGCAACAACAATGATGATAACATAAGACAAAATACTGAGCAATAGCAACTGAGCATCGAGATAACGTCTGTAAAATGTGTCTGGAGACCACGTTGGATTCTCTTATCACAAGAGAGTGATTATTCAAAGAGAAAAATCTCTTCTGCCTGTATATATGACTATGACTGTGAGAAATGCTGATCATTCATGGTTGATGACTTCATTAGGTTTATATTCACATTTTATGGTCTGTTGACGATTTACCACGGCATCAATTAACCTGACTGAACAAGATGTTGTTACACAGAATCATCTGGAAAGTCGTTGTTGGAAGTTCTTTGGAAAAAGAAAGGCACTTTCAAAATGTACTCAGCAGGTGATTGGATGAACCATCTGTCTATCACTGTCGATCAGGCATACTTCTCAACTAATCAGATCAGTAAACCATATAACATAGTCCAACTCTCACCTAAACCAGTCGGGAGAAGAGCGAAAACATTGTTTCCATAGAGAAAAGCCTTCAGTGCTGTTCTCTGCTCTTCTTTCATGAAGAAATACTCTCCGGTTACGATATGATTGATGCTAGCAGCATCGACACTAACCTCTTTAGCAGCCACCATTATTGTTTTCAAGCAGTCACTTCTCACACACAACTAGTCTTTAATCCACGCCGTAGCTCACACCATAGCTGCCAGTAGTTCCATAAGCACACAAGCACATAGCTTGCAGCCTAGCAAGATGGATTCAGGCGGGATCTTGCGATCTCGAGTCCAGCTGCCTCTAAAAGTTAAAAAACAGTCCATAACAACATCTTCCTACCAACTTGATGTATGATATTATTTGTTCTTGGCATTGAATCTCATGATGCTAACTGTGCTACGTTCCTCTCTAACCCCGTTTTCAGCTTTTTAGCATTTATACAATTGTGTTTTATAATTAATCAACTCTACCCCTACAGAGTAAACATATTTTAAAGGAAAATTTTAAGTCAACAAATGGTTTGATTAAACTTGGTGTTAGTGGTTGACATCAATCTCCACCTTTGCAGCAGAACTTGAAGGTTGACACCGATCACTGCTGGCACTCAACAGTGCTCGTCTGTGTACAGAGTGCCAGACACCTCTGTTCAATAAAACATCTCATCTCGCTCTGAACACTTCCAGCCTACACTCCTACAGAGAAGCACACACATGCAACACACTCATACAGTCTGCCAAACATGAAGAACAGGACTCCATGCTGTCTTGATTTGACAGCTGTTGTAAAATGTCTTTAAACTTCAGGATGACTGCCTGAAACTGTGACAGTATGTTAAAGATATAATGTAACATTTACGCATTTAAAATGTCTAAAAACGACTGTTGAGCTGTTATTCCAAATGTTTGCAACAATGTTTAAACCGAGAGGAATCTGTAATATTATTCAAGGTAACCTTTCATTTGGTTGCTTGTCAGTGGCGTTTTTTGGCCTTTACCTCCTCTCATTGCTCCAATTTCCAGGGAAATGCGGGATACACAAGAGAGTGAGGAAGTCAGCGAATGTGAATAAATGTAAAGCGAATAAAACTTTGATACATTACCTCATCTGTGAACATAATTGCTGCCTGAATCACGTCAGATTTTAAATCAGCAAAGAAACAACCACCAGTTTAACAATGAAGATAACAAGTCCCATGACCCCAAGCTACTCCACAACCATCAAACTACATCTTTTGTTATTGCTTGACGTGAGAAACCTCTAGCAGCAGAGATTGTAAAAAAGAAAGGAGATGGGAGAGTCTAATGAAACACAAAAACAAGAAGGCAGCTTTAGACGGAACAAAATTGGGAGTGAAGTTTGGTAAGCCTAGGAATAACCTGCCAAATAATACCTGAGGTTTATTTGTTTAACTCAGACATACAGCCTGTGGTGACTACAAACAGTGCATAAAAGTAAAAAAAAAAAGCACTAGATATTCCTCATGCAGCAATGGACAAAGCCCATCATTTCAAGGCATGTCCTTTTCCAGGATAATAAAACTGAGCAATTTGTATTGTAGTCCATTCGATGACTCACAATATTCTCTAGTCTTTTGTGGCTAGACTGGATATTTTAAAATGCTAGTTCAATGCTGAATACACCACAGAAAACATTTGTCTTAACAAGTAATTTAACATTCAGCTTAAACTTGAATTTTTCTGAAAGCGAGAGAAGAATTCTGGCATTGGAATGAGATAATCACACTCATTCTAAAAAGCAATTTCCCTTGTTTCAGGAATATTTAATGCATCATTGTCTTCAAACAGAACAGAATAAGACACAGTATTCGCTAATATCAGGAAATGAAATGTTATTTTGGAAAATTCTTAAGTTGATTTGTATTGGAAACAGGCTTCGATTTATTTAAGAACAGTACATTTTGAGGACTCAGTAACAGATTGCAGGGTATGTATCTTTTAGAGACAGTAAACCCACCTGGTTCTCGGGTTCTGTTTATAACATAGTCTTTGAATTTTTTTTAATCAATAGCTTTAATACCCAACAGCTCTCAAAAGTGTAAACAAGAAGTTAAAAGTAAGTTGTGCGCGCTTACAGAGACACATTACATCCTAGTACTCTGTTCCTCGTACTGCACTGCAAGGTCTTGTGCATTACTGTGATATCATGAACTCACTGAACTCAAGTAGTGAATGGTGGTTCATTGTCACAAAGACAAATGCCTGTATATTGTTTGTACTTACACCTAACATCATATTGCTAACTTTGGACATGGAGTCAGACAGAGAAAGCTGTGCAACCCAGAACCCAAGAAGGTAGACGGGATGAGAGACAGTCAAAGTGTTTCATTAACAAGCTGGAAAGGTACATGGAGAGAACATGCCAACTGAGAGTGCGCTACTTTTACTGCATCCTCCAATGAGTTTCTGATCTTTCTCGTGCCGCGCTGTGTCTCTCTGTTCGCTCATTAGAAGAGACAGCCAGTGTGGCCCCCATAGCTCTTTACAGTACATCCCAAATGCAATCATTAGCATTTTATTCATAGCCTCTGAAACTCACTCCATTTCAAACTCAATAACATTAGCTTTGTTCTCGAAGTCCCATAGCATTATAATCAGGGCCATTAGCGGGAAGCTCAACATTAGCTTGTTTTTTTTGTCATGGGTGAGCGCCTTTGTCTAGAATAATTAGGGTTTGGCCAAATGCAGCCTTCTCCGTACAGACTCCATACCGGCGTTTGACAGATAGTGACAGTCTGAGGCAGCGAGGACAACAGAATTAGTAAGACGTTGTGTCCTCTGCAGGGAGGAGAAACAGATAAGTCAAAGGAAAAGCAGTCCTCATATCTGTAATTTACACACAGTGCTATCGCAGCATCAGGACCGGCCAGCGGTATTCCAGCAGGCTGCCATCAGTCACACTGTCACGCTGTCAGGAACTGTATTTGGAAATGGCCTGGCAGAGCACTAATAGGCTGTGCAGTGAGGCTATCCACTGGCATGCTAAGTGTCCTCAAGGCAGCATTAGCCATCTGCATGCGGCCATAATGCCCCTTATAGCTTAATTAAGTCCTCTTGTGTATATACGGGCCTCTAATTTACCGCACTATCTTTCTCCTGTGCATTTTGACAACATTAATTCTCCCTTTTGCTCTCAGCCCCTGGTGGATTCAGTCTCATCTGCACCAGGCTTGTTTCTTATCCCCGGTCTTGATTATGTTATACTGCAGAGAGAGACAGAAAAGGCAGACATAAATATAGACAGAGAGTGAGATCAAAACAAGGAAACTCTGTTCAACCCAACACTTTTAGGGTTATTTATTTTACTCTTGAAGGCTGTGTCTTTCTGTTTTCTTGTTTTGTGTCTTACTTTCTTGGTAATACACATGCCTGCATTAGAGCTAGACTGATACTGGAGCAATGTTGACACTATTTCTGACTGAAATTGGCAACATATGGACAATAACTTACTGCCTGATAACTCCATGAATGATTAGAGAGAAAATGAAGACACTGCTCTTGTTATTAGACGAAGAGAGAGAGAGAGAGAGATCACTCTCAAGGCTGATTGATCGTTGTGGAATAACATGTTTTTTTGGTTTTTTTTACCACTGCCTCGACAAAATGTAGATGACAGCATCGGCGATGATGTGAAGTTATAGAGGATGATGTTACAGCTTTCAGGGATCAGACAAGCTAATGCTATGTTAGCCAACTGTCAGTCAGCATATACAGCAAGGCTGACAGCTGTTTCATAGTGTGATCGCTAGTTTTGCTTAATGTCATCGTAACTTACCATACTCTTGAGTCTTTTCAACTCCAGTTCCACCACCCTCTTTCCCCTGAATAGTGCCATGTCTAACTGATTAGTTGAGGTTAGATGGTAGAGAGTCAAATCAGCTGCTAGAATCCCAAAGCAGACCGCAGTAACCAAATGTTAGGACTAGTTAGGACTATAACTGATAAAGTGGGACACAGATGACTCTTAAAAACAGCAGTGGCAGTAGTGCAGCTGCCTGCTGTGGCTGCAGCCCCAACTAGTGGCGTAAAGATGCAATCAACCAGTGTTGTACATTAATAAAATATAGAAATTAGTTGAACTGACTTGTTTTTCTGGTGTCAACTAGTGCGATTACCAATGTGTAACCGAGCAATTGACTAATTGCGCACAGCCCTTCTAGATAAATAGGTCATAAAGTAAGGAGCAGCATGCAACTCATGTCACTCTAGGTTATATATACTGTAAATTAATGTATTATAATTGTGAAAAACACAGTCCAACCAATCAGTTGGACTCTAGCCTGCACACTAGAAACAAGATGCTTGCCCCTCTTGATCAGACAGTTCTGCCAAGCTGCCTTCGAGCTATTTAGATAAGCATCATTTGATCCACTGCAGTTGCTCTGTGTTACAGACAAAGACCAACACTCCCTATATGAATAACACACATTCTGTATGCATGTCTTCTATAGACACAACACGCACAAACTTTACTCCACTCCTACCACCCAACAGTCTCCCTTTTCCCTCTCTCTTGGCCCAGGATGCAGCTTCTATGTATGTCAGTCAGGCTTTACTTTGAAGCTAAGCCTGTCCATTCTGTAATTTGTTGTTGTGCATTTGTGTATTTTTTTCTGGCTTGTCTTCTCCTACCCTTTCCCAACTCTGTCAGTCTGGCTTGAGAGTCTTTTATTCGGCCAGCTAGGGCCAGGGTCCAGCCCAGCGCAGCTCTGCTGGCTTATTCTAATCAAATGGCCTCCAGATACTGGAGAGAGGGGTCCTCAGAATATGGGCAGGCTTTATCTGGGATAGCCAATTCACCACTGCTGACTTTGGATTTTCCTCACCTAATGTTAAAGAGTAAGAAAGTAAAAGGAGGGGAAAACAACAGAGGCTTAATATTTAATCTCGCTAAAAGTATTAGGAGCTCACAGTTCACAATAACAAAATTCAACAGATTGTCAGGCCAACAGGTTATGTAATAAATCAATATCTAATTAATGAGGAGAGTATAAATCACTGCGGTCCTGATTTAATAATCAATAATGGTATTTCTTACTCCTGGTCATGGCAGAATGCCCCCAAACTGCCCCCAACTCTTTATTTGCTAATACTGCAATTATAGCTGCTTTGCCAATTGTTTTAAATCAGTGGAGACACAGGAGGTGATTATTCAGCTTATTTTATCCTCAGACAAAAAAAAGAGCATGTTAGTTGAATCCAAAGTTTGTTCTACGTATGCAGTATACGTGCAAAAGAGACAACACTATCTGACCAAATTATTCTGTAAATAAGGCTGTATAAGTGTTCATCTATGTTCACCTCCCTGTATTAAT
The DNA here is from genome assembly GCF_905237075.1 of Dicentrarchus labrax. NCBI lineage: Eukaryota > Metazoa > Chordata > Actinopteri > Moronidae > Dicentrarchus > Dicentrarchus labrax. Next base: position 14,606,231 of record NW_026136710.1, on the reverse strand, counting down.
AATTCTCTCAAACCTGAAAATTAAAAAAGTTTAAACAGATACTCCAGAGACGACTGACATCTTCCTCACTACAAAAAGTAATGTTCCATTTTTTTGCCCGTTCTATCACATCCCTTGTCATTTCTGTTATCAGCACCTTGCTCCGGCTTCTCTCCGACTTCAACATTGCAGTGCAGAATAACTTGGCTCCTGCGCCTTTTTCCCAAGCTATAACCATAAAAAGATTACACTCTATGAACACCGCTCTCCCCTGATGTTGTATCACCATTTCTTTTATAAAAAAAGAAAAGTACAAAATAAAATAAAATAAAAAAAAGTGTTTGTGTTGATTCCTCCTGCCCTTGCTTTCATTTCATCTCCTACTGGCTGTGAGATATTCGGATGTTTGTGAGTGGCAGGGGGAGACTGTAGAGGTGCTGGAGGGAATAGACTTTTTATTGATAATTGATATGAACTGAATAGCTGAGAGTGCTGCAGTGGCAGTATAAATCGTACTCACAAGCGCTGCAGGCCAACACTGTATGGGACCTGTGAGCTTTCTGTCAATCTCAGCCAGTTAGTAAATAGTTGAGCTGTGGTCTCCGTAAGTCAGAGGCATCTGTTCAGTCAATGAATAATAAATTGTGGGCCAGTGTTAAGCAGTGCTGAGGGCCGTGATCCTTCCCCTCCTCCGCTTCCCCCTTTGAATGAGTATATATCATTAGTCATTAGTCTTCTCTCTCCTTACAGTACACCTTATCTGGTAGAGTGCACTGTAGCAATACAGGGCACTTCACACATAAGGTGGTTATGTGATTCTATTAATGCTTCATTTTGTATACTACTACTACTACTACTACTACTACTACTACTACTACTACTACTACTACTACTACTACTACTACTACTACTACTACTACTACTACTACTACTACTACTAACAATAATAATACTAATAATATAATTTGAGATGTGCTGTAGGTCCATATGTCTATTCAGGAAAAGCTACCACTACTGTTAAAGGTGATTTCTGCATGCACCAAGAGCAGGTTTGTAGCCCATTGTTCAGTAAGAGTGCAGCATGGTGGTGCAGTGGTTGGCACTGTCTCAGCAAGAAAATAATATGTTTAAGTCCACCAGCCAGCCAGTCTGTGTTGCCCCTTGTGTATCCTTGTGTGAAGTTTGTATACTCTCCCCATATGGGGCCTCATTTATAAAATGGACTTACAGTTTTGATTGTAAGTATAGCTTATGCAGAAGTCCATGTATAAGTACTTATTTATAAAACCTCACTTTGATGTGGAAATGATCTTCATGTAAAGATATGTAAAGTTTAGACTTGATGTAAATTGTTTTCCTGCTGGTTATGTAGGGGAATTGCAGTTTGTGAAGCATATGTGCCTAAGTCTATGGCTGACTGCATAAGCTTAAAGAACAATGTGATAGCAGTTATTAATGAAAGGTGTGAGGAATTAACTGCTGGACACAAGGTGTTTTGAATTGAAAACAGGATGCAATGTTCTATGAATAGTGTGTCAAATTCCTGACTCAACCCTTACTTGTGCTTGCATTAAATTGCTTATTGTAAGGCACATTAAGATTTATAGATCACAGGTGTGTACAATGTGTTACAAATGGGCTTCTTAAAACCTGAACATCAGCACTCCATCGGAAATTATCTTAGGGCTAAGTTAAAGTATAAAACTAAGAACGTTTTTTATAAATGAGGCTCCAGATGCTTAATTTCCTCCCACAGTCCAAAGCAAAGCAGGTCAGGTTAATTGCCGACTTTTAGGGTGCTTTCACACCCTAGTTTCTCAACCTAGTTCAGTTCATTTGGTTCAGACCAAGGAAACATATAAAGGTTACACTGGCTTTTTGCAAAAGAAACAAAAGCTGTGAGCTGCCATATGGACTGACAGGCAACTCATTGACTGGACAGTTTTGGCAACTGTCATCAGCATGGTTATTTCTACATGGACTCACATAAGGAAATCCGATTCTGGTGACTGACAGCAAGATATTTCATTAACCCACACACAGCTGCTTAGCTTTCAGACCACAAATGAACCAAACAGGGCAGCGGACAGAGACAGACCTTTACAGCTGGTCTCGGTCCAATTGTTTAGTCCGCACCACAGCTTGACTGACAGCTTTCACAACTGCACTAAACGGGAAAATGCACCTGAGTCAATTTGCATCGAACACAAGAGGTCAGGCAGGAAAGCACCATCACTCCAAAGTACTGCAGGTCAGATTCATTGGCGACCTAAAATTTCCCATAGATGTGAATTGTTGTCCGTCTATATGTACTAACCCTGTGATAGACTTATCCAAGGTTCACCGATTCAATGAAATTATTGTCATATAAACACATTAAAATGCCACACATGCATAGCCATACAATAATGAATGGATGTTCACAAAAAGTAAATTTTTTTCATGTGGGAAGAAAAGTGGCAAATTTATGACAGGGTGACAGTGGCAAACGGAATTAACTGCAAGTTGATACTGACTGACAGGGCCATACGGACACTGAATCTTTAGCAGCCTCATCTGAAACGGTGTGTTTTGAACTGTGCTGGTAAACTGCTTGTCATCTTGTAAGGATTTTTCCCCCTGTGTTTGTGTTGTTAAAATGGATGAATCCAGGCTGTTTACTGTGTTTGATCCAAATGGATTAAATGAGTGGATGTGTAATGCTATCAGTGGCCACCCATTGCAGGTTTCAGGATCAAACTGGGAGAAAAACACAAAAGTGATTTCAAAACATCCTTTATGGCTGCCAAGTCATTAGATCTCAGTAATATATCGCTCAGACTTTTGAAACTTTGACTCCCTGGCACCGGTGTCTGTCCTTGAACTCGCAGACATTCACATATAGTAACTATTCTCCACAGTGAACAGTGCTTCTGTAGGTTGTCTGCTACCTTACACACATCATTCATCCACAACCATATCAGCCCCCACACACTCCACCCCTTGTACCCTCGCTGCACAGAAGCGTAATGGCCTTTTATCGATTCTTTCTCCTCTCGCTGTCTTTCTTCTCCTTTCTTGCTCTCTCCTCTGCACTGCAATGAGAGGTTGTTAAGATAAGCTGCTGTGTGAGGAGAGAGCCATGCCTGTTTTTTTGGAGCTAGACAGCAAGGGTGTGTGCGTGCCTGTGTATGTGTGTGTCAAAGTTTATATATGCGTGTGTATATGTGTGGGGGGCTAATAACAGCCATTTGGAGACATGAGTGCTTATCTGCTGTTGTGTACAAATAGGGTCCATGAATAGGACATGCTTTTCAGCCCCTCATAACCCCAGGAGGGTATTAGGCAGCCAGCCGATGCTCTGTGAGAGGTAGGCGTATTTCATGGAAAACGATACTGCCTTTTGTGCCTCATGCGTCACTCCAGCCGTCTCACCAAATTTCACTTAATTTCAGTCGAGAGATTACGTGTTTGCGATCGTGTGCGCATTATATCTGAACTCACTCAATATTCAATTCTTAGTGGCACAAACAGTCTCCATAATACATGTACAAGCTCATTAAGAGCTCTCTTTTCAGTGTTGTTCCAGTGTTAATGGCTCATTAAGTGAAAACAGACACTTCATCACACGTGAAGCACAGACCACACATACAAACACTTTTTATAGGTGCTTATTTGTCTCCAGAGGCTGTACATTCTGTCTTACGATATAATTATGAGCGAACGTGTTCATTGCTCACCAAGGAACAGCAATGATGCGAAGGTCTCAGATGGTGAGTGTTTGCTTTATAGCATACACTGTGCACAAATGTAATTTCTAGTTTTTGAGAAATCTGACTCAGTCTAAAATTAAAGTTAAGAGACGAAGAGATGGATTTCTGCGTTTTTCTTTCATTTTTCTAAATTCCCAACATACATATTAGCACATTAACACATCTAGCGTATGCCCACAAGTTCCTTTGATATCATCATGAAACCTATACCGCATCAGATGCCTAATGATTTTACATCAACTTCTACCAGAAAATTACAACACGTAATTTCTCCCCTGCCTACAGATTTTGTATCCCTTCGTGGCAGGCCCAACAAATTCGCAGATGCTGCGAGAAAGATTTGTGATAAACTGTGACAGTCTTTCACACATCTAAAAATATGTGTATATGTAAGGAAAGGCCCACCTGCACGAATTCTGCCGAGGAGGTTTAAAAAGCAGAAGTGCGAGGTGAAAAAACTGGAAACGTCAGTGAAAAGCTGAGATTGGACATTCATTATTCATTTTTAAAAGACCCTGAATAGATAGCTTCAATGACAGCCACGGTGGACAGTTAATAACAATGCCCATGTCAGAGCACAGGTCAGGTTTGTTTGAGTCATCTCTCTGAGATTGTACTTTGAGGAAGAATGGGGGAAGTCCCACTCTATTTCACTCTTTCACCCCCCCCAACCTTTTCATGGTAGTGGTTTAGAGAGGTGGGGGTTAAATACTTAACGTTTAAGAAGCAACAGTGACAGGTGCCTACAGCTCATTTCAATTCATGGCCAAAGAAAAGGACATTTAAACACTTTTTTGTAACATCAGCCCGTTGTGTGACTGCTGTCACCTTCAGTAGAGAAGTAGCACAGTGGTAGAGCACAACCTTGTGCTGTAGAATGATAAATAAATTAACCTTGAGAACCAGAAAACAGAAAAATAAGATGTGTGAAAGGAGACCTCTTTTTAATAGGTGTGGAGTTCCTTAATCTACTGCTGAGCTTAAAATTATATTTTCTTCTCAAAAAGGAGCATTAGGGTGAAGAAACAAAGCAAACAGAGAAGCACCAGTTTTGATGAACAAAGAGCTGTCTGGAGACCAGTTTTTCTTTGCCTTTCAAAGGTTTAGGCCTTTTAGTAGTCTCCATTGAAACTAAGCTGTGATGAGCAGGATCCACCGTTAAAGCCTCTGTACAACCAACACACAGAGCTCAAGGATTACCAGACGTTGTCTTAATTGATCTCATTATCTTCTCGCTGCTCCTCTATGAGGCTTTCCATTCTGAAGTGTATCTTGTGATATCTCTTTAATGCCTGCAATTTGACATAAAGTATTAATGTCAAAGTTTTTTTTATCCACCTGAGGTGAGTTCAGGGGAGGAATATCATTAAAAAGACATTCCTCCATTTTAGTCATCAAAGTCTGTTTACAGGTCTTTACAACTACGACAGAGTTGTATAAGGTTTGTGAGTGAGCTCCTCCTGACCTCTGTAGCCTGCTCCTCATCTCTGCATGAGGCTCGAAGCGCGACGCTGCATTAGCCGCTACTAGCATAACACACCTGAATCTCTGACCAAACTGCCAGCGGTCAAGTTGCATTGGGGGTAATGTAGGCAACCAGGTTTTGACAGTGAAGAAGAATGTCCATTGTGTGTCTGACAGTGTTCCAGGCATAACACTTAAGAAAAGCTTTATATGTAGTTGTAAGCAGTTGTAAGTGTTTATTAATGCATTTGTTAACAATTGTAGCTCCTCCTGTGGACACCCATAAGTGGAGGCTGCTAATTGAGCACTGAAGATTCAGGTTAAATTAATGCCATGGGGCCGACTGCTGGCGATTTAAAAATATATATTTTTTTTAAATTACAGTGGTTGCTGTATCTGTCAGTCACATTGAACAGGTTGTTGTAGTCTGGCACTCCATCTGCTCTCTCTCTCCTCTCTCGTGTGTAATTTCTGTGGTTGCTCTAATGTTTACAATGTTTAGTTTAGGTTGGCAATTTTTCAATATCTGCTCTTCAAAATATTTACCATCGCCGCTTAATTCAGCAGTTGTAAGAGTTTAAGTTATTGAACTGATGCATACTCGATAGATACTTAATGAAGTTTCTGATAAATGAGTTAGGGATGAGTTCTTTTGATTTGTGCATTGCGCAAGCCTATTTCATAGATATTCCAGCCGGGCTTCACAATTTTAATGTCTTTTGGTGTGCAGTGTGCAGTTATATATTCCTTTTGGCTTTCTGCCTTGTGTAAAGTTCTTAGGCTAAGTATTAATTAGATATAAATGATCCTGCTTAATCGGGTACACGTAGATCATATAGTATGATTTTACAATTCAATGGCTTATCAGTGAGGTGTAATAAAAACTACACTGCAGACTGGAGTCTCTGTTAACAGTGGCAAACAGACTGACAGCTGTCTCATGTGACCTCCGTGAGGTGAATGAATGCGCATCAGTAGCTCCACGTATGCGCCAACCTGTTGGAACACGTTCTCACTCCCAACTCATCAGATATTGTTTGCAACCTCCAGAACTTACGCGCTTGTCCCCTAATGGGCTGTATCCTTACTGTCCTTCATTTTTATAAACTATAATAACCTGGACGTGGGTCACATCTCTCACCTGCATGCATGCACTGCCTCTCTCCCGCTTTCCTTCAGTATTGTTAATTCAGCGCTGCTGACTGAAATGGCTGTGGCTGCTTCCACACACAGTATGTTCGTGTTTAAGTTTGCAAAAAACATGAATGCTGCACAGAATTTAGTATGACGTCATTATATAGACTGACTTTGTCCTAGCACGCCCAACTGTCACTGGTACCTGGCTGAAAGGTCACTATATTTTTATACTGTTTAACATGTTGTAGTAAACTGCAAACATACTATAACTATATTTTTTTACAATGGATAAAACAGTACAAAAGATAATAGTTCATTGATTGATAGCAAAAACAACTGAGAAATAAAAATGATTGTTACAGTGTCAGTTCACACATACATCTGTCTGCTTTAGGTCCCTGTGGCAGTAAAGATTACTGCTCATAGCTGCTCAGCGCTCATCATTATGTTGGGCTACTTAAACACATAGTGCTAAATGTCTCAGATTGCAATTATATTCATCAACTGCAGGAAATGTGTCCCTTCAGGTAAATTGTATTACATTTCTGTTTGTGAGTAAAGAGAACACACATCAGCAGCATGGCCTCTGACCAATATAAACACAGAAAGCATTTTATTTTTACGTATGTTGTACATTTCTGATCTTAAGCTTCATATGCTGGACCAAAACAGATCTGCTGACAAATTTATATCAAATGTTCTTTGTTCCAATTTAAAAAAACACACTATGAACCAGCCTCCCCCTCAGCTGAGTCAGTGCTGCTTTAAAAAAACTTCTAAAAGCTTGTGTGTACACATTGGCCTTTTCTAATTTGTTGCTCTGCCACCATAACATACACTGTCTATGTTGTTTTGTTTTATTTGCTGTTACTGTGCACTTAGAGTGTTAATTTGTAATGTGCGTGCTGTACCCCTGCTGTGTAATATATATTTTTTTCTTTTTGGGTGTTTATATAAAGCACTTTATAACTAGTGCTTTGAAAAGTGCTACAAAAAGTAGATAAATATCTATCGAGCACATGCGAATACAAGTGTCGTACCACTCTGGTTTAATCTACACTTAATGTGTCTATTTCAGTTGGAGACGCTTTGTATGTCAGGAATAGACCAAATGGTTACACAATTACATTTAGTGGAAATTAGCTACTCTTTGACTGAGCTCTCAATGAATCTGAGTTGCAACAGGCATTCTGCTGGAAGACTTATCTGGGGTAACTAATCTCACCCTAAAAACATACATGAACATTATGTGCTAGCACATATAGTGAGGAGGAGGTGGTTGGAGGAAGGAGCTGCAGCAGCAAATGACTTTGGCGTGAAGGTATCAGCGGCATAATAGTGAGAAGTGCTGCTGGCTACATCTGTAAATATTACTGGATGTTACTAGTCAGCTGCCAACTAACTGATGAGTGAACCACTGATGGGTGAAGCATGAATGAAGCTGATGGCAGTTGATATAAATTAATCCAATGTTCTATTTCTGTTCGTTTGGAATTATGAACTACATGAATGCAAAATGAAAAGTAAGTACTGTTCACGCTCTTTGCGCACACAGAAAACTAATATAGCTCCATTAAAAGGTGCTTTCAAATACATATTTAGATATTGTAGGTGTGTATTTAACACATTTAGAGAATGAAAACAGAATATTGTAAAGTTGGAACTGTCTTTTAGTAGATCCGTTTCCCTCCTAGATCCAGAAACAGCAAACAAGCTTCTTCCTAATTTTGGAGTATTACTCTGAGGCCTATTAGCAACATAAAACTGTTCCTGTCAGTTATATGAGCTTACTATATATATATATATATATAGGCATTGGTAATAATATAACTGTCCGCCTATACGTAAACTGCAGTATAGACATGCCAAAGATATGTCTGAGGAAATTTAGATAATCATCCCAAGAAAAATGATAGCATAAGTCATTTCAGCAAATGCCCGAAAACGACAGATGCCGTAGTAAGCCTAGCAGCGGCCGTAGGACTTATGACAGAGAGCACAGAAAGAAGTCAGTTCACGTTATTAAAAGAACAACAAACTACACATATGGGATATGACTTTGACACAGGTCACCACTGTTCATTTCCCATTTCTGACAAATCCTTTTAACCATGACCACAATCTGTACTTGGACTTAAGTGGTTATTATTGTAACCGACAATGAAAGTCCCCTGACCGACTCAACTGCAAAATGTCCTGTTCATATATAGTATCAAAACATTTCTTTAATGACCACATTTCAGGGATTCCTTTTTAAAAATGATTATGTTTATGATGTGTTTAAAAATGAACACATCAGTGTTATTGTCAACCTCAAAAAGTCAGTTTTCAACCCAGTTACTGTGTTGTTAGGAATAATACTCATTTTTGTCTTACTGTATTCCCTCGCAGGATACCGAGATCCTCAACACAGCTGTCCTCACTGGGCGCACAGTCGCCGTGCCAGTAAAGGTAGTCACCGTAGGAACAGACGGAGCTGTCTCTGATGTAACGGAGTCGGTGGAGTGCAGGTCTACAGATGACCAGGTTATCAAGGTTAGTGGGCATGGGTTTCGTGCAGCTGCTTTTTTTTTTTTTTTTTTTTTAAATTCTACCTCTTTCTCATTTGCCTTTATTGTCGTTTGCTTCATGGTCAGCTTTCTAGTGGTACGTGGGTGGGTGAGCGGAATGAACAAAAGGTAGCTGCGGTGTAGAAATGGTTTGTGCTCATTAGTCAAGGAGAAGCAGGTGCTGAATTTCCTCGAGCAAACTAGGGACCGGATTTTTTTCCTCTCTTTATTTATTTTATTTTTTATTTTCTTAAATGGTACACCAGAAATTGAGAGCCTCTCCTCAAGGCACAGATCGATACCTCAAAAATGTTTTTTAAAAAAAACTAAGAAAAAAGCAAGAATATTTCCATTAAGGACACCAAGTGAATGAGAGAAAACATACTGATACATAAAAGGTCACAGTACCATAACTGTTTGTTACAGATAATAATATATATATATAAACCTAAATAAACTGTGATTTTATCATAAGAAATGACAGACTGTAAATATGAACAGTGTTTCTAGTGAGAGGGAGCAGAATATAAAAAATTCAGAACAGCAGATGTACAAGATTTCTTTTTTTTTTTTAAGTCTACTAGTATGTGCTTGTTTCTGATCATGTTGTTGCCTGAAATCTATACTTCCCCATCTGATACGGTGGAGCCAAAATACAACAAGACAGCAGCTCGAATTCATATTAGACAAAAGTTGCTGTTTATTCTGCAGCTTGTAGCTGATGCCACTCTCATTTCCCTCTGCTCATTTTACTTGCCTCCAGATAATGTTAAAATAATGTAATTGCATTGCATATACAGTATGTTTTGAAAAGCACAGTAAGAATTTCATCTCCTGCATTTAAAAAGGTAGTTTGAAATCCGACTTTATGCCCTAAGTAGAAGAGTTTTCTCAAAAGCCCCAGTTTGCAACTTTATTACCATTTGCCAATAACAGAGCTCTGACAAACAATAAAGGTGGCAAAAATTTCACCATGATTGATTTCCTATCTTGAGCAAGTTTCAAATCTCTCTAAATTGATTTTCATCAGGCTCTCTGAAAGCTTGCGTAATTAATATAAAACCTTATTGAATGCTTTGGGAAATGTTACACAGGATTTACTGTTAATCTAAACATTTTAAAAAGCAGTAGCTTAATCCACTGTGGTAGGTAAAGATTGAGCTTTTTTACTGTGATAACATTAGATTTTATATTTTTGCCCTTCAGTGTGTCCCCATCCTATTACGCAAAAGGAGAAGCGAGAAAAATGAGTGAAGTGAGAGAAATGAGAAAAAATAAACTGTTTGTTCTTAATTGTCAGTATGTGTGAAAGAAAAAGAAAAGTGTTGCAGCTGTGTGTGTGTGTGTGTGTGTGTGTGTGTGTGTGTGTGTGTGTGTGTGTGTTATATTGAGGAGCTGATTTTGTGTGTTGTATGTGTGCAGTACATGCATATCAGAGAGAAGAGAAGAGGCAGATCTCTCAAAGGGTTTAATTATCCACTGAAGTAGTACCACACATTGTGACGCTGACCTCGGTAGCGCACTCCCCTGCCCACCCTTCTAGTTTGGTAACAGTAAGCGGTACCCCTCCTCTCTCCACCCTATTTTCAAAGGAAACTCAAAATAAAACACTTTTTTTGATCGGGATCTCCATCTTCCCTCATAGAAACTTTGAGGATTAAGTTCTTCCCGCAGCATGGACCACCATAAAATAATCCTGAACCTAAAACTGTAAAGGCCACATCTTATTGGCAGTTCTCTTTATTTTACCCCACCACTACAAATTGGAAATAGCTCACTGGTATATTTACAAAGCCTACCAGTGGATTTTACGTTGACTGTAGAGCTGAAATGTTTGATCATTTAATCACTATTTTGATAATTGCTTGTGAATATTTGCAGGTTTTCTCAGTCTGTTATAATAGCAAGTCAAATATCTTTGGGCTTTGGATTGTTGTTCAAGCAAAACAAGCAATTCAAAGACACCTTGGATTGAACATCATTGTCCCTATTATCCTCTTTTCTAACATTTTATAGACCGAACAATTAAATGATTAATTAATTGAGAAAAATCAGCAGATTATTAGATTAGAAGGTAACTGTTAGTTATTATTAGCCCTAAGTGACTGATGAACAAGTTGATTCTCGGCATGACATAAACTTATAGGATTTTAACCTCTGATTTGACAGATGTGTTTTACCGATACATCACAGAAGCTCAAGAATACAGGAGCTTCACTACAGTGCTCAGCCAGCACAACCATGTCAATTAACTGCATATATACAGCCTCTGCATGCACTGTTACGCCTCTTAAAAACCAATGTGTCACGGCCATAATCATATCAATGCACAGTCATGGCCAAAGCTATATCATCCCAGGGCTACAACCAGGGGGCGGTCTATTACATAATACATAAGATTGTATCGTAATGTGGCTCAGCCTTTCTTTATGGATCAGAGGGAATACAGAACATATTACCAGGGAACACAAACTCTATTGCGAGGAACGCAAAATTACTACAGAAAAATTTGCATTTTTTAAGCAAAGTTACACTATCACCTGTTTGAAAACTGCCCCTGCATTCAAATAAGCTCTGATTTCACAAATTAGCAATCAATAGTTATATTATTGGAAAATCAAACACTCACAATACAGTTAGGATAAGAATAATTTGGTCATATCCCTGCCATTGGGCCTTTATCCTTAAATGCAAAAACAACAGCAAACAAGTTTTAAAATTCTGCATTTGCTAAACACCGTTTGGTTAAAGCAGCCGCTGTCAATGTTTTCCCTTTTGATGCCAGTCGCCTACAGTACTCTACCATAACAAGTGAGTCCAGGAATTAGCAGGACACTGCTTTAGAATGGCTTCCAAGTCCATGCTTTGTGATTCCAATAAAACAAACATTGTTTGAATATTTTCTGATAAAATGAAAGTGAAAACTGTGAAAAATGGACAGCGGGGGAAATGTACTAATGTTCATCAAATCTAAAAACAACCTTGAAAGCTAGGTATTACAACATATCCTCCCCCAGGTCTTTATTTCTTAAAGGCAGATTGATTTTAATATAAATTCAGACAAATAGTAATATAAAGCTCAACGAACAGAATCAAAATATGCGAGTGTTTTTTATCTTCTGTTTCAATGTGAGTCTAGATGTTTCACTTTTTATTACAATTATGTAGAGCCTTAAGGTGTTCCAGATAAACCACTGAACCTCACACTAGGATATACTTTATAGTTTTAGTGAGTCTTTATAGTTTAGAATGATGAAATTTCACACACTTACTGCTCTCAGCTGGAATCATCTAAGAAAAATACCACTTATGCTCAGTGCCCTGATTTCCAGTTAAGTAAGACAATTTATTTTTTAGTGAATGAAAGAAATCTTAACATTCTTTAGCAAATGGCCATAGCCGAAAGGTTCCAGTACAGTAGAATCTTAGCGTCATAAACTCTGAATCTGAATTGTATTCTGTGGTGTCCTTATCTGGGTTTGTGCATGTCACTCTGAAAATTTCAAGCCTGCGTGATTATCAACACAATGGATTGTTTCCATGGAGAAGTGACATTGATTTGTGCGTGGTTTCATGACACATTAATGGTGATAACTGCGGCTAGCGAGATCAGTCAAGTGCTAAATCTTTCATGCTGTGCAGAATATGTCACCTTACAGAGATCTCAATTAAATCTTTACGGCTATCATCTCCGATACCTTTCAGAAAGAAAGATAAAGATGGATCTAGAATGTAGAGTAAAAGTGGAACAAAACTAGAGATTGAAAGGTAGAAATGGGTTGACATGAACTGATTTCAGCATTAGGGCATCAGAGAGAGTGAGTGTATGAGTGCTGGAGAAAATGAACGGTGCAAAAAGGAACAAAAATAGAGGTGAGGCTTAAGAGACTCAATAAACAGTGAAGTGGATTCTTTCAGCTCACTCCCTGGATGGCTGCCTTTAGAAACCCAGCACATTAGTGCATGTCGTGAACATTATGTGTGTGACGTGCACACCTACAACAGAGAGGGGCTGCTTTAAGAAACTAGTATTATCAAAGTACTGTGTTATTTCTTCCTTAGATAAGACAGGCTGTAACTGACAATCATTTTTATTTTCATTTTTCTGATTTGCGATTACTCGATTATTTGCTTTGGCTAAACAGTGTCAGGCAATAGTAAAACATGTCCAGAAGAGTGCAGGGTGATGCCTGGGAATTATTATTATTAATTTAAAAAGATAAAACAAAGAAAGGCAGCAAGACCTCTCATTTTGAGAAGAAGGAAAACAGTCAGTGTTTAGCATTTTATCTTTGATAATCAATGAATCATTTAAATTATTTAAACTGTTGCAAATTAAATATCTGACAATCAATCAGTTCATTAAATCTCAGTTCTAACTACATGGAACATTTTCATTTTCACAGCTTTTAATCAAGTAATTGATATGGTCATAACAAGCATCATGCAAAGTTATCATTTGACTTGCACTGTAAGTCATTGGTTCTCAATCTATTATTTAACATATAATATTATCAGAATACGACAAAATTCCAAATGGAAATTCTAAACTATACTAAAATGTAAGATAAAATAATTTTAGCTTTTCCTGTAATATTGTTCAATATCAGCTTGCTACGTAGTCACCTTATATATACGGTCAATGGTAGTCACAACAGACGCATGTACCGCACGCATACACCCGTAATTAGTCACACCTTGCAGTGTATGGGAGTTTTGTGGAAGAGTGTAAGTGCCAGTTCTTTATTATTAGGTTTCTAAGGAATAAAGCTGCCTCCTGCGTGAACTCTCCATAGCTGAACAGAGTAGACTACCGCATTCTAATGTCAGCCATAATGGTGGTATTTGGAGAGTCTAATGATTTGTGGTGTTGAGGTTGTATGGGGTGTGAAAAGTTTGAGAAACACTGCTTTATGTGATGACTGTTGGTCTTATCAAAGAAAGGCTATGCTACATAATTTTGATATTGATTGTACACACTGACATGACAAATGCATTTCACAGATTTGATTTATGAAACTGATCAATTGAACAGAAATCCAGATGAAATGTTAAACCTTTCTCCGACTCTGAATGTCCTTTCTGAAGCACCACCCGTTCTCATTACAGGAAGACTGAACATGTAGGAGGTACAGTAATACAGTAGTAGACTGAGGGTGAGGGTAAAAGAGTGGGATAGAAAGAGGAAACGAAAGGGAGGAGGAGAGAGCTGACAGATACCAAGCTGTCAGTTTTGTTGCTCAGAGACAGGGGCTGGTCTGACATCATTTGAGAGTAAAGCTGCCAAGTTATATGCAAAGACGTGGAGGCAGATGACAGTCTTCTTGTGACTGGTTCGTTATAAAGAAGCAACTGTCAGTATTGAGGAATTCTGCTGAAATTACTAGTTGTGCCAATCAAGCATATGATGGTATTTGAGATTGAAATGAATTGAAATGCAAGTGATTACAAACGCAATTTTAATGACAGATCGTTAAATGGATTTGGTCGTCAAAGGGGGAAAAAATATTTGATGCGGAGATTGTGGTGCTTTGAATATACTAACAGACACTTCTGATGCTCTTGCTATATAATTTCTCTATGTTGGAGACGCATCTGAGAAACCTGATTGGAGTTGTACTTCATCCAGCCAATCAGAATTTGGTTCGAGCAAGTGTTTTGTTCTCTGGTTGGATGAAGCAGGTTTTGTGTCTTTTCTCAGCTCCATCTGTTAAGTTGGACCAAAGTCATATTCCTTGCACACATATTATCCTGCGAGCGCACGCATTAAATACGCATTCGCACACATTCAACCGCACACACAAGCAGAGAGGAAACTGAGCAGACCTGACACTTGAGGTTTCATTGAAGTAATGCCAAATCTTTCCACCCTCCAGCATGTCAGAATAGGCTGTTGACTGAAAATCTTCAACTGGACAAAAACTGGAAATCTTCCTCAAATACTTCCAAATGACAAAATTTTGCAACTACATCCATGATACATTTTAGCAAAATTATATTTAAATTTGTTATTTTAAAGAATTTGAATACTTTGTCATCTTTTCTCCAAGTTTTCAATCTCAAATTGATTTGTCTTTCTTTATCTCTTTGTGCCCGTCTCCCATCCTGCCACCTCTCATTGTTCCCTTTTTTCTCCAGGTGTCAGAGCGCTGTGACTATGTGTACGTCAATGGGAAGGAGACAAGAGGCAAGAGCAGGGTGATGCTCAACTTTACCTACAGTTTTCTAAGCGCCCAACTTGAGATGAGTGTATGGATGCCCCGCTTGCCCTTGCTAATCGATGTGGCCGACCCCGAGCTCAGCCAGATAAAGGGCTGGAGGGTCCCTGTCAGTGCAGGCAACAGAAGGTAAGGCCTGAGTGCCTTTTGCAGCTATACTGTTGCATTTTGTACTGTGCAGTATTCTTAAATATACACCTATAAAGTGAACACTGCAGCACAGCACCAGCATCTTCAAGGCAGCTCAACATGATCCTTGCTTAACACTAAACTCTTGAACAAGCTGAACAATTACTCCACACGCAAAATCAATTTTTTGATTTATCCAATGAGTACCCATATATAACAGTCATTTTAAAGCGGTCCCTGGACATATCTTTACATTTCTTTATTTAAGTTAATAACCTGATTTTGAACCCTACATGAGAATCTGAGGCACATTCTTCACAGGTAAAAACAATAAAATGGCTTGGTAGTGTTGGTGCAGACATATGAGGCATAAAATGCAGGTGCAGCAGCAGAGCTGGTATAATGAGTGTCTAATAATTCAGTCTCCCAAAAAGGTACTTATGCTGAATAAGAAATGAGTAATAATTTTGAGCATTACAGAGCATGGACAAAATTCCTGAGGCTGAAAAGTGACACTGTGTGCAATGATCTGTGCGGTGCATCGTGAGTTGTACAAGAAGGTGGTAATAAAAATATTTAAGTGAGTGATTTTTCTTCAAATATGAATACGGCTGATTAAAATCAAAATTATCCTATTTACATTAAAATAAATGATCACCGAAGCACACTGACTAATTTACATTTAATAAAAGCCATTATAATTATTATATATTGTGATCACATAGACAGATATGGTGAAGACATGAAAAACCCAAAACACTAAGGTGTTTGCGTTGTAACACTAAATGAAATTATTCCATGTGCCACTGTGTTTAGCCTCTTTAGAGCCATGATATTACACATTCATGTTCAATTTAGCAGTTGACATACATCATATTTACTGTTGGTGACGTTTTAGCTTGTGTGAATCAGATTTTTAGGAGTCATAATTAGCAGTAGCGTTAAATGTTTAAAACATCACTGCATCACAATAACATATGCATTAAACATTTGTACAGAAAACAGCACATTCCTGCCACAAAGTCACTGTGGTGTCATCTCCCACTGGCTTACACCCCACAGGGTGGCACTCTAACACAAATACCCCCTAGGCTACCAACGCCTGAGCACATCAGTCATGTCTGTCAAGCACCTCACCGTATGAAGAATGCATGATATGTGAAGTTTATGTGCATATTTGTAACAGAGAAAGCTAAATGAAAAAAATAAAATGTTTTCTCTGCATGGCTTTATCAATGTGTGCGCATTCACATTCACATAAGCATGTAAGCTACCTCATTACACTCTGGCACCTTGGCTGACCTGTCACTCACTGCTACAAACATGACCTGACCTCATGTTTCTGTTGCCAGCCACAAATGTCACCTTGGTTTAGACTGCCGTCCCTTCACTGATGTGGAATAAGGGAAGGGGAGGGGATGGTGGAAAGAGGTTAGGAACTAAGCCAAGCCATTGGGCCACAGCATGTTAACCTGTCAGCCTGTTTTTCTGCCTGACCGGCCATGCCTCATTAAACCTAATGGAAACTGTCACTGTCACTCCCCCCCCGGCCACCTGACTGTTAGAGAGAGAGATGCAAGCAGAGCTCGAAAGAGTAAGAGAGAAGAGGGAGAGAGAGAGAAAAACAGTGCAAGTTGAAAAATAGATTATAGAAAAGTCAAGTTAGAAATTGATGTGAGAAATATAGAGTGAGAGCCAGGCATGCAGTGTGAGAGATGGCAATGCACAGGACAAAACAACAAAATCGACATATATCCAGTGATAAAGAGTGATGGAAGATGAAGAGTGCAAGGATAAGACTAATGTATACGCATTATAGCCATAGCAATGTTTCTCTTCATCATCAACATGGTCGAACTCTTTAGAGCGGATCCGTGTCCCGAGGCCACATTTTACCCATCACTGTAGCTCCTGCGGCTAAGCCTGGGGACCAAAAAATACAATATGTTGTTGTTTGATATGATGTATTATAGTAACCAAGGGAGCAGTTTGTGTCTACAAGCACTTTTAATGTATTTTTGGAAAGAATTGGAACAGGAGGTACAGTAAATTCCAGTTAATCATGAAGTGAGACAAAGTGCTTTAAAAATACAGTAGAGCAGAGAATAGAATCAAATGGACCCCTTAATGCAGCAAGGTAGGATATGTTATGAACTTTTATTTTGTTTTGTTTTTTATTTTATAAAGTACACTTAAACTTGTATAAAACATCCTGGTGCCATATAAATCTTGCCTAGTAATGGTTTGAGACTGTATTTTATCTTCTTAAATTGCACACTGTGTGCGCTTTAATCTACGCTGTCTATTGGTATAAATGTTTCAGTGTCGTATTAGGTCCACAGTGGCACCTATTTTCCTTCTTCCATAATTCTTTGTAGGATTTTTAAATGTTTTCACAGTAATAGGGTTGTTTTCCCCTTTCTTGCTTCCTTTTCTACCTTTCCCAGTCTAATGTGGGCCTGTTAATGTGATAAAGGGTCATACAAACTTAGACTTAAAGAACAGAACAGATGTGTCATAAAATTCCCCTGCATTTGCTACAAAACATATCTCACATATCTTCTGAGATGGCTATATCTGCAAAGTGTTTGCTGTGGGCCAAATAAATGGCAGACATACAGCAAAATATCAGCTGCCCTTTTAAAGAAAATGAGAACACAAGCAAGGCAGCAGTTTGTCTCTGCAAGCTGTTTTTAATGGATTTTTGAAAACACTGGGAGCGTACGACTTTCGGGAGGTTGGGAAAACCTGCAGCACAACAGAGTCGAGGCATTGACTGCAGTAAATACATCAGAGGGTTTAGACTTCGTGGGCATTAATGGCGATAAGAAAAAAATGAATTACATTGAATTGTGATAGGAAAAAGCAGAATTGTGCTGTTGATAACCTTCAAAGTATCTCTGTCTCCTTAGGACTTCTCCAGACACAAAGAGCGTTCAGTACTTTTTACCCCTGAAACAACCTGAAGTATGCTTAAAGCATCTGCCTCTATACTCCTCACTGTTATAAGCAATTGATCTGTGCTTCATTCCCATTGTTCATCTGTTTTCCCATCCCTGTAGGTATGAGAGGGTCACCGATGACAAGGATGAAGACGATGGAGCTGATGAGAGGACAGACAACAGCTGTGTGGCCCAGTATCAGAGCACCACTCTGCGTGTCCTCACTCACTTTGTGGCAGATACGGGAGAAGTTAGAGGAGCCCCGGAGGAGGACGGACTGGGCCAGCAGAACTTCCTTCTGGGTAGTGACTGGCAGGTGGAGGTTACACAACTGGTGAAGGATTCTCTGAGGGTGGCGGACCCGAAGGTTGCGCAACTGTCGGAGGGCCAAGTCCTAATAGGACTGAGCCCTGGAACCACCAAACTACAGGTTGGATGTCTGTCTGTTTTGGGAACCTGATAAGCAAACTGCATTTTAATTTTGTTTCATTTCATTATTCAGACATCCTGCTCGTTTGTTTTAGCCGTTTGGGTGAAGGGGTTATTTTGCCCCAACCGATCAGTAGTGACACATCTGTCTCATCAACATCATTTTCAGTTGACACAGAAGCAGTAGTTTTGCTTAATCCTGCCTACACAGTTAACCGTAACCCATGAACAACAGAGATCCTGTAAAGTCTGTAAGTACTGTGAAAATGGCCAGCGAAAAAGGAGTTGAGGAAGTTGGGGAAAAGACACCCAACTCTTCATCTCTACAAGGTTTTTTAGGCCCTTTGACCTCATTGTTTTGGTGGTACCAAATTCCACTCTCAACAGTCTCTTGCAGCAACAAGCATGTGTTTACAGCAAAAATGCTCTAATATACCCCCATGTACACCACCGATCCAGACAAAGTTAACAACAAGCTGGTGAACGTAGTGGAGCATCTAGGAGCTAAAACCTAGATGGAGACGGAAACGTGTCTAAAAGGAGAGTAAATATTAGATTTACATTCATCAGGTAGCCAGAAACATGATTCTGAATGAATGCTAATGTTGCTTTGTGGCAGCTGGATACATAAAATAGGCACTCCATCGCAAACGAAAAGCCAATAATATGTTAAAAGTTTGTGTTTTTAGGTTTTTATAAGTTGTTCTGACCCCAAGTGGCCAGAAAAAGAGAGTGTCGCTTTAACTTAGTAGTTTGCATGTTTAGAAAGGAGTAAAACTAGAAAGAAATGTGCAGATTGGAAGTAAGGTATAGGTATAGAAAACATGGGGTAAGACGGAACAGGTTTGGCAGTGGAAAGGGAACGAGTAACAAAAATAACTACATTGATTGCAGCATGGCACAAATACTTAAGCCTATCAGAAGCTGACAGAGAAACATGCCTTCATGGCACATCTAATAAAAGATTGCACTTCTTCGGTCTCTCTTTCTCCTTCACACCCACACACCCACACACACACACACACACACACACACACACACACACACACACGCTCAGAATCCTATTTATCTGATATTACAACCAGGTTCTTGCTCAGGACAGCACGTGTGCTTGCTCACAGTGTAAATCAACATCAATCTGGCATTTACAAGATAGCACGATACGGAACAACACATTGTTGAGGCAGTGGACTGGAATCATAATCTCCTTCTCTTTATTTATCAACTGAAGAGCTGTTGGCACTTCTTGAGTGATTATGTGTTTGTGAGACAGAGTGCCGTTTCACTGCTGGCCAGGACATGGCTTAAATGAAAGGAAAAGTGACTGGACATCATCTTGTGTTAAGTCTGGTACTGATGAAATGGGAATATTGTTCTCATTCATTTTACTGCAAAGCTAACATCTAGTAGATTTACATCTTACTCATCTGTGCTGATGAGTAAGATGTTGTACAGTGGTATAAAGGGTGAACGTCTCTATAGGCCATTTAACAAACTGTATTATGAATGCCTCAAATGCTAGATCCAGCCTTGATTTTGACAAAGTCAGCCCAGTCCAATTCACTGTGTGCATGATTAGTATTAAATTCAAATCCAATTAGAGGATAACTTGTAATTCAGTGCTATAAAGCAACCCTGCACATTTGGAAGGTTTCCAAACATCAACTGTCATAAAGACTGTCAGAAAGGTTTTTAATTAATTCATTATTCATTTTTAGGCTAAAATGGCAGGTAATTAGTTTTGTGGAGTTATAATATTGGATCACATAACCATATTGGTTGCATTCAAGAATAAAAAAAAAGTTCATTTTTCATTTTGAGAGACATGTTGGCTGCTTTCCAATGGCTGTAGCTAGGAAGCCTGGGTTGTTTTGGAGAAAGTATGTATCGGTAATTGTCCTTGTTGCCTTAATATTTCGGCCATGGTGGTGGTAGCTGCTTGATTGGTCATGGAGAATGCACTTAATGAATGGAATAAATGCATAAGAAGTGGGTAATATGTAAAAAAAACTATTCTTCTTTCTATAAAATATGTTCATGCAGTCACTCATTCAATCACTTTCTTTATTTTAAACCCAATCAATCAAGTGGACTCCAGAGTATTGGCAATTGTGTTAAGGAGACTGACATTTGTTTAATTCAGATCAATTTTAGGTCCAACTTCTAATACAAGTGCTTTCCAATTGTTGACAATGACATCCAAGTGCAATCACTGCAGTAACCAAGAAAGATTTTTAAAAATACATAGGATTTTATCCCAGAAGAAATACAGTATGTTGTAGTATATCTCTGTGGTAATGAAGGAATAATTTCAGATATGTTTTTGGTTCCTGTACCAGTTCCTGCTTGATCTAGATATTGCAAAGTGAATTATAATTGCTGGTACCTGTTATAAGTGAGTGTATTTCTCCCTTGAAATGCAAATGATATAACTGAACATAAAGGTTATTTGTAGCACTGAATGCAGACCTGATTTGATAGTTAATGTTTCTACTAATTAATCAACAATTTGTACTCAAAGTGTTAGTTATGTTTTCAGCCTAGTCTTTGGTATGCTTCTCAGGTGGTCTGTGGAAAGGTTAAATCATTCAGAATGAAAACATGCTCTTGATTTAGGACAAAGCTTTTGGGCTTAATCCAGAGAAATCATGTAAACACTTAGTGAAATAGACGAACAAAGCAAAGCATGAAATCAGCTCAGTGAACCACTAGGGTTATGTATTTGAGTGGCTTTCCTAATTTTCCTAAAAACAACACAAGCCATTTCAGTATAACCATTTCCTGTGACCTTTATTTACCCAGTTCACTCACAGTTAGGGTTAACTACTATCTGACTACAATAATAGGCACAAATGATGTGTAAAGAGAAAAAATATTTGTTTTGAATATTCTAATATTTGGTCGTACACAATTTTTGTTCTTCTACAATATCTTTATTCAAACATTGTGTAAGAATAAATATGAAAAGAACCAAGATTGTATTTCATTTGCCCTCCCAAAATTGATTTTGTATTATTTGTATTTGGAAGCCCATTAGGAAAAGATCAAGGTGGGGGGTTTTTTTGTTTTACCTTTTTGTTTTAAATCCGATCACAGATTTCTGTGATAAAAAAAACTAATTCCAAAGCAGCTAGTCCAGTCATATAGTCAATCTAGATAATAAACTACTGTGAATATACCTTTTTATTTTTCTCAGTGTTACCTTATGGTTGAGAGTGCGGTCTGATTTCCACAATACTGTATTCTGTGTTCATGTGCTGGTTGAGGGGTTCAAAATCTGAGGTGTGCTTGCTGCGAAACTGCACTGTCAGAAAGTCAAACCCAGTCAGCTTGACAGCAAAGGAAGGAACTCTGCCTCATTCATCCAAGAAACAGAGTGCTAATACATTTTCATGTGCTCTAATTTCTGAAGATTTTGAATACATAACACTAGGGCTGCTCGATTATGGAAAAAATCATAATCACGATTATTTGGGTCAAAATTGAAATCACGATTATTCAAACGATTTTTTTTTTTAAACTTCAGAAACATGCTGCATTTAATGGACATTTGTCAAAAACACTTTGCAAGGAAGTCCTCAGTTACACTTTCCTTTCCCCATAAACATTTGTAAGTCTCCTTTTTACATTGACAGTCATAGTGCACTCTTGCAATCTCTACAGAAAGTTAAATTAAATTAAATAACACACAAAAGATAAGCCATAGAAAAACAATTTGTGTTCTCAAATTTTAGTGCACTTCCACAACATTTGAAATTACCCAGTGTTTCCTCTATGTTGATTTTGGAGCGGCGGCCTACCGCTGTTAAATTTCTGCCGCCACGGTATCAGAAATGGGGCAGACGCACAATGTAGTCACGGTTGCCTTTCAAATGATCCTGCCGACATAATGCACCCCCGTTGGCTGCCGCTCACATTGCAATTTAACAACAAGTAGAACTATTTAGAGGTTATTGGGGCTGTTCAGTTTAACTCCACATACTGTTGTGTTGATGTAGCTTATTGTCTAAACGTTCGCTTTCTTCCAAGTCGACTATTAAACTAACAGCTCCACCAAAAACGTCACTGCGGTGGGTCCGTTTTAATTGGACAACGTTCAACTTGTCAGTTTTCAGCTCAACGTCCTGATATCAAACATCTGGAAACATTAAAACGGTAAATATATTTGTTTGTGTCGCAGCGAAGTGTCACTTCTGTTTCATATGTAAAACGTTCGCCGGCGTGACGGGCGTGTTCGGACGGGCCTGCCCCCACTGCTAAAAAAAAAATCCTAGAGGAATCACTGATTACCTGTTACCTGTACTCCAACGAAAACAACGTGACTGACTCATGTGCAGTGCATGCTGTGGGGGAGGGACGGAAATACGCATGCACAAAACATGCAGACTGTGGCTGTGTCCCAATTCAGGGGCTACATCCCTGAATTGGGACACAGCTTTTTTTCTATATAACGTTGCACAACAGGAAATGAAAAGAAAATCGTTTCCCCCCCGATTTTATTAGTTTTGAGAATGTTTGACCCCAAAATCGTAATCATGATCAAATTTAAATTGAGCAGCCTTACATAACACACATTAGAAGCTTTATTTTGATGTGTTGTTTAACTGTTTAGAATTACAACGAAGCACAATGAAGGATTTGACAATTAAATGTCACTGAGGTTTTAGAAGATTCCAAATTTGCATCATTAAGATACTGGGCTGCAAGTTCAAAGGTGTATCAGGAGAAATTAATGAATCCTTTGAAGCACCGTCTGTCTGACATGTTATGGATAGACTACTGGCATGAAAAACACATTATGCTATCAACCTTTGCGAAAGTGTCAGAATAATGAGTCAGAGTAACATGGTCTGGGCAACAATCGATCGTATGTAATATTGTTGGTTACACCAAACTAGAACCAGGCGCAAATGGGATTTTGTGGGGTCAGGTAGTAAAAGCCCTCTGAGATTTGGAAAGAAATCATACAAGACAAGACTGACAGCTTTGAATGGAAAGAGGGAAGCCTGGAAGGGGTCTTTAATTGCTCTCTGGAGGTGGAATGAAGCAACCTGTAAACTCTGGAACTGGTCTGTGGAAGGGACTTGACATGTCTGCTGGGGGACTCTTGCAAATATGGATCTAGGCCAAAGGCAGGACCTGCAATCTCTCTAATGGGGTAAAGAAGAGACATGACATTTCTTAAAATTGGACAAAGGACTCTGACAAAGGGGAGGAAAAGGGTCTGCCTACTTCCACAGAGTCAAGGAAAGGAGCCTAGACACCTTTAAGAAAATCTGGACACTTGTTAGTATGTAGTCAGGGCTAGGTTGAGAGGATTGTTGATCAGTCTGAGGGACACAAAAAATGTTCCTGACATCTCGTGGACAGCTATGAAGGGGGTAAATGTTTTTGTGACTGGAAGTTTGGGAGCTGCTTCTGTTCGAGAAGGTGATGCATGGCTTCTTGAACTTTAAACTTAGGTACCTACTTACTTTCTGATATTTTAGTAGTTCCTAGTTGGTACGGCATTGGGGCACCTTTTGACTGCAGTGTGATTTTATTTTAATATAAAGCAAACAGATCTTACTCACCTACAATGATATGAATCTAAACATCCAGAGGATGCAAGTATGATGATGACGAGTATAAGTATGTAAGTATGATGTTACCAGTAGTGCAACTTCCAAAAATGAAGCATTTCAGTAGCCCAAAATTTTCATATTAACATTTTGTGTCACTGAAGATGTGTAAAGAATTGTAGGTGGTGATATTCACCACCAGTGTGGCTTTTTAACCTTTGCCCTCATCTCAGAGATAAGGTTAAAACAATTTCCCATTTTTTGACTACACTGATTTTAGCAACGTTTAAAACTCAGTGATATCAGTGTCACTGCGTGGGAAGCAAAAGGAAAAAAAAAACGAGGTAAACCAAAGGGAAGAAAACAGGGAAAAGGGTCTGTACAAATGAGGCAGTGATCAGTGCTGACAGATCATTATGGTTGGTAAATGGATCTATGCGGGGGCGGCTGGGGGAGAGACCGGAGCCCTAATTGGAGCGGATGTGAGGGATTCTCATCTCATAACAATATCACAACAATTTACATGCTTACATCTCTGGCAACTCAGGGAGATAGAGAATGTATTAGAAGGGTGGCGATTATAGGTTCGCGTGCAAGTTTAGGTTTAGTTGTTTTTTATAATCATAATGTTTCTTTATCTATGCACAGACCCCGTGCATGTGGTCTCCGTTGCTTAATAGTTTTGAATACAGGAGCCAAAGTTTCCGTTCTATTTACATACATTTTTATTGACCCAGCACACAAAAAAGTATAGGGAGAATGTTCTTCCAATAAAAATAACTGCATCTGTTGTTCCAGCAAATGCCAGAAATACGTCATGTTTACATTCAAGTCCACTGGCAACCATAGTAAAAAAGTAATAAAGGAGAGATTTAGGCAACAGTACTGTAGAGCAACAAATTCCACAGAGGAGGTTGGGGTGGATAGATGAATCAACAAACAAGTCATCAACATAGGAGATCACTTTTCCTGCCTGGTGTCCTACCAACAGTCTACCTTAGTTTAACCATGATAATGATCAATCCCTAACAACAACCAAGTGGTTAATATTGTAACAATGACAATGAAGGTCCCTTAACCCTTTAAAGGACCAGCAATAAAAACACGATTCTTATTGTCAGGCCATACACTAGTGAAAACATACCTATGAATATTACATTCCATTTCCGCCAATAGATCCTCCTGAATGTAACACGGATGTTTAAGTAATAATTTTTACCCCAACT
Organism: Dicentrarchus labrax; assembly: GCF_905237075.1. NCBI lineage: Eukaryota > Metazoa > Chordata > Actinopteri > Moronidae > Dicentrarchus > Dicentrarchus labrax. The sequence continues at coordinate 14,580,845 of NW_026136710.1, read as the reverse complement.
ACTATTACGTCCCCTAACCCTAATGAAGTTCTAGTAGTTCTAAAAATAACCAAACCCTAAACCGCTATCAATTAACAAAACATATATATTTGTTATTATATTTATTTATAACCATGATTTATAACTTTTTTGATAGAAAAGCAAATTACGAATTGTCCTGTTGAATAGAATAATAAAACAGGGCATCATAAGTGTCATTCTGGAGTGCGGTTACAAACAACATCATTTGTCATTCAATTTGGAGGTCTTTTGACATCGATATAGGCTGGTATTTGACATAAGGCAGTGTACTTTAAGAATATGTGTTTTCTTTAAGATTTTACAGTACTGAACTACAAGATGATATTCCATCAAAGCTGTATGCAAATGTGTGCAAATATCTGTTTTGATAACAGTTTATTTACTACTGGAACCCACATAGTATGACTACATTCAAAGAAGGAACTTTAAAAGGGATTTCTTGATAAAACTCAATTTAGCGTGCAGGCTTCAGCTTGCAGGGCTCCAAGATTGGACAGCTTATCATCTACAGTGACAGTACATAGTCAACAACAGTGGCTGCTAGCAAATTGGCTCTTCCTCTTCATTTACAGTAACAATGTCATCTCAGATCTTAATGGACTATAATGAGCAGCAAGTGTTTGCATGTATTGCAGGTGCTGTCCCCTCTGACATCATCAGTCCTGGCTGAGAGGAGCATCAGGGTGCTGGATGATAAAGTGAGTGTGACAGAGCTGGGGGTGCAGTTGGTATCTGGACTCTCTCTGTCCCTGCAGCTCAGCCCAGGGAGTAACAGGGCCATCATCGCCACTGCAACCACACAGGAGGTCATTGACTCACTAAAACAGGTATGGGTCCAAGACTTCCAAATATCATTCCTTAACCTACCACAAGAAGAGGGAAAGTATCATCTTTACTGTAATAGCACTGTATGGTGCATTGCATTTGGCTTGTTCAGGGCTTGATAAGGCTTATTATGGAGTCTATGATATGCATTAGAATTTTTCCTTTATAATTAATTCACTCTTGATTTAGTGAAGCCATCTCTTTGATTTGCATATCCAACCACTGAACAGCTCTGTTATTCCTGTAATTATAATTTCAAATGGGAAAAGGCTACTGTCTCTTCCCTTGGAGAGAAAAGAATATTTGGCTTTCAGGGGAATAGTTCCATATCATATAATATCCACTCTATTGTTTCTATGAACCTTTCTACGGTAATTAAGGCTCACTTTTGCTTTCACCATGTTCCTCTGTTTAATTTCCCATTCTTATGCATTAGCTGGAAACTTGCAGATTACTGTTTTTGGAATTATTTCCAGGGTTATTTGGGTTACTGCTGTTGTACTGAAACCAATTTCTGTTTGTATGTGTATTTAATTAGGAGTCCCTCATCAGTGCTTGGCTCCAGTTCAGTGATGGATCCATGACTCCTCTAGACAACTACAACCCTGCCCATTTTACCCTGGCAGCCATCTCTCTGGATGAACAGGTGGTGGTGGTAAAGCGCAGTGCGGCATGGAAGTGGCCCATTGTTGTTGCTAAGGGCGAAGGTCAGGGTTTGCTTGTGCGTGTTGAAATGAGCCCATCAGAGGTGTGCCAGAAGGGAAAAAGGCGTACTGTCACAGCCACTGGAATGGCAAATATACAGGTAAGATTTGGTCAGCCAGGGGAGCAATACAGACAACCAGGTGATCGGCGAACGCGGCCTGATCCTCCATATTATGGTGGATCTATCTCTGACATGGAAACTGGGTTAATCAACCGCGGAGCCACTACCATCAGAGGTCACGTCCCAGTGAGACCTAATGGGGGGCGTCTATCAGCGGACAGCGGGGCGAGGGTCCCAAGCGAATTCTCTGAATATCCAGACAAGGCAGAGCTGCCTCGTAGCCGCAGCACTGATGAGGACTTGTTACCGTCCCGACGAGGTCTGACAGACCTGGAGATTGGTATGTATGCTCTGCTGGGAGTCTTCTGCCTGGCCATCCTGGTTTTTCTAATTAACTGCATCTCTTATGCATATAAGTACCGTAGCAAGCAGCTTTCCCTGGAGGCCCCAGAAGCAATGCCCCATGCCCACGACTGGGTTTGGCTGGGCCAAGAGGAGGGGCTATGTCTGCAGCAACAGCAGCAGGACGAGCTTGGTGGTACTCTAGAGGAAGGTAGTCAACTATTAAATGGAGGCGTCCAGCGTGGTAATAATGGTGTGGGAGGCTGTAGTTCGAGTGGGAGGGATCACAGGAATGAGTCGCTTAACTCACCCACTACCAAGAGAAAGAGGGTGAAGTTCACCACCTTTTCCAATGTCAAGTCCAGTAATGGATGTCCTGTGCTCAGCCCATTAGCACTAGTGCAGACCAGTGAGATAAAATGGGTATGTCCGGACATCGAGCTTGGGGACTCAAAGGATCTTAGGAACTACATGGAAAAGCTTAATGAGAATGCAATTAAGAACATTGCATAGGGGGTACTGGGTGTTTTCAATGAACTAAAGAGAAACTCACCTGAATGCCTTCAGAATAAGGAGGGAAGGATGGTTGGAGGGAGGAAAGGAAAGAGAAAATGAATAAGGGGTGAATAACAGACCGGGGCTGCTGTTAAACTGTACTTCACCATAACAACAGGAAAGTGCATTCAGCCGCCGCTGTTGTTTCCATGGCAGTGAAGCAAAGGACTACAAAGAGACATGATTTGCCATGGCACCACAGCATAGTTATGGGGAAAATGTGAACTTGATATTGTTGCTTAACTTAAATGTACGTCGTTTGTCTTTAATTGAGGTTCAGTTCCCTTTTCTATGCGCCACGTACTTTGTTTTATGTTTTATTTTTTAAATCATCATGTTTTAATGTTGTATTTGTTGTACTTTTTTGCGCTTTGTTGCTTTTTTTTTTAAAGAGTTGCTGTATGCTCTGTACCACATGTCAGCGATTCTAGATTCTAGGAAAGAAGAGCAAAATTTGTATTGTATATAAACATAGAGTTTGATTTGAAGGTATTATATGTATAGTAACATTTTGTAACAAGTGCTGTTTGGTTTTGCTTAGGTTTTGTTTGTAGTTTAGTTTTTGTTTAGTTTTGTCTCCAGAAGCCAGATCCATGCATGATGTTATTAATGAGGAGGCATGTGTGTATGATCTGGTACCTGAAATGAAAGTGTGTAGATAACTAATACCAATACCTCTGGAGACATGTCGGTTTGATATTATTGCATTCATTCATCATGGAGCTGAGTTTTGGGTTGGTTTCATTATGTTAATATTGGTTTCAAAAGTTTTGTTAGCCCACACATTTTCCCTTCTTATGTTAATGTTGTTACTTATGCAACTCCCTTTCATTCAGTTGCATACCTCAGATAAAGTAGACTTTTTACACTACTTTAAATCCTGATACAGCCTGACATTCAATTAGAAAATGAATTAGTTACATTCAAAAGAAAATCACTAATCACCATCAAGAGAATCAATAGACAATCACATAAATAATGTATGGTTCAATCCCTTCATTTATAACGTTCCATAAAAATCAGTCCAGTTTACAATTTGTATGGCCTGAATTAGGTTGAGAGACTGCTGTATATGAAATATTGGAGTCCTGACAGTGAATTAACAAAATTACCACAAACTGTGAAGTGAAAGCCCAAAGTCTGGCCTCTTCTTCGTTTTATCATATGTCAGTATTGGTCCATCGTTTTCTATCTCTGTTTTAAAATTGGTTGCTGGACTAATTAAAACTGAGGGTGACTCTTCTCCATCATGCTGCTGTATGATTCATTTTTCTGGCTGTTGTATTCTTCTCTGGGTCTGTCTTGTTTTGCTCATCTGACTGGTTTATGTGAGTACACAGACAGTGGCTTCATCAAATATCAAAATGAAGTGTCTGTTGTTGTTGACAGTCGGTGCAGCTGCCAGCTGAAGCGGGAGAGATATAGTTATCTTGCAGCTATCATCCAAAACTTTCAATCAGCAATACATTCCTATATCCATGTATTTTTTTACCCAGTGTATCAGTGTTAGTATTAATCTGTGAGAGACAAAAATGGTCAGGTAAGATATCTTTTCCGTTATTTGTTTTTTTAAAAATAATGTTTTGAAATACTGTTACAGTATTGGGAAATACTGATACTCGCAATAATTTTGTTTTTGTACAAAAATTCCTCCAACTGTGTAGTTAATTTAAAAAAACTGCTATTAAAAGCGCAAAAAACGTTTAAGTTGTCAACCCAAATAAGTACTAAATAATACTAATATAACTAAAAAATGCTGATACTCGTATCATTTAAGTATGTTCACTGACAGTGTACTTTATTCGACTTCTGACTAAATAGACAATCTTACACTTACATTCAAAAACTTTATATGCCTGCCAACCATCCCATACACCTTCTTGCAACTCCAGCATGGTACACGTAAACGTAGTCAAAAACTTAATCTATCACCATAAGGTAATTAGGAAAACTATTTAGTATAATACAAAAATTTTAATTCATTAGCACCATCAGTGGAAGAAAAGAGGCAGTGAGTTGGAGAAACACAAGTACCTAAGTATAAGATGTAAAATTGATAACTATTAAAAAGTAGTGTATCGAGAGGCAGATATAAAGCTGAGCATAATAAACATTATCACCTGCATTTAACACCATGTGATAATACCTGTGAGTATCATTTGTGCATCATAATCAGCTGTTAAAAAGGTTCTAGGCCAAGTGCACCAGAGCCCTAAAAAAGTCTCTAACCCTCTCAGACAATTAGTCTTTTTCCAAAGGATCACAGACATGCTCCCCTTTCTAAAAGGGCAACCTAATTAGAGATTACTTAGTTCAGTCTTATTACATGTTAATGTGGCATTTCCTATGCAATTTATCTTGCCCACTTACTGTACCTGTAAATCTACTTGGATATAATTTGCAACCTAATTAAAACAAACCCAAGGACCTGTGCATTGAAGATGTCCCAAGGTAACCAGGAAAAGTGTGATGGTGATGCTCTTTTACAAACCTGTCTCAAGACAGCAGTATGATTTTGGATGAAGTCAACAAATCTCAGTTGAAAGTAAAAGCCTGTGTAACATCCAAATTAACATTGTTTAATCTATGATTAAAAACAGAGAAGGTGGCTCACCTGGTAGACCTGGTGCACAAAGTACCAAGGCTGAGACCTTGCTGCAGTGTCCATGGGTTTGAATCTGACCTGCAGCCCTTTGCTGCTTGTCAACAACAACATCCGGCTCATCCGCATTGATGAAGTGCACAGACTACAGAAGATTGCCACACTTTCAACCAGGATATTTGCACTGGAGAAGACTTGTTAACTCCATGAAACTCTCCCAATGTCTCCCACCAGTGACTCAACTACAATTTAGAAAGACAGCTTTCAACTACCATAACATGTGCAGTGACTGGGATTGTGCAATAATCCAGGTGCAAAACCTAAAGATAAGTGCAAGACTTTACTCCCACTGAGGGCAACATTTATGGCTTCAGCTCAGGCAACTTTTACCCCAGACATCTGGCAGATGACCAAAGGTATAATAAACACAGACCACAGTCTGAAAACTAAACTAGAAACTAGAAAACAGGTTTGAACAGTTAAAAAATCCTTATTAGACATGTGTAGATGGGTGCTAATAAGAATGGACGAGGGAGAATTATGAGGAGTTTGAATGAATGGAAATAGCCAAGTAAGTGAATGGTAATGAAGTGAAGGGGGATGAAAAAACAAAAACATCATCCTGTAACTTTTTTTTATGTAACGTTTTACAAGTGGTAACACAATTAAAAAATATTGCTTCTGATATCTCACCCCAAAATAATAAAATTATCCTACATATGGAGAGCAATGAAGCAGGATTTCATTGAATTTCTAAATGGCCTTGATAAACTGGAAGCCCAGTTGTTGATGACTGGATCACTGCCAATGGTCAGAGGGATCAACAGGTTCAGCAGACTTTTTATGAATTGAATACATCACTCACCAAGCCTGTGGTCTGAAAAGGATCAACTACACTGATAACTTTAATCTGGTGTGGGGATGTATGTATCTTTTCAGAGCAGATGGCCTCTACTCAATATGATATGGAGTAGTGATCATTTTTGTCTCGGCCTGCAATACCCATCAGCCAAGCCATAAAGCCATAAAGCCACAAAGACGAAACACGACAGCCTCTATGTGAATAGGCTTATAACCGGGTCATGGGTCAGTCTTCCAAGTCGTGCTCTCTTCACTCTCCCCTCTCCTTTGGCTCACACCTTTTGGGATTCACTGACAAAATGGAAAAGCTGGTTAATGCTGGCATTAAATTCACCCCCTCTGAGCTCTGCCTCCACCCCAGCACAGCACATTCTGTGGCACCGACCTTGCTGATAATGAAGACAACAGAGAGAGAAAACAGCTCTCTCCTACCCGTGCTGGTGAAGATAAGCCCAGCAAGGTCACCAACACTTTTCCTCATCAGTCTCCCCTCACCTCCCCTCTTGGGGATTGCTCTTACAAGCCGATATCAGAGATATGTGATGCTAAGTTGCAGTGCTGCATCTCTAAACATGGCCAGTCAAATCAACACCAAGCAAATCTGCCTGGCATCAGTACAGACAAAAGAGAAGATAACTTGGACATACAGGGTCCCTGCCCCATGTCTACTTCGCCCAATATCCATTTCCTCTATTGTGCATGGACCTATTGCATCCTACTGTATTGGCGCCTCCACCACTGCCAGGTGGGGGAGTAAAGAATGGTATGTTCTATCCATATCCTCTTTAACAAACAAATTATTTTAAATAATCCTTTTACTACTCTTAAACTTGATTTCCTTTTCCTACTTTCTGAATGTAAGCTGGTGACATATATGTATTGACTCAGGATGTAGATGCGCCCACACACAATTAAGGACACACACTAGATCTGATCATCACTAAGGGTGTTAATATTTCAAATGTTGATGCAACTGACCATGCTATATGAGATCATGTCAAAGCTTTATTTGATGACTCCCAAAGTCCACACGACATCAATAACGGTTACAAAGTGGTGCATCAATGAGAATACTGGTGAACAGTTAATGGAAGCTAACTCTGCATTTGCACTTACCCATGATGTTCCATCTGATCTTCAAAACCATCCCAATTACAAAGATGATTTCATTGATGTCATTACAGGGTTAACTCATCATCTGCTAAACAAAAAACTCCATAGAGAAATGCCAAATCTGCAATGATCCAGAGAAGGGAATGCCAAAAAGCTGAGCCAGATGGCGAAAAACCTCAAATTCACATATTTAAAGAGAAACTTAATACTTACCATTTAGAACTGAGAAAGACTAGGCAATCCTTTTCACCAACAATGCCACTAACTCACATTCTCTTTTTTGACTTCTTCAGTAATAAAATTAGAGGTCAACCAGTAAAAGTTCAATTTCATGCAAAAAATAATGGTGAAAATAGCGAGATGTTGTGCTGTTGACAACAGAACTCAGGAGGAAATTGTGCAGCATCCTAAGCTGTCCACCTGCTGTCTTGATACTCTACTAACAAGCATCCCTAAAAATGTTTTCAGCTGTTTGGCAATGGATTTGAGGCAGATAGTAGCTTTCTTTCATCAGGTAACTGTCCTGAAGCCTTAGAAAATGCAGTCCTCAAGCTTCTCCCGAAAAAAGAGTAATCTGAATACATCTGTGATTATCAACAAACCATCCCTTTGTAAGTTAAATAATTGAAAAAGTTGTCTACCAGCGACTAAGTCAATTTTTAACATCAAATAGTTACTTTGCTAATTTACAAATCTGGATTTCAGCCCTACACAGTACTGAGACAACTCTTATTAAGGTTCTGAAAGATATTTGTTTAATAAGTGAGTCAAAAAGAAATTTCAGTTCTAGTCATATTACATTTCAGTGCTGTGTTTATTTTTAACACAGTTCAAATTACTTTTGCACAGCCTGAAAAACTTGGTTGTGCTCTCAGGCTCAGTGTTAAAGTGGTTCAAGTCATATTTTCAGGGCTTTTGTCTCAATTGGTAGTTATGATGCATCTGAGCAGGCCAAGATGATTTATGGGGTTTATCCAAGGCTCAATCCTTGCATGCTTCCATTAGGCTACATTATACAGAACAAAAATATTAAATATCATTATGCAGACGAGACTCAGGTTTACCTTGCTCTGTTACCAAGCGACTACAGTCTCACTTCATTCTCTTCAAGAGAACTGAACAAATAAATGAACTCTCTTGGGCTAAATGCAGACAGACCTAAGATTACTGCCTTTGGAACAAAAGAAGAAAGGATGAAAGCCATGTGAAATCAATTACAATATCTGCATTCTACCATCGTAAAGACAGTCAGAATTAGAATTATGTCCCAGTAGGATCTAGAGGAGTGGTTCTGGTGGTGGTCCACCCTTCAGAAGAAAAAAGTTCACGCCCGCCACACTACAGTTTTTAGTAATCGTTAACAATGAGAGAGGGACTAATAAAAAAGGGATCCATGTTGAATTTTAGTTCAATACAGGTCAGTACAATAGCATCAGCAAACTCTTTTTCTTGTTTATTTTCCCTACATAAATCATATTCATTCAGCTTTGTTCCACTACATATTTTTCCCCTGGTCAGCAATGTCTCACCTGCAGTGACTCAATGCCCCACCAGTGGGGCCCGCCCCAAAGTTCAAGAAGCAATGATGTAGAATGTCCTAGAGCATCGAGGCTGAAGAGACTCGACACAACAGAACCGCTGTCTGAAACGCAGTACTGCTGATGCCTCAATTCACAATGCAGGATTACAATACCACAGAGGCGTAGCCTCCTAGAAAAACTCTCAACTGGAAACACCAACTGGTCTGCTAACTAATCCAATTCACCACAGCTGTGGCGTTTGTGTCCTATGGCTCGCTAATGTTTCAGTTTAAGGAGTGACCCTGTTAAAAAGGGACTTCCAGCCGAATATGTGACTGGCGACTTTTTTCGGCTGAAAGTCCACCCACATCAGGCTGTGACCTACCCATCTGTCACCATTCATGACACAACTCAAAATCAAACTCAAACCTTGATATATTTCATATCTAAAACTACAGCTGTGTATTGCTTCTTTTATTCCTTTCCAGAAATCTTAACCTCTTACTGACATCTGCTCCATTGAGATTTTTCTCAATGCCACCAAGGTACTCCAAACCGTTACAGCTGCCTTTCACCCCTCAGTCTTAACCCTCTTAGACTTGTGCCTGTGTCCTCGACACTGAACTGCCAGGTACTTCTCTTGCTGACACAGGGATCTCTGGGTCTGTACTCACGCTCCCTAACTAACTGACAGCTGCAGTAATGGAAAGGACCCCTGCCACTTGTTACAAACCATCTCCACTGACATTCACTATGCCAAACTATGTCACTAGAACATCACTAGTTATCCCATTTCGCAAATGATCCTACCGTTGCTATGCCAACAATTCTCAACAAGACCTTCTCTCCTTTCCTTCTCCTTTCCATTTCTTCTCTTTGACAAGGCTCACCAATTACACTGCTGGCGTCACCTATCAACCCACCACCTTAAGCACATCTCACTGCCACTGCTGGTAAAACTGTGATAACTCACATACAAACTGACAAAAAATCTAGAGTGATGCCAGACAGTTGCCCTTCCATTAGGGTTTACGCTGAAGTCATTCCCCTATTCTGTATTGTATCCACTTGCACTGCAAAGGGGTAGAAGGGTCTATAAGGCAGAGTCCTGCAGAGTCCTGTTACCCGCGGGTACTTGACAGGTAACCCGCAAAAACATTGTGTGGGAGGTAAAAATTATATTTATATAAATTTGGAGGTATGGGTAAAAATAAATGAACTCTTCATCCCTTACATCCCTTTTTGCCTTTTTAACTTTTCTTTGTGATCATTTTGGGTGTGTTAATGCATATGGCATAAGTTCTGGCAAGGTTTTTTTTAATTTAATACCACACCCTATACAAAGCCTATATTCATTTAAATAGGCTTTTAATCCTTACCATTTAAACCCATTAAAACACAAATTTTTGATCCCAGGACCATTGCACCATAAAATTATACATCCTACTGTATCAGCCTTTCACTCTAGTGCACATTCTAAGTCCATTATTTTTTCAGTTTCACCATTTTCCACCAGATGGGAGCCATTGTATAGGGCTTGCCCTATGGGGAAAATGCATGTAATTTCCCTGGTTTTCACTAGGGACACTATTGCCTATATTATTAAGCACTGAAACAGATTTATGCATCAGAAATGTTGGTTGTGTGATGATATGGATGCTGGAGAGTGGTGTGTGTGAGTAAGGAAAAATTTTAGTGTTTGTCTTTGTGTGTGTAAGCTTGTGCAGGCTAGAGATAGAAATTATATGGTACTACAGGTTACATTTTGCCTTCTCTCTTTCTCTCTCCCTGTCTCTCTTTAATGTTGCGTTCCCACCGAAGCAGAAGCAAGTAGTTGCCTCATGTTATTTGCAGGATAATTTGTATTTACTCTGAGAATATTCGCCCTTTAATCTAAAGAGCCTAAAATAAACAGATTTTGCTGTGAATTAATGTCAATAAACGTATCTATATGATGCTGAAATATTGTCATAATGAGGGCGATTTGTAAAAAGACTGAATTCATACATTGTCGGGTCTGTCTGCAACGTGCAAACAACTTTTAAAATGCCTGTTTTCTGAACAGAGTTCAGATCAAGAGGACTATGCTAACTTAGCTCATAGAAAAGTAGAACCGACGCAAATAATTTTATTCGCCTTGGTGGGAATGCAGCATTACACAACCACAAACCTCAACCAACCCACCCACTCACACACACACACATACATGCATGCAAATGCACGTGCACATGCAGTCCTTCAAACTCAATAAAATGTAATGCTATTACAGGCATCTCCTGGTGCAGTGTTTCTGTCTATGAGTTAGAGTAACGGCTTAGGCTGCTGATCTTTGCAAGTGCTAGTGTGTGTGTCTGTGTGTGTGCACACATATGAGCCGAGAGCAAGCCAATCTCATGGCATGTTATTCTTTTGCTCTGATTTCTGTGTCTTTGACTCACAGAGATGAAACATGAGTTAGACTTTCATATATACCAAAGTTTTTTTATACAGTCTATCGTTTAAAGCCCCTCCGTAATTAGGGTACATGCACTTTGAGTAGTTTTTAGTAGTAAAACAAAAATAAATTTTTCATGGACAATAAGTTACCAGGTAACTAGATCTATTACTGCACAAACAATATTTGCTAATCATTGTAATATCCCAGACTGTGATAATAACAATAAACAAATCTTTTGAATTTAAAATTTAGTATATAAAACAGTTGTCTGTGTTTTTTATTTCATAAAAAATAGTGGTTTTGTCAGTAAACATTGATGTATTGTGATTGATTTAATGCATTTAAAGTAGAAAATAATATTAATATATAATATCTTTATAGCAATTTGAGGTAGGGGGCATTTTTGTTCTGAAAGGTGCTAAATTGCGGGGTTTTATTTTAATCTGACACTGCACAAAAAATTGACGAGCATCAAAATCAATTCCACAACAATGGCATTGTGTAAACAAGCTGGTATCTAAAGGGTTAAAATTCTGAAAATGATTGATTATTTGTTAGTTATGATCAGGACTGAAGTTTAATTTAATGTAGTGAAAACAGGAAAAAAATATAAATATATGATATTTTTATAGCCTTTTTAGGAATGGTACCTTGTTTTCCTCTTAACTTGTGGATAGAGAATCTTTTTACACAGGCAGAAGGCATGCGGGCAGTGGCTGAGAATAAAAATGTCTTGTGTTTTCTGGAGAAATCAGAAATGAAAATGACCGCGCAGGCTTTTTAACATTTAAAACAGTTAAATATCATCAAGGCTGAACCGCCCAGGATTTTCTTTTATTGTGAAACCCGCAAGCTTGTACGTCCTGTGAGAACTATAAGCCATTATACATTGTTTTGATACATGGTTTTACTGTATCCAATTGAGGGTTCATGGTCTAATGCTGGTCTACTCAAAGAAAAAAGTCAAACTTGTGGTTCTAGAGGAAAGTCAAGGGTCAATAATATAAATTATTGGGGACCCATGAATGTCTGTACCAAATTCCACCATACCAAATCTATCCATCTAACACTAGTTGATATATTTCAATCTGAACCAAAGTGATCAACTACTGATGCTATTACCATGGCTAACAATGCCCACATGTAGCAAAGTCAAAGGTGACATCTTGCTTGTTTTGTCTTACCAACAGTCGAAAACCACAAAAAAATTAAAACAGATGAAAACAGTAAACCCTCACATTTGACATACTAAAACTAAGACATTTTAATAAGTGACTTAAAAGGTTAATCAATCATCAGAATTACTACATACTGACAGACTACAATTAACTGACTAATCGTTTCTACATTGCCTGAATAACAATATTAACTGAAGTAGTCAAAAAATGAGCGATTAAGGCAAAAGGTGGTGGGAGGGTGGTCTGCGTCTCCGGCAGCTACCTTTGTGCGTTTCTTTTCTTTATGTCACTGTCTATTTGTATCCATGTTCAGCCTTTAAACATCCCCTGTATTCAAGTGTGTTTGCACAAATATGATACATCATAATTGAGTATTGTTTTGTTCATTAATTTAAGCCAAATTTATTTTGGAAACAATCTGGGTCCAGTCTAAAAGGTACGAGAAATATAATGGTTTGCAAGACCTCTGAGTTACTATTGTTCACATCCACGTGCTTGTACAATGGCCAGTGCATATTCCTGCTGGCATACTGCACACTTGTTTGTCATCGAGCGAGTGTAGATAAACTGAGAAGAATTATCCTGTGTGTGTGTGTGTGTGTGTGTGTGTGTGTGTGTGTGTGTGTAAATGTGATTTATGGGTTACACTGGTGCAATTAAAACAGGTTTGAATGTAGTATTGTTTTCTTTATTCTGCTGACATTGAAACACTGCTCTTGGTGAGGATGAAGAAGACGGCAAATGAAAACCAACATACCTTTGACCCGACTCTGTCTATAAATGTAAACCATTCAGCAAGATGGATCAGGCCTTAGAGAATGTCACGATGAGAGACTTGATGCATGTCCCTGAAAAACAACAAATAGTTCATTAAGGGAAACGAATCACGGCATTTTTAGCTACGTGCAGTTGATCATTGGAAATCCCAGTGGTGATGGCCTTATTGAGCTCCAAGTAGAGATAGGGCTGCAGCTGTTAATACCCCCCTTCCACTAAACATAAAGCACCACCTCTACTCTCCTCTGAAATTTATTTTTCGCTTATTTTATCTCTGATGGTATTTTTGTTTTTAGGTCTGTGTTTTCCAGTGTCCTAGGGGGGATGTGTATTCTGGGTCCCTGAAGTGATAATGATGGCTTGCTCGCTGGTTCCTTTGTTCTGCAGCACAATGCCAAGCTGACAGACCAGGCTAAGAGAACGGCTGTTGGAAATAGTTTTGTAAAGAGGGAAAGTTCAGGAATCAAGAAAACAGACAAACATCTGCATCTTGCTTAACAGCTGGCAAAGCCTTATTTAAGCCTTCTCTAAAACAACTTGCTTTCACTCTGGGTTGAAAGAAGAACCATAAAATTACTCAAATGAGCTTTTGCAGCATAACCCAAGCAGTCCAAAACTAATCCATCCATCCAGATTATATGACAATGTTTATATTCTATTTATTCACATACTCATCCTTCTCCTTATTAGATTGTGTCTATGAGATGTGCAGATACAGTACATCCCGTTGCCCCTTACATGCAGTAGAAAGACAGTAACCCCAGTGGAACACAGCATAAATTGGTCTGTTCTACCAGCTGAGCCTTAACTGGGACACCCCTCAGTAACAAGTGCAGAGAATATTTGTTATTCAGGGGCCACAAGTGTGGTGGGCACCTAAGAAGGATTATATTTTCCTCCAGCCTCAACTATTGATGACTGATTCTATCTACAACAGACTGATGATTCAGGACGACAGAAAATATTTTAAAATATATCAGAGACCTTTTTAAAAATGACACTTTTTAAAACCTGGAAGAATGCGACTCGGAAACTGATATGACACGATCCTCTATATTGAAGACTTATCTCTCAGTTGGACTTGAAACTACAGAAACACTCAGTCCACCCACAATTCCAAGGTGCGGTCACAGAGTAGAGGTTCTCCCCTTTAAATGATCTAAATAAGGGCAGCAGTAGCTCAGTGTGTAGGGACTTAGGGCCGGTTCAAGTCCCACAGACCACAAAATATGGAGTGTGGACTGGTAGCTGGAGAGGTGCCAGTTTCACTTCCTGTGCACTGCCGAGGTACCCTTGAGCAAGGCAACCTAACCCCAAAACCTGCTCACGGGGCACCGGTCACGTTGCAGCCCCATCACTCCACCATCTCTCTCCCCTTTGCATGTCCACAAGTGCATGACGTGTGCATTTCAGCCTGTGTGTGTGTGTGTGTGTGTGTGTGTGTGTAAAAAAAAGAGTGAAAAAAACAATTTCCCCTAGGGGATCAATAAAGTATATCTTCTTCTTTGGCCAAGCACAAACACCAGCTCGCAGAGAGCATACAAACCCAACAGACATGTTAGCAATAGCTGATATGACCTGCCACCGGCAATATTTGGTTTTTTTTAACCAGTGAAAGCAAACAAATACCAGCTAAAATGGAAACTGCTACTTGAAAGTTTAGTGCACTTTTCTAATAGTAATGATTAACAGTAGATACAGCACAGGAAAGAAATCATCAGGTTTTGATCGGCTTTATTTTAGCCGATATAGATACAATGGCTTTTACCATTGATGTGTGAAGCTATAACCCTGCCAGTCTCGCAATGAGATCTGGCCACATGAGAGACTAGTGAACTTCGGTTGAATAAAACCTGCTTGAATTCAGTGAGACAAAAAGTATTTCTTTGATGTATGAGGCTGGGATGGAGCTGGTTTCCCCCAAGTTGCAGTGGGACTCCAGCCACCAGTTTTTGTCGCTCCTCTCCAGCATTAGGAAGCTTTCTCCGGCCGCAAAGTGCAGCGAGTTGAGCTCCGCTGATTGGAAGGTGTACAGAGACCAGTAGTTCACCAAAACTTTAACACACCGGAATGAAACAAAACAGCAAGAGAACCGGTGTCGAAAAATAGGGCCTCTCTGAGTGGAAATATATTGATTTAAAAGAGGCTATGAATGCATGGTGGACCACTGCTGACTATTTACAATGTAGCTGGGATCCTTTGACCTGTGACTGTTTCCAGTAAACACTGCAGCGTCAATTCTTAATGTCAACTTCAATATTGTTAAATTTTGTATTGTACTGTAACTGAAATATCCCTAAACAAACTGACCACCTCTACTCACCCCTAGTGCAGATTTTTACACCACCAGAGTCCAAGAGATGTAAACTCTCTTGGCCTGGTTTCAAACCCCCAGTTGGCCTGCCTTTGCACAAGCAACACAATCACCTGTTAATGCAACATGGTGAAATGAGGCATTCTGCCGCTAGAAGCCACGGATAGAGAGTCAATAAACTGCAGAGAAGCTGGAGTACTTGCATGATCAAGGAGAGCTTTATGCTCATCTTGAGTTTCATCACTGATACCCTTGGCATGATGTTGGAGCCCTGGCATTTGGCTCAGTTTATCCTACCACCATTTTGGAGGAATGCTCTGCAAATAGCTGGCGAATAATTGTTTATTTAATTATATCTGTAGTCAGTAGAAATAAAAGTGTTAAGAAATGTTTTGTGAAATGTTCCTATACATTAAAATAACTGTGAAAGTAAATTTAAGTGACAGCGAGCTGTGCAGAGATGTGTGTTAGTAAGGCTACAACCATTGGAGCTAAGCCCTGGTCTACCCAGCACCTATTGTTCTGAATTACAAGATCACCAGCTCTTGTAATTTTACTTTACTAAACATTGTAAACTTTACTGCAATACAATTTCTGGAAATGAGTGTATTTGTTGTGCACTGGTGTGAAGAAAGTACTTGTTTATCTTGGTTAGGGTTTTTTTTTTATTCTTTTGAAGAAAATAAGTTCAGAATTTAATTACTGGTAGGAGATAAGAGATATTTTGCAGGGCAAATTGGCTGCCCTTCTCTTCTATAAAAACAACATCAGCAGAGAGGCTGCATATTAACAGACAGCAGACCAATCACTTATATTAGATTTCTTACATAGGTTCGGTACTTTATGGCCTCAACCTGTCTCTGATTCCTACATTTTTAGTTCCTGTCATGTTTCTCTCCCTAACACCATTGGTAGTTATTTTTATAGAAAGTGAAGATTCTCAACACCCAGTGGTAAAATCCTTGTTTTAATTTGCAAAATGGTCTCACAGATAAAAGTATTTCAGCCCCTGTGCTTGCAGTGTCATTGCACTTGGCACCTGGTGCCAAATGTTATTATTACTGCTGTTCCCCTGCCTCTCCTTAGTATTTGTCATCCTTAATTGTAAGAAGGGATATTTTCTACCTGTCATCTGTTCATAAAAAAACAACACACAGTTTCATATTTAGTTGAGCTGTTGGTTTGTTTCCTGTGTTGAATGGTGCCAGCTTGTAATGGGTGCATTATTCATGGAAAGCAACACCAGAAGTAAAAAAGAATAGCCCCTAGAACAAAAATTGCATTTGTTTGCCATTTAAATGTAGACGCAAATATTTCTCAATCTGCCACTAATTTTACTTCAATAAACAAAAAATATGCAGAGCAGATTTTCAGTCAGCTTTCCCTGGATAAATGAAGGTTAAAACAATTCAAAAAAAATGCCAGTAGGTACCCAGAATATAATCAGACAAAGCTGCTCACACCTAATCTGTGCTACTGTATGTTTGTTTTGTGTGTGTGTAGCTGCTATTGTTCATGTGTTAAGTAGGCGGCCTAGTACATGTGTGTTTGTTTTTGTCTAGAGATAGAAAAATATTGGCCAGCGCTTTCCCAGTAAAAGATCTACAGAATAAACAATGCCAGCAGGAGAAAGCGCACACACATACACAGTTTGGTATCAGCACTCTTGGGGAGAGCATATGTTTAAGCTTTGTTTCTAACAAGAGGCTTCAGTGGCAGACAAATTTGTTTTCGACTACAGAGGGTGAAAAGAATAAATGTAAATGTGTTGTCTTTTGATGTAAACAATTGAATTCTGTATTTTTGTCAATTAACTCAATATTGACCACATAGCACAGTGGCCAACAGGCAATTGTGTTGTTGTATTGCTCCACCGTGCAAGAGTAAGGGATGTATCACAAACAACGTGTCCTGTGTTGAAATTTAGATTTAAAAACTGAAACACCGTCAAAGAAAATACCTTCAGTCAGTACTTAAATTTTGTTCTCCTTTCACACATTACGGGAAACAAGTACTGATGGGAATTGGAAACACATTTTTATTTACTACATGCATACATGTTTACACTTTACGACTCTGGAAAGACTAAGCAGCAACAGTTACTTCAGTTTCAGAGGAGATTCAGCCAAGATTGTGACCACAACAGTGGCTGAGATTGCATTGTTGTACAACTGGCACTTCTTTAAAGTAAGAGATATCATATTTTGAAAGCTCCTCAGATATTACTGTTGTGTATAGAAAAGAACACACCGTGGTCTCTGTAGTGTGCTGACAATGGCAAGAGATACTGCGGGTAGACACAACTGTTACTAGAAAACCTGTACAATATAATGCAATCCGATGCAACACCTTTGCAGCAATGCTACCTTTTTAAAGCTTTTGAAGTGTATTTTTTCCCCTAAGGCTGTCAGAGAGGTGTTGATTCAAACTAAGGTCACCTTTGAGGTTGCATTTTGTGTTTTGTTGTAGCATTCTATTGTGTTGTGTAGTGTATTAGGGCTGCAACTAACAACTATTGTAATTTCCATTTAATGCGACAGTCAAAAACCTAAAAACATATTCATTTTAAAATAATGCAAGATAGAGAAAATAAGCAAAACCTTGTCTTTGAGACACTGGAAACAGAGAATGTTTTGCCTTCTTACCTGATAGTGACTTTAACAATAAACTTTCTGTTTCTGTTCACAATTGATTAATCAACAAATTTTTTAAGCACTACATTTTTAGAAAGGTGTATGACTTTGGAGATGCTCTAGCGCAACCGTGAGTTTGATATTTGTGGTTTTGGACTGAAATATTTCAACAGATCTTGCATGGATTTCAATGACATGTGG
The DNA here is from genome assembly GCF_905237075.1 of Dicentrarchus labrax. Classification (NCBI taxonomy): domain Eukaryota; kingdom Metazoa; phylum Chordata; class Actinopteri; family Moronidae; genus Dicentrarchus; species Dicentrarchus labrax. The sequence continues at coordinate 14,562,700 of NW_026136710.1, read as the reverse complement.
TACCCATAAGCATGCTCCCCAGGACATAAATGTATGTACCAAAATGTCAGTGTGTTCAATATTTTGGTTTAAAAAATGCCTGCCAAACTAATGACATCCCCATCATCCACAGCTATACAGTATCTTGTGTTTAGCTAACATTTCCATGCTAACACACTAAGTGAACATGGTTAGCCTTATACCTTCTTAATAAGAGCATATGAGCATTGTTGTGAGCATTTCATTCAAAGCACCGCTACAGCTACAGAGCCACTAGCACAGCTGTAAAGTTTTAGCGTCATACCATTTTATACAATGTAGATAACCCTTTTAATGTTGAGTGTATTAGACCATTGTGGGAAAAGTTTGAATTTAGTTTTATTATATCAGTTGTGTTTATCAGATATTTCATTCACTGTATTACACAAAACTAGACTTTCTACTTATATTATCCAGAAAGGATCCCCATTAGATTTTCCATAAAAATGTACCTCGGTATATCACAAAATGTCTATACCGTAATGTAAAATGATATGCGCTTTGATGATCACTCACTGCTAATTGTAAACGCATTCAATTTCATCCATTCCTGGGTCGACCCCCTGTACAGACTGGGGTCAGGCTGTAAGATATAGAAAGGGAACCATTATGACGTGTGAAGCAACCGATTCAAACTACAAGGTGGCAGGTTACTGTTGTGAATTGTTTAAGAACAGTTTAACCTGTCCCTAAGGTCTGAGCTTTTCCTTCCATTTTGCTGTGACAACCACTGCCTTTTTGTCTTGTTAATCCTACTCTTTTCCTGGAAATCCCAAATCGCTAGTATGTCTCTTAACATGAAGCCAGGGCAGAACCGGGCTCTATATTTAATGTGCTGTAAAAAGGGATCAGATGATCGGTGTCAGAGGATGGGAGGCCCCTGCACTGTCAAGCCTATTCTCACTTCATCTCAGCCCAGCGATTTATCAAATTACAGCCTGTTTCTAAGGGCTGACAGGGGAGATTACCAGTACATGGAAAAGTAGAGGCGGTTTTTCAGCGGAGCCCTATGCCTCTAATCAATGAAGCATCCTCTACTCACACCTATCCAACCTTACTCACACTTTCTACCTGTCTTACTCGGAGGCATCCATTTCTTAAAGAGCTCAACACAAATCTTGAGAGTGTATGGATATGGCACGCCTGTATGTGTGTGCGTGTCTGCATGTGCAAGTGGATGTATTTTCTCGTGACTTTGTTTTGGTGAGGTAAGATGTAATATGGGAGAGCCTCTGGCAGCTCCATTATCTGGGTGGTGTCAGCCTGTCTGCCTGTACACGCTTCCTTTCTTTGGGCCCACTCTCCCATTCAAACATTTATTTGCTGCCCTGACATACCCTGTCAAGCCCCTTCTGCCTCTCTGTCAGTGAGCAGAGCTTACTGCACTACTAACTCTGCAGCTTCAAGGCTGCCTGCACTATTATGTGACCCCTTTTCTAATAGCATTTGCACCATTTCCGAACACTTTCACGCAGCATAAGTCAAAATCAAAGTAATATAATAAATAAACTGAAATGACATATATATATATATAAAAATAAAGATTTTTGTCATGCTACCTGTTAACATAGAAGTCCATTCCTGTAAGTGTAAGTAAGATTGCATCAAGTGCAATTATTGCATGATGTTTTGATGAGTATCTCTGATTTGAATGGCATAAGTGCTAGCTTTCTGCCTGAGTGCTAGCTCACTTCCACACTTCACTTCCACAGTGACTCAGCATTTGATGAAGTCAGTAATTGAGGGCAAAGTGTAAATAGATTACTGATTCAATTAACCCTTTTACAGTGGGAAGTTCAGATCACAGCCAGACGTTTAGCCTTTCTAGTGAAAGCCTCACAAACCTGCAAGACAGCCTTGGAATACAGATGAATGACCAAAATGGAGCTTCCGCAGAGGACCTGAGAAACACTTTCTGGAGCACACGGCAGCTCAATTAAAAGTGTTAAATGTGGAAATAATTCTGGGTGCCATTTTTCCAACCGCCTGGGAGAAAGCAGCAGCAGAGAAATGTCATTTTACTTATGCAGCAAATGAGAGCGTGATTAAGTGACTCCGAAACAACCTGCTGCGTGGCTTGCAAAATGAATCAGGAGCCCAATAGCGGCCAGTTGTGGCTTTTAGATAAGACATTTTTTCAACTTGGCAACAGTTAGCACCTTTCACTTGAAAGTAGAATTATTGATGGCCGGTATAGGTCTGGATATTAATGCGTGGAAAGGTTAGGTCCTTACAGCCAATTACTGTACTTCCACCTGAAAAATGATAGAGGGTATGTTTGAGGGTACTAAAATTCTTCAGCATAACATCAGACTGTGCCATACTGTAGCCTTTACTGAATTGCTTCTCTGAGTGTGCAGGTAATAATATAACTGAATTGCCTGACAGAACATTAATACTGGAGGATTTTTTGGAATTTAGTTTTTTTTTTAAATTAGCCACACGGAAGGCTGTGGGGGATTGCAATGTTGGTTGGTTAGTCAGTATACCACCACCAGACTAAAATATCAACAATTAAATGTATTATGGAGCCATTATTGTAGCAAAACTATTTACAAATGTGCCTGGAGAGTTATGTAACTGTATCTCAATCCATGTGTGCGTAATCAGATTTGTAAATGTGTCAAAGGATCTGTAAAAATGTACTGAGATTTGTGAATGTGTACAGGAATCTGCAAACGTGTGTTCAGATTTGCAAATGTATTTATATCTGAAAATGTGTGGTCAAATCTGTAAATTTGTACACAAATCTATAAATGCAGCCATAACATTATGACCAACTGTGCACCCTGACTGGTCTGCGGCTACACAGCCTCATACACAACAAACTGTTTGCATTAACTTAACTTTTTCAGCAGTTTGAGCTACAGTAGCTCGTCTGTTTGATCGGACCACACGGGCCAGCTTTTGCTCCCCAAGTTCATCAGTGAGCCTTGGCCGCTTCATTAGCATTTAGCTCAAAGCACCGCTGTGCCCACTTACAGCCAGACAGAGCTGCTAGTGTGGCTATGGACCTTTGTTAAATGTTCAATACCAACACTTTTTGATTATTAATTTATTTCTGTGCATAACACCCTGTATCACAGTCAGATACACTACATGCCTATCCACCATGCCTATCCACCACTCTTTCTTTCACAAACTTACTTTCAGCCTTGCTAAAGAAAGTGCACCCTACTTCCTGCTTTTGTACTCAACTCCACTGTAACTGTCATTGAAAAAAATCATGCACGACCAATGTGAATGCAATTGAAATGATACCGGTCTAAATAATAATAGTAAAGGAGTAAACTCACTGTCATTTATTAAAAAGAAATCTACCATCTGCAACAATTCAACTGAGGTTCTTGTTTCTTCAGTCTATCCCATAACGGCTGTGTATTTTTAAATAAAAGGATTTCTAACTGCAAGCTCTGGATTCAGAGAATAATCTCTTCACTTTTTTCTATTTCTCTCCCACTGCCCTCCCACTTTTTTTTTATTCATTTCCCGCTACATCCCTTTGCCTCCTTCCTGGCTCCAAAAGAAATCTGCTTCAAACCATCTGTCTCCAAGCGCAACACATGCCTCCTCTATTCACTAGAGAGAAGGAAAAGAGCATGTGGGGACACAATAGACCCATTACAGGAGCAAATTGTCTCCCTTCTTCCTCTCCTTCTCCTTTTCCCTTCATCCATCCAGATGTCGTAGCTCCACAAGTCGGGTACTGTCAGTACAAGTGGGATAAAGAGAACCAGCTGGTGGCTACTGAGTAGACGTTACTTAAGTGGTACACAAGGAAATTAAATAGTATGACACTAATAAGAAACATAAGAACTGGTAATGTAAACTAAAAGTCATTACCGTGAAATGCCAAATATAATACTTAAAAGTTACTTTGGCTATTTTAGCAGTTTTCACTTTCACACCCCAATTCCTCACTTTTTCTAGTGTTCGTGTACAGTATGTGTGTGGTCCTTCATTTCTTATTTCAGCAGCGTCTGCTCTCTCACCATGGCTCCTCTGCTTGGCTAGTGGAATTCAGAGCCCTAGATGAGCCGGTCGGAGATCTCAGCAGGACATTTGGAGGCTGCGATGGAGGATGAAGCCTGCATGATACGGACCATGGGGCATGCATGCATGCATAAATACAGACTCTACAGAAAGACAGGCTGTGCATACGTGTTTGTTTCAACTTTGTGATTGTTCTTTGGTCGGGGTTCTGTTTTCCATATAAAACTTGTAATACTCAGGCGGCTCCCATCGCCCTGCTGAGTGTATGTCTCTGCAGAGGTCAGGTTTTACAGCTCTGCTTTATACAACTGATAAAAGAAAAATATCTATAAATGAGTGACATAGTCTTATGGGTGATTCATTTGAGTTCATGCATATCATCATATGCACAAAAAAAATCATACTGAACAGAACAGTGTTCTCATTATTGTACAACTAAACAAAAGGACTGCACCACTTTTTCTGGATTGACACAACAAACAATGGGTAATTTTGGTGTTTGAATCCTTTGCTACACAGCTCGTGTCAGAATACAAGGACAACAGCAGTCTTCTGCTTTGTCCTAGAATTATGACTCAGAGGATGTACGCCTGCTATAGAATGGTGATCCTCTTGCAGTGTTGCAAAATACTGACAATAGTTGAAAAGGTGAGCGTCAGAGCTGAATCACCCATTCAGAAATGTAAAGCCATTATGCAAATTGTGATGATATGAAAGCTGTCTAACTGAAGCCATGAAGAAATATGTCAAATTTAGTTTTTAATCAAATGGCCAATAATGTGGAGAACATTACAAGTTACCGGCCGCAAAAGAAGTAAAATCATTTCATATGGTCTCGTCAAGGCTATTTCACCATGTTGAAAATGAAAATAACTAATATGCACTAATATGTTTCCAACAAGAGGCCACTTATATAATGCTATGTGCACGTCAGTAATCCATGTTTTAATATTAAAGGACTATACCGATACCAGACGATACTAAAAATTTTGTAGTTAATACCAAAAGAATCCCACAATTTTCAATACCCCAAAAACAAAACAATAAATCCATCCAACATATACTCCTTTTATTAAAAACAATTGGACATGACACAAAATAACAACAGTGGCCCGTTTTGTAATAGATTGCTTTCTTATTCATTACTTAACTCAAGCTACTTTAATCTACTCACCTTGCTTTTCCCTTAAGTCTGGCATCGACTTGGTACCAGAGTATTATTCTCTCATATAAAGGGACTTTAGTATTATTAGGCACCAAGTCAGATATATGGTCTCCCAAATGTAATTACAACTTGGGTGTTGACATGAACGCTGTTTAGTCTGAAACTGGTAATTACAATAACTCTAGTGTTTAAGTTACTTAGAAACTTAAAGGAACTTTAGGTGACAAAAAAAGCAAACTGACATCTTTAGAGCCAGTGTTTGGTTTGTTCGTACTGGCCCACTGTAGGAACATGTCGTAGCAACGTGAAAGAGGTCCCGCTCCTAATCTAGATGTTAAGGGTTCATTATAAGGTAACAAGAACACAATGATTCTTAGCTTCAGGTGATTAATATTACATTCCAAAAAGATCCCCTAAAATCTATACTGTTCCTTTAAATCTAATTTGAATCATTAATGTCATTAGATAGACCACTGTGCTGTTCCTCAAGTCAGAAAGCCATTAAAACATTTTTTTTCAAAAAACAATACAATAAAAACACAACAACAATACTTTGACTTCTACATTGAGTACTACATACATAGCAGGCTGTAAACTTTACAAACGGGGTCTCAAAATGACCACAAACCACAAAACTAGGTTGACTGTGGAAGCAGAGAAGAGTGATAATTAATGGAGGGCAGCGTGATGTTGGGCAGCAGGGCAACGGCCACTCTGACGATCTCTGCTCCTGTGATGACTGTCAGTGAAGTCAGTTAACCACTTTTAAATGAGATGGTGGTACAAATTCCTCTACTGCAGTCCACTGTGACTGACTCTTCAGTTGACAGCACTGCAGCAGTCCGGCAGCAGAGATGCTCCGGGGTTTGCTGTGATTGAACTGAACTGTGAGCAGGATGCACCCTTTTACTTTCTCTGACTGATGTGTTTTTTTATATCACAGATGATGAACAAAACCATTAAAACAGGAGGTAGGCATGTAGATGCATTTTCACTGCAGTAATTGCTGATATAACTGTAGTGTTGGACAAAAAAAAAAGGAACATCTAAATCTTCATATTGAACAACCAAATAAGTTTCCACTGACAAGATTCTGAGTCAGGTACAGCCCTAGAACTTATTAAGAAAAAAAACACAATTACCCATACTTCCTCTCCAGTTACACCTACTTATTCGATCGAGTTCAGTCCCATTTGTCCAGTGTTGCCCTGTGCAGCCAAAGGAGAAACACTTCAATGTAGTGTACAATCGGCTACAAAAGTTTAGGAAACATCATGTTGCTGCTGTTACACTGGTGGCTACCTAGCAACATAATCCCTGACAAAATGTCTCTTTTGTCTTTCAAAAGAAAGAAAAGTTACTGATTTAAAACGGTTTCATAGTGAGCGGATAGATTAGTGCATGGTTGTGCCAACTGTTAAGAAGCCCATGTGTTCACTAAGCAGTGACAATGTTTCTGTGAGAAATAATTACAGTACAACTAAAGTAGACTTTCAGAACATTTCAAATGGACTAGATCACTCTGGAAGGATGCATAACTGGTTAAAGAAAGTTCCTAGGTAGTTTAATGTGTCAATAGAAGTGGACTTGGATTACAGATAGTGTTTTTGCTAATTGCAAGCAAGATGAGTTTACCACCTCGTTTACAGACTACAATAAACTACACAATAATGAACTTAATTCAGCAACTGCTGGTTGAAGAGTTGACAAGTCAAGCTAGAAATGCAGTGTTTCCTCTATGTTGATTTTGGAGCGGCGGCCCACTCGGTATCAGAAATGGGGCAGACACACAATGTAGTCACGGTTGCCTTTTAAATGATCCTGCCGACATAATGCACCCCGGTTGGCTGCCGCTCACATTGCAATTTAACATGATGTTCGGACGGGCCTGCCCCCACTGCTAAAAAAAATCCTAGAGGAAACACTGAAATGGTTTGCTTATACTACAGGACATGAGGTTTTGTTATCATGAAAACACTGCAAACCAATCTTAGGGTGTTTTCACATATAGTCCCTTTTAAATGAACCAAAGTCAGTGCTGTTAAAGTGAACCAAAACTGGACCAACAGAAAAGGGACTCAGTTCTTTATGCTTTCAAATTCAGTTCATTTACAAAGAGGATGCAGTTCTTTTTGTGCTACATTTTAGCACTGATTAGGCCCCCAGTCCTCAGAGCTTTGAATTATGGGTATTTTTCACTTGGAACAAGATGGCTGCTGCTATAACTGTCTTATCCACATTTTTGTGGTATTTGGTTAAATTAGCCCACAGAGATAGGGAAAACCAAAGTATAATTATTCCGATCACACATGAACACAAAAAGCGACTGAGGAGACTACAAAGGAGACAGGGATGGAGGAAAGAGAATTTTGCAACAGACAGATCAGGCACCATCTGACGCTACTGGCAACACTTGCCACACTTCATCTCTCACCTGAAAGGTAGGTAGCCTATTACATATAAAAGGGAATTCAGAAATGCACACCCAGCTAATTTTCACACCACAACTATAACCATCCTCATGGTACAACAAATTAAGCGTACAATCATCATACAATTATGAAAAGCATGCGGCAGACATTGGCCCTTTTTGGTGGTGTTCTTTGTGTCAAAAAGGCATATTAGGCGCCTGGTTAGCTCTGTTGGTAAAGCTGGCGACCCATATACAGAGTTGCTGCAGCGTCCGAGGTTTGAATCCGACCTGTGGCTCTTTACTCTCTCTCTCTACCCACTTTTCCTGTCTATCTTTGGCTGTCCCTATCTAATAAAGGCATGAAAAGGCCAAAAAAAAAAAAAAAAAGGCAATTAAGATTTGAATTTGACTTAGATGCTGATACTGTATATGTTAACAGATCATGCTGGACAAAACCAAGGTCTTGCATTCGGTGGGAGAGCACAAGTGCCTGGACTGATGCTGACTGGGGCCGGAATTTCAGAATGGGCAGGGACACATTCCTCTACCTCTGCCAGCAGTCGAGACCTAAACTTGGGCCGGCACAGACCTCGGTACAGGATACCCTTAGCAGTGGAGCACCGCATTACAACTACTTTATGGAGGCTCTCCACTAAAATTGAATACCTTTCCATCTCACACATCTTTTGTATAGGTCTCTCCACTGCCTGCATGGTAACCCATGAAACAGTCTCAACCATTATACGTGTACTCAAGTCACACTTCATCAAAGTCCCAAGAGGTACGGATTTGAAGGACATTGTAAATGGATTCAAGGATAGATGGGGTTTCCCCCAGTTTGCTAGGGCTATTGATGTCACACGTGCCCATCATAGCCCCACATGTCAACAAAGCAGATTATTACAATTGTAAGGGTCATTATTACCCTACTGCACGCTGTAGTAGACCATAAACTAATGTTTTGGGAGTGTTTTCAAACTCTACATTTTACCAAAAAGGCCAGTCTGGAATACTTTTCCCACAATGGACTGAGGAATTCCAGGGGGACAGTGTTTCGTTCTCAATAGCTGATGAAGCATATCCACTGCTCCCATGGGTCCAGAATCCACATCCTGAAGGACAGGGTATAATGTATGTAGAAGGGGCTTTTGGCAGACTCGCTGGCATTGCTTACTTAAGACATGATCACAATGTCAAGGTTGGTGACAGCTTGTTGCATATTACATGCACTTACAACATAAGTGAGAGCAGAGGGGAAGAGTTCAAGGCACATCTTTTAGAAAATGTGGCTGATGTAAGAGATGGAAGAGGAAGGACCTATCCCTGACCACGCCACTGGACAAGACCAGGACACTGACTCAATATTTTGCTCAACTCTGAAATCATTATTAAGGCCTTATGTCAGTGGGTCTTAAATACATAGCATAATGATTGCAGACATTTGAATTTTGAGTTATTTTTTATAAATTGTTTAAACACAAAGATAACAACATTTACATTACATACATACATACATCAGGCTATGCCGTTTTTTTTTTGTGTGTCCCACTGTAATGGATAAAAACATGATTTTATCATATAACACATTATTTCAAAACCTTGTTGTAACCCTAACCCTTTATTTTTACATGATACATAAAATGTAAACCAACGTATGTATGTGTATTTTATTTTATTCTGTTACAAACACAGAGTTGCCTTACTTCAACAGTTAGCAGCAAATAGGCACACAGGCATAAGAGGTAGAAGTCAGGCAACACACTGAAATTGTCACGAGCAAAGAGTCAATAAAAAAAAGTGCATTTTTATAAAAGGACAACTTGTTTGGCTTCGTTTTTTTTTCTTTTTTGAGGGTTTTACTACAATAGAATACAAGGCTAATTGGCCGATCACATTCTCTGCTCATCAATCATCAGGTTACCAAAAATAAAGTGCATTGTTTATACATGGCTAATTGGACTGTCTGTTTGTTTGTAAGGCAGACATTTTTATTCAGTTGAACTCAGCTCATGCAAGACAGATGAGAGCGGCTGTTCGTCAGTACTGGATGGAGAGGCATCTTGACCACAGCCTGAGGCAATAGTGTTTGGCTGTTGTCTGGGGGTGAGACTGTGAAATTATGATTCTTCTGGTAGATAGCTGCGAGAGACCATTTGGTTAAGGTAAGGTGGTCCGTGCAAGCCTAGTGCACTCTACTCTTGTTACTCTATCACTGATGATATTAGGGTGATTAACTTCTTGATCTAACAACTACTAGTTGACTAGGAAAATCTTTAGTTAGAGGCAGCCCAACCTAGTACTCCTGGAGTGCACAGATATTGAATTCAGTAGCCATGACTAGGGATCAGGATTGAGACCCAGTTGTATAAGGACCCGGTTTCAAAATTAAGGTCTGAGCTTATTACTGTAACGTTACGCCTCAAGTAGGGCTGAAACAATCCCTTGAGTAACTCAATTACTAAAAATCATCAGTTCATTAAATAAAGCCTCTGTTTAATACATAGAATTATAAACAGCCATAAAGCGCACTGTGTTTTGCATGGAAGATTACTGTGGCACAACACACTTTGGAGAGAGAAAACAACCATTTCAAGTACAAACAAAATGAAAACTGCTGTATAGTGTTGTTAAACCCAACTAGCCTAGCACAAAGCTAGTTAGCATTATTAGCAGCTACAAGTCATTGTTTATTTGTGGATAAAATCATAAGATCATAAGAAGAGAAACTATTTGAATTGTCTTTAACCCAGCTGTCTACAACGCTCTATTAGGTTCAGATATACAAAACACTATACAACTGAGGGGTTTGAACACACGCAGTCTGTGAGGGACTGGGCTGATGTTTTGGGTAGCAAGGATGTTGATAAGGCTTGGGCTCTTTTCAAAGAGCATTTTATAGCTGCACTTGATGTTGTTGCTCCAATGAAGGTGACTAGAATTAAACAGAGAAGTGCAAACTGAGACATTAGACTTTATTAGAAAATAAGATTTAGAAAGTTTAACAAGTTAAAATTGCCTGCTGATTTTAGAAATCAAGGCAGATATGAGATAAAGAAATCAAAGTCCCAATTTTATGTAGATGCCATTGAAAATTCACACCAGTCCAAAAAACTATGGAAAGTACTTATGGAAATGGGCTCAGCAAGAACGTCCAAAACACAATCTGGCAATATTGGACTAGTTACTGAGGATATGATTTGCTTTGATAAAGGGAAGGTTGCTAGCTATTTCAATAATTTCTTTACAACCATTGCTGCTAGTATGGTTGCTAAATGACCTTGTGGTTCAGGGAGATACGGTTTGGCATTTGTAAATTCTTCTTACAAAGACAAAAATGTTGTTCTTGATGAATTTGAAATAAGTCCTGTCTCAGTGGAAAAGGTAAGGGAGTGTCTCGCTGCATTTCTCCTTTTTAAAGGCATACTATGCAAGATTTGTACCTTAATATAACAGCTTCAAAGTCTCGATGGTAAACAAACTCGTAGTATAGCGGATCATACCGATAGCAATGCGAACGAGCAATGCAAGTCTGAAGATGGCGCCCCGCCTAATCTCGCGAGAATCACAAATTGCTTTACGGAGCGACGTGACATACATCAGTGACATAAGAAGCAGCCTCAATGGAAGACACTAGCAGGCATTCACTCAGACAATACCTGGTCAGTAGACATCTTCGGAGTCTATCTTTGCCTGTTCAATGTCCGACCCTTCCATCCTACTGAACATGTACCGGTATACAGGGGGGAGGGGATCAGGCCGTGAGTGCAGACACGCAGAGCCGTATATAGAGACGGCTCTGGTGAGTGGTATTTACGACAGTTAACGTTAAATACAAGTACTCCGCAGCAACTCTAGGGGTAGCTGTTTGACAAAACCGGAAAACTGCATAGTATGCCTTTAAGAAAAAAAGTATCAGATGTTGGAAATTAGAGGCCAGTATCCATTTTAATAACCATGTCCAAGTTCTCATTTTTGAACAGGTCGAGGAGTACCTAATAAAGAAAAAAATGTTGTATGAGCTTCAGTCTGGTTTCAGAGGAACATATTCCACTGAAACCTGAAACCAAACCAAAACCTGAAGGAGGGAAATATGCTGGAGTCATCTTGTTTGAGTTCCAAAAAGGCTTTGACACAATATATAATATACTGCTACGATGCATGGGTTTTAAACATACTGCTGTAAAATGGTTCATTTCTTATCTTACTGGAAGAACTCAAATCTGTGATGTTGATGGGGTTGTATCAGAACCTCACAATTATACACGTGGAGTTGCCCAAGGTTCCATTTCGGGGGCTGTCATTTCTTATGTATATAAATGATTTGCCCACTGTCGTGGCATGTAAGCTCTTATTGTATGCTGATGATTCTGCGTTACTGGTATCTTGAAATGATGTCAGTGAGATTGAGAACACTTTCAGTAATGAATTAGGAAGTGTGAGAGAGTGGATTATGGATAATAAGCTTCCAATACATTTGGGTAAAACCGAGTCGATCCTGTTTAGAACAAAGAAGAAACTGTGTCTTGTAATAGAGCTAAAATTGTTTCCCAGACAAGTGTCTCATATTTTGGAATACTTTTGGATCAGTCACTTTCTTGTGCCAACAAACCTAAGTTCTTATTTATTTACTCAGGCTTATACATTTTTCTGTTAAGAAACTTCTTGTGTCATCATTGATACAGTTTCATTTCAATTATGCATTTTCTGCTTGGTACAGTGGTTTGACAGCTACACTTAGGAACAAACTGCAGGTGATGCAAAATAATACTATTCGGTACTTATTAAATGCACCCCCTCAGACACACATTGGTAGTGACGAATTTAGAAAGGTAGGACTGCTGCCAGTACAGCTCAGAGTAGAACAACAGAAGCTGCACCATATGTACAATATTATCAATGGGTAAGCTCGCAATATTTGTGTTCTCAGATAACAATGGCCCAACTCAGCATCACTATAATACCAGGGCCAGTGGGCATTCATGTAAAGTACCTCGAGTGAATAATGTAGCCAGAAGCTGAACGGCCTTCTGTTACACATCAAGTCTTTAAATATTAGAGTGTGCAGTCAGGCTGGGGTTAGAGGAAGAATCAGATCATTTAATGAAGTAGAAGTACAAATACCACAGTTTGAAAATACTCCACTACCAGTACAGTTAGAGTACAATAGAAGCCTTTCCTCTGCTGCTGAAAAAGATCCTAGAGGAAACTGATGTAAAAGACCTCTCTACTCCTCTATTGCTACTACCGCTTTAATAAAGCAAAAGTACTTCTTATCCGGTTACTTGATCAATCGAGGGAATAATCAATAGAATACTCAATTATTTAATTAATTAATTAATAGCTTCAGTCCTAGTCAATTGTCTAATAAAGTTATTGAATTCAACTGAATTGCAAAATAAGGCAAGCAAAGGTAAGAAAGCCCGTCACGTCATGCATCAGTGGTAGATAACAGGATGACTAGCTCACACCAGGAATATATATTCAATATCCAAGATCCCTTCTTTATTGCATTTATCATGAAAAACAATGACTGCTTTTTTCTTAAGGAATTGTGTTGTTTTCCAACATGAATAACTAAGATGAATGAATTCACTTTTAAAAAACGATGCTTAGGTTTGTTGATAGTTTGATAAAGTAGCTGAAGCTTGTGAATAGAAAATTTAGTATCTTTGGGTCATGGCCAAAACAAAACAATTTGGGCTTTGGGCTTGGGTTTTTCACCATTTTCAGACAATTTATGGATCAAACAAGTGAAACAGATTAATCATTAATGAAAATAATTGTTAGTTACAGCCCTACTTGTAAAATTCTGCGCTACTCTGTCAAACAAATCTGTATGTCCTATGTCCTTTTGAGGGGTGGGGAAGCATGGAGACAGTGTTTCCTCTTTTGCAGGAAGAAGGTTGAACGTTCAGTTTGCGGTCTCTGCCTTCTCTTTCTTCAAGAATAAAAAAAATATAATATAAAAAAGAAGAATCACAATACATCTTTTGAAGGTAGTGGCCATATGTAAAGAAATTTCACAATCCAAAGTCATTTTAAGCTGGGATTTTGATCCACAGTGAATAACTTTGACAAACCTGGCTGGTGCCAGTTTCAACTGAAAGCACAGCGTGAAATCGAGGCCACTGCTGGTGTGACATAAAGCCCACCTCATCCTTTGAAATCTGCATCCAATGTACGTTCAGCTCGGCTCAATTATCTCAAAGATATGGTGAATTAGTGGGAATCTTTGCTGTAGAGAAATGCTGCAAAGACTATGAAGAAGAGCAGCAATTAAAAAGCATAATTTTCTGTGTTCTCAACTGTTTGATCTCAATACGTGAACCTCCTATTTTCAGCGAGAGGAAAAGCCTGCGTGGCCTACTGAAACGGGCAGAGCAGTTACATGACTAAAGTCAGCATGATTTTGACACCCATCACAAAGACAAGCTGCTCCCACTTGTCATGTTTCATTATGAATCCCACAGGATTAAAGACACATCATGTAAGCCTGTTAACTTCCACACTGTTTCATAAGAGGGAAGACTTGTATATCCTGGATATACACTATAAACTATACACTAATTTCTCAGTGTAATTATGTGCCAAAGAATGTCTAAAGTCTTTGTCTATGAAAGCTAAAATATCAGTATCAGAAGAATTAATGATGAAGTCCCTCCCTCTATCGTTTGATAATTCTACCATAAAATCCTAACTTCACTGTATTTAAAGAAAAGATAATGGTTGCAGGTTCAGTAGTAAACAGTTTCTTTTACAGTTTTAAGTAAAAAATTCCTTGAAAACAAAAACTGTTAAAGCCATTAGACATCAGACTCTCAAAAAGAAGTCCACGGTTGGTTTTCTACCAAGTCAATTAGCTGAACAAACTGAGCTCTTTATGATTATACATGAGCAGATGGGCAAAGTCAAAAATAGACATGAATGACTTTACATATAAGAAGACCTGCCAAGTATGCATGCACTTCTGTTCAACAAACTTGAAACACCAAGCGCTTAGAATATTTGTTTCTTTTTTTACTTTATGATATTGTTTTGAGAAGAAATTTCAAAGTGACAACTGGTACATTTTATACTGGTTTTATTTATTTTCCTAATTAGGATATATTGAATGATAGGTACATTTCAAAAGGCACAATCTGTGATTGAAATGTAAATTTAAAAAAAAGAGTGGTCCAATCACTCACTCTGGTCCTCACTCACAAAAATGCCTGACATGTCTTTTACAGTAAATCACCTGCACCAAACAATTACTAAATCCAATTATCCTAAATCATATAGTTAATAATTTTTTTGATGCACATAGTGTGCCTGAAATTTAGATATGGTACAGTTCAAAGTAGATTCCTGAATTAATGGAAATCCTTCACTGTATGATGATGGTAGTCATTTTAGAGTTTGGCTGAAATCACATTTAGTCGTTCCTTTTTGGAATCAGAAATGTCAACGTGTTTTGTACATTTACCGTTAACCATTTTTATTATTAAAAGGAAGAAAAAAATCTGAAATTCTGTTATTTTTCTCACGGGAGGGACATGTCGGTGTCGATTCATTGATAGCAGCTGGTAGGCTGAACTCTGGCAGGGTAACAATACACAAAGTGAATAAACTTGCACTATAACTTAAAAGCCATGGACCGACAGTGTGCTGTTAGCAGTGTTATTGAAGAGGAAGGACCACACCAGGACTACAAAGTTAATCTAGCCAGCATTAAATGTAAAATAAAAACTTGAAAGGCATCATGCATGCAAGTTATCCCACAACGATGATGTGAATGATCTCTCTCTTTATCTAATACGTAGTCGACTAGTCTGAATTTAAATTTCCATTCAGTCGAATAGTGATCATGTTTGTAAATTTGATAAGGAGGAGATTTTAGCAGGAAGGAGTTGCTGCTCTGTGAGCAGGCTGCTGTGTGTCAGTGTGACCCCCTGCCTATGATAGAGCGGTGACTCTGGTGACTTATGAATATGTTTTAAAATTAAGTGATTTGATTAGCTCTATGAAAGCAAGCTTCCCATATTTGGAGACAGAAAACTAATGGCATTCTGATATTGCAAAGATAGGGGCGCCATCATGAAAACAAAAACATTTAAAACATAAGAAAAATAATATTAAATAGTAATATTTAGGATATGTAATCATTTATTGTAGTACAAGTGTGTTTTAAAAAATAGCTTTCGTGTGCGTGTGTGTGCGACAGACATTAATTATGACTGATCATACTGCCACTACTTTGGTTGCAGTTGCAGTTCTGTTTGATTGAGCATATGAGCAGCAGACATCTGACTACTGTGGTCTCATCCTGTTCTATTTTTATGCTGCACCTAACTAGCTCTCAAATGAGACTTGTGAGATATCACACACATTACTGGCTTCCACATCCTTCCCAGACAGACTTTGTAGACTTGTGTGAGTGTGTGTGTGTGTGTGTGTGTGTGTGTGTGTGTGTGTGTGTGTGTGTGTGTGTGTGTGTGTGTGAGAGTGAGTGTGTGTGTATGTCTATGTGAGAACAAGCGGTCAGTGATTCAACCTTTGGTGGAAAAGCAACAAGACACAGGGGACACTAAAAGAGAGAAGAGAGAGCAAATTAATGTGACGACTTCTTCCTCTGCAGCCAAATAAACCCGAAACAATGGCGAATAAAAGAAATTATTCAGGAGCAATTTAACCACTATAGAGGCCTGAGGCAAGCAATACAAACAACTTAGCCAGCCAGTAAGCATTAGAGATGTAGCCTCATGAATAAATGATCCTCAGATCCCCAATTTGACATCACAAAGATACACACTGGGCCCACCATCAAAGGCCCTCCATCTCTGCCAGTGAGTTGTCACTGCAAAGGTAATAACTTTTTATTTCTCTCTCTCTCTCCCTCCCTCCCTCCCCTCTCTTTCTGTCTCTCTTGTTTCATTTTTCATGCAACACAATGTAATTACATCTCCCTGCCACTGAATCCAGGGTAGCAACGTTTGATACTGGCACACCCGGCCCACAGACGTCCTGTGGGTGTCAAGACATCAGACGGCTGTGGAAGTCAACCACCTGCTGGGTGCACCCCCGCACGTCGCTGCTTCATCGGCAGAATCAGTCCTGTACGATTTCAGACATGCAGCAACAGTGACAATCAAAGTCCCATGTATCGAAATGACGCTGTCTTCCTTGTGATCTTAAAGCTGTCGTGGACAGCGCACCCATCAGTTCTGGTGACAAGTGCACTGATGTAGATACTGCCAGATGGAAGCCTGAGGCAAACATGTG
The DNA here is from genome assembly GCF_905237075.1 of Dicentrarchus labrax. Classification (NCBI taxonomy): domain Eukaryota; kingdom Metazoa; phylum Chordata; class Actinopteri; family Moronidae; genus Dicentrarchus; species Dicentrarchus labrax. The sequence goes on along the minus strand of NW_026136710.1, from coordinate 14,545,850 downwards.
GGCTTCTAAATAAACTCTTCTTCTGAAGATTTTTTCTTTGTTTTACCAGAGCCCTTGGATTTTACGGCTTTGTTACAAACGAAGTGATTGGCATGAATGAACGCATGAAAGAGCAATAAAAGGAGCTTTTCATGACTTCTTCATGTTTGCATATCATCCACGACGAGCCTTAAAGTGTTGACTACTGTGCTTAAACCTTAACATCTACTTCTAAGCTATAATTCATGGCTTTGGGGAATACAGTTCAATTACAAAGGTTGCACTTGCCCAAACTGGTTTAGATATTGATCTTATGTGCTAATATTGAATCACTTTCTGGCCTTGTTTTTCTATCCGACTCTGAAACAACTGAACCTCATCGTCTCTTGTTCCCATTGCAAGAGATTTCGACATTATCTTTCTTGCTTTCTGATGCAAAGAAAAGTATTATAGGTATGAACCAAAATCTCCACTGTCTAAGCAGCTGATACTACATTATTGTCTCTGTGAAATGGTGAGAGGTGGCGGTTCCCACCTGTGCAATTAATGTTTAAAATCTCTCAGTGCTCTCATCTATGGATTGTTATATGAAGACACGGGATCTGTAATCCAAGAGTACTCAAAAACCACACTCCGACATTAACATGTATGAGAATGGATTGGATGACTGGTTCATTTTAAATGGCATTTTAATGGCTTCAGTGACGAAACAAGCATGGAGTTTTGGCATTACTGTAAGAGGACATATTTTACCAGCCCAAAACGGTATGAATGAGACAGCTTTATGCAGAAATTCTTATCTTTGTGTACAGTATATATTTAAATATGGGCATTAATGATATTCAAAGAACATATCAGTTATCAGTTATTTGATTGGACAATGCAGCTGATCGGACTCATCGCCGTTTAATACAATCATAACAGTCAGAGACAGTCGGAGAGTCTGTCTATCAGCAAGAAATACGTTTTACATTATTTATCGTCATTTTAATTCAGGTCACATAAGGCTGATCATTCCTGATTCGGGTTTGATATCAGTTACATCATCTCGAATTTCCCTGAAACATTTAGCCTAATAAATATTTTATCAATATCAATGTTCAAAAGACACCACAGTCATATTCCGGGTTATTCAATAATGGATTTACGATCACAGTATCAATAAATACAGGTTCACATAGTGAACAAATGATATAAACACATTCTGCCAGTAGAAATAATTGCTGTGCCTTTTCTGTCGAGCAGCTTTTTATTCATTCTGTGTTGTATTGATGTATGTGGAGTGTTTTCTTAATTTACTATAATGATTAGAGAGGAAGCTTTCAGTCTTTTTAAACGTGTGCAGTAATGTCACTGCAGCAAACATCATTAAGCAGCAACACTGTAGTTATAAAGTAGATAGGACAGAGAAACTCTTTAGAGGAATCAGGAGGACTGCTGTTTTAGTCCAATCAATTTCCCTGTATGAACCTGGACTGTGTGTGGGAACTTGCGGAGGTGTAAAATAACACAGAATGTTAATTAACATTAGATCCTGACGGCGTGTCGGCAGATTTAAATAATCAATTAAGTTATGGTGCTGCACCTCGTGTGTAAATGCACACAGCGTCTCTCTTAAAGGGGAGAAACTTCAACATGAGACCCCCCCATTCATCTTTTGTTCACCATTGTGGCTGCACCCCAGCATAGTTGTGGTCCCTGAACTCAGCATCCAACACAGGTCAGCTGTCATCGAGAAAGAGTTGAGACCTGCATAAGCAATCCACTTTGAAAACAGGTCGCAAATGTGTAACACCGATCACAATATTAAAAGGGTCACTAAAGTCATGAATAATTAACTGGTTGCATGAACACAGACCTGACAACAAAATGATGTTCTGCCTGACTCACGGCTCTTGTCCACATGTCATATAAAGGAATGGTTTGGGACGGAGATCTTCAGGGTCACTGACTTTCATGTAAAATAGACCCACATAGATCAGCCCACTGTTGAGAAGGGAAAGTTTAACACTGATTACAATCAGAGTATTAGTGACGGGAGCGCTATCACTGAATGCTTGCATTACCCATAAGGCATCACACTGAGGAAAGATTATTTAGCGTGTAAACAAGCTGTCACATGCGTTTGAGTCTGAGAGATAGATTTCTTTTATCATTTATTTGGCAGGTAAACATATGTGTTTATAGAGATACTGTATGTCTTTCAGACTGTGTTCTTTTATGTTCCGAGTGTAACATGTAATTTTGATGAGAAATTCAAACGATGTGTCAGTCAGAACAGGTTTAGTGATGCATCTGCCATCAAAATGATGCAAAATAAGTTGTCAACGTCACTTCAAAGTCGTCCTCTCTCCCTACAGCAAACAATTAACATGAACACAACTGATGAGCTCTGCACCACAGGTGTGGTCTGGCACTTGCTGCCTTTGCTCCATGGAGCTGTACTGCCAACCTCAATTCAGCAGAAAAATGAATCAAGACAACTGCTGCGGTAAACAGACTACTGCTGAATGAGTATTATCTAAATAGAATCGCCTTTTCTTCTTGGCCTGGATAAGACAAGTTTAGCACAGTGGCACAATTAACATAGTGGCCTGCAGCTGAATGTGAGAGAAAGTAAGAGACAGAGATAAAGCATGAGAGAAGGAGAGACAGAGCAGCAATAAACCTACAAATCAACTTTATGCATTCATGCCTCCTGGTTAGTGGTGCACAACAAGTTCAGAAGCATACTGCTTGAATATGAATAAAATATATTCCCGGGTTTCTTTGATTCCGCAGCAGAATAGCTCATTTCAGTCAGCCAACGTGCATGGAACAGATGTATTATGTAAAATGTAATATAGTAAACACAAGTAGAGGAATGATAGGCTCTGACCTCATCACCTCCCACCACCATACAACAAGCCTAGGACAGAAGCAGACCTCCCGGAAACCACATTAGTTACAGAGCCCCATTCAAGCTGCCATCTAGTACGGTATTTGAGACCAACCACTGTGTCCCAACCATTGACAGTACTCAGCTGGTAGGCACCTCAGGCCACACGGGGCGCACACTCTATATTGACCTGAAACAGATCAATCTAAACCCAGCAATGCATTAAAATCACATAAATGTAGCAGACATCTTTTTTTTTGTTTGTTTGTTTTTGCATGCATGCATGCATAAGCACCAGATAGTGCTGTTAGTGCAGCTCAGTGTAAAGAAACGTGTAAATAGAAAGAATATGAGCAATTTATAATCAAATATGACAAATAGTCAAGCAGCCAGCACTGATATACCAAACACACAACTGTGCAGAGCCAAGACAGAATCTCAGATGTTAGCAAAAGCAAGCAGCCTTCTTACCTTGGTGAAGTTAGCTGTGGTCCCCTGGCATCTTGGCTTGGAGTCCACAGTCTTTACCTGGCGTTTGACACTTTTTATAGGTCCAGAATGAGAAGGGCAACTCTGCCAAACATAAGTCTTCTTAGCTTGTACACTGAATGTTACATGGAGGCAGCAGTGTTAGCAACAATTGTCTCCAACAGTGTTTAAAAAATACCTATTAGCTTGCTAACAAGGTGTAAGGCAACAGCTGCATGACGGGGCAAAAGAGTGGGCGGGGCTTTGGTAGTTTAAATAGCCGCTGTGAAAAGGGTGCGTCTGATATATTTCAATATATGTCAAATGTTAGGCTCTAGGTTTCTGCCTGAGCTAGTATGTGCAGGAGGCTATGTTGTATGGTGATCCAAAGTGTACATTAGTAAAATGATTAAACATAGATAAAATAAAAAGATGAAATACATATTATATGGTGAAATGTTTTTTTTTGTTTTAAATATTTACATGTTTTTAGAATGTACTTTGTTTTTAATGTGTTTCATACCTTTTTACCAATAAACATATTCATAACACCACTTTTCATGACAAACTCCTGTCTGTCAGTCTAGATGAACAAAATCACTTATTTGATTGTCTGCTGCTTCCATCAGAGATACTTTGGGTCTGCTTTTTCTGGTAGTAAAAGGTATTTTAAGAAATGAATGCTTCAAATATGTTTTTATACAGAGAATAATTGAACCTGTCAAAATAAACTGTCAATTGCAAACAGACTAAATATATACATTTAAATATCACATTTTGGGGGAGTAACAAATTAAGGAAAAACCTGTAATAATGAAAGGAGAAACACAGCAAATACAGAAGGTTCTTAGACACAAGGGGTTGCTGCATGGTTTTGTGAGTATGAGAATTATGTGAATCGCATGGCTTTCACAGCAACCTTAGCCCAATTACACACCTACAGTATGAGAGGGATTGCTCTCCACCACCATCCTCGAAACACCAAATCAGGAATATCTTCAGGATGAATTATGTCCATTCAGTTCCAGGGACTTGCAGAATCTATGCCAAATTGCTTGAAGCTTTCCCAACGCCTGATGAAGACACCTTATGTTGGATTTGCCTCTAATTTGTCAAATAAAATAAAATCAAAATATAAAAAGAATGTTGTGATCCATTAAAGCTTCAAATAATAAAGGAATCCTAAATCCTGTAGCACCTGTAGTTTCACCTTGTGTCTGACACTGACATATTCCGGAGACAGAGGAAAACGCAGTGTCAGCAAAAAACTTGAGGGGAAACAAATATGAAGAGGATACAGTGAGAATGGCAGGTTTGACGGAAGTAAAGAGAGTGAGGAAAAATAGCAAGACAGGCAGTCTTTGTTTAAGGGCTGTTGGCAAGATGAATGCAGCATGTGTATAAAGTGTGAAGCAAGTGAGGAATCAAGTGGAGCTGAAGGAGGCAGAGAGACAGAGGGGCAAAGAACGAACTGGGGAAAATAATGATTGTCTAGGATTAAATGGACATAGAGAACTGCCCACCAAGACAAGACCACATTCCCAAAACAAATGGGGATGCTGCAGATGAAACATTGATGCTTACTGTTGCTTAAAAATGTTCTTCAGCTAAAAAAAGAAAAATTCAAACATCTGTGTGAGCTTCAAGAAACTCAACCAACCTTGCAACCTGTCATATGTTTTCCTTATTTCTGCCGCGTCTGATGGACTACTTCTGTCTCCTTTACCTTAACCTACACCTCCACAGACATGCACAGTCGCACACACACTCACACTTTCTGTGTGCAAGCATGGGTGTGTGTATATTTTTCACGCACTCACACACACAGACAAACTCTGCTCTTCAGATCTGAAATGAGGTGGAAAAGTAACTGCGAAGCCAGACGGGCGCCTGCAGCTATCTCAGGGATGAATACAACTATTCCATTACAAACACCTTTAATGTCGCCATGGTGCGTCTGAGTTGCTATGCAGTCCCATCATTTCATTTTTCTTGAAGGCACCGACCTATTATTTCTGGTGGCAATGTAGTAGCATGCGACTCATAAAAAGCAACAAACAGCAATCAGCCAATATGTTTTCCTAATGAGGAGGCATAAAGAAGTCTTTCATGGCTTTTCCAAACTGGGTGTAGTTGTGTGCAACACATTAACAACCTTAGAAAAATAAAATCAGATCACTGAGGCAAGGTGCTGGAGGTGAAAAGAACCCAACTCTGCTGTGATGTGTGAAAGTCTTCTGTGACATCGGTGGTGGCAGGATTACTATAAATGCAACACTCGTCGTCCCATAGACAATTTTAATCCGCCCACCACAGCTGTGTAATCTAATGCGAACTTTGTAGTAGATTTGATCGTTTTATGTTTATGTTTAATGATATTCATTTAAAAGCTCGTATTTCCTTAATCAGAAATACTACTAACTTACTCAGGAATACTATAAACTGGACATTAAAAGAGCAGGAAGTATATCTATTCATGGAGCTCATCCACAGTACTGCTCTTGAATTCCTACACTTCACAAATATCACAGTGAACACAGCTGCAGCTAATATAATTAATAACAATTTGTTCATCAGATTTTAGTGTGTGAGTTGGAAAGCTCAGAAAAAGCATCTAATTTTGCATTAGCACCGAAATCAACCTTAACCTTTATCAATTTAATTTGCTGCAGGTGTGTTTTTCACACAGATGATGATTTTGATAACAATGAATACGAGCAAGTTATGAGAATAGGAAAAAACTAATTTAAAAAAGTTTATAATCTCTGATATATCACCATCACTCTCTGTCTACTTACTAAATGTATATGTATGGCACGACATACAAAATATATAGATTTATTTTACAATGGACAAATTATTATGTTATTTCTGAAACTGTAAATGTGATGGGATATTATCAAACCTTTTTTAACCATTTACAATCTTTTTCATTCTGGCCTATGAATACATAGAGTATATGTCTTATAATAAAAGTATGAAAATTATGTTGTATGCAACATTTTCCCCTAGATATTAGTGTATTGCTTCAGTCTACACCCATGCACAGGGACAGACATGTCCATTCAAAATTGCAACACAAGCAGAAGGTCACTGTGCACTTTTTTTATTTATGGTTATCAATGTAGACCTAACAGCTGCCAGCCTTGCAGCATCTTTGGTGTTTGTTTGCTTTGACTGAAACCCATTTTTCACTGAATAAAGTCCTGATTCTTTTTCAGAATATGAAAATTGAATCAGACACTATTGACTTGCCTGCTATTGAAAAAAGAACTCTGTCAGAGCCTCTCTTTATATAAACCATTTTTTCTTTCTATTGCACATTGCTTGTTTGTGCCACAATGCCTGATGTTGAATGTGAGTGCACACGTATTATTTTGACCAATGCCCTTGCACTTGTATATCTTATATTTTTCTGTCATTGTATTTTGATACAATAATTTATCAGTAAATATAAAGTTATTTATATTTGGCTTCCATATATTTTTAGATTTAGAGACTGATGATTCATTGTGTCATTTGTTGGTTTAGTCAGCCATTATTTATTACTTTTGAATAATTTTTTTAGTATTTTCTTTTTTATTATTATTATTTATTACTGTTACAGTTGCAGGATCCTTTATTTTTCTAATGATTAAAATCATGAATCACATTTTGAGAAACTTTTTACCATTCTACAATGCAGAATTTGTGTATTTATTTTTGCTGTATATATTTGTGATCTTTTAAGTAGTATTAAGGATCTCTGTGGCCCAGACTAAAGTAGCTATCTCAACAACTATCAGATGGATTGCTATAAAAGTACAGAACAGACGTTCAGAGTCCTCGGAGGACACTTCCTCTGGCATTACATTTTGTACAGACATTCATAGTTCCCAGACGACAAATCCTACTGACTTTAATGATCCCCTGACTTCTCCTCTACTGCCGCTAGAGGTTGACATATTTGGTTCAAAGTGAAATATTTCATCGATGTTGGGCTGGCCTGAGATGAAGACCTGCAAAACCAATCACATTCCCATCAGTCTAAGCTTTACTTTGCCATACTAAAACGGCGTACTTGGTAAACATTACCTGCTTAACATGGTCTCAGAAGTCCAGACAGATTTAATCATCCACCATGTTTTAAATTAAAATATGCACACGTCTATAATTGTCTACATGACCATGCTCCTGGGGCTCATGTTGACATGGTGAAAAGGATCTGGCTTAGTGACTGTGGGGAATTATAAAGTGCTTCAGCACAAAACTTACTTTGGGAAACATTTTTTTCCTGTACAATTCTTTCCCCGAACACCAAAGAAACAATCATAACTGGGATCATTTAAAAATTCAAACACTTTCTGTGGAGCAGGCAGCCATGCAGTGATTCTTTGGTCTGTCGTTTGAGTTCTCTCTGTTCCTTCCACCCTCATCCTCCCTTCCCATTTTGCAATTTCATTTTATTTAGCACCCTTAGTTATAAACGTTATATGTGTTGTATATTATCTCCTCACTCAGATAAACTACAAATACAGCAGCTGTTGTGACCACACTGATTTGCCTGTTGTCTACACACTGTTTCATCTAGCTAAGCTTCCTCTTCTGTCACTTATGGCCGTCCCATCTTTTGCTGTGACAAAGCTGTTTTCTTCAGTCTGTCTCATTAACACAGAGAACTTCTCCTTTGCTTTTTGTCCTCTTCTTTGTGAAAATCTGTGACATAATCTTCTGATGCACGCAGAGCGCTGACACTGTGCTGACAAGCAGTGACAACGACGAGTGTAGCGGGGAAGCACAAGGTACTTTGTCTTAATGAGCTGCCATACTGTCTGAGTTCCCCTCCACCTGTGATATGAGAGTTACCTCTCTCATCTCCTTATCCATCTTAGTACTGACTTGTGCGTGTGCCTGTCATCTTTTGTCTATCTTTGTTATCTCTCTCTTTCTGATGTTCTCCTTTAAAGATCACAATAATTTTTATATCCATTCAGTTAAACGGACCGCACAATAGCTCTATATACAATCTTAACTACAGTCCATTTTCACCATTGAGTTTTTCCATTTGCAGCTACACCTTCCCACAAACACCTGCCTCCATCTGTGACCATGTGTCAAACCTGTGGGAAAGCAGCCTTGTGAAATAAGTGACCTTGTCTCTTTTGGCCTACATTATCAGGACCGTGCCATGGAGAGGGTCCACTAATGCACACTAATCCTCCAACACAATGACCCCAATCCCTTAAATCTGTCAATAGGGAAGCTGATGCTCCAGATTAGAGATCCGGCTGTAATGATACTGAAGGACTCTTTGGGTTTGTCTTGTTGTTTACAAGACAAACCCACACAGTTTATGATTTACATACTTCATTATATGCAAATTAGCCCTGACTGCTATGTCCATAGGCTTGTATCTCAATGGATTATCGCCAAAGTAATGTAACAGGAATTATATGTATCAATGGATTACTGCCAAATTAAAGTAACCTGAATTATACTTCATTATGCTCCTTCCCAGCCACTCAAGACAAACTCCTATTGCAGCCAAAGCTTGCGTGATGAACATGATTAACTGAATTGCCCTCCCAGAATTGGGATGAAGCCAAATACTTCACATAGATATTTCTTTTGTTTTCAGTTTCTACATGGGGGAGCAAGGGATGAGGAATAGGCTACAGGATTTTTGTTTCTCCATTGTTGTCATACAAACTGTGCAGCTTTTATAGCTTAATCATTACTGTGTGTCAGAACGTTTGAGTTCTGAATTCTGTGTCCTATATGATAGAGCAGGTCTGCAATCAAAGATGCCGGACCATGATGCACCGCAGAGACAGCTTTGAATCACTGCTTATCTCCGAGGGGAGTTTGTTTACTTTTCCTGCCGCTGCTGGACAGATAAATCAACTGGAAAGGGGAGAGATTTTGTACACATACAAACACACCCGAGTCTGTAGGTGGAGAATTTGGGAGAAAGTTATTAAAACTGCTTTTATCAACACTTTAAATCCACCCAATGCTGTCGTGCAGTGGGAGCGACGATGCTTGCTGTCATATCCACAGCTGCCAATTCCTGAGGTGCAGGGCATCAGATTATCTGGGCTTTTTTAAGCTGGGGACGCTGTTTATGCATCATAGCTCTGAGAATGTAATTTTGAGAAGTGTAGCGCTGGTCACCTCAGAGACACAGGAAGGAGGATGGAGAAAAAGAGACAAATGAGCCGTGAGTTATCATATGCAAGCCTCCAGCATTGATAAAATACCATTAATTCTTTGGGGGACACTGTCACAATACGCAAAATGGGAATCACTTTCTCTTTTCCCATCACTCTCTTGCTTTCTGCAGCAGCACGGAATCTCAATATTGGCAGGCACATCAAATATGTATCTGTCAGGATGACGTTTCGCTGAATGACATCAGCCTTAAGTCACATTCAAGAGTGATTAAACATAATTAAATCCCTCTGATTCATAGCAGAGCTTTAGCCTATAATCCAAACCATTCACAGTGCTTCCCTATGAATGATACTTTACTATTTTAAAGGCTTTAAAAACAATGATTGAATTAAACCGGTATTAAACTATGACAAATGTATCCATTTGTTCTTTATTGATAGGATCTCATAGGAAATACACGTCACATTTTGGTTTAAAAATAAGAGGATGTTACATAGAAAAGGCATCATCATTTTTCTTCACAGATGAAAAATCTTGAATATAGTTGAATATGTATTCGCTGTGTCAAGAGACCAAGATTAGACATTTTTACAAATTGTAGAACCAGGCCCACAGGAGACGCCTGAAGCCCAAGGTAAGTTAGTTGAAAAATTCAGAAACAATGTCCACTTCAAACTCTGCACAGACTATATTTGCATAGCATGCATTTGATTTGAATAAATATCCAGTGAAGACTACAGTGACAGATTGCTCAAAATAACTTGATAAATGTTGCATATTCTCTGACAAATTGCACAGACTCTTCAGGTATTCACTGGAGGAATCCTAGAAAAAAAAAAGTACAAAAGGCTGGAAAAGAATAGAATTACTTACAAGAAATAATCCCTCCCGTACTGCATTTACCCTGACAACTAGCAATATGTGGAGCCGTTTCTACAGGAGCAACAGAATTGTACAAAAGAAAAAGGAAATGAAAATGCATTTGCTTTCAAATGTAGAAATAAGTATTAGTATAGATATATGTATATTTACAACATCAGATCTGGATAGCACACTTTCAAATACAAGAATCTTGCATTTAGAGGATAAAGTCATGCTAATCGCTTTGAATCTCAAAAAAATTAACACAGTATCTCTCATGTTGCTCTTCATGGGTACACCATTACATAATCTATTTACAGGCTTTCACTGAGCACATACTTTTTAATATAAAATGTCCTTTATCTAATCTCAATAAACACATCACCTAAAGTGATTCATCTTTTATCAAAAAAAAAAAAACTAAAGCCAGCTGCTTTTCTTTTAGTCATTCTACACCAGATTACACTTGTTTTACCTCTCTCTCTTACTCACTCATACTCACACACACACACACACACACACACACACACACACACACACACACACACACACACACACACACCCCGACAAACTCACTGGGGCTCTCCCAGAGGTTTGACTACAGGCCACGGCATCTCAGGTAAAGGTGTCTGGGGCTCTGCAGGGGCATGGTGTTGCTGCGCCTGCTGGTTGGCCCAGTTTAAGTCCACACCATTCTTCTTTAGTGCAGCCAAATGCTTGATGTCGAGTGTAGTGAAGGTGGTGAACTGGACCTGGTTCCGCTTACTGGTAGGGGAATGAAGCGGCTCGCTGCGATGTGGCCTGGCCAGCAAGGTGGCTGAACGGTTCGCCATGGGGTCGATTGCCTTTCCCTGAAACTGCTGCTGCTGGGAGCTGGTCCTGCTGCGGCCCAAGGTGGCAGTTCTTTCAGGGACAGCGGTGCCACTCACACAGGGCAGGGTGTTCTCCATGCTGCGGTGGCCAATGGAGTCCATGGAGTGACGGGACTCCAGAGGGCGATGAGCCTCACGTTTTAGCGTGGACACTTGAGCTGGGGCACCTGGGGCGGGAGCGTTATGATTGCTGCTCCCCAGCCACACCCAGTCATGCTTGTGATCCTTCGGGTCCCCGCTGGGTGCTGGGCCTGCCTGTATGGGGGTCTTGTGATTCCGGAAACAGAGGTTATATGAAACACAGTTGAGCAAAAAAGCCAAGATAGCTACACAAGAGACCCCCACTAAGGCATACATGCCAATTTCCAAGTCTGACATGGCTCTGAATGTCCTAATGAGGTCGCTCTCGATTACTTTTGGAGTTTTGGATTTAGGAGGCTCTTTCTTGGGTGTTACTTCTGCTTTAGGAATGTCTTTGTTGGAGGGGGAATAAGGGTTGTCGAGCATGTTCCCATAGCTTCTCTTCTGCCCTTCTCCTTGACTAACTAGACCCACTGTTGTATCTATAGGTCTAGCCGTGCTCAGTGGTGTATTTACCGGTATGCTCGGTTTGCTCAGAGTTGTAGTGGCAGTCGGGGAAATGACAGTATATGTGGTACCTCTTGTAGATTTGGTTGTAGCCCCAATCCACGAGCCCTGTGGCTGCATGTATTTTGTTGAAAATGTGGTTGAGGTCGTAGTTTCTGCCAGCTTCGTCTCTCTCTGGTCTGGTACTGTGGTTCTGAACAACCATTTATCCATATCTGTCACTGTTGTTTTAAGCTCACCTACCACTTCTGATGCACCACCATCATCATTTCTGTCAGTGTCAACCCCGTCACCACCACCTCCTGCTAAGACCCTGGCGCTACTTTGGAAGTTGATGCTGAGGAGCGCCGTGCCCACTGCCAACTTGCTCTTCCTTTTGGACTTCTGGCATTCCTCGCAAATCCTCAGCTCCACTCTCACCAGCACCCCCCGGCCTTCACCTTCACCTTGTGCTACTACAAATGTGGACTGAGGGGTGCGGCGGACTGTGGCCACCCCCTCATCTGGCGTAGAGACTGTCAGGGAGTAGATACTGCGGTCAAACAGCTCCAGTGGAACAACTGCACCATCGCTGAACTGAACCCAGCAGCTGACCACTGCTTCCTGAAAGAAGGAAAGAACAGACATTGATAACTGAGCAATACAGAGATCATATGTAGAAAGGAAGGTCCAAATTATTTTTCCACCTCAGGAACATTAAAACCATTCATAGATCAAAAAGATGCTGAAAAACTCATCAGATTCATGCCTGTATTTCAAGTGGACTCGATTAATGTAACCTCACCCCTGACTGAGTGACATATGTTATGGATATTTCACATAATATTTAATGCATAACAACAAGGACAAGTAATGTACAATTAACCCAAATAGTGAATGCAACAGGAAGTTTGTGCCTAACAATTGATTTGGATGTTTTTAGAGATTAGTTTTCCTGTTATTTTTATGAACTTTTAATGCAATTCTCTGTATTGAGTATATATTTAAATTTTTAACAATCATACATACTTAATAGGTTTCTTTTTTGACAAAGTCAGTATTTTCTTCTCTCTGATACTTGGCTATTGGTCTATTAGCTCTTTAGTTTAACTGCATACTTTTCTAATGCAGGATGAGGCTGTTGGGGAGGGTCATGGGGAAGGCTCTGTGTACAAGCTTGTGTTCAGGTCATGACCATGCCCTCATCCTCTAAGATTCTTTTAAGTTTATATATGTTAAATAAAAGTCTAAACTTTACTTTCAGAAATGAATGAAATGCTGAAACATAGGCCAACTGCATATTTAAAAAAAAGTTATCTTACAACCATTAAAATCAAGGACGCCTCACTACCTCCCATGAAGCTTTGGCGACCCCTAGGTTGGGAACCAGCGTAGTAGATACCAGGGAAGCCAGCTTGCTATATATAATAATATAATATAATAATATAAACATATCTCTTTAGTCTTTAGTTACGATTTTCCTGATACAGGTCTGAAACTCTCTTTTGCACTTTGCTTTGCACTTAAGCGCTGCTGCATGTCTTTTAAAACATATTTTATTTTATGCATTCTATGTATGCTATTTTCAATTTTATCTTATTTTTAATATGATTATCAAGTGGGTTTTATTTTGCATCTCATTCTACACTAATTTTACCCACCCCTCCTAAGTGAGAGCTTTATTCCCATGATTGTTAATAGCACTAAATTGCTATGCTCGTCTCTTTATTATTAGACACAGTAGGGTGCTGTTATACCATAGATTACAGTCCCATGAAGTCATAGTATGATATCATTTAACCAAAGTGGATAAAGAGAGTATAATAGAAGTCCTTTAAACAATGACAAAAAAGTACAGCAGCAAGGGTCATGTTAAGACCAGAATTAGTCAATCCAATCACATTAATACACAATGACCTATTTCCTGTGTCGCCACAGAACTAACCTATATTATGGGTGTGAATACATTATGAATCGCCCTGAGCAGAACATTAACAGTTTGCCATCACAGACACAATTGGCTGGTCATCTGCACTGGCATGGTGCTAATAGTTTGTTATTGACAGAGCCAGGCCAGCCACAGTGACTGTAGGTAAAGTGAGCTGTCGTTCCAACAGCTATGGACCGCCTAATTGCTGCCCCATGCCTTGGTCGGGAAGCTGGTTTAAAATGGGCAAGCTGCCATGGCTAAATGTGTGAGTGAGCTTTTAAAATGATCATCTGTGCACCCTGTCTGCCTCTTCCGCTCTCTTGCACAGCATGGTAACCGCAGATGATGGTCGGGGGCTGTGAACACAATGAGTTCACATTCGGAGAGGCAAAGAGAAAACACAAATGTTATTATATCCTTAAGGTCATTGTCGTGCACTGTTCTGCACTGTTTTGGCAATTCTTATAATTCAAATCCTCTCTGTAGAAGCCTATTATGTCTTTGTTGGAAAATGAACATTTCAAATATACGTTAATAACACAGTATTATATCATAGTCCCCCCTTACCCTTCACAGAAGGTTTACAAAGATATTGTTTGTGGTGCATATAATGCTTCTGCTCCCTGTGCAGGAACCTAACGTGATAATTTTTTCTTTGTGCTTTTGGGGATTTAAGCAGTTGAAAACAATCTTGGTGCAAAAGACACTGACCCTGCACTGCTTGGACATCCGGATGTTGAACAATGTAATAACTAACCATGCTTATTAATGCCAAATTTCCCCAACAGATCTTTACATTTCCAAAAGGATATTTATTAGGTACCAAACACAATAATACGTATAATGTTAAGGTATATGTGGTCTTCATTACAGTATAGAGGGCAGAGTTTCTTTTAGTTCAAACATGACAGGAAATATTTTTTCCTAAGAGGCATATTTTACATCTCACTCAAACAGAGATCAGTGCCTACTTTCATCTCCAACTATGAGTATGCTCAATGCTATGCTGAAGCCTCCTGACTGGAAGATCCTTCATTAGGACTATATCTCCCTTCTTTAAGTTGGGCCTTTTGTCCTGCCACTTGCTCCTGGCTTGCAGTGTAGCAAGATACTCACAGCTCCACCTTTTCATTGCTGCTTGAGAAGCTCAGTTTTTCTGAACGTGAAAGGGGGTGCTATGTGCAGCCTTTCTATTAGAAGATCTGACATCTGCTGCTGTTCGACCTTGCCCTGCAGCTTCCTGCAGGTGACACATTAAAAAATTGTGCTCTGAATGCACCTTCTTCTTCCTACCAGCTATAATCCATCACTCCGAATGGCACCCTCTGTAAGGGGTTCGTGGACATATTCTCTTGTTATTTGGCAGCTATCTCCTTGGTAAACAGAAAGGTAGGCCAACACAACTGTTTGAACTGTCTTTGAAAACCTCTTTTCATTATCTGTATGTGTGTGGCGTTTTGTGAATGGGATAGTTCTTAAGTAGGTCAGTTGCCTTCCTGAACTGGAGGAGCCACCTGAGTCTCGTGGACTGACACCCGGAGTTTCATATGACCATAGCCTCCATCGGGATGTTCTCTCCTGAAAGGAGTGTTACTGGATGAAGGAAGGATGAAACTCTGGTAATTTAGAGCCTTAGCTTCATCATGGATTAACTAAACTACGTCCTTCTATCTTGCACCATAGGATGTCCATCTGTCCTGGAGGTTGTATGGACGTTTCGATGATGGGATGGATACCTCTGGCTGTGTCCAGGTAAGATAATCTAGGAGTAAGTCATCATGTTTCGCTGCCTCAAGCTCCAGTAGCAAGTCTGCTAGGTCCCGAAACTTCTGTGGGACTCTGTTGGCTATTTTTGGAAAGTTCTCCAATCTTGTCAAAAATAGCCCTTTCGATAGCTTCGGTTGTCCCATAGCTTTGCTTTAGCCGTTCCCATGTAATTTTCAGCACAGCTACTGGGTGTTTGATGTGGACAGATTTGATCCGACGTGCATGCTCTGAGGATTCTTTCCCCAACCCCTTCACAAGCAGGTCAAACTCCTCCGCTGCAGTTAAGTCCAAACCTTTAACTGTGTTGAGTTTGTCTATGAAGATGTGG
The DNA here is from genome assembly GCF_905237075.1 of Dicentrarchus labrax. Classification (NCBI taxonomy): domain Eukaryota; kingdom Metazoa; phylum Chordata; class Actinopteri; family Moronidae; genus Dicentrarchus; species Dicentrarchus labrax. The sequence continues at coordinate 14,530,047 of NW_026136710.1, read as the reverse complement.
TAGAGGGCTTCTGAACTACTCCTATGAGGAGGGTCTCATATCTTCCTTTTTTGGGGCCAGCTGTTCACCCAGACTAATGTTAGCAGGGTGCTGTTTATAGTCAGTGCTAAGGTCATGCTGCCTTTGCTAAGTGGGAGAGGCTTTAAGTTTGCCAGGTGAGTCGTCAGCTTCAAATGCTGCCTCTAATGCCACAGCCTCAGCAAATGTTGCTTCCTTTTCCTTTTCTTGCTTTAGTACTTTTAGCTATGCGCTAATCTTCACTCTCAGTACTTTGATATCTATTTCTTTCTGTGAGACAGCCGCTCTGGCTGTCTTTGCTTTTGCTCGTGCCATAGCTAGAGCCATGATGGCTTTTGATCAACAGGATGATTGTGATGAACGTGAGCATACGGATTGAATTTCTAAATCCTCTATTTCTGTCTTCAGGCTTATTTTCTTCTTCCATGTTCAGTACTGAGTAGAGAGGGTTCTATTATGTCCTCATCTCTGACAAGCTGTTGAAGATTAAGTGCAGTGCAGTAACCCATGCTTTATGCTAACTGAAGAAACAGCATACATAATGTCCAAAATGATCAATTACTTTCCACCATGACAATGGAGGAATAAAGACTAGTGAGGCACTTCGATTGCTTCAATATACAGAAGAAAATGTCCAGGGGACAGAAAATGTGCGTAACCTGCAGCACTGGCCGTGAAACTTTACTTTACAGAAATGTACGTTAGATGTACTGCATTTGCAATCTGCGTCATTAGGTGGCAGTATTTTCATGAAGAAGATTAAATAAATAAACGTAGGACATGGAATACAGAGATCATAACAATGAGATGCCAAAATTTACCTCCATATTCCTTGAAAATAACAAGGAAAACCCCAACCACCTCTCCAAGCAACAAGGGAGGGATTGTCGCCAAGTGCTTGCTCATGGTGGTACTGTTGGGCTCTTTAATTAATATTAAAGGGTTTGGGGTGGACTTTTTTTAATTAAAAAAGAGATAAAAAAAATTTTTTATTAAAAATAAAAAAAAAAAAAAAAAAAAAAAAAAAAATCTTTTCCCCCTTTTACAACCTTTTGATTCCTTGCATGATAAAGTTCCATTATTTGTATCCACTGAATCCTAACATATCAAAATGTTTGCTAAAATGTTTCTGTGCTACGCACAGTAGTGCCTTCCTTCTATTCTTTCCCAATAGATGTCTTGTAAAACACTTGACGCGGTAGTAGTACAAGTACTGATGCTTAAATACAGTATGATGCAAGGAATTTGTCTCCCTGCTGGTCACAATGGTCCTGACAATGCACTCTCCAGGCACACGTATATAACCCAGTAGATTTAGGATCCAATCTAATTAAATCAACATTAGGATCAATCAAATCAATTAATCAGTTAAGCAGGGCTAACTGCAGCTGCAATGGAGGCAATTCATTTGGTTTCAGCAAGACTATGATTAAGTGCTAAATCCTAAATCTAAACACAAAGATCAATACATAAGTCTTACGTACAAGGTTTGATTTGCATGTGGGAAAATCAAAGAGTAGCTACAAATCATTTTTTTCTAATCTGCTAACAGTGCAAGAAGTATGTTGGTCTTAAAATGCAGGTCCTTGAGGAATGTGACTTTATTTATGCTCTGTAATAAAAGGAGGAACCTTGTCAGTGGAAGTCATAGATGAATGCCAAGGGTTGCTTATTAAGTGCCTACATATTCAAAAAGAAAAACAATAAAAGAATGGATGTGAGACATTGCTCAAATAGCATTGCTGCAATGGTAGCAGATCACTACAAGAAGGAAAGAGCTTTCTTGTTAAAGAGCCAATAAATAATTACACAGTTAGAATAAATACAGACAAACACACTGTGGGCTCTCACCTTTGATATTTAATCAGAGCTTATAGCAGTCTTGATTTAGTACTTGTGTTTGTGCTCTTAGGTAAACTCTCTCATGAAACCTTGTTAATGGGGCTAATAGTGACAGGTGTTCTCATTGCAGTGGATCAGAGACTTCCAATACGTAAGTTATAAGGCAAGAGAGAGTTTGTGATTTTAAGAATGTGGGCGTTTTGTGTATTCTTCCATTAAAGGAAAATTAGGACTGTTGAATTTAAGAATACATTCTATTTATTTTGTTTTGAAAGATAACATTTTATGGTTACTTTAGAAATCAACTAATCATGAACAAAATATGTGGTTCTGCATTATATGACAAATCTATACAATTTTCACTGATTCAAAATAAGAATAAAACAGAAACTCCATGATTTACTCTTCATCATAAATAATCCCACAATAAGCTGCAAGGGCTTTTACAATCCCACACTGAATTTAGAGTTTATTATTATTACGTAGATTGTTCACTGCTTTTGTTTATTTCTTGTCCAAAAAAGACTTTCACATTCTGATGAACAGTCCTTCACTCACTTTTATGTGACAAGGCTAAAAATGAGTAACTGTAAAACTAATAGGCATAACAAGAGACAAGTACCATCACGAACAGCTGAGCTGTACCCAACACTTTTATGCTTTAGATGTTACAATTTTCCAGTTACTTACCTGTTTGAGCTGCGTGATCATCTCCCGTGTGGTTGCCGTGGCGACGATAGCCTTGTTGCTCCCTGAGCTGAGCTGCAGGGACAGAGAGAGTCCAGAAACCAACTGCACCCCCAGCTCTGTCACACTCACTTTATCATCCACCACCCTGATGCTCCTCTCAGCCAGGACCAACGACGTCAGAGGGGACAGCACCTGCAACAAGTGAATCCTCATCCAAACTGCACATATATGTATACGGTATGTATATACATGATTCTGGTATGCACTGCAACTGCTGAAACCACACATATACATACACACACATATATCATGGCTCACCTGTACAGTAGTAGTGCCCACAGCACGTCCCTGCAGCACCACACCATCCTGCACCCTGGCTACATCAGGATCTGCCACTTTCAGAGAATGGCGTACAAGATTGGTCACATCCACCTGTCAATCAAAAGAGAAAAAATATATATTTTTAGTCCTGCAAAACTGCAATAATAACTGTTATATTATCATTTGACTAATTCTGGGTCTAGCTAGCTGTTGTAACTTTTGGAACATGAGACTTCCATTTACTGACCAATCTAGTTCTAGACTGAATAACCTACTCATTTCTGGTATGTCAGTTTCGGTTAGGACTGATAAATGTTTTTACCTGCCAATCAGGACCCATGAAGTACTCAACAGGCTCTACCCCAGTTAGCGGGTCAGGCAGCACCTCAGCATCAGCCTGGGCGATGAAGTGTGTACGCACCCTGAGTGCAGAGTGCTGGTACTGCAGCATGCAACCCCTGCCCTTCCTCATCTCCTCCTCTTCCTCACTGTCCCATGTCGACCTGACACACAAACGTAATCAGACACAGTAAGATGCATACAGTTCAAAAGGTATAATTTAGGAAACAAGCTTTCTTGCTTTCTTGCTGAGAGTTAGATTACAAGGATGGCATCATTCTGTGCCTGTACACTAAATATGAAGCTAAGGTTAGCTTAGCTACGGTTAGCTTAGCTTAGCATAAAGACTGGAAGCAGGGTGCAACAGTTAGTATGGTCTCTGTCCAAAGGTGACAAAATTTGCCTACCAGCACACTAATCAGCATGTTATATATTCTTTGTTTAACCATACAAAAACAAAAGTGTATAAATGAGAAGTTGTGGTTTTACAAGGAATTATTTATTGGCCAGGCATGAAACAGACCAACACATGATCCAGTTTTTTCACCTTAGGACAGATCCAAGTTATCTATCTCCCCGGCATACAGTCTTTATGCTAAATTAAGCTAAGCTAACCACCTTCTAACTGTAGCTTGAATGAATAACAGTTATTGCATGCAGTGGTGTTGGTTTTTTGTTCTGCTTTTTCACAGATATGCAGATGAATATACACTGTAAGTGTAAATTCTGTGAAATGTGAATTTTAAGGACCTGCTGCAAAATAGTTCTGGGTAGCAGTAGGTCTAAATGCATTTTCTTTTACTAAGCTTTAACCAAATGGCTAAATTATTCAGTAAAATGAGACTCATTCTAATATTATGAGTGTTGAAATCTCCTTATTTAAATTGTAAACAAACACTACAAAACATGTTAGGCTGATAAACTGTGGTATGAACCCCTAAATGTCATTTCTGTTGGCCAGCAGAGAGACAATGAACTCAAGAACAATACTGGAGACCAGCAGTGGGATTGTTGATGCTGTAGGGGCATAAAACATTTGCTGAGTGACCTTTCCTCTAAATGAATTTAAGTTAAATTAACCAGGATCCCACAGCCGGCTGGTTTGTTTGTGGGCGGTAGAGGTTAAGCTGTGAACTATCCTCAAACCCCTCAGCAATGATCATATAATTATCATAAGCAAAGCTGGTCTGCCACACGCTGCACCACAGGTGTGCTGGAGGGCTGGTGGATATGCTTTCATACCGCAGGGTGAAAGCTATTGTCGAGAGCTACAGTCCAAATAAACATCATTATTATATAGCCTCGGGTCAGAACTTAACATACGTTGGAAATGTGGCTTGAATTAAACAAGTGTGACTCAACACCACACAGCGAACTACCTGGTTCCTCCATCCTTTTGTCTAACTCATGGTTATTAATAGTGTACCGGCCTCACACCTGCAGACAATAAACTGTATGCATTTCAAGTTATATCTATATATGTGTCTTATATTTGTCTTGATTTGAAATATGAGTCTTTAAAATTACATCATTTGCAGCACCAGTGATTTGTCTAATTGCCTTTTTGTTCTTTTTCAAAATCATACTTTCCAATAACACTTGAACAGTTTTAAGTTTTTATGTAGAGTCTCTTTGCCATGGTAACTCAACATTTCTGTTAGTTCTTTGATGACCCTTGAGCCATCATGTCTTCTATGGTGTTTCCAGGCTGCTTATTAACATCAACGAATATGGTATTATAATTAGTGTTAATTAAACTCTGGCACTGTTAACTGATTGCAAGTGTAGATGCATTTCAATCTATTTTGAGACAAAAATAAAATAAAAAACTTTCACTTAAATTATACTGTTTTACAGCTTGACACCCACCCACACACACACACACACACACACACACACACACACACACACACACACACACACACACACACACACACACACACACACACACACACACACACACACACACACACACACACACACACACACACAACAAAGAAAGCAATGGGGTGAGGATGTTTCATGAATGATGAAAAGTTTTTTGTATGATGCTATCAATTCCAGTTGTTTCTCTGCAGTAACACAGGAGTGGCACAGAATATTCAGCACTTTCTTATCATGAGCCTGGCCATTACAATCACCATAAGAATTCCACATTTCTGACCTAGTATCTGTTTGTGTCTGGAGCCAAGTATTGAATGTTTGGGGAAATGAAAGCCCCAAAGAGTTTTTACCCTGGAGAAAACTAACAGACCATCAGCCATTATCATTAGTATTGAGTAAAAAATAATGACTTTACTGTAAGTATTGAGTGAAATTCCACTAACCTTTATCTTCAGGGCAACTGTGTTGCCTCTACAGTACCCTACCCACTAATGCACCAAACACAGATGTGAGGATTTTACGACTGTACATATACAATATAGAGACGGATATTAGAAATGTCTCAATAATGCTGTAATCTAGTTCAACACCACCACTAACAACAGAAGCAAAAATTACCATACAGCTGAATCCACATCTTTCTGACACTGTGTCAACAAAAACTGATTATTATAAACTTCACAAAGGCACAGTAAGATGTCTTGCATGGGTAACTCAGTGTACATGTGTTGCAGCTGATGCTTTCTCCTTCTTAATATCTCTAGAGGATCAGCTGCATAACGCAGTGATTGGTTGCTTACATATGAAAACACCACTTAAATACATCATTCACTTGACAGGAAATAACAAACTCAACAAAAACATCTAGAAGAGGAGTGTAAGTGTAGGAATCTCTTGTATACATTCTTACATTAAGCTCTTTAACCAGAGGCGTGGACTCAAACAACATGACTTTAACCTTTTGACTTGGAATTACTTGATGTCTAAAGATTCAAAATTATATAATAAAATTATATTGTAATATAGGGTGCAGCAAATTAACTCTTTAAAACTTTTTACACGAACAGATGATACCTCGGATTATCGAAGACTGTTCAAGAAAAAACATGCCGCAAGCTTAACATTCAGCACAAAAAACTTACATGGAAACGTAGCAACTTCCAAATATGTTAACATTTTCGGTTTAACAAAGACCAGTTAATGGACTAGGCTAGCACTGATGTTTTTTGGCCAGCTATACCTTAGCCTAATGTTAGCAAAGAGCTAAAAGTTATGTAGTTAATTTTGCAAAATGATATCAACGAGGCCCCATCGCAGTTAATATTGGTGTCTTTTAAAATCAATTAACAATCAATCATGTCTAATTTAGCTCTCTGTGGCAAGCAGTAACGTTAGGTACATAATTACCTGTTTAGGACTCAAAACACAAAGTTTAGGGCTTGGAATTGACTTTGGACTTGACTCCCTTCATAGAAAAGACTTGAGACTTAGAAAACAATTACTTTGTACCACCTTGGCTTTTAACTATTAAGGTTACAAATATATTGAAAACATTTTCAAGTGCCCCATTGCTTCACCTGACCCATACTGTATAATAGCACTGCACGGCGTCTCTGTTCTCAATTAACAGTTTGAAATTTCACCTCAGAAGTCAACGGTACCTCTGGCAACTAGTTGTACAGCAATGTGACTGTTTGACACAGAACTGGTCCGGCCTTACCTCCTGTTGCCTGTAGTTACAGGGACCCTCCAGCCTTTGATCTGGCTGAGCTCGGGGTCCGTCACATCAATGAGCAAGGGCAGGCGGGGTATCCATACACTCATCTCCAGCTGGGCACTCAGGAACCCGTAAGTGAAGTTGAGCATAACCCTGCTCTTTCCTCTCGTCTCCTTCCCGTTTACATACAAATAGTCACATCGCTCCGACACCTGGACAAGACAGACAAGAAAAAAAGGAGAAAGTGGAAAGGTGAATGACGGGCCCATGGGCATTGTCCTGAGTTTGAACCCGGCCCCAAAAACAGGCAGCGTTCCTTTCTTTCTGCCAGGCCAGCACTCTATAAATATCTTGATATTGGGCAAGAAAGTGATTTTAAAAAGTTCAAAATTACTTTAGAATCACTGGACTAGTTGGGACTTAACTGTCGTCTAGTGATTTGGATTTAACTTTCTCCAGACTTGCACTGGATGAGGTTTTTCCACGTAAAGCCCCATGGCAAATGAATAAGAAAGTTTTAGAAAGAACTGACAAAGAGAGGAGAGTGGGTACAGAGGCGCAAATACAAATAAGCTAAAACCACAGAGACACACACATTTAATTCATTTCCCACTACTTTCAAAGTCTGGCCAGGGAATTGCACAATGTTTATGTCATGTAAATTCACGACCGTGGTCTCTATGAAACTGCTACCGAATATAAATTAGTCCTGCCTTATGACTGTTCCTGTAGTGCTGTACTGTAGGTGGGAGCATTGAAGTCCCCACCAGTGAGAGCAATGAGGTGAGACACAGCAGTTGGTGTGTTTTATTTAAGATTGGAGGCCTATCTCCACTGCCGCCTCACTTATCTTAACAAACCAGTGGCTCCACAGAGGTAATTGGAGGGCACTAGACTGGAGACTAGAGTGTAGCACTGGAGAGGGAGGTGAAAAGGGGGAGGCGGAAAAAGCAGAGGGAGGAATGACTTCCAAGGTAAGTCAACTTGAACTTCTATGAAAATGTTGAGGGGGACCAGTCTGTGAAGACATTTTCCCATCCAAAATTTCTGATGTTTTGTGCAGCTCTCCAACTACACAGACTCTAAGTCAATGGACAAAAACTCTATACGCACTTAAATCAGCTCAGCAATGACACGATGATAAAAACAATCAAAATTAAAACGTTTTAAATTAGTTTAAAACAGTTCCCATGGGCCTATTTTAGCACTTCTTTCTTTACTCTTTTGTGGTCAGCTCTGTCTATATTCACTGTTGTTGGCCAACTGTATTTTAAAAATGCATCTTAAAACACCAATAGCAGAGCTTTTGCATGTTTTAGCACATCAAGTATAGTTTACATCAATCACAGCTACCCATTATGCAAACCATCCTGCTGCATTTAAGCTATATGAAAATCTATAAGTAGACTTGTGAAACTTACTCATGTATGTGTTCATTTTCGTCAAAGTTTGGAAATTATGCAAAAACACAGTGTGACTTTTCAAATCAATCAGCATTTTACTTTCTCGTGACAATGTATTTATAATCCTTAATTAAGAGAGACCTGTGTGCAAGATAACATATACAGTACAAGCATGGACAAAAATAAAAACAAAACAAAAAAAGCACCAATTAACATGCAAAACAAAAAAGGAAAAACAGAAATGACAGAAATGAATAGAGGCTAATAGCTGCATGAAATGACTAAATATCCAACCTCATATGTCCATTAAAAAATAAAAAGTATACATGATTTGTAATTAAAGCTGCACCAATCAACATATTAAAATATAGTTCAATGACTGCAGTGTAAAGTGACAAACACACCGTTATCACCCGACTGACTCATCTATGGAACATTTTTGCATCTTTCAGCTAGTTGGTGAACAGAGTGGAGGATTCAACAACTGTGAGCTAGATACTGCTTTAAGAATTGGTGGAGAATATTGAACTTAAATTCACCAGGTGGCTGGAAACACGACTTTAAATGAATACTAATGTTGCACTGCAGCTGCTGAGTGTGTAAATAGGCAAGTGTTTGCTTGTTCCCCATAACAAATTTATATTGTGATAATATGTCAATATGAGTTTGTTCCAGCTGCTCCCAATTGGGCATGAAAAATCAATAAATTACGCTTTAAAAAGGGCTTGAATGTGCAACCACACTAACTTTTGTCCATGCATACACAGCCAATCTTAAATATAGTACAAGGAGTTATGAAACAGTCTCAGTTTAATACTGATACCTTTATATGACCTACATAAACAAACAAGATCAGCAAGAAGATTGGCTTGAATCGGATTCCACCTGAAATCACTGATATGACGTGTTGAAAACAGTAATACTTTTGTCCACGGAGGACGCCAGAATCAACACAAAATAAAAGTAGGGACTTTAAGTTAGCTTGCAGCTAAATCGAAGAGTTTGTGTACTGTGTGTGAACTTGTCCCTAATAGAGATTCACCCTTGTGGCAGTTATTGTATAAAAGGTAAAGTTTACAGTTTTAAGCTTGAACATCATCTGGTCAGTGGCATTGCTTTAAAAGGGGTCAGTGACCGCAGAAAGCGTCAGAGACTATTCAGAGACACAATAATAACTGGATTAAGTTCCTCTACTGATACAGAAAATCATTACAAACAAACTCCCTCTTTAGCTCTTTCGCACTCTCTTGAGCTTACACACTTAAACACACTGCCAAACCCTCACAAAGCCATGGCTGCCGTGTCGTCTAATGGAAAATAATATAATTCCTTTTCTTCTCCTCCGTCTCCCTCACTCTCTCTCTCTCTCTCTCTCTCTCTCTCTCTCTCTCTCTCTCTCTCTCTCTCTCTCTCTCGCTCTCGCTCTCTCTCTCTCTGCTCTCTCCTACTGCCCCAGTAACATGGATCCATTACATGAAGGTCATATCACTGTGCTTATGGACTGAGTGGTGGGATCATGAGCTCAGTCTCTAATGCCATATGGAGAGACTGCTTTTATCCACGATACTTTGACACTCAGACACACACACACACACACACACACACACACACACACACACACACACAAACACACACACACACACACGCTCAAACTGGACCTGTTGAGTAGGATGGCAGGGTGACGGTGGATATCTTGGACACCAGAATGAGTCTTATTCTTCAATGTATCCACAGCCAGTTTAATTACTGTCAAACACTCAGCAAACTTGCTTTATATGCAAATTAGGTCAGAATAATATTCCACACTGGAATTAAATATGAGAGAAACAAAAGCTTTTAGGTTTTTTATATGTATATAAAAAAGTTACTGTATGTTTCCATCACTTTAAAACACATTTAACTGATTATGTATCATTTATGCATACTGTGAAGCGTGCATTCACAGTGACTACGGAATGGTCAAGCTGCTCAGTTTCACATTATTTTAGATTAACATGTTATGTGGCACTAATGCACTAAAGAGAAACAGAATTGAAAAGTATTGTACAGCAATGTTATACCTGCAAGATTCATCGAAGAGTTAGATAGCTGGCATAAAAGGACAGAATTTGTTTGTTTTTCACCTTATATAATTCATTTACCACACGTTCAAATAAAAAACTGTGTCATATTTATGATTTACAAATAGTTTGGGAATATTAGTTGGAATTTTAAAACAAAATCTTGATTTACTGCTGTATGAAACAAAGGATTCATGCATTTACCCAATTCTGTAAGTGCAAATACACTATAAGGTATATTCCCAGGTTGATTACAAATGCTATTTCTACCTAAATATTTCTCATGCATTTTCAATATTGTGCACACAATACAATGATTACATTTCAATTTAAGCTGAGTAGAGTTGTGGCTGTAATGGCTTACCTTGAGTACATCCTCCTCAGTAGATCTACAGCTGGTGAAGTTGGTCACATCTGTGACTGAGCCATCGACCTCCACAGCCAGCGTTTTCACAGGGACTGACACCATTTTCCCTGTCAGCATTGCAGTATTCAAGATATCAGTGTTCTGTGCAGAAAGAAGGGCAGATCAAAAGCAGGTTCTTAGTCTGGGTTGGTACAGAGCTATTCACTGCCATGTACAAAGACGCTGAGGGAAACAAAAATAGAATAGGAGATCCTTTCTCTGTGTGGTTTGAAAGTTGAAGGCTGAGAGTAGCCTAGCTTAGTTTAACTGCTGGATGTCAGATGTAAGATTTCTTTTCGAGAGATGAATGGCCGCTCTACCTACACTTCAAGTTGTACTTTCAGAAATAAGGACTTGAGTTGATCAAACATGCAGTCCTCTTCTTCTTCACCTTAGGGTTGGGTCAGTTTCTGGTTTTGCCGGTCCTGTCCAGTGTAAGAGCTTAAACCAGTGCAGTAGTGGGCAGTTGTGAAAGCCGTTGCACCCATGGGCTCTCATATTACTCTCAGGAGCAGCTAAGTCACGTGCATCAAGCAGTGGTAAAAGTCAGTATTACTGGTTCGGTCCAATATTTGGCTTATTATCGTACTTCATTCCCCAGCTGCCAAAGCAGCAGAAATAATAATTTTACCAATTAGCATGTTCAGTATTACTTCAAACTACATACAGATTTTTAAAAAATCCACCATTATCAAGTACTCTGGGTATGTACAAAACATAGGAGAATTTCTCTAACCCCCGCCCCCCAAAAAAAAAAAATAAATAACAATCTACTAGCTTGTGAAAATATATAGAAATCAGGATTTGGACACATTGCATGAGAAACTGTTTTTGAATATCCTGCTGGACAAATACATTATACAACACAATCATCACTATTTGTATGAGGACAGGGATGACAGGCAGAGGGTGTTAGCAAGACTAACAGGGATTAAAACACTTGCAGGCTCACAAACTTGATTCATTTATAATCACAGTGATGCAACACCCCACACAAACTGGACAGATGTGCTCACAGAAATAAAGCATCTCTGTGCTGATAATATACAGTACATGTCGGTCTCTAACAAACTCGCACACCTGGATGAAAATAAATCCTCTACTGTACTGTGTTATACATACAGTAGATCACCACTCAAACACCTAAACCTGATTACATTTCTAATCTTCCAACCCATTTTCCCACCTTGCCCTGTTCAATCTTTGCCAATGCTTAGCGGCAGCTTAGCTCTCATACATCCCACAAGTTGTCATCAAGCCTGATGTAGCTTTATTTTTACACTTGAACTGCTTCTTCAACATGGATTTACAACTACTTTCCAGTTCATAAGATCTCTGATAACATCTTTTTAATCTATTATAGGTAATGGCAGTGTGTATGTGTAAGAAGCTCTGGGTGATCAGTGTTTTGTTTTTTTTTCCTCTGGATGCTTGCAGACTAAAGCATCAGGCAACACTCGGCAGATGTTCCCCGGCAGCCTCGCATTCTGAACTCTGTCGGCTTGACAGCTGCTGACCGCAATTCCAAAAGGACATGTTCTAGTTCAGACTGCAACACTGACCCAAACATAAGCCACTGGATCAGGGAGAGCACAAAATCAGAAAGCAATATCAGCGCTCTGTGGTGCCGGCAGTGCCACGCTGAGAGATCCTGACGTCCAATGTTTCCACAAGCTCTGCAATAATCTGGCTTGCAGTGATCAAGTTCGGCTAAAGTAGTTCAGCTATATTTTAAATCTGATTCTTTTCTGAAAACAGTGTTATATTTACACTCTGTTGTAAGACTTGGTGTTGTTTGATCATCCAATCATTTATTTATTTATTTTTTATGTAAGGGAGATGACTTCTTCATCATGGGAAAGATATGCAAACACCACGCGGGAGGTCAGAAAATCAAACATGCAGCCTTATTTGCTGATTGTTTTAAACTTACATTTTCTCATGCAGCTGCAATGGTGTGATGGTTCACATGCGGTTGTAACAGTAATTTGTATAGGAGTATAAAACAACACACACAGCCGTCTTATGAAATAAGTCTATTCTCTCCACTGTTGCAGGAGAACAATTTTTTTTTCCTCATGTGAATCCTGTGAATGAGATAAAACATATTTGCTCCCTAATTAGTTAGTTAGTTAGTTTTAGTTTGACTCATGTTGACATCTGTATGTAATAATAATATGAATGCATCACAGATCGTAGTGTAATCACAGGCAGAGGTGATTTGAAACACTGAAATTTTGCTTTGTATGACATACTAATTTCACATGAAGTAAACACTAAATAATTGGTATAATACAGGAATAGTAAAACTATAATAGATACAATAGGTCATTTAACCTGCACCATACAGGGAATACAGTGTTTTTATCTGTAATATTTATGTAAGAAGCAAAACAATTTAAAATTAAGTCCGCATTTCAAACAGTACAGATATGAATAGGGACATTTTCCTCACCATGACCAGAGGTGCAAGCCCCACATAGTCTTTCTGAGTTGTGTAGATCCGCATAGTGCCGACATCCTTGATGTTCCCCGGCAACTCCAGGCGCCAGGAAATCGTCTGACTCTCAGTCTGCTCCAAAACATCTTTTGGCACAAAGTCCAGCTGTAAAACTTCCAGAAGACCCCTGTTTAGAGACACAATAGAAATAAATAAAACAAAATATGGTTAAAGAAATCCAAGGTGCCTTTGCTGAACAGCTGGCCCTATGGGCAAATTAACTATAACTTTCCTAAAATAATAATAATCTGTTTCGGGGTTAGGATTAGGGTTTTTCAGATGACATTAATTAATAATGTGTATTGGGGTCTCCAGGAACCACAGTTGATGGTCCTTGTATGTTATGTTGGTAGGATGAGGGTTAAGTCAATAAACTCACTCAGTAATGTCAGGTACGCCGCAAAATCTATCTATAGTTTGTTAACATTATAAGCTATCGGTCATACCAGACCAGGCTGTAGTGACAAAAGCTGTGACCATATTAGGTTTTTCAAAAATATATTATATATTATATATTATATGTTTTGGGTTGGACATTCCTAATAAAGGTTCAGTGCAGGGGTTGGAAACCTGCAGCTGGGTAGCTGCATGCAGCTCTTTGGCCCCTCTCCAGTGGATCCCTGTGGCTTTGACTAAAAGCGTCCTAATCTGGCACCTTCTCCTCAACGTTTTGCCAAACATCAATAGTGGTGGCTACTAGTCTTGAGTGTCTCTTTAGTGAGGCTAGCTATGGACTTCAAGTCCAAAAAGAAAGCAGAGAATTGAATAATGCATGAACAGATTTGTTTGCTTTCACCACCCAATGCTGCTGGCTTACCAGCACTGGCTTGTTCTACGGGCAGAAATTAACCTTATAAGGCTCAAATATGTGTTGCGACAGACAGATGTTTTTATATATAGTAAAGGTTGCTGACAGATTTATGTACCCAGTATAGCCACGATTGTGCTGTCTATTACAGGAATATTAAAAAGTAAAACTTACTTAAATGGAATTTCAAGTGTTTAATTGTGTAGAGTAATGAAACATCAAATAGCACTTAGTCTCTGCCCACATATGGTTCAAGTTTTATCATAATCACCACTAAATAAGTTCAAGTGGTGGTGTTCATTTGGAGGGTAATACTGGTGAGGATATTGTTAGCTCAATATCTAAAGTTAAATTAGTGTAATGTTAGGGAATACTGAATTAGTTAGCAGTGAAATAAGTATAGACAAATAGACAGGCAGGTGTCATTTCAATCAGTTAAACATCCAACTGAAGTCTAATGTTGTCCTGTTTGCCCATATTTGTTATTAAACCTCTGGAAACTGTCATATTTGTCTTTTTTTTTATAAAACACTGTCTGGTGTCAAGAGACAAAGATGCTTCAACGTGAAAAGAGCAGAGATGAGCTGTGTACTCCTGTGTTCCTCCGAGACACTGCCTATGAACATAAAAAAGATAGAAATTACTCTGAAATTTGTGAAAAAAAAGTTTGAGTTTTAACCGAAAGTGAACGCAATACACAAGAGGTCTCATTTCCATCAGCAGATGGAAGAATAAGGTGAGAGTGTGGAGGGAAGATTAAGTGAGCTGGCAGAGACTTGAGCCAAGTATTCTGGTCAAAGGATTGTCAAAGAAATGGCATGTGATGTTATTTGATGCTGGAGAGAGTGTGTAGGCATACCTGCCAGAAGGAACAGATCAAAGGGAAAATATAGCAGAATGTGAATGGAGCTGTGGCACTTTGAAGTGGAGCAAAACTTTGCATAAAGCAAAACAATGAACCTCTACAGTGCATAGCTAAAACTCACATTTGAAATAGTCACAAATAAAATAAAATAAAAGCCTCAAGGAGACATGCAAACATACTCTATACACCCATATAAACATATAAATATATTCCATCTCTGTAAAAAGGAACTCAAGGACTGATCACTGTACAGGAAATACAGTACAATGAGTCGAATGTAGAGTACCATAAATGAAAAGCAAGAGGTTGTTACGAGGTTATGTGAGGCATTCTGAGGCACTAATGAAAAGATGCATGAAAAAAAGGCAAAACACACTTTTCTCCTTTTTTTTCTTTTTTGCTTGTGTGCATCCATAAGCTTTAGATTGTGTGGTTAAAGATTAAAAGTACAGACCACAGATATTATTAAATCCCCAAAAAACATAATCAAGTATTCTGCAGCTCCAGGCAGTAGACTTGCAATTCAAGCTGAGTTCAATTAGGGTCTTTTTTTTTTTGTTCGGCTTATGAAAACCATTCTAGAGCAAATCTGTTTCCTATGTTTCCCACATCAGAAGGTGAGATTCTACCGACCTTTGTAAAGCTGTTCAAAGAGGGTCAGCGATATTGCGTTGAAGCTCCATAAAGAGAAACTTTTGCTGAGTCATTTCACTGACAATCTCACAAAAAGACCTGGCAAGCAGAAAATTGAATAATTTTCATCAAACCACAACAAAGGTGGTGCCGGGAGCGCTGTACAGTATGAGATGTTACTAAACCAACCTAGCAATTATCAACATTACCCTTCCATTACAAATGAATAGGATTCAGTGAGGAACAAAGAAGACGAGGATATCAAAGAAATTAAGCAGACATTTTAATAGGAAAAAGCTCATTTTGCATGCTTTCAGGTATATTTGCCCCATATGAGAGGTTTTCTGGCAGAACATGTGGTTAACATTGTGAAAGCTTTCATTTTAACTCAAGTAAAATTATTGTCCTAAACCTACCCAAAGTGTGACTGAAAACTGAAGATGATTTAAAAAGAAATTATAAGTCAACTAAGTCTAAAATATTGTCTCACAAGGAGTTGAACCCAAACCTCCCGGGTATAGATGCTGTGTTTATCCCATTCATCCACCACTACCCTCTGCCTAAATTTGGTGCTATTCATACTATGTATATAGGCTTCCTGTGTGTCACCTGATGAGCATGGGCACCTGGCCAAACCCAGCACCTGAAGGGTATGCAGGGCATATCTGGGCATAAAAAGCAGCAGTGGGATTCATAAATTATGCGACAGAGCCAAGCTAGCTGTTTCCCCACGTTTCCAGTTTTTATGCTAAGCTATATATAACCACATGAACGAGAGAGTGACAACAATCTTCTCATCTTACTCTCAGCAAGGAAGCAGATAAGTATATTTCACAAAATGTCAAAACTATTTCTTGTTCTAACTATCTATCAATCAATCTACTTAATTTCTTTGACATGATCCTCGTCTTCCTCTGTCTCAGACAGATTTTAAACAGACTTAAATGACTCACACTGAAAATACTTTAAGAGGCATCATGAGAGAAGGGGTTAATGCCCCTATTCCTGAAAATCCATCTATTAGGGGGGACTTTAAACCCCTGGACATATCATCACTTCAAAGCACAGTGGTGGGAGTAAATGTGTGTGTGTGCTTGCATGTGTTGTCTGTGTGTGCGAGCTCAGTACAAGGGACACAACTTGGAATATCTTTCCTTCCTAATCTTCCCTTCTGAACGTGCAAGCGCTTAAGCCTGGATAACGTAGCCGTGATTATGGATGATTACGGATAAGTGGGTCGGACGGACGGCGGGTGGTGTGGGGTCGGTGTGGGCGGGAGGTTGCTGGGCAGAGGTGGCTGTTGTGTGCCACCATCAGCAGCATCGGGCAAAACTACTGTAATCAACTGCTGTGTAGTAAATAAATCATGCAGGGAAAGTGTTATGAAATTAATATTCATTTATTATTATTATTATGAAGTCAATACAAGTAGAACTTAAACAGCACTTTGATTTATTTACTTCTAAGGTTTAAAGGTTTCATTTCCAATTTAGTTTAGTGACGTCAATGCAGTTTGGAAAATAACGTGTCTCATTCTTTGTAAAGTAATCATTGTAATAACTATTATTTTTAAGAAAATATAAAGAAAATAATAAGTTGAGCTGATTTGTATTAAATCAAACTAAGTTGATTCTTCCTTAACTGCGAACAGGAAGCCCAAATTATCCATCTTTTGTTTGTAACCACTGCAGAGCACTGTCTGTCTCCGGCGCATCCTAATGAAAACTAAGCATAGCCTGGGATTTACAATGTTCTTAATCCTGCAGTATCATTGCAATATTCTGGAGTTGTCAGAAACTGTGCTGACTTTAGAAACGACTGATAGACATCAAGTGTTTTTAGAGGCAGTCAGTCAGTCTTAATAGGTCCAGTTTGTAACATTTAGGTTATTGTCTATTGGCAGAAATTGATTATAACATTCATATGTATGTTTACTGCCATGTTTCCAAAAAAGCCCCAAAGTTTCTCCTGCACACTTGGAAGGCTGAGCTGTATTTGAATGATTGCAATCTGCAACTTCATTGTTAGAAAGCCACTTTATCCTTCACACTGGTCCTTTAAGTTCAGAACTCCTGCATAAAATAGGATCTGCAAGCCCCAGAGTGGGTATACATTTTTATTCTAATACTGATTTTCTTAGATACACATGAGCAAATCTACAACATGAAAACTGATGCAGTAAACACATTTGTTTACACAGACAGAAACACTGTGTACAGTGCACTTACAGTCAAGGCCGCAAATGATTATTTTACTTCAGAGAAAAATAAATCATTTTCAATTTGTCCATGCTCTGCAGAGCAAATGTAACATTGTTTTTTATCATGATAACGGATTGCTTTTCCTTATAGCAGCAGCAGGAGTTATTGAAATCTCAGAAAATAAAGGCAATAAGAGACCGTAAGAAGTGATAAAAGCTTATGATTGTTTTGTATTAATGGTAGAGAAAGTACATTTGAAAAGGGCTGGTTGAAACACACAAACCTCTAACACTGTGCACATGTACTGCATGTGCAGTGGACTGACCTCTTTGCAGTGACAGCAACCTTCCTCTGACAGACAACAGAGACAGTGTTGGGAGTCGCTCCTCTGCCAGGCTCCACCACGATGTCCCACAGCGCCGAGTCACTGGGTCGCGCTGCACTGAATGTCAGGCCTGTTTTTACTGTTGCCCTGCAGAAAAGACACATACATAATCCAGTTAGTGAAAAGCATGAGTTTTACTTTTCCAACTGCCATACTGTTTGGGAAATATCCCATGAGTTAACTCAGGTTTGATATGAGCTGTATAAAGTAAAAGACTAAATAAAACTTCATATGCTGTACTCAGTTTTAATTCCTGTTTACGTGTTTCTGAATCTTTTAATACCAACAAAGGTTTTATTACCACAAGCACATGCGGAGAAGTGTGAATCAGTTAATCAGATATCAGACACACACATCACTCTGCTGGGAGAGCTATAATGCTTATTATAATAATCAGAATGTGAATGAACCAGACAGTCCTGGAAGTCCAACAATCCCCAAGCCTTTGTTTTTTAAGGCAGATGTCCCTCTGCTAAATTGTTACGTCAAATATCACTGGACAGGGTCAGAGAGCAGCTATTTGAGTCACAGGCTAAAAAAAGTGATACAAGGGACATGAATCGCTTCTAATCCACGTTTAAAAAGCAATGATTCACTAATCTGCACTCACACAGACACCTAGCTAGGGGTGGGAGTCTTGTGTGTTTCCTAAACAGGCCAATTTCCTCATGGCAAGGATTCAACGAGGCGCTGGAAACGCTCCAGAGGGAATTCAGCCCCAGCTTACTCAAGAGCATCACTCAGCTCCTGCAGTTTTATCAGCAGGATATTCACGCTGAGAATAATCTGAAAAACCTCAACCTCAATAAGGTGCGGTATTAGGTCTGCAAACTGTGAACACTGCTGGATTGAAGTCACCAAAACAATCTTGAGATGATGCGTGACGCCCATCACAACGGGTGGACTGGCCAGTGTCAGTGCATGTAAGTAGCATGTTTTTGCTGTGGTTTTCTGTCCTATTTTTTTTTGGTTCACATCTGCATGAAAGGACGCTTATTGTCCGAAAAAGCAAAACGTAACACATTCACAATACCATTAAACTTCCATCATCTGTCTCATCTGATGATACCTGCAAGGACAGATCTACACTGTCATTGTGTTCACCACTAACACCGCAAACAAACGGAAGATTTATTAGAAGTGTCAGTTTTCTACTTTCTAGTAACCCACTGTGTCTGATAGTGATAGATTTAATCTATATACCACTTACCCAAAAACAAAGGCTCAGACTGCTCGTGGATTGGAATAATACACTTGGAAATCATTGCAGAAGCGCTTCTTTTTTTTTTTTACACATTTGCTGCCCAGTAATGGTTTAGAGTGGCAACGTACTATTTTACAGTAAACAAGCTGTCTCTATTTCTGTTTTAATAACACTTAGTTTGTCATTTCACAAACAAAACAGTCTTCAAATAGCCAAAGAACATTAAAACTGACAGATGGAAAGCAGCACACATACAAAATCTATTCATGCTAGAATAAAGGTCAGTATGCATGCACTCACACACACACACCTATATACACACACACAAATACTGATTTGTAATCAAACGGCAACCAGACTAATCAATAACCATTGAGACAGGGTCAAGGGCAGAGTTGCTTGGCAGATAAAATACAGTATGCAAGCATTCACACACACACACCCCCCCACACACACACACACACAACACACACACACACACACACCCCACACACACACACACACACACACACACACTTTGAAATGGACAAGCTGACAACTCAACAAATGCTGGATAAATACATACTTGTGCAGACATTATTATAATTTTCTGGATCAAAACCTTGTAGCCAAAGGCAGAGTCTCCATATTACATTTCCATTTAAAATTTGAATTAAAGTTTCAAATACAACAAACATTGGTTCAATTACACAGATGAACGAGGGAGATCAAGAAAACAAGTCAAAAACAGAGACTTTGTTTTGTAAAATGTTAAATCTATTTTTTTCTTAAATGTTACATTTTCTGATTTCTTTTATTAAAATGATCATCATCCTATTACGTTTCAATTAAGGACAATTCTAACATAATAAATATTTAAATATTAGTTCTATTTTTTGGGATATGACAATTTAACCAAAATACCTACATCCATTATCTCATTTTCTTGCTTCCTGACCCGCTGAGCATCACAGTTCACAGCGGCACCTGATGAGCATCCCTCCCAGGAGGTACAAACCACTTCAGCTGGCTCCTGTTGTGTGTCGAGGAGCAGTAACTCAATGCCAGGATCTTCCTGGATCACTGAGTTTCTCACCGACAAGCAGACACAAGCCTCCCTGCAGTGAAACCTCATTTTGGGCACTTCTACCCTCGCTCTTTGTCTTTGTCAGTCACTACCCACAGTTCATGACCACAGGTGGGGGACAGGATGGATATCGATCTGTGAACTTAACAACTCTTCACTGCTGTTTTACCAAAGTCAGTCAATCTATTTGTTTAAAAATGTGAAAAGCTGAAGAGCTCCCAACTCTGTAGTTTGCCTGTTATTTTAACCGGTCACCAAGCTTTAAATATTCTGTTGATACTTCAACACGGTATATTCTTACTTTTTGATGATGAATTGTTCTTTTTTAACTAAATGCAAATGCACAAAATGTTTGATTTTCAATCTGATGAAATGTCTGTAATTCCATGTGATGACGATTTAAAAAATAGAATTTTAATAACAAATATCCTGTTTACAAGCTGCCTGTGTGCTTAACAGGTGGGTATGATGCCCTTGCAAACACACACACACACACACACACACACACACACACACACACAGACACAGACACAGACACACACACACACACACACACACACACACACACACACACACACACACAAATGTACATGGTTAATCCTGGCAGTCAGCTCAGATCATCTCTAGCCCCAAAGGGTTAACCTCTTGATTCATTTTCAATCAGGACCACAGATTATCTGGCCTAACTCTGCTGGAGTGGACTCAATCTTGGGCCAAAGAGTGAAGTAGAGCAGGGATTTCTCTCAGGAGGAATCAATCACTTTGCCAAGCTCCTCAGAGCTAGCCTTCACTTGGACTTAACTGCTGGACTTGGTCCCCTCTTCTTGTCCAATCTCATTCTGGATGTGGCAGTAGGTCAGAAATACACGGACTGAAATCACTGACCTGACTGGAGGAACTTCAGTAGCACGGTCAGTGAGTCAAAGTTTAGGGAATTTCAGGTGGAGAGGCTGTAAATCTTTCCAAATAGTCAAAACAACAGCAGATGTTAAAGGGTCAGCGTCTCTCTACCAAATCTTATTCACGTAATGTCAACAATGCTAGCAGAGCTACATTCAGGTCACTGAGTTTGTGTGTTTGCGTGTGCGCAGGCATGTTTGTGTTTGTGGATGTTAAGTCTGATATTGGAGAAGAGCACTGAGACAGAGCCACAGGTTTAACTACTGTATGTGCCCTATGGATTAATACACATATCTTAACATTGCTCTCCATTTGCCCGCATCCCGCTGCAGATTACCTCAGGGTCGGTATGTTGTTTGCAGCATGATATCACTAAATCATGGATTAGAGAGAAATTTGTCTTGCATTTCAAACAAAACCATTAAGCCGAGTAAAGACTGGAAACGCAAAACTCACTGCGATGGCTTTACACTTTACTGATCTGCAGCCTTCTGATAAAAACAATTTTACTCCACTCAGTGATGTGCATCAAAAGGCAGCAAGTCGAAACTTTGAAACAGATTGAACTGTGTTTCTGTGTGACAGGGCTGCTTTTATATTAAGTTCACTTTTACCCAAAGGAGTCAGAAAGATTTTAGTTATTTGTTTTCCTGCTCCATTAAATACATGCATTATTTATGAAGTCCAATACCCATAGAACCTTGTTGAAATGTTAGTGGGATGTTGAGATATGAAACCTGGTGAATCATTTGCCAATTATTTCCCTGTTTATGGAAGAGTGCTCTCAATAACTCTCCCACTAACTGAGAAGTTGCAGTAGACAGGATATAACATGTCAGTAATTTATGAAGCCAGTGAAACTGGCAGACAACACAAGTCATGTTGGCGCTCAAGCATTTTACTGAATGGCCTTGGTGGCGAGCCCCATCAGTATTCAAGTGCCTTAAGTAACCATTTAAATGCATGGAGCTTATCCTTCATGAAGATGCTCAAATATACTGTACATCACAATGATTCAACTTGGTTTCAGTCTTTTTTTCTGCTTCAGATGTTTCAGTGACAATTAAATTTTATGTGACTCCTTAACTCTTGTCCTCTGCAAACTCAGCAACATAGCTGAGTAATTATGCTTTCTGGGAATTACTTTTTAAGCTAAACTAAACTAAATTTTGCAGGGCCGACATATGATGTTGGCATAGCAGTATGAATATGATTCAGTATAATATTAGTTTATCCTTTACCAAAACACCAGATACAGTATATGGCAATGACATCTGTTTACTGCTTACAGACTAGCTAAATAACTATCCAGCATCACCACTACGCATGCAAAGCAACCAGCAGAATGAATTTAAAGTGAGTCATACCTCTATAGGATAATAAACAAATGTTAACAACGTTTAATATGGCAACAAATCCGAACTGTAGACACAAGAGTTGAGACTTAAAACACAAAAATGAGAACCAGAGACTCAGCTTCAGTTGACTACTGTGAGACTTGACTCACGTGTAAGATGTAATATGATACAAATATTTAATGTTTCTACGTTGAAATGATTTGGTCTCAGTTATGTGACAAACACTAAACACAACTTGTTTCAATGCCATGTTTAAGTGTTAAAAACATCTTGACTTGATTACTCAAGAAGACTTGTGACTTGGCTTGGACTTTGTGTTGACATAACTCAAAAGACTAAACACAAACACGCCAGTGTAAAATGTAACACCACAGGATATGTCCGTATACAAACTGCGCACCACAGAAAATTAGTTTAAATTCCTAAAGAGTAATGAACAAGTACTAGAAACGTAAATATTCTATACACTGCATGTCTACAAAGAACCAAAGGATTTTGTAATGTGATGTTCCCCATAGTTCAGCATGTGGGAAAATATGCTTATTCGATTTCCTTTCTTGAGTTAGATGAAAAAACTGATGACACTTTCCTGTCTGTCTGGTAAATATGAAGCTACACAGCCAGCAGCCAGTTATCTTAGCTTAGCATGAACTGGAAATACTGGGAAGAGAGAAATACAGCTGGCCTGGCTCTCTCTGGAGTCAACAAATCCGCCTATCAGCAACTCCAAAGCTCACTAATTAACACATTATATCTTGTTTGTGAAATCAATACAAAAACTTGCATAAAAAATAGTTTTATGGTTTTATGGATTATGTGCCAGACTATTTCTTGGTCTTGAAAATTGTCATCCCCATGAGGCTCAGCAAAGACTTCTAAAAGTCACTGCTCAAGGCCAAGAAACAGACCAGCCCAAAAACCCCAACAACTTATCTAACTCAGCAAGAAAGCGAATAAGCATATGTTCCAAAATATCAAAACATTCTTTTAAGAGCTTATAAAGTAAAAAAGAAGAAGCTGTCTCACCTGAGAGTGAAATTTTCCAGGGTAGATGTGCTAGCCAGGAAGACATAGAAAGTTGCAACATCTGTGGTCTTCAGGGGCTTTGAAGAGGTCTGAATCACCACAGCGCCTCCCAGCCTCAGTCGAAGAAAGGTGGGGTTCCCCGGTGGAGTTCGGAGCAGATTCACACTTCCTACCCGCCTCATCGGTGTCCCTGATCCCGCAGCATCCCTTCCTCTTCCCACTCCTACACGTTGCAGGCTATCCTGTGGGGTACATTGACCTGTCTGATCCCTCCGACTCTGGAAGTAGACCTCCACAAGGTTCCCCTGGATCCCCTTAATTCCTTCTGTTCTTCCTGCTTCCCTGCTAGAGCTGCCCGATCGACTGGCAGAGCTGAACCAGACGGGTTCTGGCTTCAGCTGTGCCACACAGAATCCACCTGGAGACACCAGGCATGCCCCACGAACTTCCCTCATCTCCCAGAAGGCGTAGGCCGTCACACAGTGAGCTCCATCCTTTGCCTTGGCTCCAGCGCTTTTCCTCTCATTATCTTCTCCAGACCCCATCCTTGCTTGCCCAACAGTGATGTCACTGTCTGTGGGCATGTGGAAGAGGATTTTGACAATAGGGGCTGAGGAACGAACCTGGCGGACCAAAATGACTGGTAGGATCGTGGGGCCACTGAGGAGCTGGTCTGGAGGTATCGGGGCATCTACAGTCAGGGGGCCGTATGAAGCGTTGACAGCTGGTTGGAGGAGCCCAGCGCCTGGACCAGTGATGAGAAACGTTTGAGTCTGAGCCTTCAGGCGGGTGTTCCCTGATGGCTCTGGACTGTCCTGCCTCAGAAACAAGTGATCCACATTGAGGACTTGAAAGTTGACGGTGGGATAAACTGGAGATGGGGTGGAAGATGTCCCAAGGTCTTCAGCAACCTTCTGACTTTCAGCAACTGAGAGGGGAGAATTTACAAAGAGAGATTAGTGCAATAACTACTCTATCGCTGCTTAAACTCAACATTTCAGTGTTTCAACAGTTTCCACTTACAAAATCAGCCAGTTACTTTAATTGAGAACATTTGATGAGCATGGCAGGAAGGTATAATGTTGACAAAGGGATCACAACTGGAGGGACAAAGCAAGAGGTCGAGGACGGGGGGTGAGTTGGGTGCTACAGGGAAAAATTAGTTGGTCATCTCAAGGAACCAAGGGTGGTGTGACTTCCCCATGTAGTTCCTGCACTGCAAAAGAGGAAAGGAAAGGAAAACACCCAAGGTGTTTGTGGTGGAGAGTTTTAGGAATTGAGACAAACAGGAAAGAGAGGAGTTAGGTACACAAATAGGCTGAAACAATTTAAGGCTTGGCCTTTGATAGTAAGTAGTTAATTGCTGCAACTTTTAGAACCATGATAACTGCTGTGTAACAAAGAACATAAAGTGACTTTTTAACAGCTTTATGCTGAGCACATTTTCATTCACAGTCTTCCAAGCAACTTCAAACCCAGGCAATTCCTGCCTCGAATAACTAAAGAAACTACTCACATGACCCACAGAAAAAACACTGTGAAAACAGTGTCATGGAAAAATACCATATAGTGTCCCTATTGAATACCATGTAACCAGGTGGTGACATGGTAAATCCACAGGTTGCTGGTTAAATGTTGAGCCAAAGGAAACTTGCTAAATGGCTCTATGTCTGGAAGCGAAAACACATTATATTTGTAATTGAAGTTGTCAATTCCAGCACTAATACACAGGAATACTAACTGTATAACTCTTGTGTGATAGGTCTCTTGTCCTTCAAGAGAAATTACATTTTCCCACTATCCACTTACTACTTCGAAGCGATGCAACAAAGGGAATGGCAAATGTCTGAGTGGTAAAAAGCCTCTCTTGTAACTTCCGAGAGATGACTGTTTGTCCCAACAGGATGCTGTATGACAGCTCCCACTTCCTCCTGCCAAAGACACTTGGTAATTTGCCATCCTCCATGGTGAAGTGCTCCAGAATTATTGTGTGAATTTGACTTTCCCTACCACACAAAAATAACTTATCTAAAGGAAAACACGAAGCAAAGCAGAACCTCCTTTTCCCCATAGGTCTTTGAAGTGATATATCATTCTTTTCTGATCAAACCATATTTCATGAATACATCTATATGTAAATCAATTTTCATTCGGGCAAGGCAGAGAAAAATCTATGAAAAAAATACAGATGTCAGGGTTGATATTAAAAATGTAGTATTCCTGAAAGCACACAAGAAACTGTCTTACAGATTCCAGAGATCAGACTGATGCCATAGGGAATTTCATATTAAAGACCAAAATAAATATTGGCAGGTACATATAATTTTTGCATGCTAGCTGTAGAACTAAGGCAAACCAGAGTGAAATGAAACATAATGCAAAGGTGATCCAGTTGCACACCAGTGTTTTATTTCATATTTCCTGCTGTAAATCTGTCTACCTGGTGCTATCAGAACAAACACTAAATTGAATTTGTTTAACCAAACTGCCGTTTTATGGTACCCTTATCATCTCCACTAAGGAGACTGTGTTATTGCTGTAGTTACTGAAGTTTGTCTATAAATAGGACTTTTAAAAGCCATTAATATATTTCTATTACGTCCATTGGGCCAGATATCCAACTAATTAGATAATTAGTTTAGTGATTATCAAGATTTGAGATTTCTGGCTTTTAACTATAAATAGGAATTAATAATTAAAACATCATAATTAAACGGCCTGATTCAGCAAGTTTTATGCAGTAGGATGAAGAAATTCATTTTAATAAAAAGTTTCATAAATGCTGACTTTGGGTTTAAACTGGAGAATTATTCTCTGGCAGATGTTTCTGCTCTCTGTTTTACCGTCAGTATTCTCCAACTCCAACAACCATGAGAGAGATGTCTGAATGCTTTTCTTATCTAAAAAAAGGATATTTGTTGCTTATGTAATAAGGTTGTAAATAAATCTACATATTCACATATACATCCTCATACTGACTGGATCCGATCGATCGCACAGCAGGTGTATACTGCAGGTCAAAGCAATTAATGGAATGAAGAAAACACAAAGAGGAAAATAATCCTCAGTCTGTTTCAAAACAAGTCTGCAACATGTCTGACCATAATCTTACTGGACAAGGACATAGTTTACACGGTGGTGATGATGATTATAGGTAATGCTCACATACTCGCGTGTTGCTTGTAAACACTGGTTTTGTGAAACATTAAAAAGAAAAGTGTTTAAATGAAGACATTCCTTTGATAAGATCACAGTATTTTTAGTTGTAGCATCGGATCTGGGGCTGGAGTACACTGCCCTGCATCAGTCAACATATTATTTATTGATCATTATGATTATGACTTGTGATAGTAGAAGAAAATCGAACTATTTGAAACATTTAACTATTAGAAATGATAATTTAACCTCAGATGGGCTTGCTGACACAACAGCCAGCACATCTGTGACTGGACTGAAGATAAGGCTTCCATGCATATTCATGGATACCAAGTAAAGAAGATATCAAAGGCTGAACTCTATCACTTAGACACGCATCAAGAACACAGCTGCACAGCTGAGTCCTGCACTAGCAGAAATACGGCCATCCCGCATATGAATGATGAAAAATGCACACGCAGATATCATGTGCAGATATAAACCCAGTCAATCTCAGAAAGTAGTCTTTCGCATGATATCAGTATCACAGAGAGGCAGACGGCTTACTGTGACTTCATAGTTACCAATGCAGGTTATCTTTAAACAACCAGAGAAACAGCTGTGCAACCTCAGCTTCAGGCCTCTTTAATCCCACAGATGAGGCTTCCTGATGCACACTGGAGAGCGTGCCGTCTCTTTCATTTAGACAGAGGGACAATGAGATGGGCAGGGGGCATGGACAGTAACCATAAAACCCTCAAAAATGGGAAAAACACAACTGTACATCCTTATACAGCCAGTCGCATAAACACATCATGCATCAATATGGTTTTATAAAGCCAATGTGAACATTTTCTAACCTGTTTTCAAATATTTTAAATGCTCTCTTCTCAAACACCTCCCCCTAATGCATACAGCATCTGCATAGTCTTTTAGTGGGCCTTACAAACTAAAGGCAGCAGCAGCATACTGTCCCCTCTTCTGCATATGCCAGAATCATAATTTAGGATGGGGGGGGGCTATATTTCCAATTGCCTATATGTCTGTTTGTGTGTGTGTGTGTGTGTGTGTGTGTGTATGTGTGTGTTTAAATCATCAAGGCATATGTAAGAGCATAATATACTACTAATTTCCTCTTGTAAACACAGCTGAAGGCTTTACACTACTTCCAACTGTCCCATATGATGTGAGGGTGTCCCTTGGGTCTGCTCCAGCACACATGAAGAAAGTCAGACCAGTGAATAAAGACAGTCAGAAAAAAGAAACTCCAAAGTCTCACCTTTAACAGCTGTAAGGACAGCCACTGCGACAACTGGGAGCAATGAGCGGTGGGAAAAGTTGAGCATCATTTCGGCAAAGTTGCAGCCGGTTCTGGCCACCCAGAGCCGGGGGAAGCTGTGTGTGTGACTGTGTGCAGTCGGTTGAAAGAAAGCGCAGGAAACAAATCATTCCATTGTCTGATGTCCGGTAAAGTTAACTTCCTCTGACTTGAAGAGGATCAAGTGGGGTAGAAACAAAAACGTGGGTTTACTTCCTTATCCGCGTTAAAAACCTCCGTTTAAAATGTTGTCTCCTTCTTTGGGTTCTCTGAAAGGATGAGAGGGATGATGTTCTCCTCTGGTGGCACGGCTCTGGCTTGGCACGGCTATTCCCTTCATGAGAGAAATCAGTAAACATGTGCCGTCTGTCAGATTAACGAGACCCACGTGGGTAATCGCCGGTAGGGGAAGAGCTGCGAGAAAATTAAATGCACATGAGGTCAAGGGGATCAGTGGTTTCTCCACGACTCATTTTAATGTTGATTTAACAAATTAACGATATGATTCCGAGCTCAAGGGCGAATTTATATGCAGGGACAAATGATGATGATGATGATGATTATTTTTTTCTTTGTATAAATAAGAAAAATAAAAGTTTACCTTTACCAAAAGCATAATTTCCTCTATTTATCTGGTTTCTTTTTAAAGGTTTGTTAGTATTTAGAGTTCTAAGAAATTCACAGATGTTTATATCACATTCAGAAGGCCTTTGTATTAATCTGGATATTATTTAAGACAGTTTCTGTGGGAGGGGGGGCAAAAAAAAGTTTAGCGCAGGTTTTGCCAGCTGTCAGCTGCATATTCTCAGTCCTCAGCATCACATGGGATCATGGTGCAGAATGGAGCAGATGGATGTAGGCACAATATCTAAAGCTTTGTGGTGTCACAGCACACTATACGTTTGGCAACATGGTACAAAGGATAGGCAAACACTACAAACTCTACTTTAGTCTTGTGTGAGTCCTTACTGCATAATTGAGATGTGTCCTCAATATTAAAATATTTCAGGTGCAAAGAGTCAAATTAAAAAAAAGCACAAATGTGTGTTTTTTTCTGTGCTACAGCAGGCCTTCAGGCCACATTTAATTTCTTAACACTCTGGATAATTATATTTTTTTTCTCTTTTTATGTGTATCACTTCATCTGCCTTGACCTAAAATTCCATATACTCATTATAATGAGGTACACTGAGCTTCAGTGTGAGTTCAAAGCCTGAACTGAAATAGCGTGGTGTCTTGTTGCAGTGTGCCCTACAACCAGGGAGACGATTATATGAGCAGTTGTGTGTCTAAGAGCGAGCCGAGGGGGTTATGCAGTTTAAGCACTGTGGCATCCATCCACTCTGCCTTTGCACAAAGACATCACACTAAGTGCTGACATCAGATTTATGTTAAAGAACACCTAGTGGGTTTAATGAGCTTGGTCAGACTACTCTTCACTCCTCTACTCTCCGACACCTCTCTAAATACCTGTTCTCTGAAGCAAATGTGCTTTAGTGGCAGAATACATCTTCCAACTGAGCCCACTGTGCCCGGTGCCTCAGTGTCTGTTTTATTGCAAGGTGGCACCAGTGCCAAGGTGACAGCATTATGCATGCAGGCATCATTGGCGAATAAACATTTTCTCTCCTGACAGCAGAGGCTGATTAAAATAAATATGTACCTTAGAGAGACATTTTGGGATCTCTAAATGCCAATAAAACTTTGAAGAACTAATAGAGTCTGTATTATCTCAAGAGAGGAATTTGATTTTACGTACACATTGCTGTAGTGTTTACAGTGCAGGGTTAGTTAATGCATTACATTTTGAAGCCACTGAGGTTTAATTTGAGCAGTTCGTCTGTGTTTTTGGCTGGATGTGGTTATTAATGCTGACAGTGGCAGAGGCCACTGACTATTGAGTCTGGGAACGTCTCCAGATCTCAGTTGTTGTTCCAGACATGCAACCTGCTGCTGGTGCTATTAGAGATGACGGAGAGGTGGTCTGATGCACCATGTGTAACTCCAGCGCTGCATGTAAAGCTGCTGCCAGGTGGCTCAAAGGTTTTTAGAGGTCATTTGATATGGAGCAACATGGGTCAAGACTTAAATCCCTAAAGAAATGTTGATTTATTTCAATAGGAAGCTGCGCATTGAGATGTTGAAAGAGATAAATCGCAGGAGAAATTACTGCAGTGACTCCTGGTCAGAGCCAAAGCTTAGTCAGGAATTCAGAAAATAGACCATTGACTCTTTTTGGCAAGACTAGGCGTGACTCTAGGGATGGCAATGTCAGTCTGTCAGGCGGGCAGTTGGTTGGTCCGCCACTGAAATATCTCAACAACTATTGGATGGATTGTCCTGAAGTCTGGTGCAGATGTTCATGTTGCCCTCCGGATGAATTGTAATCACTTTGGTGATCCCTTTACTTTTCATCTAGCGCCATCATCAGGTTAAAATGTTAATGTGTCTGATATTTTGGTTCATGACCTGATAAACTAACCTGCATTACACATTCCCATCATCCTCAGCTGTAAGTTCATTTCAAAACGGCGAATATTGTAAAACCTGCTAAATGTTTGCATGCTGGCCATTGACACTATATGCTGACATCAGCATTTAGTTCAAAGCACAACTGTGCCTAAGCACAGCCTGTGTGCATGACTGCTGCTGAACTAAGCCAATCTATTACAAATTGAAAATATAACATGGGTTTGTATCCAGATGCTGTGATGTATCAAGGCTGCATAAAATAAATCGTATGTTTAGAGGATATGCCAACCCACTACTCTCTTTGTCTCTCAAAACTAAATCACACCTTCTATTTACTTATGTGTTCATTCTGTTTTTGGAAGTAGAAATTACAAAAGCATTACAAATAACTTGAAAAGTCCGACTAAGAAATATGTGAAAAACAATTCACAACATAGTGCTGTTGAGGGGACAATATCTTTCAAACAACAAATTTACTATAAAAATAACCAACAGACGAAGGAAAATGCAATTGACACAAGGGACACATGCATTAGATGCATCGAACTGTGTATGAACAAACTAGGACAGGTTATATTAAAGTACAGAGCCAGACGAACTATGACCTGCCTGTGACTCCTCAGTGTACTCTGGGGTCATCGTATGATTAGTACATCTATTAACCTTTACTGACAGTAATCCAGCTCAATGATGGATATTGAACCACAGCAATGCTCCATCTTAATAATCCTGTTGTCTTAACTTTCATCAAATTATCATTATATCAGCTCTGTTTCATCTCGTTGGTGCTGTGTCCGATTGGCAGGGGAGCACACAAAAAGAATAACAACAGAAAAAGTGGTTCCAGCATGCACGAGACAATTGGATACATAAGCATTTCTAAAGCCCTCTGAGTGAAAATCATTGCAAACTGCTTTTGTATTCTCTATTCTAATCTCTAGGGAGTGCTGGAGTCCAGTGTGAACATAAAGCTGCCGTTACACCTGTGTAATAACACTTAGCACTACAGCCTGCCAGGGGGCAGTCAGCCAGCGGCAGCCAAGCAGCGGGTCTTTTCAACGCCCATGGTGTTAGAGCTCTGAGGGCTCTACCAGCCAAGTTGTGCCCTGTGGACATCTCCCACTCCAAGCATGTCTTAGCAGAAGATGAATCACACGAGGACTGTGCCCTGGCTGCGTCCCATTGCTGACGTCAGCCAACATTCTTCCGCTGATGACAAATGAATGCTCCTCTCAGAGCATGGCTGCCATAAACATCAGTTTTCCACCCCTGCGGGATGCCTGTAATGAGTTACCAGCCAGGTGGTATATCCTCCCACAGATAGCCTGCCCTCAGAGCACCGTGATGGACAGGTAAGAGGCTTGCCTTAAACCACCTGCTGGGAAACGCATTACTGCTGGAGTGGATGGATGGACATATAGGTGTACTAGCTTTTTTTTTGAGAATTTTCTTCTTCTTTAAAACTTACTGTACATAGCTCCAGGTCATATCACAACATCAGGTCATGTTTTATTGCTTTTAAGTGTGCATCCAAATTATTTCTATCATGCAAGGCTGGATTACCAACCAGGCAAAGCGTAGAGTTGCCCCAGAACCTCAGGAGGCCCAAACACTGTTCATTTTGTGACAATTAGTTTGTGGTCATTTGATTGATTGCAAATTTGTTAGGTAATTATGTGTGTGTAACAGAGATAAACTGCTGAGAATCCAGATGTGCAATGACCAATCTAGAGACAATATGTGTGTGTGATATGGTCTTCCTGCAGAGAGTGGAATGAATGGTGGAAAACCATCCTCTGAGTCTTTCTCA
The DNA here is from genome assembly GCF_905237075.1 of Dicentrarchus labrax. Lineage (NCBI taxonomy): Eukaryota > Metazoa > Chordata > Actinopteri > Moronidae > Dicentrarchus > Dicentrarchus labrax. The sequence goes on along the minus strand of NW_026136710.1, from coordinate 14,497,686 downwards.
TCTATGCCAAGCAAACATCCATCACATATGCAATGCTTAAGGAAGTTCCTGTACTTTTACCTAACCCTGAATCAGAATGCTATTACTTTTCTGAAAAGCATGTGTGCCTATATGTGATCATCACATGTAAATTTTAGTGTCAAATGTGACAAAGCATATGTACCCGAAATGTGTTTCAGTTGATATTATATGTTAACATGTTGTTTTCCCATTTAACATATCTGAAAATCACATGCAATTAATGGTATACGATGATATTAATGGTAAGAGAAAACATACACAATGCACACAAAGTGGGAAAAAAGGTGGGTGAAATAGGGGGCCATTGATTATTTTTGCCCTGGAGCCTTCATGCAGGTTGATCCAGCCATGTAAGTATCGATAAAAGGATAAATAACATATATAATGAAAGCATAAAGTCATTATATGCAAGGCAACTACACAACCCCCTTCTTTACAACACACCTATACTGTATAAACTATGAAAACTGCTCAGAGACTTCAAAAGAAATCTCCAACTCGCCACATGACAAAAGGTCTCCTGGTATATCAAAGTCGAATTAAAATATTTTACCTCTAGGACCCCTGCTGTGATTCTGGGGCAGGGGGGTCAAATGGACGTTGAGTGTTTAACTGGCACTCTGAGGTTTTGTGAAATATTCAGAAAGGCCAGCAGAAGATGGATGTCTCCTCATGCCCCCCTCTGGTGGCGTGGCAGGCAGGACGAAAGCGAGTGATAGAGAGGTTACAACTGGCAAGAATTTTAAACATCCAATGGCCCTCGGGGAGTCCAGAGACTTACAGCTCAATATAGATCTGTTGGATAGCGAGGGAAAATAAGGGCAAGAGGAAGAGGAGAGGAGGTGGTGGATGGAGGAGGGGAGAAAATGGAAGGGAGGGGAGTGAGAGAGGGAGAGGGGAGGAAGGACAGGGAGAGAGGAGAGTATAGGGCAAATATATTAGAAGCAACAAAACAAAGATTAATTGATTTACAAATTCAATCTCCTTTCTTTATTATGTCCCTGACGACAGAATAGGGTTTTTGAAACTCTGATGTATTTTGCCTTTAGTCTTAGAGGTTATTTTCCTGCCTGAATCAACATTAAAATTAAACAAATGCTAAAAAAAATCCAGTGAAGGGTACAGAAAGGAAGGGGAGGAGGAGGCTGAATGACTTTTGCTGATGAGAAATGTGTGTCTGTGTGCTCATAGTAACTTTGTTGACATCAGCAAATGTTTAATCAGACAGTTAAATACACTGATGAGACCTAGGTTTATATGTGTCGCATCCCTCACTGTGAAACTGCAGTCTTCACAGTCGCATACTGTCTCTGACGCCCAACTGAAAAGCATTGCTGCCCTCCTGAGGATTGTGGTGTAACAACATGAGCACAGCAGGTCTGACAGTTGTACACATACCGATGTGAATGAAAATGTTGTATAAATGTAGAAAATACAATACAGAAAAAACCCATGCAGCAATGAATTAAAAAGATCTTTCTCAAAGTGTTATATCTTTTAGCTGTTATATTTCTGGAAAGCTGTCATTTACTGATTAATAGTTTATGCATTTGTCAGATGTGTTATTTCTTACTTCTTGCTTCTGAATTGAACCACTTTGACTCATTGTTCACCAAGTCTAAATTTTTCCGTTTCCTTCCAGTCAGAAAGAGTTTGAAGTCATGGATGAGAGTTGACATCTGTTATACTTCAGATCTCATTTAACAACTCTTCCTGCTGCTGTTGCACTGAAACCATGTCTGTCCAATGCTGTGTTAATTGGAAATTTAATTTTTACAGACAGCCAGACTGGTTATTTATGAACTGTCAAGCAGGCTTGCTTGAACTTGGAATTGTCACCATTCCTTCAGCCTTTCTGTCACTGATGTAATGACTGGCAGGATGTGCTAGACTGCTGGTAGAAAGAACATTACATTTGGATAAAAATGTAATTCAGTTGGTCTTATAATCAATTTAGCAAAAACCAGTGTATTAAATCATATAATTTGTCACGTCTTGATCAAAATTTCCACTCTCATCCTGTTATTGTCATTCATTGTGTCACAGAACATTTTATGAAGCTGATTTAGGGATTTTCTCTCCAAATAACCACTTGTAGTAGCTGATTACAACCCATAGTCATGATTAAATCAGACAAACAGCGGATGTGCCATTAGCTTACCTACCTATGACAAGCAGCTATGATGTATATCCATGACAACTGGAATACATCCATTAGGACAGAGTTTTTCTATTGACAAGCATTTTACAGTACTTACAGAAAGAGCTTCTATCAAGTCCCTCAGTTCATTCATTTGAGAGGAAGATAAGAATGTTGCTGTGCAGATGGCTGTGAGTACCTTTTATTTGGTGCAGCCAGAAAAATAACCTTGATGATATCGATCCTGAAATACAAACCCAGGTTGTGTCACTAAAATGCACCCATCTGATGATGTATTTACATGTTGAATTTCATCCTCATACATTGTTGTAATACCAGCTGCTACACACCAGCTCTACTACTTACATTTAATTTTTTCTTTTTAATATTTGTGTGACACTGTGATAATTAAGATCCACGACAGCCATCTGTCAGGGCCATCAGTCCAGGATATGAAAAAAGGATCAGCTTTTTATTTAGTTAAGTACTAATTCTGCAGAAAAATGGTTCCTGTCAGTATTTTACTATTAATTAATATTACTGCATTAATGTGTATATGCTGCATTTTACAGCTGTAGATATTTACAGTTGGGCTAATTTGAACTTTTTTATTTGCTGTTGGGTAGTTTAATCTACAGCAATGCATCATATACTATAAGATCTTAATAGGTCCCTGTCCTGTGAGAACCACATATCTCTAAAAAGTCAGAAAAACAGTCCTGTTTTCTTTGTGACGATGCATTTTCCAGCTAATCCAAGAGCTATGTTCATTCATTTAGCTTAAGAAGTAGGAGAACTTTCTCAACCCATAAATGAACACTTAAGCATAATCCTTCAGTTTATCAGACAAATCGCCAAATTTAGAGATGCATGGTTTTCATTGGACATTAAGAAATTAATTAATCTGAAAAGTATAAGCTGTCAGACAAATTTAGTGGAGTACTTCATTACATTCTACCACTGGAATTAATTATCTAGCCTTAAACATTATTGTGATAATGTAATACTGTGTTGAACCATATAAGAAATCTTCATCTCTTTCTTTTGAGCTGAAACCCTTCAGGGAGGTGTAGACCCTAAGCTACCGAACTAAGAACATTGATTCATTAACTCACTCAATGACAGATAATTTAAATAAGGATGTCTGGCTGTCAAACCAACAGGACTGTGAACATTTGTTATATATATACGTCATAGGTTTAGAGCCACAAAAGGTTGAATATTGCCTGCTGTATTAAATACAACAGGTCAAATCTGACCTGCTCTCTTCATTGAAAGCACATGACATACACAAATGAGTATAAAAACGATGAGTTTCTAAAAAATATCAAATTTAATTTGGTTATAAAAGTTGTATTTTTTCACATGCACACCCACACATAATTAATCACCATAAATACTGTCCAATGACTTCTCTTTTTCTTTTTTTCTTTTTTAAACTTTGATTCACAAAGCAAGCACATACGGTGGACTGATACATCTGATTTCAAAGGACACTATGGAGAATGCTTGCAGTCTTTTACAGGGAGAGGAAATCTCAGTGCACTAACAAAAAGGCTGTCGTAAAATCAAGTAGAAACATTTATAAATTATCTACAAATGGATCAAAGTACAAAAGAGCTACAGCGTTTAGAGACACTACACCCATTCACAACTGAATGATTTGGTATTGGGACACCATATTACAGTATTTCAACTTTGTGACAGACTGAATGAGAAACTATACATGAACCGCTTTGGAACAAAAACGAATCAGATGTAAACCAGCCGAACTCTTCTCACATTCCATTTTGGTAATCCCTCTCTTGTCATTGCATTTAATCAGTAATATTCATAAAGAATGAGGAGGGGAATGCTGTTTAACACAATAAACTCACATCTTTCAAGTGCAACTTGACATAAGAGACGAACTGGATAGGATATTTAAAACTAAACAGAGAGAATAGAAGTTTATAAATGATTAAAGCTATGAGACATACTATCCCTCAAGTTAGTCGAGTTCTTTTAGCACTTTTAGTCACCTCCACAGATCACAAAATGTTGATACAGTAGCCTGTGCATGCCTTTCTCCTCAGTAATCCAAGTGAATGTTTGCTTTCGAAAATGAAATTCCAACTGAAGATATAATCTTGTTTAATTAACACACACAATGACTATCTCCTCGAAAGAAAAAAACTGAGGTAGGACAGTGGGTTGTGTTTGAGATAAATACATTTAAATTATATCCTGTGACTCTGTGTGATCAGTGAGCTGGAAGGTAAACACAGCAAGTTTAAACATCTTTGAAGTTCATTCATCTTTTTCAATGTAAAAAAAAAAAAAAGATGGAGAAAACATTAAGACTGAGAAAAGAATGTCTGTGGCAAAATATTTTTTCAAGTCAAGATGTTTTCAACATTAGGAAAAAGCTTTTGATTGGTTTTCTTTTTTGGGGCCACATTTTTAGGGCTTCCATAGAATTGGATTGGCTCTCCGGGGTTTATTAAATTTACCTGGATGTGAAAACCAATAAAAAAAAAATTTCAAGGGTTGAATTTGGCATTCTGGCCACAGGAGAGTATGTGAAAGATGAAAATGTTAAATTGGAACTAAAATATTGACAACATTTACATTTGGAGAAAATGCAGCGCAATCTGTCTTTGAAATCAAGACACATTGTTTTGAAGCTTTTACACTGAAAATGAATGAGATTGAATAGACAGTCAGCGTGGCAGCCTGCAGGATATTAAGGAGATTCTTCCGATCTGATTACAATTTCTGGAGCAAATCTTTGAGTAGCATTATGCAAATATGTTTCTTTGTTTTTGAAGACTCAATTAAATATATAAAACATTCGATGAGTCAACAAACTAAAAGGAGCAACAACAGAATATTGGCATTACTGATTAGTGCGTGCGCTCTCCACACTCTGGCTTTGAATACATCAGCTTATTTCATTAATGATCCAAGATCATGAGAATAAAGTAAAAATCTATTCCATACCAGATTCCATTTTTAATGTATATAATGTAAGCTGTGTGACACTTTTTATGGTATAGTCCTTATGTGGGCTACTTGGCGTACAAGTCATGTAGAGCTTATACTGTGTGTAACCAGATACGAAATGTTAAATAAGTTAGTATTTCTCTCCACAGACCTCCAGTGGATGAACTGGAGAACAATGCACACCTTGACTTTTTGATTTGCACCCTCTTTGATGCTTTAACACGGCCACCTATATCAACATGAGACAACAAAACCAAACAGTGCACAGGCAATGGAGGTAGCAGCACATCACTAGATCACATGACCAATAACAACATGGCCTCCCCTTTCTGAAACAAAACATAAGTGAAAGGAAACATGAAAGGTGCAAACATGAATGCATCACATACTGCCTCACATACACGCTCACACAGGCACACAAAACATGTATGTTACCAATCGTCAGACAAAAAACACACACCTTTGTGCAATAGGAAGACAGACACAAAAATTTTGTCTTGAACTAGGCGTTTCATGACAGCTTGACAGCGGGGATGACAAACATTGCTGCTCCGATTTAATCTTAAAAAAATTGACAAAGCACAAGCGACCCGTCAAAGAACAAAAAAACCCTGGTGTGGATCAACCTTTTGATCGAACGAGGAATGTCACGCTCGTGTTGTTTTCATAAAGGCCACTGAGACAGCTAAGCTCGCCCGGTGTTTCTCACTTTAATGCCCTGTTGCCAATCTGCTATTCTTTTTTTAAAAATTCCTTTCATCACAGAAAACTCTCTGCTGAATCACAGGTACACGCGGAAATGTTTCCTTTCTTCTCACATATGCTACCACCTCTCTATGATATTGCACTGAATAAAGCCTTTGTGTTAGCAGCCAGCATTGCTTCACAGAATGCCTCAATAACAGTGTAGTCTATTAGAGATTTTCTTAGAGGAGTATGGTCTCTGTTTCCTTGTGGTGACATCAATACTCCAAAAAATTTATGTTTTTTTTTTCTTTTTTGCTGAGAAAAGCCTGTTAGAAACTTAGATGTATGTTTTCACAGCTACCCTGCTTGAAATAAATGATAAAGAAAAAATACATGTCATGAAAATCCTAGTTGTTTTTTTTTTTTTTTTTTTTTGTTTTAGTCATCCGTTGATTTAAAATACATCACAGTAATATGTTTTTTGTGTCTGCAGGTGACCTCTCTCTTGATTTTGGCACTGCACTGTACATCAGTTAGTTGATTTGTATCCATCACCAAACATGAATAACTGTATCACTGGTTATATTCAAATAGGCTCACGCAGTCCTGGAGACAAAGCTCCCATCCTCTCTGTCATGTGTTGTTGAGACCAGAGTTGATTGTATGGATGCAATATACAGAGCCCAGCATGTGCACGTATTTGTACATGTATGCTTCTTTTTTTGTGTGTTTTATTTCACAGGGGAGAGTCTCTTCAGCAGCTTCTTCCCCTTGGAAAGTAGTCCCTTCTTCTTCTTGTTTGCCAGATCTTGGGAGTCCCTGGGGTCCCGGAGGTCCAGCGGGATGTGGGGGCCCCTCGTAGGGCTCAGGGGTCTCATGGTGCCCGGAAGGAGGGGCCGGACGATCGGGGACGGAGCTCGTACAGGCGTGACGTCGTTGTCGACCGTGTCGGTGGTTTCTGTGGTAACCTGAAGAGAGAAGCGATGGGGAGGTGTGGAGGCATGGGGCAGCGTATTACAAAAGAAGCAACACTTTCACACTGCAGACTAGGTGTCTGTCTGTCTGTCTGTCTGTTATTTTAATGCAGAAAAGTATGGCGAACGTATTCAAACCGCATTGCTTGTTTTGTGTAATAAGCAGTGTATAGTTTGAGTTATAATTCTACATAATAAGACCCTATTTCTCTAATTCTCAGTGGGCTGAGGTGCATTCACTGTACAAATTACCCACTGACTCAAGTATGTCTTTCTTGTTTGTTTGTTGCTTTTATCCTGTAATACAGACTGATCGATATCGATCTATTTACATCCAGCAAGGAGGTTTACATTTGTTGTCCTGTTTGTTTGCTGAACTTTGAACTTTGGTCATCAGTCTAGAAATAACTTGTTGCCAAATGGCACGTGTATCAAATCAGTTGTTCAGCACAGTGTGTGATTTGGTGCAAAAAAATCTGAACATTGTCTATTATTACAAGAAGTTCTAAGTAGAAGGAGGCTTATGCAGCCTTGGTAACAATTTGCATCCTCTAAATGTACTAACCATGTACAAAATATAAATAGGCACTGTCATTACACACTGTAAATTTTCTTTTTTTAAATCAGTTTTTAGTTAAGATTTTAGTTATTTATGTCTTTATTATCTATCTTCTAATATTGCTTGTTTTATAATTCTTATGTGTGATTTGGCTGCTGCAATTTCCCTTTGGGATTAAGTTCTCTATTTATATATCCATCTATAAATAAAGAAATGTGTTCATTTTCATTTCATTTATCAGTTACATTCAATGTAATATCATGAGAGACATAATGTTTTTTAAACAATGCAAATTGTTGTTGCATATTTAGTCTTAAAGGGTCCAATGCGTGTCTTATAATAACTACATTTTCAGGAAGAGAAAAACCTGATAAAATCCACACTGATTATAACTTTAATATTCTCAACATACTATTTTGAAATGGTCAAAGCTATTATCTGTCTGCTTCGTAATCTGTATTAAATTAAAAAGATTTGCTAAGTTTTCACACAAACACACGCACATACAAACACACACGCACACACACACACACACACACACACACACACACACACACACACCAACGTTGTACATATGTAGAAGAAGAAACACTGAGGAGGAAGCCATCAAATGTTGAGCACGACATCAGCACACCACAGAGCCGGAGAAGTCCACCATCAGTTAGGCCATGAGGGAACATACAGTACAATTATATACAGTACAACACCCAGGGACACAACTGTAGATACCAGGCTTCTCATTTAATGCAGCAGCTGGATACACAGTTATGCATTTATTTCCTTTCAGGAAGATGGTTGTTTGTATTTTCAGCAAATTTCTGATTTAAGGAGGTCTAGATTTCTCATATATCATAAATATACCAACTTTGGGTGACAGAAATGATGCTGTTCAGTGTTGTGAGGCAAATATTTTAATTTGAAGATGTACCAAAACATTTTTGTATCACTCAAAGAAGGAAAAATGCCAGATTGTACTGATGTGAAATGTTGAAAAAAGCATTAGAGAAGCACTTAACAAATGCTTCCATAATGTAAAGTGGCATTTAGAAGCCTTCGCTGTGACCACGAGCTGTGTGCATTAGAGCCCAGAGTTTGGTATCTGAAGTTGCTGACTTACTGTACAAGGCAGACAGAGCCATTTATGGTGTGAAATGAACAATCTTCTTCTGTTTGTTTGTTTTGTTTTGCCAAGCGGGTGAGGAAAAACAAAAAAGAAATCAGATGTGGCAGCATTGTCACCGTCGCTGAAAACCCACACCACTATGAAACAACTGAAAACAACAACAACAACATCAACAACAACACCAACGCACATCAACACAGAGCGCAAAAAAGAATGTTTTTAATATCCAATTTTTTTCTTTTATTGTTCCATCGTAACAACACAGTATGGATGTATCAGTGCTGCGATTAGTTTTGTCTCTCGAGCTCAGAGCAAACATGGCGTATCCACTGTCAACAGGGCTGAAAAATAGATCTGATGTGTGTGCAATATACATAAAGAAACAAAGCCTCTTTCAGGAAATACAGTAGTCGAGCCAAGAAAGTTATTATAAAATGTATCAAGTTTGAAAAAGGCATGCTTTTTTCTCTTTTCCATCTTTAAAGTTTTCTTCTTCTCAAATGATTTCTGTCAGTGTCATTGGGTAGCAATTGTTATGTGTTAATAAAGCACTTATTTTTATCATTATTATAATACACAATAACCACAATTTGATTTTGTGTGTCAGTGCAAAGAGGTACCAAATTATCTTGTGTAAGGAATGAGTTGAGCCTTTTTCAAGTCCTCCTTAACCAGTGCTACATGCATAAATCACCCGCAGAGCTCCCACAGTCTATCCTCTCTCTGTCCATGTCAGGCTTTGCTTCTTCCTTTCTCTGAGACTCAGAAAGGTGTTAACACTGGATTTTTGTCCCCTTTTCCAAAGGGTGAGGGGAGGGAGGAGGGTGCGGGGGCGGGAGTTGTTAGTTTGTATAGAGTCACCACTGTCACCACATGGACAAACACACACAATGAACAGCACACAGACGGCAAAGTGGAGGAAGCGAGAGACGGAAATCAAGAGAGAGGACGGAGGATGGATGAACACAGGGCCTAGCGCTGAGAGCGGCGATGATGATGTACCCGTTTGCCCTCTGAGACGGTTGCGGCAGAGTTGGCAGGGGGCCGGTTGGCAGGCTCTTCCTGGGGGTACTGGGACAGCGTATCAGTCAGATACACCTCCACGTCATCAGGCACTTCTTCCAGGAAGTTAGAGGGAACCAGACCGCGGTGGCCGTTAATCTCACCCTGTGGACGGTAATGAGAGGAGACTCATTTCTGTCACTGAACATGACGCATGCCATATTGTATATACAACATGTTGTTTCAAAAAATCTGGAATCTACAGTTAACATATCACTGTTAATCCAGAGATAGACGAGAAGATTAATACCACTCTCATGTCTGTACAGTAAATATGAAACTATAACCTGCAGCCAGTTAACTCAGCTTGGCATAAAGACTGCAAACAGGGGGGGAACAGCTAGCCTGGCTCTGCCAAAAGGTTAAAAATCTGCTACCAGGACCTCTAAAAATGAACACCATATATATTGATGGTTTAGTGATGGTTTTTGAAGAGATTAAACACATTAGATGAGAGAAGCTAACACAGTCAAGCAGCACTCACATAATAGAATCCGTCTTCATCAATATCTCCAAAGACCGCAAGGATGTCACCAACACAGAAGGTCAGCTCAGCCTATCAGAAGACAGAGACACAGAAACAGATATACAAGGAATGCGATCCAAGTTCACTATGTCTTAATCTGCTATGTCCTTATATGTGTATGTGTGGTTAGCCTCTTATACAGCACTCCCTTGGATCTCTAAGTATGTGTGTGTTCAGCAAGGGGTCCTGGGCACTAAGTGATACCTCGACATCAACATTAGGGGAGCTCTCTCGGGGGTTGTAGTCATACAGAGCCACCATCCTCCTCGAGGCCTGATCTCGGCGGAGGCCTCTTCGGTTTTGCTCTGGAAGCGATAATAGACGGCTTGTTAACAGAAAGTAACCACAACTGTTCTTTCCAAACGCAGATCTTTACTTGTTCATGAGAGCGAGTGTGCTTGCGTAGTACCTATTCTGTCCACGGGGGTGCTGAGTGGCAGGAAGCCCTGTTTGATGAGCTGGTCCAGGGTCTCCTCGTCCTCCGCTCGTATCTCTGACACCATGTTACAGGGGATCAGACCCATCCTGCCTCTCACTTCTCCTCTGTAAAAGCCATCTGTGTCTTTATCACCATACACCTGTTAGACAAGAGAGTTAAAGAGTGATGTTTAGACTTGCCACTTTAAAACATAGACCAGACCAGAACTTCTTTTATGACGCTTCAAGAAATGATGACTGCGGTACTGTCATGGCAGTGATGTACATGTTGTTCAGAAGAGTTCTTGGTGAAGAAGAGGGTGTGCACAAAAGATATGCAGTGGTATAGGCAATTTTATTTTCAAATGAACCTGGTTCCCAACACTGTTTTAAAGGTCAATTCCAGAACATTTTGTAAAACATTTTTTTGACCAAGGCACAGCACTGAAAACTAATTTGCCAGCTGCAAAAGTGTTCTTTTACTGTAAAATAAAGCTTAAAGGATGAATAAAGATTCAACGCTGGAATTTGTGGGCAGCAGTTTGGATTGCAGAAAAGCTATTTTACAGAGAGCTTTTGAATTCTGCATGAAAAACAAACAATAGTGGAGGGTGAAATCAGTCTGACAGAATTGTATAGATATAATATATATATATATATATATATATATATATATATATAGTATGGAATGAATGCATACTTTCTGCAGTTATTGCAATAACCATTTCTCACATAATATTTCAGGGTTATAGCCTTTGTTTGTGGACAAGCAGCAAACAACTTGTACCTTAAGGTTTGGATTCACCTCAAAGAGGAAGACAGAATAATCAGGAATGCATCAAAGTATCTGACCATCTAAATTGTAAACTCCCACCCTAATGATCTGCCCCTCTTTGAAGGGCAGCTCCTCGTCAGCGGCATCTGGGTTGGGGGACATGGACAGAGGATCGTAGTCGAAGAGGGCTACGAAGATCCGGAAGGAATCCTCAGGCTCTGACTCATCGTAGTACGTGGGAGAGCGACGATCCCGGTCCCTGTAGCCATCTTAAAACACATTGAAGACAAAAAAAAAAATCATATCATCCTACATCACAAGCTAGTGCAACCAATGGATGTGATCCAACACACAAAGGTCTTTGGAGGAGACTTTGTTTCTTTGCAAACATAGTTTTAATTTTTGTCTCCTGTAAAAATTTGAGCCTGTGTTTGTGCTCGGTAACAAAACTTAGTGCTGCATACAGTGTAGACCACTATTGTGATGAGCAAGGCCATTATGCTTACATCGTGATGTATCTTAGCCATGCGTCAATCAAAGGAAATCAATGAGAGGATTTTATTTTGTCTTAATAATTGATTCGATCAGGCAGTGCTGCATGACAGATTGGATTTTCTTGTCTTGTCATATTTGTGCCTGTCAGCATGCAGGAATAAATCTGTGGTCAGTCAGCTATTTAAATCATTTACTGTGGCAAAAACGCATGCACCCATAAACACACTCACACACGCTATTATGTTTGAATATACAGTGAAAGACAAATGGGGAGCAAGACAAACCCTGGTGCAATACACAGACAGAATGTGATTCATGGACATGACACAACACAAACAAACAAGACTGTGATATGCATGCTACAAAATGCCTAAATAAAAAAAAAGATAGGTACTCCATAGGTCTATTTTCACTTCATATAAAAATAAAACTTTGGGTGAAATTCTATATAAAGTAAAAATCTCACACTTCCCACACATTGCCAACCCTTACACCGTAGCAACAAGAGGTCTAAAGCTGAGATGGCAGAGTTGTTGTGGAAGCCTGTCATTTATTTGAATTTGGCATTTTTAATATTTGTAAAAATGAAATGTACCAGCTAGCAGAGTGAGATACTGTTTGGCGCTTGAAAATACAAGCATGATGTGAAATGCATTGCTCCCAGGTGAGCATCTGCCAACCTGCAGAAGGTTTGGTAATTGTATTTAGGTGTAACAAGGAAGGAAATGTAAGGGACAACTGCATTTCCAACAGCTGATATTTCAAACTCAAATGTCCAAAGGAACTCAAAAAAAAAAAAAAAGCAGTGAATGTGTAGTCATTCTTTAATGTCTACCACTAGTATTCCGTCAAAAATGTCATGCATGACTACTCTCATTGTAAGTGTAGTAGGTGTGGTTGTACCACAAAGGGAGGGGGGTTTAGCAGGCATCTGGAGTTCAGTGCAGTGAGTGAGGCATTCCCTGAGCAGTCAATCAATCATTTATCATCTGCAACTGTGGAAACGTTCACCCTGGACCCCAGGTATGGCTTGCCAGTGGGTCCACCATTTCAGTGCAGTGCAGTCATGCTGTTCAACTGGAAGCATAATAATAACTATTATTATTTAAGACAGAGAAACAGGCACTTGCAAGTGTCCACAGCTAATCTGCCGGTTGCTGGTGGCATTTCTTTTGTCGCCATGCTGTGGTGGTAAAAACGGGACTGCAGGCACATACCATGGGGAGACCTGGTGCCGCCCATGTGCCTGCGGGATGGCCGCGTCCTGTGCCGAGCTACTCTGCCATAGTAAACATCCTCGGTGATGGGGGAGAGGTTTCCCTCACTGTTATTCTCAGAGGTTACCTCTACAGGAAACACCAGTTAGAGTGTGATGGGGTTACAATGCAAAGCTCAACATTCCCCTCCCAAAAGGTTACCTAAAGATTAGTGTTACAAGCTAAAGCTTCTTATTGCTTATACACAAGGTAATAATAAATAAACACAGGAAAACTACCATGGCTAAAGTGTCATGATTGTGAGATTCTGTATCGGAGTAGATTAAATGCATCAACATGTGGTGCAACTGTGCACAGCAGTTTAAGAAAAGTGTCAGCTTGCTGCATCATAATAATCTCTGAAAGATCTCATTTATTTCAAGGTAGTGAAGGGCATGAGCATGGTTCATAGACACAGAGGTGATCTGGAGACACAGAGAAGCTCATGAAGGCTTTAACAGAGCAACAAACATTACTGTTCTACGGCACAGAAAACATTAAAAAATATAAAATAAAAGATTCTCCCTTTTTCTGTTCTCTCTCTAGCCACCTCCCTATACTGACCAATGGAGGGGACCATTAGAGGTCGTCTCTGCGGTTGAGAACCGCCATGATTAATTCTTCTCCCAGTTTCCCGGTCCTGACGGCCTCCAGCGCGATTGTTTGTCTGAAATGCGAGCAAACACAGAAAAACATTCACAAACATTAAACATTCATAAGTCGCTCACAGACACGTGGACAAACTCGCATGTGAAAAAAACGCACATCGACATACTCATACGAATTTTATGTAAACGAAATCATGCAGCACTCGCAGGCAGGCACACTAAAACACAGACGCATAGACACACACTCAAACACACACAAGCCCACGGGAAAGTTTAACATTCCAAAATTAAGCAAATACTGATAACAAACTACTTTTTTAAAAAAGTGTCAAAACCATCAGTAAGCGCTGTCTATGTTACTGTGTTGTCTCCGTTCATGGCGCTAAATTGTTCAGTCTCTCCAAGATGCTGAACACATTCAGACCTAGTCTATATAGCATTGGTTCAGACTGGACATGGACTGGAATCAAACTTTGAAGATGTTCCTCCAGTACCGTTTCTCTTCACTGATATGTCGATATGCTGCATGAAGGTATCAGAACGCAGTCTGTCTCTCTCCGTTTCTCTCCATTGTGATGACGTATTCAAATTTATTTTCCCCTATTCTCTAAATTTGAATTAAACTCACACACTAACAACACATCAAATGCAAGTCAAGGCAGCAGTCTCAATTGAAGTATCTGTGCCTGTGCAGTTCGCTAAATAATAATTAATTTGGCTGGTTATGACTCTTGGGTTTAAAATAAGTGCAAAGAACTGCACCTTGGGTGTGTTGTGCGAGTTGCGTCGGCGTCCCTCTTCCAGCTGCATCTCAGAGTACAGCTCCTCCTCATCCTCTTCCATGATGTCAGACAGGTCAGAGCCCCGGCTGCTTTCGCTGTGATAATCTTCATTGTGACTATAGTGAGGCTTTTGGCAGTCACACACAAACACAAACACACAAGACGCAGTTGTTTAAGTCCACATACATACATACATACATACAAACATACATACATGCACACACCAAACGCACATGGATGGGCGAACACACACATTGGAACACACACAGAGACACCAGGCAAAGGGAGTGTATGCATGCAACCACCCAGACATGCATGCACACACACGTCCAAACATACACACACGTGAGAGGTTGTCTATTGAAAAACACATTGTGGCTGAAGTTGACAAGGAGGCGAACGATTTATCCCTTGTCGCGTCGTTCTTACCGGCCTCCCCAGCTCAGAGCCTCTGAGGAACTCGTCGACTGAGGGTCCTCTCCGACGGCCGCGCGCAAAGCCTTCCTCGTCCTCCTCTTCCTCGTCAGAGTGATGCTGGTGAAATGAATGACCCTGCTCTCCGTATCTGCCCTGCCTCCTTTCCCCCTGAAAACATGCATGAAAAGTGAGCACACTGAGTAACAGAGTGCTTACTCAGTGTCAAGTAATATGGTGCTTCATTATTGTTGGCTATTGTATGCAGTATTTTAATAACTTGATCTTTATATTTTCTTATGTTTTTTAACCTTTTGTACACAATCAATAGATCCCCCCACACACTATTAATTTCTAGCTTTTTATTTAGATATGTTTTTAAATTCTAATTAAATTCACCCTTTTACATGTTAGTTTCTTTTTCTTTCTTTTTTTTGATTGTATAATTAAATTTTTTTAACAATACGACATTTCAACACACCTTGCCACTTTCTGCCGCCACCCTCTGCGCTGCTTCTCGGGCAATGGCTTTGGCCACCGTGTCCGGAATAAGTGTGCCTCGGGGCTGCGGAAGTATCCGCTGTGGGGATGGGGAGCGTGGATTGGCAGAGGGAGGGGCCTCAAGAGTGTGGCCTTGCATGGGCACAGGAGGCTGGGAAGAAGGAGAGCGTGTGGGGTCCCAGCCAGACTGGCCAGGTGGAATAGCTCCCCCGTGGTGGGCCGCGTGCTCTTTGGCATCCAGATCTCTGGCACATACTGGTCTCTGAGGTATAGGGTGTTGGGGGTGGGGTAGCAGAGGCAGTTGGTGCTGGGGCCTGGGACCTTGGTGGGGCGGGCGCGGCTGAAAATGTAGGGGCTGGGGCTGAGGGTGTGGGGGTCGAAGCTGGGGTTGCGGGGGTCCACCTGGGTGGGAATGTCTGGGGTGGGGTTGAGGGTGTGGAGGATGGGGTTGCCCATGTGCCTGGGGTGGAGCAGGAAGTTGGGGTGTGGCATGAGGAAGGTGAGGGGATTGGAGGTGGGGCTGAACATGGGGGTGTGGAGGGGGGCCTGCGTGGGGGTGCATTGGCGGTGGTAGGGGAAGCGCAGGTAGAGGCACGAGCAGGTTGTTTGGAATGACGGCGACTTGGGAGTCCTGGGATTCTCCCTGTACTGACAGCGTCCTAACGATGACTTCCCTGGCCTCCAGGCACTGAATCCTTGTCAGCTCGACAGTAACATAGTCTGCCATCGGGTACAACACCTCAGCTATCTGCATTAAAAAGAAAAATGTTAATATTAACAGAAGCTAACAAAAGCTGAAACGACATCAGTATCATAATCAATATCAGGACAATGTTTCAACCCCACTAGAATATAATAGGCAAATGGTTAGTGTCCTCTTTGTTCTGAGCACAACCTTCTCACATTGTTCACTTTTGCTTTAGTATGTGGAGCACAGAATCAGGCAGAAAACATTGTGATGTTAAAATTTCAGAATACTGTGTTGCTTTACTTTGGTAGTCACCAGAGGGAGTGAGAGACCTTTCCGAGACTTCACAGGTCCCAGATTGAGAGTCTTGCACTGGACATGAATCACAAGTAGATGGCACTGCTGTATGCATTGAGGGCACTGATGACATAATCCTAACTCAACAACAGAGGCTATTACCATCCCATCTGTGATGTATGTTCTCATGTTTCAAATGGATTAAATATGATTAAACACATCACATACTGTTTTATACTGTAGCTGTGTACTGCATGTAGGCCTGTGAAATGTGGATCCCATATGCTTGTGAATTCTCCACAAACCAGTCCCTCAGTACTATGGTACTGTACAAAGTCACTTATTCTCCCTCTAATCATGAGTGATACCTTTAATTCAGCATCACTCAGCATACCTCTTAACAGAATCAGCTTAAATAAGGACACAGTTTGGGCCAGTTATACACTTCCTAACTCACCCTCTGTCCTTTAGTGCAGACTGCGTAGCCAACCACATTTGCCCCGTTAGATGTGCCTGTAGGAGAAAGGATGGGGGGCTTCCAGTGGACCTGTAGGACCCCTGGAGCCTGCCCACAGAGCACCTGTACATCCTGGGGAGGCAGGGGAGGTCCTAGAGGGTAAGAAAACAGATGTAAGGGTAAAAAAAAGTTTAAAAAAAGAATGTATGTAATAATTTACAATTTTAAAATTATGTATGTTCAAACAAGCAGAAAGGGTGGGTGTGAAGCATTCATTAAATGCACAAATTGACACACACACAACCATGCACAGAAATGCCCACAAACAAGTGAAGAGGGGTGAGGTGGTGAGAGGATTCAGGAAACAACAAACTGGGTTAATTTATCATTTGCCGTTTTTGCTGTGTATCTAAATCTGTGAAAGATGTACATAACACCTTATTTCAGCTTTGTAGAGATTCATGCCAATACATGTGATAATGTGACATTGCTAGTGGGGAGCATTCAAAAGTTGTGCTTATATAAAATGTCATATATGATAAGTTATCACGGCACAACACTAACACTGACTGAAATCTTCTTAGTGTTGTATTTTAATTATTTTTGCAAACTATTCAGAACTATATTTCCACTCTATATTCCTCTGGTCTAGTACTGTATCATGACCTCATACTACTCTTTTTTAAAGGAGAAAAAATGAAGGCAAAATAAAACAATGTGGGCCTCCTGAGAGAAGCACTGTTGTCTCTGCATGCAGGACACAATCCAGAGAGACTAACTATACAGCCCATTCTTTGTCTCCCACTCTCCGGGATCACTGGATAAAACATGCACAACTGCATTCAAACAGAAGCAAATGCACACTCACACAAAATGGTAATTTCAGTGAGCAGTCGAGTGGCACTGCTTTATATAGCAATGGTTACTACAGGCTAGGCTATAGGCTGAGGAAATGACTCATCAGAATAATAACTGATCATATCTTGTGATGCGTGGCTGTTGTCTAATTAGTGTGTTCAGTGCAGTAAGCAAACTTGGGCAAAATTGCATTTGAATTTGGTTTCAAAACACAAAGTCTGTGTCTCAATAGATGCATGAATGACAACATTGTTTGTAGATGGAAAATGTTTTTTCCATCTGAGAACCATATAAAAATAATTTTGCCCAGATCCCTTCACTGATTGCTCATATTGAACAATATGTCATAATCATTCTCGGCGTCAAGACTACAACCCTCTTCCAAAAGTATCATAGCACTAATGTCATCTCTGCCCACTGGTTTTCAAGAGAAGAAAATCATTTAGTGCTCAGATATATCGGGAAACCCAGCCCAGGACTGATGTTTTATTCTGACCTGTTCTGCAATATGGTGTTGGACCTAGACAAAATACAATACACAACAATGGCACGGTAAGGCAATGCTGTACTCTTCCACAGCACAGTACAATAACCTTAAAATAATATGGCATTATGTTACATATTAAAGCTGGATTACAGCAAACTGAAATAAACAGAGTAGTAGCAGTCTGTCATCGCCATCTGTCCTTCATGCAAGATTGTTTAAAACGTGAAAAGCAAACACAAAATACTACTGACGACCATCTGATATGGAGCTATGAATACATTACTGAAACTATATCTCTATGTAAAGAAATGATCTTTACTGACCTGCAGCCTGAGTGCAGAACTCCACACCAGCTTCTTTCCTCTCTCTCTGCTCCAGCGGCAGTTGCCATGGCACCTGGTGCGGCTGTGCCACCACCGTCACTTTGTACACCATCAGGGGCTTGAGGTTGAGGAAGCGTAGTCTATACCTTCCTGGCTTTACCACTGCGTGCTCTACCCCGTCCAAGAACACAGTGTGACCATAGTTACTGTTGCTAGGTAACCAGGAGAGCTCAGCAGTGTCACGCTGGATGTCATCCACCCGCAGACCACACGGCGCCACCACCACATTGGCTCCCACCAGCACGGTACAGCGCAACTCGTCTGACAAGCCCCGGTCGGTGATGCTCTGCACCGACACGCGATGAACGCAGCCGTCCAGGTCCAGTTTCTCCAGCAAACACTTGGTCCGGCCACCGTACACTATACTGGCACGAAGCTCCCCGTCTACTAACACGTTGTAGCCAGAGATGTTCCCCCAGCCCAAAGGCACATATGGAGGCTCCCAGGCCACAATGACGCTCCGTGCCAGCTGCTTGATCAAGGAGATCTTTCGGGGGTAAGGCACAACGTCTTCAGCCATGTCCTCAGGGTCCAGGGGCCCCCCTGTCCCATTGCTACAGGGAACCAAGGCATTAGCTGAGCCCAGGAGGCCATCCTGGGAGGCACCTCCATCCACTGCTGTCAAGGCCAGGGGGTTATGGTCCAGTGGGCCCAGATCATCCCCTCCCTCCCCCGACAGAATAGCTGGTTTTTCCTTGTCCTGGACAAACTCCACAAAGTTGGAAGGAACAAGTCCTCGCTGGCCATCCAGCAGCTCTCCTGTGACACAGAAAGAAGTAGAGAAGCAGATGTCGAAGATAAATAACTCTGTGCCTCTTTCTTCATGTTCATGTTGATGAACAAAAACACTAATGCCAACTACCTGAAAATACTACCCTTCAATTGTCTATGGGACAGCACAACAGTCCCTCTGTGATGCCTCCTGCATATGTTGAATTTAAGTTTCACTAATGGCTCCTTACAAGACAAGACAAAAGGTAAGCTGTAACTTGAATACACATAATCATCAGTGAGAGCTATTTCCCTTGCAGGCTGGCAATGAGTCAGTGAGTGAAAGGTGGGAGATACATAAACATACAGTATGTACTATTCCCTAAGATGTAAGATTTACCACTGGTTCTCTGATGCTATCTTTTGTACTCTCTCCAGAACTAAGAAAAAACTCCTTTTCAACATTTCGAAGAACTTCAACTTCAGTTCACTGCTTTTGAACATTTCCAGGAACACCCCAGAGCATGTAGATGCTGCGGTCAATGCAAAAGAAAAAAAACAACTTAGATTTTCACTGTAGCTTTTTTCTCCAAAGGGAAGAAGTTTGTCTTCAAAAAAGCTCCCTATCATCTTGTCCTTCAATCCCTTTTTCCACAGAGGTCTGAGAGACCTTAAGACCATCTGTGTGTGTCTGCGCATTTGTGTGCAGGTTTGTGTGTGTGTGCTGATGATTAAACTGAGCCCCGCTGGATTAGTCATCAAGCTAAAAGGGACCAAGGTCCCATCTTGACAACAGCTTGGTCTGAGGCCTGAGTCTCCCTCCTGCGTGGTAAATACAAGGCTCCTCCACGATGCCATGCAATCTGACCGCCCACAGCTGATGAATCACTGCAGCTGAGTACTACTGTGTCTGTGGCGGGCTGTGCTGTCTGCAGGATTGCTATCTGGGGGGATTAGGATTGCCTCTGATGGAGAAGCCTTCATAATTCTAAAGAGATTAGACAGAGAATCACTCCAGTCACTAGTTAGAAAAAGTGTATGGGAAGTTTTGCTGGTGACACTGGTGCACCCAGGATAATCAAATCACCTAGTGGAATATTGAACAGCTTCAAAGTAACTAATAAATAATAACAAACACTGATACCAAAATGGGTCATAACAGGATGTCATATTTGTAATTAATTAATATTTGTTCTTTACTGTAAAGTTGTATTATTATTCTTATTATACAACTATACATATACACATAATACACAGAAAAGTAACAGTTTGCAAAGGTTGCTGAGGGGATTTACTTGCCAAACTAAATACTGTTAATAGAACAAATTCACTGAGGGATAACTGTGTGCTGACACACACTTCTTGGGATTTTGTCTCATTGTGCGATAATTAATATGCGATGATGCACACGCTTGTTGTGACTGTCAAGCATTCTCTGCAACAGCAGTAGACAAGGACTCAGGCAAAATCATAGACTTGAAAAGCAACAAAAGACACCTCCTGCTGTTCTGCAATCTTTGATGTATCGACTGTAATATTTTTAAGACAGTTGTGATTTAGATACCTGCCTTTGCTTGACATGCCAGTTAATGCTGATATTATTTTCCATGTCATCCTGGAGTCTTGTTTTTCTTACCTTCATAAAAGCCATCGTCATCCATGTTTCCATACACGTACAGATACTTTCCAGCAACAAGGGGGAGTTCTGCTTCAGGATGCTCATTTGGTCCATCATAAGGGTTGTAACTGGAAGGAGAAATGTTCACAGATTTCACCACAGCAGCTTTTATCATTTGGAAATGATAAAGCTGTTTGTTAGTAAACTTAAAAAGATTATGTGCAATTAAATAAACGCACTCCTGAAGCTGCTCTCATTTACCTGTAACGGGCAGTGCAAAGGCGGACCTGGCCTGTGTAGCGAGGCTTGGACCTGGGTGATGGGCTGGCCTCATCCTCCATCTGTAGATTGACAAAAAGAACAAAAGATAAATGTCATTAACATTTACATGTACCGTTCATAATTAGTCAACCCAAGAATAGGCGAAGTAAACCATTAAGTTTGCAAACATGACTATATAAGTCAGGGTAATGTTGTCATCTATCTTGAAGACATGATGAGTCATACATGCGTTAGTGTGATGAAATTTAGTGATGTGGTGTCACTCAGACCCACCTCTGAGAGGGTCAGCTGTCGAGGGCTGCTGGGTCGGTCCGTTATCACGGTACTGGAATTGACAGACAGTTTTGGTCTTTCTCTGTCTCCAGTCAGTGGTGTGCAGGGCAAGAACTGGGAGATCAGTAGCGGCGTGTTTGCCGCGCTCTCATCGCCTGGGAGACATTGATTTCCATAGCAAATAAAGAGCAACTGTCATTCCTTCTGCACCCATTTGCTGCTCATTGCACAGCTATTGATCTCCTGTTGAAGCAAGTGTACAGCAAACACTCTTCATGGCAAAGGCTTCTCCACCCCCATCAACACCTCACATCTGCAATGCATTTGCCCTTAAATACCACTCAGGTCCTCTGGGCAAAAAAACACACTTGAAAGGAGATGCAGGAAATACAAAATTGAAAATTGCAGTGTAAGAGTGCAAACAGCTGAATTCCTTGAGGAAATTAAAGTAAGTCAACAACATGAATCCACTGTATCCGAGGGTTCTTGTGGTTTATAAGTGAGTAATATTATGTATTAGCACAAAAGCATCAGTGAGTTCCCCCTCTGTTTCAAGTGAAGAGAAAGATAAAACAGGATTTCCAGCACTTCAAAGACCTTTGGTCTGTGCCAGACTGTATAAATCTACATCGCTGATATGGCTGTATCTGCTGGCTCTGCAGGTTCCACTATGTCTCGTTAGAATACTAATGTGTTGAACCACATTCATGTCATACATCACGCCTGTGATCAATTAGGGTAGATATTGATCACAAATAACCAGTATTGCCATTGATGATGTCTACCTCTGGTCAGGAGTGAGCTGATCCAGCTGTTATGTGAGCTGTCAGGGAATTAGAATACTGTGACTCTCATTTCATTCATAAGCCTTTTGATCACATGTAATTGGGTGGATGCTTCTATCCACAGTGTCTAGAGTGCATACATTTTCTTATAATGGGTGGACCCCACTGGTAGCAGACCATTTAACCCTGATGTTTTAGTAACACTTTCTGCTACTATTTAAAGAACACTCTACAGATTAAGCGTTGCACTCCTATAATACACAAAATAAACGCCCCGAAAAAAGTATCAAATCAATGCAGCAGAACCGGAGACATCGTCTTTTCTTATTCCACGCATTCTTCTTCTGTGTCAAAACCTGGTGCCTACATTAAACTCGACCACCAACAGTGCGGTTGGAGAATTGGGTGTCTTATGCTACACACACAGCTGCCTCAGGAGCCAAAGGCTTTACGCAACTACAACTAATACTATTATAATAACAATAAAGTTAAGAAATTGCAGAAAATGTAAAAAAAAAAATGAAATCAAAGCTAAAGCTCAAAACACTGACCTACCTGTCTCTGGCTGGGCTCCAACAATAACTTGTGAGAGTTTCTTCTGTCGCGAAAGAGGAATCTGGGATGTGGAAGTGGGATTAATTTTAAGGATGTCCACAGTATCCGACTGCAAATGGAAATTCAGCAGCTCTTTGGACAGCTGGTTGTAGTGTTCACTCTGTGACCTGCATTTCTGCTCCAGGTCACGAACCCTGACCTTTCGTAGACAACGAGGAGAGCGGAGAGGGTGGTAATGGCCCAGAGGAGGGAGTGGGGGAAAAAAAGAGAGAGCAGGAGATAAAGATTGAATCATAGGGGAACACACAAAGCATGGGGTGTACTTCATCACATGTAATGTTCAGATATGAATTCTCTGAAGAACAGCCAACGTTTCATCTATTAATGCTGATCAACCACAGAACCAATTAGAAAAGGATCCCTAAAGAGCCATTTTGAGCTTATAGCAGCATGTTATATTGTTAACCACTGCACTAATAAAAGCATATGGAAGAGTAGAGTCATTTGCACAGCTGCAGCTGATATAGTACACTGCTGAACTCTGATAACAAAGCCTGAGAACTGCAAAGTGTTAAGAGGATTATAAAACAGTATAGACATTAAAGATGCTATATCATAGATATCATATCAGAGGAAGTCAAGGAAGATGGATTGAGGTGTACAGTGAGTATAGTAGTGCTCAATCTCTTTCAGGGAACATATGGATTCTCAATTTGCACAAAATACCCACTAAAGGCTTTGAAAGCTTTAGTGATTTGCTGAAAATTCACACATGCAACTGAAAGGAGATTAAACTAATCAGGGAGGAAAGTAAATACCTGAAACATTCTGTCCTTATTGTTCTGTTCAGACAAAAAGGAGGGAAACAGAAAAAAAGTAAAGAAAGAAGAAAAATGGAAAGAAAAAACATAACACCAATAAATGCAATTGTAATTGATGCAAAGGAGAAAAAGAAAAATGCAAAATATATTTATCAGTGCAGATAAATATACAAAAGCAAGAACTGAAAAAGCCTGACAAACAGAAAATGATTGAGGACTATGGTGTCAAAGAAAACAGAATACAAAGGTTTGTTTATTTGTTTGACCCTAAAGACAGTGAAGTTTGTATGTATGTATGTATGTATGTGTGTTTAAATTGATTCAATGAATTTGCAAGAAGCAAGTAACTCCTTAACAGCGGAGTTTCCACTTTTCCGACCAAACTCTGGATGTTTGTCTGAGCCAAACTCGGGCTGCTTGCTCAGTAAAATCGTATTAAAGTGCTTCAGCTGGATAATAACATGACCTCACTTGAACTACACTCGAAGGAGTCTACACACTGTTGTCGTGACAAAAGGATTTAGAGTGGAATGAGAAAATAATTTCAAGTAGATGAGCCGGTGACAAGCATCTTAAAGACTGTGATGAAACACAGCAGGTCGGGAAATTTATAAAGTATTCAAGGTCAGCCTGGATACAGGATTAATGGGATTAATGGGATGTACGAGTCTGCAACTACAGTGATAGAAAAGTTTGGAATAATATTTAACACAAGAGTACGGAAAACCTACAGAAAGAGAAAGGAAGAGGTAATATAACTGCAAGCACAGAGGCTGAGCTGCTGTTTGTTTTCAACTGTTTTAATGTATGAGTCACAAACTGGTGTGGAGTATTGAATAACTTACACGGTATTACAGCATTTACAGCAATTGCTTCTGTGCAGAAAAAGGCCAGGGTACTCTCTGTGGAAGCCATAATTTATGCCACACCACCTGTATCAGGGCCAAGTGCACTGGCCAGCACCCTGACCATGTTCCTACAGTATACATCTCACTGACATTCAGAATGAATGAAGTGTCTTGCGGAACCTGCGCTAAAAGAGGATCCAGAAACATGAAAGAAGGACACAAGTTGAAGGTTTAAGTCTGCGTTTATCCAACAGGTTCTGCACAGGTTAAGGATTGTCTCATCTAGATTAACAGCAAGGCCCCTACACACTCATTGTCCACCCACAACACGAATACGTATTGACTTATTTGCCCTGATTAGACATCTTCTCAGGGCTGTGTGGACATGTGTTACTGTGCTTTATTGCCATCTCTTTAATGTCTTTTTAAGTTGGTGCACTTGCTCACACCTTTATTGTCCTTACTAGAGCTGTGTACTATATAACGGACACTCAATAGATGACTCTATAGTGAGCAGCAAATTGAGACTTTCAGCCCTTATAAATCATCATCATTTTGCAGCATTACTGATGGTGTCATTTTTCATCTATAAAATACAACTCATTGCTTTTGTGGACTTGACAAAAGCATGCAAGCAACCAAACTTGTTTAATAAAGGGAGACGAAAATGGGAAAGAGGTAGATAACAGAAAAAATTATATATAAACACAAGCGTACGATTGGTTTTTAAGGTGCTTTTTAAAGTAGGATACAGAGAGCAAAGAGTTATAGTATCTACTGTGAAACTGGTCCTGTAAGCTATCAGAGTTTCGTCTAACATTAGCAGCCCTGTCCCGCTCTTTACTGGATTTGGGGAAGTTTACACTTTACACAGCAAACCCAACTACACTTGTTAACAGACATAGCTTAACATTTTCCACAGACATTGATTTATCCTCAGCCTAAAAGCAATTACTCTTGTGATGTTAAAAATGAAGAAAATACAAACAATTATGTAAGCTAAGCAGCCGAACATATTAGAAAATAACAATCAGATTTTTCATTTTTCCATGTTAAGGACAAACTAGCTCTCTAGAACATTTGCTGTTATCTATTTACATGTTCTCTACTCTATACAGGTCATTAGCTGGTGCAACAAAACATTTTTGTTTTATGTAAAATCAAGCATATACATATTGTTTTAAAAAAAGTTCCTAAAAATGTTGAGCATTTGCCTTTGTTATCATCATAAAAGAAACAGAAAGCTTCACAGGCGTAGTGACAGAAAGTAAGTTAGCAAGCTGTCAATTCCCAGCTGAGGTGCAATCAGCCAGAGTAATAAAGTGTGACTGGTGCAGGGTCTTTCCAACATTAGATTTTTCTAATCAATAACATTGTGTGTGTGTGTGTGTGTGTGTGTAAGCTGACATTTGTTAAACTAGTTTTCTATCTAGTAGCAACTTTTGACTACATTAAACTGATATTCATTGCTTTTTACAGTTAACATTGCAGGACCCCTTATTCCACATCTGTATAATACTACATCATACATCCCGAGGAGCTCGAAACCACATTTTGGAAAGGTAAGGTAAAGATCTGTGTTTATTCACGTTACTGTATCTCTAACAGGTGTACTGCTTCCTCGTGCTCTTGGTCAGCTTGAACCCGAGCTTGAAGAGAACGAACAGAAACACACAATGACAGCTGACACTGTGATCACAGTCCATGAGGTAGAATAGACAGCACACAGCTGACATACTGTCAAGTCAATACCCTGGCAGAGGCTCACTGGTGGATCACAGCACTGGTACTTGAAGAGATGCCTACTCCTGATGGCACTGCTCTGATGAACTGTTATTCATCAGAGGTACGTTAGTGTGTGGGGTTAGTGGGGTAAGTAGTGGCTGGTAGGAGAAGTAAAATTACAGTTCTCAACTTTAAAAACCTCTGTGTAATTAACCATTTTTTAGCCACTATTTGGATATATTTGTGTCTGTTCGACTGTTAATTACTGATAGTTTCTCTTTGAGCATCAATGCAAATACAGGACAATAAGCAGGTACGTACATACAGACAACTGACAGAAAAAAAAAAAGATTTCTGAGGAAGAATTCACTATTCATCTCTTTTATGGCCATATTAAAGCTAGACTACTCTAATCCAGTATTTTGAGAATATATCTATCAGTCATTAAAGTAAGAGGATTTTGAATGGGCTTTTTGGTTTGTCCTCCTACGCTGTGTAAACAATTAACAGTACATAAAGCCGCAACAGGACAAATATGTTTAAAACTACATATTTCTTAATTCAAGACTGAAGAGGTCAAAATTCACAAACTCTTAAATCAACAATAATTTTAGCCACAAACTTGGGCCAGATATAGCCCAAAGCACGTGTAATTTAAAGGTTCAGTGTCTAGTATTAGTGGTATCTAGCTGTGTAGTTGCAGATCACAACTCCTTCGCTTTACTCTCCCCTTCCAAGCACAAAGGAGAAACTACAGTGGCCAAGAAACACGTGAAATACGCAAATGCCTGAATCTAGTGTGGTTTGTGCCTTTTGGGCTACTGTAGAACATGGCAGTTCAACATGGCGGACTCCATTGAAGGTGACCTGCAGCGTCTGTAGATACATAAGGCTCATTCTAAGGTAACAACACATAACCTATATTCAGGTGATTATACAGTATTGAAAAAAATCCTATGAATATTATATTCCATTTATGCCAATAGATCCTCCTAAATGTTACGCAGTGGACCTTTAAATCCATGTGTCCCTTGTGACATTTGAAGTTTTTTCCCAGTCTTAAAAGGTACCAGTAACATCTGCACACTGAAAGATGTTCACAAGGTGTATAAATTTATCAACAACTAGAAAGGCAACATTTTTAGCACACTATCAAACAACATGAAAGGTGTTGCAAGCTAAAACTGCATTTCTAATAAAATCTGCTGATTTTTGGACAGGCTTCTGAGGTGTTTATATTTTCTGATACAGTAGCACTGATTCAATGACAGTGATTCAGCACAAACTGGCTACTGACACATCAGTTGCTGAGCACGGAGGTTCAGTTCCTCACTGCTCCTTCTGACCCAGAAGGCTTTGGTCAAATGTTTAAAAACTTAAATTTTCTATTTTTTATCTTAATCCGTATGTCCATACCTTTTGCAGTTGATTGATCTCCTTCTGCTTGGTGTGAAGGGCCACCAAGGCTTGCTCATGCTCTATCTGCAGTTGCTGCTTCAGCTCTACAGCCTCATGCATATGCTGGGGAGAAACAGACAGAGGGAGAGGATGTGGTTACGTTGAAGGATGTTATATAGAGATACAGAGTTGGTTTTTTTTTACAGTATCCCAAAAGAAATACCCAACCACAATCTTTTTCTATTGAAGCCAGGAAAATTATTAAACTATTCTATCTGTGGCACTGAAAGGAGGGTGTATTCTGAAGTGGGCTGGCTACCACAGTGGCAACGATACCTTTGAGGAAATGTAACCCAATCCACCTGAATGGCAATCAGCTGCAGGCAACACTGCATTCTGATGTTTGTGGGGAAGAAATGCACACAAAATATAGCAAAGAAAAGAGCTAATTAAAGGACCAGCGTGTAGGATTTAGTGGTATCTAGCTGTAAAGTTGCGGATTGCAACCAATTGTATACTTTCTTTCCAAGTGTGTAGTAGAAACATGGCGGTTCAACAGGGCAGTAGAAGAGGACATGCTCCCTCTGCAGATCAAAACAGCTCCTTTTAAGGTGACAAAAACTTTGAACAAAGCAAGGCTAGCTGTTTCCAGTCTTTATGCTAAGCTAAGCTAAGCTATCATCTGCTGGCTGTACAGACACACTGCCCACGTGAGCGCTGCGTGTGTCTCACACAGCCTCTTGCTTTTTATTTCGGAGACCCGTGTTAACAGGTTAGAGCTGCCACACAGCTTTCACATCACGCCGTACTACATCTGTAGAATATGACACAGACATGAAAACAAATATAAATACATTTTTAACTCAACACCTCCTCTATCTATTTCAGATTAAAAGCCTTCTAGTGTTTCTGTCGACAGGATCCATTCATTTGTTAACAAGGCTTTTATTGTATTGTATTTATGGAAGGCAAACTCAGTGCAGAAAGATAGGGCTGGCTGCAGCATCACAGCTGCAGAATCCCTCTTTGTGGACACCGCAGTTGGCGAGCCGCAGTAGTTCAGCGAGGATGCCGCCGCACACTGCACTGTAGGCATTGCGGCCCAGCTATTATATTTACTATACAGACGTGAAAGCAAATAAGCCTAAGTATAAAGATTGTTATACAGTATGAGCTTTTTATATAATTTGTATATCTATCAGATGCATCCTACTGTACACTCCGAACTGACTCAGACAAAGCTTTCACACTTGGTCACCCACGCTGATCCCAAATCTACCCATTCCCAAATTAGCCGAGTCATGACTATATACTATCTATCCACTGAGTCACGACAAGCTGCCACATCTTGCAGAAACAGAGTTAAGGCCATAAGATGTTTCTGCAGGCTTAAAAAGAAAAGACAGCTTAGAAAGCTCTGACATTCATCATTTTCTCTCTGTGTTCTCTCTCCCTTGAAAAAAAGAAAAGCCTCTTTACCTCCCGGAGTGGCTTCGAGGTGTCCTGAGCAGGCAGCCACTGCTTTGCATAATCAGAGAGAAGCTCTAAGCTGCAGGACTGGGCTGGCTGAGAGGCTGTCACAGGAGCCTCAGTGAAAACTATTTTTTTAACACTTGCACATTCAAGGAGGGCTTGATGAACTCGTATACATTTTCACACCACCACGCGATGTCATGTTGAAACAGAAACAGACATTTAACCTGCCTTAGGCGAGCCTGCTGCTCCAGCCTGCGACTACTTCCAACCTCCATTCCTATTATTGAAGCCGCAATGCAAGAGGAGATCCTCCACAAGGTCGTGAAAAGGGGCATTTGTGTGGTACACAACACTGTAAAGACAGGGATTTTTGAGACAGGTGATGTGTACTGTTAGCAGAAACTTTGAACTTGAGAACTGGAGCCTGAGATTTGGACTTGAATTAGACTTATTTTACACATCAAAGTCTGTTTACAGGTGACTTAAGTGAAAAGTTATATAAAGCCTTTTGTTGCTTCAGAGGGGGGTGCACCTCAAGTGAACCTCAAGTTGAAAGAAATCTGGGGGTGTGGGGTCAAAAAGAAGGGAGCTTACCAGACCTCTGTAGTCTGCACCTCATCTCTGCTTGAGGCAAGTGGCTCAAGGCTAAATTAGCTGCTACTAGCACTTTTTAGTTAGATGGATTACCCTCTTCAGTGATAATTGGAACTTTTATTTATTTAAGGGCCACTAGCCATCTGTCTTGCGTATTGCCCTTTACACCTTCTTGTATGACAGAAAGGCCCAGAATAAGATAGCTATGCTGACTCATGTCCCAATTCCCCCATAGAAATGTGACAACAAGCCAGATTATATAACTTCAAAACCAAGATTGACAGTTTCTTTATCTCATTAGTTTTGACTGAAGAACCAAGAAAATTAAGTGTCTTTTTCTGTGTTTTTTTCATATTGTGTTTCCTCCATCTCTGCTTTCTCCACCCACATCGCCCTGTGTAATTTCCTCTAAATAGTCTCTTTGTCTTCACAATCAATACACAATGAGAAAGTGACAAACCTTTCTTTGCTGTATTAGGGAGCGGGTCAGTTTTTCTCAGATGGGTACATTTCTCTCTCAAATATCTTGACAAACAGACAATCGATAGGAGATGCAGGGAGGCGAGGATTTGTAATGAGAGTGCCTCTCACAATGCAGTGAGACTGTGTCTGATTACTATTGGCAGACCATAACACGATGAAAAAAGAGCCTCTCCATGAAACCGATGACACTTCACCTCATGAGTTGCATCACTTTCCTTCTAAAGTTTTCTTAGCAAACAAACACATGGAGGATGGGAATATTTCCAAAAGGAGGCAGTGAAAATTGGGCCTGAAAAGTCTCCAAATCTGATGAATGGTGTGAGCCAAGTAGAACCACTGAAGTGAGTGGGGGATGAATGAGTGGAGATGGGCATTCTAGAGAAATGTGGTGAGATATACAGTATGTCAGTGAAAAAGTGGGAAGATAGACTCAGTGGAAAGGAAGATAAAGGATAAAAGAGTTGAACCGTATAGACATATTGCTCAGTGGTCTTCTCTACCAAAGAACGAGAGAGACGAGAAGGAACTATTGCAGATTTTTGGCATTAATCCCTGAACTAAATTTAGAATAATTTATATTATCTAATCCATAACTGTAGATAATTAAATCTCCCTTCTGTGGGTAGAGAAAGGACATTTGTTCCTTAGGGGTGGTATATGAAAAATGGCAAATTGAAATTCTTTAAATTGAACTCCTTTGATCAAGAGTTTCTTCAGGTAAGAGCACACACTGACAAGAGTTCTCCCTCAATACTCAAAATTGCTTTCTGGCATTATTAAGTTATCTGGAGCTGGCCACATTCTTACTCCACACTCTTTGCCAGACAACTGAGAGCTCTACAGGATCATATTATGAAATATATACTATAGTAGAGGGAGGAGACATTGAAAGACTCAGAAATAAAAGGGTTAAGAGAAATATGAAGAGCTGGTGTTAGCTGCAAGTTCCCAGCTTTCCCTCAACATTAAAAAGGAAGACAAAAGTGATTGTATTTAGGATGAAGGAGGAGGATAAAAGCAAACGTAAATGGAGGGACGTTTCACCTTCAGAACCTGCTCCAGGTTCTCCACTTTGTCTTCGAGCTGGCTCCTCTGCTGCTGGGCCACGTCTCTCTCCTGGCTCACTACAGCAAAGGTCTCTCTCAGCTGGTCATAGTCTGATCGCACCTACATAAACAGAAAGAGTCCAGATGCAAAGGAAGGAAGAAGAAGAAAAAGATTTTAAAAAGAGGTCAAGGTAAAGAGGATTATTAACAACACAGATATAAAAGGCAGTGCAGGCAGTCAAACAAAAAAAACACAACAAAGTGAGGGAACACGCTTTAATTTCCTGTTTTACTTGAAGAGTTTCAAAATGTAACCATTATTGTGTTTTTTTTTTAAAGAGGAAAACAAGCCTGCAATTTTTATGAGGTTTGCTCTTTCAGTAGACCTACTTTTCACATTTATGAATAGAGTTCTTTTTTTCTTTTTTGGCTGGAGGGTTGATTGGGAGTTCACAGTCTGAAGAGAAATTAATCAGCACATTTCCATTTAGCCTTGATGAGACAGAGCTGCTGACTTGAGCGTTCTGCCTCTCGTTTTCTTCATCAGTCAGGGGCCTTGAGCTAAGCTGGTTCCTCTAAAGGTGGCCTCGAAGGATCGAGCAGAAACCATCCCTCAGCCACACACCAATCATCTCATTAACTAACATAACAGATGAGCGTGCAATAGATAAGCTCATTAATTCATATTGTGGAATTTATGACTGGAGCTGGAGCCGGAAGCTCTAGTACCATCGGAGCTAAGTATGTCATGATGGACAAACGGTAAATATATAATAATAATAATAATAATAATAATATATTTTATTATTATTATTTTATTGCATTAGACATGCTTTACATGATAAATTAGAAAAGAAGAAGAAACTCTAAAACTACAGCAATAATCTCGGAACAGAACATAAACTCAAACATTAAAATCAGTAGCATTGGTGCCCTGTTAGCTCAGTGGATAGAGCTGGCGACCCATGTACTAAGGCTGAGTGCAGCGGCCCAGGGTTCAAATCCGACCTGCGGCCCTTTGCTGCGTGTCATCCCCTCTCTCTGCCCCCCTTTCCTGTCTATCTTCAGCTGTATCTATCAAATAAAGGCAATAAAAGGCCAAAAAAAATAACTTAAAAAAATCTGTAGCATTGTAATAAAACCTGAGCTATAGCTCAATCACACTGCCTACCTGAGAGACGTGTTGGGGAACATCTTTTTTTAATTCGGTGTCCATGTTAACAGATTAGAGCAGTCCCTCTTTCTGTTACGGACATTAGATAGAAATAATAAATAGACATTGAAAAGGGTCTGTTCATAGTTCTATCAAAATTATACCAGCAATATATACACCTTTCACTACAGTTTCAATGTCTATATATGTAGAATATGTCACAGACATGGAAATATATATATATATATATATATATATATATATATAATTTTTTTTTTTTTTTTTTTTTTAACACCTCCTGTATCTGTTTCAGATTTCAGCTCTCTGGTGTTTCTGTGGACAGAATCCATTCATATGTGAACAAGGCTTTTATTGTATGGTATTTATCAAAGGTAAACTCAGTATAGAAAGGTAGGGCTGGCGGCAGCAGCCCCACAGCAGCCACGCAGCTGATACGCTGTCAGTATAAACACCGCCTAGCATGCCAAACACAGCTGTTCAGCGTCACAGCCGTCAACACATTGCTCAGGTGGGCAGTGTGCACCAGGGCTTTAGTGTCTCCCTTTAAGATATGTATATTATTATTAGCTGTGCTATTTATTTGGCATTTTGTTAATATTCAAACACTTGTTCAAAGGTTAGCACAAATCATGCTGACTCATCATTGGCAAATCTGTATAGAGGTGGACAAAACATGAACAATACAACCCCAGCAATAAAGACTATGATTCTGAGTCATAATATATTCACTGTCTTTTGAAATTGTCAGATAGTAGTATAATTCATTTTGTGTGATTACTTTCTCCAATGATAAACACTGTCTTGTTTCTCTTCTCTTCCTATTTCACACGCAGGTTCTGCTTTTCCCTCATTTCTTTATTCTCTCTCCGTGCACAGTCCACTACATGATGTCTTTGCCCCCTACATGCCAGTCGCACTTTCATACTGTATATCTAGCAGGACTGGATGCACTTTTGCCCCACTTCCTTTTCATCTCTGTGCCCACCTTGTTGGTGCACAGATGGCATCTTTTTGTGTGGCATGGTGGAGCAAAAGCTCTGGGCTGAGTCCCTGGACACGTGTCAAATCTGCCCCCTCTGTGAGAGTCACTATTAGCGCCAGAGTAGCTAATCGCCTACAATCACAGACTGTCTCCGTCTGGGCCTGTGTGCATATTTATGTGTGCATGTGTGAAGTGGGAGACTCTGTCTGACGGTGCCAGTAAAGCCGAAGGGCACATGTGTACATCGTGCATGTGGAGAAGTAATATGTATATATATATATATATATATGAAATATATATATAAAGAATATGAAGAGGCAACGCATGATAACATATGTGACGATGATAACAAGGTTGCAGCTGTATTGATCTGAGACGGCTCTCGTATTCCAACACATGACTGATGTTACAGCCATTACAGACATTGTGCATGTGATATGTAGCCCCTATATCACCAGCAGTGCAAAATAAAAAACATTCTACCATAGATCATGGCCTGGTTCACCATTGATCATCATTTGTGTGTGTGTGTGTCCTTGCAATACATGCTTGAACACTGCATGTGTGAATGCCATACCTGGTCATACTTGGATGCCTTCAGGTGGTGGTTGATTAGCTCAAGGTTCAGACGATTTTTTTCCTGCAAGGCAGCATGGAGCTTCGCTTTCTGAAGAATAAACAAGGGAAAGAAAAGAGAGTTTAGCGTATTGTTACAAGGGAACTTCCTCATCGCAAAGACTTTTACCCCTGAATGCATCATGTATGCAAGCCACGTGGCGTAACTCCGTCTTAAAACTATTATATAAGCGACAGATGAAAGACACAGGTTATTGCCGGTCCCTCCCTCCATCTGTATCCGTGTGTGTGTGGGGGGCTAAGCTTTTCTCTAAGATGCTGTCTGGAGGACAAAACCCACAGCTGCATACTGTCACCCTCCATTTGGTATGTGGCATTAGGAATGGAGGGGGGAGACATGGGAAGAAACGAAGAGAAAGAGGGATGGAGGGTTAGAGGAAGGATGATGGGATGGAGGGAAGGCAGGAACGAGGAACAGGAAATGGGAAAAGGTTTGAGGGAGAAATAGTTCAGGAAAAGAAACTGAGCTGAGGAGATGAAAGGATGGAAGTCGAATGCTAAATAAGAAAATGAGTGCATAATGTGAGTAAAGATTGAGTTGCATACCACGTAAAAGGCTTGAAAAGAGGTGTGCAGTTCCTGTCTGCACTTTCTCCGCTGCCCAAATTCACATTCAGAAGTTGTCATGCCGCTGGTGCTGCAGGTACTCAAGCATTACATAATTACGCCAGACTCAAACTAGGGCAATGCTCTCCTCACAGCTCTGAGCATTCAAGAGTGATTTCACTGCGAATGGTCATATCCTGGCACATAATACCACTTCATGCTATTGCACTGAGCTCATACTGTTGATTGTCATTCTCGGCATCCTGACTTTAAGACGTGGATAAGTAATTTTATAATAGAAGTCGGGTCTTTTCTTTTTTCAGCTTTGTCTTTAAACAAAAAGCCACAGTAGTCGATCACAGCTTTTGTTTTCCTTTTTACGTCAAGCGGGGTGAATAGTGGCTTCAAGACCAGTGGGGTTTTGTTTTAACATGCCTTATTTATCTCAAACTATTGCTTATTCCCCTAATGAAAATAAGTGGATTTATAGTCTCCGAAAGAGGATTTAATCCAATTACCTTCTAAAGATGTGTATGTTTTAAAATAAACTGGCAAAAATGTAGATTTCTGAGTGACTGAAACACAATCTGACTAGCAAAAGATGCATTCTAGCTCCATAAAGCACAACTGTCTTATTTAGCATACACCATACACACAGGCAATATCCTCTCTAGTGCCTGATTTCTATGATATACTCGAGCGAAAGAGGAGTTCAAGCCTTGTACGCCAGCTTCTGCACAAGAAAAAGATTGTGCAGCTCAGAGGTTTATGATCAAATTTATCAGTACAAATCAAGGAACTCAATAAACCCCAGCTAAGAGGAGAATGGAGAAAAACAGACAAAGTGAGGGGCCAGCCAGGTTCATCCATCTCTTTGTGTGCAGGCAGAGAGACAGCCAGGGCTGTCGGAGAAAGACACAATCAAACCAAGACACAGGTAGGGAACAGACAAGGACAGGAAGACACAGAGACTGGTGAGTGAGTTCACTTGCTGCTCTTATTGTGTAACGCTGTCGCCACAGCACATCGCTGCAGACCACAGAGCAGTTAGACTACTGAGCCACACCTAGCTACAGTAGCAGCCAGAAATGATTTTATTCTTCAGCCTTTGACTGGTAATTATGGAGACGCGGCACATCGTGAGGTGCCAGCTGCATGTGTCCTCTGTGCTGACACCCCAGGACATGGCCTTGTAGTTGACACCATAAAGAAGTGCAGTGTGTGTGTGTGTGTGTGTGTGTGTGTGTGTGTGTGTGTGGGGGGGGGTTTGAGGGATGTAAAGATAGCTGGAAAGAAAGGATTTGAGGGAGGGAGGGACAATTGACACAGACGGGAAGGCGAACGAAAGACAGTTTAAAGTTTGGTTGAGGGTGCCACAGTATAATAACAAAAGGAACACAGAAACACGGAAAATTAAAACACAAAGGCTTCTTTTTCATGGGCCTCAGGAATGATGTCTGCTTCTCCACTTGCTTCTACTTCCAGTGAATCACACATTCACAGCTCTGCTTAACACTCCGTAACATCTTGTAAACACAGTGCTATAGTGCAAAGCCAAGGGAGACCCCACACACACACACACACACATTTCTGTGCCAATTTAAACCTTCAATATGCACAAATAAACAGAAAAAATCTGGTTCGAATATATAAAGGATATGATAATTTGGCTTCTCTTAAGAAAAACAACAATCTAACAGGGGATTTACAGCACTCAGAGGACATCTGTGCAGATCTGT
The DNA here is from genome assembly GCF_905237075.1 of Dicentrarchus labrax. Lineage (NCBI taxonomy): Eukaryota > Metazoa > Chordata > Actinopteri > Moronidae > Dicentrarchus > Dicentrarchus labrax. The sequence goes on along the minus strand of NW_026136710.1, from coordinate 14,461,499 downwards.
GTTTGGGCAAAAGTGTGGCGTGTCTGTGTGTGTGTGTGTGTGTGTGTGTGTGTGTGTGTGTGTATGTGTGAATCTGTGCGTGGTTGTGAAATTTGAGATCCATATGTGCGTGCAAAAAGAGTGGACAGGCTAGAGGGAGAGACCTCAACACCACTAATGACTAATTCACTTTGACAACTTCTTTCTTTCCTTCTCTTCTATCTTTTCTCTCCATCTATCTCTGTCTTCCCCCCCCCACACACACACACATGCACAAACACACACAAACACAAACTGATGTGTGCACTTTCCCTTCCATCACCACCATTATTATCATTCTCGCCTGTAACCCACTAATTTAGCGCATGGCCCTAAATAAGCTCTGCTCAAAGTGGCCAGCCACTCACTGAGCCCTACAATCTACTGTGCATCCATTTAAGTGTCCGCATTAGGACTATTTCCCAAACTTATTTGCTTTCTTGCCAAGAGTTGGATAAGAAGACTGGTACCACTCGCACATCCCTCACACTAAATATAAAACGGCCAAGAGATGGTTAGCTTTGCATAAAAATGTATCCTCAGTTAACATTTAACAAGTGTTTTAGAAAGATGACACAAGTTAGCACTTACTCTATCAGCTTGTGTATCAAGTTCCCTTCGAGAGAAAAAAAACAGGCAAAAGCAAAGTTGGCACTAAAGCAAAGCCCACAACAAGAAGCTGAAGCCTCAACAAATGTTGATTGGAGTCTACTTTGATCAGCTGACAAAGCTGAACACAGAGTTCTCCAGGCAACAGATAGGAGAGCACCAGCACCAGCACCTGCTCGTGAGATTGAAAAGGTTGTGTGCAAATATTGTTGAGAAGCTGCAGGAGCGATTCGAGAAATCTCTTAATGTTTTCCTTTTTCCTCTTGAAGAGCTGCGAAATAAAGCTTTTACAGCCTCTGCTGTGAGTGTTTGGTACTGAAGAGATACATTTTGGGTGGAGCATAACTGAAGTTACGACAATCTTTCTATGGCAATCTTGTGATCGGGCTGTGTTAGGCGGAAGGAGTCCAGTTGTACCATAAATAACACAATTGCGACATATTAGATTTAGACAATGCCTCTGGTTATTGTAATACTGTGCGTCACTGCATCAGCCAGTCTGTGAAAAAACTGCAGCATCATGTTTTCTGTCACATGAGCTCTGTTTGCTCTAGTCCAAAGCAGACCAGGAAGTTACTCTGATTCGGCCAACAAGATAAAAGTAGGTATCTGAAATGTTTATTTTGTTGCAGGTATTTTCCACTGGGTATGATTACCTGATGATGAGGAGTTGAGCGGAACATCATTGAAAATTATTTAATCTGACGTACTTACTTGGATCTACTGACATGTATTCACACTGATCCAAACTGGGAATGGGAAGAATCTTAGAATAATTCCCTCTCCACATTACAAAGCACACCACAGCTTTGTTTAATCAAATCTAAATTTACTTCTGCCCATTAAGCTGTTTTTAGCAGTAAAAGCTTTAATTCTTGAACATGCTGTATTTTACAGTGATGCAGGCCTTCAAATGTATTTAAGGAAGTGTTGATGCTTTTGAATTGTGGATACGCCACTTAAGAATAAAACAACGGGAATTAATTGCGACATTCAAATCTTGCCTCTTGCAAGCCAACAGAAAATTACACAGAAAGGATCTTGGATTTAGGAACACAGGGTTTCGGTCATACTGGTTATAGTAAATACTGTAATATAGTATTCAAGAAGGAATAAACCAGTAGCTGCTGCAGTTATAATGGAGAACAGTTGAAGGATGAAATCATGGGTACAGAGATTTCTATGATGGCTACCGCTGACTCTAAATGAGATTCTTGGGGGTAGAGGATTGCTACTGTTCTTCCTCAACTCCCAGGGGGATTGTCATTAATCAGACATTATGGTGGAAACACTTTGTTCCACTTGGAACACAATGGAAAAGACACTGACAACATCTGCGGTCTTCAATGAGAGCACCAGTAAGTTCACAGACAAACAGATGAATCATATGTCCCTTAACATTAGTAAGGTGTACCTAAAATATATAGACATTAATATATACAGTAATTGGTTCTGCAACATGCAGTCTTGCAACAGCATCGCCATGTGAAAGTTAAACGTGCCTGTCTATATAAAGACCACATTCTCACCTCATACTCAACCCAAATACAGAAAAAGAATAATCTTCTCTTGGTTTTCCTTTGTAAGTTATATATTAAGTTCAGCACAGACTGGTTGTTTAAACTGATCCTCAAACAAAAGGCTTCACGCTACTGTATCAGATTATTTCAATCTTATTGAAGTATTGTGATATTATAAACAGATAATTCCCTCTGCTGCTACCCACTGTGCTGAGTGGTTTAAAAGGATCAGTTAATGTGTGTGTGTGTGTGTGTGTGTGTGTGTGTGTGTGTGTGTGTGTGTGTGTGTGTGTGTGTGTGTGTGTGTGTGTGTGTGTTTGTGTGTGCATACCAACAACCATGTGTAAAAGACTGTTCTGCACTTATGTGGTTGGAGAATGGGCAAATGGAGTCAGAGCCCTGACTGTTGTCCCACCACTAATAGCTGCTGCACCATCAGCTGCCTGTTCAGCACCGTCTAATGTTTGGAGCAGTCAGGACCACGGACAGCTCCATAAACTGTGGCCTTTTAACCTACCGATCAGGACATGCTGTTAAAACCCCACTGAGGATGACGGCATCGGCCTGTGATTCAAGTTAAAAAACATCACTGGTGGTTTTGCATGTTTTGTCACATTAAAGCCTGAAATATCAAACGCTAGTGTATATAGATTTACATAAACATATACATTTAAAGTATACATACATAATTCAGGAGTATGAGTCATAGATCAAAAAATAATTTTGTTTTCACACTGGATCAGCTTTTTTTCACACTAATGTTGGTCGCCATTGAATTCACTTTACTTCAGTATACTATGAAGATTAAAGGTACTCTGTGGAGCTGTTGACCATTAGTGCTAAAGAGAAATTATTTTAAGAGTGGATCACCATGTTGTTTGTATCATGCATGTGCACAAGGATGCATATGCACAGTTGGGTAGCCATGCCACCAGTTACACGCTATTCCACTGATCAACAGTTGTTGATCAATATGTGTGTTGGGAATTAGCTTGACATTTGTGTTCTATTACGTTATTATGTGGTAATGCAGGTTTGAGCAGGGACTGCTGCCTTTCACAAAGCTTGTGTCAGCTGACTCGAGGGGCATTTTCAGAATGATTGTAGGACCATGTAGCTGTAGTATCACACGGCACAAGTATATTTTTACAGTGATGGATCACCCACCTCAAGTACCTATTTGGAGACCCATACCTAACTGAAATGAAAAAAAAAAATGAAAAAAGACTGACTGAAGGGGGACAAAATCTTGAAAAGACGGACTATTTGAAAATGGTTGGCAGTATAAATAAGTAAGTATAAAAACAACTGTTAATAAATAAAAACATACAAAACCAGCAGTATGACCCTTTACTGTAGATCGCAAACCAGTTAACAACAATATAATGTATCCAAAAGAGGACACAGTTTCAAGGTTGATGTTACCTTTAAGGCAGATGTACACTAGCACTGTACATCCCCACTTAAGCAATTGGTTATGAAAATGAGGAACATTTTGGAGATTTATTATGTAGCATTAGCAAGGTCTTTACTGCAGCATAAAGGATGATATATAACACAGAGTTTGTCCTCTGAAGGGCTTAGTAGGTGTTTGCCTTTTCAGAAGAGAATGTGTGACTTCAACCCCACTTAATCTTCAGCCAAACATCAGCTTATTTGGCAGACTGTTGCAGGTCTCAGGAGCATTTTGAGATCAATCAATTATAATGCTGTCAATACTGCACATTATCTGTGGTTTACAACATGTCCATGACACCTGAACAACTAGTTTATAATAGCTGCAGAGTATATTCACTAACAGTGACTTCCTTTAACCTTTAAAGTCATGTTCATGTGTGCCATTTCATTTTGGAAATCCATCTTTCAGATTTGCACGGCAACCTTTTGCATTACTCATCTTATGTTGGTGTGTATCATTAAGTGCAGTTCAGACTGTTACCATAATGTCATCAATAGATTATTCATTAACATGCTATCAAAATATTCCCTTTTATGTGTCAGTTTCATTAACAGCTTACATTCCTCTAACCTATACTACTAATGTGTCTCTACAGGTGCCTCATTCATAAAACATAAATAGTTGTGATGGTAGTGTGTGTGTGTGTGTGTGTGTGTGTGTGTGTGTGTGTGTGTGTGTGTGTGTGTGTGTGTGTGTGTGTGTGTGTGTGTGTGTGTGTGTGTGTGTGTGCATGCACGTGTTTATGTATGTGTGAAGAAACACACATAAGTCATAGCTTCAAGACCTATGAGGCCATTTCAAATAAGTGTTAACTGTAGACTGTATGTGTGTGTGTGTGTGTGTGTGTGTGTGTGTGTGTGTGTGTGAGTGTGTGCGAGTGTGTGCACCCATGCAAGCATGAGTGGGTTGCATAAATAGCATCTCCGGGCATACATTAGCCTTAAGCTCTTGTGCATCCACAGTGTTCCAGACTGCTCATCTGAATCTTAGGGATTCAAAATCCCTAAAAACGTATTTGTGTAGCAAGAATTACCTCACATAATAAACACACATGCACACGCCATTGAGTCAAAACTGGAAGTTCTCACAATGTATAATGCACAAAAAATTCGAGGGAACCCCCTGTTGTTAGTGGATATGTAAAAAATGTCTGAATATGAAACATGTGACTCACTCCTGCAGATTTAATAATGTAATATCAACTGGGGCTTGAATGGAAACACAGCCTACGCAGCCACAGACATTTGATATTAACAGTGCCCAAATGTCCAAAAGCCTACATCGGGTCAATGTGGCAGCAAATATTTTATACACGTACAAAACCCTCTTACAAGGAAGGAATTACTGTACAGAAGAGTCTCTTGTGCTTCGTGAAAGCACGTGCTCAAGACTGCATCAAGAAGTGTTCATAGACTCAAATCTTTGCACAAATAAAGAGCCTTCTGGGATACGTATTTTGCTCACCTCTTCTACTGAGCAAAAATCGAACAGCTAATGTTTTTTTTGTTTTTTTTAATGCCCCGGTTTTTCTCTACATCCTGTCGCGTGGGTTTCAGTTTGTGTTTTCGTGTGTGTCCGTGTGAACTCTACTGCTTGCCTCTCACAGAGCAGGAGACAGTCCAGAGTTTTATGGAGGAGAGAAGACAGGAGAGGCAGGGAGAGGCCGGCGCTACCGTCAGGAGAGATTAACTTCTCCCCCATGTAACACACATCCTCATTCACCTCACTCTTCGACCTCCTCTGTCGCTTCTCCTGTTACTCACGCGAGCTCTGTTTAGTGTCTGTAATGTTTGTGCTTGCGTTGTATACATATATACAGTTTATACAGTGTTTGCTTTTGAGAATCCACAGATGCTCCGGGAGGCATGTGACCATATGCTTTACTGACAAAACAGAGTTGATTCTCAAGTTTTAGGCACACATCAAAAACTAAATAGCTATTTTCTCAAGCAGCGGCCCATTTCAGCAAATTTGCAGCATGAAAGCTACAATTTGCAACATGAGATCATTTCCTCTCCCATTAATTTGGCCATTTTTCCCTAATCAAAACAAACAGCCTAATTGCGACCGATGCATGAGCATGTGAGGGGCCTCTATGACTTCAAAAGTGTTTCTGCAATTCGCAAGTGACAATAATTGGTGAAATGTGATGACGCCACCATTTGCAATCAGGATATAAGCAGTGCTCACAAATTGCTTTTGTAAAAGGCACTGTGCTTTAGTTTTATGCTTTTATTAGATGGCGATAGTTGCAAGGTGACAGGAAACAAGGAAGAGATAGATGCAAAGATCTGCTGTATCTGTTCTATCATTGTAGAGCATCAGACAAAACAAGCAACTGATTAATCATAACAAATAAAGGGCAGATTGAGCAATAATGGAAATCAATGTTAGTTGCAGCCTTAAGTCATCAGTAGACTGAATTTAACAACAACTTGTAACAATCTTACAAGTTCATTGCATGTCACACTGTGCAAGATGGGTCTAATAAAGTCTTGATGGCAATCTGTGTCAGACTGTACGATGTCAGTTTTGAGGCATGTCAGATGGTGCGATGGATGCCTCGTGAATCGTAGTGTTATGATCCATCTTCCATCTGCACTACTGTTTTGAAAATGTAACAAAATTAGCAACAAACTTTGGCCACGGCACACTTTTTTACGCATCGAACCACTAAGAGGAGATTTTTTATGCCAGTCGTGGCAGGGGGAAGAGGCCAACATAAAAAGCCAATTTTTAGCAGTAGCATTACACTAATTTACGGGTGTGTGTCATTTCATGTCACATTCTGAGTTAGTTTGTAGAGGTGGGTTCATAGCACCTGTCAAATTGTTCTTTAATTTTGATTAAGCTCATCTTTAGTCAGTGAAGCTGTAAATTGTCCGACAGTGGTCTCACAATATCATCCAAGACCACCATTTTTGATTGACACCCAAAGCGATCATCGTGTTTCTGTCGTTAATGTCTGTAAGTACCGTCTGGGATTTAAAGGGGGCCTTTAATGTTGGTGGCAGAAACAAATTTGACATTTGAGGCGCAATTTGTGCCTGAACTGGATCAAAATCCAATGTGAAAATGGTCTGAACAGGGTGAAAGAGAGAGCACATGTGAGCATATCAACTTTGAATATGAACTTTGACTGTGATATGTAGAGGTGCTCCAGCTGTACTGTATATGGAGGGCCCTCTGGGGAAAGCATTGGCCTCTCCTGAGAATACACATGCCCCACGGGGAATATTAGGGCATGGCAGTGTGCATTTTGGAGTGTGTGCGTGCACTGTATGTACATACTGTGGGAGAAGGCAGTGAGAGTGAAATAGGGCTCCCATGACGTGGGCAGCAAAGCTTCCAGTCACATTGATGACATAACACATTTGATGTGAACAGGACCTATTGTTCCCTCAGGCCACACAGAGAATATCAGAGGGCTGGAAAATAAGTTTGGAGGAAGATCAGTGTAATGCTAATGAGGAGCCCAAGAGCTGGTTAGGGATTACATGTGCTTCGATGGGCCTTCATGCTCACATAATGCTTGGATGGACCTTCATGCTTGGAATACACAAGTGCACACACAAACATACACGCGCAAGCCAGCATATAAATGCACAAGCACACACACAAATCCATAAAACTCTCTCCCACACACACACATACACACAAATGACACCTAGGCAGGGATGCACACACTTCCCCAATCCCACACACACGTTTCTATATGTGCATACACAGGCGCGCGCGCCACACACACACACACACACACACACACACACACACACACACACACACAATACCCACAGATACACGCTCACATGACCCCAATCTGCAGCAAAACATACTGCACAAGTGCTAAATAATTTACATCTGACCCCATTGCACAGTTGCTAAAATGTACAGTATGCTAGAAATACACTGACAGAGCCTCAGCAGAGGATTCCTCTCCGCTGGTTTCAAAGGGGGTTTACGATCTAGCTCTATACATACGGTAAAAAAATCAATCTGATAGAGCACTTACTGTATTTATATCCCATTACAAAAAAGGGCATATAAGGACAAACTAAGGTAAGCAACAGTACAAAACTTGCAGACTTTCATACTCATCAGCAGATGTTTCAAAATGCTGCAGACAGTCTTCTGACAAACAAAAAGCGCTAGGAGAACATTATGCTAGTGTTGGCAACTTTCCATTGGCTGCCAGTAGAGTTTTAGAATTCATTATAATATTTTTGGTTTTATTTATCAGGCACTGGAGTCCCTAAATACATTTCTTAAATGACTTAAAGTCTCTCAGGTCGGCTAACGAGAGTTTACTCGATGTTCCCAGAGCCCTGCATGAAATGAAAATCCAGCATTTGCTAAACTTTGGAATAGTTTCTGCTCTCAATATTACAGTAGTTCATCAATATTAGTCACTCATATCCCCTTAATTTTCTTTACAAATGTATCGCTCCATTGTTGATGTTATATACTATACCATTTGTTTTGAAAAGCGTTATATAAATAATACATTCCTTTAATTTATGCATTTAATTACTATTTCCTTTATATTAGTAGTGCACAAGCGGCCAAATGGTTCCCCTTGTGAAGAGCCACAGTGCAACATGGAAAAAAAGAATTGGGACTGCTACCATGACTACATAGCCTTTGACCAAACATGCAAAAGGACCAGTTTAATCTCAAATAGACTTCCGTCTCGTCAAGTTCACAGATGTCTGGAGAGTGTCCCATTAAAACAAAAATTGGATAATGAGACACTGGAATTTAAAAACACTCAGATGCGGAAGAGAAACAGAACATCTGTTTCACATCAAAAAAAGCTTCTCCCAGCTGTAATTTTACTGTATATGCCCACAGATCAATTTGTATCTACTATTTGCTCACCCGTATTTGTGCTTGAATTTCAGTTCGGGATTCAAATGATACAAATGTGGAGAATTCTATAATGGCTCCTGTAACACTGCACGGCATGTGACCGAGTTTTAGGTCTCAAGTGAGCAGGACTCAGTGGCACAGAGCAATAGGTGACAGTTACGGGAGCACAGGTCCTGTCATGTCATCTGTATCTGAACAGGCCGGTCTGTCTGACATTGTGTACTCCCTGTCTACCTCCGTTCTCTCTCCCTCCTTCCCTCCGTCTAGTTGCCCTTGGTGTTCAGTCCACCAAAGGCTTCTGTCCTATGTCATTCAAGCCCTTGCAGACACAAAACACTGAGGACTGAAAGGAAAGAGAAGAGAATGGAAGGGTTGAGTGAAGGAAAACGTAGAGAAGGACGGAGGCACACGACAGGTGCAATTTAGCTAAGAGAAAGTATTTGAGAACTTATTTAGAGGAAGAGAGATGGAGAGAAAAGTGTGACCACGAGAGCGAGAGAGGAGCCCAAGGAGAAAAAGGGAAAAGAGAGGGAGAAGACAACCTAAAAAAAGTTTGGTGACAGTGGGAGGCAATTAGTGCAGTGGAATTAACAGGCCTTTTATCAGCATGATCCTGTGCTAAAGGGCTCACCTATCCTGGCAAGGCCATGGTGAAATTCTGTTTTTAAAAGGGGACTTTGGTCTGCAACACTATCCTACACGTGTGCCAAAACTATAAACAACACCGTACAACTTGGTTGAGGGTCGTAGAGGCTGTTAGTGATGTCATCCAGAGGACTGGTACTTAATTGATTCTCAGTAAAGTGATGAAGACGGCGGATGAATAAGAAATACATGTGGTAATGCCTACAAATACATTTCTTTTATATAATGTATATAAATATGAATCACCCACCCTATCTGCAACCATTTCTTTGATGAGATGGGGAATGATTTGGATATGTCTCCAGCATGACAAGATAAATGAAGTGCTACTCATTATCTTTTTATTAAACTATATTTGTATTTAGACTTCAATCAGACACCCATTTGCTACTGACGCTCTCTCTCTTCCTTCTCTCACTTTGCTTCTTTGCCCCACCCTCCTCTTTTTGCTTTTTTCTCCCTCTGCAGTGCTCTGTGCCTTTCCTTTAATATAACTTCTGTGTATCTTGAAAAGCTGCCAGGAAATGTGCGGAGGAAATGTTCCTTTATTGTTTCCCTCTCTGCTTCCCCCGCTGGCTAAATGACATCAACACTTATGGCGTGTATGCTAGCAATCAATACAGCACTCACTCATACTCAGGGATGTGTTCGCATTCAGAGCTACACAGCGTTGCGTGTACATAGGCGCGCGCACACGCAACAGGGGTGGGGGTGAGGGGAGGGGATGATGGGGTTGCTATAGAAACTGTTCTCTTTCAGGTATGGAGTGATAAAAAGTGGCAATGAAGTATCACATCTAACATATCTGATGCCCTTTGAATTGTCTGAATGTAAGCCAGCGTACAGGTACTGCAAACAAAAGCTGTCTAATTTATTTGCCATTTAAGCCAGCAGGATGAATGAACAGTTATACCAAAGGAGCAGTGAGTGTGCACAAAACACTAAAAACATAATGCCCACATATACAATTCACGTCACAGAACCGACTCTATGTGATGTGAATGTGTAGTGGAGCTTTAGAGTACAGTTAAGTGTAAACACGCATAAATACACTTTGTTAATAATACAGTGAAAATGTGTGGGAGAGTGTATGAAGGCATGTAATCCAGAGTCAATGTGCAAATGTGTGATTGTTCTGTGTCTCCATTGGTGTACATATGTGTCTATGTCCTGCCACACCCCTACAAGGCTGTTACTGTTCAGGGATTATTGCAGTGCCTGTATGTCCTCAGGAACATTTTGATTAGTCAAGAAGGCTGTCTTTTTAGCTGCCAGACTCACTGATAATCTCAGGAGAGGAGCAAGGAAATCAGCCATGAGACTGAAAACACAAGTTTCATTTCCCCTATCTTCCTCCCTCTCTCCTTCTCGCCCTCTGGCATCAAACTGAACGTCAGCTGGCACAGACAACCAGTCTGCCGCATGGAGATGAAGAAGTGGAAGAAGAAATGGGAAAGTGGTGCAAGAGGGGCACGATTAGGGGGAGGTATATACAAGGTTTTCTCCCTCAATTCCCTCCGGATTTCTATACCTTCATGTGGTTTTAAAGAAGGGAGACAAAGGAGGATAGAGTGAGAGAGAAAGTTACACCACTTACACAAAGCAAAATGCTGCAAGAAGAGACTTAAACAGAGCTGTCAGAGAACCAATTCTTTCTCTCTCCTCTGCCATATTTCTCCTTTGGTCTGACACCCACCCACACAGCCACATATTCAAACATATGCACGGTGCAGGCATATGAACCATGTATATTCTAACCTACACACACTTGTTTTAATCATGGATAACAACAAATCCAACAGAGAAGCAATTGCTGTGTGGCTGGCAGTACTAGGGATAGCTCGGATTTCTCTCTTGACCTGTCATCAAGGAGACCCATCAAGGCGTTTTCACACATACTCTGTGCATATAACGAGCAAGGACAAAGTGTTAGTACCATGAAAGGATTACTGTGAGGCATGACAAGAAAGGTTCTGCTGTCTACTCGAGTAAGTTTAATTTTATATAAGTTTTGTTGGAAAAGTTATTTGACAGTGACCAAAACTTTTCTTCCTCATACCCAATCCAAACCCAAATAAATCTTCACTGGTACCAGTAGTCACAGCTCTTTAAAGGCTTTACAGCCTAGCTTAAAGATCTGTTTTACATTTGCAGTAGCAGCAACAATATGTTCTTCTAATGTCACTATTGATAATGTGATGTGTATTTCTTATCTAAATAAGGAAAAGGAGATGTGTGTATTTTTGGTGGAATAGATACTGATATTTAGTCTACGCCCAGTGATATAAATTGGGTTGGCAAAATGTTAGAATCGCCTTTTAGTATAAAGCAATACAACTGAAGAGCACCACAAACTGCTCGAATGGACCATAAAAGTTGAATCAATATAGCTCAAAAGCAATTTGAATAAAAGCTGAACATGCAGGTAGGATTGGAAGGCTGGTTGTATCCAACTACATTCGTTTTAGCTACTGTAGATGTACCTAACAAATTGGGAGTGTATAAAGTACACCATCTTGCCATGCACACACACACACACACACACACACACACACACACACACACACACACACACATTTAGCAAGAGGCCTGGTCTCATGAGGACAAATAAACTGGTGGAGAGCAAGTGTCAGTCAGCCACGAGTGGGTTAATATTCATCACCAACACCTGGCAACCCCTCAGCAGGCAGGAACCAGGAAAAGCTCAGGTTACCGAAGCCGATAACGTCAAAGCACACACAAACAAAATCAATTTGTTTGACAAAGCACCACACGTTTGTCTCTCTTCCAGTGTTTCTAGGTGATCATGTGAACATGTGTCTACATATGTTGTTTCACACATACAGGATTACATTCATAATCTGACAGCAAGCAAAAGGCGACGCTATCCTCCACTCTCTGAAAAATCCACATGCACACAGTCTCACATGCACATACTAACCTTTTCCACAAACACACCATTAGACCCGCACGCCGTGACCCCACCCCCCACCTCTCAACACACACGGCACACACCCACACATCTCCAAACAGGTGGCTCTGCTACAGTCAAGGAACAGAGGAGCTGGATGTAGCTTTTTCCTCATTAAGTCCCAGAAGAGACAAAATGTACAAATCCTCCTTTCTCACCTCTCTGTGGATGTCTGTCTCCTCCTGCAGCAGCTGCACAGACAGGTTTTCCCCAGCTGCTTGGCTATGCTAACCCTGTGCACTATATATAGGATCTCAACAGAGCTAAATCAAACACAACCACACTCGGGCCAGTGATGCAGAAACAGAGATATACAGCAGCAGTAAAGAGGAGGCAGAGTGGTGATAAAGGATTAGTATTTACCGTGTGTGTTGGCTAGCACAGGAGCTTCCTGACTGAGGTGTCGCTTACTCCTTCTTCCTTCCTTGCTCTGATCTCCTCCCTTCTTCCCTGCTCTCTCTGGGTGGGGAATTGTCAAACGGCTGCAGCAGCAGCAGCAGCAGCAGCATCAGTAGCAGCTCCGGGGCCTGCGTGTCTCTCTCTCTCTCTCTCTCTCTCTCTTCCTCTCTTTCCTCCGCCCCCCTCTCCACACACTCTCTTTTTCCTATTCTCCCTTTCCTCTCACTCTCTCCCCACCCCCGAAGACCCTCCTCCTTAACACCCTTCCTCCATCATTTTCTCCTTTTCTCTTGTGCGCCCTCTCTCTCTTCCTCTGCTCAATTTCCCCCTTTCTCTCGCGCGCTGTACGCGTGTGCAGCGAGCTGCGGAAATCCACTCTGTTGAATTAATCAGCCAGCTCCACTGCTACAACCATCAGCTACATCAGAAGCTACTGTTAGGAGAAGAGGTATCACTGGCAATAGGAAGCAGACATCTTGGAGTCGGGGATACAAACAAGGATGGTTTGTTGGAAAGCTGCCCCGTACAACCACAGTGAGTCTGGACCTCCCTGTCTGTCTGCCAAATTGACAGAAATGACAGCAGCCTGCATGATGCTGGCTGCTGCCGGATAGACCCTCCCTCCTGTCCTCGGCTCCCCAATTCATGTCTTAAGCCAAGACACTAATTGAACAGGGTCTTGATTGATGCCACTTTCGCCATACTATAATAAATAGGGTGTAGACTTTAGCTGGTAAATTAGGCATTAATCACTGTAAAGAAAAAAGGCCTGACATCAGATTATTAAAAAAAAGGCAAACTTGTATAATGTATTAATGGAGCGATGTAGAGGTGTACAGTTAGAGAATTACATTGCTTGCTTGCACATTTAATACACTTTATACTATGTGGTTGGTGAGCTGGGAAGTGCTGCATATAATGAGTCTATTGTATCCCATGTGGGCACATTTAACTTGTATATTTGTAGCATAGTTAACAGTCTTTTATATTCCGTTGTGTAACTTTTCATACATTTTAGCCCAGCTGAATGTAATTAAAGGGGACCTATTATGCTTTTCCTTAGTTTCTGCCATATATATAATGTTACAATGTTGAAGGCTGAAATGAGGCCAAAGTGTCAAGTAAGGAGTAAACGTATGTGCTCTTCTTTATATGACTAGCCAGCATCGGCTAAAGTAGCTAACTGCTAACAACAACTAGCTACGGTGTAATTTCAATCAGGAAGCTCTGTAAATGACTAAAGGTTGTAGGACGGCAGCACTTGTTTCAGACAGAGGATGAACTAAGGCGCTGCATGAAGTGACAGTATAAGATAAATAAGCATGTTTTTGAAGAGTGAATCATGCAAAGCTATTCTAGTGGAGTCTCAGACTAAGAATATAGAAGCAGAAACGTTCATAATAGGTCCCCTTTAAACAGATTTCTCTGAAGGGCTGTGTACACAAGTGATTTCAGCATCGAAACGAGAAGCAATAGTTTGACCTTATATTGTAGAGTGTAGAAGTAATTTAGAAAGTAATTTAGTTAGCCAGAGCAGGGTTATACATGCTTATAATGACAATACTAACATGCAGACACTTTGCAAGTAACACTTGCCACGTTTGTCACCTTAGTTTAGCATGTTAGCATGTTACATTAGCAATAAACACAAAGTACAACTGAGGCTGGCGGGAATGTCATTTGTTTGTGCAGTGGACAAATTCGAATTTTGACCTGGTGATGGCGCTAGATGAAAGGTTAAGGAATCGCCGAAAGCAAACCATCCTGAGGGAACTATGAATGTCTGTACCTAATTTCTTTTAATCCATTAAGTAGGTGTTGAGTTATTCTAGTCTGGACCACAGTGGTGGACAAACTGACATTGCCATTCACAGAGCCACGCCATGCTTGCATCGCTAATAGAAATCTATTGTAACTGAAATGACCGCAGCCTTCTTTCTTCATATAGTGTACACTACAAACATTTTACAGCCCCCTGTCAAGGCAACAAGGTAGGAGAGTTTCATAATAGCATCACCTCTGTAATTTCACCCCACATTTGTAGACTAGAAGCCTTGCAGATATTTTCCAATTTTATTGAGGTGCTTATGTAAAGTTGACTGAAAACACAACCTGAAAACATTTTTGTGTCCTAGTTCTAAATGTATTATATATGTGTGGCAAAATTTTATCCCCATGCGACCAATTATTCCATTTTTGGTCTGTTCCAACTCTAATCCTCACAGTTTCGCAGCTTTTAGCCTTTAACTACAACACAGAACACACTTGCTATCACACTGCCTACACTGCCTTGTCACAATGAGTAATTATATCATATTGACATCAGCTTATGTGTGGGGGCTCATGCGTGTCGTTGCATGTGTATGTGTGAGAGTGTGAGTGTGGGTATACGACAGTTAGCCCCTAAAATGATTTAATCCGGTTAAGGGGATTTTCAATTAATCCAGGAGGGCCCTACATTTTGACAGTGTTCATATTTTTAGCACAGTTTCACACACACACACACACACACACACACACACACACACACACATGCACACACTTTTAAGGCTAATATGATTCAGTACTCCCACAAGATGGACCGCAAATTTGTTTCGGACACTGTCAGAATATGCTCTGGAATCAAGCCAATGCCGGACATTTACGTAACTGTCTGTCTCTGTATTCCAATTCTACCAGTATTCACAGTTTTTTTTTCCCCTGCTATTTCTATAGCCAACTCCAACTCAAAGAAGGATAAAAGCAGTAGTTGCCCGGGAAACGGGTTATGCTGATTATGACTGATTTTAAATCTATGTATACCGACTTAGAAAGGTTACAATGAGTAGTTCTATCTGCTGGGTATTGAAAGTTAAGTGTAAAGTTATGGTAGAGGTGAAACTATTCTCCATAAAACACAGTTTGTATTGACATTTTTTAAAAACATGTCTAGGCCTTTCAGGATCAATAAGGAAACTAGAGTCAAACAGTAGTAGCTTGTGATTGTGGCTGTGGGTTTAGATGTTTCCTATGTAATAATAATCATCAGGAAAACTTAGAAGACATTGGTGTTATCATTTTAATATGACCCACTCACTACCAGGAAGAAAGTATAACTCAGTTCAAAATGTATGTCTGCAATGAACTCTCTGAAAATGTCTGAAATGTAATTATGGGCTGGCATGGCCCTCCCTGATATACATCAGATCTGCTTAAATTACTGTATGAAGCTGCACAGGCCAGACCAGTGGCCTCAGTAAACCCTTCTGCCTGGATGCGGGCACTAAGGAGGTTAGGACAGGAAATAGGAGGGGACAGAGAAGACGGATGGAGAAAGAAGAGAGGACAAATACATAAGCAGAGTGGAGAGAAGGGAAAGACTAGTGATTTATGGAAGAATGAGAGAACAAATGAGACGTGAGGGCAGAAAAAGAGCAAAGAGAAAACAAGAAAGAGGCTTGGTGATGGAAGACTCAACAGACTACAACTTGAAAGGCGAAGGTAGACGAGCGAGCGCTACTGTTGGCTAGCTAATGTGCTTGTATGTTTTCAAGGCTGTGTGTGTGTGTGTGTTTTTAATTGAAAAACGGTACAAAAGATACATTTCCAGACAAATTACGGTGGCCGTGAGAGCTCATTGTACTGCAACACATGCAAATAGACAAATTAAGAAAACATCTTCACAGGTTTGACAACACACGCATAGCATTAAGAAAAAAACGGCCACGGCTGGGGACACACTTGTGCCACCAAAAACATATTTTAGCTCAGCCCCACTTAGCCAACTTCAATAACATGCATGTCTCAGTTGTGTTCATCGCTTTTTAGTGTCCCCTGGAAATGTTTTTTGTTGTCTGCCATAACTGTGCCACTTGTAGTGTTTTCTATTTGGTTGTATTTTCTCACTTTGCAGCTTTTTTTCCTAAAGGCTGTGCAAGTGTTGTCAAATTGAGGATGTTTTCCTAATTTGCTTGTGTTGTGTCTATTTGCATGTGTTTTAAGTTGCAGTACATTGAGCTCTCAGGGCCACCGTAACAAACTACTTATTGGAAATTACATTTTTGGTCTAATAATTACAATGGAAAGACCTGTGCCTCTATTATGTCTCTATTATACTAATTAGATCCACACATTAAAAGAATTTTAAAGGGAAAATTCTGTGTTAGATTTTTTAACATGACAGACTGTGACGTTGTAGCAGAGAATGCAACATGCAAGAGCATTAATCCATTTTGTTCATGTTATGCACAGTAAGTGGTAGAGTAAGAAAAAAATCCCTCTTTTCTGACCATTTCTTCTAAAGGGTAAAGCTTTGCTTTGCTGCTCTCTCAGTAGTGTTTACTTAAGAAACAAGACAAGAAATGGAATGGGAAATGGACTGGGTAAAAGAGGGTAATGTAGTTATATAGAGACAACTTGAGCCATCTGAAAGCACACTGTCTGAGATAAATTCAATTAAGAAAAGAATAGAAACTTCAGCCTAAACACACCCTGTCTAACATCAGTGTTAAACAGCCTTGTGAGTCAAAACAGTGTGAATTTTCTGAATATCCTGTGGGTGGTAGCTATATTATTCCAGCTGTTACATTACACTGGACTGCTATTAACTCCGGTTTGTCTGTGCATCTTTGATTAGAGGGAGTTAAAATGGAGATTACTAGGTCAGCTGAGATAATATGGCTATTAGGGTTTATTGATAAGACGTTGTCCCTGTTTACACTGGGACAGCCCATATCATCATCAGACTATCATCTGAGTGGGCCAGCTGCTAGCAGTACACAATCGTTGCCATAGGGATGGTGTCCAGGGAGACAGCTGTGGCCTTTTAGCAGCAGCCACACAGCACACAGAAGGTCATTCCTCACCTAAGGTACCTTTCTCCGACTGTCCATCACAGATTGTTTCCTGGCAACCGGTCTAAAGCTTTTTGTTTTGTTTTGTTTTTCTCCTAGGAAGCAGTCCACCTTCTGAGTATTTTTTCTTGCCATTTAGGTAGCAAAAGAACAAATGAACTGGAAGGACAGACAGAGAGACGAGAATCTAGCTAAAGTGCCCCATGAAACTCATTCTCAAAGATACAACAGGGATTAAATGCAACAGTGCAGGGTGGTGGATTTTAGGCATTAGGCTGACAGCCTGACCTTATCTGACACAGCATAGAGTTTCAATGATCTGGGTGTGGTCACTGATTCCCCAAAGATGACAATCCATAGTCGCACTTAGTCTAGCCCCTTAATTAGCCCCTTGACTCAACACTATTGCACAAAATGGGCACGAAAACTGTTCACCAAACTAAGGGTGATCAGATGCATCAGATGCCCAGGCTGCTGATACCACACTGGATTTGAAGCAACTATTTAGGATGAAAACAACGTACACTTAACCAGAATGTGCCATACCCAATTACACTGGCAGCAGCAAAAACCATATTATAGTGTTACTATATTACAATAACTATAGGCATATGGTTGTTACTACATTTAGATGCATTCAGAAATAACTTAATTTCCTGCACCCAATATCACCTTGTGCAATGGAGATAGAAAAGCACACCATGTCATGCTGCTAATATGTGAATATTTGATTTGTTTTACAGCGAAAACTGTATACATAACAACAATACATTATGCAGTAAAAACGTAGAATAGAGTTGACTTAACGAACCTTGAAAGCCAGGAAAGGGGCCTTTGTTGGTGAGGCCATTTATTTAGACCATACTAGCTAACTGGCTAATCAGCCATCTGGAGTGTGTGTGTGTGTGTGTGTGTGTGTGTGTGTGTGTGTGTGTGTGTGTGTGTGTGTTTTGTACCAGAATATTTCTTAATCTTATATCTTCAATCTAATGACCCTTTGACCACCACCCTCTACATTTAGTCCAGCTGTAAATTTGATAATTTAAATTTAAATATATTTGGCCATATTTCCTTAACCTAATAAAAAAAAGAAAGAAAGAAAAACAATTAATTTAGTTGTAAAATAAAAATGGATGGATGTGACACTCCACCATCTTGTTTATACTTTCAATACCCTCAGTAAGCCCACAGTATATCTGCATGAGCAAATATGCAAGAGTGAACCCACTCTCATGACTGAGCTTCTCCTAGTCTGACTGATCCATAGCTGAGTCTGTCTTTGCATGAATGACCATGATGCAGTCTGTGATAGTGTAGCTGTCAGCAGTGACAGCAGAAAGACTGCCATGCACCCAGCTGGACTACCTCCAATAGTATCTGTATATAAAAACACATGAACACTCACACAGACACACACACACAGACACACACACACACACACACACACACACACACACACACACACACACGTAATTAGATAAAATGATAAATTATTAAATTATATTATTAAGTTATGTTGCTGACTACTGCATGTTAGCTATAATGATAGACACCAGGGCAAGGTTTGTGCCAAGGTTTTGGCTGTGAGCTGGACAAAATCTCCCATTAGGCAGGTTGCCATAGATTTCACCATTCGAAAAGAAAGGTGCTATGATGTTGAGATAAAACAAGGAAAATGCAAACAAGTTAACATTGTGCTGTGTTATTTATAAGCTCATAAAGTGAGAGGAGAATGTCCAGTGGTTTCTGTGAAAGTTTTACTCATGATGGTTCTTCTCAGTGGGAGAAAGAGAGATGGGAAATTCTATATTTGAACTGTATCTAGTTTTCAAATATAGAGGCAACAAATGGGAGACTAGCAAATTATTTGGGATTCTGTTTACACGTTTTTCAAATATGAACTCATGTATGCTTCTATGCCACATCAATGAGAAGAAGTCGACAATGCTCTCAATCACAAACCAAATGAGTGGTGTGACAAACTATTTTAGCCTGAGAGCTCCACTGAATTGAACCATTGCCAATAAAACGTTTGTAAATGCAGACTGTAGCATGCAGGTTTAGCTCCATTTTACTGAAACTAATTTCAAGTTATCGAGGCTTATAACAGAAGCAGCCATTATGCACTGTCAGTTCCCCTCTGACAGTCTGTCCACACTCCTGCAAATGGGCGTGTTGCCAAGACAACGGCTCACACACCTTGTCATCTGAGACCACCTGGGGGAGGACAAATTCACTAAATGCACAAATGCATGCATGAACATACAGTGCAAACAAAAATATACATGGCCGCACACACGCACACTCCCATGTACAATACACCCCAAACCACACGCCCCTCCTTATCTATTTTACACCACATTACACATGCCCACATGTCTGCATAACCAAGACCAAACTCAGGGAATATATATGTGCACAGGGCCATGCGAGTCACCAACTATACACAGCTGCGTCTTTGAAGAATAAAAGCTGCAACAGGCACTACAATATGGTGTATGCACACTCTCCACATACAGTAAGTAAGCACCACAGTAATAACACCGTAACCGTTTCAATTTCCAGACGAGAGGTATTTTGCAGGCACAAAAACCTGTCAAATAATGAGTGTGTGAACAGTTGAAAGACATAGATTATCTACGTATATGAGAGTAAAAAGACAAAACTGCGGTGGTGAGAGTGGGATGTTTACCAGTTTCCTATACTGTTGTTTCTCTTGGCGAAGCGTAGCTACCTCAATCTTCAGGGCTTGGTTTCTCTCCTCCAGCAATCGAAAGCGGTTCACATAGTAGACGGCGTGTCCTGTAGCTTGCTGGGATGAAACTTCATATCTTAACTGCAAAAAAGAAGCAAAAAAACAGCGGCACTTTGAGCTAAATGACGCCAGCATACTCACAATGGCATGCCAATGCTAAGTATAAGTATAATGAACAAAGAAGTATATTAGCATGCTAACATTTTTTCTAATTAGCATTAAACTCAAAGTACAGCTAAACCAAAAGACGGGACAAATAGAAATTTTGACCTGATGATGACACAAGAAAGAAAGTTATGAGATCACCAGAGTTGTTCCAATTCATCCTGAGGGGAACATGAATGTGTATACTAAATTTCATGTCAATCCATTTCACTCAAACCCTCATGAGGGCATTATCGATATTGGTACCAGATCACATGGCAATCCATCCAATAGTTGTTAAGATAATTCAGTCCGGGCCAAAGTGGTGGACCATCCAACTGACCAGCAGACAGACTGACTACTCGGTATTAAAAATAATACTAATGGAAGAAACAAGCACCTAATATAAGTTATAAAAAAGGACATATGGTTACTGTCAATCTTGCTTACAGTTGTGTACTTGGGCTTTAGTTCCATCCCGTGGGGTCAGTCACAGGAAAAGGATTACCAGGCCTGAAAATGGAGCTGCTACAGCAACAGGTTTGAGCCTCGGCAGGATTTGCCAGTCAGTGTTTTTCTCCTTAGAAATGTTCTTGATGGGATTGAACCCTCCATGGACATACACCGCATATCTGTAATAAGCAGGCTGGAAGCTTCTCTTGATATCTGTGAATAGTTTCCTGTATTGCTCAGTTAGTTTTCCTTCATGCCAGACATCAATTTGTACAATTTGATGACACTTTTGAGTTCACAGTTGTCTTGCTTTGGAATAGAACTGCTCTGCTGTCAATCTTGCACTTTTAAAAATTTCCAATCACTTCGAGGCCACCGGAGGGGTTGCAGATGATAGAGGAGCTGAACAGCTGTTAAGCTGAGGTAAGGCAGAAGCTGATTTGGGATAAGTTGACATAAACTTTACCTGTGCCTCCTGAAATTAAACACCCTCCAAGGATATAAGCATGCCCTTTGCTCTGCTTTGTGCCAGGGGAAATAACTCTTTCCTATTAGTTCATCTAAAAATGGATTTGATGCTCCGCTCCAGTCTATGTACTATGAGTAATATAAATGTATGAAATAGGAACATTTTCGAGAGCTACAATCTGATATCCCAAACGGGGTGTAGTCTTCCCATTTGCCTCCTGAAAAAGCCCACATAGCCAGCCCAGCCACTCTAATATTACCACAGCTATAAAAGGAAAACATTAGCACCCTAGACAAAAGAAATCTGTGCTGCA
The DNA here is from genome assembly GCF_905237075.1 of Dicentrarchus labrax. Lineage (NCBI taxonomy): Eukaryota > Metazoa > Chordata > Actinopteri > Moronidae > Dicentrarchus > Dicentrarchus labrax. Next base: position 14,440,043 of record NW_026136710.1, on the reverse strand, counting down.
TTAATTTGAAGCCTGTTCACTTTCTCTTTTCGCCCCCTTCAATCTCTGCTCTACAAAATTTAAATTTCATTTTTCCATTTGGAGGAAAATTAAGGGAAGAGGTAAAAATTTCATCCCATTGTTCTCTTCCTCATAGTAACCCCTGAGAGACCAACCATCAGGTGGTTCTAATATCAGTTTATATTATTCTAATATATCAATTAGCATGTTGCCAGAGCATTTGGTATCTTGTCAGGCGCACAAACGAACTCACACACACACACACACACACACACACACACGCAACAACCGAATCCTCTGACTGCTCGCCAAACTATCATCCTCCACAAAACAGAACACTAAAAACAAAGTTGCAGGCAATATGTCGGTTTATACAGACAGCCAAAGCTACCAAAGCCAGTGTGATGGACCTGCCAAGCAGACAGAAAGACAGCCAGATCCACCTGCTAATACAGCAGACCTGCCAAGCAGACAAGCCTACAGATAGACCCACCAGTGTAATATGGTGGACTTTCCAAGAACAGACAAAGAGACGGATAGACCTGCCAACCAATGCTGTGGGTTTTCCAATAGGACAGACAGACTAACACATTCAGTCAGCCTATTTAGAGTGAGATATTAGGCCATATGGACAGCCATGTGAGAACTGGTTTATTTGTCATTTAGACCAAAAATCTACCAAAACTTTAATGTGCACTCAAAAAAAAAAAAATCAAAAACAGGTGACAACGTGTTCAGAACAGAGAAGAAGAAATGTTTGGTTCTGCGTTACAAATCTTTCATTCCATCCAAAATTTGAAAATGATTAACAACATTTCTTCAACATCCTATCAATGCCAGGTTGAGACATCTAAATAAGACATGATCAAGTTCAGTCCAATCAGACAACAGAGGTTGTGACTGCAACTAGTCCCGTGTCGGGCAGGGCCCAGTAGCGCCGTCCACTTGGGAGACAACATCCTTGTACCGAGGAAGCTGCCAAAGCTTCTCTGACAGGAGCTGCGTCAGAGTTTAGAATTGTGACGCACTCGTTCACTCTGGGGCCACAGGAAATACTGACAAGAACTCCGGCTAAATGTGAGCCGGGGGGGGAGGAATTAAAAAAAAAAAAAAAAAAAAAAAGGGACACAGCGAAAGGTGCAGAGAGAGAGATTCTGGGCCATGCAGGCATGTACTCCCAAAGATGGGTCGTCTCGCACCCTTTCAGAATGCCAGCGTTTTAATTCAGTGTGGATGAGCAAAGGACACACTGCATCATAAGTATTTGTTCTCCAAAACTGGGCATTCATTCATCCAGTTATTATAGTATGTGATGGAACAGTCGTTATATTTATTTTGCTTGTTTGGTAAGAAGGTCCACAACATTACACCACTGTGGATGACCACAAGATAAGATACCAAAAAATAGAAAAATTGTATGAATAAGCAGTTTGAGAATTTATCGAAGGACTAGAGAGGAACAAAGCATTCATTAGTAGAGAAAAAAAGTGCGGAATCGGCAGAATGGATGAGAGAGAGAGAAGACCCTGCGGCAGCCACCTTGAGACTCTTATCAAATAAAGGATTTTCCTTTGTGTACGTGTTTAATATTCGGTTTTTCTTCCTTTTTGTATTTGTCACAGTGGAACAAGCACAAAAATAATAATCATTTCCGAGTGCTTGTCTACATCTTGTACAATATCTCATAAGTATCCCGGTGTTTCCAAGCACTTTATTAAAAAACGGCTCTTTTGTTTCTGTCAGTCCTACTGGATTAAAACTAGTATCAATTATTAAGAGTTGATCCCAAGTGGTCAGTCACAGGTAACTTATTACTTGAGCTCTAAATGAAGTTTTGACTGGAGGTAGGACAGGAGAGCATTTAGGAAATATCAAAACCAGGCTCTTATGGGAACTGACTTCCAGGAATAGCTAGGCAACTACTATCGAAGGTGATGTCTGTCTTCCCAGTATCATGTAATGATCTACTCAGTGTCCTTCACCTTGATTCAGTTATCTACGTTGATATTTTGATTGACCCACAATGTAAGATCCTTTCACCACTTCAGATGCTGTATTATATCCACAGAGAGAAATTACTTCTTGTCTATGCCAACTGCGATACAAAAGGTCAAAGTTAAGAAACAGCACCAAAAGTATTCTGTGCACAGCTCAAATGCATGTCAGCAGAGCAGAAACCTGAGGTCAAAAGGGCTTTAACCTGGGTTAGCAGGGGGGAGTCCTTACTGTGGGTATTTCAAAAGAAAGAAAATAACACAAGGGTAGCACACTGTACAAGCCAGGATTCAATGAGACAACGAGATTCATGGATGCATTTCTTGGAAAAGGCCTCGTAAAATACCACAGAGATAATTTCCTACACCAATTTATTCCTATGAAAGCAACATCAGAAACATATTTCCCACTGACAGGGTGAAAAAAACAGGGAGCTTCATTTCTGTGAATTGTCTGACCTGCACAAAACTGCTGACAACACCAATAATGGATACACTCTGGATGGATTATCCATTTAAAACTGATCCACAACTGGAGGCTGGGGTAACGCAGAACAACAGAACAGCAGATAATGTGGTAGCTATTAAGATGTTACAGCATATAATTATGTAATAGGGGCTTTCAGACTACTTTATGCCGTGCGCTGTTTGGCCTACCTCCACTATTGTTTTAATTAAGAGCTACAAATAGATTTTAATTCATCATGATACCAAAAAGTGGTATTCATTCAATGGTTGACTTTATAAAAAAGGATAATTTTCTAGGATTTTTATGGCAATTCTGCTTTGTTGGATGACTTATGGTGGAGGGACACAGGAGAATGGATTAGGAAGGCAGCATGTGGTGGCTGGACTTGAACCAAGGGCATTGTGGTTAAGTGGCGTGTGCTCAGCCAACTGAGCCACCAGGATACCCCAAGGTAATCTTCTTTTGACTGGTGGTTGATTTAAATAGATTGTCATATCGCCATCTGGCGTGTGAAAGAAATAATTGCATCGGTGCAGCCTGATGCAGTCATCTGTGGATGTACAACTACTGACCAACCCTTAAACAGATTCCCCCCCCAAAAAAAAGCAAATCAGTCTTTTCAAACCGATCAAGCATAAGTGTTTTTGTGAATGTGTTTCACTTTGGATTTAAACAGACTGTTATAAATCTAGAGTCAACTACTTAGGAGAGAAATTATTCACTAGCATTGCCAAACACTCAATTGCTGTTCATTAGGGGAATATTTTTTATCTTATGGTTCCCAGAATGTAATAAATCTCTGAGAATCACAGCAGCTAGCAGAACAGCACTGTTTTGAAATTCAGAAAATCAACAGTATCAAATCATCTAAAAGGGACTGAGACTGTACAGACATGTTTCTTTCTCATACAGATAATGACAACGTCCCTACCTTAAAGGCAGTACCCCCTTTGTCCCAAAATGACTCTCTTCCCTTCCCGTCACATCACACGCTGGCAGTGAAGGCGGAGGTGACGCGTCCCCGTGTGCGCACCTGTACGCCGGTGTATGAGTGCCTGTGTGTGCAGTTGCAACGAGCGTTTCCAATCTGCAGCTTTAATAGCTTGCCTAGTCTGTACGCCGCTGTAACAGGCTGGATGTCTCACCCTATCAGTGAAAGCAAAAACAGCCACAGTGGCTTGGCGCACTCTCTCTCTCTCTTTCTCGCTCTCTCACTCTCACACACACAGTCACACAAACACACATGCACTCCCTCCGTCCCACCCCTGAATCTGTTAACGCTTCCTCTCGCGCACTCTGCTCTTCCCTCCAGTTGTGCTTTAAACCCCCCACCCTCCTTCTTTTTTAGCTTTCCATCTCGCTCATACGCAGACATGTGCACGCCCTGTTCAACTGACCAAAAAACGTCACACATGCAAAAAAAACAAACACACACACACACACACACACACACACACACACACACACACACACACACACACACAGCTTTCATTTAAATAAATCTGTTGAGCAGTGATGTGTAAATCATTACATCATAGATGAGCATTTCTTCCTCTGAATGCATATCCTAAGCAGAGCAGATCATGGTCCAGCATCCCTGTCTCCTCTGTATATTACTTTCTAACAGACAAGAGAATGACTTTCTGTTTTTCTAACAGAAGCAATGATCTATATGTCACTCCATCATACATTTCTGTATTTCAGTCAATAGTGTTTCTTTGGTATTATTACTTGTAACTTTCCTCTAGCATCACATTAAATCAAATCCACACTGTCATGTTCCTGGACAGACCTCACCCAGATACAACTGTCCCTTTGCTCTCTTCACCTCCTTTAAATCCCTAATTTGTGGACTCAAATTAAATCAGTGTGGTGGTTTTTACTGAGGCTACATCTGCAGCAGGCGTTCAGTGTATTCTGTTGATAGCCGTTCTCTGTTTTAACACTGGGACGGAGGGCACAGGACAGAGGAGAGGACAGAAAGAAAGAGCCACTAAGTGTGCGTGAGTGAGAAGAGAAAGCAGAACGTACGCTCTGTTCCACTCTGTTGCCTAGCAACGCCCGCTCACTCTCTGTTCCCATCCTTACTGTAGACACATTACACTCATTGTTGGTTGTTGGTTTTCAGGCATGACATGAAGCCCTGTGAGAGCCGGGTTCAGGAACAGATGGAAACTCGAAATATGCAATGACCCCTTTAAATATGCAAATAGCTGAAGGCGATGTGTCATTTAACTCCTTAAACAAGCTGCTACGTTTGGACCACGTCATAGCCCGGCCTCTTTCTCAACTTGGTGGATTTTTCACACTGAAATGTGTTTTCAGACATATGCTGTCCCCTTCTGGACATATTTGTAAAACGCTTGGAATGGAATAAAAGTAATGGCGGAGATGGTGTTATTGGTTGAACACTATGCATGGTGACACACTGTTTTCCAGGAAGCTAAAAAATATATATTTATATATGATGGAGTGATTTTGCAATAGAAATACAAAATGGAGATGTATTGTTAAATATGTGGAAAGTACTAAATAGAAAATGGCACCAATATAAAAAAGTTGTTTTGATAATTCATTTAAAGGCCTGAGTGTTCTCATTGGCCCATTGCAATGCTGGAGTAACAGTCAAGGTTAGAAAGTCTTACAATATATCATTAACTTTTATAAAATGAAATAATTCAATTCTGAATGTTGGCCTGCCACTTTCCGTCACAACTCTTTTATTAGGGTCACATGAGGTAAAAGATTATTTAAAACAAGGGATTTGTGGTCAAAAACACAAAACTCTCTACCTTGCAAATGTTAAGAGTGGAGGAGCTGGAATGAGACTAAATAACATTCAGCAATACAAATGGTGATCGTGTTGGAGAGCAAACGTGGATGTTGAGTTCACATCCTAATTTTGTTGCACTTTATAGCATGGTTCGGAAAAATCTAATGTTATGTCATAATGATGTGTAATGAAGATCTGTCGGATTAGGTTGAGCAGATGTTCCTTTTTTCTAGGAAAAGTCCATAAATTTGGTGCTTCATCCCCAGATTTCCTCCTCTCAAGTGGACCGCTTTATGTTAGTAACAGGATAATCTTATCATGGCTGGCAGGAATATAAACTCTTAGATTAGTTTGTTCTTGGCTATAGAAGCATGGTAGTAACAGGCCCACAGTATGTGGTACCACATTACCTTGCCCTTGGCGTGCAGGTGGTGATGGTGTATGTTTCTGGCAGCGATCATGGCCAGCTGTCTCTGGATCCACTGTAACTCCATCTGAGACTGCCTCAGCAGCTCCTCCACATGAACAGTGGACGTGTGATCCCGCATTATCACCTGCAAAACCCACACAACCAGATATTACACACGCTGCAAACTTCACACTCTCCTTACACCTCCATACAAGCACACGGTTGCTGAACCACACACGCAAACAAAACCAAAACATACAACTGAATGTGTACATAATAAATGTACTGAAAGCAGATATATGTACACAAATGGTATATTTTAGGTACATGTTTTGATTTGAGCGATTCTAGTTAAGATTTATACTTTGTTCCACCAAAAACTACTGAACTTTTGTGTGTACTTTTTTTTATGTTACTTGAGTTTACATAAGTGATATTCCTGAGTACATCTACTGCATTAACCATGTACTGTCAATTTTTCAATGTCATTTAAAATAAAGTCTGCCACCCAAAACAATGTATAATACATCCAACAGCAAAAAAAGCTTTGATTTACAAATCCCATCATTTCAAGCAAAACATAACAAAATGCGCGTTAGACAGTTATTACAAGTACAAGTAAAATGTGTAAGATGTTTTATTTTGCTTCATCATCAAAAATGTCCCCCCCTTACTAATTTGACCAGAAACAAAGACATTTTAATGTCACAAATAAAGATGGAGAAGCTATAAACACATAAAGAGGAACACATGGCATATTGCATGCACATAGCACTAACAAATCTAGCAAAGAGTTTCTTGGCACTTACTGTACAATTCCTTCATCTTCTTTCATTAACATCACTTAACTTGCTTGTTACTGTAAGTGCATAATCAACCCCTCAAAGCAAACATTTCCAATTTAACACTGCTGTCCCCCCCGCATCACTTGGTCTACATGCATTTGTAGGTGCCGACTGTCTGGTATGATTGATATATACATGTGTGTGCCCATGTGCAAGTGTATGAGTGTGTTCAGTGGAAGAGAGAGAGAGTGAGAGAGGGCTCCACTAAGTTACATAAGAGAGGATTACTGTATCACAGCAACACAATGACCGGGGGGAGACATCAGCTTTTATCAGTCGATGCTAAATCCCCATCTACTCTGTACTGTTTTGTACCTTTGTGCAAACACACACACACACACACACACACACACACACACACACACACACGCACACACACACACACACACAACCATGAATACCATATTCACAGTAACTACTATACAGTGACACACGGGAGGTTAAGAAGGTTAATGTTGCTTGTACCTCAGGAGATTTGACTTATCTGACTCTACTGCCGCATCATAATAAAAACTCAACAGTCATCTGTTTTCTGTCTAATTTTGGTTTTTTTTGTCACAAACAAAAACAACTGCAGAGCAAGATCACATAAAAAAAAAAACATTTTTAATCAGAGATAGTGAAAAAGTGACATTATGAACACGTAAGTGGCAATAATTAATGGACAAATACAAGTGATTTGTTTTCATACTTTTTCTAAGGGGGTAGTAGTGAAAACAAAACTGTAGGATAAATCAGCTCCCTCTTCCCCTGTCTTTTTAAGGCTGTTTGAGCCAAATGCTCAAACAGCTTCTCTGTGCTGACTCACCTTGGACAGCTTCTATTTCCTTGCAGGGGACTGGAGGAGGAGGACAGACACATCAACAACAACAACACGGAAAGCTCAGGAGTCCTGTAGATTTATGCAGAAATGTCCCATCCTGCGAAGCCCTCCATCAACCTGCAGTGCAAAGCATCTCTCACACAGATTTATCAAAGTGGAGGAAAGAGCTGCCTACGTCATTATCCAGGCCTGAATGAGGGTTTTCATTTGCTACCAATTACTAGGATTGATTTCATGATATTGCTGCTTTATTTTGGAGTATCTCTCTCTGAAGAAGTGCATTATTATTGTGATGCTGTGTAGTCAACTCAGCTTAAATCTGAGCAAACAACTCTTCATTGCTACCCTGTTTCACACTTGAGCACATAGTCGTATCCAACTTTAGATGTCACTTGAATAAGTGGATTTCAGTAATGGGGTCTCCGCATTATTTCAAACAAAAGAGGTTCCTCTTACACAATATATTTATAAAAGCAGCTATGACTGGTTTTCAATGCATGCACTTTGTTTGCACAGGAAGAGTTTAAGCCACTGGAGAGTACTTACTAAAAATTGCAGTTTGCATATCCTCAAAAAGAATAATAGTAGTATAAGAGGATGCAATCTTGCACATGAAAAACTGCAAAAGGTAAATATTCATAAAAATCCTGACATGCATAAAGTGCAATACTTTTCAGTAAAGTACTGTACATTGTCAGGAATAACTTCATAGTATTATTACCCATCCAAGTGATGCTCTTTGGTTTCTCCCATCCTCCTTACAGAGATCTTGGCTGGCTTCTTAGGATCCCAGGTTTGGCAAACTCTGGTGCCATGTGTCTGCCTTGTAATCCAACATAAGCCTTAAAAAAAAAATTAACACATAAACACTCTAAAACTCACTACTAACTAAAGCGCAGGGATGCTGTACATCACTGCACTACATAACCATGGCTCCTGTCTCTGAGTACATATTTTGGACAGCTTCTCCTTGATATGACTTGCTCTTTTCATACTGAAGTCAGTTATGATTCAGAATTTTATCTCAGGGCGTTCTTGTACCCAAGGCTGCCTGCTGCGTGCCCATATGGCACACTTAACAAGAAGGTGAAATATAAACAGGAGACGGAAAAGAGCATTTAAGGCTAACCTCTCACCTTTTATCACAATATGGGGGGGGGAACTGGCCTCACGACGATGTCAACATTATCCAGTGCTTAGGTCGTTAGCATACACACTTTAATGGTGCATCCACATAGGTGGTTTCACTTAGCCCGATTAGCTCCTCTCCGGACAGTGTTTACGCTGCACTTTATTGGACGCCACTTGAGTCAATATTGAATAAATACATAAATAAATATGCCTTCGAAATATTGACTTACATTCCGTAATACTTTATCTCTAGCTCTCAGGTGTAATTTTGTTGCGGGAAACTCGCTTTTAGCTAGCTCATGGAGTTTGGTTTTATCACATAAATTCAAACATGGCTGCACCATTCTTACTTTATAAAACCTGGAGGAGTGATAACACCTGTGTTGGTGTGTGGGGCCTTTATACAGTCCTGACATATTGTCGCCTTTTAAAGGTTGTTTACACCAAGCTAAAGTCCTGTTTTCTAGCCAACTGATCGATAAAAATCTAATTATTACATTTCATCCTAATTTTAAAAGTGTTGTCAAAATCTGCTAAAAAAAAAAAAAAAAAAAAAGGGTTGTTCTTACAGCGTGTACTGGGTTTAGCAGAGCCACTGGAAAATGGCTACCATAGATGTGAGACTGAAGTTGTGTCTGTGTGATCGTCACTGACCATTTTGCACATACAGCATTCAAACTTGTACAGGAATTAATATGGAGTAAAACCTTAAGCTTCAACTTCTATCTCAAACCCCATTCATTTGTAACTTGTTAGATTTAACAGTCCAAAAAATGTTCATTCACCATGAGCTTTGTAAAATGTTTTTATTGATGAAAACTATACATATCAATGGTCATGGAAAAAAACATAACACAACTCCAGATGTATTACTGTTGTTCTTACTCTCTTGTTCTAGCCGGTGCTGGTCTCAAAGACGGATTTATATGGTTTTTTTTTTAGGAAGAGAAGCCTGTCCCACACTTCCTGTTCAGGGCAAACTGGTGCAAACATTCACCTTGGCAGATGAACTGGTCCCAGAAATTCATACCACACTGTGAATGCAGTTTCTTGTTTTATTTACTTATTTTAATCCAGACAGAAGTGCTGTCCTAACACATCCCCGACTCCTTTTAGTAACTGGGTGGCAGTTTCAAACTCCAGTGGGATGTTCTTGATCTGAGACTGCTTCAGGTCTCTCTCCATCAGCTGGGGATAGGAACATGGGACACATTATTTATGCTACTCAGATGACTATAAGATAAGTATTAGCAATACAACATTTAAAGTTCCCGCGCACTACTGTGTAAATGTAATCTAAACGATTAAACTTTACACAAACACATGAAGAAACCAGTAAAGTTTTGAAGTGTCACATAACCTCATATGTTGTTATCTCTAGCACCTCGCTAATGTCATCCTCTTTTTCTGGCAGTGGTGTGTTGATCAACATAGCAGCTTTGGCCACATCTGGATGGTGATGCTTCTGCAGTGTCTGCAGGGAAGGAGAAGAATTAAAATTGTAATTTACTAAATAAAAGTATACTTTCCATTAAGTTGGCCTCCTACATGTACGTGATATTCCTTCATCACATTTTCCAATCAACGACACAGAAACAATTGGCTTGCACAAATCATAGCTCAGTCGTAGTCTGTGTCATGGATGATTCATTCACCATCACATACTGTACACACCTTAATCTCCCACAAGCTGCTCTCTAAGGCACGGCACTGAGCAGGATCCTCTTCATCCATCAGATACGGATCTTCCAAAGGCTCTGTCATTAGGAAGAGACACAAGACAAATGCATACATTGAAGAAGATTGTACATCACAGTACAATTCTTACAAATTGTCTTGATATTAATATTATATTGCAATGAACCGGACTGGGAATCTAAAACCACTGAAATGTTCAATGGTAAGAAATTATAAATGTTGAGAAGTTCCATCACAAACAGAAGAGGAGACTCACCATCTTCTGTGCTGGGCTTGTGAACAAGGACTCTGCAGGATGGGTGGCGACGGATCAGGTTGTAGATGAAAGGTAGCACTATAAGGAGGCCTGTAGACGGTGCTGTGAGAGCCAAGCGAGCCAGGCGTTTGGCAAACGCAGCCACCAGGTATACCGGCAGGTGACTGGAGGTAAGCACAAACGTGTATACAACATATTTTTAAACTTTTATGGTAATTTTTATGATCAAAAACACATTCTCCCCAGCCACTACTGCTGCAGTATAACTTGACCTTTATGTAGACAAGTGGGGCTTGTCGGGGGCTAACAAATAAAAAGTGTGGTTAGACTGGGAAATCTACTGCAGCAGCTCAACTACAAATAGTGTTAACTACAACTGTTTACCTGTCCAGTGCTCGAAGAGGACAGACAACTATAACTGATACACTGAAGATTAAAAAAAACAACATTTAGTGAAGCATGAAGGATCTTACCTGGAGCTAAGGAAGAGGTTAGCTAGGTGGAAGAAGCGTGCTCTGTACTTCACGTGGAAAATGGAAGGCTCAAGCAGATTATACAACTTCTTGTAGAAATCAGGGTAATCTCTGCAAACACACACACACACACACACACACACACACACACACAACCTTGAGTACACTATTTATGTAATTCAGAAATATCTTTGAGTTTACTTTTGTACAGATTCTGGATGGAGGTTACTTTGTGTGCGTTTATTTTCTTCTACATATTACTGTAATTAATGTGACAATGAAAAGTGGCCAAAATCTATGTACTTTTCACATAAATACTCACAGGTTGTGTTGATGAATGAGGACAAAAAGGCCATTGAGGGCCAGCAGGCTGATAGCCCCACCTGTTTAAAAAAAAAAGGACAAAGACATGCTGATTACCAGCATCACCCTTTGGAAATAATACATCCCAGAGACAAGATGTAAAAAAATACCACTATGGTCATTTTAAAGTCACTGAGTACAGTCACAACTTACCAACTTCATAGGCAGCAGTCAAGAAGTCAATCATCAGTGTGGGTTTACTCATGTGGGGCAAAATGGAGTCATGGAGGATCACCAGGACCTTTTTATACATGTTGCTTGGCAACTACAACAGAGCGATTAGAAATTAATGAGACACAGTGCACAGTGTCGTAGATCTTTGATTGTAGAAAAGGTTTTTTTTTTGTTTTTGTTTTTTTTAAAATAGTACCTTATACTTGAGAAAGCCCAGCCACATCCTCTCAAAGACACGCTTGTGTTCCTGTAATGAGGTAGAACATTTAAAATCATATTTAGGAAACATTTAAACAACAAGCAGAAATGTGAAAGTCTGATTAAAAATATTTTACTTACATTCAGTTTAGCAGCTTTCCAGTCTTCATGCTTGGCTGGAAAAACATACATCACACAGTGGCAGTTCAGCATCACAGCAAAAAAGAAACACTCACACTACGGCATTGTCAGAAAGCAGGTCTCACCTTCCTGTTTGACCATGAAGTTGGTGAGCTCTGACTCCTGGCTAGGCACACTGATGTTGGACATGAGGGTGAACACATTGGTCTGATATACAGGCATCACTGCCTGGGGAGGGACAAGAAAAGCCAAGAGTATTCAGCAAACCAAGTAATATACATGAACTGCATCTAAACTGTGACAATGAAAGCATTAAACAAGCACAGCTACAGCACATGAGCTAAGCACTAGACAAGAGTTTTCCTACCCCTTTGCTTTTGTCCATGACTTTGCCCACATTCTCCCGGACAGAGCTCATGACATAATAGCGTACATCCTCCATCTCAAGGAACTCCTGGAATCTGGAGATCAGTAGGGAATTGTCTGTAGTTTTGGAAAGCAGCCTTTCCACCACTGCCTGGCCATGAAATAACAACAGAAATATCAGAATGTGCCTGTGCCACTAATGAAATAAAAGGTTGGTGTTTTCAGAAGCATTAAATTACATTAATGCTTTTCATATTATTATCCCCACCACTGATGGCCAGGTTGCATGACAAAAATCCCTACCAGGATGAGTTCTCTTGGAAAGCTGTAGTGTTCACTCCAGTCCAAGTCCTCGAGGGGATGTTGTCCTTCTCCTGCAGCAAACTTCATAAGGCAGCAGAGGGCACTCTCCTGTATCCAGACAGTTGTTTATTTTAAAAAAAACAAGACGGACAAACTTGATTTCCTTTCACAGATCCCCAAGTGCATCATAATGGTTCATTACAATTTTGTTTACTGCCAGATCAGAGAGCTAACAACTAAATGTTGATTGGCCTCAGTGGACCTGAGCTGGTATGCCCCGACACAAGATAAAAGGCAATAATCTACCACATCATACTTGATTCCCTTTGTCATCTACAGCAATTCATGGCTTTCAGCAATAGTAATAAAAACTTCTAGACAGTAGTTAATTTAACAGGGCCAAAGAGAACAAAGTTATTATCAAAGACTGTGTTCACTCAAGTATACTGGCAGTAATACCAGTGTTCTTATCATGCCAACCATTCATTTGTGCACAATAAGTTAAAAACCCATGCCACAAATGTTCCTGCACGTATACTCACTTCAATGTAACTTCAAGTCTGAAAAATGCTGTCACTTTCTCAAGTGTGTATGGGCCCCTTCTCCACTGAAGCTTTCAGTCAACTCACCTTGACTCCATGGAGTTCATGGGTGAGGTGCTCAAGCAGCATCTCCACACAGCTGTTGTAACGGTGTCTCATGAACATGCGGTACTTCTCTTCAGCACTGTACCCCCCTGAGCCAGAAAACAGACAAACAGACAGACAGACAGACAGACAGATACAGAGACGGGACGATGAGAGCATCAGCAACTCTATTTGTGTGTGTGTGTGTGTGTGTGTGTGTGTGTCCCGGTGTCTGTATGTGCAGCAGTGTTCGTGTGCCACTTCCTAACATCCCCTTAATGATTAATATGAATCATGATGATGAATTATCAGCCTGTACTCACCACCCAACGCTTCCTCCTCGCCAGGTAGTTTACCGATGAAGAGCTCCTTCCTCTCCAACAAGGTGCAGAACAATTTGCCGCACGCATCGGCAGCACTGATAACATCCTTGTCTTTTTCTGACTGCAAACAGACATGAAGAATACGAACACATGTAAGGTGGTGAGATAACACAACCCGCTAGCTCACCAGCATGTATTTAGTTGTGGGTGGCGTATATTTTACCTGAAGGACCTCGAGGATGTCAAAAACGTCGTTGGCGTGTTTTCTACTCTCAAGTATTCTCTCGACTTTGCTATTTAAGTCGATTTTAGCTGTTTTTACACTTTGTTGGCTTGTTTTCGCCGAACTCACGTTGCGTTTTTTGGCCGGCGCCATGTTTACCCAGTGATGTGCCGTTCACGTAACATCCGGCAAAACAGTACGTAAGGCAAAAATCCTACAAATTAGTTTATGAGTTTAAGAGTAGATTGTTTAAATATAGCCGCATAAGCTTGTACGTAATTACAACTACTTCTATTTTTATTAGCTTTCACTGCCATAGAAGTACGGCAATCATAGCTGAGTGGTGGGAGATCTACTTTACTGTAAACCCAAAAGTCATTGAATGCAAACATTACTCCATAACTCTCAACTGTTGTTGCGCCCCCTCGTGACTGGAGGGCGAAGTTTTAGCTTAAATTTGATCCCTTCAGTATTTAATCATTGCTTGGGTACAGAAGTATCAGTTTTTATAAAAAAAAAAAAAATACACGAGTACCCCTCTGCTAAGTTCTGTCAACACAATCAGATTAAAACTTAAATTCAAATGAATCAATAACTGTATGATGTAATAAAATAATACAATCATCACTGTAGCTCTGATATAAATGCTATAGTGTCTTCTTTTGATACTGCTGACTTTCATACTTCAATTTATGCCATTAAAAATCTACTGAAAATGAATTAAAAAGGCTTGTTTGCCTTGTAACTGATTAGTGAGATTATACAAAATCTAGATGAGCACTTGACGTGACCAACTCTCAGCATGGAAGCGTCACATTAGCTTCAGCAGATGCAAAATGACATGGAAGAAGGAGAGTGGATTTTGTCCCCATTCTTACAGAGGGAGTAGTGGTAAGGTACAATCACTTCAAGGCCCGAATGGACATAGCAACCAGTTACTCTTTCCACGTACACATGGGTATGTTAGTATTCTATTAAGATATACTTTATTAATTCCACACTGGGGAAATTCACTATTAAAGATATGTATGCATGAAAAAATCCAGACTCGTCTTTAATGTCAGAATCAGAATCAGACTAACAGTCAGCTTACAAGACAAACATCTTAACTACCAGCACTATTAGGACTGACACAGAGGTTGGCAGAGGGCATACACATTTGTTACAAGGTGAAATTAACATTTTGTCATGATCAGGGAACAATAAAGAACACAAAAGGCTTTTATTATCTTTTATAGTTTGTTTAATAACATTTGTATAAGAGAAGCTGAATTTAATTCCACAAAATGAAAGTTATCCTTGGAAGATATAGTAAATAGAAAGTTTATTCCCAACAAAAGAAAGAATGTTTTGGTGGGAAAATGTCTCGTCTTTCAGCAGACCAGGTGACCTAATCGGAGGCATTTTCTACATCTGCGTTGTCCTGGAGGAAAAGGAGAGCAACAACGAATAAGAATATGTAACAAAACTGATTTTTAATTTCAAAGATTCATACTCCATATGACTTTAAGATACCTGTTTCTGGTCCTTATTGTCTCGTGTGTCAGCAGCCGTGGCTTCAAAGTCATGGATAGGCAGTGTGGCCATCCAGCTGACCATGGAGCCCTCCTGACACTCCGTCTCAACAATGGTGGGGTAGATGTGAGCCTCCTTGAAGGCCTTGATCGCCTCCTCCTCGCCGTCCCATTCCAGCCGCTCGTGCAGCCCGTCCCCACCGAATCGCTTGTTGTACCGGTCAAAGTGAACCTTTTCCAGGACCAGCCCCAAACCTGGTGCTTTGGGAACATCCACCTTCTCCTGTCCCCAGCTACGCTCCATCACTTCCTCCTTCGCGTAGCCCTTTATCACCGCAATCACCAGGCCGATCATCTTGCGGATTTGGTGCAGCATAAAGCTCTGGCCTCGCACAGTGATCACTGCAAACTCAGTATTGCTGCAGATGAAAGGCTCTCCGCAAGACATCTCTGTGATGTAGCGGCGGGCACTGGGGTCATTTGCAGCCTTCTGAGAGGTGAAGTTGTGGAAGTTATGGGTGCCTTTGTAGAGCGCAAACAGACGGTTCACCCTCTGTAGTGTCACTGGCTCAAGGCGAAAAGCTGCTTTATTCGCAGTATCATAGTCTTTTGGGGACAAGGCCACTGTTGGAAGCATATAGGAGTATGTACGAGCATCACAGTTGTTTTTGGAATTGAAACTCTGGGTCACCCGCTTAAGACCTGTCGGAAACAAAAGTGAGTGTTAATTCCTGAATGTTAAAACCCCCTCCTCTCGGCCTTAATCGAGAAAACTGGATTATGAGAAACAACTAGCATCACCTGAGGTTTGGGCGGATTCTATCCTTTAGCATTCATCATCCCAACAACTTTGACTTGTTATTGAATATTTAATTCAGCAGATAATAAAGGTTAGCAAGAACCAAAATCTCACCGAGCACTCTGATCTGTGGTGGCAGATACTCATTGATCTTTTCAACGATGTCTTCAATCAGCCACAGCTTTAGAGACACCACTTGGCCAGCTGCAGATACACCCTAAACAAATCCAAAACACCAACACAGTTTGTCATATTGATATTATTATATTAGTAATAATGATGTGTTTAAACTCTTCTCATGTTAAAAAATGATAACACCACCTATTACATTACAGTTGTTACACAACAGTTAGGTAGCACAATAAAGTGAATGTTTGATTCTTTTTCAAAACTACCTTGTTTGCCCAGCGCTGCAAAATGGGTTCCCATTCATTAACTCATACCTTATCTGTTCTGGCACACCTTTGGAATGACATCTTCTTCATGTTGTCTCCATGGTTTTCAGGAATGCAACCAGATTTAATAAGTGCAGTAACGAGGTCATCTTCAATTGTCCTAAACTGAGAATTTCCAGTATTTCTCTGAAACGCAGGGAACACTTAGATTTAGCAATATGTAAGAAAATGAAGTGCTTAGAGCTGAGAGAGAGGAAACCCAGCTACAGTATGTACCTGCATGCCATAGTATCCTTTTCCAGAATATGCCAACAGGAGGACCACTTTCTTTTTGGGATATTTCTTTTCATCTTCAGCGTGTTCCCCCTCTGCTTTTATTCTTTTTGAAGCCTGCACCTTCTCGGCAGAGTCTTCATTCTCCTCATTGGATCTTTTCAGCATCTTGGTTGTCTGCTCATCTCTGGGTCCTTCACTCATCTTGCAGAAGAACTGAAAAAAGCCACCTACGATACACACGATATACAAATATTCCGCGATAATGATGCCCTAATACACCCCCGTGGACATTCAGTAGGCTAATACACCATGTCCTGTGAGCTTATATGTGACGGGGGCAATCGATTCAAATACATTTTGCATTCACTCACACAATAGAAGATGAGTCTCGCGAACCAAAGCGTATTTAATAACCCAGAACAGGAACAAACTCACCCACAGCCCTGCAGACTGAATACATTCACCATATGTTATAGGTTGGCTTACCGTTTCTCTCTAACGTCCGTCTGTGGTTAACTAAGGCACTCAACAGCGGTCGGATTTTAAACATGTCACGCTCAATGGCCACGCTAAACCATCAGCAGAAGTTCATTCAGCTAAAAGATACATACTGGCATATCAGCTGAACTACGGAAAGCTAACGCGAAGCAGAACACCTTCCTCAGATGAAGCTTACTTTACGGGGTCCGCTGAGGAAATATATACTCTCCTAATGAACCTAAGACAGCCTTGTAACCCAAAGTTTAATGACTATGTTCTTAAATATGTATAACTAAAGTGTAAACAGTAGCTGTAGCTAACAGTCCTGCAGTAGTTGCGGCAACATACACACATGGCCAATGTTAACTCTGACCTCTGATGGAAATATCGCGAGACTCGTCCTTTTCTCGTTTCTGCCTACGTCACGGAAGTACTCTGTAAATGTAAAAAAGGTATTGACCCTCTTTTACTGCACTGTTGTCCCTGTTAATGTTATCTGAAACCTTATGGTTTACATTCACATATATATAATATAATGTTTCATATATAAGCCACAGATTGGCAGTATATCAGCATACAGTCAACTCTCAGAGAGAATAAGACTATTACACTCCCATGGGAGTCAATAGTTAGAGATTTATGTGTTTACATTTAGTAGAGGAATAACCTAAAGGACAAATAACCACATGAAATATAGTTTACAGAGAGTTTTGAGAAAAGATCCACATGTAGTAACATGTTTGACCACTTGAATGCAGCAAAATCACACAAAGGAGTCATCCAGTTGCTTTGGAATATATGTTTTTCAATTCAAATGGCACCAGGCTATACATTTGGGTTATGGTCATCAATCTTAACTGACTCTCATAGAAAATGTAATGTTGTTATACCAAGAAAAAATTGTAGACTGAATTACATTTTTCCTCTGGCGTGCTTCAAAGATCAGTAAATCAGTCAGGCCCGAACATCAACTGAGTTTTATTGCTCTTTGTCATTTTCATATAGGGTAGCCTACAATTTATCATGGTATATGCTAATACCTTGTATGGACTGGCTGGTTGTGTCTAGAGGTTTTTCAAGTCCTCCAATCACCTTTGTGCAAATCACCATATTTCAGACTTCATCTGAACTCTTCTGTACAATTTAAGCCCAAAAACATTATGATAAATATGGATTTGTTGTATAAAACAGAGACATGATGCACAGCACAAGCCAATCTTCATAATTTTTAGTCCATAAAAAGAAGTCTTACTATATTAATCTACTAGCCACTCATCATAATGTGCTGTGACTCATGTAAGTGTAATGCATGTGCGCAAACGCTTAAGTCAAATTATAGTGGCAAAGAGGTTCAGCACTTACAGAGCAGAGAGGTGTTTATGTCCACAACAACAAGGAATACCAGTTGCCAAGAGGCCAAACCGTGAAACGGCTCATCCTGGGATGGCCTTGAAATGCATACTTGCACTTTTTTAAAGCACCTTATAAGGTGATCAACTAGTTTAGTTGCTGAAAACCCAATGCCAAACATAGACATGCTATGGGAAAAGAACCCCGGTTGCCACAGTCCCATATCACACAAGGCATGTGCCCACTTTTCCAACAGAAGATGATCCTTCTGGACAGTGGTGATTCTGGTGGTGAACAGAAAGTCTTTTTCAGTTCACAAGTGATGATTATAAATGTTCCCAGTCAGATGTCCTACAATAACCCTGAAGTAGGCTACTAAGGTTCAAATGGCAAAAGTCTCTTAACCTTGTGGGGGAAAAAAAAAAAATATATATATATATGCCCTTATGTGACATGTTAATTGTATCTGTTGGAAGCTCTTAGGAAACTCCCCTGAAGTCAGACATAAACAAAGCCAGCACTGTTTTTGTCCTCAGCATCCTGAGATGTCTTATCTGAAGTCTAAAAGAAAGAAACGTTCACCATCAATGTGAGTGCAAAGAAGGATTCACCACTCTGCAAGAGGACTGAATCGGCCTCGTAGTGAGCCACTTCAAAAAGCTGCCGAAACAGACCCAAACCTTTCCTGCAACGCTCACACTCACCTGTACTCCTACATAGTGTGAGCTGGCCACAGTCTTTTTGTAACAAAAAAAAAAAACAGCCACAGCAGAGGCTTGATCAGATTGGACTGAAACTGGCTGCCTCTGCCCCCACATATAACAAAAATAATAATTATTAAAAATCATCCACATAGCCAGCAAAGAAATCCACAGCTGTTAAAGCTGTTGCCCTGCTGGCTGAGTTATGTAAGCTGTTAAACAAAATAAATATCACATATTTGTCAAATGTGAAAAGAGAAAGGATTGACTTTATTTGCAAATTAGCATATAATAAAATATGATGTCTGTGAATGAAATTGACAAAGAGAATATATCATTGTTAATACTTGTTTCGACATAATTTGAATTTGCTTAAACCACAATGCTACAATTCTACAGAATAATAACTGAACTCAGACTTGAAAAGTCCACGATTCGTTTATTTAAAGCATATTCTAATGCTACAACGAATTAGGAATTAGAGAGGCATTGTGAGTCCACCTATAACTTTCATCCTTTTGCTATTTGAAACATTATGTTCAGTTTTCAGCACTGCGTGAAATGAGAGTGGACTGTTAAGTGTCTATTCAGTTTGAAATAGTGAAATATCACTTTGCTCCCAAAATGGATCCATTTTGTAACTAGATTAATCTTCAAAGTTTAGCACACTGCAACGGCTGCAGTTACCCGGACCTTGCCTCTATTTTAAGCTAACTTAAGCACATTTAGATTTAGAAACAACATTTTTAGTATGTGCTTCCAAAACTACAACTGATGGTGTAAATATTTGTACATTTTAGGTTTGGGAAAAAAAATTATAATTCTTCATTCTCTATATGTCATCAGTGTCTTTTTATGACGGGGTCATTTATTCATACATTTGGCATGTCTCTGACATTACTGTAGTCACATAATTGTCCTTAGGATTGTCCTGTAAAACACAAGTATTTGTTTTATAGCAAGTACTTGTTTATTGGCTTTAAAAAAAAAATCACAATGAAATATAAACTCTATCAAAGTAATGTTAGCTGAATAATCCTAGACAGCCTGGCTTTCATTCACTGCACTCTTTCATTCGTATCTCAAGCTGTTCTGTGTCTCAATAGTTTCAGATGAAGATTTTATTTTATTTTATATCAGGCTGCTAGCTGCACAGATTTAGTCTTTCCTTGTCATTGAGCAGGAGTATGATTGTGGCAGCTCACATTAATCACAGAGTCTGAAAATAACTTCCAGATAGACAGCAGATAGTGTAGGCTGCAAAAGACAGAAACCATCTCACACAGGATATCTCATCGTCTGTAGGGATTTTAACTGCTTAAAGGATTCTTTTTGTTACCTATTAGGTAAGCGTTAGAGCCAAGCAAGGAACGTCTGCACTAGGATAAAATATTTTTGACTGCTTTCAGTATATGAGGTATAATTTCTTCGTATTTCCACATTGTCCCAGTGCAAAAAGTGACATGTCACTGCCTAATTTGACTGTATGGTATCATTGCAAAGACAACTCTTGGCACTACTTTAACAGATAAATTCTGTCTGACACCATGATAAAAGGCCACAGAGCAAATGATAAGAACTGTCTTATATCACTGACACTGTTGCTCTGTCCTGTCCGTCTGACAGAGAATGGGATTCCTTTCACGATACTCCAATGACACTGACAAACATACGATATTAAAACTGATATCGTTATCAATATAGTTTATTAACATAAGTCTTTACTTGTATTTTTCATCAGGAAACCAGTCATGGTTCAATATATGTGTAAAAAAACAACACAGATATTTTGTGATTACAGAAACTACAAAGAGTAATCTCAATTCTTCAATTTTATATGGACCACATTACAGATTGAAATTGAAGACAGCTGACACTATTTACATTGCCAGGGGGATTATACTACAATCTCATGATCAACTAAAATGTTACATGTTTAATTTTACATAAATGTATAATAAAAAATACATATAAATGAAATTTGAGCATATTTCCCCATTCGTATTGTGCTCAAAACAGATAATAGTGTCATCTCTGCGGCAAGTGTCAGTGGTCTCTAAATCAGTCAATAATGTCTTGGATACAAGCCAAGGAGAACGGTTTACAAAAACTGTCGTCAATCCATCACAGATCCCTACAGGAGACTTCCGCGACCTTGTCTGGATACAGTGCTGATCACTCATTTGTGCATTGGTATCGTTTTGTAGCCTATGCATAAGAGCAGAGCAGAAATACTTTGACGATAGAGAAAAAAAATATATGAATGAATGAAACCTTTGGAGACGCCATTAAACAGAATGCAGGATGTAGATTAGAACATTGCACAGTACTGTATAGCCTATCTCTCTCTCTAAATAAATATATATATATATGTCTATTATCTATGACACACCGCGTCGTCGTCCATGGTCGTTGTGGAGTGAGAGAGAGAGAGAGAGAGAGAGAGAGAGAGAGAGAGAGAGAGAGAGAGAGTAGGATTTCCGGTGTCTCCAACCAATGAGCTGATTCCACATGCGGACACCGAACACCGCATTCGACGCACGCGAGAGCTGCAGCGGACAAACGCGATTGGTTCCGATGAGGATTCTAGTGATTCCGCAACACACAGGCAGAGCGGGCGAGGGGAGCAGAGCTGCAACTTAGCCACATGTTTAAATGATCTCTTTAGACAGATTCATTCTGGAAGTCGGTTTTTTGTTTTTTTGTTTTTTTTTTTAAAAGAGGAAGATATTGAAACATCCAATCGAGGCTGCGCTGTTGATATGAGTTGTTCATTCAAGGTCTCACACGAAGGCTAGCGGAGCACAGCCGGCGAATTCAAGCGGAGCCAGAGGAGCCCAACAGTTAACGTTAGCTAGCTGTAGCCTGTTAGCAATCCGTTAGCTCCGGAGCCGCTAACTCGTTCACTCTAAAGCCACAGGCACCTGTCCGACGCGCTGTCCAGTGTCATAGCTAATTAACCGGTAACAGCCAGCACCGTGGACTCTTGCTCTAACAACATTGCCAGGTATTTTTTGTGCCAGGGTGACCTCAAACAGGAGGAGAGAACCGTGACGGGTTGAGGTTGGGACCAACAGGGCGAAACAAGCGGTGTCCTCAAGTGGCCGTTCACCATGGACAACGCACACACAAAGACGGTCGAAGAAGTTTACAGCTTTTTTAACGTGAATGAAAGCACAGGTCTGAGTTTAGAGCAAGTGAAGAAACAACGGGAGCAGTATGGACCAAACGGTAAGGAGCTGGGTAACACCAGTTTGTATAAAAACAAGTAGCCACAACGTTGCTTTCCCTGTGTCATGTATGTGGCCCGTGGCTGCCGATTTGTAACGGACGACATACCGAACATAAAGGGGGGTTGGCGACGTCACGTTACTGTCTGCGTGTTGAAATACTGGAAAGCTAGCTGAAACTTACTTAGTGAACAATTAATGTTACATCAGCCCTATTATAAGGTGATATCTGTGGGGTTTTGCGTCTCTGCTGTTAAAACGTTATGCTAATATTGTATATCAAATACTGACCTTTTACTCCCTGTCCATCTCTCTTTTGTCTGCGGTCTGAATGGTTGTGATGATCTGCAGAATTGCCAGCTGAGGAGGGTAAGTGGACAAATGTGGAAACTCTCATTTCTAATATGTCAATCTAAAGGGAAACATTGGCATTCATTTTTTTAAATTAAACCCTTGTTTTCCAGGTAAATCCCTATGGGAACTAGTGGTTGAACAGTTTGAAGATTTGCTTGTGAGGATCCTTTTACTTGCTGCCTGCATATCCTTTGTAAGTATAACACGTATGTTATTAGCTGTAAAGGTTTGTTTGGGGGTTCATTCAATCAATATAAACCAGATAGTATTGTCTTGGTACAATAAATTGCTCATACTTGATGTTTGCTCTCACATACAGCCAAGTGCTATACCTCCTTTACTATGTTCTCAAGTTGACAGAAACAAAATAAAACTCACCAAAACTGTGTTTGTTAGTCTCTCCACTGTTCAAACAATCACCAACTCTGATTTGGTCAAAAAATTAATTAATTCAGCAATGTAGATGAGAAAAAAACAGCGGTTTTAATCTCAGTTGTATACGAATGGACTCTTGTGTAGTAGTAAAAGTCTGTGAGTAGGTTGTGACACACTCATGCGGTTGCGTTCAACACTCAACTCAAGATAAAGTTGAGTTAAGATTGGGTATTTAGTGCTAAAGAAGTGAGATCTTAAATACAAGAGCCTGCTGTATTCCCTCTGTGACAGAACATCCGTTGTTTATGGGAAGATAAAATAATAAAACATGTCATTCTGCTGTTTTCATCTCCACCACCATGTTTCTTTTCACCCTTTTAGTGATGAGTTCACTGGGGTCTTTTTTATGTTCTCAGCACGACTGTCATCCTACAAAGTGTATACAGTACTTTTCTGATTGATTCAGTGCAGATCATAGCTTAGCAAAAAGTGGAGAAGAAAGGTGCCCAGAATCTGTCTGGTGACACAACCCAGATGATAATTTTCTTTCCCGATTCTATGTTAAGGTATTATATGTCAATGCATGCATGTTTTTGCTCTTGAAGCAAATCATAAGTCATCCCATCCTCTATGAACCTGTTGTTTCAGAGAGATTATGTTAGCACATAACGCTGACATGTTGTTAATCTGGGAACAGATAGTTATGTGACTTGATGATCATGTGGCATGTTGTTGGAATGAGCAGCGTGCTTTCCTTTGGCTGTTAAAGTGAAACTGGATGTCACCGGAGAGGTCCATATGTCTCTCTGTTGATTGAATTTCCTGGTGTTAACATACCATTACAAACTAGTGACGACTAAAACTCTCAACATTACTTTGATGTCCATTATTCATGTTGTCATGAATAACAGTTTCATAAATGAACAAACATAACCTGTGATTCTTGTGTTCTTGTCACTAGTGAGTGTCAGTGCCCTGTATAGTTTGTGTGGCACAGTGTTAACTATCCCAAGGGCCTCATACTACTAGGATTGGCTGTTTGCCGACTGGCTGAGAATATCATCAGTCAACCAAGGCATGCTGATGACAGCCAGCTATGCCCACAAAGCTTATAAATCACTGGCTGTAGTAGACCGCTTGCTCTCAATAACACAAGCACATGCAGACATATTGAAATTTATTTCAGCATGATAACGTTTGGACTACAAAGTTATATACAAACAGTTGTTAGACTTATATATTCAGTTATGCAACAATGTTTGATAGACACTTAGAAATTAAATTTGATGTTTGATTGGTCGTGCTTAAATAGGTTGGAGTAGAAGATACAGAGCCGTTGGCATTTTGTTTGACATACTTCACTCCTGGCACAGATTCTAAAAGAGGACTAAGTAGTTACGCTACGCTCTCCATCTCTCTGACATGACTTTGTAACACACTTGGCTCGGTTCCTTCTGGCAGAAGCTGGCTTGATATATATTATGAATTATTAAATGATTGTTAGATAGCAAGCAGTTAACAGCAGTTAGCATTTGCTAGCGTTACACAAACAATGAAAAACAAAGCATAAATTCTTAAAAATACTTAGTTTCTTCCTCTGCCATCTTGCCACGGACAGTTGGAGTTGGTACTGCTCCCCCATTCAGCAACAGTTTTTGGGAAGCACTCAACGAGACATTCAGGGAATGTGACGTGACACGCCCTGCGAAGTCAACATTAACTGCTTTATCATCTGAGTCATCTGTGTTCACACTTTGCCTTCTGATAGGCCCTCCAGAGTCCCAAATGTACATAATCAATCGATTAAAAAGTTTGTTTTACATAATATGTCCCCTTTAAAATCATTGTGCCAAATATGTAAAAGTCAGAGTGGGGTTCTGGTAAAACTTTCCCTGCTATTAAGGTGTGTGGAAAAGAGGAAATACTAAAGTTAACCTATGGTAAACAGAGCGTGTTTCATATTAATTGTCATTTGTGGTGTATTTAATTGTTGTTCATTTCTTTTTCTATGTTTTCTGTGTAGGTACTGGCCTGGTTTGAAGAGGGAGAAGAAACCGTTACAGCCTTTGTGGAGCCTTTTGTTATCCTACTTATTCTCATAGCAAATGCTATTGTCGGAGTCTGGCAGGTAAACATCACATTTACAAATCTACCTTAGTATGGGTTATTTAAAAAACCTTGTAAATGTACCTTTCTGAATACTAATATTTAATTTTTATGTGAGCTTTGCTTAGGAAGTAACTTAGCTCAGGGGGTTTTGTCCAAGTGTAACTCCTAAATAGGAGTGATTGCAGATGTGCCACTTTAATGCTGAAAAGATGAGGAGCGCTGGAATTATGCTACCTGACCCTGCTTTGCCAGTTGTTTCATCATAGCAAACTTATTATGTAATAGTGATAGCTCAATATAGCTGGGGCAAAAAAATATTATTAATCTACCCTCTCAGGGAAACCCTGGTTCGTGTCCTTTAAGTGAGCAAGGCAACATTTAGTCTTCAGGTGTAACAGGAGAAAGTGGTTGTTTTATATGGCATGTGTGAGGAGGTATTTTTATGCCTCTTTGTGTATATGTGCCTGCCCAGTCTTGGCATTCCCTAAGGATTTACAGTGTCAGTTCCTTTGAGAAGCAGTATTGATTTGTCAACATACACCTTAATTATAGGCAGGAAGCAAAACCGTTGTGGTTGGAGTCACTCATCTGGACACGCAGAAAAACTAATTATCTTTTCTTTTTCTTTTTATGTCCCTCTGGCACCATTTCCGATGAAATCATGTCACCCTGGAGTCAGTAATAATAGATAGGTATTTTGGCTCCTAATAGTGTTAGATTAATGCACCCAAAAAACAGTTCAGGGCAGATTTAATTGCCATGGGATATCCTATGTGGAACAGCCTAACAATAAGTCATTGAGTAACACATGATCAATCAAATTATTGAATGCCATATTTTAAGTGGCCATGTATCAATTACCTTATACCTGCCTTATATTACCCAGTGTTAGGTAGTACCTACCTTCAGACGTGTCCTGTTCAATGTATCCCAATTGTCGCTTTTGTTGGTTTAGATGTTCATGCAACTATAACAGCTAGTTGCTTGTTTTGCACAGACATTAAGACCTTTCTTGGCCCATACAGACTTATAAATATCTTTTATTTATCTTGGGAGTGTCTCCTGGGATAAAAGTCTAATAAACTTATTTCAAGAAGAATCCCCATGATTGTAAATCAAACCACTGTATAGTTGGTCAAATAAGACACTTAGGTAGTTTGTGGGGTCTCTGCTTTATTGTATCGTAAACACAATCTTTATTGAAGGCTCTGTTAAGGCTTTTGTAAATGGGGAGTTGTGAAGTGGCTAGTTGTTGGCCTTTGTTTATGCAAACAAAGCCTCTATGAATGTTGGAGATGTGGAAGAGGCTGTATCTGCTGCTTTTTTGGTTCATATTTATATGTCCCTACCTATTTTGAAATTGGGATTGTTTTCCTTTGAATTCAGAATAATTGATGGTAACCTAAACCCTCACCTTTACTGGCAGCCATTTTAATGGCTCTGTGTCTTTGTTGTCCCCTGCTATCCTTTACAAAAGACCTTAATGTCTTGAGGTAGTGTGCCCTGTCTTACCATGTCTCGTTGAGTGCTGCCTGCCTGCCAGACAGGCTGGGAGCTGCCACTAAAACTGTCCAATCTGAGAGCAATCAGTCAGACAAGGTAAAGTCAGCACTAACAGAAAAGTGCAAGTGAAGAATGATTACGAAGGAACTGAGCAGGCAAGAAGGAAACATTTGGGGAATCTGAAGTAAAAACGCCATTATAATTGACACACATTTGTGTAGATGAGTTTCACTGTTGGGGTAAGATGTCTTGTTTCATATCTGAAAAGAAAACCATGTGACTAAAACAAAATATTTTTCCTTTTTTCCAGCATTTTACAACATGTCCAAGTGTTTACACAATTCTCCTCCATTGTCTATCTTAGACCACTGGTTGTGTGCATGTAGTTTATTTTTTATTTGTCACTTTGCATATGTAAAGATTAGATTCTCACCAGTCTACTTTGAATAACAGTGCTCTATCTGAAGCAGCAAATCTGAGAAGGTGCTCCGTTTCCATCTTCCTTATCACCCAGGTCCTGTGAAATGCTAGGGGTTTCTGTGAAATGTACTTGTTTTTTAAAAAAAAATGTCCCCCATTTCTACTGTTCAGGAGCGAAATGCAGAAAATGCCATTGAAGCACTTAAAGAGTATGAGCCAGAGATGGGGAAGGTGTACCGCCAGGATAGGAAGAGTGTCCAGAGAATCAAGGCCAGGGACATTGTGCCTGGGGACATCGTGGAGGTAGCAGGTAAGATTAAAAGTATTAAGCCTTTTATGCTGGTTGCAGTGTCCCCAGCAGGAGAGTGCGTTCGCCGAAAGTCAAGGCAACACATGGTCGTGCATCCTCCTTAATTTTTGAGACTGCGCACCCACAGCATGCCCAGGGCTTTCCATTTTAAGATGGATGAGTTCAATGGTAAACAGTTTGAATAGATATGCCTGCACAAACAGCAGTATGCACCTTTTTTGAGAGACCCCAGGGACAGTCAAATGGAAAAAATAGATAGCCACCACACTGGGAAAGGAAGCAGCATTTTGTCACAGGGTGGAAAAGAATTCTTCAAAGCCAAAAAAGGAAAATCGTGACCCAGGTGGAAACAAGGTGGTCCTGTTTATTTGCATGCCCGCCTGCCGGTGAATACTGCAACAGAGAACACATATAGCATAAAAGCTCTAGTCATGCACTCATGGACAGGATGCATTCTGATGCTGATTGTTCTCACTTGCTTGTAAGTTGTCATGATAGCACATGGGTAGATCGGCAACAACATTAAGTTACGCTCAAAAGATACTCAATATAAACAAAAATTCAGATTTATTATGGATTATTGCCTATAATCTTTTTCCATTTATCCTTCACCTTATATGCAAAAAGTTCAGAGGATTCAAACCATTCATATGCTGCAAAATACAGATAACGTGTTGGCTAAAGCATTTTGCACAGTATCATCTAGTTTATAGCTAGAAGAAATGCATTTGATTTATTCTTGTTGGCTCCTTGTGGGACTGAATCTCTACCATGCTTTTCTAACAGAACATCATTTCCTATTGGTTGGCTTGTATTAGTAGCTGGCTTGTTAAGATGATTATGAATGGGTCACCAGACCAGTTTATACAATTTTTTTTTCAGCAAACATTGCTCTTTGATCAAGTATGGCTAAGTTTTCAAATGATTAAGCAAATATGTTCACATATGTTGTATTTGTTTCATCTGATAATCATCTGGTACTGGTGTTTTTTATCCAAAAAAAAAAGAATAGATGATGGATCAATGACTGTATCTCGACATGCAGATGCTGTTGGTGACTGTTAGAGTACGAATAACACTGGTCATCAATCCTGTAAACATCAACAGTGTTATGACGTACACTTTACAGTTTTAAACACACACAGACACACAGCTGATCCCTCATCCTGTTCATCCCCCCTGACAATTTCAGAATAATGGTAGTTCCAAGTAAGTTAAGAGTTATGCAATACAAGAGCAGAGATCCAATCTGTTCCCCAACATCTTCTTTTCTTGGCCAGCCTCAGCTTGGATAGGGCCACATATGTTTATGCCTTTTGCGTCACTGCTCCTCATTTCTCTTGTTTTGTCTTTCTCAGTGGGCCTCTTTCTGCCTTTTATCTTTCCTCTTGTATTTATTTTGTTGTTGTTTCTTTCATCCTTATTATGTTTCTGTTAATTATGTGGCTTTTCCGTTAGATTGTTTTTTTTTATTCCAAAGCAAAGGTTAATGGAGTATGGTCACAGATTTTATAATCTTGTCAGAAGCTAGAAGAAATGGTTGTGGATTCCAGTGTGGTTTCATTGCTTTATAGAGTCGATGCTGTATCTGGCACAAATGTTTATTTAAATACAGTCTAACTTGAGTCTGCTAAAATCATCCTTTTAATTCTCATACTGACAGGATTTTTAGTGCAGAATTTTAGTTATCTTTTGAATAGTTCACCCTTTTTCTATGAAGACTTGAGGCATCATTTGGGTCAAAACCATAATCAGCACTTATATAATTGCCTGGCATGGCATCATAGCTAGTGACTAGCTATCTACTGCAGCTGCTACACAGCTAGCTGAATGTCTGTTTTCTGAAACATATTAAATGCCTTCAACAATTGACCATAAATAAAACCAATATAAATTGTACGATACATTTTCTGCTTCTGCTTATTGATTACTGAAAGTGAAGGTTGGAGCTATTGTGGTTTGGTCTACTTCACAAGTTACAAACGTCAGCATGTGTATACAGTATTTACAGTATTGAAGCTTGCATTTAAGTTTAGTTATGTACCACAAAATACTGTGTGGTAATGATATTGCTAAATGTAATGATAAAATACTCTCTTAGTTGAGGAGGCCTGTCTAACAGGACAAATCATATACTGCAGCACGGTATAACATTGCAAAATCACTGTACTGAGTCATTCAACTCTACTGTCATGTTCCTGACACCAGCTTTAGGTAATGCTCAGTTTTTATTGCCTCCGTTCTACAGTCTCAGTGATGATGTGGCCACTGTATCCTCCTCATCTCGTCCCCATCTGACAGGAATTGATCTCAGCATTGATTGCTGTACTTGACATTCTTTAACACTTCAGACATTGTTTTATGTCATAACCCCAATAGAACCACTATTTGTGCTGCTGCAACTGTTGTGCCTCACTCAGTCATCTAGATCATTCAACCTGCCAACTTCAATGTTTTAGTGGGACAGTAGCTGAATCAAACAAGCCAGTCTGAATGGTTTATATACACACTTATAGCCATGTGATTTACTGTGTACGGCAGCAAGCTGTTCGCATAAATATGGCTCTAAAACTGATAGATGGGCCTCTGAGGTCACATAAGTAATGAGGATGGAGTTGATTAACAGGGTTAAGTTGCACGGTATGGATCTGTCACAAAGTGAAATGAGCAGTATCTATAAAAGCTACCATAGTTGCATTTACTTAGCCAAAGAGCTATGTGTGCGCGTGTTTGTGTTAGCAGCGTCAGGGACACCAACTACTCCACCAACGAGTTGCAGCATGAGAGTTGATGATGTATGAGTGTAATGCCAGGCTGCAAGACAAGTGTCTTGTCAGATCAGGCATGTGGTTTATAACCTCTGAGTACTTTTAGATCTAGAGCTGTTATAATTTTGCCACACAATCTCAGATGCTCCGTCAGAGCATTTGTTGTTAAGTGGTTAATGGAACTCTGTGTGCTGTGTGGATTTGTATGGTTATGTGTCTTGTTCTATGTTTATAATATGCTTTTTTTTTTTTCTCCAGTCCTTTTGGGTAGAAAGTGATAGTTATGCCCATTCCTCCACTCCCAGCCACACATACACTCCTGTCTCCCTCCTGAAGAGTAATTCAGATCTAAAAAACTGCTGTCTCAACTGTCCAGTGGACATCCACTGTCTTGTCTCAAAGGCTAGCAAAGACCTTTTTCTGAAACGTATTTTCCCTGCAGTGTTTGCTTACTTGTCAGAGTTTTGTGTTTTGGCTGTGTGCAAACACTTTGTTTTGCTGCAGTATGAATTGAGTATGATTCATTCATATCGCTTTTGTCGTCTGTCTGGGCAGAGCATCAAGTGACACACCTGGCCCCTTTTGCATCAGTGACATAGTTCTGAGCTACCAGCATAACAGAAATGGATCTAACTAGTGGTAGCGCAGGCACCGCTCAGGGAAAATATTTTTAGATGAGATGTCAATGTGGTGGCCTTTGGTGTATTCTGATTAGCAGCTGTGAGCAGGTATGGCTGGTATTGTTTTCCCTGTCCTAATTCACACATCTGATGTATATTAATGTAGCCACAGCTAGCATTGTGGCTGATAAAGTTTGTGGTAAGTGAGCACAGGACACAGAGGGCTGTTTTTATTGTAAGACGCTAAAAAGATAGTCCAAGCAGGGTTTCCTGTCGTTGCTTCTGGAGGAAGTGGGCTGCTTCTGCTAAATTAAGGGTCGCTTTGTAAATGCCAAAAGAAATACTCTTTTATTGGCAGCACCAATCTTGTCAGTTAGAGGGAAAGAAATTGTTCATAACCTTGGAATTTAAATGGACCTAGCCCGTACTCCCGTTACCACACCCATCTTATTGTTACTTAATGTATGGCTTACATAAACATGAAATCTCCTTCAGTCTGGTTAAGTTCACTTTCCCTCTTTTTGCGTTGATTGTCAGAAAGGGTTTCTTTACATGCTGGACCATGACAAGTAGTTGAGCCATTCATAAACTGTTTTGTGTCTTAAGTATTAGAAGGTTTAATTTAAAACCCTCAGTGAATACTGCCAGAGCTCTACTCACGCAACAGTGACAATTCTTTGATTCTTGCTCTCTTTTGTTTTACCTTGCAACTCCTTAATGGGCAAGAGCTTCTTAGTCCGTTGCCAAAGTGATGGCCTAGACCCATGTAGCAACAACATCCTGTACATAAGGAATAAAATGTCCTTTTTTTCAACTTTCTTGCTTCCCTTATTCATTCTTGCTGGCTGTACGCAGCTCGGTATATTATGTGTATTATTGATTATATGTGAGACTGATCACCTCTATGTGATTTTATCTTAACCACAGTTTGAGGGCAGTGTTCACTACTAATGTTGTCTTGCCCTGAGAGGCAGCAGACAGGAAGACACGTTTAGAAGCATTACAGATTCAATTTGATAAATAATTTGTGCACCATGTGGCCACATCGCCAGATTTCCTCTCTTGTGTTTAATGGTCTAGGATAGTCTGTCTATTGTCATCACCCAAGCTATTTGTTTCTGCCTGTCCTCTGCTGACAGTCTATTGCACTTATCCATGCTCTTTGCTTTTTTCCTTTTCCTCTTGCATGTATTGTTCCGTTATCAGAACACATAAATATTATATGAAATGCACAGTGTCATGTATGTTTGTGTATGTTAAGGTTTGGTCTTGTGATTTTTCCATTCATAAGGGGAGTGAAGTAGTCTCTTGAGGCCTGGAGGACCTCAAGAGGGTCTCAGGAGGCTGCAAGCCTACGTGCTAGCATATCAGGGAGCACCCAGTCACTGGGAGAGAAAATATACAACCCCCTTAAGACCTTTAAATATTGACTGGACCCCCCATGATGAATAGTTGGGTGCTTTGTACTATAACTGAAATCCAAAAGACTTTGTTTTATTAGTATGGTTCGCTGCAAGACTTGAGGGTCTCAATCCCATTGGTGGGGGGTGTCGACCATGGTTAGTGTAAGGGAGGAAAGGTAAAGATACAGACCCTGGATAGGGTATGAAAACAACTTGGGTCTTTGTAAGCTGATGGGGTGTTATCACTCAACTGTATGCAGACTGACATTTGTCCCTCACTCTAGGGAGCAGATAACATGGTTAAAATCCTTTGTTCACATGGGAGAAAGAAAGGTCCTTATCCCGGAGGCTGTCTACTCTTTCTCAGCAACATAAGAGCTAAAAAAAAGAGCATGTGATGTAAGATCAAAGGGAAGATAATGTCACTCCTAAGTTGAAACAGCTGCACATTTTGGGTCACTGCAGCAAATTTCTGGAAAAAAAATAGCTTAATAACAGTATTCATTGTGTGCCAAATGACGTGTAGCAACATTAATAAACTGTAACAGTAACTTCAGGGATATTGCGAATTGCAACTCAAGCTTATCTAATAATTATTGACCAGTGAATGATTGGGATAGTTTCTTTATTGCCAGGATAAATGGGTTTGTCCAGACACTGAACACAATATGCTGGTGGAAATTACAATTACAACATACCTTTGTTTTAATGGTTTAATTTAAAAGGCCATAGTAAGTAATATCTTGTCTTATTTCTACTAAACTATTTTCATTGCCTGTGAAAGTGGGATAAACTACTTACTGTGACCTTATTCACAGTATAATATGGTAAATAGGGGGGGGTGTTACGCTATTATTATCAAGGTAAGAGATTTTCCAATTAGTGACTTTTTGTAGGAACCTTCCCATAGGGCTTTGAGTCTTTAATATTTCCAGTGGCTGCAGTTCCTCATCTCCTTTTTGTCCTCCTTCATGCTATGCTTGTTCATCTCCTTCACTATCTCCTGTCAGTTAAGAGGGATCTAGTTTGAAGGCATGCAGGTGATGAAGTGGTTTTGACAGCCTCGAGTCAAGTGGAGGACCAAATTTGGTAGTGCAGCTGGTATAGTCCAGGAGCATTATCACTCACTATTGCCACATGTTATAGTGCATTTACAGTAATAACATTGATTATTGGTATAGTGAATAAGCAAGATATGAAACAATTCAGTTGTGTGTTTGTTTTATTGGTTACTTAGTTCTTGAGTAGAATTTCCTTGCTTCAGTCTCTCTATTAGTGGCTAAAATCGGTCACAAACTTATGAGAATGGGGGAAATGAATGAACAGTCTGTGTGCAAGGACACACTGTCTTTATTTAAACCCATATGACGAAGAGCGGATTCTCCTTGCTTAAAACAGAAGTTTTTATCATTCCCCCTCCCCCAAATCCAGCAGCACGTTTGCAACTGATCAAAATAGTTTTCCCATTTTTGGACGTGTGTTTTTGCTGGACTCATCTAATCCCTCTTCCCATTCTCTCCTCTCCTCCTTCCCCCTTCTCTTCCTCTCTACTCAGAAGGGCACTGCAGAGGCCCAAGGGTTGGTTTACATGTCTGTCACCACTCTGCACTGTCCACAGAGGGATCTCTTAAGAGCCTCTGGGTCACAGCTTTATATTGCTTTTACCATCACCCTTTCAGACTTTGTGATATCTTACTGTAAGCTGAAGGTAATATTTCACTTGGGTGCAAAAGTGGCATTTTTCCATTGTGCTCTAGAAATTCATTTAAATGTCACCCATCAATTTTTGGTGCTATGGGGACCCTTAATTGGCCCATACTCTTAATGTAATGGTACATTATTATACCGATAACTTAATAGTTACATGACTTTAATGTACTTTACAGACTCCTTTAAATTACATTGCATTTTCTCTGGTTATATTTGTTGATTCTTCATCAATCTGACCATTCAATAGATAATACATTGCATGTTTGTATTTATAGCCTCATCCCATAGACATGCTTTGCAAAGGTTAGCTCAGAGATCTGAATGCGAAGCACGGTCTTACTTTTAAATACTCCTTTTTTTCCCCCAGTTAAATCACAAAGCCGAGGGGTTCATTATCAGTACTTTTTAGCTGTCCAGATCAGACAAAAAATGTGTGTGAAATCTACAAAGATTGTTGCCTTTTTTAAGTAAAGCTTATAAATATCAGTGACTTTAATGGTACTTATCTGCTTTCTACAGAGGAAACACTTGGAATTTGGTGTATATTTACATTTTACATTTATTTTACTGGGCATTGCTTAAGCCATGTGTTAGTGGAAAGAATGAGCAGCAATCTATTTGTGTCCTGTGCAGAAGTTGAGTGGAACATTAATAATTTTTGAATGCATGACTTTCCCCCAGCCTCTCTCCAACAAATAACTTGAGTTTGATTATTTTATTACTCCCAAGGAGCATGAGTTGGGATAACACGTCTGTTGATTGTATTTCCAATACTTAGTGTCTGTGTGTGGTAATTTTTGTTTGTTTATTGCATTTATCTAAAAGCATGGTCTCTTTGTTCTGATAAAATGCTTTAATTTTAGAGGTGTCTTTTACATTTAGGACATTTACATTAAATCTAAACACCACTCACCTGCTTTTAGCACTTGTATTGTAAAAAGTATCCATCCACCTGTAGTCAGTGCCATTTACAGATTGTTTTTAATTGTGAAGAGATACTAAAGTGTCTCCTGTGCTTTTTTTGTTTCTGTCCACAGTTGGCGATAAAGTGCCTGCAGACATCAGGCTGTCTTCTATCAAGTCAACCACACTGAGGGTAGACCAATCAATTCTTACAGGTAAAAAAAACAAATGATAAATTGTTCAGCTCCTTTTTTGTGTCTGTGTGAGACTGTGTGAGCATTTTGCAGTTCATGTATGTGTCCTCCGCCATTACGCATGATTATACATTTCGTATATTTCCCCTATAGCAACTCACCTCTTTTGATCAACCCAGACAGAGAGCAAGAATAAGTAATTTCCCCTTCCTTCTGACTCACATGCCCTCATTACACCCTGTTGTCATGGCTGCTCAGTTCGTACCAAAAGAAAAAGAATTGAGCGATGTAAGTAAATGGATGAATCTGTGCATGGGTAATTGGACACTGATGTAGATGGAAAAGATTGCAAGAGGACAATATTGAAGGATGTATAACGCACGAGAGAAGAGGTTTATGTGAATTAAGTCCTTAAGTCTCTTGTCTTGCTCTGCTGCCTTAATTGGTAGCAAATTCCAAGGGATATTTTAGTGTTTCAGCTGTTTTTCTCTTCTCTTCCCTTCCCCATTCATGGCCATACCGCTTGTCAAATGCTCCCTGCCTTACTCCATCAGAACAGTGCAGACCTTGCACAGCTGATTACACGCAGAGAGACACACACAGTGCAAACTCACATCAGATATGGGGTTTGAAAGGCAGTGGCAGTGCTGTATTTGATAATTGTCAGGCCTGCTCAGTCAGCTGCAAAGCCTTTTCTACACATATCTGCCTAAAGTGTCATCCAAGCATCACGACTAAAACTTGTAGAAACTCTATAACCACTTCCCTCTTTCATAGCTTTTGTTCACTCTTCCTGCAGGAGAGTCTGTGTCTGTGATCAAACACACTGATCCAGTGCCTGACCCACGTGCTGTCAACCAGGACAAGAAGAACATGCTGTTTTCTGTGAGTGACTCACAAGACCATTTTAATCTGTTCAGTATTGTTTTACACTTATTTGCGTCAGACTACACCTAAGAAGGTAGCGATTTTCCACTTCCCTCTTCACATATATTTTCGAAAATATTGAATTATATATTTAGCTTTGCTTTTTCCATCTCATACATACAAGAGAACACGCAATAACAGTGTATGTCTGAACAGCTAAGGAGTCCATTCATCAACAAAATAAATTCTCGGATTTGCTTCCATGGCAGCTTCCACTATTTCTAAAATTTGCTGCATGCTGACACTTGTTGAATATTGAATCTCCTCTTTGTGTCTTTGTGACACGTTTCAGCAAAGTTGTTAAACTAGTTTTACCCCTATGCCCTGAATCTTAATGTGTAATTTTATTTTTAATGTCTGCCTTTCACTACTCCTCCACCACAGGGCACCAACATTGCAGCTGGTAAGGCTGTTGGTGTAGTGGTGGCCACAGGTGGAAACACAGAGATTGGCAAAATCCGAGATGAGATGGCATCAACAGAGCAGGAGCGCACACCACTGCAGCAGAAGCTGGACGAGTTCGGACAGCAACTATCCAAGGTAATTGTTAGGTTCCATTATTTTGCTTTTTTGTCTATTTTAAAAAGAATAAAAACAACCATAGCTATTTCTATATGATTAATTGATTACTGTCAATATGTAATAAATAAATGTTAATACATTTGTGAATATAATAAATAATAATTTGTTTTAATTCAAGGTTATTACACTGATCTGCATTGCTGTGTGGATCATCAATATTGGACATTTCAATGATCCCGTCCATGGTGGCTCATGGATCCGAGGCGCGGTCTACTACTTCAAGATTGCTGTGGCTTTGGCAGTTGCTGCTATCCCTGAGGGTAAGCTGGGGAGCTAGAAACGTGCAGCCATGTCCTTGACATGCTTGCTGCAATGAGAGGTTCAGCTGCTGTTCCATTATGCAGACTGCTGGAACAGTTGCTTTCAAAATCATACTTTGTTTTTTCATACTTC
Organism: Dicentrarchus labrax; assembly: GCF_905237075.1. Lineage (NCBI taxonomy): Eukaryota > Metazoa > Chordata > Actinopteri > Moronidae > Dicentrarchus > Dicentrarchus labrax. The sequence goes on along the minus strand of NW_026136710.1, from coordinate 14,403,139 downwards.
ATGATACAGGGATAAAGGATAGCACTTTCATCACTTGAGTAAATAAATGTATATTAATTGCTGTTTCCGTTTCTTTGTGTAACCTCTTATCTTGTCTCCCGTATGTCTTAATCCTCTTTTTCCTCTGTGGTTCTGTTGCTATTTCTCCCCAGGTCTGCCTGCTGTCATCACTACTTGCCTGGCTTTAGGGACACGCCGCATGGCCAAGAAGAATGCCATTGTCCGCAGTTTACCCTCTGTGGAGACCCTTGGCTGTACATCTGTCATCTGTTCTGACAAGACTGGCACACTGACCACCAATCAGATGTCTGTGTGTAGGGTAAGAGAAGAGTGAACAGTGGAAGAGACAGAGAAGAAACTTGAAACCTCTACTTTCAGCAAAAGATTGATAGTGGATTCTTTTGATAATTTCATGAATTTATTCATAAATCTCATTTAAACCCACACCATAATCTAGAAAAAGAAAGCATTGCATTGATGGTTGAACTTATTTTTGAAGGGGCCAATCTAGTTAGCTAGCTTTGGCAGTCATAGTCTGTGTGGAAACCAGTCAGAAGATGTTGAACAATAATTCACAGCCTCACAGCAAATTAAGGTTGTGTTGGCTTCAGCAGTCAGCTCACTTCATCTAAAATGTTGACAGTGTTAGCTTATCTAACACACTGGATGAGTTGATTGAAAGTTAATTGCGAATGGCTCGGGTGAAATTAGTGTTCTTTTTGTACCTCCGAATAAATTGCCTGGGGTAAAATATTTACGCAGCAGACCATTATATTTAAACAGAAGACTCAGTGGGCCTTTTGGAGCTAAAGCTGCCAGTGATCAAACTCAGTGATCCATGTCTTAAAAGCTTTGTCTTCAAACCTTTTTTGGACTCTGACCAAATTTTTAGATACCAAAAATTGTCATGAGCACAACAATGACTATTCAAGTTCTATTAATCCAAGTTTGGCATACCACGTGTCACTGATGGCAGTGTACATGTCTGCATCCTTCCCAGGGCAACAGCACAGTTAGCGGTGACAAGGTCTGCAGAGCTTAAGGAATTGGTCATTTCAAACTGGAAGAAAAATGTGAGAAGTCCAAAAATAAGTAGAATTTTAAAACAGTTGCCATACATGGAGATAGCAAGGGCTGGCTACTTTGACATCTGAGAACTTTTCATGTGTAAACTTTTCACTGAGCAATAAAGCAACCCCGACAGTCTTTTGCTGACAGTAGGGATTTATTGAGCACTGCGCACTGCTGCTGACGTTGAATGGCTAATAACGGATAATGAAGGATTTGGTTGTACTTTTGAGTCTTATTTCATCTCTGCCTGCCTGTGTACATGTTGTTTATGTATTTATTTTCCATCCCCTATGAGCATGAATAAGCAAGTTCAGGCCATATCAGCTATTATCTATTTACGATTTACTCATAAAATCATAAACACATTGTAAGGCTAAAATAGGCCTTACAATGTGTTTATGATTTTCCTTGTGTTGCTTTCCAGCTCATTCCTTTCCATTCCCATACATTTTTTTTTTTTTTTTTTACATTTCTCCCTCCATCTTTCTCAGTGCCGTTCCTCAGCCCTTTTTCTTGTTGGTCTCCTTTCTTCCCTCCTCATTCCACTCTCCTCCCCCTTTTTGTTCAGACAGCATGCTGATCAGTATGCAGTAGTTAGTCACTTGCAGCAGAACCAGCAGTAGAGTTGCATAACTGACCTTGTGTTGAAAGATTCTCTTCTCTCTCTCTCTCTCTCTCTCTCTCTCTCTCTCTCTCTCTCTCTCTCTCTCTCTCTCTCTCTCCTTTCTGTGTCTTCTGGCCTTGCTCATCCTGCACAATTTCAAAGTCAAAATTATGTTTAGCAATTTGAAAAGGCATCATTTTGGTAATCATAGGATGCTATTCCTGGCTATTTGATAAAGAAGCTTTTGCTTGACGTATCAGCATCAACATCCAACCCACCTCTGTCCGAATAGGGCAGTACTATGATTTATCTGTTGCCCTGAGTGACTGAATATTTCTCTTTAATTCCTTACTTGCTCTTGTGCTTTGGGTCGGGCCGCCACTTACATCACCACTTTTTATAGTCTTGCAGGTGCCTGAGGGGAATGCAGCCATAATACCAGCTCATCATTTTTATTCAGATATTGTATCTTTGCCCTGCCCCTCTCATTATTTGGCAAATGTGGTGCTTTTTATGTAAGAATCCATTATATGTGAGTTAATAGCATACCCTTGACAGCCTTGGTAGTTAAGTAAGTTTTTGTCACTTTGCTTTTTTCTCAGCCTTAGTTGCTGATATCAAAATGTCCTTGTCTTGGAAAAATGGACAGCCTCTTATAATTGGATGTTGAACAAAGTACAACTATTTTTTTTGGTTAATAAAATTCCTTCCTTGTACTTTCAATTGAAAACCCTTTATTCCACAATATTCCAATTTTCTGAAGATCCTCAATAAACCAGACACTATAACCAATCTCCTTACCCAAGGGTTTGGATACTCAAGGTCAAACTATTTCCGCCTTCGAGTGATTCACTTTCATACAGTGTATTCATGTGGTGTGACTGCACACAGAGGAATTCTGTGTCTGCCTTGCTGTTAGATGACATTTATGGACCCTCCCCACCAGAGTACCAAGTGTCTGCTTTAGCTCAGTATTTCATTATTCTACTCTGTTCTATGTTAAAGTGGCCTCATGATATAAAGGTTTCTTTCTTGTAGTCTGCTGCCACCTGCTGGATGCAGTGTCTGTGTATATAATGGAATACATGCAGAACTTATAATGTGGCACAAACATTTTGTGAAACATTTGTGTCAGAAGGCTTTTGCCCACAGAGGCAACAGGTGTTTTGTGTGAATATTGAGTACTAATGGTTTGTCTCTATGATGTTTGTTCCTAGATGTTTATCATTGATCGGGCAGAGAGTGATCACTGTTCATTAAAGGAATTCACTATAACTGGCTCTACATATGCTCCGGATGGGGAAGTGTGAGTATTGAGTGTGCTATAAGATGAAAATTATGTATTTATAATAAAATAAATCCATACTTGTGAAGTGTAAACTCTGGTGTGGGTGTGGGTGTGTGTGTGTGTGTGTGTGTGTATACATACATACATACATACATACATACATTAATTTTATTTTGTTTGTATGTATCAGATCGGGACTCTATTGGCAGACACTCAATATTAAATGATTCTGAATGGCTCAGGCACTAAAAAAAAAAAACTTGATCAGGACGTACCTACTTGGAAGAGATCCTTCTAAGACAATGTGAAAATGCTTTGATTTACACAATGTGGTTCTCAACATGTGTTTGTTTAGGTTCAATGATGGCAAACCAGTCAAATGTTCCCAGTATGATGCCTTGGTGGAGCTGGCCTCTATCTGTGCTCTCTGTAATGATTCCTCACTGGACTTTAATGAGGTTGGTAATGAATCTGTTAACTGGCTCATAATCCTTAAGTGCCAATGTTGCTCAGTCGACAATGCCTTCAAGTTTTGTTTAACATTTTCTGATAAAGATTGACTAAATTAATATTTCTTTTCTTTTTTCTGTCTGTGTCCAGACCAAAGGCGTCTATGAGAAGGTGGGTGAGGCCACAGAGACGGCTCTCACATGTCTGGTGGAGAAGATGAACGTATTCGATACAGATGTTAAAGGCCTGTCCAAGATTGAGAGAGCCAACGCCTGTAATTCTGTATGTAAACTTCAGTTGTTTTCACCCTTTTCTTTACTTCATTTAAATAAGATGAAACAAATAATGCAGAAATGCAGAAAGAGAAACTGTTAATAGGCAACTGCCTTTGTGTTTTATCTTGTCTTTAGGTGATCAAGCAGCTGATGAAGAAAGAGTTTACCTTGGAATTTTCCAGAGACAGGAAGTCCATGTCTGTGTATTGCACTCCTAATAAAGCCCGTTCCTCTGTTGGCAAGATGTTTGTAAAGGTAAGAAATGGACAAATCGAGAATTACTGTAGGCTCTGAATTGTCCAAGGCTATGACATAAAAAACATGATATCACTGGTGTCACAAAATATGTTTGACCAGCTTTTTCTTCTATTAGCTTCTATTTTTCTGCTGTGTTTCATTAACTTGATAGTACCATAATGGTCATGTTAGAGAGGGTCTTTTATCAGTAAAGATATTTCAAATATTGGTTTCCTACAAATGTTACAAAATAAATAAGAAAAATTAATAATTATTCAATAAATGATCATTTTGCTTATTGAAAATGTTTCTTTTGTATACGGTCTTGTGTTTTCTTTTGCATCATCCTCCTCCTGTCTGTGCCTACTCACAGGGTGCCCCTGAGGGAGTGATTGACCGGTGCACACACATCCGTGTAGGCAGTAACAAGGTGCCCTTGACCCCTGGCATCAAAGACAAGCTAATGTCTGTGATCAGGGAATATGGAACTGGCAGGGATACCCTGCGCTGCCTGGCTCTGGCCACCCGAGACAGCCTCATGAACAAAGATGAGATGGTGTTTGAGGACTCCACCCGCTTTATTGAATATGAGGTGAGAGGTGGGGCAGATGGACATTGTCACTGTTAGTTTCCAGGTTCCTTCTCTGCTGTGGCATTGTTGGCTGTCAGCATCTGACAGTGATATGTGAGAATGAGCAAAATAGTCTGAATGTTGCATCTATTTTTCTTTCATAATCCAGACTGATCTGACATTCGTTGGATGTGTGGGTATGCTGGATCCTCCCAGGGCAGAGGTAGCAGCTTCTATTAGACTCTGCCGTCTCGCAGGCATCCGAGTAATTATGATCACTGGAGACAACAAGGGTATGTAAAGAAAGTCACAAGTGCTCAAAGAGAAATCATTACAGAGAATATTTTACCATTACACACAGAAGGAAAATGGTCAAACAAAGTTAATGTGCTCTTGTGTGAATCTCAGGAACGGCAGTGGCCATCTGCAGACGTATTGGGATTTTTGGAGAAGACGATGATGTTTCCAGCATGGCGTACACTGGCCGAGAGTTTGATGATCTGTCACCTGCTGCGCAGAGAGACGCTGTGATCAAGGCCCGCTGCTTTGCCCGTGTTGAGCCTTCACATAAATCCAAGATTGTGGAGTTTCTACAGTCTTATGATGAAATCACAGCTATGGTAAGAAAAAGGTCCTGATTTATTTTATTTTAAACATCAGCCATGTAAATTTCCGCCAAAGCAAAATCATCTTGAAATAAAACCATTAGTGGTATCCAAGTGGAACGTTTGTCATCCACTGTAAAATACTGACATTCATTATCAAATTTGGTCTTCCCTTTTAATTTCCTGACCTGGTTTTCACCTGTTTTTTCTATCTTCAGACTGGTGATGGAGTAAACGACGCTCCTGCTCTAAAGAAGGCTGAAATTGGTATTGCCATGGGCTCAGGAACAGCTGTGGCGAAGAGCGCCTCAGAGATGGTGCTGGCTGATGATAACTTCTCGACCATTGTAGCTGCAGTTGAGGAAGGCAGAGCCATTTATAACAACATGAAACAGTTCATCAGATACCTCATCTCTTCAAACGTGGGCGAAGTTGTCTGGTAAGGAAGACTGGTTTATAGAAAGACTCACTCCATTTCCTGTACAACTCAGTCCCTCTGAAATACACACACGGTATTGTAACATCACATCATTTCTTAATCATGCTTATTTTGTGTGTAGCATCTTCCTGACTGCAGCTCTGGGGTTCCCTGAAGCCCTTATCCCTGTCCAGCTGCTTTGGGTCAACCTGGTGACTGATGGTTTGCCCGCCACTGCTTTAGGCTTCAACCCCCCAGACTTGGACATCATGAGTAAGCCACCACGTAACGCCCGCGAGCCCCTCATCTCTGGATGGCTCTTCTTCAGATACCTAGCTATTGGATGTAAGTAGTTGCTGCATGTGACACTCCTAAGTAGTAGTATGAGCCAGTATTTAATGAAACATGCCTGCTGATATTCTTTTGTTTCTTTTTATTTGTGGAAAACCTTAGGAAACATCAACCAGCAGCAGGTGTTTTTTATGTTCTGGCACTACCACCGAATCATTGTAAAAGCTAGCAATTAGCTATCTCAAATCTGCCACATTAGCACAATGTTAAAGTAGTGTTAATGTCTCTTTAAAGTGTTCACATCTGATAGCAATTCGCCATCATCTTATGAACCCAGGTGTCTGTGTCTGTGTCTATGTATGACGTCTTTTGGATTTGCGTCACCAGGTTATGTGGGTGCTGCCACTGTTGGTGCTGCCGCCTGGTGGTTTGTTGCTGCTGAGGATGGTCCAAGGATCACCTTTTACCAGCTGGTATGAATTATAGCCAAACAACCACTATCACGCTAATTAAGCACACTGCAACACACAAACTTAATTTAATCTGTTGTTAACTTTAACCTGTGTTTTTTTTTTTTCTTCTACCAATTGTTATAGAGCCACTTCCTGCAGTGTGGTCCAGAGAATCCAGACTTCCAGGATCTGGACTGTAAGGTGTTTGAGTCCCCTTACCCTATGACCATGGCCCTGTCTGTGCTGGTCACCATTGAGATGTGCAATGCCCTGAACAGGTTAGTTTGAGCAAGGCAATTATTATTTTTTTTTTTTATATTATTTTAACTCCAGATCTCAACAACAACGTTTTTTTTGCTCCAAGCCAAACAGTTTTAACTGTAACTGTACTAGTATTTCTGAATTTCTGTCTGTATTGGAGCATCCTGGTCTGAAGTCAGTGAGTGACACTTTAACAAATATGTCCATTTGTCTTTGTTGCTCAGTGTGTCAGAGAACCAGTCCCTGCTGAGGATGCCTCCCTGGGAGAACGTGTGGCTACTGGGAGCCATCTGCCTCTCCATGTCCCTTCACTTCCTCATCCTCTATGTGGAGCCTCTTCCAGTGAGAAACATTTCTTTAAGTTTGACACAGAATGTGATACTGTGAAATGAGGGGGCACAAAGAAAGAAACGAGAATGATTTATTCTGTTTCCAAATATGAAGCTAAAGTGGTGATGAAGTCTGCCGTGTTGGAATTGGAACGTGTACCACGCAGCCTGCACTGCAGTTTGACTTCTGTCTTGTGTGCTTCTGTTCAGATCATCTTCCAGATCACCCCTCTGAACCTGACACAATGGCTGATGGTGCTCAAGATCTCACTGCCCGTTATTCTACTGGATGAGTTTCTCAAGTTTGCCGCCAGGAACTACCTGGAGCCCGGTAAAGAACTGGAGAAGCCTGCCAGCTCCAAAGGCTGCTTCCTGTCTGCATGTATGGAGGGCATCTCCTGGCCCTTCGTGGCCATTTCCCTCCCCTTGGTTCTCTGGATCTACAGCTCCGACACTAACATGGCCGACATGTTCTGGTCCTGACTGACTTGAGCACAACCTCGACTTTTCCACCCCCTCCCACCACCATCACCTCCCTCTTTCCTCTCCCCTCTCCCCTCTCTGCCTTCCTAAATGTGCATAGCTAGCGTGTGTGTGCGTGTTTGTAGAGTTAGTGTGTGTGTACCGTGTGTGTATGAGAAGGACCAACTTTAACACATGAAACGTAACAAATAATATAAAATGTTATAATTAGAAGTATAGAAGTCACCTGGTTTGAGTTGGAATAGGATCTGAGAACGGGTGAGGCTTTAAACGCGAGTGTCAGAAGACCATCACTCCCGTAGCTGTGGACTTTGTTGCTGGTTTAAAACGAAATATACTTCAGCCATTTTTTTTTTCTTACTGTCAATATTGCCTTTAAGGTTGATATTTTTAATGATTTTGGAAATATCATTTGTCTTATGTCACTACTGCAAATTGTTTTGTTTAGCATCCCTCTTCAAGAAAAGAAAATTTAAGATATCATAAATCAGTTGATCTGTACAGAGATTGAATTTTATGCAACTTTTTTTTTTAATGGCTTTGTAAATCTTTTGACCAGCGTGGCTTAGACATACCGCCTTGATTTTGTTTGTTTTTGTTTTCCAATGTTTACCATTGTGTCTTCAGTATATACTCAAAACTCTTTCAGAGAGGACGAGCTCTGTGTGGCAGACGAGGACGGGGGAAAGGTTTGGGAGTGAACGTTTGAATGCTCCGCTTAAACAAAAGAAAAAAGAAAAAGAATTCAGAAAAAAGCAAAAACCGCATGTCCTGTGACAAAGCATGAACTCTATGTGGTTTCTCATTTCTAATTTAATTGTGTGTGCCCCCCCCCTCTTTAATGTTAGAATATAAATTCAATTCATGGATGTGTTTTGGTTTTTTTACTATAATGATTTGAAAAGAAGCCAGTTTTTCTGCACTGGGCAGAGCACAGCTACCTCAATATGATAAAAAGATTTATTTTTTTTGCTCATCTCTAGATGCTCTTCCTAAATGGTATTGCTAAAGCGTAACATCTGAGGTGTGCCCCTATTTGCTTGTGCAGAAAACAGAACAAAATGTTCCTTCCCTCTAACATTTTTAAGGATATATTTTGTTTATATTGATTTTTGACACTCACTAACTTTATTCGTGGTTTGCTTTGGAGACAGAATATAAGTGGGGATGATGTAAGTCAATTACCATCTCCATAGTGTTTGATTCAAAGGACAGTAATAGTCTGAATCTTAAGGAAAAATACTAATACAGAGAGTACTCCAAATGAACTCCAAATGAACTTGGATTGCAAATAAGAACCCAAAATGTTGTTTTTTACTTCAAAGAAAAATACACTCATAAACCCTTTGAATCAAAGTGTTTTCTGTCTTTCTTTAATGATTGAGGCCAATGGTTATCATCATTATTCATATCCAGTGTTTTTGTATGTGCATATAATACTTGAATACAACTCATTTCAAACATATGAATGCTTTAGTGTCCTTGGCACAACTTGACGAGCAGGAGATATTCACGACAGAGAAACAGATCCTGTGTATATTTGACTCTTACAGGCTTTAATATTTAGAGGTGTTAGTTGGTGCTGGGCTTTACCATACTCTACTGTGGTAGTACGTGTTGGATCAGAGCCCATACAGTCATACCCCTTAAGCATTGTTTTGTATGGAAAACTCCATGTGTAAAAAAAAAAAAAAAAGAAAAAAACACCCCCGACTAAAGCATGTTTTTTGGGTAGAAGCCTGGGTTTGTTCTCACTGTGTGTTTGTGTTCCACTTAACAACTGTGTGCTTTTCTTCCTCAATGCCTTCCATTGGCTCCCCTGTCACTAGAGTGAGTATCCGTTGCTTTTTTCACACTCCTAAATACCAGTTGACTACAGTTGAATCTAATAAAACAAGAGGACAGCAGCGACTTCTAGAAATAGACGATTGAATGCCTGCCTTTAAGTTTTTTGGGGAATTAAGATTAAGCATTGATGTTTACCACATGCCACTATTGTGAATGTCACTGTGTGCTGTTCCTTTCACCCCTCTGACACTTGCTTATAGTCACAATACCTACTCTTGATAGTGTCATAGAAGATTTTAAAATGTGAATTGCTCTTTTTTTAATAGTGTTTTATACTAACAGTTTTTCTCTCTTTGTTTTAGGTTGGCTCGCATAAAAGCTTTGCAAAATTTTAAAGAGTGGACTTGAAGGCTGGAGTCGTCCTGCCGTCCAGCATGTGTGCTCACTCTTAACTTTACACACCTCAGACACCATGATGACCAGCAGTGTGTGTGTGTACCCTTTGCACAGACAAAAAAAAAAGGGACATGTTTTCACAGTAATAAGACCAAATACATAAGGGTATACTTAAAAGTGGTTTGGGCTGGAAACGCATTCCTTTTACCCACATGCACCACGAATACACACACACACACACACACACACACACACACACACACACACACCCCACGCACACACACACACACACACACACACACACACACTCTCTCTCTCTCTTACACTTGTACCTCTGTGTGCAGATGCTATATGACACGATTCCAGTTTTGTGTGTGGGGAAGTTTTCAACACCCTCAATGTTCCTCCTTGCATGAAGAACTTGTCTCCAACTTCCATGGTAGCTTGTCACGTAGAGAATCTTTAAAAACACTGGGTTGAGTGGTCTTAGCTGTACATCAGTGTACAAAAACATTCATGCATGCGTTTCAGCTGTATGTAGGCTTTGCGATTTGTATTTATAGATTCTAATGTATAATAATCGAATGACATTTTAAGATGGATATATCGCAGATATTAGGAAATCACTGTTTTTATTGTAACGGTTTGGGTTATTTGCACAATATAAGATGTGGAGAAATGACTCATGAACTTGACTGTGCTCTACTTGAGTTAGATAACTTTTTTTTTACTTTAATTTTTCCCTTTTAACTACTGTAGGCCGATCACTGATCCATTTACTTAATGATGAATTAGTCCTTTGCAATGAGGACAACGGACTGACACTTTGATTCATTGGTATTTTTTGCAATACAACAGTGTTCTGTTTTCTTATTGCCTCTGCTATTATTATTACTATTATTATTATTATTATTATTACTGTGTCCTTATCAACTGCTGTAAAACTGTGATCTAATGTGAGGGGGCTTGTGCAGTCCCCTCAGAGACACCTGGTCGAAGAACAATATTAACCATATGTAAGAAGACGATCATTATTGATGACTAATGATGATTGTACATGCATTACTGAGGTTGTGGTTTCAGGTAAATAAAATAATATAGTATTTGAATTGTGACCTTTTTTTTTTTATTGCAGTGAAGTGAGTTATATGTTTCTGCATGCCCAATGATTTCATCCAGTTATACACAGTCTTCTATAGGTTTACAAATAAATCCATACACTGGGTTAACAGTTAAGGAAAAACTCTACACTGACATCTTCAAAGATATTTTTGTCTAAACTAGAAAAAAAAATCAAATCTAACATACATATGTTAGTCCACTGTGTGGCAGTGTTGAGTTAAAGATACTAACAGCAGTCCTTTATGTTCTGTAACACCTGCTTGACAGGTACAGCCACTAGCTTCCAGAAGGAGTAATGTGCTTACATTTTCTTTATTAGTCAGTTATAATAAAGGGTGCATTAGTGCTAATATTGAGAGTAGTGGTAGCTTCTGTATTTCTGATTACATTTTAGAAGGATATGTTGTAATACATGACTTGTAGCTTATGAGGCCGCTTGAATGTACTCCAAACCAGCAACATCACGCAAATACAGCAAAATAAAGAACCAAACGTGTGGAGATTTTTTTCCAAACCTATGACAACTGGGAAAATACATAAACCTGGGCTTCTTATGCAAAAGCCTCATTTAAAATAAACAGCATGAAAATAAGTTTGAACAGTTAAGTTGCACAGGCAGAAAATGCACCAGCACTAACAATCAGATGAGGGGTGACTCCATCCCTGCTCTGTCTCTTTAACCAGCAGGCTCACTGTCCCTGGTCCCTCCCATTCCTGCAGCCCTCCAGTGCTGCTGGCCTGAGATGGGAGCGCACACAGCAGCACCATCATCACGGCCGAAGAAACGGGATAAAGCTGGAAAAGAACATACAAAAAAAACAACAATACCACATTAGTGCCGTGTGGGGTGGAGGGGAAAAAAATGGGATAACGAAACAATTCATTTACTTCTACCGGATCCCAGCAGCTTTTTGATCGCGTCCTCTGAGGAACTCAAATGTTGTCGTCGCCTGCGTTTTGCGCTTTTTATCCATTCTCCTTGAGCGCCGCTGGTACAAAGGCGCTCGGTCCGGAGCAGCAGCACCTGGGATTACTGCCGTATGAATGGGAAAGAGTGAACGGACCTGATAAGCCCGGAATGTTAGACACAGACAGTGAGTAAGCCGCAGGATTTAAAGACTTTCTTATTTTTTTCCCCCTCTCCCCGGGAGCCGGATCGGCAGTGGCAGACTGTCATTGTGTCGAGGCTGAGAAATTAAAGAAATTCTCCTCGTGAAAAGTGGCCTTTTCTGGAATAATGCATGAGAAAGACGAGCTCTATTACAGCTTTCTTTTCCTTTTCATGCCTCACGCATTCCCAGCTCTTCCTCTGGCCGAGCAACCGGCTCCTCTTGTTCAGAATGGGATGTATTGTTGCATCTGCGCAACCCACGGCAAGTGTCAGCAATTAGACTGTGTGTTTCTGAACGGGTTACCTAAAGGCCTGTTATAAACACTGCTTTCTAACTGTAGGGGGGCCATTGTTGTCGATAAGGATTCTGTGGTGAGCTGGACTTTTAAAAAAAAAGAAAAGAAAGGGGGACTAACAGTGCGCCCTTGGCACCATTCAGCCAGTGTGTGTGTTTGTGTGAACCACAATCCGTCTCAGAGAGAAATTTGGCATAATATGGTGGAGCCGGTTGGTTTCATCGAAGCGTGGAAGGCGCAGTTCCCGGAGTCAGAGCCCCCCAAGATGGAGCTGCGTTCTGTTGGAGGCATCGAGCAGGAGCTGGAGAAGTGCAAAGCGTCCATCAGGCGCTTGGAGCAGGAGGTGAACAAGGAGCGCTTCCGCATGATCTACCTGCAGACCCTCCTGGCCAAGGAGAGGAAGAGCTATGACAAGCAGCGGTGGGGCTTTAGGAAGACTCCTCTGAACGAGGGGGTGGATGCTGCCACGCAGGGTGCCGAGTGCCAGTCCCAGCAGCCGCACATGCAGGAGACAGGTGGAGTTGGAGTAGTAGTAGGAGGTGTTGGTGGTGGAGGGTATGGTGGTTGCAGTGGGGGTGTTGGGGATAGGAGCCGTTATCAGCCTCTTGGAGATGGAACTGGCAGGTCTAAACCCAGGCCTCCACCAGCCAGGAAGTCAGCCTCCCACGGAGATGGCTTGGAGTCGGCATTCGAGGTACCCCAGCAGGCCGAGTCCATGTCCTGCGACAACCTAGATGGCCTCTCGCCGTCCAAACAGAGAAGCGGCATCTCTGTCTCCCCGCGCAGGCCCAACCTCCCGCCTCCTGACAAGGAGCTGCCCTCAGACCCCAAGGGGATGGGACTTGGCGTGGCGGCACTTAGGTCCAACTTTGAGAGGATCAAACGAGCCAACTCTCACTCTGCGGGCGATGTAGCAAAGGGCCAGGAGAAGCAGCTGCCGCCGCCGCCACCACCGTTCTACTCCAACATGGAATTCCACCACGAGAGGGGTCTGGTCAGGGTCAACGACCGTGAAGTTTCTGACAAGATCAGCACCTTGGGCAGCCAGGCCATGCAGATGGAGCGAAAAAGATCCCTTCACTCCCTCCCAGGTAACCTGGCAACGGTGGCAGGGGAGCTCCGCGCCAGGCCAGTGTATAGAGGTCGGTCCACTGAGAGCACCTGCGGCTATGATGCGGAGTATGAAGATGGGGAACCCAACCAGCGACATTCGGGGAGGGCCAATGGTGGCAAACCTCCACCCCCTCCATGGCAGCCCTCTGAGTTCCAGGCCTACTCCAGTGTCTATGTTGGTGGGGTGATGATGGGGGAAGGTGGCGGTGGAGATGGGAGAGGTAGTGGTGGAGGTGGCAGTGGCGTCACAATGAGGGACCTCGGGGGAGGGGATGACCACCTCCTGACCTGGCCGCGCCGCTCCTACTCCCCAGGGAGCTTTGAGGATGTCGGTGGAGGCGGCGGCTACACGCCGGACTGCAGCTCCAACGAGAACCTGACATCTAGCGAAGAGGACTTCTCCTCAGGTCAGTCCAGCCACGTCTCACCCAGCCCCACCACGGCCTTCCGCCGACCCTTTAGAGAGAAGAGCCGCTCGCCGTCCCAAAACTCCCAGAACTCCCAGCACTCCTTTGACAGCAGCAGCCCTCCAACGCCGCAGTCCCAGAAGCGTCACCACCGACAGCAGGGGGGCCACGTGGTTATGTCTGAGGCCACTATTGTGAGCGTTCGCAAGACCGGTCAAATCTGGCCACCTGCAGCCCATCATGACCTCGTGCCCCATGGTAGAACATCCCACGACAACAGTTTCCATGGAGACCACCTAGGTGAGTGGTGGCTGCTGTCTCTAATGTTTGTTGTAGTGGAGGGTAGGTGGGCTGGATTGCAGAGGACATTTCAGAGCTCAAACTGAAAACTGAGTATGCCTGGGTGTGTGTGCGTGTGCGTGTGTGTGCGTGTGCAGGAAGGAAAAAATGAATGAAAGCCTGAGTGAATGAGTGTAATTTAGTCATGCTGGAATTATATTGGCATCTTTTCTTTTGCATTTATAGCCTCTTCTCCACATTTTAACCACATTTGTCTTTCCTCTTTTAAACCACAAAGCAGCCAACTGTTGAAGTGATTGATTGTATGTGTGTGTGAGATATTGTGTGTGTGTGTGTGTGTGTGCAACCACGCAGGACTGAGTGTCCTTTGGATGGCCTTGTGTGGGAGACAGATGAAAGCTCCACCTCTGCTTATTCCTGGAATGTCAGTTGGGTGGGTGAACAATAAATGCGGTCAGTCTGGGTTGAAACTGCAGGTCTAGCCTTCCTCAGACGACTCCTGCGGCTCAGAGTATGGAATTCCAATCACAGGTGTCTGTCCTCCTGCCTGTCTCTCTTTCTGCCTGAAACGTGACCAGGGGAAGGAGACAATTCCCCGAAACTCTTCACCGGCTTTTAGCGCAGACCGGGACAAAAGAAATACACTCTAATCTCCACGCAATTACCCGCAGTATCCCTAACCACTAAATTGCAGCCTTCCAGCCATGGCACCTGTAATAGAACAGCAGCTTGCTAGATAGATGTGCAGCCTGGAGCTGAAGACATGGGCACTGGCTAACCTGGCTGCTAGTTTCAAGCACAACAACAGTGGAGTGTGTTGCTCAAAGAAGCACATTAGGAGGACTTAGTTTGCTCTAATCCCTCAGTAAAGTTTCCATTGTAGAGGCTGTGCCAGCACACAGGAACTCAAACCAAACACCGCTCGGGCAGTTCAAATATTTGACGTAATTTTTAGACATTGGGTGTTGTTTACCAAGGCGCGGTTTGCTGTAGTTGTGCACATTTCGCCTGTTGTCTCTCTTCAGTTTTCTGCTGCTGAAGTGAGTAGTGTTTTAGCGCCTACTGTACTGTAACAGACTTGGGACTGGCGCCCTGCCGGAGCAGACAGGCGGCGTGGTGCGGGCATCACACTCTCCGCTCCAGTGCCAGGATGAACCGGAAGGAAGGGGGACGAGGTAGTTGGCTAGATAGTGAAAGAGAGAATTGGAGTATTAGATGAGAACGCTGAGAGATAAAGAGAGAGTGTGTAAACAGAACACTGCTTTGTGTCCATAGACTAGAGGCCCCCGTACAGCGAAGTCAGAACTAATTTAATGTTTTGCTGTTGTAATATGTGATTGAGAACTAAACACATTGTCATCATTCTGGGTAGCGTTACTGTCTGAAACCCGATCCTGCTCATTGCCTAAATATCCTAAACAGGTCTCTGTGCATCTATAATTCATTTCTTTGAATAGAGCCACTGACACACTGGTCCTGGTGGAATCAACGAAAATGTTTTTCCAGACAGGATGTGATCATCAAAGTACAGGATCCCATCCTGTCCGGAGGAAAGAAAAAAACATACATATTTGCAGTGAAAGTGAAATCTTTCCTTTTAATTACCCTTCGCTCCACTGATGACCAGTAATGGGCAAACACCATCCACAGTGAAGTACAATGCAAACATTCTGAGCACTAACAGCAATTAAGATTGTGCATAGTTAGCAAACCCAGATAGTGAGTCCCCAGCAAATGGCTGGCTAATTCCCCAGCTGCTATGTTTAGGATTATCGCTGCACTGTCTGCTCTCTTTGTTTTAACATCTTTTCCACAACAGTGAGCCCTGTGGGGAGTTAGGCGAGCAGGAAGAGCAGGGACGGACATGGAGGAGGGGTGGGGTGGGGTGGTGGGGTTGCAGACGGCAATGCATTTAGTAGGATAATCTGGAATTTTGAGCATAAGAAGTAAAATGTTGGTTTAGACACCCTGCAGAGTGCTCTCGTTTTCTAGTTGGGGTTTAAGCCGAGGGCAGACGGGGCGGGATGTTGACAGGGAAGGTGGTGATAACAACGAATATTGCACGGTGTAGAGTTTAAGCCAACCAGAACCCCCGAGAGAGGATATTAAGGGAAGAAGAGTTTGAGAGTGTGTTTTCGGTGCGCAGCGGATGATAATAATGAGGAGTGGGACGGTGTTGTGAGGAAGACTGAGGGAGGCAGAGTGCAAGGCAGAGATGTCGTTTCTCGCTTCATTGGGCAGGGATGCGGGGGCTGTGGAGAGGCACAGATGGGAAGAACTCTCCCGTTGCGTAACAGAAACACACGGAGTCAGGGCTCAAACACAAGGACACACACGCTTGATGTTTGCGCTTATACCTCGAGGCTACTTTGCCTCCAGCGATAGGTGTGTACGTATGTGAAGCTGTGTTGTAACTTGGGATAATGGTCAGAAGGGCCATGAACGAAGGATGTTTCCTGCCAGTGGTTGAGCTCTGGAGGAGTCACACCATCTGCCAGAGCTCATCTGATCTATAGTAATATCTTCTCCTCTTCTCTTCTCTTCTCTGCATGCCAACTACAGTAGTATTCGCTTCATGGTGTGTTTTGTTTATTTAATGTTTGGGGGGTTTTTCAGGATGAAAAGTGTACATGCTGAGCAGAGATGAGTAGGTCTTTGTGACTACGACAGATAAACAGAATGACAAAATGAGTGAGAGATTCAAATAAAGATATCTCCCCCCGAGTGTTGTTCAGTGGGAAAGCGGAGACGCCTGGCAAGTGGGGGGAAAATAGCAAAACATGTTTGGAGGCACATCCTTCAGCTGCCAACTTTTCATTTTTGAACTGAACTGAACAAACATGAGCAATGTTTTGTCAAGCGTTTGATCATTTGTGCCGAGTTAGACGACTGACAAGTCCCTTTCACATCACCGTGACTCAATTTTTCATCTCTTGCTGCGAGCAAACCTGCGAACGTGAAGGATGTTCTCATTAAATGTAGAACATTTAAATAAAGAGTGATTTCAAAATGGGAAAAAGTTCATAGTAAGGTCTATGGTGGGAAAAACTGAAATGTGCATGAAAATAAAAGTGTTTCTCACACACAGAACTGTAGTTATCAGATTTGTAGAAAGGTGAATTAAGATCATAACCAAACCCCACATGCCCACTGAAAGTTCCAGCGAGGTCAGTTCATTGAAGAAAGGGAGCTTTCACTACCTTCTGTAATGAAATGGGCGGTAACCAAACATTTTTTTCCCATATGCTGTTTCCATTGATTCACTCACTTGAAGGGAAATCTACCACTAAACCAGGGAATACCTGTGGGTTTGTGTCAGTGAGGGTGGGGATACCAAACCAGGACAGACCTGAGAAAGCATCAATGGTTGTATTGTCCACAACCTCCACCTCCCTCAGCTGGTTCCTGTCAGCGGTCATATTTTTAGGCAGGTACAACCATATGCTCTCTTTCTCTTCACATTCTCAGGTCCGAAGGTTATCACATCATTTTATAGATGAAATATGTTTTTGCATCAAAATGTCATATTAATGCACATGTGGGTTGAGCCAGAATAGTTTTGCTGATTGATTTAGAGTCCCAGGAAGCCTGGTGTTGGTAATGTGCAGGTTAAAAAGACATCTAGGGGTAGAGGTTAAAAAATGAGAATTGTAGACTTGTTCTGTGGATTATCTATTTGCCTATGAGATGCTGTGAACACCAAAAGTGTAAATCCAATCAGCTACATGTACAAAACATAGACAAAAAAGCTCAAACTATCTAGATGTATAAATGCCACTAGAACAAACTGACCCATTGAATAGCTGGGGAGGAGAGAGGGGAAAAAAGTGAATCGTAGAGCAAAATGAGTGATACAAAACTTAGTGGCCGTCCACACGAATAAGTTTTTTTCGAATCCGGATAAATACTTTATCGTATCGGCCTCGCGTCCAGACGGATACGGCATTTTCGGGGTGTGAAAACTGTATTTTTTGAAAATGGGTCCCAGAGTGGGAAAATCTGAAAACGCGAGATTGCCCGGAGTTGTCTGGACGGCGAAAACGGATTTTTTTTCTGAAACGATGACATATAAGCCCTGCCTCTCTAGCCTTTAACCTCAGACGCCGCCGCTAGACGCGTCATAACAACTGCAGCGGACTACTACTACTTGTTTGTAAACAGCGCATGCTCCATGGCTTCTCTTCCGGTTTTAGTGTATTGGTGTGGCGGCGTCACAGCACCACATACAGGCCTGGCATATGTACTACTGCGTTTTGGGTCGTTTTCAGTGAAACCGTGTGGACGCAGATATTTCTGGAAACGACACCGTGTTTACGAAGATTTTTTTCGAAACGACACCGTATTGGGTGAGGCCGCGTATTCGTGTGGACAGGCCCTTAGTTGTTACTTTGCCAATAGCAGGACCCGTTAAGGGGAATCCCCCTGGGAAGTGCACCACTTTTCAACTTAGCGGAGGTCTAGACCAGAAATTAGCCAGCTCGACCTGCAGAAGTCTTTGGTGTGCATGTGTTCATCCGCTTAATAACTTTACAGTGGGAAGGGGCTTTATTTGGCTTCATTCAGGAAAGACTGGAGACCCACATCCAACGCTGTAACCAGTGTTACGCATCTATTGTTTAGTGTGAGGAGTAAAACAGATACTATGGAATACGGTCGAAACATTACTCTCTCTGTGAAAAGATTTTTGATTGTTAAATAACCTAATACACTGACATCTGAAAGGTTAGTGTGATCTGATTTGAATACATATGTATGTCTCAGTAAAACAAAGTAATACAAAGGATTGGCAGTTATAAATGTTTCCTAGCTGATTTACACGGTATTATAAAGTAAAGTCTTGAATTGCTAGGACATTTCGAGTTTTAACGGTGCAACCTGATTCAGTAAATTACTCATTTGAAAATTGCTAGTAGAACAGTGGAAGGCTCTGTGTGTGTTTCTGGGTATTTTGCTAAATATATATCTGTTGCTCAACATCATGATGTCAAACGTACACTCACGCTCACTTCCGAGGAAATCAGAGTTGAGTGTCATACTCATGAGTTCATGTTTATTTGTCTCCGAGGATTTTTCTGAGCGAAGTCCTGTAAGAAGCGGGCGATGAGTGGAGGTGACGCTCTGCGGCTGCGATGCCAGAGGATCTGAGGCATTGTATGTTTCTTCCTCCCTGAGCCTTTCGTTGGTTGCACCATGTGATTCAGCATGTATTGCCGTGTGTGTGTGTGTGTATGTGTGCAAGGAGGTGGGGCTGGGGGGGGTGGAGGATGAAAAGGAATGATGGGGAGAGACGGCTCACGAGACACTGAGAGAGATTTTGTCTGTGGTACCTCCGGCCAACTCCACATGCTTTACAGTAGTCCGGTGTGGCACAATGACCCCCTTTTCACACTGAGGGAGGGAGCGGGAGAAGGGAGGGGGGGGGCTGTAGCTCCTAAAAAGACTTGTTCAGTCTGTGCTCTTGAGTGAGCCTGGCAGTGGAAGTCTGAGTTACCTCAGCAGACACATAGGAGCTGCAGGCTCACAGTTATGCCCTGAGTGGTGGAAATGAGAGGAGAGGGTAAGAAGAAGAGGTGGAGTTGGGGAGGGGGGCAGGGAGGGAGGGAAGTGGGGGCAGATCTGCCTTTCTTGCCAGCTGGGTCCTCAGCTCAGCCTTTCATTGGGCTGGTGCAACCTGCTCGGACCAATTATACAGGCACAAAACGGCCCCTTTGTTCCTTTGGCTGGGATCAGTTTTGGAGGAAGTGGAAAAGTGAGTCATTCAAGGATTTGAGTTAGTTGTTATCAGTCCTCTAATATTGCTCATGCACTTTATGCTTTCATGAAATATATTTAGCAGAATTGTATTGCAGTAACAACAAGTAGAAAACATAAATAGAAAGATAAGATTCAAATAGTTCTGTCACCACAATATACAAAATTACTAAATTACACAGTGATGTTCCAAAATGTTCTGGCAAAAAATCCCCAGCTGAATGATTCACATGTAAACACTTATAAATGTGGATAGAAGTGTTTCCCCCGTTAGTGTGTGTTTCAGTCTTGTTTCCTGTTGCTGCAGTAGATGTCCAGCCTGGCAGCGAGGCTGCCGTGGCGTTGCTCGGTTGGCAGCGGGCAGCAGGGTGGAGTAGCTCCAGCAGCTACCCAGCGAGAGTCAAACTGCCTGGCTCGGTTTGTGGGCTGCCAGTTTCAGCCCTACACTCAAAGGCGGACCTCTGCGTGTGCGTGTGTGTGTGTGTGTGTGTGTGTGTGTGTTTGATCTGTGTGGAAAATGGTTTTAAGGAGTGTGTGTGTGTGTGTTTGCGTGTGCCTGTGTGCGTGTGCGTGTGTGTGTGTGTGTGTGTCCACTGTCCATTAGGTTGAGGCCTGGGGAGATTTTTTTCTGGCATTTAGGCTAACCTTTTGGGTTGAAGGGAAGCAGATTGGATGATCATGACTGGACCCTGCAAACAGACATGCGAATACAAACACACATAAACACAGACTTACAGCTCTCCAAAGGATAATTACTCTTCCCTGCTTCTGTTTATTTCTTCTCCTTTTTGTGTGTGTGCTTGTGTACTTCTTTTTGCCAAACATCCAGCCACAGTCTTTCCTCTGGTGACCGACAGCTCTTGTAGAAAAAAAATAAAAATAAAAAACTTGGAAAATCCCTTACGTAAATTCTGGTGACTTGTTTCTCCCTGTGTGTGACTGCCTGCCCTGTTGAACGGTGGCCATCTTGGCTCTCTGTAACATGGCCCACATTGTCGCAGTCGCTGAGCTTGGCATCTGGATTGGCTGCAGTGCAGGGACACTGTGCTAGTTAGCATCCACCGCTAACCGCTCACCACAGGCTTTTTGGCCTTGTGGTGTAAGTACTTGCCGCTGTGTGTTTGCTGGTTTTCCTATGTATTCTAGCTTAGCTGCATGGGTTGTTAATCACAGCCGGCTCTCTAAGGGACCGGGTTAAAGGTTGGGGGGGTTGGAGTGGAAAGAAAGACCTGGTTTATGGTCTCTATGGTTGAAGCCACAAGGCAAAGTGGCGTCTATGAAGATTAATATCAGAAAGGCCCATTAGAAAGAATCTGTCCAGATTTACTGGTGCTCTGTTCTGGACATTGAAGGAGCATTCCGCCTATTTTACATGTCAAGTTTGCTACTAACAGGGAATGTAACACAGTCAACAGTGCAACACACAAAAAAAGGAGCTCTGTTAAGTCTGAGAAAATTTGTTTGAAAGGACGTTAACCAGTCAGCATCATGGGAAGCATAGAATCCAGTGATTTTAGCTTTTGACCCATATATGTGACTAAATGTCAAGATGTCTCTGCTTCTCTTTTCCTCAGTCTGTCTCTTGTAGTCTCCCAACTTTGTGTAAGTGCAATACTGAACCGCTCTTTTTAACATAGAACTAAAGATATATCAAATTTAAATACAGGATATATTGCTGCTGTCCAGTTGAAGACAGCTGTATTTTCAGACATGATCTGAGCCCTCAGGGGGAAAAAACAAAGACACATACTGTAGAAGTGCATCACGGGATCCTTAAAGAGGCAAGTTTATAAAAAAGTTATGAAATATGAGTTAAATTGAGGTAAACCTTGTAGCACACAGGTACAACTAAAGGCCTAATGATACTCTTTCCTTTAGATTAGAGGTCAGCAGAAACCTGTCTAGTCATGCAAACATGTAAGCCTTAATCTCCACTCTTTAGTCTGGGAATTAGAAACTGGTTAACAATCAGATTACCATTTCCCCGCATATAACACAGTCTCACTCAATACAGCACTAATGCACGATGTCCTATATATAACAGCAGGGATTATCATTACTGAGAGACCATCCTGGGCATGTATAAATAACCGGTTCGGGTTTTACATAAATGATAACTGCCTAATACAAAACTTAGGTGCAAAACAGGGATAAAGTACAGCATACACTAACTGCTGCTTCCTCACTGAATTATGATAATGTGTGATTTGTGGTTAGTGTTTACTCCTGCACTCCAGTGTGTAGATATTCCAGGCTTTTAGAAAATTAACATGCATTAAATGGAGCTTTTCTTTTATTTAATGAGGCATTCTCTTATTTCCCACCTCATTTCTTCCCTAAAGTTCTTTTTTACCACTTTATTAGTCCTTTTCTGCGTCTTACCCTGTCGTTTCCCATTTCCTTTCCTTTCTTTCCCTATCTAGTATATCTCTGCATTCATGCTCCACTCAAACAGCTGCTTCTCGTTTCCTTTAGCTTGGAGCCAATTAGAGGTGCATCACCTTTCCGTCTTTGTTTCCGCGGGTTTTCCACCAAGCGAAGGGGAAAAGCTGGGAGAGATCAAAGTCACGACCCCCCCTGCAGGACCAAGCAGGCTCTTTCTGTAATTGTCCAATAGGGGTTTAACTGACGAATGCCTATAAAACAACACAATCAATGCCAAATGTCAGCAGCCGGCCAGCTTGTTACAGAACAGTATGGACTGCCGAGGCTATTCCCCTGCGCCTGCACGGCTGATTCTCTTAGTCTTTTTGTTTTCTCTCTTTTATTCCTCCAGCTATTTTAAGCACATGTCTGTGTTTCTTTCTTATGTCCGTCCATCATGCACTCCTTGCACACGTATGTTCAGTGTGTGTGTGTGTGTGTGTGTGTGTGTGTGGACAGACAGTTAAAAGCCTATGATTCTTCGGAAAATGGGTTTAGTTGACTTTAACAGAGTTAACCTCGGTTTAGTTTCAGTGGTAAGGATTGTGGATCAGAGAGTTAAGCTGTACGTGGGATGCAGTGTTCCCTGTCCTTAACTTGACTGTCCTTGAAATCCTGGATATCGAGAGCATCATGGATGCAGACAACAGGAAGCATCACGTACCTGTCTGTAGAGATGCATGGTAAATTGGCACAGTGTAGAGAAATGAACATTTTGATTAAGTTTGTCATTTATTTCAATATAGAAAGAAATACAGATGAAATCATATTGTTCACTTCATTGTCTTAGCTTGTTTAGCAGATTGTGTAGATGCTAGATATAGAAGAGAAGCAGAGATGGTGGGTAGTGTTCACATCCACCCAGGGGTTGGTCCTTGATAGTCAGAACATTTCCTCATTAAATACTTGGGAGCTTGTAATATCCAGTGTGGGGACTCCCTCTCTTTTTAGTCTGCTAGAAGAGAAGCACAGAATTCATCAGGGCACTTCTGTGGGGACAGAAAAACGCCCAAAGTCGTTTCTACAGCAGAAGCTGAAAGGCTACAGGAGAGGGAGGAAGCGCTTCAGACCTTATTAGCTTTTTGTAGCTGCAGATGATGAAGGCCTACAGGATGAGACACCTTGTTTTTCCCCTCTGCCAGACAGGACGCATGCATGCAAACTCTCTCTCCTCACTCTTTGTGTGTGTCTCGTACTCAATCACAGCAGACACAATGCTTGGACCACCATGCGGGTTCAATGGCATTTTATCGAATCCAGTGCGGAATCCGCTTTTCAGACCCGAATCCTTTCGAATTCCCTCATCGCATCCAATTTGCTTTAAACATTTGTAAGCAACTGAAGTTAAAAAATAACTAGAACTAAAATACCTAAAGGTCTTCTGGCTGAATAGGCAGAAAAACGTGTAGCTACAATCGGACATATTGAAATCACTTCCCAACTTAAGCTCACATTAGTTTCCACTAGATACTTATTTGCAAATAATGGAACTCCTGATTTAGAACTATTAAGCTGATAAGTTTGAATTGTTGATAAGATATAGATCTTTTACTGGGCGAACTACGGAAATTGATAGGACACCTTCAGATTGAACCTAAGAGCTCTTCATTATGAAAGATTCACCACTCTGTTGGTCTTGTTCAACTGCAAAAGCTCGTCATTATAGCCTGGTTCTGTCTCTAAGCTGAACTCTCTAAACTTTCAGCAAGTTACGTACAGGATTAACGTTCAGGATTTACGTTACAGCTGATAAAGTCGCTGGTCACTGGCAAAAGTGCCATCAATGGCGACTAAAATTGAGAAGCCTGCGATCTCAAGGCACTATGCATTGTTCTTTGCTAGCCAATAAAATAAGAGAGAGACAAATTTGTCCTTGAAACTTATATCTTAACCTAAATTCCAAGACATGGAACCAACTATCCAAACCCAACCCCCAACCTTAACTTACACACACACAACAAAGCAAAGAACTCATTACAGCCAGCCAGTCCTTCATCTACCTTTGCTGTTACACCTTCTCCCTCCTTTGGGCCCGTCAACTCTCTCTCTTTCCCTCTCTGTGAGTGTGTCTCTCTCTCTCTTCCCTCAAGCTCTTTGTTATTGGACTGTGTTTGCACTGAGCAGCTGGATGAGTTTGCTCAATAAATGGCACTTGTTTCGGTCTGCCTGGGCTATTAGAGGTGGAGATGTGTGTGTGTTGAAGGTTTCTGGGGGTAAACCTGCTGTGTGTGAGAGACAGACTGCATACTGAGGTAGCTGTGCAATAAAAATAGCACATTATCAAAGAAATGAGTTAAGTAGCTGGCTGTTGATTAACGTTACAAATGGCTACTTCTGTTTGGTGAGGGCTGTGGACCAGAACCGGTGGAAACGGCTGTAAACAAGCTGTAAAACTGTAATTTTTCAGTTTGTGCATTTTTTTAGGAGGGGACAAGGCAACTGTCGCTCCTCAGCACTTTTCCACACTTTGTCTTGGGTTGAAGGATGCACAGAAGATGCTTTGTCCTGCACATAGAAGCACAGAAGTGTTGAAAAATGAGTGTGAATGAAGAAAAGAGTCTGTGAAAGTGATTGCGATGGAGGTTTGTGTGTTTGATGGAATAGGTATGGACAGGACCAGGACTGGGGAAGGAAAGAGGTCAAGTATATAATATGTAATAAATCACAAAAAGACTGCTGCAAGGTGACAGACAAATAATAAATAACAAGGATGTTGCCTTCATCAGTTTTCAAAGATAACAGTTTTTACATTTCAGTGTCATAACAGTAGCAAGAAAATGATGGATGACATAAGTAATTAATAGGCAAAAAACATTTTTAAAAATTAAATTAATAAAAATAATAAAGTAATGTAAATCACAACAATTACTGTCACGCAGATCCGTACAAGTCGTACATGACTCTGTATGAAGGAACCAACAGATGCATATGGATTCAGGATAGATAATGTAGATGCTGAATGGAGGATGGGTGCACAGATGGTAGGATGAGACAGGAGTTGAAGAGACTGACTGGGCTCTGGTCCGAGAAAGAGCAGAATCTGTCCTGTCGGAACAGACATTTGTTAAATGTCAAAAAACATGGAGAAGAAATTTGAAAAAAAAAAGCCCACTTTACCAGATGTGAAGAGATTTCCATTAGGCTTTCTCTGACTCTGGCTCCCTTCATTGTCTGTTGTTTGTTGAGCCGCTAGTTGCAGAGGGACTGGATAACTGTAGGCTCCTGGGGAAGATCAGATTTCATGTTGCGATCTGCCTCCCTCCCCTTCCTCCATCTCCTCTCTGAATGCCCTTCGGTAACATCCATCCTTCTGCGATATCTCTTTTATGTCACTTAATATCCCTTTCTCTATCCCCCTGACCATTTCTCTTTCTCTCCGCCTGCCTCCTTCACTCAATGCCTTTCAGCCTGGAGCACACTATACAACATAAAGGCTGATTTTAAGCCCAATTTGGCCATGACAACTGATTTTCGAGTTCGCGGAGAGGCTGCACTTATCTGCAGACGCATAGCGCACATCACCACGGACAGCCCGTGAATGCTATCTTTAGGGTTTTAATTTGTTGCCTCTCAGTTCGGAAGCAATCACGGTTATATCAGATCCATTCTAATGACTTTAGATCAATCTGAAGGCGATCCTGTGCAGGTTGACAGAAATGTGAATGGAAATCACTCATCTGCACGAATCTGTCATTAAATCTGTAATGCCGAGTCTTTTCACAGCCAGTTTCTGTTTCAGTCCATTGTTAGACCTATTTTCCTCTGACAGACGGCAGAATCCAAACCAGTAACTCTCTCTGCCTGATTCTCCTCCTACGTACCTAACCCGGGAGCGAAATGGAGACAAGAAATCCAAGTCCAGCTCAACCTGTGCCCACAGCAAATGACTTTAAACACACATTTTCAAGGTAAAGATAACATAGTGTGGATTTCAAATGAAGCAGAAGCTCAACTCGGCGGGATAGTTTCTCCCTAGAGTTATGCAATTTTCTGTTTAGGCCAGCAATCTGTAAGTCTTGAACAGAAACCTTGTGCAAATAGCCCTGACTGCTAGATAACGAGGCCATACTGAAGGCGTGTGACGTTTACTCTGGGCTGATACTTGGGCTGAGATGGCTATAAGCCAAGTGGGCGATTTGACTTGATCATAAGCCCATGCTCGTGTTATTAGCACGTCACAACTCAGACCAGGACTGTGAGAAACAACCCTTTGACACTTGGGTGCAAAATGTCAAACAAATCCCCAGCTGACTGGAAACCGTGATCATCTCATATCGATTTCACTGAATATATTCCTCTGCGTTAACAGCACAGAGTTGAGTGACAGAGCTGTTTGTGAATGTTGGAGGAAGAGAATATGAAGTGATTCCGTATGTGCTGCTTTGTTGTGGGATTGGGAGCTTCCTCTGTAGCGTCCACATGGTGTCCACATGATCAAAACGGTCTCCTTTAACTAAGCTTTTTTGCGCTTTTCGTCTTCTTCCTCTCATTCTTTGTCAGCTCTTTGCTCTTTCTCTCTACGTTCTTCTTTTCTCTCTCTGAGTGCTCCAGTTTTACATATCTTCCTGTGTCATTGTCACTGCAGCTCTCTGTCGTTTGGCCCACTTTATAGACCTATAAATGGCAGAGCCTGCTCAGGGCGAAGTGGTTGTGATTGGCTTGGAGTGACAACTCAAGAAGTATTTTCCCTGTCGCATCTGTGAGGAGAATGTACAGTAGCTTGCCTTGTTGAATTTGTGCTCTGCGAGTGTGTGTGTGTGTGTGAGTGTGTGTTCTGTCTAACACTATAAAGCCTGAGGAAGGTTTTAGACATTATTAAACTTCAAAACCTAGCAGTCAGCCCCATTGCCTACACATATTGGCATAATGTATTTTTCTAATTTGTACTGTGTGTCTGTTATACATCACTTCTCCTCCTCTTCCCTTTAACATACATACACAAAAATGCAAATACAGATTCTAGTAGAAACAAACTTACCATCTCATACACACGAAGAGCTGAATACATACCCACTAATTGACTGTTGAATTTTGATAAAAGGGCTCACATGCACGCACCACTCTGCCTCCCTGCCTACTCCCTCTCTGCGTCATCCATTATTGATGCTGTAGCCCACTTGTTGCAAAACTAGAAACTGACTGTCGTGACGCGAGGGTGTCATATTCCTCGGTCCCCACCCTGTAATCGGCCTACTATGTTCACACACAACCTCATTCACACAAATGAACGCGCACATTCTCACACCAACATGATCATCTGACCTGATCATCTCCAAAGAATAGTCCTGCTGCTACTACCATGACTCACAAACTCACTATCACCTGCAACAAAGGAATTACTGAGAAACACGATAACTCTCCCACCACTGTGAAACTTCTTTGTATTTACAGTGCTTTGTTTTACCACAACATTGGCCGCTATTAAGTTTGGTTGTTGGATTTCACCAGGCTCCGACTTTAATCTGTAAATACTCTCGTAGCTTACAATTCAACGCACCTAAACAGTCACTTACGAGCAGTGTCGGGTAGCAGCAGATGATGAGCAGTATACACAGCAGTGTAAACAACACTTCAGTAGGCTTGGCTATATGCTCAGTCATGTGGCTCCATCTGCCAGAACAAATTTAGGTTAGTCACATAATATGTGAAATGGAGGCAAATATCTGATTGACTATACAAGCTAGATCATTGAGGCTTTGCTACTCCACAAACCAAAAGGTATCCAAATAGTTGCTTTTGTCATTTTTTTTATTTTGTACTCTTGTTTGTGTTTTATTTTCTCAATTGATTTGAGTGATCGATTTCTGTTTAGATATAATGTGCAAAAATGATATAGGTTTTTCTGGATTGAGGATAATTTCCGATTCAGTTAAATGGACACCCACAGTGAGAGACTCATTTCCGATTGGACGTTCCCAGAAGCACCAGAGTCGCTGTTTGAATATCCTCAGAGGGATAAAGAGCAGCCGCAGTGCTGTGACAAATAATTGACATGGTGTTGTCCCCACCCCCCTCTCTGCAGGGGATTGGACAGCGGCCAGAGGACAAGGTATCTCAAGGAATCCCTGTGTCACCAGAGAAGCTTTGGCATAGTGCACACACATTGCGGAAAACCTCACACCCAGTAGGCTACTATTTACTCTAGACACACACTTCCTCCTGCTTCAAGCCTTGTCATGGGATCTCGACTCAAGCGCCGCTCTTTAGTTGCGTTCCCTGGTAGTGCAAACCCACTAATGTAAACAACATGCGGGTCCCTCAGTGGAAATGCTGTCCTTGTTTCTTTGAAAGCTTCTTCTCTCATGTGCACTGTGTTATTGGCCACAGAGGGGATGCCACTCCCTGCTGTTGATGTCTGTTTCTTAATGTGTGGGCACAAATGTGCTCTTGTATTTATCGTGTGTGTGTGTTTCTGCCAGTTTGTCTTGAGAGTGAGCTTGTATTGAAAACAGAGAGCACTGATCTATACCGGGACCTGTGGTGCCCTCTGTCTGCTCCCTGGGCCAGAGGAAAGTGGAATAATTTTATTAGTATAGTGCCACGCCAAGAGATATTCATAACTGTATTGATTACTTAAGTGAATCCATGGTGAGGGCGCCCATCAGAAGACCTCAATAAATCTCTCTGCAGAAGATGGCTGAACCCGTGTCTGTGTGAGTTGACCGTACCCTGGTGGTGACTGAAATTACCCATCACTCACACAAGCTCTCACCATGCTGAAGTCTGTCTTCAAGCTTTTTCTGCAGCTGAACAAAGCAAGCAGTTTCATCAGCACCAGCAATGGCACAGCTGCAACCCATTGTCAAGAATTTGTGAATCACCACTAAAAGCTATGTTATTACAAAAGGTTTTCTGTCTAAACACTTTTTTTTTGAAAATGGAAGAAAAAAGATCCACACATCTTCTTCCTGGGCTTGGCGCAATTATAGTGCAATGATAACTTGAAAGTGCATTCAATTACAAGCATGATCTTTACTCTGGTAGTTTTAACACATAAAACAGCATCCAGCAACTTGCCATATCTTTGCTCTGTCTCCTGAAGAAAGAACGCTTCCAGAAAACCAAACAGATGGCTTGACTGTGTGAGGAGACGCAGTGCTTCACACAGTGGAAACTTCCAGCGTTTAACACTGACACAATTTGCTTTAATGAACTGAATTAGCCTGCCGAAGTGAAGGGATGGCTTCACTGAAAAACTCCGAGAGAATCAGATTCTCCTCTGACAGACACATGATGGTATCTCGCCTCAAGGTCTCCATTCTTTTACAGGGAGAAACATATGTGTTAGTTTAAAGGATGTGTGTTTGGGTGAGCGCTCAAGCAAGTTTTTTTTAATTTTAATTTGTGTGTGTGTGTGTGTGTGTGTGTGTGTGTGTGTTGGTGTGCATGTTTGTCTGTGTGAGTGTGTTCACGTTTCAAAGATAGTGAAACAGTCTTCCCTCCCCGTCTCACCCACTTGGTGAAAACAGGAGCCATGTGACGGATAATTGTATAATTTGTCACTTAGAGCTTCACTGTTACTACAGTTACATACTGTACATAAAGTCCAGAGCACACCGTGGTCTTGACTTAAACTTAAATGGCCCTCTCTTGGCCCAAATTAACTTAAAGCTTAAAACGTCTTTAGCTTCTGTAATGTGAGATTTTACTGTCGTTAGATCAGGTGGAGGAGATGTAACAGCTGAGACACTGAACAGGAACTCCAGCTTGTATGTGTTATTTGCACCCCAGATCCCTTCGTATGTTATTGTTTTTATTACCTTGAGTCATAAAGCCTCGTTACACGCACAACATCTTTTCCATTTTCAACTCGTAGTCATTTTGCGTTTCCTAAAGTGCATTTGCGTCTGTTTGTGTCCACCTGTGTTGTTTCACTGACTTTGTATGCTATTAAAAGTATTTTTCAGTCTGAACACACTTCTAGTCCTGTATCTACCACCAAGTAGTGGTTTTTTTTTTTTAAGCAAACATAGCGAGTTTATCCTATTAACAGCATGGCAAGAATAAATCACGGCTAAAGTGGAGAGCTCGTAACCTTAAGTTGTTGGCAAATGGTGAAGGTATGTGTTTATATTCTAACCTCATGATCAGGTTGTTCTCAAACCGAAAAAAAAGCAGAGCAAATACAGTGTAAATGTTATTATAGGGGAGGCTGTTGGGCAAGTTAAAGTCTCCTGGATGTGAGGGGAAAGGAGAGGTTCTTGTTAGCTTTGATTAGCATGTATTGCCCCCCAGTCAATGCTGTTTAGCCTGCTGTCGATTGGCCTGTCAGTCAGCCCAGTAATAGGCCAGTCACAGAAAAGCAACGGTAGTGCATTAACTGTCACTCGCATGCGAAGGCAAGACCCAGAGAGTTAAAGAGACCGAGATTAAGAAAGACAAAATGCATGTGTGTGTGTCTGGCCGATTCAGATCAGACTTACTGTACGTACACACATACCATGAGCTGGAAACAATAGTGATGAGTGTGATGAAGAGGGAAGTGCGACTCAAGATTTAAACCAAAGTGGCATGTTGCAAGAAATACTGCGGGACTATTACATCCCTTCGTCTGTCAGTGGAGTGTTGATCATAGTTACTAAATCTCCACCGCCTGTGAGTGTGTCTGTGTGCGAAAGACAAGATGATTTGTGGGAGAAGAACTCTTCACAGGGCGTCTGGGAAATCCACTGTGATATGAAAAATGGCCCGAAGCTTAGAGTATATACTAGAATAATTGCAATGTAGTTAAGGTTTTATGTCATGTACTCATGTATATACAAAGGACAATCCAAGATGCACTTACAAACCGTAAGATATGGACATTTTGTGTTGCTTTCTCTGCCTCCTGCCTGGATGCTTCTTTGTGTTTATCCTTTGCATTTCTCACTGTGTACTTTTTAAATTCACATCTCAGTTGAGGCTCTTACGTAAGTGAATTAGCTGGCAATGTAGCGTTTCATTTTTCATGTGCTGTGTTGGCGATCAGAGACTAGCTGGCTTATGTCATCCCTCTCCAACTGAGGAGAAAGATTAAACATGAATGCAGCTGATTCTGCAATGAATCTGCAAACCTATCTTACTTTCATTACTTATGTTTTGCTCTTGTGCTGCTGCGTACATCTATTCTTTATTAGATATTGTAAACCAGTCAGATGTGTGTGTGCTCATGTACTCAAAACACATTAATTGTATTGCAGGGGGTCTGAAGGACTCTTACAGTAGCACTTCTCAGAATGTCACGATTGAAACATGTCAATCCATCACACACACAACTACAGCCAGTATATTTTAGAGAATTAGAGGTTAAAATGAATGTAATAGTGGCTATATCCAGGTTAAATGGTGTTATCCTATTCAGGTGGATAGATTGGTATTGACTGTGGGCCATTTTCTGTTGCTGTTTTAGTCTCAAGGCCAGACCTCTTGAGAAAAAGAGCTATCTGCCAGTAAAAAGCCATTATCTCCTTTCTCCAAAACAAAAAGTGCCATCTCACTCAGTCAACTTATTTTTAACTCATGTTAAAGTGGAAGCAGGGCGGGATTCGAGGGGAGATGATGAGCAAAAATTGTTGCCTATATAAATCCTATATAAAAAAAAGAAAATACAGGAGAAAACAAAGTCTTGCTTTCTAACTTTGAAGAAAAGTGCACTATATTGGTCTCCACTAACTCCAGAACCCTTTTACACAGTGTCTACTAATATATTGTGGTTTCCTTACAAGTAGATCCCTGAAGTTCGGAGGCTTATGCTGAGCGCACCAATGCATATTGTTTAGCTGGAGTCATGAGTCCTGAATCTCGACAACAAAGGTGTAAAGTGCCAGAATTTCCCTTTCTACAGCATGGCTACTTTGGCAATGTAATTAATGTTTAGTCATTTTTATTAGACTTTACTTTGTTAAATTTGTGAACCACAGGGGTGAATAATAACGTTTTGAAGTGAAAAGCAGGATTGGTGCACCAAAGAAGAGTGCAGAGTGGGACATCATTCGGAGGATTTAATGACTTTCATGTAATAACTTCTGTCTGGCCAATGTTCACTTTGCGCATTAATGTGGATAGTTTTTACATCTGAGTTTATTTGTGGTCGAGGCTGGACGACCGCAGAAATGCTTCTGCTAATGCTTTTAAGTCAGATGTAGGCAGCACTGCTATATTTTGACACTGATGTCAAAGTCACTCATCTTGTCTGCGCTGGCTGATTCATGGATCTCAGGCGGAACAGCTGACTGAGGGGACAGCAGGGATGGGACATCACAAATGAGTGTTTGTATATATGGAGATGCATGTCTTCATCCATGTTTGCTTGAACGAGAATGAGTCTATTTTCAGTCTGGTAGGGTAATTTTAAGGCGTGGAACATCAACTGACAGCGGAAAAGAGGGCAAAACAGATTTTTAAATAAACTCATCGGATGAGTAATGAAGAAAGGACCATAAAAGGCTTGCAGTCATAAGAGCGACTGCCACAGGAAGAAGTGCTGTGAAGTATTTTCAGACTGAGAGTTAATTTTGCTCTTGAGGCAAAACCTATTAAAGCATGTTTAAGACATGTACCATTTGGTGACTCAACCGAAACAAGGCTGGGTACCATATGGTTCTTAAAGAAACAATCTGGATAATGCAGGTACTAATTTGGATTTCAGTCACATCTGTTGAACGGCAGTGGTAGACCTTTTCATATTCCTCTTGATAGTTAAATCCAGACATGTCCCTTTAAAGGTCCAGTGTGTAACATTTAGGAGGATCTTTTGGCAGAAATGGAATATAATGTTCATAGGTATGTTTTCATTAGTGTATAATCGCCTGTATGTATGTAGGAATTGTTGTGTTCTTAGATCAAGTTTATTTTTTAACTACAGGGATAGGGTCTCTCCTTGGAAGCCGCCATCTTGAACCACAATGTTTCTGCAGTAGCCAAAATGAGACGAACCAAATACTGTCTGTAGATAGGGGCGTTTCATGATTTTTCATGAGTTTCGCTGTCACCATAGTGTATCCAACACCATTGGAAGGCTCGGTGGTATTCAAGTGGTTGCACTCTGCAACTATACCACTAGATGCCACTAAATCCAACACACTGGTCCTTTAAAATGCTATTTTGTGGACTTTTCTATTAAGATATAAGGAGATCAAGATCAAGATTGTTTTATTGTCATTTTCTTAGACAACAAAATAACATCAGAAATTTCAAATTTAGTATTAATAACCAAGAAGTACCTGGAAGATATCAAAGATACAATTGTTCTTTTAACTCTTTTAGCTGGGATTCTTGTGTCCAAATAATAAAGCTACAACATGAGTAAGTTACCATACCTTACTTTAATGTACTTAATATTAAAACTTAATTTAAATGATCATTCCCAGCCTAAGTTGTTAAAAATAGATAATTCTATTCATGCTAAATGTATCATGTCTTTTAGAAATGGCCAGCGGATAATGGCTGTCTCAGACAACATAAAGAGTTGACAAAGTTGTTCATTTGAAAGGCCCACAGACACAGATAGAGTGTCTGTATGTGTGCCATAAAAGAGAATTTATGGACCGCAGATTGTCAGCCCCCCCTCCCCCGATATCGCTGTGAGACCTGTGTGCTGTGTTATTGATGGCTCCAATTAGAGACTGAATCACCCCAGGAAGGCACTCACACTCTGCCTTACCTGTTTATTATTTCTACACCGTCTTTTTCTCATGGGCAATATACCTCTCAGGTTGCTCTCAAGGTGCACAGATAAGTGCAAAATGTTGCTGAAAGGGCAAAAAACTAACCAGACTGGATTTAGCTGAAAGGATTGTGTGAAAAAAAAGCGTTTTTGTGAATAGTTTGACTATTTGCTACCTACTTGATTGTCTTTGCTTCTTTTCTCTGTGCTATATCATTGTAAATGGAATATATTCAGTTTTTTTTTTTTTTTTTTACAGTTTTGATGATTTGACATGAAATTTCATAGATTAATCACTGAGCAGATTAATCAAAACAATAAACAGGAGGTTACCTAATGACTAAAATAATTATTAATTGATGCTGTAGCTCATTCACAGCTGATGTTGCAATGATCAGACAGATATAAAAGAGGGAGAGAGGGCACCGCTGACCAGAGATCCAGAGAGAGGTGAAGATGAACTGAAGCCCATCCTGCTTTCCCACGCCCCTCCCTATCTCTGCCAAAACACACGCACATCTTTCTCTCATCTTTCTCACATACACGCACACACACCTACTGCCTCACACAGTTATGGGTGACTTGCTGATCGTTTCGATGTGCAGTTGAGAGTATCACTGGTCTACTAACAGTGAAAAGTGGGTCACTCCTGGGTCTTGTCCCGTTTTTTTGGGAGGGGATCTATTATTTGTTGTCACTCGAGTGTGGCGAGGCCCCCCGCCGTCCTTTGTCTCACTTCTCTATGGATAATGGTTTCACTCCGCCTCTCTCTCCCTCTCTCCCTCTCTGTCCGTCCTTGACCACTGGTTGACTCGGTATTGCTTCAGGCTCATTGCCAAGGGCTTGTGACTCCGTGCTAAAAGGTTACTTACTTTGGCTGCGCAGCTGAAGAGGGTGTGAGATCGTTCAATTGCTCTCTGTTGCACTGACAACGATGTGTCAGTTTGTGCGTGCCTGTCGACTTACACATGTTTATTTTCCAATTTTTACTGCCAAGTAGCGGTTGTGAGAGAAACCTGGAGGTTTTCCTTATCAAGATGAATTATTTCACTTACTTAATAATTGTACTTAAGTACAGTTTTGGCTTGAGTATTTCCATTTAATGCAGCTTTTTACTTCTACTCCACTAAATTCAGATAGTGACTACTATATATTTAACTATCTGTATTTAACAGCAGGTAGTTACAGTTGGCTCCATCTTGGCTTGATACAACATTACAATTCAGCTTACAATCTAATACATCAGTAATAATAATGCAATAATATAATATAATGATGAAGTAGCCATTCAGCAATTTTATTAAAGAGTATCTAATTCTATTTTGTTAATACTTCTTTACTTTGACCTGTGTAACATTTCAATTGCAGGACTTGTAATCGAACATTTTTACTTATGTTTTTTTGTTCTTTGCGGTCTCTCAAATGCCGGTAGCAAATGTGCAGTACTAACTAAAGTGTATTGTGTGTGTTCATGCCAAGTGTGTCAGAATACACATATAATATAGTCAATATAACTCTGCGCAAGTGTCTACAATGTAAATTTAGTTCGTACTCATTTAGATTATTTTGCAAGGTATAACCTAACAATAACATTTGCAATGTTTCTTAGATTTACTGTTCAGTTAATAGAAACAAAACCAAATTGATGCCTTACTAGGGAACTGGTCTAATGGAAGCTATCTTGGCTATGATGATGATTTGTTATGCTTTTAACCTTCTTGTGTAGTAGTGGTGTAGTGGTGTCGGTTAGCTTTTCTTTGTACTGCACAGAGACAGAAGTGTTACTCACAAAACCGCAAGTATAAATACTGCATGTCCCTACACTTCTGTCACTAATTTGGGTTAATTGTTTCCATGCACACAGTTGAACTGGTGCATGTATCCTTACACAGCCTGTCTGACAGGTCTAATGACACACACACACACACACACACACACACACACACACACACACACACACACACACACACACACACCTCATTTTCTACCCTCACAGACAGGATTTGGGTCAGACACCTCCTCTCGCGCACTGACTTGTGCATGTGGGTTTAGGGGCCCTGTCCTTTGTAACCCACTGATATCCCAACAGTAGCTCACTGCTATCTGTTTCTGCTTATTGTCAGTTAGACAGGTCTCCTGTTGTGTTATATGATGGTTGCTTTTGTTAGCAGAGAGGCAGTAATAGGAGCACACATTCAGATGACATGCTGAGGAATCAGTCACTGAGTGGCGTATGTGGTTTTGGGGTGTGCTGTGTGGATGAATACTTACCTGGCTTCACTTCTTGAATTATTCATGTCCAGCAGAGACAGAGAGTCTGTCTGAGGCCACCTCGGTAAGTTTGATTTAGTGACTTTGTGTCTGATAATTAAGGTGCATATTTTGCATATTGACATCCACTTGTAGGATGTTTTAGACAATATGGAATAACAGGGAAAATAAAGTAAATAAAGTAAAGTACTAAATGCCATCCTTGATCCCAAAACCAAACCCAGGCAAAGATGGAAAGTTGACAAGAGATTTATGAAACATGAAAATAATTATCCCCACTTAAACATTCCAACACCCAGAATCTGTTTCTGTTTCACTACAATTGTGGTTCTTGTTTTTTCTGTATTTGTGTGTGTGTGTGTGTGTGTGTGTGTGTGTGTGTGTGTGTGTGTGTGTGTGTGTAGGAGTAATCGTAACTCAGACACTGTACATCTTATGACTCATTGTATCCGTCTGGTGAGGGTTTTGTCTTATTCACTTCAGCAGAGCTTAACAACATGGGAGATGGGAGCTGTTGTTTAAGACTCGGATATTTTTAAAGGCCAGATTGGATATGTGTGGCTTTCTCCTCAAAAAGCTGAACCTGGATGGTCTATACCAAGTTGGTATGGAACCATCTTAGATCCATTGGCTGTTTCAGGATTTGTCTGAAGTCCAAAACTTTTATCACTTTTGTTAACATTTCCTAGTTTCTGAGCTTTAAGGATACAAATAAGTTACATTTTTTGGCAATGCAATATCTATGTGGCTCTTATGCATAACCTGTCCTGGTGCACCCAGGTATTTATACATACACTACAGCACTGCATGCATGGGAAGCAACCAGCAGTTCAGTTATAGACAACAGTGGAGAAATATAAATCAGGATGTTCTGTTTCAGTTGGCTTTTTAACTTACAGTTGTTTTTATTTTGTGTCTGCGTGTTCCTTGAGTATGTAATGCACTCAGCACTGCATTGTCTAGAGACACTCTGCTGCCCTGCCTACCACCCAGTGAGCCTCATATGTGTGTGTGTGTGTGTGTGTGTGTGTGTGTGTGTGTGTGTGTATGCTGACAGTGTTTTTTCCAGCAGCATGCTGATGTTAACGCTCATGAACAGACCAACAAGGCTGACAGTATGGTTTATATTCAGAATATTGCTACTCTGGAAGTAAATAATCCAGAAGATGCCCATATTAACGAACACACACATATATAATCTCACCAAAACATACATACACACGCACTTACTGCATATGTAGCAACGAGATATAGACATTCACGCACGCACTCTACCCTCTCTTCCCCCTTCGTCTCCTTCCTCTCTGCATCATTCAGACGCTCTGGCGGGCAGATTAGTGGAGCGCACAACACCCACGGGGGAATAGTTGCATTTGTGGCTCTGTGGAGTAGAGCTGAGAATCTTTTGGGAGACTCACGCTTTAATTTGATTTTTGTTCTTGAGGTCACAGCTCTATTTCGAGCCAACTATTTCTATTTATTTTGATTGACTTAAAAAACTCGACACTCTTCTCTAACGCCCTAAACTTATTTTCTGACAGCTGCAAAACAATTACACAAAAAAATGTGACAACGTGGCTGCGAGCTTGTTTCTCAGTTTTTTTTTACGTTTTAAAATGCACTCTACCGTTTCTTAGACTTGTTGTGCCTGTCTGACAGCCTCCATCCATCTGTGAGTGAGCTTTGAGAGCGGGTTCGGTCACAAAGGCCAAAATGTCAAAGTTGAGCAAAAGTACAAACAAAGGACTGAGTGCAGTAAACAGTAAGTGTTGCTCTTGCTCTGCTGCTAGTTGGAATTCATATTTGAATCAGTTGTGTGAGGCAAAAGTGAAAAATCAGAGACCCTAGACTTCTAGCCTTGTGCAGAGGAGAAGCTAAAAATACACTAATGGTGTCGTGTCCTCTTCTCTCCTCCACTCTGCACCGTTCCCCTGTGTGTTTGTGTGTCTTGTTTGTTTACCTTTGTGCATCAGCTCGTGATGATGTGTGACTGTTATTTGTTTGCCTCTGTGTGCTTGTATACTTAAAGCCTGATGCACCGCACGTTATCATCAGCTTGTCAGTCATCTGTAAAACACTTTGAATTGCAGTAACCTGCATGAAAGGTGCCGTACAAATAAGGATTTATGTATTGATCCCTGTTGGTATTAGGAGAATGTTTTAGAGTGTTATATACAGAGCTGCAAAAAGAAGCAGGAGGCACTATACTATAAAAAATGATAGACCGCATTTAAAAAGGCTACATTTAGCAGGAAAATCATTTAGTTTCTGAGGAATCCCCCTAATTGCTTATGGGGTTGAAGACTTTGTGGATTTTTTTGCATCTTGTTCAACTTTGGTGAACTTTGACATGCAAACCTGCGCCTGACCAATAGCAAGCTGTCATGACAGCGCTGACATTTGGGAATGCTGAAGGAAGCTATTGTAACTTATTAGCTCTCCACATATTTGGTGAAGAAGGCGGATGAATTTCACTGTGCCACTTTCTGGTGTGACTTGGCTTTGAGATTTTGATAGAATAAAAATGTCACACCCCCCCACCAGCAATAAACTTTCTTCTATATACTACCTTGCCGTCCATCCGTGCAGCCATTTGTGCATCTGTCCATCCATCCATTCCCCATATGTAAATCAGTAATTTTCCCCTCTGTGTCCTCTCGCTCCAGTGCTGCTGAAAACAACACGAAGCTGAACTGAGTCCAGCTTCTCTTTAATTAACAGCTGGCTAGTCTAATCATAGGGATGATGTGATGCTGTGCTTCGGTTGCATAATGACTTTCCCATCATCATCCTCACCATAATTCACTCTCCGTATTCACACAGTGTAACTCGCACACACAGCAGACGTGCAAGGGCTGTCAGAAAACCCTGTACTTGGAAGATGTCTGGATTAATGCTTAACAAGTAGTTCCATTTTCTCTCTCTCCTACTCTTACCTTCTGTCTTGCTCTTTGTCTTCCCGTCTCTCTCTGTGTTACCCTAATTCTGTCATTTTCTGATGTACATGGGAACAGATGGTTCAGTGGTGATCAAGAGCTTCAGTTGAACATTTGACTTGCTCTCAGAAAATTACAGTTTGACCAGGTGAGATTAAAACACACTACAAAGGACTTGAAAAAAAACATATTAATATGATAGTGACGAGAAATCCAGGATGGTGCATTAGTGCCCATTGTGTTGGAATGTGATCAGATGTGCCAGACGACCTCAAGAGTTAGTCTGGGTCATATTATGATCTCAGCCTGATTCATCCAGAAATTAATGCATTAATGTGTGTGTGTGTGTTTGTGTGTGTGTGTGTGTGTGTGTGTGTGTGTGTGTGTGTGTGTGTGTGTGTGTGTGTTTTCTTTTACATGAGTGGGAAATGATCTACACTGGAGTTGTTTGCATCACACCTCTGCATGCTGAGATCAATACACTTTGTTGCCAGTTCATAAGGTACACCTAAAACTAATGCAGTCTAATACAGCAGCCCTGCAGTAAAATACCCTCAGGAATGTTACGTTTTAAATTTTAGTTTGAATCTGACTCACAGCCTGTGTTTCGTCCCAATTTTGCTGTGTTATGGCTCCTACATCAAGGGTTTTCAGAGGGATTCAAGGTCAGCAGGACGTTTGGGCTTAAATGAAAGAAGTTGCTCCACCGCATTGCTGTACTGTACAATACGAGAGAGCGTACACATATCTCACACACACGCACATGCTAGCACACATACTCATGGAGTGGTGAGACAGGCCTGATTCATTGTCACCCACGCCTCCCATGGATGACAAAAATGACTCCTTTGTTCTTCCGCTGTAGTTCCACACAGTCTGTCTGCCTTCTTTTTTGGGTCATATGGAGTGTAATGTTGCTGTATGTCTGCGAGCTGATGGGGAAGTTGCCATTTGAAATTGTTGTTGGGCTGCTATAAGACATGCACATCTGCCCTGAGTGTGTGTGTGTGTGTGTGTGTGTGTGTGTGTGTGTGTGTGTGTGTGTGTGTGTGTTGTGTGTGTGTGTGTGTGTGTGTGTGCGAGTACAGTTGCACATAAATACGCCTCAGTGTTGATAGATGGCATTCATGTGTCCTTGTGGTGCATTCTTCTCTATATGAGGTCATGTTTACGCTGGCGTGTGTGTGTGCCTGTGTATGTATGTGTATGTGTGTGGCTCCCCTGCCTTGTCCTTGGTATGTAATAAGCATGTGGGACTGCGGCTCTTTGCACATCTGTCTGATGGTTGGGTGAGAGACGGTGCAGTGCTGCTGCTGTGCACCATTTCCACCAGCAGCTGCCCCACCCCCCACCTGCTCTGCCTTCCCAGTCACTTTGTACACACATACACACACACACACACACACACACACACACACACACACACATACACACACACTCTCCAAAGGGGGTCGTTTCAACAGTTAGAGGACGCCCACATGCCATGGGGAAATCTGCCTTTGTCTGAATGAGTACAAGGACCTGCTGTGCTTTCATCATGTTTCACCTTACTGTGTCATACACTTGTGGTGTATGTATTATTAGCTCAGTTCAGGCTTTATTTATTTTTTGTTAGTCCATCAGAAGGGTCTGCCTGTCGACCCCTCACTGTGGAAGAAGAGCAGTCTGAGACAATGCATAGGTTGTGCATGCTTTTAAGTTTCTCAGG
This sequence comes from Dicentrarchus labrax, assembly GCF_905237075.1. Taxonomy (NCBI): domain Eukaryota; kingdom Metazoa; phylum Chordata; class Actinopteri; family Moronidae; genus Dicentrarchus; species Dicentrarchus labrax. The sequence goes on along the minus strand of NW_026136710.1, from coordinate 14,362,537 downwards.
CAGCAAAACTGGTACTTTACCTCAGTTGGTCAGTAGCAGACTTGCATTCATGGTCCTGGATTGACAAGTGATCATTTGTACAGAAAGCCAAAATCCTGATACCTTGTCGGGCTAGACTTTATCCCACTTACCTCTGTAAATCAATGATAATTTCTTTCATCAGCCTTTCTTAAAAAGAAACCCTTTTTCCTGCGGTGGACAATCCATATTCCTAAGTATCTGCTACATCACTTGATAATGGACTTTGAATTCTCACACAACAGTTCATTTGTTAACACTGAAAAAACTACAGTTCCCAAGAAACTCTGCTGTCTAGAAAACAACTGTCTACCTGTCCCTTCCCATTATTCACTTCTGATGGTGGGAATGGTATTAAAAACATATCTTTCTTTTTTAATTTCCTGGCTAGACAAATGCAGTCCCTCACATGACAGACTGTTGAGTAAAGTTATGTTGCATTTTAATATTTTTTGATTATGAATGAGGTTTTTTTACTTCTGGAACAGAACCTGGAAGTTTTGGTTTCGCTTCAGCTCTACATTTAGTTACACAGAATCAAATAGGTTGCAGCTTATCACAAAGTTAGTGCTTGCTTTGAATTATTTGAAGCGAATCGTTTGGTACAGTCGAGCAAAACCAATATTAGCTTTCTGATTGCCTGTAGGAATTGAGGCTTTAAAAGTGCTTATATGCTCTGCTGCTCTCTCATAATGTGCTATAGTTAAATGACACCTGTGGGCGTACACCCATGCATACATATGAGCAGCACCGCAACCCGTGGTGCCATGCTCTCCCCAGCTTGTAGTGTCTTGTTACATAAGCAGGCTAATGTTACCCTAGCAGGCCATGTAACTGGCACCTCAATATCAGTCATCACTCCAGAGAGAAACAGGGGAGAGATGAAAGGGGAGTAGAGGCAGAGGAGAGCAATGAAATGATTAGAAGAAAGTTTGAGATGTGAGAGGAGGTCTGAGAAAAAAAGAGATGTGATTGGAAAGGTCAAAGGGACAAAGAAGTGATGAAGTTAGTAAAGATGAAGGTAAAGAATGAAGCCAGGGAAGGAACGCAGATGCTTTTTTTTGACAGTTTTGAGTGACAGTCAGCTGCCCTCGTGGCTATGTTTGTAGTTTTCATTGACAGCTCGTAGCCTTGATCTGCCTCAATAAAAGCTCCACTCCTGAATCTCTCAATTACCATCCAGCAGAGAAACATAGAAAAAGCATTAATCCTCCAATCCATGTCTTGCATGCACTCCGGGCCCGTCGTAGTGTTTCCTTTCTAAACGCATTCTTTTAACCCAAATTGAATATATCATTCCTCCCTCGAGGCGCCAGAGAAGAAAGACTCTAATTCACACTGCCTCCCTCACCGTTTCTCTCTAAGTAGTTAATGCTTCTGAGAGGCTCCTATCTCGTCTCATCTCTCATCTTTCTGTTTTTCTCTCACTAGCTTTCTGTCAACCCCCATTCCTTTTCTTTCATGTCACTTTTTCTGTCTCAAGTTGTGTTCACAATGTAACATGAGGCTGATATAATTTTACAAATCTTCTGTTGATTTCTATGGAGACTATTCGTGAGGCCAGACTTGTTCTTTTTCCTCCCGTATAAGCAAAACACAATACACCGTGAGGAAATTCTTCAAATAAATTCAACTCTGAACCCCCTTCTTCAGTTTCTAACCTTTTAACACACTGACAGTACCTCTCCTGCTGTCTTTGTGAGCCTCATCACAGTTTTCGAAGTGGAGGAGAAGCTCAAACTACACTGCTGTGTGTATCAGAAAATGCCACAATGACTACCCAAGAAATACCTACACTATGCATGGTTAAATGTCAGCCCTCTCATGTCTTCTCTCACTGACCTCATCTACTGTTTCAGACTGATCAGGTAGTTGCGCAAAAAAATGAAAAATTTGCATCTTTACTACAAAGACTGCTCTGCCTTATCTTTATTTGATGTTCAAATAAAACTAATTATGATTGTAAATAAAAACATCATGAAATCCTTTTTTAACCCGAAAAACATGCAGAGGGAGTGAGAGTGTTTCCTCCTCTCAGGCTGCAAAAAGCTCCAACAGCCTCTGGCAATAAGATAGGGTAGCTTGATAGGCAAGCTCACTGATTCTAGTTAAGCATACCATTTGAGAACATGGTAATAAATGAGCATATCAACATTTTTAAACACAACACCTCTCTTCTTCTCTCATCTGGATTATGGTGGCTGACCAGTCATAGGACAATTTTCACTCCATGTGTCACTATGTCTGTATGGCCCAAAGTTCTCTGGAGCGCTTGATGGATAAACAGTGATAATATGTGATGTAGCAGTGCCCATTTTCCCCCTAGATGTGAAACTGTGTTAAATACTAGATAGAGGAATTTATCTCTCTTTTGAAAATGTTTAGTAATTCATTCATGTTCACACTAAACTCTTGATTGGATGGCATGGATAGATGGTTGATGGAAAGCATTTACATTTGCTATTGTTTTCCTAGTTGAGCATATTTCCTATGTTAGCATGTGTGTAGGTGTTAACTGTCAGTGTGACATTGGGTTATTATGAGTCGTGTCCTTGCGGCAGAGCCAACGAGGACAGTGTTTCTGCGCGCGTTTCCAGAGGGAAGCAGATAAAGAGCGCGCACACACACACACACACATACAAAGGTCTACCCAGCGCTTCCTGTGTCTCCCTGCTAGGTCCTGTTGCCAAGGAGACAGGGCCTGGGCTGAACGCATCCAGTAAATACCTGGGAGGATTTAAGAGTGGGGGTGAGGGGTGGAGAGGAGGTTGCTTCATTCAAACATCCCTGTTCATCATATCACAATGCAGAGACCAGAAATGACATGCAATTGGCTTGGCTACTAGCCACTGTTGGTCTTAACATCACATACTGTGAAATCTCTCATAGATCCTTCATAACACCTGAGGGTAAATGTGCATCATTGTCAACCAAGCAATTCTGAGTGTTATACAGTACTGTTTTACCTGGTCCAGACAGCTGTCTCTTATAAAAGGAGATGGTGGATGGAGGCACAGAGGTTCTGGGATGGGCATGGGATCCTCTGTGGATGGGAATCAAATAGCAAACTGGCTCCTCATGACTAAGTCCCAGAGGAGACTGTGGTGAGCTTAGCCCATAACCTTCAAGAGACAGCAGCCAGACAGCCAGAGGAATAGAGATAATTGAAATGACTGTCTGTGTAGGCACTGACTCTTTTTTTTAATTTCGCTAATTATTCAGTGTCCTCATTTTGTGAAAAATGTGCGTGTATGTACACGTGAATCAAGAAAGGTTTTTTTTTTTTATCTGTGGATGTGTTCTTGTATCTCATGAGTGTGTATTTGGTCAGGCACTGTGTGGGGGCGAGGTATGTATGTTGTAAGTGTGTCTGTGTCTGTGTGTGTGTGTGTGTGTGTGTGTGTGTGTGTGTGTGTGTGTGTGTGTGTGTGTGTGTGTGTGTGTGTGTTTTTTAGAGCCATTATGGGAATATGTGAGTGCTGGGTTCAGGTAATTGATGCTGGGACGCTTGAAACTGGCAGACAGTCAGACTGGCCCAGTGCCAGTATAAAGAGGGGGAAGGAGCGAAAGGGGGAGGAGGGGAAGATTAGTGAAGAAAAGATAGAAGCCACAGAAATTCCATGGCAACCATCAGATTGGATGAGAAATGCATTGAAAGGATGTTAAAATGACAGCTTACCTTATGGTGGAATGCAATTTTACCGGAGGGATCCTGTCCTCTCTTTGGAAAGTAGCATGCTTACGCCAATATTCTTGAGTCAGCTGTGATCAGAATTGGATTTCGCAAAGAGCTACTTAGGTAGATGTCAAGAAATAAATGATAAGGCAGGCAGATGCAGGTAAGATTTAACATATTTCCCCCCGGGATCAATAAAGTATTGTGTGTGTCAGCAACCAAGTGTGCTTTGAAAGTGTCCATCAGTCTTTCTGGGGGCGTTCACTGTTTGCAGTTGAACTGTTTGTTCATTTGACTAAAAACTAACTATATTAGATATACACCATGGATACTTATTTCTTTCTGGTTATTTTTTATTTATTTTTTTAAGTATCATGAATACAAGTCTCTTCTGTATCCTGACAGGTTACCTAATCAGAGATGAAATGCTCTTCCTGTTGGCTGTGGTAACCCAGGCAACAGTTCCCCTGGAGATGGGCTTTGGCAAATCTCTATGGTCCGTTTAGCAAAATCCTAACGCGTGTCCCCTGAACAGCTCCGGCATAAAGCACCAGTTTATTGCCCTGAGCAGCGATGATGCTGTGGCTTGTGTTTGACCAGAGATTAGGCAGATTCGGGCCTTTTGTGCTCATTCTGCTGTTTGCCGATGATAAGCACCGCTGCAGGCCATGATGTCTGAGCCAGGAGCCGTGGGAGAGGGGACGGGGTTTAAGGTGAACTGTTGGATCAGGCATATAATGATGATTTTCTTAATGCCTTAAAGTATTGCATGTCTGAAGCAGGGGGTTATTGCATATTCAGTTGTTTGTACGGAGAAATCAGAAATTACTTTTCCAGCTTGATAACTGACTTTATGTCATACACCTGATAGAAATTGAATGCCATAAAGAACAAATGTTTTGCATTTTTGTGTCTATACCTGTAGCTGCTATCCAATTGGTTAACAGCTTTGAATGAGCCCACCCCACAAATGTCACATCCTGGTTTGACAGGAACTCACCATAATAACGGTTGGATATCATATTTAAATTAATAAAAGGGCTTTGAATGTGAATTGACCATCTATATGAATCTACTTGCAGTATATTATAGAAGGGAAAGTTCAGTTGTTTGGCAGAATGGGATAGCAGGGGTTCTGAGAGTTTGATTTGGTTTCCTAGAGACAATCTCAGGAGCAACAGCAGCAGGAGTGCAACGTTACCTGCTTTACAGGACTCAGGGGATTGTACTGGGGATGATGTGATGTTCCCTAGAGAAAGAAATAATGCCAGGAACACACACTCATTGAATGTCGGCCTGCTGTATGAAGTACATAATATGATTAAATGCAGTTTCAAACAGCATGGTTGGAAGAACATATGAGCCATTTGCACTTTACTTCATTACTTCTTTGCCAAGGATTTTATAGCTTAGTCCTACACTGGAGAGAAAGCAGTGGCACTTTATTTGAGCTCAGGTGGGCCTATGGTTGGGCTTTACATGGGCACACCTGAAGAAAGAAAACTTCTCACAGCTTCTCACAGTATGGCATTCAATGTGCTGCCTGACTGTATTTCCATTATGAAGGACTCCTACAGCTGTGCACCTAAACAGTACATAAACCATAATCCTCAACCATAAAACAGCCACTGCGCTTTCTAGAAAGTGTGACAAATGAGCGCACAAAACCAACACAGCTCTTGTACAATCGCTTCTCCTGGGGAACTAACATAACATTTTAATGACTTGCTCTTGAGTCTGATCTTTCATGGTAAAACTAACTGTTAGTGGTGGAAGGAGTACTCAGAACTTTAACCTATGTGAAAGTGGCAATACTACAGTGGAGACATACCCTGCTCCATGTAAAAGTCATCCAGACCAAATTTTACTCAAGTAATGGTACACAAGTGTTAGCATTAAGTTTCTTCGAGTTGTTTCTACCTACAGTTTCTACCCACAGCCCGTTCTTATTTCCAGGTTGTCAAATACAGATGCGAGGGGTGTTCAGTTAGCTGCAATCTGCAACTTCACCACTAGATACCACAAAATCCTACACACTGGTACTGCAGTGCAACAGTGTTGGAACAGTTGGTAAATGTGGTGCCGATTGTAACTACCTTATACTGCTTGGTAGCTTAAAATCCGTACATCACTATCCAGGGTCGGGGGAGCTGGAGTCGATCCCAGCTGACATTGGGCGAGACGTGGGGTACAACTGGGACATATTGTCAGTCAATCACAGGGCTGACAGATAGAGACAGACAACCATTCATGCTCATATTCGCACTTGCGGGCTATATAGAGTCACCAAATTAACCTAACCGGCATGTCTTGGGACTGTGGGAGAAAAACCGGAGAACCCGAGGACATGCAATCTCCTGATTACATTTTTATTTTGTTGTGGCATCAAAGATATTTTCCTCCTATATATATATATATATATATATATATATATATATATAGTGGAGTAAAATTATAAAGTTGCATAAAATGAAAATAATAAGTATGTCATTCAGTAGGTTTTACTTCTGTTTTCACATCATGAGTCTCTGTCAGGCTGGATTAAATGAAACAGGAGCAAAACGTTCTTGTCATTCCTTGCTAAAATAAAGCCAAATGAAATGTGGAGGACAGTTATCCTGATGTTGTGTATCATAGTAACGCCACAGCAGCATGACAACCACAGTTTTTCACTCTATCCAGACTGACACAGACAGATTTAGTTGTTTATTTCTATTTACATACTCACCAGGGTCAGTCAGTTGTTTCAAGCCACTTTGGTCCAGTTGAGTACAGACAGACTTTCATGATGTTAGGACATGATAGTATTTTTAAGAGGAGCTATGTGTTGTCAATAGCTGATAAGGGCCAGGGTGCATTTCCTCGATAGTGATTCTATTGATTGAAGTAGTAATACTGTTTGTTAATTGGATTTCAGCTCCCCTGTTCGAGGCACACATGGATACACAAACACACACATATGAAGACACATAGTAACACAAAACCCATGTGACCTTTGTCCCCACTCCCCCAATGCGTTAACCTCTAACCTCCAACCTTTGCTCTGCTTGGGGCCTTTTGTATCCACCCTCCAGCAACAGACACACATGAAAACACTTAACACCTGTGATTGTGTGATAGTATTTTGTCATACCGTATATATTCATATGTTGTCTTTTTTTTTTGCTATTTCCTGTTCCACCATGAGGTTGACATTTGAGGTTTTAGGTGAAATGTTGATTGTCATGATTTGGAAACAGACTTTCATGTCCCCCTACTGTACAATTGTCATGACTTAAGTGATCCCTTAACTTCTTATCAAATTTTAAATGAGCAAAAACTTCCAAAACTAATGTCCCATCAGCCTCAGCTCTACTTTTATATTTTGTGCTTATTAGCTAATGTTAGCACGCTGCCACATTAAACTAAGATGGTGAACATGATAAACATTATACTTGTCAAACAGTATCGTGTAAACTGCATGGTTTTTGTGAGTATATTAGCAAGCTGATATTAGCATTTAGCTTAAAGCACAGCTGTGCCTAAGTTCCGCCTAACAGTGCCGCTAGCGTGGCTGTAGGGTTTAAGTCTATTATAACTTATTAACCAAAGTAAAGCCAATGTATCGGTCATTATTACCTAATTGCATGTATAAATATTGTGGAAGATAAGCAGCAAGAAATTGCATTGCAGAAAAGACTTTACCTTTTGTGAATGTAAAAGGAGTTGTCATTGTGATCTTTTATTGTGTTTTACACAAAAGGATTTTCATTCGCTAAACTGTGACTTGATGACATTGCATTTAGTCCGGATCAGCTGTTTCAGTCAGACTGCTGGAGTATCTGTAAGCATCTTTAAACCAAGTTTAACAACTGTTGCAAAGATAAAGAAAATGCATTCCAGTCAGTTCATTCTATTTTTATCGAGCACATTAGAGCATTTGAAACCCACACATTACTTATGATGGGCCGCAGAGTGTTTTGCAGATAGCCACGGAGATTTAAGTGCCAGCGTCAGTGGAGATAAATTAATGAGGCTGCTCTCCGCCCACAAAGAAACACACACAATCGCGGCGGTGCTCATGATGCATTAAAGAGAGTGTCAGAGGGCTGAGGTCTGCCCTCAAGATTTACCATCGTGGTGAGATGGCAGACTGGCTCTCGCAAAGGCCAACGTGGAAAGGAAATGAGCAGAAAGCAGAGAGATGCTTCAAAGGGCAAGATATGCTGAGGAAAGGTAGTATTTAAATGAAGAAAGTTAGAGAACGAAAGAAAGCTCTCCTGTTGTGTAGTGTGAGTGGAAAGTAAAGAGTGTAGTGGAGTGGAGATAAAAATGTGTTATTATTGTGATTACCCTCATCAGCAGCAGAGAACAAGACGATGCACATACCATAAATACTACTTAAGACCCATCATCACCTCTCTACGCTAAAATTCCCATACTCTACCATTTGCTGACTTAACAACCTGAAAGCCAAGCATCTTCTATTTTTCATCACACATTTCCATCTTTGCCTGTAGAAACTGCAATCTAATGAGTGCCGTCCATGTTCCAGAGCGGAGCTGGTAATTTAGCATGCTGTATTATTAATCAGAGTCTCTGTGTGATTTTGCAGCAATTTGAACGCTTATTTCCCCCATAATGCTTCAGGGGTCGGGGTAATGAGTCTCTTTCCTAATGACTTTAGCGGTTGACAGAGAAGACACGACAGGCGCTTGTGGAATCAAAGGTTCGTCTGGCAGGATGAGGGTAGATTGGTGTGTGTGTGTGTGTGTGTGTGTGTGTGTGTGTGTGTGTGTGTGTGTGTGTGTGTGTGTGTGTGAGATGAGCGTATGTCCACGGAGAGGAGAACGCTCTCCTTGAAAGTCGTGTGTGATCAAAGGAAGCGGTGGCAGGACGGAGAGAGAGAGAATACAAAAGATATAGACTGAAAGAGAGAGAGAAGGCACAGAGGAGGATGTAAAACACACAGCACAGAGGGATGCTGACACACACACAGAAGATACGACATACACACATTTGTCATTCACAGATTAGCAGTCTGTATGATCGGTTGTGAAACTAAGTCCATGTCTTTATTTCTACTATAACTATGTTTATTTTTGTGTTTAGGTCATTCTCTTCTGTATATAACTGCTACCTGCCTGCCTGTCAACTTCTGTCTTCATCTGTCCTCCTTTTTATCATATAATGTTTTTGTACTATTCCTTGTCTCCCTGTTTTCCTGCTTTCCTATCTTATAGCCGATTTATCACAGTGATGCAGTATCCCCTGGCAGCAATCTCCTGTAACGGTTTCATCTTGTGGTTCTTCATGAAACACGGAATTCAAATATCCTAAGTGCTGAAACAACTAGTCAATTTATTGATTCATTTATTGAAGTCAATTGACTCAAAATTTATGCCAAACACTCTAATGTGAGAATTTGTTGTTTTCCCATGTATTATATGTATATAATTGTAAACTGAATAACTGGGTTTTGGACAGTTTTACTTTATCTGATCTTGTCTGTCGCCTGTGGACAATAACTCCTGTCCATACCCCCAGACAAAGTGGGCCCATTGTTAAAGATATAATCCATAAAGCTGAAACCTGCCCGTATCACAGGAAAATCCAACTGCAGTGGGTTTTAATACTTAAGAAGCTGTTCCCTTGGATCACAGTAAGCAGCGTATTAACATAATACAGTACAAGGAGTTTTTAACTGGTTATGAAACAGTATCTGTTTTAATACTGATGCCTCTATATGATCTGCATAAACAAACATACAACTATACTTATTATTAATGGCTGCCACTGGGACGGATTCGGTTTGATTCCCCTCAAAATCAATGAAACGAGGTGATTGAAACACTACCGCTGTTGTCCACAGGGGCCACCAGAATCAACACAAAATGCAACTTCTTTGTTTTAAGCAGCAGCAGGCAAGGCTGCAGGTGGAATTCATCAGTGTTGCCCCTGGCTGTCATATCTGAAATTGTTTCTTCCTCTGTGGTTTGGTTTGGAGAAACACGGACAAACTTACATCCCCGTGATTTGTTTAGGAAAATACGCAAACCCACATAAACATTTAAACATATAAAGAGAGCATTGTGAAGCTACACATTCCTCTTCGTCCAGTTTGACTTCAGGCCATGCCTTCTCCTATGTTGATTTTTCCTTTCTTTCCTCCCTACTGATACAAAGGGATGATCACACTACTGCAGGGGGCGCTGTTTGTTTTTAAAGGAGCAGCGTCTCTGACTTGGCAATCATCCCAGCTTCATAACTGAAACCGGCTGCTGCTGCTGCTGCTGCTGCTGCTGCTGCTGCTGCTGGGTTGTTTCCACAGAGATTATCAACGCTGAGGCAAAGAGATTACCTCCAGGAAACAAATTGGTTTATTATGATTTCTCAACTCGAGTAATGTTAATAATGCCAGGAAGTGGGAACAAGGAATTCACCAGTAGATAGACTTGTGATTGGTGAAATGGTATTCATGATGAATTGAATACAATTGGAAAAATAAGATGAGGAAAGTGGCTGCCTTTCTATAGGGAATGTGTGGTTCTATCTGTCCATAGAAATACAGAAATATATTCAAGAAATAATACAAGCTTCCAAGGACGCAGAGATGCTGATTTGTGTAGTCAAATGTACACTTCGCTTGTTACATGCAATCCAAGGTGGTCCTATCTTTTATATCAGTTCTGTGAAGAATGCCCTTAGGATTTATCTTAATCTTGTGAGAGTAATTTTGCTTCCAAATCTAGTTACACTGCGTGGTTTCTGCGAGGGATCCAAAGTGCCCCCTGTGACCTCAAGTGAAAGCAAAGAATCCGCGCCTCCAGATTTCCCATGCCTAAATTTCCGATATTGAGGACTTTAAAAATATAGCTACCTGTACATTGTATAGCCCTACATCTGCCCTCTAATGACAAGATAGTGACATTTATCAAATTAACTGCTGTCAAGTGCCTGTGCAGTAGCAGGAGGATTACGGGAGTGACGCTGTGTTCAAGTTCATTTGACGGCGTGTCTGTCCCCCCCAGCGATGTTGTAGCTGAGGCTTCACTTTAATTTCCACAGCTCTCTACTTTCACTTGTCTACCAGCCCCCTCTCCTCTGTGTTAAATTGTCTCCAAATTGGATATTTAGAGGATGTAGGAACTCAAGGGAAGGGGTGCCCTCTCTCTCTCTCTTTCTTTACCTTCCCTTCAGCAACTCTCACCCCAGTTCCCTTTCCATCATAGTTTACAGTATAGTACTGCATATATATTTGACGCCATTTTTAAAAAGGCAGTAATGAAAATTGCAGGGGCGAATCTCAATTTATCACCAGTATCCAGACCTGGTCTCTTCAATAAGCTAAGCTTAGCCCTCCCAGATCCACTGTGCCCTACTAGCACACTGTATATGAATCAGATTTAGATGTGGGGGGGCCGGAGGAAGCCATTAAAACACACCATTCGATCTCAGATTACATTCAAATCAAATAGCTGGATTAAGAAAGAGAGCTCTGAGTGTTGTAGCGTAACATTAGGATCCTATGGGACTGGGTGGGGCTTTAAGGTAAGCGTGTGAATGTATTTGGTGGGGTTATATTGGCAGTGTTAGGATGACAGGCCTCCTCCCAGAGGCCAATAAAGGCGTCAGCAGCCGGGACCAGATTTATGACGGCCATGCTTAGTGGAAAGGATGATGGGGGATGGAGAGGAGGCTCTCACTATCAAGGATATCTTATGCCTCCTTTGAGAGTCGCTCCCTCTCTCTCTCTCTCTCTCTCTCTCTCTCTCTCTCTCTCTCTCTCTCTCTCCCCCCCTCCAATTTCACCGCTCTCAGTCTGTTGCATTGTCTCTGTATTTCCTCTCTTTATTGTTATTTATCTTATTATTTTAGTTTTCATATTTCTGTGTTATCAGTAGCTGTGTTCCTCGTGTTTTACTTTCACCCCTCCTCTCCTGCAGCACCACGCAGAAGATTGAGGGGCTTTAGGCAACAATTGTTTCCTTTGTCTGTTGGCCACAGTTCTCTTTTTAACAATGTAACTCAGACAAACCTTTTAATTCCTTGTAATTGTGTGAAAGAGTGAGGCAAACAGTGGATTTGCTGATCCATCTTTTTAGGCTATTGCACTTTAGCACTGTAACAGTATGCATTGATGTTGGATCCAATATGGCTGAGACACAGTCAGACAAAAGAGGAGAGAGATGCGAATAAAGAGAGAATAAACTAGGGATAGTATGAGACAAAGAAAGAATAGTCACAGAGAGTCTTGAGTGGCTTTTCAAAATGACATCTCATTACAATAAGGAAACTACGGTTGTACTAAAAGCATATTGTCCACAGCTAATGAGGCCCTGATGAATATATAGGAAAGATAGAGTTTTAGTGCAGACAAGAATAATATTTATTTGATACCTTGCTTTGAGGAATATATATTTATCTTTCATTTAAAACAAAATATGAGCTAGGCCAGAGGTTTCCACATGCATTCAGTCTTTATGCTAAGCTAAGCTAATCTTCTGGGTCTCTTCTAGATCCATATTGTGCGTACAGACATCAAAGTGGTATTGATCTTCTCAAGAAAGTGATTATGCCCTTAACAAAAGACACTAAATAAATCACACTCTAAAATGATCATTTAAATCCAGATGGGTCTGAGCATATAACAGTAAGTAAAGTATTGGTAACTGACTTCAGTACTCCAGGCACATTTCAGTCTGCACTTAAAACGTATTGAGGTTCGATACCAAGCACCATTTCCTCAAGTCATTTGAGAGTTAAACTCAAAACACAGACCCAGAGGCACTATCCATTTTTTTCTTATATCAGGACCCCAAAAATCCCCTGACTGTGCATCATGTCCAGCACACAGAAGTTACGATGATTTAACAACTCCCATGTATGAGTATTTGATGCCCAAGTCTTCTAGGACGTCCCATCAACAGATCGGTGTCACATGACACCCCGATACCCTGATACCCCTGCCCTGTCTGTAGTATTGTTTTGGAAAGACCTATGTGTTGCCATGGTTGCGGAGCACCAGCTATTCCCTGTGTGATTGTAGCTTTCCACCTGCAGCAGGAAAAATACCTGTTCCCCTCCCAAACACTGTTTCCATGTAAACATTTTACAAGAATGTGTGTGCCTATGCTTGTTGTGTGTGTGTGTGTGTGTGTGTGTGTGTGTGTGTGTGTGTGTGTGTGTGTGTGTGTGTGTGTGCGTGTGTGTGTGTTATTTCTGTGGTTCGGAGTAGAGTTTGGTTGTTTTATTTTGCCAGTAGCTCCAGGAAGAAATCAATAAGAAGACTGTTTTTTTTTTTGGGAGAACTATTTAAGAAACTGCTCTGTTTTGTATATGTGTATATGTGTATATGTGACCTGCTCTTTAGGCGTTAGTGCTGGCTTTTCTGCCATATTTGCAGTTTATTCTTTTCCTGAGGGGGGATCGTTTTGGGAAACGAGAGAAGGGGAAAGTCAGGCAGTGCAGAGCAGGACGAGGAAGATGCCGATCTGTGAGCAGCGTTAGGGCATGAGGCCAGAATTCAGCGGAAACACAATTGACCTGTTCGCAAGAGGGAGAGAAAGAAGAGACAGCGAAAGACAAAGAAAGAGGCAGTTAGATATATGCGGAGATGCAGGGATATACAAACAAAGAGCGTGAGAGCCAGACAGAGAGAAACTGACTCAAGGCGACGTTAGAAGCAGCGTCTAGGCAGGGATATAAGGTCAGACGTGGACAGACTGAAGCCTGGTGTTTGACGACCACAGGCTATAGTGACCCATTAACCGACTTGTAAAGCTCAGTCCATCCCCCATTGGAAACTGCTGGTCATGCACACACACGTCCTACAAGTACACAAATCCATTACAGGAAATAAGTTAAGTTGGTTTGAAGATATACAGAAGCAGTATATAAGGCTAGGCATATTAGCAGACTAATAATGATCTCAACACTGTAGATGTATTAGTAACTCTTTTATGAATGCTTAATTTGTTTATAAAAGAAAACTTTGTGTTTTATTTGTAAAAAAGCAGAAAAACTGGGGCTTTTTACCTTGTACCTCTTGCTTTTGTACCTTAGTGACATACATTCCCCAGAAGACACACTGTTTAGTCAGAGTTGCGGTGGTTCATTTGGCATTTCACGTATCCTTGTTTTTCTACAGTTCATCATTATTATTTATGATTGTGGTTTTATGTGTATGACTATGCCTCCTTTTAGCCTAGTCCATGGTTACGGCCTAAAAATGGTTGTTTGGATGCTTAATATTTCTGCCTTAGGGCTGTGTGGGCACTAAAGACATTCCACACACACATACAGTATGCTTACACACACCCAAATGAGTGTTTCGAGGGCAGGAGAGCATTCTTCCAAAGAAAGGTGGTAGATCAAAACAAGTCAGCTCGGTATGATTCCTTACATGAATATGCAGAGGTAGGGTTGGGAGAAAAAAAAAAACATGGCAGGATGGTATTTGGATTTCCTACATGGTGTTTTTCAAATCCACACACTGTAGAAAAGCAGTGAATCAGTTCTTAAAATAAGCATTTCTTTTTCTAACTATGTTGTCCTCTGACAGTTTTTTTTGTTAACAAGCTCTAAAAATGTTTGATCGGTCCTGCTAACTGGCATGAGTACAGATAACTAACCCCTGCCACAGGCTATGTATGTGCTTTGCAAACACATAAAATCTAACCTAAAATGATTCGGTCATTGTGTTTTGAGTTAAAAAAGGATACCATAAAGAAAAGACAGAAGGAGGAGATGAAGGAAGGTGTTACTGAATACAAAAGAAAATTAAGCGGGAGTCTGTGAAAATGATGAAATATATAAATAACAGCATATGTGCAGGAGTTTTAAAATAATACTAAGGCTAAAAATGAATGAAGAATGTGTAGTACACACACTACTCAGTTTGGTTTGCTGCAGGATTTGGCATTGTGGGAAGAGACTGTTTGCACACACACACACAGAAAGAGCTTCTATGTTGGCGTTTGCCTGGCCGGATGCCGTTGGTCGAACCAGGCGCAGTGGGCTGTACCCACCCATGAGCGGCAGCAAGTACATGGAGCGAGTGGTGGGTGGGCTGAAGGTCAGACGGACCATGGACACACTGCCGTTGTTCTTTCTATCTTTCTTCTTTTTTCCGCTCACTCTATGATTTCAAGAGCATATGTTTGTGTATGTGCTAGTGTAAGCCAAACATTCATACAACGCAATCAGAGCGAGATTGTTGATGCAATAGAGGTACAAAGAAGGACGTAAGTAGATGTTAGCTGAATGTGTTGTAAAGCTACAGCATGCTTATAATTGGTGTGATCTGGAGTGCGTTGTGTGTGTTTGTGTTTGACTCTGGAAAGTGCTGTGGCATGTTATTAGTGTGAGTCAGCACAGAGGAGGCCCGGCAGCTCTCTCAGAAGCGCAGCTCTGTAGAATGTAAGAGTGGGAGGAGATGAGCAAAGAGGTCTTCAGTGACATTCAGAGATGCATGATGTCTTCCCCTCAGCTGTTACACGCCGATTCCCCGAACTGCTGACTGTACTCTCTCCCCCTGGAAGCTGAACCATTTTAACTCACCAAAACATGTTTAATGGAAGCCACAACTTGAACGTCAATGAAATGCGTCACCTCACTGAGTGTGACATTGTAAAACAAGTCAATTGTAGTCAAATTGTACTTTTTGACCTTTGTTTCTTGTTCTGTCTGTCTCTCCCACCTCCCGTTGTAAAGGGCAGCGCACATAATTGTAGGCAAAAGCACTTTGTGCTGGCAGAGCTGTTATTTTCCGTCACAGAAAGCGATAGCGCCCACCACAGAAGCAGGTCAGAGGGAGGTTGCTGAAAATTTCCCTGGAGATGCTGCACTCGGTGTTCAAATTATTTGAACCTTGACCCAGTTTGTAGTTGGCCTCTTCAAGTGCTTCCTCTCAGAGCTTTATGTTTTTGTATGAATTCATGAACAAAGATGCAGGGGGGGAAACTCATTTTGTGTGCCCCAGTTTCCAGACTTGCATTAATTAGTGTTGAAAATTAACTCCAGAATACACATGGCAACCTTCTGCGAGCATGAGGCCAAGCAGCAAATGTAAAATATGAATCTACCCTGTGTGCATTGTAAAGGCATGGATAATATGAATGGATTTTGGTTGAATGTAAGCTAAACTGAATTACTAAATATGTGTTTTGTAAAAGAAAGGAAAGCATGTTGTTATGAGACAGTTTAGCATCACTAAATGTGAGATCTATATCTCTCTGTCTGTGTCCTTCTTAAAACTGAGTGCAGTGCAAAAAGCTCAGTAACCACAAATTTGGTGATTTGTGGGTCACAAAACGACTGCATGTCTGCATTTGAAGTGGGGTTTTTAGGGTTTTTTTAAACATCACACAACATATAACAATTTTTTGCATGTTTTGACCTGCAGATTAGAGGTCGACCAATAAATCGTCCAAGTCCATATCAGCCCATATTAACTTATTGCAAATAATGGTAATCCTGTATATGTCGGCCAATAAGTAACAAGGACTTGCAGTACAGAAATGCCAAACTTGGTTTGAGGTCATTTAGAAGCAGCGTCACCGTTATAGTTTTACATGTTGTAAAATGTCCCGCCCAGTATTAAAAAGAATCACTATTGGCCAATATATCATTATACAATTTGGTATGTGTGGGCACCCCAACTCTCTGCTGAAAACTGTCTCATAAAGCAAAAACATTAAGACAGTTGAAAGAAGTACTAACTTTTTGTTTTGATCTCTCCCGTTACAGATGGTCATTTCACCGGGACCCCTCCCACGTACGGTTACGATGCAGACCGCGCAGAGGAGCAGCGGAGGCATCATGACATCTTGCCATACATCGATGACTCGCCATCATCTTCACCGCACCTCAGCTCCAAGAGCCGCAGCAGTCGGGACACCCTGTCCTCTGGATCGTTAGAGTCGTCCAAGTCGGTCAGTGTGCCATCCAATCCAGTACACCATCTCCTTCTGCTGGCCATTACAACAGCCACATTTTCAGCTTCCTCAGCTGCAGAAAAACAAACCCAAAGCTACTTAATATTCATGACTTTTTTATGTGAATATGAATATATTCTACAAACATGGGTGCCAATAGGTGCCAACACTTCCGTCCTTCGACCTCAATACAGTTCAGGAAATGGGCTAATCTATTCTTAGAGCCATCCCGCTCTGTCAAAAATCTGTCAATTGATGAGAAATCAAATTTGCCATTTAAGAGGATTGATAAAGGACAATATCGTCATGCCCCATAACCCCAGACGCATTCATCCAGAGAAGAAACTCATCCCCCTTAAGAGTCTGGCTTTTTCTCATCCAGGGTATTAGGCAGAATTACCTATCACCTCCATCACCCCATCACTGCCTTCATCCTCTTACCCTCCCTCCTTTGCTTTTTTCCCTGTCTGCGGAGAGAAAACCAGTGATCTATGACGTCTGGTGCTCTTCAAAGGTTACCATGGAGAGGACACACACATGCATACACACACATTCACACACACAACCCCAGCGTCAGCAAAGATGAAAATGAACATGGATAGAATCTATATTATCTTTTCTTTTCTTTTTTTCTTTAGTATTTATATTATTTCTCTTTATTATTTACATTTTATAAAGTATAAATAATAATTTTCCTAACTGTCGTCATCATTTACACATTGTTTGCACCAAAGAATTGGCAGGTATCAGATGAACATGCTCAAGCTATATGTTCGATTAGGACAGAGAGGTATTGTGGGAGAATGTAATGGGCTAATACTGTCTCCCTCCACCGTGCCCTTGGAGGAAGTAATTGCATCAGTGGTCATGATGCGGGATCAGTTACTCCGCCCCCTCAGTCTTTGCTCACTGTATGAGCTGGTGAGCGAGGGAGCCTGTCAATCTGATTGATGGCTTGAATCTGCCAATAAATGATAAATCCCTTGACTGCATCCAACCTTTGACCTGTGAGCTCGAAACTCTCGCTGATTATAATTTATACACATGCACACACATATCACGTCATGTCTGCTTTAGGTTGCATAAACCAATGGCTTTTTTTTAAGGACACAAACGCGCATCCATCCATTCTCTCAGAGCAGAACGATAAATTCATTGTAGAAGAGATTGAAAGCGATTGACAGGGTAAACACTTGTGTGTGTAGAAGCCCCCTGAGCCAACCTGACGCTGTGGGTGTGTGTGTTTAGGGTTTCCAGAAGCAGCGTCTGATGGTCAGTATCGCCATGAAAATTTAAAATGTAGTTACCATTGTCCTTGATTTACCCTTGCACAGTCGCTCTTCAAACATCATCCGAGCCTGCTTCTCTAATTGATGATTCAGAACCCAGAGGAGCTCTGATTGGCCCAGCGGAAGCTGATGGTTTTTTGATGTCACTATGATGAGTCATCAGCATCAGCATATTGCTGATTTAATTTTCCACAGTGGCTCTTGTTCTCTCATAATCTGTCTCTGCACCGAGGAGGGAAAAGAAGGGGGTCACTGATTGGAAGTCAGCTACAGTATGAGGACAGTGGTGTGATGTTTTTTTCTTTGTGATTACGTATGTTATATCTTATAATCCTAGTGCACGGTGTGACACAGGTCATTCAAGGACAGTCAGAGAGCACTATTTTTTTTTTCCTCACCAAGTTAAACATCTAGTAAAACAAGTATTTTTATTGAGCATTTACTGCTTTTTTATTTGATAGCAGAGATGATGACAAGAAATGAAGGAGAGAGAGATAGGGGAATGACAATTATGGTCCTTCGCCAGCTTCGAACCTGAGATGTTGAAGTTTATGGTCGGTGCCTTAAACCCTTGGCCACCAGACGCTTATGTTGTGAGCCATTTTCTCTATTCCTGTGGATCCCTAATTTATATTATAATAGCTCCTCATTTTCTTTGCTCCCTCATTCTGTCTGATATCACACCTCAAGGCCATGACCTGAGGAGGGAGGTCACTTCTTTTCCGACCCAGCCAGAGCTAAACCTCTCTCAATGATCAACTGTAGTGGATTAGGAGGCTTGGAAAGATTGAAATCTCCCTTGTTATGATGTATCACATCTATAACAAACGTTCACTGATTGAACAGCTCGTTCCCTCGCAATTAAAGTCATGGCGTGATGCGGCATTGCGAGCATCCTATGTGGAAAATCCCTGCAGACACCAACTCTGTCTGTCTATCACATCTGGATGAAATGCAGTTTAAATAACCAGAAGTAATGCAGCACAGGATAATTATAAGACAGCTCCATTACTTAGCAGGCGTGTAGAGATAGGAAGCAATTACATTAGGCATTTCAGAAATCGAGGGATGGCAGAACAGGATGCTAAACAGATTAGAATATGAAAAATGAAAATTGAAAAGGGTTAATAAAGTGTGGAACAGGCCATGCATTGCTGCTCTCTTCTCTCCATCCTGGCTCTGAATGTTTATAGGAGTCTCCTACACTCCATGGGAAAGAGACAGAGATGGAGAATAATGTTGTTACAGTCGCTGCTGCTCAGTTTCCATCTGCGCCTCCTGAGCTACGTCGGTGCACTTGTCAAATAAACACTGTTTGTATTGATTGTTGCGTATCTCCCACGAGCATTATCCATGCATAAACAAATCAGAAGCGAATCTCAATTCCTAAATCATGTTAGGTAGAGCCATTCCTAAGGGGTGTTGTGTGAGCTGAAAGGGTTCAAGTGCGGGTTCAAATGTAAAATATTAGCTTTTGTTGACTCCGTTGGACATGAACATGTAAACACACTAACCCAAATGTACCCCAAGCAGGGAGAATGTGTTTTATTTTTACTTTTTTGATTACCAAAAAAATGCAGGCAGACACCCCTTTAGTCTGAACCCAGAGATGGGCTCATTAGTTGCCACGGCGATAAATAAAAGATGATATGTCTGGAGATGTGGGTACTTCCTTGGGGAGTCGTCTGGGGTCTGAAATGATGAATAAACACTTTATGGCTCTCCCCTGCCCTCTGCTAGTTCAGTAACATGTGGCTGAATGTTAAAAGTCTTTCTCCTTGTGATTTGCTTCAAAAGATCTTGATGCTTCCAATGGACCCTCATGTTTCTCATGTTCTCTTACCAGCGGCATATCCTGTGAGGATAAAGTCACATAGCTCATGCCGATACTTGTAGCTCGGCAATGATTCATTCATTTTTCATTAATTCAGGAACATTCAGGGGGCTCCGTTGCCGCCCCAGGCTTTTCCTTTTAAGTCAGTAGAGTCAGACAGATTCGAAGCCGCTGCAATGCAATGTAATTCATTTAAGAGCAATCATAAATGACTTACTTATTTACCTTCAGTACCCTTTTATTTGGTCTCTTAATATGTAAAAGAAAACTCTTCTCCTTTTGATTGTGTAAGAGTTTGTACCTAATGAGCAAGCAGAGCTTTTTCAGGGGAAACTGATATTGTTATGTACAGAGCAGATCCCCAGACAGCTGTATGTGATGCATAATACATATCTGTCAGAATCATTTCATTCATCCTTCACCTAAGAAAGACACAAAGAAAGAAAGAAAATATACTGCAGAAGTATTAACTATTAAAGAGATAATAAACAGTCTGATGAGCATATGCATATACTTTAGATACTGTCCCATCCTACTTGTAGTCTGTGCCTGATTTCTCCGACCTATATCAATAAATCAAGTCAGGCCGCAACGATTAGTCAATAAACCAATTAGTTGATCAACCGAGAAATTAATTCAATTGTGTTATTTTTAAGGCAAAAAACCAGCATTCCCTGCTTCCAGGGTCTCGTGTGAGGATTTGCTGATATTCTCTGTTTTACTTGCTTTTAGACTGTTGGTTGGACAAAACAACACATGACATTTTACACTATTTTCTGGCATTTTATGGACCAAAATGATTAATCGAGGAAATAATCAGCAGTGCAAATTATTGTGAGTTGCAGCTCTAAATAAAATATTTGTCTCCTCGTTCAAAACCTTGACACAAGGACGCCCTCTGTGTTAACGGCCAAAGATGCTAAGAAGTGAGAGCAAAGTCATCAAATCCTGGACAAACTTGGCTTCTTTCAAGCTGAGTTTTTTTTAGTGTAAAAACTGTAACCACTTAGAGAGTACATAAAAAGAAAAAGTTTGGATCAACTTCAAGTCAAGTTGTTGAAATTCAATCTAAATTTATGGTGGGCTTGATGTGTTTGTTGCTTTTAAATCACGCTTTTTGGCTTGCAGGCTAATCATGTAGTAACAGTGCTGATAATGGACTCCATAATAATCCTGGACCATTTTATAATCTTCTGGGCTATAACGGTCCCCTAACACCCGCACTTATGCAGTGGCCATGGAAACAGGTTTCAGGCCCATTTACCCCATCATTTAAATAAATGCATGTACACCCACGACCAAGCACTCACTCACAGTACTGTACATGCTCAAATGCAGTTCAAACATCATTTTAGCATGCATAGTTATACAATGTATGAGTTCTGCTGTGTAGGTATGTAGTTGTAGAATTACAAGTGGTGTAACAAATACTGACACAAACTGATTACAATACCTAACACTGCCTTGGGCTCTGGGAAATTACGATCGGCATTTTCCACTATTTGAAATTTTGTAGACTGAACAACTGAACAATTAATCTAGAAAATAATCAGCAGGTTAAAGCTTAAACAATAGGTTAACATTTTTGCAAGTCTATCTTAAAATAACCTGATACCTCGTGTCACACTAAAAAACACCAGCTTGAAAGAAAAAATATGAACCTACCCTTCAAAGGATAAGCATAAAAAATTAAGAATAATACAGATAATACAAAAAAAAAACTATAAAATACACCATCACTTCCATTCATATGCTTTTCTGGCTCTCATTTTGACTACTGGATGGATTTCCTGTGTTCTCTTTCATGCTGCTCCCCCCTGCCCCAACACACACACACACACACACACACACACATCCACACAGCAGCAGCTTAAGTCCAGCAGGCTGAATCAGCCCTTATCCTAATCACTTTGTTCAACTCATGCACTTCTTTCTTTCACATGTTGAACCCATATGATTGCTGTGCTGTGTAAACATACGTGGCAGCATTAGGGTGTAATGTCTATAATATCAGAGGAGCTCTTCCACTGTCCTGTAGCATACTCTTTCAATTTGATCTATTTCTACTTCCTATAGCCATTCTTCTTCTTTTTCTCTTTCTGCGTTTTGCTGTTAAGGTGCATGGTGCAGTGAATTAGCTTATCTTTGATTTTGTCTCCCTTTTCTCCAATTCTTACTGTCTTTTTCCATTCTATATTGTCAAATAAATAAATCTATTTATGTATGTAATTCCCACAACCATTGTCTCCCCCTCATCATGTCAGATATTTTGCCCTCTTTGTCTTTTTACTCTTTTAATTACACTGAATCTGCATTTCTATCTCCATCTCTCCTTTCTTTGTCGTTCTCTTTCACCCTTCCTCCCTGTTTTCTCTCTTTCCTCCTCCTCATAGCCAGAGGGACCGGATGCTTCCACGTCCCAACCTGGGCTCACTGTGTGTGTGTGTGTGTGTGTGTGTGTGTGTGTGTGTGTGTGTGTGTGTGTGTGTGTGTGTGTGTGTGTGTGTGTGTGTGTGTGTGTGTGCGTGTGTGCATTCTCTCACAGACATATTTATACGCAACCTTGCTCCCATGGGAGACCCTGCCTGTTTGAGTTATTTCAGAGTTCGTGGTTAAACAAGATAGCCCGAGGAATCTCTCTTGTCTCTCTGTTTTCTTTGACTGGGCTGAAGGGAATGGGGAGGCAACCAGGGAGGATTTCTAGAAGGTGCATTTGCGGCTGTTTGATTTTCTAGACTGAGGAGCTTATAAAAAGCAAACCTTCAGGAGTTTCAAGCTCTACTAAGAACTAGGAATCCTTCAATTTGACATTTACAAACAAGTTATATTAAATGTCCTTTCAGTAGCTGATATAAGCGATAATATGATGCTTTGCATGTTCTTAAAACCTCAGACACAAAATAATCCAATCATGTGCCTTCCAGAGTGAAAACAGTAGAGAAAAAATGTTTTGAAGCGTAAGAAGTTAGTAGACATGTAGAAGATTGGATTCATTGGTGTGATATTGTGTTGCTGGATATTGTTTTAACTGTATTATTATATGTTTCTGTGTTTGTTACAGACTGAATGTGACCTGGAAAAAGGTTTAGAGATGAGGAAGTGGGTTCTCTCTGGGATCCTGGCCACTGAGGAAACATACCTCAGTCACCTGGAGGCACTGCTGCTGGTGAGAACATACATCACACACACACACACACACACACACACACACACACACACACACACACACACACACACAAGCAGACACACACTCTAGATATACCCATATTATACAGGATTATTAGAGGTAGGCCGATTGATTAGGCAAATTGAGTAGTTCAACTATATTTTGACATAAGTCTGAAATTACTGATTGATGTGCTGCCAGATGCATCTGCAAAATGTGAATGAAACATGGAAAACAAGAATTTACTGGCTGGCTTTTGCTGTAAACTACAAAACAATCAAAGTTTTATAAACAAATGTATAGCCAAACCAAATATAATGATTAATAAGTAAAACCAAATTACAACTAAGAAAGAGACAAGAAACATTCTAAGGTTGGATGATATAAAAGTATAGCATGAGACAGCAATTTGTCAGCCCGCTTTTACAATGGTGGCTTTCCCCTTTATATCCTTTGTTGTATTAGGCCAGTGCAAGTTTCCAGCTGCAGCAAGCAGCTGTTTTCTGTGAAAAAGCGCTATTAAACCATTGTATAAAGTTAGCAACTACCTGGTGAATATAGTGGAGTATTTATCATCCGAAGAGCCAAATTTTATGCTCTGTGTGTGCTGGATGTGTAAATAAACAACAATTTGCTAACATGTTCACCATAAGAACCTGACTTATTGCTTTTTTTAAGACAAATCCATTTCAGTGTTCATTTGACAAGTCGAGCACGTAGAAAAAAGTCACAAAGGCAGAAATCTAACGAAGGAATATCACTCTAAAGTTAGCTTTCCTGGCAATAGTTATTATATTGTATTACTAGTACTAGTATTGTGAGTACTTTGAGGCCTTACTTTGCAGATACTTATCAGACTTTTATTTGTATCTCTAAAACTGTAAAACGTTTTTTAAAATGGATGTACAAGTGCTTACAGTTCACTTACAAGTGTCTCCTCCACTGCTCCTCTCAGCCCATGAAGCCTCTGAAGGCCGCAGCTACAACATCACAGCCTGTGCTCACCGTTGCCCAGATAGAAACGATCTTCTTCAAAGTGCCTGAGCTCTACGAGATCCACAGGGAGTTCTATGACGGACTGTTGCCCCGCGTCCAGCAGTGGAGCCACCACCAGAGAGTCGGGGACCTCTTCCAGAAACTGGTGAGGAAAAAAAAGCGTTGGGATGCTTGTGTGTCTCTGCCAGCAGTGTGTGTGACAGAAGAAGCGTCCCTGGGTGTAACTGACTGATATTACCCTTAATCAAAGTGACAACATTGGCCACCCAAAAGGGTTGACAATATCAGGAAAGACATTCAGGATGCTGCAGCTACATTTTCTGACCTTATGGACATGGACCCAAAGCAGAACCACTGTGTGAGAGTGACATTACTCACAGTAATGTTGTTTCTTGAATTGTGAGGCTTTCAGAAGTCGGTATAATTCAATGAACCAATAAAACAAAATGTAGGTTTGATTTTTGTAGTGATGCTCTTCTTTATCATTCTAAATGTGGACAAAATGACCCTGCATTGTCCTTTTCTTCCTATTTCCTCCTCAACAGCTGCTCTCTCTCTCTCTCTCTCTCTCTCTCTCTCTCTCTCTCTCTCTCTCTGCCCTCCAGTAGTATCTGCCAAAGATGTCAGGGCCAAATGTACACTGGGTCTATTTAATCATTTTCACAATGGGTCAATTAACCCACAATGAATCATTTGTTATTTTTCTCCCAAATACTGCTCCTCTCCCACTAGTGTCTCCCTCAGTCTCCCTGTCTCTCTCTCTCGCCCCTCAGTCTCACTCATGCTCTAACATGCACGCATATACACACACACACACACACACACACACACACACACACAGAGAGAGAGAGAGGGAGGGAGGTGCAGCCATGTTTCACAATGCCGCCTTTCTGCCTCAGGCAGCTGAGGCCATCACTGCACTGTGTGCTTTGTGTCTCGAAGAAGCTGCTATAAATAGGAGCCCCTCTTTCTATTGCTCTCTCTCACTCTCTCTCTCTCTCTCTCTCTCTCTCCACACACACACACCACACACACACACACACACACACACACTCCCATTAACGTATCTCAGGAGGCTCCCCATAGGTCTGAGATAAGAAATTAGGATTTAATTTGTATCTTTTACTGGTTAGGACGCACATGCCATAATCCAGTTTTTATCAAATATTTTTTTTAAAAGCAAGCTTCTATGTTTTTTTCTTTCCTTAATACTGCGTATTCGCCTCCCATCCAAAGAACTGCCTCAAAGGAAGATATCATGGCATCATATTGAGGAGAGTGATTGTAGACAGTTTACAGTGTTTAAGAGCGTAGCTGCAGTTTGTACTCCCTGACCTGTAAGTGCACCAGGAGATCACACCAAAACAGGACACACACTCTTGAATTGTCTGTCATATGGGCTTCAATTTGAAGATTATTATATTATAGAATATTTGTAAAAACGTTTACCTAGGCCTCAAACATTACGTCAACATGACAAAGACAGTTTTTTCACCTTACAATCTGGAGTCTGGCTCTCTTCCACAATAACATGTACACACACACACACACACACACACACACACACACACACACACACACACACACACACACACACACACATGTTTACACTGTACATACACGCTGGTGCATTCACACACACACACAACACACACACATGCACGCACCGTTTCTGCTCCATTCCCTCCCTGTCTCCAGACAGTAGTTAATAAAAGTCAGGAGGAGAAGACGCTGAGCCCACAAAAAGGGAAAAAAAGGAAAAATGCTACATGACAGCCGTTCCTTTAGGAGGTGGAGAGGGAGTGAGGGAGAGATTAGTTGAGAGTAGAGGAGGTGATGCAGGCGAGGAATGGGGGAGGGAGGGTTGAGAGAGGATGAGAGTCGGGTAGGCAAGTAGATTTAGGCTGTTGCAACTCTGATAGAGCTGTCTCACCATGACTCTGAATTCTGTGAGGGAGGCAGACGGGCTTAGGAAGCATAAAACATCAGAACAGGGGAGGCAGGGAGAAAAGAGGAAGAGGCAAAGCGTCACTGACAGGTTATGAGCATGAGTGTCAGAGAGAAGTGTTTGAAGGCTGAAAATAGGGCTAAATCACACTCGTGCTTCTGCTCCTCCTAAACACACACTTCATACACTGCAGCAAAGTGAAGGCTTTACACCGTGAAGACAGACAGGTAAACTGATAAACTACCTTTAAATATTGCTCTTTAGAGGTGGAGGACCAGAAGAGTGTGAGAAAACTGCATTACAATGGCGTGTTAGTGCTGCAGAGATGGCCTGGCCTACAATTCTTTTTGTACATTTGTTTATCATGCTTGCACGCTAAACTAAGATGGTACCTGCTAAATATCAGCATGTATGGATTGTCATTGTGAACATGTTTGCATGCTGACGTTAGCATTGAGCTCAGAGCACCGCTGTACAGCTGCTAACATGGCTGGCAAATGAAGCGTCTTAACCTATCTTTCCATATCAGTATGTCATCATAGACAAAGCAGTGCTTCTCCCCTGTAAGAAAATATTTCAGGCTCCCACACAAACCAAGTGGCTAAATCCAGCCTTCTCGTATAATGGCCGTAGTCTGTCATGAGGCTGTTTTCTTAATGTTGTTTTCCGCTGTGGATTACACACATACTCTCACATGCGACAAATCCTGAACTGAGAAATCCAAACACCCAAGCAGTTTCTTTCATCACCCCAAAGCCATTTTTCTGCTATGATACTGTAGCTGCAGCCGTACACTCGGTAAGCCTTCACGCCGTTGTGTGGATGTGGATGTGGCTGGCAGACATTCAGGCTCTCTGTTCTCTCCACAGTCAAACTGTCACGCTCTGAATGGCCTCCGCTCTGGTGCAGATTGTGTGGCCCAGGGCAGGACATAGGATTTCAGGATTGTGAAAATTGCTTTACTCCTCGCCTTCCTCCAATTTACCTCTTTGTAGTGTGCAGATATACTGCATGTGAAAAACACTATAGATCCACAGATTTGCTGCCTTAAATTCATCAGTAAGGTTTTGACAAACATAGATAAGAACAATTATTTCTTAACAAAGGAGGTACTGAGTTCAGTTGGGTGTGTTTATTGGTTTTTTCATGGTGGTTCATGGCACGCAGCCTTATTTTTTTGGACTTTTTAAAGATCTATACCACACATACATGCATTGTAACTGCCGCAATAACATAATAAGTGCAAACGATGTTTAGAAAACTTGTGACTTCACATTCCTGCCAGGATGGAATTTCACCCCGCCCCCTCCATGACAGCAAAAATCAGAGCGTGTTAGGAAGGTCATGCCTGAAAATAAGATGTAAAGGGGGTGAATGAGGTCAGTTTGAGACAAGAATAGTGATTGGCTTACAGATATGTAAGTCCTTTATTTGTAGAGCACTTTTCAAAACTCTAATTATAAAGCGCGAAGCAACAAATTTAAAATCAGCAATAATAAAAACATTGTAAGGAAACTATAGGTAAATAAAATACATACACTTAAAATAAAATAAGTTAAAACAAAATTCACCAAAAAAAGAAAAAAAGATAATGGAAGTAGGTTAGAAAACAAAGGCAAAATTTTTATCCAAACTGTTTACAAACCAATTTCCTCTCAGCTTTGATCTACTGTACTTACCTTAGTTGTGCATGCAGAGTTTTCCTGTGCAATGATAAATTATTAACAACTTTTAGCTGCACTAACCTTCAGCTTGACCTCCAACTGAGGTGGTTTAGATAGTCTGGCTAAACTGTTGGCTTGTGTACAACCTCATTTCTTGCCCCATCCAGTTTCATTACAGCACTGTTGCTGTGTACCCAGATCTCAGCAATGAATAAAATGATATCATAACAATACAGAGAATATGGCTGGATCTACGAAAGTGAGACCCAAGTTGTAATAAACCTCAATGACCCTTTAAGCCTGTCTCTGGAAGGGACAAAAGACACATCTGCCCAAATTACTGTTGCTCCACAACAGATAGATAGATAGATAGATAGATAGATAGATAGATAGATAGATAGATAGATAGATAGATAGATAGATAGATAGATAGATGGATGGATGGATGGATGGATGGATGGATGGATGGATGGATGGATAGATACTTTATTTATCCCGAGGGAAATTCAAGTATCCAGTAGCATACAAAATATAAAACATACATTAAACAAACATTAAACTGAAATTAAAAACCCTAACCTTAAGAATAGAATTAAAAATAAAATAAAAGATAAAATATAAAGTATTATATATATATGATATATAAAATTAACAGTAGCTACAGTAAACAGTGCAAACAGTAAACAGTGCAAATGGAGTGGAGTGCAAATGGAAGTAAAACAGTGCAAATGAATGTGCAAATACAGGTAGAAATTGTACATTGTCTATTATCTCTTGTCCTCCCTGCCTTTACTGAGAGCTGTTGTACAGTCTGATGGCCAGGGGGACGAAAGAGTTTTTGAGTCTGTTGGTGGAGCTGGACTGGGACAGCAGTCTGCCACTGAACACACACCTCTGTGCAGAGGGTGGTGGGTGTTGTCCAGTATGGACAGCAGTTTGTCCAGGGTCCACTCTCTCTGTCCAGGGTCCAGTCACAGACTGATATGGGGGCAATGAGTATGAAATATGGCAATATGCTTTGAGCTTTAAAGGGGATAATTCATGTTCAGTTACACTCCTGTATTCAATATGCTCAGGTAAGATTTTCTGGGGAATTTGGTATTCTTTGTGAGAAGTCTGAGAGTTTGTGAGTGTGCGTGTTGCTCTCGGCATTACACACAAAGCCCGTCTCCACTGTACTCTCTCCTCCTTTGGCTTTTGTTCAGGAGAATTGATTGTCCTTTTGTTCGCCGCCGAGATGGATCGCAGCGCTGGCAGGCAGCGTTTGGTGCGAGTTTTATTCAGCCATCCAGCTTCCTAAATGTGCTTTCATAGCCTCCGTTACACCAATCATTAATTACTCACCCCAGCACAGTGCAGGTCTCGCCGGTTGCCACGGCAACGGGCCCGGCTACGAGGAGCACCGTGGTAACATGCTGTTGTTGTGACCGTGATGCGTGTCTTTCCTCTGCGACTCGCACACACACAGTCTCTCAGACACAGCTGACTGGGCTGAATCTCCTGTCTCAGATATAACATTTCAAGGATTATACATCTCACTGTTGCGATTTAGCGTTTTCAAAGTTACACTGAGAAGGTCATTGCAATGTCCAGTATTTCAGGCGCCACTGTTCAGACTTTAAAGAAACTCACCAGCACTCCCCAGAATTTAAGGTATACAAATTTAGTAAAATAGAGGCTTTCCAATAACAGTTCAAACAAAGGTATGTGTACTGACTGTGAAGAGCAGGCTACATTATGCTGCTGTGCCCCCCAGATTTGACAACACACACTTGTTAGGACTTAAGTTATTTTGCTGCTACGTATAACGCTTCCCTTGTCATTTTTATTATAAGGTTGCATTGCTCTTGTGTAGTGTTTATTTTTCATATACATCTAGACATGTATTTGTTACTTTCTCTATTTATCTGTACTTATTTCGGTCCTTGTGCTGCTGCAACATCTCAATTTACCCTCTGTGGATCAACAAAGGCTTATCTTATTTCTAGAAAAATATTATTTTTTGAGAAGCAGCAAGGTTGCAGTTTGTGTGAAGTTTAGTAATGAAGTGGCGGAAGTTAAGAAAAAGAAGTAGTGAAGAGGACTGTTAAGTGTGTTTGGATTCGTCTGAGCTTCTGACTGAAAGGCTTTTTTGTGGGTTTACAATGAACTGTTCTGCCTGAGAGCATGGTGAATGCTGTTCAGTTCTCTTATACAAAAGCTTACTTAGAGTTTACTGTCTGTGTATTAACATTTGTATTTGGATTCAAAGGATTTCAGGCAGAACAATCTCTTCACAAATCACAATTACTGACTTTTCATTATGTCTAATGTGTTCATTGAAATGTGAACGTCACATCCCTCCTCTGTTTCTTTGTCTCTCTGTCCATCAGGCCAGCCAGCTAGGAGTTTACAGAGCGTTTGTGGACAACTATGAGCTGGCTGTAGAGACGGCGGAGAAGTGCTGCCAGGCTAACACACAGTTTGCTGAAATCTCTGAGGTAAGAAGGAGAGAGGAAAGAATGGCAACACCAAGCAGGGATAGAAAGACATGTTTTTTTATGGAAAACTATACCGTAAATGTGGGGGAAGGAACCAGACAAAAACTGAACAGTTACTGGTTCAGCTTCTGTGTCAAAGCAGGGGTCGAAGCTGTGATCTCTCAGTTATGGGATCATTTTTACCACCGTGTAAAATCAGTCAGCCAGACGCTTAACCCCCTGCATACCAGCAAATTATCCAATTGAGTTTCACAAGTTGTTCTGTCTTTGAAGTGTGGAGCGATGCTGTATCTAATTTAGATAAAAGGACGTACAGGTTCAGTTGAACATTTATCACTAGGGTGATTTTCACCAACATTACAGCAAATTGAACCCCAATAATTCTTTCTTATACTTTAAAAGATGAGTATCAGGTTGGTCATATCCTCCTCCTACACCCTCTTTTGTTAGAATACACTATAACATGTGTGCAGTTAACAATGTTAACTGTTAGCAGTTGCTCTTGTGTAGCTGTATACCTCGTCCATCCTGCTGCCACTGTGGCTGGACAGTGTCTTAGAGAAAGATAGTGTTACTTAGTCACACAGAAATGACAAAAAGAGGAGTGACTTACAGCAGAGTGTTAAACAACGTGTTATTAGGAAAAGAAACCGTTTCTGAGAGGTGTCGTATAGTCAATTTTGCAGCTGCTTAACCGTTTTGTCCCAGATGTACTGTACTTGCAAAACGCTTTCCCATTATTCACCCACGCAGCTTTTATCATTTCCCTGCATTTAAATTTGAATGTTCTGCTGAATATTTCTGTACAAATGCAGCCATTGGCAATTTTTTGCGCGTGTGTGTACATTATCTTAATGGGTGCAGTGCAGAGGATAGTTGTATTTTCTCTAGCTTGGTCTCACTCTCATCGCTGGCCAGGAAAATATGAGCTCAGTACACAGACTGTAGATGAGCCTTGACAGTGTAATAAATTTGTACATTTATCTTTTCCCCAAACACAAATTTCCAGCAGCTTCGGAGGCTCAGGACAATTCCTTTTATCATAGACAAACTAGATTTGAAAACACTTACTCCCATGCATCAAATATAGTTTTGGAGGCTGATAGAACAATATTGACCCTGGTTTAAACCAGTAATCTACATTCCCAACAGTGTTGTACTTTATAGGGTTGTGAATTGTGAGGGTTCAAACAGTATTACAGCTCTCTTCATGCATTTTGGGAGTCTTCTGTTAGTCCAGCATCCACAAAAATGGCTTCAGATGCAGCCTTTACAAAGACTGTGGGAGACTTATTTGAACTACACTATGTATGTGTATGTAAGAGCAAATATTTGATTAGCTTTTTAGGTTAGCAGGATAAAAATATAGTCCAGTGTTGAACAGTATATTCAGCAGTCTCCTGGCTTAGGTCTTTCAGCTCTTTTTTGTACATTTTCTTCCCATATTTTTTTTCAAGCATGTGGCAGTTTCTGATACACCATCAGTCTTCGTCTATGTTTTATGAGGTCTACCAGTTAGAGTTGAGTCTAGTGTCTACACGCAGGATAGGGAATTCATCATCGAGGGTTGTTAATGGCCTTCGTAATGATGCATGACTCTGAGCCATCTGAGCAAGATGGTGGGGGGAAAAGCTGCTGAGGATGGCATAATTAATTTGGAAGTGGATGACCTCAGTGCTAGAGCAAGGATAATAACATATGTATGTTTTTTTTTATATGTCTTAACCATACTGAAATGGTATTTAAAGATCTTTTTGTAAGGGTTCTCCACTTTGAACTTGCCTTTTGTCTCCAAACAGAACCTGAAAGTGAGAAGCCCAAAGGACTCTAAGGACCAGACGGCCAAGAACTCTCTAGAGGGTCAGTCACATCATGCTAGTTCATGCTACTAAAATATTAAAATGTAACAAAAAATAAAACATTTACATATGGAAGGTTATAAAAACTTATTTTTGGTTTCCTCCCTGTTTCATGTGCAGCTTTGCTATATAAACCAGTGGATAGAGTGACTCGCAGCACGTTGGTACTTCATGTAAGTAAGAGTGAGCACTGAAGCGGCAATCCTAAGAAATGTCACATTACAACTGTGTTCAGGTGTGTTTCAGTAATTGCCTATGTTGCTCGTAAATTAACCCTAGAATGAATGACATGGGTGATCCAAACCAAACCTGCAGCTTGTTTATCAGAATACAAAACGTCATTGTTTTTCATTTCAGTTATTTCTTACAAATCTGCTTTGTTACTATTACCATAAAGCATTTTCTCCATCAATGAAGAAGAAAGAAATACAATTGTTTATTGCGTGTATGAAAAAGCACTAACGATATACAAACTGTTTTCAGCAGGCAGTTTGAGTAAGAGGATGACTGTTTATGCATCAAAGAGCTAAAAATGAAAAAAAATAAAAAATAGGCGCATACTTGAATGACGAATAGTAATATGTAACATTTTATTTGCATGTCTGTGTGCATATGTGTACCTATACCTGAATATGTGTTCTTTTCCTGGATAGTTTTGCTTTTGAAAGTTAATATTTCTGTATCTACTGCTGCTGTACTCCAGGACTTGCTCAAACATACGCCCACCAGCCACCCAGACCACCCGCTTCTGCAGGACGCCCTGCGGATCTCCCAGAACTTCCTGTCCAGCATCAATGAGGAGACGACGCCCCGACGCCAATCTATGACTGTCAAGAAGGGAGAGGTGAGCATTTAAGACCCTATTGGCATGCTTTTCTTCAAACAGCTGATGCTAGTTGGCTCTAGTGAGCACTAGTTTACTGGATTAAAACAAAGTGCTTTGGGGTTACTAAAAGAGCATCAGACAGAAATTACAGTTTTTATACTGTCCTTATTACACGCTGTGTTGTGGCTTCAAATGTTTGCATTTTCATTTATTTTTGATGTCATGACAATGAACTGGAGCAACTAACATACAGTACATCAATATCTGGTTCATACAGGCATTTTCACAAAATTGTGATTCTCCCTTTGTTGGCTACTTCAGACATTTTCACTGCTGCACCATTAACAAAACAGCAGGAAATAGTTTTGTTGGGTTTTTAAAATCAAATATCAAGACCCTTAAGTTTAGATGTAATTTTAACTTTGCACCAAATGTGATACAGAGCAGTCTAGATGTAGATAATAGTCATCAGTTTAACTCTCTCCAGCTCATATTGAGCATGATGACGTCATGACCCTGCCAATCTGCAGCTTATGCCCTTATATGGTCATACTAGGGTTTCCTAGATGAGGGTGATTCTCTGCTTGCTCTGCGTCTCTCTTGTGGCTTCCCATCCCTCCATCTCCCCTAACGCAAGCGCACACACACACACACACACACACACACACACACACACAATCTACCCCCCACTGTCACTCTCATCCCTGGAGATGACTTGACGCACATGAATGGATGCCTCTTGATTGATAGCTTGGGTGACACTGCCGTACATAATGCCTTGTAATGAGCCACCAGTCCGCTCTGACTGGCACATTCTAAGTTAATTATTCATAAATGGAGGGTGGGAGCGAACGAGTGAAAAGGCTGTGCCGGCTCCTCCCTCTGCTCACAGGGGGGTCATTACTGCACCCTTTCCACACACACACACACACACACACACACACACACACACACACACACACACACACACACGCACACACAAATATGCACTTTCCTGCTCTCTGTTTCCATTCTCCCTTCTCTTGTTTGTCTTTGAACATATACACACACCCAGACGCACACACACATCCCTCCTATCCCCGCAGGCCTCGGTTCCATCCCAGTCCATCCAGACCTCCACACCAGTCATCAAATATTTATCATGGATACATGAAAGCAGCACATGGAAATCGATGGGGCTCATTATATTATACCTTATCATAGACCATAGAGTATATAATATGCCTGAGGTTTTTGTCTGCATTTCACCAACGAGCTACAGCATATAACTTGCTTCAGTCATTACAAGAGCGTTCCAGGTGTTACCTGGAAAGTTGAGAAACCTCCATTCAATGTAGAGGACGGTGTTTAAAAGGCTAATACATCCTAAATCATTTTTAGAAGAGAAGATGTGGTTGTATTGTTGTTTTGATATCTTTAATTACATAAAACACTCAAGTAATTTGAGTTACCAGGTTTAAAGTAGCCATTCAGCACACCCTCGCCCTCCTAAATTGTCGCTTTGCTGAAGCTAAATCTGCTCTCAGACCAAATTGCATTGATAATGTGCTCTTCAGACATCCAAAGCGGGACTCCAGCCTTTGATCGCACTGATGGTTTAACTTAGTAAAGGAGTTATCCTCATTATCCTTTGTTCATGTGATGTCAACACAAATTGGATGACTGCAGGATTTGTACAGGCAAATAACATTCATTTAATTATATACTGTAGGTATGGTGATACTGGGCTCACACGTTTTCTCACACAATTAATAAGTGTTGATTTTGTTAGCTGTTCAAAGAAATCATAAAGTATAAATCCAAGTAAACAAACATGAGTTAACACCGTTGATTTAAGGGTGCAGGGAAGACGTTTCCAACATGACATGGCAGAAAAGCTCCAATATTAAGCTCCCTGCTGCAATCAGTAGTCTTTTTCCACCGTTTAATTGTTACAGTGCTGATTGTTCGGAGCAAAAACTATCTAATAACACAAGTGATAGAATCGGAAACAGGCCACAGTGCTCATTTATGATCTGACCTAAAATTTAGAGTATTGAGGGAGAACCTACCCTCCATGTGCACACACCAGTGAGTAACCTGTGGTTTGTTCAGTGGAGGCATGCAGGAGCAGAGCAGCACAAGTGGCCCCCAGAGGCCCTGGCCCGAGCAGATGAAGGGAGGGGACAAACAGAGGCTGCTTAATTAAAATGCAAATGATGGCGCTGCCTAAATCTCAATTCACCTCCTCGCTCTGCTTTGTTTGCCTGTGGGAAAGATATGTGACTGTGTGTGTATTTCAAGCAGAAATGCATTCGTACACCCATCTGCACCACTTTCATCTGTCTGTACGTCTTTCCTTCCCTCTGTCATTGCACAAACGCATCCCCGTATACACACATTGTTTCACACATACACAACTGCAAAAGCACACAAGCGCAGAGATGCCCCTTCAAGCGTGTATTCTAAATATAAACATGGATCTTTTGTAGATTCATGCCATTACTCTCGTACACGCTCTCAGCGAGGAGATGGTCAATATTTAATCTGTGTTCTGTGCCATCAGCGTGCTCTGCCTCGCGTCGTTCTCCTTCCACATCGGCGTTGCTGATGTTCCGGTCAGCTATTATGAGAAATGGAGAAAGTCGCATTTCTCCTACTGGCTGTTCGATATTATGAAAATGTCATCTGATGCGCTGAGACAGCTGGTTTTATTAAGGATGTCTTTTCCCAAGTAGCAGAGCAAAGCAGCAGCATAAGCACATTTTTAGATTTATCAGATTACTAATGTAGGAATGAGCCCCGACTGGAATATGTGTCTGCATCCAAAGATAAAACAATGAACCTTAATTAAATAAGAAAAAAATGAAAGATCACTCATTGAGCGAGTGTGTTTTGAATGTGCAGGTTAAACACACGCTTTTGTGTTGCATTATTTTAGTGGTCAGTCTCGTTTTATCCCTTCACATGATTCCCATTCACTCCCACACAGTTAGAAGCCTGTTAATCCCTAATCTAGTTGTTATCCCTCCCTTTATTTTATCTCCTTATCATGAGATCAATGAGAGGAGAGGATTAACACTAAGGCTTGATGGGCAGTGTAGTTCTAGTAGCTCCTGTGTAAGACAATTCTGACCCTTCATTTTACTCTGCCTGAGTCAGTGTTAGCAGTTTGTCAGTGAGGGTATTTTCTGTATACTAATCCAACCTAATCTACTGTTGTACTTTTTGTTTGATAATCCAATCAGTAATCTAATCCAGTTTTGGAATGTACTGCTAACATGTCATGATTATCACAGGAGATTTTAGCTTGCTAGATGACATCAATGAAGATTTGCAGCTGCATTGTCATATACAAAGAGAACTAAATTCAAAGTTTGTCCATTGAAGAAAAAAATATAATTAAAGAGTAAGAGGAAGGAGGGAAACCATATCTGCACTGGCCTCTGTGGGTTGAAAGGTATACTGTAAGTCTCTTGAACCTCTGACCACATCAAAATCATAGCTAGGTGTGGTAAGGTGTGGTCTGTTGTAATTGTGACCACAGTCAACTCTGTGACTCTGCCACGCTACATCACTGCTGCACAGGGTGTGGAAAAAGCATGATGTCAGTCACCACTGGTTGGCAGGGCAAGACAGATTATTAGACCACTCTTTGAAAAGCAAAAAAGAAAGTTAAAAGAGGAGAATACCATAAAAAAAATAACAACACTGTACAACAATAGTTTAATGTGTGGCAGTAATGCAAATCTGGTTTTAATGTCTCAGGCATTAGAATTTATCTATATATAAAGCTATGTTTGTATATATACATTTATATATACCGATATCCATGGTGTCCAAACGAGAAATCCTAATGTCTTTGGTGATCCCCTTACTTTCCGATACTGTACTTTGGTTTATGACCAAATACAGGGTGAACACTACAACTGCTTAGCATCAACATATTAACATTGTCACCAGGAGCAGGTTAGCATTCTGATGTTAGCATTTAGCTGCAAGCTCTGCTGTGCCTACACATCCTAACAGAGCCTCTAGCATGGCTGTGTTCCTATATACATATATTTCATATTTGACATATGAAAGTTTAATCCCTATACATACTGTATGTAATTGGCAATGGATTTAATTCCCTTTAAACCTCAAATATGGGATCATATTACAGCGCCCGGAGCAGACTGTACAGTGTGCTGTACACAGATGGTGCGTTGGTGCTTTTAATATGCATGTATAGCTCTATGGTACAACTTAAGTTCCAATATTTGTAATTCCTAGGTTTTATGTAAGTAATATGCCAAAACTAAGATGAGCAGTGTGACCAATGCCTCACTCGAACTACTGTTCAGTACATGTTCTAAATATAGACTGACATGACAGCATGTAGATTGACAGAAGTAAGACAGCATCCTTGTTTTATATGCTAGTTAGAAAATATCCTCAGGGGATTTCATTACATGTGGAAGGACTTCATAGGTGTGCTATTCTCATCATATTTATCAAAGTCTGACTCATTACATATATCTCAGTCTGTGTTACAATAGAAACTGGATCAGGAAATGATATCCGGACCATGGTGAAGAGGAAGGAGTGAGTGTTTGTGTGTGTTCTGACAGATGTAGCATCCCACTAGAGAGAAATGCCAGATAGACAGCAAGCAACTCATCTGGAAGTTATCTATCACAGGCCGTCATCATTCCGGGCTTCATTATCTAGCTAGTAATGAATAATTACATCCACCAGTGGGAATTAGACTTCTATTAGATCCTCATTTCAGGGATCAGAACGTGATTGTAGTCTGCCATACAGTAGGATCTCCACGTGTGCCTGCAAGTGCATGCGCATAAAGAAATCCCTCGACAATGGATCACTGCAGTGGTGCTGCTTTGGTGACGTGTCACATGGTTTGGTATAGTAAGAAACTGCAGTACTACATGTATTCTGTCGGGAGCTACTCTGTGTTTCTCATTTCTTCCTCTTGCCACCTCTTTCTCTCCATTCACTTTCAGCTGTTTACTTTCCTTTTGATGTCTTTCCCTTTCTCTCTTTCATGCTCTCATAACTCTCTCTCTCTGTCTTTGTCAACCTCTTCATCACACACAAGCGTCAACACCGAGTGACACAGCATGATGCTCCTCTTTGCCAGCAGATGTCCAGTCAGGTTTTGTAAGCACATAAACCTCTCCTGCATAAGCATCGGCTCCACTTCAGTGTGTTCTGGCGGTGACAGTAACAGTAAGGTTGGCTGGGTTTGCAGGGGCGGGGGGTGCAGGTGTGGCCTCTGAAACAACATGGAAGAGAGTAGGAAGGAAGACATTTTTTTAGCAGATACTTTCTGATTTGCTTGGTTTGGAGAGCAGCAGTTGTTGAACTGTAAAATGTTCCTATTGTTTGTTACTAAAAAAGAAAACTGCACCTCAAGCAGTGCTCACTCTCATGTCTTAACTCTGAGTTAAACTTAAAATTGTTAAATTAAATCTTTGTAAAATGTTCGAACCCACTTAATTTATTTGTAATTTAAACAAAACAACAAGTAATGTTCAAACAAATTGGGTGAACCAGGTTGAAACTTGCAGAATAAATTAAATGAACAAAATACCTTGTTCCAGACTCGTTCACATAAATTCTGATTTGTGCAATCAAAAGTGCAAAAATGAGCTACATTATGTTTTTGCAAGGTCCGTTCCTTACCAAATCCTACTTGCTCTGTTTGCCTGCTGAGTATAAAAACAAAATCAGACAATCAACAATTTATATTCTTTTTTTAACTGTAAAGCTCTACTGCCTAACTGTTTTATACCCAATGCCCACACTACAAGTAAAACCAAGAGCATGTGAAAGTGAACTGTTTGCTGTTGAGTTGTGGTTTGATGTTAGCCTGCTCCCTGTTTTTTGTTCCAAGTCCATTCTTGTAAATGTGTTGTCTCATTTTGTACAATGACATCACTGCCTCCTTTTGGCAGATGGCAGTATTACACATCTCATTACATAGTCTGACATCAGTGATAAATCCTAGAGCTCCAAAAAACACTCTCTCTTCCCTCTCCTCTGCTACGTCATTCATTCCTCTCTGTCCTGGAAATTGATGAATGTGCCAGAATATGACGCGTAATAAGTTTAATCAGTGCAATCTAATGCAAAACCCTTCGTTTTAGGAATAATTTGGTTAATTTTGAGCACATGACCTTTGTCAGTTATTATCCAGTAAAGCAGACTGGCAGCAAGTAAAACTTAAGTCCAGTCTCCCTCGTAAAAAGAGGATAGCTGATTTATTACTACGACTTACAGAAATGGCTGAAGCTGTTTTCCCCATAATACAGACTACTATATTGGAAAAAATATTCATATGTTTACATTTTAGTACAGTTTCAGTGATTATTCCTCTAGCCAACTAAGTGGATATACAACAGTGTGACAGCTCGTAAATATGTTTTGATGAGCTTCATTGCCAACCGCTGAGTTATCGACACCAAAAGCCTTATGTCACTGACCCATCGCTGTTGTCTGTTGTTACCACAGAACCGCCAGCTTCTGAGGGACAGTTTCATGGTGGAGTTGGTGGAGGGAGCCAGGAAGCTGCGGCATGTCTTCCTCTTCACTGATCTGCTGCTCTGCGCCAAGCTGAAGAAACAGATCGGAGGGTAAGAAAGGATTCATATTTCTCAAATCAACATTTATTTCTCCGGTTAAAAGCCAGCTTTTAATGAGATCTCTGAGAGTTACATAAGATAAGGTTTCTAAAAATATTCATAAAACTAATGTATAATTAAGACATAATCATAAATGGACACACAGACATCTAACTATCCAACACTCGTTCAAGTTTAAAGGTCCAGTGTGTAAAATTACGGAGTTGTTTTAATTCTCTCTAGATAGGCTCATGTTTTTCACGAGTTTCAATGACATAGTTTCTCCCACACACTTGGAACAGCAGGGTGAGGCAAGGGGTTGTAATCTGCAACTAAATCCTACACACTGGTCCTTTAAATTTCAAGTTAGAATAAAATAAATAAGATTTTTCTCAAGGTCCTCTTGGTGTTTCTTCATAAACACAGTTAACCTGTTTCCTAATTGTTGTTTTTCTCCCCTCTACACTGTCTCCTCTCCCATCCTTTCATCCACACCATTTTTTATGCATCCCCATAAATCCACTCCTCCTTCCATACCTCCCTCACATCCGTCTCTTTTACTCACCTTTCACCCTCCATCCGCTCTGCCATTCCTCTCGTCCTGCCACCACAGTAAAAACCAACAGTATGACAGTAAGTGGTACATCCCCCTGACTGAGCTGACCTTCCAGGGCCCCGAGGAGACCGAGCCCCTCACTATCCCCCAGGTCCCCGATGAAGAGCTCGACGCCATGAAGGTCAAGATTTCCCACCTCCGTAGTGAGATCCAGAGAGAGAAGGTATACACACACAAAAATCTGTTCAGGAACTAAGAAGGAAGTCTGGTTTTCAGATTGACAGCAGTGCATTTTCTAAGTTTGTCCTCTGGGATTTTGAAAGAGCTTCATATGACTTATTGGACATTGCATTTTTCCAACCACTGAGAGGTGATAAATGTCAGATTTGCCACACAAACATACACACACAATCAAACGTTTTCACCTCTGTGATTTCAGAGAGCCAACAAGGGTTCAAAAGTCATTGACCGTCTCAGGAAGAAGTTGTCTGAGCAGGAGTCTCTGCTCCTGTTAACGTCTCCGAGCATGCCCCTCAGAGTCTACAACAAAAATGGCAAGGTGATGACACTCTCCAGCTTTAACTCCACCAGTTTCTTCATACTCTCTTTTCATCATCATTTCTTCCCCATCCTCCTCCTCCTACTGCTCCCCATACACTCTTCTTCTCCATATTTTCTCCAGATTTTTTGCCACTTCATTTCCGGCACAATATCCCCTTGCTGATCTTCTTTAAGATTAATTCTCATTGATCTCTCTCATCCTAAGACAGCTGGGTTTTTTTTGCACATGTGTTCTCAGGGTTACAGTTTCCTGATTTCGTCTGACTATGAACGCGCAGAGTGGAGGGAGATCATCAAGGAACAGCAGAAGAAATGTAAGTGCCCCAGAAATGTCCTGTCAAACAATTTCTGATCCAGATCAGAACAGTCGGATGTTCCCATTTGTAGCACATCCAAGACACTGGAAACA
This sequence comes from Dicentrarchus labrax, assembly GCF_905237075.1. NCBI lineage: Eukaryota > Metazoa > Chordata > Actinopteri > Moronidae > Dicentrarchus > Dicentrarchus labrax. The sequence continues at coordinate 14,321,733 of NW_026136710.1, read as the reverse complement.
TTCTCAGCAGCAACTACTAATCCAAGAACCTTGTGATGGAGTATACAGCACAAATTACATTTATTGTCTTCCCTCAAGGTTTTAAAACTTCCTCCTTGACTTCTATGGAGCTGCAAATGTTGACCAGCTCCTGTGTCAAGCTGCAAACTGTCCACCACATCCCACTGAGCATCAATAAAGAAGGTGAGTAGCTAAGTTTGTAAAAATCTAATGCTTTCTACTAAAGTAAAGTTGTCCTTATCATACTCAGTTAGTCATCCATATGCAGTCTTTGTAGTTCAGCGATAGGGTTCTTCTGAGACAAATTGGATGTGGATTTAATAGAAATTCCACAGTAACATTATAAGGCGTTTGGGGCTCTGTGTATTTATGTGTGGTTACGCTTTCACTTGAATATGATTAATAATTGTGATGAAGATGAGAATAAAGAGTACACACAAGTTTGAGCCACATGTTTTATACTGTACAGGCCTGTTTTATCCGTTCATTGCATGTCTGATTCTGCTCCAAAACAAACAGAGATCTGCGTGCTTTTCTAACCCCTCTTCACTGCCTTTTTTCTCTCTCTCTCTCTCTCTCTCTCTCTCTCTCTCTCTCTCTCTCTCTCTCTCTCTCTCTCTCTCTCTCTCTCCTCGCTGACTGTTTTTCCAGAGGATGAATCCTCCGGTCTCTACGGGTTCCTGAATGTAATTGTCCACTCTGCCTCCGGCCTCAAACAGAGCTTGAGTGAGTCACTCACCTTTAGCTTCCATGCAAACATCAGAAAATACGAATAATCAGACAATGAGTTTGATGTGACCATGGAGCAGTGGAAAACCGTGATTTAAAGTTGTTTTTTTCCAGTAGACATATTTGCAGTTTATTTCTGGTTAGTAACTGTAAGAATTAAAACACTTACCTGGAGATCTATGTTTGAAACATTTTGACAAACTCAACGTGGCTCATATCTAACACTTGGCCAGTTCAGTTGCTAATGGAATGAATCCCTTCTATCAGATCTCTACTGCACATTGGAGGTGGATTCCTTTGGCTTCTTTTCAAATAAAGCTAAGACGAGAGTGTATCGGTACACTACTGAACCCAAATGGAACGAGGTAAGACTGGAGCGAAACTGGCATGCAACATATTCCAAGTTGGAATAAAATGTCTCTGCGGAGTCTGTGTTAATAGAGGGGTCAACTGTTGTGTTTTATTGCATCAAACATGACCTTGTAATGTCTTTATTGCATCCTAAAATACTTTTAAAGTTAAAAAGTTGGAATTGGTAACCATACAGATTCATAAGATGTGGTATTTTCAATACTGTTTTATCAGTTATGCTTTATTGGAACATCATAAATATGTTTATTTCCTTTCAACGACCAAACCCATACATGCAGTAGCACTGTATCTGACATCTGGTACTGTAATCAGTAAGCTGTCCATCTCTTTTTCCAAGATTTCCAACAGAACCTACACAGAGCATCTGCAGCCCCTGCAAACATAAACAGTAGCGAACACACATATGCATATTGTATATATGCATGCAAGCAGGCACACATACATACACAAACATGAATGAATTAATGACACAGCTGGATGTTGGAGGTAGCACTACAGAGGAAGAAGAGCTCTGAGATACAATCAGTGGGTCTGTTCATCTGCAGCACAGTTTTTTTCCACCGTGAACCCAAAAACTCTTTGAGGATTTTGCTCAGCAAAGTGGAAATAATATTAGCTAATGAGGGGCTGCTGGTGATGACTCACATCTGTCCAAATGCTAAGTGAACCAACACAGTGTGGGCCCCAGAACGATGTACAAACCATATGCAGAGTGCTGCCCTACTGTACATAATTACAGGGAATGTTGGTCAGCTGCAGTGGCATGTATTGATTCAAATGTAGGGTGGATGCTGAGATCTTCTGGATGTCTCTTTTTCTCATAACCTTTGTCATTCCTGTTTCTATTGGTGTCGTTGTACTAAATCATTGACATTTTTGCACCAGTTTTTGCTAAAAATTTTCATCTTTTTCTTCCCTTAAGGAGTTTGAGATTGAGCTGGAGGGCTCTCAGACCCTGAGGCTGCTCTGCTACGAGAAGTGTTACAACAAGACTAAGCAGAACAAAGAGGATGGAGAGAGCGCAGACCGCATCATGGGGAAAGGACAGATCCCGGTATGACATGACGTCACCCCCCCTTTCAGCAGACCCACCGTGACTCATTACTGATAAACAGTTATGTCACCACCACTGCCACAAAGCATGAAATCCATATTATTGCTCAATGAATGACAGAGGGTGATGTAAAAATTGTCTGATTAGATTAATTGCCCCATTATATAATGGATGGGTTGGGGTTGGTTGATTGGAGGGAAACTGCTGTTCAGTGGATGTAAGGGAGATGTTTGAATATCGAAAAGTTGTGATGTGTCACTCTGTTCAGTTAAGATTCTCAGTGAATTCTTGATATGAAATGAAACAAGCCTTTAAATTTCTTGCCATTTATCTATCATTGTCCTGCCAGGTTTAGCTGTTTCAAACATGAGTCACAGTCCAGGGTCCATAATAGTTACTGAGTAACAGCAATGTCATCCTGCATATTTGGAAACATCAATAGTCAGAGCTGAGTACAGGTGTGTGTGAAAATGCCAAAAATCCTGAAAAAGCCGACACCGTCCTGTCCTGAGCAGTCTGGCTGTTAGATTAACTGATCGCTGGTTGACAGCAGATCTAGATAGGAGGTGATCAGGTTGCCAAGGTGATGCCAACCTGCAGGATAATGCCATGTGTCACTGAGAAGATCAACAGAAAGAAAGCAAAGGCAGAGGAGAGAAAGACAGGCAGACAGAAATGATTTAGCCTGAAATGTGAGTCTCTCCTTTGATTCACTGCAGCCACAAACCTCATTCTCATACTCCTCCACCTACAGCAGGGCAGGTGTGGGTGTTTGTTTTTGTGTGTGTGTGTCTGTGTGTGTGAGATTGTACACTGTGGACCATTGTTTTACCTCACACAAAAACACAGAGAGATCTTCTCTCTGTGTTTGAAAGATGTATTTTTCTCGAACAAACTAAGAATCAAAAGCAAGAAAAACAGGGAATACAAAAGCATGAGAGAAAACAGTGGTTGTGCACACTGCATTCCATTTGTTCAAATTGTAGCCGTGTACACCAGGACGAGTCCCTTTGTTGCTTGTTGTCTGCCAAACTGTCCGTGAATTACAGTCACAATGCTCCCCCTAGTGGTTCCTCTGGTAATCCTGTGACACGATCACTTCTTGACGGATGATGTCATTCAAAACAAACCACCCAGACTGGTGAGAAAGTTGCTCAGGAGGATTTTAATAAATCCAGGGCAAGAAACTGCTGCTCCTGTCTTCAATAAAAGCCACAATGTTTTATGTGATTACAGATTACTCTTCAGTTTTACTGATTTACCAAACAAATGAATGTTTAGAACAGAATAGAATAACCATTAACATGCCAGATTGGTTGATAGCAAAACATACCAACCAGATGTTGGTAATTTACCATTTACCTAAATGCCTAAGTGTGTTTCTAACACATGTAAATATAATTTTAACATTTTAAATGTTATTTTCTATTTATTCTGTCAATGTCTCTTTTGTGTGATTATTGTTGACTTGTGCATCTTTTTTGGTATCAGCCCAAACTTCATCAGTTTATTCTAATTCTTCCTTTGTATACATAGAAATATTCTGTCTTATATGAAAGCTATTTTGGTCCAAAATAATAAGTAGTTAGACACTGGAATTACCCCCAACAAACAACATGCCTATTGTTCCTACAATATCTAATTTATTTGGTATCAAAAGTCACTGCCAGCAAAAGTTACAATATCCTTATCATACAGTTCAAATGCCAAAATGTTATTTCATCATGCATTTTTATATTTGTTCTTTAACATTTAAATATATATATATGTTAAAGTATGCTACACATTTTCAGTTTGTCACTACATGTACTCCATAAATGTAGCCTATCTCTTTAACAGAAATACAGTGATTATTTTATGCTAGTACTGAGCCTTTGCTTCTTAAACATGCACATTTATCCTAAATCATATTGTCATTTTATTAATTTAAACAACTTTCAGGAATTAAATTACTTTTGAACTGTACACATTATAGGCGTAATCAACAACTTGCACACATGTATACAGGCCTGTGTCCATCTGAATCTGCTGTATTCTGTTATCTGTTATCTTTACACAGTGTTTCTATACGTCCCAGCTCATATTGTTGGCCTTATGTCAGCATTTAATGTGGTTTAGTTTTACTGATCTGATTTATTGGAAAAGTATATGTTGATAAACAGCAGTGGGCTTGCTAAACCTTCAACCAGTAAAGACTATAAAAGTCTGTTTATTGGCTTTTAAAACATTTTATCAGGAAGCTCTTATGGCTTTCCTGTTTTTAGTTGAACGTAATTCTTTGTAGATAAATGGCTCAAACCAAAGAGCACTCTCAGCAGTGAAAGATTCAGTTATGAGAAACATGATCCAGCTTTGCACGCAACCAGATGGGCCTTTGCCTAGGTAAACATACAACATACAGTATACTGTGTTTGTGTGTGTGTTTGTTTCATAGTGTCAGATGTGTGTGTGTGTGTGTGTGTGTGTGTGTGTGTATACCCAGCTTTTATTGCCCCAGATGGCATATCTCTTCTGATCTGAGTATGTTTGTGCATGTTTGGGTGTGAATTTAGTGTCTTTAAACAAATGTGTTTATCCTAATCATAAAAATACAGTAAAGGGATGTAACATAGCAACAAAACCAGCTTTAAAAACATTCCACTACAATAGACGGAATATTTGTACTGTTGATGCAATTATAACTTTATGCCCTGCTATGTTGACATAACTGAGCAGCATATAAGAAGGACAACAGTATGTTAAGATCACTTCCTCTTACCAAAACAGGCATATAGCTGTAGTGGTTCATGAGAAAATAGTGAGAATATATATATAACCTATGAATTTCAGATATTTTAAATATGCCGCTAACTTAAGAAACATCTCTTAAGGTCAAATGAAATATAAGTAACTTGTCAGCAGAATATGATGCTAACATATATTGTCTTTTTCCTCCACCAAGCTTGACCCCCAGCCTCTCCAAGGCAAAGACTGGCAGAGAACAGTTATTCCCATGAACGGGGTGAGTAGATCGCATTAGTTCAACTTTATCATAATTCATTCTTGTATTTCCATCCCTCACTTTTATATCATACTATGATTTATCTTTTGTTTCAAAGTCCTCATACTATTAGACATCCTTGCATTTACATTATAGTAGTACACAGAAGTGAGAAATATTCTCAACAATTTGTCCAGGATGTGCTTCAGTTGCAGTTGTTTTCTCTGTGAAGTTTCCATCTGGATTTAACATGTCAGGATTTCCTCAAGATCACGGAAAGCTAGTGCAGATTGATTTCAGGCTTGTAGATTGGCTTCTCACTCTATAAACCTGTTTTAACTTGAAGCCCTTTTTTCCTGTGTCAGATCGAGGTTAAACTTTCCATGAAGTTCACCAGCCGAGAGTTCAGCCTGAAGAGGATGCCCTCACGGAAACCTATGGGTGTGTTCGGAGTCAAGATCTCCACAGTGACTAAGTGAGTTGACTTTTTTAGATAAATGTCTTTATAGATTTTAAATGTAAGACAAAATTATGCACAATGCATTGTATCAACAGTGTTATTTTGAACTTGACATTTAAACACACAGAAGCTACCTAATTATAGAGTAATCATCTGGTCACCTGTTAAAACTCAAACAGTTATCCTTCAATCAGCCTATCAGGCATCAAGGACACATTTATACTCTCCAGTGACGTTCCTCAGGGCTTCTCGGCCTCCTCACTTTCCTCACATCCCACAATGTTATGCTGATGATTCCATCAATGCGAAGACAAATTGATACTTTCTAATCCGCATTTGAGATGTAGTTCAGTGCTGTGTGTCAAGATCTCTACTCATCTTCTACATTTTGGTTAGACGCCTGCTCAAAACAAGTTTATAAAGAACATGATGATGGAAGTATTTGACGTTCATTCTCGTGCTCTATTGTGTTTCACAGCTTGTTACAGCAATTTTTGGGTTGAAGAAGTTTGTGACACAGATTTGGTGCAAAATGTTACAATTTCTGACCAGTCGAGAATTGATAAAAATGGTATCTTTGGAGATTTCTGTAAGAATTGGATGTTTCAGGTTTTTGTATGGCAATTACATCTGTTACATCATTGCTTAGAAAACCCGTTTTGTAAATATACCGAGGAAAACTACCTGTCCTCTGAATGCTCTACGTTTGTGGTTGTGCACTTTCATGAGGTCACAATAGGTCATTTTATACAGAAAATGGTCTCACGACAGTGAAGTGGCTATGGGGACTAACATCATTACACATGAATACAATTGGGCTCATCATTGTGTTTTGTGTTTGTGGCCATTGTTGTTGTTGATGAGTGACATTAATGAGGATTAAACATAACAAGTGGGTTAACTAGATTTACCAGCACAAATCAATTAGCACTGTAGATAAAACATTTCAACAGAAACACAAGCAAATAGCCAGATGCATTACTAGCCCTTCCAGTAATCAACACATTGCAAAACACAACCATCAGCCTTGTTTATTTCATACTTTTGTCACAATAAACGAAATGTCTCTTGCTTCATTGTGGTTTCAGTATTTATGCTGGTAAGTGTTTTACTCAATGTACACTGCTTGTTGGTGATTATTGATGTTCGTCTTCATCCAGGCGAGAGCGCTCCAAGGTGCCCTACATTGTCCGGCAGTGCCTAGAGGAGATTGAAAGGAGGGGTATAGAGGAGGTGGGCATCTACAGAGTATCGGGAGTCGCCACTGACATCCAGGCCTTGAAGACCGCCTTTGACACCAGTGAGTATAGCCTACATCTATATACAGTAAATGGTCTGAGCAGGTTATTTGTATGAAAGCTTTTAAGTAAAAACCTGTTTTGTTTCATTGATACTATTGTCATTTGTAATCATGTCAGATACGTATGTATTGCCAAAAGTATAGTTTGTCTTTACCTTTCCTATCATGGTTATAATACTATAACTGCCATGCATTTCTAGGAAAAGGCTGAGAGGATTTATTGACCATCACCTGAAGGAAACCCTTTTTTCTAATCTTTCTATTTCTGTTGATCAGGTGATCATTATTGTAGCTCTGTCTGACTGTGAGTTTGATGAATTTCCTCTGATGTGAAATTATTAACCAAACATATTAAATAGTTTCTTACGGACTTGCATTTGCATTGTGTGTAGTGCTAATTGTGAATTTATTTTGTGTGAAGTGTGTGTATTTTACTGTAATTCTGATGGGAAAATAAGATGCATGGCGCCTGCTGCTTGTGCCAAGGTGTTTCCCTGTCTTATCATCCTCCTCGTCGTTGCATGACCTCCTGTCTTCATGTTGTTTCCATCTCTCTCCTGCAGATCACAAAGATGTGTCAGTGATGATGAGCGAGATGGACGTTAATGCCATCGCTGGGACCTTGAAGCTGTACTTCAGAGAGCTGCCAGAACCGCTCTTCACTGATGAGCTCTACCCCAATTTTGCAGGCGGCATCAGTAAGTCACTATCACAGCTAATTAGCAGTAAATTAATCAATCAAACTAACTATCAGGGCTGTAGTGGATCATAGGGGTTCATTATATAATAGCAACTTCTAAATATCTGTTAGTTTTAAAAAAAAATCCTCCATTTGCAGGATATGTAAAAATTAATTTCCTTTTCTTCTGTGCAGCCCTGTCCGATAGTGTTGCCAAAGAGAGCTGTATGTTGAACTTACTGCTGTCGCTGCCTGAACCCAACCTGGTCACATTCCTTTTCCTTTTGGATCACCTAAAGAGGTAGGAACAAGTAAACACACACAGGCTTGCATAATATATAGATATGAATGTTCACATGAACAGTAGGAACAAATAAAACTCATGTCCATACACACACAACAACAAGCCACAGATATACAAGAGGTGTAGTCAACTGCAATCACACACACACACAAACACATACGTTAATATTCCAGATTTTAATTTCATTTTTGTGTCACAGTGCTCTCAAATTGTTCATATAAGGTTTTAAAAACTTGCAATTGGGAGAATTTTCTGTAATTCTTGTTTTTTTTCTGTTTTCAAAATGGTGTACAGTATTAACCTTGGTCATTACTGTGGGATATCATTCAACTGCAACAGCAAAATGTCTTCTGGTTTCCATGGTGATTTTGAATAACAATATGTGAACACTAACTAAATACCCAGTTAAGCAAGCAGGATAATTCACTCATATTTAAGATATTGTTAATGGAAAAAGTGTGAAAAGTTCTACATGTATTGGTACAGTAGATGATAGGGGTGAAATTATTATTCCATTATGGTTATGATTCCATTATGGTTATGATTCCATTATGGCGGTTCACATGCAAAGCGACAGAAGAATCTAATAAATGCCAGAGGTTCACACACAGCAGACCACACAGATCCATCACTGCACATTAACATCACCTGCATGTGATTGTGTCCTCGGTCTGCTCCACTAATGCACTTGCTTGTCCTCCTCCCCTCAGGGTGGCAGAGAAGGAAAGTATCAATAAGATGTCCCTCCACAACCTGGCAACGGTTTTTGGGCCAACCTTGCTGAGGCCTTCCGAGAAGGACAGCAAGATCCCGGCTAACCCCACCCAACCCATCAGCATGGGGGACAGCTGGTCCCTGGAAGTTATGGCACAGGTGAGCTACACAGATTTTCTGCATTTTATCTTTGATTTTTTTTAAAGCTTTTTCTGAAAAACCAAAACCTCATTTTCATTTTTGCTAATTTGTCCCTCAAACATTTTCTCTTTTCTTGCAGGTCCAGGTGTTGCTGTATTTCTTGCAACTGGAGACGATCCCCACCCCAGACAGTAAACGACAGAGCATCCTTTTCTCCACTGAAGTATAGAGCTAATATTGACTCTGCCGACGTGAGAGTTTGACCATGAAGGAGTGAAATAGAGAAGGACCTTGGCTCAAAGTGAGCCTATAGTAGTGTGTTTTTGAATTGACTGACCAGATTCCTGGAAAGGATTGTTTCTAGCGATGCCTGCCCCCTCAAACAAAAGAGGGCGCCATTGGGCCTCTGACGCTCAGAGGACGTGAGGTCCTTCCAGTTGGTATCTCTCATTACCTGATATTTAGTGTGATTCCTTGTACCTTCATTGCTTATGTAGGTACACCTGCCATCTACATTTGTCCACCTTGTTCTCTGTTGGTCATTGACCTTTACAGCTTGTAGACGGTTGTGGTTCATAAATCAAGAAATGGTCAAAATCAGTCCATAAGATTGATTCTTGATTCTTGAATTAGTTTGCCAACCAATCAGAGTTTCCATGTACCTTTGTGTTTGGGCATTGTTCTCTATCTGTGTTTATTTTGGACAATCATCAGCTCAAGATTGCAAAATATCCATCTCAAACATTGCTTCATGTCCTGTTGAGGAAAATTCTAACCGTGTCTTACATAATCTTAGCACATTGTTTCTGGGAAGACATTTGTGCCGTTTGCGTGAGTTGAAAACAAACATCCAGAGCTGCCACCATACTGGCTTTTTTTTCTTTGTGTCAGTTAAAGCCAACACCTGTACGTTGAAAGTGTTGACAACGTAAACAAACCCCTGTTGGAGTCAGAGAACAGCGATACAGCTTGAAGTGGGACTGTAAGAAGAAAAAAAAAAAGGAACCCAATGATTAGTAATACACTGCAATTTGACTACCTGCGGTTTTTCCGATCATAAAAGAAAATTTCCCCCTATTTGTGTCGTTGGTGTCTCAAGGTAGTCTTCAGCTTAAATATCCAGGAAGCAATATATTTTCTAACATAGGAATTTGTCTGTGGTCATATCTTTGCTGACGACATGTCCTACTTATTGTAACATAGGACATCTTGCCAAATTAATATGTTGTTTGTTTGTTTCTAGGAGAAAAGGAAGCAGTTGTATTTACAGATACAGTATGTACATAATCTTAAAGTTGTATTTTTTTTTTCTTTTTGGTTTAACAGTATAATCATTGTTGCAATTATTGTAATTTATTTTGGGGGGCCAGGGAGGAGAAATTGGTATGTTTTTCTATGTGAACTTTTTTTTCGGTTTGATTAAGAAAGTGTTAGGTCTTAGCCTTGACTTCAAGTCTTGCAGTAAATAAGCAGGATTTAGCCTTGTTCTTATAGAAACTACTCTGCTGTTCTGTCCAGCCTATCAATTTATGATTCATTTAGATATTATAATAAAGGTAACACACACATTGTAGTTACATACTGTATGCTGCTGTGGAAAAGGCACAAGCTCTTTAACTGCTGGGTGTTCCTCAGCAGAACGTCTCACATCCAGAGACCATCGCCTGTCTAGTGTAGACATTATGCAATGTCATAATACAGCACACACATACACACACACATATGACATTGTCTCTTTTTGTACCATTTAATCTGTGGCTGCAGAAGTGCACTCATGCAATGTTAGAACTACTGTATAACAATTTAAGTGACCTGAGCACTCAGCGTTTATGTCCATCGAAGAGCATATTTGTTGGTTTAAATGAAGGAATATTGTGTATTATTGTTTCATCTCCTCCCAAGTCTTTTTTTTTTTTATTTATCTCATGCATATGGAAAAATGTCTGAATAATTCTTTGTCCCTTTAACTGCTCTTCATATCGTTACACTAACTCAATGACCAATTTAAAGGAAAGCTCTTAAATCTTAAATTTCTGTCTTTGGTTTAACATGCAGGCATGTTGTATTTTTTTACTTTTTGGTCTTGTTATTGCTGTCTTGTTCACAAATATATCATCACAGACTTTGGGATGTTGGTAAGTTTTGAGTATCTGGTTTACATTATTAGAGCATGTGCTTTTCTGGCCAGTTTAAAGGATAGATTCATAATTTTTCACATCTGTCTCAAAACAGTAGTCAGGTCACCATATGCACACTGCAACAGGTTTAGCTTGTGGTAATCATTCCTCGTGTTCATACTGGCCATTGCTTGACATTGGAAGCACATTAGGAAGGGTTCTTTTAATGCCAGTATGAACAAGACGAATGATTACAGCAAGCAAAACCTGTTTCTATGTTTATATTGGCATCTAGCTATTGTTTTAAGACAGAATAAAATGTGAATTTGTCATTTAAGGTTAGATATCACAGTTGGTTTCCCATATATATCTTAGGCTTAAAACTATAACCAGTTGACTAATTTAGTGGATCTGATAAGGGCTTGTGTGTGGTTCTGTCCATGTTAAAGATAACACACAGGGGCATGTTTGAGTAGCCTAAATGTTATTAATAACAAATGTTAAGTTTTTAACATAAATGTCTTTAGACTTTTAAAAGCAAGAGGAGTCTTTCCTTTTGGATACATATCAACTCTCTTAATGTCAAGACATTTACACTCACTTTGCACATGATAATATAGATAAAACACCATAATTGTATCAACCCCATAAATAACAATGTCGAGATCTTATTCTGAAAGTGTTAATGCTGCCATTTTTTTTTTTTAACTGTACTTCCACTACTTTTGGCCTACTATAGCATGCAAATGTTGTTTTTGACAGAGAATGAATTCACCGTTCATTCATTCATTCATTCTTCCATCACCTTTATAACAAGTCCCAATTGCCTACACTACTACACTACCCTATCGTGCCTCAACACTTTTTTTGTTTAGCGCCTGTGGTACTCTGAACGTCAGTGGAAACGTTGTTCAGTCTCCTGTTGCCTTTGCTGAGGACAGCCACACACCTTTCATCTCTTCAAGACTAAGACAGGACCTTAAACTTAAGCATGGTCTTAGGTTGTACCGTACATGCCCATTCCACTTGCCACACTCATCTGACTGATGCTGTAATTCAAACTGTGTTAAAGTCAGTCTTAATGGGGCAAAGGGAAGCATTTCTTGCCCTTTAGCTCTTAAAGTTTCAGCTCCTTTAATGCCTTTTATTCTTATTTATTTATGCTTAGCCCCTGTATGAGACGGTCTACTTGAGCTATTTATTTATGATATAATATCATCTAAAGCTAAATTAATGTTGAAAAAAAATGGTCTTTATACGGTTTCTTCGGGAAATGTCTGTTTATCAGCTTTTGTTCATCGGACATCCTTAAAGTTTGTCACTATTTTGTCCCAGAATTACAACCACTGTGTGCAACTGCAAACATCTTTTAACCCCCTACTCCTGCATTATCGGCTCATCTCTGTAGTTACTTGTGTCGTACAACAGACTGGCCACTGTGATTGTTTAGCTATCTGAAGATAACTGAATAGCAGGTGCAGGTTCTTGTCAGTTTAAAAGGTAGATTTTGTGAGTTAACATAACTCTTACTTTTCCATGGAGTTGTATAATATGTATTATACTAGAGAGTACACTATTTGGTTGCCGTTTTATTTATTGTGGCGTCCACTGACGTATGATCGTTAAGGATTGAGCTGGTACGCCTCTAGTCTCTTTGAAAAGCTGTCAGTATGTGGTAGAGGAGAAAAGAGTCTTATATTGCTCTAAAATCTGCATTGTTTTGGTCTGTTGATTGTCAGTGTAAATGCATGTACCCTCCATAACCTCAGTTGTTTAGTTCTGTACATGAAAAAGTAAATACAGCAAAGAAGGTTTAATTTTCCTGAAGATATGGAACATATTGCTCTATATGAAAGTTACAAATCTCTTCTGTTTATTGTATATGACCCTGGTAGCTATCACTACATTTCCATACTATAGTTAATACTTTCAAATGACCCTCTGCTGCCACTTCTTAAACATCAAGCTGACATTAAATTCGACTACTTTAACCTTTGGAAATAGCTTTGTTTTATTTTGACACATAACCTAAAGCTGAGGATGAGACTTGTTGACCAACCACAAACACTTTCTCTTTTTACCTTCCTCAATTTTTTGACTCTTATTCCTGTTCAATATTCAATGTTCTGCTTGTAGAACTGTAAAAAGGAATACTGTATTCTGAGGGCAAACATGTTTGGAAGGCATTTGCAGCCTATGTTTGTACACAAAAATGTTAAATAAAATCTCCTTGTATCTACAAAATATGACATGTTTGATTTTCTTTTTTTTTTAATTTACACAGTAAGCCTTCAGCATGGTAGCCACTTATCATCTGTCATGTATAATATGCTGATATAATTTAGAACTATACAGTGTAAGCTTTCCTCTCACATGTTTCAATATATAGAGTAAACACTGGATGCAATGAGTGTATATGAAGCTGTGATAACAGATGAGATGCAGTCCATTATTGGCAGGGAGAGCATTGTGGGTAGACATGTAGTGTATGTACAATGCATGTATGTACAACACCTAGGAGTGAAATTGGAGATGCACAAAACTTGAAAAATAAATTTCCTGTGAAATCTTTGAGAACAGCAGCAGGGGTGGAAAAGAAGACTATCAGTGCCCGCTACTGGTTGATGGCAGGTGCTGCAGGTTCAGCTTGTCACTGAAAATTGATGCAGTGTTTGCACACACTTGTCCATTCATACCTTCATTTATGAAGGGATAGATGAAGTCCTTTAACTTTGTTATGTCAAAATTTTCTGACTATTTATGCCCCTTGATCAAGTCAAAATAGCAAAGTGCATGTACTCTTTTGATGTATGTTGGGATAACGACAGACTCGCCCAACCTTTTTGCTTTTAGTGTTTTCTTAAAGTGAGTCTGTAACTTTTTGTAGCCTGACCTTGTCTTTAGACATTTGTGTTTCTGAACTTTATATTTGTATATTATGTGCTTGACAGTTTTCCTGGGTAAAGATCATATTCCATTCATCACCTATAATCTTGTTATGAACAAAGAATCAAGACCTTCAGCTGGAGACCTAATCTGGATTTTGAAATCATCCATCCAATACAAAGCATCCAGAACATCTTTGCTTGTATTTCATTTAGAAGTGATGAATCATGGTCTGACTTATAAACAGAGTCTGACAGCTCTTCATAAGAAATATGAGTGTTCACTTTTCTAGTTTTGATTTATCATTTATTAGCAATGCATGTGCCAACTTCTGTAAATGGGTCTTAACCAGTTAGACAGAGCTAGCTGAGCTCTGAATACTGCAAAGAAGAAGAAAGATGCCATGAAACTGTATATGAGCCATACTTTAATAATGCATTTGTTTTTTAGAGATGGGTCCAAAACAACAAATATGATATGCTAGCCACATATGTCATCAAATATTAAAGTGACACAAAGGATGGCACCCATGGCATACAGTGGGGGTATTTTACATAACAAATAAAGATACAGTGTGGTGCAGCTCCATGGATACACAATAAAAACATGCAAACTAAATTCAAAGAGTAGATTTCAGCACTTAATCTTTAAGCACACAAGCAGTTTGTAGTCTTCCTATTAAACTGTGTGCGCAATTTTACGCAAAGGCTCAGTTAAAACAAACCAAAGACTGAAAGGGACTTTCTCGCGTTCTTATGCTGATATTTCTGTGTTGTGAAACTCGGAGTATATTTAAACTATTATTATTATAATGAATTATTATTATAATTACTATAATAAATGAGACTTGAATGTATTCTGTCAGTCGTCCTCTTTCACTTACTTTTTTACGTCCCATCCTATTGTCATCGTTTATTTCCATTTGTCTGTACGTCACCGGTTTCCAGAAGACCCCCTCAACACACACACCAACACACGGAGAGAGAGAGAGAGAGAGAGAGAGAGAGAGAGAGCGAGAGAGAGGCGGTGTGCCTGCGGCCGCGCTTTTTCCTGTTGCCGACTGTCTGTGCGCAGCTTGAAACTTCTACTGACAAACCGAGCATGAGCAGCGGTAACATAACAGAGGATTTACATCTTTGCTTCTCTTATTTCTCACGGTTTTTCTCTGCATTCAAGTTTGTGGGCTCAACCACCCGTTTATTGTGCCCTTAATGTGCGCTGCCAGCCTGATCACCTGAACACGTTGGTTGGGTGGAAAGACTTATTATTCTCACACTCACAGT
Source organism: Dicentrarchus labrax (assembly GCF_905237075.1). Classification (NCBI taxonomy): domain Eukaryota; kingdom Metazoa; phylum Chordata; class Actinopteri; family Moronidae; genus Dicentrarchus; species Dicentrarchus labrax. Next base: position 14,306,714 of record NW_026136710.1, on the reverse strand, counting down.
AAGGTAAGAAAATGGATTTGTTTTCTGCTTGTTCAGGCTGTTTTATAGTTAAAATTGTAATGTTTGTATGTCAATTAACCTTTGGACCCTTTTTAACAGGAGTGGTAACAGGTGTTTTCTCATCATCTGTGGCATAAGGATATAAATTAACCAAAGGCACACTCAAACAATATCAGTTATTGGTTGTTATCGAAGCTCTCACTGTATCAGGATTGGGGATTTTTTATGGCAATTAATTGATTGAATGAATAAGATGCCTTACTTAGATGAACTTAAAATAATGCAGTGGTAATGAAGCCTTATTTTCCATCATTACACCAAATGCATAATTTGCCCTTTGGTGCAGTATTGACTCAGATCATGTTTATGTCTCTCTTTCTGCTATCAGGAGTTCACAATAATGGTATCAGTACTTCCCTTATTAGCTGTACACACAGTGCTTTGCCCAATAGATTTTATTTTTGTTTTCCTTTGACTTTGGTGGTGCTGGACTGGCACATTGATTGACAGGGCAGAGACAGATCCCCTCCAGCAGGATATCCATTTTCTTATCACTTCCTCCAAGACCTCTGGGCACATATAGCTTTTCATAATCATCATAGGGAGTATTTTTGCCAAAGCAGCCAACTGGAAGAATGTTGGCTTATCGTATAGCCTATAAACGTCATTGTTGGGGAAAAGCTATGTAAGTTCAACTGTGTTTTCTTTTCACATTAACTTTGAAGAATTCCTTTTCTTGTGCAGGTTCAGAAACATTTGCAGCCTCTTGAGGTCTTAAAAAACTAAAGGTCTTTACAATTTTCTGTAGCTTTCCAAACCCTCTGGATAAAACCTGCTTTTTAAATTCCTTTGGCCTGTGAGAAGGTTTCAGTAGCAGAACAATGGAGGAAAAGTAGGACTTTGGTCCGAAGTTCTGCCAATCAGGATCAGTGCTGGTAAAGCTACAGGGTTATATGTGGCCAACGGAGGTAGATTAAGGAAAGAACTATGTGTGACAGCTTTCATGAAGGTGTGGAAAGGAAAGAAACGGTTGTTTTTTTTTCTGTTCTCTTTATATTTTCAACATTGGCACCGGCAACTCTTCTACGTTTAAATCAAATTTCAGTAAGTTTTAGAACAGAAATATGAGTTTCCATTCTCAAAATGTGTGTGGTTTGATATTACCCAATGGGGAATTCCCCAATAAGTGAATTCAACAGAACTGAAACTCAACTTAAGTAATTTAATAATTATAATTATTACAGCTTTTGTGATACTAAGGTACATCAACTTCAAAGCTGATTGGAGGTTGAGAATCTGCCATTTGACATGCTCTGGATATAAGGCCATAAGTGTCAGCTTGAATAGTAGAGACAAGGTCAGTGACCATCCTGCAAGAGTGATTAATAAGAGTAAAGACATATGAAGTATCAGTGTCACCTAATCTGCATTAAGTAGGAGAAAAACAAGGATGGGAATCCGTGTGATTGAATGAAAATTGGATCAGGAACTCCTATTCTCTGAGGTATTCTGATGTAAAGCACCTACAATAGGTGAGAATGGTCCCAGCATTGCTCCCATAGTGACCAAGTTTCCCCATTGTTGTTACAGGATCATTTGTTTGTCATTCATTCATTCATCTTGTTGAACCTTATCTTGTCAAATCTTACTATTCATTGTCAGGAACTTAATAAAGTAAATATTTACAGGTTTTATATGTGTTATTGTGATTCATGCAACATGATGAAATGTGTGCCGTATAGTCTGTTGGGTGAACTGACATACAGCAGCCCATTTAAGATGTCGATACTGGCCAATATTGTGTTTCTGAAGCCAATATATCAATATTTCAATACCAATAATGTTAACAGATTGTAATTTTTCTGAACAAAACCACGAAAAAAATAAATTGTTTGTCATTTTTGTATTTCTTATTTCTAAATGTATAGATATAGATCGATAATGGAGGTTGCCATTACAGCATGTAACTCCCCGTGAAACCACAACTTATCGCTTTTACATTTTAGTTTGTGCTTGGATAAATAAAACAAACAAATTATATGAAATGTGTTAATAAGTGAGCTTTTGACAGAGCTGATAGGCACAGAGCCAGGCTATCTGTTTCCTCCTGCTTCCAGTCTTTATGCTAAGCTAAACTAAATACAGCCTCCTGGCTCTATGTCTGTATTAATCCACCAACCTTAATATAATACTAACTCTAAGGAAATAACTAAGCGTGATGGGTCGTACCAGTGCTGGTTGATACAAGCAAGAATATTATTTTTTTTAAATACCAGGTAAAATTCAACAGAATAAGCCCAGTATTGTTTAGAGAAGCTGAGAGGCAAATGTCTCAACTTAAGCAATGTTTCATGCAAAGTCACTTCAGGCTTCCACAGCAACTTTAGTTCTTTGCTGTAATTCAAAGATAATTCTAGTTATTTCTAATTAACTCTACACTACAGTATGGATGCAGCCTTGCTTATTATTATCTGACATGATCTAGAAACCTGTCCTTCTTTCTTTCTTACTCCCCTGAATTGTTCCTAAATTGTATGAAATGTCCCCTAATAACCTCAATAGCGTGGCCTACATTATATGAAGGTTATCTGAGGTTGTAGTCCCACAGTTTGTAATAATTTACTCTAATCTCCTGACACTATAGAGGAATTTAGCAAAATACCCTTAAAAAAATGCAGCAAAGATAGTTTAACAAAGTGTTCCAGTACTGGGACAATGGCTTTAAAATTTATAGTGGTGTATTTTGGGGAAAGCATGCCAGTAGCGGGAATGATTAGTATGTGGAAGGTTTTTGGGAAACTTTTCCTGAAATAAAAGGTGCATTGTTGGACTGTCTGCTTTGGCCCTAACAATCTGTCCCCCTGTCTTTTAGAGATAGATGGCTTTTCTGTGTGTGTCTATGTGGTAACCTGCAATCTGTTTGCTCAGGCTATACTTTTGAGACTGTGCTCTCTCTCTTTCTCTCTCTCCAGACTGATTTGGCAGCCATCGGGCAAAACTCAGAGGCGCTTCCTCCTCAATATTTGGCTGCTGTCTGTGACAAAAGTTACAGAGAGGAAGACAGTTGCAGAGACAAAGAGGAAGACTGACAGACATGTGTACTGTATGTGCGGCAGGGAAAGGTACGAGATAGGTCAGGCAACACAAAAGTGATGTTTGTGGTGGGAACTTCCTGCCTTGGCTGTCCTCCCGTGACACGATCACTGTTCCCTTAAGTTGTACCAAGCGGTTTGGCAGGCAGGTATTTTGTCTAAAAACATGTCAAGCAGCTGAGTGTGTGGGATGAAAGCGCAAAGAAAGCAAAAAAGAGGAAAAAATAACCATGCTGAAGAATCAGCAGCTGGTCTATATTGGCTTGGAGCTGGTGATCGCTTGCCTGGCTGTGGCTGGGAACATCCTGGTCTGCTGGGCCGTCTGCCTCAACTCCAACCTGCAGAGCATCACCAACTTCTTTGTGGTGTCACTGGCGGTGGCTGATATTGCTGTGGGGCTGCTGGCAATTCCCTTCGCTATCACTATTAGGTATCATTACATTTGTTATATAATTTCATGTCCTTTTTATCAGAATTTGTTAGAATGCATAATATTGAGTTTTTAATCACCTGAGATATTTTCTCGCCAATCAACAACAACAATCAGCACCGGCTTCTGCGCAAACTTCTTTGGCTGCCTGTTCATCGCCTGCTTCGTCCTCATACTTACCCAGAGCTCCATCTTCAGCCTGCTGGCCATCGCCGTAGACCGTTACATCGCTATCGAGAACCCACTCAGGTAAGGATGTACTGAAATATGACAGAGACGGCTTTCCATGTTCTCACTTCAACCAAATTCAGTTTGCTTTTCAGACTGTCCAAATCTTTCTGGGACATGAAAGCTACATTTTTTAATGAAAAAGTGTTTTTTTTTGTACTGTGTACCTTCCCAATATACTTGCATTTTGAACATGATGCTCTGTTCACACGTGGCGCTCATATCAGGGTAGTGTGGGTAAACCATTAAACGTGAGAGGCGTCCAAAGCATGGCACATACGCAGTGGTGCAGCAAAACCCATTGAATTATAGAGAGATCTTATTCAATTAGGGCTAATCTGGCCGGCTGTGGGCAGACATGGATATATATCACCACAGGCTTTATTGGGTTACAGTTTGTGTGCTGCTGAAGGCTTTGATCATTTTTATCCATGTAAATCAACACCATTCAAATACTATTCTTTCAAATGGCTAACACATTTTGCAGCCTACACAGGTATTTTGACACACTATTGACTCATATTGTTCATGTGTGTAACCAAAGCCACTGTTTTTTACTCACATAACTGCCTTCTTAACTCCTGTCATGGGAGGCTAGTTCATCTAGTAAGCCACAACAGGTGACACATTTGCATAAGCAGTTGCATAACAGATTCTCTTTGTGTGTTTTTGTGCTCACACTGGTGCCATGATTGTGGCCAGAGAGCCCATAATTCATCAATCATTCAATCATTCATCAGTTTTAAGAGGGTAATATAGCCTACTGGCTGCCACCCTGTATATGAAAGAGCTCAGTCACATGGGACATTGGTTGTAGGTGAGCTGATGTTACCAAGAATACTAGTTATTCATGATTATTTTCTATTTTTATTCCTTCAAATTTGTGCAGTCCATATGTCTGCATAAAGTAATGTGCACATTAGTACTACTACACAGTTTTCAAAAATACCCAATCATTTTAGGATGCAGCAATAGCTATGAAAACCGGGAATTGAAATGTTGGTGAGGTCCAGCTGTATGTGTCAGACCTAAGAATACTGTTAAATCCTTGTATCAGTTTTGTAGAAATAGACCAAAGTAAAACTTTGATATTACAACCTTATAACAAGCTATTTTTATATTTAAGATATCACAATTCTATCAGTGGTTTCAGTGTAAATCACACTTCCTAACCATGTCGATAGGTATGGTATTTAGCCAATATTTTTCTGAATCCAAGCCCAAGATTGAGTTAAGTTACAAGCCATCAAAACAGTATAGTAAAGCTTACATCTGCTACTACTATTATGTGTTTGAAGATTCCAGTCCTCATGTTCGTATTTCACTGCATTGCTCAGAAGCTCTTTTATGACCTGACTGGATTCTTCAAAAGAACTTAGATGAGAAAGAAGTGTGCTGGTAAAATACAGTATAGGAAGGAAATCCTCTTCATTGCATATGTAGGCACACTCACTCAACTGTTTGTGGAGTCATGCAACAACACATGGCAAGATTTCACACTGTCTTCTGCTCTTCTAACAGGAAGGAAGAACATACTGTACAAAAAGGTACTTTTGCTAGACAAAGTCATCTGATGCGCTGGGATGAAAATATATGAGTTGTTAACAGACAGTATTTAAAAGCCAGTAATGCAACAACAAAAAACTTCCTTTGGCTTATTAAATATATAATGGATTTAAGCTTGTATGCACAACCATAGTCTCCTCATTTAAATCACCAAATACTGACTTTTTTGACTATCACTCTGAGATTAGATAAAACAACCAGCTTTAATGTATTATTGTGCTCTGATCCACCTTTCAGGTACAACAGCCTGGTGACAGGGCAGAGGGCAAAGGGCATCATCGCTTTGTGCTGGGTTCTCTCGGTAGGCATCGGCCTGACACCGATGCTGGGCTGGAACAGAGGTGGGAGAAATATTTTGGCTAATGCAAATGTAGAAGACATACAAAATGGGGAAAATGCATTAGTATTGTATACCTAGAGTGTGCTCAAAGTCTCTTCAGTATTGACAATTGCTCCTGGCAGTTATGCATTGACTTAAATTCAGTGAAATGGTTCTTACTGCTCAGAGGAAAACTGAGGCCAACTCTTAGATTTGAGGTCAGAAACCCAAGCCATGCACATGTTTTACCATATAGAATTCTTCCTTCTATGGAACAAATGTATTTGTTTGATGTTATTAAAAGATAAAACTGACAATAAATCACTCCTGGCTCTGTTGTGCAGGTTGGAACGCCACCGCCAGCAGCAACAAATGCCCTGAAGGCCTGACGGTGTGCCTGTTTGAAGCAGTGGTTACCATGGACTACATGATATATTTCAATTTCTTCGGCTGCGTCCTGGTGCCCCTGTTTGTCATGCTGGTCATCTATGCCCATATCTTCATGGCTGCACGGCGCCAGCTCCGACTGATGGGACTCAAAGTTGCGCACACACCTGCTCCTGGTGAGATAGCATCATCGTCGGGCACATCTCGTTCAACCCTGCAGAAGGAGGTGCATGCTGCCAAATCGCTGGCCATCATTGTAGGTTTGTTTGCTCTATGCTGGCTTCCACTGCACATCATGAACTGTTTCAACTACCTGTGTCAGAGCTGTGAGCGCACACATATCTGGGGGATGAACATTGCTATCATCCTCTCCCATGCTAACTCTGTTGTGAATCCCTTCATCTATGCTTATCGCATTCGGGAGTTTAGACAGACCTTTCGGAGGATCCTGTATCAGCACATCTTAGGGCGGAGGGATGGACACGGGACTGGGAGTAGCAATGGCAGAAGTGTCAGGGGCAGCAGTATCATGAGGACTTCCTCCCGCACCAGTAGAGAGGGTTCATCATGTGGCACAATAGTGAATAGCTACGTCCTGGACCCCAGCCCTGACCGAACGCCACCAAAAGCTACTCACGAAGCCTCTTGCCATTGGACATCAAATGTTGCCGTTGCACCAAGCAGCTGCATACACAATGGACACCAGATAAAAGGCAGCAACCTTTCAGCAATGCAGCAGCAGCCATGCATCGTGGGATTTGCTGCTCAGGATGGAGTAGAATCAGTTACATATCTGAGGGGAACAACAGATGTTCTGGAGGTGAAAGACAGTGAAAGTGGCATTGCTTTTGTAAATGTTCAGGCTCTCTCCCAAAAACAGACTGACTGTGTCCGCTGTGCAGAGCTTACTGAAGTCTCATGACAAAGATATTTAGGTATTTAAAATATATATTTCTATTACCATAAAACATATAACTGTGTGCAAACATGACATTATGGAGATTGGTTAATGAAACTTCAAATTAATAGCAACAGCAAATCACCTTTCTGAAGTCACATAAACTGATTACCAGGCAACATTTTGACCCGCTTTCCTTTGTCCTGATCTAACATCTCTGAGTTGGATCAGATCTATAAGCATGCAACAGAATCTGTCAAAATGTGGATGTTTAAAATACTTTCAGCAATACAATGACATACTGTATGTGGTAGTGTGTTATTTTTCCAAGATGAATGTCCTTTTTTTAGGCTGTGTCTTAATGTGTAGAAAACAATTCTTTCTGAACTGTACTGTATCTTGCAATGCTTTTTTAAATTCTTGAACTGTATTTTTTTGATAATGTGGCATCCAGTCAACTTTTGTAATGGTCATGTGTATTGTTTTTACCCACTGGAAAATTAAAAGTCGTATATACTTACTAGTTCAGTGCTTCATTTTCTGCTACAAAACTGAATAACTTTACATTTTTACCGTAAGTGTCCATACTGTTACATATAAAGCGTGTCCAGACTAAAGTATGTCATTTTAAGAGCTGTCACTAATGGTCTGAATAAACCATGAACCGTCCTCTGTGAAAACTTTGTTTGAAGGCAAGCATAAGGTGTGCATCATCTCTTGTGTAAAGATCTGTTAAAAAGGCATTTCTCAAAGTGCTGGATAGCTACAGCACATTTGGTGTTGCTAGTTTGATCAGTGATTTGATAACTGCCAGGCAACACAAGTCTGTTGCTGGTTTAATAACTGTGACATGTGTCAAACATATGTGTCCAAAGGCACCTGATGTATACAGGCCAGTTACCAACCATACAAAACAAAAGCATGTTTGGCCTATTCAAATATCACTTCATATACCTGTAGTGTGGCGACTTTCAGTCAGGCTTGCACAAACAGACAGCATGAAAAACACACATACACACACACACGTAAAGTACATACACATGACCACAGACTACTCAGCAAGAGGTGTTTACAGAGTAGCCTGGCTGCTGACGCCAGTCAATGAGCCTAATGCAATGGAAATCAAATGAAGGTTCATTTGATGATGTCTTTTATTATGCCATTATGCTTTCTCTTTCCTCATTAAAAAGCCCTTCCATTGCGGGAAAGACCTGCATTAAGCAACATTTACGTGCCTTAAAGCAATTCCGGAGACATGTCTCCAGAAATAAACATACATGGGTATGTATCTAGCTTATGTGTGTTTATTCAAAAACTATGCATATCAGTTGTATATTACACTTTGAGGTTTGGATGGAGCCATTTCATTTTAATGCTTTGTTTGTTTGTGCTATTTTGATAAGCAAGAGATAAGGGTTATATAAATGTTGTAGTTATGGGTAATACAAGTGTCTTATTTATAGAAAATAAAAAACAAAACCAAAACCACAAATACACAAAGGACTGTAGATGATACATGAATCAGACGCCATCAACTGTGTTCTATTGTCACACAAGGCTCAAGCAAGGTCCATGAAGGTATGATGTCCTGAAGCACAACAATCCAGTTTATAGTATGCCATTCAGTCATAAATGACTATGTGGGCTGTAGCAGGCACATTTTTGTTTTGCTTGAGACTGAACAAGCAAATTAGCAGAGACTCAGTAACAGTTTCTTCTCTTTGCATTCTCTCACTGGCTGATGACTATATATATAATACAATACAATACAAGGGATATACATAAGACATATTGTGTCTAATAACTAGGGAGAAAACCTTGCTTTGGTGAGAGAAAAATAAAAAACTGAGAAATGACCTGTTCTAATAAAAAAAGTCTAAATGCAAAGCATGTGTGATGTTGTATGTGTATGTTCAAGCTTTTAGGTTTAAGTTTATTTTATTGTCATTTATGCAATGAAATAAACAACAATGAAATTTAGATTATAGTTTCTTTTATGCTACTCGTAAAACAAAATAAAAATACTATATTTTGCATGATGGGGTGCTGAGGATTAATTTACAGTCTCACAGCCTGAGGGAAGATGCTGTCTTTAAGACTGGTGGTACAGCAGTAGAAGAACAGGCTGTGGATGGGGTTGGTACAGTCTTAGTATCCTGCACGCACCTCACCTCACTAATATCACTGATGTTGGGTATGAATGATCTTCTGGGCGGTTGTAATCACTCGCTGCAGTCCTCCTGTGCTGCGCAATGCATGTCTCATAATTCTGTGTCATTTCCAGTCAAGATGCTTTCGGTCACACACAGAAGCAGGATCAGGTTTATTGCCAAGTAAGTTTTCACATACCTGGAATTTGCCTTTTACATTGGTGCATAAGAATCAGAATAAAGCGTTGAAAAATATAAATAAAGATAAAAGGTAAAATTAGAGACAATAAAAAGGAGCCATTGTATACAAATATAAAGGAAGCGAGAATATGTACAAAATGTCCAGATACTTAGTCTGCAAGTTAGCAGTGTGACATATAATTATATTTGCAATATACAATATGAAAAAACAACAGAAGGGCATTAATGTAATGCATACACACAGGGCGGGTTTAAGAGTCAGTATCAGTGGGGATCCCGGGCCTTGTTGATGAAACCAGCTGCAGACGGATGACCATGACAGGTTCTCTGTGATGTTCAGGGACCTAAAATTGTTCACCTGCTCCACCTCAGAGGTTGTTGGTGTGCATTGATATGTATACATGGACTACACACACTCTTGCAATTTTAACTTTAGTCCTCTAGTGAATACATCTATACAAAAACTGGCTTGTTATTCATATTAAACAGAGCTTCAGTATTCTGGCAAATAAAACTGGGGAGACTCTTTCCATAAGCGCCTTACACAAATCAAACAAACCAATAAACCATAAACAAATCAGGATTTTTTAAAAATTTCTTACAGGACAAAAAATAGAGGAAAAATACAAATCCCACAATGCACCACAGGAAGCCACCGGAAACACTTCATTGACCCATTGCGTTGCATTGTGGGCAGGCGGAAAAAGGCTCCAAAAGGTAGAAAGCGACAAACGCACGTTGCAGAGTCGCAGAAGACGAAGAAACAACAACAAAGAAATCCGCTTTTACGACAGAAACAAGGTAACCGTGTTAACATAATGGATAAAACTGCATCATTGTTTAGTTGACCAAACAGAGGTATTTGTCTGTGTTGTTCCGAAGAGCTCATTCATTCAGTCAAACAACATGGTTCCGTGTATTCGCCGAACTCAAAGTTCCTATTTCAATTAAGAATCAAATGCGAATGTTATATTAAGTATTTAGGTCACACTGGGCTTTGGTTTTTAGTAGTTTGTACCAGTAGTTTCTTCAAAATAACGTATATGAGCTAGGTTTTTACTCTTACGTTGCATTGTTGTATGAAGGACCAGCGTTAGCTAGTTAGCTCAGGTAGCTAATCCAGCTAGCTGAGCGGTTCGGTGTCTCTGCTTTTAGAGAAATTAGTGATATTTACCAAGTTTGACTTTAAGCATTCTCACACTGCACCCTACTTAAGGCCAGTGGTTACTATGTATGAGCTCACTGTATTATTTTAAATAGTACGTTAGTAACTACATCTGGGACAGAGATTAGCTGCAGGGCTAATGCAGTTCACATACGGCTAGCGCTATTAATGGCCTCACATAACACAAGAGTTTCTGCTGGGTTCTCAGCAGCTTCATTAACACAGAAAACCCAAAACAGGAGACAAGATTTCAGCCCAGCAACCCAAGACCTGGCTAGTTTGTAAATAAAGTTAGTGGCAGCCTTATTATGGGACAGCACATAGTAACATTTCTTACAATACATGTTGTTTTCCAGGGAAACGGTTTGAAGATGTCTATCGGCGTGCCAATCAAGGTCCTACATGAAGCAGAGGGACACATTGTGACCTGTGAGACCAACACTGGGGAGGTGTACAGGGGAAAGCTGATTGAGGCCGAGGACAACATGAACTGCCAGGTCGGTCCTTTTTTTTAATAATGATCAATGAATAAAATGAAGCTGATTTCAGTACAGGTAGGACTAAAGAGGCTGATTTTTCTTAAATGATCTGGTTCAGCTGTGTCAGAGTGGCTGCTGTGGAACCGTGTCCCCCTGGTGAGTTTTGGGAAGGTGGTGAAAAAGTTAGGGTGGAGCCCCTTTACTATTCTATACTCGTGCATCCTGCTATAAACAATGGTCTCTTTTAGATTTTGACACGTTTCTTCCATCCAAACAACAAAAATCTAATCTAAAACCATTACTAGCTTGCATTAAATATATATTATGATATTCTGTACTGAGTAATGTAGTTGAATAACATAGCTTCTGACCTAGTATACCCCGCTACCAGTCACGTTCTGACACTTACAGGATAACCCAATGTGTTTTTCTATTTCATTAATTAATAAGAATCGAATCCTAAACGCGTTACTGGGTAAGATAACATGCATATTTGCATGGAATAATGGAATTATAGATGACTTGGTTTGTTTTTTACATTGGCCTTATGTATCAACCTTAAACACTAGATATATCCAATTTTTGTTTTTATTTTTTTCTTTCTACCGTCTCTTTATTTTGTGTGCAAAAATTTCTGACTGACTGTATTCTGATTACTTCAATGCGCTTGACTCAGTTTGTGTTGTGGGCTTTCTGGTTTTGAATTATGTTATGTGTGGTGCTTAAGTAAATGCCCATAAATGTGACAAAAATAAATTAAACAAAACGTGAGATTTAAAGAGAATTACCCTCTTGTATCTTTTCTGAGGCTGTTTTGAAAAACTAGTTTCCTTAAATCTACATTTGATTGTGTATGTTGATCTGCTGAATGAATCCGTTTAAAGCTATTGGCTAAATATCTGAGAATTTGTTAGTATGATTGACCACACAAGTATAGATAGTATGCAGCATTTCTTGACTTCTAGTTAATACAAGACTTGCAAGCTCCCCCATCTGGTGGCGCTTCTTATTGAACGCAATCATTGTCAACCGTTGTCCCCAAGCACTACAGCCATGTTTCCCAATCCTGCTAGTTACCTGAATAACTTGGAATCCAAGTTTTAAGTCAGTCCCTCCATTAGATGGAAAGGATGAAAGCAGCAGAGCTGTAAAGTTAAAGAGGCAGATGATTGTGAACCACCGCTTTAACAGAGCTAGCTATGCTCGAATTGCTGTGGTAAGCTGTAGATTTGTTTATTTTAGTTTTTATAGTTGTATTTCTGCTTTAGGCTTAAGAAGCCAAGATACATTTACTATTACAAAAAGATTGTAAGATGCATCTAAGTTTTTTTTTTTTTTTTTTTTTTTTTTTTCCCCTTCTCTCCTTACAGATGTCCAACATAACAGTGACTTATCGCGATGGCCGGGTGGCACAGTTGGAGCAAGTCTACATCCGTGGCAGCAAGATCCGCTTCCTGATCTTACCTGACATGTTAAAGAATGCTCCTATGTTAAAGAGTATGAAGAACAAGAACCAGGGATCTGGCGCAGGAAGGGGCAAGGCAGCTATTCTCAAAGCACAAGGTGAGTGGCGAGTTTTTGGACAGGTGTCTCCCTGGACAGTCTGGGGATGAGTATCATTAAGATTGTATTGATAGTACTACTCCTTTTTAATAGTCCTTATCGCATCAGTTTGTTACCGGTACTAAATTGCTTCTCTTTAAAAAAAAAAAAAAAAACGTATTTAGTTCGGAACAGAATTAGAACTAAATATTGTAAATTTAACTAAATGTTTCTAGAGCAGCAACAGCAAAGTCACTTTAAATAAGCTGAGAAAGACACTGAAGAGCCAGAATGTTGTATTAACAATGGTGTCACATTCATGTAACATGCCCTAAATTATACAGTGTGGCTACAATAACGTCAGTGCCTGTAAAGACTAAATTAAGACTAAAATAGAAACAGTCTTAAAAAACATCCCTACCCTGGCTTTGGGGCTGTGTCAAAGAGGCATTTATTCAATTCAACTTCTATGTATTGAGTTCTATTTAGGATGCACCCAATATTTTATCGCTTGTGTAACATGGTTGCAAAATTATCCTTGTCTCAGCATCATACATCTATACAGGGGTTATTACGATTATCAACCTCTTCCATATTTTGATTTACTATGTAGATCATCTTTGTGGCCAGAGTATCTCAAAATTAGTTAACCAATATGGATTTCTATAACCTGTCATTTTGGTATAATTTCCCCTGATCATTGAGACACCTTGCCTACTATGTGAGTCGGGCACATTTTTCTAAAATGAGTTGTTGTCGTCTTCCTCCTTTTTCTGTGCAGTGGCTGCAAGGGGTCGGGGCCGTGGTGGAATGGGAAGAGGCAACATCTTCCAGAAGAGACGATAATTTCTCCAGTTTTGTTAAGATTGTTGCATTGTATAGTCTTTTTTTGTCTTTGTTGGATTGGATATATTGGGTATTGTTTGCAATCCTATGTTTTGCAACTTTTTGCTTTTTAATTTCATTTTTTATGAAAATAAACATGTTTCCAATTTGATGTGTCCTGTTCTCTGGTTGACTCAACTTGGTGACCACTTTTATGGATTGTTTATGTTTTCCCCTCACTGAAGGCCAGATTTGCCTGGTTTCCAAATCGCTACACCTAGTTATCAACCTGCCCCATATCAGATTATGCATCATAGAAAGATTTCTTACATGCATAAACAACAAATTGAGCTTGACAGATGAAATGGTGAAATGTATTTGTGATTGGTAAGATGCACCAGTTACACCATGCATGTCCTGAAATTTGACCAATGACTGAAAAGTGCTCCAAATTACATTCTTGCCTCTGTCTTCGTACATGTTTGCCAGATGGATTGGTAACCACATCACATGCAGAACTTAAGAAATCAATATGGAGGTTGTTTTAAGAAGTTACTTACTTGGTCTCTGTAACTTATTTGATATGACATGTATCTATAGTGGAGTCGATAGTAATTTTAAACTTTATATTAACCAAACAAAAAGAAGTGATTGACGAAGCTGCTTTAACGCCATGGTGCAACTCTCCTATAGACCACAGGGTGGCGCTGACCGGCTACAAAGTGCTTAAAGCAGAAATCCCGGACAACCATGAAGTGTTTTATTTTGATGTAGTGAGCGAAAACGAAGAGGAGCGCAAAAGAGAGCTCACACCCACACAAGTTTTTGTAAAACACAGTGCTCAAACTGTTACTGTTGCACTACCACAACACTTCCTCCATGTGAAGCACGGGACCTGTGTGCTCAGCTGGATTGGTCCACCACAACATCGGTTATCAGTCTGCTTACAGTCTCCCCGTTTCTCAAACAGCTAGCTAGCCGTCGTAGTACAGACGCTTCTTACACCGCAGCCGGAGAAGGAACCTCACTATTCTGACTTGTGGGCCTAAGTAACACGTCAAGGTAAGGGTTATTTATTCCCATGTAGTGTTTGGGGTTTTGTTGTTTCCTGTAGCAGTAATTACCGGGCGTACTATCAGCCGCACTAGCATCCTTGACTCCTGCCTGACAACATCTGTATCTTTGACAGATGAAGCAGCTGCTAACGTTAGCTGAGCTGTTTGGCTTTGACGCTTAGAGCTAAGTTAGCTCAGACGACGGTAAACAACGGTTTCCCCTGTTAATGTGTGATAGCGTTGGTAATTAAAGACGCCTGCTCTTTTTAATGTTGTTTACAGCCAGTCTAACAATTCTTAATTGTGAGTATGAGTGAGCTGTTAATTTTACTAGGAAAGCTTAAGCGTTTTTGTGTCAGGTGCACATTTACTGTAATGTTATAACACGTAGAGTCGACCGTGTTTGTGAGTTAACGTAAGAAAACGATGTGTGGTTAATGACTGCTCTTGGTCTAATGGTTTAATAACGATGAGTACCTTTGCTCAGGAAACAGTTTTATTTATTATTTTATAGCGGTTTAAGTTGCATTCACATGTCAAGTATTTATTTTCTAGTATTTATTTTGATCTAGTGACTCAAATGAGCACAGTCAGTGTTGTGGTTTATGATTATATGACAGACTTCATAACATGTTTGAAATACACCATCTTTTTTTTTTTTTGCTGGTGATCAAATGGACTTCAAAAGCTATTTTTTCGCGTTGAAAGCACAATTTATTTTCCCAAATGGTCTCTGTTGACAGATTTGGCTTCAATTCCCTATTCTGTGTTTGTAAATTAGTCTGTAAATAACTTATTAAAATTAATTAATTTAATTAGAATCTAACTTGGATAAACTACTATTACTGTGTCACAATACAAGTGAAATAGAGGTGATTAATGGAGAATCAGTTTAAATAAAATAAATATATATATATATATATATATATATATTATTATGCCAATTAAATATCTCATATTCTGAGTAATATCAGCTGTGATTGTGTGCTAACACTACAGTTGAGTTGGCCTCATGGAGGCTCATCCCTCCTTTTACAGGAGCTTATCTGTTTCACGGCTCCGCTGATCACTGACAGGGTCGCCCTGTTGATCTTTTAATGAAGCTGGGGATCCTCCTCTGCTCCAGATGGCCCTGTGTTTAACTTGTATGTCTGTGAGACCGTGTTTGTGTTATTATTAATGCTGTACATGGCATTGACCCCCTGCAAGCTCTGATAAGTCCTCTCTCCCCCTCCCCTCCTGCCCAGATAATGAAGGTCAGGTCATGTGACTTTTGGTATGATAAGAGGCGCAGGCAGTACAGCATCTGGAGCTTGGCAGCATCTGTTGGTGTTTCACAAGGCTCAAATCTAACTGCTTGTTCTTCGTGTAGCTGCTGTGATCACCAGGGATCAGGGAAGTTCAGGGCTTTAGCCAGCAGTTCAGTTATGTATAATATACAATACCTTTGTCTATGAACTATAGAGACATTTGGGAGCTATGCTGCAATGCTAGTGTGCAGCTTAGCCTACTTAGCAACGATGTCCAGCAAGGAGGGATTTGATATTCTACATCTCTTAATGTAAATTTAGTATTAGCGTATGTCCAGGCCTCCCTGATTTGGGGTGAAAGGCAAAGACCAAATTAACCACTGTTTGACTGATATTCAGACAAACCCCTCCTGGGCAGAGAGTGAGACTTGCAGTGACATTGTGTGTCTTGCTATAAGTGATAATATCATGTAAAGACTTGTTTTTTTTAACATCACCAATGTAGCAACTGCCCAGAAACCCCTTTCTGTGAATGGTAATGAGCCTTGATGTGTGTCTCACCGCTTATCTGTGATCTAAGTAGGTCAGGCTTGGTAAGTTGCCTCTCTTCTATAAAAAGTCTACTGTATCTGGTGCATTGCGAGTTTCATCCAGGGTCACGTCTCTATATTTTGATGTACTCCATTGAGGCTGAGTCCACTTATAATGGCACATTGTAGTACTCTGTGACCATCAAAAGTAAAACTGGATTTCAGCTCTTTTGACACAAAAATGTCTGCGTCCAAGAATAGTCAGGAAAACATAGAGGTCATACTGGCCAGATATGTTACACTTTGAGGAGAGTATCTCCAGAGAAAAGCGACACAGATAAGCACACAGCCTTGGATGCTGAGTATGGGAGGAACATTTACAGTTTGTCTGAAAGGGACTAGAGAGACCTGGCAGTCAAGAACACCAGGAAACAGTTGCGTTCAGTAGTCTGCAAAATGCGTGGTATTCTTCTTGTGAGTTTACATCATATATAGGCTGGCAGTGAAGGTAGAGAGACCACCTGGAGTGGGTGTCTCTTCCCACACATGGTCTTCATACTGAACTTGGCTGGAGCGCCCACTGTCTTGTTTTTCCTATGGCTTCTCCCCTTGTTTTTCTGTATCTGTGAGATTTACTCAGCTCCCACACACTGACAGTGCCACAATCCTGTCAGAACCATGACGGAAATCAAGGATCTCTTGTCTCTGTTTTTCTCTCTTTTCGTGGCTCCTTTCCTTCTCTTTCCATTACTCTCACAGATAATAAGCAGATAATAAGCTGAGTGGACTTAGAGATGGAAATGGCCCTCTTGCAATTATGCTAAAAGATTTAGGCTATATGCTGTACAAATGATAATTAATCATGTTGTATAACTGACATCACAAGCAGAGTGAGCCGTTGCTTTTATAGACGCATCAAATCTGTCCACTTAGAGCTGAAGTTTGTGATACTAGACGTGTTGGCATGGGTTAATTAACACTTAACAGAATGTGTGGAGAAAGTCCAGTCTCCACGGTTGCTTCATATGCAAAGAGCTGCATCTACTTATGTTTCAGAGCTAGTGAACAGCATCTCTGATTGTTTTTCCCACACCCTTTCATTACACCCACAACCTGTTTCATGTTGCCCCCTTGAACACTGTGTACCAGCTGTTTACAAAGGTAATTAACGTTAATTTAACATATATATTTTATCGTTATTTGTCACAGGATGTATGCCATTCCAAAATTATTCTTGGCTAAAGAGATATAGTTACCATCTGTTTTTTGTGTATCTTGACTCCCACTTCACTGTTGCTTTAAGTCAGTTCCTGCATGGTCACAGTTTTAAAACAGAGGGAAATTCACTGGGCATTGAGATGTGGAGTATACTTAGGGTAGGCCAATATTTGTTCTTCTGTTATGGCCTCCCTCAGTGAAGTCGCTTTCAAAAAATACAGGCCAGATTATTCAATAAACCATCTGTCAATTACAAACGATCTTCCATCAATCAGATCAACAAACCATATTACATAGTCAAACTATTATCGAAGCCAGTATGGAGAAGAGCACAAAGTCTTCAGTGCTGTTCTTTGCTCTTCTTTCAAAGAAGAAATAGTCCAGTTCTGATATAACTGATGCTAGCAGCATCTACGCTAACCTCTTTAAGCAGCCACCATTGTTGTTTTTGACTCTTCTCACTCACGTTGTCACACCTACACCTAATGTTAAACCACGCTTATAGCCCATGCCGTAGCTGCCAGTCGTTCATAGGACGCTGATTGGTCTGAACAACTGTGGTTTGGACACAAGCGCATAACTTGTAGCCTGCCAAGATATAATGTCTTGTGAATTCATGATTTTGTGAGTCCAGCTTCCTGGCAAGGTTACGGTTGAACATGCCACCGAAGAATCATATATTGTGTCAGTAGAACAGGCAACTGATTGATTCTTTGCAACTCCTTTAAAACACAATCTGTTGGTAGCTTGTATGTCATTAATTGATATTGGTTGATGTTTGCACTACAGGAAGCATGTGTAGAGTTACAGTTATCTTGCAATTCCCATCAAGATTATCATTTAATTGTATGCTTTATGTTAGCAGTTACCATGATATTTACTAATTTCGTAGACTCTTTTGCCAAAAGCCCATAGCAAATAGTGTAGTTTTTGAAGACAGAAAGAAATGTTGCTGACTGAATTGAGTTAGATACCTCACTCCACCACTGAGTCTCACAGTGATTGTAGGATGAGTTGTCATTTCTTTGTTGTAGTTATCAAGAAAATTTAGGTAGGTGGGTGCCATGACAGTTGCGATGAATAGGCGATAGTGATTTAAGCTCAATGCAAGACGCGACTTGGAACCCGTGTAGAGTCTAATTAACAGTCATAGTTACTAAGCTGATTGAAGACCCGACATCCTGCTGTGTTTTGGGCCACTTACAGAAATTTTATATTGAGAAGAAAAAGAGGGCCAAGCACCGATCCTCAGGAACTGGCGCTTAGACACTTCTCCTTATCGTGCCACTTTGATAACTAGAACCTGTGCAAAACTCTTGGAAAATTTACACAAAGACAATAAAGCATGAATCATGAGCTCTATAGCAGACATAATTGTAGGTGAAATAGCTTGATCAGGGTTAGAGGGAATAGGGTCCAGAGGACAATTTTGTGTTGGGACAGTTTAAAGACATCTTCCTCAGAGAGACGGTAAATTATAAAAATTGTAATGCACCCTTAAACAGAGGAGATACACTGTGGTTGGATGGTTCAGTGACTGATTGCTGCCACCTTGTTGGTAAAGAAGGATGCAGCTGAAAGAGAGGTGGCTGGTGGAGGAGGCATGGGGTTATTACTAGAATTTCAATTCAGTATTCAGTACTCTTTTTTTAGAGTAGCCATTTTAGGAAGACACCGTCCAGATAAATCAGAATGTACTGTTTTGTCCATTTTCCTGCTCTGTCCCAGTACTTTGTCCCATTTAAAGGCTCCACCTGTTGATGGAACAGTAGATGTTTGAAAGGTCAGCAATTGTTCTCCCCATGTATTTTCTCAATTTGTTCTTATGTCTTAGACACCAATTCCCCCGGAGGTTTCCATCTGATGGAGCACTGGTTGTCAGTCTTTGTGAAGAGGCACCATGTTTCCTTGTCACGTAACCCCCTGGCCCTCTGCTGAGCCTCCGGCCTCCTGTGGCAGTCATGCACCCCCGGCACAGCCCTCACAACCCCTGCCTGATCTGCTGTGCAGCTGTCCTGCTCCACCTTTGAACACTCACTCTGAGACACCCTCCCCAGACCCCATGGAGTCCCTCATCGTGGTCACAGAGTACGAACCCAGCAGACCACCTGGAGAGGCTGGGGATGAGGAAGAGGTAAGATGAAACACGCTCAGGTAACACTATATGTACCTGAGACTGAACGTTTGGGCTTCTACTGAATTAAATGACATGTGATGATACATGGCCACTAGTTTTATTCTTTCCAGACCCCATTTCAGACTCAAATCAACACTTTGCAGTTAAGACAGTATAGGAAGTAAATGTTCTAATCTTTACATGATAATGGCATGGCATTAATTGGTATTTTTTAGATCCATAAATACATCGTAATTTAGGGCATGACCATGAGTGACATCAGTATTATAACTGACACATCCTCCACAAAACATTTAGTTTATTAATTTCACAAAGGTTTATGTTGAAGCTGTGTTGTGTTATATTGTTCAGGTGTTGCTATTATTGTATGCATGTAAACTTCAGTCTCATATAAGACAGACAAATACCACATATTGGCCATCATACCCATACAAGGACAACCATTCCTATGTGAACCTGCAACAAGGATTTAAATGTATCATATCTCAGGTAGAAGAAATGGACAGTTCAGAGACGCCCGAGCCAGCTTCCTCTGTGGCGGCACCTTTCCGGACTCCTTCTTGCGACCTGCTGTCCCACACAGTTGGGCGGCCAGAGGCTCTGCGACCTGAAAGCCTAGAGCAAAGGGGAAGATTAAACCTGTCAGACAGGAAACTATCTCTGCAAGAGCGTTCTCAAACGTCAGCATCGCCCTGCAGCTCTCCAGGACTCAACGGGCGCTATATTTACCCGTCACTTCCCTACTCTCCCATCACATCACCCCACTCCTCTCCGCGCTTACCCCGCCGACCCACTGTGGAGTCCCACAGTGTTTCCATCACAGACCTCCAGGTATGGCCATGCCTTGAGGCTAACACATGTCCAGGGTTAGGGATTTCAAATTTTTTAAAGCCTTTTCAACTGTGAAGTTAATATTGCTGCTTAAAATGTGTCCCAGCCTTTCTGGAATAAAATAAATACTGCTAACACAAAATAATGCTATAATTGCTTTTTGCCATATTGATACCAGCAGTTCATCTTAATACTTATTGTTTATCCTTATTATCAGTTTTCTTTGTCTGTGATTGGTCAGATGATCAAGAAATCACAGGAAATGATCCAATATGAGGTTACAGCCAGTGCAATAATAGTTTTGATTATATAATGTATGTTCTTTGCACCAGCTTGCCAGTGTATTCCCTTAAGGACTGTGCATTGCATAAAGCGTTACACATGAATGACCAAGCTCACTGATGTTCACACATAGCCAGGCTCGTACAGAGGTGTTCCTCTTGCACATCTTAAATATTAGCATCATACTTGCCTGAAAGTAAGCAGAACTACATGTGCATTTGTCTTAAAAGCAGCAGCACACTGGTAGAGACTGAACTTTGTGGATGCAAAGGTAAGGTTTTACAGTCTCAGTAGATGTAGACAATAGCTGTGATCCCTGTTACACATAGATGCAGAAAACTGTAAATGTCACATGTGATGGTAGAATCTCTCTTAGAGCAACTGGCTGCAGAGGTTCTCCTATGTGACATTTAGAGCCTTACAGATGTGTTTGCTTTCACAGGATCACATATTGCAGATGTGAAAAAAATACACTTAATGGTTAATTAGGTGAAATATTTGGAAATATCGTCTTATGGTGGAGACTGACACTGTAATTCGTCTGAATTCTGTACACATCATCTTACTGTCTTCCTTGGCATGCAGGCTTTTTAATAATCTAATTTAAAGACCCAACAAGAAAATAAATTACATTTAGTAATGTATTTTTAATGAAAAGCTGGATAGTCAGTGCATCCCTAGTTGTTGCTGCGAATCATTCTCTGCAGGCTTGGTTCAGTTTGTTCTCAGCAGTGTCTGTGTTCCTCTCACTCACTGTTTTAAATCCACACTGCTTTTCACCATACAAGTGAGTGACCTTTAAATACTGCAAAATATACTACAGAACTGTTAGAACTGGGCAATACATCCTACCTCTCAAATCCAACGTATCCTGGAAGATTAGCAGATAGGATTAGTGCCAACATTTAAAAAGTAAATTGCCAGTCTTTATTTTAGATTTATAAATGTCTGTAGAGGTTTTACTTCAAATGAATCTTAGAAAATGACAAATTCAACTGGGACAGTGATTGCAGAGTCATACTGACATGCTGACAAGCACAGAAAAATGTGTCTTGAGTTGAAAGACATCAAGCACCTTTGGGAACACTGATGTGCAAAACTCTGCACTTATGAGTTTCTGTTGAAAATGGAAATGTAAAAAATAAAAAAAATTAATTGAAGTCAAATTGAACATACAGGATTTTGCATGGTGTTCTTAAAAAAAAACTTATTTTGTAAGAATACTCATGATATATCTAGGGTATGTAAATAGCTGATGTGATTTCATTTGAAAAGAACCATTTTCTGCTCCTCTCTTTTCTCTTGCCTCCCTCTCTTCAAGGACTGTGTTCAACTCAACCAGTACAAGCTGAAAGATGAGATTGGAAAGGTACCATCAGAGACAACTCACTGATTGCTCCCTTTCACTGGCTCTTCCATTTTCTTCTCCCTTCCGCCTACTGCATGTCTGTCAAGTAGCGCACATCATCAAGGACACGCAGTAACAGTCTCTGATATCCCTCTCTCCCCCGGCTGTCCTCATTTCCCAAACTCTGTGTAAACTACCAGGCCATGGGAGAGTTGGAAGATGGATGAGAGGCTGGTATAAATAGCGCTCTCTAAGGGTTGTGCAAGGCTTAGTGGATACAAGCATGTGTGTGAGTGGATGTACTTGTATGCACGTTAAGACAGAATGTGCATGTCTGTGAATTTCTGTATGTAGGTAGACATGTTAATGTGTGTGGTTTTGTGTTCAGCGGAGACAATTAGAGCCTTTCAGGATTGTTGGAGAGGCTTCTGTTATCAGATCATCTCTGGGACTGTAGGATGAGCTCTGTGCAGCCTCACCAATCTGCTCCCCCAGCAGGAACTGATCCTGCTCTCTCTCCCTCCCTTTTTTCTCCCGCTCTCTGTTTGTTTTTTGGGTATGCATTTGTGCACACAGGCTACTAATTGGGCCTAGTTTTTATCCTGAATTTCCTGTGTGTGGGCAGGGGAGCTTGATAGCATTAACCAGATCCAGTTTCCTTAATTAGCCTGAAATCAAAAATGAAAGAGAGAGAGGGAGAGATGATTTGAAATTCTCTGTTCTCACTTTGAAGCAGCTGGTACTCTTTCAGTGTACACTGTCAGCCCACACACTTCCCTTGTGTGTGTATGCGTTCCTGTGTGTATTTGTGTTTATTTAGTTTGCTTTACACAGAGTGTGATTTTTTTTTTTTCACATGAAGAATTGACAGCTGCTCAGTCTCACTTTATTGGCTTCTGTTCTCTTTTACTTATTTCCGGCCCAGGGCTCCTATGGTGTTGTTAAGCTGGCTTACAACGAGGATGACAACACATACTATGTGAGTTCTTCATACACACACAAATACAGATGCAAGTCCTTCCCAACTATTAACACGGTGTCTGTTTCTCTCACTTCACTGTCATTCCTAATCACTTGTCACACAGCGCCCCACCACCTGCATGCACAGACAAGCCTTGTAATAATCAAACCCTCTTGTCACACTTAATGGTGTGATTTCATGTAAAATCTCCACATATGAAAATGTCTCCAGTTAATTGTGCCTCCCTGAGCACTGTAATAACACATCAGACTGAGCTTCTCTGTTTGCTGTTCATGATTATTGCTTCAGTTCTCATTAAGCTACATGATATTGACAGATAATGACGTGGGGATTATTTTAATATTCCTCCCAAGTGACAAAGCCCACATGTCACATTCAGTGGTTATATCATTGCCATAATAACTGAGTGCATCGTGGCTATTAAAAAAAGTCTTAGTTCCCCGAACATGGAAAATATCTGTAGCTGTCACACATTGCGCTCTTTGCCTTGATGAACACGGCCTTAATGATTGTCAGCAAAGGTAATTGTTCAAGCAATGGTCAGGGAGATTGCTGACTAACATCTGCATCACATAAGTGTGCTTACAGGGGGCCATTAACTTTCTGTATATCCCTGTTTTTTCATCATCAGAAAACAAGTCCATTAGTTTTAATTTACATATCCCAAAATCACAACTTTGACTCAAAGTATAAATGTATCATCTCAAGTATAATCTATGAATTACAGCTAAACATTATTAGTGGGTGTAGTTGACATTTTGTGGAGTACTTTTATAAGATAAGGCATGATGAGTACATTACTTGCATGCTTGCATTTTAATCATTTTGCACCAAGGTTGGCAGTAAGAATAACCAGTGTAAGAGCCTACTTTTTAGAATCTTTTGTGCTGATGATGGTCAGTGTTAGTAGTCACAAATACACAAAGGATGTTCAAGGTGAGGCGAGACATTTATAGGGCGCTGGGATATTCATCCGTGGGTGTGTGAGTGGGCGCACTGTCAGTAATGCATCACCTCACTTTCGTCTACCTTTCTGTTCATTTTTTCTCTGACTCTCCCACCCCCTCTACTGTTTTTTCCTATCCTCCCCCCTATTCAAATCCATCTCCTGTTCTCTCCTGTAGGCGATGAAGGTGTTGTCCAAGAAGAGGCTGATGAGGCAGGCAGGTTTCCCACGTAAGTCTGGAGCCAGGGGCAGATGGTTAGCACAGCAGAGAGCACAGTCTCTTACAATGCTCCAGTGGTACATCAACACTGCTTACCAATACTGAAACCCACTTTGTCTTTTGTCTTATCCTATCCTGTCCTGTCCTGTCCTGTCCTTCTATCCTTCCCTCAACTTTAACCCACATTCTCTCTTTCTCAGGGAGACCTCCCCCTCGTGGAGCCAAAGCAGTCCCTGAGGGTCCCCCTCAGCCCAAAGGACCCCTTGAGCGGGTCTATCAAGAGATTGCCATCCTGAAAAAGCTGGACCATCCTAATGTGGTGAAACTTGTAGAGGTGAGTGCTGTGAAAACATACATATCGTGTGTCATAATATGTGTAATGTTTTCCAGTCCATAGTGGCTTTCATTTTAGGGAAAACAAATGCAGGTATTACATTAAGGTAACAAAAAATAGATAAATATCAGAACACGACAGAACAGAATTAGGTGTACTCAAGATTAAGAAGTATACAAACAGTACACAAAAGTGCACCTCTTCTCTCAAAAAGCAACAATGGTGTGTTGCCAAATCGCTAATGGAACAAAATGGAAAGAAGCCTCAGCAAAATGTCACAGAAGGATGGAACATAAAGGATCAAAACAAGAGTTTGCATGTTGCTTATTCTAACACTTCTGTACGAAGGTAAAGCAAAACTGCATTATAACACAGCCATGTGTGTACCATTTTCATAGCGTTGCTGTTCATATATTCATATTAACATAAAACAATTTATGTGCAATTATTAGAGATTGCAGAGTGAAAGTGGATTTATTTATACTGAATACAAACAATTATCTATTGTGTTTCGACTAATTTCCATTCCTCTGTGATTTGGTGCCAGGTTTTGGATGACCCCAGCGAGGACCATCTGTACATGGGTACGTTGTGGCCAGACAGTCAGCCCTCAGAATAACACAAACACACACACACTCAAACAGTCATGCATAAAGCAAGCATAAAAGAAAGATATTTTAAATTCATCTTAAAATATATTGTTATTTTGTTTTTTTTAGTTTGTTTGTATCTGTAACTGAAAAGCTTCAATGACTAACCTCATCTGTGTTTCTGTCACAGTGTTTGAACTGGTCAAGCAAGGGTAAGCTAAGCCTCTTTTATGGTAATGATTGTGACACTGGAATGAGCTCAATCTCATTAGTGATGATTATTTAATGAGAGTGTGTGTGTACCTGTTTATGTGTTTATGTATTCAGGGCTGTGATGGAGGTGCCGACAGATAAACCTTTCAGTGAGGACCAGTCACGCTTTTACTTCCAAGATCTGCTCAGGGGAATTGAGTACTGTGCGTTTTCCAAACCTCCTGCTACTCTTCCACTAAACCTGTGAATGCATGGTAGAGCATTAAGAATGGGGTGATTAGGGTTGTGCATCTATCACTCTCATAGTGTTTTTCCACTAAATTAGCTCTGGTTCTTGAACCGTTCAGGATTCTTGGAACCTTGGTGCTATCTAGCAAACAAGCCCGTGTTTCCACCAGTTTTGAGTGGAACCAATAAAGGATGCTTCATCAACAGAGGGCGCTGTACAATGCACAGTAGCCTGTATAATATGACACACATACTTTGGTTCCCAAAGAAAACCTGCTATTTTTTGGTTCCAGCTGGCAACCAACTTTTTACGTTCTGAAACAATTTATTTTTGGTTGAAATGCTCCAAACGGTTCAAAACAAGGTGTCCGCTCCCTGAATGGAGCTATCAAATGATTTTTTACGCATATGATAAATTGTGATTTGAAGCTATTCAATATTGATTCAGCTGCTATAATATTTTATAATCCTGGTATCAAGAGGAAGCGCTTTTGTGTCTAGATCAGAATCAGAAGAATCAGAATCAGAATGAGATTTATTGCCAGGTAGGTTTTTATACATACAAGGAGTTTGTCTTGGTGCAATGGTGCTTAAAATATACAATCACACAAAAAAATAAAAAGATAAATATATAAATCACACAAGAATATACAAGTCACACAAAAATCACAAAAGAATAAAGTACTTTTTTTTTTTTAAATATTGATAAATAAAGATAAGAAAGATAAGAAAAGATAGGAAAACTGTACAGAATTCCACGGAAGAAAGAAGAAAAGTGGGAAACAGAACAGCTGGAGTTATTCCCCTGATGTTCATGAGCTCTTCTCTAGTGAAAGAGCCCCGGGTATCACAGCCGAAAACTGAATTAACACACAAAACAAGAAAAAACAAAGCGCACCAACACACCGAGGCAACCGTCCGTGGCGCCATCTTAGATCTGCCCTCATCCTACAGTTCTTCCATGCCATTTACACAAGTCCTTTGTCTATACTTTTCTTGACTGCAGCCACCCACAAGACTCCTTTCACATCGTTTCAGTGGCTCTTAATGCATTTCAGCACAGCAGACGAGGTCTAGCACAAGGTGTCGTCTAGGAGACTAGTACTGAAGGAGGAGAGGGAGGGCTCTGCGGTAGAGTCACTAAAGCAGCATTTTTTATTTATTCTTTCTTATTATAAGTAATCAGTCACAGTGCAGGTAGTTTGGTTCAAAAAAATACATTTCAAACAGATAAATACAACACATCTGTTGTTTACACATCTAAAGCAGGGACTGTGGGTGTAATCCTTTCAGTTGATGGCTGTTATTGCTGAATATTTTATCCCACTTCCTGTCTAGTCAAGTGTACTGCCATAGTGCCAGAGAGTCCTCCAAAGGGGTCTAAGCCATTTTTTATTTTATCCTGTCAAGCCAACAACTGATTTGTTCACAATTAAAAATTATAATACTCAGTAGGTGAAAAAAAATATTTTAACACACCCCCCTCACCCACCTCAACTCAGACTTGTTTGCAATATAAAATAATACTCTTGTCATAAAGCATAATTCCTCAAATATGGTGTTGTAATAATTTTCTATAAATTTTTCTATTTCAACAGTACATTACCAGAGGATCATCCACAGAGATATTAAACCCTCTAACCTGTTAGTTGGAGAAGATGGACACATAAAGATAGCAGACTTCGGAGTCAGTAATCAGTTTGAGGGGGCTGATGCCCTCCTAACCAGCACAGTGGGAACACCTGCTTTCCTTGCCCCTGAAACGCTCTCTGAGACCAGAAAGAACTTCTCCGGAAAGGTAAAGGAACAGTTAGCTAACTAGTGCCCTCTGGGGATGATTTTTTAGAATTGCAAGAACCTTTGCTTTTTGGTTTTAAAACGAGTATTCGTAGTATTCATATAAAATTTACTGTCCTAGTTTTCATATCTTTCATATCTCTGTCTTGGGACCAAATACATTTTTACATACAGTGGTGGATTTCAACTACCATACACTAAAGGAACAATTTCATAACATAAAATCATCATCATGTTGTAGGCTTTGGATGTTTGGGCCATGGGAGTGACACTTTATTGCTTCGTCTTTGGAGTGGTGAGTGTGTGCAGCAATACTGTGTACTATTATTTTATCCTTAATGACTATCTGCTGGTCTGCCATTGAAAACAACCTTTCTTTCATTCAGTGTCCATTTATGGATGAGCGCATCCTCAGTCTTCATCAGAAAATCAGGACTCAACCTGTGGAGTTACCTGAACAGTAAGTTCGGCTGTTTGTTGAAGTTATAGTAGAACTACACATCTCAGTTGTCGTTTTATTATCTGCCTTATTACTTATTACTCATTCTTTCTGTTTCAACAGTGCTGATATATCCGATGATCTCAAAGATTTGTTGCTGAAAATGCTGGACAAGAATCCAGAGACTAGAATATCAATCCCACAGATTAAGGTAACTGTAATAAAGTCTTTGCACTTGCATCAGTTCTATAAGATTTGCCTCCAAAGACACTTTGTCAGAATGAAATACAAAAAGAAATTCTTTGTTCTCCTCACGTTTGTGTACAGGTGCACCCGTGGGTGACGAGGCACGGTGCTGAGCCTCTTCCTCTGGAGGATGATAACTGCTGTATGCTGATTGAGGTAACGGAGGAGGAGGTGGAGAACTCTGTTAAACACATCCCCAGCCTGGCTACAGTGGTGAGTTTATGAACATGTCTTCCTCACACCGATGAACATCACAGTCACGCCGAAGTCTAATTTGTTTTTGCTTCTCGGGTCATTAAATCAAATGTCACCAATGGGTACAGTTTATTTTTAATTCAGCTACTGTGAGAGACATGTCACATGTCAGATGTCACCTCTGGAGATTATACTAAAAACATGGTAACAAATGTAGAGGAAAATTAGCAATTAATTTTCTCCTTAAAAAGCATTTATTCATTAGATATTTTTCAATTTCTTACATATAATTCTATAACTATATTTCAGTCACATTGCACCACCTACAAAACAGTCATTACACCACTTCCACCCACATGATTGCCCTCTCTGCACTTTGTGCTCAAGCAGATGTATGACTCATTTAGTCCTTGCACTTTATTTTCATTAATTACAGTAGTTGACGCCAAGTGCTGTGAAGTATATGAACGTCTGGGATTAAGTTGAAGCAGACGCTTTTTGCGTGAACTAGCACTGAAGTACTGCCCTGGCCATTGCCTGTACGAAGTTCAAATGTAGTAATATAAAATCCATCAGACCTCCAAAATGTTGCTGCTACCATAACCGCACATTTGTTTTACAAAAGAAGATCGTTTATAGTTAAAGTTTTTCTTATTCACACTGCTGAGCGTAGTGTTTGAATCTTGTATTATTCTTTTTTCAGATCCTGGTGAGAACTATGCTGAGGAAGCGCTCCTTTGGGAACCCCTTTGATTGGGGCCGTAAAGAGGACCGCAGCAGTTTGTGTGCTCCAGGGCAAACGCTCACGTAAGGATTGTTTACAGACACACTACACACTCTAAGCTCTGTCTCTAGCAAAGGTTTGCAGTAACATTAGGAGTCAAAGTACTTAGAGCAGTTCTCACTTAACGCTACTAGGTCCTGCTAATGTTTGACTAGCAGTTTGTCTAGTATCTTCTTATTATTTCTCTCTTCCTTCTCCTGCCCTGCAGGAAAGGCAGAGCAGGCAATATGAGGTACTGCTACATTCATTGTGACCAAAGAAGGTAAATAACTTCAGGACAACTCTTCCCTGCTTTAGTACTGTTTCAGTGGTAGAGTATACTTAAGCATGACATACACAGCTGCATTTCTCAATATGGCTATAATGGTCGAATACTCCTGTTTATCAAGTTTGTAAACTAGCCTGTGCTAGTTTAAGGGTGTTTGGACAAGCCATCTTCAGGAATGTTGTGCTCTAGAGTACCTGCAAGATGATTTACTCTATAATTTATGTTGAAGGGTGCATTTGGCAAAGCATGTAGGTGTGTAGTACAGAAAATCCAATTTGAATTTATAACAAATTATAACTATTATTGCATTATTCAAAATATTTAGATTTAAATATTTTGTCTTGAATACACTATTTTGTATTCACAAAGCCATGACAAGTGACCAGAGCTGTGGTTTAGATACTTGATCTCTGCAATAACGCACAATATTATGGAGATGGACAAAGTATTATGAACACATTGCAAGGATTATGATCTATTTATTGCCACTGTGTCAGACAGGTGTTGATACAATTTGGCAGTAATATGTGATGATAATGTTTGATTGGCATTATATATTGAACTGTTTGTGTCATGCAGCTAAATATAATATTGCCACGCTTATAAATGTTTACTTCGATATATACCAAAATAAAGTTGAATCTTTGCCTCTCAGACACAGTCAAAAGTAGCACTTTGTCCACACTCAGTTTATTATGAGCCCAGAGCATCCATTTATCTGGATTAGTTGTTACCCATCCCTTTGCATGAAGCCCTCTCCACACTTATCCAAAGGACATGCCTGAAAATTGATACATCTTTGTGTCTTTGCTTGACTAAAATGTCTGAAAACTTGCCCAATTGCTTGCGAGATGTCCTTAATTCTGGCTTCCTGGCATTGTGTAACAAATAACAAGTAGCCTATTCCTTTCTCTGTTCAGCAATATAGGGTTGAAAGCAGACCTATAGCAGTGCTACTAATACTGTGTCTGGTGTGTTACTTAGGAAACAGGAGAGTGGCGATGGCATGAGGAGTATGGACCTGCCCTACGTGGGAGAGGATGAGGCTCTTTCCTGATGCAGAGGGTTTATTATGCACGCTGGCGTCTGCCTGCCTGCCTGCAACCACACCGCACGACACCCCTTTACTTACAGTTTTATAACAGGCAGCCTACACCTATGAACATTTCCTGGGAGGTGGAAAAATGTGCTGGATGCAAAAAAAACAAACAAAAACAGGAGAAATTGAGGATCTAAGGCACTTTGCTTTTATTCCATTCCTTCCTGTTAAAACACTCAGTTTGGGGTTGTGGGACTTGAGACTGTCACATGGGAGTCTTGAACCTGTCTTCAGCCCTTATTGCCCAACCCACTCTCCTCTTCTTATCCTGCATGCATTTATAGTCCTAGCATGCTTTGTCTCAGGCTTCTACTGTACAGTTTCGTGTTTTATTGTAGTTTAGCAACTTTCTCCTTGTATTTACTTGACGATGCTTTCAGGTACACAGGGCACTGGAACAGGCGATGGTTTATGGGGAGGGACGGTTTGTTTCACCATCACCTCCACATTCTCTTTAGTAGAGCAGGCTTCTTGACAATGATTGTCTGGTTCACTCTGCTTGCTTCAGAGTAGCAGTGCCCAGTTTTGTAACATATTTTAGAGTGAAGAATCTGTACAGTTTTCCCAAAATGAAAAAGGGGAGTGAAAAAATGTTTACTTCATTGAATGCATGTGTTTACTTTCCAATGCAAGCACTATATATAAGCTATTTATAAGCATTTGCATGCTCATAGATACACTTGTTTGACACCGTTTTTTTTAGTCTTATCACTGGCTCTTTAATATTAATGCTCCCATCAACTACAGTCAATAGAAAGCTTTAAAAGCAGTTGATATATTGCTTTGTAAACAACCTAATTCATCACCACTGCATACACAATAGCATAGAAAAATTGGGATTTTCTTCTCCTTTGTAAAGCTAGTTCTTCTGATGGATCTTTTTAATGTGAGCAATGAGATGGTTTTTAGGTGTTTGTCATATATTTTCAAATTCTTAGAGCTGCAACAATTAAAACAATTATCACTACCTTCACGAGTAATGAAGCGATCTACCAAATATTTGAGCATATAAGAAAACCAGAATGTGTTGGTGCATATTCTGTAGCCATTGTCTGCAATGGTTAAAAATAGTTTTTTATTGTTTAATCTGCAAATCAATTTTCTCCATTTGTTTGGACAAACAAGGTTGTGTGTTGTGATGCTGAGTTCCACATGTTTCGACTGTGTCATGTATTTGTTTCACTTCTCAAAGTAAAGGTTTGTATGTAGATTGAAAACAGAAATTAATGACTATTGAACCTCAAGTTGAAATTGTGAATGTTCCTACTTGTAAAACTTCAATTATGTCTAATTTTGTAACGTATATTACGGTAACTTAACGAAAACAAACCTTTAAACTATTTGTTCTTTATTGCGCTATTAGAGCTGGCTGCCGAAGGAAGTTTTGAGATGGAAGCATAGTTCAGCTGTATTTGTACAAATCTATGCATGACATATCTGTAGAGGTGAACTTAAAACTGTTTTCATCATTTGTCGGAGGAGTACGCCACTCTGCAAATATTTCAAAAATAATTATAAAGTACTTTATTAAGTGATGTTTTATTTTAGATAATCCCAAAGCAGTAAATTTACATTTTTCCACTTGTGTTCCTTTTGTTTACCTTACATTTGTGTCCTTCATCTTCTCCAATATGTTAGTTTAGATAACGTCACTTGGCGTGTCTCTCACATAGAATATTGACAAAATATGAATTATAACATTTAATGCTTCCACACACTAATTACTTCAGCACTTAAGTGTTGAATGTATAAGAAAGGGACTTTTAGATATTTTTATTTTTACTTACTACTTGCATGTCACTCTGCACTGTATGTCTGTTTTTAAAACTAGTACTATGCATACAATGTGTCTTTCTCTGTATGGTGCGATGGTACACCCTGGCAGATTGTCACGTACAGGCTCAGTGGATGGATAAGGAGGGCTGTATGTGGTTCATTTATTTAATTAATTTTGTCTTACCCGATGTTTTATCCAGAAATATGTAATTAAGTTGTGCTCTCCACTGTTGAGTGCTGCAAACTGAGATAGGCACTCTGGCTTTAGAGTTTCATAACATTATTGGACTGTACTTTTGACAGATTTTTTTTTCTCAATGTTAGCCAATAATTTTTTAATGCCCACGATTTAGTCAGAGAATTAATTGCATAAAAATCTCAATTTATGTCACATTGTGAAATGTCACCTCATTTAAACATGCTTTAACACAAACTTATCAGAGATTTTGCATTCTGTCTCACTGTAAGTTGCTATAGACTATTGTTATCTAAGATAATATTTTACCTTGAGCAAAATAAGAAAGTTACTTCCCCCTTGGTTTGAATATTTTGCCCTCCATGACCAACAAGGTTGAACTGAAGGACATTTTGGGTTCGAACGCAGGGTGACGGTGCAAGCCACAGAAAAGCTGTAAGATAAATATTTTATACATACAATATTTATATCTGTACTTTGTTTCAGTGCAGTCTTTGCCCATTCTTGTCAGAAGAGCCAGGCTATGTGATTAACTGTTATTGTTCACATGATTTTGCATTCAGTAGTGTAAACTTATACCATTAAGAGCTTTGGGGGCTCTTTTCCCCTAAATGCATGCCAACATACTGAACACATAGCGCTGTATTGTCATAGCATGAGAGGTCCTTAACAACAAAATGGGACCTTTAAATGAATTATTCTATACATACTGTATCTTGTTCATCATTTGAATAAAAATATTATTGCCTTTCTGTACTGATTTTGCTCTGAATGTCTTCAGTTCCAGAAATAGTGCATTAGTGTGTGCTGTGTACTGTAACATTTCTGAAGCTGTAGCTCTTAAAAGCCTAAATATCACGTTATCAGTACATTTTACACATCTGCCATATTTGTCTAAGTGCTCTAAATTGAATGCACATAAAGTTAATTCATTTTTTAATATGTTTTTCCTAATTAGTTTGAAACATTTATATGTATTGACTCATTATTTAGGCCGACAGTATTTTATGTGCTCAGTGCATCTTTTGATGTTGCTTGTTAATGAAATATTTATTTACACCAGAGGAAACATCAGCATTTAAATACAGAAGTAAATGATTTAAGCTGTAGTTCCTCTAATTTGCTGACTTCAAGCAAACCCAGACTAGAAAAAAAAACAAATTATGTGCAAGAAAGAAAAGAGTTTGAGCTAAATGAGTCAGACTTTGGCTGAAGGGATGGATTTCTCTCTTCGATTTTTCTTTGAAGGAAAAACAGTGTGACACTGACCCCTTGTGCTAATTTCATAGCATTGCAATTCATCTGGCCATTTTAAAAAAACATCTCTCTTATCCTTACACACACACACACACACACACACACCCCACACACACGTACACCTCACTATTAAAAAATGTACTCAGGTACCACCTGTTAATGACTTAATTACTTAAGCTTATCTGTATTTCTATCCTTTTCCCCCCCTATCCTTTGTTAATGTCTTGTTTGTGTGTCTTCTTGTTAATTTACTTATCAATGAACACAAAAGAGAATATTACATGAATATCAAGTTAATATGAATCAGATACACCAGAACTTAAATGTTATACCAGAAAAATACAGGACAGTATTATTTATGTGCATCGCAGTCGAATGTGAATGCAATTTCAAAATGAACTGCTGTTAAGTTTAAGTGTGGGGAACTATAAAACAAAGATTGAGCTTTAAAAAAAAACAAAAACATCAGCTGTTCTGTGCATTGCTGGGGTTGAAGGCGAACACAAATTATCCTCCCTGCAGAACAACAATGTGATGCACATCATATAAGACCCAGTGTAAACACAGTTCAGAGGCCGTTTCAGGCTGTTGTGTCTTGAACTGTCGTGTTGAGCCCCCTGCTCGGGAACATAAGGGAGCCTATAAACCCACATCAGCACATGAGAAGTGCTGATTGTGGCAGAATCTGAGCTTTCATTCTTCATGCTCAGTTAATTGTTTACCTGAAGGCTGCCAGTGGTAAGAAAAGAGCAAAAACACACTCAAACAACACAACAAAGGGCTTGCTCAGCATTCTGTAAAACTGCACACTGCACCGCACAAACCTACTTCTGCAGGTGACATGTTTTAGTTCAGTGGTACCCCTTTCTTCCATTACCTCCCTGTTTTCCCTTCATCACTACACTGTAACCGTAGTTTGCTCAATTATAGCTGACTGCAGTCTCTGGCTTCCAAAGAGAAAGATCACAATATGTGAATTATGCTATATAAAGTGAGAACAAACTTTTTTTTTTTCTATAGGAAAGCAAGATTTGGAGACCAATACATGCACTGTTTTTGTATACATGCAAGTCCCCCTCCACTCAAAAATATCTTGTGTCCAACAGGAACGCTTTAGAAATGAACACAATTTGCACATTCATAGATTCTACAATATTGGGCTGTGTGGGACCCCAAACAATGAAGAATTAAAGCCAATCTCAGCAAAACACATATAAACACATAACGCCTCATACATATCCACTGTTTTTTATTGACTGGGCATAACCAGGAGGGGGCGATATCGCTCTATTTACAGGTGATTCACATGTATTTCACATAATCTCAATCAGATACATACACACACACACAAACAGTAAAAGACACAAACAGTACACAACAGCACCTTCCTCATTCCTGTGTCATTAGCCTCTGTACTTCCAATTTAACTCTCTCCTCGCTGCTTATGTTCGTTTGTTTTTTACAGCAAATTAGTCTGACAGTGCTGCAAAATCACCACTACACTCTCTCTCTCTCTCTCTCTCTCTCTCTCTCTCTCTCTCTCTCTCTCTCTCTCTCTCTCATGTTGGCTGGCTAGCCACGCTTCCTGCTCTTAGTTTTCAGAGTTCCCGGCTGCTGGCAGTTGAATTCTGGGAATATCTGGAGAGGAAGGGGAAGTGATGTCACAGCGGTGACCTTCCCTACCAGCCCATATCACCTGGTGCTGGCTGGAGGAAGTGCAAACACACCCACACTCAGATAACCAGAAGCACATCATTCACCTTGTTACACTCTTTGGTTTGCTTCCCAGGAGAGAGAGAGAGAGAGAGAGAGAGAGAGAGAGAGAGAGAGAGAGAGAGAGGATAAAAATTGTGAGCTCAGAAGAGAGAGAGAGAGGAAGCGATAAGTTCAAGTGGTCATACAGAAAATGTTGCAATACCTTTGCATTGACAGGCTGAGCTGACCAAATATTTTTACAGGAAAATTCCCACCACACAATGAAAAAAAAACGTCAGTCCCACAGTCACAGTCTATGGTGCTGCACAAGCCTGCTTCCTCAATATGTTTTAATAGGCCTAAAGCTTTTGATGAGCTTGATTTTGTTTATAAAAAGCTAGAAGAATGTTTAAGAAAGGAGATGAGAGGGGCTTTTTTTAATATTCAAGACAAGTAGAAGGATAAAACCAGACCTCCGCCCTCCCACACTGAACACAGTAATCCCCCTACTGTCCAGCTGAAGGCCTCCAGATTGTCCACCATCCTGTAGTCAACATGCTTCACCCTCAGCCAGGCCTTCACCGGTCCTTTTGTCATTTCTTTCTGGACAAATATTTTCACAAACAACCAAAAATAAGACTAAAGATACTCTACTTAAAGGTCCAATGTGGTCCAGAATGAATTAGTTTATGCTCTGATTAGCCTTTGCCATTAGTGTACTACGCTGCTGATCCTAGACACTGGACCTACTGGAAATATTAGACTCCTCATGTAGAATTAAGATTGCTTGTGTTGAAAACTAGTAGGTAAACCTACCAAGTAATCTCTTTGCCTGTCAGTGCTGTTGTGACCAGAAGCTGTCTCATAAGTAACTTTATGAGGAATAAGAGATACATATACAATTTAAGTGTGATATCCATCTGACAAAATAATGGAAAACAAGTGTTTATAAGATATACTGAATAGAGGGTTTATTGTTTGCTAATGGCACTGATAAATGCTCAAATAGATCTGTCATGGAATCATTTCATGATCAATGTGAGATCCATGTGCAGTCAACAGTAAATCTCCCTCAGTGATGCTGACCCATAGATAAGGAATCTTCACATTCATCCACTTCAGATGAGGACTGATCTGTTGAAGGTTCTTGTTTTGTGAAAATGTAAAATCTAAGCAGCTTCAGTTTCATTTGATTTCTTTTAAAATCACAGACATCCAAGGTCTTCAGCTCACCCCTTTTTTTGAGTGCCCATCCTAGAAAAATAAGTCCTTGTTCATCATATAAAGTGATATATTTTGCCATTCGTCATTCATGATGGATACAACGATGCCTTGAAACCTGGATTTTGTGTAAACCATTTAGCCACTAGGACGAGCAAAATCAAGATCAATTTCAGTTTATTAAAAAGATTTAAAAGCATCTGCTGCCTGATGTGTGTACACGGAATCAGTGAGTCAGAAATCTCATTTAAAGTGTGGAGAACTATAAAACAGCTTTAAAAAAAACAAAAAAAAAAACATAAGCTGTTCTACATACAAACATGACCATCAACACATCAGTGTAAAAATAATCCAAAGGGTGCATCTCCTCAGGCTGAAGCCCATCACAAATGATCCTCCCTGCAGAACAATGTGATGTACATCATATAAGACCCAGTGTAAACGCAGTTCAGATGCTGCTTCAGATCTTGAACTGTGGTGTTGTGCCCCCTGCTGGGGAACATGAGGGAGCTTAAAAACCCACATCAGCACATGAGAAGTGCTGATTGTGACAGAATCTGAGCTTTCATTCCTCATGCTCAGTTAATTGTTTACCTGAAGGCTGCCAGTGGTAAGAAAAGAGCAAAGACATACTCAAACAACACAACAAAGGGCTTGCTCAGCATTCTGTAAAACTGCACACTGCACCGCACAAACCTACTTCTGCAGGTGAGATGTTTTAGTTCAGTGGTACCCCTTTCTTCCATTAGCTCCCCATTTGCCCTTCATCACTACACTGTAACTGTTTGCTCAATTAAAGCTGACTGCAGTCTCTGGCTTTCAAAGAGAAAGATCACAACATCAAAACTTTAAGGAGTAAAAAAAGCAGAATAAAGAATAAAATAACCTTTCAATTAGTAGCAGAGCGAGACTGAATTAACTTGCTGCCAATGCGGCACTTGGAAACATGAAAGGACAAAGTGAATTATGCTATGGCCTAAAAAATGAGAAACAACTCTGGACATCAGTCATAAAAAAAGATTAAAGATAATTTTTTGCTGAGAGAATCTTGGTCTGTAAGTAGCTACTGAAGAGAAATGAACAATGTGATGCACCAAGTCTTTGTTTCCTTTACAGTTTAATGATACAAGCAGGGGACTCACGGTTCTCTACAGTTACAAAGGGGCCCAGTCTTCCTGACCGAACATGCATTTTTATTGCTTAATTGAATGTTAAAATAAATTTTGTTTGTGGACAAACTCAGATCAGTCTATCTTCTGCAGAGACGAGCCCTCACTGACTGCCAAGGGTTTCTCGACAGTATGCAGCAGCCAGCTCCAGCAGGGGCACTGTGGCCTGTTTGTACTGTCGCTGATTCCTCTCCCTCAGTACCCCCTTAATGGGGCCCCCGCCAGGTGCAACACCGGGAGTTTTAAAAGCTTGCAGCTTCTGTCTGCTGTGCATGATGTTTACCTCACTGTTTTTTATGTAAACAATTAACATGTCCAGAGAGCAGAGGGAGAATCTTGTGGCCTCATGTGTTTCCTCATAAACTTGTTCTCACTTGACAACTCAACCCCTCCCTGTCTGACAGAGTCCTGTTAGCTCTACAGCCAAACAGGTGAAAATGTTAGCAAGGAGCCATTGTTGCTGGACTGGATTCCAACTTACAGCTGCTGGATGAAAACATCACTGTGTTATTTCATATTCAGTTTGTGTGTTATATAACAGCCTTGTCATAGATGCTGGGTGTTTGTTGCTGCTTTTGTTGTTGACCCCTGTATCTGTTTGGTTATTGTAGAAGTCTAATGGCAGGACAGACACTGCTTGCAGACTGGTAGCTGAATTTGCTGTTGTGTGTGTTATAACTATGTGTCTGTACTGTGTTGGCTGTATGGGCATCCACAATCACTAAATGTCAGATGCTGGATGCTGGCTAGTTTAGTCAGTCTTACTTTTTTATCCATATATCTGATCATGGTTCTAAAATAGCCGACCAGAAGTTGTGATGCTTTTAAATATAAGCAGACCGCTGTTAAACGATCAATTCATGGCACAGTCCATTGTGGTGAAATAGCACGCATCTCTGTTCCGCCCTTCCAGCCTATAGTTTGCATAAAGTTCCACTACAGGTCTTCGCCCCCTCTGCAATGAGCCATTGTGTCTGAGCCTGTATTTTTTAAAATTTAATATTTCTATAGGATATCAAGATTTGGAGATTATGGAGCCTATAAAGTCCCTTAAGGTGATATTTTGTGCACACATCTTATTATCTTGCCCAGAGACCTGCAGGTTCCTGTGCTGGCGGTGAAAACAAACACAACAACACTCCCCCGGTACATGAGCTCCCAGTCTTGGTAGAGTGAGCTAATAGGACTGCAGCTAATACCAGGTATACGGCTAGTACAGTAAGCAGCAGTGTGCCGGTAAATTACTTCCTGTGTTTCAAGAGAAAAGATCTGTGTTGCAACAATCCCCTGATACCATAGTCCTGTTGACAAGGCGTGCATAGATAGAGTCAGCACATCTAGAAATGGAGACACATGAGATTCACTTTCCTTATCCCCATAATGGGTCTGAATCAGATGCAGAAAACACTAGCACTGTGTATTGGCAAGAATCTGGTGACACAATATGCATCACGAAACAGAGGTTACGATTCAATGTATTATGATATATTGCTATACTGTAAGCTAGGCGATATATTCTGAGCTAATGAAAAATCTAATTTTAGGGCAAATGTTGTAGTATAAAGAACACACCACCATATGAATAAAATCTAAGTTGAAAAAAGTTACCTTTTTTGGTGCAATCAGAACAGTAGCTGTAACAACACTGCTATGAAGTCTCCTGCTGACAGTGAGCACCTTACAGTACCACTAAAACAAACAAAAAAAACCCCAATAAATTAAAACTCATAACATTTTACAATAAAGACAAATGTCTCAATAGAACAAATTCATAAAAAGATGTATTATATAAATATTCTTGCACTAAAAATCCAAATTGCAAATAACTATGACTTTTTATTATCGTTGTAATTTTATAAGAGTTTATCTAGATCTTTGTTTATAATTGATGAGGAATGGCTGAATTTTTTGTTATGGTTGTTGTCTGGAATCTGACACTTTCATGTTGCTAATTTACATTGTGAACACATTTTAATATTCATGTTTGAGTTTAATTATTGTTTGAGTGTTACTTAGTGTTACTTGCTGAATGGGTTTAATGTCAGCCTTGCTTATTGCCTTTTGATTTAGAGGATCTGGTACACATCCCATTTACATTATTTCTCTGCAATAAGGCTTAATGGGAAACGCAACATGGCCATTGTCACACATAGGCTATAGGTGCTCAATCCACTCTTAATTCCCACTCCTGATGGTCATCTCATGCTTATCGCACTACTACACCACGTAAGAGATCATCTGCTTCAAGCCAGGATTTTATTTTGAGAATTGAATTTGTTTACCTGAACAATTAGCTGCTGCATATCTGATTTGTCTTAGTCTAGTCTGCCGCTGCATATTAGGTAGATTGCTTTGTTAAGA
The DNA here is from genome assembly GCF_905237075.1 of Dicentrarchus labrax. Classification (NCBI taxonomy): domain Eukaryota; kingdom Metazoa; phylum Chordata; class Actinopteri; family Moronidae; genus Dicentrarchus; species Dicentrarchus labrax. The sequence goes on along the minus strand of NW_026136710.1, from coordinate 14,266,765 downwards.
TTTATGCATCTAAATCCCTGTGGCTAAAAATGCATTGGTGGTGAATGGTATAGGGGAAGTTAACTTGGTTTTGGCCATACAGCAGCTGAATCCCAAATATAGTAGAGTCGACATAATAGCTGGTGTCAGACTTTGTGTCTTTTGTGGAGGAAGTTTATTACAACCCTCCCAGCTCAGCACAGCTCGATCTATGCTTGTCAGAGTGAGTAGGTCAGAGCCTAGATACAAAATATCAGCTGTTCAGTTCCATGAAATTTCCCTTTTTCCTTCTTCTACTTGTCAGTAACCCCCCACCAGGACTCCTGATTGCCCCAAGTGTGAATAGCACTTCATTAGCTGCACATTTTATTTAGTTTCAGGCTACTGATTTACAAGTTTTTGCTGTAAAGGTTAATATGTTCTATTGTAGCAATGAGTGGTGTAGACATAATGCAGTAACAGTACAGTGTTAGTGTATTTCGTAATTAGATTGAAAACTTTTATGCTCTGTAGATAACAGTGATACAAAATATAAGGTAACTAACTAATCAAAAAACAATCTAATTCAATTCAGACAGGTTAGAGATACAAATACCAATTTTATGACTCAATTTAAAAACAGCCTAGTACCAGATGTGTCCTAGTACCATATTCATTCATGTTAAACCAGATGCGGCCTTTTCATGCACTCTGTAGTTTGTAGCCTCAGGAGGTGCAATGCAGAGATGCTGTTTGACCTTGAAAGAACAGCTTAAGATAAGAGCATCTTTAAGTACTCCTCCGACTGTGGGATTCTTGCATCCATAAGCTGTCTCTGTTAACGTAATGTTTTATTCTTCTCTTTACACACATGGTATGCATTTTTTCTCTGTCAGAAAGTCTGTCATGTTTGGGTCTGCCACATACCAGACAGGTGAATGGGAAGTCTGTAAAAACAGATGTTGGCGTAGGGAAAGGAGTGGACGTAAAGTCTCAAGACAATCAGGACAGTCCTTAGACTGTGAAAATGGATTGCAGTTGAATATTAGCAGAATATCCATGATGTTTGCAAACTCTGTTTAGCATATCAAACTCGATGCTATTTCGCCATTGGAATTCAAGTGGAGAAAAGAAAAAAGGGAGATGGAGGTGGAAAAGCAGGGCACGCAAGGCAGAGTTCATGAAAGGCAAGTGCATGGAGATTAGGGATCAAGGCATTTCTGTGACAGGGAGATAAGGCAACTTAAAACTACTTTTTGAGTATCAAGGCTGTCTTATCTGCATTTTTGCATACTAAGACAAAATAATACAAAAATATGCGTAGTTGCTGTTTCTCCCTGTGCTTTCAATTCATTTCTGGCACTAAGGCTGAATTGAGAGTTTAATTCCATACAGAAAGAACCTGTGTGTTAAACAAGAATGGAACACCATTCCAGCTCACATTAGGGAATTGGACTCACATCCGTCTTTTAAATTCTACCTGAAAAAATGGTTCATACACAATCAGATGTGCCCATTAAAACATTTAGGCTCAGTGATTATATCACACTTAGTGCGTGACTGCCACCTGCTTCCATTTTGCCACCTTGCTGTGTGTGTGTGTGTGTGTGTGTGTGTGTGTGTGTGTGTGTGTGTGTGTTGGGAGAGAGAGAGAGAGAGAGAGAGAGAGAGAGAGAGAGAGAGAGAGTGTGTGTGTGTCTCCTCTTCATTTCAAATTAGCCTCTCTATCCTGTTACGACTTTGGATGCATCAGACTACAGTAAAGAAAGACTCTTGGTAGAGGTTAGTCTGAGTATAAACTGTATAGTTCACTTTCATAAACTTTAATTGGTGTATTGACCCCTTTTACTGAACACAGGGTAAAATTCTGTTAAATTTAAGCATATTTCTTAACACACAAGTGCATCCAGTCAGGTTTTTTTGTACAACCTTGCTGTGGCAAACAAATATTCATGCCATTTTCAATTGGACTGGAGCAGCTGGAGCAGCTGGAGCAAGAGCAGTTTGATCAGGGTGCTTCATTAAGAAGTTCTCTAAAGCTTAAAATAGGTGTTGTAATGCAGTACTTTGTACACGGCACATCCTGAATGGAAATATGCATGTGTGGTAGTAGTCTGGTTAGGCTGGTTTTATTAGGTTGTGACAGCCAAAATGACTGCACCACTCTGATGTTTGAAATGAAGGGTCCTGGAGGGCAGAACGGTGTTCAGTCACATAATGATAGTGATGAAGGAATGATAGCTGAGTTTCATGTGTGGTCTTTTGGATAACTGAAACAGAAACATTTCTTTCTCTGCAGTCCTATCAAACTGCCATATCTCTGTCTCCTGTGCCTTTAAGCTTAAGTTTGTTTTACACATATTTTAATTGAACAAAAGGTCAGATTCCAGAGAGCTTGCTGTACATGCTCTGCTCTTTTCCAAAGCTGCTGTGATAAAGGGAAGAAAAAATTCTGCTGCTCTTTTTTTGTGTTGATTTTCCCAAAATGTGAAATGAAACGAAGATTCAAATAATACAACACAGACTGAGAGAGACAAATAGACATGTTTGCATCTTTAATTAGATTTCCGGTGAAATGATGGGGTTTTTTTGCTGAAGAAGAAAACAAGAAAGCTCTCTCAAACTCCTGAGTCAGAGTGCTCTTCACGGTATAGTCAGTTCAGCCCAGTAAATTCAAACAGAAGATTAATTATCAGTAACTTCTTTATAGACTGGAAATGAGATTATTGTCAGTGTTTTCTATGGCATAAGAAAAATGCTTTATGAATTGACTGAATCCATCACATTGCTGCTTTGCTTTAAATTAACCAGTGTCCATGTATCGAATCTGAAAGAAAAAAATATTCCATTAAACCCAGCAGCTGTTGAGGGCAACATCTTTGATAATTTGGCAGCTTAATGCTTCGGCTGGAATTAAAATGGTTTAATGATATGACAGGTCGTGTAACTGTTGAATTTTAAATCTGAAGTGAAAACATGTACTGCGTGACTCAGGCTGAGAGAGCACTTGTCTGTGCCAGACAAACTGTAGGCCTGCACTGCAATGTCAGAGAGAGGGCAAAAGCAAATAAAAAATAAACCAGAGTTCTGCTAGTAGAGAGCTAGAGAGCACTCCAGTGAGACTGGTTGACTTTAACACAAAAAAGTCTGCACATAATGCTTCAAATATTAACACATCCACACAAATAATGACAAATGGAAAAGTGTTTTACCATACACAGATGCAGAATACCGTTGTCTGTGTGTATGCCTGGGTGTGCATGTGTTATGCAGGGCTGGGACCACCGACATCTATTAAATAAATATGCACTGTGTAAACTTTCTGCACGCCTACAGCCTATGCGAACATTCACTGACTGGGTTTAAAGCACACTTAGCCGTGTTGCTCTACAGCAATGTTTTGCTGACATTCAGGGGCTGATGTCATTGTGGGACACTGCTGTGATTGGCGGAGCAGCGAGCTGTAGCGTGACTTAGCAATGTCTCCTTGGATTGTTGCCACAGTCATAAAATCACGCCTGAAATGTGGCAGCATTTTGAAAAGTGCGGACACAAAGACTTTCATAACAGCAATCTAGAAGCACAAAAGCTGAATACTCCGGCCTCAGCTTATTTCTAAGGTTGACGCATATATACGCATGTCTGCCTACATCGGAGCCTTTTAGCAGGAGCATGTCAACCTGAGAAATGAAATGGTAAGCTGAGGCTAGAGTATTGGAGATTTTATGTGCTTTTGGAGTATCACCAGTTTAGATGTGATTACATAAGGCAAAATTTAATGACCATTCTGTTGAATATAAATGGAAAAAGATAGGGTTCTAAGTGATTTTAGTATGGCATTTCCGTAAAGTTTGGGGGCTTATGAGTGCTTAGATATCCTGACTTTAAGTCTGTAGTAGCTAGTCAAGCCCCCCAAACCCTGAATCCTACACTTCCCATAATTCAACTAGTGTGTCTTTCATTAGACCTCCCCTGCCAGGTAAACTCCCACACCTTTCTGCACAGTTTGTGATGCATTGCTTCCTGTAATAAGTTTGAAGTCTCAAGCTGAAGCTGAGATAACCCTGATAAAAACGCCAACTTAAGAAATTTCCCCGACAGAGGACTTCCTTGACTTAAACCCTTTGCTCCTCTAGGGACAAATGGGGTCATATAAATGTTTCCACAGGCTAGTAGTACTCATCATGTCAAGGTAACTGAACCTCATTTTTTAAAATCTGTGGACAGTTACTTTTTTAATTTTCTCCTGATTTATTGATTTCTTGAAGTTTTCGTCCTAGCCCTAGGGTTTTGTTTACGCGTGTGTGTGTGCGAGTGAGCGCTTGCACATTGTTTCAGATTGCTGTTCGGCTGCTGCTCTCCACATTTAACCATCCCTAATCTATTTGAGACATCTCAGGTCATAGTGTGACCATCTCAGACACACACTCAGTGCATATTTCTGGCCTTTTAACTAGCTGACAGGGGCAGCAGATGTCTGTTAACAGCTTAAACTCCTGGCAGTTCTGTTTAATTCGGAGAACTCCGGTCCTCAGACTGGATCACAGCCCAGTGAAGTGAGAGGTGGCGGAAGCTCGTTTGGCTGCCATTAAGAGAAGCCAAGAGTGTTTGGCAGATAGTGAGAGCAGCTGGCACTGTTGACAGGGGCTGACTAAGTGGCCTGAACCTTCTGCGAAGGAGCAGGAGGGATCAATAGGGCAACTCCTACACTACAGGGCTAGGAGCACTTGGATGGCTGTTACATCCCTCTTGACATCATGAATCATACTACAATGTCTTTGTGTGTTTGTGACAGAAATTGGGGGATGAAGGTGTTAAACAATTACTTTTGCTTTAACAGAAGCAGAGAGAGAAAAATACGCACAACTCATCTGCACGTTTTCTTTTTTCTACATGGAAAACACATCCAGACGCACACGCTCACACACAGAAATCAGCATATTATCCATTGTTTTTTTTGTTTTGTTTTTTACCAAAACATGAAGCTCAATTCCTCAAACTGAAAATACATTTCTAGAGAGATAATACATTCATTCCAAGCAATGGAGATGAAGATTACAATATCTTGATAGAATAGACAAACAGATTAATTACTTCATGGCTAAAACCTGAGTTATTCCAAAGTATTTCCATATGAAACTGCACAACAATGCACATCAAAAATAAATGATGCATTATTATTCTCATATGGAGTATTATTTGCATGACTAAAGCTATGCTAATATATTCATGTGATATATATACACACACATCGACATATGGGTTATTTATGTATGTACGTCTCCAGGTTCTGGGATCATCTGAGAGGTCCAGTCAAAACACAGAACCACGTTATGACGGAATGAGTTTCAGCAATTTTTCTTTTTTCCGAAGCACATCAGCTTCAAGAAGTTTGTCCTTACAACAGAGGTGTGACTAAGATGATATTTATTTTTTACACAATTTTAGATTTTCCTTTTTGCTTTCAAACTCAGGAGGCAAAGAGAGTTGGTGACTAAGATGTGTATAGTCCAGTTGTCTCTGCTTTTTCCTCCAGTTTTTTATTTTATGCGTATTTTTTTGGCCCTTTTTGTTCGTCTTTGATCCTCACTCTGAAATTGAGGCGGAGCCGAGGCACAGCATGTTTTTGTTTGTCCTCAGCCTCCTTATCCCGCCATGCCTCTTTCTCCTCTCCCGGATGAAAGCAGGAATGATTGTTATTATTAAGTTGGCGGGTCGAGCACTACAGTTGAGCATTGTTCAGTCATTGGATCGGTTTTATCAGGTCTCTCGTCGTGGGGCCGGAGGGCTCCGCTGCACCAGTTGTCCAGGTGTCTTCGTCACAAAAAATCCTCATAGTCCAAGAGTTTGGAGTGCTGGCGTGTCTTCCAAAGTCGGTAGAGGCGGAAGTCGAAGTACATCTCAATCATCTCTTTGCCTTGATTAGGTAAATGAGACAAGAAAAGTTTGAATCACGCATCAAGGAAGCAGAATCACTTTGTTATCCAAGAACAATATATGGAAAAGATTTTCTGTTTCCATTACTATATCAGCAAACAAAAACATGTTGCAACACTTAATATGAAAACAATATACTATTGTCTGAGGTTTAGAGTAAGATATATGCATGTTTGTACTTGTGTGTGTGCATGTTTTTGAAATTCATTAATTTACTTTTGCTCCTCACTGTCCTGTAAAGCAATTCTATATATAATTTGTATTGCCAAAAGAGCTGCATGGATTCTGTTCTGTGTGGATGAACAGGGAGAGTAGCGTTAGCCTCCTGAGTCCTGGTGGTTAGGTTTAGCCAACGAAGGCAGTCCAGTTAACAAAACAGTGTGTAGGATTTATTGGCAAAATAGCACTGAGTTTGTAGATTGCAACCAACTGAAAACCCTTGACTCAACCAAGTGCAAAAGGAGAAACTACAGCGGCTGCGAACAACATGAAAGGCCCCATGAAGAGCCAGTGTTTGATTTGTCCGTTGTGGGTTGCTGTAGCAGAAACATGTCAGTTCAACATGGCAGACTCCATGGAAGAGGACCTGTGACGTCTGTTGATATAAAAGGCTAATTCAAAGGTAACATCTTCTGTAAATGAAGGCCCCTAAATCTTACACACTTTTTTAAGGTGGGGATGGTTTTACACATCGGGACTGCCGACTGTCCACGATCTAGAGCTGTGAGTGCTTAGACATAACCATGAAAAAACATTCATCATGCTTTAGTTGCTACGGAATTTGTATTGCAAGACTTGAATGAACTATATCAACATTTTGCAACAGATATGTTTAACAGCATTTCTTGATTATGTTGATGAAAAATGTAGTTTAGGTGGCATATGTTAGCCTCCAAACACATTTACTGTTGAAGAATAGTAGTATTAACATTAACTTCTAGGAGACAGGGTTGATTTGTAGGGGACCAAAAATTTGTGAAATAGATTTTCCCTTTCTTTTGTTGTTATGTGCACATTGTAAATCACTGGTGGTGCAGAGATTAGGGCCTCCGATAAAGTGGTACCTGGAGGTGTTCAGTACTTATTGGTTCACCAAGACCACAGGAGGGGAGAACATGTCTCTTTGGAAAGCTTTTAATCATAGTGAAGAGCTAAAGAAGAGGAAGTCTGGATCTGGGTGTAACAGACGAGTTTCCAGTTGTTCCCGGAACTGAGAACAGCCTTTTGTAATACTGACTGAATAGACAGTACTGTATGTCCCTACTCCCACCTGAAGCTAGGGAGGAGGACAGTGGGTCTCAAGAAAGTGCAAAGTAACAAGACTGCTTTCTCCTGTGTGGTGGTTGTTGTGTACAAACTGGAGTGTGGCGCCTATATGATTTGGATCAGTTGCATTAAAAAATATCAGATATTCAGCATCAAAACACCAACAGGAAGGATAAGGAGGAGAGAGAGCAAATAACAGAAACACGATGAACATATTTGCATGCATGCATCCATGTGAGCTGCATGTTTGGGTGTGTTCGTGTGTTTGTTCAGACCCACCCTGCGCTGACAGCTCCAGCGGCGACTCAAACTCTACAGAATAAGGCCTCATCAGATTCTTCAGTTTCTGGAACAGCTGTTGGGCCAAGATAAGAAAGCAAACACCAATTAATCCTACTGCATTTGGATACACTCACAGCAGGGGAGCCTCCATCTTCAGACACAAAACGCATACACACAAACACACAACAAACATAGAAACACAGACAAGAGCGGCAATGAATCCAGCTCATTACTGCCAAAGTGACACATGCACTTTATTTCCTGAGCAGGTAACAAGGAGGACATGAAATGAGACGAGAGTTCAAGCTGCAGAGGTGTTCATTTTTCCTGCTTGTCTTCATTTGATTTGAACATTTGATAAACATGTAATCATTCATAAGCTAAAAATGTGAATCATTTGCAGGTTACATATTTTTTTATTATTTTTTTTTAACAGATTTTAACTCAGTATTATATGATTGTACAAAACAAGCTTTCTGAAGACATCTCCTGGGACTCTGATCAAATAATGGTTTAGTCTAAAAACTGCCCGTCCCAAGCTCCCAATCAAAAGATAAAAAAATTGATGGATTTATCAATAGTGACAATAATCATTAATTGCAGCCCTCATTACACCTGTAGATTGCTTAATTGGAGAGGTGCAGCCATTTTAAGGCTTTTCAGCTGTTTCTTGGTTCTTTGTGCACAAGAAAAACTTAATCTCCCTGATTTCTTGCTTGAATTTAGTCATCTCGAAACTCCCCCCGCCAGAGAAATCAAAGACCAAATGCACTTTTGTTTTTTACTTTATGATGTTAGAATGGAGGTGGCAAAGAAAAAGGCAGCTTTCACTCCTTGTCTTTGCAGTTCTTTGAAAAAGATAAAAGTAGATGGCTAGATGCCAGACTTGGAGGAGAGAATGGTTGGGGAGATGCAGGCAGTGTGGCTCGTCTGTAGAGCAGAGAGAGCTGGAGGCAAATAACAAATCTCAAATAATGTGCTGCAAGTTAGGTAGTTTCCTCTCTGTCCTGGGTGGCTTCTTACAAGCTCTCAGTGGCAGTTGTAGCTGAGACTGATGCAGATTTTGTGCTGAAATCTCTCAAATAAAACTGGGTCAGGCTGCCTTTCTGACCTGCTCACCTGCTCATCTCTATTCTAAACCTTTGTTGTCACTCCCCCAAATCAGCTTTTGTTGTGCATAACAAGCTTGACCCCTTTGATATTTGCTGAATGATTTTATTAATCATACATTAACCATTATGTTTTAACTTTTAAAATAGGGAGGGGGTGGTTTAATTGACCTCTTTGTTGAAGTCAACCCACCCTTCTGTGGCTGCAGGCTTGTGTGAGTATATATATAAGCTTAAATATACACTTAATCACATTATATCAGGTTGAACTTAACCTCAAGCACATATTCATTTGCAGTATATGAACATTCGTGATTGTGTGTAAAAAGTTACAGTGTGTGACTTGCTTTCAAATCTGCAGAAACTTTAGCCTAACATTTTTGAAATAACATCCTGTCTGTTACTGTTGTGTGTTTGCATGTGTTTTTTTTTAATGCTGTCTGGAGTGAAGCATTTGGCAACATTTAAACTTACTGTTTGAAAATGGATTGAGCAGGGATCGACGCTGATACCATTTAAACACTGGCAAACAGAGGCAGGCTGTGAGTAATGTGTTCTGTTGATCATGTACTGTTTATCTCTGGGTGGAGGTTATTAAAGCCACAAAGCCACAAGCAAAAATGAAGTTAAACAATTTGTGAAATGCACCATATGCCCAAAAGTATGTGTTCTGGGGTAGTTTTTAAATCCCTTAGCAGCAGAAAACAGCCACCAACCGATGACAGTCCGGTTTGAGTAGTAGATCCCATCAGATACCAAAACACTGGATAGCGGTATATATATATATATATATGTGTGTGTTTGTATATATGTCTGAACACCTTAGTTCTAGGTAAAACAATTCTATGGCTACAGCATACAATGACATTTTAGACAATGGTGGGCTTCCAACTTTGTGGCAGCAGTTTGGGGAAGGTTTTAAGATGATAGCGGCCCCTGTGCACAAAGTGACGTCCATAAAGAAATAGTTTTCTCAGTTTGGTGTGGAAGAGCTCATACTGGCCAGCAGAGAGCTCTGACCTCATCTTTGGTATGAGCTGTAACACCAACTGCGAGCTACGCCTTATCGCTCAGCATCATGGGACACCCTTGCTAATGCCCTTGTGGCTGAGTGTCAGCAAAATCCTTGCAGCCAAGTTCAAAAATCTTGTGGAAAGAGAGGAGGGTATGCTGTATGAAATGTTCAAGTGTAGTTGCCAATGGATAACAGGTTTATAGTTGCCCAGAATGACAAGCACTAACAAGAAAGAGGTACAAGCTTAATCTCAATACTTCTGTTTTCTGACAGAAGTTTTATACAAACTAGACAAGCTCCTCATGTGAAAATATCACTTTGGGATCTTGGGACTAAGCCAAACTGTTGGAAAAAAGAGAAAATACACCAATTTTGTTTTGGATTCAAGCTCTCTTGAAACAACTGTTCGTGTTTGTCTGTAGGGGTGGAGATATCACTGATGTGCAGTCTGTTCTGCAGACTGCCAGACTGTCCATCAACCCCGGAGAGATCCACTTTATATAACAAAGCACTTGACTTGGCAGACATGACTGGAACAGACAGGTCAGACAAACACTGCCAGCTATGGTGTGTGCATGTGTGTGTGTATGTGTCTGCCAGCTTGTTTGTGTCTGTGCTTTTGATTTTTTATTTTTTTATATGTGTATCTGGTTATGTGTCTTATTATTTGTTCATGTCAAGTAGAGAAAGGTGCAGCATTACCCAGCATGTGTGCTACTCAACTATGTCCAGTAACAGTACACAGGGCAAAATAATAGTCCCCCCAAGTGGAGGAAAAGAGGTGGAAACTGCCAGGAGGATAATATGGTGATTATTACAAGGGGAGATCGAAACAGACACAGTGACCGAGTGATATGAAAGCAGAGGGCAGAAATGGGGAAATGAACAGGAAGGAGAAATGGAGGCAGAGACTACATGGGGATGGAGCGAGCGAGAGGAAGTGGTCACTGTAATGATAAGAGACAGGGAACAAAAACTCAATACATCTTGGGTCTCCTAAGTTATTAAAGTTTATTATCAATTTTTAGGTTTGGACATGTAAATATACAGATACCTTGTTATGAGTACACTGGAATTATACTTTGTGTCACATTGGTCCCAACAGTGTATGAATTCATTTATAGTTCAGCATCAGATTTCACCGATCTATCCACAGTAATTGTGTTCACACTCTTTTATTCAATTTGTGATATAGAGCAACAAAGCTAAATGTTGCCTTGTGTCACTCCCTGTTTACAGTCCATTATTTCATGCACTGTGCTTTGCTAATGGGAGTTTCTTCAACTTTCTTGTTTCTTAACCAGGGGCTGGGAACGTGTAGGAGAAAACAGAAGCAGCCCAAGCTGACCAATCATGGTTCTTGCCATATCTATGTAGTATCACTGTAGACAGGCTACAGGGTAGCTATAGTGGATAAGTAGACACTGGAACAATACCAGTCAATGACACATGAATAAGCCATAAATAATTATATATTCTGTTAAATATTGTGTAAATGTGAAACAAAGACCTTGATGAACTGAACCAAAGTACCTTATATTGTGACTGCTTCAGTGACACCAAATGTGTTATGATTATATGGAAGTGGAAATGGTGAGTTAATGTCGTTTGCATTAGTGTGTGCATACCTTCTCTCCATTAGGGTTACCCAGGACATAGCATCCCATTATGTGGATGAGGTTGGGTTCGGGATTGATTTTACTCATGAAGCGACTAAGCCTCCTCCAGAATCTGAACAAAGACAAAGGCGACAGTTACACAGGATCTGATTTGTTTCCTTCTGAATAGAATAAATCTGAAACACACAAGGGCAAAATAAAATGATCCTGTCCTGTTTACATTCATCACAGCAATGAATCAGAAAGAAACAGCTCTAACGCACAACACCAAATGGAACTTTTAAAAAGATAAGTATCACACACTTGTCACTTTTTATTGGTTTACGGCTGCGATTTTGCACCGAAGCAACTGTTAGAGAAGTAGCAGAGTCTAGCAGAGCTGTGGAACAGAAGGTGAGCCTTGTGTTTATATCTCTGAAACAAGTAAACATCACCTATTCAAAGATGGTTCCCCTGGGAGAGATGCATCACTCAGAAAAGTAGTAGATTGTGTTCATAAATGACAAACAAATGTCGAGAAAGTATTGAGTCATCCCAGTCGAACCTCTTTGATTCAAATCAAGGCAGAGAGCATTCACAGACATTGTATTAATATTCTGAAAATAGAGTAAAGAGCATTTAGATGACAAATTAGATTCACTGAATGCCTAAAATGAAAATATGTCTGGGAAGGAGCCCGTTTGTTTTGCTCAAGGTTTTTAAGAGAGGCATTTTTATTTGATTGAGACCTTATTCTGTTTATTGGTGGAATAAAAGGCTCAATGAAAATGCAGCTAAGGTATTTTAATGATGCAATATTTTATAAAAAAAAAATTAATGTCCTGGAAAGCATTGTCACACGCTGACGCTTTATAAGGCACTGTCATAAACCAATATTCATCAGAGATTGGACCCAGTAGTCCGGTGTTAACTTACTGGCTCATGTCCTCCTCTTTTTCCACCTTAGCAAAGGTTGCCACTTTATTCTTCAGTAAATACAGGTGACCGGGCCCTCCCTAAGAAACACACACAGGAATAAAACACATTAGTACTATCACAACTGCTAATTGCCCTCTTCCTAATTAGGATCTTAAGAGCTTAAATCCCAAAGGAAAGTACTGAACGCAGTGTAGCTGGTTACTCCAATTCCGTATGGAGCGTATAAAACACATGACCCCATATATTCCAAATAAATCCTATAGTTTCATACTTTTATTTGTCTCATTCTTCACCTGACAAAAGATGAGCATCCTCCAGAACTTGCTTCCTCTCCTGTAAGCTGTGAGCTTCTTCTCTATTTCCTCTGTAAAGGTAGGGGAAAAAGGGTTGGATTGATGTGAACGACAGGGACCGAGAACGGAAAGAGAAAAGAATATGCAAAGAGACAAGTAACAATGTACTGAGACGGAGAAATGTGAACACAAAGGAACTCTCTGGAGGGTGAGTTCAAGTACAGGTGCAATAATAGAGAGCAGAGACACTAATGGAAGATGTAGTTTAATTTGAATGAAACAGTTTGTACTTCACAGCAAATAAAACAGGCCAGTGAATTAAACTGGAAACCTTGAAATCTAGTGCAAACTATAGTTTGACATCCTTTAAATAAGTGTATGTGAGCTTTATTTAATACAGCGTTCATTATTATCTTAGGAAACTGAAGGGACCATTTCCTGCAGGTTCTTCTGTTATGAACAACAAACAATCTTTTTCAGAATGCAGAAATAAATCTTAAAAACAGAAGTTTAAATGCATCTGTGGTTAGAAAGGGTTAAAAGGCAGATACTAACACAAACAGGAATATTCACTCACCCAAAATATCATCAAAAGTTGCATGTTCATGGTCCTAGGGAAAAATACATTTGTAAAAACAATCATTGTAACATTGTAAACTGATTAAATTTACATTGCAATCTGTATTATATGACAATTTTTTTAAAGAAACAACTTGTGATGTATCTCAACTCACATAGAGTATGGGGATGATGGAGGGGTCATCCCTGCGGATTATAGTGGGAACATACTCTGCCTTGGGGACCTTCGAAGAGATCAGCTAAAGGTGATGGAGGAATAAAAGAGGGAAAGGAAGGTGGAAGGGTGAGGGAAGGAAAGCGTGGAAGATGGGAGAAAATGGAGCAAAGTCAGGTAATGAGGAAGATAGTTTCGTAGAAATGAGAGGAAAGCTGAAAAGAGAAAACTCTATCACACTCTCATGCCTGCAGGGAATCTACAGTGATATGGTAGACAATAGTTTAGTTGTATTTAAGATGCCACACCTGCATATTAAGTAATCTGAGAATAAACTAATTTTCACAAATTCTGTTTACTCATGTTGTATGATGTCTGTTATTAACCTGTTTAAACAGGAAATTAGATAATATAAATTTGCATTTGATTAAATAATTAGCAAATTATTACAATACTGGCATCTTACCATGATTTTAGGAGGTACAAAATCATCTCCTTCACAGGCCTGCCTCTCCATCTCTCTCTCCTCCTCCCAGTCTAAGTTGTCATCAACGCCTCCTTCATCCAGGGTACCACAAGAGGCCTGTAGGTCTCCGCCTGGAATAGAATATAACACACCGGTGAGGAAAATGACTTGAGATAATAGGGTGTAGGCAGAAGTGTCGGGTTGGAGGCAAAGGTGACATAGAAAGAGAAAACTTGGGAGTGACGGACATGTCCAGGAATTGGAGAATGGTGAGTGCGGAGGAGGGGAAAAAAGATGGAATTGTTGATAATGGTGTAAGAAAATGACAGATGGAGCAGGAAAAAGAAGAGACAGCTGGCAGAGGCCGAACAAAGAATGACAGGTAGTGAGTGTTTCCGGAATCGACTAACAAGGAGAGCTATAAAAACTGGGATCAGAGAGCGGCTGTTCTCAGAAGGGAAATGTATTCATTTTACACACTAGATATTTTAACATATATAATATAACATATAACAAAACATATATAAATGTATCAAGCAGATTGTATTGCAATAACATCACTCAAAATACTCAAATACAATACAAGGGTCGTGTGTATTTTTGTACGGCCAATGCTATTCCACATGAGTTTGAAAGACTTAAAACAGGGGCACTAATTAGCATACGAGCTTGTCACTCAGTTAAACTCTACAGGGCTTCTGTATAACCTTGGATTATGGTACAGGACAGCTGTTGAACTATTTCTCACCTGGAGGGGGATTTCTTAATGTGGTGTCAAACTCATTTGTCCTACAGAGCCAACAGTGATTCTAGTAACCTACTTCAGCGTAAGGAGATTGTTGAGTCTCATTCCCGGGTTGTCAAATACTGATTCTTTGGCAACCCAAAGCGTTGGTATTTTATAACCTGGGAATGACACTCAGCTCTTTTTCTCTAGAATGACTGACCTCACCTTTAGTGGTTGTTAATGGTATTAGCCACTGCACACCTGAGTCATATTGAACCACCAAGAGTTATACAATGAAAACAATGTATCAGCTCTTAAAGCAGAACCATACTGGTATGTTATGGCTATTATCTGACGTTTTTTGTGTCAGAAAGCCTGTTATGACCTCTTGAGGTTGAACTGAGACTCTGGGGCAGTGTGGACTCAGGTTTCTCTTAGTTGTTTTGTTGCCTTAGTTTGCTTTTACTGCTTAATTGACTGAGATAATGAGAGGCAGTTGTTTGTTAGCTCTGAGCTGTCGATATACTTCTTTGATCTATGGCCAGGTGCTGTGATGCAGTTTCTTTTTCTTCACTTGATAATTATTTCATGTGCTTTTGTTGGCAGTTATAATCCCTGAGCAATTGTTATGTTGCTGGTATCATTGCTGTTCCTGAGCGTTAACGAACATGATTGGCATTTATTACTGCCAAAATGTCCGCTGTCCTGTACAAAACATATTCTCTTCTCTGATTCTTTGACTGGACTCATGTCTGTATTCACCGTCACAGTAAATCATTCATTTTGCTTATCACAGATATATCGAACAGAAAAGCCAATAAGGGTTTGAGGTAATTTTGAAGCGATGTCACTATTACTTAGTTTTTTAAACTTTCCAAGATCTATGTTGGTATCAGCCTCAAAGGCTAATAAAGACATCTAATAAAAAAAAAGGTAGGTACCCAGGGGGAAATAGCAGTTTGAAGAGGGGAATTGAAGTAGAAAAGTATGAAAAAGAGGAAAGAGACAAACAAGACTGACAATTAATGTCACTCCTCTGGAGAATAATACCTTTCCCTCAGGAAAAAGGAGGAATGAGGCATCAACCACACCATTAGACTGTCATCAACAGTTCATTTATCTTTCATCACACTCTGAAACACAGAAACACTGAAGATGGAGGTGGAGAAAAAACATAAAACCCACAGATACTTCAGACATCAACATAGACGAACGGCACATGCAAACAGTGTGTGTTGATTCACATATTCAAAGCCCTTTAGAAACACTTAGACACCATTCACATGCGTCCTCGCGTTTAACGTTTGTACCAGCTTCACGCACTCAGACTGAGACGCACACTCCATTTTGGAAGACATACTCACAGAAAGAGAGACCATCACAAAGTTGAAGAAAGACCCACAGTCATAGGGAGACAGATGGACAGGGTCAGAATCAACAGCAGAGACAGTCAGTTTGTACGTGCGATTGAGTGTTTTATATGCAAGTGTCCATGGATGAAAGGAGCTGTAAAACCGTGATGACAAAATGTCAGCTTACTTCAGGAGGGAGGTCTTCGGTATAGAATACTGTTATATCATGAGTCCTACTTGGCATGTGTCAGTGTGTACAGGTTGCAGGAAGTGGCGTTAACTTTAAACCCCTGATAAAAACCATCACGTAGTGGAGACAAGTACAATATTTACTTCTGACACAGAATGTTGTCGAATAGGTAGGACACCTCCCCAAATGAAAATACACAAATAATAAAGTACAAGTATGTACAAACCTACTACACTTTTGCAATTGGCAGTATTTGTCACCCCCTTCATTGTTCTCTACACTTTGTATCTTTGTTAGAACCCTGTTTTTTGATGATGCAGTTTGTGTTTGTTCCGCCGACATGATAATATGTTTTTAAATACCTATTTGTATTGTTTTATACATATTTTTTGACTGGTTGCCCTTCATTTAATGCTACGGATAATTTGGCCTTATTCTAGCTGTGCTGGAAGTTGGCTCATATATCAAGGTACTGATTACTGGACCTTTTTATGGCTAGCAAATACTAAGCACTGAGTGGCTTTCAACTCAATGTGAGCCACCTGTGTGAGCAAATTAATTAATGACAAAAGTACTGAGTGAGTAGGAAGCAACTTCGAGCTATAATCAATCTGCCAGCCGAGATGTGAGGGGACAAAGGGTCAGATGGTAATTTATGAAAAACAAAATATGTTAGCTATTTGTGCATATTATAAACACTTACACAGAGAACACTTAAACACTTATTGAGTAGGCTCTTTAAAAGGACATGTTTGTATCTGGTAGTTATGTTTAATTTCCAGTTTTGTGTGGAGACAAATGTCAGTTAATTGCATTGGGAAGTATTTTGACATTTAGAAGGCGATTTCTTACTGGTCCAGGTCATTCTTTTTTCTTTTTTTTCTATTTCTTTTTCTTCTCTCAGTTTAAGAGTGCATGCTAGGATTACAAACTGACAAAAAACCTACCGTTTGCTCACATTGACTAATAAAATTCCTCTTGGAGGCTTAAAACCTCTAATACTCTCACAATAATGTCCTTGTATGCTCTCAAAACTTGTTCTCATGAATCTGTCCCTGTATGCTCTTCATTCCCATACAAACTGTTATGTGCCAACTCAACACTCACACACATTTTGCCACACAAATACGTACATTAATGAACGTACAGCCCTTTTCTGTTTTTAATTGACCCATTTTTGGCTTCTCACTGCAGTTGTAAGAAACTGTTTGTGTCAGCATCTCCGTGTGCGTGTGTGTGTGTGTGTATGCCTGTATGTGCATAAGTCTGTGTTAACTCACTGTCTCTGGGTTCATGAGGAGAGTCAGTCTTGACAGGGGTGGGGTCACTCCAGGAACGGCTGAAACTCTTCGATCTACGCTCAGCGAATGCTAGTGCAGGCGGGGAGAGATAGTCACACACACACACACACACACACACACACACACACACACACTAACAAGCCCCAAACTGGCCGCTTCCTCTATACACTCACCACCGAGAACACACAAGTGCAAAGGCGGATGCAGCTACGGGTTCACAAATATAGTGTACATACAATGCCGTCGCTCCTCTGCACAAACAAACTGCCAAACAAACATAAAGTATTCTAACAATCATAACACTGTAAAGGATCCTGGAGTATCAGTATCATACGTGGATACGGATTTAAAAGGACTGTTCTTGTTTCAGAGATTTACTGAGCAACGACCCATTGATTAAATCAGCTCTGCTTTAAACAGTAATCACTGCGCTCTTAGAATATTTTTAGACTACTTGAAAGTGTTTGACACGGTTAATCAACAGTGTCCCTCAAGGCGCCATATGTTTTTGGCCTTTGTAGTTTCTAGGCTGATGGATCCTCACTTATGCTCCTTTTTGCTGCTCATACCAACTTGTTGTTATCAAGTACAAATGTAGGCCAAAACATTCATAAGGTCAGCATCTTTTATTTATGTGTTTTTCTTGTGATCAAAAAGACATTTTTAGTGATACATGCATTGCAAGGTTTCCTTTTAGAAATACATGTGTTTAATACTATCAAAAGGCTATTTCATGTTTCAAACATCACAAATACTGATTAGAACTGGAGCTTTCATTTTTATAGTCTAATGGGTCTCCCTCTGGCTTGATTGGGTCCGGTTTCATTTAATTTATTCTATTTGGCTTAATCAACATTAAGCCTTGCCACCAGTTTCTGTGACCATGAGGTAAATGTCCCCTACAGCTATGCCTGAGATCTGAGAAGAAATTGTCTGAAGAAGAAATTAGCTGCAGGAGAATTGGTTCCTCCTCACAGCAGGGGGAACTCTGAGGTGTGTTACAACTTTGACATTACTGTCAGCAGCAACAAGATTTTGGGTTTTAGTAAATGTCTAGAGTAAAAAAATCCACTAAGTCTCCGCAATGAAAAGTGTATTTGTTTTTCTATCAGTGTTTTATAGACTTGCAGTGACACTCACACAGACACACACCATTTAACAATCATCACTTTTTTCACACGATTTAGTGTCTTTGTCCTCAAACTTCACAACCAACCGAACAGCCCCCCCGCCCCCCAACAATCAAAGCAATGCAACAGGAAGAGGCCACCTCCACCTTACACACTCATACATACACACATGCACAGACTCCTATCTCTGGCATATCAAACACACACCGATGCACATATAATCCTCAAGGAAATGCAATAGAGCGTTACAAAATCCCAGTAAAGCAGCGGTTAGAGCCACACACATGCAAAAACACAGTGGAAAACAGAGAAAAAACCGGGATGATGGCGGGGTGAACAACATCACAGTCAATTTGAGCAAACATATCAACCACACACACATCTCTGACTCACTCTGTGCTTTAATCCTTCTGCTGCCCACCATCCGAAGATGCTTCCGGAAGTTCCTGTGGGTAGAGAAATCAAAGCAGAGGAGGGATAACAGCGGACAGAGGAAGAAGCAAAACGTAAAAAGAAGAGAAAGAAGAAAGAGGGAGGGGTGGGCGGGAAATAAAGCAAAGGCAAGACAAAAAGAGGAGACTTTAGTGTCAGGCTCCTATTTCTACTAAAAAATAGATAATTATACATAAATACACACATTTCCTTGTCAATGTGAATGGAACACACTTCCACAGAGGAACATGTGGGTGTAATGTTCCACATTGCCAGAGTACCTCTTTACATCCTTTACAGTGTAGATTATGAGACACAGGAGATTCATTCACGTAACAACAGCCAAAAGGGAAACCCTACTTTAGTATTTTGTAGGTTTTGATGCACATGCTCTTAGCAGAGCCACCACAGAGGCAATGATGGTGCATCAGAGGCAGTTCATTCTGTCAAACTTGATCCCTTGATCCTCCATCATCTAAAAAACCTATCAACAAAATTGAGACTCATTGTAACAGGTGCTTTTTGTTGTTCTGTGCTGCTGTCAGTTGCTCCAATGATTAACTTCAACCGTGGAAAACAACAGAAAGCAAAAGCAACAAGCTGCATGAAATCAATTCACTTTAATTCATCCATTATTATTATTATCCATTAAATCCTGTCTACATGCGGCTGATGGTGAGCCATTCCTGCATATCTCTTGCTAGCTTGGTAGTCCATGTGCTTCCTGGCCTACATTCCTCCTTTACATTAGTATGTGGTCTTGATTTTTATTAAATGAAGAATTACTTTTGATCACAATGCAAGAAATCATGGACTGCAGGCTTCATAATTTATAAACTAGCAAGTAATGCCAGCTGAGATAATTACTCCACTATTCTTTAATATCCACACTGTGGAGGTCAGACAGAAGCCAGTCGCTTTTGTTTTTTTTCTTTATTCTCAAAGCCTGTGTCGTAACCAATGTCACACTAGTGCTTTGAGACTGAACTTCCATATTTACATACGCGACCTTAATCTGATGTAGGGTCTGACTTTTCCATCATTGGTTTAAAAGAACCTGGATGCACTAAGCGGGCTTTTCTTATCTTCATTATTCAAATGAAGTCATAAAGAATCAGGACTACTGTATCTCACTGAGGCTAATCACGCACTAATGATGCCCTACGACGAAAAATACTTCAGTCGACATCATTATTCATCAGGAGACTCACAGGTGCAGAACTGTGGCGTCAGCCTTATGGAGCAAGATTGTAATTGTCATAGCTCTACTATGTGCTAAGGTGAGCAGTGTTTTAATTGCGTTGTGTAATTATACAAATGTATTCCTCTGGAATGTATACAGGCAAATGTGTATACACTTAAAATAGTGAAGGCAGTATTGATTTATGTTATTTAATTACAGAAACCTAGATTTTTGGAAACATGGTTGTCATCACACTTGGTCCGTTCACTCATTCCTATTGCTTCCCACTATCTAATGACAAATTACATCAAACTATAAAAGAAACTGCTGTTATAGCTGACGAGGTGCAAACATATTGAGGTAGTTTCTCTTTTTTTTCAATTTGCAGGGTCTTGCTACTTGCATTAGTAGACAAGGGTTTTCATGTCTCCTAGCAACATTAAACTTTATCTGTGTTTTCTATAAGTAATTAAATATAAAGGCTGTGCATTACCATGTTCCACTTGAAATCCATTTAGTGTTTTAAATAACAACAAAGCAATGGGATTTGTATAGTATTTTCCCCGTGAATTTCTGCCTGATCCTGACACGATGTTCTATGCAAGAGCCCCAGATAAACATCCTTTTATCCCTCTGCCTCCCTCCCATGTCGCGTCTACACACAGTTTCAGTACACCGAGCTACCAGTCAACACTCATGATTAATGATCTCTGCATGTGGTTTGTGAGTGTGTGTATGTGTGAGTGAGTCCATGTTTATCTGGTGGTGGAGAAGCACATAAAAATAGAAGCAACATAAAAGGGGGGAAAAAGTCTTTGGAGCCTCTTTGTCCTTGGTTTACCTCAATACAAATGTCAACAACAGTTAACGCGCAATATCGAACAATGAATTTCACAGTTTATTTAAGAGCTAAACAATGTGCATCATGCACATGGTCTAATAAGGAACAAATGTAACGTTAACACACTAATACACAGAGTCAGACAGACATCTTTTCACCTGGATTGTCCTGTGCCTAAACCTCAGCTGCCCACAAAGGGAGAGGTGTGGAGAAGGATAATGAGATTTAGACAGAAAGAGAAGAAATGTGAGAGAAACCATGTCCGCCTCCTCTTCCAAATAAAGACTGTCTATCTGTCTGCAACCTCCTGGCCCCCTTTTTCATATCTTTTTTTAAACTTGTTTACATTTGTTTTCCTATTTATATACTCTATATTTTGTCGTATCATTTTTTACTACTGTTCAATCTGCTAATTACTGCTGTTGGCGCATCAATATAACTCAATTTGAAATAAGTGAAATATCACAAAATAGGGATTCATAATTTAAAAGTAATGTTTAGAGCCTGTATCTTTAATATTTATTATACTCTTTATTTGAATGGGAAAAAATATTTTCAATGTGTTGTTTTGCTATCAGAAAGAAATCTCATAAATGTCCACCCTACAACACAAGAACTGCGTTTTCTAAGTTTCTGACTATGAGCTGGCTTTCCTGTTTGATCTGATTTTGGTGGTCAAACACCCAGGTTGTAGAGGGTAAATGACAAAATTGGGGGGAAAAAATGAACATGCGTTTTAAAATTCCTCTTCCTTAGGGTGGACATGGCCTCTGATAAAATATAAACAGGTGGATGGACGATTTCTTTCAACAGTGGATTTTAGTGCAAGAGGGCAAAAGTTTGTTCTGCAGTTTTTTGCAGTTCAAATCACTCATTTTGATGAAATAACACACAACGTTAATGTGCTGACACTGCAGATGGATGACACTGAGATGTCAAAGGAATTGAGATGTACTGCATGGTGTCACATTCACCATCTGCCCTTGTGTGACAGAGCATCTGGGCCTGAGTGGGACGCTTTCTGAACTTGTTACTGATGTCATTACTCCTGCAAGTGTTACAGAATCTCACTCCCTGTTTCCACTGTTTCTCAAAATGTTATTTTTCCTAATATCCTAAAAGGGAAACACAAATTGACTCTGTTTTGTGAGGGTAATACCAAAATATCTGGGACTGACATCTGCAGTAACTTAAAAACTTGTATTGTTGAACTGCAGAAGTTGCCAATGAGTGACTCTAATGTCACATTTTGAATTGCAACTTTCAAAACTTTTAACAAAACCATTCTTAGGAGTTTTTTTTTTTAATTAGGTGCAAGTTTGCAACCAATACAGTGGCTGAGTAAAAGCTACAGTATGAGCAGATTTATCCTGTTTTAGGGCGGCTGTGGCTTAGCGGTAGAGCGGTTCGTTCCTTAATAGGAAGACTGGTGGTTCGATCCCCAGCTCACTCCAGCCAGCATGTCAAAAGGACCTTGGGCAAGTTACTGAACCCAAAATGGCTCCTGTAGGCTGTGCCATAGGTGTGTGTGAGAATGAGCATTAGTTATCCTTTCTGCTGCAACTGGCACCTTGCATGGCAGCCTCTTGCCACCAGTGTTTCAATGTTGAATGTTAAAGTCAGAAGACAGAAAGCACTATATAAATGTAGTCCAATTACCATTTATTTGAACTCTTCAGTTTTGTCTAAGAATAAAAATCAGATCATTGTAGTTGGCAGTACAAATCTGGCCTAGAATTTGGGTCGCTGAAGCCTGGCATCCAGTAAGGAGATTCTTTTGAAAGCTGCTGACGTCCTCACACCTTCAAGTGCCCCGCTGTGACTCTTTGGCTTGGTAAGATTAGACATGGCTGTAAATAAGTGACAACGGAGCCAGAAACAAGTGAAAACGGTCCTCTAGGAAAGCACACCTTCGCAGGGGACGCTTCGTACCTCTGGATGACTTCTGCTGAATTCTGCTCCCTCTCTCTCCTTTTTCTCTGCACAAATCCCCGGAAAGCCCTGCCAGGACGTGGCACAGTATTAAAGGGATGAGAGAAGGCGAATGCTGGCGTAGTGAGGGGTAGGACAGTGCAGGGAGGCTGATGCCAGGGCTTTTAGCTGCAGGGTTTATTTGACTGTGAAGGGGAGGCTGTTGTAGGTAGGCAGCAGCTAGCTTTGACATTAAAGACCAAAAAGTGAAATCAAATCACCAAAGCAAATCTTATTTTCTATTCATCCCTGCAACAAATGTGCCACCCTACATGTATTATAATCCATCTTCCAACAGAGACTCTAAACTTATGACCCTCAGTCCACTTGAGATGCAATTCTTTTTTAAAAATAGTTTATTTTGGGGGAATTTTATTATTCTCGATACTTTCCCAGAATCAGACATGGATATGTGCAGGTCTGTGGAGCTCCACAAAAAAAAAAGTGCAAATTCTCCAATGTGGTGGGTTTCATGCATATATTTGTATGTTAAAGTTGTAATCCCCTAGCTAGATGCCGAGAGCAAAAGTTGTTGAGGAAGCCTGCCATTCATTCAAATCAGCCATTGTGAAACTTACCAGTGAGAGTGTTCCCATTCGGCTCAAGCTGGACTTTTATGTGTTAAAGAACAAACGTGGTGTGAAATGCATCACTGTCAATGTGTGATTGTGTCTTCAACAGGCTTAATTGGCGTTAACCAGGAAAGGTGCGACCCAACAATTCTGTGAAGCTGATAAACATTTGTCCATAGAGATAGAGCCTCTCCAACATGCTGGAAATAATTGTTTATGTGTTTGTGGGTGCTTTGACTCTGGGTAAGTAGTGGAAGCTTGAAAAATTCCCCCAAGAACAAAAGGTCTTTTTAAGGATGGCATTATGCCGTGTTTTTCTTACAGTCAACAACTCCCATACAAAGACCAAAACTGACAATGACAACTAATCCGTCCCTCAATACTTTTTTAAACATTACTAAATAAATAGTGTACACCAGGATGGCGTCTGTGGGCTTTACTCAAAATAAAATACACTACCCATGTTCAATGTAATAGAGGCACATGTTACCCAAGCAATGCTGTGGCTAATTGATGTGTGTACATTGTTTTTAGCCATCCGAACTCCGACTCGCTGACTGGGATTGGTTGGCCCACCATTTTGGTTGAGACTGAAATCAATCAAGAACCATTCGATGCATTGCCATTGAAATTGGTACACACAATCACAGTCCTCAAAGGCCTAATGTCTTTAATGCTCCTTTAAATGTGTCCTTTAGTGCCATCAACCCATCAAAATTTCAATTTGTCCAATATTTTGGGGTGTGACCAACTACCATCAGAACTAATGACAATCTAAGCTAATGAACCAGGTAAACATTAAACCTATTGAAGATCAGACATTTAACATTGACATTATGTGTATTGACATTAGCCTTTTACTCAGTGTCGTGGTTTTGGGATTTAGTTTAGTTATTTCCTGATTTATTTTGAAATACTCATCTTGTGTCCTCTTGTGTCAGTAACTTTACTTCCCGCCTTTGTGTGTTTCCCACCAGTTTTGATTGTCTGCCCTGATTAATTTGGCCTGTTTCGAGTTATCCTCTCCTCAAGTCTATGTGTTCCTTTGTCTCAGTGCCAGTTAATCTCCCTCAGTTTGTCAGGTGTTCCAGCCCTTTCCTCAATGTTTCCTAGTTTGTTTTATTGGATACTGGATTTCCTGTGCTGCCCCCTTTGGGTTTGTTTGCCTTTTGGACTGTTATCCTGTTTTAGACCTTGCCTGATTTATTCATCCGCAAGTTGTTTTGTGTTTACTTTTTACGGTGGCCGACAAGGGCAAACGCGCTGCAAACAGGCAAAAGCACAGCAAAACGCTGCAAACTCGTGACTGATGTAAAACCAAAAACACACAAACACATAAAAACAAATGCAACAGAAAATCGCAGCAACAGAAAAATGCTGCAATCACAGAAACGAAGCAGAAGCAAAAACTTACAAACCCACAAAACAAATGCCAAAGAAAAATGCTGCAAATACCAAAAACACGCGAGAGAGAAACGCTGCAAATTTGCTCCACAAAACTCCAGGCCACTAGGGGGACCCGACCTGAGGAATGGACCAGTCCTGTGGGACCAGACCCGAAAGACATGAAGAAGAAGAAGAAGAAGAAGAAGAAGAAGAAGAAGAAAAAGAAGAAGAAAGTTGACTAAGTTTTGGAGAGGAGAGTAAAAAGGTACGTTTTCCTTTATGTCTTTTTTAAACGCTTGGCTGTAATCTTTTATAATATTATAATATTATAATTATATTATTATAATATTGTAGAAGAATATTATAATGAAGAATTATGATAATGAAGAATTATTATAATATTCTTCTACAATATTATAATAATATTATAATATTATAAAAGATTACGGCCAAGTGTTTAAAAAAGACATAAAGGAAAACGTACCTTTTTACTCTCCTCTCCAAAACTTAGACAACTTTCTTCTTTTTCTTTTTCTTCATGTCTTTCGGTTCTGGTCCCACAGGACTGGTCCATCCCTCAGGTCGGGTCCCCCTAGTGGCCTGGCGCACTTCCGTTTTGTGGAGCAAATTTGCAGCATTTCTCTCTTGGAGTTGTTTTGTGTGTTTGTGTGTTTTTGGTTTTACATCATTCCCGTGTTTGCAGCGTTTTGCCGTTTGCGGCGCTTTTGCCCGTTTGCGGTGCGTTTGCCCTTGTTGGCCACCGTAACTTTTTGCCATTAAATTGTCTGAACTTCACCAGCTCTGCATTCAAGTCTGCAGTTGGGTTGACAACTGTGACACTCAAAGCACTACATAGATGTACTATACAAGGTCAATAATTACTCTTTGTAATAAGAATTTTTAATCCTTGAAGTTTGTATATTTTTACAAAACGTAGTATCCACCCACTGGTTTGTCGAGTATCATTCTCAAGCCTTGAGTTTGGCATTATGGCCATTGCCATGCTGTTTTTTGGCAGCCAGCAGCTGTGATGTGCTGCGCTTATTGGCTGCACTTGGTTTTCACTCATCGATAGCAGGAAACAATAGTGGCTTGCCTGGTCACACACATTCTTGTATTACAGATAAGCAGTAAACTAAAATATGTTTTTTGAAAAGATTTTAGGAGAGAAATAGGCAACGCAGTAACATAATCTTGATTTATATTTGATCAGCACTGCCTAGTCTAGACTGTTTGATCTGAGTTCCATGTGTTGTACTAGACGGACTCAATGAGAATGACTTGTCAATCACAAGGTAGGTACGCCCTAAAGCATATCGTCTATTTTAATCTAAATGGGATGCTGTTAGAAGAAGACTTGAAACTACTGACTGTGACCACAACCTCATTAGGAAACTGTTGGGTTAATAAATCAAGAGAGAAGTAGGGACATTTTCCCCTAAGACTCAATACTATCAGACTTATTTTTGGAACCCATAGAGCTGCCCCTGCTGGCCTTTAGAAAGAATGCAGCTTTAAGACACTTCCACATTGGCTTCACTTCAGAGACTCTGTCCACTAATTATGTACTGTCAGTGCTTTACACAGACAACACTGTCTGTGGGTTCAATTCATCATTGGTTTTGGTCTTTCCATGGGACTCGGTAACATTATATACATAAAAAAAATATACATCACCAGTTTTATCTTATATTTATTGTAAGAATTTGAATAAACCCTCTCAACATTCACTTTAAGCTAGCAGCCAGAGGTTAGCTTTGTCAACATACAAAGAACTTGAAAACATTTAAGAGCAGCTTGGGGTTAGTTTGGTTTAGTTAGGCAAGGCAAGGTTGGAGCAGAGGTTGCGCAGAATGAAATGTTAAGGCTTGGTTTGGTTTGGGTATAATAAACTACTCTGCTAAGATGTATCTGATTGCTTAACCTTCTTTCCAGCAAGCCTATATGCTTAGGAATCCTTTGACAGAAGTTTGCGATTTGCACACAACAAATTTCCTACTGGGTATTTGTCTACCAAGGTTTTATGTGACTTATCGAATAGACAACTGAAAACGGACTCCTTTTTAAATTATGACCGTTAAAATAGTTTTACCAGAAGGCATTAAGGATTACATATTTGCACTATAGATAGCTCTCAGTTCAAACACGTCCAAATCAGCCAGCACAGATTCAGTGATAATTGGCGACAACTGTGGAGCAGGATTAGAGTGCTAACATGACTGCCACAAAAATCTTAAACGGCCAAACTCCATCTATTGCTGTGTCCTAAGTGGGGGCGGGTGTGTGTGCCAAACTGACAGAACTGCTGGGTGGATGCGAGCTGACAGAGTTTAGGTCAGCCAACACACAGACAGACATTTCCCTGACTTGAGCTTGGCAGACTTACTCAGCTGCAGTGGATTACACTGGACTTTATCCCTGCTGTTGCATGAAAATCCTGTAACTCAATTTTTACCCCTTTGGCTTTTTAACTTTAATTAAAGGACCTTTTTGTGCTGACTACAGTTCTACCTGACACTTTGGATGTGGTTAGTAAGGCCAGAATAACCCAAACAACAAAGGGTCTTCACTTAATACAGAGAATGAGTCAAACCCACCTATCCACACACACACACACACACACACACACACACACACACACACACACACACACTTCACCAGCCAAGAGATGGAGGTTAAATGATAGACATCAAAGTTAAGGAACAGCAGTTAAGAACCAGAGATAAGCAAGCTACATAAAAAGGAAGCGGGCAAGGAAGTATACTCACGATATCCTGTTTGAGTGTCCCATGATAAGTATGCATGAAGAGAGGAGAGGAAAAAAAATACAGTTTAGGCACCAGTGAGCAGTGAGTCCAAAATCAAGAGAGAGAGAGAGAGAGAGAGAGAACTGGGAAAGGCATAATGAGACAGAGACAAAAAGAGTGTGTCATAGTTGACCTCCATGAATAAAAAGTCAAGATGCAGCACCAACATAACTGTTGATAGTCTTTGCTTATTAATGGGCCAAATGAACCACCACTTTCCTATACTGACTGAGTCTGACTTTATGCTCTGAACATGATGCAAGAGATACATTTATAAAGAGATTAAAAAAAAGAAATTGATATTGAGGCAGAAACAGATTTTTGGAAGCTGCTGAAGTATCTACAGTTTGATGTGAAGTGGTTGAGACAGTTTAGATATCTTTAACAGCTGCAGGTGATCTTAAGACAGAATCTCAGGTCGCTATCATACTCACACAGATGCTCACTAGCACTTTTATACAGACACACACACAGACTTATTTTTTCATTCACACACACCTGCCTTTTTGTTTTTGCTTTAAAGAAACACTGTTGATTTTACATGTTTTAGTCTATGAACTATGTATGAACAATCCTGACTTTTCATTTAGCTTACTTTAATTACTTTACTTGATGACCAAATACATGCAAAACTGACATTACCTCAGCTTAAGTTTATTTTTAGTGCTACTGTAATTAGCAAATGTGAGCATGATAAACTAAGATGTTGAAAATGGTAACCTTTATACCTGCTAAACAGCCACATGTTAGCATTGTCATTGTGACCATACTGATGCAAGCATTTAGCTCAAACTACCACTGTGCTTAACTACATCCTCACACGGCTGCTAGTATGGCTGGAGGCTGTAGACTGTATAGGTTAATTTATATGGTTGGCATGATTGAATCATTGGTGTCTTTAAGTAAGCTATAAAAAATGAACTTGCAAATGATTAAAACTTGCCTCTGTCAGCAACTTAATTAACGTAATTTAATGACACAGTCTTGTAGGAAAATTTAATTTAGAAGATAAACAATCAATTTAAAGGATAAAGAATTGACAAAATATTCACTATGATGGATTGTCTTCCTTGAGCAAGCTTTAGGGGTTGTCGAGCTGATTTTTATAGTTCACTGAAATGAAAATCAATAGCAACCTTGAAGGAAGGAAATCAATCTAAAAACCTATAGCATGCTTTTTTAGATAATGGCCTAAAACATGCAAAAACACCATTGTCCATTAACCACCATTGTCAAGACACCAGCCTGACCTTAAACATAAATGTGAATGTGT
Organism: Dicentrarchus labrax; assembly: GCF_905237075.1. Classification (NCBI taxonomy): domain Eukaryota; kingdom Metazoa; phylum Chordata; class Actinopteri; family Moronidae; genus Dicentrarchus; species Dicentrarchus labrax. The sequence goes on along the minus strand of NW_026136710.1, from coordinate 14,238,004 downwards.
GTGCATGTACTGTATGTGTGTTTGTGTACACATAAGATTTATATGTGTGCTTAAAGGTTGGACACTCACGCCTGCATGGTTGTTGTGGCAGTTTGAAAGCTGAACATGTTTTCCTTGGGGAACCAGTTAGTGTCCTCTGAAATTAAAGAGAAAAATGATGATTCCAGGGTTATGTAAAAAAAAAAACAAACAGAAAAACCTATGTGCCATATTGGCAAATGCGATAAATATATTAGAAATATGAAAGCACAAAACCACTTCACAGTCCACCACTCCACAAATGGAGAGAGGGAGACACACAGAAGGAGACAGCAGAGGAGAGAGACGGGAAGACGAAGAGTCAGAAATACAGACCACCACGTCACATCCAACACCAAACCCTCAAATGCCCACCAGACCTGAGAGGAAATAGATTTGAAAAAGTTTTTTGATGCTATCAAATGTAATACTAGCTCAAACCTAGGTCTCAGTTGTGTGTGTGACTGATTTCGTTAGACTGATCTTTCACAATAAAATAACGTTTAACATAAATTTCTTGATTATTTCTTACTAAATGGCCACTAAAGGGTTAAGTGTGATGTGTTACTTGTTTTTCAATGAAGTGATCCTTAAAGTCCCACAAAGCCTAGAATAGTCCTTTTTCATAGCAGCCATTTTGACATAAAATAGTAGGGTAAACATAGGTGTAACCACTGATACTGATTAAAGCTCTGTTCTGTTTAGTGTAGCAGAGCCTTTCCAGTGCGCCAACATGCTCAATAGCAGCACTGTATGACCTGAATGAAGGAGCCTTAATTAGTATACACTTGTGTTTACCTTACTATTTCATGTCAAATTGGCTGCTGTGAAAAGGGTCTATTATTCCTATTTCTATATAATATAACTGAAATGTCAAACAATAAACTAATAGGGAGGAAATTGAAATTGATTCCTAATTTCTAACAGAAACAATTCATTCAGGCAGTGGCAAAAAACAACAAGAACACCTCCTAATGTGATGCAATCAAATACAATAACCCCTCAAGAAACACTACTATACCTTTGTGAAGCTTATAATATTACATTTCTATGTAAGTGGGCTGTTTCTACTCTGTGCTAACTTTTTAACTGAAGTATGACGTGTTTCCAATACTGTTAAGTCTCTCTTTTTCTCTGTTTCACCATTTCTTTTCATCAGTGGAGTTTTCCTATGTTTTGCGGTTTGTTAACAGCCTTTTCAAAATGGTTGTTCATGACACATTATATACATTTGCACTACAGACTCAAAAATGAACAACATTGTTTCAACAAAAATGAAACATTAATAGCTTAACAGGGGAAGTATATTATTAGGCATTCTTATTATTTCAATCACATTCTGTAAATATTAAAATGATTGCTCAGGCAATTGCTCAGAGGCACTACTATTAACAAGTATGATCTACATATTCATTGACCTCATTTTCATCGTTTTTATTTTCATGCAAGTGATTGAAATTAGTCAAATGCTATTTCATCTCTGGTCTAATACCAAACCCTCCAAACCCAGCCTCAGGGTCTTATGAACAAACTTTCATCCCGCCCTCATTGGGAATTCAGCGCCTCTCCCTTCCTCTGTGTCCTCCGCCCTCTCACCTCTCTCCAGCCCAGTCATCCGGTCCACACTCCACATCCGCTCTAGGCGTCGGTGCTGCTTGCCTGCCTCTCGGGATGTGCTCTCCAGGTCCAGGGAGCCCTGGCTCCTCGAGGGGGTGCCGCTGCATGAGTCACAGGCCAGCCCGCTGCACTCCGCATCCCCTTTTCCACCCTCACCCCAGCTGCGGATGTTGTGGGCGCTGACGGAGGTCTGCAGTGGGGGTTGAGACAGGTGATGGTGGTGGCTGTGGTGTGATGCATGGTGGGAGTGGGATCCAGTGACGGCTAAAGACTGCTGCTGGTTGCTACTGCTGCTTCCACTTGCCCCACCGCTTCCTCCACTGCTGGAGGGCGCACTGGTGCCTGAGACGCCGTGGTGGTTCCCATGGTGATGGTTACCGTGGTGATGGTTGCCATGATGGTGGCTGGTGCCACGGCCACTGCTGGCATGGTGGTACTGGGTTGGAGACGATGAGGTGGAGGAAGGGGAAGTGGAGGGCTGGATCAAGCCACCTCTGGATCCCACCCCGCGACTCCCCGACTTCTCCTTCAGGACGTCCAGTTCTAGGCTCTCCTTGCTGCCCCGGCCGCTGCTCATCAGCATACCGCGCTGGGTGGTGATGGTGTACACGCGGGCAGGCTGCAGGGTGCACTCTACACACTTCTGCTGGTCTTCCTCAGCTGAGAAGCTGCGCTCGAGGGACAGCCGTGCTGGCTTGGTAGAGATGGTGATGGAAGGGAGAGGTGGCTGGACTAAACCCAGTGGGGCTTTCACCACACCAGACTCCCGGTTGTCCTCACAGCCCTTGGTGGTGTTGGAGCAGGAATGCAGGTGGTTGTTGTTGTTGTTGGGGGCAATGGTGTCACCTGGCGACTCCGGGTCGGGACCCACCAATGTTTCACACAGAAGATGAGCTAGTATGATGACGAAAAAAGACAAATGTGAGTGTTAAGAACGAGGTGCTAAAGAGCAAGGAGAAGATAGAAAGAGGAAAAAGAGGACAGGTTGAGGATGATACAGAGGATAATATCATCTTGCTTCGGTTATCAGCTGTTGCAATGATACACTAATGATCGCAGCATGGAATTTCAGCAGTGGAAGAGGTGAAGCAGGTGAAGGAAGGATTAAAGACTACAAATGACTACGCAGAGCAGGACAGAGGGATGGACAAATGACAGGGTGGCAGAAACGCTGACCTGATCCGTTTCGGTTTTCAGGGTGCGTGTGGGACAGGTACTCTCCAAATGCTCGTGCTGCTCTGTGGGGCACACACACACACACACACACACACACACACACACACACACACACATATGACACACATAAAGACATTAATTCACGGGTGGAAAGGAGGGGCGAGCGAGGAAGGAGAGGAAATGGCAGGGTAGAGAAGAGAGAAGGGCAAGGGAATTGTAAATCATAAAACTAATTGCCTTCTTTGTAGGCTTGTGCCACCCACAGATTAAGATGCAGCTGTTTTATCTCCACACTTCAGGCAGCCTCAGACTGAAAGAGAGACAGACTATGAGACAGCCGGAGGAGATGGAGTGAAGGATTGTTTGACTTAATTTCTCAGTATGACTTCAGTTTGCGTTGGCGGATGTAATTGCAGCTGGCAGACCATAAGTGTGTTTGTTTTCTTGTTTCATACACACTCGGAATGTATGTGTGGATGTATAGACTGTATCTTTGTGTCAAGAAAAATATTTAACCTTGACAGCAACTGAAGAAGATTGCTCGGAGATGTGCTGAAAATAGATGATGTGAGTTCCATAACCACAGTACTGCATCTGGTGCTTAACTCCTTTTTCCCCCCTCTTGGTTCTCTTTACTCACACATAGAAATAAACAGAAAAATACACTACAGACATCCATTCAGCCACATATAACTGAAACTCAATATCATGGAGGGCTTCAGCTTTTAGTAAAATAGCCCCAGGTCTCACAGTTGAATGACAGTGACCTCCTAATGTTCCTCTAGTCGGTGTGTGACAGGAGTGGATAATGAGCAAGTAGAGACAGGGCAAAAGAGACAGACAACTCTGAAGATGTGCCTTCAATGAAAAACTGGGTACCAACTTAGAACAAATGTTCTGCAGCAATAACTATTAGGAATTAAGGTAATTAAGAATGAAAGGTGGGGAAAGGAGAAAATGTGTGTAATTCTAAAATTAAATTGTCTAATTACAATTACAAACTCCCTTTAGTGTACTGGATAGGCCTATAATTTGGAGGCACTGGTACTAGTGATTATTTAAATTTTGTGAGATTAAATTTTTTTCACTCCACTACTTTTCTGAGGAAATATTATTTTTAAAATAATATTTTATGTAATTTAACAGCAGACTCCTGCAGTAGTTAAGACTAACCACCAGCATATGAAGAAGTAAGAGCTAGTGCCTCCAAGACCACTTACTGCAATACAAAACACAATGCATTTATAATATAACACACTTCAGCATCATTCAGAATGAATGAAGATGTTGTTGTGTCTTTGAGAGTATTTGCGTCTTCTATACTTTTTAAATTAAATATTGTTAATTATGCTTATTTCAAGGCTAATTTCTTGCATGATAACACTCACTGCATGCAAACTGACTTTTAACATTGAGGTTTCAATTAGTTAATCACCAAGGATCTATTGGTACAAGCAGTCTAATGGATCAAATGAGAGTCAGCGTACTTGTTTTTTTCTTTTTGAATATCTGATTTAAAAGCATTGTGCATAATTTATTGCATTTATATTGATGTGATCCTGAAAAATAACCTGATGAGTTCACAAAATTGCTTTCCTAATGTAGCAAATGTCGAAGGTGACTGCTAGCACGCACACACGCACATAGAAGGATCCCCTGTATACAGGAGATTCTGTGGGTGTACGCCTCCTTTCTGTTAGCTCTGTCAATTATTAAAGGCTGTCTAACACAGCAGGCGCACACACACACGCTCACCCACATGCACTCACACACAGTGCAGTGAAAACAGACTTTTTTCCCCTCTGATGCACCATATTTGCTTCTCTCTTGCACTGAGTTTGTTATTTCAGCTCAGCCATGTATTCTTGCTTCCTCATCTAACCCCCTAACCCCCATCCCCCTCCCCTGTCTCCCTCCTTCTCCTCTCCAAAGCAGGATTCCTCTGGAGACAACTTATGTGAACAAAGCGGCTTTACATGTTTAAAAGAAACACCCTGAGAGAGAAGTGAGAAAATGCCCTTATGTTTACAAGTTGATCTACATTAAATACACAAATGTGAATTAGTCCTTTCCAATGCAAACGAAAGTCAAGGCCATGTCAAGAGATTACATTTTACCTACAGTGCCTTCTCACCACATCAGTTATAATTGTGGATGTTTGACTAGAGGAGGTAAGAAGCTGTGACTTTATTATTCAAGTTACTTTATATCCATCAAAATCTGACACATTACCTGACTAGAAAGTATAAAAAATCTCTGCTACTGCCTATTGTAGGGAAACTGAGGTCCTCCAGCAAGTCATGCTGAATATATACATCAGTAATTAAAGAGCACACCTCATTTTGCCAGTATGAAGGCTGTAGTGGAGACTGTGTTCCACACTAGTTTTGAGGCTAGTGTGGTCCCTCATTAGAAAGAAACGCATAAATCACAATTACAATGACACAATCATGTAAGATACTGGGTGTGATATTTTTGCTCTAGGCTCATATGCAGGATATATCCACCAGTACCCTTGGCCTTGTTGTCACCCATTTTTGTATATAACGTATTGTATATAATGTTGCCTTTAGTGTGCCTCAAGCACAATACACACAGCAGACTATACACAACTACTACACATAAGAGCTTCATGTTGCATTTTGCCCACAGTCCCAGAAACCAACAAATACTCTTATGCTGGCCCAAGTTTTGCTGTGGACCAGTTTGTTTGTGGTAATTTGATTAAACACATGTATTAAAGGATGTGCATCATGTAAGCACAATATAAGGTGAAATAAAGGTTGTGATTTGACTTTACAAGACCAGGCCTCAATAGGATATAATCCAGGTGTTCCCTTAAAGTTATAATCCTTGAGATTTGTGTGTGTGCATGCACTTGGATATGTGTATTGGTGTCTACAATATATTCAAGGGCAAAAAGGACAGAAACAAGAGACGAAATGTCTGTATGTTGTGATGTAACAAGCAACCAGTTCCATTAAGGACAGTGGTGACAAATGTACTCTATGCTCTAATCAGCAGGTGTCCCTGTGAAGCTCTGAGACATTTTAATTTTAACCCTCCTGTTTTATTATTCAACAGGCCAGGGCACTCTGATTAGAATCAGCAAACAATGGTGCAAGAGACTCGCATCATCCATTATACATGAGAGGAAACTGAGTTGGAAACGGCTAGAGAAAAACGCCTCTCAATCCATCCGTTAAACAAATCCTCTCTATGTGTTCTCTCTTTACTGTTTCGGTACGCTGTCCATGTATGATATGTGAGCACGGATCACCAGGGAAGCAGGTGCCTGAGATGGCAGGAGATAGATACTTTAAGCACAGGTGAAAAATTAAGGAGGAGAAGAAGAGGAAGAGCTTGACAGGCAGAAATGAAATTCATCCTGCATGCTCTCAAACATGTGACAGGATTTTGGGGAAAACGAGTTGGGGAGGGAAGTTTCTGAGGAGGAGAGACGGGATTAGAGCAAAGAGGAAGAGGAGTGTACAGAGGAAAAATGGGGGCATATTAAAAATGAAAGGTGGAGTAAACTTGAGGAAACGAAGGCGGACAGAGAGAGCACAGTCAGGACCATGAGGAAGAAGGAGATAAAACTGACAACAGACTGTTTCCTCCTCAAGACAAATTTGTCTTTACTTACTTTCTATCATTTAACCTCTTAAGGGGCTTCTACAGGTCCATTTAGTAGGATATGTATGCTGTGAAACACATGTCAAACAGGAATGACGCAGAGATGGCACAGGTTCAAGTTCAGTGTCCTGGACTCAGATCACATCAGATTAGATATTCTGACAGTGATGTAGAGCTTGAGGACACTGGCTGTGTGAGAGTGAAATCTTTAACATTTAAGGTCCAGTGTGTAACATTTAGGAGGATCTGTTTGTGGAAATGGAATATAATATTCATAGGTATGTTTTCATTAGTGTTTAATCACCTGAAAATAAGAATTGTTGTGTTTTTGTTTCTTTTGAACCAGCCGTTTTTACCCGCAGACACTGTGGGCCGCCATATTGAACCGCCATGTTTTTACAGTAAACCAGAATGGACAAACCTAAGACTGGCTTTAAAAAGAGCTTCTCGTTTTTGTGCCGATTAACGATGACTGTACTTTCTTCTTTGTGCTTCAAAAGGGAGGGTATGAGTGAGTTGCAATATTCTACACCAGTAGATGCCACTTATTCATAATCACACTGGACCTTTAAAGGTAAAGTAGAATTATGTTTCTGAGATGTCTGCAAACCACACTGTTTTTTTAATGAGGTTCACATTTCATTCTTGACCTTGGAAAAAAAACACAAGAGATATTCTCATCACAAGGTCCATTTTGAGCTTTATATTACATCACATGGTCTTGCTCAGCAGATGTAGTTTGCCAAGCTGTGATGGAATTGTAGATGTTCATATTTCTGTTTTTCTTAGCGCTCTAAAGACTTCTCACTGGTTAAAAAGCTGAAATTTAAACTTCATGGACCTTGTAAAAATGTAGTTTCCAAGATTAAGAATGTAGCAGCCGTTCTGTAGCTTCTGATCATATCACATGAACATGAACTTCATCAGGAAATGGAGTTTCAAAATTTCATTGAACACCTACAGGACTTAAAATGATGAAGGACTAAAAATCCATAAAGTCAAGAATGACCAAGAATGAACTTTGAGCCAATGTGGATGAGAAGTCCTTAAAGTTTAACATAATCAATTATGGAGTGCTGTGATCAAAAGCTCCATAAATTGTACAGAATGGACTTTGTGGTGAGATTTCGTTTCTCAGCAGACCTTTTTAGATTTCTTATCAGTCTTTCAGGAAGCTACTGGTTTCCATGTATTTCACTACAGTATGAACATGAACTTGAGACCTGACCTGTTTTATAAACCGTTCCATGGTGACACATTTAAGGGGGAGTTGGCAACCAAAGAGTGAATTTTTACTCCAATATTTATGACAGGGTGTTGGCCACTATTTCTGGTATGGATTTCGTGTAACTTTTTATAGTCTGTGAAATGTCTACATTGTGCTGGTTTTTAATGTGAGAAATGACAACATTCATATTATCTATTTCACGTCATTGTGTTTTTTTGTTTACTTTGCATGAAGGTTAGATCTCCTGACAACATCGCTGGTGAATGCAATGCTTTTCAGCTGCCAGCTCAAATGTCACATTGTCCTTTAACACAACAACAACAGGAGTTTTGGAAACAGTTCCTGCTGTCAACTACCCAACAGGTCTCCAAATTAAATGACAAAATACCTTGTTTATAAGCGCCCTTCACACTGACTATGAATATAGAAACATTTTCTCCTCTGACATCCCCTTTTAAAATGTGTCTGTGCCTTCCAAAATCATTACAAATCCCCTTTGGAAAAATAGATTAGTTTTATGATGTGACAATGTACCATTAAGGCTTGGTTAGGTTTAGGCGCCAAAACTACTTGGTTAGGGTTAGGGAAAGATCATAGTTTGGGTTGAATAAATACTTGTTTCAGGTTACAGAAACATCTTTGTTCAGTTCAAATCACTTTTTCAATGTTAGGGGATCTTTATTGTCATGGTTACAGTAATAAACACATGGTTATGGTCAGTCAGCAATCGTGGTTGTAGTTAAAAAGAAACCAACTCTGACTGTCAGTGTAATGAGAAATGATCGGCCATGTATCTTGTTATAGTATGACACTGATGTTATATGAAATTTTGTTGACCCATCCTGACCTCCTCCATATTCAGACTTTGACATTCAAAAGATACCATTACCTGGCGTCCGTCTTTTTCTCCCAACGGACAAGTCAGAATTACTTCGGCTGCTAGAGAGCTTTGTCACTTTAACATAAACATATGCTGTTTTGGGGGGATTTGCTGAAACGACGGATGCTGTCATCTTTCTTGGGAGGACAGTCCCCCAACTACAATGTCATACAACTCAGGTTCTATACAGGGTAAAGTTTTGGACAGAACTCAACTAAGAGGAGCTCTATTTCTGTAAACCACTGTGAGTACAACGTGAAACCTGAAGCTCCTGCTTATTGTAAGGTCATCTGTTCTTTTCTGAGTGAATATGAGCATATTTCACCTTTGTCTGGCACTATAGTTCAGCAGATACTCGAGTGTACTTAACGTTTCACATGCTGAATGAGTCAGACACAATTACACACTCCACTCCTTCTTGAACGCATTCTACCACAAACTTCACCAACCACTTTGCGGATGCATAAAAAAAGATCCTCAACAACAGGAAGATGCACCTTAGCACTTCAACTCTTTTAATAGATTTAGACAGAACAATGCATAACTAGATACTCGACAGATGGGAACATTGCAAAAACTGTAAACATACCCTTTTCTTCAGGCTCTTCAAGTTTGTGCTTACTAATGGATGCAGATATTGAAACATTATTCTGGTGTTACTTTATCCCTGTCTTATTGGTATTTTATTCTCTGTTTTTAAGGGTGCTTTTTACATCTATGTTTTCAGTGCTCATCAATCAAACTTTTTTCCTGGTTGGGTTTGCTCTGACAGGTGTAAAATTCCCACCCACATTTGGATATGTATCATCAGCTTTACCCATTCATATGACAAACAAGTAAGAATGCAGCTTTTCTTTGCACTGTCTTAGTCCGATTCATGGTGGAGGACCATCATGTTGACTTATTGATAACACTATTTAACCTATGCACCTTCTCAAAGAGGAAAAAGAAATCAGTGATCATTAACTAGAACAATTTAGTTCTCCTTAAATCTAAGCTGTAATTTTGACCAACAAACGATCTGAAGCAGACACTGAAGACTCACAAGTAACTCACGGATTAAAGAACTGACATACAGGTACTTATAGAGAAGCACATGTTATAGTGTTGCCACATAGAGTATTTCATTCCATTATTGACCACTATCCAATCATCGCATGCTTTTTCCCAGTGGATTCTGGTGCATTTTAACACTGTGACCATATATCTTTAGAGGACAAGCGGCTGAAAACAGGCCATCATTCCCCTGGCAGTGTTCCCATTGGTCTAAATATCATCAGGGCTGATGTCTCCCTGGGCGTCTCTCCACTGTAAACAATGGGCTGCCAACCAAAGAGATTCCTCACTCTTAATGCTCCTTAATCGAATCCACCTCTCAGATGGTCTAATTGAATTGGGTCTCCTACAAACACACACACATGAACACACACACATAAATGCACAGCTGGGGTGATGAGAACCCGTTGAGAGGCCTGCTGAGAGGCTTGTTGCGTGCACTGAGGGCCAAAGGGACTTGGGAATGTTAATTGGAGTCTTGAAAGTGTGGTGCATCATGGGACATGTGGAAGCAAAGCACCTGATCCAGGGAGCTGATTGAAATGTCAGTGACTCACCACAACTACCCCAACCACATACAGTGCTGAGTAAACTGATATACACTAATACACACAGCACTCTGTTTCTCTGTCGTAGCCTATGTTTAACATGGATTTTTAAAGTTGACAATAGGCCTTTTCACAAGAGACATTTTGAGTTTACGTAGAAAAACAACAAGTGTTACTAATAGCATTACCAACTGCCATGTGACAAGTCAAAATGACTTATAAAATCCTATGGTATATTGCAAAAAAACTTCCATTCATCCATTTTCCTCCATTTGTCTGGGGCAAGATCATTGTGGCAGCAGGCTACGCAAGGTAGACCAGACGTCCCTCTCCAGTAACATTTTTAGCTCCTTCTGGGAGATCTTGAGGTGTTCCCGGGCCAGATAAAATCTATAATCCCTGCAGCATGCTCTGGGTCTCCTATCAGTTGGACGTGCCCAGAAAACCTCCAAAGGGAGGTGCCTAGGAGGAATCTTGATCAGATGCCCAAACCACCACAACTGGCTCCTTTTCGAAGCAAAGAGCAAGCTCTGTGCTCCCCACCAGAAGTCTGAGTTCCTCACCCTTTCTCTAAGAGTGAGCACAGCCACATACTAACACATTTTTAATAATGTTAATAGTATTTACTCAATACATTCAATCAACTGGTCCTCAGCAAGTTGAGTTTCTCCCGTGGTGTTTCACAAGGTCTTCATGAGCAAATTAAGCTTGCTCCTTGCCATTGAACATCCACATTTCTGTGACAACTTAGAAAACTCGAGATTGTTTTGTCAAAAAATAAATTAAAGGTAGAATAAATGTTCACGATAGACACAGACAAACAATCACATAACACTGCTGGAGCCCTAATCATTCTTCAGACTGTAATCAATAAAATCTGCCTCCTTCAGCCTATTTATGGCAAAGAATTACACTGTCTGATTGAACCAGGGGGAGGGAAAGAGATGAGGTGGGAGATAGATGTGATAGAAAAAGATTTGCTTTGCCCAATCGTGGATGCACTGAGCATACTACTAAAATTAAAATAATATATAAAGAAAGATTTTAGCAAATAATGACCAGATTCTCATGAAAAAATTGACTCCTTCTGTTGAGCATGAGTGAATCTGAATAACTGTTCAAAAAACAATTACGTAACAGCCCTCGACTCCATGAAGAGAGTGACTGCAGGCCCACAACAGAGAGAGTCGGTCGCACCCGTTGACTGTCCCGAATAAACTAAGACACAATATTTCATTTGCATCCGTCTGTAAAAAAACCCCAACCCTTTCATCTTTCGTGCCATCTCCCACACCCTCACAGCTCTCTGAACGCTGTTGTCCGATGCCCCTCAGCCAAACCAGAGCACAGCTCTTCTCTCTGGCTGATAGAAGATCAAAGCATTTGCTTATTCATTCAATGTCGCATGATTTCTGGTGTGTAAATTGGAGGTAATCTCTCCTCTCTTTTTTACCCCCCCTCGCACTCAGTCGCTCGCTACTTCTCATGAGCTGCTGGAGGGGAGAGTGTGACCTGTTTCATAACCAGCAATGTATAAACATGCATAAGATGACACAGGCTCAGACGAACACCAGGTACAAGAAGCCAGTGTTATTTTAGTGTGTCTTATGTATTGTATGTACGTATTCCTATGAATGTGGCCATTCACTCTTGTGTGGTGTCCTACAAATCCTCATATACCTCAATGACAAAATGGGTCATCTGTCAGTGCGTAGCAAAATGATTCTTATGAGCGTTTTCTTATCTGGCACACCCATGGGTAGGAGAAAGACACATGAGAAGTAATTTCAAGTCATTCTAGCGGCGTGGCTCTAGGGATTGCAGTGTACGTCCACCACTTTGGTACAGAATGAAATATCTCAACAACTATTGGATGGATTGCCACCAAATTTGTAACAGACATTAGTGGTTCCCAGAGGATGAAACCTACAGACTTTGGTGATCCCATGACGTAACCTCTTGTGCCACCAGCAAGTTGACATTTTTAGTGGAATGTCATACTTGACAAGTATGGGATACCTATCCATGCTCCCCAGAAGACAAATCCTAATGACTTTGGTGATTTCCTGACCTTTCCTATAGGGACTTGAGCAAGAGGAGAAAGATTCTGGACATGTAAAAAATGGTGGTTAAGTTTGGTAACTCTAACTTCTTGGTTGAAGTTAATGAAGGATCATATTTATGGATTTAAGGATGGAAAAACATTGTCTTCACAGTTAAAAGAAACTGACTGGTGACGGAAAACAGGATGCAAACCCTTGTCTGTCATGTCAATGTTAGATGCTTTTTATTTTCCTGCTTTGCCACTGATATTGCTGATATTATGTATACAGTAGGTTAAGGTTATGCATGTGGAGCTAACAGTAGATGTTTTTTTTAATAATCCAAAAGAGAGTGTGGCTGTGTGTTTAATGAAAAAAGGAAAAAAAAGAAGCTTGTATGTGGAGTTCTGTTTGGATGTTGCATCAGACTTCTAGACACACACACACACACCTGCTGCCATCACTCTGAATGCACAGGAAAGTGTGTGTGTATGTGTGTACACCTAACCTCACCCATCACACAAGTCCCAGCGACATGGAAGTCTGCCATATGGTCACACAGAGGGACAGATTAACCTGTCTGACCTGCTATAGCCGACACTTAACAATAAACAGTCTGTTTTCTTCATGAGTTGCAACCAAATAAAGATACACACACATATAATAAGAAATAATTAGCTGCCTGGCCTAACAGCCACAAAAAGAAAGTTCTAGAAAGGGATGGAGATTAATATAGTATAAATAACTAAATGTGCCTGCATTGAATCATCCTCTAGAGTTACCAGTGGTGTCGGATGTGTAATAGTATTTCAGCAGCTCCACTGAAAACGTGAAAAAAAAAAAGACTGTTGGCTTGACTCTCTCTCACATACTCTTTCTTTCACAGGCACACACACACTCTCTAACAGTAGCCTATATCTGCTCAAGACACCCTATGTAGTCTTTTGCCATTGTGTAGCCTACCAGCATCACATTCTAATCTTCCTTTCAAGGTGGCACACAAGAAGAAACCCCACTGCAATGCATGCCAGAGAAGGCTCTCATGCAGGCTGCAAGGAAGACACACAGCACACTGAGAGAATGACGTAATAGCACATCAGCCCACATCTGTGGATGTTGGGAGTCTGCACGAGTCAAGGTCATTCATTGATTGAGTTAAAACTACAGCGGCGGGGTGGTTGGCGGGCTGCCGCGAGGCCACAGAAATGCTGAATCTTGTATTCCGATCTCACCCGAGATCGCAGCTCGCGGTCTGCACTTCATGTGTAGACATATGAACACAGCCACACGTGCTTTTCGGTGAAACTGCAGCTTCTGCTCAACCTCACACCTACAGCCTGCACATGATGGAGATTACTTTCCTCTGTATGGTGTTATAACAAGTGGATGCAGACCTGGCCATCAAAAAAAAAAAAAATCCAGCCCCATACCGTGAACGTCACTTAAGAGTGAGTCGTTAACAGCCTTTAATGGGCTGGACTCCGGCCAAACAGTGGAGTCCCACTGCCTTTTTTAAGCATCTCGCTTACCAGTGCTGCCCTCCGTCACTGGTCCAATAACTGACCGTGATTGGTGATCACCGCTAACGACCGAATCGATTGCGGAGATTGATTAATTGACAGTCGGATCAATTGCCCGCTCGGGGTGTGAAAGCGGCAGCTTCATCTCTGCACCGTCCGCTCGGGTCGATGCGTCCAGACATTCATTTAAACCACCATAAGAAAATCAGATGGCTGGCTATGTTTTGCAGCAGGTGATATTTTAGGTGATGCCAAACTGAGGAAATGTATCAGGGTTACTGTGAGTCACAGCAGCCCCTCGCTTTGCCTCTGCATGACTTTCATTACACAATGATGCTTCATTCACAACATCGGTAAAAAGCTGCGACGCGCGCCAGAGGCAAATATCCTCTCCCAGCAAATGTAGTCCCGATCAAACAAGAGTGTCAGGGAATTATAGGGCAACCTTCCCGATAGGTAGGCTCCATTCATGCTCGGTACAGGTGCAGTCTGGGGAGGATAACACACAGCACAATTGCTCAGCCGCCCGCCCCGGGCCAGACGGGACAGTGGGCAGACGTGCGAGAAGCGCAAAGAGCCTCTCTGCGCATTACAAAGAAGGGCTAGCTGTACCCGGGATAGCGCAGTGTGGTTTTTCCATCAACATACACAACTGTCACACATGCTAACTTAGCTCGGGTCACACCTGAAGGCTAAAATACCTGGCATGTCTCCCCGAGGCTGCGGATGTATAAAATGGGTCCAAAAGGCGGAGAGCTTCGGGGTGTCACTCACCTAACTTTTGCTGCCACAGAAGATATCGCATCGTTTCTTAAATTCTTCCTTTTGGACACGGCAGTTCCCATGCTGACATGGAAACGATGCGGGTAGGAAAACTGTTCATTCCAGGGAGAGGACGGAGGAATGCGACAAGGAAAACAGTATAAAAACCGCAACAACAATTGAGAAAAAAAAACACACACACACACACACACACACAAAAAGTTGATGGGAAATCCGAGAGCGAGATATGTCACGCACGAGTCTGCAGAGCCAAAGATGCAAAATAAAAAAAAACCAACCCAGGGACGTCGGTCTCTCTCTCCCTCTCTCTCCCACTGTCCCTCCAGATATGAGCACGTACGTGGGGTAGCTGCACAGCTGTCAGCGTGTGGCTGAAAATACACAGCCCTCTCCCTCTCTTTCTCTCTCTCATTGATCTGAAAATGCAATGGGGTGGTGATATCACCATCATCATCACCATCATCATCATCATCATCATCACAAAGGGGTGGTGCTGTGTAAGAGACACTGGTGCCATCCATGTAGGGACCTCTGCCTTTCATCTCATCCATTTTTGGACTATTATCTGTGCATCTTTATTTATTTATTGCCTTGTGTTACGTAAGGAGTAATTTTGGTAAAAATGACCCCCACCCTCTCTCTCTGACACACACACACACACACACACACACACACACACACACACACACACACCTCGAAATGGAGATCTAGGCTCTCATCCACAGCCAAGGACAGGGGGAGCGGTGAGGTTGAGGTGCTGCAGTGCTCTGTGAGCATCACTTCAAACAGTATCATGATAACAATAGCTTTAGATGAGGTGGTTTTTCCTGCTGTTGAATGTTTTTTCAAGCCACTGTGGCAGGACCTTCAGCGTTAGCAGTATTCAAAGGAGTGCTGGAGACTGACAGATCATAAAGGGCAGCTCCCACAGTAGAGCAGAATTACAGTGTAGATACTGATTAGCACTCCCATGAGAGGTGCCTTCCTTCAGTACTCCCTTTTTGTATTTAATATCTTATGCAATTGTAGTTGCAAGAGTTACAATGACTCGATGTCCTAAACAGCTGATGATCTATGCAGTAGGGGAAGAGGTGCTAAATTGTATTACTTAAGTCAAAATGGCAACAGATGCTTGATTAAAGCACCTGCAAATGCCTCCATTTTTATTCAAGAAGAGTATCTACAGTGTGCTCTTTGTCACTCTAAGAGTATCTTATCTACCAATAGTTTGAAACCTTGTGGTAAGGACAAGCAGTCACAAGATAAATCTGAGAGTTTGTGAAATTGTTAATGGGATAAAAAAGAAGAGAAAGTGTGGGAAAAAAACTAAATATGTTTATTTCTTCTGACTTCTCTCCCATTTTTATGAATTACCTCTACTTGACCTCTTTTGGCCTTAAATTATTTAGACAAAATATTCTGAGAGGGCCAAATCAATATTTGGTTGGACTGCTTACATCTCAACCAGTGATGAGAGGTCACTGGAACAGTAGACCCTGCTTTGTTTAAAGGGGCCACGAACCAAAATGTCTGCTTATTACTGCATGGTTTTGAGGGAAAAGGCCTTAAGTGTGTGTGTGTGGGGGGGTAGTAGTGTCTTCAAGCCCTAGTGGCCTTGTTTATGCAGGGAGCTAGGTGTGGCTTGCTTTAATATCTAATTTGTAGTAGCAAAATGCTGAAACCTGGCTGGTCTTTGAGCAGCTATACACATACAAGGTTGTAACTAATTACATTTTCATGGGGTAACTGTAATATTATTGCTGGAATGCATTAGTAAATAGTTATGCTACTGGGGAAAGTAATATTATTGCTAGTAATGCCTTACTGCCCAACACTGCTCCTGAACAGTTCAGATGTTGTGCTCACTTCCTCAGATTTGTCATGTAGAGTAGAATATAAAAGAGAAAAGTGAAAGGCACAATTCATTTGCAAATTGGGACTTAAAGACATTACACTTACTTCATATTTCATCGATTTGACATCATCTGCAATAACACTATAAACCAGATTATAAAAAATGCATAGTACTTCAATTTATAGTAGAAAGCAATGCTATATGCAAAATGTTTAATTATCTAATGCTATGCAGCTTGATTTTCTTCACCTTTTATTCAAACAAATCAATGTTGGCAAAAGTCCCAGCGGTATAGAATATTTGTTAACTCACACTGCACAGAGACAATTGATCACTAGTCAATAATAGAAGATGGTAAATGTTGTTTGCTGTGGTGTATGCACACAAACACACACACAGAGGCAGCAGACGAATCACCCAGTAACAGCCGATTAGCCTTCAAACATCAAATCAATCAATCTTTCAATCCACAGGTCATTTCACCAGCAGCTTGACTGTGCAGGATGTCCTTGGGCTTTATATCCTATGTTATGTGCTTCTCTTGCACACACACACACACACACACACACACACACTCTCTCTCTCTCTCTCTCTCTCTCTCTCTCTCTCTCTCTCTCTTTCTCTCCCTCTCACATACACACACACACACAAACACACTAAGACAAAAGGAATGAAAATCAATAAATAAAGCAAAGCACCGCTGGGCTTGTGTGAGCTGCTGTAGGCCATTAAGCAGTAAATAATTCCATGCAGCTCTGACGAGACTGAGGGAGCGTGTGTGGATGGACTGTAGATGAGCACGAGGGAAGAAGGGATGAATGAATGAAGAGAGGAGAGGACGGCGGTGCTCCCCACACGAGCCAAAAAAAAGGAGGAGAAGGGGAGGAAGATGATGGAAAAGAGGAGGCGTGAATGGACTGCAGGGATCCAAAACGAGAAAAAGGGGGCATACAGAAAAGGAGAAAGACGGCATAGAAGGGGGCAGCATGCAGAAAAATGAAAGGAAGAAACAAAGATGAATGAAAGAAGCGATTCCTATTTCTCATTATATAAAAGGAGTGCAGCTATATATCTATGAACAGCAAACATGGTGGGATAGCGCTGTGCTAAAAGGGGAGGAAAGGAGTGGCAAAATAGATGAATGGCAGTGAAAATGGGAGGACAAAAAAGACACATGCAGCCATAAATCCACATCTGCCCAAGATATTAGTGTCTCCCCTGACCCTGACAAGCACTCACCATTTGATTGATTGCAAAGCAGATCGATATTTTGAGTCTGCAACGGTTACAGCAGCAGCCAGCCAAGAGGCCAAAGAGTCACACTCGAGGGGCTGGGTTTACACTCTCAATCTGATTTTTCTCAAGAACAGATTTGGTTTATGAATGAATTGATTCTTTATTAACGAAACCAAGATGATATACACTATGTCATTTTATATGTAAAGGGTAATTCAACTTACAACATATGATTGTCCCATCTGATGAAACTGTTTTTGCTCCATTTACCAGTATATATACCCTGTGTTTATTATAAACTGTTGTGGTGTGTTTTGGCATCTGATAAACCTTTAAACTCATTAATCTATTACTCAACTTCATTTCTGGATTGGATTTTTGGTCCTAAACAACACATTGTTAAACTAATGACATTCCCATTGGCCTAAATTGTGTTTTCTGCTATTTAGCTAATTTAAGAATGCTAACACGTTAATCTAAGATGATAAACATCCTAAACGTTACACCTGCTAAACATCAGCATTGTCATTGTGAGCATGTTAGCATGCTACGGGGGTCTGCTAGGGTCAGCGTGATGTACTTTTTGTCATCAGAGGGTGTATGTTTATGTGTAGGCTCTGTGCAAACATCATCCTTGGTTATGACCCTGCGGACTGACAGTACTCTGCATGTGTGGAATGCGTCCTCCAGGCGTACTCCAGAAAGTACTGGGCCGTGGTGTCTGTTTGGGAGTAAATTCAGGCCTTTAGTGTTGTTTCTTTTTGGTGGACCATGGAAAGTTTATTTAGTGATAAAAATCCAACTCTGCTTTATTTCAGCATTATCAAACTTGTACAGTTGCAACACTTTTAGCTGTCACATACTATCAGTCCTTCTATCTGAAACTTAATCAGTCCATCTGACAGTGAGAGAATGTGTGCAAACCAGCTGATAAAAATACCATCAAAGCAAAAAGCTTTGTGACAGAGCTAAAGGAGAAGTGAGATATTGTGATAATGAATTGTGATTTTACCTCTTGGGGAGTCCATATATTTAATTTGTACACGTTAGGGCAAACGTGAAACGAAACCATGAAGCATGACCTATTTTTGGAGACTTTGAGGAAATTTTAGGATAAGGCTGGGGGATGGGGATGATGAATGTGTGTGTAGATGGTATAGTGGGGAGTAGTAAAGCTTAAGAGTGGGTTAAGACTCTTAAAGCTTGGAAAGGCTTTAAGTGAGACAATATTAAACTTTGATACCTACCCTAGGGAATGTTAATAACACTGAACTCTTTTAAAAACCTTGTTTCCTTGAATATACTGTTTAATTTAAGGAGGATGATTTAGGGGGTCTAACCCACATTAAAAGAATGATACTTCCCATTGTTAATGAACTCTGATAGTGCATTATAATCTCATTTGCTATATTTGACCGCTTAATTAATTCTCATGACCATTATAGCGGTTGCAAAGCTTCATATTCAAGTAGTTCACAACCTTTTCATTAACATTGTATGTTGCAAGAAACAATATGAAAGCATTTAACATTTAATAATTTGTAAATGTCACATAAAACACATTGTAATGTTAACAAGATGTTAATGATGGTTAATGGTAGGATCAAGGTAGAGGTTACTCTATTTGTACTCAAGGGTACATTTGGTTTGCAGTAAAAGATAAAGCTGTAAGCTCATATTCTGACTTTTATGTTCACAAATAATATCAAATAATTTTGGTTTAGATTTAGATTTAGATTTGTTTTTCGTTACTTTGAATGTAGTATGGTGCATACGTGTTCAGGATTGTTTGCTGGCTTTAGCTGCCCGGTGGCGTGAAAAGAAATTTGATTAACAGGTCAGGGAAGGAGTGAACACTGTGCCATCATCTTCAGGCTTATTCATCTTCCACCTGTAATACACATCTTTTACTACATTTATTGCAGACACCAGGCTTTAGTTTTTTAGTTTAGGATGCCAATTATGTATCAATATATTTTTTTGAAATTCTACTAACAAAGGATGCTTTATATGCCTGGTTTCTTTTTAATACTAAAATATGTTTTTTTTTTCTAATTTAAACTATTCTATGGTACAGTTTCTCAGTTCTACGGGCAATGGATGGTTTATAGCATTTTTATTCCAACAGTGGAAGTAAGCTGTTTGGGTTGCTTCTGTCATTAGCGTGCTCTAGGGGTGGCAGTGTTGGTCAGTCCACCACTTTGGTTCAGACTGAAATATCTCAGCAACTGTTGAATTGATTGCCATACAGACATTCATGTGCTCTAATGAAGTTAACAGTTTTAGTGAAATATCTTGACAACGGTCAAATATGACAACCAGATGACATATCTCAATGACATTAGTGATCCCTGAGTCCTTTTTACAAAAAATACCTGCAAAACTAATGACATTCCTTTCAGCTTCATCTGTACTTTGTGTTAAGTGCTAGTTGTTAATGCTTAATGGTAAACATCAGAAGTTTTACACATACCAAAAACTGGATGTTAGCACACTGATATTTACATTTAACTCAAAGCACTGCTTGCGCCTCAGTACAGCCTCACAGAGCTGATGGCCTGGCTGTAGACTCTTAAAAGAAATAACATAAAGAACAACAAGTAAGCTACCAAAGAGAGGAATGATGGCACTGCTAGTACCTCCATTACCACTGCAACCACTCTATTTATTGCTGTTGCTTGAGCTGTTGTGTGACTCTTATATATACATATCAAGGAAAACCTCAAAAGCTTTTCTAACCCTTAAAGCAAATAGGATCCTAATTTGGGCATCAATCTTTTTTCCCCCAGTGCTGTGTAGCATGGTCCAGAGATGAGAGGGAAGTAAGTAAAGAGAAATACAGCTTGGAGGGCAAATGGGGGTAAAAAGTTGGTGAAAAGGGAGAAAATAATGTTTCACTGCCAGTGTTACTTTGCATGAACGGATATTAGAATGGACAGAAGAAAAAGGTCGACATCTACATCAGTGTATTCGTTCATTTGCCAAGAATCACTGTCTCTGTTCAAAGAGGGATAATCAAAAAAGCTGCTGCACATCTCTGTGTAAGTGAGGACCCTGCTCACCTGACAGAGCAGGGAGGGGTGAGAGGAGATGGATGGCAGCAGTAAAGTGACAGAAAGCGAGGCACAGAAATGAAGTGTGCTAGTGGAGGAGGAGAGATTCATGGGTTGATGATGGATAGTGCAATCCGTGGGTGGGGAGAGAGAAAGTGGGTTGAGTGTGTGTGTGTGTGTGTGTGTGTGTGTGTGTGTGTGTGTGTGTGTGTGTCAGGTTAACTCGGGGTAACCAGGGAAGCTGAGAAGTCTCAGTTTATATTGACTACCAGAATATATCACAAAATTATATTACATCCAATTATTGCAACTTCAAAAAAGCATGTAGATCTTCCTTACAATGTCAAGAGTGAGAAAAATTGCTTCCAGTTGCTTGCCAAAGCCAAGACCTAGAATACTAAAATGCAGTGATGGCTATTCTTGACCTAACTCTGATATATTGCTCCTTCACAACAGTCGTCCCAACATTTTTAAAAAACCACATATTTTTTCAGGTACAGTGATTCTGTTTTCAGACATTTTCACTACTTCTCCTCCGCCCTCTCTGCAGAGCCAACCAAGCTTGTGGCAAATAAACTAACAAACAAGGTCAGCCAAGAGACATTTATTCCCGTTTGCATACACGGACTAGCCACCACATCAATCTCGCCCTAAGAAGCCTGTGTGAATACAATTACAATGGCACACGCTCTCACTGTAGCTGATAAACGAACCATGAGCACTTCCACAGGCAAGCAGGCTGTGCATGGAATAAGCTGCTACACAAGCAGATCCCTATCAAGGGCCGTGACTGTAGCATGCACTTGAATTTGTACTTGATGTTGGTGCCTCATACTAAACAGAGCAGACAAGCTGCCAGCAGCAGCTTAAATGAGCTGTTTGGTCTGTCTAAATAAGTAATTGGGAATTATGTTAATGTGGCTTTTGACAAATTGTTCAATTTAAAATGACAATGTCATTTTAACATTATTTCATATTCACCATCAGGCAGAGGAGGTGTGCTTGTTCATTTGGATTAGAATTGTCTCTCATTTCCAAGTTTGTTAGTTTTAAAGGAGAAGGTTTTCAACAAGTCCAATGAATAGACCAAAACCACAACTGTTTTAGGACATCTTGCAATCCCTTCCCTACCTTCTCAGTTCTTTGCACTTTACTGATTTAAATCTTTAGAAACTGCTCAGTAATATACAATTTTAAATCATATAAAAGGCTAACAAAAGGCCAACATCAGGAAGAAAATATCACCAGACTTATCCATTTACTTGTGCTTGCTGTTCATCTTTTGTTGTTTGTTGTTGAGTTTGTTTGACAGGTGTTGCCATTATTATTTGAGACTGACTCCTGTTATATATTTGATGATTTAGCAATTTCTTTGGAACAATGAATCAGCAGTCAGGGCCACAGATCATTTGGCCTTCCGTTCACTGCCGCTGTTCGTTGCCTCTTTGAAAATGACATATGAAAGTGGTGACTGCCAGACCTCTTTTATCGCTGGCAAAATCAGCTTTCTCTATTTTCTTCATCCATTGTATATCCCCACCTCACCTGCACACCCCTATGCCACACCTAATCTATTCTTTAAATAGGAATAGAAGAAGAAAGCAACAAGAAGAGAAGAAAATTGCAGATTTTGAGTTAAAACTACCATTTGAGGATTGTGTTTAATCTCTAAATGGAGCGCAGGTGTTGTGCTGATATCCGCACGTGAGAAAGTGTTGCTAGAAGCCTTTCAAACAATGCTGCTGTCTCACGGGATCTCAGCCATTAAGTTAGTGACTGACATCTTCTCCAAACTCAAAGGAATGATCACCAGAACTACAAAAATAAGTTGAAAGGCTCTCTGATATGAAGGTAAAACTCTGCGTCGCTCTCCATGGTGCTGAAACCAGACACTGTCCAGGCTTGGGAGGAGAGCCACTGAGGCAAATGACTGCTGTGAATACTAATGCTGAGAATGACCTAGACAGAGCATTTGGCAGAGTCTTGGAAAAAGATGGCTGACCCTAAATAGGCCCAAGGAGAAATATAGCAAATAGAGAACAGAGACTTCAAAATAGAAGAAAGTAAGTGGGCAGATGGGAAACACGAATTTAATAGACAGAGGTAGAGAGAGCCAAGGGGGAAATGAAACAGACTAATGAAATAAGATGTGAGACAAAGAGAGATAGAAAGTATGACTGTCCTCGACAAAGGGGGTGTCAATGTCCGGTGCCCACATGTGTACACCGTGTCTAAAAAATGAACCTGCGTCACACGCCGTGCCCTCCTCTACTTCCTCCTAACCTCCCCAGAGGACAGCCCTCATTATTTATCACCAGTGGACATGAGCTTCATTAGAGGGCTAAATCGTGGTGCCTCTCCGTGTGACTCATCTGCCACAGTCTTTTCTCTGCTGGGCAGAGGTGGTCGGATGGTAATTGTCATTCTCCCTGGTTAGCGGGAATCCCCGCTGTCACGTCGTCCACCCACGCCCCTGTGACATTCAGGCAGCAGCAATAAATGAGCCGTGGAATCCCGGAGATGATGTGGGGGATTAAAGGTCTTAATTCATTCACATGATGATCAAATTACACCATGATGAGGGACTGACACCATACAGGGAATGACAAAGCTTAGATATCACCCTCATTCCATTTATCATCATATTCCCTCATTCTCTCCTTCACTTTTTCCGTCCTCATCTTCTACTCCTCTGGCCTCCTCATCAGACTCTTGGAATCATTTCATCATTATCCAACAAATGTTTCCACTGAAACTGTTCACCTCAGACCATTAGGATTGTCTTCAATAGCAGCCTCCTTGACGATTTTTGTCACCAAGTGTGAACTATATTTTATTATTATTATTTTAATATTATTCTATATTTTTATTAGTAGTTTTGGAAGCTCTACATGCCACTGACACTAGATATCAGCTGCATAAAAAGACATTTCCTCCCTAGAGTGTACAGCGAATTGCTACAACGGCACTGCAAATACTTTGTGCTGCAGCTCTGCATGGTATTGACAGTGATGAGATGGCCCTTTGCTCTACAAAGGCTGCTATCACTGTCAGCTCTGTCATCTGTATGCTCCTGAACAAAAGCAGGCTCTCTTTCTAACAGCGAAGCAGAGGAGACCCAGGGCAGAGCTCCTTCAGCTATAAGGTCAAACAATCACATCTTCCTCTGCAGGGCTCTCTGACAGCAGAGGGTGTTAACTCACACAGATATAGTGCTTGGTTAAATGTAGTTTCTTGTGTAAATGTATGCAATTATGTGAGCATATGGAATAATGCATTTCAAGTTCAAATCATTTATTTCTCAGTGGCTAAATGGAACAAAATAGGTACATCATGGAAATAAAATTGCATATATTACATGTATCATATAATTATATGTATGTGGCTCATGTACTGTACATCTATAAGTGTCATCATTTGGGTGTACCTTTATGTGAAGCTCTGCAGTGCGTAATATTCAGTGTATCACTTAACCCCTTTCAGACACAGCTGCTTGTATCAGAGGATAAAGCAACAATTTGTTATATAAATGTTTAAGAATTCTAAAAATGATTTTGACGAGTGAGAATTTGACAGATTATAGACCTTCTAAGTGGCTTTATTGGTGACTTGTTTGACAACGATCATCTTATTCAGAATAGTTGCAGTTACAATTTACATCCTTGTCTGTCCGGACCTGGTCCAGACTTATATGTAGTAAATTGAATAACAGGTGTAAAGTGTATTTTTTGGCTAAATGGAAGTTATCACTATATTGATGGTACATTTGTATGATTCCTGTGAATATACATGTTTGAAGTGATTAATGAAGGATTATCATGGATGTATATTTGGCTAAACAGGTACACATGTACTTGACAAGATGAAAGAACATACTGTGAAATGTAGTCACAATCTGCTCTTCTCTTCCTGAGTTATGCTGTTGAATAATGGCCAAAAAAAAGATTTTTTTCAGGACATTGACGTCACAGTATGTCATTACTTCCTTATAGTATTCCATTAAACATCTGTGGGTATTTTTCTCATAATTACCTCATCAGTTCTTGAGTAATGAGCTAAAATATTTTTTGTGAGGTCGCAGTAACCTTGACCTTTGACCACCAAAATCTAATCAGTTCATCCTTGAGTCAAAGTGGACTCCAAGTGAGCCAAATTCCATCAAAGCGTTGTTGAGATATCGCGTTCACAAAAATTGGACAGACAGATGTAGGCTACAGACAGACGGACAACCTGAAAACATACTATGACACGGCTATGACTGCTTTGGAAGCATAAAAATCAAGTCTAAGAAAATTGAAAAAATCAACTCAGACATGGCAGGAGATGAGTTGTCATGTGCGTTTGCCCACTGCAGTGTAAGCAGGTGAATTTACAGTGTTGTTAAGGGTGACATAACTCTAACAGGGCAGTCCTCCAATCTCATTACTGGTCTAGAACCACCTTTGAGACTAATGACATTCGTGTCGGCTCTTAAGGTTCAACCGCAGTGTGTTTATGTGTGTGTGTGTGTGTGTGTAAGTGTGTAAGTGAGAGAGAGAGAGAGAGAGAGAGAGAGAGAGAGAGAGAGAGAGAGAGAGAGAAGAGGGAAGGCCTTCTCCGTACGTGACACCCATGCCTATCCCCACCTTGTCTCACCTTGGTACTGCAGCATACCTCCCCTCTTCCATTGCTCCTCTTCTACACCCTTCCCTCCCCACTAAATCGCTCGTAACATCGGCTCCCAGATGACATATTTCCACTATGGTGCTTAATAGATTCCTGCTCTCTCTGGTTGGCTGAGGAGCAGTGGTTTGATTCTCTGAGAGGTGAAGGGGAGGCTGGTTAGAGAGATGAAGAAAGCTGAGGGAAGAAGGTGTTAAATTGAGGAGGGTTGGAGAGAGGAAAGTGGGACAGATTGGAAGAAATGGAAATAAAAGTGGAGAAGCAGAAAGGTTATGTGTAATGGAAAAAGGGGACACAGGTTGGTGCAGCATCTGCAGGAGCAGCTGATAAGACTCATGGTCAAGGTGGCAGGTGAAAGAGGGACTGAACTGTTTCACTTTGTAGCTGGATATTGCCTTCCTGGGTTTGTGCGTAGATTTGAGCAACAGTTAGAAAAATGTCTATAGATTGCATAAGAAGAATTGTTTATTTAAAGTTATAATCTGTAAAATTGTCATGAAATCAAACCCCATTTTTTATACTATTTACGGTCAGTATTTTTTCAGCAATATAGCCATAAAATAAGCAGAAAACGATTTAGACATCTGACATTTGAGAGTGGGCTGCACAAAAGCTTTAAGGAGTTATGATTTTGGAAAACCTCTGAGTCTGAGAAAATTATAATGTGAATCTGGTTGTTTCCTTCAGTAGAAAAGTTGCTGTTTGGCAGCCAAATCTAAAATCTTTGATGTTTTTCTTGAATGCACCGACAGGAAGATTTTAAAAAAATGGTTCTCACTAAATGGCATTACCTCAAGACAATAACAGAGCACTTGAAGTCCCCTTGAGAGGTATCAAGCTGTGTGCCTCAAGAGGGCACTTACAATGCAACTTCACTAAGCTGTAAAAAAAAAAAAAAAAAAAAAAGTAATAGCTACTCCTTTGCCAAGCAATGAAAATGATGTTCTTCGTGTGTGTTTGCATCATATAAATCTTCAAAATAATCACCATACAAAGTTGTATTATTTTGTAAATATTTTTGACTACAAGAGAATTAATGTATTATTTGCAGATGTCAGATCGCGTGTTAGCCCCAGTGGGACGCCCTCTACTGTAACTCCTGTAGAGTTAGCAGGTATTAGAATGTAAACAAATTTCAGAGGTTCTTTGGGAAGCGTCCACTGGGTATAAGCTTTGCCCAGAGTGAATGGGGCCTCTACTATAGCATTGTTACACTGCAGATGAATGAGTAACTGTAGCCAGTGCTGGCTGTCCTCCCAGAGGCTGAATGATGAATTATGGAGGCCTGTTTGTCTCTTTTTACCCAGACGTGTCCTTGCCTGATTCATTCATTTACTTCTAGTGTGTATGTGAAAGAGAGAAGGAGAGGGTAATGCTAAGGTTGTAAAACTGAAGCTCAATGATGTCACCAGCTGACAATAGATATCCTTCTCACGCTCTCAAACACACTGCTGCTTATCCTGAGAACTCTGTTGGTGCATACCAAAAAACACCAGGAACAGTGTGTCCTTTGCAGGGAGGCTAGTGATTTACTGTAGCTCCAGGGACATCATGATGAAGCTGAATGTGAAGCCAAAGTGCCAAAAAGCATCTGTCTGTCCTGTGCTACAGCTCTCCTCTCTGCACAAGCAGACAGAGGGAGAGACAGCTGGAGAGACTGCCAGCTGTCCTGACAGATATGAAGAAAATCAGAAGTAGAGTGGAGATTGGTAAACTAACAAGCAGATTCATAGACCCAAACAGGCAAACATATAGACTATGATGTATGAAGTGACATAGGGATTGAAAAACAGATGGAAACGCACAAAGGGTATAAACTCACTTCTTGCATAGCTGGATCCATTACTCGATTATTTTGTTTGTGATTATGGATACATTTGCCATAATTAAAATAAGCTAACATTTTTCAAAGCAACAAACTGTGTTCCATGTTACTAATGAGATTAAACTAGTCATACAGCATATTTAAAATAAAAACTGCTTGTTCTTTGAATCAACCAATGGATGTTGCACATACCACTTAACTCATCTTGGGCCATCATCAGGTCAAAATTTTTTTTTTTTGCTTGGTGCTAACTAGCAAATGTTAGCATGCTATTATGCTTAACTATGGTGAACATGGTAAATATTACACCTGCTTCACATCAGCGTGCTAGCATTATTAATTTGAGCATTCTGACATAAGCATTAAGCTCAAAGCACCAGAGACTCCAAGTCTTGGTAATTACAGCTTTCTCAAAATACCTATTTTAGACAATAAAAAGTTGTAGAATGAAAACATATATACACTTTTACAGGTATAACAGGATACTGATAAAGGTGGTTACACCAATATTGAATTATTACTTAGGCCAAGACCTGATAATTATAAACATCTATGTACAGTAGAGCCCAACTGAAAAATATCAGCTTATATCTTGTTATATTTAGGAATCTGCTTCAAATATTAAGCATTGGTTGGGCACTGCATAGTGTAGAGTAAATGAATGTCTCGAGCTTTTATGTTCATAGGTCTGTGGTTTCACAGGCAAACCAGATCAAGCAGATTGAAAGACAGGCAGATAGATAGTTAGACAGATAGATTGATGACACACAGAAAATAGATACTGAGGAACAAACAGACAACAAATGGGCAGACAGATACACAGACTGACAGGGCAGACAGCGAGATGACAAAGGGCACATTGATCTGATTAAAACCCTTTGCTTCCCAGCTCTCTGCTCTGTCTCACTGCTCGGCTGGGAAAAGGTCATTTCTTTCTGACTTGGTTTCTCACTCACTGTGGCCTAATGCCTCTGAGGGCAGCCCTGCCAAAACGCCTCAGATCTCCGTGGGTTGGCAAACAATGAGAGAGAGACACAATGTACCGTAGGAGGAGGAGGGGGTTTCCTGCAACGAAAACAAAAATCAGAGGAAGGCATAGGCAGCAAGAGAAATGATAAAGGGGAGAGGCAGACAGGTACAGATGAAAAGGGGAGGAGGTGGTAAAAAGGAGGCCTGGATCGGAAAGCTATGAATGAATAAGATCAAAAAGAGACTGAATGGGGAGATGTTTTCACTGATGGACCTCCAAAGAAGGAAGGAGAGTGAAATCCAGTGAGGACTGAGCCTTCTGTACATACAGAAATGAAACATGGAGGGAAGGAGCTGGCGGTGACAGCCCATCCAGCACAGAGTCGAACAGACAGGCGAGTGAAGCTCGAGAGAAGAAAGTGATAAATGGGTGGTCAGCTGGTGGAGAGCTGGGCTCAGGGGGTGGGGTGAGCGAGCTATGGGAGACCCTGGTGCTGACAGACTGTGCACTCCGTTAGACCCTGACACTGATATACACACACTTAAACACACAGCGGTTTCAAGGCGAAGGACAATGTTACAGTACATGTTGATGACAGCGAGAAGTGAAGTATTTATTGGCTAACAGAACATTTGGTCATTCATACACACTGAAACATGGTCTGTAGAAAACCTTGATGTAATATTGGTGACATTTTTAGTCTTTATATATTCCTAATAGAACAATTACTTTTGAAATTGCTACAAAAATACACATTAGAAGAAATGAGACCTCTAATCCCTCTAATGGAAAAACACTTTCTGAGAGACTTTAATAAAACCAGCATGAACATACGGAACTGCATCTTAAGGTAATTTTGCATTACAAGTTCCTGTTTCTTTTCAAATATCCTCTTTGTCATTCACTAAGGTTTCTCCCTGCTTTCCGCTGCTGCACGTGAAGATTTTCTTGAAATCACAGCTCCCATCTTTTTTTATGAGGTCTGGCAACAGAAACGGCAGACTGGATTCTAAAGTTTCATATACTGATATTTTCATACACAGGTGGCATCTTGGCATGTTTGGTGTTTCCTTCCATATTTCTGTGGGTTTCTTCTCAAAGTCAGGTGGATTAGGGACTCTAATTGGAGACTCTTGTTTCTTGGCCTAGAAATCTGAGACTTACTGTAAAAAAATATGAATTAAAAATAAATAAAACAACTGATTACATCACTGTATAATGTCTGTAACCACCCAACCAAACTGGCAATGAGGTTAAAGTTCTGAAAACATTTTATTTCCACCTCTACAGTTGTGAGCTATTATGCTAAAAATAATCAGATCTGTTTTAAATTGATCTAGAACCTTTTCCAACATACATACAGCTGACCATAATCTGAAGAAGCCTGGTGTAAAAATACATTACTCACGTCACTGCATCCCATATTTGCTCTTTTCAGGCTCTGGTAGGTATGTGGGAATCTTTCTGTTGTGCGTGTTCAAAAACCCATGACCCTGTTTCTATCTGGGGAAAAAGTTATTCTTCTTTCAGCAGCTGCAAACCCCAGTGACGTATTTGGACAGCGAGGTGCTCTCACCTCGTGTTCCCAATCAGCAGCGTTAGCAGGTTATTATTAGCCTGGCAGAGAGCTAAAAGAAGAAGCAGCAGCTCTGCCCAGACCTTATGCTGGATCAACCGGCAGCTGTGACTCCATCTTTGTTTTCATCCTGACCTCCGATGCTGTGTGTCTGTTAAGGTATTACACAGTACGCAGCACACAGTATCTGCACTCCCACACATAGATCTGTAGGTATATTCTTACTGGGGTTCTGCAGACTCATATGCAGACCCACATAAGCTGCCAGTTCAAGTTATGATTTTATTTTCAGCTGGCAACATTAGTGCCTCTTGTACTTTCCCGTTTTCTACTATATCTAAGTAGAAAGTTGATTATTTGTCTTGAATTTGTTTCAGTGAGGTCTGAAAGCTGCTCAAGGGACAGTTAGATTTATTTAGGCTTGCCATTCTGCTTAGATTTCAGTAAATAACACTGGTTTGTTCTCTTGTATGGATTGTAGTTCAACTTCACAACCTAACAGTAGAAGTGCCAGTAGTTTTTGGTCTTGGTGTAGTCAGCAAATGCATTCTGGGCTACTGTAGAAACATGGCAGTCCAACATGGTGGTCCCCATATAAGAGGATCCTCATCCTCTGTAGATAAAACAACTCATTCTAAGGTAATGAAAACATAACCAATTCATCAATTCTGCAAATAGACTGGACCTTTAACACCCTTCTGCACAAATACAATAATAAGAGATAATAACTGACTTATTAGATAGATAGTACTTTCCACAATTGCAGTGGAATTAATTTGTCTTTCTGACTGTAACAGGAGACCTCTAAGGCAAGTGTTTGTTTGCAATTTTAACTTATATAAATAAATAAACTTAATGCAATGACAGCAACAACTTAGGCTTCAGCACTGCAGCCAGAGAGCTTGAAGTTTGTGTTGTTTAATGTATGTAACTTATACATAGTGAGATTTTTTTTTATTGCAAGCCTGAAATTTGATAAGATTTGATTTGTGAGAATCTGGCCATACAATAAAGTTAACATTAAGAGGAGGAAAAGAGAGGGCTTCTAAAGTCTTTCTATTACTTAATAAAGACTGTTTTCAATATACATTTATATGAGTTTGGTGTGGAGATTGTAGGAGACTCATAGAGAGTGAGAACCCAAAGAATATATCAGTCAGAACAGAATTCACCTTCACAAAATATAAATATTAAAGCTAGAAATATTATATTCAATTTTGGTTTTGACTATTTTTTATTTAAATTATTCACATTTTCCTTCAGACTGTTTCTCAAAACACCTTTCCTTGTCCTGTGATAACAGCCAGTGCAGAAACCGTGTGGTGGAAAAATGTTTTCTTCTTGTTTGTCACTTCCTCATGTACTGTTTCCCTGGTTGCAAATTAACTAATTTTCTCTCTTTCAACAATAAAATGTTCATGGGTGGGCTGCAATTTCACACGTATTTCAGCATTTTGTCGTTGGATATCAGGTAATCGGTGGTAGTTGACAATGTAAGTGTTTCAGTAGTGTGCGCATAAGTGTTTCAACTGCTCTTTTTCAGTAGTGTGAAGGTGTTTAAGTGGTGTACTGTATATGAGAACAGCTCAGTCGTGCATAGATTGAATTCTGTTTACTTGAGTGATCCGGTCGTGTATGCAGGAGGCTGTTAACACTGAAGTGCTCCATCACATTTGCTGTAAATGTATAAGCATCGCCTTTATGTCTGAAAGGTAAAATGTCTGTTATGTAAACTAAAATATGAATCATCACCTCAGTGGCCCTACATACTAGAAAAACTGCTAAAAAAAACAACCCTGGAAGCAGCAGCGTCATGTTGATAGTGTCGGTACTGGTAGAACAGACAATCTCATTTTCTTCTTATCACCCCATCCTGTACAGGCCTGCGGCAGTGATCAACTGACTGACGCTGAGAGAGATGGAAACTTAGACAAAAAAGGAAAGAAAAAAATCTAGAGATAACGGAAAACCTTAAATTACTGGACCCTCAACCCACTGAGCCCAGAGCTGACAAAGCAAGCTGTAGGTTTTTGTGAAAAATTACTTTGTCCTCTATTGGAGCTTTCATCTCTGACACAAAGCAAATCTTGGCATTTAGTTTCTGTACATGACTCAACCAACCCTGATTATTGTTGGGAATTTTAAGGTACCTACTTACAGTGAGAGTCAAGCTTCATTCTGCTTTTGCACACTATAATTCTGCTTAAAGATTTAGTGTGAGTTCTGGCTTTACTACAATGTTTGTAGTGAAATTCCATCTTATTTTCATTATTGATTAACCATTTAGTCTGTATGAAAATGTGAAAAATTAAGTTCCCAGAGTCCATGGTGTATGGCATCTTCAAATTGCATCTTGTCTGACCAGCACTTGCAAAAGATACACATTTTATTTAAAGTCAATAAAAAACTATATTGAATTTAATTTTAAAAAAGTAAATTCTCACACATAACTGATTGATCGATTATCTTAACTTAACTTGTTCTTGATTAATTCCCTGTTGATTTAGTAATCAATTAATAATTTCAATTTAAGTCATGAGTACTCATCACACTGAGATACAGTTTAATAGCACATGCTTTAACCAAATGTCAGATCTACTTTATGTACATATATGTCTGTAGTGTTATTTAGTTTTTCTTTAACCATCTGATTAATCTGGAGCCATCTCCTTTGGCCTGTTTCT
Source organism: Dicentrarchus labrax (assembly GCF_905237075.1). Taxonomy (NCBI): domain Eukaryota; kingdom Metazoa; phylum Chordata; class Actinopteri; family Moronidae; genus Dicentrarchus; species Dicentrarchus labrax. Next base: position 14,205,639 of record NW_026136710.1, on the reverse strand, counting down.
CTTTGCTCTTTTTCTTGCAGTGTTTTTTACAGCGAGGTAAGAAAAGCAGGGAGGTAAATTAAAGCAATTAGACGTCCCATGTGAAAATGTTTTCTACGGGGTCACTGCACCTTTTGCTCCACCCTCAGCAGGAATGATTTCAAAATAGTTTTTAACATTCTGTTTTAATTCTCTCATTTGCAGTTGCAGTCACTTTATTCTAGTGAATAGATATATCTACACCACTAATGTATGCAGCTGCTGACAAAAAACAAAAAACAAATCTTCTTGAAAACATTCAATCTGTGCAGAACTGCAAACAGGAACATCAAACACATGCATGTATACATACCAAACAGATTATGTGCAATAAAACACTACTCAGACAGAAATTACTCTGCAACCGTGGACACAATTTTACATCAAATGAGGCTTGGTGCTGCAGTTAGGAGAATCACATCTATCAAGAGCTTTTCACTAAGAAGGGAACATGTTGGCATAGGCTGCTGCTTCTGAGCTGGAACAAAGCACATGTCTCATGTTATGGATGGAGCAGTCACATTGAGAGGGAAAGGTTTACACAAGTGGTAGCTGCAGGCTGACAGAGCTCTGAACTCGAGGGTAGTGAAGAGAAGTCACTACATCAGAATTATTTCAGCTGTGAGGCCTCCACTTGAAATCAGTCAGAAATGAATCACGTACTTTAGTGGAGAATCCCAAGAGTAGTCCAACCTGAATCTGCATCCTTTTTGTTAGGACTAAAAATATTCTATCACAGCTTTCTCCCTCCTAATTCTTCTTTAATTTCATTAGAAAATGCAAACATTCAGGTAGGTTAGGTGTGGGCATATTCATGCAGAACAAAAGAAGAACTGGGAATGGTACTTCAGTGTGAAGAGTTTTATTTGTGTCTTATGTATGCATAGAATTGTTCCCCAGCAACTCCAAATAATTTATGGATATATATGTCCTGATGATTGCTTGTATCTGTCTCAGCACAGTGATAACTGAATAGCTGCAGTGGGACATAGAGAAAGTAAGTAATTGCAGTGAGTTGTTGGAGATCAATTATATGACCAAGTAATTCTTATTTACATTATTGATTAATCTATTGATTTTTTGGAGTAATTGTTTAGTTAACTGTCTACATGCTAGCATGAACTCAGGGACAGCATTGGTTTGAGGTCTAAATAACATCAGTATGATAACATGCTCACAATGACAATGCTAACATGCTGATGTTTTATCCTCAGGGGACCATGAATGTCTGTTTTATTGCCAATCGATCTTGATGTTGAGTTATTTAAACTGAATACCTGCTGGTGGTAAAAAGTGATTAAGATTCCTCATCTCAGCACCATGGATATCCTCCAAATGTCATTGTAGTCCAGCCAATAGTTGTTGAGATATTACCAAAGTCAGTAGGATTCATCCTCTGGGGTCCATGAATTGTTGTACAGAATTTGAGACCAATAATCTATAAAATGTTATGATAATTTAATCTAATCTATTACTAGAGTCATGCCACTATGGCTAAAAACAATTCTATTTTTTAATTTGTTAAATTGGGTTTTTAAAAATTGTTGAAGTTAATTGGAAAATTGTAAGTGGATGAATTGACTCCTATGTTACATATTATATTCAATTCAGTTCAGTTTAAATTAATTAATTCATCACCTTCATGTAATGACTTTAAGGTAAATGTTATTTGGGAATTGTTTTAGCTTCAGTAGGTAGTGCAAATGCATTTTTGCAAGGGGACCTATCTGTGTGTTGACACTCTATTTTTGTATTCACACGTCACAGAGGTGCTTTCACTACAGCAACAAAAAGTGTGACCCACTTACCTGTTTAAGTCCTTTTTGTCCCCATTTTCCAAAAGCCTGTAGGCAGGGGAAGAAGAATCAGAGACGATTAAACCAGAGGGAGGTAGGGAAAAGAGCAGCACTGTATGGATGGAAAGGGAGAGATATAGTGCATGTATGTATGTGGCTCTGGACTGCTTCATATGACCTTCTATAAATCAAACTGTCCGTCTGTTTAAGGGCAGAGACTTCCCCTTGTTTCTCCCTTCCCCTGCCACATTTTTTCCATAAATGGCTCTCCAAATCTCTTGCTGCCTGTCACAGTAATTTAGCCCAGAGTGGGGTCATTGTCCGCCAACACACCTGCACTGTGGCACCTCTTGTTCACTGTCAACCTTGTCTTTCTGTCAAAAGACTCTAATATCCTGGAAGCCCGTACTCATTCACCTCATTTTTGGGCCCTCCGCTTTCCTCTGCGTGATGTATCGATCGAGGCCAGTGCCACTTATTCCCTTCTCGTTCTCTTCTCCCCAGCCCTCCTCGTGACCTAAATTCCCCTGTGTGCTCATTAATTAGCTGATGCAAGACTGCGTTCCCCAGGGAGGGAGGGGATTGAAAAAGCTCATTATAGGACACATCAATAAGGAGGGATTAATCATCCATTGGTATGTGTGATCCATCGCTCTGTGTGTATGTGTGATAAACAAGCCCACAGGTGTGAAAGCATTTATGATAATCTCTGTTTTCTGTAGCACTCTCGCTTGAGTTCAACATAACACACACATGGTTTCTTCAGTCTCTGAAAAAGAAAACATTTACTCATCTTGTTGTTGATATACTGTGTATCCATCCACCATCTGTACTTCTTACTTATGGTCTCTTGGGTTTTGAAGGAATTGACCGTATCCCAGAATGCAGTAGCCCACAGGGTGGGAAACATAACCACTTACCATTACCATTGCAGGGCAACACAGAGTTAAAGGCGAACATACTCTCATCAAAGGGCAGTTTTAGAGTTTCAAAATGACTTCATACATCATCAAATCATACCTTCATCAAGGTTATAACATAATGCATTTTGTTGTTGAATTTTTTATGGTCATTTTGGAGGCTGTAGTCTATGGTGCCCTTAAAGTGTATTGTGTCCTACTGAAAGGTTTTTATATGTTTTCTCCCCTCTAGGAGGGTATGTGTGATCCACAGGGTATTTATGTAACTAACAAGCCTCCCAACTGGACCACATGGTCTTCATTGCTTGATCTTATCTTTCTTTGTTTATGCTTTATTTACTGAAATAACAGTGATTACTATCTTGGGGATTGTAAGCACCCAAAGGGGATACCTATATATATATATATATATATATATATATATATATATATATATATACATGGGTGTGTGTGTGTGTGTGTGTGTGTGTGTGTGTGTGTGTGTGTACACAAGGAAAAATAATCAATATTGTAGGGCAGAATTCTTATATAAATATTGATTATTTTTCCTTATGTAGATATTTTCATCTCTTCAGACTTCCAAAAACTCTCCAAATTAAACAATTTAACACTTTCTTGGCTTCACTAAGGCCATATCCTGTGAAAGAGTCACATTTAGGGTGTCAAAACTTAAAAAAGATTGGTAGCCACCAATGTAGACAGAATATCAGTATTATGCAATACAGCTTAACAGCACCTCTAACTACAGCCTCAAAAGTGGACCATGAAGTTAAATTAATTCACCTCTGCACAAGTTTGAACAACAACTGATATAACCTAATATTTAACCTTCATGAAGAAGAGATTTATTTGCAGGGATTTGTTGAAATCTTGACATAGAAAGGTTAAACCTTTGAAGCTGGTAAAGACTTAAGCAGGGTGAATTCTAACTGACTCTAGGGTACTCCAGTCCCACTGAAAGGTATTTAACAATTAAGCCACCCAGCAGAACCACTACTTCATTAGTTAATATTTTCTTAATGATGATTTGTTTCTCAGGTGAGTGTCATTAATGCATGATCTCCTTTGGAGATGTCCGCAGGTCACAGCACTAAGCACATTTACAGTTGAAACCAGAAGTTAGAAATACGCTTTTTTTTTCTCACTGTCTGACATGAAATCAGACAATCACCTTTCCTGTTTTAGGTCCATTAGGATTACCAAAATTATTTATATTTGCTAAATGCCAGAATAATGAGAAAAGGACAATTTTTTATTACTTTCTTCAAAGTCAGAAGTTTACATACACTAAGATTACTATGCCTTTAAAAAATTTGGGAAAGCCCAGATGATGATGTCATGTCTTTGGAAGCTTCTGATTCTTCTGTTTATTGACAACATTTGAGTTAATTAGAGACACACCTGTGGATGTATTTTAAGGCACACCTGAAACACACTGCTTCTTTGTGTAACATCATGGGAAAGTCAAAAGAAAGATGCCTGAAGGTGCCACGTTCATCTGTTCAAACAATTATACTCAAGTATAAACACCATGGGAATGTCCAGCCATCATACCGCTCAGGAAGGAGAGGGGTTCTGTGTCCCAGAGTTGAGCGTGCTTTGGTCCAAAATGTGCATATCAACCCAAGAACAAAAGCAAAAGACCTTGTGAAGATGCTGGCTGAAGCTGGAAAGAGTGTGTCATTATCCACAGTGACACGAGTAAGAAGCAGGAAGAAGCAGGAAGAAGCAGGAAGAAGCCATTACTCCCAAAAGAAACATAAAAAAGCCAGATTACAGTTTGCAAATGCACACAGGGACAAAGACCTTAATTTTTGGAGACATGTCCTGTGGTCTGACGAAACTAAAATCAAACTGTTTGGCCAAAATGACCATCGTTATGTTTGGAGGAAAAAGGGGGAAGCTTTCAAGCCTGAGAACACAATCCCAACTGTGAAATACAGGGTTGGCAACACCATGTTGTGGGGTTGTTTTGCTGCAGGAGGGACTGGTGCATTTCACAAAATAGATGGCATCATGAGGAAAGAACATTATGTGGAAATACTGAAGCAACATCTCAAGACATCAGCCAGGAAGTTAAAGCCTGGGCGTAAATGGGTCTTCCAAATGTCATCTCTGCTAATAAGTATCAAACTACAAATGGAGATTACAGAAACAATGAGTTGATTAATCAATTATTTGATCAACAGACAATGACTCAATGGCAATATTTGACAAATTGTTCATCTTTCAAGTCATTTATTGAGTTAAAGTTTCTGGTTCCAGCTTCTCAACTGTGAAAATGTGCTGCTTTGGACCGTTGGTCGGACAAAATAAGCAATTTGAAGACACCTTGAGCTCTGGGAACTTGAGTTTTTTTTTTTTTTCACATTTCATTTAAAATAAATTGCACATTAGTGAAGTTAACCTTACACAGTGACACTTCTTTTCTACAACAAACTAAAAAGTTAGATGGCAATTTGAAAAATGAAAGACACAAAGAATATACACAAACAGTGGTTTATTAGTAACAATTGATTATGAAAAAACAATATTTATCCAATAACATAAATATAGAGAAGTAACTGTTGTCATACAGTACAGGCTTATTGGTAAACTCAATTCACTGTTTTACTCTAACTATCAAAAATGCACATCAAATGAGGGCACTAGTGGTTGTTTTTTCATATCGGTCATCTAAGGCTTTGTTACATTAATTTTATGGCAAAGTTCCATCCATTACATAAGCATTTCATCCATTACCATGTCCCATTTAATAAAGTAGAAACATTCATTCTGCCAGACAACATCAATTCATTGTGCTCGGTTTTTGGAAACCACCCAAAGGAAAAGAGAAAAAAAAAAAAACCCAGTGCAAACACCATTAGCTCATTGGTAAACACAAAATGCTTTCCTATGTCCGCCTTGCTCACACATTCTGTGTCCAGACTCCACATAGTGTTTATCACAAGGTTTCTCCAACTGTCTACAATGTAAGGCTGCAGGGACTGTGGCACCAGTGTTATCTAAGATCCTAGCTTCGCACAGGGAGGCTCACAAGGTGCTATATCAAGAAGAAAGAAAATCGTCATAGTAAAACGTTGCATTGGTATTCTAATGACAAGAGTCTGACTGATAATTGGACGGATGATATTAGCTTATTGCAGGTATGTTGGTATTTTAACATCGGCCGATAAGTAACAACTTTATTGAAATTTTTTAATAATAATATAATAATAATAATAATAAATTTTTTATATATGAAAAATGCCCCCTCAGTACATATCGGTCACAATGCTTTAAAAAAACAAACAAATCTAAAGGATGTTTGTTATGCAGTATTATTAGGCCTCTGGTAATGCTGCGATTAGAGCTGAAGCAATTAGTCAAAACAGCAGAAAACTAATCACCAACTGCTTTGATAATCAGTTAATTGTTTAAGTCGTTCATCAAGCACATTTGATGGTGTGGTTCCAGCCTCTCAAATGGATTCGTTTATTTTCCTGGAATTACTTTATATTAAACTGAATATCTTTGGGCTTTGGACTGTTGGTCAGACAAAAAGTACAATTGTCACCTTGGGCTAGCAACACATTTCAAACTTTGAACACTTTTCAATACACACTTTTTATACACCAAAACATTAATCTGTTAATTAAAAAATGGAATCATGAAATGAATCGATAATGAAATTAATCGTTAGTGTTACAGCCCTAGTTGTGATTGAGATTAGTTTAACTATAGAAATTGTATAGTGTCATACAGAAAGGCATGTTAAACAAGGCTCTGTAAAAATGTATGTATTTGTCAGTTTAGTCGTGCATTGCATGTCTGGAATGATTCTCCAGCTGCTGTGACTTCTAGGCCTTAGGTTGTGCACATTCTTGGATTACATATGAAAATATATAATTGTTAACTTTGACTATAATGCACGTACGGTATACAACAGAAACCTGATCCTATTAATGGCAGGCTACAAGACCAGTTTTTTTGTGCTTGCAGTCCAGAAGAAAAATTAGATCCAAATAACAAGAGGGAAAAAAAAAAAAAACTTGTTTCGACAGGCCAAATAACTTGTGTTACAACATGTTCCTGTGAAGTACTGCCCTGCTGCTGCAAATAGCCCCTGTGCATCAACGTACTGGGACGAGCGGCGCTTCCGAGATCACCCGACAGACAGATCCACGCTGTCTGCTGCTCAGTCTGCGTGTGACAGATTCAAGCCAAAAAACAGATGGGGGTGGAGGCCGTCTCGTCAGCTGAGAGGGAGAGTAGTGCTTTGAAGTGGATTGCAATCATTACTTCCCTCCATGTCCCTGGCACACAGGGTACAACAAAACTGTGCTGACAGCCATGGCCACAGAGAGTGCTGCTTGTTTTGCTCTCTTTCTGGTTTTAAATTAGTCTTGTGTTAGTGAGGATCATTACATAGACTGAGTGTGCAAAACATTCGAGGGTAGGGTCTGATTTTAATACAACAATACATACTCTCATGCCCATGACCCACATGAATAATTGTTCGCTGTAATTAGCTCAGCTCAGCAACAAAAGGTGTATTTTTCTTTATTCTAGTTGTATCAAGCCATGTACATAGTTTAGGTCTTAAAACATCCGTGCCTGAGATTTCTGCCGCTTCAAATTATAGTGAGGTTAACTTTGTTTGTCTTGCTCACACCATTAAAAAAAGAACTGCATTAAAATAATTGAGCATATCGGTCATCAGAAAGAGTGTCACAGATATACAGGACAACCTCACGGTCAACTGTCTGCACTGTATCTACTTGAGTCCCAATGAAAACTGTCGACAGTGTGTGCCTGTTTATTATTTGGCTCTTAAAATAAAGTCAGGTCTACTTGTGACCCCTCATCAAAGGTTATGACATCACCGCAGAAAGGAGCTGTGAGCAGGTCAACCAGAGAGGCTTTGCCTTATTGGGCTGTTTTCATTTTAAGTATTTTGAAAAGAAAAGGACAGAAAAATAAACATTGTTTTGTGCAACTTTTTTTTTTTCCCCTCTCTCTTATCCCTTTAATCATCTTTGGATTGTTTCATGTAATCCTTTAATGCTGTGTGTGGCAGAAATCTCAGAGATGGGCATGTCAAAAACAAATCATATAACTATGTGTGTAGAGATAATAATTAAAAAAAAGGCTATTTTGTAATTTAGGTGAACTGACTCTTTAACTATCTCAAATCTGGTTGAAAGTCCTCAAATCTGTGTTTTAAGCGCAATCAACTTAGATTTATCATTTTCACCTGGGTTCATGTAAAAAATATTTCATGGAAATACTATCTCCTCACCTTCCCTACCTTCTATCTTCCACTGGATTGGTGTGATTCATGTAGAGAAACAGAAACTAATCTTGACGATCTCAATATGAGAAACGATTGGACTTACAGCTGCTCTTGTGTAATAGGAATGCATAGGATTTGCAACTTTGTAAATGTGTTGCAAGCTGCCTGTATTCCGTCTTTTTTTTTTTTTTTTTTCCTAAAGGGACCGTCCATTTGTAATGTCAGCCACACAGCTAAAGAGGCCAGGTTACAGAGGGCAAAATGGTAATCACAGTCATGCTGACAGTCTCAGGGGCAAACAGATTCATGTGGGACAGGCTGGAGGGTAAAGACAGGCAGGTTAAATTGTGATGACCTGTTTGGGGCAGAGTTCATTAGACCTGTCATCACTTAATGGACTGTTTGGACGGGTCTCCGTGGCTTGGCAGCATGTCCGTTGGGCAGTCGGAGATGTTGGGGGACTGAGGGTGGCTGCTGGTGAGTGAGGTAATATGGCTTGCTTGTCTTCCTTCCAGCTCTTCATCCTGAGAATCAGAAATACCGTTATTTATCGGTGAAGAGAAGAGGAGTTTTACATTTACAGGACAATTACATTTCATTAGAATAATATTCTACACATCCTATCAAATTATAACGCTACTATGAGGCTAATGTGATGCATGGCCCTGATTGGTAATTTCCTTTCATTTTGTTCACATCCTGTTTTTTTTTCCATAAAGCCCAAGTTTCGATGTATGTACTAACACAGCTTTACAGAGTCAGGCTGAGACATTAGCTCTATACCAATGTCACTTGACGTTTGTGCTCCCTTTTGACAACTGATCACAATACCTTAATTCAACATATACGAGACATTGTAACAACCACTGACATTTGTCTCAGTTTTGTGTTTTAGTCTTTAAAACCTAAATAGGAGACCCTTCACTTTACCTATAGCTTAGCAGGTTTTTTTTAACACTTCTAGACAGACAGTACAGTTATTCCAGTAGAACTGAACCCTTTATAGGCTGGAATATACAATAATTTCGGGAGTTTTTGGTCTGATTTGGAAAACATTCAGGGCTTAATCAAGTCCTAAGTACAGAAAATCCTATTATTTTTGACTCAAAGTCATAGCCCTACAACTTTCCAAGGCCCTGGCTTTTAACTAGAACTAAAACATTTCATTTTAGTTTAATTAGCTGACCCTTACAGTGTCATCCAATTAATTTTAGAATATATTTTATGAGATTATTGATCACTTTAAAGTATGAATTGGCCTGGCTCCAAGATGATAGTCTAAAAGTCATTACAATGTGGAGGAGTATACATTTACAGTTTGACACACTTGTTTTAGACAAGACTAAAATGCAAAAGCTGCTGAAGTGCTGCACTTAGTAGGAGAAACCCCATCATGTCCACCCTCATATCTAGTGGTTCGCACCGTGTCACCAGTCTCCTCCCCTTCAGTGTGCTCTCCATAGCGATTGTATAGCTCCATGTCAGATAGAGCGCTCTCCAATGCCTCCTCTTCATAGTCAGTGTGGTAGTCTGACTCCTCTAAACGAGGGAAGGGGAGAGCAGAGGACAGGAAGGAAAGAAGCACATTGTGGGTGAATAAGTGGAATATGCGGTGCACAGAAGAGGTGACAAATGAAAGTGGGTGTGCAGGTGAATGAGTCAGAAAAGGAAGAATGTGCAACATTGTGAAAAGAAAAACAGGGCAGTTAGACGAGTGATGGATGACAAATAGGTTATAAATAGAAGAGAAAGACTGAGAAGGATGGTGATGTCTGAGAGAAACATTGGTTGTTGTATTAGGTTGCACTTAAAAATATAATTTTTATATGTTGCTTATTTCTATTTCATTGCAAATACTGATGGGAAGTAAGACCTTTGCAAATTGTCCAAACCTGCATGTGTACAGTATAACACATCATTGCTAAAATGTATTCTGCAGGAAAATAAAGAGTGAGCACAGGAAAACATGCCTTATCCCTGACACTGTGTGTACACATGTGAGAGTGTTGGAGCGTGTGTCAGTAGTTTTACCATCCACCAGAGGAGGTTTGACGGGCTCAATGCGGGATACAATTTCTGCCAGGTCAGTGAAGGAGGCATTGGGACACGTTACCACCTGAAAGACACACACACACCACACACCACACACACACACACACACACACACACACACACCACACACACACACACCACACACACACACCACACACACCACACACAGTAAACTGCTGCAGCAGAAAAAGAGACACAAAATCTATCCAGATAACATTTACAGAGAAACACATTATAAAACATTAAAGGAAACCAGGGAAAGCTAGGATGCATCTTGTCTAAACTGGATTGGGTTTACGAACTTTAACTTTTACTGTTTGTTTTGGTTCTTCAGTGTAATATGCTGGTGCTGTTACATTTAACCATTTAATGATTCCTGAGTACTGCATTTTTCTTGCAAACGCTGTTTATTCTGGATCTTAACTTCTTCGTCATTTTCCTGATTTTGTTTTAGCTTTGTCCACACAAGCTTTTGAAACCTTTTGTTTTAAGATCTCTGACACCACATTTTCTCTTTCCCTGTTTTGCATTTTGTGCAACTGAACATATTATGTGGACTCCATCACAGGAAGAGATGCATTATTTCCCCTGAGAGTTGCACCCTACTGTAGCACCTCAAAATAGAAAGGCACTCATTAACGGTCTATGTGGGATGGCTATTGTTTTAAAGATTTATTTTTAAGACTTAAAGATTACAGTTTCAAATCTGCAACCGTGACTGTAGCTCCATCTTTCTATCCACAATTGCTCATTTGGTTCATTTGCTAGTTTGTTGCTTTGGGGCTGTAACAGCTTTTTTCAATATCAACCCTGCTATTTTCCCTTTCATCCTTCCTAATGTTGTTGCTCAAGTTGGGAGTAAATATCTCATCTTTCTTCATCATTCCCTCTCCTCCCTTGTTTCGTCAGGTCCTTTGTCTTTTTTTGACCTTGCCGGGGGACAACTGGGGTTCCGTAAATCTGTTTCTCTGTACTTTAGGCGCAGTCTGATGCATAGTTGTAATGTTATTGCTTTAACAGCAGTGTCGCCCAAGGCTTACAAACAATGACAATGAGGACATACTGTAGAAACAACAACAAGAGAAAATCAATCAATATGGTAAAGCAATGTCGTTGATTAAAAATACATGGACTGCAAATGAGATGTCAGATACTGACCAATCCCAAGAGGATGTGAATTAATGATCATTTTACACCTCAGACACATTTTCCTGAAAAATTCTGTTTTACGGCTATATTGACTGTAGTGGATTAATACTAGCTATATTGTGCTCATTATGTGTATATGGTTTCTTTACATTGGATATAGTAATGTAGGGTGTTGTTGATGATTTGTGAGATTCAATATAGGGCTACTTATTGATAGTGTATTGAAAGTTCAATATGATTGAAGATCGTTTATAGTGAAATTTGTTGCATAGAAATGTGTTACAATTCAATGCTAGATTTATCAGTGTCGATTTAAGTGTTTGTTTTTACTCCTAAGGAATTTAAAAAATTGAATAACAGGACGGCATGTGTTTGTGAGGTAATTTTTTACCACACAGTTTGGTAGCAAAACCTAGATGATCAAAACAAAATGTGATTATGTGCAGTGCACTTAACTCTCCTTACTCGCCTTCTTGTCATATTTTCTACAGCATTCCCACATTTTTCCCTCCCTCCATTCTTACATTGTTCTTGCTTTGGGTGTTGTGGAAGTCCTCCTGGTGTCTGTCTTTCAACATTTTCTCCACCACTCCACTGCGACCCCACACGTCAAAAACAGTCTTTCCGTGCTGGTATCCCACCTCCTGCATTACAAACACATAGATCAATATAATTTTCTCTACGGATGGGGAAAATCATTAAATGTAAAGTATACATTTATTTAAAATACCTTTATCATATCAGAATTTGTGTGATATTTGTTAGTGAAATACATTTTTTTATATTAACTCATTAAGACAAAGAGATAAACAGCTGAAAAGAAAACAATATCAGAATCTCAGGACATCACATTTATCAAACTTACAGCAATTTCATCAAACTTGCCAAACTCCAGAGTCCGGTATCTGTCGATTGGAGGTCTGATGTACTCACAGTAGTCACTGTTCTTCACAGACTCCAGCTGCCTGACACAGCATACATAGGCCAGTCGAGTTTGAATCTCTGCCATGTTCAACACCTAAGACCCGACAGTGCAGAAAAGAACATATGCATCACTGAAAAACACCTGCAAAAATATCCTCATTGTTATTCATAGGACTCATTTACTTTTACGCATCCTCGCACAGTCTGCTGTGTCTTTATTTTTAATCAATCCATTACCTTTACTTTCTCCGCTAGGGGGTTGAAGCGTTTCCATAGCAGCCACCAGCCTGAGAGGGAGTCGCCATAATTAGTGAGGTTGGTTTCATCCCGGCTGCCCACGTCAATAGCTATCACCACTTTGGCCCCCATGGAGCGCGCCACATCAGCTGGGAGAAGAGGAAGAAACATAGACAAAGGTGGGGCAGGAGAAGAAAGCTTGGTGAAATAATCCCACAGAGATGGTAAAATTGCAAAAAAAATAACACAATTAAGGCACCGGGATAAAGAATGCCAGACTACTAAAACTGATAACAGTGACTGTAGTCAACCTGGCAGGTTGTTGATGTAGCCTCCGTCCATCAGCAGGTGTCCATCTTTGGGGTCACAGAGAGGAGGCAGATACCCAGATAGAGACATGCTGGCTCGGACATACCGCCACAAAGAACCTAAAACAAAAACAGGCAACCCTTTTTAGTTTTATGCCTATTAAGCACTACGTATTTAATTACAAGCAACCAACCTGAACCAACAGAAATTTAAACTCATCAGTGAGACTGATAAAAAGGGTCAGTTCACCAGTCAGGACAACGGTGGCAGAAATCTATCTGCATGGCTAGAGATCACTTTAGGTAAGAAAACTTTCTTCTTCTTTTTTTGTCATTTGGGTGAACTGACTCTTTAAAACAACAAGAACAAAGGATTCTTTCAGATAAAGTTAATAAAAAGAAACCTACCATCAGTGTGTACTCTCATGGCCGAGGCAGTGATGTCAGTAGTGATATTGAAATATGGTATCCAAAGGTCCTGCATATACAAAAGGTTACATCGAAACAGATACATTTACTTATCCTGCACCACCAACAGACATTTCTGGATGTTTATATGCTAAAACTAATCAATTTCCATGTATGTGCTCTCTTCCAGTAGTCCCCATTTCACTTAGGAGTTTGTTAAACTCATCTCACTCACTTCAATCTGCTTGCTCTTGAAGACATTGCTGATGCTGGAGTTGAAGGCAGCCCCGGAGAACATGGAGGTGACAGGGTACGTCAAATCCAGAACCTTTTTGAACACTGAAGTCATTTCCTACAGGGGAAGAAACAGAAAGAAAGATTAAAAGGATGTTGCATTTCTGTAGGGGAAAGAAGCAGTTTCCTGTGTTACAAAGCAGAATTAATCACTCAAAATTAAAGTTTTATCTTGTTTCTCCTTCCTCCTGGTCGTGTCCACATTCTTTTCTTAGTAATTTGAAAAATTCACTCCTCATAAAAAAAACAACATTTGAACAGAGCAAACTGTCCTATTCTGACTCTTTGGACAAGGACAAACATTTTATTACAAAAGTGGTTCTTTTAATTGGATATGAAGAAGCAGCAACCCAGCCGGCTGCTTCTTGATGGTTTCAAAACCAAGGACCGAGCCAGGAGAGGAGGCGCCGGACACACAAGGTGTTTTTCATTAGGCCAACGTATGCTTCCTGGCCTCTCTTCTCCCAGGACCTGGAAATCGTTTTCCCACTGCCATCACGAAGGATCTGACAACTGCTTAAATGCACCTCGAGGAGAGAGGAGGAGCTTAGATCATATCCTATGCAGAAGTCTTTTATCAAGAGGCGGGTCGTGATGTAAAAATACCTCCACATGTGGCACACAAGTGCTATTTGTATGTTTGGCATGATTGACTACCTAAAATACAATAGCCTGTCCTAAACAAAATGCAATTCTTAACGTTTATTCCTATAGCCATGTACAGGGATCTATAAATATTCAGGTAATATAATAGAACACACTTACATGGTGAGATGCAAAGTGTGGTGGCATCACACAAAGTAGCAATTTTTTATTTTACAATATAATCATGTATCATATCTAACAATATAACAATGTACATATCTAGATGATTACAGCAAGGTTTTAGAATAGTTTTTAAATAACTACATTCGTACCAGGCGGTCTGACAGGTGATACAGCTGCACCATGTCATTAGTAACTGACAACGCTTAAGACTAATGCTACGGCAGCTTCAGCTCCTCCGTCCCTGATTCTCTTCCTTGCATTTCTCTCTCATGCCCTTGCCGGTAGGAGCTGAGACGCGAGGAAAGGAAGCGAGGAGACACGTTAACATAATGAACAGCACCCACTGTGGGAAAACGAATCGTACCACATGCTCTGCCTGCAGACCCCGGCACGGAGCAGGTGTCTCAAATTAGCCGTCATGGATGATCACGGTATTAAAGACATACGGATGAATTTCATTATTATCATCATTACAACAATCAGCACAGAGTGGTGAAAAGTAGAATAAAAGCCTGAACTTCATTCAAATTCCAAAAAGTGCAGTTAGAAAGAGTCTCCTTTAGAAGGACAGACTCGCAAGCAGAAAATTGAAACCTTCTGATAAGTGGGATAAAATTCAAAAACCCTATTTGATAGATTTGAGATTAAAATATTGACTAATACTAATATTTATCTTTATTACAACACTAATGTTATTTTGACTCTCACCATTGCCCATTCTTTGGCCCTCATCCTCATGCGGCTGTAGCTACGGTCCTCAGCATAAAGTGCCCCCATCAGGGAACCGATAGAGGTGCCACCAATGAGGTCCACTGGAATGCCGGACTCACAGATGGCTCGCATTACCCCCACCTGGGAACAGCCCCTGTACACAAGGATGGAGAAATTTTACTTTTTAACCACAAATACTATGTTCTTTTTCTAAATATATATAAAAGTTGATGTCCTTGATTATAGTACACTTTGCCATGAACATAAGAGGAAGACAGTGAGTGAGGCGGCGTTACCTAGCCCCTCCTCCCCCTAGGATAATGGCAATAGCATTGCCCGTGAGGACTCGAGCCAGGCGGGAGAAGTCTGAGTGGCGGTCTGCTGGCTTCTCAAAAACACGTTGATACAACTCCAACTGGGGGGGAAAAAAGTGGAAATGAGTGTGATAAAAGTAGAAAGAATTAGTGAGATGATGCAGAAAAGGCACAAAGGAACGTGCTTTGATATCCAGATGAGAAACGAGAGAGAAAGAGAGAGAGAGAAAAAAAAAAAACAACAGTCCTACCAGCTTGGGCAGGCTCCTCTTGGAGAAGACCCTTCGGGGACAGGAGAGGTGGAGGTGTCGGGAGATCCAGCTTCGCATGTTGAGCCAGTCCACGGTTCCTTTGGGCGGGGGGCCGTCTTCTCTGTGCAACAGCACCAGCTGCTTCTGGGCACGCACTGCACTTCCTTCCAACATACGCTCCAGCTAGAGGACATAGAGCACAGATGTTTTAGAACATTTCATTCTTCCCTTTTTCTTCTATGTGCTTACACAGAGGTTTGAATGCTAGCCCAGAAAAACACTGCAAACTCGTGACTACTAGTGAGCACAATACCAGCACGTGTGCAGATACAGTGTGTGATGATTGATTTTTTCGGGGTCAAATCAATGATCAGGAGGACTCTTTATTTTGAAATATACCATTATATGTGAAAAGATTGACTGTAATTAATCATTATATTAGCAAATTTTGGGTAGCAGGTTGAGCAATAAGAGCAGAATAGGAAGGTTATCTAAGAAATAAATGTTTTATTTTCACATTATATTCCTCCTGGCTGAGGCAGGTTTATTATATGACACTCCTGAATTAGCAGTCTTAAAAAAACCCTAAAAAGTCTGAGAGGAAGGTCAGATCTGCCACCTAGTGAACAGGCCCTCTGTTTAGTGTGCGTGCAAGGTGAGAGGGTGTTTGTGTGCGTGTGTGCCCTGAAAGATGAAATCAACCCAGAGCTATGACTCATTCTGAGCCTGAGCAAATATCGATCCATTTCTCCCACCATCTCCTGTTAAACGGGGATACATTCCTTACTTTTCTCTGTGCCCATTTTCCCCTTTGAAGCCAATTACCTTTCCTTCATCAGCTGGACGAACACCTCCTTTCTTTCCAACCCCTCCCCTCTTTTCACAACATCCATCCACCTTTTGCTCATTTCTGCCATATGCCCAAGGGTCAAATACAAACCTTTCACAGCCTGTGTGACCATTAAGTTGGTAAAACCACTGCGTATGACCATGATTCAGGAGCATAATGATCAGCACGGAGCGTAATGTCAAATCACACACTACCGAGATCTTTGCCTGGTGACACATTTGCAGACCGAACAAGACCTCTGTTAATAATAAGAACTGGTGTGACGATTTCTCAGGAGAGAAAATCCTACCAGTTCAATCTGGTCAGATGTAACACAGACCAATAACCCATGATGTGTTTATTTGCCTCCAGCCTTACAAGAGGTTCAGATTTTCAGTTCCAGACAACAAAACCCATCTAGTGCTGTGAAGGTTAGTCGACAAAGACATTTATCAACAACATTGTTTAAGAGTAGTAAAAGGATAAGTCTAGCGTTGTTCTTACAGTCAAGAAATCCCACATTAAGACAAAAACTAACTAATGAATTGATCCTACTGACAATAATTATTATTATTATGTGTATCCAAAGACTGATAGGAGTTTATTTTTCTGTGCAAAAATTACAAACACATCAATGAGCCACACTGTTGCTCTGGGTGACATGGTCCTTCACCTTCAGGAACATGGGCACTGCAGTTTATTTTGAATTAACCCTGAGTATTTACTACACCATCCTGCTGCCGTAAATACTCTATACTAGCTCACCAAATCTGCCACTGTAAATAGTCCCAAACAAATACAATAATTACTTCTGTTTGAGTAACATTGGCTTTAACACTACATTCCCCAACTGTTTTAGGGAAGGAAATTAAATTAAAGGATCTGAAATCCACACAGGTGTCTGCCTGATTAGACCTCTAGTCAGGTAGTCTGGGTGAAGCTATGCTGGGAATTACATGATGATGTCCTGCCCTGCCCTAATTGGTACGTGAGGAGGTGAAGATGATGTCAGTCAAGCACTGTTTGTACTAATAAATGTAATAAAGCAGTGACAATCTGAGACCTTTTTGACAAGAATTGATCGTTATTGGGTGAAAAAACGTCTCCCATCGTTAATCAACTTGTCAAGTAATTAATGACTAAATTGCTGCAGTTGTGAACGGCCTAGGGTGTACAGATGTTTTAAAAGTAAAAACAATTCTTTCGCTGGTTTTAAAGTAATTTGAGGTGAAGAGCCAACGACAAACTGAGGAATTCAGAAAGTATTGAGAATCAGACTACTGCATTGTTGGTTTTTGGTCTTTTCATGCGATTTATTGATCACAAAAAACAGAGGTGAGGGGTCACTTGTATAGAAAAATGACCTAAATCTGCTTTAAAGGAGGTTTATAGTGAGTGTCACCTCATTGCTTAGCTGTACAGCTCTTAACTTCACTGTTCTAATACCCTCTCACCGCTCTCACAGTGTCATTTTCAGCCTCAGCAAGCAGCTATTTTCAGAGAAAAAGCTCTAAAAACCCACTGTACACTAGCTGCTCAGCAACAAACAGCCGACAGACAAAGTTGGTGACTATCTGGTGAACATAGTGGAGCATTTGGGAGCTACAGTTGGTAGAGTAAAAGTAAAAGTTGGCCCCTTCACCATTTTATTCAGGTTTCATAGAACAAACAAATAATTCTCACCTCCCCAACGGCAGGGTCCTGCTCTCCTAGTCCCACGATAATAATGCAGTCAGCCTGGCGGATGCACCGCTGTGTCCATGGGGTCAGTGTGTAGTCCGTCTGGTAAAGAACTATGCGATGGATGTCTTCCTGCTGGCCCAGCCAGCTGGACAGACGGTACTCGTGGACACTGAAGAGGAAAGGAGTCCATTAATGACGGGCGGCATTGCCTAGCTGGCAGCACACAGCAGATCCATTTTTCTTGCTGTGCCAAGAAAGCATACTTGAACTGAATTTAATGAGTGAGTCAGAAAGAAAAAATGAAATGGACCAACCAGTGGTATGACAAAGGGAAAGATTAGGCGACGGAAGGTTTAAGACAATCATTTTACTTAGCGGTGCAAATTTTGACTCTGTCACAAAACATACCTGTCTAGTGCTGCAGCTCCAAGTCGCTGTTTGATAACATCACTGGTCAGCAGAAGAGTGGGGCCTGTGTGTGAAACTTCACAGTTAATATGTCTGGTTGAAGAACTTGAGCAGACAAGACAGGTGACATATGACATATCTTAAGGTGCTGCTACTTCTATCTGCAGTTTTAAGAAAAAAAATTATAGTTTCTTAAAAATGAATACAAACTCAGTAAGTACTCTCGATGTAACTTCCTTGATTGCTCTAGGGAGACCTTTAATCAGATCAGATCTTTTTAAGTCAAACATGCACCACTTTGGTGCTATTGGTGAAGCGCTTTTAATCAAAATATTACAATAAAACAAATCTAAAAACACACATAAGCCTGGTCTCTCGCCCCTCTTACTGTCACTCCCTAAAGCCTTAAATGCTCTTGTTGTAATGAAAACCTAATTCCTTTATTCAATATGAATTCACTCTGGTTATCTTATTTGACCCAAAGCACACACAGAGCAGAAGAAAGGAGCAGTCCTGAGAACACCGTCCCCGATTAACGACTGGAGTAAACAGGACATCTAAAATGAATCTACAAGCAAAGAGCCAGAGCAGTCAAGTTATAGCAAGGAGTACCTAATACAAGACAATCAGACACGTCACACGCCAGTTTGTGTCCATGCCTGTTATAGCTGTAAGGTGACCAGATGTTTATAAAGACCAACCAGGATCAAAGCTCTGACGTATGTGTGGAGGTAAACAGTGAAACCTACGCGAGGTACATTTGAGCTCCTGATTATTTTTTTCCCTTACCTATTGCAATGAGTGCATGCTGCAGCTCCAGCGTAAAGGCAGTGAGAGGTACCTCTTCCGATACAGGTAGGACTGTCACAGTGGAGAGGTTGGAGGCTGGGTTTCCCACATCCCACTTACTGCCAGGTGTATGGAGGGCCAAACTACGAGCTGGGGACATACAATACATATTAGTAAACCTTCACTTAAACAGTAAGTTGAGAGAAACACCAACACCAGTGGGAGAACCCTTCCCAGCAGGGAGATGCACCTATAGACGCACACACCTGTCAGAGGACCGTTGACCTGCTGGAGGATCTTCTGTCCTAGTAGGTGGATCAACCTGGTGACAACCTGAGAGGCGCAAACATTTTTAAAAAGTGACTTTGTGTTACTCATCAGACCGATACCGTGTACATAGCAATGCTTCATCTGTATTAAAATGTTAAGAAAAGTAAAAAAGAAATACTTTTTGGAACCTTTACCCATATTATTGTCCAGTTGATCAATTATTCAAATGCTCATTGTCAGGGGCTAGGTTCAATCAACTCTTTTATAAAGCTGACCTTTTGGAAATCACTACACGCATATGCTCCGTCTACAAAAAATGAATTGTGTTGAGACATCAGTTCACCGAACCTGTGGGAACTTCCTCTTGATGGAGCTGAGAGCTCCCTCTGGTAGCTTGGCCAGCTCAGAGTCTCGTACAGCGTGCACTGTGGTGGCTCTGTTCTGATGGGTCAGGGCCTCCACCTGCAGGGACACATCACAAAAAATGGTTCATAAAAAGTAAAAAGAAGCCCCAGTCATTCCTGAACATTACAACACATAACATAATGTACTACCAAATAAATCTTCACTTTGAGATACAGATACTTTACAGAAAAATGTATGTCATTAAAGTGACTGGTGAGCACTGTATTGTTACTTCCATGTATTTCAGAGTTAACTTAAATTTGTATTATTTTTTTTTAAATGAAAAAGAGCTATAAATAAGATCTCATCATCCAGAGTTGACGTCAACACAGCCGCGCTAAATATGTCTCTGAATGTTAGCCATAACAATCTTATCCCCACCCTCACAGACTCTGCAACGACAGTTTCCCTCCTCCAGGTAACAGTAACCATAGCATCCATCAACCCAGGTATTATTAGAAGCATCGTGGCAGAGAACAGCCTCACCACCAGCCAATGGGGAAGTGGGTGAAGTGTAACAAAGTGACTTTGCTTTATATACTTTATCAAAATGAAAAGTCAGAAAACAGTCCTGGCATTAGTTTATTTTTCAACGTTAACCCACGAGGGACAACACCGGGAAACATACGTTAACAAGTGTTGTGTTCTTGGTAAATGTACTGATATGCTGGAAAGTTTAACAGATACTGAATATACATTTCTTGTGTGTTTGGAGCCTGAGAAAAAGGTAAAGTCAAATTTGAAACAAAGGTTTCATTTATGGGTTAGATTTAATGGGGAGTTGGGAGTAGATATAAAGATAATACAGATTCCAATGATATATTGATTATCTCTATTTAAATTCAATTTCAGCTGGCTGTTTTGTTACTTTTTCCCCCTTAAGATTCATAAGATGAAGTTAGTTGAGTTTTTATTGACTGGCAGTAATAGTAGTCTCATGGTTATGCATACTGGCAGCCCCTGTTTTAACTGTGCATACTGACAATGAATATGCTATGATTGTGATGTTTAACTTCTGTTAATAACAAACTCTTTTCCTCATGCATATTTAAATCAACCAATTTGTGATAGACTTTGGAGAAAAATTGTTTATCCTGATATACAGTCATTAATATTTATGAGCATATTAATGAGTGAAACAAATCTTAACATGGTGCACACATTCATAGTTTTTCATCTACTATCCACCATCTGTCATCCCCCCTCGCCATCATGGTCCTTACCACTCCAATCAGGTCGCCGCGTCCGTACTCTCCTATCAGCTCCTTCTTGCCATCCTCCTTCATGATTACAGAACGCAGTCGACCACTCAGCACTATGAAAGTACTGTCTGATTTCTCTCCCTGCCTGAAAATATACAGATAACTTCCATTTACTGCAAATATGCAGTAAGCTTATAGAATCTATTTTTAATAATCACATTTTTCCAAGATATATAAAAGGTGATTAGCAGAATACCTGTAAACAGCCCTGCCAGCTTCCACGGCCATCCAGTCGAGAGCAAAGTCTATCTGTCGGACAAAAGACGACATCCTCCTCACCACAGTGTGAGCCACATTCAGCACGACCTTTGGCTCCACACGCATTATCCTAAAATAGACAGGAATAGACATAAATAACAGAAATAGAACGTAAAAGAAAACTAACAAATTATTCTCATTGCTCAACATTTGTTTGTTGAGTGACAGTATGTTGGGGTTTTTTTTGTCTACACTGCCCTACAAATCCGAAACTCATAAACTACATATTCTGCCAAAAATGTGTCATATATTCATAAAATTTCCTACTATAGAAATGTGTAATTTTATAGGAAAAAAACAGCATGTAAAATTTACAAGAACGGGAAAACATAATAAAATCAAACCGCAGTGAGCAGTAGATACTTAAGGCTAGCTAAACCCAATTTTGAGCCCCTGAAGAGGGAATAAAAGTAAACTAAAAAAGTTAACTAGCCTAGCTTAGCAGAGTAGCCTCTGACTCTCGTTGAATTCACTTGATTTCATGTAGTTGGACAACCTTTAAAATCACACTCTTTTATTTATTATCTCCTTATTACAATGAACAACAAAGCTGAAGACGACACATTTTGTTTTCCTAGGACCCTTTATGGTCCAAACAGTCTACAGTTTATTTTAATGCTTTTTAGATTTTATGTATGGTCTGTGACAGTTATAAATAATCAGCATAAAGAGGCATAAAATGAAGGGTTTACAACTTGTATATTTAATATAATTAATATTAATTAATTATTTTATATAAGAGCCTTCAAACCTCGCTGCATCTTTAGTTATTGCTCTCTGGCCTTTGGAAGGCAGTATAGAATAGACTTCATATCTTGAGTGCATATTTCTGCATGAAAGGGTGTGTCGTGTGACTAACTCATAGAAGTGGGTTTTGGAAATGGAGAGGAAGCTGCAGTCTCGCTGGGCTCGAACTGTGAATATGAGGGGCTCTCCGGTCAAGACGGCAAGTTGACCGACAAGCTCTCCAGGGTGTGTCACAAACAGACGTGTCTCCTCTTCACGGTCAATCATCCGCTGGTAAACATGGAGGAGGCCAGAAATCACGAACTGGATGCTCACCTCCTAAAAAAACCAAGAGGAGGGAGAGGAGACTAGAGCACAGATTTTACAGTCTGAAGGTAAATGTCAACATTCAGGTGTGCTATGGGACACAAAGTTAATTATCACAGCATTAGTTCATCATTGATATGTTATGACTTTTAACAAACAATATGGTAAAAATTTTAAATCTTGTTTATCTTGAGTTAAAAAAAAAAAAATGTTGTGGTATTTAATGTGGCATAAATTCTTCTCATTTAGATATGAGAACCGTGAGCTTCATCATCTTGATATCAATACCGATACTTTTATCAATGTAAAATTATATGGAGAGACAATAAATGATCATTTGAGCATGTAAGTTGAGACAAAAATAATTGTATTTAAAAATGTAACGGTTTGCAAATGACACAAAGTCTTGCAAGACATTACAAGTCATCAGAAAATGAGCGGACCAAACTGCCTTATACTTGAAAAGAAAAGATTAAAATCTTATTTGATTTTTTTGTGTAGGCCTTTGTCCTTTGTGAGTGGCTGAGGGTCACATTTGTTGCAGACAAATTAAGCATAAAAAAGGTAAATGGACTGTACTTATATTGTCCCTTTCTAGTCTTCCAACCACCCAAAGTCCTTTATACTACATGCCACATTCACCCATTGACACACATTTGTACAGTGATGGCAAAGGCCATCACAAACTCATTCATATTCATACACCATTGCACAGAATCTCGAGCAATCTAGAGTACAGTATCTAGCTCAAGGACACTTCAACATGAAGCGGGAGGAGCCAGGGATTGAACCGCCAACCTTCTGATTAGTGGATGACCTGCTCTACCTCAAAAAGGTTGAGGTCAGGCATTTGAACAAGTAGTACTGTGCTGAAATACCATAAATAAAAGCAGTAAAAATGTTCTTGTTGATGCAAGTAAACAAGTTTAGCACATAAAAGACCCAAGCTTCTACCAGTGAACCTGGTCATGAACATTCGTCCCTGCAATGTCTCTACACTGCTACAGGGGTGACATAAAGGACAAGAGCGAAAATGGAAAAAGCCCTCCATTAAATCTTCAGTGTCATGAAACAGAAAAGACGCTGTAACTGCTTTGTAAGCTGTTCTAACCTGGTCTCCCTGTCGAGCCACCACAGAACCAGCCTTGACTTGATGGAGGGTCACTCTGCCTTCGAGTAGAGTGGGGTCCTACAGCAGAAAAAGAAAATGTTTGACCAAAATATATTCAGAATAATATAATAGCGTCTTTTCTGATACTCTCCCAATGTATAAGGCCTACCACCGTAATATATCCAAAAACATGGATCCGAATTTTTACATGAAACGTGTATATTTATGAACCCCTAAAATATTTATACGAGCTGATGTTCACCTGCAGCTGGATGATTCCAAGCAGGTCCTTCTTAGCAGCCTGGAAGATTGTGCTGCTCTTACTGAGGTAGATGGCATCAGAGTGCCCCCCGCTGTCTGTGTAGTGAAACACTTCAGACGGTGTGTGCTGCATAGTCACACTCTTCTTCAGACTGGACTACAAACACAGGCATAAGAGAGAGACTAATGAGGAAGAGCAATATAAGCATAGCAGTATAGGATGCAGTGGATGCTGGGATATGGTGTCCCATCTAGACAACTCAAATTCTGATTCAGTGTAAAGGAGAGACTTACTTTGTGAGTAACGGGACTGGATGGAGCCTCATCTATCGTGACTCGAGCTCGTTCACAAGCCATGTTCAGGTCATTACCTGTAAATCAGGACAAAGGAGAAGGAATATGAGCTTAAGTATTATGTGTGTGTGTGTGTGTGTGTGTGTGTGTGTGTGTGTGTGTGTGTGTGTGTGTGTGTGTGTGTGTGTGTGTGTGTGTGTGTGTGTGTGTGTGTGTGTCCTTGCTTTCAGATCAGTGACTGCGATAAGTCTGTGCAGGAAATTAATACCGACATATGCCATTTGGTGATCGCTTATGTCCAAGACCTACCTGCACAGTCGGTGGGCATCGAGATGGATCGCTGCTTCCTGTAGCTGCTTGAAGGGCTATCCTTCGCACCATCTGTTTATTGTAAAGTGAATTGTCAGCACTGGTTCAGTCTTAACACAACACAGAGCAACATTTTAAATGTGCGTGTGTTTAGAATAATGTGTGTGCGATAGCGTGACCTGTCTCAGTGGGACTCTCCGTGGGCCCAGCGGGTAACTCGTCCTGGAAATGCAAACGGCGAGTCGTCTTCGCAGAATTCGTCTCTGCCATCACACTGTTTATATTGGACAAGGGCACCACCTGACTCTCCTGTCAATAAGGCAACAAAACAGATCCGGTAACAGTCCACATTTCAGTCAGTCACGACTACAGCAACATTTTGAGTAACTATTCAGTAATTTACATTATATAATCATAATGGATTTGAAAAGAAAAAAGATATCCAGTGTGGGACACTATATTTTTACTAAGCCTTTACAAATTGGCAAAATGAATTACCTTTCACATATTTCCACCAAAAAAAGACAAAATCAAGGAGTATTTTTGATTATTGTAAAGTCAAAGGCAAAAAAGGGTTAAAGGTTACTGCCCTGCCCACCCTTTCTGTGGAGGGGTATAATCACTCTTATTCATTTTCACTGAGCTTTATGAAGGACCGAGTTATGATACTGTGCTTAATGTTGTGTGAAATTAGCTTGCATGTGTGAGACGGAGTGTGTGTATGTGTCTTTCTGTGCTTGTTTGTGTACAAACTCATAACCAGTGGTGCTTAGGTATTCAATGAGGGCCACTCTGTGTGACTGTGTGTGTGTATACAGACAAATATGTGTGCACTAATTAATTCCCCTCCTACCGGATTGAAGAGCTCAGTTGTTAGACCCAGATAGTTATGTAATGCCAGGAAGGTGACTCTTTGGAGGCGCACCATGATTATCTGCAACACACACAAAATTATACACCGAGGTAAATAGAGCAGAACATATAACACAACACATTGTAGTTACACCCAAATTAGATCAAAATGATTACATTTTATTTTATAATGATGGCCCCGGTACACGACATACCATGCATTTACTGTTAAGACAGTCTGTTACCTGAATGACGCGAACCAGCGTCTCTGGGTATTTCTTAAACACAGACTCAAAGGCCGATGCAGGTAAACGCAAGATGGTGGAGCGAGTTGCAGCCCGTGCCAATACCGTCTTGTATGGCGCTGGGTAACCCTGGCAAAGTCAGGACAAAGCAGTTTAGAAAAGGGAAGAATTAAGTAAAGACAAAGGTGGCCGTCACTAATACTCATATACATCTTTGACTTCACTGTTGATAGCCACCTAATTAGAAGTGTCCATGGAATAATCAATTGGACTAAGAGCCTTTTTACCTCTCAGTTTTATTATATGAACTTGTACTTGGTGCTTATTGCATTTTAAAACCTGTTAACTGTAAAAATAAACTTTCATGTTTGGATTAGTGATAACTTTCTATGTTTTTGTTTTTTTTCTATTTTGCTGAATTGTCAGAGTTTTAACTAGATGGACAAAACAGGATAGGAAATGGAAACAAAACAGAGCACAAAATACCTATATTAATTACTTGGCACACCAAGATAATAGGTATACAAATTGAGCTGGACAGGAAGTCAAGAATTGACTCTAAACCATGGGTAAAAAAATATAAATGGAGAGGAGAAAGAGAACTGAGACAAAAAGGAAAAAAGAGGAGGCAGAGAAGTTAGTCTGATGTGCAGACGGAGGAGATATAAGGAGCTCACAGTGATAATGTCCAGAATACTAAGCAGGCTGTGGACGCTGTCACCTGGGTGCACGTCCTTCACCACTGGTTCTGTACCATCCTAAAAAAACAGGAAACAGGAAATTAAGAAATTACCACCAACACAGTCTTAATTCAAACTTAACTGTAAAGAAACATAAAGTAAAGTAACTAAACTATGCATTGGGATGGCAGTCATAAGCCAGCAGCAGACAACAATACACATTTAAATACAGGTGTATATACAGAACCATCAGTTTTATTCTACTCCTTGTGTTGGTAAATAGCAGACTCCATCTAGATTAATGTGGCATACTGCATCTCTCCCTCTTTTTTCCATGAGCTATGCACATGCGCATTGTAAAGTA
Source organism: Dicentrarchus labrax (assembly GCF_905237075.1). NCBI lineage: Eukaryota > Metazoa > Chordata > Actinopteri > Moronidae > Dicentrarchus > Dicentrarchus labrax. The sequence continues at coordinate 14,179,141 of NW_026136710.1, read as the reverse complement.
GAGGACAATGAAACAGTCATTACATCGAGTAAAGTGTGCATATGCCCTTGCTTCACACTTCATTAAGATGAAATTTCACAAGCGTTAATGATCAGAGGCACCATTACCGATAACCTGTCCCAGTTTTGTATAATGTATCAAAAACAGCACTGGGATTCATGTTTGTTACAGTTATTAAACACATCTCAGTCTTACTGACTTACTTTTCCAGAACAAAAACAAGAGACTTGTAGATACAATTTTAAAGCTTCTCTATTTGAGATGTTTTTTTATATTAACAATTGATCAAATGGCTGCGTGTAATATGATAGGTGAGTAACTAATAAAATGTTAAAGGGCACAAAACCACTATATGAAAAAATTAAGTTTCTCTGAAAAACAAACATGCTATCTACATACATTCTCCTGGATGCAGAGCTCAAGTCGTCCATCCTGGACCACGTAGATGCTATCGTCATCATCTCCAGGCCTGAACAGACCTTCACCCTCCTGCAGCTCGATAAACACCATGTGTCGGCACAGCTCTAGGAACAGAGGCTTCTCAAAGTGACCCAAGACCCTACAATAATAAGTAGCAGAACATAATGAAACAAAAGGAAGGAACAATGGGAGAGGCAAAATCTGTTGGACATTTGTCTACCTGACATTCTTCAGCATGTAGAGGACCTCAGAGGGCAGGTTTGAGCTCTGCACATCAAACTCTGTTAGGTCAGCCTCCAGCAGGGAGGGAGGAGGTTCCTTGGGCTGCAGGGTGGGAGGATCTTTACGGATTCTCAGGATTCTGTTGACGGGCACAAAAATAAGGCCGAAGAATTGTTTTCAAGGTTTCACTTGCACACAGACAAACATAATTTAAAGAGTATTAATGGAGCATACTTGCGAGCTATGCTTAGAACTTTGGTTCTTTTGCGAATGCGCTGCGGTTGCTTTGATACTGAGGTAGAGTTGGGGGGAGGAATCGCGGACAGCGTCTGGACCTAAGAAAACAAACACATTCAAGATTTTTAAGTTTGTTGTTGTTTACTGCAAAGACACAAATACATTTTGTGTGAATACTCAGGTGTAGACCTAATTAACAGAAACAGGTGGAGGACCTGCATTCACTACTAAGCTGTGTGCAAGCGTGCAAGTAATTTTCTGCCTAACTATATCAGAGTGCATTACAATGACTGGAGCCTTAGTGGTTATATGGACAGGGAAATGTAGAAATTAGAATGTTACACAGCATAATCTTTTTTGCCTATTTACCTCATTTATAGTACTGAGATGAATCTACCTGGCTGTAAATGTTTGTGTACAAGTGTGAAACAGAAATGAAAATAATAGAAAAAACCTTTCGCATTATCTTCCTTCCATAGAAGAGCACTTTATCTCGTTTTCTGAAGCGGTAGTGAGGTACACCGGGCTGGTGTTCACCTTGTCATAGAATCCAAAAACAAGATGCATATAAAGCCATGTTAAGACCACATTCTGAAGAAAATTAAAAACAAAACCTTATCATTAGAGCTACACAAAAAAATAATAAATTTGTGTTACAGCATTAGAATAAGTATAAAGTTCAGGAAGGGTGACTCACGAGCAAGCTTGAATCTCCTATAAAGAAAGAGCACCACAATCCCAATAAGTGAGACGGCGACTGCAGCTCCAATAAGCACACCTGTGAGCTAGAAGACAGACAAGAACAGTGCGACAAAAGTATGGTCACATAAAGGCTCTGCAGTGTAGTTGTCCACAGCATTGGGCAGTATGGCTGCCGGTTCAGAAACATCATCCTTCAAAGTCCAAAGCTGTGCACCAGTTAAATACCACATGCTGATTTTAAGCAGGTTTTGAGTATGTAAGTTAGTGTGTTCAGACTGGAAAAGAGACCAAATAAAGTCATAGTATGGGGCCAATATATTGGATTACTTTCATCGGTATCAATTGGTACAAAAAGTAAATTATCACAACCTGCCCAAAACCACATAATCTGGCAGCACTGTGTGCAGGGCAATGCTTTCCCTGCTTATTAAAAGCATTGGCTGTCAATTAATTGTTACTTCATACCATGGTGGTCTGCATCCTCTCCTCCAAAAACTGTTGCACTCGTGCTCCAAATTCATTCTTGCTGTTCACCAGAACCTCCTAAAAAAACACAAGTTAGATGAGCAGAGTTTCTCACCAACAGCTTTCCACTTCCACCGCTATGCATCTGTTTCACACGTCTGAAAAAAGAAATAGTGGCGCTTACTAAACTGCTCCAATTGCACAAGTCTCCATCATTCCCTCCTTCGCACGCCATCCTGTAAGACAAAGAGTGCTAATAAATACTACGCCTGCAAACCAGCTGCTGAGGCTTGGGTGGAACCGCACAGGAACAGTAGCAGTGTGTATGTGAGGAGCTTTAATAGCATGGAGGGGTCGCAGGTTGTTGGAAAAAGGGGAAACTATCAAAAGAGGAACGTGGATTTGTGATTGATCAGCATGTTTCGCCTTTTACCCTCATCCTCTGGCTTCGTGTTAACAAGTAAACGACGAGCTAGTGTAATAAACCAGCAACAAAGTGACTGACGGATGATTTAAAGTGATTGATCAATACAGTCTCAGCGTTAGCTATAGCTTGATGCTAGCTAAAACAACACTAGCTAGCAGCTGGCTGACTAACGTTAGCTGTCTTTTGCCAGTAATTAAAGATCGCACATCAACCTCACATCTTAAGCACTGTGAGAAAACAGAAAAGATTAGTCTTACTTTTCGGCGATTTGTGCTGCTTCAAGCCGGTAACATCGCAAAAACAGTCGGTGCAGCAAAGTTAGCAGGCAGCTAACAAAGTTTTCTGTACGCTGTCACTTACTTAGCCCCGCCCACTTTTCTACGTAAACCAATCGAGTTTTTTTTATGTCTGCTGTTGCCATGGTACCGTTTTAAAGCATTTGTCCAATCAGGAACCGGCTAGGTACTTCCAGTCTTCCTGTTTACAGCAGTAAAGGAAAGCATCTCCTAACAAATAGGTCTGCAGTGTTTGCACAACAGTTTCAGGAAAGGAGTCAGACTTTATGTCAGTAGCGCAGTATATGGACTATAATTATTGTTATAAACTAATCTTATACGAAAGCTACAGTGGCTGATGAGTACAATTACTCAAAACTGTGGGTTCAAAATGCCGATGTGCTTTTATTTTAGTGGATTATTTCAAATATATGCTACTTTATATATCTACTCTAATTATATACTGTTCATCCTCTTCTCCGCTACATTTCAAAAGAAAATATTGTACTTTTTCACTCCACTACAGTTATTTGACAGCTGTAACTTTACTAGTTATTTGTAGATTAAGATATTAAAACCTATGATGCATTGTTATACATATATATACATAAAGTAAACTTAACACTACCTTTACAAGTTACAGCATTTAAATGCTTCTTATATATTAATGCACTAGTGATGATAATCAAATGAATGTATAATAATAAAGGGTATATAAGATAGGATATATAAGTTACTTACTATTATGATGTATAATACATTTAATGTATCTCTATGAATCATTTAAATCTGATCTGAGCTTTTATTGAACTGAGCTTATCCAAAATGTGTCAACAAATTGATTAGGTGTTGTGCTCAGTTCTGCCCCTCAGTCTTCTGTCAGGGTGAAAAATCTTTTATCAAAAAGAAATGATCATCACTGATGACAACTTTTCGAAAAATGTATGAACTGAGCAGCAGAGAAGTAAAAAATTTAACTTCTAGGCCAAATACTGTATGATTTTTTTCCCCCTTAGATCTAAATATATATTGTTTTCACTTTAATGATACACGTTATTGTAGACTCACCCAATACTCATACAATCAACACCAGTGGAATATTTTCACATAGCCTTTAATATTGAATATCAAAACATCTTCACTCAGTTAAATTAAATGTATGTCAAAGTTAAACATGACTGAGATACATAATTTATTTTCAGAAAATCATTAGGAGGACGATCTTTATTATATATTATATTATATTATATGATATATATTATTATAATTATGCAAAGGGGTGTTTTAATTTTCACTAAGAGGAGCAATGTTCCTCGTTTGTTTATTATCATTAAAAGACACTTTAACAGCTTTCAAGTCTGCTTTATCTACAGCCAATGCCAACTGTGTTTTATGTTTATTTTAACAACTTTCTGAACATGTCAAATATTTGATTTGAAGTTGTATCTGATTTTATGTAAAAAATGAATTATGTAAATACTTAGACACATACATGCATGTATAATGGGATAAAATAAATATTTTCTTGGATTTACAGTGCTTTTTATAACTCTTACTGGGGCTGAATAACAAATCCACATCAGTACAATCACAGCATACAATACAGTATATACAGTATACAAATACAACTTAAGCAACTTTTTATTATTGATCATACCATTGCAAACAATTTTCATTAGCCAGGCTCAATCATGTACAATAAATCATGTAGTTTTCAGCTTTTCTCTGTCGTTCTCTGCATTTCTCATTTTATTCTTCTTTGTTCTCTGTCTCATTTTATTCATCTTCATCTCTCCCTCTTGATCTATTTGTTCAGGTACTTTGCCACAGAGTGGTAGGCAATGAGGATCTCTGAGTCCTTTGGGCATGTGTAACGAAACTCATCTTGTTTGTAGGCGTTACCCAGGTAACGTGTCAGGCCTTTCAGCTCTGCAGGGATGGCAAAGTCGCGGTACTGCTTACACACCACCTGCAGGGATGAGGGGTTTTAAGATTGTATACTCTTCCAAAAGTCCAGGAACAACTCATTACCACTTTTAACACCTCTTAAAACGGAGATAAAAATGACTAAATCTCCTGAACTCTGCTCACCTTGACAATGTTGAGTTTGGGAAGCAAGTTGCAGTCTGCCAAGCTGAGGGTGTCACCGTCCAGGTAGAGGCGTGAAGACTCAGTGGCATTCGGGTTCTGGTCCAGCTCATGAGGAAGAGGAGTCTCTAGGTACATGTTCAGCATCACCAGAGTTGAAAGAAATTTCTTCTCTAGCACTAAAAGACAGAAAAGGTGTTACAGGCTCCATCATGTGGCTATATCAAAAAGAGATAAAGTTATTATAAATTGTTGAAATATCCAACTAATGCCTTACTGTCATTTAACCCAGGGTTGGGATTCTTTATATATGCTGAGAATTTTCTGAAGATGTCCTCCCCGGCACCGTTGGACTCTTTGTATCGGCAGCACAACTTTGGATACCTGCCAATGGCGGGATAAAAATGTGTGTCAATGCAGTAATTAATTAAAATACTTGAAAATATATCTAACAATCAGCCTGTGTCTTTAAATATCTGAAGGATGCAGTCTACTCACTGTGGTGGGGCTAAGGACTCCTCCAGGAACTCCTCAATCTTGTTAGTGTCAGTTTTGACCTCGTCATTGTAAAGGAGGAAGGGAGGCTGAGAGCCTGGAGCCAAAGCCTTAAGCACATCAGGTGCCCTGCAATGGTTTCACGGTTCAGTATTATAAAATCATAATATTGTTTAATTGCCCTCTCCAACCTCTCCGTACTGGCTCTCTGTATCTTGCATGACTGCGTTCAGAACCTCTCCCCTCGCCTTCAAATGCATCCATGACACTGCAGCTTCATACCTCAAAAAAACTCCTCACTTCATCCTTTCCACCACCCTAGGTTCAACTCAAGGACACCAGCAGAAATGGACAGCTTTGTATAAGTGTGAACACATTTGTCTGTATGTGTTATTATTGTACCGTTATTGTCCCCATTGTACCCTTTTCACCCCGTGTGTGCTGGTATAGGCTGCAGCTTCTCTTAACTATGATGGATGGATGGCTCAGTGCTTGAAATATTGAGTTTTATGCCTTACATCAACCTTTTCTTCACAATCACCTTAATACACAGTGGGTGGGAACAATGAAATGTTTAGCTTTGTCATGACTACATCAGACAGGGAGTTGCTGCGTGTTGTTGTTTCATTACATTGTACCATAAATTGTATGTGTTAATGTGTCAAAGATGGGCTCTCACCTCTTCATGTCCACGGTGGTGAGGGTAAAGTTGGCTCCTTTTAACCAAAGAATCATGAAGAGTCTCTGGGAGAAGGGACAGTTCCCCACACTCTCAGCGTCAACACTGGCCTGGCAGACAAACAGACACTACCTTATAAATACACTTTTCATTTCCTGCAAACGGTGACATTAAAATAATATAAACAAATATGTCTTTAAAATGGGACACTGTTAAGTTCTGACATCAGAGCTGTAATGTATCTGACCAAAGCACGAATACCTAGCACAGGTATTCTTGTCAAGCCTGCTCTGCTCTGAGAGTCTAAACCAACCTCTGAGGAATTTCAAACAGAGGGTTAGGACTGCTTTACACACAGATAGAACAACATATAATAGTATAATAGTGTTTGGTGCCTCTGCTTTCATCATATATTTTCCACTCCAGCCTAATTTTATTGAGTCACAGGCATGTGTGGGAGCAACAGCATTTTTTAAAGGGCAGGACACAGGTTTCCAAACTGGACAGGTCTCTTTTCAGTGGCTACTGTTCACTGCTTTTACACTGATACTGTGCCTAAATAACTAGAGATAGGTATCATGAGATAGTCTTTGAGAGGGTGTAGGGGCTGACATTTTGTAATAAACACATTTTGACTAGCTGAAACAACATGTTTGAAAGTCCCAGACACTATCAGCTCATGGATGAAAGAAAATCAACAAACAAAGTAGCTAAAAAATACTGCAGCAGACACTGGAGCAGGAAATAGTTTTTTTAAATCAGTTTTTGTCAGCTTTTATGAAATTTACTAGAGCACACTAGAGAAGCTACAATATAAATAGGAAACTAGTGATTTAATTATATATGTTAGGCAAAATAACTCTGAGTTTACTGAATGTTTGGTAAATTTGCCGTTACTTTAACAAAAAATAATTAATATTAAGATTGGTTGGGAATGATACACATAAAAACACAAACAGATACTGCTGGTTTGTCCACATCTTTAGGTGTTTTAGCTGGATTTTTTCAAACAAAACACATTACAATTATTGTAGGTCTTACCTTAACGAAGAGTTCAATCTTCGGGGCCTCAGCCATCTTTGTTTCTGTCTCTCTGCCTTGTAATGTCCACCTGTGATGTCTCTAATTGATCCACAAAATGGTTCGTTTCTGTCACTGTCAATGAAAACACAAGTCAGAGATTTTTTATAGTTTATATTGCTTAGTAATCATGACTATTTTTGCAACTCATTCTTTCACTTTCACACACACACACACTGTAATAAGATACTGTAATAAGCTGTAATGTCTATACTCACACTGGTGGTCACAGTGAGCACCGGATGCAAGAACACTGCTTTATCTTCACTCCACCCGTATTTCTTTTTATTCCAGTTCACTTCTCCCTCTCCTCCTTCTCTTCTCTGTGTCTGTTTTTTTTTGTTTGTCTCTCACCACACCTGTCGAGCTCTGAGAGGCAGCCCACACCCCCTACAGCCTACCAGTCAGACCAGCAAATCTGGATCTGTCTGTTTGCTCTCTGTCTCTTTCTCTCTACCAAAATAGGTCAGTTCAGTATACTGCTGGTGCATTATTAGCATGTCAAAGAAGCTGTGCAAATAAAGTGCAGATAAAGTGAATAGCTGAAATAGTTATATTATACAAAGATCCTCTAAAGGACAAATAAATAAAGCCATAGAATGCACACAGAGACACAGTGCACAATTAATTACAACATGACTGAGTTTCACTCTTACTCAATGTGGCCAAAAGTGTGTGGACACATGAGCATTATATGTGATTGTTGAACATCTAATTCAAGTATGGGCATTAATATGCTGCTATAAAATCAGCCAATCAGCCTCAGGAGCATTAATGAGGTTGGGTTCTGATGCTGGCTAATGAAGCCTGGCTCTCAATCAGCACTCCAGGTCACCTCAAAGGTGTTGGATGGGGTGGTTGAGGTCAGGGCTCTGTGCGGCAGGTCAGTCAGTTTCTTTCATGGGGGAAGTATCAGGTTGAAACAGGAATGGGCCTTCCCCAAACTTTTAATACTTTTGGAATCACACTGTTTTCACATTGTATGATATATCTTCATAAGATTTTCCTCAATTGGAACTTAAAAGCCAAACAATGAAAAACATCCCCAGAACAAAAGTATTTGTCCACATACTTTTGGCCATATAGTATATTTTCTTTCATGTCAGAAAGATCTTGCATGATCACAATTAGGACACATTTTAAAGTTTGAAGTGGATATTTCTCTACCGTTTAATGAGAAAAGAGACTCACTTTCACCTCTCTCTCACACACACACACGCATTTTCTCTCGCTGTCTGAGTTGTCAATTGCAGTTTGATGTGTTTGTTTTGTGTTCATCCCACAGCCTACTTTCAGTTGTTGGTCAGCATTCATGACTGTCAGAGAATGCTCTCATGTAGCTGGTATTCACTGAGGTTTCACTGAGGTTTCTGTGATTGGAAAGAGGAGGGGAAAACATCCCCCAGGCAAGTTGACGAGAATAGAAATAAGCTTGCAAGCAGAGATGAGTGAAATGAAGATCCCAAAACAGAAAGAAACAGCTCTGTGGAGACATGACTTAAACCACACAGGACAGTGTAATTTCATAGGCGAGGACACACAAGAACGGAGATCATGAGGGTGTGATTATCAGTTATCTCTGACTCTGTGCTGTGGAATTCACAAATTGGAGTCATATATTGTACAAGGTTAATTAAAGTAATAGAGTGTTTATTTAATACTATTGTTGAGAAGGCCTTAAATCACATCACAAAATGTCATGGGGTTTTTTGTTGTGCCTGTTGTTAGTGGTGAGTAAAGCTGACAGATAATATAACAGGAAATTCTCCCACTAAAAAACCCTCCTATCACTTTCTTTACATGCGTGATAAACTGAAAGGCATGGGGTTTATCTCCTCCTCACTTTACTATTGCTTGATCAAAAGATTAAAAAAAAAAAATCAGTAACAAAATGTCCAATGTCCAATGCCTAATGTCTGGTAAAATTATGTTTTGCTTTGCTGTATAATACAAGAAATATAGCACTTCACTTTTGTTTGAGTAGCTGCTCAGATCATGTTTTAAATTTTTTTATTTGTATTCATCATATGCAAACTACAGTATGTACAGTAAAATGTAAAGCAACAGGCATGCAAAACAACAAAAGACAACAAAAGAATAAATATGCAATATAAAGTCAGAATAGGAAAAATAAAAGTAAACTTTTTCACTTAGGACCCTTTAACCCTGTAACACCCCTTGTTGTAAAATTACAACGTTACCTTTAGCCATCCTAAAAAACAATCTGTTATATTTTATCTTATGTTTTACCACATTTACATAGTCATTGGGTCCTATTGTTCAGTCTCACAATGCTATTGGATGGTACATTTGTTTATAAGTCCCGCCTTATGGCCATGAACTCACTCAACCTCTCAAGGTTTCCTTCGAACAACATCTTTGTTTTATTGGACTAGATTCATCAGATTCAAGTAAGTAAAATGTCTTTTACATTTTTTTGGGTTGTTATTACAATGTCCAGAGCATGTACATATGTAGTTATTGTGGAATAGATTCATCAAATTTCATTTAGAGCTTGTTATATATTTGTTGCAATTCTACAACACTGGGTGAGTGTGGTAGTCAAAATAGCAGGCTTGTTGCAGTGGGCCCAAACAGGTTGCATTCCCTCCACTACACCACTGCCTGAAACAGAGTATTTTCTTTATACATGGACAGTATACATTCTACCCTTGTGTTGTCTGGTCGAATTTGACTGATTTAAAAGTTTTATCTCTAAAAAAAAAAAAAAAATGTAGTTAATTTGACGAGACTGACCTAAAATTCCATGACTTTGTCCACAAAGAGGATATCAGACAATTCAGTTCTGGGAAAGGTGAAAATGTTCCTGAATGTGGGGTGTGGATATAAGTGGGGGTATGCATGTTTTCCTTTTAGTATGATAATTAGAGAGCACAAAACGCAGTATTGTTATGTCAAGGCAGTATTGTTTGACTAAATGGCTGGTGATTGGGATGCATATTTCTTTTAGCATGATAAGTAGAGAGCATTACAAGCTGTCAAGGCAGTATGAAAGTATCCTATCAAGGGGAAATTCAGCAGCATCAAGCAATATATGCAAGGCAAGCCAAACCCATGGGGATTCAAAGTATGGGTGAGAACTGGAATCTCTGGCATGATGTGTGACGTCTACCAAGGCAATGTCAACGGAATACGAGCCAAATCTGAACTTGGATTGTCAGGTGATGTTGTGATGAAGCTTGCTTCCACACATCCAGAAAGTCAGAACTACAAAATGTATGCAGACAACTACTTCACCTGTGTTCCATTATTAGTGAAACTCCTTGATCGGGGAATTCATTACGTGGGAACAGCCAGGCAGGTGCGCCTACCCAACTGTAACCTTGAAGACGAGAAGAGCTTGAAGAAAAAGGGGAGATGAAGCTATGATGTCAGAGTGGAGGGGAATCACAACATCTGTGCTGTCAAATGGTATGACAACAGGGCCGTCACACATCCTTTGCTGGACCTGAACCTGTGCCAGCCACCAGAACCTACATTGAAGTTGAGAGGCCTTACATTGTTGGTGCCTACAACAAGTACATGGGAGGTAAGGATTTGTTGGACTCATTTACAGCCAAATATAAGTTCCCCATCAAATCCCGTCGCTGGTACATGTACATCTTCTGGCACACCATCATCCTTGCTGTGGTCAATGCCTGGCTCCTCTACAAGCGGGACTGCAAAGCTCTCAAGATGTCTAGCAAAGAGACAATGAACAGGAGACAGTTTCAGGCACATCTAGCATTCTCTCTCATCCTGGTAAACACAACACTTCGAACTCCAAAGAGAGGACGACCATCTTCAGGCAAAGGGAGCCCAGCATCACAGACAGTGACATCAGAAAGCCCTCTGAATGCTCAGAAGAGACCATCCAAGAGATGTGCACACCTCCCATTGGATGTACGCAAGGACCTAGTTGCACATTTCCCAGTGAAGACAGGGAGGGACGCTGCAGACACTGCAATAAAGGATACACCAACACGCAATGCAGCAAGTGTGATGTTCGCCTTTGCTTTTCAGAGGACAAGAACTGTTTTTGGGACTTTCACTAACAATGAAAGTCAGTCATGAAAAGAAAAAAAAGGAATGAAGAAGTTGCTAGAAAAAGCTAGAGTTTTATCCTGTTTAGTAGTTTTTTTAATAAACGACTTCATAAAAATATTTCAGTCAGGACCACTTTCGTCAAAATATCTTCTATTCCAAGCAGAATTTACATTTGGCGGTATGGCTCTGTTCTGGGACCTCCTTGTCCTTCCACGTGCCTACGTGGAAAACCTTAAGGCAGGGAGAGCACACCTCCCTGCCCTTCCATGTGCCTACATGGAAAAGTTTAAGACAAGGAGAGCGGCAGCAGAGACCCCCCAGGGTACAGAACAGAGCAAGCATCAATGGCAATCAGAAAATGACATTAATTAATTAGAAACAACATAAAAAGGAGGAGCTGGGGTGGAGGTGGGTGCAAAAGGCTTGTAGAGGAAGCAGCAGAGATAGGCAGGCAGGCTAAAGCAGCTTAAATAAGGCGCCATGCATGATGTTTGCCAATTGGATGCTTGAGGAAATCAGGTGAGCTGTCAGCTGACTGTGTATGGTATCCAAAGGGAAGCTTAGAGGAATCAGCTGATGTATGTTTATGACTAGCTGTGATCGTATGATATAGCTGTAACTGAAAGCTAAGCCTGACTTCGTGCCCTGCCTGAACTAACGCTATGCTCAATTTCAGTCAGGACCACTTTCGTCAAAATATCTTCTATTCCAAGCAGAATTTACATTTGGCGGTATGGCTCTGTTCTGGGACCTCCTTGTCCTTCCACGTGCCTACGTGGAAAACCTTAAGGCAGGGAGAGCACACCTCTCTGCCCTTCCATGTGCCTACATGGAAAAGTTTAAGACAAGGAGAGCGGCAGCAGAGACCCCCAAAGAACCATACCAGGCAACCTCCCTTCCATGAGCTACATGGAAGGGCCAGTAAGAGGAGCCAGCAGCGCAATTTTTTGTAAGAAATAAATAACAGTAATAAAACCAATAGTTTATGCAGATACTAGTTAAAGTAACTTGGCTGAAGATTAATAAAGAGATCCCTAAGAAGTTATGCTAGAGTGTATTTAAATTAAGCCAGCAAAAACATATTTCCCAAACAGAGTGTTATATTTAGTGGTGTGGCTCTGTATGGGACCTCCTTGTCCTTCCACGTGCCTACGTGGAAAACCTTAAGGCAGGGAGAGCACATCTCCCTGCCCTTCCATGTGCATACATGGAAAAGTTTAAGACAAGGAGAGCAGCAGCAGAGACCCCCAAAGAACCACACCAGGCAACCTCCCTTCCATGAGCTACATGGAAGTGCCAGTAAGAGGAGCCAGCAGGACTATAAACCAATACGTCTACGCAGACACTAGTTGAAGTACATGGCTAAGTATACTAGAGATATCCCCAGAAATCTGCAATTCAAAGCGGGACAAAAATCAGCAATGTTATCCAAGATTGGAATATGAGATGCTCTAATAATGAATTTACCCAACATAGATAACCAAGTGAGGCGCCTTATAAATCTATTAATGAATGGAACTGAAGAACGCCCTTGTAAATGATGTTGGCAGTTGCCTCATTGTCGCAAAAAACATGATTGTTTCCTTGACCAGTCTTTTCCCCACAGAAACTTGAAACAACAATTGGGTACATTCATTAAAAAGGTAGAAGAGGCATTAGCTGGCAAGGATGACAGTATTTTAGCCATATGTCTGTGAACCACTGATTATTAAAATACCCCCCCCAAAACCTACGGAAGGGCGGTTATCATACAGGTCAATCATGCCACTTCTACTGTATGTTTGAATTAATTATATCTCCATTATTCTGTACACAACACTGAAAAACTTGTGGATCCATTGCTCTTCCCTAAATTGCCCCTCATGTCTGCTCCCTGTCTTCTAAGCTCAGCAAAGCTGTTCATTAGTGATCTAGTAGATCATAGCAGTCACTCTATTAGACCTTGCTGTTGACATAAAGCTCCCAGGGTGAACTGGCACAGTGTTCGATTCATTTATATGTACTCAATATGCTGAGTCTTTTTATAATTAATGGCAAATGATGATTCTAGCTGCTCATTGTAAAATAAGGAGATGCCATACCATTATCACACAGAAGAGATCAGGACTGGGGCTCGGATCTGCAGCCCTCATCCAAGCTCACCATATCATGGACTTCTCTATAAATCGGAGAGGTCCAGAAGCCTGGATATAAGGGAACTTCCCTGGGGAATAACACACATGCCAATTTAAGATGTCTAAGCAAGGAGAGCAGTTCTCTTTTGGAAATTACTACTGCCTGCTGCTTTCATTACCTCTCTGATGCGATTTGCATCAGTACACTATCTAGAGTGAAGCCTAGAACTCTAGCCTTACAGGGCCTGATGTTTCTCCTTGGATAGCAGAAGACCTAATGTTTAAAGGTATATTTAAGAGCAAAAATGCATGGTCTGATTTTTTGAATTGATAGTCAACTAACAGAAAATCGTCTACGAGATGGAGCACGAAAGCAGTTGCAGTTATTAAAAGAATCCAGCAGAGAGCCTCTGACAGTGTCAAATATGTGGGGCTGCTGTAACAACCAAAGGTGAGCCTAACTGAGATGTACATTTCTCTTCATTTAAACCGAACAGATACCAATGTGAAGGTGTAATACGTGACTTAAATGCATCTGTGACATCTGCCTTTGCTAGCCATGCACCTCTACATGCTTCTTTAATCAACTGATGGCATTGTAGATTATAGCATAAAATAAGGTAAAAGTGCCAGAGGATTTAAACTATTTATGCCTTAGTTTTGCCTTTGCAAGAGCAGATCAATTAATAATTATGTTTATTTATTTTTCCTGAATATTTCCTGGTAGCTATACCTTAATGCTTGTTGAGAAGGCGACTTATGAATGGACCAATATGAACCTTTGTTATCCTTTCTTCAGTAAAGCATCGACTATGTCAGCTCTTCAAAGCAAAGTCAGTCCAGCTAAGAACCATGAACCAGCCCTATAACAGATAATTCACTAACAGCGTTTAGATGCTTTCTTAGCGCCTTCCCCAGCACAGGGACGTTTACTGGGGTTGAAGGTTTATCTCTCATGCCCCCTTTTTGAGAGGCAGCACGTTCTTCCCTATGGTGATTGGGACTGCACTTCCCAGCATTCTCGGCGGGAATGTGACGCCGTCAAAACAAGCTGCTGTGACGTCATCGTCCAGCGCTGCACCTGTGGGACCACGCGCTCTACCTGCAGACAGCGAAGAGGGAAACAGGCCAACTGCGGACGAAGACTGGCCGGCCTGACGTGCCGAACCGAACCCTGGACCCTTGAACCCATGACGGCAAGCGACAGCCGGATGTTGGACAGAACTGACAAGCAAGACAGGTGGAGCCGGCCGCTGCGCCTGGGACCCGCGCTCCCCTGGAAGCAGCGCAGCGCAGCGCAGCGCAGCGCCGGAGCCGGAGCCGGGACCGCAGCGGAGCCGCAGGAGCAATTCCTCCCCCCTTCTGCGGACCCTCCAGAACCAGAGCAGCCGGACTCAACTGCGGATGTTGTTCAAAAGCGACACTCTCCCCAACACCGAGATCGCTGCTGAGACTTCACAATGCAATCGACCCGCCATGATACTCACCGCAGACAGGACAAGTAGAAACAACCGACAAACCACAAGTAACGCACACAACATCCTGGCAAACAGGCTTGTAGAGGAAGCAGCAGAGATAGGCAGGCAGGCTAAAGCAGCTTAAATAAGGCGCCATGCATGATGTTTGCCAATTGGATGCTTGAGGAAATCAGGTGAGCTGTCAGCTGACTGTGTATGGTATCCAATGGGAAGCTTAGAGGAATCAGCTGATGTATGTTTATGACTAGCTGTGATCGTATGATATAGCTGTAACTGAAAGCTAAGCCTGACTTCGTGCCCTGCCTGAACTAACGCTATGCTCAATGACTAATGTGTGATTATTATTAATGTTATATACCTTTATGGGGCTAAGTAAGCAATCAACCCTGCAAATGAACCCTTAGTTGTTCTGAATTGTTGTTCAGACAACGTGAGTACAAATACAGAAATTCTGCTCCCAACTAAGCCCAATGTTGCAATATTACAACATTTCTCTATAAACTTACATACACATTTTTTTTTTTAAAAAACTCTTTAATTTCTGCATCAAAGGCCTCCTACAACAACATCTGAAAGGTAAAATAATTGTTTTTTAAGGTTTTTCTATATTTGGGTCTTACAGGGTTAAAGCAATGCTATGTTTACTTGTTGCAAATAGTTCAACCACATCGTGATGTTCATTTGAATGGGATATAGAAGCATCAAGAGGGAAATTATTTCATGAAAAAGCAAAGATTAGAGAAATAAACATAAGCTCTGTAGCAGAAAAGGTTTACTTTCTTATTACATCTAAATATCCCAAAAACTATGTGTAAACATAGTAAAAGTACAAATGATGATCCAATGCATTCATTAAAGTGCAGGGTACTGTTTACCATCTTACTACAAGCAATGAATGCACTGCACAGAAAGGTCCATCTTTGTGTATGTTTAAAAAATCAAAAGTAATGAAATAAACCATTAGATGATATTATACTTTCTTATTTTTCTATTATTTCTATTCTACTAATATTGATTGAAATTCCAAACAAATTGCACCAACATACAGGTTAAATGTGAATGCACTGTCAGACTTACTCTGTAGAACACTTCCCTCTTGTGGTCATTTTGTATACTAACTTGACATGCTGTAAATCTAAATTTCAATTTAGGATATGGATGGGGCACAATTTTGATAGCAAATGCAGTATGAGCTGTTACACAGATAATTTAGTCCTGTTTCTGTAGTGCCAAAAAGCCTCTGATTGTCTGTTCAGGTATTCAGAAGATGTGTGTTATAATAAAATATGCAGTACAATTTCCAGTTTGGGAATAACAGTGTTAAAATTTTAAAACATCATCAACAGAAGTGATGATGTAAAAAATAACATCAAAATGATAAGTTTCCCCGTGTCTATACAACTATAGATGGCAATTTATGAAGAAATTGTGGGTGCAACATCTTGCATCAGTGTTGAAAAGCTAACGCTAAACTGAATTGCCAGCTTTAATTTGTATGAAAAAACAGCAGAAGAAGTATGAATAATGGCTGGGGGCTAAACTGACTTTCTGCTGGCTTAAATTTGTATCCTTTAGTACATTGTTTGTGCAGGAACCTTTTTTAATACAGAAATCTAACATCCCATTCTCTTCACTGGATTTTGGAACAAAAAATATACTTGGATTTCACTCAATGGATACATTACGTAGCAAATGTTTAATTCAGTATGTGTTCATTCAGCAGCCCTGCAGGAGAGACACTCTGTGGTGGTTATGGGATATGTATATATAAGCAGGACGCATACTTTTACTTTTTCTGACTGTGTAGAATTCGAATGTTTTTGACATAAAGAAAGAAATAATGCACAATGCTTTACCGAATTTACAAGAAGGCCCAGACATGTATTAGGACGTACTAATAGTTTGCCTGGAACAATAAGTATTGTGAACATTTTAAAGTTTCCTGAATCTACACCCAATAACGGAGTGAAGACCTCACGAGGAGTCATTTATGACTCATGGGAGGACATTTATTTCTTAGATATATTTTGGTTTGCCACTTCCTGCGGATGATACATTCATTTCTTTACACTAGCAAAGCTGTACTGACTGGCACCTGCCAAGAAGACACATATACGTAGATGAAATAAATCTGTTACATTAAAATAATGAAAAAGAGCACAATCAGGAGGAGGAGGAGTAAAAAATGCGAAGCACACATGCACACAATCATTAGACAAAGCATGAAAGCACTGTATTGCAAGCAAGACAATTTTCTCATTAAGTGTCTTTGTATGTAAATATTACTCTGCACATCAGTGCTCTTTTTGGTACTTTTTTCTTTGTAACAAGGACAGAAAATCAACTCCTTCCTCCTTTCAAACTTTTTTAAAACCACCATACAATAAATAACATTTTCGTATTACTTTTTTTTACCTTCCACAACCTAGATGACTCACTGGTGTGTGTTCACCCTTGTGTAACCTCCATCTCAATTCTATATCTTGTTCAACACTTCCTCTTTTCCCATCAGTGCACACGCATGCAGCAAACACCTCCTGATTATGATCACTTGTTGCAAAATGTTGCCTAAGAGAAAGAAACAGAACATCATTATATTTACTAGAAAGCAGGAATTTAAGAGGATGTGGAAGGAGAGATAGGGTGTGGGCCTCTAACACGATGCTACGCTCAAATCATATTCAAGAATCTTTCAGAGAGCCACACCTCAGCTTCCTTAAAAGGGGTTGCGTTTTTCATTTTTAAAAGCCTCAAGCTCATAATCAGGTTCCAACCAGCAGCGACCAAAAATGGTATTGGTGGGGTGTGAAAACAGAGAACGGAGCACTCATCTTGTGATCAGGTTAGTGGAGAAAGCGTGGGGGGGTTCTTTTTTCACGTGTCTGGTCAATGTGGTCCGACTACTGAAATGTGTTGTATTTTCACATATTCTTCTGTATTCTGCAAGAAGTACAAAATCAAGTACGTCAAAGCAGTTTGTACTTGATTGACTGTAAGTTAATAAATACATCAGGATCGAAAGTAAGTAAGTAAGTAATTTGTATGTTGACTTTTACATCTGTACAACAGCCAGTGAGTACAACAGTGCTGTTGCCAACATTAAAACTTTCACCACATCCTGTTCAGAGTTTGTCTTGAAGTCTCAACTATAGGGGCTTACTTAATAGTGAATTACCTTAATTATATTAATCATATCTGGAGGCCCTTATGCGTTAAACTCATACCTCTGCCGGCTAATATTCTGGTTCCACAGAGACGGTGTGTACAGTACATGGCTTTCTCTGTACTCCAGAAACAACTATTTATGATTATGTAATAAATTACTTTTAAGTGAAAATTGAAGTCTCAGACGAAAAGGATCAAAATTAACTTCAACTGAGCAGTTTGTTATTTTTTGTGATCAGATGACAGGTGCAATTGTTAAAGTCTAATTTGACACTCCAGGTACTTGTGGTACGTGGTTTTACCTGTGGTGTTTCTGTTTTGCCTAGTGTGGTTCTGTGTAATTTAGCAACAGAGTTCTGCTCATTTTAAGCTGCAAGCTGTTCCTTAAGTGTATTTTGTATTACGATAGTGTGAGGCATGACAGCTCGTGCCTGAGAACACAAAAATGACTTATTGATGCAAAAGTGCAGCTTGCAATCTAATGGGAGAGTTGCATAGCTTTGTTGCTCACTGTTAATAATAATAATAATAATATGCAGCGTGGTGCAAACCTGAATAAGTGGGGTAAGGTGAGATTAGCCTGTAACACAGCAGTACCTATGCAATAAAAACAAAAAGGAAAAAATGAACTGAAACAGCATGTACACCTCCCTAATTCTATGGTTTTACACAGAAGAAGTCTAGATCCAATAGGAAGTTCTTATTGTGAGGTTGATAAACTAAATAAACCTAGATATCTATCTTTATGCAGTTTTTTCAGGAAGTTTCCATGGGTCTGTGCAAAAGTTGAAATAATAAATATGTAATTATGTACAGTATCTGGGTTTTGTAGTTTTTTTGTTTTTTTTTAATGTGCTATGTGTGCTCACATTTTCCATTTCATGCAAACATACAAGAAACACAAACACACATTTTTGTAGTTTCGCTGCATGTGTCCTTTGTCTTTGTCATGTCCTTTGTGAGTCTTCCTTATTTCCTTATTTCTACTTCCTTATTGGTTCAGTTGTATGTCATTTTCCTTGTCTTGCGCAAAGTAAAACCCTATAGTTTCAAGTCTGTTTCACAATCCTGCTCTCTGTTCGTCTTTATGATTTCACGTCATGTTCCTTACCAAGCAGAAACACATACATACAGCAGTAAGGCAAGCGATTTCTAAAAAAGAGAGAAACTTAGCACAAACAACTTTTTTCAATGACTGAATGAATGAATTTTAATTTAATATTATTTCAATAATAATAATTTTATGAATTATTGACCAAACATTTTTTTCCAGAAAAGATTTTAAAAAATGAAAGCATGACATATTTGTGGTCACTGATTGGGATGTAAGTGAATCTTAATATATGATTTCTCGCTTCAGCTACAGCACTTCGGACTAATGTTTTCTTTCTTTTTATCCCTACAGTAAAAGGAAAACGATTTTTCTTGATTCATGGTTGAACAGAAACCTGTCATGGTCTCTGATTTGAGTGAGTGGTGGTGAGGCGTCTTCATAGTAGGAGTCACAGGCTGAGTTGGAGTATCTGAGTGAGTTCTCATTACAATCATCATGGTCCCGATGCAAGAACTTGCATTAGAATGCTACAGCAGACTTTCATTCATTTTCAGAAAGTTCTTAAGGATCTTTTGCTTTTCTAAGTAAATGCATATCATCACCTAGTGTCTATAAATTTGAAGTAGTTTTAGTGAATTACATCCAAGTGCTTCTTTCTGTTTTCTTTCTCTGTTCAGTTAGAGCTATCAATGGGTCAATTACAGACAGGTCTGATGTCTTCACAGCTGCTAGAGTCAAATCTGCAGACAGTGTTTTCATCCATCTGTGTCACTGACATAGCTGCCACACCCATATAATCCCCCTTTGAAATGGTGTGTTTTTTTCCTGTTAACATATGTCAATACAAAGTTCCCCAGCTGTTTTGTTACTGTCTGTGAGCGTCCTGTAATAACCTTGAACGCGTAGCTTTCACATGAGAACTTGATGCAGCCCTGTTTAAAATGCTGTCCCTGAATATGCATATAGGGTTACTATTCATGGATTCATTAAGCCTATTTGTTTGTCCTTTCTTTATCCTAAATATTAGAGGAAATATAAATAACAACTAAAATAATAAATTAATCATGTTTGTTATTACAGTAGATAAAAAAATATATACAATTTGTAAAATATTATATTTACAAGGATTCCCAGTATTGGAGAGTCAATAATATCTTACATTAGAAGGACAAATTGACAGAACTACTGGCATTCACAGGATTTAGCCAGATCGTGTAATGTGGTAAAAGTAGTCTTAATTGCAAAATCTTAATAAATCTATTCAGTGTAACGTTAGAGCCAAACAAAAAGTTATTTTCCATGAAAATAAGAAAGTCACAGCCAAAAACATTATTTTAAGTGTAGAAATGAGAGGAGAAGCTTACTACTTAATTTTAAGTTAATTCTTAAATGACAGATGACAAACAAATACACTGCTGAATATTTTTACATAAAGTCAATCAAAGGAAATGTCGGAGATAAACTGACCTGTTGATGGTTATCTGTGTTCATTGTTAAAGGAGCAGTGCGTTTGCAACATATAGCTGCTTATCTATAAATCATGTATACTTCTACTACTACATTTTTGATGACCATTGATTTCCGTTAAGTCCTGCAAAATGAAAATCACTTATTTTGGGGGGGATTATATTCCTCTGGTTGACAGGCAGTTCATGGTCAGCGCCTTAACTTCTACACCACCAGGGCTTCAACAAAGTGATTTAAAAAGTTTGCACTATAATTGCCTCTCAGTTATCTTTATCATATAAACTACTGGATGCAGCATGGAACAGTAGAAAAGTACAATCCTCATTTCTAAAACACATAGTTTTCAAAATGGCTATTTGTGAAGTATATGTGGTTAGCAGTAAATGGGCTTAAACATGGCAAAATAACTGATATGGTAATTTAATATCTGCTTGGGTAAAGCCACAAAAACCTTATCACTCCTTAATAATCACACTTCTTCATTCCCTTTTGTGACAGGGGTGTGAAAACACTAAAAAGACTCTACTCGACTCAATGAAGAAGTACCTCCTCCTCTTTTTTCTCAGTGTTTTCCCGCTGTGTCTTCTAAATGGATGGCCGACAGGATTCCAATCCCTGCCAGCCATAAACCCCTCTACCTTCTCGAGCACACATAGAAATGTGACCATCCTGCTGTGGTACTGGCCCTTCAATAGGCCATTCAGCTTGAGGGGTGATGTGTGCTGGGACCTCTACCGCATCCCTGGCTGTAGACTGGTGGACCAGCGCTCCTTGTTCCCCTCAGCTGATGTGGTGGTGTTCCACAACAGAGAGTTGGTAATTGGCCACCAAAAGCTGCCTTTTGACCTTCCACGGCCACAGGGCCAGAGGTGGGCCTGGATGTCTCTGGAGGCCCCTCTTTATAATGGAAACTTGAGAAATTATGGACATATCTTTAACATGACCATAACCTACAGGAGAGATGCTGATATCACTGTACCCTATGGTGAGCTGCTACCAAAGGTAACTGAAGAACATCTGCAAGAAGACAGCCCTCTTAATAAGACCTCTCTGGTCTGTTGGGTGGTCAGCAACTACAGGAGCCAGCACAAGAGAAGCCAAGTGTACAAACAGCTCAATGCCACAGTTCCTGTGAAGGTTTACGGTCGTTGGACAAAGAGACCCCTCCCCTCTAAAGCCCTTTTACCTACCATCTCTCGCTGCTACTTCTATTTGGCTTTTGAGAACTCGGTCGGCAAAGATTACATCACAGAGAAGCTGTGGAGGAATGCTTACCTCAGCGGGGCAGTGCCTGTGGTCTTGGGACCGCCATTAAGCGACTACAAAGCCGTGGCTCCACCTAATTCTTTAATACACGTTGATGAGTTTGCATCAGTGAAAGACTTAGGAAAGTATCTACAACAGCTTGCAATGGACAAGAAACGCTACAATGAATATTTTACCTGGAAACATCAGTGGAAAGTGAAGCTGTACACAGACTGGAGGGAGAGACTGTGTAAGATCTGCTCACAGTACAACAGTTTACCTCAGCAAAAGGTTTACTCTGACCTAGAGGCCTGGGTCAGTGCTCCTAACACTTGAGCTTGCATAGTTGTAGTTATTTCTTTATTGATACTACATTTCTGACAAATTACCATATATAATAATGTTTCAGTGTGTTGAGTTTCCATTTTATTGCTGTGCCAGAAACAAAAAACACAGATGAAAGAAATTGGAGAAAATGAAGAGGAAGATATTTGAGTATCGCAGAAAAGAATTACATTGCTGAGATTTAGGAAACTATGTAACAACCATGAATACACAACTAACATGCTTTAACTAATGACCAAGTGAATTAAATTCTTAGCACTTTATACCAAACACCTGACCTCTCTAGGGTTAAAAGAATAGTTCACTTCCTTGCAGAGTTAGGGGAGAAGAGTGATACCATTCTCATGTTTGCACAGCAAATATGGTAACACTATTCTCTTCTAACTCCTGGTAATAGTTATGTGTATTTCCAAAACTGTAACTATTGAAGTTTAACGTCACGTAGCTCACAGTTCAGTGCACTTTAAGAACATGGATATGACACCCAACCTACATGTACTCCAACAACACCTGCAACCTATGTAGTTCCATTTAAAAATTAATTTTGTCTTTAAAATTAAGTAGAGGAACCCCCCCCCCCAAAAAAAAAAAAACAATGTTGTCCCCCAACTTGAGAACTCCAACTCCACGCTGCTGTTAGTGCTGAATATAATGAAGCTACAGCTGAAAATTCAGTATATCCTCTAAATACAAGCATTTTTAGATGTTCAGAATCTTGTTTCATTCAAACAGTAGGCGAGGTGTTGAATATCAAATTTTTTTTATTCATTTGATGCAATTTGATCTGCTCTGTATTGGATTTTGAAGATGCCCATCTTCCCTTGCCAATAAAAATTATATTTTACTGAAGAAGTCTGAGTGTCATTGCAAGACGCTACTATGAATTAATTCAGACTACTATCTAAATAAAGCACAACTTCCTCAAACCTATTTTCAGTTACAGTAGGTAATGACTGTTGAGGTGCTTCAAACTAGAATTTCAGTTCCTCGTTCAATTAAACCACACCTGGTTGTAAACCAAGAAGTAGAACTGTAACATAGTAAGTCTGTTATTGAACTGCATAACAAGAAAGCGTTTTAAGTGGGACGTTCTTACAGGATACACAGTTTGCATGTTTATCTCAACACATGAACAGTTTCATTGTAAAGTCAGTTTTACTTGATTAGTAGGTATAGATACATTAAGGTTTAGAGTGATTTGATTGAAGACATCTCAGTGTAACTAACAAATAATTTAATCAATTTACAATTTGAGAATATGTGTCACATTAAAAAACCGGTAAGAGTCTAATAGTTATCATTTCACCCTCACATTAGTAAATATTTCTCAGTAAAATTATTCATCATAACACTGAAATAACTCTGGGCTAAAGGATTGTTCCAATGTTCTTCTGAGAACTCTTAAAAGTTTAGTCCTGCTAATAGATTTGTGGTCATCTATAGGGACTTCTAAATCATGTGAGGTATAGTCAGGAGTGACATTTAATTTCTTTTCTAAAATTTACGGACAACCTAGTGAAGAATAAACTTTAAAAAAAAAAAAAAAAAAAAACAAGACCAGACAAGAGAAATACTGCAATGAGCACCCAAACTTGATTTTTAGTATTGACTGTTATTCAACAATTCATTCAACATAAAAACTCTTTACAATAAAAACAAAATGGAGGTATTGAAATACAATTTGGCTGTTGTAGCTTCAACTTAACACTTAATTGATCAGAGTCAGGTCAGACTTAATCTCGCTACCACCTGAGAAAAATACTGACGGTGTGCAATTGGCAGAATTAGCAGCTAAGACACTTTGGAGTAACAAATCATAACACTCCCTCAAAATATTACTCACCCATCAGCGCTAAAAATATTTTGTAAAGATGTCGATGACAATCAACAACTTTAAATCTAGGTTCAGTATACAAATGGGACATTAAAAAAAAAAAAAGAAAAGATATATTCGACATTACAAAAGCAACTTTGTGCAAAAATCTGAGAAATGCGCCAAGAACATGAGGGTGCAGTTTCCATTTCATTGACAGTTCAGACTAATACTGTAGATGCTCTAGTCAGATGGGACACAAAAAGTATTGCACAAACATTGACCAAACTGTTGACTGTAAATTCTGTTCAAAGAGGGTCACACGGCAATTCCTTAGATAACTTAGATCTTTCCTCATCTGCACCACAGAGAACCTACCCACAATTTAGTACAAGTGGAAGGAAAACCCTGGATCTTTAACTCTGTTCACATTCACTTACTCACTCCACAACAGGACCATATACTGAAGTACCACTTTGGCACTGTTCTAAACCTGCAATGATTAAACCTATAATGATTAAAACCTATGGAATAACTTACTATGCACTATCCAAGAACACAAGGCACATTCAGAAATATTTGGTTTAAATTGTTCCTGTTTTAGTTTGAAGTCAAAGCATATGTTGAGATGCATTTCATGGTAAGAGGATGTGGCCCTTGGCAGTTTCATCATCTAAACAGGGAAAAGAAACCACTTTTATCCATCTTCCACTGCACTCAGTAGAAGAGCTTCCACACTTTTGAATGTTTCTATCCACCGATATGATCGGTCGATCTCGTTATTGGATTTAGAGGCTCGTCCTCAGCTTGAGTTGGGGTTGGACAGAGAGGCTCTGGGAAGGCAATCTGTGGTTCTGGCCGGGGACTACCTCAGCGTGCTTATCCAGTCAGGTGACTAACCAGTCCGGGGTGCAGGGCTTGTTTCAGGACGTCAGGCCGATGAAGCTGGGGCATATAGAGTGTGGGAGGAGGGGCACCGGGGTAGCTGGAAGTAGGGTATCCCTGACTGGGAATGGGGGAAGGGACCATGTTCAGTGGGGAAGGACTCTGCTCGTAGTACTGACCATCGCACTCCTCGTCTAGTGGCAAGGCCAGGCGCTTTCCTTTCTGTCTTCGGTTGCAGAACCAGACGCGTACCACCTGTCATGGACACCATTTATCTTTTAAAAATGTGACCAATGGACAGACACTCTTTTAAAAGTCAAACTGTATTACTTTTAGAGTTTGTACTTACATCTCTCTCCAAACCCAGGTCGTCCGAGATGTGTGTGATCTCCTGGGTGTTGGGCTTGGGACACTTAATGAAGTAAGATTCCAGAGCAGAGCGCACTGCACCCTCCAGGCTGGTCCTCCTCTTCCTCTTTCTGGTGTCAACAAATACCCGCTCGATCTTGTACATCTGAGGACATCAGAAACATTTTAATATTGGTTCATACAATTTTATTTTGTGCATTTGTAAACCATTTGGTGTATGTAATGTATGGATGTCAAGGTTCAAATAAGGTTTCTTGTGAGTACTAAACAGCTTGAGTACAGCCACTAGATGGCATATCACACTTCACAAGAATGGAGGGTCTTCATTCCAGTTTGCTCAGCAGGAAGTAGACCTGAAAAGACCAACCGATCCCATGAAGCTTGTTGATCATCTGTTGTCTTGTTAACTAGTTGGCAGATGTCAAGAAATGCAGACTTACATCCTGGGGATTTTCCGAGGTTTCTGCCTCATTCAGCCATCTCTGAAGAAGGGGCTTCAGCTTGCACATATTCTTGAAGCTCAACTGCAGAGCCTCGAAACGGCAAATGGTCGTCTGGCTGAACATCTTACCTACACAGACAAACACAAACGTGAAATATCACATGGAAATAAACTAAGAATGGTTGACTTAAGAGCCAAAACTATGATTTGAGAGCCATCGGTTATGGACGTGCATTCCTATCTGTTAGAAGACTGCAGATATATATCAGGAGTTTGTTCTCTATGGTCCCTTACAGTTTAAGTGAAACGTTTGGCAAACCTGGACATGAATGGACAAGATCACTTCCTAACTACTGTTAGGGATGTAGTTAAACGTTATTAAATACTGATGCATGAGAAACTACAAATCTAGTAAATATGTCCACATGGACAGCCATACGTGGTACCTCCCAGATTGGCTCTATGACAAGTTCTCAGGTTTGCATATCTATCACTTAAGATCCAAGCATTGTCTGATCATGACTTAAAAATACATGTTTAACAGGGGTTGAACAAAAAAAAAAGTCTAACATGAAAACTTACCATAAAGGTTACCTAGGGCAAGGCCAACATCAGCTTGAGTGAAACCTAAGGTAATACGTTTGTGTTTCAGCTCCTTAGCGAACTGCTCCAGTTCTTCCGTGGAAAGATTCTCCTGAGGAATTGAGATAAAACATTTGAGACTGAAAATGTGGGCTCATGTCTAGGTGCCACTTATATTCTTTGAACATGTTCTCTACAAGTTGCATTGGTTCTCACAAAAGGAAATAGTGCATATTTTGGTTAATACTGGATATCTGTTTTAAATGGTTGTCCTTACCTCCTCAGAGTCGCTGCACCCGCCGCTGGAGGACCCGCTGCTCCGCGTGGAGGAGGCCGGGTTCTGCGTCTGCGGCCCGGTGACAGCCTGGGTTGTGTTCACGCCGAAAAACGCGTTCCCTGGAAGCCCGTTGCTTGGGGGCGAAGGGGACATAGATGGTGAAGATGCAGATGATGTTGAGGGGTTTTGATTATTACTGCCCGGTGGTGTGATGTGGGTGATCCCGGGCCAGAAGGACGGGTTCCAGGCCGTAGAGTAGAAGACTCCATGGGGCATGGCGGCGGAGGTTGGAGGTGTTGGATACTGCTGAACCTTTATTTCCGTTGAATAGTCATCACCAGTGTCTTTCTCAGTCTTTATTTCGGGCAGTTTGATTTGCTCCCTGGTCTCGGCTATTGGGGGACTCAGGTTTATAGGCTGGGTAGCTGCTGTTACGCCGGGTACCTGGCCGGTGTACTCGGGTGCAGCAAAGGGATACCAGTGCTTGGGTTGCCCAAACTCCCCAGCCTGCAGGTCGGATCCCCTGTAGTCCCCGGCGACGGGTGGGAAAGGGAAAAAGGTCTGTGCAGAGGCCGATGTGATGCCACTATAAGCGGTTTTATTGTAGAGGAAGCTCGGGTCTGGCAGGACGCCGTGAGGAAGCTGAAATGACGCAGCGCTGCCCAAAATATCCTGACCCAAAATCTGGGTGCAAGGGTTGGTCCGGCTGAAGTCATAGGGCCGGCTTTGGCACTCTGGACTCTGCGATCTATCAGACATCTTCCAAGCGGTGTGAGAGCCTCTTGACAAGAGAGCGTCCAGAATTAAAAAGTTTTAAAAAAGCTCATCCGTTTCGAAGTTTACGCACAAACCAAAGAGAGATGAGAGAGGAAGAAGTTGTCCAGAAGAAGAAAAACAGCAGCTGTCCGAGAAAAGTCCGTTTGTGGGGAAATTCTGCAAAAATGTGGGCCTAAGAAGTTGCCGTTTTGGTGCAACATAACCACCAATATGCCTACGGCCTACTCCATGAAGTCCAACCTTTTGACACGCCACTAACCTCACCTTCAAGCTCAAATGTCCCTCTCCTGCCTGTGCTCCACAGGTTTTCCTAATCACAGCTGCGGGTGTTGCAGATCACCGTATCTCTTTGCCCATTGGCTGGCGCAGACAATTGCGCACAGCTGATGGTGAATTTGTGAATGACCTTGATTCATCCCAAAGTAGTGGGCGTGTTTTCACATAAACGTAGAGCCTTTTTTTTTTTTTTTTGCTGCAGACCAACTCTGTTCCTCTCTTTTTAAAGTGAATTTAAAACGCATTACGCACAATGCAAAATCATTCCTTGGGGAAATATTAATTCGACGTCACCTTAAAAAGCATATTTACATTGCTAAATAGGCACAGGTCAGTGCTCCAGTAAATACATATTGTAACACTACAACCCGCTCACCTAGCACATGAATTATAAAGCTTCGGTTTGTTTAAATTATTCCCCTTTGAGGAGATGGCTTTGATATTAAAATCCCTGTCATTGAGGCTTCACTCAGACGTGAATTCGTTTTAATTACTAACATTTAAACAAAATGAAAATAAGCTGACACTGTAATCCTGAATAACTGCGATAGAACAAATTACCTTAATTAATCAGGACACGTTTAATTTGAAGCAAACAAATCTAAGGGTCAGGGCTAAGTTATGCTTTTGTGAATGTTTTGACCGCTCATAAGCAGCAACACATGCATGCCAGAAATAAAAAAAATAAATAAACGGAAATGTGTAATGGTTTTGTTTACTAGTAATTTTCGGGAAGTGCAATATTTATAAAGCAGAAGGCGGGCAGTGTGAGCTATACATATGAAAGATGTGGCAGATAAACAAGTGTTAGTAGTTCAAAAAGGTTATTTTGTGGTGAGGTTCTGTGCATGATGGAAAACACGACTTTGTTTATCTTGGGTCTTTTTTTAGGGTAAAACCATATTTCGGCTATGTTAATTCTGCTTTGCCAAGATGAATCTTTGTACATTGGGCTGTGTTAGAAACACTGAATATTTTAATATGTTGGTTATTTTTGCTCCTGAAGTTCTCGTCTAGTCTAGAAAACTGAGAACTACTATAAATCATGAAATAACCGAGAGCATTCAGGTGAACTTCTCCCATTCTCCCATTCACTCTTGATCGGTAGCCATTCAAAAGCCTGGATGGTCAGAGCACTGTACAGATGCGCTCCCCCAGCGCGAGTAGTTGGCCCCAGATTGCGGCAGGAAGACACACTGCGGGAAGGGAGAGGGGGTGCCATTGTACGACCTGGCCCCGGGGCACCCCGTGGATTTCAGATCCCGAGTTGCGATGGTCGACCATTAGCTCCTTTTCAGATTGGAACAATAAGTCTCAACCCTTTGATTCCGCCCCACACCCACCTCCTCCCCCTTTCCCCTCCTGTCCCCTGAAACAAACACCAAGCTGAAGTTTCACTCTGGTCTGCAGGGTTCACCGAGGGCCAATACCCTGGCATCCTTTCTGATATGGCCTAAAGGTCCAAAACTGGTCCGAGGACCAATTTTTTTGGAATAGGCCTATCTCTTGCACCTTTGGTATGCGGCTTGAGATGAATGAGCATCTAATCCATCCCTTTTTGTAGTTTGTGGAACAAAGCTTAAATGTTTTTATGCTTTGTGACCCATAAAAATAAAGAGATACCTGAGTGGTGAATAATTTGATTAAATAAATATGTTACTTTTGCAGATTCTGCTATTTGATTATTATTAGGAGGCTTATAGGCATACACATGTATTTCAAAGAAAATATATAATTAAAAACATCAGAAAAGAATGATAATTAATTTTGTTAGACCTCAAAGTTATCTCATGGCATCATTGCAAACAGCAATTGAAAAATAATGTATTATTGAAAGTACACAGAATTTCTACACTGAAACCAGAAGAACAGCTCTCTGTCTGCTCTTCCAGATAGAAAGTCATGTAGGTCCAGGCCAGGGAACCTTGGGGAAACCACAAGAGCCTGGTAAATAGCTTAAAAGACATCAAACCCCAACTATACAAGCATTGTCTTGGGCCATGGACTTGGGAGAATAATTGTCATGCAAAGACAGAGCAAGCAAGAAGAAATAGTAGACTTCAGGCTTGGCTTCAGAGAGAAAGGGACAGCAGAGCACAGAGCTCTCAGGGTGTCCAAAGGAGGGGGGCAGTGTTGAATAGCTCGGTACAGTGAGGAGGAGATGTGTGAGGGGAGTATCTGGGGATTTAGTTGAAAACCCCCCAGATGTCTCAGATCTTGCCTTTAGTTCTTTTCAAGTGGCCTCTTCAAGACACCTCAGAGATCTGCTCGCGGGGCACGTCCAGTCAAATAGAGAAAGAGGGAAAGTTTCAGATAAAAGAAAGCTTTACAGCAGCAGTCTGAATGTCTTGCACACCTCAAACAGTCACACCAGTGAAGACAAAAACACCTCTAACTTGAGCAGTAGGACCAAAACAAATCCCAAAGTATCAGTCTGTATTTTAAACAAATTTCTTCCTACTCATTGCTCATTATAGTCCTTGCTCTTGTTCATTTTTCGTTCTTCCACTCACCATCACCATAGGCATTCAATTGAAAGCAATACTGTTCCTTTGTGATATCAAATTAGGACACGTTGTTGTCTTAAATATGAATTAAATGATCCCTGTTATGTGACTGATGATTGATCGCATTGTGAGAAACCGTCACCGCCTTTCATTTGAGGATGTACGGGTTTGACCGCGTTTATATGACACTTGTGAAGATGGCACGTTGATGTAGCTTAACTTGGTCTTGCTGTGAGAAATCGTCGCTGCCTCTCGCTTGAGGATGTATGGGTTTGACTGTGTCTATATGACACTTGTGAAAATTACATATTGATGTATAGTTGCACTTGTCACCTCAGGAGGAGAGACTGTCATTTTCAGTAAGCCGTTTATGTAGTTCCTAAATAAACTGCTTCTGCTTATTACATAGTATAAAAATGGGTGTCTTCTTCATAAAATTGTTAGAAATGATAGATCACAAACTTTATGAATAATGACACTATAGCCCAGCCTCTCCCAAAACAAAACTAAAAGTTAGTTTTATTGCTAAATGTTAAAAAATAAAATGGGCATAAATCTAAGTCACTACCATTAAAAGTTACTGATTTGATACAGTGGATATGCTGGAATCTAGATACTGCCCCTCCTGTTGAGCAGCACAATTGTCTCCCACAAACAAGTCTGATGGCTTTTTGATTTTCTACCTAACGGCCGGCCTTTGATACCCACCTTCACAGATCCTCCACCCACCCAGGTTTCTATCCGAGGGCCAATGGCTGCCTTCCCTCCACCATCCACCGGCACAAAGGGCTTTTAATGGCCCTTGGCATGTGGCTCAATGGGGACAGGAGACTGACCCGTCCCCTCCCCACCACACACGGACATACAACCACATACAGAAAACCCACATGGAGGTACATGCAAGCTTTCTCTCTGCCCCTACCCCCACCACACACACTTTCTGGGTGTAGTAGTCATTTGTGTGCTGAAGGTAAAGCAAGGTCAAACAGATCACCAGAATAAGTAAC
This sequence comes from Dicentrarchus labrax, assembly GCF_905237075.1. Classification (NCBI taxonomy): domain Eukaryota; kingdom Metazoa; phylum Chordata; class Actinopteri; family Moronidae; genus Dicentrarchus; species Dicentrarchus labrax. Next base: position 14,148,201 of record NW_026136710.1, on the reverse strand, counting down.
ACATTTCGAAGTGAGAGGCGTATGTGTGATGACAGTTTATCAAGGAAATGATTACTATCCTGCAGTTTTGACTCTCTGGTTCAGCAAGACTAAATCTTAATGCCCTTATTTTGTCATAAAAATGATCTACAGAAATGCCCAATAAAGTCTAGGGGTTCATAATACCTGACGTTTAACTGGTTTTACCAAAAAATATTGCAACCTAAGTTGGTCCATTTCTTTAAGAGACTTCTCTCTCTAACCCCTTAACGTCAAGTTTCCTTTCATTTGCACTTTGCAAGTTTTAAGGCTGGAAAAATCATCACACACCACACAGTATCAATTCATATTCTGGATCGGCTTGTTTCACCTCATTTATTCATTGAAGCTTACACTGAGTGAAATATTCAAACCAAGACTCCATGGGAGCAAATGAAAAATGTCTAAATAATGTCTTTTGGCATTATGTTATACCAAAAGTCAGTCTGAAATATTTGGTATTGTTGGGATCTCAATTCGAATTTAATATTAAGTTTTGTGGGTTCGAACAATGTTTGCCTGCATAGAATTAGTTTGTAATGAGACTGTCCTTAAAACACATAATTAAACATAATGTATTTCATTTGAGACCAGATTTTGTAGATTTTGCCACAAAATGTAACTTATATGGGCACAATTGCCTTTCAGATATACCAAAACAACCTTATTACATTGTTGTGGCGCACCCCTGTGTTTAAGAGGTCAAGACACTGACCATGCACCACAATATCCAAGTTTCATCTGTAGAGTTTGCATCTCTCTCCCTCATCTACTGTCATTTCACACATTAAATGCATTAAATGTGCATAAAATCCATACCATATACAGCACAAAATGAAAAAGGCAAGTCAAATTAATTTCTACGTGTGGTAAAAAGTTTTAATTCCAATCCTTGGTCTGCATGTACAAATATCTATAAAAAGTGAACACTTTCACTCTTTGTATGTACATTTTGCAGCACAGAGTTAACTTGGGGGCACAGAAGAGGGCAGAGAGGAAAGAGGGACAATACAAGATATTGATATTTACCAACTAAACATCCATCAGTATAGTCTGTCTCCAAAGATTTCATTCAAGTGCTCAGAAGTCACTTTTACTGTACATTCCCTCCTCCAGCAACAAGATGCATACATACAGGAGGACGTACAATTCATCAAAGCGTTGCCATGATTCAAACACAGTACAGTCAAACCATGCAAACAGCCAAGTACCTCATTTCCATATATATTTATATTCTATAATCTTAAAATCTTTATATGTAGCTTATATGACAAGAAATAAAATTAGCAACAGCAATGGTAACATTTTCAATGCTAAACCTTGTGTTGTGTTGGGGAATCTTTACAGAGTTATCACAAAGATCTGATTTTAAATATTTCTGGTGTGTCTGGTAGGAATGTGGTTTAGCCACTAGCTATGCATGACAAAACAAGGGAGGGCACCTGTTTCTCAGCTTATGTATGTGTGTGTGTGTGTTGTACACATGTCTGCTGTTGTATCAGATTCTTTGGAAATAGCTGCAGAAGGAAAGTAACAAAAATGAAAAAAGAGAAAATCTTAACTTAGAGTTTAACATTTAAACAGGACAAAACACCTATAGGGACATGATCTGGGATGATTCTCAAAACCGTATGTTAAAAGACAGTGACAGAAATAAATTAACAAGGAACCCAACATTTGTAGTATTAAAAGCCTTACACTGGGCAGATATAGTAAAGGGCAAGAAAACAATCATTTTTATCACCATGTCCCCTGGCAGGAACCTCCATTTCTATGCATGCAGTGTGAGATCAAGTGGTTTCTTCCAGAATAAATGGCTTGTATGCCTGTGTGTTTGTGTTTGTGTGTGTGTGTTAAGTGTTCAGCGTTCACTTGTGATTCCCCTCATATTGTAAAGTTGAGTCATCAAACAGAGGGTTTTTCACTTCCATCTCTCCAGTCTGTTAAAGAAGAACATTTTATCGTCATTGTCATTAAACAAAATAAGAAATGCTAGTTTTGGGTGTGTGTTTGTGTGTGTCTCTACCCACCGGTGCAAGTCCCGGGCACTCGTATACTGTGAAGTCTCCCCCCACTTCTTCCTCATCTGATGTGACCTCGGTGTCAGGGACTTTCTGTTCAGTTTTGTGACTGACAAGGGGAAAAAAATACATTTACATTAAGGCAAAGAGGTAAAGAAGCAGAGGTAAAAAGGTCAGCGGATGTGGTTGAAAATGGTAGGCCTACATAAAGACATGAGAGACAGGAAAAAGAGGAAGGAGAGGGAGTGGCAGAGAGGGTGTAGAAAAAAAACAACTTACTTTCCCACTGAGAGCATCTGCTGTTTCTGATGTTGGTAGTGATACATTTGGGCACTCTGAGCCAGAGTCTTATCTCCAATCTGAGTACAAACCAAAAAAAGGAAACACATGTTTGTATACTGGTACATCTTGTGGTTATTACAGAAGAAGAAGAAATGGAAAAAAAGGAAGCTCTAACAATCGCAACTATGGGAAGGGGGAGCCGTGTGCTTACCGAGGTACCGTTACCATTGGCTGTGGCAGCAGGCACGCCTGCACCTCCAAAAGCAGGGTAGTCGATCTTCTGAGCTAGACGTGATTCTTTCTGCAACCTGTGGGGTGCATCATCAATAGTGAGTCTTCTGCAGTATTGAACCACTGTTTCCTGCTTTTGGTATTAAAACATCCTTTAATCTAAGCTTACAGCTGATGATACATGAACAAATTGAAGCAGCTTTAATTAAGTATCAAACAAGTCGAATTATTATATAGGTAAAACCCGCTTACACAAACTCAGATTGGACTTTGTATTGTATTTCATTTGGTTTGGAGAATTGCTTAAAATACTGTTCTTTACTCGACAATAAAAAGATGGTAAATTTTGCTTTTAAATTCTTACTTACTTGACGAAACAGACAGTTGCCAGGACCACTGCCACAGTGCCCACAACCACACACAGTGAGATTATAACTGCAGGTTGATTCAAAAGAAAGAGGAGAAGAAAGAGAGGGGGACAGAACATGTTAAGGAGTACATGATCAGTGAGAATCAGATGACTACACTGTTGAGACATTTCTTAGTGGTGTTAAATATAATTATATCTTAGTTCATTTGCTCATTATGAATGGTTACGGTCATCTTGGGTCAAATTATATGCAACATAAAAGTAATGAACACTGGGATGAAAATACCAACCGCTACAGGTACCTGGCCTCTTACAGCTGCTGTGTTACTGTATCAAGGGCATAAAACTATACTCACTGACAATAATAGTGTCATTCCTGGGTGCTGGCACAGCTATCGGACCAGCTCGGCCATCAACTCCTGTGGCCCTGGGCTGGGGGGTCGGTGTGTTAGGGAGGTCAGAAACTACGGGGCGAGGGGCTGTAGTGGCGGCATGCTGGCTTTCCTCTGAGAGAGGATTTAGGCCTTTCTGTTTGTTTTTGGAGGCATCTGTCTTGCTTTTTTTAACATCTGTCTGGGAGGTGACGGCAGCTGGAGGGAGTGAGGAAGACAGAAAATTGAAGTAAAAGACAAGACCAATTTTAGATGTGTTATAGTTACGTATATAGTTATATATCCGTCTTAAGATTGAGCTCCAGATTCTCACCAGGATGTTTAATTTGCTTTTTTGGTGGTTTGATCTCCTCTCTCACTTCCTGTTTTTCAATGACGGAGTGAAGGTAATCGATCTCTTCATCCAGGTCAGGGTAGAATGTCACTTTGCCTAAAGAACACACAAGATTCAAAGTTTCATTGATCTATATGCATTAATTGTCTTTAAATATAAGCTTAAGATAAATAAAAAGAAATGCAACAGGAATGACTCCATAAAATGCTGTACCACTCACTGTGACACGAAAGGCTTCTTAATATAAACAAACCACCGTCATTCATACACATCACATATAAATCAGTTAGTAGCCACTGACAGTAACTTCATATGCATCACAAGCACAGTTACCAGGGCAAACATCTATAGCTGAGGTTTCCAAATGAATCACTATTTAGTCACAATCTACAATTAATAGCAGCTGAATCTTCAGAGGAGTAACTGTGTTTTCATTATCTTACTTTATTTATCAATTCAATAAAACAATAAAATGTCAGAAAATAGTGAAACATGTCCAATATTCTTAATTTTACTATCACATTAGACACAGAAAGGCAACAAATCTCCACAGCTGAGAAACTGGAACTAAGCAATGTTTGGCATTAATGCTTGAAAAAAAGGAAAACGATTAAACGATCATCAACATAGTTTAAGATTTACCCTTTAGTCAGTCCACTAACTGACTTGTTGTCCCCACTTATGCTCCATGAGCTTTGGGTGTTTTTCTAGGTTCATACATAGGTACATCATTTTGAAGCCTTTCCACTTTCATTATTGTAGGTAATATGTAACTATTGTGTGCAAGTAGGGGAGAGACAGAGAGCACATGCATATGCTTTAGGCATGTCTACATGTCTATCCACAACCTCCACATGTGTTTTTCAGGGTCTTGCCTCTGAAGTGATGGCCAGGGAGTGTGTCCATGTGTGTTGTTTGTTTGTGGACTGATAAAAAAGGAGACAATACTGAACTGTTGTTAACAACCCTTACGGCCAGACAGTGAGCCACATTCCTGTAGTACTGCCGAGGTCTCCAGGGAGACAAGGGCCGATAGAGTGTGTGTGGCCGGGAGAGGAAGCACCACAGGGGGTGCAGGAGCAATCGGCCCAACTGTGGCTTCACTCGGCTTTAGTTGCTACATTCACAATAGATCCCATAGCTCACTGCTAATGGAGGTGATCAAAGTGCTATGTCCCTCTATAAAGTATAAAGTTGCACTGCAATATATTAAATATCAAATTATAGGTATTTGAACTCAAGGCTGGAGAGGCCTGAGAAAAGAAGCGTGGGAAAAAGCAAAAGGTGCTAACATAAAAAGCTATTTTAGCAGATCATGCCAGAACATATTGTCATCCATTTAGCATCCTGTGTAGCAACATGTACAGTTGTTTGATTAAAGTCCACAAAAAAACTTTGTGAGCAAATAAATGATCAGTGCTGGTAAATCCATCTAAACGAATGTGTTATCACGCATTATTTCAGCCACCTACATTACATTAATGATTACAGTGTCACTTTCACTCCAGAAGGCTAGCCATCTGGCTGAGCTAATGTGTATGATATGACATGCCAGCACTTTCACCGCCTGCTTTGTTTTTCTCTTACCCCCCTCCACTAATGGCCATTTAGTGCACTCCATAGCAGGTGTCTGTGGAGGCGGGATGCACCATCTGTACTTTGCAGGTGGCTGGGAGCTCCAACCGTGCCAGTGTGCTCGCCAGGAGTATGTGGTAACGCAGGTTTAAATTTTAGAGGACACTAGATGAGAGATTTATTAGTAGATTGATTTAAAATCTGTAGAGAAATGGTTAAACAAAAACAACCAGTAGCCAAAGTTGAAAAAAATAAGAAGTGGCAATTGTGTTTATGTGTGTGGTTGTCAAACACAGACTAAGCACGCACACCTCTACTTGTGTAAGAGAGTTTTGTCACTGGCTTGATAATGACCCATAACAACTTGAGAGGCACCCAGGGGGCAGTTGGGTACAACAAACAAACACTAAACAGCTCAATAGGGATGAGGGTCACACACATCTGTGCTCTGTTCAGATCTGTTCTATTTTCCCACTTAAAAACTTTTCACATTTCTTCCTCCCCATCAGAAACTCCCTCCCTGGCTTCTCCCATATCCTTGTTTAAAAACTCAGAATAAGACTGATTTCACAGATTTTCATTTGTTTTGGGCTGACATTTGCATGGAGATGGCGAAGAGTAATGTGTTATAAGGATCCAGTATATCCCAAAAAACCCTTCATCGAAATGCTTTTAGACTTAGATTTGAGGGTCTTGCAATATTTTGCACCAAAATTGCCACGACAGAAGTGCCATATAAACCAGAAAATACCTGATATACCAACACAAAGAAAGCTTTAAACAGAGCATTAGCAATATCTGGTATATCAGTCTATGGGGATCAGGCATTATATTCAGCAAATAGGGCTGCAACAATTAAACAAAAAATATTGTAGCCTATAATATGTTTTAATGATGAATGTATTTATTTTTTATTATTCTATGTAAAGTCACATGTTCACCACAAGTTACCAGAGTCCAAAGTGATGACTAGATCAACTGCGCCCACAACTAACAGTAAATCGCAAAAAATAAAGTTTTTAAACGTTTTTTATTACTGATATTGAGTCAATCAACTGATCATTTCAGTACTAAAACACAGTAATGGGTTGATTCCAAACCATCAAACTACTACTAAACAAAGTCACCACACTGAGTTAAAAAGTGAAAGGGGAAATTGAGCAGAGTGCCTCCCCCTCACAGTGAACATGTCCTTAAACCTGTCTACAGATTATTGATTTAAACTGTGTCCTGCTGCCCTCTAGTGGTAAATGTATACATGGAATATGTTGAAGGAAGACTATAGGTCATTCTCAAATTCCCTGAAAGCAGGACTCTTGGCTGACTTGCGCGCTAATAAAGGCCCTGTTAGTTTCAGATCTGTCTAATTGGTGTGCACAGTGTTTGGAGGAAAGGTCTATAAGAGAGGAAACAGACTAAAAAGGTCACAGTTTAAACAGAAACTCGTATCTACTTTTTTAGTTACTCATTTACTTAAAATGAGGTAGTGGTGCACAGTTAAAATGTCATTTTACCCATGAAGTTTTAAGTTGGTTAGGTATTGTAACCCTCCCACCTGACCTGCTATAAAAAGTTTGCCACAGCTGACTGCAGAGCTTCGAGTCAATACAGGAAATCAGCAATGTTCAAACCTTCAATAAACAATTCCACCCGTCTTTCATCCATCCTTATAAAAATGAATGCGCCTAGCAATGGAAAAAGTCTGCAATAAACCACAGAAAAAATTTACTCTTTTTTTAAGTTGCCAGAACTAGAACTGCACTTTATAGCCTCTTAATTTCTACAATACAGTCAAAGTCAACAGACCATGTTGAAACTATACAAATATTTTGCTTTTTAAAGTTATCTGAAAAGGCTAAATGTTAATAAGAATACCCAGGAATTTAAACATAGTTCAAAAATGTACCTAAAAAGTACATTTTTATGTATCTGCTATAGTGAAATAATGGCTTAGATTTGTTCTAGCTATATTTATAATCTGCGTCCTTTCTTTCTCTTTCCCATTTTCACTTAGTTGATCACTTCATGATAAAAGTGGAGCTGTGACACTCGCTGACCACTGGTGTTTATACCATCAAAATTGCAGTAGCAATCACTTTCCTTATCTCCGCATACTAATCACACACTTACAATACTGACTGAAGACTGTTTATATTTGTAAAAATCAAAAGAAATGTTATGTTGAAGCTATTTGGGGGGGATTGGGATTAACATCAACCACCATAAATTTCACTTTATCACTGAAAGGATGTAAAACAGTGTTTATTTTATTGTTAGCAAACTAAAACTGTTGTTGGGCTCGCCATCAGTTTAGTGATCTAACTTCATGTTACTAAAGTAAACTGCTGCAGGATATTCGTTCATGTTGCGTGTCGCAGAGCCACTAAAGCAGCTGTTGTGGTGTCTTAGTCTTCTCAGTTTGCCGACTGCTCCATTGTTTATTGCATAATATAAAAAGATATAAACATGCATAGACAAAAACGGGGGAACAAACTGTTTAGTCATGCGTGGATGTGAGAGAGAAAGAGCTACAAGGTGGACAGAGAGACAGCCCTCGCCTTTAGCACATACACAAATGAACCATATAAAGCATACATTCGTCTCTTTGTAGGTCTTCTGTACAAAGGACATGGCTTCGAGGCCTACTGTATGTTTACCAATGGCAGTGCACGCCTCCATGTCAAATACAAGCAGGTTCAACTTCCAATAAAAAGTTCTTCCTGCCTCATTCTTCATCTACTGTGCACTTCCATCCTCTCTGAACTGAGAATGTGAAATATTAGAGATTATTATATCATTATTATGATAACAACAGCAGAATAACCTTGAATTCCTGCAACTTATAGACAATCAAACTACATGAACAGACCAATGAGTGCAACGCCACATACTTCTGATACTGTACGACAGAGAAGAGCTGATATGCATAATGATTTATGAATGCAAGGTATGACAGAAAGGAGCGTGATTTAGGGAAGAGGAAGTCAGAAAGGGTTTCACTGCATAAAGTATGTGGTGTTACTGCAGTGACTGGAATGGGGAAATAATCTCACTCTTAGCGAGGATAAGAAACATGACATTATAGTAAAGAGAGAGCTAAACACTAGTAACACTTGTTAACTGCCTCAAATAGGAACACACTAACACGCATTACACACCACGCCTCCAAAATCATTGGTCTCCCCACCCCCAACCTCTCAGACCTCAACAATACAGCCATTACACGCAGAGCACTCAGTATAGCACACGACCCCAGCCACCCCCTCAACTCAAAATTCATACTGCTACCATCTCAACCCAGATACAGGACTCTGGCCTGTAAACGTGCTCGCTATTGCAGGAGTTTTGTACCTTCTGCCATAGCATCTCTAAACAAGGCATCCCAGTAACCGCCATGGGTGGGTGCTACGCACAGGACAGGGAGCGGTGAATGTGCTAAATGTGCTGCATTAAGTGTTTATTCTTGTTGTTATGTCGTGGTGACCTTATGTATCTTGTATCTATGTATGTATGTCTGAAAGCTACGCACAGACTGCGGTGACACGTTTCCTGTGAAGGACAATAAAGTATCTATCTATCTATCTATCTATCTATCTATCTATCTATCTATCTATCTATCTATCTATCTATCTATCTATCTATCTATCTATCTATCTATCTATCTATCTATCTATCTATCTATCTATCTATCTATCTATCTATCTAGCCCTGCCATCAATATTAATGTTGTACGTAATACTGTAGTCATGCAATTTCTTTGATGATCTGTAATAAATGTAAACTAAACCATGTGACTAGCTACAGGCTGCTAGGATGGCAGGTGTATGATGAGGGTGACTGGATCAACTGGACTGATCTTCAGTCTCCTGTAGTCCTGCATCCTTCCACTACGCATAAAATCCCAGAATCTGATTCTATCACATTTACCTCAAAAAGTGCTTTATGATATTATTGTGATTATTCTATGAAGCAATAGAAAAGCTAATTCGAATTCGACTGTGCCTCAGAGCCATTCAGTCAACTTGATGACTATTATTAACCAGATAAAAGACTCGTGGTTTTGTAAGACTGACGGTAGAAATTGAAGTGAATTGGAAGAACAAATGGGTATATTTTCTGATGCAAACTGCGCTTGCTGACATATCAAAGGTTTACAGTACGTATGAGTTATGAGTTGTGAAGTGAGGCAAATGGCGTGTCCAAATTTCAGTTTTGAAATGAGTATATTTCATTCTTTCGCCCACTAAAATTTTAGATAATCGGTTGTTTAGTCCTGAAAACATATTTCCTCTGAAGTGACAACAGAGGGAATTCAGAGATGTAATTTGTAGTCGGTAATGCTGCCAAACCACCAAGGCAGCGGCTCTTTATTGTGTTTTGATGCATTAAGAGATGACAAACTAAAACTAAATGTGGTATATTTAGGAGAGTGAAATTGTAGCAATTTCCTCAGTTCATTTCAACATTTTGTTTGTGTTTGTGTGTATTTGCATGTGTGCATGCGAGTGTGAAAGAGGGACAGAGTTGGTCTCCCATGCGGATCACTGTGTTCTGTAGTCTCTCAGGGGTTTATGTAACCACTTTAGGGAGCTTAGCTGAGGCCTACCATGTACTGGACTGACAACACCACACACACACACACACACACACACACACACACACACACACACACACACACACACACACACACAGACAAATAACATCCTATGGAAAAATGACACAAAGTGATTCAAATACAATCCAAAGTCCAAATACTAATAACCGATCAGGCCTTATGATCATATGAGTGCGCTGCAAAAATAAAATCCTCTCTTCTCCTACATGATGTGACCTTTCTCTGCATCCTCACACACTTATCTCCTTCTCAAGTATACTTCTCTCTGTGGTGCTGCCGCCAATAATTTCAGCCAAGTTTGTATAGTATACTCTCCTACCGCAGACCCATCTAAATTGTTAATCCTGCTGAGAGCACACATGTGCCCACCAACAGACATAAATACGCACAGCCCCGCACACACACACACACACACACACACACACACACACACACACACACACACACACACACACACACACACACATACAGACACACACACAGGAAAGCCAGTGCGCTCAAATATACACAACAAGTCTCCATTTCCCTCTTTAATTTCTGCAGTGCCGTCTTGGATCACGATATGAATGCCAGCAGCGCGATGCCGTGGAAATGAGAAAAATAAGATTAATTTTTTCGCAGCTTGGCTCTTTCACTGAATGGCATTAGACTCAGTGATGGAGATGAAGGGCAGGAGAAAGAGAGCGAGAGAGAGAGAGATGCATGTCATCTAAGTGATTAAAGCTGCCAGTGCTGGGCAGTTCATGTGCGTGTGTGTTGCAGACGCAGTGGGGGCAGAGGCGGATTAAAAAACAGAGAGGATCAGACCGCACCACAGTTGTCACAGATGTGGACGGGAGAAGGCAGGAGAGTGAGGACCACGAGAAAGGATGGGGAGAGAAGAGAACTGGAGTAGAATAGAGCAATACTGAGGGGGAGAAGGAATAAAGAAATCAAACTAAGATGAACTGGGAGGAGAAGGAGAGCACAGAATCAATAGGCAATTGAGAGAAAGATGCGGAGTGAAATAGAAATGTAGGCAACAGGATACAGAGACCAACAGAATAGAGGCAGTGGCAAAGAATGAATGTGGAATCGAGATGAAAAAAGAGAAAGAACAGCAGTGAGTCAGTCACTACATTTGTGTGCACTCTGATAATTTGATTATAACTGGAGTGAAGTGATTGTTGTAACTGTCATTTAAAACTTAAGCAAGTTATCTAACTGGAATTGAGGTTGAGGTAAAATAAGCATTACCTGGTTATTCATTAGTTCTCAGTTTACTAATTAATCTTTTCTGCGTTTTCATTCAGCAAACATAAAAGTGCACCAAGTGTTATTCAATTTATGATATAAGACAGAAAAAAACAGCTCCTTCTCCATCCTCACAAGCTGGAACGGGCGAATATTTGAAATTTTTTGCATGAAAAGTAATCATTTCAGCTCTAACTCGAAGAGAAGTCATGCTTGTGTTAAGGTGTGTTGTGACGGATGATTTAAATAATCACAAGACTTTATCATTCTCTTTCTGACAAAGTCTAATGTGTTGTATTTTATAATCATATGCGAATGTTGTCAATACTTCAAACTGAACCAAACCAAAGGAAAGACAGAAGTCAATCCATTCTCACCTCTCTATTTCTTTATAGTTATAAGATGTTATAGTCTGCAGGGTATCAGCGTTTCAAATCACATGTAAAAATTACCTTATTTTACGGAGTTATTTGTGAGCTTATAAATCCACTGAATGAGTTAGTCAGTCAGTATCACTGAAAGAAAATCTGGGTACAGGGTGTCTTCTCTGATTCCCCTTCTTTCTGTATCACTTCAGCTAATCAATTTTACCTGAGCAAACCAACCTCACCTGAGGTACGGTGTTAAGTTCCAGTTTCAGCTGCAACGTGATCAAATGAACTGAGTGTAAATGCAGTTAATACATACCATGCTGATGGTGCCTCTTCCTCACCACGCAGCGTCCTTCCTCATTCTCCTCCAATCCAATGTGGCAGGGGCCACAGTGGGAGGAGCCAGACCTGCAGAGAAGTCGTCTCTCTCTGGCACAGTCTATATTGGAGCACTTACTGCCAGCTGGGTGAGAGAGAGAGTGACAGCAACAGTTTTAATGAGTATCCCCACCACACTGCTGTGATGCAAAAAATTATGCTTTTAATGAGGCAGGTTAAGGTCAAGCGTGTAGGATTTAGAGGCACATAGCAGTGTAGTTGCACATTGCAACTCACTTGCTTCACCCTACCCTCCCAAGTGCGTGGCAGCAATACGCACAAAAAACATTACCTCAGTCAGAGCTCCCCTATCTAGAGCCAGTTTCGGGTCTGTCCGTTCTAGGCTACTGTAGAAACATGGCAGTTCAACATGGTGGCATCCATGGAAAGCGATGGCATACGTAGATGAAAACATCTAATTCTAAGGTTAAAAACACACGCAAAACATACTTATGAATATTATATTCCATTTCTGCCACTAGATCCTCCTAGATGTTACACACTGGACCTTTAAACGACAGCCGCTGTGTGGAGGTACTATAAACAATAAGAGATGCTTCAACTTTATGACAGACGTGGCTTTCATTAGAGGATGTGTCAGCTCTTCAGCTCCACTCAGAGATGAAACATCTGCCCTCAAACTGAGCGTCTGCTGATGTCAGAATCACAGAGTCACTGGATTTTTTAAAATAGCTTTTAGCGTTTGCGGTTACCTTATCACTTCCATATGGGCGAAATTTGCCAGATAGGAGAAGAATGTTTGGACAGTAAGAAAAGTACATTTTAAATAATTGTATGCATATCGCAAGCTGGTGAGCCCCACCTGTTTGGCAATCTGTGCCAGGTTAAACCAAAGTAAAGAGTGATCTACAGCTGCAGGTCACAGATCAGCCTGCAATCAGGTTAGATAATCACCGGACCCGACTACTTCCAGTTTGACACAAAAACAGAGCCCAAACGCCGTATTTAGACACAAGCACACACAGCTCGAAAGACACACAAGAGAAGAAGTGGGTCACAGAACCACAGCAGGTGTGTTTGGTAGCAGAGGGCAGGTGGAGCAGTGGGATGCTATCAGAGCAGATAATGAGCCCAGCAGAGCCGCACAGCAGGGCAGCTAAAGGTAAATAGCACAGTGGGTGTTGATACTGGCTTAACAGACAGGAGATGATATAAGGTGGGAAGAGAGTGGATGAACACAGTATTTTTGAGGGATAATGGGTCTGAAAGGTCAGGGTTGTTCAAGTCTATAGGTTACAGATCAGTGCTGTAAAAAAAAACCTTTGTGAAATCCAAATGAGCTTGGTGGGTCGTGCATTTGCATTAGCCAGGGGGAAGGAAGAGTTTGTGATAAATCATTTAGAGATCTAATTTAGTTTTTCTCTTTTGCAACCGAGTGACGTCATTCCTCCTTTCTTAACCTGATTCTTTTCAATTGCTACATAAGAGGAGAGAATTACACACTACAGGAGATTGCTGGTGGGGGACGGGGGGTGGGGGATGGGGGGGTCTCAATGACCTCCATGGCAACAAGGCCTGTAATACCAGGGAAGACGTGTTATTGAAGGACCACATGAGTAGAAAGGGAGCGCTGCAGAGATAAAGAGCAGATAGGAAGGGTATTGTAGGGTTGTAACTGTGTGCTAGGGCTGTGTCATTTCTTTATATTCAAAGCTTCTATTGAGGTTTTTTCCTGTGAAGCTTTGAATGTTTTCCCTCATATTATAGGATGTCATCACGCTAAAATCAAATAAACTTTCAACTGCAGATACCTAATGTCATCTTTTTCTGTAACGACTTTACTATAATTGTGTGATTTGAAATATATTTTATGTTATTGTGGCTACACCAACGTCATTTATGGTGCTGTTAGATTGCCGCTAGACAGTTCCATTAATACAGGTGCGTTCCTCCCTTTGTGTGTGGCAAGCGGGAGAGCAATGTTTCTTTGACCACAGTGAAAATGTTGTTTGTGAAAGGCTAAACCCCAAGATATATTTAAGCAAAATATTTTGTTACATAAAAACATGTTGTGAATTTGGAAATTCTTACATTTATACAGTATAGATGTAAGAATATATTCATTTCTATCTACAGCTTTGTCTGACTTATTTTAACAGATGATAAACTTAGATGATTTTGACATTTTGCTTTTATTCTGCATTTAACTGGCTGTTTTTGGTCTGTTTTTGACATAATCATTCAAGGTAAATTGTATAAATTCAGATTACTGTTGATTTAGACCATTGATTTCTTTAGGCTACTTAATGATGCACAGTAACTACATTTGGAAAAGCAATTTAATTTGTGTGTTACACAATAATCTACCTCTTCCAGTAAAGAAAAAAAAACATGTACACAACTTAACACTACTGGAGACTAACTAAAACTAAAAACGAACATTAATAAAAAAATCAAACTTTCAACAACACCACCAGTGTGCAAACACACCACAGAAAGCAAGACAAATGTACACATTTTGACACGTTTACACATCATCAAAGTGCACCACAGGGAGATGTACACAAAAGTCTGTATCTTCTTATGTCACTGACTGATCTGCCGCAGGGAGTGAGTGGTGGAGTGACGCAGGTGTAATCTGAGAAGCTTTGTTTTCCTTTCTGTTTGCGTTATATGGAAAGAGCAGGTGGTTAGTGATGGGAGATCATGAGCATTCCTACTTTTTGTCAAACATCTGTGGCTGAGGGTGGATGGTGTGCTCACAGTTGCATCTATGGGTAGAAAAGCTAATGTTTTGCTTAGTGCCATGTATCACATTGCCACAAAACTGACATGCCTGCGTGTTTGATCGTTAGCTGCTGTTTAAAGTCACGCTCTGTCTTTTTCTGTTCCCACAGCCAAGCAACAATTCTGTCACCTCTATGTTTAAATGCTGCCTCATCATCTGCTCCGCCCTGCTGCCAAGTTATTCCACATCCCTATGAGTGTACCGCGCTCATGTGCCGAGCCTCCTAATTCCTGATTAGATCCAAGTTCGCTCTCTTCATTATTTTCTCTCCTCTTCCTCCCTCAGTTGTCATGGCTTCTATTTTTACATGCCACGTGCCTTCCTTTAATTTCCCTCTAGGTATCAAACCTTTGTATGATCTTTTCACGTGTTCTTATTTATTTCCCTTATCCCCATGACCTCAGAGGAAGAAAAATCGTCACTAGAAACAGACTGTTCTGTCTTTGTGGTATTTTATATGAGTGTGTACAGTTTGTGTCACAACACTGAGTGAGTGGAGTGGAATTCATTCTTGGGCACGTGTCTGTGCACATGTGCATGCCCACAAGACTATGAAGGATTTCATGCAAAGAAACACAGATTCACTCACATTCAAAATATAACTGAATCAGTGTTCTTTACCCCCTTATTAGTGTAGTGTCTCTTTAGTCCTCGACTGCTTACCTGGTAGCTTTCAGTCTTATTCCTGAACGCAAACATAATTGCAGATTTTTCTTTATTCTCAGTAATTTAAAAAGAAAAAAGACAGTATTCCAGATCTCTTCTTGG
Source organism: Dicentrarchus labrax (assembly GCF_905237075.1). Classification (NCBI taxonomy): domain Eukaryota; kingdom Metazoa; phylum Chordata; class Actinopteri; family Moronidae; genus Dicentrarchus; species Dicentrarchus labrax. The sequence continues at coordinate 14,132,864 of NW_026136710.1, read as the reverse complement.
AAGTGACCCATGATGAAGAGATTCTCACTAGCTTAAATAGACACTGACCAATTGAAAAAGGTACCTTATCATTTTAATGTGCACTGATACAGCAACTGGTGATTATTTTCATTATTAGTCTGCGAATTATTGTCTCTAGAATTAAAGTCGTAACATTGTGGAAAATACCCATTGCAATTTAAATTTTCAAATTGCTTGTTTTGTTCAACCAAAAGTCCAAATCCCGAAGATATTCAGTTTGCTATCAAAAAAATGAGAGAAACTGGAACAAGTAAATTTCTTGCCCCTTTGTTTAAAAAAATGACTTCATATATTTAATCGATTGCCGGTACTTTCTCTGTCAATTGACTAATTGATTAACTGGCTTATCTTTTCTGCTCTAGTTGATTTGCTTTTCAAAGGTGAGGGGTATTTACTGGAATTATACAGCTGTTATATTTCCAGCTATCCAGTTTTAGCTTCCTGGGAATCGGCATCACAGAGAACCTATCATAGTCATCACACATCTCCACCGTGGTTAAGAAAGCACAAAAATTTAATTCTTAAGGAAACTTCCTGTGCCAAGTTCTTTCTTACAGTTCTTTTACAGAGGAGTGATAGAAAGTAACCTGACTGGAAAACATCACAAATTGGCATGGGATGTGCATGCCTCAGGACAGATAATTCGTACTCAGCTACCCAGCATGAGTGATATTGGTGAGGTAAGAACCCAAACGAAGGAAGACAGCATCCAGCCAAAGCCTGTTCACCCCTGCTTCCATCTGAACAGAGGTTATTCTACTGCTGTACCACTAGACTTAAAGACAGATTCTTCCCTCAGGCTGTTCAATTTCTCCTAAAAAAATTCATCAACATTTTTTTATGACTAAAATAACCTTGAATCCCAGTCTAAGAGAATTTATCAAAAATTGGAGTAAGCAAAGACATTAGGAAATCATCCCAATTCTCACCCCAAATCATGGATTACGTCTCCTGCTGTTTCTAAAAACCTCTAAACTTCCTCCTCTCCCTGACTAACCCCACTCGTTCTCCTCACCTCCCATCCAGTCGTCAAATTATTCCACCGTCCATTTTATTACGACTCTTTGATCCAGTAACTGTCTGAGGGCTGTTGAGGCCCTGAGCACATGCAGATGACTGCACTCATGTCACAGATCAAACAACCCATTCCCGTCTCATACTCCTTGACCTTTCTTCATCGTGAGGATTAGCCAATTTTTAATACATTTGTCAGATATGTAAGTGCCTTTGTGTTCATTATGTGTGCATGTTATTAGTGAATCATTTCAATTCACAATGTGATCCTTGAATTTTGAGATTTTTTAGCTATAACTGCATGGCCTTAGGATGGCAATGCCGGTTGGCTGATTGCTGGGAAGGTCCACCACTCGGGTCCAGAATTCATTTTTGGACTTCTGGTCTCCGACGATGAATCCTAATGACTTTGGTTATCCCCTGACTTTTCATCTAGTGCAAATATTAGCGTGCATAAATGCTAAACTAAGTTAGTGCTATACATCAACGTTGTTAGTTATAAACATGTTAGCATTGAATTGAGCATTTAGCTGAAGGCACCGCTGTAGAGTAAAGCCTCAAAACTAAAGCCCGCCGACTGCCCCTGTTAATGTTTCATACTGTTATTATTATTCGGAAAGATGTGCTTTTGGGTGTCTTGTTGGGTTGTTTACTTTACGTTTTGCATTGGTGTTTCGTTTCCATGTTGTAGCTTTTCTGACTTTTTTTGTGTGGGTTGGTTGGTTGTTGGTTTCTGCTATCATTTAAATGTCAGCCAGTGATGAGAACAGCTCTAGAGTGAAACTGAAGTACAGGCAAGATAAATCTGTGTCTCAGTATCACAGGAGAATGTAGTTATTTATTGGTGCAATATTGTTGTGATAATGGTGATAACTGGTGTGGATTGCTGAATCACTTGCTGTACTTGTCTTGACCCCAGGTGCACAATCATGCACAAAAAACTCCACTGCCACAAGCAAATCACTGGTGTCTGAGACAAAAGGGAAGAGGCATTTAATCCCTGTTCTAAATGAGATAAAGCAATGTGTTCTACATAGTGAGTAACTTTAGTCTGCACTCCTTATTATAATAGAGCTAGAATCTCAGCACCTCTGGTCGGCACTTCATCATTATTCATCACGTGGGAACTTAATACGGTGGAACCTATTGCAGTCACATGAATGCAGATAATTATTCTGCTCACACACAAGCACCCATACACAAACATACACACAGGCACAAGTACGTTTGTGTGTATGTGTGCTTCATTATGAATGTGTGAGGCAGGCTGACGTTGAGAAAGAGCGTGAGAAAAAGCAAAGAAAAAAGTGTGAAAATCAGGGAAGCACTGCGGTCAAACATCAAACACGGTATGCACTTGCATGAAGACCTTTTAGTTCTAACTACATCGCAATAATGTGCTTTTGGTGCACGAAGAGATAAAAAAGGACAACTAGATTTAATTAGTATCATTATTTTTTTACCAAACTCACACTTACATTATGGCATTTTTTTCTACATACATCTGAACCAATGAAGATGCTCATCATTAATAATTATATGACAAAGCAGCTAGTTCTATTTACCAGCATAACAAAGGAGACACAGAAGTGAATGTCAAGTCGCCATAGGAGGTGGCCTTGCACCAACATGCCTCCCACACAGCGCTATCGCTAATTAGAGAGCTCAATCAGAGAGAGGAAGAGAAATACAGAACAAGAGACAGACCGGGAGATGGAGGCAGAAAGAAAACTGGGAAAAGTAACCCCACACATGTTCCTGCAGGGCATCGGGTTGTTTGGTATTGTTGAAGACAGTGGAGGTGTGAAAAAACATTATGTAACTCAGGGACTCAGAAAGTAGTCCTTGGAACGAGTGAAAAATGACTTTCCTAACCATCTGCTGCTGCTGTTGCCAGGCTGTGTGCTCAGCAGCAGCTCTGCCAGGAAGAACTGAGAGAGGCAAAAAGAGGCATTCTCACACAGCCTGGCAAACACCTACACTCAACCACACACACAGACACACACTCGCAAGCGAACGCACACTTTTCATGTCACTGCTAACTTGTGCTCCTTCAAGATGTTCTACAGACAGAATACAACAAATGTCACCCCGATCTGTAACTTGCGCGTGCATGTGTGTGTTTGTGAGAGCGAGAGATTTAGAGAGGAAGTAGGAAATGGTTAGACCCAGAGGGTCATACACTCCCATTGTGTGCGTTTCCTGACCCTTCTGATTGCAGACAGGAAGTAAGCCAAACACTCCAAATCAAGTGGAAACATTAGCTCTGCTTGGTGCTCTTCACTTGATATGTAACCACACTGTTTACTTTCACATGGATAAAGTGCACGTGTGTGTGCTCGGCTTTTTGTGTAACCATGCTGCTATGCTCCTGTTTATCCACCATGCCTCACTCTCAAATGACAAAAACAAACAAATGCCAACCAGCCTGTTTCTAGTGCTTTGTTGTCATTGGCATCAACTGGGACAGGCATTGCTATTGTATGCTCTGACCCAGGATTAGGAAATGTGACGATATGCAATGTAAGCCATGAGACAATATACATCTGTCATTGTCAGAGATTTTGCCATACTGTTTATACAGTGGCAGCCATACGTTTTTCCCTCTCGCCATTCATCATCAACTCCAAATGCACAAATTTGGGATTTCTTGTATAGACAGTGCAGTTGAGCAGCTTTTTATATTTCAGATAAAACCTTAATAGACCCAATGTGATGAAGTTGCTATTTTAATAATTTGGATAATGGATTAGCCAAAACCAAAAAATATATTATATAACAATTATAAATTTCATGTTAGTGATTTGAGTGAACAGATTTACCAAAACCATTGTCCAATTATAAAAGAACCACGTGTGATGGACAAGAGATAAGGACTGAGGATATATATATTGCTTTGCTACTTCAACAAAGAACAGGAAAGTCTAGAAAGAAAAAGCCCCTTTTGTACACCTTGGATGAGTTCCTCGTTCTTAGGCTTTGCATGGGCATTACAACTACTTCTGATCTGATTTTGAGCCAGGCTAAATGCTGACAAATGCAAAACAAAGTATTGGTTTCAGGATCAACCGCAAATTAATTTTTCGCAAAGAGAATTGCTCAGTCAGCTCTGAGTCTTAGACGATGTAGCGGAAAAGCTGCCACATCAACTTCAATTCTCAGAAAACAGCGTCAGAAAGCCCTGAGCCGAAATTAGATGACTCAATGCATGGAAACTGTCTGGAAACCTAATCAGTATACTAGTGTAGCATAGGCGTGTTGGTTTCCCACCCTAATCTGATGCAGTGACTCCTAAATGTAAAATTTTCTGCCAAGATTGGTGGAAAATGGGGCATGACTTAGCACCTGTTTAACACACTTGTGCAAACACACACACATACACACACACACAGGAACATCACAATGCTGAGGCAGGAAATAGACTGCTGGTTACCCGGGTAGAGAGAGATAAAGGTGAAAAGGAAGTGAAATGAAAAAATTCAAAGAATTTTATCCTTGTGGAATGCAAGTTAGTAGAAGAACGAGGCGGAACAAGTGCTTGATTTTCTACTCAACAGTCGTATCTCTTCTGCCTTATCTCTCCCTGCATCTGTCATTTGTCTTTTCTGTTGCAGTAATATCTGTCATGTCAGACAATGACGAGTCTAACCCATTTCACAGGGGATAATTACTGTGTCATTATCATTAGAGTGGACCAGAGCAGCACACCCTGCAGCAAACAGAACAAAGGTTAAAGGGATTTATACAATGGGAGCAAGTAGGTGGCAAAAAATGCTCCCTGATTTAGTCTTTTTTCATTTCCTTTTTCATGGTCGTTCTGTTTCTTGGCCTCTGGCTGGTTCACTTGTTTAATTTGATTTGTGAGAGATGCAATTACCTAGTATTTCTTTAACCAAATTGACAAATGTAAACCACTGAGCTGCTTTGGCCTTACAATTATCTTAAAAGTAAGTTTCATTAGCAAACCTGACGTATGCACCTGATGTGGTACGGAAAGAGTGTCAGCCCTGATATTTATGCTTCAGATATTATTGGTGCTTCTATTTAAACCCCAGCGGCATCATTCTTGGTAAGGATGTGGCTACACAGAAATGCAAGCGTTTGCATGCAAAAACTGCTGACAGAAATAGGCTATTTACATCATAAAATTTAGTTAAAATTCAATTCAACTATTGGTATGACAATTAGGGTTACGGGTAGTATTCACACTAGGGGAGCATAGTTGGATTCATTCCAGCTAAACTGTGCTGACTCTGGCTTTGTCTAATGTCTTGTAAGCGCTCTGTAAGTTGATTGTGTGCCTCTCATTTCCTGGAGGGGTCTGGCAGGCAACAGTATATTCTAAAATGAAGAAGGCAGGCACAGAAAGAGAGCGCAAGAGAGAGCAGTGGTTTGAAGAAGCTACCACAGCAAAGCCTTGGTGGACCACCACCACAAAGGGGCAGATCGATAAGACTTTCCTTCAGCGTGACGGTTTCCACCATGTAGTTGGGTGGTTCTCTCAACTCAACTCAAATCCCCTCAAAGACCGTACACAAGCTAAGGAACACGTCCACTTGAAACCAGGGGGAGCATTTTCTAAATTGCTTCCTGGAAGCGCTGAGTTCACATACAGTATATATCAAGCTAAGATTTAGAGAAACGACAGAGATTTAGTGATTTTCCATCAAAGCCTTTAGAGGTGGTATTCTTATTGACATATCCGGACGGAGCACAGTTTAAACCCACATCAATCTGAAAGCTCTCAGTTGAAAGGCCAGATTTAGTTGAACCCAAAGGAAAATAAAAATGTCATCTAACCCCTACCTGGTCTTTTAATTATAATAACACTTAATCTCCAGTCATATGAGGATATGAATCATTACTTATGAACCCAGTGAATTGACGCAGAGGTATTTATGTCCCCTGGCAGTATGATTGTGTCCTCTCCTCTGACTTTCCATTGCTCTCAATCACCACTTCAAGGGAGATGATTTTGCTGCATGGCAAAAAAGGTGATTGAAAAACACTGAGCCCAGTAGCTGTATGTGTGTGTGTGTGTGTGTGTGTGTGTGTGTGTGTGTGTGTCTGTGTGTGTGTGTGTAAGAGTGAGACACTGAAGATATGGATCGTTAAAGCTTAATTCTGGTGGAAGAAAAGGCCGGAGGCAGTGGCTCTCTGAATAATAATCACACCCGTTCCATGTGGGTTTGGTGAATGACAAACCTGACATTTAAACGTGGCAGCACAACAATAATCAGGCTGAATAAGAATATTGAGAGGTGAAGATGATTTTTCTACAGTGAAATGCTAAACATAGGCTGGAGGAGCAGGAATATGCTAATAAATTGGGTTGTTTTTTTTAACTTTTCTTGTGCTGCTAATTCAAAGTGCCCCACTGAGCCTGAATTACACAACAAATCCTGCATGTTAAGGTAATTAATTCTGTATCTTGGCCAGCGGACTAGACATATTTTATGTAATCAGTTCAGTTTATGGAGATTTTGGATGACGTCCATCCCAAGAACCCAATGTCCTGTGAAAGCTTTCTGGCATATTTACACATGATGATGTGGCGATGTGTGCTGAATCAACCTGATTACTATGCACTTCATGCTGTTTTGACACTCCAGCAAAATCATCCTGGAACCTGCAATTACTGAATGTGCTTTTTAAGGTTCTGAAGATGCCTCCAATATATTTAACAACCTTTAATAAAGTACCATTTACTTAAAAAGTGCCTGTGGAGTATACAGTATATGACTCCAATACAACTCCTGTGCCGTGATCACTTATTTCACACTACAGTTAAAAAGTTTGTCATTTTGCCCCATGGTGGTATTTCAACAAGACATACGCAAACAATAGCCCACATACTGACGCACTGTCACACATTGTTATGAACAAGCTGCGTTCAAATGTAACAGGTGTCAAAACCTATTGTTCATCACACTAGCAAAAACCTACGACTGCTGATGACAAACATATTATTCCTTTCTAGACGTGAAAGACGAGAGACACAGTGTACTGACAGCTTTGTAAACTTATCTACGTCACCAAAATCAGCCAGTTTAGCTTTTCAGCATTTGAGAGGGGAAATATCTGCACTAGTAAAATTTTGATTTGTGAGGAGAAAAGCGGAAAATAACTGGATTTTACCCTGCAGGGGAAAACCAAGAGCAGACACTGCGTCACATCCTCTCCATCCTCTCTGTTGTGAACGAGCAAAATTAAGCAGCACATCCTTTTGTTCTGAACAACTAGACGACTGTGTGGACGGCTTTGAGCTTGGGTGGGGGAAAAAGAATAACTAAACCCTATAAATTCACTCAAGTCCGTGTCCAGGCCGAGGCAGTTTATGTTCAGTGCCAGTGCCAGTGCAGTGTGTGTGTGTGTGTGTGTGTGTGTGTGTGTGTGTGTGTGTGTGTGTTTGTGTGTCCCTCAGATAAAGCCTAAAGATTACATGGAAGAGTCCAGCTGTTGGTTCTCCCACAGGGTTTCTGTGTTAAAAGCCGAGAAGCAGATTATCTCTCCTGAACACATCAGCAGCAATCATCACTGTGTGGAAACCCATTACAGCACACACACACACACACACACACACACACACACACACATAGGGACACACGTACGGACAGACAAAAACAGGCATCAGACAGCACTCAGATATGTATATTTTCAATATACAAAATAGTGTTCAAACCAGTTTCAAGATTAACCAGTTACTCAATTGAGAAAAGATGAATTTATGAATACCGTTTTGTTTGGTTACAGTTTAGGCTGATATAAATACACAGTTTAAATACAGAAAGTACAACCAGTTGCTGGCTTTATGCCTTTTCTAGACACCAACGTGGTTGCTGCTCATATAAAGTAAGCAGTAATGTCTTTGAAATACACTGTGGACTCTCAGTAAGGTCCCTCTGTGATAGGCATAATTCCTATTTACTACTGGTTTGTTAACTAATCAATCAATGCTTATACAGTTAATAAATAATCAGAAATACTGCTCTTTCTCTTAATACAAGAATTATGGCTACTTCCTCATGGGTCTCCCATTAAATTCGACCTACTCCTATACTATACTATATATCATTACTATATATTTGGGCTAGACGAGTGTAATATTAACAAAATAAAAATCTGTGAGCATACAAGGAAATGCCCTAAGTAACCAAACAAGGAAGGGAATTTGGTTGTTTTACCCTCCCCACCATTGTCTTTTCCTTGTGCTCTCCTCTCTCACACTGTACTTGTTCAACCTGTCCAAAAACGTCTGAACTATAGATCTGATACCAGCAAGCTACATTATCAGCAACAAAACTAACACCATAAACAACCATTAAAAGTAAATAAACACAGTATTTGGTGAGTTTAAAAAGTATTCTTTCAGATTAAAAGCCCCTGCTTGGCTGTGATCATATGCCCTGAGTGTTAGGGTTACTGATGAGACGGGCAATCCCGGGATATTTGAAAATGAGCTTACATCGAAGGGTACCTGGTGTGTGTGAAGTGTGCGTCGTTGTTGAATTTACCTGGAAGGCTGGCACTGACAGGGACGACACAGAACAGGACCGCGGCGAGCAGCAGGAGCGAGGCCCGGCGCAGGCGTCCGCTCGGCGGGCTACACAACAGCAGCATCCTTGGGATCTTCTCGGGGACGGAGAGCCGCAGACGGGGACGGAGGTGGCTGTCATTCCCCCATCACTTTTCTTTTATTGTTTTTGTTGGCTGTTTTTTTTTTTTTTAATGCGAGAGTGCTTCAGCGCAAAGTATACACAGAGCTAAGCCGAACAGGTCGCAGCGGGGCGCAGTCTGTCCACACACTGCGCACTGTAATCCGTGGCAGAGCTAAAGATAGCGGAGCTTCAGGCAGGGAAGGAGGGGGGTGTGTGTGCTCCTGTGTGTGTGCTCCTGTGTGTGTGCGTGTGTTTCATATGCTGCCTTCAGGCTCTCCTCGTGAACTTCGACATGTCGCTTTTTTTTTTTTTTTTACTTATTATTATTATTATTATTATTATTATTATTATTATTATTATGCAGACAGTTACAGACTAATGTCCCATATAATAAATTAAGTGCAGCCCATGAGAGTGTAAGAGGTGATAAAACGTCCAGTCGTTTCCGTCTAAAAAAATTATTATCTTTATTTTTAAAAATATTTTTTGGCGAATGCTCTAGAAGATCGATTCTCATTTGACTGAAATAGGCGCCATATTTGGGTCCGGTATCTACTTCCAATAATACGTCCATGGTTCAGTCTGTTTTCTTTTTCAACCATTCTTTTTTCCCATAGATAGTTTTATTTTAGGTAGCCCCTATAAGACAGCAAAATGAATGCCAGTAAAAAAGTGTAATAACTAGAAATATAAAAATCATCATTGAATATTGATTTTAAACGTTTAATATATACATTGTCTCCAATCTCACATCCTCACAAATTAAATATCAATGGAAATGTGCACCTTTAAATATAGGCCTATAATTATTTTGTGCCTTTACTGTAACCTCCGCCACAAGCTTCAGGAAATGTTAACAATCCACATGGCACTGTTTCCCACAGCACCTGAAGGCAGCAGTTTACTGAGAGATTAGAAACAAGGAACAGGCAGGAGGTACGTGAGACGTGATGACGTAGAACCCGGTTTAAATAACACTAGATAATATGTTGCTTGGTTACATGGTTTACATCTGCTAGAGTGGCATTTGCTGATTAAGAAAAATAATAATCTTATTCTAAAGATGATGAGTTTATACTTTGTCAACCAATCATTTGTTTATTTATTTTTATCAATTAATTTGTCATTAAGCAGCACAGATTTGCTAATAATTGCCCAATGAAGATTGTGTTTGAGCGAGAAAGTTGGTGAGCAAACAGCATAGTTTACCTACGTTAGCAGGTGCAGTAAAATTATGTCACACGGCATGTTTTAAAATGAATGAATACGCATCCAATAAACAAACATATTATATATTCTATTGTTGTCCATTCTGCTGATTAACTCCATTATTCTTACTCAAACACAAGCCAAATGGTGAATGGCAGCCAGCGACAGACCTGGCCTGTTTGTTTGCTTAGAGCCAAAAGACCATCTCCAAACAAAGGCCAAAATTCAGTGGACAGAAACAAAAACCTTCAGCTGGTCAGCGTTAGGATGAAAGTAGCCAAGTGGCATGTATCAACATATATACTAGTAGTTCACATTTTTATAAAAATATTGCTCATTTATCATGTGAGAATATCTGAATGAATCTGAATGGTACTTTTGATTGAACCGAATGGTTTGATGGTGCCATGTAATATGTTACCATTGCTACTGTCAGTGTTACCACTGTTATTGTAGATTATGCTATACTGTGGTAGCTGTTCCCATCTGGCACAAAATGTTTCACAGTATGTCTCATCTCCTGACAACAAAAAAACCCACATTGATTGTATTTACCAATACACAACTGGCTAGCTCAAGGACAGGCATTTTGGACACAATTAATCCTCACAGGAGAGACACAGTGTTGATAAATGACCTTAGTGTAATGTGTAGATAAGTCACATGTAAAGAAACTATATTGCTCCATCCTGTATATGAAAAGCTCAAACTACAAAGAAAATCTTTAATGAAATAACACACAGTGAAATAGTGAAAAGTTTTACAGTCAAAATCCTTCAGCACCCAAATTGTGTTTGACTGCTGAGTTCTGGACTGACTACTTAAACAGAAGTAAGTCTATTCCTGAGTGGGTGTGAAACAATAAAAGTGTCATTATAACACAAATTATCACCAAGATTACTGTGGATGCTGACAAGCAAAGACCAATTAGGCTCACCTAGCCACCACATCAACATGTCAAGTGACTTACAATGGTTCAGAAGAAGCCAGAGCAGCCACTGATGCTGAAAATGTAAAGTAATGCAGGAAAGATAAAAATGAACGTAAAAAAGGGATTGAAATTGTGATTTTAAATTTATTGACGGGACTGCCTCAGCTCAGTCAGAAACTAAATACAGAGAAGATATGAAACAGAAACTGGAGCAATGTCATGCATCTCCTTTGGCACTGTTTGACTTTCAATGACTGATCAACCAAAACCTTGAAAAAAACAACTGAACACAAAATTAAATTGCATTAAAAATAATTAAAAGAATCCCCTACTTCTTGTCCATGGTGCTTTTTCTCTGTGTGAACAGAGAACACAGTCCACAGTACACAGTCCTGAGGTATATGGGTTGGCAAAGCCTTATACAGGCTAAATAAAAAACAAAAAAGTCATGATGAATTAAGACTGAACTCAGCAGCATCAGGAATAGGTCCACTACACAAACGTAAAAGAAAACATAGTCTGGCACAGAGAGGGTTTTCGACTCACACACGTAAGCTCACATTTCATGTACCACAAAAGACAAAAATCATGCAACAAAATATTAATGCGAATGAAGTAAGTGAACACAGAGTTATGCTTTTATCTGAATTGTTGCATATAGTTATTACACATAAGAATGCCCAAGATATGGATTAGTTTAGGGAGTGTGAGAGACTAACAGCAGGTACATTTAAGTCTTGACAAAACCACACTGGATCCAAAATGCATCCAATTTTCACAGAGTATAACTGTATCAATCCTACAACATCAGACAATGTACATAATTCAATTGGCCTTTCCAGTTTGACTGTTACCGTTTTAGATCGAGCAAAAACCTCGCTGTGCTCCAGCAATCTCAATGGATGTCACTAAATATTAGATTGTTTTGTTTTTAAATTAGTAGATTTTTCCTTAAATTTTAAGGTGGATATAAACATTGCATCGTTACACAATGTAAATGCGATGACAAATGACTGATACTAAAATTACTCATTGCAACACACACTGCAAAGACAGGCTGAATGTTCATTTCTGTTTGAATCTGCCACAGGCGATCATACCCGTGTTTCAAAGTGCACAGCAGCCAGGGACTGCAGACCAACCTGTGATGCCGTATCTGGAACTAACCATTAGTTACATGTAGACTTCAGTTGCAAGAAAACCAGCTTTGGTCATTTTTGCAATGTTACAAATTAAATCCAAACATAATTTCAAAAGATTCCAGTGGGCAATCCCACAAACTTATTATTCTTAATTTCTTGCATGGTTACTTTGTAAAGACAGGAGGGTTTCATCTGATAGCATGGATGTTTTAGCCGAGATGCTTCCTTGGGTATCATAGTTGTTACACACCTTGTACACGTACACGTACACACACACACACACACACACACACACACACACACACACACACACACACACACACACACACACACACACACACACACACACACACACACACACACACATTTCATCAAATGGGTCAATCTAGCAAACTGCATTCACTCTTGAAATTCCCTGAAGTTGCTTACTAGTACAAAATAAACTTTCCAAATTGGCCCCATTTCATTTCCTTCATCTGCTGATGTTATATTACTGAGAAGTTATGGTAGCTAACTCCACCTACTGGCCAGGTGATATTCCGTTCATCACCGTTGCTGAATATCTAACAGTAGTGAAAAGGTGCAATCTACATTAAAAACAAACTGCATTGCATAAAAACCTAGCTGAGTACATTTTTGCCATATCTATGTTTTCCTCTAAGGTGAGGTAATTTTAAATTCTAAAGTCATTGATTTACGTCATTATCACCACGAACACCTTGTATGTGCCTACAATAGCAACACTATAGGCTAGGTGGGGGCAGCACCTGCCCAGCCATCCTAACCTACAGTTTTTGGCGTGTAACTACCTAGTTTAGTCTCTTGATCTCTCATTTCAAAGAGATCTGCACCACACAGAATGAGAGCTCCACGTTGCCTCTCTCTCTAATAAATACAGAACTATCTTTAGGTTTCAAAGTCAAGACAGGATGGGAGCTTGACTCCCCTCCATCGGTTGTAAACATGCGGGCTGGGTCAGTTAGGGCTCCATTTAGGGCAGTGAGGAGCTCTGAGGCACCTGCCATTCAGAAACTGAGGGATTCAGTGTCAGGAAACTTGGCTGCTTCGGGATCAAGGGTTTGTGTCTGGTCCACTGTCAGAGTTTTGGGTTTGAGAAGCACCTGCTGAACACGGTTCAGTTCTGTCGTTCTCTGTCACTCGTGTGCAGAACTGCTGCTGCTGTTGCGACTGTAGCTGTCCTCTGAGCTCCTCTTCCTTAAAAAGAACCTCCTCTTTCTCCAAGACAAACTCCAAGGTGGGCCCTCTTTCTTCTCCTTCGTCCAGCTCCCCCTCCTCTGCCAGGCGGAGTTTGATGTTCATGCCCATAGGTTTTTCTGTCTTATCTGGACAATGAGGAGAGCCAATACAAAATTAGAACAAGAAAAGAGAGAAGAACTAATATTTAATGTAATTTCTACAGTTTAACTTCTAAATAATTAATGTAAGTTTGAAGATAAGATGTATGTCTTTAGTAGAAACGAATGGGCTTAGGGCAGAGTGCTCTGAAAGGCTGGGAAACTGGGTACTAAAGAATTGAAATACAGCCTGTTAGTTTTGGTCTTTTCATGGGAATTGTTGACAGTAACAAAGACATAGAATATTGTCAGCCTTTTCCTTTAATCTCCCTCCTCCTGGTCCTCACCATGCCCCAGCTGCCTCTCCTTGGGCAGCAGCAGCACATCCACATTGTGATGTTCCTCCAGAGCGGCTGTGAGTACGGCACCCTCACGGCTGAACAGGAAGACCAAAGGCAGGGTGATGTCTTCAGTGGAGTCGCCATCGCCAACCATTTGGAAGAGTGGCGTTTCCTCGCTATTACTTCCCTCACGGTGGTCTGAGGAGGAGAATAATTGGAACCATTTATTTTTCAGTATTTGGTTATTCTTAGCTCTGTGTATAGAGCTTTGAGGTGGCTTTAGTTCCTCTAGTAAATATCCTCACCTATAAAGATGACTCCTATGGCTCCGGTCTCCTGCAGCCGCCGAGCCTTTACAGCAAACATGCAATCACCACGCAGCGCCAAAGCGATATGGCCTTTAAGCTCCACTGCATTATCTATTGGCCCACATGCAGTGTAGGGAGAGGCTTTCACTATGCTGCCCTTCACCTGCGGCACAAGATTTTGATTTAATTATTGTGTTTGGTTGGAGATAAAGTGTAGTGGAGGTAAAACAAAACAGGTAACATCTGCATAAAATCTGTAATTGTAACATTTCAAAGTCTTTTAGGAGCTTCGATGTTGATACTGTATACCATTTTATTGTCACATTGGAAGCTCACCCCGTGCTCCTGCTTGGTGAGGTCCATTCCAAACTTGGCAGGTCCCGCCGTGAGGACCGTCCTGCCCAGAAATGGTGGGGATATGAGCTGAACAACATGAGGCACCACCTCCTCCTCCTCTGGTGCCTGGCTTACCTCTGCCACAAGTTTTACTCGGTACACTCCTTTATGCTCCTAAAGGGATTCATATTCAGAAAACAAATGTCACATTTAAGTTAAGAAAGGGGAGATGTATACTATCATCAGCAGCACAATCATTATCTTGACCCAATTTCTTCTCCATTAACATTGCTATTAACCCAATGCTTATAAAGCGTTTCAAAAAGCAAAATTAAACTGATAATCCATTTGCTATGATTATCATATTTCCTTTTTCCCCCTTCTCTGTTGGAAACATCATGATACCAGAGGGGGAATACTTACTGCCTAAGTAAACACAGAACGGAGCGTAGCATAGCTGATAAGATGATAAGATGATGAAGAAATCGGATTTAAAAAAGCTCTGTAATTTGGTTTATAATTTTCAAAATCCACACTGATCAAAGCCCTTTTATCTGCACAATTTGAAATATAAAATTGGTTCAACAGCAGGTTATATAATTAACCTGTTTTGCTGGCTCCACTGAAGCATTCTTACACCATAAAATGCATTCAATAGATTGTTTGAGGGCATGATTGGAAGCAAATGGACAAAATCAGGTCTTAAAATCAAAACATTTGCTAATAGTACCTGCAAAAGAATAAATAAATCTGGTGATCTTTTCACCTGTTCCCACTTAAAACCGGAGTATGCTCAAGGTTTTTGCCTCTTAAAAATAAGTTTTTCCTTCCCACTATTGCTTGCTCATGGTGGGAACAGTTGGGTCTTTGTAAATAATTTCATAAGGAGTACGGTCTATATCTGCAATATTTGAGTGTCCTGAGATAACTTTTGTTATGAATTGGTGCTATTCAAATAAAATTAAGCTGAACTGAATTAAAGAAACCTGAGCAAGAAAAATGCTAAAATCGCAATAAATTAAATTATTTCGCCCCCAAAAAATTCTTAAAGTAGGCTTTCTGTTTAGGACAATGATGGGGCCTAAAATTTTGGAGGTCTATATACAAATATAAAAATACATAAAACTATAAAAAGCAGCAAGATACGCAGAACATGATTTGAGTACAAAGTAACTAAAATACCCTATGACGTCCGGCGCCTCCTGCCATGACCTCATTCAGTGGAGTGAGAGAAATGCCCATGCTTTTCAAGAACTCTACTGGCTCCATGCCATTATCATGGAGGGGTAGTTCAATTTCCCTGTAAAAGTACAAACAAACCCAGGTTAAAACTCAAAGTCATCAATGTCTAAAAGGCATCACCTGTGATTTTATTCTAAAAGCAAAAGCCCCTTGCGACTGGACACACCTGACAGGTAAGGGGTGGAATGCTCGTCCCACCCCAGTGAGGTACTTGTAGCCGTCCCGGATGGTTTTGGCAAATGAAGGGTTGTTGGGGAACAACGTCTCCATGCTGGGGCAGGAATGTGTGAACAGATCTTCTTCTTGGGAGACAGGAACAGTCTCCTGAAGCATAGGACCAAGAGTTAAACACTACACTACACTACACTCATGTCAGTTCACATTATCGAAGGGTCAGTTAGAAAGTAAGTCATAAAAGGCTCATAATGTAGTAATACCATAATACACAGAATGTCAATATGTTCAATTCTTACACAAGCTAGCTGTTCCTGGTACACTGAGTAATGGTCAGTCAGTCCATCACTCACTCTGGTTAGTTTCAAGGTCATGCCTCCTACAGTGGCAGGTATCTACTGCATTTTTTAAAATTTGTTGAGAGGGAGGGAGAATTTGAGGGTGCGGTTACACTTTAACTTAAACTCTCACCGTATTGTTGCCTTGACAGGGCGGCTTGGTGGTGGACAGAGACACAGGGAGTAGGTGAGCCTCCGTGGTGAAGATGTAGTCGTCAATATCGATGGGCAGCTCGCCCTTCTCCGAAAACAGCAGGTACAGGTATTTAAACATCTCAGCCAGAAAGAACGAGTCCATCCTACACACACACACAGAAAAACAGAAGTCATTATCACACATTCATAAGCGATACTTTGAGGTTGTCAGCCTAAATACGTCTGTAATGGCATTTGTATACCTGTCCTCATGTGTTCCAGTGCGGACATCTTGCACAGCAGCAAAGCCGCAAGGCACCCGGGCATAGGCATTGAGCTTTTCCACGATGGACTGTCCCACTCTGAGGTAGTAGGGGTCGCCAGTGGCCTGCAGAGATCCAGATATTATCTCGACCGCACATCTTACATGGAACGTTCAGTTTGCTATGCTATGAATATAGTACAAGAGTGGAGTGGTTTCATTAATGAGCCTTCTTATGACAGACCGGAAATTTCCTACTCTTTAGAGAAGGGTCATTATAGTTTCTGTCTTTAGATTTTTCACCTTATAGAGGTAGTAGGTGCTTTCTGCAAACTCTGGTCTCAGTAGGTGTTGGCCCCAGTGAACTCTAAACTCTGTAGTGAAAGCCTGCAGGGAGATTAAGCAAAGAATAGCAAAGACGTTAGTGACACTGGCTTCTTCTAAAAATGTTTTATTTACATTAATGAAATGGAACAAATAAGATTAGCTACAAGAATTGCCATTATTATTTCTTGACTTGGGGTAGCGTCATGACTTTTTCCTACTATAATATATAATATTACAATATACATTCAGTGATTTTGTTACACTATTTATACTAAAGGAATTTATACCTTCAATACTTCTAGTTCTATTAGATTATTCCAGAAAATAGATGTGGTTGTGTGTGGCGGAATGGAGCGGGTCAAATTATTAAATAAATGCGGAACCAGTGGGTTGGGAAAAACCCCGACCCGCGCATCACTACCTCCTGCTGCATAGGTCGAAAAATAGAACAAAAAGAGAAGAGATTATTTACCTCTGGAAGAAACTTGTGCTGTTTGGTGACTTGGTAAAGCATTTCATGAGTCTCAATAGCTGGTTTCAAATCTCCTCTTAAAACCTGTGTGAAGATAGATGTTACTCCAGAAACACGTGTGCAACAATTTCTACGCTTTCTTCTGGTAGTAAAGGCAACGAATTGAGTACAATCTTAAGACAGCATGCCTGACCTGTAGGCCAGGGAAGAATGCCAGGAGAGAATCCATCCAGCTGCGCACGCTCACAGTGGGGTTGTGCATGTGTACATTGAGCAGCAGTGGAGGCTGGCTGATGTACTTCATAATGGCACTGTAGTGCTGTTGCAGACAAACATCATGAAAAATATATGAGCAAACTGTGAACAACTTCCTCCAGCCACAATCACACTATGAACAAAATGGCCAGTGGTGGGCCAATGACAAATGCTTGGATATAGACTTCTATGTGCGCATGCAGAGATGGAGGACTTACAATGTTGAACCTCTCCAGAAAAACATTGTCTCCTAGAAGAATGTAGGCCTTCATCAGATATTCATAGTATGAATCAATACCAGCACCAACTCCACTGTCTGCAAACACACAGAAGTGACAAGTCAAATAACTATAATATGGTGAATGTATAAGAGCCATAAAACGTCTGTGTTCGATTTGTTGTATCACCAGTTTGCTTTACTATGGAGGAGAATGGAGGGACAGTGTTGTATCCGGTAATGTGTGTACTTGAAATAAGGGCCGTACGTTTGTTAGTGGCCTTTCTCACTGCCGTTAAAGTAACTACTTTGCATTTAGAAATCCCCAGACGACTGGCATGCACTGAAATCTCAGATTGTCTGGAATTGTGAGACTAGTACTGCATGTGTATTTCTGGATGATCAGTGTTCTGCATCATGTTTATCCATTGTCTGTGTTAGAACATTTGTGGTTCCAGTTTTTAAAATCACTTTTTTCACACAGTGCATGTGTGTGTTTAAATTGCCTCACCTCTCCGGACCCATTCTTCATTATGGATATTAATAACAGTCCCCACCAAGTCACTTCCTCTCTGTCTCCTGTCCCAGAGGACATCCAGAGCCTTTCTTGCATTTGCCTGTAAAACAATAATAATAATAATAATAATAATAATAATAATAATAATAGGTATTAGATCCTTAAAATGTTTCTGGTAAAAATTACATCATTTATATATGATTTCATCTTTCAACAACTTACAACCAGTTATACTTTCTCAGAAAAGAAATAATGTTAAAAGGCAAATTAATAATAAACTAAAACATTAAAAAAAAGCTTAATTTCTAAAAAGGCATAGGGAGGCAATACCTCAAACACAGACTCTCCTGACAGTCTGCTGAGGGCAGCAAACTCCAGGATCATTGTTCCAGCACATGCTGTGCAGGTGTCCGATTCAGTGCCTGTGCGTGAAAGTGGGTTAAGGACTCCATACCGCAGATTCACCTAGAAAAACAAAAGATGATAAATTAATCTTGTCACATCACTCAGCTCAAATTATTTTTAGCTCCTTACTAAAATAAGTAATATGTTGTTTATTGGTTCATCTGTAGTGCACTGACTGTGAGGAACTATTCTCTATTAATATCTGCTCCAATTGCATATAATATATCTAAAATAAGACCTGGGATATTTAAAAATAGAATAAAGAATACCTTAGGATAGGGAAGGCCACTTGTGGTGTTAAAGGCAGGCAGTAATCGATGGCCCAGCTCTTTGGCCATGTGTAGGAGCTCATCCCGATACCACTGCATCCTCTCCCCACGCTGCCGTAGCAGGTCAGCCATCACGTGAGCTCCCAAAAGCCCTCTGGGGAGAATTAAAAGAAGGAAGAAGCTAGGTTGAGATACTATATACAGCTGGATCTTTCTGTCTAGTAATAACAATACACTGTACCAATGTGGAATTATCAAAAACAAGTCCGTTTTTTTCAGTCAGACATGTTTTTATAAAGACTGAATTTAAAAAAAAAAAAAAAGAACATGAAAGTGTTTATACAGCACAAAAGTAATCAATCATAGCCATGTTACATACCCTAAAACTCTGATGTTGGTCTCAAACACGGACACCACCACATCGTTGTCCAGGCGTACATCCGTCACGGTCTTCCTCACTGCATCCTCAAACTCATCAAGCTTGTTTAATACCTGCTCACACACACACACATACACATAGACAGGAACAAATAAATCTACTGCCAAAGTGTGGCAGGGAGGAGAAAACAAGAGATGAGAAAGCAGATCAAACTACTTTAACGCTTGAGAATAGAGGAAGAGTGAGTACTCACCACCAGGGTATCAAGGGTGT
This sequence comes from Dicentrarchus labrax, assembly GCF_905237075.1. Classification (NCBI taxonomy): domain Eukaryota; kingdom Metazoa; phylum Chordata; class Actinopteri; family Moronidae; genus Dicentrarchus; species Dicentrarchus labrax. The sequence continues at coordinate 14,113,344 of NW_026136710.1, read as the reverse complement.
CAATCAGTGTGAGAGAAAACCTAGAGAAAAAGCAGAAGAGATCATTATGAGAGCCTCTGGCACAGCACAGTGGAGCTGGTGCCCCACTTTGTCACTGATCCAGTTTCATCTATAATGAACCACGGACTGTTACGTGTACAATCTGTTAAATTTGTGATATCACATTAGACAACATATGTGGCGCATAAATCTATGTATTGTAGCATAAGGCCACGATTTAGTGCCTTCTTCTTCTTCATTTCATTTGACTTAAATTAGCATCTAATTCATGTATTCCTGGAAAACTAGGGCATCTGCTCCATGTCTCATTAAATCTGTTTGGAACCGCATAGAATTATAAAAGAAATGAGTCCTCATGTTCTTTGAAGATGCAAAATACTTAAGACAGAACATTACATAAATATCCCTGTTTGTGTTAAATCCACATTCCCTTACATATATGCGCTCCCATAAAAATATATACTGGACATTTTTTAGTTAATTATGCTTTAGTGTTTTTAAATAATAAAAACATCTTTCACCTTTCATTGCTTCAAATAAAAAATAAGTTGAAAGTGTTTCTTTGCTTTTTTTTTTATAGCATCCCATGGATAGCGACAGGAGACAAACATATTCCCACTCTCTCTATATATATATCTGTGTCTTCAACATTGAGAGTAAAGAGTGAATCTTCAAAGAAGGCAAAAGATGGAGCGGGGTCACATATAATAAACTGGACAGTATCAAGTAGTTACTTTTTTACAATCAGCAACTTTACTGTAGCACAGGTCTGTGAAGGAAGACTCTAAGGAGATATAGCACTACAAGCCCGTTATTGTACATATTAGACTTTAAAGGGGTACATATGGCTATGGTCTTAATGGGTGCCAACTGATGCATTAAAAATACACATTTGTTTGTTGATGATGAACTTACTTCCCCAATGAGTCATCTATGTCCCCTCTGTTGGGCTCCTGGCCACGGACTCTTCCTCTGCAGCTTAGAGGCATCAGCTCATCTGCTGGATAGGCATATTTCTGCAACACAAATAACAGAAACTGTCTTCAAGCTTCATTTCCCAGTCTACAGAAAAGGTGTCATTAAGGAAACAGCTGGATGGTTGAAAGCCCTCTAGGAGGAAAAGAAACTAGCAGTCGAAAGCTAAATACTTTATACAAAGTTGTTGCTGGGTCATTAGAGCAACAGTTTCTTTTTGGCTACCTCCCACTCAGTACATATCTTAGTCTTAATTTTTTGAAAAAGAAATGTAAGTTTCAGCAACTGATATATTATTACAGATTTTGATCTATCTAATATTGATATTGGCCTATAGTAATTAATATCAATTGTTTCTTTCATAGCCAACAACAGCACTTCGTTCTTAATGGGAGCATCTAATCTCTCTACTCATTAAGGAAAATCCTGATTCCTGGAAGACATCGCTATCACTGAGAAAAGACGAATCAATACTATCAAAAAAGACTATGAATCACAAAATGCTCTGCCCACATCTGCTCCACCAGGCTGACACTGCAGTTGCAACAAAATGTTTGCATGTCTTGCATGTTTGCTTTCTGCACAACCCCACTAAATCAGATCCAACTGCACTAAGGACTCTGGTCCAGCCACTGATTCAAGCTTTTCTTCCCTGGATTATGCTGACGAGGGCCACAAGCTGAAACACGCTGGTCTCACAATAAAGTTGTTCTCTATATTACAGGCTTTTCTTAACTTTCCTCTCGACTCCTGCAACATGCAAATATAAATGTAGTGGTAATTACAAGGATTACATAATAATAATAATAATAATAATAATAATACATTTTATTTATAAGCGCTTTTCTAAATACTCAAAGACACTTTACATAAAAACATAAAAGCAGCAAAACAACATCAAATAGTAAAACATTAAAAACACATCAGACTAAGCTAAACATTAAAAGCAAACATGAACGTAGACACCTTACCATGTAACTGCCATAAGCGTGATCAAACATTTCTATAATCTGGTCCCTGTGGGGGAAAAAAAGGAAAAACATAAATGAATCAATTGTGAAAATGGCTCAAATTGTAATATTTTTCACAATATTGCAGAAACTTCCACAGACACCAATTTACCTGATAACAGTCTTCTCCTCCGGTGTCATGCTCTGGCTCTCTTGACATTTCACCCAGCCAAGAAGACTGGTGATCAGTAGGGTCTTTAGCATCATCCCAGTGCCAGAAGTGTGGGCCAGTTCCCAGAACAGTTTATTTCCTCTTCTCTTCGTGTAGTCTTGCATCGGGTTAAGCTTTAATATGGACAAACAAACCCCCTGTCCTTTGCCCAACGCCCACACAAAAGTCAAGCAGTCCAGCGGACACAGCCGTCCTCCTTTAGAGTCCCGATCATCCTCATATTGGTAGACAGTCGGCTGTACGTTAGCTACCTCCCAGATCCATTTCCATATTTCCGCTGTGGTTGTTCTGCGGTTGATCCAGTATTGTTAGGACCACCACATGCCTACAGAGCCCTTCAGCTGACTGGATCCATGTAAACAATAGAGGAAGCTAGCTACAGCTGATCCTCGTTAACAATGACTGTTGACGTTCTCCTGTAAAGAAAACCACAAGACTGAACACAGGGCACTGGCTCATTTAAGAAAGCCCAAGCAGGGCTAACAGTACACGTCTTGTTGAACCAAGAAATGTTAAGAAATATGAAGGAAAATAATTAGGCAGTTACCAAAATTGACGGCACGGTGAGACGGTGTAGCTAACACTTGCTAGCCATCACAGTGCTGGGAGGTTCCCTGTTGCTAGCCAGCTAACAAGTTGCTAGTTCGCCGTCAGCAAAGCCGGTTAGTTAGATAGCAATCTTAATAGATAGATAAATAGAGTACGCTGGGTCTAAACACCATCTTCAACTTAAAACGAATGATTCACCTGCCGTGTAGACCGATTATCATACAGTTTAAATGGTCGATGACACGTCGCCAAGTATCTCTGTACAGTAGCCTGACGTCGAGTTCCCAGCTGTCAAAGAACCTGGCAGTGACGATCATTGTCTGTCTGCCCTGAGTTTAGTATCTCAGGCGAGCACTACGCCCACGTAGGCTAACTTGAAGTCTCCCCATTGGAAATTCCCACCCTTGAATTGTTTATATATAGCATTATAGGATGTTTAAATTATGGCCATGCTTAAGGTTTCAGTCTGACAATGTAGCGGACGTTGGATTGTTTGTCCAGGACAGGGTGAAGGTCACCTGGCAGGCTGTACTCAGGGTAAAATACACAATTACTCCAACAGTGACAGGACCCGCGTCACAAGGTAGGCGGAGTCACAGGGGATGTAACGTTATATGTGTATATTTCCATGTGTCTCAGGAGTAACCTAACCCAATAGGGGTTTTCCTTATTTATTTATTTATTATTCATTTGACTAACTGTTTACACTAAATTCAACTCATTGAATATTTTCAACCACAACATAATGAACCCGAAAACATGTCCACATCCACTGAAACAAAAGCAGGCCGTGTCATCATCCACAAATCCTCATATCATTACCTTTTTCTGGTTCCTTGCATATATACTGTGAATGGTTCCTTACCCAAAACCTTCACTTGTGTAATTTCTACAAGTTACCACAAGATGTCGCAACTGTCTCCTCTCAGTACATCACTTTCATACCTCACCTGATTTTATGCATTTATTTATTTTTTACAATTGACCGGTGGTGATATGTTTACTCAACTGCTGCCTGTCCTCAAGAGGACGTCGGTGTCTCTATATGGACTGATCACCCATCTGTTGCCATGGTTACCTTTGATAAAACATGTCTTCAGTGTAGGATGCTGTGGTGAGCTGCATGCTCTGTGTGTGTTATACACATTTTCTACCTCAGTAGGGTTGTCTATGAATTTTGCTTGGATTAAACGCATCCAGTAATGGGTTAGTTGCGTGCATAATTACTAAATAGTCTACATTTTCTTAGATCTAAAATAGTATTTAATAAACGTTATTTGACAACATGAAGTCACTCCAGTGATCAAATGTACACTGTTGACAAACAAATATTTTTTTTTCCTGTTTCTCAATTCCCTTCCTCTGTCTCTCTGACTCATATCCTTACCCCTGCCCTGAGAGCAAACACGACTTTGGACCCACAGTAGGCTATCACAGAGCCTGTCGGGTAATTACTGAAACCTAACGGCTTATAAGGACACACTATAATATTGTGTTTTACATTAAAGGCACGCATTGTTCGAGAAATACTTTACAGCAGATGATGTTATAGTGAGTTAGGAAGATTGTTGCGCAAGGGAGTCGAGTTACAGGGGGAGGCATGGTCCAATAGGACAGATGAGAGGCCAGGACCAGTACTGTTACTGTGTGCCAATGAGGAGGAGTTTACGGTCTCTATGATTCAACTTCCTCCAGCTAATGATGGGGCGTTTCCCTCTCAACTTCTCAGAAAGGTGTGGTGATTTTGGCCCACTGTGAGTTTTCTGCTCTGACATCAATCCTGTGCTGTCACTAAGGTAAGAAACATATACAAACACATTTTCTGACTTTTACCGACAGTCTTTATACATTTTACGTGTCTTTATGCTCTGTCTGTGCTCCGTGGTTTTGTTTTTGATGCTTAAAGTATTGCTGTAATGATCGGGAAAATAGTTTTGTTTGTTTTTTTCTGCAGTGGACATAGGCTTTCATTTTCTACAGTTCTATCCACTTACACGCGTCCACTCGACACTGCTGGTTTGCTCACTCGATCTTGAACTGTCAAATGAGGGAGGTTATGGTGGATATTTAGAGGAATAATAACAATAATAAACATTGGATGCCAAGTCAGAGGATGCGGCGGAAGAGAAAATGCGCAGATGGGAGCAAAACCAATCAGAAGCAAGAGTCCAGAGCTGATGGAGTGCATTATATCCCCATACAGTGACATAAAGATGCTGATACTGTATGTTTTTTTTTTCTTCTCCCTAGTTTGAGACTTTTCTCCACAACCGCAACTATGTCTGTTTGGGTGAGTAGTTGCAGGCTGTCTGTGAACCATAGTAGGGTGTAAATAACAATTTGAGGCTTAAAATGTGAGTAAATACAGGTGATAACTGAAGCATGTTGGTTGGCTTGTATATAGGATGACCTGGATCTGCTCTTAGACTCCCCCTCCTCACTGACTGTGACAGTAAGTTGGACATACTCTTACCTTTCAGTGTGCAGGAATATGAAGATGATGGATATTGATTTTAATGGATATTGACCAATAGGAAAGCTTTGAATTTAAACTATTAATCAGAGAGCGATGTGATTGTTTTACATGTACAAGTCGATCAATTTCCATTGCTGTTGTGTGTGAACTTGTGTGTGTGTGTGTGTGTGTGTGTGTGTGTGTGTTTCAGTCCACTACAAGAGGAACTGTGAAGGACAAGCCAAACCTTAAAGTGGAGGAGGATGTTTCTGCACTGAGGAAAGCCATAGAGGGCCTCGGTGAGTTAATGAGTTACCATTATTGCCATTAGTGTTATCTGCAAAGCACTTAAATCATATTTTAATAAATATGTCAGTTGGTGGAGTTTTATGAGGTTGTAAAGGCATGGAGTAAATGGTAAGCTTGCCCCATACTGTGCTCTTCTTTATAGGTACGACAGAAAAGACCATAATTGAGGTGTTGACCCAAAGAAGTAATGCCCAGCGTCAGCTCATTGCTAAGGCCTATGAGAAAGCCACAGGAAGGGTATATGAATGTACTTACTCTTAAAATATGAATTCTGAGTGTTGTGGCAAAGACCAAAATGAGCTTCATGATGGTGGGGTAAGATCTGTGTGTCATCAACCTTCCTTCATCAGAAATTAGTAGCTGACCTGGAGGGCGACACTCACGGAGACTTTGAGGATTTGTTAGTGGCGTTGGTGACGCCGCCTGCCGTCTACGACTGTCATGAAGTCATCAAAGCCATCAAGGTGAGATTGTGTCGAATTCACAGAATCTGTATTGGCCTGCTGTTGCATCAAGATCGCTTGCCTGCAGAAATTCTTATGTGTTTGAGTGTGTTCAAAGAAACATAAAGAAAAATTACATTTACGGGGAGCTAATTCCAGTTCTACATGTTTAATTTGTTTAAATAGGCTTAAGTATAGTTTGGATTCGTGCAATACTATGTTCTCTTTGTAGTCTAAGAACAGCATGTCACTGTTTGTGTTATGTCTATGTATAATAGCACAATATTGAGACTGAAATACTTAATATTTAATTTCACTCTTATTCTCTTGTGTGTATCACATTCAGGGTGCAGGGACTACAGAGTGTACGCTGACAGAAATCTTTGCTTCGAGATCCAACAGACAGATCAAGGCCATGTCTGAAGCATACCTCGCAGGTTATTGTCTTCAACACAATGTACTTGTAATTTCACTGGTTAGTCAGTGACTCATCTTATTGTGAAACAGTTGGCAAATATTGTGAAAGTATCTGCATTGTGCTGTTTCATTCAAGAAACTGGAAAATCGATGATTCACGATCTGCAGTCGGAGGTGTCTGGAGATTACGGCAAAGCACTGCTCATTTTGGCTGAGGTACTGTGTATTAAATTGTATTGCATTCCCAACAAATGAGAATCAGACCTAAAGCATTACATTTATTATAGCCAAACAGCTGTGGACATTCCTATCTTATCTCAAAAAATGTGATGGAAAAAAAAAATAAAAATCAGCAAACAAAAAGCAAATTGACTTATGTGAGCCAAACAAAGTCAACACACAATAAAATCGCTAAAAAAATCAAATGTTTTCTACAGATCTGTAAATCTTTGGAAAGCTTTTCATCTCTATTATCAAATTACAAACAATGTTTAGCTTGGAATTGAATTCTGAATTAAAATCACTTAAAATAACCAAATGCCAAATATATTGGATTTATTCTACATATCACAATCTGTTCTTCTGTTCGTCCTCACAGGGGAAGAGAGACGAGAGCACCAATGTGGATGCTGCCAAGGCTAAAGCTGATGCTAAGGTATATTCACTACATTCAGCCTTTCAGTGACACGTAGTGCGACCACCATGCGGCTCATGTGGCTACAGGAAACATTAGTTGCTATGTCAGTTCCAGCTACTGTTTTGACATTCTTAGCTCATTCATGGGGCTTGAAGGCACCACTCACCTCACGCACACAGTGATTCAAGCCTGAACTTGCTTTTCCTATGCTTAACACGTCATGGTTGTCCCTTGTATTACAGGTTCAGTGGTTTTTGCCATGAAAATCTTTATTTATGATTTTAAAACTGTGCGTATATTCACATTCACTTTCATTCCACCCAGGCCCTGTACGAAGCAGGAGAGAAGAAGTGGGGAACTGATGAAGGGAAGTTTATTGACATCCTGTGCCACAGGAGTATTCCCCAGCTTCGACAGAGTGGGTACACCACTTGTATATCTTGTTTGTAGATGCTTAAGTTGTACTTACTTAGCTCAAACAGCACTGGTTTGAGCTAAATGCTAATGTCAGCATGCCAATATGCTGATGCAAAGTAGGTATAATGGTTACCATGTTCACCATTTTAGTTCAGTGTTTGCATGTTAACATTTGCTTACTAGTACTAAGCAAAAGCACACCTGAGTCTGATAGGAGTGTCAGTAGTTTTGCAGGAATTTGGTCATAAATCAAAAGTTTGGGTTAAATTAAAGTGATAACTTGATGGTGGCGCTAGATGAAAAGTAAAGAGATCAGAAAACATATTAGGATTCATCCTCTGGACATCATGGATACTTACATCATATTTCGTGGTAATACACCCAAATATATTTTACTAAAAGCCAAAAATGGCAACCTCATGGTTGGGGCTCAAGGTAAAAGTCAGGGGATCGCCAAAGTCAGCACGACTGATCCTTTGGGGTCAAAATTTCATGGTAATTGAGAGAGTAGGGAACTGACCAACTGGCCGACATGGCATGCCAGCGCTACAGCCATGCTGCTAGTATGGATAAAAAAATCATGAAAGAAATGTATCTCACCTTCAACAGGAGAGAAAAAAAGTTAAATTCAAATTTGTTTTATGTTTTGCCAGCTCTGGTGGAGTACAAAAACATCAGTAAGAAGACTCTGCAGGAGAGCATTGAGAGCGAGATGTCTGGAAACCTGGAGGAGCTACTAGTGGCTGTTGGTGAGAAAGATGTGTCATATAGTCATACGCATTTAACATTAAACTAATCCAACACAACAACGTATTAAATATTTTCAACTCAACTCTTGTCTAGTTAAGTGTGTGAAGAACGTTCCTGCATACCTCGCTGAGAGGCTATTCAAGAGCATGAAGGTAAGCTGTACAATATGTCCTTCCATAGTTGTACTGGTGGCCCCCAAAACAAAATCCACATATTGTTTGCTTGCACCCGGTCCATTTTAGCCACACCATACAATTGCATTGGTCACCAGTGGTGTGGAAAGGAATGTTAAGCCACTGTTTTATTGTTGCTGCTTTGACTAAATGTGCCAACAGGCTCTAAAGTAGATAACCAAAAAACAGACACTGCTGAAATAATAGCCATTATTGCAGGAGAATGTGTGTGAACTGATGTAAGTATTATTTGATTTATCAAGGTTCAATTTCTGACTTGACTTCCTCCCCAAATTTGACTTTTTCCAGGGTGCTGGGACGACAGAGTCCACTCTGACCAGAATACTAGTCAGCCGCTCAGAGGTCGATCTGCTGGACATCAGAGCAGAGTACAAGAAGTTGTTTGGATATTCCCTCTACTCCCAGTTAGAGGTCAGAACACACCACCAGAAATTATATTTAATGTGCTTATTTAGTTTAAATGTTGTATCTTTGAGAGGTTTGAGACATTGGACAAGAATTTTGTAAGGTTAACTTCAGACAGTTCCTGTTTGTATGAGATGACGTGTTCTTTAAACATGTTTTTTTTTTTATCTCTTTTCTTCATCATGTTTGTGTAGTCTGAAGTGTCGGGCAGTTACGGAGACACCCTCAAGCGTCTATGTGGCCAAGACTAACTCCTCCCAACCCCTGTGATGAGAAACATGTGGTGTATGAAGTGCAGCTTTACCCCATAGCAGATGGGAAGAACCACATCTAATAAGGAGGGTGACCAGTTGCTGACCTTTCCAATCATATTGATGCATTAGCTTGGACTTGGCTGGAACTAACCATCCAGCAATGCTTTTTAATGTGGAATTCCAGTAATGTTCAACCAGAAATTGATGTTTTAAACTACAGTGCCATGTATGACCATGCCATGAATGATTAACACAAACACTTAAGGAGAAGCTGTTATTCTTAGATATGAAGATGCTGTTGAATGTCTTTTTCAATATAAGAAATTGTTTGTATTCCAACATAGTCACAAATAACTGTTATAATTTCACATATAAGAAAATAAAAATACTGTATTCTACTATTTCATGTGAGTGAGAGAAAAGATACAAGACAAAACCATGCCATTTATATAAAAAAAATACTTATTTTATTTAAGGGATTTATTTATGTTGCTGTAACCGACTCCTACACACGTCATCAGGACCTTGTCTCCTCCTTTCCTTTCATCTTCTAAAGGCTTCCGAACTTCAACCTTGAACATAATCTGGAAGAAATCTCTAATGTGTCTGAGGAACTCGATCCTGGATTGAGAGAAATGGAAAACATGATTAAATATATTACAACTGACTATAAATAATACACACTGGGAGTTGCAGATCAGCGTCAAAGCCTTTGATTCTTAAAGCTAGGATGCCAAACATTTACAAAACAAAAGGTATTTACATACACAGAAACCAATTTGTTTTTATAATAAATACACATCTTTGAGGTAACAGGTTGTGTTGTCATCGACATTACCGGAGTTAAGAGGAGGAGTGTATTGCGATGGCACTGCCAATCTTCAGTTATCATAGTACTGTACTTGAGAGGGACACAGCACCGGTACCATGATAACTGAAAATGGACAGTTCATAGTTCGCTCCTCATTTGAGATGACTCTGTCTGAAATCAACTTTGTGTTCAGTTTTCCTATTCGTTTTTCTCCTTTATGCTTTAACATTTATTACAGTTTGTATACAAGAAGTCAGTGTAGTGAAATCATGTCTTAAACTGTAAATGTATTCAGTGATCACACATTCACCAAGTACCTCTGTATGAACTGACACGGACCATGTATAAACACAGCTGGCCAAGTCCCATGATAATGCATTTGTTTAAAAGTATGTGAAAAATTTGTGCAGAAAAAAAGGGATCCAAAGTCCACAGAATTGAACTGGGGCTTGTTATTTTCTGCCTGGTGCCTCATCAGCAGTTCACTTGCATTTTCTGCAACTATTTTTCTCTTTACCTTGGTATAACCTTTCTGAGCGGCAGTCACTACTAGATTACCTTGCTTACTGTGAACTGCAGCAGTCTGTGTGTTTGCAGCTCGAAGCAACACATTTCTGGTAATTGGGAAGTTAAATATAGGTACGGATTAGTTAAAAAAAAAATGGTGTTATTAAGTTAAGTGCTATTTTTCAGTGACAACTCAGTCAAAAACAAACTAGGAGTCTTGTGTCTAACAAACGTGAGCATTTATTGCCCCTGTTTATTTATCCAGAATTTTGTGTGAGAACTTTGGAATATTGTCACTTGCCAAGATTGAAAGTAAAAGAATAACAAAATGCGAGGTCCAGTACATTCTACATTTGGACAAAGTGCATCTGTTAAATAACTTAGGAATAAGCCAAGGGCCTGTTTGTAAAGTTCAGAGGGGCAGCGCGCTTTGTGAGAGTCTATTACTGAATGACAGTGGCTTACGTGTATGGGGAGAGGGGTCCGAGCAGAACCTTCGACACGTCCTGTTGGCCAAGGGTCATCAAGAGCAGCGCCAGGCTTTGATTGGATGAATCCACGCAGCCACCCTAAAACAGACAAAGGCCATGTTTTTAAGCAACAAAAACAGCCCAGAAATACGTCATAAGAGGTGGAGATGTTTAAAAAGAACTCTGCAACCCCACAACGGGGGATTGATTATCTCAGGTCCAACACTGATAGCCATCTACACTTGCAAAAACATAGTGAGAATCCAGAAGAGGTGTCAGTAGGGCAGATGTTTTTCAGCAAATTTAGGGAGAGAATATGTTAAACTTATATAATAAAAGAAAAAAAAAAAGTGAATCCATTTTAATCCTGAGACAAATATGCCCAAAGCCACAAGTACAAAACATTTTGAACCATGTTTGTTTACAGCTTTGTTGCGTTTTAATGGCGGAGGAGTCGTCCAGGACAAGATGCATGGCATTTCTCGTTTTGCATTCTACAAATTCAAATCCTGTTAATTGTCTTCCTACGACATGTTTCTCTTCTTTTCCCCAAATAATGCTGCATTTTCTGTCCCGTCTGACCTCTTAGCCCTTCTCATTTTGCTCCCCTTTTTCCTTGGACAATTAGAGGACAGAGGATCCACTCTCTGTATCCAAGTGATCACATGCCATCGTGATTACTTGACAACAGCTATGTGCTGTTCACCCGGCTGCATGAAGAGGCCTATGCGAGGCTGGACACACACAAGAGCATTTTATAAAACCCAAATGACCTCCAAAATGGCTTTTGTGATTTTGTAGGTTTATGGTTAAAACTTTTACCACTTAGCGTCTTGCATTAATCCGAGGTACAGTGGCCACAGCCTATCTGCAGCTACACAAGGTCAGTTTCTTGTTCTGTGCGTCCATCCTAACCAAGCATGCGCGTGGCCCAGTCATGCAGTATTATGGCATCGTGACAGCTTGTCAGCAGGAATATGATTCAATTACATAATCATATCACTGAAACCATGGCCAAACTATGGTGACATTGTCTATATTGTTGATGAGGAAGAGATTTTGCTAAATGCCTTCCCTCTACAACTGGATGAGATTCATCAAACTTGGTATACCGTTACAATGAACTAAAAAAAATACTTAATCACTTGTGACATTATGAAGAACTACACCTCAGTCAACAAGCCTTGAGAGTAGCTATATGACGGATTGAACAGTTTTCCATATTCTGATACAGGTTTTACCATAAAATGCACAAAGTCCATCTTAATTACTTTAAGACAAAATGTTTTTCTATGTATCCTTCCTACTGTGGGGATACATGAGTGAATATTTCACATTAAACGCCCCATTTAACTAATCACGCTCAATTTGCCTCCAGAAAAAAGTCAACCGTATTCCTTCCAAATAAAGTTGACTATTGAAATAATATTGCGCCAGAGCACCCTACCTTTTTGCGCTGCCGTTCCAGGCTACAAAAGTTCATATGACCTTTTTTCCCCCGAACAGTTTCTGGTTTTCCCACTTTTTGTTTGGCCCATCCTTTTCAACAAGCAGCTTCCTTTCAGTGCAAGAAATGTGACGCATTAACACCATTTCTGACAGCTAGTTTCAGGCCCTGCCTTTCAGAGAAAACATGAGACAGTTAAGGTCCCCCGACAGGCCAGAAGCCACAAACCGGCCACAAGGCCTTATGGAAAAGTCCCTTGAATCCTTCGAGTGAATGGCAACCCCCTTTCCCAACAAACAAATTCAAGGGGGAAAAAAAAAAAAAAACATGGGCACACTCAAGCGACTTCCAAAATATAAAATCATGGTAGAACTTCCAAGCATTTAAAGACTTACTTGACCTAAACATGTAAAACTGTATAACTAACAAGGTGAAATTAAAAAAAGAAAAAGAGAAAAAAGGGATAAATCCACGTGTGGCATTTGTTAGTTCAACAGTGAAGAAGAACAATGGGTCAAGGCTCAAAGCTTCTTTTCTGAGGACTGATTTCAACCTAATTTGACACCATTCTTACTACAGTAGAAGGAAAAAAAAAAAAAAAAAAACTATGGTGTTCAAAATTTAGTGACAATAGTCAACAGTGGAATAAAAAATGGTAACTACAATGAATTTACTTTAAACTGTTCTTAAAGTAAAAAAAATAACAACCAAAAAGTCAACAAAATTTGAAGAGTGCACCACTCACATCAGCTCATGTCCAGTGTTGATGTTGCTTCCAAAAACAAAATGTCCATCAAGTAGCTTTGGTTTACTACAAGAAGTCTGTACTGATTAACCATAAAACAAACAGACACACACATACAACGGTGCCCATGCCCTTTAATGCGAATCCAGCAAATCTCTTTTCGCAGCTTTCAAAAATTAACTATCCCAGCACGAGTCACACATCCATTTTACTCTGGTGTTATCCTTCCTCTTGTCCTCCTCTCTGCTGTAGCAATTACCCTTTCTTCCTGCTACAGTTAAAATCAGCAGTTATTCAAATGCTGTTCAGTTTCCGAGCTGGTGAATCAACCTGTTTTACCAGCTGCTGTGGCTTTAAAAAAAAAAAAAAATAAAGAAAAAGTTTAAAAACTGAGGGATTTATAATCCACCTTCCTCTGAGGCTGCTAAAGAGAAATGTAAGCTAACCACTCTGTTGCTCAGAGTTAAGAGGATGCATGCAACATTTTTCCTGTTTCGGAGTTAATCAGCACTACCCTGACCAGCTAACTGGACTCACATGGCTCCTATGAGAGGCAGAGCCATGTGGAGGCAAACTGAAGTCACAGAATCCCTGGATCTAATTGTGCATATTCTGATGAAGTGGGCTCTTTTTTCCCGCATGACTATGGGAAATTATTTCTGCTTGTGTAACTCTTTAGTAGCAGCCAAGTTATTTTGTCTTACAGCTCCTACTGTAAAAGTCACACAAACTACACAGGTAGTTTGATATGGATACATGAAATGTGACCTTATGAGAGTTTTTTTCCCAGTTGTCTCAAACACAACCATAAAGCTCCACTCAAGAATTCCTCATTTATCGAGCCTGTCTGAATGAACACTGTTCAGCTGACACATCGGCTAAACGACTGAAATGCTAGTGTGAGTGAACTAACTGAGCTTTGACCTGTGCACAGACCTGCCTGTGACTTTGATGTAGTTAATAAATAAATAAGACATTACGAAATAATCACCAGTTGAAAATACATACCAATAAACTGTGAAACAATATAAGAAACAATTCAAATTCAACTCATTATGATGCGTTATTTCATTATTCTTATTTTCATAACAGTTCTTACTGATTGTTCTTTGAATAATGAACTTTTCATTTCACTGGCCAACAAAAACATCTAAAAAACATGAGATAAAGGAACATTTTGAAATATGATGAAATAAAAATGAACTAAGACTTAAGAATGACAAAACAACATTTCATAATAGTTAAGTCATACGTCATTTTTTTTCAACATTTATTTCATAATGTCTTATTTATGTATTTAATATTGAACAGTTTAGATTTTCTTTAGCCATTAAATTATTAACTTAAAGGGGATCTATTATTCACACTTCCAGTTCTATATTTTTCCTAAAAATTAAATGTACATTTCAAATCATATTATATGTGAAAGAGAAAATGTAAAAATTGGGGCCTTCGCAGTCAACAGTCAGCAAAGACGAAAAGAGTATTCTGGCATTACTTAATTTTGTTATTTTCCAATGTCTCCACTTAAAACAATGGCGGTTGAATTGTTTTTTCAAACATAATCAGAAACAGAGAAAATACCTAAATATAAACGATCATTCCTCTATACAGACCCTATCATTGAGAGCTTTAAGAGACTGAAATATATTTATTATTTAATATATTTTTTTACTCTTATCACTCAGGTCTGGCCCTAGCTGACAGGACAAGGCTAAGTCTTCAAACACAGACATAATTACATGACTGACTTATTAAACAGACTACAGCATCCATTTTAATAAAACGGAGAAAAGGCCTGATCAAAACATTTGATTTGTTTTCTACATTGTGGTTCTGACCACAAACAGATTCTCAGTAGAATTCCAGACTGGGGTGATTACTGGGGAATGTGAGTAAACAAGGGCAGCAGATGTCATTGTTGCATGCTCAGATTCGATTGTGTCTTAACTGCGTGTTGTCAGGTATTCCCCAAGAATTCTGAGTTGTCCAGGGATAGTCTGAAAACCAATTCCCCAGCTGCTGTGTGCAGAGTAAGTTAAACTTCAGAACAGTATTACAATACTGCATTGTCTGTGATTTTTTGTCAAGATTAAAATGACTTCTCAGTACAAAAAGCTTTAAAAAAATACATCCCTAAAAAAATATCTTACATAAAATTAGCGTTAGATGTAGTCAGTAAACAGTTATCAGACTTGTTGGAGATGAGTGTGGGCAGGCAACCACTATGCCTGCTTGAATTACGCAAATAAAACAGGATGGGCTTGGTATTTTGAATGGCAGTTGCCTTGCAGATCAGTTAGGTGATGAAAGATTCCTCAGTTGCCTGCAGTGTTAGAGAAACTGAAAAACTGAAAAACAGACATACATTGTGCAAAACAATGCAGCAAAGCCTTGTGTTTCCTCACTGGCTTGATTTTGTCTACTGCCTCTCGAAAACAAAAACAGCATGAAGCACATTTGCATAGTAGACTATAGCAAATAAAGATCAAGTCCGTCTTTTTTTATTTGGATGTTATTGGGCACACGGCCTGTTTGCCCTTCGGCCACTTCAGAAAAACCATATTGTCTGCCCCTAAATGAAAACAGCCACTTATATTTTAAAATTCAATGTCAAACATCAAAACAAATTGTAACCCAGGCTGAGACGACTGAAACCATGGATCTTCTCTTTGCTGACGACCTGACACGTGTGTGTGTGAATGACTATGTACTGTGTGCGTCTTACCCGATGTACCTCCTCCAAAAGCAGTTTAGCACAGTTCCTGCCAAGGTCCTCTGGAAGCATTGGGTCCCCCTGCCCCTGCGGCGTTGACGACATCTCAGCGCTGAGGAAGAAGCCGTTCAGTGTCTCTGCCACCAGGGTCAGACCGAAACCTGGAGACCTGCGGTTAACCAACATGAATTATTGAGTCTTTCTCTGAATAAGCAGGGATAACTGAAACTTTGCTTACGAATGCACAAGGGGGGTAATCTGCATTGAAACACAAGTATAAGAACTGACTTTTATGGTTATTGTAGTTTGACTATTCAACTAAGTTTGACAGAAACAGCTGACATAAAGTGAGTACAAATAGACAGCATGTTGGATTTCTTTTCACTGGCCCTGCACTGTGTTGAGATACTCACTTGCCAGAGTTGGCTCCTTTCATGTGGTCGGTGTAGATGTAGATGTCTGGAATGAACTGGTTTAGGACGCCTCTGGCTGACTCCACTATCCTGTTGGCCATCTGAGGAGAAACTCGCACCGAATATCTGCACCAACTGTCAAGGACCTTTGATGACTAACTGTAGCCTACGTAGTTGTAGTAACTTCAGTCATTTTCTGAAGCTGAGATGCAGAGACGCATTTTATTGCTGTTAAATGTATGTTATTATACGGCTCCAAACATATGTCCAGTAATTGTTCTATATGACTGGAAAGTTTAGTTTCTGGCATTTATGAAGAGATACTAGAGAGAGATTAGTCAATTCATCAATTAGTCCACAGACTCTTATTCAGCAACTAGCTGAGCTTTTCCCTGTTTATCAACATTGTAAACTGAACATCTTTGGCTTTTTGACTGTTGATCATACAAAACAAGACATTTAAAGCTGTCATGCTGGGCTTTCAGATATTCTTATGAATATATATCAACAAAAGGAATAAGTAAGAAAATACTTACAACAATAATCATAATAATGAAAATAATCAATAGTTGCAGTCCTAATAGACAATAAAATACAACAGGATGGTTTTATTTGTTTGAAAAAAGATGAAGAAAAGGCCATTATTGTGAGCCTGAGAAGGATACGCTACACCTCGGATCCTCTTGATTTTTCCTGGGTCCATCAGCTGTACTGGCCTGATGGTCCTGCGGACGGGACATGTGAATACTACCTCCCCTCCCCCACCAGGCGCCATCCCCCTCTTCACCACCTGAGGGAGAGAGAGAGGAAAAGACAGGCCGACTTCTTTTTAAGTAACAGCACTCTATTTTAATGTAAAATTTATAACATTATACCACACTAAACAGGCCACTGCTGTGTCCTCACCTTGAGATCGAATCCCTCTCCATCAATGCCAAACTTCTTCATCAGAGGGAGGGCTGTGGACTTCAGCACGTCCACCTGCAGGAGAGACAGTGTTTAAATCATTAAAATGTGCTTCAGTGTCTCAGTGGTTAATGCAATGCAAAACAACGCCAGGACATTTCTCATCACAGCAACAAACAGAGACGCTGTTCACTGTTTCCATGACAATGCCTCCCCCAGTGTCTCCGCTTCTTTTTTTTTTGTTAGTGGTTTGTTGACATTATGCCCCTCTAAACAGTTGCAGCTCATATCCAAGAGCAAAAACAAAACAGAAAAAGAGATTATACATTGGGTGTGACAACGAGGAAAACAGACTGCATTAGCAAGAGAGAACCACAAACTGTGAACACCTTCAACACTTAGAATATACAAACTTTCTGAATTGATTCAAAAACCTGACTAGCCCCTGAACTATCAGGTACTCTCACTCTGTAAAGAGACCAACTTTTCTCTGCAACATTGTTGATCTGACATGCAATTACTTGTAATGAAGCGCAGCCACTAGAGGGCAGTGTCCATCTGTATCTGAGAGACGAGCACTCTCCCCAGATATTCAATACACAGAGAATTTGACACGTTTCCTTGCAGAAGCATGCCTCACCTCCACCCAGTGTGTTTTGAATCAAAATTAAACTATGGGAAGCAAAATGAAGAAACAAAAAGCAAAAGTTAGAATGTGATCAGATGCAAGTGCCTCCTCACCGTCGGGTCAATGGGGTCATTGGTGACTCCTCTCAGTGTGGCCTTCAATGAGGTCTTCATGAACGGAGCCAGCATGAGCAAGGCTTCCAGATAGTAGCCAATCGAACGCTGCGTGTTGCAGTCATGTTCTACAGAGCCACCTTGCAACAAGCCAGGCTGGTAGAATAACACAGAACCTTGTAAAGACAAGACACATAAGGACAGTGAGTGAGTGGATGGTTACTTTACACTCTTTATATAATTATAACAATGGACTCACTGAACGAAAATGGAAGAATTTGCCCAAAATATTAAATTGTTAACAAAGTCAACTGAGATTTCTGTGTAAAAAAAAAAAAAATAAAGAAAACTGCAGTCATATCATCTGATATAATTCACAGTTGAACTTTATATCACTGCCATGCACAATAACAGCAACAATGTCATGTAAAAATAATTATAAGGGAACAAAAATACAGTGGAAAAACACTACTTAAATTCAGCTGGACTTGGAGTAATTCATCTTAATGACTGGAATAATTTAAAGCAATGTTAAAAGTCCATGTAACTGAGAAATTTAGTCCCTTGTGTATATGACGTTTGCTTTCCCTGTTGATTGTGTTTTATTTCTATTTAAATTGCAACCGGTGCGCTGTCCTGGCCAGGTCTCCCTCGGAAAAGAGATTTCAATCTCAAGGAACTTCCTGGTTAAACAAAGGTTAAATAAATAAATAATACCTTAATGTTCCTGTTCAAGGTGTAGGCCTGTTGCTGTTTTGAACATTAATGAAATCTCAGCCCTCTGTCCCTCTAACAGTAAACAGTACTTACATAAACCACAGCCTCTGTGACAAAGCTAATATTACACTCCCATCCTAATTATAAGACTCACCTGTTTGGTTAATCTCTATCCTGGAGCCATTGGTCACTTTGTCTAGCAGTCTGATGAAGCTGGCCTCAAAATCTGGAGGAGACGAAGAGAAACAAAACATACAGTTAATCAAACCAAACAGTTGGATGAAAGCCTAAATTACAGCCAACATATATGGAGTCAAACAAGTGGATGGAAGTGTTGTTGTTGCATCTGCTGAGGGAACTTCTGAAACCCCTCCCACATGTGCCAAGATAAGTGACTAATATATAATATATATATATATAATAATGTAAAAGCAGAGCTCTGTAACACACACGTCCAATGTTTCTTGAAGAGCAAAAACAAACACGTAACTTTGTCTTTATCTCACATTCACACCAGCTGTCCCATCCTTTCCCCACCTCCTACGCCCAGCGAGAAAACACACTCCCAACTGCGTAACAGCTAGCTCGTTAGCCGCCGTGCTAACTGCGACGCCACATGCTGGAGTGAAGCCGCCACTCACCGCGCAGCCCCGGGTTGTCCTCTTTGGACCGTATGTTCGATATCTTCACGCGTTTCCCGCTCAGGGTGGACAGCACCAGGCGCTGTCTGAAGAAATTGCAGCCGTCGTACGTGAGACCATGGCTTGCCATGTTATTGTTGTGTCTGCCTGGCGTCAGTGGAAATCCACGTGTGTTTGTCCAGGAAGACGTTGGTGGGAGGCGAAGGTACGGCAAAGCAGGAGGGACAAAAATATGTCTATATATATAATTTGTTTTTAAAGGGTGCATCGCCGGAAGATG
This sequence comes from Dicentrarchus labrax, assembly GCF_905237075.1. Classification (NCBI taxonomy): domain Eukaryota; kingdom Metazoa; phylum Chordata; class Actinopteri; family Moronidae; genus Dicentrarchus; species Dicentrarchus labrax. The sequence continues at coordinate 14,093,963 of NW_026136710.1, read as the reverse complement.
GGCACCAGATGGCGCCAGATCACCATTTATTAATATAACATGGGCGTTTCTATATCATATCTTTGGGGTTTTAAAGGCACAAAACGTGACCACAGTGTAAACAAATCTGTTTCTACCCATATTTACAAGGATTGTCTCATTTATTGTTCTTTATTATGGACTGTAGGTGAAATAAATAAAGCAAATTAAAGTGCAAAATAAAATCTGTTGTCACTCTCATAATGATTGAAGATCTTTTAATATATTAACCAGACTAACACAAAAAAAGTTACACTTTTCTGAACTGTTAGGGTTATTTAGATCAGCCATGTCTGTCGGCATTCATTCCTTTAAAGCGGTCATTTGTTCAGTCCAGCCTGTCTGACAATCTGCAGGTCTGTCTGCTGAAGGGATCGAGGCTAGGAAGGGATTAATCACCGCAACCTTGCCAACACGCTTTTTTCCGCCTGTAGACCAATTACATAACCGTGTTATACAATAAATACGTCTCCAGTAAACCGTAAACACTGACACGGGCGAGGAAGTTTGTCAACACGCCATAGAAATCACATTTTTCTCGGCGTGCGTCGTCGGAGGAAGTGCATCCTCCTCTGCCCCAAATGGCACTGAACTAGTCGCAGTTCTCATCTTCTTCTTCCTCCTCCTCCTCCTCCTCCTCTTCCTTCTGCTTCTGCAGCGCAGGGGGAAATAAAAGTCGAGGTCCAGTGAGAGTCGAGACTGGCTGCAGAAGACGCGCCCACTCTTGGCTACGTTGCGCACTTCTTGGGAAAGAAAGTATACCTGCTCCGATCGAGTCTCCGCTCCGCATCCAGGGAGGTTTTCATGGGAAGGATACGACTACTCTGTTCCTGAAAAAACAAAAAGAGATGGCTCTTAATAAGATTTTCCGTGCTGTTATTATGGGACCTCCGGGGTCGGGGAAAGGAACAGTGTCTGCGCGCATAACCGAAACTTTTGGACTGAAACACATTTCTAGTGGGGACATTTTGAGAGCCAACATCAACGCGAAAACCGGTAAGAAAACGCTGTCCTGTCTCAAACGTGTAGGTAGCCTACTTAAACAAGTATAGTTATGAATGACCTTAAATTAAACCCACAGATTAACTTGTTTTTTTTTTAGAAGTCAAGAGACTGCAACACGAGATTGGGCTGTTTCAGGTGTGTGTTACCTGCTTAACAAAAATAAATGTTCATGCTTCCTGCACTGGTCCAAACAACCCTCACAACCTATTATTATGCTCAAAAAACATAGGCAGACTATTACGCACAAACTAGACCACTGCAGGAAGTTATAGTGTGAAAATATTCTGGACTGGTTTGATAAGACCACTCCCAGTTTATTTCCTTATCTTGCGGTGACATACCACAGAGGTGGAATTTGATTGAAGACCGTATTCTCTTTAGGCAAGGTCAAACTGGTTAGCAGTGTTATAGAGCCTGTTTATACTGGAAACACTTGAACTCAGCATTACCTGAACTTTGGAAGGAGGCACACTGCTCCTCAATATCACCTTGGATGTAGATAAAGAGAGGTGTAAAGATAAAGAGGTTCTACTACAAGTGTGTTACAGCTGTATGACAGGAGAGCAGTTAATGTAAGGTTAAAGTGGGGTTTGGAGTCTCCTGCAACAACTCTATAATCAAAGCTTTATTTATGCACATATGCTTTTTTCCTCACTCCCCCCTGTTATACTTTCATACTGTACTCGTGCAGACATTTTCAAGCTCCTCAGTTTAACTCAATCCTCGTATTGTTGGAAGCTGAGCAGCTTCAGTGAAGCATTTGGCAGTCAAAGCAGCTCTTCTTATTGACATTCCCTGCTCAACAGTCCTTGGATCTGAACCAGTGACCTTCCACTTCCTGGGACTGCCTCGCGAAGTCATTTTGAAACACTTCAAAAGTTTTTTTTTGGGTCTGAGCATTGCATATAAACCCCTCAAAATATTTTAAATCGACTGATACACTTACCAGTATGCAAATTATCCTAAATTGGCACTTTGCCAGTATTGCCTTGCTAAGGCACTTGTCATGCAACAATGACTTTGCTTTCTAAACACCTTGTTCAGGGTTCATTTTGCAGGCCCAAAGAATATTTCCTTTATATTTAGTATGTATTAAGCACACACAAAATGAAACTTAATTGTCTGTATATGTCAGAGCAAACAGAATGACATCCATTCTGTGTAAAAATCCTAGTTATTTCCTATGGCGATGGGCATTATGTCAGCTCATTTCTGCAAGGCTTGTCAGGAAATTCCTTTAGTGATAGGAAAAAAAGACCTTGCATACTTTAACCCCCTAAACCTGAAGTATCCCTTTAAATTATGTCTCATTAAGTAACTTTACAGTGAAACTAAATATCCTGCACACTCTTATCACAGTGCATGCACTGTTTGCTTGTGCAGCTGTGACTGTAGCTACAGTATATGAGGATTTTGCTGAGTTAGATATTCAAACCCACAATGCAAAGCAATCACTAATATATATAATGTGGGCTAGATGTTCTGTACATAATTTTATACACATTTATCTGTTATTCTTCTAAAATACACTTCTGTACTAATGTGTTGAGCAATACTTCGATGTACAGAATGTTTTTTTTTTCTTCTTTTAATTAATGAAATAGTCTGACAAAAAACATAATGGACAGACATACATACTATATATAAAACAACATAAAACTGTTTTATGAAATATATATCATAAAAATGACCGGAGAGTCTGCAAGTTAGCAGTGTGACATATAATTATATTTGCAATGTGCAAGATAAAAAAACAATGGAAGTGCATTAATGTAATGCATATATACAGGGCGGGTTTAAGAGTCAGTGTCAGTGGGAGTCCCCCAGTCTTATTTGATGAGACCAGCTGCAGACAGGAAGCAACTGTTCTTTTGCAGCATGAGGTTTTGGTCCTGATAGACTGCAGCCTCCTGCCAGAGAGAAGTATTTCAAAGAGTCTGTGTTCGGGGTGGGAGGGGTCAGCCACATTCTTACCTGCATGCCTCCACGAGCAATGAGCCCAATGAGGGTGGTGTCGTCCGCTGTTTGTGTACAGGGAGAAGAGCAGAGGAGAAAGAACGCTGCCTTGGGGGGATCCGGTGCTGATGGTCTAGGCGTCAGAGACATGTTTCCCCAGCTTCACATGCTGCTTTCAGTCAAACAAGCAGTCTGCGATCCACCTGCAGTGGAGTCAGGCACAGTGAGCTGGGCAAGCTTGTCCTGTAGCAGAGCTGGGATGATGGTGTTGAAAGCAGAGCTGAAGTGCATAAACCAGATCCTGGTATAGGTTCCTTGGGAGTCCAGATGCTGGAGTGCAGGGCCATGTTTACTGCATCATCTACAGACCTGTTGTGCTCTGTAGGCAAACTGCAGGGGGTCCAGGAGTGGGTTGGGGGTGGGGATGATGGTGGAGGCTTTGAAGCAGGCTGTCACATGACATGTCTCCAGTGAGGTGTGGAAGATGTCAGTGAACACTGGAGACAGCTGATCAGCACAGAGCTTCGGGGTGGATGGAGAGACAGAGTCTGGTCCGGCTGCTTTGTGGGGCTTCTGCCTCTTAAAGAGCCGGTTGAAGTCCCTCTCCTGGAGGCAGAGAGTCTTCACTGTGGTAGAGGAGGGAGGGGTCACAGAGGTCAGGAGTTGTGGAGTTGAGGAGAGGCCCAGGCTCCTGCTGAGCTGGGGGTGGGGGAGCTGATGGAGGGTGTCACAGGGGAGTGACTGTCCCTTTGTCTTTCAAAGTAACAGTAGAACTCATTCAGTTCGTATTCCACTGCTTCGATGTCCTCAACAGGTTAACATAGCTTTCATTTCTGCCTGTATGTAGGAATCAGATGGACCATGACGTGCTGACTGTAGTGTAACAATGGCATTATTTAAACAAAATAACAAAAAATAAACAAATAATAATAATAGAAGTAATACTACTGATATAAAATAAATAAGTGACTGTGTGTGTCTGCAAGTTGAATGTGTTTAAAACGAGGAGCCGGTTACAAACAATGGCAGGGTGGAAGCAACTAAAAACATACAAAAGTTAATGTTTTCTGGAGAAAATAAGTATAAGTATATAAGTATATCATGGAGTATAATCAGCAACTTCCCTCTGTCTCTTTTTGTTTCTGTGTGTCAGAACTCGGCCTATTGATGAAGTCCTGCATCGATCAAGGTCAGCTGGTACCTGATGACGTCATGTCTCGTCTCATCCTGAGTGACCTGAGAGCACTGGACCAGAGCAGCTGGCTGCTCGATGGTAAGAGCTCACAAGTTTGTTTCCCCACCCATTATCAGCGTTGTTTGTTATAGATCTTTATGTTCTTTTCAGGGATGCTTTTAGTGGTCTGCTCTCAGGGGAACGTTTCTTTCTCCCATTTGTTCTTATGCTGTTGAATTCAAATCCTGGTTTAGTTATTTATCACAACCTTCTTTCTTCCCTGCACACTTTCTGTCTGTCTGTCTCTGTAACAGGTTTCCCTCGTACAGTATCCCAGGCAGAGGCTCTGGACAGTGCCTACACTGTGGATACAGTCATCAACCTCAATGTACCTTTCCAGACCATCAAACAGAGGCTGACCTCACGCTGGACTCACTTTCCCAGCGGCAGAGTCTACAACATTGATTTCAACCCACCTAAAGTTCCTGTAAATATATTTTCTCTTACCTATTACTCTGTCCCTGTTTCGGGTTTTGGTTTCCAGATATTGTCAGTACAGAAACTGCACCAACAACCTGCATCTTTTCAAACATAAATGTCCTTGAGCTTTCAGCTGGTCTAGTACTTTACCCTTGGCTTTAAAAAATGGCACATAACTGTCTTTTCGTTCATCCTGAGAAGCAAGGTATACTCTTTATTTGAGATTACTGATTTTTTTTTCATCTTGGAAAAAATGAGGTGCAAAAGCCAATATAAAAAAAAAAAAATAGAAAAAGGAAAAAAGCCACTGTGAAGCCGAACAAAAGGACTGCATTACTGAAAAAGAGAACAGAAACAGACAACAACAATTGACACAAGAGACAACTTCCTAATAATAAAATAGCAGGAACGGGCCACTTGTTAGCTGTGAAAATTCAAGTGGGGACCTTTGCTCTCATCCAGTGCAATTACACACCAGTTAACAGAGTGGCTGGCATCTAGTGCAGTTAAAGACTGTCAGTTGGATTTTAGTTTTAACAACAGTGAACGTGCATGCATTATTTAATCAGGCACGCTACTAGAGCTCAGGTTTCTGACTGCTTTCCTTGATTTAGTGTTTTGTGAAGATGTGCGTCAGGCAAAGTCATTTTTATTGAAGTTTATTTTGATGAGCATGTTTTTTTGGTGGATCTGTTTCCATGACTACAGAGCTCTCTGATAATTGTAGGCAATACTGTTTTGTAGGTCGGTACATCATTATTTATTATAATACAGCAATACTGACTGTATATTATAACAGTAGTCATGGTAAGATATTTTATTTTATTTGGTTTCTGTCTAACATATGCATGACTCAGAGCTAACGTAACCGTGGTCACATGTCTCTGTGTCAGGGATTTTCAGCATGTTCCTGCAACATTTCCTGCACAAGGAGTAACACATTTATAGTTAATCATTGGCTTCAGTGCATTCTTCACTGTCCTGATTTAGCAAGAACAATGTGTCAGAAACATACATAACAATCACGCAAAGAGTTTAAAAATTCCAGTATTTCTTCTTTCTTTATGTTCATGAAGCAGCTGCCACTTGCCCCTCTAAAACGAACAGCGAACACACTTAGAGGTCATTAGGCACATCTACCTTCTTTCGGAGATCTGAGCTTAGCTTTCTGTGGAACTTGAATTATTAGAGGCGTGAACTCAGCGAGGTTTTGGGAATATCCCACAGGAGTCTTGCTCCGTATGAATCATTAATTTCATGCAGATTTTGGGACAGCACATGCTATCCCCCCTCAGCCCACACATGCTCTTTAGGGACTTTGCATGCTCTCTGAGTAAACTGAAGACACTGTCAGATTCCTGGAACTGTTCCTGCATGTTTCATAACATCTCCTTCTGGTATATACAAGAGGTAGACTGATACTATGAAAGGATGTTACTAGTCAGTGTTAATGTTTAGGACTGAGGATCATAATGTGAATGCACTTCACACCTTTATTATTACCCCCTTCCCTGAGTGGTGTATGTTTCTGTTTGTGATAGTGGCGAGATATTTCGACACATAGACCTACACTTTTCCTTCTAGTCTTTCTGATTAAGTAATTTCAATACGCCTGCTGCTGTGTTTTACCCGTAGACTGTATAAAAGGTTTTACCATGTAGAATTTTCCTCTAGTGCCTGCAGCATGTCGACATTTAAATTTTTCCAATACTTCAGTTTATGACCAAATACCTATAAAACTAATGACCTCCCCATCAGCCTCCGCTGTACTTTGTGTTAATTAGCAAATGTTGGCATGCTAAACTAAGATTGTCAACAAGACAAACATTTCCTGGTAAATATCAGTATGTTAGCATTGTCATTGTGCACATATTACCCTAACGTTAGCATTTAACACCAAAAAATAAGCAGTTTTGCAGGGATTCTTGTTCAGTTGTAGTCACCTTCAAATGATGTCCTCAGAAACATCAGGGTCACTGTAAATGTTTTGCAGGGCCCATAACAAAAACACTTTGGAAAATAACACTCCTCAGACTGCAGAAGAAAAAACCCCTGTAGTGTCAAAAGTGATATAGATTACATAAAATTCACTTTTCTACAAGCCAAGTGAGGTTTAGACCTTTTTCCACAACATCTCGACATCTTACGATAGGAAAAGCACGTGTGTAAATAATCAAATTAATGATGGCTGGATTCATTTAGCAGGTTCATGGTCCTGGTATTGTGCATGCTGACTCATTGTCACACGGTCAGGACTTATTGGAGCATTTGAATAGAACAGAGCCAACGCTAATGTTATTAGTTAATACCTGTGCTTTTCCTCCAACATCTGCTGTGAAATGGTTTTGGCAAAGATGTTGTATATAACATGGTAATAAACCACTGTTGCTTGAGATCATTATCAGGGAGGTCATGTTTAAACCCTACATGTATACAATGGAAACAGACATGACATAACTACACAATGACACAACTAAAATGTCTTTTAACGTTATTCAGCCTTGCTATTATCAACCTTGTCCCTCCTCTTGGTCAGCTGGTTTGAAAGCAAAGACAACACTCACACTCTGTTTCTTGATCAGTGTTTACATTTGAGTCTGTGTGTGTGTGTCTGGGTTTGAGCTGGACAAATCCTACAACTGTGGACTAGTACAATGGCTGGAAGTTACAGTGCCTCCAGCATTTATTACGCAACTCTGTCTCAGCAGGTTTCTCACATTATTTGTCTGGTAAAAAAAAATTATTACATTATGTTTCTTCTTATCATTCAGCAGGCACAGAAAGAGTGAACAAAACCGTTTGCAGCTTGCATAAAACATGCATTTAAAAAGTACTGTTACAGCATCTTTTGCAGGTGTAGTGTTAAAGTAATTAAGTCATCACAATATTTGTTTATGTTTTTTTTTTTCCAGGGTTTGGATGATGTGACAGGGGAGCCTCTGGTCCAGAGGGATGATGACACACCAGAGACGGTCACACGGAGACTGAAGTCATACGAAACCCAGACAGAGCCTGTTTTAGAGTACTACAGGTAGAATAGTACCAATAAATCAAAATATACTTCCATCTACTTATTACAGTAACCTATTTTGTATCCCTGCACAGAGAACTTAAAGAGGAATAATGGGCAGATGTTTGAATGCATTACAGTGTCTCAGATCTTACTGAATTATACTCCACATAAATGTCTTTAAGGAGCAGTGTGTGTGATTTAGTGACATCTAGCAGTGAAGTTTCAGATAGCTACCTGAACACGGCTCGCGTCTGTGTTTGACTACCTGCGAATGAAAAAGAGCTGTAAAGCATGTAGGAGAAAACCTGCAATGTCTGTAGATAAAAACTCATTCAAAGGTAACGAAAACGCAACAATTCGTATATTCAGATGATTATACAACAATGAAAACATACCTAATAACATTATATTCGATTTCTGCCAGTGGAGTCTCCTAAATGTTACTCCAAACACCATTTTTCTCCTTATTACAGGAGTTAAATGAATACATGCATATTTAAAAAAAATCTCTCTTAAGGTTTACCAGAATCAATAAACCTCTCACAAGAAACACAAAAGTACAAATACTACACGAGAGGCTGTGGACCCAATTTGAAAGTACATGCATCATAATTGCTATTTCTGGACTAATTAGGCAGGAAAACATATTACTCTGTGTTCCCTCAAACCACAGGGATGTGCTTAGCTAGTGTCCTACTTATTTCTACCACAATTTACGAGAGGCTGGTCATCATTTGAAGGATGAAATTACAGACTGGGCATAGAAGAGGATAGAGTGTGTTCACTTTAAAGGATGTTTAACATGTTTTATTTGCTGCACTGAACATTTTAAGGTATTACTCAAACAGATTTCTGTGTTTCTTTGTCCTTCCAGGAGTAAAGGTGTGCTACAGACCTTCTCTGGGACAGAAACCAACAAGATTTGGCCGCACGTTGAGGCTTTCCTCCACAGAAAACTCCCCTCCGTCAACCAGACAGTTGCATAGAAAGCCTCAACAGAAAGGCACGAGAAGGTTTCAAGTTTACCAGCAGAAACAACTTTGTACATATTGTCAAATGAGGTGCCACTTAGAGGAGAGCCATCTGTGTAATAATATATTCTGGATGTTCAAAATGAGGAACAAGCTCATAGTTTATGTCAAGAAGCAATAGTAAGATACAGATGTTGTTGGGGAAAACTCCACTTTTGAAATACTTATTGCACTACTGTTGTTCTGTTTCCACAATGTCGCTGCAATTAGTTTGGGAAACTCTCAGAATGTGAGTGTAAAATTTAAAAAGATTGTCTCTTCATTCCATAATGTGCCTTTTATAAAACCAGGAGGTGTCACTGAATCTAATATCAAGGTCTTTAACAGTAGAATATAAATGATAGGAATAGTTGGCATGTCCTTTCTGGTGAAATCAACCAACTTTAGAGTTATGTATACATTTTTAACTTATAGGTTTTGTTGTATTTGCAATCATGACTTGTTGTCTTAGTTGATGGCCGCAACACTGAAAATAATGGACACACATAAGATATCTTGAGCTAAAGAGAGAGAGACTTTCCAGCTTTTTTAAGTAAGAAATTGTTTTTAAAAAAGCCCCAGAACGGGACTGTTACTTATGCAGTGGGTAACTGCCCTAAAAGGGAAATGTGCCATGGTCTACAAGCTGTGCCTTTTGCTGCTTTTGAAAATGTAACAGGTAGCTCCATGAATGTAGTTTGTAAATACTTTTTATGCATATGGGCCACAAAGTGAATAATGTAGAAACTGACCACACTTATTATACTGAATATTTTTAACTTTTAATGAAGCCATCAGTGAGTAACAGCTTATTTCAACCACCTCAAGTCTTAATAGTGTTGCCTTTTGAAATACACAGTTCCCATTTTAACCAGGCATTCCTTGCTGTGACCAATTCTATAAATGTATACCAATATCTGCCATTTTGACTTAACAACTAAAAACCATATTGATGAGTGTATGAACTTAAAACATTTAAAGCACATCATCTTATTAGAAAATGTCATGACATTCAAGGTTGATCTGCAGTTCTGTGTTTTGCACTTTGTCTTAAGAATGTTTCACCGTGTCAAAAGCATTTCGAAAACTACACCAATTCTAACTTGCCTTGCAATGTACTGTTTCCTGAATTGTACTGTGTATTTCTAAAGACTTGAATATTTAAAAGCACACCTCCTCTTCAACGACAACTTACGACTGTGTCATGAGTATTTATTACGAATCACAATAAACTTCTGATAAGATACTACTGTTACATATTGTAATATATTACTATAACCAGAGTAACAACTGGATAGCATCCCAGTCATCGGTTTTGACAGTTAACACACCCATAAAACAGATTCTTCCTTGTGCTCCTAAGTTACAGTAACAAAAAATAAAGTATCAAAATCAAATGCAGCAGAGATATTACCTTTATTTATTCCCACAATTCCCCCTTAATACAACTCAACTGCCAAATATTGGGTTGGAGATTAGGGTTTATGTAGCCTCAAACAGAGATTAGGAGCAGGCTACAGAGTAAAGTCAACTTAATTTATAAAACCACTGTTTTTTAATGTTTTAAGAAGCTCCCTCTGGAGCCACAAAAGGCTTTATGGAACTTATCAAAAAGGTAAGTTACTCCCTGTGACCAGGTAACAGATGCTGATGTGTAAAATCATTAGTTAGTTATCCTGGGGATTTAATGATGTCCCAGGCTCATCAGTTTTAAATGACAAGAGGAAACAACTTTATAATTTGCAGGTCTATAAATAACTGTAGCAGTTGACAGCAAGACACAAACATTTAGCACTGGTTTTATATGTATATAGAGTTTCTAACAGTAGCAAGAGAAACCAAATCTTACACTAACTTACTGTGAATGACAAATGTAACTTGTGTAATTCAACAAACTCACAGATTAGTGACAAATTCTCTCCTTTTCACTATGTTTAATAGAGTAATAATCTTTAGCTAATTTACGAAGTTGAGACACTATGGACACTGGCCACAGGTACTGTACAACAGCTTAAGCCATATAATTATTTTGCATAGTTAATTAGTCACTGTGGACAGAAAAAAGAGAAACACATATAAGACCACTAAAGCACATTGTTTTAGCTTCACTGCTTAAAATACCTCTATGTATGTTTACAGTCTACGTTACACGTCATATGTGAACTGCCCCACAACAGCACTGTGTGTAAAGTACATGTAAATCTGTGAACTGATGAATAGTGAGAGGACACCAAGTGCACCGCAGAATCAACACTGCATCACAGCTTTAAGTCATAAACACATGTATTGTACTTTAATGCATCGTATGGTATCTTTAATTCCAGTCTGCAGTAAATGTCTTACTGATCACGTCGCTTAGCAGATTCTCATACTGATTTTGGCGGTCTTGTTAAATAATGAATATCACTCATCAAGGGGACAGATAATTGGAAGCCTAATAAATCTGGCACAACCCTCAAACACTAAAAAGTGACAAAAGAAAAGTCAGCAAACAACAAAATATAAAAGTATGAAGCAAAATGTCACACAATTCAAAACACGAGCTCAGCTAAAGCCTGCTTGTGAAATAAACAAATCTTGATGACTGGGAAGAATAATAAAGTCAAGTGCTTCAATCACTCTACCTCTGCCTCTTTTTTTAAACCATTTCTGTTTTGAAAAGAGAAATATAAAGTGCAGGACACATTCAGATAAAGAAAGTTCCATTCTGCATACAAATACAGTAAATGTCTTTATGGATAGCGCAGCCCTTTGTTCCTCCCCCATCCCCTCCACAGCGGTGCTTTTAGCCCGTACTCAGCTGTGGATTCTCGACACACCACCGACACCAGTCTGCACAGAGCACTTATATATGTATAAGGAAACTGGAGGTTGTGACTCGGCTTCAGATGCTGGGTACAGATGGCCATGCAGGCCTAGTAAACTTTTTATGTACTGAAAGATCTGAATAAGCTGTGTGCCAGTTACATTTTGAGGCTTTGATTAAGTGAATGCCTGATAAAATAAATTCATAGGGAATAAAAAACAATTAAACCCTCATCACACCTTACATTACCATGCATCTTACACCCAGATAATAACCTGGATGCAGAGAATTCACATTTTCACTAGACACCAAGATTGTCTCAAATATCCTCATGAGATTGAGCTGACTTTGACCCTCTAACACGCATGTTTGCATTGAAAGCTGAGTGCTATGTCATGAATAAATACTGGGATATTATATTGTCGCATACTGAAAAGCATGCACTGTTGTCTAAAGCTCATTATTCAGCTTTGCCTCATGTCAAGCTGCTTAAATAAATAAGCATCGGCCTATTGTTCTCAAAGGCTGAATAACTTCTGTCACAGAGGACAATATGAGACAATGCAGCCAAACATCATCTTTTATTGCTGTATGTGGACTATGTGGAATTTCATTAGATTTTCTACTGTTGTTGAATGTAATGACATGCTGTAGGCACTGTGTATACTGTGGGAATCTATTTGTTTGTCTGCAGAGTTAAAATCTGAATGTCAAAGACGCATGTTAATGGCAGATGTGAAGGGGGTAGTCTGATACTTTGCTCCTCTAAGCTTCACCAGACAACATTAGAAATACCTTTTAGAAAACCTAAAACCACTCTTCTCCTGCCTTTGAAGAAATGCGTAAATGACATCAAATGTCAGTCTTCAAAAGACGCAAAATATGTAAGCTCCCATTCTGCATTTGTAAGAGCAGTGTTGTTAGATAAACAATCGTTTTTATTAACTTAAGAACCTTCCGTTATACCTCGAGCTGTTTGAAAGTCCTTACTTGATGGCCCTTCAGGCACAACAAGGAACGGCCACAATCAGGTAAAGACAGAATCTGACAAACATGACAAAAAGCCAAGTGAAGGTCTAAACATTTGCGCCAAAAGCTACCATCATGAAACATCTGTTTTATATGTTCATTGCAGAAACTGTGAGTCAGCACAGATACTGCATTATTCATCCTCTCCTGACAAAGAACCTCCCAGTGTGACCCTAGACCTTTTAATACAAACGTTTTACTCAGTAGACTAATTTCATGCTCTCTGTATTTGTTACAGATTCCGACATTACGCCACAGTCTCGCCTTCAGGTGAGCTGTATTCCAAATATGCTCAGAAGTGCCTTATCATATGCATACTTTTACCCTCATGATTGAAATCAAATTACTCAACAAATCACCCCTGCTGAGCAGCTACCTTCTCTCTATTTTAGAAACATGATCAGGTAGTTCTAAATTTTACTTCAAGACACTTTGCCATAATAAATGTCAAGCACAGTAAAGCAAACTATCGACAATACTGTTTATACAAAATGTTCATTGATCTGTCAGTCATGCTTCTCTCATACTTGACATGATTCATTGTAAGCAGATATAACAATAAGCCTCAGATGAGTCCTACTTCAGGCATTGGATTTGGTAACTGACTGTTTCCTATAGACTTTATTAGTGTAGTATTCTTTGTGTTGTCTGGATTTTACTTCAGTTTTGTTTTGCTTTCACTTAAAGAGGTTTCTCTATTTCAGGAGAACCAGTTTGAAGGATATAAGAACTCCACCTGTATCTTATGGCACAACACATGCACTGAGCTGGAGAGAGACACTGCAGAAAGGCCACAGGCCAACCTGTTTGTCATGAGCAAAAACATTATGTTCCTGCAGGTTAGCCACCAACAGTTGCAGCGTAAAAGATAGATCATGTCTCCGTTTCTTCCTGCTCTGCACTGGGGGTTTTCGGCCTGATCCGCTGCGTAAAGGGGGCTTAAAACTCAGGTAGCTCCTAAATGGGGAGACAATGGAGATGGAAGAAAAGCAGGGGGTCGATCCTACAACCCCTAGGATGTCTCCATCATGCGCATATCGTCAGTTTCTGTTGTGTCCTCTTTTGTCCACCTCCCTGTGCTTGTCCACAGCCCCGCCTCTACACAGCGCTTCATAGGATACTCTGCCACCTAGTGGAGGGAGAGAAAGACAGTCGCGTCAAATCAACAACCATTCACAGGTGAGGATTGTCAGGCACAAATCAAAATCAAAAATAGGTTTACATGGAACTGGAGAGAGACTCTGGGGGATTAAGCTACTGTTGCCTGGTTAGAGGATTATAATGGTTACGTAACTGCACTTTGGCTCTTAAACATTTAATGCACCGATCTGAGCTGAAGCTAGCATTTAGATTGTGAATCCACAAACGCTCCTCTAATCACTCCTCAGAGACTGACTGTGAGTTCAAAGTGAGGGGAGATGCTACGAGATGAAAACCGCACAAATCCAAAAGCAGGGACCTGATGAGCCAAGCTTCAGTTTCAACAGGCTTGATCACATTCCTGGGTAGCCATCTTTCCTCTATGGGGAGTTCTTTTCCTTCTCTCTGGGTTGATGTTTGGCAGCTAGTCAAGCTGTGGGGCCAGCCGGGGGGAGGAGGCCTCATTCTCTCTCCCTTACAAAAGGCTTTCATACTACAAACATTAAGTTTACTAGAAAATCCATTTGGCACTTTTACACTCTACTTCATCTGAATTATTTTACACTTCAATCATCAAATAAAAATCTCTTTGTCTGTTATTAGTTAAGAATGCCATAAATAATAAAGGCCTCCAGAGAGAGACCATTTGTTACATGCAACTCCTCCCCTCATGTCTCTATGAAACATATCACTCCACTGCTACTCTATCACACTAACCGCGAGTCACGGACGCACATTTGACTGAGTCAGGTAAAACTAAAAGTAGGGATCAAGTTTCTACGGTGTGGCAGATGTTGGGGTTTCGAATTACGGAGACAAGAAAAAGGCTGCAGATAACATGATGGTTCAACAGGCCATGCTTTGTAGGTAAAATCAACTTTTGACAGTGGTCGTGGTCAAAGTGCTAACTTGTTCAGTGTTTTTACTCCATGTTTTCCTAATTCCCATGAAACCTTCCTTGGTGCATTGCAGTGCTCTCACCTCTTATGAAAAATTGTGGATAAACACACATGAAACTGAGCATGAGCATTTTGCAACAATAACACCTAATCCCACTTCAACATGAGTGCAGATGCTTTAAAATCCAGCACCCAAGTTAAAGATGAACCTTAAGAGTTGTATACATCAGAGGACTAATAGCTCAATGGTGCCATCTTACAGCTGTGTGCAGTAACTGCAACAGTCTATGAGTCTCAGTAGCACTGGGAAAAAAGGAAACCGCACTTACTGAAGGTAAAGAGTCTACGGCTTCTTTGGGTTCGAGTCTGCAGTTTGTGCCAGTATTCTGTTGTTCAATGGTGTTGGGTGTACCACCTCTACACTTGATGGCATATTCTTTCACTCTGCGTTTGAAGGTCTCAAGCTCTGTGTGGAAGACATCTAAGTAGACGTCCTTTCCGTCCTACAGAGCAATAATGGAAACAATATTTGGAAAACGTGGCACAACTTGGCTTAATAGAAAAAGCATCCACCTGAAAAAAAATTTCAACCTGGCATAGAGCACTGTACTATCAATAAAAACAAAAAATCCAAGTATAAAAACATATTTCTAAAATAATGTGCCTTTGTTACACTGTATTATACATACATTGTAGGACAGAGCTGTTGACCATCATACCGTTGTACAGCATTAATCAGATGTCTGTGTCTTACTTTGGCTTTGTGGAAGAACTGTCTGAAGCAGCCTCGGGGATCCTGCTGAGAGTTCGAGGCCATCTCCAGGATAAACTGCATCACTACAGCTTGGTGTGCCACCTGCTCCATCAGTGCTTCTTTCTGCAGGACACAAAACAAAAAAACTAATTTTTGACCACTCTGTGTGTCTGGGCATCTGTTTAACTTCTTGAACTGTGCTAAACTGTGAATAACTTGTGCTATGTAATTACTGAATTCTTACACTTAGCATCTAAGCAGTATGTATGTTGTGTATGGTGTGGTTTACAGGTACTTAGGGGTGTAAATTCCCTGGAGCACTTCACTAAAAATGTCCGCTTTCTACAGAGAGGTTAGCCCTGACAAAACGTGAACATGAACAAAATTAGGACCCACATATGGGACTAATAAAGCAGGTGAGGGCATTTCTTTATTTAGAAGTGTGGTACTCTCAGCTGGCATCAAGGGAAAGAGAAACTGCTACACATATCTGAAACCTGAATACCTAATACATATTTCAATAACCAAAAAAAGCACTCAAAGTGATTGCTTAAATCACTGTGTGTGCAAGCACATCAGACACTTTTTAATCTTTTCATCATTATCATAATGCTTGCAAACACATTCAGTATAGCCTCCGAACATACATACATACATACATCCTGATGCACTGGCCTTTTTCACTGAAGACATTTTAACATGTTACTGCAAAACAACAACAACAACAACAACAACAACAACAGTTCAATTAATGAAGGCTGGGTTCCATTTAGCCTTTTCAGTTTCAGGGTCCTGGTATTGTGCATGCTGGCTCACTGTCATGACTTACTTGGACACTTCAATAGAACAGTGCAATTATTAATATTAACTTCAATTTCAGTCTGTCTGCAGATATGCACATCATCAGGCATGTGGTTCCATGTTTACACTGCTTTTCTAGTTTGACTGGTTAGTAGGATAAATTCCTTGTTTGGTTTGGTCTCATTATGGTTTTGTTGTTGAAAATAACAAGATAAAATAACACCAGCTTTATCCTTCAATACATTACCCCTTCTTGCTGTAGTCTCATGCACCACAGAATTAAATAGTTGGACGTTTCCTCACAGATGAGCTGAGGCATGTCTGCAAGGAATCGCTGACTGTCATCCCATCTCCGCAGCATACCTGGCGAATGGATCAAAAGCATATTAGTTATGTGATGTGTGTATGTGAAACTATTGCCAAAGAGAACCCAGTTACTTGCTACTGTTTTCTGAGAATGTTAATCTAGTTGACTGGCAGTGCCTGCCCTCCCATTTTAAAATTTTAAACTATCCAGCACCCCTCCTCCCACACTAAGAAATGTGTGACCTATATTTTACATTTGTGCAAATTATTTTCTAAAGCATCCCGTATTTTATGACTGATTAACTTCCTGCAAGTGCAGACACATCATGCTTTTAAGGAATGGCAATACCCCTGAGGACATTAAACTGTTTATGAGCAAGGCAATGCATCATAATGAATCTATAGTTTGGTAAAAGTTTGAATAAAAAGACAGTAACAGTGTCTTGCTGGCAGGTGTTCTCGCCAATAATTTAAGTAGGTGACTTGACTTCTTCTACCACATGTATTGAGACACATGAAATCTATGGACATGCAGACTAAATATCTATTAGATCTATTCCAGGGAAACTGGAGAAGAAATCCTGCCTCAAGCTGCAACACTTTTCAAAGTACTGTTGAAATAGGTTTTATGTAAGGATAAACAAATCATTTATCATTAATGTTGTGTAAGAGTGTGAGACTATTCTTATTAGAAACTTCAGATTTGGCATCTCACTTACCAAAATGTCTGAGCTCTTGCTCATACTTTTGGAGAAACGTCTTGCACTTATCCTGATCCATTTCTACAGGCTGATTTTGGACATTGATGATACTCTGGAGGGGAGAGAAGACATCACCGAACTGTTGACATGGTCAATAGGTAATAACAGTCAAATAAGTATAAGAAAATGTTAACATACATATACATAATGTAACAGGGTTCCACTTTCCTGTCCCAATTTTGTTTGCTTTCAGTTTTCCGTCTCAGCTGTATGAGTCACAATAGCTCACCTAAACTTGGAAAAAATCCCAACTGTTTGCACGCTTACCTTATCAAAAACATCCCAACTTCCGACAGCTCCGAGTACAGAACTGCGGCTGGGCTCCTGGACTCCAAGCATGCTCTCCTTGCGGCGCCACTCCTCCTCATTGTGTGTGAGTTCGGTAGGGCAGGCCTGAGTCCGAGCACGTTCCTGCTCCAGGGACTCTGAGCTGTGGACGCCTAGAGAACACATCTGATCCTGGGCCTCAGCCAGTTTCCAGCTGGAGACGATAGAGGCCTTCACACAGCGCTGCTGGCTCTGGCACAACGATGCCATGGCACAATTGCAAATGTGCGATGAGGGTGACTGTTTAATGGGAAAATAATAGATTAGGACATGAGAGAAAAGGAAAACACTGTCAGTGATTCAACAGTAAATCCTCATTTATTACACAGTAGAGTGTTGTTGTGGTTTGTAGGGCAGGAAACAAATATTTCTTGTCCAAAGAACCCAATTTTTTTCACATGCAAGAATCCTGTGGTAATTTGCCCTTCTGTCAGTGTCAAGTTTAGATTGAACATACAAACGTGCCCACAATGGGAGGTCACATTTACAACATCATCCTGAGGAGAGAGGATTGGCTCTACAGGAGGTGAACAGCTGACACGTAGAACTGCCTGCTCACTCTGAATCACAAACTAAATGTAGGCCATTGGCTTTTAAGCTTTCATGACCACAGCCATGCCATGTTTGGTACAGGGTGGGGCGAGGTGGCTAAAAATAAATGAATGCTTGTTTCCATCTTATCCATGCCTACCCAAACAACCAAATGCCCTTTCTAGTCCACGACAGACATGGCACACAGCTGCCAGTGTGTGAGAATAACGAGGACCTGAGGGAATGGGAGAGTGAGCTACTGCTTCATGTCTTGTTGTGGCCTCTGATCTCACCATGCCACATATAGATAGTCTCTTTCTGACAGGATGAAGACACTGCGAGTGATCGGTTTACCTGATAACCACACGTCGAAGTGTAAAATAGGTAGCTAGATTGCGCAACTCTGGGTTTGATCAGGTTAGCATTCCCTCTAGCAGTGCAGCCTGGGTACTGTTTTGCACCATGACAGTTCTTGACTAACATACGATGGCAGCTGCTCCCTACAAGCGAACTGATATGACAGTGACACGATGGTGAGGGCAGAAACTGGGCTATGTAATAAAAACACTATTGGGAAAATAGCGTGAACTTCTTGCCATGTTCCCACAATAGGCTTAGCTAGCTAGCACGCTTTGAACACAATTCCGTTATCTCTGTAAAGTGAGTAACTTAACAACCTAGCATGAGCTTATTACCTGCTGGTGAGGATGAATACCACTGAAGCCCCTGGTTGTGGAAGCTGGGTCGCTGCTAGACTCTTCATTGGGGTAAACTGAAGCTCCGTTGCCCAGCCACTCCATCGCTGCTAAGCAACTAGCAGGCTAGCTCTGCTGTGAGATCCGCTAGCGTTAGCTAATGCTAGCTGTGCTGTAAGAAACAGTGACAGTGTTGCTCTCTGCAGTCTGCCAGAGTTGTGTTTCATCTAAACGCCGATCCACAAAGACAACAGGACCGACAGAGGAACAGGATGCACCGCGACGAGGAGTTCCGCTCCTGTAAACAACAACAGCAGCAACAACGACAGCCACAATAACAACAATCACTGCCCCACGTACCGCGGCAGCGTCATTTTAAGGGGTGACATGCGGAGCACGTGGTAAACAACACTGACCACGTGACGTCTCAAAAGTTCTGTTCTGTTCTAGTGAGTTCTCTTCTTCTGTGGTCAGTGTGATCAATGTGATCAATGTGATCAGTGTGATCAATGTGATCAATGTGATCAGTGTGGTCAATGTGATCAATGTGGTCAGTGTGATCAATGTGATCAGTGTGATCAATGTGGTCAGTGTGATCAGTGTGATCAATGTGGTCAGTGTGATCAATGTGATCAATGTGATCAATGTGGTCAGTGTGATCAGTGTGATCAGTGTGATCAGTGTGATCAGTGTGGTCAGTGTGATCAATGTGATCAATGTGATCAGTGTGATCAGTGTGGTCAGTGTGATCAATGTGATCAGTGTGGTCAGTGTGGTCAGTGTGATCAATGTGATCAGTGTGGTCAGTGTGATCAATGTGATCAGTGTGATCAATGTGATCAATGTGATCAGTGTGGTCAGTGTGATCAATGTGATCAGTGTGATCAATGTGATCAATGTGATCAGTGTGGTCAGTGTGATCAATGTGATCAATGTGATCAATGTGATCAATGTGGTCAGTGTGATCAATGTGATCAGTGTGGTCAGTGTGATCAATGTGATCAATGTGGTCAGTGTGGTCAATGTGATCAATGTGATCAGTGTGGTCAGTGTGATCAATGTGATCAATGTCTCCGTAGTTCAGTGTAAGGGCATAATATAAAAACAAATAATATAAAAAGATAAGCTGTTGGAATGTGTACTGGTTTTGGACTAGCCATTATTAAATATATAGTTTACATATATTGTCTATAGATGTGGATACAATGATTTTCGTGGACATAGTTTTCAAACATTTGAACTTTTATTATGTTAGGGACACCTATAAGTCTTTTGGAGGTATTTTAGCATGTTGTGTGAGTCTGGATATGTGACATTATATTTCAAAATGTGTCTTTAACATGTAGAAGAGTTATTGCTCTAACATGGAAACTGATGTGGTGTACATTGGTTTTGATAATTGTTTACCTACAATACGTTTCGAAGATAAATGAATGCTGTGTAGTCATTATGTAGGGCCCACTCAGATGACAGGGTATATGAATGTAGTCATTATGTAGGGCCCATTCAGATGACAGGGTATATGAATGTAGTCATTATGTAGGGCCCACTCAGATGACAGGGTATATGAATGTAGTCACCTGAACGAACCCAGATGACTAAATCTGTAGTGGTTCAGGCTATTTTCATTGTGTTTGTTAAACCACGTTGCATAAAATGTATTAATCTATTCTATAACCTATCAACATATAACAAATGAGTTGGAAAAGAAACGTTGTGTGCACTGCGCCCATTGACCAGAGGGTCGCAGTAGTGCACTTTGAACCTGCCTGACAGCCTCCACTGAAAACAACGTAGTAGACCAACATCACAGACTATGTTTAATTTGCCCCTACTTTTAGTCTTACAGGCAGCTTTAGCTACACGTGAGTTTGTCGCTCCCGATAAACTCCATCAATCAAATATTTGAGATTGTAGATATTTATGTTTGCTGTTAGGGCTATGGCACGGTTCATGGTTTACGATATGTAAGTCCTGACGAATAAACGTGGATTTGTGTACAATGTGAGAGCAAGAGCTGCCTGGGAGGCGCAACGCAGGGCCTAAAACCTTCCACGTAAAAAAAATTGCTATTGAGTAAAAAGGTCCACACAAATATCTAGCTAGGTACTATAATCTACCTAACGATAGTTAACTGGAAGCAAATAGCACATGGTAAGTCAATTCACATCGATAATGTAACGTTACATTATTATATATTTTAATATTGTGTTTGTTTGTCGACACTCAAAATACAAACTAGCACTGAGTTTTTAGCTAGCTTAAAAGGGAGTCACGAGCTAACCAGCACAGCGTCACTAGCAAAACTATAAACAGTGTTCGGCTTTTAGCTAGCTCTTACACCAGAAACACTGGATCAAGTGTGAACTTAACACACGCACGACTGTCATCAGAGGGTGTGCTGGATTTGTCTGGGTCCGACAAGCTAATGTTTGCGTACAGAAAGTGTGAAATGAAGCAATGAGGAAGTAAGATGTGTTTTATTACCACTAGGTGGGGGTAGAAGATAATAAAAACCCCTCACTGCAGGTACCGTGGCTCTCCTCTCTTTTCTTCTTCCTCCATCCCGTGGAAAAAGATGTCTGTTGCCCAGACAGAGCTGAATGTTAAAGCCCGCCTCTAGTGTCTGCAGACAGGGAGAAACAACCAGACTTCAAGCCTAAAAAAACATCCTCAGCCTGAAATCAAGTCTCATAGCCAGCTGGCATCTTGCCCTTTCTCAGGCTGCTGTTCCCACAGCAAAACTGCTTCATTTTCATATTACATTTTTCTCACATTCTTTTAGTTTGATTTTCACTTCAGTTGTTTGTTTTATTTTATTTGTTGGCACCGTGACACCATTCAGATACAGCAGAGTTGATGCCCAGAATAGCTGAGAGCAAATTTGTGAGCTTACAAGCGGTTGCTTCACTATATTACTGAAGATAAATAATAACATATTTTGCAAATAAAAGGATCTCTACCTTTTATGTTGTGACAGTATTATATTTGAGCAGTCGTGGTGGATACGTCCCATTTTATAGCGCTGTTGTTCTGTGTGCCTTCCTCCACAGAGTTATAGCAGCACACCATCCTGTGGACAGAAATGAGCCATACTACTCCAGAGGCAGTGGGTGGGTATCACAGTTTCACAATAGTTCTCTCTCAATATTTAACATAGAAACAACACACGAGGGTTCATTTTGGTGTGATGACAGGTATATAGACTGACATAGCTGAGTAGTCTCCGTAGTGAAATATAAATTACCTCTGATGTCATTAATGTCAAGTAACAGTGGTTATGAGGCACATATATATTTTTACATCAGGAGAAAAAATGAGTCAACTCTGTACTTCCTTCAACTGTATTGTGTCCTAATTTAAATAATTAATAAATGCTTTATTATGAAAATGATCTCAGGTCTTTTGATGGATGACATTTTAAATCTGAACAGTTTTCAGCACTTGCTCAGCTATTTCCCGTTGTGGTGTTGATAAATATGTTGCCACACCATAGTGACTAACTTTGACTCATCTCGGTATCTTGTATCTTTGTTCACATGTTTCTTGGCAGCATTAGTTTACGAAACACAAAGAGCTCATGGGGTGTACAATGATATCAGCAGCATCATTCCGTTTTCACTGTAGAGCCTATAGGTGTGTGTCATTCCACTTTTGGATGGAAACCAAGTTGTAGTGGGTCAGTTCTGGAGAGCTAATTAACATGCAAACACTGCTTTAAAAAGCATCAAATTCAGCAAGTGCTTGTACTCTCCTCATTCTCAAGATTCTGTAATTGCACCTGTTGAAAGGGTTTTCCAGCACCTACAACAAAATACAAAAGGAGAGAAGTACTTGTAGAAGAATGTTGTGGCATACTTCCAGTGGAGTTGAGCCACTTGCACAACCTCTGCCAAGTCACACTGAAGCTGCTCTGGTGGCTGTAGTGACACCAAATGCCCCATTTAGACACTTGATCTTTGTGTTTCCTTTATTTTGGCAGCTGCCTGGCAACAGAGAGTTAGACCTGCCTGTGGATTTAATCTCTGTCTAATTTTACTGAAATTTAAGTGTGACTTTTATTGTTTTGTAAGAGTGGGAGGTTAAGATAGTCTCCGGTTACTTTAAAGTCCACTTAGTGGAAAATGCGGTATTTTCTCACATTTCAAATGATCTTGTGTCAAAAAATAAACAAAATACAAACCACCCTCTCGGAGGTGAATGAGTGCATGTACTGTATGTGTGTCTGTGTATGTGTGTGTATGTGGTGATGGAGGTTATTATGTTGTAGTGAATGGGGAGCCTCCAGCTCTGTCATTCACCCACAAGCAGACTATAAAGAAGCTACATGCTCCACATTCCTCTCCTCTCCTCTCCTGCTCTCTCCTCTCCCCTCCTCACACAAACAGTGAGACCGAGGTGAAGTGGGTTGTGCTGTTTGTGTGAGGCTCTGTGCATGTACGCATGTTCGTCAGTGGGATACATGGGCTGGAGTGGGGTGTATAACAGGGGAGAACAGCAAAGGAAACTATTCAGATTCTTGAGATTAAAGGCCCTTTCAGTGGACCATAACAGTGTTTTTGCAGATCTTAGCCCATTTACTACATCCAGTCTACTTTGCTGTTTTCCATAGCAAACTGCAATGTTGCTGTCTCAAGCCTCTTAGTAACTGGAAATAGATTTTCATATTAAATGGCAATTATTTAAAAACACTGATTATCTAGAAGGTAGGAAATGCGTTTCCAAAAAAAAAATAATTACTTTGGAAATATAATGTAAAGCATTTGTGATTTGTACTAAATAGGCCAGAACATGCAAAAGGGCTGGCATAACACACTGAACCAAGTCACAGGCCCAGGCAGGTAAAGTTCACGTTTAAGAGGCAACATGAAAAAGACAACGTGTCAGGCCAGGAGAAGACACAGGAGAGAAAGAGGCCAACACGGAGAGAAGGAGAGGCCTTTGGTCTGCTTTCCCAGGCTATGCATCAGGAAGGTTGTATTTTTTACACCATGACCACCGCATAGCCCTTTCCTGGGGAAATCCGAGACAAAACCGAGAGAGGCTGCTGCAGGGAGGGAGAGGAGAACAGGAAAACTAGCCCTGGGAAGGAGGGAGGGATGGTGGGAGGGAGGGAGGGAGGGAGGGGGGCAGGTACGGTGGAGCACACACAGCGTGAGCGACAGAGAAAGAAGCTGGAGCTTTTAGGGAAGGCTCAGTGGAACGCACGCACATGCAGATAGACACAAAACGTGAAACTCACACGCATGCTTACATCTCCTCTTGTTTCTCGGCCCTTTTACCCACTGTGGCCTTCTAAAAAAATGTGCCCTAAGAGTCGTCTCTAGAGTATTTTGGCTGCAGATTCAGCTGGAATGCAGAGCTAATGCTGGGTTCCTCTACTATCCAACCAGCCTCAGCTGTTAATCCGATGTTATGGCTGCTCTGCTATGCCTGTTAAAGAAATAATATTTGACGTTATGGCTACTCAGCTATGCCTGTTTTAACAAACAATATTTCCAGTATATCGCATTACCTATAAGCTAAGATTTTGGTTGGACACAAAACATGGTATTTCAAGACCGCTTGGCAACAAATTTGACCTTTTGTTAACTTGACCAGTAGCTAACTACAAGGGCAAATCAGCATTGCGGTTTTTAGAATAGTTTGTATGATCTGTGCCAAATGTATATTTGCATAGCAAGGTAAAAGCCATTATATCCAGACAGAGTTAAAAGGAGAGTGTTGAGGGAGAGTTAATTTCTTGACAGGTTGATAGAGGTCAAAGGTCAGAGTGAAACCTCACCTCTTCTATGTGTATATGATCCCCCAGGTCTTGACCCTGCCGTGCTGAGAGACAAACTCTTCGAGCTATGGAACCGGAAAGATCTGCAGACGGTGAGAGTCACTTTCACAGCGTGTGTCAATTCCACACATGCAATATTGTGTGTGTGTGTGTGTGTGTTTGTGTGTCTGTCTGTGTGTCTGTCTGTGTGTCTGTCTGTGTGTGTGTGTGTGTGTGCGCGCGCGCATGTTAACAAAGGTAGGGAGATGAAGTCTTTGTGTGTCTGCAAGAAGCACATGCACAGGAAGGAACACAAGTGAGAGAGAGAGAGCTTGGATATCAGCATGTTTAAATGTCGCTCACCAGTGTGTGTGTGTGTGTGTGTGTGTGTGTGTGTGTGTGTGTGTGTGTGTGTGTGTGTGTGTGTGTGTGTGTGTGTGTTTTTTTTTTTTGTCTGTCTGTCTGTTGTGTGTGTGTGTGTGTGTGTGTGTGTGTGTGTGTGTGTTAATGAGGAAACCAGAGTGTCTGTCAGTAGGAAGGAAGGAATTTGCATTGCACTGAATGAACTTGAGATCTGTGTGAGGAGGATATTGAGTGGATGACATCTGTTTTGCAAATTAAGACAACGCAAAGCATTTTCTCACACAGATATTATTTTCTTGTGTAGGAAGTTTGTAATGCCTGAGTTTGCATTCTTTAGCTAAGACCTAAAATGGGTCAAAATTATTTATTGTTTTAGAAAAGGTTCATCATTAATACTCCCCTCTAAGGATGTCACACTGAATAAAACTTTGCACACAAATCATATACATAAATGATGGAGAACAAACACTTGTTTCTCACCCAAATGGACCAAATTTCCTTTTAAATGACCTACAAGCTGCACACGTTCTGTGTATTTGTCAATGAGTACTGTGTGACTATAATATGATTGATACCCTTTTTGAATGAATTAACCAGGAAACAAGATTAAAACTATGAAAACGTGAGCTATAATGTTTTATATATCTAACTCCACAATTATAGTTTTCATTCACACCTCTCCTTTCTCCTTTTCTCCCCCCACAGCTACATTGGGTAGCCCTCCAGGGATTTTCAAAGCTGTCTGAGCCCCTGGAAGCCTTGTTAACAATCCTAGAGAGCTGTCCAGGCAAACAGAAGGGTCGCAGCCACACCCTTGGCCACCACATCCTCATGGAATTTCAGACATGGATGAAGGAACATCCACAGGTAGACGAAATTCATCAAACAAACCTTTTTAAACTAAAGAATGCATGTTACAGTCATTTTTAGTAGTAGTTTAAAGAGCATAACTTTTTGTGTGCATATTATTATCAAAAATATCACTAACCCCTAATGAAAAACTTTACTTTTGTATTATCACTACCACCACAGCAGCAAGATTAGTTCCAATAGTTCCACAATTACTGCTTTGTGTTCCCGGCTCTTATTTTCTTCTATTTTTTTTTCTATGTTTCCAATCCTGTTTTTTGATTCCTCGTCATTTGTGTCCCTCCACCAGGTGACCCTTAGCTCACTCTCAGAGCAGCAAGCAATGGCAGTCCAACAGCAGGCTCTGAGCTTACTAACAGATACCCAGCCAAGCTTTGTAGACACTCTCATAAACATCTACCAACTCAGTTCCCTGGATCCGGCTATACTCCGACTGCAAATTGTGAGGTTGCAGGCTCTTAACTGCTACAAAGAGGTGAATGACTCATTTGATATTAACACTATTCTTTATGGAAGAAAAAAGATTCTGAAGCAAAAGATTTTCCATTTTGATTTACACTTTACACTTTTTTTTTCACAGGCAGCAGTGCTCAGCATAAAGCTGCAGTTACAGAAAGAACTGAATATGGAGGAGGTGAGAGAAAACATTTTCAGTCAACATGTCTGTAATTTTTGTGCATGTTTATTCATAAGCAAAAAAAAGGTCTCTCTTAAATCTCTAACCAACTTCCAAAATTGTCCTATTTTCTTCTGCAGATGTGTGTACCACTAATCATGCAGAATAAGTTGCCAATGGCAGAGGCTTTTGTCACAGGCCACAATCATCTCGAACAACAACTGGTCGCACTGCTAGACTCGTGGTGCCACCCCAACTTCAGTGTGGAAGAAATAAGCAAGTATGAAGCATATGTGAACATACTGGGTCATATGTGTGCAGGCATCGTTATGTTGCGGTGAGAACTGATGGTTGCGTCTGCATGTGTGTGTTTCCGCAGGCGGTTCCCTCGCCTCTCTCTGTCTAAACAGTGCATGGGCCAGATCCAGCCCAAAATGCTCACCAAGCAAGTCTTCCGGCTCATGGAGAAATTCAACATTGACCAAGGTGTGTAACCGGGCACATGTGCAGTTATTCATGTATGGGCGTGCACTTATGGCAGAAATGTGACCTCATCTTTTTCACACAGGACTGTGTCCCAATGCTCTGCACAAGAGGAGATTGGACTCTTTGCGTTTTCTCATGTACAAGAGGTTTGTGGAGGTAAGTGACGTAGCAGACGTTCTATTTTACTTAAACACCATAAGCAGGCTACTAGTCAGTGACTTGTATTTGTTTTATCTAGCACAAATTAATAACAATAATGGTAATACCTTTGAAAGACACACATCCTTTCTTGTTTGGTGTCCGAAATAAACTCTTTTCACACTTCCTCTATCACACGAGTTTATTGTTGGTGGCTGAATTCTTTGTAATTTTGCGTAATATGTTTGTGCTTCAGACAACTTTCTTAATTGATTCCTGTTCAGAGCCAAAACAATTTGACGACTGATTGTTAAGTCATTTTTAATGTAAGAAATACCAAACATTTGATGGTTCCTCGTTCTTAGCTGTGAGAATTTGTCTTTTGTTCCTATTCGATTAAAGTAAAATAGAATAAATTGAATCTTTCTAGGTTTTAGACTGTTGGTTGGACAAAATAAGACATTGGATGATGTCACCTTGGACTGAGTGATAAGCAATTTTCATTGTTTTCTGATTATAGACCAAATGATGAATCAATCAATTGTGAAAATACTTGGAAGATTAATCCATAATGAAAATAATTGTTGCAGCCCTATTTCTGTTTACCTATGTAAAGCCTCATGCTTTAAACTTGTTAGAATTTGTTTCTGAGTTCCTTAGTTTCAAAGACCAGATTGAGAGTGTAGTTCAGTTCTGCTTCCTTCGGTTAAAAAAACAACAACAAATTAATATGTTTTTTCATACTACACCTATATGGCTTTGTAATGTATGAGCTAGCCTTTGTAGGTGAAAGTTGAGTGAGGACTTGGCCACTTGTGAATGAGCATGATATGCATATGAGAAGAAAGAAAAGACTTTCTCAGAAAAATGTTTAAAGGAGTAGTTCGGATTTTTTCTTTTTTTTTTCTTTTTTTTTCAGACAAACCTAGCTGGCTTACATACACTGCTATAAAAAATGTATAGCCCATGGGTTTTTGCTCACGTTGTTTAACCACAAAAATATTTCTTAAGATTAAATTATCTGTGCTTCTGTTCAGTGATATACGCAGTGTTTTAACACTAAAGCAATGCTGGAGTTATTTATTTTATTAGGTTAAATCGGTTTTATCAAGTAAAAAAATAAGGGAAGCACAAGTTGTCATCCATACATTCATTGTGTCTTCGGGGCTTAATAGTACCTTCAAAATGTTTATTCAAAATGTCATGCTTTTGTGCAGATCTCATATTCCCGTTTTAGTTACACATATGTCAACTTTAATCACTGTCAAAATTGTATTAATTCCGCCTTTTTAGCCAATAAAAGCCGGTAACAGATCTCAGAGGAATTTTAGGGTGAAGGATAGATTTAGTTTCTGAAAACATGAGCAGTTGGAGGCATTTAAGGTTCTCTAAAAAAGGACTTTTTGGCTCAGGTCTGTGAGTTTCAGAGAAAAAACTAAAGGGTATGATTAAGTATTAACTCAACTGACTTTATTGGTAAATGCATATTGCCGGAACTTTCACAAAAGCAATCTTACTGTTACTGTCAAACACTGATGAAACATTGATGGCAGTGGATGAACATGTGGAGCAAGGACTATTGGGAATGGACACTAATAATTTTACAAATTTACCCATGTTAACAGAACTGCTGGGAACAGTGAAAATAATAGGCACAGGAACAGGCAATATTGCAGTCAGATTACCCAGTTACAGAATCAATGAATAATACTCTTGTCTGTATTTCACCCTCTATTTTCTTTTAGAAAAGCATGACAGAGGAGAACTGGAGTGACCATGTACAGGTAAGTGTTGCTTGTAGGTGTGCGTGCATTTGACAGTGTGTAGAGATACACTGTACGTTATATAGTGTATATTAGTACTAATAGGATAAGGCAGCATGTGTGATTTTTTTTTTTTGTACATTATGTATGCGTAGTACGTATTGGCAGATGACCTTGAGCTGCAGATCCAGTTGGTGGAGATGTTGGTCAAGTACTGTGGTCTTCAGAAAGCGTCTCAGTGGTCATTGAGATACAGCATCCCCAGAAATCGACTTCCCTATGGTGTATGGGAAACGCAGCAGAGTCTACCGCCTGATCTACAGTGAGTGACGGAATGTGCATAAAAACACATACGATTACGCAATTTCTGGTATGCTGAGGAGAGAAATAGCTACAGCCTCAGACTTGTTGTCCCTGAAGTGCGACCTGGAGCCTCAGTTCTGTTCACCACATCCCCTTCTCATGTATCGCATGTCACTCTGTTGTCACTTTATTAGCCACAGCTGCTTAATGCTGTCTTATTGACACTCCTTTTTGAACTGAATTGTCTGTTATTCAGTCAGCTATTATGATTGGCTTGTGTGGGCTAAATATTAATGTGGGTTGAAGCTGTTACAGAGTGTGAAATAAAATGACTTTGAATTCATTTTTTTTGTTAGAAATTAAAGATGCTAGAGATATGATGATTGTTGATCAGTTTCTATCCCTCTGATGTTCTCTATCATCTCACAATCTGTATTAGCTGACTTTGTGTTTTTCCTTTTTTTTCTCTCCCCTCGCTATTGTCTCCTTTTAATGTGCACACATTTCTCACCTCTGCTCAGACAGATACATTTGAGTGACTCAGCACAAACTGAGGAGTGGATGCCGTCTCAGTCTCACTGTCAGAAATACTACCAGGTGCCACTCACCAAAGACAAGGTTCATTTTGTGGACACGCCGGAAGCTCTCCAGAGATGTCGAAACATTGTTCTAAAGGTACAGAGATGTAGATGCTTGATTTAAAAAAAAAGGTTTTATCACTCTAAATCAACCATTAATGAGAATCTCTCTCTCTATATATAATAAGTAGTTGAATGGGGTTACTATATAAAGCATTTATGGTGAATAATTTTTTGTTTTGCTGTGTTATCCACCCCTCTCTTTACCCTTTCCTAGGAAGGTGGTATAGTAGGAGTTGACATGGAGTGGCAGCCCACATTTGGCTGTATCTCAACCCAGCAAGTTGCCCTGATACAGCTTGCAGTTTTTGACCAGGTTTTCTTGTTAGACCTCTGTGCCAACGGATTCTGTCAACACCCAGACACTATTAGTTTCATCAGAAGCTTCTTCTCTGGGAGAAATGTTCTTAAACTGGGTAAGCAACAGACTTGAAAAAGATGAAATCAAATTCATCTGAGGCATTTCTGTTTGTACTTCCATTTCCAACATTTCTCCTGTCTTTACATTCAGGCTATGGTATGTCAGGCGATCTCAAGTGTCTCTTGGCCACCTGGCAACAGTTTTTAGAGGAGCCATTGAAGATGGAGGGGGTGCTTGATCTTCTTAATATACACCAGAAGGTAACATTATTCTGTCATTCCCATAACTTCGTATGAATCCCTTCTGAGTTAAATCCTACAGTTATAGTGCACTAGGAAATGCACAATTAGAGCGCCATGCTTCCTTAATTAGTAGGGGTATTTATATATAGGCTATATATATTATATTATATTATATTATACCCTATTCAACCAGGGTTACAGGACCAGAGGATTGCAACATGTAGGCTATCACTGTAGTCAGTGCTGCTCTTGTCTGTGTTTGGTTTCACTGTCATAACTCAGGTACATACTGCAGCTGTGGCCCAGTAGTTTCTCTGAAATATACTGTATGTAACTGAACTCATAGTCTCTGAGGTGGATAGGAATGTGGGAATGGCAACATGGGTCTGTAACTGATGAGGTCGCTTCACCATCTGGTGGAGTAGGCTGCATGTTGCAGGATGTAAGGAACCCAAGACATATTTTTGAAGATCACAAGGAATGTCTGGTTGAAAGAGGTTATGGCAGGACATTAGATGGGAGGGACTGTTTAAAAGTTTAAAAATGTCTTGCCTAGAGTCTTGCATTGTCACAAATTCTAGACATTTTAAAGTTAATAAAGTTTTCGTAATTACAATCAAGTAATTGGGGTTTTAGTGGAGAAATATTAAATACTCGACCATACCATTTGTCCATCATGCCTTTTACAGATCCAGCGTGGTAAGGTCAAGAGGATTCAAAATGGACCTAAGGAGGTGCTGGTAGGAGAGGATTCTGCAGAGAAAGGCCTCAGTCTGCTGGTACAACAAGTCCTGGGAAGGCCCCTGGACAAGACAGAGCAGATGTCCAACTGGGAGAAACGGCCACTGCGCATCAGCCAAATTAGATATGCAGGTAAGGTATTGTGCATGCACAGACAGACAATGACAGGGAGACAGATGGCCGCTGTTCTCCTCGCTATAGAATATCAAAGATTATTTTGTTATCCCCTGCTGAACTGCAAACCAATATATTCACACCCTCTTCCTGAATCTCTCTCTCCTCTCTCTTGTTTCTTAATCCTCCTTCTAGTGGCAGATGCCTATTGTTTGCTGGATGTGTACTCCGTCCTCTCCAGCAACCCAGCATACTTTGGGCTACCTGCTGACCTGTGCAGCATCTCTTCATGCCAATCAGGGAAGAGTGGAGAAAAGAAGCAGAAGGAGAAACGGGCCCATGGCAAAGAGGTCAGGAGTCAGGTCACAAATTTTCTAGGTGGTCAACTCACGGAATATAAAGAAAAATGTACTCTTCCTTTCTGGTTTTATTTGACAGATGTCAGACAGACACATGTTTTTTTAGATACAGATGAATCGTGGGGAAATTTTGTCTCTCAGACCTCCTTCATAAACTGTTATTTCACTTCCTTAAAAACATTTCTATACACTTTCCCAGGGCTTTGTTATGAATAAACAAGGACCTTGAGGAGAAGATTTTTCCTTTCATTGGTTCAATTTTAATCCTTTTCTGCTCATGACTTTAGAACATTCAGTCAGCAGAATGGCAGGATGAAATCTGATGTGTGTTTAACTTCACAGACTGCCATCATGAATTAGGACCGACCCATTTTCTATTTTTAATAACTATTGTGCTAATACATTTAACAGTTCTTAGTTCTGTCATAGCCAGTGAGCTTTCAAGAGAACCTCCAACTGAAGAACCTGGGTTTGAGCATCCAACCTGCAGGGAGGGACAATGCGTGTTTGACCAAGGCACTTCAGCAGTTCCTATCAGCTCCAGGGGTGCAGTTGTATAGCTCACACTGTGCTTTGACCTCCCTGCACTATGGTGCAAGTGAAAAGAAAATCCCCCTGTGGGGATCAGTTAAGTATCACATTATTGTCTCTGTCCATTTAGGAATGTCAGGGGGCTCAAAGGGTCAGTCCCCCTTGCTCTGACACAGAGAAAGGCCTCCTGTGTGGCGAGAAGCCTTCAGAAGACACCCCCCCTCTGCCCCCCCAGCAGTTACGGGTAGTGTGTGACAACATGCTGCAGGGACTCGGGAGGTACCTGCGCTGTTTAGGAGTCGATGTGGTCATGTTGGAGAACACTGATGATCACAGAGTGGCAGGAAAGGTTAGTTAGGGACATACACGTGGCTTTTTATACAGACAGTAAACACAAGAGGAACCTATAGCCAAAATACTACATGTTATTGATAACCAATAATAGCGTTACTGCATTCCTGTGTGCTTTTGTCCTGATGTGTTTTTGTTCTGTGTCAGTTAGCACAAGCTGAAGGCCGTGTCATACTCACCTGTGGGCAACCGTTCCAAACTGTAAGTACTAACTAATGTAAACTCATGAACATATCATAAAATATAAAGTCACAATGCATTTTTGTGTGTGTGTGTGTGTGTGTGTGTGACATGTTGTCTTTCCCATCTCGTCCCATATAGTTACGGTCCCAGGTAGGTGAGGGTCGCTGTCTGTCCCTCGACTGTTCGGAAAAGGCCAGAGACCAGGCTGTTCGAGTCCTCAGACACTTCAATGTCCAGCCCACTCCCAGTGATATATTCAGCCGCTGCCAGGTAAGAACATTCATGCTGGTTTAAACTGTGTATAAACTGAGTTATTTGGCGTTCTACTTTATAATACAATTATAAATATGTAAAATAATGTCAGTGATTATTAATACATACAAATAGTCAGTACAGCGAGCACAGAGAGTCATACACTGTATAAGTTGAAGTAGAATAGAATAGGAAGGAAGAGGATGATAGACAGCTGGAGTGAAAGAGGCAAATGCTGATTGAAGGAAAATTACATACAATTAAAAATAACCATATTTCCAACTTTTTACGTGCCATGGACTACATTTCTAAATTAGCTGATGCTTTTATACACAACAACTTCCAATGAGAAAGAGGGAAAAAAAGAGAGTTCCTCTATTAGTCAGAAGTACAAGCAATGTGAATACCCAGGCAATATTTCTGTGGTTATAAAACACTGCAGAACTGGTTAGGTTCCTGAATTAATGAGAACAAAGCCTGTGGTGGCTGTGGTGTTTTATGTAATTCTGAGAAAAAGGGGAAGAAATAAATATATGATAAGAGGGAATGGAGAAGAAAGGCTTTAAAAGTAAAACTTTATTTTACTATTGTGAGAAAATGTAAGTTGTCAGTGTGGGGTCAAAGGTGGGGGCCTTGACATGCAACACTTCTGGCTATAAAAACAGGCCCTTTGGACATGGAATGTCACTTCTCTGTTGGGGAAGGAGTTGAAGCTAGTGCAAGAGGTGAAGGTACACAAACTTGATATAGTTTGGCTCACCTCTACATGCAGCATTCACTCTGGAACTAAGCTATTGGTTCTCCTTTTCCAGTGTTGCCCAAGGGTAGAGAATGGTGGAGTTTTTACCTCAGAGCAAGGTTGTTCATGAGTGAGATTAAGATGGAGTGAGAGTTTGTCAAGATGATTGGTATGGCATTGGCAGTAATCTGGGTGTTGTACTTGAGTGAGGTTTCAGACACAAGCAGCCACAATTGGCTCACTTTTACTGAAAAGATGAGGAACTCTGACATTCGAAAGGAGCTTGAAGTTGAAATGCCACACCTTCACGATGAGGGTGGCTAGTTATGACTGTTAAAAGGTATTATTAGCATCTTCCCTGGTTGTCTCCCTGTGGAAATGTTCTTAACATGTAAAATGGTAAAAAGACTGTACTTGTATAGCGCCTTTCTAGTCTTCCCGACCACTCAAAGTGCCACATTCATACAGTGATGCACAGGATCTGGAACACTTTGGGGTTCAGTGTCTTGCTCAAGGTCACATCAACCTGCAGTAGGAGGAGCCGGGGGTCAAACCGCCAACCTTCTGAATAGTGGACAACCAGTGAGGCTGATAAAGGAGACACTGAAAGGGATTACATATCCCCTATAGCCTTGGAATACCTTGGGGACCCCAGGAGGAGCTGGAGGATGTGGCCGAGGAGAAGGATGTCTGAGATGCAACTACTGCCTTGTACAGGTGCTGGAAAATGGAGGGATGGATGGACTGAAGGGGAAATCATTCCGCAGGAAGAATTCAACATTAGGCGGAATGAGTTGGAAGGCAATTTAACCACTAGGAACCAGGAGAAGGAGCTGAACCTGGATGAGAAATGAAACTAAATATGTTTCAGTTCTTATGTTCTTAAAAAACGTTTCAGTATCATATTCTTCTTTACCTCAGTTTCAGAAATATTACTTACTTGCAATGTTTGAAACATGTTTGTGGACCCTGGAAAAGATGTCTGTTAGTTTAACCGATCATTGTCGGATTTACGGTACCTGACCTGTAGATATCTCCATGGGTGG
This sequence comes from Dicentrarchus labrax, assembly GCF_905237075.1. Taxonomy (NCBI): domain Eukaryota; kingdom Metazoa; phylum Chordata; class Actinopteri; family Moronidae; genus Dicentrarchus; species Dicentrarchus labrax. The sequence goes on along the minus strand of NW_026136710.1, from coordinate 14,059,398 downwards.
CTGTTTAGGGAAACCTGTCTGTGTGCTACAATGTTTGTCTTTGTGTGAGAGGGGTATCTTTGCTGAGCAAGTTTCTAAACTTGGGTGTTCTGGCCTGTTCCTGGTAGGGGGCCCTAAATGTGTCGAGATACACTACTGGGTGCATTTGTCCCAGGCCCCAAGATGTTAGAAAAACCTGGACCACCTTGATGTTACCTCCTGTCTTGATGATATGATGAAGACACAAACACACACACCAAAACAAATCTGCCTGAACGACCAGTGGCCAAATGGTACCTACCTTTCCGATTTATCTCTCACCTTTGTTCCAGCATGTGGGTAATTTTTACAACCTCAGCCAGGGAATAACTGTCTCTCCCTTAACCTAATTTAAACCTGTTTTTAAAAGAATGAATGGGAATTACAGCACATTACACATTTAGAAGATTATTATCTGAAAGTGTAATTTCTTAAGTTAAGGACTAACAATAAATGGGAGTATTCCAGCACCTTAAGGATGCAGGTTATAAAATACAATAAGTGGTTGATATTAAAATGTAGTTGATTACTGTTTAAATACTTAAATATTTTACTGAAATTAATTAATTCCGAATTAAGGTGAGCATGATTTTGTGTGTGTGAGTGAGTTAGAGAGAGTTTCACCCTGGGGGTTTCTCCGTGGCCCACCCAGGCGAAGTTAACCCCTTTGTTATCTGATTGTAAAGCTCTCTGATTATCAGTGGATGGGTTAGTTTCTCTCCCTTTGTCTCTCTGTGTTTCTCCCTCATACACATACACCACTGATGGATGTCATGAGGAAAGAGAAGTTAAAAAAAAATAAATACATGTGTCGAATGTGCAGGGAAAGGGTTAATGTTTGTCTCTGTGTATCAATAGGCCCAACACAGATTTTAGAGGCATAGGAATGTGTGTCCACCATGGAGACCCCAAGAGGGAAAGGGAGATGTAGAAGGGCCTGTGTGTGTGTGTGTGTGTGTGTGTGTGTGTGTGTGTGTGTGTGTGTGTGTGTGTGTGTGTGTGTGTGTGTGTGTGTGTGTGGGTGTGGGTGTGTGTGTGTGTGTGTGTGTGTGTGTGTGTGTGGGTGGGTGGTGGGTGTGTGGGTGTGGGTGTGTGTGTGGGTGTGTGTGCGCTTGTCTACATACCCATTAGTAACGAACGCAGCAATGTACAATGAGGAAGTGGTAAAAAGGGAAAAAACATGTTTTTTATTTTTTTTTATTATTCAAAATCTCTATTTGTGGGGTTTAATGGATTTATCTACAAAAGGTTTATCATCAGTGTGGCTCTGAGAGAAAACCGACAACATAAAATTGAGTGTTGTGTTCTTTTATACAAATAATAGGAAAGAAATGTTTATTTTTGTATTCACACGTAAAGATGTCAAACCAGGTTAATTTTGAAGTAATTTCTGTATGTCGGAAGATATTTAATAATTGTTTAGAAAGCCTTTAAAATATTGAGTAAATATATTTTTATTTTCATCCATAGTCTGTAGGCCAACCACATATCCAAATGCACCTATTTCTGGTTTGTAGTCGTGTTTCAACGTTTAAAAATGTTCAGTTGTTTATGTGATAGAACATGAATCTGTTTGGTTTCTCCTAAACAGGTCTCCTAACACGGTAAAACCATTCTTGTTTAAATAAAACAGTGTGACATTACTTATTAAGGATCATTTTTTCAGATTTGTCCCCTCTGGAACAAATTAAAACTATGGGATGTGAGCATACAATGGATATGTTTAAATATTAATCTTATTGGAACATGTATAACACATTTATTTTGAAATAATTAAAAGAAATAATTGTTTTTTTCACAATATATCAATTTGTAAAACAAAATGTATCTTTAGCTGCAAAATGCCACAAAAATATATTAAGAATGTTGATAAATTTTACGGTGTCAAGAGGTTGACACGTAGTCCTTAAATTTCATCTGTGTGGATTCCTGCAAGGGGTTGGGTAAGAGGGTGGAGTTGGCGATGGGTCCCTTAGAGTTTCCTTATTCAGCTATATCCTATCCCTACCACTAATGCCTGCTGCGTCTATACTTTCCATATACACACACACACACACACACACACACGCACACGCTCACACACAAGCTCACACACACTTCCGTTGAGTTGTGCAGTTTCATCAGATGTCCCATACTGGCCTTTTATAGACATGTTGAGATAACAGAGATATCTTGAGAGATAGACATGAAACCAACCACACACATACACTCACACATAGACAGTGATACACATACATGCCTAAAATCCCTAAGTGACAAACACATATTGACACCATCATACAAACACACAGTCACCTCAGCACCTTTACATGCAGCCGTTAAGAGCACTCAGACTTGGTCACAGATGCACTCAGACGCAGTCATGGACACTGTTGCAGTAGAAACGCTGGTTCCCACGCACCAGACTACTGGGGAAGTGAAAACAAGAGCAACAGGAACCGCCACACCATGAGAGGGAGGGGTGGGGGGGGGGGGTTAGAGAGAGGAAAAGGAGAGGGAGGGAGAGAAGTGAGAAAAGAGGTGATGGCAGAGCGGTAAAAAGACAGAGAGAGAGAGAGAGAGAGAGAGAAAGGCGAGAGAGGCAATGGCAGTGAAAGCAAATGAGAAGGCGCATGTTGGTCCAAGATAGGGAGAAAGACAAATATAACGTGGAGCAGTTGAGACTGCATTTCAGAGATTGTGTTCGAAATAATCAGTTGGCGCGCAAGTGACATGAGTGTTTGTTGAGCGAGGAATAGCGAGAGGAAGAGAGAGTGTCTGAGAAAGGTGGCACTGAAGGAAGAGGAGGGGTGGAGGAGGGCGAGGCGATAGAAAGACTTGTCTGTCCTTTGATCTACAAAGAGAGCCGCGGGCTTAGAAACAGGAGGAATGTGAGAGGTTGAGACACGTTTAAAGTTACCCTCACAGGCTCTTAGTATATGTTTGTGCATATGTGAGTGAATGAAGGCTAGTCAGTATCAGGGTGTACACGTGTTAAAATCCAGAAGAAAACAGAAGAAACTTTTATAGACTTGTTTGTTCTCACACCTTAATTTATATTTGTTATGTTTTAAATGCACACAGGGTTGGAGATAGATAGCCACAAATATGCACAGTTTCAGTGTTGCACGCAAGCTCTGCAACCGGAACGCACATTCTCACCTTTTTACAAACTTGTTCAAATTGCGTGTGTTTGTTTGATCCCTGTGGTTTCTTCTGTATTTGTGGTGCCATCTTCTGTGCATGTACCGTTCTTCGTGGTGACAAAACAGGAGGTGAAATTTGTGCGTCCCACCGTTTTTTTCCCACTCTCCCTCCCCTCTCCGGAGACGAGAGGGGAGCGACAGTGAGAGAGGGGCGGAGGAGGAGACAGTGAAGTGGGGGGGGGGGGGGGGCATTCCATAGGCACGCCAAGACATTCCGAGGGAAACCATCCCAAATATTTCCCACTGTGTGTGGCGAGGGCTCACACAGACGGTTTGAGAAAGTGCTATAATTGAATATACACACACACTGGGAGAAAGTGTTCACACATGCATCACACAGGGCACTCATACACTCATGTAGACAGTTGTTGGGTGCAGTTATGGGTAAATGATGCACAACCTGTGTGTCCGTCTCCCCTGTTTGTTCTTCGTCTTGAGGGGCGACGCGATGTTGCCGTGTCTGTCTTTCTGCCTGTCCGTAAGGGAGCCAAATCGGGACTGGCCATTGTGATGGTTGTATCATACCAAGGTGTGAGGTTATGAATGAATGAATGAGCAAGTAAGACATGAGCACAGATATTAAGCTTTTGTTTTGCTACTCTGCGTTTTCTGTGGAGATGACTTACTGGAATGAGATGTTGACTCATTGAGTTATTGTTCCTCAGACATATAAAGGCACTCCTGTATACGCTTCACTGGAACACACTGGATTTCATAGAGAAGTCAATTAAAGGGGAAAGAGTGTCTCACAAGAATTGAGAAGTCCTTTGCAAGAGTAAATATTATATGCAGATGTACTGGATAAATAATAGGAAAGCAAATAATTAAACCTGGATGAAATCCCTCTCATGATATGGATAGGGTTAACTTCCCATAAGGACAAATTGTGCCATTGCAAATATATTTAAAGTCATATATAATAATAATAATTATATAATAATCAAACTGATGTTCAAAGCAGTCAACTGTGTAACAGTGTCATATACATGAGACCAACCTCTTCATGTGCAACTGAATAACATCATAAGATCATATCATCCCAATATGATTCCACTGAAAGTAGTGGTTAAATGCAGATAGCAGGTACACACACGTACACATTCACACACGTACACATTCACACACATGGATAGATAAGGAAGAAGATGAGCCATCACTCACTACGCATCTGGTCTTTTAAGAAATCATGCCTGCTCTTTTTTCCCACAGTCTAGTTGGCCCCAGGATAGCATAGCAGCGCAATGACACCTGTCTGTGCGGGTGAATGCATGATATGTATCTGCGTGTGTGTGTGTGCATGCTGCTGTGTGAATTTGTTGTTCAGACACCACTGCGGTTTCTCATAGTACTTAGAAAGGCAGATGAATATGTGTATATGTTGTTTTTTTTTTTTTCATGACCTTTAATTATAGATCTAGGAATTATTCAAAAGGGGCTGCCTCTAGCTTTCCCTATGATAGCTTATTTTGTATGCGAGCACAGCCAATCACACAATGTAGGTGTGCCATATTATGTTGGTGTAAAACAAAGATTCAGTTAAATAGCCTAGATACATAGGTAGCTTCAGGGAGTGTATATGTATATATATATATATATATATATATATATATGCAATACTTTGTTTTGTGATATTGTATCCATTATCAAAAGCACTATACATTGTTGTGTTCAAATCCCCAACGGCTAGATAGCAATGTTGTAGACGTAAACTGGGGGCTAAGATTTTACAGGGACTTTGATCAAATGCAGATCCCCCTGTTCTGTTTGCATAAAAAAACTTTTATGCATGTGGTGGTGTGTTCTTTGACTGTTTTTCTAAAATTTGATTCAAAAAAATCTAAATATATCTCCTTAGTTAAAGTATTGCCATGTATTGAATTGTAACTCCTGTATCGTAACACGTATCATATCTATCTAGTATCATCCATGACTGCCTGTCATATACTTCTTTTACAGTTGTGTAGTTCTCTTCAACACAGGACAGCGCGAGCACCTGTGTTGTGCAATCTGTATATTGAAACAGTCTCTGAGGAACTAAGGTTTGTCTCGTAGACGGAGCGTGTATCCACCCATGTTTGTTAAAACGGTCTATATGTTCAAACAGCCTCTTTAGCTAGCTTGTTTGCCATCTACCAAAAAGACCAGGGAGAGGAATGCCCTTCATGGTGGACAGCAAACCTACAAAAACTGTTCTTTCTCAGCATTTCTCTCTCATTTCCCCCTTTCTCTCCTCACTTCTTTCCACGTTATACCGGCCTCTTCTTCTCTCTACTACCTCCACCTTCTACCACTAGACAAAACTAACATATAAATTCTCTTTCATACCCTCTGCTCTTTCTCTGCTCATCTCTGTGAAGTATGGTTAACATGAGCACATCTCCACCATGCCTGTTGTCACTAATGCATACTTGACCTTGTACTTGTACCTTGTACTTTTTTATTGGTAATGTGGCCAAATCAATTGCCCCTCGGGAAAAATAAAGGTCTTGAACTTTTTGAACTCTACCTTATTTTACCTCCTTTCGTTGTTGTTGTTTTTGCTGTGATATAGAGTGAACAACGACCCAGCCAGTAATGTAACTAATGTTAGCTCTAAGGATACACAATAATTGTCAGGACAGATAAATGATCGTCCGATAATAGGACATTTATATTATTATAAATTATCCCAATAATTCAATTACAGTAAATTATTGGCCGATATTAGTAATAATTATTATATTTATATAAACAGTTCTTCAGTTAGCGTATCAGCTGACATAAAAATGCATATCATGCATGCCTACTTAGCTCAGTGATGGGTTTTGCAATCTGTCGCTACAGTTGATTAGTTAACATGCAGAGAGGATGAGATTTTTTTCAATGCACACACAGAGCACACATTTCACAAAAATATGTGTATTGGATTAGAATTACATACTCCACCTTTAAACACACATTCATTATCAAAACACTGGTGACACAAATTTAAAAATCCTTTCCAAAATAAAATGTATTTGTACAAAACATTAATGTCAAACGTTTAAAAAAAAAATTACATTCCGTCTTCTGTCCCTTGGCAGGTACTCTGTATCCTATCAAAGCATTTGCATATCATAATTTGTGTGCATGCTTCAACAAATATGCTTTGTTGGACAACACGAGGACACAGCGGTATTCAAACATTGGTTCTGCACTAACAAATTACTGTTTTACTCTTCACATTTTCAGTCGTGCTTCACCTTCTCTAATCTCACACTGTCAAATTTCCCCTTTTTGCTCCCCAGCATTTATTTCTCTCTCTCCCTCCCTCTCTGTATCTGTTTCTACTTCTAGCCCTCTGCTTGGCACTCTCTCTCTCCATCTCCCCTGCTCTTTCCCTCACACACTGTTCTCACCCTGCCTCCCTGCTCCACTCCACTCCCAGTCTCACTCTCCTCCGTTTCAGATTAGCCAAGGCGAGGAATCCGGTGCAGCCGGCAGCTGGAATGTCCTGTTTGTCTTGCTCTGTGTGTGTGTGTGTGTGTGTGAGTGTGTGAGTGTGTGAGTGTGTGAGTGTGTGAGTGTGTGAGTGAGTGTGTGAGTGTGTGTGTGTGAAGTTGGTGAGGCTGGTGCTGCTTTTTGATGTGTTCCATTGTCTGAGGGCCAAGCTGCTTCCTGCCCCTGCTTTCCCCAAAAGCCTGAGAGAAACCGACAGGAGGAAAAAGAAGGGAGAGGAATTGCCAGAAAACATTATAGTTACAGGTTGAGATGGAGAGAGGGAAGCAAGAAGGTTGACTAAGAAGGAAAAAATAGCAAGCGGAGATGGGGGAAGGGGTGGCTAGGAAAAGAAAGATGAGGCAGGAAGTGATGGAGGGATGGAAAAGGGAGGAGAGAGTTAAGAGAGGGAGGAAGAGAGGTGAGAAGGAAGGAGGGAGAGCTTCAATAGGGCTTTTCCTCCAAACACCAATACAATGAAGAAGTGCGTAATTTCCCATGTCCCCCACACCCACACTCTCTCACACAGACACACACACACACAGACACACACACACAGTTTCTCATAGTTTATATCGCTTCATTTTCTACATTCAGTCAGTTATACTTCGGTACTTTCTCGTGTTTCTCTCATGCTTGCTCTCTGTTACTGTGGTCTGTGTGTGTGGTCTGACACTGCACACATTACAGGCAATACAGAAATATGAGAATGAGAAATTATGGATGAGAATGAGTCAAACAGAGTGATTCAAAGAAGTGATGCAGAGGAAGAAGATGTCTGTCAGAGGCAAGAAATGAAAAACAATTGCAGAGGAAGATGATGCCAACAGATAGAAAACGGCTCAAAATGCCATTTGTGTTTCATGTTGTGTATGTGGTACATTTCCCTGTGAAAATGTGGACGTGCATAAATCATTCAACATGTGTTTTGTGTGTGTGTGTGTGTGTGTGTGTGTCTGTGTGTGTGTGTGTGTGTGCGCGTGTCTGTGTGTGTGTACGAGTTGCTGGCCGGTGGAGGGGTTTTGACGGGGCAGAGCAGAGCATTCCTGCTGGGTGGTGATGTCATGAGAACTAGTTCTCCGCTCGCAGACAGACAGCCCTGTTTATGTTCCCCTCCAGAGGAGAAACCACACTGTGTGTCTGAGTGTGTGTATGTGTGCGCATGAATGTGTGTGTGTGCCTCTGTTTGACTGCGTTATTGGCTCATGGGGGAGGTGGGGAAGCCGAGAGGCACTCGAGAGGGTCTACTTTCCCCTGCCGCTCAGGGAGAGGGAACCACTTACTGATGCCTTCCTCTGAAACATGCACACAGAAAGAGGAAGTTTCTCATGTTTTTCAGAGCACAGTAGCTGCACAGCCAGACTGTGCTGCTGTGAGTGATTGCCCTCTGCTTCTAAATAGTCTCCTAAGGGAGGCAGAATTCTTTGCAGCATAATAACAAAGCTTGGGTCAGCTAATGACAACAGTACCACACAGAAAACAGATCTTAACCCATTAAAAATGCATTATTGTTCACTGTGTTGAATAATTTTTCAGTATACGACTCTAAAAACATAATTAGTGCATGCAGAAACCCTGACTGTATGAAACCAATGGCAAAACTAGGTCAAAGATTTGTTGGGTAGAAATTTTAAAATATTTTAATATATTTAATATTTGAACAGTTGGATTCAGTTTGGTTCCCCAACAAAAACGTATGTACCCATGCAACTGTCTCTAGATTTAAGAGGGCTTACCCACAAATTTTGCTTCCACTAATGATATGGAAATCAAATAGGTAACTTTAGAAAAATGTTGTGAGAAATAGCTCTAGCAGTCATGTTTTGAGAAACCCAGATACTGCTGGTATGACTGTCTTTTTGTCTCTGTGGTCATGGTATAATGATTTCCCTTGCGATAGTGAAATGTGATCTTTAGTCTTTGGAGCTTAGTGAATCATAGATCATTCTCTCACACTCAACGTGCAGTGCAACATAGCAAAACCATCTTAACTCGGTCTGCACACATCTAGGAAGATAAAGAACTCTTGTCAACCATGCGAATACCTCCCGGTGAGAAATAGGTGAGAGGTTTAGGGTTGTTATTATCACAACTCTGTGGCACACGTGCACACTTTAGTAGCTTGGGCAACTCCTCCACATGCAGTCAAGCACATGTGATATTGCAAATGAGGCAGAAACCTTTTATTATTATTATTTTTTTTTTTTGCATCTATTTGAAAGGTTTTTTTGTACTGTGATCTGATTGCTGTGACTTCCAGGAGAGAGAATAACATGATTGTAGGTTTAAGGATATGAGGGCTACATCCGTTTTCTACGGAGGCAGGCAACATAACAGGCTAACATGGAGCCAGTGTGCTTTTTACTGATTGATTCAAGACTGCTTATTACACTGTAGTTGTCCTTCTACCACATTTACTCCGAAGTTTGTAGGATTTTATTCCAGTTTAATTACATGTCCAAATTGCACCATAGCACCCAATTTTAGACTGAAGAAAATTATAAACTAAAGGTTTATGGTTAGGTATGTGAGGGCATATTTTTCACATGTTTAGGACACCAGTAGAAGCTCTGGTAGCTATTTGACAGTTCTAAAACACTATTTGAGAAGAAAAGGTACCTCGTCCTGGGCAGGTTTGTGCATACAATAACAAGGATTTCTAGGAAGCAAATCATGTTATCCTTCTCTGCTGTGTTTTTGCTAATGTTAGGTTATTAACTGCATAATTTTAGCTACCTTTCAGCTCATGATTGCTGTCTCTCTGTGTGATGAATGTGTGTGGTCTGTTGTCTGTGTGCTTACAGTCACACAAGAGTAGGGATATTGAAATTCTGTGGTTGGATGTGTCTTCCTGTCTCCTGTTTATAGAGTTCCGGGACTGTTAAGATTAAGAAGAAAAAAACAGAAATCAGTTGAAGTCAAGAAAAGGTGGATGCTCCATGATTCCCAGTGTTTGTAGTATGTAATACATAAGATATGTACTCTCTCATGTAAAAAGCTCTGGTTTACAGGAACCTGGTTTTTATTCCAGCCATCAATCAGGAACTGATTTACACTTTCAGTGTCATGAGAATGTGGTTAATGCAACTGATAGGATAGAAAACCAGCAAGACTGGGAACCACTGACCTATATATCTTTACAACAATAACCCCATCCATTGTGGGCTGAGTTGGGTTTTTTTTTTTTTTTCAACACCCCTCTGTATGTGCAAGCGTATGTGTGTGTGCGTGCGTGTGCAGTTTCCGAGAATGAGTTGTGTCAACAATTAAATTTAAACCTCATGGAGACAGAGATAATAGATGGTAACCCCCCACATAGTCTGTGGTTTGTGAACTCAACCACTGTACTTTGTGTGTTCGCCAGTTATGTTGATGCTCCTGTTATGTATTGCTGTTTTTCTTACTCATCTCTCGTATGTGAAACTGAACGCCATCGTTGTGACCGTGTGTTTTCACAGTTTATGTTCTGAGAGTAGGTCTGTACATTCTGTGAACATTCTTTAAATGTCTGAGCTGTGTTCGCGTTGAGTTGTGCCACTCGTACGTGCATGTGTAGGTCTTGGGAATGTGAGGCCAGCCCGGCCTTAAAACTTTAAACTTCTTCTTAACTTCTTGCCGTGGTTCTTCCTAAAGCCTGCAGTTTGCGTGATGTGATGCTATCAGGAGGTTAGAAGTCTGTTTGCTTTGGGAGCCGCAGGCTTGGCAGGCACACACACACACATTTTCTCTGTTTTGTTCTCTCTTTCTCCTCTGTTACTCACAAAGTCAGATTAAAGTGAAAGTCCTTGCAGGGTGGGAATGGTCACAGGCAGACACCCCCCTACTCCCAGGGAGCAAAGAGGTAGAAGGCTGGAGAGGTCAGGCTGCTTGGCCTGGGAAAGGCCTGATAGAGCAAAAGGGGGGCAGTGCGGATAGATAGAGAGGGTAGATGAATTGATAGAAATTAAAAGAGAAAATAGCAAAGAGATGATACAGAACAGAGATATACGACAAAGACACAAAGCAGCAGAGCGAAAGAAGGAGATATACATAAATTGGTGCTTTAAGTTTGGAGTAGAGAGAATGGGAGATAAAATAAGATTAGAAGCCAAGACTTTGGATTTCTCGAATTTCTAAGCTACTGAGAGACACGCAGGATATAAAAGGGATGGAAAATTCGGCCCATAGTAGGTAAAAAAAAAAAAAATGATGATGATGCGCAACTTGCGTCTTTTCCTCACATCCTCCTCCTCATCTCTCAGGCCAAGGAAAACCAGTGTTTCTCATAGGAACTGCATCCCAGCATTTTAACTAATGCCATGAAGTCTGAGATGTGTGTTTGCATGCACGTATTTTTGTGAGTACTCTCTGGAGACTAGCAGAATTGCCTGTGCACCAAAGACAAACATACCAAAATGCAAGTATGAACCTTTTTGATACACAGGTCACCAATAGTAGCAATTCCTGATATATACAGAAGTGTGTATTCAAGCTGTGAGGTCATCATCAAAGGGAATCCTATCTCTGATATCCCTTTTCCTGTGACCAGGGACCCAGTGAGGCTCTGGTTCATGTAAAATAAACAAAACATACCAAGCTACCATGTACTTTATCATGAAAAGAGATGAAGACTGGACCAATTACAAAGATAAATGTTAAAAGATCATGACGAACATCATCAAAAGAGCAAGCAAATACCTTATGTAATTTAGTAATTTGACATATTACAGTCAAGATTTATTATCATTTAAGAGCATTTTACTACTTAATGTCAGGTATTGTCATGGATTCATTCATTTTTCATTTGATTTTTAAGTGTACTAAAGCATCAGCCTGGTATTGGTTGAAAATATTCTTCGTAAGTGTTTGAATTATTTTTGAATGCCAATCATTCCAGTCATCTCATTCCTGAACTTATGTAAACTTGCAGACTGAATGCTTGTGTTCGCACATGTGCCTGTTAGAGGTGCGTGGTTGCGGGTGTGACTGGGTGTATGATAGTGTAATATTAGTATGCTATTTGGGTGTGGGTGTTCGTGGTTAAGGGTGTATCCATTTTGCGTGAGACATTGCTATCTAGTAACTGAAGGACCGTAGGGTGTGTGTGAGTGTGTGTGTGTGTGTGTATATGTTGTGTGTGTGTGTATATGTGTGTGTGTGTGTGTGTGTGTGTGTGTGTGTGTGTGTGTGTGTGTGTGTGTGTGTGTGTGTGTGTGTGTGTGTGTGTGTGTGTGTGAAGGAGAACTTTCTGTATGTTCCACCAAAGCCACATATCCATTAATGAATTAATGTAGCATCTCAAGCCACCCAATGTCCCCTTTGTTGCCTGTGGAAACCAGAGGTGACTGGAGTGCCTGAGTACCTGTCTGTCTGGATGATCCCATGGACCTCCTACAAACACACACACACACACACACACACACACACACACACACACACACACACACACACACACACACACACACACAGGCCTCCTTGGATGCAGGGAGTCCTTTCTTTCTTTCTTTCCCTCCATTTTCCTGCTGTCTATTTTGGTCAGCTGGTGGCCTGTTCCCACAGTGCTGCTGTTCCCATGGTTATCGCCGCGGAGATAGCGAATGGGGGGTTGGGGAGGTGGTGGTGGGCTTGACAGAGAACGGGAGAGACAGCGTTGCTCTGTTCGAAGAGATAGGGGACTCTGTGGCTGTAGAGGAGGTCGGGGGTGTATGTGTGTGAGTGTGTGTGGTGTATAGCTCCCATGAACATCACAGGTGGCCCATGAGGATTTGGTCCATATGTTTTTTCACTAGATGCATGATTTTTTTAATTGAATGTGCTAGTAGGTTCATATCTTCAATATCCTTAAAATTGTCAGTTAAAAACATCTGTTGCATTTAGTTGAATGTATCCATCATGTTAGATGACGCAGGTTGCTGGCAGATACTTTGTTTTCAATATAAGGTCAATATCAGCCATGGCTGCTGGCATATCTTTCTAACCTCATATGAGACCTCTTTCTGAGGGTAGATGTTACTTCCTGATATGAGGTGGGGTGCAAAAAAAGAGAGGTGGCAAAGGAAGTGGAGGAGAAGGGTAAGAGCCGGGAGCTGGTGAGGGTGGGGTGGGGTGGGGGTGAAGGCCAGCGAAAGGAGGGAGCACGGGAGGGGTGCGGGTGGGAGTGTGGGGCTCAGAAAGAGGGACGGATTCAGTTCCCACACTTCTAATTACTGTGTCACTGGAGACTGAAAGGGGACTGCCCCTGGCCCTAGGGAATTTGCTGGGGCCGGTCGCAGAGAGGGAGCAGCCGAGGAGGGAGGGAAGGGGACAGAGGAGAGGAGAAGAGGAGAGGGAGGGAAGGAAGGGTGGAATTAAAGAGGGTATATGACACAGGAACTCTCTCCATCGTCCTTTTATTTTGGTTTTACCTCTTTGCGTTCACACTAGAGGTGAACCCCTTCGCTACGAGTCCCCTCCCCTCCTCTGCCCTAATACCCCAACCTCTCACCTCCGACCCACTTCTCCTTAACCCTCCCTTACCCTCCTCCAACCTCAGTCCTCTCTTTCCCTTCAGCCTTTGTTTGCCATCGTGTACCGCTTCCTTTTTTTACCCCACCCCACCCCACCCCCCCTTTATTTTACCTCCCCCCATACCTCTCTGTGTTTCTAGTGCTGTGTTCCTCTCCTGTGTCTCCTGTTGACATGAACAAGGCTACCAGAGACACTTTGAGTCAGAACACACACACATGCTGATGTCTTATTCTGCATCATTATTGCCACTTAACCCTGAGCCCTTTCCCTCTTTTATTAGCTACATCTCACCCTCCCATAGCCTGTCCACTCTCAGTTGTGTGTGTCCTGATAATATATATGATGTCAGAGACATAGCTGTGTGTTTATGTCTGTCTGTGTCCACATGCTGACCAGTGGGTTGATAACAGTTTGAAGCAGTAATGATGTTACTATCTTGCTCAGCATCTCTCTGCATTGTCTCGTGGACCAGTTGGTCATTTGCGGCCCCTATAAAATGACATTTTAACAAAGCTTACTGTCTTCTTTAAGAGATAAACACCAGCTTTTAAGGTGTGCATGGATGTATGTTTTCTTCTTGAACCCATTTTATTTACTGGTCAGCTTGAGCAAAATGTAATGTTGGTGGTTTGTGGTGTGTAGTAATTGTAGTGTAGTAATTTGTAACTTCAACCGTTTCAATTGTTTGTTTTGGTCTGAGGACTCAATACTTAAGGAAAAAAAAGTCTGTTAATGCTGGATTTGTTACAAATAAGAGGGTCACGTAAGACCAACATTTTCTTTCATACTGACGGGGAACAGATTGGGATAAAAACTCCAGAAAGTACGATGACCATTCTGCTTCAGTTGATGTTGTTTTATATAACGTCAAGTTTACTACTTTACGAACTTCAAGTTCATTCTATGTGTCAAAACTAAATGATCTAAGATATAAGGTCTCTTAGAAGCTTGCAATGATCTCAACCACTTGTCATTGTCTTTATTGATTGGCGCTGTCTCGGTTGTCATCACATGAGCTTGGTTACTGAACTTTGGTCAGGGGATAGCTAGTCATAGATTGTAACTGGTGTTGGCCTTCGCATGCGAGTGGCCTCCTTGTTATTTCTTTTTCATTTCAAGTGTGAACCTTTTGTCACCCATTGGTTTGTTGCACTAAAATATGTTTCTGAAAACCTTTCAGGCAAGAAATAGTAACAAAACCCAGAATATTTGATCTGCCTAGTTTGACAGTTTGATCCGAGTTTCGTGCTGGACAGACTCACTGAGAATGATTTGCCAATGAAGCATACCCTGCTTTATTCTCTATTTTTATTTAAATAGGACTATAGTTTACTAAATGAACATCATGCTGTATGCTGGAGAAAGACTTCGAACTAGTGATTGAGACCATAAACTCATTAGGAAACTGTTTGCTGAGGTAATAAATCAAGTGAGAAGTAGGGTAATTTTTCCATACGACTACATACTATCAGACTTCTTTTTACAGCCTATGGAGTTGCCCCCTGCTGGCCATTAGAAAGAATATATATATATATATATATATATATATATATATATATATATATATATAATGGCGGCAGCATATAGTCCAAAAGGAAACACAGAAAGTGGATGCACATGCAGTTCTGTGTATACAACACAGGGTGTCTGCATACATGGACATCTATCAGCATGTACAGTCTGTGCTTACATTCCATGCAAAGCCTCACAGACGTGCAGATGACAAATTTATGTTACATGAACCCTCAATATTGCTTGGGGGGTTGTTCGTGTATCTGATACTGTTGTGTACAAAATGATGCCCACACAAAAGGTAGTTATGTCAGTGCGTCTGCCCAATTAGTCACCAGATTGCACTGAATTGAGAGACCATATTTGTTTCACTGGTATCCTGCTTGGGTGCCATCTAAATAAAATACATGGAAAATGTACCAGCCCACACCTGTATGAGTCTGGCCAGCAGTGTATGCCTCAAGCTGAGAAATAACTAGAATTTCTACCACTCCCAGTGAAGTCAGGACAAGGGAGAGAGTAGAAACGTAAAGATGCATGTTGAAATACAGGAGATTTTGTGGTCCTCCAGAACAATGCAGCAGATCAAGTTGAAAGAAAAAGTTTAGAGACTAACCAAAACTATAAAGTGTGAGTCTCAACGGATGATCTTCTAGTACATGATCCACCACCATGTGTTTGTTGTTCTGTCTGTTTGGAACTACCACATCTGGTTATGCGAGCATCGCAGCTGTCCATCAGCGGACACAAGGGCCAGTATGTGAAAGAATTGCTGCTGTCCCCACTCCAACGCTGACACCTTGTCTGTTAAACAGCCAAGTGGGTGAGTCGTTTTTTTCTCCGTTCCCTCACAGCTCCTCTGGATAGAGCAGACCAGACCAGCAGCAGCAGCAGCCACCACTGTCAATATTTACAGTCCTGGATGAATCACTCTGCATTACAATAACATTCCCTGCGTGCCTGTGTGCCTCTACATCAGGAAGAGATGGGGGGGGAGTGAGTGAGAGAAGGGGGGAGGGGGGCTGGAGGGTGAAATATGCACCAGCAGTGATAAACGTTGAGCAGAGGAATCTGCTGGTGGCTCTCCCATGACGGGACTGTCTGTGTGTCTTTGTGTGTGTGTGTGTGTGTGTGTGTGTGTGTGCAGATGTAGTTCAGGTTGATGGATTCAGGTCGAGTGGGTGGAATTTCAGTTTACAGTGTGTGTGGGTGTAATGACAGTTTGAGAACTGTTAGCGCATGTCGAGGAAAGCTGTGGATGTCGTAACAAGATAGGGTTGAATGGGTGCATTGAAGGCATGGGAATAATTAGCATATTTAGACAGTTTTAGCGTGTACGCAAGTGTAAACGTCACACTGCAAAGGCAAATGGGTGGGGAAAAAATTTGGAGCACCAGGTCTGCCTCAAAAAGACAAATGTTAACTGACATTTGCGTGGATGCTCTATATTTGAGAGAACCAGTTGTCTTTATTGCACATATGACAGTGCCACAAAACCCACCATTTGTCTCCTCAACAATCGTGTTTTGCAAAAAGAAAACAAAGCAGAGAAGGATCCCAGGGTTTCCCCAACCTTATGCACTCAAGCGTGTGGAGTTTTCTCTGAATCCATATGAATCTACAAGTACGGATTATTTTCTCAGGGTCAAACCCCAGAGTGTGCTTAAGTAGAACTACTTCTCACAGTTGCAACACTTGTGACTGGCTGTCACAATTAATAGAGAGCCAAAGTCCTGATGTCACGTCCAGGCTCGCTGCCATTCCTCTAATATTTGTAACTTAATGCAATCTCTCCTTTAGGGTTTCTTTCAGGTTACGTTTTATAAAACCAAAACACCTTCTGGTGTTTTCCCAGGGTAAATGACTTCAGAAAACTACAGCTTTAATGAAAAAGTTTAATCTCTGTGAAATACATATTGCCTGATCATAAACTGTTATGATTTCTACCAATGCTTTCTTTTAATGCCCTCTTTGCAACATTTGTTACAGCCTCTGATATCTACAAATCTCTTCCTATTCAAAAAATACTGTCTATTTCTGTCTAGACAAATGGAAGGACTTGAACTACAAATTACAAGACATGAATGGAATAACTTACAGATGTAGGATACTCACTAGTTTCAAGTGATTAGGTCCGCAACAAATGGTTATATTCATAATCAATAAACCTGCTGTTTAAACCCAAAGCTGACGTGTTTGTACAAACAAGAACTTGTGTCCGTTTACATTCCTTAAAGACAATGATTGACAATTGAGGACCTGCTGGTACATCTCGGAATTATTTGGCATTTTGCTTGATAAATAGTCGTCCACTAATTTTCTGGCCACTGACTGACTGACTCAATTATCGGACCAGTTGTTTCATCGTTGGCCGATATGCTTCTCATAAATCAGCCACTGGAAGTTATTAGCCATCATTTGTAGAAGCTGAAGCACTGAGCAGTTTTCCGTTGTGTGACCCAACCCAACACTGACATGGGAATTAACTACTACAGTTGAAAAACACAGTAGGGCAAGTGTTGAATGTCATGTGCCAACTAGGGTATGCCCCTCCAACTTGTTGAATGTTTTAGTCTGGTTGTTTTAATTTTAACCCATAATACAAAAAACACCAACTTATCAACAGAGGCTGGCTGGCGGTTTAATCCAGCTTTTTATGTTTTTAAGATGAGCTTATATGAGTTTTCATCCCTCTTCAAAACCCATTGCCCAGTAAGCAGCATTGTCAGCGGACCTTTTCAGTACGTTGTTTTCCTCAGCTGTTTGGCTTAGAACCGGCCCCAGCTATCTGGCGTCTGAAGAGAGAGAAAAAAAGAGTACTTGGAGGAGGAGAGAAAGAAAGAGGTTAGAGGTGAGAGACAACTAGAGAGAAGGAGAGAGCAAGATTGAAGGGAACACTGTAAGGGGGTAGATGGAGCTTCAAGCAAGAAATAGAACAAGAGAGAAGACATAGGTTCAATAGGAGAGAGGGAGAGATAGAGGTTGAGGTTGAAGGTTGAGTGGGTAAGAAACAGAATGAACTGACTGTGCCAAGCCAAGGGAAAGCATTAGCGCTATTTGTGTGACGGCTAGACTGTTATCTGCTAGACTCTAGACTATTATCTTCTTCATTACCCTTTTTAGTGAGCTCCAATAAAGAGGGACTAAGGGGAGCAAAGGAGGGAGGGAAGAAAAGGCAGAAATGTAGAGGCCAAGTTGAGGGTGAGAAAATGGTCAAAAGTGGACAACAAAGTTGACAAGAGAAAGAAACAAAAAAGAGATTGAGCAACAAGCTGCGGGAGCGAGACTAAACAAGCAATACATAAATCAATGAAATATTAAAGGTAAATGATGAAATGATCCCACCAATAGAATACATTTCATATTCATGTAATGTTACCTACCATAAACTAATGTAGGGATTGTAATATGATATTACATTTGGGGTTTTTAAGAAATCGGAAATAAACACACATATGCAGAGACTTCAACCACATATAAAAGAGGACAAATGTACAGTAGATTTGATAATCATAAAGCTTATTCTATCTTTTTGTTAAAATAAAATGCAGTAAAAGAAACTGTAAAAAGGAAAATAAATATATAAAAGTTATTGTCAGTGTCTCCAAGGTGTAAAAATAAAAAAGTCAGGAAAGAGTCAGAGTCAGGAAAGGGTGTGCGAGAGTTGCATTTGAGTTTTTACATCTTTTTCATGCCGGTGAAATATGTGTGAGCGTGTATGTTTGTACATGTGTGCGAGTGAAGTGAGTCAGAGGAAGGTGTGTGTGATGTCAAGCCCAGACAGGCTCTGCTGTGGTCCAAGTTCACGTTGCTGTCAGGTGGTAGTGGTTAGTTAACTGAGCTGGTAATTACCTCAGACTGTCGGGCTGAGACACTGGCCAGATACCCTCAGGATACTGTGGGAAAGTACATTCACTGCAGTATTACCCTCATGTTCCTGCTGCAGAAAAAAAAGTCCCCTTCTCCAGGTGTTTAGGTACAGTATATAAAGGAAGAAATTCTTTTTAAAAGGATCTTCTAAACTATTTTTAAAAAATGGACAAGATGTGCAAATGACTAGTAGCACATTGCTTGTGCAGTAAAATTACATTATACAGTGTTTACACAAATTCCAATGAACAATACAGATACAGCCCTCCTAAATTTACTAAATAAATTACCCTCTTCTTATCATTCAGTTTCAACATGAAAAAAATGGTTGCAATCGTCTAACTTCACTATAATTTGGCTGCGTTTCAAAATCTGATTGTATCTTATTGCAAATATAAGTAGTAATGTTTTTAACTGCATGGATTGATATGTATATATGTAGGTAGATAGAAGGTGACATGATAAAATATTCGACCAAGTTCAAACCTATAGTAGGACGTTGTGGTTACTGAATCATAAGATTATCTCGTACATTTTAACTCAAGTCATCCAGTACGTGTTTTATCAGCAGAGAGAATTTTGTGACTCTCTCACCTCTTTGGTCTCCGGCGTTACACTGCAAACTGCCGACTGGCATTCAGGCTTAATTTTCCACTCAAAGATAACTTGATTTAATGTTTAACTCTGAAATGATGTCAGCTTTCTCAGTGGGAGAGTGCTAAATTATGTATGCTGTTTCCACTTCTTTCTCCCTCCTTCTGTCCAGCCAAGGAAAATGAAAACAGGTCACTTTTCTGCAGTTTGCATCTGTCAGTTAAAGTCAAATATGAGATTGTCCGTCGCTGTTGGAAGGTGTCCAAATCAGCTAGCATGACATTGGGACTGCGTGGGAAAGCATGGAAAAAGGTTAAAGCTTTTGGCCAGTTAGCTTCTCCTTACTCATCACTTCTGTGTTAGTATGAAGCTGCTTTTTCCAGTTCAGCTTGCCATCCCACTTACAATTGAGTTACATCATTTCACAGTGGCAACAGAATGACAGGGAACCAGAGATGGCAGAACGTCCCAGACATGGGATGGGAGCAAACAATGAATCTCGGGTATTTCATGTTTTATTTTTATTTTCTTGGAAGGGATACTGTTGAAGAAAGATGTTCTTTTCTTATACACTGTGTGTATTTTTTAGACCACATCTTGTACAGTGGGATTAAGTATATTTACCCTTTAACTTGGACTCAAAATTCACATTGAGAATGAAAAGACAGCATTTTCAAAGGGAAACGATGGTGCAATCCTTACTCCCCTCTCCCGCGTCTTCTCTCCAGTTCCCACGGTACCCCTTACCTGACTAACCACAATTTGAATCAAATCACTAGCGGCCAATTGGCTGCTCTGACCATGTGACCTACATCGGCCCTAAAAAGCACCGCCTTTTGAGATTGGTCTAGGATTTTCCCATGGGAGCTGCCTACAGAGCCAGTGCAGTGTGAGCGTGTGTGTGTGTGTGTGTGTGTGTGTGTGTGTTTGAGAACGTTAGGGAAAAATCTCCCACCCCCCCTCCTCCTCTCTTTCCTACCTCCTCTCCACTATCCCCCTTTCTCTCCTCTTTTTTCCACCACCTCCCATCCTTTGAAACACAGTATCACACTTTAGATAGCCTTTGTTGTCACGGCAAGGAGCATTCTTTCTCTGGCACGGCCACACGGAGTGTGAGAATGCAGGAGGTTCCCTGAAAAGCACAGGAAGAACAAAAGACAGACAGTAAGGAAATGCAGCCATGTAGCAACTGCCTGAAACTTTAGAGAATGAAATAAATAAACATATGAATAATGTTTTGGTTTTCTGGTTACATTTTTGGTGGCCAACTTAAAGCCAGTATTGGAATATAATTTGGCATGTTTGCAAATGCTGTTGAACTGTGAAGAAGGAAGAAGAATCCACAGTCAGTGCACTCATTCAATGCCATAGGGAGAAGCTTGTGAGTTGCGGTTAGTGAAGACGTGTACCCGAAAGACATGTTTAATACACAATCAATAACACAGTACAGGCTGGCTGCAGGCATGAGTTCTATAAAAACTCCCAAAAGTCCAGCTGACCAACCGGCACAGACTGCTGACTGAAGCCACATGCCGTGCTTCTTGATGATCACAAACATGATATTTTGCCTGTGCAAACGTGCCAAATTTAAATTGGTTTGACAATACTGTCAGCCCAAGTCTCTCTGTGTTGCTACACATGCAGGAGCTGCAGAGACAGAACCTTCATACCTTTGTGCTTCTTAGGCTCTCTGTGACAACTGCATTGACTGCATTGTCTGAAAACTAGCACTCAAGTGGTGCTGTGGAAAAATCAAGCCTTCATGTCCTGCAGCAAGCCAAAAACAGGAAAAATGTTACTTTAAATCATCCGGTCCGAGTCAAAACTTAGATGAAGGAACAAACCCACCATCTGGATTTATTCAAAATATATAAAGCACTGCAAGATCTCACCAAGTTCATTTTGTCCATTTCCTTCAAGAACCACTATTGCACTTAAAGCACTGACAAATGCCTTTTACCTGCTTATCTGTTAATATCAATGCGACATTTGTAAATGGACCCCCATAACTTCTTAATAGATCTCTGCAGGATCTTTGCATTTGAAACTAGCTGTGTTTGGATTAATTGTAGATCAATTTATTTTCATCCAGGTTGCGTGTGTGTGGGACGGTTGTGCGTGTGTGCCTGCCGGTCCGTGAATTAGCCTTGAGAGTTCAGAGCAGGTTCTGGCTTGCTCAACTCTGGGAAACTTTGAGCTGAGCAAATAGCTGGGTCTGTTTTCCTGGCTGCCACCACACTTGTATGTGTGAGCCATGTGTGTATGCACTGTGAGCACTTATATGCATGCGGTTTATGTGCACTGTAGTGTATCCTGTGCCAATTGTAAACCATCTTTGTGGTTAGTTTTTGTGCGTTTGTGTGTGTATGGCAGAGTACATAAAAAAGAGAATACTGAATGTACTGAGGCAGAGATGAGCCTCATTCCCACAGGCAAGGCTGTAGATGACACCTCTGCTATTCCCACACCTCCACTGTCTCGCTGCTTTCTCCTGTCCTGACCTCCGTTACCGCAGAGGCAAACATCGCTCTGCATGTGCACACTGAGGAGCAGACATACCTTTTCTGATTTGCAGTCCTCATTAAACTTTTCCCGGGTGGAGAGAGACAAGTTGGCCTTAAGTGAGCTAGTCAAGAATCCCTTGCTTTGTGATGTCTGAGAGTGTAGTTTGATTTACAGCCCACCTCTAGGTGGAATGCTGTTTGCTGGGTGGAGCTCAGGTGTGTTGACAAGGCTTTTAGCACTGACATGCTGTCAGGATGGCTTACAGACGAGTGTGTGTGTGCACGTTAGGGGCCGGCGAACAAGAGGTCACTAATGTCCCACCAGGAAGACCTTTACCATGGAGAAGGACAGGACAGCATGGAAGTGTGAACGTTGCGGAGGCGTAAATGCTGTCTCTACACACACACACTCACACATTGATCTGATCTGTCTGTGACACTTGGGCTCTTTCACACCAAAGCAGCCACCGGGGAAACATGTCTGTTTGCCATTGGTGTGAATGGATCAACACCAAGTTTTCAAGCTCTGCCATTGTGGTCTACACCTAGTTCAAACATAGGTCTGAGTCTTTTTTCGACTTGAACAGGTGAACAGGTTACCATAGTTACCACAGCATTACTAATATATGACAGAGAGGGGTAAAAGTCGCTGTATGCTGCAGTACAACTGAGGGGATCAGTATGTTTCAAGCAGAGTGCATGTCGGATTGTTGGACATCGTAAGAAACCTCCCCACATCTTTCTCACATCTACCTTTCACCAGCTCCAACAGAAGTTGGCGTGGCCTTTTCATCTTTTCATACTTTTGTTAAACATTATGAAATTTAAATAATACAAATTATTGCTGGTTTTATAACAACTTTGCCATGGCAATGGAAATAATTGGTCAAGATAAAAGAACAAAATGTGGCACAACATTAAAATTAAAGCATTTTTCCTTTGCAGAACTTGTTGTCCCATTTAACTCTTACAACCCAAGCAATCTAACAGACAGTGTAAAGGAGACAGTAGAAATACATTTTGGGGAAAACTCCACCTCTGAGACATTTTTTCGACTTAAAAACACTTAAACCTGCTGCTAATGACAGTTTTTATCCGTTTTTCCAGGCTTGTAACAGCGATCAGTATGTGGCGATACCCAGAGAGGACATGGTCAAGATGCTTAATGAGAAAGGTCAGTCAAACTACATCGTATCATCGAAGAGGGTTAATTTTTAGTGGACTCCTTATGATGTAGAGCAGAATACTTAAAACATGTCTTTGTGTAGTTTTAAGACTCTCTATGACTCACTTGATTTTGACTGTTCAAGAATAAACTAAATTTTACTATTTTGTTTGTAGGATTTTTGCAGGACCAGGACAACACTGGCCACACACAACAACAGGATGCGGAGATAACCCCCAGTGTGACCCCTGACCTCCCCAGGTATGCCCTTCAGTGTCAATGGGCCCCCCTTTCACGTCTGGATCCCGACACCCTGACCTTTCCCGGGGGCGCACCCATACAGCTCCACACCGTGCCCCCCGGCCTCCTGCCAAGGATACCGCTCTTCTACGTCTGCACCAGATGTGGCAAGGTGTTCTGGGAAGGCTCTCACTTCGACCGTGTCCTTTCCATGTTTCAAGAGGTCTTGCACATATCAGACACTGAATCAGCGGCGGCAGCCATTACAGTGGATTAACAGAACTGACTGATACAGAGCTACTACAGTTTATCTGAAAAAACCCTGATGATTGTTTCATATTGAATAATTGTGTTTTTTAATTTCAGTTTTAATTGTTTTTTTTTGGTTTTTTTAATATGATGGATGACGGCTCTATTTTCACATCTTTTGTCAGCCCAGCGTTCTTTTCAGATGTGTGATGTTTAAACGGTTTAAAACACAGAGAACCAAAGAATGTTGTGAATTGATGAATTTTTGTTGTTGATGGTACTGACGGTTATACCATGGCACAGTCATGGTGATTTAATGTTCAGATCCTATTGAGATTATTTGAAATGTAATACGTTTATTCTTCCAGACTGATTTTACTCAGCAGGGAATTATATCATCCCAAGTAGGTGCGTCAATGTTTTCTAGGGTCACGTTTTTGTGACACTTTTTTGTTGTTTTAAAAGCTGCTGTTAAATAATGACAGGGCTTCTTTTTTAGCAGTTTGTGGTACAATCATTCTCTGTGATTGCATTTGAATAATTATTTATCTGGAAGTTGAATAAAAAGAAATCCTCAAGATGTCCTGGTGCTCATTCTTGTTAGATTTGACGCAATGGAAGAATTTTATTGGTACCATTTTGTGGCGACTAATGATAAGAAGGTGACTTGTTGCATTTTTGCATGTCATTTCTTTTCAGGGCACAGGTACCATTTAGAAAAGAAATGCCTCACATGTGCTACCACGGCAAGACAGGGCGTGTCTACAATATAACCCAACATGCTTTCTGCATCATTGCTGACAAGCAGGTCAAATAAGTATAAAGTGGCATTTATTGGGACATATCTGAATATGTATGCTTGTGTCACTTTGGGCTGACACACACCAAAGGACTTAAAACTCGTACAAACATTCTCAAACATATAAGAACTTACTTTTGTTCTTCCTTCAGGTCCTCATTGTTGGCTAATATACCTGATCTAGAAGGAGGGATGTAACCCCATCTTCACTTTGCCACCAGGGCTGTTTATGTCCTGAGTGGGGGATAGTTTTTGATCCTTAAGCTCTTCAGTCTAACTCCTGTTTGACCTGTGGTTGTAAAGTAACAGCAATAATTTGAATTTCCAGCTAAGCTACCTGGCAATTTGTTTTGATTTATCTGTCTGATACGAACTCATTAATGCATTCAGCTCTCACCGGGGCAAGATCACGGCTAAGGGGATTAACATACGCATTGAGCATGTGAAGGACTCAAAGAGCAGGGACCGCTGGGTGGTTTATTAACTGCCGCTTTAGTGTTAATAAAGAGGCTTTTATTTAATTTATAAATCTGTGAGTGAAGTTATAACACTTTCTGTCAGTCAGTAAGTTTGTTTCAAAATTCACAAAACAGATGGTCAGGGACTGAGAGAGGACAGATTGATGAGATCATCTAAGCTTCACTGATGTCTGTCAGGTGTAACAGTGTGGGGGTTTCCTGCCCCGAGGCTGAAGAGCAGACAGGTCACAGAGTAGCCCAACACATACACAGCCTGAATCCCTTCATATTTTCTCATACCTTTCTTTCTAACCCCTCCTTTCCGCTGTTCACAAATCCCACATTGGATTTGTGTGATTATAGAAAATGTGATTGCCCAAAAGGGTTTTAAGAGATCTAATGTGGAAAAGTCTGTAATTAAAGGTGTTCTGGTGGTTTTGGGACATAGTACGTAGTATGCATTTTTTTGAGACTACATTGGAAGAGTTTTATACTCATAAAATCTAGGAAACTCTAACCACAACCAGATGTGCACTTTATTTAACTGATCACTTAACATGCATCAAAAAAGCCACAGT
Source organism: Dicentrarchus labrax (assembly GCF_905237075.1). Classification (NCBI taxonomy): domain Eukaryota; kingdom Metazoa; phylum Chordata; class Actinopteri; family Moronidae; genus Dicentrarchus; species Dicentrarchus labrax. Next base: position 14,034,284 of record NW_026136710.1, on the reverse strand, counting down.
GATTTCCAAAGACAGGTCATACTGTGAATCACTGCTGTAAATGTGTTTTCAATGACTGTTTGAGTCACAGCAGCAGCAGTAGGGAAGTCAGGGACTTATCTTGATGCTTCTTTTTTTAATGTTTAATGTATTAAGTGAAAGCAATCTCTCCACAACATGCGTGCTATAACCTGATATAGCATGTGTCATACCTTTTAATTACCACATTGAGGTAACAGATGTAAAGTGTTTAATATGTGTAAGCTAAAATGTGTACGCTTTATTCCAAGAAATAGTGGAAATAAATATTACTTTGGAAGGAAGTGTTATTCAACTAAAGGTCCCAAATCAGTTAGGGGTATTTAATTTGGAGGAAGTGGGCCTTTTCCTCTAAGGACTTACAGTATGTGTCACTTCTGAAGAAAAGCATACAAAAGCGGGTGTCTGTGGCCATGGCTAAGTGTTTCGAGTTCATTGTTTCGAGTGCTTGGCGAGCCTCAAGCAGAGCATCATGTGATGATATGATATGCTTTAGAGTAATTCTTAAAGTTAAAACTGTTTGCACTAAAGCATAGGCCTGTTGTGAATCTTGTAATATACTCCACCATCTATTGTACTGGTACCACTCTCTAACAAAAAGGGTTTATATGTTATAATTTATGTCACTGTTAGTAATAATTATTAATGCTTTATAGATCGGTTATAAGCCACAACTTTTGGGTTGCCAGGTTGTTTAAAGTCTCTGTTCTATATGCTCCTCCAGCATGACTCTTTCTTATATATATATAAAAAAAGATATTAAAAAAAAGCTTTGGAGAGGATATTGTTATGTTTGGACAGAGCCAGGCTAGCTGTTTCCCCCTGTTTCCAGTCTTTATGCTAAGCTAAGCTCACTGGCTGATAGCTATAGCTAAGTGTGACCTTATGAGAGTGGTCTTGATCTTCTCATCTAACTCTCAGGAAGAAAGAAAATAAGTGTATTTCCCTGAATGTTCCTCAAATCCTCCTAGCCCGACAATCTGACTTGTTCTTATGTTTTTGTTCCTATTTGAATCGCTGAAAGAAATTGGAGAGGTGGGCAGCCATTCACAGGTCTGCACCAGGCTAGAGTCTTCCTGAAAGACAAACACAGTGGCATGCTGGGGGAGGATAAACACCAGTCAATGGCTTTTTTTAAAAAAAATGTTTTACAAGATGGACACCCAAAGGTTTTTATTATCTTAAAACTGATCACGGTAGTTAGAGATTATAAACCCTTTATAAAGGTTGCCTTAAAAGCTTCACCAGAGTATTGGACTCAGCTGGCGTTTATACCAAATACAAAGTGAATACCAAAGCAACACCTTCAAACTTAAAGTCGTCATTATATTCGTTAAAATATTCAGTTGTACTTCATTCATGCATTTAGATAAACGGAACAGATTACCATCTCCATATTAAAGTATTTAAATACAGACTTTCAGGTGTGGAAAAAGTTTGATGATAAACTCAAAGCATGACTGATCTTGTCAGGAGTAGATGGCCGTTGAGATCAATCTGGAGAGGAGACTGGCCTAATTCTTGAGTGCTGGTTAAATTAGAGGGAATAATCTCTACATCCGCACAATGGGGGTTGAATGAGACGTCAATTTTTTGCAGTTGCTCCTAATAAATATAGTTTTACAAAAGATCTATTTCTTCTGAAACACACATCATGGAACACCAAAAATCCTACGGCGTATTTCCGTGCGCTTTTTTTTTTCTTTCTTTCTTTTTTTGGAGCAGGCTGTATAATAACTACAGTAACATTAATCTGCCCTGAAGTAGTTTTATTGCTATGAATGAAGTCGACACCCTAGCTCCCAAATAAGCCCCTCTCTGTGTGTCTTGTCCCGTCCTTGTCCGGGTGGTCGCAGCCCCTGCCTCTGCGCAGAGCGCGAGCTTTCTGCCGCAGCACCATGTTATTTGATCCTTGCTCTTTCTTTGCTGGGAAGAAAAGCTCGCCTCTTTCCCACGCTCTGAGGACACGTGGTGCCCGGAATGAATTGGCTTCAGAAGGCCCTCCCTCCTGATAAAACGTCACCTCTCTCTCTCTCTCTCTCTCTCTCTCTCTCTCTCTCTCTCTCTCTCTCTCTCTCTCACACACACACACACACACACACACACACACACACACACACACACAATACACACTCACACACATATACGCACACACAGACTGGGTTTACCTCAACATGCTTTCTGACGTGAATGTAAAAGAACAGTGTTTTTTCCTTGGTACATCCCAGTATATATGTGCGTTTTTTTTTCCTGGACTCCTTTCCTCTTCTGGGGCATTCATTCGCGCAACATGTCTTAACGGGGACGGGCAGGCGGCTCTGCTCCCGTCACGTCTGGCCCCTGCCGCCCCGGGTGTGGGCGCCAAAACCCGGCACAGCGCACGGATCTTCCTCGATGTATTACAAGCAACAGCAACAAAACACTATATGCGACTCTGGGTTGTTTCTGTGTGGCTGGGAAAGTCTTGTCCATCAACACACAGCAACAGAACAGAGATATGGCTGTAAAAATAGAACTAGGATAGACTTTGTTATCCTGGAGTGAACCGTTTCCATTTATGAGTTTGATGAGAATTGGCCCCAGTGCAGCCTCTGAGCCAATACGACCTCTCTCGGGTTAACTGCACAACACCTGACTACCCCCCTAGATTTTTGGAGATCAATTATTACAAAATATGATTGTGATTGGCTTGCGCTTTTACGCATGCATGGAATGCGTTGGTTGCTGAAGTTTCGCCTTTACACTGTTAATAATTCAAATGTCAAAGAGAAATTCAGAGATTGTAAAAGTATTCCACCGCTGCTTTAAAGTTTATTTACACATTGTCTAGTTTTGGCTGCTTCCAGGACACACATTACCAAGGAAAGACTCAGGAGCGAAGTGGTGGTGGTGGTGGGGGGAGAGCAGAGCAAATGCCACAGAGTTTGGGGGGAGAAATTCATCCAGTCGGAGAAACTTTTGGCTCCCTGTCTGTGCAAATGTTTTCCAAGTGTCCAGACACACTGCAGCCAAAGCTCTGATAGCGGACAGATGTTCCTGATTTTCCATAAGATGTTCTGCACCACTCAGCAACCATAAGAAAAAACAATCATATTTATAACAAACATAGTAAAACTTACAGTGATCCTAAAAGTACCAAATAGAATCTGAAAAAGAAACCATAACCTTTGCTTCCTGCTATTGTGCTGTGAAAGTTTCAAACCACACAAACTCCAGTATGCCCATACAGCAGCAGGTCTATGCTGTGTCATATGAAGGCTGTGGAGGAGGGACACACATCTGTTGCTGTAGCCCGAAAAGGTCTGTGTTATAAGAATCCACCACATTTCTATGAATGAGTCAGGGCCGCTGTCTTTGTTTTGGAGCATTTGCAGCTGTGGGTGCAGAGGAACAAACAGTAAACAGGCAGCACACACAAGACAAACAGTCACCTGCAGATGCACCTAAAACAGATGAATCACAGTCTCCCACACAAAGTGTAAGGCCTATTGTCCAACAAATCTCTGACAAACATTTAAGATACAGTGGCACACAGAAAAGGCTGTTTCTCATTGACTGGCGAGTTAAATTTCATTGTATGGAACATATTTAAAATAGCTCAGACCAACAGTTAAACCACTGTTGGTTCAGCTGATATGTTAACTCATGGGTAAAAAGAGCAACAATACTGTTGAAACTAACCTCACCATAGTTTCCAGTGGAGTCAGTTTAATCTATATAGCCTAAACATTTTCCAAATGATTAAACTTTACAAAAGTGGATCCTGCTAATAGTGTTTGTGGCCATGGTTTAAACTTTAATAATGCACCCTTAGGTGTCCTGTTAAGATAATTCATTTTACATGATCACATAGTAAAACAAAATTGATCATGGGCTCCTATATAGAAGAATAATGGATGAGGTGCAGGTGGGAATTGCCATGAAAGTGTCATTTCTGCTTCAAATACCAGGATACTTTGAAAATAAAGGGGAAATTACTACAGCCACTTTATATTGTATCCTTATTGAACGTTTGTAGTTATTTAGGTTAGTCTGTGGTAACACAACTTGAAACACGACTACTGTCTCCATGGTTACTTGTGGTTTAATAAACCAGCACGTACATTTATTTAAAACTGTTCTTAAACTGTGTTTCATGACGGTAATGGACATCTGCTGTCCACTCTAAAAGGAACATGTCCAATAACAGTGATAACGCACTCCAAATGTGCCGATATAGGAAGTAATGGCTGTATCTAATTAATATTGTTGCAGTTGTTTTTCTTTTAAGATTGAATAAAACAGGCTGGGAACTTCATATGCGGGCTCTCTTTTGCAAACAGATGCACAGACGCACAATCTCACACTCAACGTAAACAGATGCAGCCACAGACGTGCGCCAAATGTACAGTTCAGAGTGTGGGAAAAAGAGGACAGTGTGAAAGCCACCAAACCAGCAGAGCGGAGAGCGGTTTGTAAAGTGTTACAGATGAAATGATGTACGGCTCGACAAACGGAGCAAACGGACCGAGAGAGGCTGAGATGTACCTGGTGTGGGTTCAACATCTTTCTCTCTCTCTCTCTCTCTCTCTCTCTTTCCATCGATCAATCCATCACTTTCACATGCATTCTTTTCTGCCAACCTCTGTTTTTATCTGTCACCACCTTTTCCATCTCTGTTTCTCTCTCTATCACACACACACACACACACACACACACACACACACTCACAGGCACCCAGTTCCCACGGTGGCCGGGGGGGAAGCCGAGCGGCGTGTCAATCTGCGCACAGCGTCACCTCTTTTCACTTGCAAAAAGGAAGTAGCGCAGGGCTTTTGTTATTTGAAGTCCCACAGTCTAGTCATGAAAAACAACTGGAATATATCCGCAGTTTATGATTTAAACAGCCACCTATAATCTCCTCTTCAGAGGTGTTGAGCGGTATGACCGTTTGGGGTTTTTTGTATTTTACTGTCCTTCCCATTTGGTTCGGAGGTAATCACTGTCTGGAGAGAACACACTGAGCTCTCTGAGGAGGTTTATTTTTTTTTTTTTTTAGTTGTGAAAAGTTGCGTCCGCTGTTAATTCCAATGCCTCGCCTGAGCTTTAACCCTTTGGAGAACAAAGCTTTAAACTTATTAAACGGAGCACTCAGTCATCCGTCTCATGGTCATACTGCAGATAAAGTTGGGACACATATAGCTCAGGCAGCACGTAGCTGTAAACCGCACCCCGTCTTTGATGGTGGATATTATTATCAGAACCTTTTCTGACCCCATTTGACATGAAAGGGTGTTCATGATGCCCCTAAAAGACATCCTAATAAACCGTGTTGACTCATGTTTTGTGTTTCAAAATAAATGTTTTTTGCTTAAAAATAATAAAGTAGTTATTTTATTATAGCAGACTTTTTACTTTGAGTGAATATCCTCTCGGATGCTGTTCATTTACACCCTTATCAATGGGACGTGGAGAGGTCTGAGTTCCTGTTGATGTTGATCCAGTGGCTGATCCTTTACAACGTGCTCGATTTCTCAGCAGTTTACTGCTCCGGCAGCACCATGCCTCTGGCCTTTAGTCCGCTTCCTGGGGTCGGCTACGGGAGATCTGATACAGAGCTCACTGTAATATTGCTGCCGGCGGATTGTTTAATATTTCTGCAGCAACATTTGGCTCCCCCCTCGGAAGACCACGCCCCCTCCCTGCAGATTCACAGAGCCCTGATCCCTCCCCCTACCCAAGCCGGCAGCCTATAACCTCCCCGGGTTTCCGCCCATTCCTCCACAGTTGATTCTTTGGGATAGTATTGTCATGCAAATAAAGGACGCGTAAAATATTCCCCCAGAGCGCAGCGCAGGGCAGAGTCTCACACGGACCGCGCGGAGGACACAGACCGGGCCACACGGTGGATTTGTATCGTTTTCGTCGCCACGGACCCGTCCATCTGTCACAGGTAAGTCACAAATGTGCAGTGGATTACATTTCCAGACATGTTAATGCCAAAAAAAGAAAAATCAAGCAGTGTGTCCGTGCGTAAACGTGTGCGCATGGACCCCTCTCTCTCTCCTGGATGTGGCGGAATGTGTGGTCTCCCTCGCAGTCTGTTGGTGAGGAATCGGAATTCATGCGGACCTCTCTTGTCTTTTTTTGTGTATTTCCCAGACATCCTGGCCACATGAGCAGCGACATATAGCCAGGACGTGTAGCCAGGAACCAGGTCGGATCGTTCAAGGAAAAACCTGCGGAGGCTGCCCTGTGGAGATATACATCCACTTTCCCCCAGTGAAGTCGAAGGGTGTCTCTCTTCTCCATCCCCTGCTATAGGCTACCTGCTGCTGCTACAAAGGGGGAACTACATCTAGAGACCCCTGGATCGCTTGAGAGCACATCCCTTTTTATGTTTTAGGGATTTAGGATCTTTTAAATATTAACATTTTTGCACACCACGTGTGTTATCTCCGCTCTTGTCCTTTTTGGGATATATACAGTGCTCCCCCCCCCTTTTTAGTACTTTAAAGTGCCTTATTAACTGGTTATAATCCAGTGTAACTGTGGCATTGTCACCAGACCAGAGACGCTCAACAGGGAGAAGACGATTATTATCAGCTTTAGAGCCCAGGCAGGATTACTGGTTCCCCACCCTCCAGCGAGCTGCAACCATGAGCCAGGCGGATGTGTCGACTTGCTCCGCGCCGCAGAGGGTTTTCCAGGAGGCGGTGAAGAAGGGCAACACCAAGGAGCTGCACTCGTTGCTGCAGAACATGACAAACTGCGAGTTCAACGTCAACTCCTTCGGGCCAGAAGGACAGACGGCCCTCCACCAGTCTGTCATTGATGGAAACCTGGAGCTGGTAAAACTGCTGGTGAAGTTTGGTGCAGATATCCGGCTGGCCAACAGGGAAGGGTGGAGCGCTTTACACATCGCCGCCTTCGGGGGCCACCAAGACATTGTTTTATACCTCATCACCAAGGCCAAGTACTCCTCTGGCGCCCGGTGATCTGTCTCTGCTGTCAGGTAAAATAAGAAAAAAAATAACAAATAACAAAACAACAAGTGGAAAATAAAACTGCAACACACGGGAAAGCCGGGCTCTTGTAAAAGCAAAAAAACAAAAAACAAACAAAAAAACTGCCATTACCTACATAGTTGTGCCAAATTATATAGAAAAGGAAATTAAAAAAAAATAGGCCTGCACAATAATCTTCCCTCATTCTAAACCAAACGGGGCCCTCTGTGCACTCCTGAGTGAAGCACCGCATGGTTCATACACAAGCGCTTCAACACGAATCTTTAACAAAAGAAACGCCATTTCGGTGAGTTTGTTGGTACTAAAGCTTTCCTCTTGAATGTGTATGCTAGATCTTGTCGTCCACTATAAAAGAAGCCAGTGTCTCACATGTGTGTATGTGTATGTGTGTGTGTTTGGACCTCAGAGTGCAGATGGCCCAGTTTTTTTTCTATCCATGACCTCCCATCCCCAGTACAGTTGAATAGTTTCTTTGTGGGTGGCAGCAGATTTGACCTGTTGCTCCACCATTGTTCGCTTGTAAAACCCTTTTTTAAGTTATTTTATATGAAAACACGGCACTTGATGCTATATGGCTGCATGCTGGAATATCTGAAAGGGAAGACACATGAACAAGAGAAGAAGGGTTGCCCTCTGTTGGCTACCAGAGGTCTAATTTCTTTCAAAGTCATTGATTTTTTTATTTTTTTTTTATATTTTTTTTTCTCAAAGAGCAGCATTATGGCTATCCAACACGCTTTCAGAGGTGTAATCATTATGTAACAACAACTGACTCCATCATTGTTGTGAAGTACTGTACACAATAGCTTTACTTTTGTTTCTGTTTAAAAAGAGGAGGAGAGACAGTAGCTGAATGCGCTCTGCAGTTTTTGCCATGCTGGCGTCCAACTTTTTTTTTCAGGCCAGTGCGTCCACTTTGCCAGTGGTCATTGTGTTATTAAAAAAAAACCCCGCTGCTTTCGCTTTGTATCAAAAAAAAAGTCGCATTTGGAAATCACTTTATAATCTCCTTTCAGTATTTTATTAACATCCTGGTCATCACTGTGAAAGCAGGCTGGGTTTTTTTAATTTTTCTTTTTTTTTTTATTTATGAAGGTACATTGAGAAGATGCATTTTTTTTAAAATATGTTGTGGTTCTTCTTTTAAAAAAAAAAAATCTGTAAGTGTAAGAATATCTAGGGGTGACTCAAGCTGCTTCAGACTCGTAGTATAAACTGTCCCGTGTGGAGATAGATCTGCCACCTACCAACCCCCCCCGAATCCCCTCTGTTATAGCCTGTTGACTCTGAAGAGGACTCCCCCCCTCCTCCTCCCTCCTCTCCCCCTCCCATTAAAAGGACTTTGTTTGGTTGCCTTTTGCCAGCTACCTCGACTATAAAGTATTCTCAAGTTGTTCAACTCTCTCACCACTCTGCCACGTTGTGTTTGCAGTCTGAGGAGATTCACAATTTGTCTGTGATCATCCGCATGCCAGTATGTTTTTTTTGCTTTGTAGCCTGTACCTATATAACAGACACGATGGACTTAATACAGAAGATCCAGTGAACCAATTTCCTGCATCCTCAGTCGGGACAGTTTATTCTACACTACAACCAAACCAATTCTGACAAGCAAGGCATCGTTTTGCCTTTTTTCTGCGAGGGAGTCTGTGGTTCTCTCTCTGTCTCTCTCTCTCTGTCTGTCTGTATGTCCGTCTTTCTGTGTCTCTTTCTTTCTCTTACACACACTGCAATTGTTGCATGTTTTCCTATAAACATCCACTTTGCTCTCTTTCTCTCTCTCTCTCTCTTTCCGTCTTTATCAGCCTGTATGGTTGTTTTCTATATTTTTTTCAGTCATACAAAAAATGGAATTTTATCGCATGACTTATAAATGCAGGGAGTTTTATTGCACAAAAATGCGGAGCCTTGTGCGCCCCCAGTGTCTGTACGGGGTAACTGCAGGAGCCAAGGCTTTGGAATAGTTACTACTACTGAGCAGGACCCTATTACTGTTGAACGAAGAAGACTTAAGAAAAAAACAACACATGACTTTTGCAGGATGTCACAGAAAAGGAAGAGAGAAAAAAAGAATTTGGTTTCACAAACTTGCCTGCTGCATTTTGAAAGTCATGGCACCCTAACATTTGTATCAATGCTGCTTGTATGTTTCTTTTTTTTGGTTTTGTTAATGTTGATGTTATTTTTTTTAAAGCCTACTGCTCAAATGGCCAACAGTTGTATAGAAGCTTCACAGCAGCAGGTTCACCTCATGAGAAGCTGTTGAGAGAGAGAAAGCGTGTGTGTGTTTAATTGAAGTGTGTGTGATTGTGTGCTCTCATGAGGCCCCCCACCTGTGTCACTGTGTTAAAACAGTCATCCAGACTGACAACCTCCCATTTTAAACCTGGAACAACCACAAGTAACTGAAGCGATAGATCCACTACATCAAGGTATAGATTGGTATCAGGCAACAAATGAAATATGCATCGCTTGTCTTAAACTTGATGTTTTTTTTCTTGTTTTTTTTGTTTGAATATTGCACTGATGACTGTTGTTGAAAAGTTGGCTTTTATGTGTCAACATTTTAATTTTTTTTCTGAATAGAAAAAAACAAACACAACAAAATACTATTGTATAAATATATGCTCCAGGTGATAATGTCCTAATGTGTGTGTTACTTTGTGGAAAAAACATGATGTTTTTTTTAACAAAGATGCGTGTATCTCTGTGATTGGGTGTATGTATATATACAGTACATATGGATATATATATCGACGCTGATGATGATGATGATGATATCTTGGGGCACTTTCTTTTCTGAAGTGCTGTCTTCCTGTTTTTTTTGAAAGGGGAATAATACATTTGATGGTAAGATCATTGTAACATGATTAAAAATTGCACGGTTGTGTGGTTGTTTGGCTTACCAGGGTCATAACATTTATGACGTAAGGAGCCAGCCGCCGGATTGGTGTACATGAGTGAGATGATTTTTTTAAGAAAAAAAGAAAAAAGTGCTGACTTCTTTGGACCAAGTTGAGTTTCTGGTCTTGCTTCATTTCAAGCAAGGGGAAACAGCTGATTTTTCATGAGTGATGCAGATGTTCCATCATGTTTGATTCGTTTTTGTTTGTATTCTTTTATTTTTGAACGTTTGTAACACTGTGATGATGACGTGATGTCATGTGGAGATGAGTGCTGTATTATTTTTGTACGTTTGTGTACAAGCCAGTAAAGAAATCATTAAACTCAAATTCTCTGTGTATGCATACATTTCTTCCTCATCTCCCGAGCAAGCTGCCCCTCCTCCCTCGCTCCCTCCCTCCCGCCTCTTGCATTTTTCATAGAAAAGGTTGGTTTGGGAAACACACCCCTACCCTCCTCTCTCTCTTCTCCCTCCCCTGTCTTCCAAGCCGGGCCCAACCCAGATCCCCATTCTCTCCTTTTGTCATTCATCTGGCCTCATCCTTTCACTGCCGGGATAAAAGAGCCCAGTGCATTGTGGGTAGGCTCAGTTTAAAGAAGGGTCCCCTCCCCTGTGTGTGTTGTGGGAGAGCTGGTTTTATGTTACCCCCACACACTCAAAAACTTTCCAACACACACTCCTCTCTTGTGCTCTCTAACGACTAAGGCCCAGTCTTTGCACTACAATTCAGCTCTCTGCTAACAACCTGCTTTTGCCTCACTTGAGCATGTCTTTCATTCATCAGCTATATAGGCTTTTAAAAAATTATCTTTGTTCCTTTCATTTTACTAACCCCTTCCCACAAGTTGTGTAACAAAAAGACTCGCTAATTCGCATCAGTTGACGGGAACAAACCATTCATACTTGTTGTTTTTTATGTCTATTTTTGTGATGTTTTTTCTCGGGAAATATGTACTCGGAAGCCTCCTAGCCTCTTCTAATGATGCATGAAATAACCCTGAAAATGGTCGGTTAAACTGTTAACCACTCTCACTTAATTTGGACTGGTCATGAGTCAAAAAGCTGGAACGTGCATACATTTGCAGCCAATAATTGTTAGGAAACACTGTGTTAATGTGTGCATTTTATACTGACCAAATAGTTAAATTTTTCTTTCTTCTTTTTTTTCTTTTTTACCATTTTCTGTGCTGCAGGGTTCAGTTTGACTTCATGTTCTTTTAAAAGACTGTACTGTAGCAATGGTAAAACAAGCACAAGAAACTGTGAGTTACATTTTGGCCACTTCCATGGATTCATTAATCTCAGCACCTTTTTATATGAAATTAAACCTTTGATTGAGTCATGCTCTCCGCATTTCATGCAAATGCTGAGTTGCAACTGATATTGTACGGCTGTGGGAGGGTCGTGGGAAAAGCGACATGACAATACATCTTTCTACATGTCGGACCTGTTTGTGTTGTAACATTCCCTGGGTGTCGACCTGCAGCTAACTGAAAATGTTTGAGCAAAGAGGGTTTCAAATGTGATGAAAGTAACGGTTGTGGTTAGTTTCCGTTTCAGTATGAACCCTGAATTTAAGGGAAAAAAGGGAGTTGTATCTTACATCTGGTCTTCACTGGCAAGTAAAAGTTTGTGCTATTGTTAGAGCAGCCTTGCTTTCTGGGCTGCAGCTGAACCATCTATGACCTCAGCTCAAATGTTCTGCACCGGCCACACCAAGCGCACCAATCTGATGCATTTCTTTGTCCAACTCAACACCAGGAAAGTTAGCTCCTCTAAACACCAGCCCCTCTGTGTTTTGATACCGTGGCAGGCCGAACGGGCTATCTGGCTTGCTGCTCGCTTGTCCTTTCCTCTCTCCCTCCCAGTCTCTCACTTCTGCAGGATGTTTTTGTTGAGCTGGGTTCCCTATTGTTCACACACTGAGTTGGCTGGCCTCCCAGGGCTGCTGCTGGCCGCTAGGCCCCCTAATAGGTTCTTCATGTGCCTTGGCTTTCCTCGCTTGTCTTGGTCTGGCCTTTGCATGGAGTGGCCTGCTTTAGTGAGCCAGGCAACACAAGGCATTTTGGGAGGAATTTTGCAGAGAAAAGTGAGAGAAAATCAGATGAATAATTTGTCTGGGGAAATCGTGTCAAGTCCAAAAAAACTGAAGAGAGTTGCATCAAAATCACTTAATCACCAAAGTAAACAAGCCCCATTGACAAATATAACTAGTTATTGTCCAGTATATGTAGCGTTTTTGTATTTCACAGATAAATTGAGTAAAATATTGTTGATGTTATAGCAGCTGCAATCAAGTGCATCTGTGTGATTATTTTCCATCTCCATTCAAAAGGCCATTGTTCAGGGGCTCATAAAATATTCATATCCATGCTTACACCCCTCATTTGAAGGGTTACACTCAATCTGTAAGACACAAGATTAACTGAACATCTTGTGATACGTGTAAAACGCAATTTAATTGGTTTTGCAACACTGAATTGCTCATTTTGTTCCCGTTCAACTTGTGTACAATGATAGGAGCTTTGATTGTGAGATCCTGTGTATGACTTCCTCAAAGTGCCTCGGTATTGACACAATTGCCGTCTGAGTAAAATTGTAATACAAACGGCTTGTTTGAATGTGATCTGTTTTACATGTAGGATGAGAACACATATGAGGAACCTTTTACCACCAGTGGAGTGGTGACATAAAGCCACATAAAGAGGAACTTAGAGAAGTGTTTAACTATTGTTCTCTTGAATTAGGCAATGTAATAGTTTGTGATTTTACTTCACATGACATTTGGCCTCCACATGACACCTGTGATACTGTTTAAATAACTTAAGGTTAGAAAAGGTAAACCACCATTTTTCTCTCAAGACAATGGAAAGTACTTAGAAGACCCTATCTAGCCCTGTGACAAGATTTTCTATTTGCCACTTTAATATACCAGACTCAGTGTCAGCTATTAGAGCTAGTTAGCTTTCGGTGTTTTCCTTGAAGGACACTTGGGCAATAACTATAACCATGGCAGCTCAAAGTCACTTTATCTAAACTGGATATCTTTCAAATCATGACATCTCCCAAAATGTGTCTTAGATTCTACTTGGGATTAAAGCCACACGTGCTTTCCCTTACATTACAGTTTCCCTCACTCTCCTGTCTCCTGTTTTGTTCCACCTATTAGGGCCAACTTCCACCTGACTAGAGGCCTGATCAGTCAGAGTAATTGAAAATACCTGTGTGGGTGTGAAGGGCCTTTATATATGTTTAATATGGCACAGAGGGAAAGCAGTCCTGGCATGTACTTAGTGCTCATGGCTGCAACTGGAAATTTTCCTCAACGCACACACCTGTCTGCCTGAGGCCTCGTTCATAAAGATGTTCTTAGACTTTGCATGTGCTCGACTTTTTTATAGGATGATATCAAACAAAGAAACTTTGCTAAATCATAAAATATTCACCCTTTTATTTTTTTAAGTAATTTTGGTAGTTAAATCAATTTTATATTAAAAACTATTTCAAGTTTTAACTGCATGGTTGACAACAATTATGTTATTTTACAGACCTGTTATTATTTTTAGTCACAGAATTCTTTAATTTACCAACTTAATGTTATATATTGGAATAGAGCCAAAGTTAAACCTCCTGTATTTACTGATTTTTGATTTTAAGAAACAACACTTTTATACTATCGCTTTATAAAGTTGATATAGTAAACTTGTTTGCACATCCAGCAGCAACATTGGCATTCATATGAAGTTGTGTTTGTGTATACCTGATGAAACTGTAAACTGTAAATCCAAATTCATTCTCCTTTCCGTTCTCAACTCCTGGGGTAAACATCTGTTTCTTGGATATGCTAAATGCTCCACTATGTTCACCAGATAGTTGCTAACTGTGTCTGTCTGCTGTTGGATGCTAGACAGGTAGCATACAAGTGGTGTAAAACAGTAAAGTTGGATGCTGTAAAACCAAAACAATGAGTAAAAAGATGGTAAAATGCGCTTTGAAGCTGAGGGGAACTACAGACTTGAGTGATAATTGTCACTACATGCAACTCCTTCACATTACACATGGTCATTTGATCGATTATTAATAGTAAAATATTTATTATAGCTGTTTTAAAGTTGGTGGTAACACACAAACCTTCATTTTGATATTACATATAACAAATTGACATTCTTTGTGTATCTGCTCATCATAGTTCAGCTGGTTCTTATGAATTTTAAATGAAAATTACATGACATGATGTCAGCATTGTCACTGGCTGTTGCATGAACATAACTGCCAAAAGTTCAAAGAATTTATACATAAAATTAGTCTATATGTAAACCTTGCTGAACAGCAGCCACTGTTGCCACAAAGGTCAGTTACAGGATAATGGCACAGTGAATTGCACTTCCAAAAACCATTGAGTCAGTGGATATCATCTTTAGATGTGCTGACTGAGAGTAAATGGAAAAAGTGTTAAAAGACTCTATAAAGTCCACAAACTGACTCAGTATTGTCCTGTTTAGTTGTTGCAACAACTATTCTTCCTGGTGTCCATAATCACATCCCTGAGGGATCCCATTTCCTAACGTATCAGCACATTTCTGTCCATTCATCCAGTATGGTATCCTTTTTTTTCAGTCTTGCACTGTGTTTGTTACTTTTTTTGTTTGCAGTAATTTCACAGACTGGAGCATCAAAATCATCATCATACCACAGCAGTGAAATCAGCACAGAGTCAGTGATGCTGGTGGATGACAGTGAGCTTTAAATCCTGCTGATACAACACTTTCTCTCCAAAAACAAAAACATGTCTGTCGCTAAACACGACCAAGTGAACACCCCCTCCCCAAAGTCTGCCTGCGAGTAAGAAGGGGAGTAAAAGAAATAAAGTGAGTGAGAGAGAGAGAGAGAGAGAGAGAGAGAGAGAGAGAGACAGGTGGTCGGGCCGGTCTTTTCCTTGCCCTCCGCTCCTTTTTGAACTTTTCTTTCATTCTTCCAGTTCATTCTGGGCTTCTTTCCATAGCGCTAGTGACAAGGCGCTCCATTCACTGCCTCATTCTTCCACCCCTCCCTCCTCCCTCCATCTCCCTCACACACCCCGACCCCATCCCCTCCCTCCCGGCTCCTTTGTCTAGCTTGCGGGGGCCTGCTTTAGTTGCTATTCACCAGCCAGACGGACCGCCATTGACTGGACCCCCCTCTATCCTCCCCCTTAACATCCCTCCCTCCGACAAACACCCTCACACACACATATGCACACAGCAACCTGGCCATTCCCCACCCTACGCCATGTATCAGGCAGCTGCTATGCTAATGGGGAGGAAGGGATGGATGGAGGGAAGGAGGGAGGGAGGGATGAGGAGGAGAGACAGAGCAGCCAGTCCATAGTAAAGAGACAGAGGGAGGGAGAGCAGGGAGAGTGACCCTGCTCCTCCATCTCCATAGCCATGCCAGAGCAGCAGCAGACCTCCTGTTACAAAGGGAGTCCCCCTACCCTCCTCCCCCCTTCTCACCATCTCCCCCCTCCTTCCACCCCTCTGTTCCCCTCTTTCTCATTCAAATCCATTTTATACCCCAGTGGTAAAGGGAGCTGTAAGTGCAGTATGTAAAGTAACCTTACTCCTGCCCTGCGGGCGTAACCATTCAGGGCTCAATACACAGAGAATGTGTGTGTGTGTGTGTGTGTGTGTGTGTGTGTGTGTGTGTGTGTGTGTGTGTGTGTGTGTGTGTGTGTGTGTGTGTGTGTGTGTGTGTGTGTGTGTGTGTGTGTGTGTGCGTGTGTGTGTGTGTCCATTCCCCTGCTTTGTTTAGGACTGCAGCCCATACCTCCACACACACATACAAGTGACACCTGTCCTTGAGTCGAGTTTCATCTCCCTTCCTAGTCAAATAACACTGGACACATCAGAGACCTTTATTCCTCACACACACAAACACAGACCAGTTACTGTTTGGTGTTGAGTAATTTATATTTAGATACACTCAGCTGCTTATTTATTAGGTACACCTAGTTGAAAATAATTCTGCAACAGCCCTGCTGCAATGTTAACTTAGTGAAAGTTATAACATATATTCAGAGAGGTGTCGATCCTCTATGATAATTTTGGAAGCTGTAGTTTGAATTGTAATGTGTGATACTGAGAGGTGTTTCTAATATTTTGTCCATCTCATTTATGTTAATGACAGTAGACTTAAATGGACGAATGCACCTTAATATGGAGTTTATGGCCTAGATTCCTAGAGCAGTAAACATGCATACAACGTGATACAAAACACAACAATAAAATGACAAATTATGCACAATTGTACTTGATAAAAACTCAGAAAGAATCATTATCTGAAGAGGGATCAGGCATGAATGAATTTACTTTGCAGTGATGTGACAAATGACCCTCAAATATAAAATATTATACAGTATTTTCTATTTTTTCTTCTGCAGGAAAACCAGTATGGAAGTGACTCAATATGATCAAGAGTCAGGATTAATATGCCAAAAGTTTTTCAGACTGATTGTGATTCAGTGCCAGTGTCTGTGTGCTGGCATGTTTGTGTCAGCTTTTTTTTTCTGGTTAGCATGTGTATACATCTCTTTTGGTGTGTTTTGGTGAGGGGGGCTTGGGGGGGCAGGGGGTGTTGGCAGGAAGGCATTTCTCTGTCCCTCCTGTTCTGTTATTTACCCCTGCGCAGTGTGACCCTGTGCCCCATCAGGGAGGCACGTCCCATTTGACATCTGCCTGTTTGCAGGGGGAGGGAGCGGAGATACAAGGGGTGGGGTGCCCATATGGAGCTTCAACACCCCCCCAAACCCCCAACCCAGCCTCCCACCCACACACACACACACACACACACACACACACAAACACACACACAATTCCAGTACCACATCTCCTGCTGCCTGCACCCTTTGTCCCTCTCATGTGTTGTCATGCCATTCCAACACAGCACCTCTAGATATATATCCTATATAGATATACATATATATACATATAGGATGGATCGATAGATAGATAGATAGATAGATAGATAGATAGATAGATAGATAGATAGATAGATAGATAGATAGATAGATAGATAGATAGATAGTTAGATAGATGGATAGATACTGCCACATGCTCATAGGTCTGACGAGGCCACTGTGTCATGACCTAGCCCAGCTGGACTCTTAGGAGTGTGCGCGTGTTGTGTGTGTGTGTGTGTGTGTGTGTGTGTGTGTGTGTGTGTGTGTGTGTGTGTGTGTGTGTGTGTGTGCGTGTGTGTCTGAGGCCATTTCTGACAAAAATGTTGATGAATTTTAAAACTGAGTCTGTGTTGAAACTCCTCTGCTAATATTTGCGGTTAAGGTCATTTTCTATAAGTTCTAGGTACTTTGTATCTATCTACATATGTCGTTTGGAAGGATGGATCAACCCACCCATTAGTCCATACCTAAATCCTGCTGTCCTTATGTGTTGCATGATAGGGTGTAACAATTACCCTGTATGGATTATCCTCCTACACAATGATTCAGTGTGCTGGATGCACAATGAGCAGGCTGGCCGCAGGGCTGGATCTAGGCTAACGAGCTTGGTGGAGTTTAAATGGCCCAGTGTAACACTGACAAAAACGGTCGGTGATACTGCACTCTCTCTGTCAAGGCCCACTGCCTTTGTCCGACAGGCTGTTTACGATAATACCTCTTGTTAATGGGCTCACTGTGATTTAGGTAGTTAATACATATTGTGACACAGCTGTTGCAGCTATTTTTTCTATTACAGTAAAGAAAATTAGGCTTAAATGGCTTTGGAAATTAATCTCCATATGCACTGGCTGAATCATTTCTTTGTAGATGTGGGCTAGAATGCATGAGGGTGATTGAGTGCACATCGGTTATTTAGGTCAAGGGCAGGTGAACAGTAGATTCAGGAAGGGCAAAAGTAGGGAATATGCACTGACTTGAAGCATCCAAAGCAAAATGTTGGTACATATAGGCACATAACTGATTACAATTAGATATTCAAGTCCCAGAACCCACAAAAATGATACACAGAAAATATTGAATATAGCAAGGGAAAACTCCCATCCACAATGTAATTGTACATGTTCTCATGTAGCGTTATCCTTCTCCATACCAGAAAGTATTGCACAACAGTAAGATGTTCTGATCAGAGTTGTGTATAGGCTACTTTACTCTGGCTGCAGTCCAGCTGTGACACGTTGTGACACGATGATGAAAGACAACAACAAGGCAGGTTTCAGGTGTCAGATATGAAACCTCTGTGGATTGATTCGTTTTACCAAAATGATCTCAGTATACATCTGTGTCTATAAGGAATGACAGGCTCCATTTGTGCTGGTGGTGATCTTAAGAGTGTGTAGAGTATTCCACCCATACACAACACAGCAGTGTGGACATAAAGCAGTGTAATTTTATAAAACATATTTGAAAAAAACTCTATATATTATTTTTCTGCAAGTGAACTTTCAGGTTTGGCTGTTGTGATGAAATATTAAATCTACTTCCAGTGATCCCTCATTACTGCCCTTGGTGTGTGTTACTTTTCTATGTGAAATATTGAACCGTATCATCTGAACAATTAAACTGACACTTGACACAGTTTTAGACTGTCAAGAGTCAGTGTGCCAGTGTTATTTTTTGTGATTAGTGCATTCATATATATTTATAAATATGCATTTATGTATACGTCTGTGCGCGCATATGTGTATACATGTTTGTCAGGGAGTAATTATGGAGAATAAAGGCTTGGTTGTACAGAGTGAAACTGTGGGTTTTGAAGTGAGATGGAAGATGCTTTTCTGTTTGGCTGAACACACTCAATGGTCCTATTCAGCCAACCCCCTTACTGCCCATTGTGATCCCACCACCAGCTCACCACACACACACACACACACACACACACACACACACACACACACACACACACACACACACACACACACACACACACACACACACACACACACACACACACACACACACACACACACACACACACACACAGGAGAAAGAAGGATGGAGTGAGCCCCTGCTAAATCTGAGAGCTGTTTGGGCGTGTAGTGAGGAGGAAAAGGGGGGGAACACCATTGGATGGAGTGCATGATGGAAATGAAATTGTGATCAAAACTTTAGTTGGTATAATAATCCATCTACATATATATTATATTTTAGGAGTCGTGTCATTACAAATACTCAAATGCTGTGAAAAATTTGTTTTGTTTACATTTGAAACCAGAAAGTCATAACTTTTTAAAAGTGCTGTATTCAAAATTTTACTTGAGTAAAAGTACACATGTATGCGCATAATAATAATAATAATAATAATAATAATAATAATAATAATAAAAATGCTCATTATATTTTTCATTGGATTATCACTGCTGATGCATTAACATGTATGAGGAGCATTTTAAGGAGTTAAATTTGAACACTTAGTTAATCTAACAACACACCATATTTTATTAGATCATATGTTTTATGTGTAAAATCTTTATCAGATAAGTAGTAACAAACTATCCTGGTGTACTTGAATAAATGTAGCCAGTTTGCAACTTCATACAACGTTTTCGGCACATGTTAATGTCCAGTGTTACTTCGAGTCAAGACAGCACATGTTGTTACTATCTCATGCCCTAAGTTAGACCCCTCGTCTAGCAGTTAACCAGCTCCACACGACAGAAAAAACCCTTGCACAATAGTCTTCACAATAGTCTGTATACGAACACACTGTGGTCACACAATAGTCTGGCTAGGGGTATGAGGAACTGACACTCGTCGGGGGTTAATGATCGTCGGCCATTGGTTTGGAGCCCATTAGGCCATTGACCTGGTTGCGTCTTTTATGCCACCTGGGGAAAGGAATGTGCTGGGTCTCCTATTGTGTCTGTCAGTCTGCGAGTGTCACTGAGTGGTCATATGTCCTCTGTGTGTGTGTGTGTGTGTGTGTGTGTGTGTGTGTGTGTGTGTGTGTGTGTGTGTGTGTGTGTGTGTGTGTGTGTGTGTGTGTGTCAGAGAGAGACCAATCAAAGGGGAATGGGCCACAAACTGGAGAGACAGTGGAAGGTTGAATATTCTCGAGGTCAGTTGGTCAAGGGTCATTTGGTCTGAACTGCCTTGAACACAGAAATGAAGACACACTTCAAAATTGCATTTCCACATTAATGAGTTCACACTGATTGTGTATATGAAAGCATTATGATATTATTACTCAACGTGATACACACTCGAACACCACTGCACAGCGCCCGTAGAAACACCAAGGAGGTAAATTAATGATAATGCAGAGCTCAGCACCTTTGAGGCCACTTACGTGAGGCGCATACATACACACCACACACACAAAGGGAAGAAAGGAGCTTCATTCAGAGCCGCTTCTATTAGTTGGCTGAATTTATCGCCTCCTCTTATAAAACATCCTTCATTAAAAACAATAAAACTCCTCAATGGGTGAAAAACAACTAATTACAAGTACGCTCGTTAGTTTAATTGATCCGCTTTTTCATGCACTTCTACTTAAAAAAAAAAAAGGTCTTAAATCAGTGACTTCACATTTACTAAAGAGGAGTTTGGATTAGGTAGACTACCGCTTACTAGAGAGGCATACATTATATTGTGTGTATAAGGTGTAACTGTTTTATTATTTGTTAATTAATAAATAATAATACTTGTGTGAAAAGTATTTAACTTTCTTAAGATTTTTTATTTATCTCTTTTACTATTTGAGACTTAATATTTTTTTCTATTTACTGTGTTCACAAATGCTTCACCAGACCACGAAATACTACTTTAAATAATGCTTGTATGGAATTCAAATAATGCTTTTAACTTAAATTATGAAGATAGCATTTTTCTCTTTTTTAAAACCCAACTACTATTCTGATGGGGCCAGTTCTAACTATTATTATAAGGAGTTTGGTCTAGACCAGCTGTATTTGAAAAGTGTCCTTAGATAACTTCTGTTATGAATTGGTGCTATACAAATAAAATTGAAATTGAAAAATTATTGCCTACGAGTATTGGTTCTAATGACCATAAAGCAATGAGTAGCAACTTATAATCCCTTTATTTAGTATTTCTCAGCACAGCACTGACAGGTAAAAGATTATTCACTCTAAAAAATTCTTCTTCTTCTTTAGCAAATATTTAGGTAATTTTACTAGTTTTCAACACAAGCAATCTTACTTCTACTTGAATAGCCGCATTAAGTATTTAAGTGTTTTCTTTCCACACATGAAGTCCTTTGCAAATTTTTCTGGACTTGGGAGAACATCTGTTCGGTCTCAGACTTGCTGAAAACACTCAGATGACACAGCTGTGGTTTAGGGGAGGGGGTTTTCAGGATTTTTAAATGTTTGGGGCTGCCAGTTGGTCGGCCTTGTAATCAGAGTTGAACTTGAAGAAGGAAAGAAAGTGATGTCCAACAGAAGATGAGAGAGTAGTGTGTGTGTGTGTGTGTGTGTGTGTGTGTGTGTGTGTGTGTGTGTGTGTGGAGGGGGGGTCCTTGGTCGGACAATAGACAGTGGCAGCAGAAGCAGCAGCTGACCAGAGAATCCCTTCTTCTTTTGTCATCCTGCATAATGACGTCTCCACCACACACACTCCATCTCTCCCTTCACTCCCTCCTCCTCCAATTACTACTCATCCCTCCTCCCTCTCTTTCTGATTTGGCATTAAAGGACCTCTGCATCTTCTCTTTCTCTTTCCGGGCCTCTATTAGTGTGTAGCAGGGAGGGACTGTAGAGTTTCATTTGTTGTACAAGCTTGTGTTGTATAATGACATTTCTTTGATCCTTTTTAACTATTTACTACCCTCTGTCCATACCTTCCCTGTCGATACCCGTCTTCTTCTGTCCTTTCTGCTCTTCAGAGACATGTGTTCTTTCAATATATAATTTGCTGTGTGTGTCTGTGTGTGTCTTGGTATGTCTGTGTTTGTGCAAGTATGTGGGTTTGTATATGTGTTTTCCAGCCTTTGCTCCTAAAGAATGTAACCTCTGAGATACTCTCCAAACTCGGTAAATATCTCTGTTACAGACCATATGTTAATGTATAAATCCAGCTCCCATCTGTGTGCAATCTGTGTATATTGACGTCTGCTTCACTTTGCTTTTGGGTTGGTGGAAGATTTTTCACTTCAGTTATTTGCAGTGGTGGAAGACTTACTCAGATTCTGGTCAATCTAAAAATATGCATTCAAAATCTCCCTGTCTTAAGTTAAAGTACACAAGTATTATCAAGAAGATATACTTGAAGTATCTTTCAAAGAAAAATATATAGATAGCTGAGTTGCATGTTATTCTTGGGGGACAGACAGAACTCGACACACCAGACAACGTTCTGCAAAATTCTACCTGAGTGGATATGTTTTGTCTGCTTGCAAAATCACTTTACCAGTCAACGGTATTGATTTTAGCCAACAGTACAAAGCTGAGGTGCATACTAATCTTTGGTTTCTACAAGCCAAGAGAGATGCAAGGAAGGGCTGGCTAACTGTAACCAAAGCTAAATAGGTTGGAGTCAGTGGTCAAAATAACCAATGAGCACTGCAGATAGTAACATTCTGTCTCATGTATGTCCATTTTGGCCGATCCCCAGGATAATGTCTGCTCACGCCTACGTACAGAGTGTGAGTGCGAGCAACAGATGCTGACTGCAGTTCACAAAATGGCCACCAGTGTCACTATTGACAATGGTGTGGAATCATTTATGAACTGATAGCAACTCGTGGACAAATCAGAACCAGATTATTATTATTAATGCAAGGGGTAGTGAAAAGTAACTACAGCTGTCAAATGAATGCAGTGGAGTAAAAAGTACAATATTTTCCTCTGAAATTAAGTAGTCTAGTGAATGTACCTCAAAACAGTTTCAACAGTAGCCCAGAACAGACAACAAACACTGGCTCCAGACAGGGCCTTTCACATTTTCGTGGCCACCATTGTTTCTCCTCCATAGATGCCACTAAATCCTACACGCTGGTCCTTTAAAACATTTTGAGGAAGCAGGTTTGTGCAGCACCACACACTGTGGGACAGGCTGTTTTTTTTCATTGTGTGGTGGGAATTTTCCTGTCAAATATTTGGTCAGCTCAGCCTGTAAATGCGAAGGTATTGGAACCTTTTTTTTGTATGACCACTTATCACTTCCTCACTCTCTCTTTCTCTTCTCCTGGAAAGCAAACTAAAGTGTGTCAATAAG
This sequence comes from Dicentrarchus labrax, assembly GCF_905237075.1. Taxonomy (NCBI): domain Eukaryota; kingdom Metazoa; phylum Chordata; class Actinopteri; family Moronidae; genus Dicentrarchus; species Dicentrarchus labrax. The sequence goes on along the minus strand of NW_026136710.1, from coordinate 14,011,183 downwards.
GTTTCTTAGTGAATGTGCTTGTGGTTATCTCTCTCTCTCTCTCTGTGTGTGTGTGTGTGTGTGTGTGTGTGTGTGTGTGTGTGTGTGTTTGTGCTTGTTTGGTAAGTCTCGTCCAGCCAGCACCAGGTGATATGGCCTGGTACGGAAGGTCACCGCTGTGATGTCACTTCCCCTTCCTCTCCGGATATTCCCAGCATTCTACTGCCAGCAGCCGGGAACTCTGGGAACTAAGAGCAGGAAGCCTGGCTCCTTTACAGGAGAGAGAGAGAGAGAGAGAGAGAGAGAGAGAGAGAGAGAGAGAGAGAGAGAGAGAGAGAGTAGTGGTGATTTTGCAGCACTGTCAGACTCATTTGCTGTAAAAAACAAACAAACATAAGCAGCGAGGAGAGAGTTAAATTGGAAGTACAGAGGCTAATGACACAGGAATGAGGAAGGTGCTGTTGTGTACTGTTTGTGTCTTTTACTGTTTGTGTGTGTGTGTGTGTGTGTGTGTATGTATCTGATTGAGATTATGTGAAATACATGTGAATCACCTGTAAATAGAGCAATATCGCCCCCTCCTGGTTATGCCCAGTCAATAAAAACCTGTAAAGATGAATGCTTTGAAGTTATTAGCCCTTCTGCTACACATGTTACTATTACATTTCTGCCAATGTATCCTCTTAAATGTTACACATTGGACCCTTAAAGCATTGTTATTACATTAAATAAGGAAATAGTAGTTTTGTGTTTTACAAAGGAAAGGATATGTGCATTGTTTGGCAGAGTTTATACCCTACCTCAGAAATGAATAAGGACTCCAATTTAATGAGTAGAAATATGTAAATAATATAAATATATCAGTGTGTGGGTTATTTATTCTACTGATATAGGTTAAAGTGTTGCTGTTGTTCAAATGTATTGCTACGTGCTGTAAGCTGGAGTGCATTTTATAATACGGGTGCTGCTGCAAGAGGGTATTATGACCTTGTTAATCATTGCTGTGTAAGACAGGAAGCTATTGAGGTGTCTATTATCCCTGATATATTGGTGGTCTCGATGTGGTCTTGATGTATTTATATTGCTTGCTTTGTTTGTTTTTTTGTTTGGAAGAATATCACACTTGAATGTGATTGAGATTCAGTGAAAAGCTGAAATAAGGCATTGCAGAATTTGCAATTTTGTTAACCAAACTGGAAATGTGCATGTTTAACCTAATAAAAACAATTACAAATGCATTTATTGTGGAATATTTTGAATATGAGATTGTATGTGGGTTCGGGGCTGTGATACAGCAGCTAACAGTACTGTGGAGGGTCCTACTGTTAACGTAACTCTGTTCAAGAGATCAGCAGTTAATTAATTGCATATGATGTTACATATATATATTTCTTTGTGCAGTGATGATAATAAATGTGTCCTGAATGGAAGAGAGATTCTGATTGGGATGTTGATCAAAGTAACAGACAGTGGAAACAATACATTTGTGGCATTTTGTGCATTTTATTTGTATGGCATAAGAGAAGTTATTTCAGGGCACTTTTCATACGGAGCAGGTCAAGACCATACCCTTGACTCTAAGTACAGTTGAACGTGTCATCCACAGGAAATTATATTTCCATTGCAATAAACTTCAGTTTTTCTTCATTTGAACAGATATCTCTCTCCCCCCTTTTTTTTTAGCAGGTACCTACTCTGTTATTACAGGTACAGAAGCAGACAATATGAAGAGGAATTACTTTTATCAATCCTCAGTGGGGGAAATTCCATTTTTTCCCTCCTGGGTCCAAAATACACACACAGATAAGTTCAGATGTGCAGCAATATTTCTCAGTTTGCCTTCAGGAGCTCTGCATCTGTAAAATAGCAGAATAACATTCAATCTTTTGATCATATGTAAATGGATATTTGGTGCATTTGCATGAAGACATACAAGCTGTACATGCAGTTTCATCAAGCTTTCCTTCTGGTGTCTAGCACATATACACGGGCGGTGTATTGACAGTTATTCCAGAACTTTCGGGGGCCTTAAAATGTGTCTCTGTTATGCATTTCTGTATTTCTTTATATCTTATTATATCATCTCACCATCTTTCACCACCCCGCAGTACTCCTCACACTCAGCCTTGGTGTAGAACTTGTTAGCGTTGGTTTGGCAGTAGCCCCCTTTGTAGAGCACACACAGACCGGCAGTGGAGTCAAAGGCCCAGATGGGTGGCTGGCCTGTGCAGGGTTGGGCCGCCATGGGCAGACGGCAAACAGCTGGGGAGAGACAACCCAGAAGTGTTGATATTTTCATGCGTTTCCAATGTTTTTCCTTTTTTTATTTTTCCCAGCTCACATCTGAGCATCGTAACAGGCAATATTACTTCAATTTGGCCAACAGATGGGAAACCCAATCCCTTGTATTGTATTTGTAGGTGGGAGACCAGTGAGGAATCATGTTCTTGTCCCTGCATCAGCAGCTTCTACTGGTTGGTAAAAAGAAGTGGCTGCAACTACATGCGTTTTTGGTGTCTCCATCCTTCCCAACACAACCCCAACAGCAGTTTGTTGAAGTGGAGAAATTCCAAATTTGGAAGAAAAAAAAGATTGAGATAGAAACAAAATATTGCACTGATACAGAATACATTGGCAGGTCAAAAATAATGATGCTGCATGTATTGTACAATCATTCCCATAAGAAGATATTGTGTTTTCATATTTTACTCCTCACCCTCAGTGCGACATCTCTGCAGACACTCTCTTTCATTTTCAAAGTTGTTCTGGTTGCCCATACACCCTCCATACTTGAAGACTTCACAGCTCATTGAAGAGGAGTTGTAGAAGTATCGCTGGTGAAGCCCAAAACAAGGTCCGGTATCTGGTGCTGCTTTACAGGACTCTACAATGGGAGAGGGAGGGAGAGAGATGTCACAAGGAAGGATAGATACCCATTTGCTGCAGATCTCTTATCTTCCACTCATCATACAGTAATATCAAAGCGTATCAGGGTTAGCTGTTATTTAGCTGAGTGAGCAGATCACTAACCCGTTCCATTGAAAAAAGGTGCATCATCACCACCACCAGAACCCTCCTCTTCTGCAACAGCCAAAGAAGGCACCACATTTCTCTTCTTTCGCTGTATGACAGCCACAGATCATTAGACATACAAAGCCACCTGAGCCCCAAATATTCCCCTTAAATCTGCCCTTAATCTGCTTCAAAATCCTTTGAGACAGCAACACATATCAAATTACATTTTTGTATAGATGTCTTGTAAAGCAACAGCATTAAATATATAGCCCACATTACTGTAATGCATCAATAATTTTACACTCTGAACAATGGACATTTTTTAAAATTTACCAGTATTTTTATTTATTACACGTACAATGTATAGATTCTGGCACCAATACATTGTATAGTTCTAATGAGGGAAATCCATTATTTACATTGTGCTAAAACATGATACTTCTTCCATCACATTTACATTGTTTCATTATTTTACTCTCCTACTGAGAGCACAGTAGTAGTCTGTACTACATCTACTACTAACATTGTAATAATAATACTCCACCTACTGCTGAAAATGATTTATTTCTATGGTAGTTCTTTGAATTAAAACAGTGGATTTAAATCACTCAATAAGAACTGAAGTAAAACAAGAACTAAAATATTGAATTTGTTATACTGTGTTTTATTGAAAGACAATTTAGATGGATTAAATGTATCGTAAGTACCTGAGGCTCAGGTTGAGCTGAAGGCTCTGCCACCTGCTCTCCAGGAACACAGTCACCTGCAAAGAAATTAAATAAAAACATGTCATTTAGACAACCATCCACTTTATATCCAGACAGTGTACTCTTCTAATGTCGTCCACTGTCTTATTGTATTTTGATTGTGTTTATGTTTGAAGACTTTCCTCTTGTAGGACAATAAAGATCTGAACAGTTTCATTCTTCATGTATCTTCATTCAAATATTGTCTGAATGTTTTATATTCACAGGTGTGTGATTATTTGTCTGTCTGTATTGTACCTTTGTCCTGCTTAATGACAATATTGGTATCAGTCATTCCCTGCTGTCTGGCCAGTGTTTTGAAGTCAGCCAGCACCGTGGCCCTCACAGTCTTAGTTCGACCTGAGGAGGACAGAATCAATAAGATGAAGCAGATGTAAACATTGTGTCAAAAGTTCAAGGTACAAGGACGTGTTCAGATTCACCTCATGATCACTTTAGTTTGATTCAAACGATTGTCATAATAATTTATTCAAGTTCAATAAGAACACTTTAATTAAATAAAGTAAATCTAATTCTTGAGATGATAAGAACAAAAAATATACATGGTTTGGTTTACTTTTTTAGTTTCTTAATCAGAATCAAATCTGAAACAGTACTTAAAAAGAAAAAAATAACAATAACCTAATTAGATAATGACATGTTCCAGTGCTTCTTGAGTGTCCACTCACTGTAAAGTTTCACTGAGGTGCTCTTAGTCCCTGAAGATTTCTGCTTGCTCATTATCATTATAGCATACTCATTGTAGTTTGTGTGAACCACATAGGAATCCACGTCTGCCCCCCACTCTGTTGAAAGGACAGGAAAACAATATAATACCTGTAAAAACATCCCGGACAACATGGACTGAAAAGAGAGATGTATCACTGACTATACAGAGGGAGAGGGAGAAGGAGAGAGAGAGAGAGAGAGAGAGAGAGAGAGAGAGAGAGAGAGAGAGAGAGAGAGAGGGACGTACTCGCAATGTGATAAGAGAATCGCCCTGGTGTGCTGGTCATCTCATAGTCCACAGACATCTCCTTACATGTTCCATGTCTGCACAAACACAAACAATAACTTCATAGTGAAACAAAGAATGCAAAACAAATACAAAAAATACTCAGTTACAAGTAAAAGTCCTGCATTCAAGTTTTTTACTTAAGTAACAGAACTTATGTATTAGAATCTATATATACTTATTATCAGGGCTCTCAATTAAATATGGATGCCTCTGTATGACCAACACGAACAAACGAGACTTTCAGTGAGAAGACTGGCCGTTTCTATGTAGTTATTCTTAGTTACCTTAATCTTTAATAATTCATCATTATCAATTAGCTGATTATATTTTGTATTAATAATCTGAACCTACAAAGTAACTAAAGCTGGCAAAGAAGTAGTGGAGAAAAAAGTACAATATTACCCCCTGAAATGTAGTGGAGTGGAAGTATAAAGTCTTCACAAATACAAAAATTAGTACTTGAGTAACAATTTGAACCACTGGATTTTACACTTTGAACTGGACTGTTAATTAAATATTTATGTTTGTTTTACCTTATGTCTCATTGGATGAAAATGTTTAGAGAGAGTCAGTGTTTAAAGAAGGTTAAAGATGATAAAAATGAAATTTTCAGTTGTCAAAATTGCATATATTTTCACTTTTTGACAAGTATTTTCCAATTTTTGATAAAATTAAGAGAAAGAGGTTTTCAAAAAGCATGTATTTTGATTAATTTGTTGCATTAGTGTGTAAGTGTGTGTATAAGTATGGTGCTTGTACATCTTACATACCTGAGTGCAGTTCGAGTTGCCTTGAGTTTGCCCTGGGTGCTGCTCTGCAGAACCAGTTTACCAATGGCTGCATCTTTCCTGTGACTTTGCATATGGGGACACGTACTTGCCACGGCAACATCATACCAGGTTCCCAAAAACTGTTACCATAAGATATATATATCTTACACACAATGCACATAAAATCTATAATTGATCGGTACTGTTGGTTCAGTATATAGACCAAAGACATAAAAATACTGTTTATCCCACTTTATAAAGATAATAACAATGTTACAGAATGTAAACACTGAACAAAGACTTGATGAGAACAGTAATGCATATGGCCCAGTACAACAAATAACATATCAGTCAAAAATTATGATTTTGAAATATTCTTATACTTTATTTGTTTTTAAGGTTTTTATCACACTTAACACTTGAGAGAAGTACTAATAAAGGACACTCAGTCAGTCCTCTTCAGCTTACTATAGATATGAAGTCTTTTGAAGAGCTCACTAGAATAGATCTTACAATAAAAATGACGATGTAATACTTACCAGTAATGCACTTAAATTAGATTTTTCCTGCATGTAACTGAATGTCTCTGAAGTCCACTGTGTCTGTTTTCTTTATCCTAAACTGCTTTAGCGTTTTCAATATTTAATGCATAAAGAATACATTATTTTCTATTCAGGATATGTATGTTATGGTTGAGGTCATTAACATGATTTATTTATCTAATAAGTAAAAGTAATAATCTAATCACAGAAAGAAACAGTTGAACAGAGAACAGAAGGAGTACAGAAGTGCATTCCTGCATTATATATACCTATATCTATATTATATTATGTCATACATACATATACAAGAGGAAAAATAATATGCAAGACTGCAGAACTCTGTCACTCACCCGGGCCTGATCAAAGTTCTCCTGCGTGGGAAAGAGAGGTTCTTGGAGTACAGGGACCCCCTGGAGGGTCCAGCTCCACCCCAGGACTAGCAGGGAAACAAGAATCACTGCTTTCTGCATCCTGTCAGCCTGCCTGTCCACTCGTCTCTAAAGTCTGAGACACTGAATCCCAGGAAGGGGCCACCTCTTTGCCTAACCATTTCTCAACCCCCTCCTCCAACTCTTCAGAGGGGAACAGGGCATTGACCTATGTTTTGTGTGCAGTGCATGCACTCACCCCCACAACCAAGTAAAAAACAAACACGTAAAGGAGCAAAGTTCTGCTTCTCTGTCTCTCGCTTTGTGTTCTGACTTTGCCTGGCAGCTGACCACTCAAACATTGGACATTTGTTTTGGCATCAATAAATCAGTACATGCCATGATCTGAGAGACTAAGGAGTAGCAACTACTTGTTTTATTCTGTATTGTGTATTACACATTAAGTTTTTTGGAGTTCACAGCAACTAAATACCCCCGATTTCACAATGCTGATGTTTTCTGTTGGATATAAGTTATATATTTCTACGACCTATATATATAGTTGTAACCTCTAGAGGCACAGAACTTGCAGAAAGCCAAGTGTTTAAATGACACTGTACATTTATTAAGACTTCCACTGCTTTTTCTTCTTAGGCCCTAGTTACTGCTTTTATCCCCGGAGCATCTGTCCATTCTGCAATAGAAAGACCCTCCATGATTAATTAAAACATAGGAAATAAATGACAACATATTATTTAGAGTAAGAATATTAACTTCAAACAAGAGATCTAGATAATAAATATTGTTTCATGCTATTTCTTTTATTATAAAGGGGAGATTAATTGCTACCTCAAAAGCAATAAAGCACCAATTATGAAACAGATTCTTTAATAGTTTTCTGGTGGGAATAGAGTTTTATAATTTTATAATTTTTGCACTTCAATCTTACTTTGTTTCATTTATTGTCTTTAGTTTATTTTATGTTTGAAAAATGAGATTCAGACAAACATTTCTCAACAGTTTTTTAAAACTTTGCAGCATACAGTATGAGCTTCAGTATGTACTCCCAAAGGTCAAATGCACTCAGATAAACACTGAATCAAAGCACTTAAATTGCAAATTATTTTGACATACCAAGCCTTTCAAATAACTAAAAGAAACACAGTAGTGGCTAATAATATTCATACAGTAGGCAATGTATACATAGGAAATCAGTGCTAATGATTATTTACTGGGGAACATGTTTTTCACACTCAATGCATTAATGGTTCTGTTTATGTGATGGTTCTACTCTTCAGTTATTCCACATGAACTCTCACCTTGTAACAGTAAACAAACATCGATTAATATGCCAAAAATCAGACAGAAATACAATGTGTGGTATTTGTTTTTGTGTGCACACAGTTGGATGCTTTAGAGCTTGTGTAATGATCTGAAATAAAAGGCCTTGGGGTTGGAAATGCCAACGATGGGGTCCAGATGGATTGAGGAGGTGCTGGCCAAGAGATGCATCGTCACCTATTTGCGTCCAGTTCGGGCATGCCATTCTACATTTCTCTCCCTTCATTTCCTGCCATCTGTCTACTGTACACTGTCCAATAAAGTCAAAAAATTTAATAAAATGTCAATAACATTGGGGACAAAAAATACCCTCGATAGCTCACAAATTAATGTCCCCACAGGCTACCATATGCAATCTGTGGGAGCCTGAGTCAGTGTATAATGAGTGGAAAATAAATAAATGCATACTAAACACTGATCAGTATTTATGTACTATGACCTTTAAACAATAAGTCAGTCACTTGTCCTCTCACCTGGTCAACAGCTCCTCCTCTTGTGCAGGAACCACAGGTGGCAGCACATTTCTTTTCACCCTCTCGGGAACAAAAATCTGAACAGACACACAATGTACCCTCAACAGGTGACTAACCAGTCTTTATATACATGTCTTTCGTATGCAAATGTTATTTAAGCACATTCACAGTGTGAAGGATGTACCTGAGGCTGAGCAGTGATAGGCGTTGTCACCTGTTCACCTGGAACACATTCACCTGGGAAGACAATAAGATGGAGAGGGTGTTTCTGTTTTTTGTTAGTCACACCTGTGCTTTGCCTATATGTGTGTGTGTGTGTGTGTGTGTGTGTGTGTGTGTGTGTGTGTGTGTGTGTGAGAGAGAGTGTACCTTTATTATGATTCATGATGATGGTGTCATCACTCATTCCATGTTGTCTGACAAGGGTTTTGAAGCTGTCCAGTCCAGCCGTCTCATTCATAGTTCGACCTGAGGAAGACGGAACTACCATTACACAGACTGATGCATATATCAAATGAAAAACAACACATTTCACAACTCACTATAAAGCTTTACTATGGTGGTTTTATTCCCTGATGGCATCTCTGTGCTCAGCAGAAGCATCATTGCGTACTCATCATAGTTGGTGTGAACCACAAAGGAATCAACATCTGCTCCAAACCCTGCGGAGAGGAAAGTGTACATACATTGCATGACAGATTTGTAAACACATAGATATACAAAGCCTGTTGCTTTTTGGTTGAATAAATCATGTTGTGGCATGAAAGGGATAGAATGTACAGTTACATGAAAAAAAGGATGGGAAGTGGAAGAAGCTGGAGAAACATACTTGCAACATGGTAGAAGAATCGTCCTGGAGTGTTGGTCAAACTATAATCTGTAGATGTCTGCTTACATATGCCATTCCTATGTGCAGGTACACACACACACACACACACACACACACACACACACACACACACACACACACACACACACACAAAGAGGGCAGGTTACACTGAATACTTTAACCTGTGTGTCTACTAAAATATATCTAAGTCTAACCTGAAACTAGTGGCCGTCATTGTGAAGTTGGCCTCAGAGGCAACATGTTGCAGCTCCAGTGCAACAATGACTGGGTTCCCCCTCTTGCGCTGCATGTAGTGAGGACAAGTAGCAACCACTGCTACCTCATACCACTTCCCCATGAACTGCAAGGGACAGAACTGTAGAGTAAAGCATTTGCATATGGCTTGATGTGCTGATCTCAGAACCTGTAATAAAACACTTGCATGTTTTACTTTTATAGATGGTTATTTCCATCCCCAGTTGGATTATTTGAGTGGTTATTAAAAGGGGTCTCAGAGGGAAGCTACTGTAATATATTATGAAAAGAAGAATTATTTTGATTATGGTTCTGGAATAATTTGAAAAAATCTGTAAATATCACAACAGACATTTTACTGACTGTAATATCTGCCTTAAATAAATAAATAAAATCATAAAAAGTCAAACAAAGTCATAAAATAATAAAACCTGTATTTACAACCACTCACCTGGCTCTGATTAAAGTTCTCCTGTGCAAGTATAAGGGGTTCGGGGTGCACAGGGGCCACTTGCGGGGTCCAGGCCGACCACAGGACCAGCAGAGACACCACACTCCCTGCACTCAGCATCCTGTCAGCCCCCTTGAGTCAAACTGGTTTTGTAAATTTCCTCCCACAACACTACAAAAACCACAAAACCCATTGAGCAAAGTTCTGATTGTCTCTTTATTTGTCTTTGAGTTTCTTAGCGTGTGGGTGTTTGTCCATATGACAGTGTGTATAATCAGCAATCAGCCCTGGACTTCAGAATCTGAAGCTAAACAAACAACCAATCAATACAAGTGAGAATTTAACAGCTGTCTTTCTGTCTGCCACAGTGTCTTTCATGAAACTAACACAAGGGGTACCAAAGGGAACATTCTCTTAATTCTACATGTTGTGGCTTTAATCTAGGTTCTCACAGTATCATATGTGCATTACAGGCTGTATGATATTGGGTAACATAGCTGTCTTTTTATTAGTTAGCAATAGATAGCACATCAGAGAGCAATGAGGTCACAGCAGAAACACATTGATGTGTGGTGATGTATAGCATCTGCCCCCTGGTGTTCATATGTGAACTACACTACTTGCAGTGTGCAACAGACAAACTATAGATTATACACACGCTCAAACATGGAGATTAATATTGATTATTTAAGTCAACACGGCGAAACAATCCAATTTATATTTAGGAGGTTAATGTTGTTTATTTAACTATGACAGCACAGGATGAAAACCACCACATAAAAGAGGAGGAAGAGTACATTTCATCAGTAATATTAGCTAATTATATTATCTTTGTAGCCAGAATGATGATGAAGGTTTTTTGTAGTTCTTAAATGCAAAATCAGAATACGCTGGCACCCTCATCTCAGGTACATCAGGGAACCTACAAAGAATAACAGAAAATAATTTACTGTAAGTAAATAAGTTACTACTAAAGATTTATTGGGCAGAAGTCACTCACACACCGGAATGTAAACGTAACACCCCTGGTGTAAGAGACTCACCTGACGTCCAGATCCTGATGGTGGGCAATTTTCTGTCGGCCAGAAAACATGTAGACAAAAATTAGAATAATGTCCCATTGTCCTTGTGTGCAAGTGTTTATATATATATATATATATATATTGCATGAGTGTAAATAAATATGTGTGCCAACTACTTTACCTGCAGGAGGTGGAGTCAGAATAGAATCTCTGGAGAAACCCTGGGACAAGGCAAAGGCTTTAAACTTGTTAATTATATTAATTCTGAGGCTTAGAGAGCGACCTGCAAACAGAGACACATATAGACAGACTGATCAGTGATGAACAATATTCACATTGGAGCTCACATGTTTAGACGTTATATAAAAATGTATAAGTGAATGTGTGTGTCTCACCATAAAGCGCTGCCTGTGTGTACTCTCTGTTAAACACCTTGTGTTTGAGAACCAAAGCGTAATCAGTGTAATTTGTTTCGACCACTGTGATGTCCTTCACCATGTTATGGCCTGATAGAAAACATAAAAACACAGAAGTGAGGGACAAAAACTTTCAGTATTATATAGCAACATAACTGCAGATATATATGATAATGAATCGTAACACTCTCTGTAGAACAACTAATAAAATCTGCAAAAGTACAAGAGCTTACAATTGGGATGACTTGACTTTTTTGATTTAACGTAAAATTGTTACACAGAAATTGGAAGAGATTTCAAACAAAGAGGGTCTATATGAGATAGATAAAACTGGGTGTAGTATGCCGGAGGAGGCCATATTCAAAGTATGTTGTTTTTGAATAAAAATATGTCAAACAATGTCAACAACATTATGTAATACAGTATATGCAAAATGACAACAGGAAAAAAAAGGAAGTATAAAACATGAAAGAATAAAAAGTATGAATGCACATAGTAAATAAATCAAGACGTGTGTGTATTTGCAATATACTACAATTTCCAGCACAAATACAGTACTTATAAATTGTATCAATAGCTATCAATAACAACAAAATATAAAACTGTAACAATTATAATAAATATTATCTGTATATATAACACATTTCTTATTATAAGAAAAAATATTTTTTTTATGTAGATAAGTCCAAACAAACATTAATAAATACATTATTAAATGCATACAAATAACACCAAGGGCATAACATAAACAAAACAAAAACATTTTAGGAACATACTTGCTTGTTTTTTTGTGTACAAGACAAGACTTTTATTTCTATATCATGCATACATTGTTGGGGCGCTCATGAATGGAGCCTCGCTGTAGTTCAGGCAGGCACAGAAGTCATTTTATGGTCCCATGTTCCACAAAACCTCCAATCACGTGTATCCACAACCTCTCTCTCACACACTCTGTGGTCGACACAAACATTCAGAAGTGAGCAAAGACTTACGTGTGCTGAAGTATGTGAACTGTCCAGGGACGTTGGTCTTCTCATACTGGTATACTTTACTCTGACAACTGAAAGGTCTGAAGCACAAAGAGGAAACATAGTGTGTCTGTATCTTCTGTATCTTTTCTAAACTTCCCTCCATACATCCCTCAGTTGTTTCTAACAGTTTCCCCACCTTCTGTGAATAGAACAAACTGTTTTGGGGGCCACCCATTTATGCAAACATGTACTCACGTGGCGTCCCACATTGTGAGGTTAGCATTGCCGTTTGGCAGTGCAGTGATGATGCCCATGGAGGCCTTCACTTTGTCTCTATAAGGGACAAAACTCAGAGAGTCATAGGCCAGGCCCACCCGGTACCACTTTCCTGCAAACTAAACACACACACACACACACACACATAGACAGGAACACAGGAAATTAAGCTGACATACTAATAATCTTGAGTTTCTCAGTGTTTATTTGACTACTGACCATCATTTATGCACAGGTTATGCCTGTGCTTTCCATGCTCTGACAAGTTGAAATGTTTGATGCTGTGAAAAACCTCAGTGGTTTGTTAAATTTAAAGGACAAGGCTGACTATATCATGTTGTCAGCACATCCCAGGAAAACAGCAAAACCAATAATGTGCAGGTCAGTTTCTCAATACTTTCTGACTTCCTTACCGTGTTTGGCTCTATGCCCAATGATTCCCAGTGAAGACAAAAATCCTAAAACAGCTGGACACACTAGTTTTTAGCTTAGTTACTCAAAACTTACTCAAGTTGGGGACTATTTTCAGCTGTGGATTTGGTGCACTAGTGAGTATTTAAGGAAGCAGGAAGGTGTATGACTCCAAATAAAACACTGTGCCCATTTTTATAGTAATGGAGTAACATAGCTCATGAATTTGTATTGGTCTTTGTACAAAAATGGAGGTCTATGACATAAAAAATAAGGCTTTGCAGCCAACACTTACACAGTAGGATCAATTCATTGGTGTTAAACAAATCACCACACTAAGCCACCATTTATCACCATGGATAGGCATTTATGGAACATGTGCCATTTTGTGGCTGTTTTTTATGCATACATGTATTTTTAGTGTCTACATTTTTAGCATAAAGGGCCTCAGTGGGAAAACAAGTGAGCTGTATTTGTACCATGTTGCAAACACTGCTGCTAGCCACAGCATTTCCTCATATGTGCACATAGATACTTTAAAACGGGTTGGAGGGAGTTTGAATGTTGAATCTTGATGGAACATCCTTACGTGTCCACACACTGCTTTATGTAATGATAAACCATTTTTACCTTCTGCTCCATTTTCTTTACACTGTTTTAGGGTTCATAGATATAGAATAGACATTGGGGGAAAACATTTTTTATTTTACATTAACCCACAACAGTTGGGTGAGTAACTGACCTTTTGATAAATTTGGAAGAATCCCATCTTTAAAATGCTTCTGGGATAAATACAGTTGGCTATCAAATCAGCCACAGGAAGCAAATGGAGGCCTTCCTTTTTAAAGACATTTCTCACGAACATGGGAAATGTCAAACTGACCTCTCTCAACCTCTGGTGTGTGAGGAAACCAGGAAAATAAGGATTCGCAAATGTATTAATCATAACAATTTGTTCTAAGGCCAGACTTAACCCCTTAATTGTTTGTTTTGGGTCATCAACTGAGCTCAAACTTTGACTACACGCACACACACACACACACACACACACACACACACACACACACACACACACACACACACACACACACACACACACACACACACACACACACACAAACAGGATCTTACCCATAGTCACACACCCATGTACTTATATATGGACATGTCCTCACTCTGCTTTAAAAAACACACCCTCACTCTTATGTAGACATTCACATACACCCACATACACCCACACACACACACACACACACACACACACACACACACACACACACACACACACACACACACACACACACACACAGAACACAACGTTCCTTCACCAATGGAGTCACTCGATAGATAATGAGCAGAACCACCTTAACTTAAATCAAACTGATTCAAATACATTGAGGTCAAAAAATTGTGTGTATATCTTACCTTCTGCAGATTGAAATCTCTCTGGGGCTTCACGTCTGCTTGCACCATCACGGCACACAACATCACCATGACAACAGCGTTCACAGTGGTCCTCATGGCTGCGTGGAGAAAAGGAAGCGGCCAGGTGGATGGACTGACAGGTTGAGAAAGGGTATCTGATCTGAGCCTAAAGTGAACTGTAGGCAGTCAACAGATACAGGTACAGAGTGGCAAAGCCTGTGATAATGTTTGTTTTTCTCCTGATCCACCCACCTGGTTGTCAGCCAATCATCGCCAGGGATCAGAGAACAGTGGCCAAGTGTTGAAGACGTGTGGTTCCAAAACAACCTTGACTTAGACTTCACTTCCCATGGGTACAGGAATATATCATGCTTGTGGTCACCTAGCATCAGCTGGATCTCATGTGCTGCCCTCACAAGCATATGACACACTGGTTTCACAAGACTTTGTCCCACATTGAAAGATACTGTACATCAAGAAGAGTAAACTTAGAGCGATCAGTAAGTTCTGCATCTAAGAGACAACTATGTAGTGTTTGAGGAAGTCTTCAAATCATTTACTTAAGTAGAAATATTCAATAACAATTAAAAGTTCTGCATTCAGAATTTTACTCAAAACTACAGAAGTGTAACAAACTGTACTTTCAGTATCAAAAGTAAAAGTATTAATTATGCACAATTGCTCCATTCAGTGTTACTTTGTAGTATTACTGGATTACTATGGATGCATTAATAAGTTGTACTTTAATGTTATATTTGGTCAACTGTTCTATAGACTGCTCGGTAGTTGGATTAGTAACAATGCATCATATTTTGATGAACGCGTGTTTTGTAGTTTGTACATTATCTAGTGTTATGTGAATAAATGTAGGGGAGTACAAGTAGACAGTGGCAGAAAATTAAACTACTCAAGCATTAGCAGTAGTTCAAATTTGTACTTACAGTACCTTTCCACTATTGCTAGGAAAAATACTGTCTTAACTCGGCTTGAATTCAAGTTTGCATATTGACAAGTTTGCACAACTGCAGTATGAAATGTGAGCCATAATTATTACTCATGTCACTACAAGAGAAAATACTAGGTGTCTCACAAGATCATTTCGAAACTCCTTTTCAAGTCTTAGTTTTACTTTCCTCAGTTTCAGTATTTTTGTCTTGATAGGTCCACTTTGTTGTCCCCAAAAAGCACAAAAAGAGTAAAGATACGTAAATGACTCAAAGGGGCATTTACTAACAAGTTTAAGGTAAAGCTAAACAATAAAAAGTAAGGAATCATTTTATTTCTGAGGTCTGCTGAGTAGCTTGACATGGCTAGAAATTAGGGACTGGGGCTGTGATTGATGTTGCAAGCTGTGGCCAACATTGAGTAAATGAATATACAGAATATACAATGTTGATGTTTGAGTTGGTTTGGAGTGAGGTGTGTTTTCAGGACAAGAACCCACTGTTGAGTCCCTTAGAGGTGTCGTGGGTCTAATCCAATTTCTGTTTTCTTTATATCCAAAGAGTTTTGTAAAGAGTTGATCATCTTGTTAAAAAAAATTATATTGGAAAAGTTTTTTTTTTTTTTTTTTTTACAGACCTCATAGTAACAAAGTAGACACGAAGTGACAAAGTAGTAAATTAAATACATGTATACTTGTTGAAATTAACATCCTACTGTATATAAATTAGTTTGGTTGTTAGACTGCCTAAAAGAGGGATTTTTGTCTAATGCCAGTCATTAGACTGTATGAAATTAAATTGATATGGCTCGATACCTTATTGTAAAAAAAAGCAAAACAAAAACACAAATACAGCATTTTAAATTTTACCTGGAAGTCATCTAAAAGGAAATCTGAGTGTGACCCAAAATAAACTGCTTGACCCAATGAAGCTTTTAGGGTAAATGTAAATGGCCGTACTGATAGTGTTGCAATATCTCTAACATGTTTTAGGTTTTTGTGTCAAACTCTATCTGGGTAAGCTAAACACAGCAGTCAGGCATCAATCAAACTATTACAACTGAAAAGAAAGAAAGTGGAACAACAATCTGAGCGCAAGTGAATTTAAATAGTTTTTTTATTAATAATGATTTTCCATTTGCAGCTCTGCTTTTATCTAATTTTTCTGGAAATGCATGATGTATACAGCTAACCTTCAGTGAACAAGAGGACATCAGTGTGTGTGTCACACACACACAGCACACCTCACAGACCTCCCCTACACACTCTGCACAAGAGCTGCCGCCTGTGCAATAAGACGAGGGGGAAAAAAATAAAATAAAAAAAACACACATTAGCCGACGTGAAAAAACTTGTTTCCTTCTGTAGTACTGCTTGATGTTCCTGAGGACCACGGTGGGGAAAAACACAAAAAACAAAAAGTGCAAAAAGCAGAGTGAGAAATGTTGATCAGAGGCATGAGGGACAGCAAGAGCAGAGACACAGAAATCCTTTTTTTTTCAGTGCTTTACAATCAGAGACTGATTATTGAGTGATCTCAGCATGAACTGGGAAGACTGGTGACAGTTTAGTGAAAAAAAGTTAAATTTAATCAATCAACTAATATGCCGAGGATTTGAGGAATGGAAATTTGCCAGATGAAACCGGATCTACTGTTTCATTTTCACCAATATATTTCTATCTATGGTAGTTGTCATTAGATTATTTCATTAGTTATCCAAAGACTGCCTGATAAAATGACATGGCATGGAAACTTGATGTGGGACACAGCACCCCCCTCTGGTCAAATATGTGCCTCAAAAGCTCAACACACCCTGTCCCACAGACATGTGGCTCCCTGCAGGCCATCAGCTGTTTTAGGCTTTACACCTGACATATCTGGTTAGCCATCTGCTTTTCAAAACAATATTTATTAGCTGGGAAATTGCAAATTGGCTTCTGGTCAACGTGTACAACCACCGTAATCCAGAAAAGGTTGCTCCCTGGTTGATTCCTAGTGCCCTTTTTTTTTAAAAAAAAAAAAAAGGTAGAAAAAAACAACTGCCATTCGATTGTCTTACACTCATGCATGAATCCCATTTTATATACCAAAATCCCAAAGCTCTGATATCACGCAAAGAAAACAAAAGCAAACACATTTAGCAGTGAAACAATCAAAGTATAATTAACAGTTCCTTCAAAAATAATAATTTAAAGTCATTAAAAAAAAAAAAAAGTGACAATTGAAACATCTTATTCAGAGTGATCTGCTGTGGGGCTGTTCAGTCAGAGTTGACAGGTATAACCCTCAGTCACAAGCATCATAACAGCCAAACTGTGTTCCCTAAGATACGTAAATCACACTTTACTTCACGATATCATCATCATCATCATCATCATCATCGGTCACTCATTTCAGACATTCATGAGAACATTTCACACTCATCATTAAAGAATACATACAAGTGAGTAAGAGACTCTTTGAACTAAGACCACAGAGGAAGCAGGAATGAATCTCAAAATCTGTCAAACGCCTTTGATGGGTTTTTTTCCCACCCAAACAGGGGAATGACTTTGACGATCACTGTCAGCAGACTGTAGCCGTCAAGATCAACTGTGTCATTCAGTCTGTAAGTGCAAAGTACGAACTAAGGAAAGCTGTTTAAACGTGTTGAGAATCAGTCTGCAGGAAACAAAGCAGCCTATAACGCATGAGGAATAATAAGTCATCTACACTACAGCCAATCTTCACGTGACCTGTTACACAACCGCAGTTAGTGACGGCCAGCCTGGCTGTACTGTAGGTGACTCATGATGTGGTCAGTTGCAAAGGTAAGACAAAAAGTCACAGGGTAGTGGCAGACTACACACAACACACATGGGCAAAAGATATCTGAAAACAGTTTTGAGTGTGTGGTTGTAGCTTTATGTCACCAGAAAAGTGGACCAAAAAAAAAAAAATCCCTCAAACACTTAACAAACTCCAATCAGGAAATATTTGAAATGTATTCAACTACTGCTTGTACCATTGTCTGAATCAACGTGAGCACAGCAAGATGACGCAGATATGGCAGAGAAGGAGGCTCGGTACCTGAGGGAGACAGCGAGGATCAAACAGAGGTGCCGGCTGGACACAGAGAGAGAGAAGGAAGAGGGAAGAGGTTAGACACGGATTAATGGAAAGGATTGGGGTGCTTGGCAGAGAGATGATAAAGGCTTGGTGTAAAGGTGCTGAACAAATGGAAACTGTAGGGAGAAGAATATCTATAAGACAACCCAAAAAACAAACAATATGAATAGGACAGCTAGAAGACAAATTAAGGTTACAGTTAGGACTAAGTAAAGACCAAAGAGACTCAAAAGGACAGGAAGTAATGAAGACAGAGTCCTGCAAAATGCATTGACAGCAGCCTTGCAAAATATTTTACCCTTGCCCATCGAGACATGAACACAAACTCCTCCTGCACCTGGCAGGATGAAGGTGCCAGTCGCTGGGCTACCATGGTTTCTTCTGGAAGGTGATTTTCAGAATAAAATATGAGCCCCCAAGATTTAGGCCAGCTTTGCCAGGCTACTACGACAGGGTACTTGGAGACAGAGAATTGAGATTATGGTAGATGTAGGCTGAATTAAGAGAGTCCAACAAAGGGAACCATGTGAAATACTATGTGTGGGCCAGGGCCTGTGAATCTGGGAGGTGAACTCACAGTAAGGCACAGTGCTCTGCTTGTGGTTGATGATGCTCATTCATGCTGCTACAACCTCTGATGACAGCTACTGCAAACAACAGACAAAACATCGATGACAAAGCACATTTTCTCTTCTTCTACTGTTCAGTTTCGATGCACCCTCTTCGTAAAACAGCGTCCCTACTCCCCCCCGTGAATCTTTGGATCTTTCGGCTCCCTTGAATCTGGCTAAACATCCCGCTTTAGCACCAGAATTTTGTTGAAAACACAAGTCCTCGCTGATAGGGCGATTTGGTGCTTCTCTCTCTTCAGTAAAGTCCTCTTCATATGTTTTAGAAGAATATACACACACCCTACTATAGGCAAAGTCTACCTTTTAGGACAAAACCTGCACAATACAGCCACAGAAACATACTGCATGCCAGCTCAGATATCAGAACGTGTCCCGTTTGTGGAAATAGCCCCATGTATTTAGCTCAGGGTTGAATCAGTCAGATCACTTGACTTTGTGTTCCAGCAGCTGATATAAAATGCATAATGCAGCTTCATTTTTGAGGATTCTAAGAGCATTACTGAAGATTTGGATAAAAGATAAAGCAAAATCAATCTGATACATTTGAACTATAAAAAGAAAAAGCTTTCAAAACAGAATAAATTACTAAACGTCCATATTTTCTTAAAAATGTAAACAAACACTACAACTTAAATATATTTGGTGTGACACAGACATATTTAAATACAAAGCTTTGTTTTATATCAGCGCTCATGTGGTGCGGCTGATTATTGCACTGCAAACGCTGGAGCCCTATTGCACTTCAGTAAATCTTTCAGCTTCAACCACTGGTCTAATTTAACTTCTGTAATCGTGGGTTACATGTCATAGGCTTTCCAAAATCCCTCACACTGTTCTCCTTTTTTCAAAAATAAATGTATTATTTATTTAGGAAATACGTTCATTAAGTTAACTTCAGATAGAGGAAAGCTGGAGCTGTCACACAGGTTTGTCACTTCTGGCTAATTGTGCAGGTGAAGTCGACGGTAGAGGCTCCAGTCTCTCACAAAACAATCCCGCTGATGAAACGACAAACCGAGAGACAGTTTAGGTCCTCATGGGTCCCTCCGTTGTCCCACATACTTTTTTTGTACTCAATCCATGCTCCTCCTCAACATCCGTTAAGTCTGTGGTTATCTGTAGTTTTCAAGTTTTTGCATTCTGGATGCCAGGCAGCCTGTACTCGGCATCCCTCCCAGTTGTGTCCCCCGGCAACACATCTGGTTTGATGGACCAGAATGGACACAGGCATGGTTTGTTTGAGACCTGCGTGGGATGGGATTGTTTGGCTATGAATTCATGAATTCAATTCTATTTCAAGTTACCAAATAGACCTGGTTACTAGGTTTGAGCCTCTCTCTGTGTTTGCTGAGGTAGCGAGAGGAGTTGCTGGGGAGATTGCAGGAGGGATAGATGGAGTGGTTCTGTGTGTATGTATATTTGTATGTATGTGTGTGTGTGTGTGTGTGTGTGTGTGTGTGTGTGTGTGTGTGTGTGTGTGTAGGAGGGGGTGGAGTGGTGGGGTGGGCGTGCATAAGTCCGTTTTTTAGGGATTTTAAAGAGCAATATAATGTGTACATGGATGTATGTGTAAATGTGTTGGCATTTGAGTCTGGGTGCATGGAGTGTGTATGGCTATTAGTTTATATGTACTTCTGTATATGGGGACAAGTTCCTGCATTCTGCTATCCTGGTCACATAATTTTGTCTTCTTTTCTGTATCTGTATGTGTGTGTGTCTATGTGTACATGTAGTGGTCAGCCTGGTCATCACAATTTGTGTTTCCCTGACAGTATGGAGCGGTAGACCTCCTCGTCCAGCTGCATATAGCGCCCTCTGCTGGAATCCAGGAAGTACAGTCTGTCTGGCACTGCGCTGGGGTCAAAGCCGTCCCGACGCATGTCTGTCTTCTGAAATTTAAACGTTCCTGAGGAGGAGACACAGAGAGGTAGGTGTTTCATTTTGCCAATTAAGCTACCATTTAGAATGACTGTACTTCACTGTTTTACAGCTTTAAAAAATGTTTAAGGTCTAATTAGGAGCTCCTTCAAAACAATTTACCTGTCTTGTTGACCTCCGGAAGAAAGCGGAGGAACACCGGTCTGGCGTACGGAGGGAGCGCCTTCTCCATGTCCTTCACAAATTTCTCCAGGTCAGTGGAGTGAGACGGATCAGCGATGGCTGCCATTCCAGCCTTTCCCTCTGCTCCTGAGCACAGAGAATAGAGCATGTCAGAGGATTCATTCAGCGGAGGTTTAATGTCAGACAGATGCTTGGGTTATTACAGTTTTGTATTTTTCATTCGTTTTTGTTTTCATTCACTTTTGTTTTGTTGTTTAGTTTCCAGAGGGGGTTTGCTCATTTCAGTTGATTTTTTATTGTTTAAAAAGGGTTAGATTTAGTGTAGTTTATAATAGTTTTCGTTTTATATTATAATATGGAGGGTATTTGTAAGGGGCAAAATTTAAGGAGTTCAGAATAGGTATTACAATACAAACACATTGACTCACAGTCATGTAAACATCAAAGTCTCAATAAACATATGCACCAATGCTCATGCTTGTGACAAAATTGAAAAAGACTAAAACTACACTGATGTTTTTTTCTGAATTCCAGTTTTTATTTTTTTTATCTCAGTTAACTAAAATGTTTTTTGAAACTAAGGTTTAGTTTTTAATTAAGTTTTATTTAACTATAATAAGCATGGTTTGTGCATCAAGACCATGAATGCTGTGCAGAACCATCCTGGTGTCTTTACAAAGTATCTCACTTGTACAACTACCCTTCATATACTGCTACTGCATATCAATATATACTGTTAGTTTGTGTGTTATTACCGTTGTGGCAGTAATAACATTGTGGTAGAAAATCTCATTCATATGTTGTCTATTGTGATCTGTCCGACTTGTGTGTCTTATGTCATTTGTCACTGTGCGTGCCACATTAGTTTTCCCCTTTGGGGGTTAATAAAGTTATCCGATCTAATCACAGTGACTGGAAAGTGGCATCTTGTCGCTCAGTCTGCAGAACCTCAACTACAGCTCAGTCTTATATGTGATGACATTTCAAATTGGCATAATTCATTTCATGTCACAATAGGTCATGAGTAAGCACAGACACTGGAGCTGTAATGACTATAGTATTAAACACACTATGGTGACCCTTTAGTCCCTTATAAGAACAAGTACTAAAGCATGTATATCGAAAGATTTTACCTGGTACTTCCACTCCATAGACAACAACATCTTTCATGTCTAGCAGCCTGCTGAGAGTTCCCTCCACCTCGGTCGTTGAGACGTTCTCTCCTTTCCAGCGGAAAGTGTCTCCTGTGCGGTCCTTGAAGTACATGTGTCCGTACTCATCCATGATCAACACATCACCTGGAGAGTGGTCATATTAATTTAGAAAGTCAGCATGGGATACACAAAAAACTCAATATGTATGTGTGTGTGAGTGTGTGAGTGACTCTAACCAGAGAGATAGGCACTGTCTCCCTTCTTGAAGACACTACTAGCAATCTTCTTGCTGGTTGCTGACTGGTTGACATAACCATCAAACCTCCGAAGAGGGTCATTCTGTATGATCCTGCCGACAAGCTGGCCAGGCTCGCCTGGAGAGACAGAGAGAGAGATTGAAAGCACAGATGAATTTATGAATGTACAACTGGCATTTATGTGAAATCAAATTACCATTTCCACACACAACCCGGACTGTTTGAGCTCCAGCAGGAGTTTCAGAAAGGACTAAGTGTGTCTGTGCATGTCTGTATGTCTGCTGTACAACTCTTACATTATAAACACTAGGCTATGCAAAAATTTTGAGGGGGTTTGATGAAGCCTTATTGTGAATCTATTAACATATAAGCTGAGTATTCAACCCACTTCCTAAGTTAGTAATGTAGTGAGATGTATAAGTTTCCAGAAAAATACTGCAGTATGCCTAGACTACTGCTTTCTGATGAAAATACACAAGATGTATGTACAATGGATGATGAGTCTTCTGTCTTCTTAACATATAGGGCTATGTAATATCATTTAATATTCTTTATTTATAAGGACAAGCACATTATGTGCCAGTCTTAGCTAGCCTGCTAATCTATTAGTACCAGACAAATGTATACAAGAGCTAGAATCACCACAAGCTGCCAAAAGTATATGTCTATCTTTATTTCATAAATAATCAAACATATGATGTGGATGGGAATATAGGAGCGGTTGTGTAATACTCCTGAGGTGCTACCACTCTGTATATACATTTAAGCTTACGAAGTGTGAAGTGTTATGCTTAATATGTGTACACATCCAACCTACCAGGTTTACAGGGAATACAGACGCCATCAGGTCCCCTAATGAGCTCCATGGTCTCTTCGTCAACCCTCACCAGTCTGATGGGGTAGATGAAGGGTAGGATCTGACTGTTGAAGCCACACGCTCCCACCTAGAGCACAGACAAAAATGATCAACAACCACAGAGCTTTCAGTGTGGTGAGGAAAATGAAAGGCAGACCAGTTCCAATCAGCTAAAAAACCTGCTGTGCTATCTGTTGTGTTGTACTGATGAGAAGCTACCAAAACTGAGAAAACAGTTATTGGTAAAATTAACTGAGTGCTTAACATGAAGAGGATTTCTAGAGCAGCACAGAAAAGAAAAAGCCTTTGAACATTTGAACATAATGTGAAAATCTCTCACTTGAGTGGGAGGTCATATTTTTAAGGATTTCAGAAGAGGGTATTTCACTACAATGACGCCATTTCAAACACTTGAGCCGACATTCTCACCTTGTTGCCGAAGTTTCCCAGGCTGCAGTTGCACTCCGTGGCTCCGTAGAACTCCGCAATCTGTGGTATATTGAAGCGGTTCATGAACTCCTCCCATATGGACTGGCGCAGGCCGTTGCCCAGTGCCATACGCACCCGATGTTGTTGCTCCATGTCCCGAACCGGCTGGTTCAACAGGTATCGACAGATCTCCCCAATGTACTGCACAATCTGGAGGAAAATGGAGCAGGACGGTGGTGAGAAAAAAGTGAGACAGAGCAGAGACAAGAACAGACCAATTACTAAAATCAAGCTTACAATAATGAAAAATGGATTCAAAAAGATTAACTGGGGAATAACATTAAATCCTGAGATGACTTTTAACAGAAAGCAACAGGAGAGATATCCTTTCAGCATTGCTGTGAGATTGTGGTGTGCTACTCTGCCCACTAAATTTGTGCCTATCTGTATTATGCTTACAGTGCAGTTGTATTTGACACAGTCGTCCCAGAAACGTGAGGCAGAGAACTTCTTTCTGATGACTACAGTCATGCCGTGTATTATACACTGGCCCACTCCCACAATGTTACCTGTAGAAAAAGTAATACGAGTTGTCAGGGTCACAGAATGCTAGTCTCAACATGGCAATATACAAAGACATATAATGCTAAGCAACAACTTTTTCCTTCATTAAAATAGCACATGTTATAAATGGTATTGTTTGTCTGTGACCTTATATGCACGTGCCCTTTATTTATCTGAACTTGGCTTTTCAAAGATGTTGTTTGTACACCATTTTATGTTAGCAGGAGAAGTCACTGAAAGTAAATGTGTGCCATAAAAGACCCACTGTAATAAAAACTGGTAAACATCAGCACCACTTTTTTGCTGGTGACTGGTTTTATCCATTAACTTAGTCTGGATGCTGTTTCATGTTATAAAGTTCAATCAAGATAAACATTATGAGGAACAGACTGACTGAAGGGACTGAATTTGAACTTCCTGACAAGAGGAAAAGTTGCATATTGTAACTTTAAATCTCAATTGTAATCACACAAAGGTAGTTTTACCTGCAGAGTGGTAGAGTGGAAGGCAATCATACAACACGTCATCTGATGTCATCCTAAAGCCATAATATACCAAGGCTGCCATGCGGTAGTACCTGGAAAAACAAAAACAGAAACAAAAGGTGGTGTGAGACAAGGCAGGAGAAGAAAGTGAAAGAAGTCCAATAAGTTTTATGTATTTCTCTTCCACCCTCTTCTAAAAGTATTTATGCTACAAATGAAAGCTACAGAGCAACAAAGCGAGCAGCTGCAATTCCTGTGTGTCTGTTAGTTAGCTGCATGGCTCCTTCCTACCTGCTGTGCACAACAATAGCAGCTTTAGGCATCCCAGTGGTTCCTGACGTGTAGATGTAGAACAGGCGATCTGAAAGAGACAGCGGAGTGAGAGTGAGATAAAATACCCATCAACAGCTAAATGTGCTAAGACTCGTTTGTGGTATGTGTTTGAGAGCATAAAAATAAAGGCTGTTATGTTTAAGCTTGCAGTTTCAATTCAGTCTTTCTGAAACAAACATTGTGCTGAATGCTCACTTCTGAATCGTCGCGCAGGAGTGTAAGTGCTCGGCTTTTATCCTTAATTACCGGCTTGTTCACAGTTTTGATTGCAAGCTAATTTGGAGTTTCAGCACAGACGGAGGGAGGCAAAATTAAGCAGAATTAAAGATTGTGAAAATTAGACCATTAAGTCGCTTTTTTTCCCCCTCAGGGATACATTGTGATGTGAAAGCAAAGTGGTATCCACATGTATACAAATTGGCTGTAGATCCAGTTGAGGGCTCCCTGGTATCAACCACTTGTGTTTGGATTTGGCTCTTCTGCCCACAACTTTTATCTGTAATAAACTCCAAATACTGCTAAACAGAAGAAATACACTTTCAAGCTCTGATATAGAGCTAGAGAACTGGATGGTGGTGGCTATGTGCTACTTCAATTGGCATAAGCAAATCAGCTGTGTGCATGCTATGAGTCGCAGCAACCTCAGTGCAGTGTATGTGTACATACACGTCTCCTCTGAATTTGTTTTGACTGATCTGATCCTTATGCATTTTGGTTGCCATCTGTCCAGATAACCAGAGACAAATTTTTCCAGGTGTGGACATGATCAAAGGTCACAGGTTTTACTGCTTCAACAGCTTGCCTGGCTGTGAGTGATTACATGCTGTTATGCTAAATAAAGACAATAAAAAAACAAAAACAATTAACGTTTCTATCCTAATCAAACTTGAGGCTCTGATAGAAGGTGCCCTAAACTGTATAGATTATAAAGCTATAATGGCAAATTTGGGCTAAATAAATAATTCAACATTTATACTCTTTCTTTCAATATAATAAAGTTTCTAGCTGTCTGGCTCTGTATGCAACAGTCAAAAATATATTAAATAGCATTAAAACAATAATATTTAAAATAATCAACACTGAATCTGGACAAAGATATACCTACTGTATGAAAACTTGACAAAACAAAAAGAAACCCTGGTGCAAAGATATTGCTCTTGACATTTTAGTTCAGTGCAAGCGTTTCATTTTTTAACATGATTGAGCGATGTGATTTATTTGACTTTGAGTCATTGCTTGGCTCCAAAAGTATTACTCACCCCCTGTCAACTGGTTTGTGCTGCCAGACTATCAGTAAATGCAAACAAATGACTTTTTAAAACTACTGTGGTACTTTTGTTAAAGTAAGTGCTAACATTTTGGTTGCTGATTATTATTACACCACAGAAAATATCACTTGAAATTTATTTTAAAAAAGCATCTGATAATGGATTTTTTGAAATGCTTGGAAATGTTATAATTATTGGGAAAGTCTGGGAATCTGGATAGGTTATAAGAGGTATGATGGGGCATGGCATTCTCACCTGTGAAGCAGCGTTGTGGCCGGCTTGGCAGATGAGATGGGGCAGCATCCAGCAGGGGCTCTAGGCATTCGGTTCCCTGCGGGACTCGTTTGGCATCCCAGTCTCCACAGCAAAACATCTGCACTGCCTTCCCCATTGAATTGTGGACCTCACACATCGCTTAAGATTAAGAGAAACACAGTAGATTACTGACATTTAGTCCACTATACTAAATTGTAAGAAGACTTTATACGGTAAGATAGCTAAGCACCACAAAACTGGAACCATTATAGACAAAGACAAAAAGAAAAGATGGTACAATAGCAAACAGGGAAGAAAGGTGGTACGGGGCAGGGTAATAGGGGACAGAGTAGGTTTAAATAACTTTGGGTATCAGGTGGAAGAGTGGGGGAGTGAGAGAGAAAAGTGCAATATCTTGGAAGAGAGGAAGTGCAGTGTGACAAAACTGTTACAAAGTATGAATATGTGACTGTGTGTGAAGCAGACAGAAGGGAGGAAACAACAAATTGAAACAGCTTTTATATTTCTCCCCTAAAAAGACGTCCTCTTAATTTAAAAGCCTTATGTCATGCTGGCTCAGTACTAATGGCTACTGGCTCGACTTTGGCCTGCTCAGTAGCAACGAGGCTGCGTTTCCAATTACTTAAAGGCATAAAGCACATGACAAGTCCAGGATCCAATACAAAGACTGTTCCATCAATCCCAGGATGAACAGCTCAGAACTCATTCACTCTTTATAGCTGTTGAGATCAGGGCTTTTCAGATTGGGCAGGGACCCAGAGGAGGGCAGTGAGAAGATTGAAATAGATCCCTAATTTATGTTTCACCATTCTACTGACCTGCTGCACTTTTATATTATTGGTGCCTCCCAAGTCTAAGCAATATAAGGTATGTTCAATAATGCACTGGGGGTCAATAGATTAGACATTATAACAGGTAATTAGTTCTATTTGGACCTTCAAAAGTTGATTTAAATCTTCAATCTTACTGTCAAGAAAAATCACAAATGAATGCACATTGAACATCTGCTTGGCAACTAATTTGTTTATCCCATGTAATACTGGTCTTTACCTTAAATTGGTTATAGAGATATTTAATATATGCTGACCAATTTAGACCTGCAGATTGATCACAGAAACATTTCTCCACTTTCCTCATCATCACTTCTTCCCTTCTTTCCGTCCATCAGCCATTTAAAGCTCCACTGATATTGAAGAGACACCTCCTTCAAAACCCATCAAATTTTTAAGACCTCTGTTACTTTCTCTCCGCACAGCAGAAGCATAACAACACTCATCAGCACAAGTCAACGCTGTACAGACTGCAAAGCCCACTGAGACAATGTTCTGATTTCTGATCATAAACATGACTCTCTCACTACTATAACAAACAAAATCTGCCACATATCGTTCAGATGTTTTTCTAATCTCTAGCCACTGCCCTCTTCCATCCTCCCTGCTCTTACCGTCATTCAGCTCCGAGCCAAACACCACAGCCTTGGCATTGGAGATGTTGACACAGTGGACCAAGGCCTCTAGTCTCAAATTGAAGTTGATTAGAGCAGCCTCTACTCCGATCTTAGCCATGCCCAGCCAGAGGCCCACATACTGGGACCTGTTCTCCATGAAAAGGGCCACCACATCCCCGTCCTGAAGAGAGAAACAACAAAAGGAAGGGGCTGTCACACCTACTGCCATTAACTGATTGACTTTATTTATTTTTATTTAACAACTTTCTGTAAAGGGGTCATAGCATGCCTCCTCCTGGATGGAAACAGTATCTAAGAGAGTAGAGAGTTTTTTCCTAATTCTGAAATATTTTGTATTGTATTCCTACCTTGAAACCCCGTTCCAGCAGGAGGTTAGCCACTCTGTTGGAGTACTCATCCAGCTGTCGGAAGGTCCACCTCTCCCCAGTCCCCTCGAAGATCAGTGCTGTTTTGTCCCCGTGTCGGCGCACTGTTTCAGCAAAGATCTTGGGAATAGTGTTCTTTTCTCTGAGGTGGCGTTTGACATTCATCTTCACCTGCAGTAACACACCTGCCGCACTGATGGAACAAGAAAAACTATTATTAAAACACAGGGCTTGAAATTTATTCCACTTTCAACTGTTCCACGCTTAACAACCATTGTCCCAACTTGAAGTTAATTTTTTTCATTCGACAAAATAAGTATAGTTTAATAACTGTTACAGTAACTTGCATCACTTTATTGACTCACTCTGGTCCGACATGGAAATTCTGCTAGTTGTTCCCTGTACTTACATCTGAATAAAACATTGATATCACTCTGGGATTTTTGTCTCAATTAGTTGTTATTCTTTTGGTCATTGGTTGAGCCACTAATTGTTTGATCAATAAATGCATTACTGCAAACTGCAGTGCAAATGGAAGGCGGTTTCTGACTAGTATATGGTGATGAACATGTACATACACACACTTTGACATTATCATTATTTAGTTTTCAAAACAGCCAATATTTTGGACCGTTTAACATAGTGATAGACCGATTAATCGGTAATCAATAAGCAAAAAATGTGGGACACATCTGCACGTAGCTTCGTCAGTGTGGCTGCTGTGAAACAATGTTAGCGCTCCCCTTTGAGTTTTGGGAAGGTGGTGAAAAAGTTGGTTTTGAGCTCTGCACTATAACTCTCATGCATCCCACTGTGATGAATGATACATGATTAGTCAGTTATCATGTATTATTATTATTATTTGCCCAAATAATAGGAATTGTATAATTGAAGTAAAAAAATCATAAATCTACAAAGGGAAGAAGAAGCTCAAACAAACTATTTAAATATTTACAAGCTCAAACTAACTATTTACATATAAGCTTTAGAAACAACCTAATCCAGAGATCCGGAGAGAAAGAGTGAAAGAGATGGTCAAACGAACTTTTCACAAACTACAAATCTGCAGCCAATGGCTTTTTAAAATAATAAGTCTAAGTCTAAAAAGTTGCTTAATCTAGAGATAAAGTTTCCATCGCTGGCTCTATGATTGATCTTGTGTATGTTAACACATGTGTGATGTAGAACAGGGCTTGTGCCTAACAACTAACACATAAACAATATATATTCCATGACACATAAAAGGTAATAATTAATTTTGTAATAACACATTTCTCTACTGTCACAGAATTGTCCCAGACACTGTATTTGTTTGTGTACCAGGTGCTATTTTTGAACATATTCAAACGTAACAACACTAAGCATAAAACATTATGACAGGGATGGCTGGGTAGGTCCAAGGGGCAAAGTCTGCCTAAATAGAAGAATCTCACTTGATAATTACATTCATGGTGCAAAGGTACAGATAGTGTGCCATTCTCCTGAGCACTGTATAATTATTATGATTAAGTGCCATAAAAATCTATTGAGCCAAGTTACTTCATGGCTAAATTGTGGTGGGGATATTTTTTATTGTTATACAGAGAATTGGCTTCATGTTGGGCATTTAATTTGAACCACAATAAAAATGTTGGAGCTCATTCTGTTGCAACAGAGGAGCTACATAAACTCTACATTATGTAACTAATTTGTTTATTTCAACAGAGTTTTTTTTTTTTTTTAATCAAGCTGACCTATTGCTCGCAAAGTGACTTTTAGAACAATCCATAATAAAACTGATATCATTAAATTCTACGATTTGAAATACTGGTTTCCTCATTCACATTCACACATCCAAGTCTAGCAAACACAGGTGCTTCACGCCTACTAAACCCCCTAAGGCACACTCATTGGCATTTGCAGGGACCAAGATGTGTATACTGGGGGTTGTTTTTTTTTTGTTTACTAAAGGTATTAAGATGTGAACCATAGTGCTTCTTAAATCTAAGCCTTGTTACAGCACATTACGCATTAGGATTTTATAAGTCACTGTGGTAAAGGCATTCTTTAACTGGGTCAAATGTAGTGAATTTTTAACCTCGAGGATTCACACACTGTCAATACAAAGACACGTAACGACTACATTTTCAAGAATGGAGGTAATAACGGGTCTAAAAATTAACAAAACTTAGTCGACTGTCTTTGTCTTTAAAATATAGCCCTGGAAACTCTGATCCTTCTCACTATAACGAAGCAGAGGCCAGCTTTTGTGTACGCTGTGTCACAGAAAAGCACTAATCATAACTGGTTAGTTCACTTTGGCTTATTTAGTCATGTCCTGTTTTACCACTACTGGAACTTTAGAGGAAAATGGGAAGTTAACCACAAACCAATTACCATGGTAACCCCCATCTGTAAATATTGGCTTTAGATAAGATCTGTACTGCCCCTGTCCCCTTCCTCTCTAATGTCCTTTGTCTAAAATATTTCAAACTACCTGCAATGTCATTTGTCTTAAAAGTCTTAAAAACAGGCACAACAGGAATATGCAGTTGGTTGCTAACACCAGCAGTGAGACTAAGCCTGTAGAGGAAGAGCATCAGGTCTTGTGGTAAACTCTTTTAAAGTTGCTCTCAAAGATGAAAGGCTACATTTTTGCAGGACTAAAGACGTGAGAAAACCTCACTTGCACAAGCAAAATATTCAATAATCAAATGAATGCTTGAATGCAATGTTAGTTAGGAGTTAGTTATTCTGATTGTAGTTTGTTTGAAACCTGAGCTAATGCATGCTTTTAATAACTAACTTAGACACCTTTACTGTATATCACTATGAGTCAATATCACTGTTTCATCACACATCATTCAGGGGAGAGGTGATAAACGATACCTCTGATTTATAGCCCTGCCATATCTTCATTATCCTAGTGACAAATCTTATTCTAACTTTTTAGTGACATATTGCACAATTTTCATCTCCACTCCTTGTCAGAAACTACGTCAACGTTGTATTAAATCTAATGTTCAAGGTCTTGTTTTGGCTGACATTAACTATGAGATACTTGTAAGACTTTGGACAGTGACACAGTTTTTTGTAGTTTTGGCTGTGTATCCAGTGCATTACATTTGATAGGAGGATATTTTAGCTTCTCTCCCATCAATATTGAATGAACACTGTAGGAATCATACGTGAGACCATGATAGGGCTACAGCTATCACTCAATCTCAAATTAAAGCTGAAAGTCAGCACATTATCCCCAAGGCGCGTGTTTCACTTTAGGTCAAATGTTTTAGAGTGTTGAACCAAAACCACAGTAAATTAGTCACTGTCAAAATACTTACAGGCTGCACTATAATTTAGCAGTGGCTGCTTTGACAGCAGACAGTAACACAAAACCTGACCGGCGAATTGAAAATAGCAAAGCAGTCTTTCAGCTTTCAAAAGCATCAACATTTAAATTCCGTGACTTTTTAAAATATGGTTAACACTGGAACCCCTATTGCTTACTGTAGGTCTCTGCCAACTGTTTTGACAAATATCTTCAGAAAGTGCCATCCTCCACTGCCCAGGTAGAAGATCAGGATGGCCGGGATCACCTGGTACCAAGGCAAGCCCACCAGCAGCCTCAACACAAACAGCAGGGCCGCGCAACACGCTAGACGCATCATCCTGAAAGAATGCACACACACACACACAGATATTAATAGATATGGATAATGGCTGCAGACTGCAGCAACTATTCACAAACATTTCAGACCAAACATCAGTTCAGTGGGACAAAGGTTAAATGTGTTTTAAATAAGCAAAAAAAAAAAAAAGAGAATCATCACAAAGGCATTGAAGCCACTAGAATGTTATCTACTATAATTTTGTTTACAAATCCTGCGCCCATTTTTATCCACTGACTCAGCTTCTGGTAGACTGCAAGCCTGTAATAAATGAGCAAGAGGTCACCCATATGTAACCAGTCGTTTACTGTATGCGATCATCTTGTATAAAATCTGTAAATCTAACAAGTTTTCGTTTCTCCGGCAGTTGAATAAAACCCAGGGCTGCTGAGACCTTGAGGAAACCCTAACTCAAAGCAACTGGGCTGTACTGACAGCTGAGAGCAGCAGAGGACAGCCTGTGTTGACATTGGTGTTCAGTGCCACCAGATAGCTGGGAAGACGATCCTAAAGCAGGGAAGGATAGGTTTACAGGACCGCTTATTATCTATTCATTGGCCCATGTAGAGAAACACTGCAGGGTTGTTATTTCTGTTTATCATTATGGAACAAATGGGCTTTTTTTGTGTGTGAAGATATCTGTTTTAAGCATATTTTCTAGAGCCAAGATGCTGACTACATATTTACTGCTGTCTCCCTGCATGTGGCTGTAATCGTGATGATGACTATGTCATAGCAATTCAACAAGTCTGCTGCTATTTAAAACACAGGCCGACGCTCCGTGTTACAAGTGAGCTTGCGGAGGTCGATTAAATTACTGTGACTGTCAGACACGATAGGATTTGTCACACGTCAAGGGAAACAGATGCATTAAGAGGGCAGCAGCCACTTCACAGTAAGGAAGAAGAAGAAGAAGAAGAAAACAGCTTCATCATTCGCTGCCGTTGCTACACCCGGAAATTTAAAGGCGCGTAGCATCATATTGCGGTAGTGGATGGGGGAAACGATAGAGAGGCTCAACCCACTGTTGGTTAGACTACGCCTCACTAACCGTGCCATGTGCGCCTGCAGACCGGGCCTTCAAAACCTCGAATGGACCATGTTTCTCGGGCTAACCTCACGTAGGTGATCATGGTAACTGCGCGCCGGGGAAGCAGGATGCGCAGCGCACTGCGCGCATCGGCTTAAAAGCAAGGAAGCGGACGGACAGTGTGACAGCAGCAGCGTCGTCCAGGATGAAGGGGGCATGCTGAATATGCAGTCCACGTTCACATAAATTACCTTTC
The DNA here is from genome assembly GCF_905237075.1 of Dicentrarchus labrax. NCBI lineage: Eukaryota > Metazoa > Chordata > Actinopteri > Moronidae > Dicentrarchus > Dicentrarchus labrax. Next base: position 13,977,742 of record NW_026136710.1, on the reverse strand, counting down.
ATGGACCGAGAGCTGTCTTTGATATTAAAAAAAGTGTCGAGCCACCCTCTCGAGTCCCGCGCTCACAAGGTTGACAGAGGACAATAAGAGTCGTTTTTACCGGGACTGTTTCCCGTTGTCCTAGCACATAATAACCGGAGCACATCAGTGAAGTTGAGCATCGCGGGGGCGCACAGTCAGCTTGGGCTGTGGCTGCGGGGAGAGAGTGGGGGGGTTTTGGGGGGGTCAGTATTTTTTTTTTTTTCTCTTTTTTGCTTACATACCTTGCACCTCGTTCACACCGTCACAGCATGTAGGTGCGCAGAAAATCCCAGACGTGAAAACTCGTTGTGTGCGATCCCGCCTTGATCGGCTTATCGGCTAGCCTGGTCGCCCCCTCCGCTCCTCTCCTCTCCTCACCGCCGTTCGGCTTGGCTTGACAGAGGCTCACAGAAACGCACCGAGAGACGGACACACGCACCGGGATCCCCCCCCTCCTCCTGTTGTTAATACCACAACGAGCTGCTGCTCCTCTCCTCCGGTGGGTCGGGCGTCAAATGCGCCTGGCTGTGGGCGTCGACTTTGACCCCGCGATCATCATCCGTTCATTGTCACAATCATTGATATCATTTCTGGGTTCATTGTAGCCGATAAGCTCGCTAGCAAGCGTAATTCAAATGACCTTATAATTTTCTTAGCTGCGCCCGCCCACCGCCGTCAGCGTCCCATCAGCGCATCAGGAATAAGCGCGGACGGGCGGGTGCCTGAGCCAATGAGGGGCGGCGATTTTCTTTCAACATCCCATCCGGCAGGGGCGGGGTTTGCGGCACTGGTGAAGAGGAAATGCGGTGCGGCCCTGCCTGTTTGCCGACAGACAGCGAGGCCAGCACTCACAGCAGTTTCCACCCGGTAGTGACAAGGCCCTGATGCTGAACCGTGTGGTTGTACAATGAGCCCTGCCTCTGCCCGTAGAGTCCGCCTCACCACGTCCATTCATTCACTCCGCGCTCCATCCACAAGATGAGCTTTTACATGCGCATCTGTCAACTGAGAGGGGGGGGGACTGAGGAAGGACCGTGTAAAACAAAAGCCTCTGCGGGCCACGATCCACAATAAATAATACAAAAAAAAAAAACCCGTTAGCCATCAGCCTGCAGGTTTTCCCTGCAACCAAACGCTACAGTACATCAGCAGTTAGTTTGAATTGTAATGCCTCAGCATATCTGCTCATTTGGAAACCTTCACTCAACAAGGTTAGCAAGTTTGCCAACCAATACATGTGGAAATATTGGAGATGCATCCAATACAGACACCGCCACACACTTCTAGTGGGTCTTAAATTTTGATTGAGAGGGATTATTTTAGTCTGTACATTTTTTTCGAAAAAATCCTATTCAGTATGCTTTAAATATTGTCATTGATAATAGTATTGTTAACAATAATATAACAATTTATAAAATATTATAATATAAATTTCATATAGCAGTAACACCAAAGACTAATAAAGTCAGAGTTTTACATTATAACCATGTGAGCACCTTCATCAGCACTTATCCTCTGGTACATATGCACCACACTGACCCCAGTATGTGAACATTTAAAGGTGATGCAAAGATCAGGATAAGATAAAAAAAAAAGATGAGCTTTGACCTGCAAATGAGAGATGAAAGTGCACACACACATTTCTGTGCTTTGTTTTGCACACACACACACACACACACACACACACACACACACTTCATCATACAGTCTCAGAACAGATGCACACACACAGTCAAACAGCATCATCAGGGCTGTGAAGCGCCTCCACTGCTATCAGTCAGAGAAGACACACTATCAGTGGTTCTCAGACAGATAAGGGCACACCCAGTGTATTATGCCACTAGTCTGCGTTCTCTGTGCAGTGTATACTGCATATTTCAGGCAAGCAGAGCAACATTGGGGAGTTTTTTGGGTTTTTTTTAAATAAGGGAAATAGGTACCGAACCTTTTATTTATATTTAAACCATTAGCTAAGACAAACAGGAAGCTGTAAACGAGTGTGACAGTTGCCTAATATCCCTTTCCCCTCCACTAAGATGTTTTAAAAAGTGACACAGTGGTGACCTGGCCTGACCTATTTTTAGCGGTTACACTTTCACTTGATGAATGCGCCGACTTAAATAGCTATGTGAAAAGATTAACAGTTTATAGTGATACCTTGTGACATAGTTCCACACAACTGTTTCATTCCACAAAATAAATGCTCTAATTACAGTACGAACTCTGTGTCTATCTTTAGTTTCCATTGTGTCTTCAGGTAACGATTCGAATGGGAACATACTGTCTGTGGTGGTCTGAGTGCGTTACTTACGACATGTTACTGCCAGCATACAAAGCATAATATACTAATAGCCAGAACATTTTATTTTACAATTTAAATTGACACTCAAGCCTTGCAAATAACAAACCGAGAAATAACTGACAAATTCCATTTAGATGTTAGAAATGTTTAAACAAAACAGGTCCTCTCAAAGTTGCACAAGCAAGGTAGGAAAAACTCATAAACACTTGTAGCCTGTCACAGCCTTAAGTTACCTACAAGGGTTTTAGTAGATGCCCTGTTTTAAATATCATGCCTGCCTGCTGGACTAACACCGTTCTGGTCTCCCATTGCTCATTAATCAAATATAGCCACTGTGAAAGAGGTGAAAACAGAATCATAAAGAAAATGGGCAGATTTCTGCCTGAAGGAACAGGTTGAGGTTAACACCCAAACCCTCTCCCCTCGTTCTGAGGAACCATTCTCACCACTGCGTTTTCATACTTTTTTTTTTTCCTCAGTGTTCTTTCCCTTTTTCAGTCATCAAGTTCGAGACCAAAGTGGCTGTAGAGATCTCGTGTGGTGGTCCCCCTCAGAGCAGCTGCAAGACAGAGCAAAATGGGGGTTAGGGCCCTTCAGCAGATTACAGGGTCAGCTCCCTCTGGTCTACTTTTCAAACAATCCTAAAAACACTGAACAGACCAAGCTCACAGTACCAAACAAATTAATCACTTTAAACATAACACTTGTACTCTGTGTAAAGATTTTATTCAGTAGCTTAAAAATATCTATTGAAAAAGACATAAAAAACAGCTTATCTCCATCATCATTTTCATTGCAGCTTAAAATATTAAATCTTTTAAAAGATTTCTCATAAATGAACCTTGTGAAAGCATCATTTACTATATGTTACCTCACATATTTGGCAAATTAGCCCTACTAGCTAGATCTCTGCCTCTTTTACATCATATAGAACCAAGCTATGCTGAGCTGTGCCGGGCTGAGCCTGATACAGAGACCAGTTGTCTTTACACACAAATAAAGGACAAATAAAGGAATATCTATACAGGGCTGACAAAGCTGTAGCATTTGTTACGACAGCATGCTAATGTGCTGTACTTGGAAAATGCAACCAGGATTGAAAATGATTATAGCTTCTTGTCAGTTAATGCATGAATATTTTACCAATAATTTATAGTAATAAATATAAAAAAAGATTATGACCAATCCCAATTTATCATGACTAGCGTTGATAACTTTGACCAGCAGTCAAATATGAATAATCAATAAGCAGAAAGAAGCAAAGGAAACATCACATTGGAGAAGGAGAAGCAACTGTTTGGTATTTTCTCTTGATTTATAATTCTCTTTCACCCTCATCCTTACCTGGTTTCCCCAGCCTTGACTTGAATAAGCAATAGCTCAGCGCTTAAGTGATGCAACTGTGCAGTTGGAATAAGGGGGTTGAAGGCCTGGAGCTACAGAGGGGTTCATTGTTTAAGTCTGGTTTTGTGGGGAGTTTTCAAAATTTGATTAATGACATTTCAGTTTAAAAAGTACTGTACCTGAATAATATGCTAATCTCAGACTACAGTGTCAAATTAATGGATTTGTCATATTTATATACTGAATACATAAACACTGATTATAAAAATTAGAATCTGTCAGGAACACTTTAACTGTTACTTAACTGTTGAATGATGCATGGATGTCTGGAGAATTTCTCATTAAGGAAATGAGTAGATTATATAATAGTTGGACGTGTGGAAATGTGAATATTTTAAAAGCTAAAAAAAGAAGACATTTCTTGACAGACGTGACAATGAACTTAATCTTGACCGACAGACGGACATGGTGGAAGACAAAGGGACAGTTGTCTTTAAAGGGTACTGCAGGGCATCTCCTCTTGTCTCCTCTCTCATTCTACAGCCTGCCCACCCTTCTCCTCCCTCTCAGAATAACAGCATACAACAGCAACTCAGTGTTTTAAGTGTAGACTCTTTGTGAAAGTGTGTGTGTGTTTGAGAGAAAGGGGGGGGGTGGGGCAAAGAGAGGATGATAGCATGTGTTTGTGTTTGACAGTATGTGAGTGTATGCATGTGTGTGCATGACAGACAGGGACTGTAGTTGTGTGTGTGTGTGTGTGCGCGTGTGTGAGTGATGTGAAAGACTGCTATTGTGTCAGAGGGGAAACGCCACCCCCATTCACTAAGTGGTCATTATCATCCTGACTCTCCACTGTACTGAGGGAATTTAAAGAGATAGCAAGCTTTTAACTCATAATATAGATTTAAAATAGGAGATATGCCCAGTTTTTTTACACTGAAGTGCGAAATGAGTGACATTAGAGCATTCATTGAATATAATATGTGTGTTGTTCCTTTGTACAAAGATTAGAACACTAAATCAGGCGGATTTTATTGCACACAAGCATGTGCATGTCAAAGTGGGTAAAAAGTCGTGTTTGTTATGACACACACACACACAGTCCATAATGTGACTTGGCTGTGATACACCAAAACCTCCCTAACAGTGTGAAATGTTTGGACTTTTTCACACTTTATCAAGTGCAGCACATGCAGTCACAGATATATTTCAAATACACACAGACTTTCAAATATATAGGAAAATTTTTTTACTGGAATATAACATTTATAGGTATGTTTTCATTAGTGTATAATCACCTGAAAATAAGTTGTGTTTTTATCTACAGGTGACTCGGGTCGCTTTCCATGGAGTCCACCATGTTGAACTGCCATGTTTCTGCAGTAACGCAGCATTTCGTAGTCACCATTGCGCTTGGAGGGAAGGCTGAAGCCAGGGAGTTCTGCAACGCTAGATGCCACTGAATTCTACAGACTGGATCTTTAATTACAAGGTGTTTTAAATCCGGAAAAGGTGAGCTGGTACCAGCACCTGCTCTATGCTACGTCAGATGCACACATACACACCCAAAATCAATCAGTGTTGCCAACTTGCTGACGCTAGATTTAGTGATTTCTCAGACCGTATCAATTTGATTTCTAAAAAGCGACTAGCAACAAATTTTGTGTCTTAAATAGACCATCAGGGAAAAGGCGAGGAAAGGTGCATGCTGCACAGCTTTTCTGCCCAAAGCGTTGGGGTCTCTCCCTCTCCTCAGGCAGTCAGTAGGTGTGGCAAGTGGGGCATGTTTGACCTTCTGTCTCACTTTTTCTTTTTTTACCGGATACCTGGATTAGAGTGTTTCTATAGCTTATATGTAAATAGTTGGTTTGAGCTTTTAAATATTTAAATAGTTTGTTTGATATTCTCCCTCCCTTTGTTGATTTAAAAAAAAAAGTGTGTGTACGTAAATGTCGATTGCTGTATACCAATCAGACAGCTTTTTAGCTTTTATTTGAAATGTATTTATTGACCAAACAGAAATAAACAAGAAACAGTAGCTCAACCAATGACTAAAAGAATAATGAAAACTGATTGTTGGATTGAATGATTGCAATTTGTTATTCCGATATAAGTGCAAGGAACTAGCAGAACTTCAATGGCGGACAAGAGTGAGTCAATGAAGTGGTGAAAGTTACTGAAATAAAGTTAAAAAATTATATTCATTATGAAGAATAATAATTTTAAAAAAGTTTCATGTTTGGAAAATGGCTTGTTAAGTCTGGGACAGTTGAAAGTAGAAGTTGGGACAAAAAGAGCGTCATCAATAATGTTTGATGACAATGCTGCTGATCAGTATTAGCCAACACATAACTGGACATATAAAATTAAAGGACTTTCAGTCGCTCAGTGGTTTATTTAAGCTGTATGAGGTGGGAACTTAAGTATAACCAAGCTGACCCAAATAACAGAGGCACATCAAACAGGACATTTTTCTGTCAAGTGTTAATCTAATAGGAGTGAATGTAGGACCAGTAAGTAGGATTTAACAGCATCTAGTGGTGAAGTTGCAGATTACAACCATCTGAATACAGCTCAGCCTTTCAAACATGTAAGAGCCCTATCTAGATGTGATCTAGTGTTTGGTTTGTCCGTTCTGGGCTGCCGTAGAAACATAGCTTTTCAACATCGCCGACTCCATAGAAGAGGACCCGTTGCCTCTAAGGATAAAAAGGGACTCACTGTAAGGTAACAAAAACACAAATATTCCTATATTCAGGTGATTATACACGAATACACCTATACACCAACAGAAATGGAATATAACATTCATAGGTGAATGTTATATTCCATTTCTGCAACTGATCCTCCTAAATGTTACCCACTGGACCTTTAAAGGCTGACCAATGCAATCTAAATGCAAATATAATCAGCCTTGTGTAAATACTTTCAAAGTCAAATGAAAGACTGGCTTTGGCTTTTGTCACAGGTGTCAAAGGAAAAAGAAACACTCTGTTGCCCTCTGGTGGCTGGCTGTAGAACAACTTGAATCTCAACCAGTCTCAATGTGTCTTATTAGACTGATCGAAGCCCATCATTTTTAGTTCGCAATTTTCCTTCAAGCTATCATTGTAATGCCTAATCAGTTAACAGCTTATTCAAATGTTTCCTTTGGGGATATACGTTTAAATAACACAAATGTAAATTTTAGCACACATGGGCATTGCTGCATAGTTTTAAGAGTACACTTTTTTTTTTTTAAACAGACAGAATTCTTAGCTACAATATTGTAATGGTGTATACGTGTAAGGTAAAGACTGTGACAACAAGAACTGTATGCAACTATGTGGTAATGATGTTGTGTGTGTCTATTTACATTCATATTCATTTAAGTAGTGTTAAAAGAAGTGATCACACCTTTGTACAGTTTGTTTTCTTTGGTCCAGAACACACCAGAAAAAGACATATTGTATGTCTCATATAGTGTGTTCAGAGTTTCACACTGCCTGATTATAAATGAGCCACGAGTTGTAAACATGAGTCACATAGACAAACAGACAGACAGACAGACAGACAGACGGACAACTCATTCAACTCACAGTTTATAGCTGTCATCTTGGAACACTTTTTTTTTGTGTGTGTGTGAGGAACCCGCAAAGATATAATTGAAAAGAACTCATAAGTCATGATGGCAACTGGACGCCATCTGTCATGGATACAAATAAGCCCACTGCAAACAGAGGGTGGGGAGGATTCATCCTATAAATATCTGCCGCAATCAGCAGACATGTCCAGCATTTTAATTTGTATGTATTTCATTACAAAATACCCCACTACCCATAAACTTTAGTAAATTCACTTCAAACATATTTGTTACTTGCAAAAACTCATGTTAATTATACAGAATCTCTTTTTGAACTTAAATTCTGTATATGGTAGAAAGGAGGAGAGGACTTAACATTCGCCTGTGTATAACTTTGTCTTGAAGTGTAATGTATTTGACCCACAATTTGAAATAATAAACATTCAAACATAAACATTTTAAGGTAATATTATGCACTTTTAAATGTTCCTAAGACTAGTAATTTAAAACTATTTTTCTTACCAATACGACCCAGGAGTGACTGTCCAATGTCTTTGATGTCATTGTATTCATGCAACATATCAATATGATGCTCCAGCTCCTCTACACTGTATCCCCTAGGGAAACACACATATACACACAACTGGTCATACATGCAATATAGGTACTACAGGGCATTATTTGTGGGGATCAACATTATAGATCCCCCTGTCCCCTAAGGCTAAACCAAATCATCAACACTACATGCTTAACCTCAACCCATACTATTCAAGTTGGACCTCAAAGACAGAAATACAGGAAGACAAACACACACAGCTGTACTCACTCAGCTTCCAGCTGTGCTATCTCTGTGTCCAGCTGCTCTCTTCTCCTCTCGAGCTCTGCCACCTCCTCTGCAGGGCTAACTTTAAGACTCCCAGATACTTGAAGCTGTAACAGAACACCATGATACTGGCATGCACGTGTGGCACTACATAATAGGATTTATATGTATGAGAGGGGGGTTTACTTACAGGTGATTTGAAATTGGAGTTCACTCTCTTAAACTTTGAGAATGGAGTTCTAGGTAGAGAGGGAAGGGGAAAACTATTGTTAAAGACAGGATATATTTCACTGGATGAAAAAATGTGTAAGGAATACAATTTTCTTTGAACCGGTTATTTAGATGTTCCCTCAGTATCCATTAACGCTCTCGTAATGGCCAACAATACAAGACACAGCCAGGGTTCAAACCTCCCACAACACTGAGCCATTTTACAACATGTTACACACAAAACATTACACAAACACATCATATCATTTATGTAAACATACATTTGGGATTTGAAGTCAAGTATTCATCAGTTTCCTAGTTATGGCTAAATAATGATAATGCTCAAACCAAGGATCAGATATCTAATGTTTTGCTTTTGGTCACAAAGATTATCTTATACTGAAAATAAAAAAGTGGCTGTTGTTGTTGTTGCTAATATAACTACTTAACACCGTTAATGTTACAGTATATATCGTCTCAGAGGGGTCTTGGGGCAATATCACAGCGAGACAGTGGATCCAGTGTATGTGACAACACATTTTTAAAGTGATTAAAAGTACTGTTAACAGAGAGTAACGTTAGGTAGTAGACGATGTATCAGCTAGCTAGCGTTAGCAATACTGGGGCTAACAAGTTACCTTCTCAGTGCTCCTTTCTTCAAGTCGTTGCCCTCCGGTGTCGAAACTGGAGAATTATTTGCACTACAGTGAGTTTCTGTGGGCTGCTCTGTGCTCATACTGCCTTAAATGTTATACGAATGTGTATGTTATGGTTGATATATTGCAGTAAGAACATAATATATGAACAAAGTAGGAAGGAGGAAGTTTGCAATTCGCGGCTGATGGGATGCAGACTCTGATTGGTTCTTGAAACTGAGAGGCGGGACTTATAAGTTTGGTTACCGTGGAAACAACCCATCGACAGTATGGAAATGGAGACTTCTGACGCTCTTCAATTTGACGGAATGATTTAGGTGAATTTAGAGTATTTGAATATCAACACTAGCGTGAAACACTTTTAAAATAGACAACCTAGATTGGTATTTTAGCTTTTATTGTACCAGACACTTCAGGTTTGGCCGGAATGTGTCAACAAAGGCAATATCCTTATTTAACCACCAGATGGCGACAAAGTATGGTTTAAGTTGACTCCTTTATTTCTGTCTTCAACACATCTTCACCTCTCATAACGCTCAAATATAGATCTCTCTCTCTCTCTCTCTCTCTCTCTGTCTGAAACAACCCACACTTGTTGACTGAGAAGAATATTGCATATTCAGAGAGCAATGTTGTGGCATTCATATTCATTTGATAATCTAAACTGAGGTTATTCTCTGAACTGCTCACCAACCAAGGTGCCTCTCAGACTGATTCAAAGCCACCGGTGCTCTAAATCTAAATCGTTGGTGGATTAGCAAAGCAAAAGGTCATGTTCAATCCACAAAACCACACACACACACACACACCCACACAAACACACTTTTCCACCACATTTTAGTCCCAGTACGGTTCACTGGGCAAGTACCAAGGGAAGAGGAACACAGCAAACGATTTAGCTCTTAAAACACAGAGAGTGGATGAGAGACAGACAGCATGAGTTGGAAAGACAGACAGGGTTCATAGAGAAAAGAAGAGAGTGAGACAGAAAGAGAAAACGGCAGACAAAATGTGTATCTAGGGGAGTTGGTGTTGGGGTGAGGAGGACATAAAATCAAGTCCATTCTGCGTTATATCCACAGGATTCATTGCTTATTTATCAGTTGTTATACAGAGACAGAGAGGGTGGGGAATGAAAAATTCAGACAGGAGGCATGGCCTTTTCTCCTTTTAGAAATCGCAAGATTACACACACTGGGCGGTAATGGCTCCCTCATGCAGTCATGTGTGCGTGAAACAGAGAGGGAGAGATTTGTGGAGGATGGCTATTTCTCTGCATCTCTGACACAGCAATTAAGCATCTGTGTGTGTGTGTGTATGTGTGTGGGTGTGTTACTGAATCACATAATCTAACGGCTGCTATATATCTCTGAGTTATGTTAATTATGTACAAATGTACAAAGATCCTGCAGTATATACAGGGTTTGTTTGTTTTTAATGTCGCATTAAATATAAATCCCGCTGTCACTGTGAATGTGAGCAATGGAGAAGTGTCTGTTCTTGATGTTGGTTGTACTTTTGACTGTATAGGAAAGAGCTCCAATGAACTACCAACCTCTCCAAGCTTGGACAGCTTGTGTTTATATTTGACAGTCTGAGTAATGTCCATATTGGTGGTGAGGGGTCTCGGGCACGCCAAAATAAAGGACGGAAATATTGCCATGGAATGTACTTTTCCTGCTGTAACATGTAAAAATTCTGCGAAAAGAACATATTGAGTACTCGATTAGTTTCAGTATTTACTTTATTTTTGATTTTTTTTTTTTTACCTTTTTTGTCTTCATTCAGTTCCCATTTATAGTTTGAAGTTCTTTTTAAAATCAATTTTCTTAACAAACGCCAAACAATTGAAGAAGAGAAGTTGTTGGAATCTCTGGAAAATGGTAGTAAGTTGACCTTGAAATGAGTTTCTTTTTGTCAAACTACTCTTTCCAAGATAAAGAATGAGCGACGGATTAAACGCTCAACACATTTGTATTTTCTTGGACTTGTGACAATTCTAAGCCAATTTCATGTCTTTTTTTGTACTGATTATTTTTTGTGTTCTCTGGACAAAAACCCACACAGAAAAAAAAGCAGGTAAACAACCGCATTTCATTGTCCACAAACATTTATATTAGGGCTACAGAGAGAAGCAGGATTTGATAAGAGGGAGGAGGTGGAAGAGGAGGCGGTGAGAAAAGCAAGTACAGGGAAAATCTGAGCAGGAGAAGAGCAAGGAATGGGAATGAGAGGAGGGAACAGGACAGGAGATTGAAAGAGCAAGATAACAAGAGGAGAGGAGGAGAAGGGTTAGGAAGGTTTGGTTTGCAATGTAAGTTGGAAAGCCTTGTATCATGTTCATAATTCATGGAATCCCAGCCGCTCCTCTGTATGCATCTAAATTCCACTGTTGGGGAATTATGGCCAGGGACCATAAAATAGGCCACACACACACACACACACACACACACACACACGCACACACAGGACATGTACTAGAGAATAGGGGGGGGGGAATAGCAGAGGAACAGGAAGAAGTGAAAGAGAGAGAGACTACAAGAGATGCAGTGGAAACACAGAGTGAGAGAGAGAGAGAGAGAGAGAGAGAGAGAGAGAGAGAGAGAGAGAGAGAGAGAGCACACTGCTGCAGGATGAGGGGTAGATGAGGGGGATGATTCAAAGCATGTCATAAAACATCGATACACCTCCAAAGGCCGTGCTATGAGCTCTGCTTACACTGGAGGCGATTATGCCTCTAAATAATTCACAGAGCTTGCACAAGCGCTTATTCATACAAATACAAATACAAACAAAATGCAAAAACACACAAACACACACAAAAATGTATACTCCTGCAGTGCATGTGGACAGGACATATATATACGGTATGCTTTATGCCATGTGTTTTCTTTCAAATACACATATTGGAGGTATGGCTGGAGTAAAACTTCGAGACAACGGTCAGAAGGAAAGATTTCTGTTTATATTTTGCTAGTCAGACCAGCATCCAGACCCTGGGTGAAAGACCCTCAGCCGGAAAGCAGCTGATGGATTGTTAGGCTGTTTTAGTTATGAGGCAGGTTCTTGCTGAGCTAGACAATATCAGCAGTGATGGAAGGATACTGTCACAAACCTCACTTTCACAACAACATCTCAATCAAAACAGTATTGATAGATAGTCCCACATCAGGTGTAACTGGAAGTTACAGATGACTTTACTTTTGACAGAGCTAGCAGTTTACTCACGCTTCCAGTCTCTGAGCCAAGCTACAGTACGTTAACCATGTTCCAGACCTGAAACTGAGATGCAATGTTGTGAGACAAGTGGTCCTAGTATCATTACATGTAAATTATGGTGACTGTAAAGAGAATCAATAATTGATATTCCAGCCAATTTACCTTGTGGGTGGAATGCTAGTGTGACAGTAATTCCTTGTTGCAATTCGATGTCGGAATAAGTGGGAGTTTGAATGTATCCACATCAAAGGGAATCCGTCATAATCGGAGAGGTTTTTCATGTCTGAAGCAGTGCTGTTGTATTAATGCCATCACAAAATGGCTATTCATGTCTCTGCCAGGGAGGCCTCGGTTTGATATCAGCTCCTCTACGCCTCCATCTGTCTGTGTATTCTGTTCTATGTGCTATTTCTCATTCATTAGCTCTGACTCATCTTTCTAATGACTACCTCTATTTCCTCTCTGAAATAGTTTTCAGTTGTTTTTCTATTGTATGATAAGTCTGACTCACTCAGTTTATTGTCAGAATAAAGCTTCCCATTTTTGTCTTTTAGCCTTCTTGACTTTTCATTGCGCCTATCATCTCCTCGCCTCGAACTGTCAGGTTGGTTTATCACCACACTTAAGCGTCCCCTTGTTGTTTCTTACCCTTCTCATTCAAACATATTTGCTGTCATGACTCTCACTTCGTCGCCTCAAGGCTGACTGGATCTGTGTGCAAACAGACTCAATCGCTGTTGCTGCGGTAGGAGCTTTGGGGGGCTTCACTGTTCTCTCATGTTAACATTTTATCCGTGTGTCTGATGTTTCACTTTTAACATAACAATAAAAACTTATTAGTAGGTCGAGGTTCACTCTTTTCCATACATATTTATACCTGTAGGCTTTTACAGAATATAACTTTAGGCTGCTAATGGGCAATGAGTTGAGATAATGAACAGATGTTACATAGCTTCATCAACAACAAATAGCCAACATATGCACCACACAAAGCAGAATTAGATTGTTGTTTTCTATCCGTGATCGTACAAATTCATTTTTTCTTCAAATAGATATCCAAACAAAGCTTTGATCAGTAATGGTATAAATCCTACAGTCAAGACAAAAAAATGATCTTGTATAAGATTGCTTGCAGGACTCTCTGTATGGCGCTGCTGTTTGTGGTGTGGTGCTCTGACCAAAGCATATGTTTTAGCTAGCTGATGTTTACCCTGGGTTTAGCAGTTCACTAAATAAGATAATCCAGGATGATGCACCACGCTTTCAGTTGAATCTACTGCTCAACATTTGGAAGCCAGCAGAAAAACATGGTCCTGTGAAGTGCTCAGGGAAAACACATTCTCATTACAGTAAATATCCATTGATTAACCTTTAGATCAAGAGATTTCACTTCATATAAAACATTTGAAAGTGTAGATAACTGGAATTGAATGAATGAACATTTGGTTTTGGTGAAATTAACAGTAACAAAGCAGATCAGAAGGATTTTCACACCATTTTATTAGCAACAATGTGTTTCTTAGTTATACATTAGAAACAAGGACAGAAACATTTCTGCTGTACTGTACTGAGTCTGAAAAAACAGCTGGATCATAAAATAAAGCAAGTAATTCAAATACTTTAGGGTAAAAGCAACACTGCATTTGAATAAACACTTGTAATAATAATAATAATAATAAATTTCTCTCATAATTCTTTATGGCACTACATTTCTTGTGCAACTGTCACATTTCTGTTTAAAAAGTAAGGAAAGCATACTGTAGCAGAACTGTGTGTGTGTGTGCGAGCGTGTGTGTGTGTGTGTGTGTGTGTGTGTGTGTGTGTGTGTGTGTGTGTGTGTGCGTACATGTGTCTCGTAATGTATTTGCAGGGAAGCACATGTCACAAGAGGAAAAACTTAAAACAAAACATCACTCACTGTTTCACCCTTTGGGAAAATACATGAGCATGATTGCTAATAAAATCAACAGAGACAGAAAGATAGAAAGCGAGAGACAAAGAGAGAGAGAGAGAGAGAGAGAGAGAGAGAGAGAGAGAGAGAGAGAGAGAGAGAGAGAGAGGTTTAGAAGCATTTACCATCCGTTTTTTCCGGGGGGGCAATAGGGATAATCCAATCAGCGTCAAGCCCGTCACACAATCACCAGCATTTCTTCTTGAAATCAAGCACTAAATCATTTCATTCATTAAATGTGTGTCCTGTGTCCATCCAGTCAGAATATCAAATCTCTAGCCAGGCTGATCAGCCAAGCACAACAATTAAAAACAATCCCAAGAAGGAACTCTCAGAGCAGGAGCAAATTTTCCTCAGTCCAGCGAGTCGAGAGAAGAGGGAGAGAGACTGTGTATGTTATGGCCTGTTAAATATTTATAGATGTGCCTTTAAAGGTGAACAAATCTTTAGCCCATGAATCCATATATCAACATATCAGAGACAACACAAGGAATGTAGTGAAGAGTCCACAAAATGAAACCTCGGTGAAGAACTATAATGAACATCACATTATAACGTTAAGTGTTGCCGCAAAAACTTTTTGCTCCTCTGACTGCCACCACCAACTTGAGTCTGTGTTATAGCGTCGATCAGTAAAATAAACATTTACAAAATAGCTGCAAACCCACTAAAGAGTTTGTCACATCATCTGGTTGGGTCATTCTTAGCTTTAACAGGAATTTAAAGGTAAAGTGGCACACGGAAACTAATACAATCCCTTCACCCTTTACAAGAAACGCTTAAAATGTTATTGCAACCCACTGCTGGGTTCAGGATACATACAGTTGGGGGGAGGGCAGACTGTGTTTTAATTGTATGGAATAAGAATCCTGGTATAACAATTGATCAAGTTATACACACACACGCACACACATGCATGCAAGCACAGTCGTACGAATGCACACAAATGCAAGAACCCATCCCCCTTTGGCACCTAGTCCACCTTGCCTGCAAGAACACAGAGGTCTTTCTCTGCTGAAGTGTACTGTATATACACTTCAGTCAGCAGACGCTCAGAGAAACCAGCCTCCCGTCAAACCGGAGACCTCTATGAAAGGATGTGGAAAACAAGCAGGGATTTCCATCTTCTGTGAGCCCTTTATGTCTTAAAATATTATGGCCTAAGTTAAGTCTGTCTAAAATGTCTGTGGGTGGCAGCTAAAACATAACATCCCCTGTCCTCCGCTAGTCTTTCCACTGGTGGAGAGTGATCTTTTATAATCTATAATCTGTGGATGGAGGAACAGACAGATCATCCCATCATAGGAGGGGGAAACACTGGACTTCACCTAATCATATTTTGTTTGTAGCAGCTATGGCAAAGAGAAAATCCCTGCTGATTATGTCATTTTGACATGGCGGGAATCTGTTTATCTTTCAGGCCATGGGCTACACAAACTTTATGAAATGGTAAAACAAAGTCCATTCTTATTGTTAAAAAAAGAACTAGTCAGAAGAAAACAAACAAAGAACTTCATGTTATTGATAATTTAACATTTTTTAAATACTTTAAACTCCACATTGGCGCAAGTGTAAGGTTCTGGACCTTAGCATAGTACCTTTGAAAATCCTGTCCTGAGAGCCATCTGAGTCTTCCATTCTGCAAGAGGTGGCCAGTAGAACAAGACCAGACTAGGTCAGACCATACTAGACTGGACTAAACTGGTCAAGATAACAAAAATACAGTCTGACTCAAGCCAGTCCAGCCTAGGCCATCACAATTCATTTAAGCATAAACTTACACAGAGGTCCAACCTCGCCCAGCTAAACATCAGTGCTGATGCTACAGCTGCGTGTGAACATGTCCCTCATGGTGACCGACCGGGAGAGGTTAGGTTTACGGTAGTTTGAAATGTTCACAGGCACTGGCAGGTCCAGATCCTGCTGCTGGACACTGCGGTAGCTGATCCGGTCACCTCCATTCCTCAACCCATCTGGTTGATGGTGGAGCTGCGGCTGAGGTGGCTGGAGGTAGAAAGGCAGCTCATAGTGAGTACAGGATGGACAGAAGGTCTGTGAGCGTGTCAGTTTCCTGGCCAGCGGAGGGGTGGAGAAAAGGGCGGGGCCATTTGGGATGGAGGAGGCGGCGGCCGTTGCCGCCACAATGTTGTGATTGGAGTGGACCGGTGGGAGGCGGGATGTAACAGCAAAGTCCGGCTCCTCCTCCTCCGACTCGGACTCTTCCTTCTTGCAGCAATAGTACTGAAGGTGAGAAAGGAAGGAGGATGGGATATGGCAAGCAGAGATGAAAGAGGAAGAAGGGAGCAAGAGAGGGAGAGGCAGAGAGAATATTATTAGGGCAAAAAAGTACAGAATCATGTAAAAAGCAAGAGAAATCAGAGAGAGGGAGGCGTAATATAAAGTTGAAGAACAGAAAGGGAAGGACTTTTTTTTTAGGGCTTTTATTGCCTTTTTTTTTATTGATAGTGACAGCTGAAGACAGACAGGAAAGGGGGGCAGAGAGAGGGGATGACATGCAGCAAAGGGCCGCAGGTCGGATTCGAACCCAAAATAAATGGATGTAAAATTAGTTTACATATACAATCCAGCCAATAAAGTCTAGGTCAGCCTCCTATTATAATAATTATGTTCATGTAGTTCTGCAACCATAAAGCCAGAGGTTCTGTGCATATTAATGAGAAGAAAATGGAAAATACTATTATATATAAAATAAATATGGCTTAAATGAATGTATCTACACATTCAACAACGTAAGTCTACCACATTTAAATATGGTTTGCACACTATGGACAGAAAGCATCCATTTACTTAACACTCTTGGAGAGGATGTCTCTCAGAATTTAACCCCACTTTAGCACATTTCCCCATGAGGTGTTCTCCAACCCACATGACCCTATATGTTCATATGTGTAGTCTTAAAGCTGCACATATGCTACAGTATAATGTCAAAAGGGTTTGCTAAATCCTTAACAATTATAGTTCAAGCTGACGTAAATACAGAATCCACTTTTCAATGGAGAATTTGTGGTTCCAATTTCTGTCTTATCCCCACAAAATGTAGCTTTCAAACGCTTTCCTGGCATCCCGCCAAGTAATATAAAGCCATCATTTGGGGATCACTTTTGATTTTGCTGTGAAATAAAAGAATCCTAAGAAGTGTAATCAGCTCTGAGTGGAAAGGATCATATACTGTAATTTCCACTCTGTTACTGTAGTTGATCTCTGTAAATGGACTGCATTCATCTTGTGCTTTCATCCCAGGTGCTTAACAATTTGTTTCTCATTTAATCCCTTCACATACACTTACACACACCAATGGCAGGGAGCTACCACTGGGAGCAATTTGGAGTTCAGTGTGTTGCTCAAGGACACTTGGACACATAAACCACTAACTCTGTGAATAATGCTCCACCTGGTGAGCCACAGGCGCCTCTCTCAGAGTTTTACATTAGATGTTTAAGTGTAAGAGCTTATGCATGATTTGTTTTGCCATAGCCTTACAATAATGAGTCACTTTTAAGCCATTATACATATTAGTGCACACATAGATTATCAGCTTCATCTTGACTGACATAAAATTTTTAGTCTGTTATGTTTCTTTTAAACTCCACATATTTTTTTACACTAAAACCAAATGACTCCATGCAACGTGACAATACTTTCAGTATGCTCTCCCCATTGAGCATCAACTCCCCCATCTTCAGCATACAACCATGTTTAGCCCATTGTTTTAAATGAAAACTGAATTTGAAGAGTGAAGTGCAGAAACACCACATCCATACGCAAAGCATCTAATAAATAAAAGAGTCTCTTGTTCCTTGTTTTTTTGAAATTTACTTTGTCCCGTAAATGAAGATGAGCTGAATAAAATACACTTGGATAATGCTCTTGCCGTGTTTCTTATGAACTAAAGGGGTATTGAGTATTTGGAACAATCTATAAAAATACTCTAAGGAGTTTCTAGAAACAGAGCTTGAGCAAGAATTTGGAATTCTTTGATTAAATTATTATTAAGCTCCCTCGATGAAAATTATATATTTTTCATGTCCCTAAACGAAGCTGTTGAGAGCCAAATCTTTTGTATATTAAAGCTACAGTACTTCAAATAGAGAGCTACATGATATCAAGTTGATACAGTATTTTCTGATACCAAAGATGAGCTTCAGTGTATGTTAAAAAAAATAGCTCAGTCCCATAGGTGTGTAAATATCTTTCATCTATTTTAAAGGTATGTGATAGCAGCAAACTTAAACTTTCCTGCTACTGACAGCGTCGGGCCCTGAGAGAAGGGCAGTGGTAGTCGGTTGGTGCAGCTGCTCAGTCATTTGCTTAGCTTAGCATAAATATTAACAAAATCCTCCTACCAGCATCTATAAAGCTCACTAATTACAATGTTATATCTTGTTTGTGAAATCCATATGAAAACTGATGTGTAAAAACGACAATGTGCTGTTTTTAAAGAGGGTTATGTGTTGGACAATTTCTTGGCTCTGAGCAGTTGCCAGGCAACCAGCAGAGACTCCAGGAAGTTACTGGTTGCGGCCAAGTGTCCAGCACATTACCATCTGTAAAATGGCAAAATTAAATTTTTACACTTTGGTTTTTGTACCGATTCAATAAACGAGATGATTTACAGATGCTGGTAGGTGGATTTTGTCACCATTGGACAGAGCCAAGCTAGCTGTCTGCAGTCTTTGTGCCAAGCTAAGCTAACTGGCAGGTGTCTGTATTTAATGGACAGATATGAGAGTGGTCCAAGAGATCGAACTCAGCACCAGAAGCCGATTGTTG
This sequence comes from Dicentrarchus labrax, assembly GCF_905237075.1. Classification (NCBI taxonomy): domain Eukaryota; kingdom Metazoa; phylum Chordata; class Actinopteri; family Moronidae; genus Dicentrarchus; species Dicentrarchus labrax. The sequence continues at coordinate 13,958,863 of NW_026136710.1, read as the reverse complement.
CACATTCTCTTTGCCAAAAAAGATTTTTAAGGCTCCATTGCAGGTCCAAGCAGTGAAATGCAAGGGATTAGTTCAGTGTAACAGATACAGTATACAGTATAATGTAAAACAGATACACAGCCATGCTAGAATAGTAATCCACTAATTGCAGTCATTCTTACTGATGGTGTTATTAGTGTGATGTTTCAACCAAACTGGATTTTTTTCAAGCATGAAAACACATAGCAGTTCTTTTCACCTAATTCCTTTCTCATTTTATTCTTACATTGCACAGAGCACCTGGCCAAAACAAAGAGATCTGAATATCAGAGCACAGCCCCATAGAGAGATGGACAGCATAATGACTTTCTAAAAATTACCACAATGTAATTTCCTTGGAAATGAAACCAAAGTATATAAAACAACTAATGTGATTTAAGGATCAAAGGAATGATTTTCTAAACTTTGTAGAGAAGACTGGGTTCAGAATAAGGCAGAAGTGCTGTTAAAAGCAAAGTGCTAAGACATATTAATTTTTTGCTTACTGGTGTGAAATGAGAAGAATTGGAGATTATTTTTGAACACAGATATAGCTTTTAATCCTCAAAGTGTTGTAACAATCTTGGACATTTTCTATTGTTCTAGATATAGAATTGATGATTCACCTGAAGTTACAATAATGATCTGTTCCCAGTTTGATAGGCAGCAGGCTCTTAGTTCCAAAGACCAAGATCAAGAACTATTGTCATAGAGATTGCAATGTTGTTCAGTGCAGCACTTTCCAGACTAAAATATCTCATCTCAACTATTTGCCATGACATTTTCTTCAGACATTCATGTTCCCCACAGGATGAATTGTAATAACTTTGGTGATCCCCTTGCCTTTCTTTAAGCACCATCATCAGGTCAAAATCTTATTTTGTCCAACACTTTGGATTCTGACAGCTACAAAGTTGAAGACATTCACATCAGCCTCAGTGATATCCTGCGTTTAGGGCCAATGAGCAAAGGTTAGCATGCTATTACACCAAACTAAGATGGTGATTATTGTAAAGTTTATAACTGCTCATCAAACATCAGTATAATAGCAGTGTAAGCACACGTTAGCACGTTAGCACTGAGCTCAAAGCACTGCCTTTGGTGGGAAGTTTTTACCATGGGCCAAGGAGTAAATCTTTTGTTTTAGGTGCTGAATACATCACCATGTGGCCATTTACAAATGGCTTAATGATTTGGCTTGCAACCAAATTCTGGTGATTGTGCACATCCAAAGTGATCCTGCAAAATCTGAATTCATTTTTGAGCTGATGATCAGTATGACCATCTCCGACAGGCTTCAAAAATCTTGACACCATTACTTAATCAGCAGTGAAAATTTCTAAAAATGTTCTATTGATCATCTAACATAGATTATATTCCTATCTTCTTATTATCTTCTTATCATTCTTATCATCCTTGATATTTGAGGGTCACAAACGCAACTTTACAGATTAAAGAAGCTATACTTATTATTATTTAACACCATCTTATGACATCTTACATCAACAAAATGCTATACTCAGGGACACCCCTTCCTTGCAGCTCTGCAAACCTTCAGAGGAAAAACAGTGAATGCAACAAAGGCCGAAAGCAGCTGTGTCCTCACCTGCAGCCTACAGTAGCACAGTACTGCGATGATAAGGAGTAATATAACAGTAGCTAGGATTCCACCAGTGATGACCACTGTCCCGGCTGTCATTCGAATGGCTCTCCATCAACACCCTGCAGAAAGCAAAAGGGGGGAAGGGTTGGAAGAGAAGAACAGAGAGAGAGAAAGAAAGAGTAGAGGAGGGTATAAGTGACGGAAAGAAGAAATGGCAGAAGAGAAAGCACACAATTCATCAGTACGGTGGCTTCATTAAGTAGATTATAACTGTGTGTCATCTCAGTGGTGCTTATTGAATTATCCAGCAGTTAGGAGACATGTAATAAAATCACTCCTACAAATGCTGCTCATAATATAGACGGTATAGCAGGCTGGAACACATAGAAAAAAGAAATGTGAGAGAGAGGGAAAACAGCATTCAACAGCAGAACAGCAAAAAAAAGGAGAAAAAAATGAGTCGCAGAAATGACAGGAGAGCGAAGAGATGAATGGATGGTGGGAGTGAGGAGAGTAAAAGTGACTGAGGCAGGTGAGAGAAACAAAGACGGAGTGAGCAGTGAATTGCAGTGGAGTGATAGGGAAAAAGAGGTCGAGATGAACTAAGTTATAGGCACAGAAAGGGCATTTGATGAATGGATATGAAATGGAAAGACAAAATGATGGAGTGGACTAAGAAGGTGATGTGAGAGACAGATGGGGAGGGTGAAACATAAACAGGATATGCGGAAATGAAGAAGAGTGGATGGGTGAAAGAGGAAATGAAGATGGAATGTGTGCACCCAGGACTCACAAATGCCTAATCAGAGATTTTCGTTCATACACACTGCTTAAACTAAACTAAAAAAACATCTGATAGTAAAATAGAAAAAACAAAACAATCAAGTGAAATCCATATACTGTATTGATAGATGCTGATATTCAGTCACTCCTGATATGAGATATTACTCTAAATACTATTTTCTAAAAACCTTGGGAGAGCACAACTTTTGCATTAGTGGTAGAAATAAGTCTACAAACACAACAGTTTAAAACAACTAAATGTCATCTTTGTATTAATACCAGCTCTCTTGGAACACAATAATACAATACAAAAAACAAAATACTTTAAGTTACAAAAAACCTTTGAAACCCAAAAAATTATACAGATAGTCCAGAGTGCTTGGTGTCACAGTTGATACTCAGTGATGTATGGTTCACTATATGCACAGCTGTATAACAAGTACAGGTGGAGCGAACTCCTTGGTAGTGGTTATGCATTAGCACTCTTGAGAGCGTTTTCAAAGTCACAATGAAACAGCACTTTAAGAGTATTGCTTCCTTAATCAGATGAATCTCTTGATGAAACAGGAACTATTTCAAAGTCTAGACCAAGGGGAATATCAGATGAAGGAGAGAAAACAACAATCTTATATGATAGGATAGGATGACATGTAATATTTGCAAACAAGGTGACAAAGGTGTTTTTTCATTTTGCTGTGATTCAATGAGCACATAGAAACGAAAGAACAGAAACAGAATAAAGTGAGGCGTTGCGCAAAGCAGATACAGAGAAAGATTGTGACCTTCTTTGCATCAATCAGGAAGACACATCCAACTGGACAGCTGTGTGTGTGTGTGATGTGTGAACTCTGACCTTAAATCAGAGCTCACAACAAACACAAATGGCGATGATGACCCACCCTTCTCCTTGTTTTTCAAATTTGGGTAGAGCCACAGATTGTGTAGCTGTGACTTTAGCATGCCGTCTTTTGTGTGATTCACAAAGCCTATGCCACAACGTACAGTCTACATGAGACTATGTTATTTAGTTGATTCTGTTAATTCACATGGTTGATATTTGTTACAGTTTAAATAATGAAAAATAACACGATAGAAATGACTGCGGGTGAATACTACAGTATGTCATAAGAACATTTGCAGCAGAACGACTGACTTGAGGCTTAACTGACCTCATTCTCAGTTCATTAGATCAATGCTTCCCTTTAATTACCTCTTTTCAGTCTCTACAGCAGCTGGATTACCGGAAGAAGCCTTGAGCCTAGAGGCTTTAAATATTCATTTTACCCTTGAAAGTAATGTGCATTAATCACAAACACTGTATTGTCATTCAAATTGTCAGAATTCCTTTGTTCTGCCTTCCCTTCACTGTAAAGCAGTATCTGAGGCTGTAACATAACTGAGGAGTTTGATCCCTGCAGTAGCCAGTGTGTGCCCATCAACAATACTCTGAACCATTACCTGCTCACTCATAGTATAATCTGCTACATGACAACAGCAGTTAAAAAGGAACCCCACCGTAAATCCTGGATATGCATCGCTGTGCTGACCTTAGTGGTTCAAGATCACACTTGACTATGGTCACGTGACGTCTGTTACAGTTATAGTTAAGTGTGATACTTATGTAACTGTACTGTAGCGTGTTTATCACTACTTACTACTATTACACTACTATTATCATGGTGCTGTTTTTCGCATATAAATACCTTATCCTGGTTTTGAGAAACCTGGAAATTCTATCTGGTGTTTTGCATTTTATTTATTTGATCTTGTGTGACCTCAGTCTTAGTATTTATATTACATATTGCACATTCTGAATAATAAATAACAGTAATTCTGAACAGTATAGAAGCTTGAGTATTCTACAAGGCTCTTTGCTGCAGCAGCCATGAGTTGGAATCTGACCGGTGGCCGTTTGCTGCGGGTCACCCCCTCTCTCTCTACCCTCCTTTCTGTCTACACACACACACACACACACACACACACACAAATACAAAAAAGTTCATCCATAACTTAAGATTGTTTGTCTTGCAGTGCCCTTTTGCCCTTTTGCCCTCTTACTTACATGCGTCACTGATGCAAAAATATACTGTCTGTCTGTATCTTTGCACAGATTTCATCACACATTGATTTAAATAAAAAATTTAATAGAAATAAAAATGTTATCACTCAGTTCCCAGCTTTAGTTACATCTAACATTCCTATATATTTGGGGGAAACCCTGCAGATACTTGACAGATGTGTGCACAGACCTTTTTCTCTTCATTACATCCACAATCTGGAAGTGTCACAGGACTACACCATCAAACTGCATTGTGGATAATTGCCTGAAACCAAAAATAGGCCAGCAGGCTTGTTGCTAAGCTATGACTCAATGGTGCAAGCCATTATCAGCAGCAAGCACACAGCAATACAGGCCTGTGTTGTCAAGATCTAACTGTGACATGGACACACCCTAAAATAGGAATAGTAAAGACAGAAGCAGGACTGCTGATACAAAATATGGAGAATTCTGAGCATTCTGATAATATTTCCTTCCCCTCCTACATCCTGGTGTAAACAATGCTCTCCATCAGCATCCCTCAGCCTACTCACAGTGTGCACTATTCACAAGTGAGCTCTGACCTTCTCACCCTGAAACACCTCTAGACCATGATGAATTCCTTTGTGAGTAACTTGTCTAAATCATATTAGCTTTCATTGTAATATGTCTATTTATAAAGTTAGAATGGATCAGACTGTCTCTACAGTAGCGATCTGTCCTGTCTGCAAACGCAACACAGCTACTCTCCCCTCAGGCTGGAATACAGTGGACTCTAATCCAATCTTCAGGCCACCAACCAAATCAATATGGAGAGGTACAAAAAGAACAGAGCGTTTTGACCTTAAAGGCTTTAAGTTAAATTGATGAGGGAAATGTGGTGATTTTAGGACATTTTTGGTGTCAGGAAAGTAGAACAGGAAATTAAGGAGTAATAGTACACTTTACTGTTTTGAATCATTCTCATTGTACTCCCCGTCTCCAGCCGCAACAGCCAGCTGTCATCATTGAACAAGCTCTAAAAACCCACTTTACGCTACCTGCTCAGCACCAAACTGCAGGAGCCAGATATTAACTTTTGGAGTTGGTAGACACAAAAATAGGAAGAAGAGTTAATACTGGACTTTCACCAGGTTGGCAGACACATTACAACTACTAACGTTGGGTTACTCCGTGTCTGCTGGAGGTGTAAATAGGCAGCTTTTTGCTTGTAAAGTTGCCAAACCAACTTTATAATTGATAATATATAAGTGTTGCATTTACAGATTGTTCCACTGATTCCAAGAGGCAAAATAGAAAAAAAAAATTGTATTTTATTAATACTCATAGTATGCTAGTGTTACATTGTACATACAGTATATAGTGCTGTTTTTGACCAAAAACACATTTTGTCAGGTTGATAATAATACTTGACATAACGAATACGACCAACAGACAATTTAGTAGTTTAGATGTGTATGTCTGTTTAACTTTAAAGCTCAGACAAAATATATATAATGTTGCCAATGTGATGTGCAGTATTTCCTGTGGTGGTACTGTTTCTGTAGAAAATTAGTCCTTAACCTCTCACCCTTCTCTAATAGATGCACACACAGTAATTGCACGCACTAAACACACACACATACATAATGAAGGGATACAATACACGACAGTCACATGGAAGAATAATATTAGGCATGTATAGGATGTATTACTATTGCAAAAAGACAACTACTCAAAACCTCTACATGCTTACACATATTGCACACAACCAATGACACATGAAAAGTCATTACTCATGTGTATACACACACACAGAGTGTCTTAACCATCCTCCAGTGCACACACACAAATACACACAGAGACGTATACATGCATTAGTCATTGTGCAGGGTGTGTATCTCCTAGGGCTCGTTTAATCAGAACAGTGTGTGATATGTTGCAGCAAGGGCGACAAACAGAGTTAATTATTTAACCACACACAATAATATACATACACGCAAACACAAACCCAGAGTGCATTGTGAAATAGTACTGGAGAAAGGCAAATTGTCTGCGCAGCTCCTTTTGCTGGTGTTCGTCCACAGGAATGACAAGAGGTCAGGGGCGAAAGAAGAATAGCAGTGGGCACACGCACACACAAACACACACAAACACTCATATGCAATAATTTTAGTACTAGCTAACATGCTCAGACAGAAGGCTTTGGAATAAACTGCCACGCTTTGATGAAACATGGCAGGGATCACAGCAGAGGTCTTGCTAGGAATAATGGCTTTTGACAGGCTTTCAGTTGAATGGGGGGAGAAGCACGCAGTAGGTGGCGGATTCGAGTCATACATAAGAGACAATAACACACCCTGAGAACAATGGGATGAGCTCTATTACAACTGTAGCTGTCAAAGAGTGATTTCACACATATATTTTCCATATACAAAGACATAGCGCGCACACACACATACATGGTTATCTAAGGAAATGACCAATCAAACAATCCTTAAAAAAGTATTTATATTTAAAAGTTCAGTGATTGACGTCCTTCAGAGAGCTCGAGTTTCTATGTCGGGAGTTTTCAAGCTCACGAACCTGTCTTTGATAACAGAGCCCCAATCTGTTATTCAGAGAAAGAAACAATGACCCATGCTTCATCAAGTGTCGTGATAAATTCTGTTTGATTACAGCTTTTTGTCCTCCATTACTCTTTGTCTACCCTCTAATAAACTCTGCAATCAGTGAGTATTCAACTCGTATTTGCCAAAATAATTCACATCTTACATAACTTCCACCTACATTGTGTATCTTCTTATCAGAGGAAATGAAAATGAATTATAATTTCCATTAAGCAACATTCACCTTACCTACCATCACTTACATACTGATGTGCAATACATGCAGTATATGCAACATCATGAAGATAATGAAGTGCCACTGTGATCCACACTTCATTACTATTTCTGTGAAGCACAACCTGCCCTGCTGTGATATGCTTGTGATACAGCTGTATGGCTTTAAAGGAATAGTTCAACATTTTAGGAAATATGCTTTTGTGCGTTGAGTTAGATGCGATTATCCATATTACTTATAAATACTGGAAGCAGGGGGAAACAGCTGGGCCTGGCTCTCTGTAAAGTTCAGTTAGCCCCTTTAAAGCTATTTATTGACATGTTATATCTTGTTTGTACACAAACAGTAATAAAAATGGCTTTAGAAGACAATTTCTTGACAAACAAGAGTTTATCAATCCACAAGGCACTGCTGATCTCCACTGGTTGCCTGGGAACCTCAGTGTGATGAAAGGACTGGCTGTCGTTCTTGTGCCAAGAAATACTTACAGTATTCCCCCTCAAACCATAAATAGCTTTTACATTTCTGTTTGTATACTGATAAAACTTTATATCTTATAACTTAATCATAGAGCTTTAGTTGAGTCTTTATGCTAAGCTAAACAAATAGCCTTCTGACACTAGCTCTATACTTGTTGCACATACATTCCTTCAATCTTCTGAAAGAAAGCAAATAAGCATATTTCCGAAATTGTTGAACCATCCCTTTAAGACTTTCCTAATTGAAATAATTCCCCATTTATGTTAGACGAATAAATGTTCAGTCTTGCATAGTGCAGATGAGCAGAGGGATTTCACTGGCAAACACTTCAGTTCTGCAATAATAAAAGTCAATCTTCAATCCTAAAAAAAACTAAATTGCAATTGATTCTAATTAATTAATTCTAATTAAATTGATTTGCATTAAAAACTAATTTTGAGGCTGGAACATGCATGAAATGTCAGTGTGTCAATACAATTTAAATTACAAATAATACTGAAGCCTATGCGCATGTTCGGCTGTTCCCCAAGTGGGAGAAGATGAGTTCCCTAAACATTAACATGATGAAGAAGTTAACTTCAAGTAAATTAGCTTTAGCTATGATGCAATGGTGTAACATTGATTTGACTGGATGTTTATTAATTTCTTTTTTAATCTCCATAAAGCCACAAAGCAAGCAGTAATATTGCCTCAAAAGAATCTTCACAAGCCCACCTCTTCCACACTAATAGACTCAAGTATAGACTTTTTAATAAGCTTACAAATTTCTCCTTATCCTGTATGGCTGCACTTGATTCTCCCTCTCAGGCTTATGGCTCACCCTGTTCCAGCATAAAATTTCACCAGACACACAAAAATGTCTTTTGCTACCCTTTCTTTGTGTCCCTGCACCCACCTCCAGGAATAATGACTACACAGAGAGCTAGACTCAGGTAAAAAAAACTCCTTCCTCATCCCTGTACTGAAAGGCACTGACCAGCTTAGCTCACCCCCAGTCATGACCTTGAATCAGGTGCCTGGGAAATCCCATAGGCTGGTGGACAGAGAGGAAAAGGGAGAGTTCAGGATTCAAGAAAAGAGAGGAACTAATTTTTTCATGTAGCGACGAATGGAGCCCAGGAATAGTTTTTACCCCTCTCATGTGTCCTAGTATTGTCTGGGCAACATTTCTGTAATTAGTTGCCCTCTATGAATGATATATCATAAAAATGGCTCTCGGCTAGAATGAATATAGCACCATGAGGTCGTTTGGAAAAACTTAATGGTGACCTGGGGGTCTCTTCATTTAATTATACAGCTCGCTAAATGTCTCTCATCCATCTGAATGACCTTGCTTGGTTGTTCTTCCAGTTCAAATTGCATGCTGATGTGAGAAGCGCTGCTGTAATTTTAAACGTGTTGTGCATGCACTGGAAGCAACTTTACTTGTGCACGACATACTGTATTTGTAGGCAAAGCATTTTCAGGTTTTCCTCTAGAATCCCAATCCAATTTTAGGAATGTTTGGGAATGTTGTGTAAATATAATGAATTGTAGAAAATTAAGCCATTTCAGAGGAGTATCATCACGTTGGGTTTTGTCTCAGATTTGGGATTTAACCAAAACAGTTAACAAGTGATAATCATAGAGAGAAAATTATTTTAAAAAAATGCCATGTTGTGGATGATTAAAACTAAAAACTTAGAAGTACTGCAGTTCTCTCAAAGCCAAGTCGGTAATCTATGCTCTTCTCCCTCTTACCTATAAATCTCTCTTATGACTAATGTACTTTAGCATGCATAATCAATATGTGACCTGCTCTGTCACCTGTATTCAACTGAGTCCATGGACAAAGCCGTCATCTCTTGCAGAGATGTAATAGGACATGGATTGTTTCCCAGTTAGGTGCAATAATCAGCACCTGGAGAAAATCGCATTATGAAGAAGATGTTCACATCAATGCTCAGATAAAGGCTCTCATCATGTCATGTAAAAGAAGTGATAATATGCTGCTAAAGCATATGTGTTTGGTGTGTGTTTCTGCAACGTAGCAGCAGACAACTCACTCAATTCACTACAGTTTCAATTTAAGGGTCTATTTGTGGTGTAAGATTCAGACAATGTAAAAGCCTAAAAGCTTCCTGCCTCTTTCACTTTGAACTGTCTAATTTTGAACTGCAAATAAAAACCTAACAAAAAAATCCTTACAAGGATGGCATCCATCTATCTGTCTGTCTGTGAATACATTATATTTTTTCCCAAATTGTCTTTTCCCCTGAATGGTTAAAGAAAATTAGCTTTCACGTTCAAATCATCTAAAAAATAATTGCATATAATCACATTTTGTCAGTCTGCCACTGCACTTCCTGCTCCTCCCCTCTGCCATGCCATGCTCTACCCTCTGCTGTGCAAATAATACCACTAGTCTGTGTGTGACAGCCTATAATCTTGGCACCAGCAGGAACTGAAGTTGGCTTGGAGATATTAGAATTCTTTGAACTTCACATTGATGGATTGAAGAGCAGTTCTTAACCATGAAACTGGCGAGTACAAGCGGTAAAACAGTGTCCTCGGAACACTTCAGCTCTCGCTATGGAAAACACGGACAAGTTCTGGGTTTAAACAATAATCCTATTTTACAGAGCGAACAGATAAGATTACAGCCCACAACATACAGCGTGATTACTTTAGAGTTACGATTAAATCTTCTGTACTTATGGTGTAACAATACAGTATGGACCAGTACACATATGTAGGTACTGGGGAACAAGATGTGAAGTTATGGAATAAGGGCTTAACAATTCGGGATTATACAGAGAATATATACTGTAGTTATTTTTTAACTACTGGGTACATATTCTGTTATTACATGGTATGTATGACCTACTGAGAAATAATCTGAACCTGTCAGTCAGTGAAGATGGAGTGATGAGTGCATCACTTAATAAATCTGATGTGGTTTTATTTCAAAATTACCTTATTACCAACAAACAAGCAAACAGCATTGCTCCTTTATTCTTACTTATGGTGTACTTAGAGTAACTATGGGGTACATTCCCCCCCCCCACCGAACACGGCTCCCCACCCAGTCAGTGAAGCATCTGTTGTCACTGTTTTTCTCATAACTACCGTTCCAAAGGGGACGCTGAAGGAAAATACCACTGGGTCTCTCCAGTGATGGAGAGCCAGGAGACATTTCGGGGAACCATCACCACTCGACTGAAATGACATTGAACATCCAGACATAGGGAGGATACCCATCGTTGGAAATCCTGCATCCTTAACAACCCCCTGAGGAACGACAGAAATGCCTGAGGCCTTCAGCCCTGTCAGGCAAAGGCAGGCTCGCAACAAGACTGTGTTCCTCTGGTGAAACAGAGTGAGGTGCTGGTGAAATTCTCCCACTCGTTCAAAAAGAAACCAAATTTATTTCAAGCCCCAAATACTGTGTGGGAAACAAGACGCTCTTTACGTGATTGACACTGAAACCGATGATTGTCCCTCTGCGGTTCCTCCCTGCTGGGAGAGCAGAGGATAAAATCGTCTAAATATGCCAACACACTAAGACCTGTGGCTCGCAAAGGATTCAGAGCTGCCTCCACGCACTTGCTGAAGACCCTTGGGGCAGGTGACAGCCCCGAAGGCACCGTCTGATATTCGTAGGCTATGCCCTGGAAAGCCAACCTGAGAATTTTTCTATGCAAGAAGCACAGATTCATTTTCTCCTCTGGCACAATTCGGATTGCCCCTGAAGCTTAAGAGAGGAGAAATTTTGCTTTCCAAAGCCTTTGCAGCTTTTCCTATGGCCTCTGAAAACACCACACCATTTAAACTTGCAGGTTTTGCTGCAAACTGGAGTCTGTAGCCCTTGGAAATAGTTATAAACACCCAGTTATGACCTACGCATTCTTTTTTTACCTTGACAGCAAGGGACCTGGGGGATTGAAGCTTAAGACTAGAACAACTGCACCCTCTTGAGGTGCAAATCCGTCCTGCACTTTCTGGTTTTCTTTTTTTTGAATCACCTAGGCGCCCTCGGCTTTATGCCTGGCTGCGACAGTGGTCTCTTCAATCTCTCTTCCCTCTGAACTGACCCCTAAGGGAGGCTCAGGACAGGGATCTCTCTGAGTGCTGACTGCTGAGCCTCTATTTCCATTAACTGCACCTTTTTTTTTCCTTCAGGCTAGCAGGATGAGCAGCTCAACATGGATGCTGAAGTGTCAGCAGCAGAGGTGGCAAAATACTTTTTGCCCCGATGCTTCTGGTCCTGGGGGCATGCTGGTGAGCTGGCTGATTGGGTGACTGGAAAATATCGGGCCTTTAAAGGTCCCACCATGCCCTTTCACAGCCGTAAAACCCAAGCAGGTTGGCAGTGGTGGGCAAGGTGTTGTCTTGCGGGGAAGACATAGATCAAAGGCCTCCCCTTGCTTCTTTCTCAGGTCACTAGCCTGTTGCATGGCAATAAAAGCCTCTCCAAATAAGCCCTTATCCCGTGATGGGTCAAATAGGGAATCCATTATGACCTGCTTATCCTGGTCCAGCAGGCTGGAGAGATTTAGCCACACCAATCTCTCCCCTGCCACAGCCAGGCCCATGATGCAGCCACAGCCCTGCACAACACCACTGGACACACAAAAAATAAAGTCTGTGATGATGCACATATCTCCTCTCAAAAAGCCGGACTTGAGGAGCCCTTATCTAAAAGGTGACCCATATCCTGGAACAGCTTGGCTTGGTAAGCTGTGAGCAGGGTGACCACGTTCAGATTTTTAATGGACTAGGCTGCAGACTTGCACACCTTCTGGTACATGGTGTAAAAGACGATGGTGGATTGGATGTTGGGATGGAGATGATGTGCCACCACCGGCTCCACTGCCAGGGGGATCTGTGACCCCCAGAACCTCGCTGTTAGAAATGTCCAGGCCAAAGTAACCCTGTGTCGGAGCGGCTTGTCCAAATTCTGCTTCTCCTTCATCTGCGCCATCATACCAAACCCTTTGCTCCCCCTTGTCAACCAGTGAAACTGGCCAGTCTGGCCTACGCCCGTTTACACACCTCATGCAGGTCCACCTCACAAGGAGAAGAGGAAGGCTGCCTCTCACCACCAATAGAGCTGCTGTGCCGGGACATCTGAATGGGGGGGGAGACTCATCATTTTCGTCACAGAGGAAATCCAAGTTCATATTATCCTCGCCCTCCTCTGTGCCTCCACGCTGGTCCCCTGAATTGAGGAGCTGGGCTTCATCGCATTGTTGGAAAGCCTTTGAGGCTACGGACACTCGTAAGCGACGCTCCAGAATCCTCATTGGCATGGCACAGCAGTGTTCACAGGACTTGGGAGTACCCGGGCGAGACCTGGGCATTCTAAACATCCATACAGGTGATGCAGAGGGGATGGGGGTCTCTCCCCAAGATGCTAAACCCACATGCAGCTGGGCAAGGGTGGAACTCAATGTCCTTAACCTTGCCGCCACCAGCAGTCCCCTTAGAGGATGCAGTGGTTGCCATAGCTAGCCAACAACCTTGACAGCTAAACTAGCAGTAGTAAAAACAGACACAGCTCACCTTGACATGCTAGCTTGATCCAAAAAGCTCAGGATGGAAGTCTGCCACAACACGCAACACCACCTGAATATTGTCTCTTAGTACCTAAGTATATATATACTGGTAAGTACTGTATTGTTATACCAGTAGGACAAAAGATTACAGCATAACTCTGTAGTAATTACACTGTACGTTGTAGGCTGAGATCTGAAACGTTACTGAGAGTAGTTCTAGACACTTAAAGGAGCCAAATAAGTTTATGAGTATCTGGATACATTAACTGACTCTAACCCACAAGAGAGAAGAATAACTGACCCAAAAGGCTCAAACGTGGTGTTAGAATCTGAGGTATTTCACCCCAGGTCTGTCTTATGTATACAGTATTTCACTGACTGCCTCTGCTGCCGAATCAACATGCTCAAGACCATCCACTGATGAGCCCTGACTAATGTGAGCAGTGCTGGACACACTGCAAACACTACAGTCAGTGGGCTGCCATAGAGGCTCAGGGTCTACCGGATGGATGAATGTCAGCTTGGTGCATCAAAGCCATTAGATACAAGAGGCAATCAAGCAAAAGTTACAACCACCACAATGACTAAAAACAGTCTTACTTGAGCATCTACAAAGACAGTTGTGTTTGTGTGCATACCTCTGTTTCATATACAGGTTGTTGAGTGTGTCTGTGTGTGAATACACAGAGAGCCAACTATTTACTCAGACATCACATCACACACATTCACACACAGTCACACTCACACACCTCAAGCTATTTCACTCTAATAGCATGAGCAGTACATTTTCTGCTTAGTGCTGCATAAATACAACAGACGAGAGCAGAGCTACAACTCAACAGCGTCTCTAGTCTCAGGGCCCCTCAGAAATAAACTGCTGTTTATGACAGAATATAAGTCTGTGGAGAGAGATATTTATGCAAACTCTCTGCACTGTTTGTTCTTTCATATTAAATAATAACAATAACAATAATGAAAGCAACAAACAACAAAACTAAATCTCAGCACATTTCGCTCACCCCTGGCGATGCATAATCTCTGCATGTTTGCATGTGTGCAAGTAGGTGTGTCTATTCTATTCCATTCTAATCTAACTCTAAACTTGATAATAACAGTAGCTGCTGCCTGCCACTGGTTCACTCCTAATTTATAAGTTCAGTGTCAGTCATGTCTGCTCCTGAGAAATTGCAGTGACGGAGGAGACAGTTTGTTGTGACACTTAGAGCTCCGTTAGGAACTCCTGGTGTGAAAACATTAGCCATGCAAACACTGTGCAGATAATACTGTGCTGAGTCTGACCCTATGCAAGATTAATATGTTATTGCAAAAGAGACTCAAAAGTGTAATAAGAACATACACTGTGTGCGCACACACACATACACAACGTTCCCAGTGGCTACATGGTCTGTTTGGGGTAATAGACTGCCCTCAGATAAATGTAATTCCTTTTCCTTTTCCTGAATTAGATAAGACACCATTAAATTACACTTGCTCCTTGACACTTGACAATGAGATCATTCCAATTTTAAACTTTTTTCTTACTTTGCTTTCTCCCCCCAGGCAACAGTTTCAGCTTCAATATAATTTCAGCCTTGAGTTGGGGACTAGTTAGCTTATTTAGTTTGGGTGAAAATGTGTCTTAAAGCATCTCCATGTGTCTAAGCTGCCAGTTGACACATATTGCATAACGTGAGACGTATAAACTAGGCTATAAAAGTGGCTCTGAATAAAAATCTGTTACATTAATGAATACTATGATTACACTTGGCCGCTATTAACATGTATAAAAACAACAGTGTCATACAGTGTGATCACATCTGGACCTGGCTTCATAGCAAAGTGGATCAAGTTCAAAGAGATTGTATTTTACATAAAGAATTACACTAATTGTTCATTGATTGCATGATTTTGTACCAAATTTCTGTTTCCAGTTTTTATGCATGGTCACCCCCAGTGTGTGACTTGGCTGTCAACTTGTCAAACAAAGTTTTGTTTTTAATAAAAAGAATACACCCACGTTCAAGGTCTGTGTCTTGAAAATGTGGATGCATAAAACCAGCATTTATGTGGAAATGCAATCTTTTGTGCCATTACTGTCTTTCTCTAAGTTGAACTGAAGTTGATAAAGAGTGAAGTGTTACAGGTTGAACCTTTTCAAAATTGTCTCATTATAGCAACATTTTAGCTACAGCTCATACAGAAGGCCTTTTAATGTTTTCTAGCTATAACAAAATGTCCCTTTCTCTGTAATCCTTTTAAATAAGAAGAAAAGAGCCTGCATCAGAGGAGATAAGGTTGAAAGAGAAGCAGGTTGTTTCTGCAGACTGTGTGAATGTCCTGAGCTCCTGGTAAATCAAGGACACGTAACCCGATAGGTCATAATGTCCTCATACTGGATAATGGATATTTCATTTGATACTTAATCTAAATATGTGCATTAAAATGCATCATACAGTATCAGAGGGATAAGTACTTACACTTTGCAAAGACACACACACACACACACACACACACACACACACACACACACACACACCTGGCCAGATGCCACAGTAAATAGTGAAACAAGAGGTGGTGTAGTGAAGGTCAAGTTGTATTATAACATCGTAACCTGGTTATCTCAGCGCTCACCGCTACACAACCCCAGCTGCTGCTGTCGATGCACACATCTGACAAAGCATACGCTTTGTGGGCAGGAGACAAGACATGAGGAGAGGAGAGATAATCAGTGTTGAAAGCACAGGAGTCCCTTGGCAGCAGTTATATGATTGTTAGTGTAGTACAAGACTTAACTAGAAAGTTATCTATGTATTTTTATGAATAAGTTTGCACTATACGGCAGGATATATTGCCTTGCATCCGCCTGTGTGTGTATATTTGGCATCCTGTGAGGGCAGCTGGGCACCTGCGCTGCTCTGCTGCTCTCCTTCATCTTTTTATATCCCCATCCATATTCTTGGCACACGGCCAGTTGTGTCATTCACTTTTTGTCATCTTTCTCTTGCTTTTGCTTTCCACTGCCTCTCTCTCTGTCTCCACTTGCTCTCTCTCTGTCTCTTTCCCTGTGGCCTTTCTCTCTGTTTAGCCTCTCCTTCCATTAACTTTGTCTCCCTGTCTGTTCTCCACCACTCTTGCTCTCTGTCTGCTCAGCTGATGTACACTGCCTAGGGAGCACGGACAGGCCTCTGTTTTAAACAGCACTTTGAACAGCAGTGCCACCCACAAGCAAAGACAAGCACCTCTGACATGGAGATTGAGAGATCCTGCTGTACATCATTTTGCAAAATTCAAAGAGCAGTCTGTCGAGTATTTACAAGTTACATCACTTAGAAGAGTCGCAGGAGAGTCAGACGTCGCTACGTATCTGAGGCACTGATGGAATTATCACACAGACTGTGGCTTATGGCAAAAAGCACTGTGGGGAATTATAGCCACAGATACACACAAATATGTGCATGTACACAAAATATCATCAGTTATTACTCACTTGAATACTTTTCATTCTTAGAAAGTTCTTCAGCCGATTTTCTCCTTCCTGAACCTGGACAGGATATTCTCTGTCTCTATCCTTGACCGGCTCGTAACACTGAAATTCTAGTACTACACCAGATTTCAAACAACACATTCTCTTCTGCGTCTGTCCTCCATTTGTGGTGCACTGCGAGTCACAAAAATACCAAACTGCTGCCAGTTTGGTATTCTTGTGACAAGGGGGAAAAAAACACTGTGCTTCAGGAAAAAGCCACTTCACTGGTGCAGTCGTGCTTCATTCCTTGCACCTGAACATAATTAGAGCCTTTAATGTCAGACATAACACTTTGGTCTTGATCTCCTGTAAGCCGCCTCAAAACAACATTTTCTTTTTGTTCAAATGGCTTAAATTCCCTGACAAAGACCTCTAGTGTCTGTACAAATTACAACTTTTGTCTGTCTGGCAGTAGGGATGTGATGCTGTTATAGCTCCGCAAATGCATGTGACTTTGACACGGAAAAGCACTGTTTGCAACCTGTTTCCTACCAGCAGTCAATGTTGGTTTCTTTAGACCATGACAATAATCTAATCTATGATCCCTAGTCCTTTCCCTATTTCTGCTCAGACGTAACTAAAGCAATGTCAAATAAGAAAACAGTCATATGAATCCGTTTTGTAAGAGGGATTTTGTCTATAGGGGTGTCGAGGCAAAAATGCAGATTTTTGGTAGTTTATTTCGGACTTGTTGCATATCATAGCCAGCGTTTTTCCGTTTTCCACAAAGCGACTGGGTAATGCAGTGTGAAAATCGGTTATACAGAGACGTGCTTCTGATGTGAAATCCTGCACATTGAACTTATATATTTTGGGGGCTTTTTATGCCTTTATTTGATAGGACAGATTGAAAATAGGAGAGAAAGGAGGGGGGACGACGTAGGAAACTCTCTTTTATTTTTGTTCTTATGTTTTTAGCTACTTGAGTTTAGCTGTACAATTTACAAATAAAAATCTACATCATACAAGAAAGGGACTTATCTAGGAAAATCAGACGGAGTTACGTACAGCCTTAACTTCTGAATTTTCCTTGGTCTTCTTATCTGTAATGTACAGCATCAAGCTCCTTACTGCTATCCATTAGGAAATAAGTACTGTAAGGAGATATCGTGTGTGTATGCCTAAACATCAAATGCATGATATATCGTGCTAGGTTAGTCTTTGCATGTGTCTACGGCGTTTTCGCGTGTGCCTTTACAGGTCTAGAGGTCCATGCAGGAGCAACAGCGGACATGTCTGATTAAACCTTAGAAAGCAAGAAACAGGTAGAGAAGGCCAAGATGGAAGAGACAGGATGAAAGAGTAGAAGGCAACAGAAGATGCATAAAAAATGGGAGGAGAGGAAGATGTAGAAAGATGTTGGGTACAGATGAAGAAGAAAAGGCAGCAAAGGGCACCTTGGAGAGGCTGGATGTACATGTCCTCAATGAAACGTATAGATGGTTGAAGGATTTGTTAAAAGCTCAAGGCTGATGATCGCTTGGTTGTTAGTGCTAATGGTCAGTGCTCAAGAGGCAGTGTGTAAAAGTACGAACAGGTCTTCAGTTACTATGGCAACGGGGCTATTACAGACTGACATTTTACCATCGCCTTTTCTGTTTTTTTGAGTGGGTGGTTTACGCTTAAAAGTTCTAGCCTTATTGTGCTTGAACCAACTTTTCCCTGCTCACATACTGTATGCTAATCTCTAAGCTGATAAAAAATAAAGCACAGTTCAGTCAGGCAGTATTGCAGAGACGCATAACAAGATACAACACATCGGAAAGAGAGGAATTTATGAATGAGAATCTCTCTTCTCATGTGCAGTGTTGTTGTGATCAGGGAGTAAGTCATGACCTTGCTGAGCTTGCTTGTTCTTGAATTCTTTTTGCTTCATCACTTTCTAAAAGGACCACGTTGACGTTTGCAACTTTTTAGTCTCAGATTTAACATTATACAGCTAAACTCGACTGTTCCCATAATGAGCATGTAGGTTTTGTGAAATAAAAAATGGCTTTGTAAGGACAAAAAGGCCCTGAGGCTTCTTTAAAATGTACTATATATTGTAGATTATACTTACAGACTTCATGCAGATGGTGAATTTACTCTGAGCAGTATGCCGTCTGCCTTTATATTTAGCGTGTAATATATGCAGCATGTCTGTCTATATAGCCTGCAGATATAGACAGACGGGCCAGTTGTGCAAGGCTTAAAGGGAAATTTGACGTTTGCATGACATATGTCCTATTTCTGCAGCTTCAGCCACCATTCCTACAAGTTATATTAACATTTGACTAATTTTACCAAGTTTTGAGAACACAGCAACAGCAAGCTCCAGTAGGGAAAGTAAGACGAGTGGTCAGACAGTCTGACAGGTTATAAGGGCATCCCCAGTTTCACCATATTGTAATACTCATTTAAAAATTCAAACAGAGGCAAATATTTAAATTACTGTCCATTGAGAGAGTTTTTCAGTGCCATGACTGACTGTATTCGACACTAACTGGGATAAACTGGAGTTTGTTTACAACCTGCCAACCTTATGTTCTTTTGCTTGGCCTAATTCTTAAGTGTTTCTAGTGATGCCATCCTCTGTCCAGAGTAGTAAAATGTAATGGCAGGAATGATGGCCAAAACTATGGAAACGACATCCATCTTGGAAAAAACTCACATAACTTTACTTTAATCATCATATGTGCATGAAAATTCCCGGACACACATGGTAATGAAGGAAGGAAAGGACTTCTGCTGCTGTTTCTCCTCACTCTCTTCCTGTTCTCCTTCCCCGCCTCCCTCACCACCCCTCTACTCTTTGGAATGAGCTTTTTTACAATCACTCATTGGGATGAGGGCAGCTGACCAACGGCTTGTGCATGTGTGTGTGTGTGTGTGTGTGTCTGGACGTGATATTGCTGTCTGTGGGGGAACCCATCTGTGCATGAGCGTGATGTGTGAGCATGTCAGGGTGTAGCTGCGAGGGGAGAGCAGAGCGTGGTGCTGAGGGGGAGGGGAGGAGAGACGGGTGGAGGAAGGGAGGAACGGGTGGTTACTGTTTAACATGATCATTGAGCAGCCATATTCCCTTCCCCCAGTCTCAATCCATCCACCTCTCCTCTTTATCTCAACCACAGCAGATCTATCATGATCCCTCCTCCCAATAGTGATTTTAAAAGTAATTACGCTGATATGTGAGTACACTTTAAATGCCCAGGAAAAAAAAGTGGATATGATGCCTCTGTAATTGCATTCACTCTTGACAATTCTGCCAGTGTTTGAACCCTACCTCCGCCTCCTCTTCTCCTTCCCTCTCTCCCTATTTGATATGCGTTCTCCTCTCCACACCTTTCTTCATCTTCATCACCCACCCATCTGTCTTTGAAATTTGCTTTTCCATCCCACTCATCTGCTTGTCCTTCAACTCCCTCTCCTTCGCTTTCCTCCTCGTCTCTCCCCTGCTGTACAGACTGAGAGCAGCAGCAGCAGCAGCAGCAGCAGTAAGCAGACGAGAAACACACAGTCACTCATAGGCACGCTCCGAGGGGAACGTGAGTGTGTATGTCTGTGCACGCAGGAGTATGACTGATCTCCCAGGGGGCCAAGGTTGTTCCGAGGGTCACTGAGGAAGTCGCCATGGGAACACAAGCCCCGCCTTGTCTTTTTCATTATTGTAGGCCCTCTAAGAGCACAGTGTCTGTGTGTATTTATTTTCTTTTCAGTTCACAACATGAATCTAGTCCCAGTTGTCATTCCCTATTGGCTACTAGTTTAGGTCATACTGTCATGGTGTGTTGTTAAGAGCCATTCACTGTGATGGCGGTACTAGCATGACTTAAAAATCTGTATGTCAGATCTGTACTGACATCATCACTGAATTCACTGTAGATCAATGAACACCCATACACCAGAGGACTCCCAGGTATCAATATCTTAGTAAGTGTACTCTCTTCCCCCCACCCCACCCCACCCCCTGGGAAATTAAACGAAAACCCTACATTAAGCATCTTTGTAAAGTGCTGGTGCTGAAATGGAAGCATGTTCTTCCAACAGATATTCCCTTATTTGGTGTTTTGTTGACAGTGCTGGAGAGTGTTATTGATATGGTGACTGCGAAGGCCATAGCATGTGGGTCACAATCATTTTCATACCTTCAGTGACTCTGTATGGAAGCATCTGCATACCTTGTTTTTTTCCAATCTTTTTTTATCTGTCGGTGGTAAGATTTGATTTCAAACTTTTTAGTTCAAGAGGAAGAGATGAGGGGATTAGGGAGATTAGCACGGGTAAGATCAATACTTACTTACAATACTACTTACGTCTGCTGGTACACGAGCACAATAAAGAGTGATGATCCCTCATTTGGTAGTGTAAGCACACAGTGGAGCATGAACTAGGGCTAAAACTTAGACTGAAGCAGTATAATCGAGTTTTGATTGTAGAAGTAGGGATGTTGTATTACATTGTGATTATACAGTCAAATAAGTTTTTTTCCCAATCTGGACAGTATAATATATTTTATAATATATTTTACAAAAAGAGGTCCCTCCTGGGGCGCCCGGATAGCTCACCTGGTAGAACTGGGGCCCCATGTACAAAAGCTGAGTTCTTGCTCAGGGTTTGAATCTGACCTGTGGCTCTTTGCTGTGTGTCGTGCCTTTTCCTGTGTATCTTCAGCTGCCCTTTATGTAAAAAAGGGAAAAAGCCCCCCCCCCAAAAAAATAATAATAATGAGGACCATCCCTCAACTGTAACACCAAAACACTTTAACTACAGGGAAAGGTGTATAAAGCCCTAACTATCCCCTATCACTCTTAGAAATAAACTACAGTATTTATCTATATTTTAATAATGTGTTTTGTGCAAATTCCTTCTTCTGGGCCCAATTTACTGCTCCCCTGTGCTGTTTGTGGTGACAGCAAATATTACCTAAATACTGTAGAAGCAGCAATTGAATCTTACCGGCCACACTTGTGGGTTCACATTTTAGCTGGTTAGTTATTACTTCATCCACCACAGTGTTTCCAAAACACCCAGTGGGTGGTGGGTTGCATCCTGTGTGTTCCCTTGGCTAAAACATGTTGTCATTTCAACCGCATTCAGTGGAATGTTTTTCGTGTTGCACGGCCCTAATGCTGCTTGAGATGCATTTCCACCCAGCCTAAAAATATCTGAAGTGAACAGTTTGGATGTGACCATGGCTAACAGTTGGTGACAGTAGCTGTGGCTCACAAGCCATGCTGTTTTGTCAGCATGTGGCAAGCCGGCCAGCCAGCAAGTCTGTCATACAAAGCACCTTTCAGAACCTCTCCCTCGCTTTTACCCACTCTTTCTCGTCTTTCTGTTTGTCTAAATCTGTTATTCTAAGGACTGTATGTTGGCTGTGATTTCATTCAATCTTCTAGAAACACACTCTGCTATATATGCACATTGTACTGAATGGTGGGTGTATATGTGAAATATAATGAATTATAAATCTTCTAGGTGAAAAAAGAAAAGCAGTCCAGCTGGATTGGTTCTTCTCACAACGCAACTTCTCAGTTGCATGCATGACTCAACAAGCAGATGTATCCCCTTTGCCACAATTAAAACCAATATAGAAATAAAACACAAGGATGAGAGAATGGAGCAGAAGATTAACCATTTCTCCACAAGGGTGTAGAATCTTACCTTCAGAGATAAGAGGAATTCACCGGGTCACAACAAGGGTAGTGGAAGCTCCTTGGAGCTCAGGTCCCAACCTCTGCTAGTTGTAGTTTGTGTCGACCTCAGTCACTGAATAATGAAACCAGTAACAAATAAAGCCCCCCAATGCCAGCAAAGTAAAGAGCACAACAGGAGCTGACCCGCTGGGCCGGATCCTCTTTAGTTGTTAATCTGAACAAAATAGCAGGTGCGTCCTTTGCAAAATATATTATATCATTATTCTTTGCTTCTTGACTACTTTTCCCGACACATTCTTGCCAGTCGCACGCCAAACATTTTCTGTCCAATTCCAAACTCGCAAAAAGACATCAGAAAAACACTCCAAAGGCGAAGAAAAGGTGCCGGACTCTAATAACTGCCTAATAAAACTAATAATATCTATAAATATGTGTTTGGAGCAGGCAGCCACACACACACACGCACAGGTCCATCCACCGCTTGTCTGGAGTTGTTTGAACAGTAGAGGCTGGTTTAACAGCGGCTGTCCGCAAAATAAAACACTCCTACGCAAACATCATCATCAGCAGCCTCAGCAGCGTGCGTGTTGGAGGAGGAGACGGGATGATGGAAAATCTCGACATCTCCATTTCAACAACCAGTTTTCCCCCACCGTCCGAGGGGGTCGAGGTCAGATATTTGTTGTAGCGCTGCTCCGGGTTCCGCTGCACAATCGATGTGGGGCTTTTTTTTTTTTTTCCTGTGCACGCTTCCCTTTTTCTATTCTCTCTTTCTATCTATTTATCTCCTCCCTCCGACCAGTATGTTTCTCTCTTTGCATCCCATGCTTGACGAAAAAAAAGCAAGCCGTTCGGTCGTTCTAGGGCTGAGAAGTGTCTGTAGCTGGCTAGTCCGAAAGAATACAGGTCTGCTGTAGCCTGGATATTTGATGCACGGTTGTTGGATTTCCGTGTATTTGCTGATTCCTGTAGAGCGACGTCCGGCACTGTGCGGAGACGAGTGAAAATGCGCTTTAAATTCAGAGGCGCCTGCAGACTCAGTGAGTGCATGCAGCCTGGAGTGTGCAGCCTGAGAGATGGCGCTTTAGTCGCAGGCTCAGATTGGCTATGGGTGCTAGAGAGAAAAGAGACAAGAGGAGGGAATTCAACAAAAAAAGAAAAAAGAGGGACAAGATGCTGGATGAGGGGCCCCTCTTTGACTTCCATGCAGAAGTCTGTGAGTTTTTATTAGGGGGGGATGTGGCTATACATTTTCATTACATCAAAACAAACTGAACAGCTCTAGGCTGTGCAGACTTGTATGTGAAATAAGTCTCAGAGAATGAACAGAAAATGTGCACAAGCAGTGGGACAAAGAGGTAGTGAGAGGGAGTGTGCGTCCTTTAGGAAAACTCTCTGCAACTATCAGGCAGCCAAGTGTAGCCTCAGACCAGAAAGTCAACCTTCACTGTGTCCTCCTACCACACTGGAAACCAGAAGCTGCAGCAGCATTTAAAGGAGATTCATTAGGCTTCCCACTTACAGTCACAGCAGTTAATCACCCAAGCTATATGCATATGTGACAGCCAACTCTATAAAGATAATTAAGAAGTTACACCTGTCCTCTGCCCAAGGTTCAGCCAAGGTGGAAAAACAAACCGGCCCTCTGTCTGGAACAAAACGTTCATTAAATTCCATTAGGACGACATACACAACTGTCCCTGGGAGGATCATTTTTCTCTCTGTGTACCTCCCTCTTTCTCTTGTCCTTTTACTCTGGATCACTCCACCTTTGACGACAGGACATGTTAAGATCCACGGATGTGACCGTTTCCTACTTGTTACTCTCTCTCATGTGATCACTGTGCCTCTCTTTGTGTTACAGTATTACAAGCTGTCAGCTTCTTATTCTAAACTGTTTCACCACTTTTTCCCCCCTTTCTCCACCTCTCTCTCGCCCGCTCTCTCTTTTCTCCTCTCCAAACTCCACACTCATCGTCTCTTCTAATGGTCCAATCCACCCCTACAACGGCTGGCCTCTCCAATTCAGATCAGACGAGGGGCAGTTTGAGGCAACGCTAAGAGTAGCAGTGTGTTTTTTATTACATTCATTATTCACACTCACAGAAGTGGAGATTAGTGCACTATGAGAGTGTGTAACGTTGAAATATTTATATTTGGAGAGAATGAGATAGTTGGATCGGTCATGTCGAGGTGAATTCTGTTTTTCTTTCTCTCTCTCTTTCTGTGTGTGTTTGTGTTCACATGCATGCAGGGTGAGGTGTGTCGGAAAGGCAGCTCAACTCATACTTACAGCTTTTATTATTTTTTTGCTCAAAATAAGTTAATAGCAAAAGCTTTCTTTGGATGTACACAATAACATCAACCACTGCAACTGAGTATGGTCTTTTTGTCAAATCTGGATCACCAAACAGGCAAATTGAGCTAACCGTATATACCACCTTCACCACATGTTGATATTTGTGATTTTCACACTTTCAACACTTAAAAGACCAATTTTGGTGGCATCTAGCTGTGAAGATGCAGATTGCAACCAACTTTCAAGGCAGCGGACTTACAAGTGTGTAAGAGAAACTACACTGGCCACAAAATATGTGAAAGGTCCTATCTAGAGCCAGAATGTAGAAACATGGCAATTCAACATGGCATATTCTGTAAATAAAAACAGCTTGTTACAAAGTAACGAAAAATGAAACGATTCTTTTTTTCAGCTGATACACCAGTGAAAACATGCCTATGAATATAATATTCAATTCATACCAACAGATCCTCCTAAGTGCCTTTTAAAGATAATTTATGTAACTTTATAAAGAAGAAATTACACAATCTTCATTGTGTAATTGAAAAGTTGAACTCATACACAATGAAACACATCCATGCTCATTCAATACAGTCTAGAGTTGTATTGTCACAGTCTTACTTGGTCTATAGCTCAGAGTGACTAACACTAGCTAATGTTAGTAAACTTAAGATAGATATTACTGAGTAACTAACATTACCTGGTTCTGTTACACTACACCGATCATTATCCTGTAATTGCCACTTGTGTCCTCAATGGCTGCTGTTCAGCAAATGTTACATAGACTTGCTTTAAGCACAATATCTATCTAACTAAGACAGATCATGTATTATCACCTAACACTGTGGGTCCCATGTAAAAATCCAGTTTGAAGCTCTTTCACAATAAAAGTTGTGTTTAATCAAACTGTTACAAACTATATGGGGTCAGGTTCTGTTATCTCTGTATAGGGATACTGGTTGGTATCTTCATCTGTGACAGTGGTGACGAAGGATTCAGATAGGCTACACACTGTGAAAATACTCCACTACAAGTAAAATACTTCATTCAAAAGCTTGTTGTCAGCAAAATGTACTTAAAGTATCAACCTGGAAGGGATCTAACCACCTGTATGATCTTTGACTGCACACACAAATGGAGAGCCTCTTGACATTAATGGGACAAATGACACCACACAAGCTTCATGGTAAGTTACGATTAAACACTTGGCTAATGTTTATGTGAGTATTTACCTGCTGTTGCTGAACTTCTGACTGTCTAACTAATGTTAGCTACCTTGCAAAGCATTGTTGGAAGGTAATGATATCCATCTAGCTTGCATGTGTGTCCGTACAGGCTGGGGTCAGGCCAAGAAATATGATGGCATGTGGATTAGATCTTGTCTTTTTAAAGTTACACACCTTGAATTTACTGATAGTAATCTTGATGCATGAAATATTAGTGAGCTTCAGTGTATGTTATCTAGCTAAGTTTAAGATGGGTAGGAAGGCTTTGCGGTTATTTACATGCATGAAAAGTTACCATAATGCAGGAAATTAAGTGTTTAATACTCAAATTGTTCTGGTGTTGGACCCTTAAACCCCCAGATTTGGCCCTGTGTTTAAAGTAGGGTGAGTATTGTGGCCCCTGATCCAACCCTGGTTTAATCTACAGAAATGCATCATATTCTATAAGAGCATTATATGTTTGTAGTGTTTCTGTCCTTTGAGAACCATATATCTCTAAAAAAGTCAACTTTTCATGAGCTCAGAAAAACAGCCTTGTATTTTTAGCTTTGTGACATTGCATTTTCCAGTTAATCCTTTTTTTTTTCTTCAACTGGAGCCAATTTAAGCCTCCTAACAGGTTAATCCAGCTATTTTTTTGGGAAGCTTTTATGAAACTTGTTTGAAACTTTATCAGAAAGTTGCTGAGTCAGCTCATTGAGTCAGTAGTTTCTGGTGTTTTGTGTGATTATTATATTCAGAGGTACTACTATAATGTTATTTTGACTCTCTTCTGTGTAAATAAAAGGACAATATAAAGTTTTTGCCAAACCTGGAAATAAATGCAGTAAAGAGAAGAAAAAAAAGAGATCATGGGCCACAAAGGGCTAAATCAACACTAATAGATAATATTGATTTATATTATATATATAATATAATGCAATCAGACCCTAAATGCAATGCAAATCATAGCAGAAAACAGTGACATTTGCCACAAAACATAAAACTATAAGCTATGGATCATTTGTCACATAGATTGCCTAATTATTTGGGCTGTGTGTGTTTCTGTTTGCAAAGCATGATGGGAAAGTTTTGGGGGCAATATCTGGATTGTTCTAGGCAGGATAATGTCAGATAGACCCTCCAGGCTTTTTGCATAAACCCACACAGACACGATTACACAGAGGACCATCATTCTCTCCCGAAATCTGTTCTCCCCCACCCATCCCCCATTCTATCCCCCTCTTTCTCTGTCATTCCCTCCGGATCACAGCCGACTTTACAGCGTCGTGTCTCGTTTATGTTTGCTGACACATCAGGAGCAGCAGCCGAAAGATAAGTCTGTATGTAAGAGAGGCAGGAAGAGAGTGGGAGAGGATGATCGGCAGTAGTAGAGAGTTTAAAGAGGTAGAAGTGAGATGGCGTAAAAGATGAAAAGAAACAAAATAAATACAGAAAGAGAAGATTATTGAGCCTCAGGTGAAGGCCAGAGACATTAGAAGGACACATGTGTCTGTTTGTGCCTCAGGGACTAAGGGACTATGGGAGTTTATTATATTAACCAACACGATACCAGTCTGTGCCTTTCTGTTCTGCTCTGTTTTCTGCTCACATCCAAACCTTTTCATTTATGAGCCTCTTCCGGAAAAAGGATTCTATGGTTTGACGTCATGTACAAAATTTAATCCAACACACGCAGAATTTGCATTCACCCTACAGCACATTTGATGATGAGCTTTCCTTAGAGTTTATATGAACTTAAAATTGATTAAATCATTCCTATATAACAGGACATGAAAAGATATGTATTTGCAGTAAACTCTGTACCATGGCAAGACAACAGCCTGCAGGTTTTCATACCAACTAAAGACACCAACTGAATAAAGGCGAGGAAAAGACAATATCAGTGGATTTTCACAGCAGGAAAAGCACAGTTGTTACTAATACAATTTTTTATACTATATTGCAATGTTTCATCATAATTTATCCTATCATTGCTCTTTTTACATCTATGGCCATTGCGTATTTATATATAAATATATATATATAAACATGCACATTTAAATAAAAACAAAATAAAGTAATAAACTACAAAAGAAAAGCACAAACGATTCAAAACACAACCAACTCAAATACTACATCAAATTTACAACAACAACCTAATGTTACTGATAACATTAATGGTGGCTCTGTTCTATTCAAGTGTCCCAGTAGATAATGACAGTGTGACAGTGAGTCAGCAGGAACAATACCAAGACCTTGAAACTGAAGCAACTAAATGGAATTCAGCTGTCATTAATTTAGATTTTTCTGGATGTTTTTTTGCTGTAAGTCCGGATTTTGTGTAATGTCAAGCTCACTAATTGTAATCTTTTTACACTAGTGATTGTCAAATGTGTGCAGAAGGCAGAAGGGAAGTGTTTAATTTATCTTCAAATCCATTAAAATCCATTTGTCTAGTGTAACTCACCTGTTTCTTATACCTGCTTCAATACATGACATATGGACACAAGCACACACACTTTTCTTGGGGGGGTTATACTAACCTTTCAAACCAATGTGTCCCTCTTGCTTTTAAAACCCATAATTGACAGTTTGATTAGGTCTTCTGCAGCCTAAGGCGGTGGCTTAAGGAAGGGACCTAATGCATTAATGCCTTGTTTACGCTTCCACAAGTGCTTGCTTCTCCCTAAATCTGCTTTGAGTCAAATACCCAACAAGCCAGGTGAGAGGTATAGTGTGTGGAATAGTTTTTGTCAGGAAATGACGGAAAATTTTATGATAATGATACATGCTCACCAAAGCAAAAGAAAAAAGACAGAGATGGAGCGAGCAATAAAGTTTAGTTAGTCTAAGCAGATTGTCGTTGAAAATGTCCATGGTTGAATTTGGATCAATTAGGGGCTGGCAGATGTGCAGAATCATGGTTGACCCCAGGGCTTAAAGGATACAATCCAATTTTCCTCAACAAATGTAATGCCATTAGGCTGGATAAAAACAGACAACTCACAAGGGAGGAGTCTCTTAAAAACCAGGAAGGGGGATGAGACAGAGCAGTTGCACAGAGGAAGGAGACAATACCCACAAGGGCTTGGAAACAGAGAAACCTAAAGACTGGAAAGTTAGCAATAGTCTAAAGAAAGTCAAACTTTTTAGAAAATGAGGGCCTGAGAGGATAGAAAACACGGGGAAGAAAAGAATAAACAACCTCACTTGACCACCGTGTGGGAGATACTAAGTCTTCTGTGGCCAGAAAGAAGAGCCGAGTTGACAAGGCAAAAGAAAACCAGTGAGTTTTTGTTACAACAGCGCTGAAGAATAAACTTTCCTCACAACTTTCTTGATTGAACTCCAAATCAACTCTGGCTGAAGAGACGGAAGAAGACTGAACGACAAAACAAAGGTGAAAAGAAATCCATCAGTAAGAACAATCATTAGGGGCTATCATGAGGTTCTTCAATAAGAACCTTCGCCTTCAGGATGTCACCATCATGTACTTCACTGCCCTGGCTGCTCTAATGGTCATCTTGGTGGCTTCGTATCAGGCGCCCACCAGTGCTGTCGAGGTGTCCATTCTTAAATCAAACCCCTCCAGCCCCCTCCCACCTCTCCCCATGCCCTTCCGTGTGCCCCTTGACCCACGCGGGGAGCTGCAGCTGGCCTGGAACATCAGCTATGCGGACCAGGAGATTTACATGGAGCTGAGGGTTGAGGAGCTCAAACATGGCGTGGTCCTGGGGATGTCTGACCGTGGGGAGCTGACCAATGCTGATCTGGTGGTGCTGTGGAACTCAGGAACTAAAAGCTACTTTGGGGTAAGTGGCTCTGGAATGTGTGTTTACTCTTTCAAATGACTGAATTTAAAACAATTTGGGGAGATAACATTTTTAAAAAGCCAGACTGACACAATGCTTGCCTCTAAAAAGTGAGGATATAAAGCAGGTTTCTCATTCTCTCTTCCAATTTTCCTCAAATGTTCACTTGTCAGATTCATAAATGCTCAGGGATTACAATGTCCTTAAGGAGTGGAGGTTTCCCTCTTTCTTAGTGTTCCTCATCTGTCTGTGGTCCCTGGGGCGTGAGATTGGTGTTTTTTGCATGGGGAGCTGGCGGACGGCTTGCTTCATGATCACATAGTCACAAAGGATGTTATCGGCCCCTGCTAATTGGAAATCGCTCAAACTGCACTAATAGCTGAAGTTCATCGGGGAATCATTAGCCGATATTAGCATATCAAAATTGAATCCTGTGCTGATTTAGATGTGTGAAATGCCTCATTTTCATTTTGACACACACAAGCCAACAAATTCAACTCAGATATTTGTATCTGAAATTTCCTGATGCATTTTTTTGAAAAACAATTTTGTCCATAGGGTTTATGTGGAAATTTTAACAAGAGACAGTAAGCAATGCTGAACACTAATTGCAGTTAAACATGATCAAGTATCTATTCTGATTCTTCTTCCTGGGAAAACCTTTTCTATCTACTTTATTTGTGTTGTATCAGAGGAAGTAAGACTGTATCAACCAACATCTGATTGGTTGGTAAAATAATAACATTTGCTGGGACCTTGAGAAACCTGTTTTTACATCTGTACTAAGAAATGAACCTGCCTCTTATGCTGACCACAGTGACATTCTTGTTTCAGTGCCAAGAGAAAGCTGGGGTTAATATGAGGTCATAAGTTAAGTAAAGCACATGGACAGCTTCTTGTTCTTCTTTAATGACTGCCAAAATATTGAATATCACGTCACTCCCTTTGATCACTCCTCCGTGTCACTCAGCTACAGGCATTGTGCTCGGTGTTAAGTAGTTCCTTTCATCAATGCCTAGAAATAGAGAAATTAAAATATTCAATACATAAAATTAATATTCTCTCAAGTACTTCTTTGATCACAGTAAACATAAGTAAAGGATGTTAATCTAAAAAATAAATCTCATTTTACGTTGACTGCGATATGAACTGAGGAAAAAAGTTGTAAACGAACAAAAAAATAGGAAGCATGTTAATTTATTTAATTGTTAAATAGCTACTAAAGGTTATTACGGGTATTAAGTCATCACACTGTTGGAGCCTTCTGGGGCAGATCTCTGTTGCTAAAAAGTCACACTTAATTTTGACTAACTATTACCATTTTTTGTATGTTAAAACCATTGCATTCAATTCTAAAATTCATCTTTCCTTTTAATTATTTTTTTTAAATGACATCTCTGCTTCTTATCCGTCTGTCACTGTGGTAATGGGTAATGGAGTCATGCACAGTAAAAATGATATTACTATTTCTTTTAATGCTGATTGGTATGCATGAAATAATAACAGGCATATTTTAAAATGGAGAATTTTCTCCATTCATAAAGTTTAATTGATTTATTCAGAAGAGCACAAAAATGAAAACTCTACTGTGATTTGATCTGAGACGGGAGGGAGCAAGCAGGAACAAACATGAAGTTATAGTTTTGGTACATTTTGGAGCTTTATAATGCATTTTTTTGTAATTACATGTAACGTAATTAAATAAATGTAGTTAAATCATTTTTACGCGCAAAAAGTCCCACGTTGCCCGTGTCATCCCCTCTCTTTTTCTCCCTTTCCTGTCTGTCTTCAGCTTCACTATCAAATAAAGCCCCCCAAAAAAGCCCCAAATAATAATAAAAAGTTACCCAAATCCCAGTGTACCACACCCCTGCAGTTTCAAATCAAACAATCATAATGTAACACACACATCATTGTACTTTCTTGTTAACTTGATCTCCTCTCCGGTATCCGACTGCCTTCCTCCCCTTGTCCCATCTGTCTCTCTTCCCTCAGGAGGGTAAAACTACCAGCAGAAGAAAGGTCACTGCTGATCCCTCTCTCTCTCTCTGTCTCTCTCTCTCTCTCTCTCTCTCTCTCTCTCTCTCTCTCTCTCTCTCTCTCTCCACACACACACACACACACACACACACACACACACACACACACACACACACACATATATATATATATACACACACATACAAATGCACAAACGCAGCTCCTCACAAAGCCAGGCACATTTTAGATAGGCTCTAGTTCATGGACCTCCTAAAATCCCTTTTTAAATCAATATATTTAAAGCAGACCATGGAGACTTGAATTAAGAATTTCCAATATATCATAGCTATGGAAGACCAGAGAGGCAAGTGAGAAAACAGACTCAAAGATTTATAACTACACCAAAAGCAAAGCTAACTGATTAACCATATTAACCTCATTAACTTTAACCTAAACACAACTAGAACAAAAACTTTATACATAAACATTAATAGTCAGGACATGACTCTGTCTGTCAGCCATCTGCAGAAGTTGTAGTTAGTGTAGTCTGTACACAGACATCTAACATATATGACACATACTGTATACTGCCCACATTACATTTTTTAGATTTATATATTCTGTAAGTATTTTCAAAATCGTTGGCTTCAGAATATTTGCAGGTTTTTTTTGTAGAACAGTTATATAAGACGGACAGAGAGGGAGACAGAAATAAAGAGAGAGATCTTAGGTGCTATTCTGGACAAATATGAATGTGAGAAACATAACAGAAGCGGATAGACTGAGCTGTTGCAAAGCCTCCTGGCAGAGAAGTGGAGTCTTCTATACCAGGTTGGGAAGGTTTCACAACACAAACTGCACAGTTTCACGGATTTCTTTGTTTTCATTGTATTATAATCCACTGTTAAACAATCGATTAAAACGGTGTTAAGAAAATACACAATTTTTCCTCTAGTTGAGGACATTTATTTGACAAGTTACATTTGAGCACAAAGCTTCCTTTTGTGTCTGAATAAACAAAAACAATGACTGGAAACTTTTTTTCTACAGAATATGTATTTAAAACAGATTCTGTGTATTATTCACTAGAACTCTCCAACCTAGTTTGCATGGACACATCTCCCGTGAAATGTATTCAGTAATGGTTGAATAACGAGTCTTACTTTAATTGTTAATCAAAACCGCAGTAAAGAAAAAGTTATCCACAATCTAATCTTGCCCAACTTGAAATAATGACTATATGCTATTAATAAAATATAATAACGTGCTCTTTAACATTTTGATTGGTGTTTATAATATCTATAGTTATGTCAAAGGTAATGTGTGTGTTTTCTCCTTCAGGATGCGTGGAGTGACAGTGAGGGTCACGTTTCATTGGACAGCCAACAAGACTATGAGTTGATAGAAGCCAAACAGAAACCTGATGGATTCTACCTGCTCTTCAAAAGACCATTCAGTACCTGTGATCCCAGAGACTACCTCATTGAGGTGTGTAAAGTCTTTCTTTCACAGTGTGTGTGTATTTTATGTCAGGGGAGCAGAATGTGTGTCTGGTTTAATTCATAGTCTATTTTTATTTTTATTATGTTAGTATCTAGAAAATCCTCTTTTTTTGAAGAATCTTAAGTTTGTAGAAATTTGACAGGGTTAGGGTATTCTAACTACTGAAGGAGGGCTCATACAAATGATCAGTGCTATAGAAATCATGATTCACAGCAGGAATTTCTCCTCTACATTTATGTTACCCTCTCTATTTTAGCTGAGCACATGTAAAGGGCAAGCAAATGGCCTAAAGCCAAAATAACGTCTGTCAATCCTGAACTAACTGAACTTGACAGTTAACAGGTGGCGAGAAGAAGCAGAGAACATGGGAGGAAGGCGTGTGTTACCTAAAGAACACACATGCAAAGTGTTATTTGCACTATGCCCATGTGTGTGTGTGGGAGGGTGTGTGTCTGGGTTTTTGTGATATTTTTATTGCTGTCTTTAGTGGATATGAAAAAAAAGCAACAAGGCTGATGATCACAGAGAGTTCATGGTTTCAGGTGTGGACATAAAAAATACTCAGAAAGTTGGAATGATCGTCCGCTGAAGCATTCCTTATAATGATTATGGTTTCCATGGTACCACATCAGACCTCTAAGTTGCAGACACAAAACCAATACTCATCACTATGACAACATAATGAAAAATTCTCTGTGTTTGCCTTAGCAGGCATTTCAGCCCAATAATAATCATGAGAGACTATTAATTTGAAATACACAGTCCTGCTGTTTATGTTTTGCTTTGTGGCTATAAAGCATGTTCTCTTTTCTGATTTTTTTCCCATTGGTCAGGAGGGAACTGTGCACATCATCTATGGATTCTTGGATCAACCACTTGCCTCGCTGGAGCAGCTAAACCTGTCTCGGATCCACACAGGAGTGCAGAGAGTGCTGATGCTGCGCCCCGACACACCCTCACCCACCCTGCCTCCAGATGTGCAGATGCTGGATGTCGTGGCACCAAATGTCATCATACCAAATCAGGAGACCACCTACTGGTGCTTCATACAAGAGCTGCCTGAAAACATGCCCAAGAACCACATTGTTATGGTATAAATGCCTCTAAAAATGGAAACACTTAACATAGAGTTTATTTACACACAGTGGAGTGGGTGTTTTAGATGGAGATCGTGCACAGGCAGCTATTATTGCTCCTTGTTTACCAGCTGGGCCTAACATAACAAGAGCCGCATTGTCATGGTTAGAAAGAATTTAATTTAAGAAAACACATTACCAAGCATATAACCTCACAATTTCCTCTCAGAAATAGATCTGGTATATATAATGTGATGAAATGTGAACAAATCCAGTGCAGAAACCTACCACAGAATAAGATAGAAGTATGTTGCATACAATCAATTTGTATTGTACAATAATGTTTTTATTGATATACTTAAAAAGTAACAATACTGCCTCAGCCTTTAGCCAGTAGAAACACATAAATCTACACAATTCTCTCTTTTACACCAGTTTCTTTTTGCACCCCTCTCTCTGTTACTGTCAGTATGAGTCAGTGGTAACTCCAGGTAACGAGGCCATTGTGCATCACATGGAAGTGTTTGAATGTGCTCCGGATATCCGCGATGTTCCAGAGTACAGCGGCTCCTGTGATGACAAGATGAAACCGGGCAAGCTCAACTTCTGCCGCCATGTGCTCGCTGCATGGGCAATGGGTGCTGAGGTATGATGGGAAACAGACACCCACGCACATACGCTTACTTCTATCATAATGAGGATCTTCTACTGGCTATTTTCACTCCCTTCCCTGGAATCCAAAACTAAAAAAACAGTACTACTTTTACAAATAAAGTCCTAACCCTAAAATATGGAACAATTAACCAGAATGTCATCCACACAAAAACCACCAGATAAAGCAGAATAAACATCTACATTGACAAGTTTTTTAATACACACAACAGGTGTCTAATTGAAAGAGAGTTTGAAATCAAGCTTGATTTTGATCCAGTCCTCATACCTATTATAAGAGATAAACAAAAACTCCTACGCGAGTAATATCCAAGCCTAAACTGCGACCAGAAAACCTTTTAAAGATGATCCAACGCGCAGCACAAGTCTATTAAGAGCTTGGAGACAGTCTGTATGTGGGAAGCACACTCACATGCAAATATTCACAAACTTGCTCAACACAAATATGATTGAAACCCACATGTACAATGTAGACTGGGAGCTTAGAAAGAGGTGCAACCGTAGGTTTCATCATGGCTGATAATTTCATTCAATCGACTGCCCACAGCCCTGACCGTCAGCTAGTCAACTAGTCAGCCAGCTAAAAGCTAAAAGCTAAAAAAAAAAAATGTCTTTAATGAGACTGAACTATTCAGTGCAGGAAAAACACACCTTTTTTCCTCAGTCAACTAGTCTGTCAGTCACCTATCAGGCATTACATCACCCCACTTATGTACTACGGCTACCAACCAGCCAGCTGACCAAGCAAGCAAGCAGTCTGCTCTTCACATAAAGCAAAGAGGACAGGGAACCGTGAGCCTGTCACCATATTTCTCTGCTCTGCTCCCCACTGTATCACAGCGAGCCTGGCCCCTCTCTGATTGGATTATCTGCCAGCCAAACAAAAACAAGCAGGATGCCTTCTGTGAGCTGTGAGCTGTGAAGACAAGATTAGGTGGGAAATATTCAGGCCTCTTTCATCACCTCTTAATAGTGTTGTTTCATTCTCCCCGGTACCGCATCAGAAGGCAAACATGGCCTTTCAAAAAAAAAAAAAAATACACAAAACAAGAGAGAAAGAGGGAAATAGAGTGGGGGAAGTTTGAAAGAGCAGAAAAACAATAATGCACAACACAGTCACCAGGATGGCACCAGAGTAAATAAAAAAAGCTGTGTGTGTGTATAGGGGAGAAGTCTCTAAAGGATTTCACTGATATGAAATGATTAAATTAAACAATTATTTCTTCCATTACACACAGTAAGTATCAGCATAAGTGGCTTATGGTGTCCTCCCTGTGAATTGAAGAAGACACTGATGATGAATCAAGATTAAATAAAGATTCCTTCATAATAGCGTGGAAGTTTGACACCCAATGGGGCCAGCAGTGACTCAGAAATTAAATTTTGCTACAATAAGCAGTTCAAGATCCAAGGAGTGAAAGAGGAAGAAAAAGAAAATATACCTCCCAGCTTCAACCAGCATCCCTAAGGGCGCATCTGAGGTTGAATACAACCTTTCTTGATGTAGAATTAATCAATAAACATTTTTTCAGCCAGCTCATAGATCCCCAAAAAGCCTCAAAGGCATTTGAAGGTTTTGAACAAGGAACATACTGTAGTTGATCCTAACATTGACATGAATAAATCTATTCAGTTTTATGCATCATACATAAAATTTCAGTCTTACAATATGTTGCTGTTACAATTTAAAATTCTGTGGGTGGTTGGGAATTTGTGAGTGGGCATATCTTTATTTTTAGGCCATCATCAAAAAGAGAACCACACTGGTAAAGCTAGAGAGGCAATAAATTACCTCTGCAGTATGGAGAAGAAGATGCAATGATATAAATTGTGATTCCTTAGATATACCCCTTAGACAGGGGATTACCTCTTAAAGAGGGTGGGGGACTGCCTTGAAGTGAATGAGCAGAAAAGGATGCTAAAAAAAACTTTTTCAGAAAGGCCAGGTGTGATTAAAGTCCCTTTCACTACAGCATGTCAACCTACAGAAGTGACTTTGTTTAAGGAAATCTTCCTTGCTCATATTACCTCTATCTCCAATACAATGTCTCATAGTATTAGTATAATAGTATAAGTATATATAATAAGTATAATACAGGAACATAATACACCTGTATTTTGACTTTTTACTCTACAGCTCTAAATCATCTGTACGATGTGTGAAGAAGAGTCTTTTTCTACAACTTCAAAGCAGCTGTGCATAATTGAGAGGAAGAGGAATAATGAATAATATGTGTGTGTGTTTGCTTGCAGGCTTTTTACTATCCTCCTGATGCAGGGCTGTCTATGGGCGGACCAGGTTCTTCAAGGTTCCTCCGTCTGGAGGTCCATTACCATAACCCTCTCCTTATATCTGGTACATGCACTGCACACATAAACACACACACTTGACCCAAAGCATATACTTTTTTTTTCTTTTTCTTATACACACACACACACACACACACACACACACACACACACACACACACACACACACACACACACACACAGACAAACAAGCAACAGGATTCTCCATATCCCTTCCAATGAGTCTTCAACAGAGCGATTCATTTGAAATTTTCCAGGTATACCTTTTGATCTTGCCTGTGTGTCTTCCTTTATCCTGATTTGACCCCACAATACACATACATCCTACATATCTATCTTCTAATTCATAACTTTTTTCTGTTGTGATTGTGTGATCCATCTTATCTCTTCCTTGAAACGTTCCTGCAGGTCAACAAAGCTAGAAACAAATTATCAAGCCAAAACAACACTGGTGTGCTCAGTGATCTTGATTTGATTTGTTTTTAAAGTCTGTGTGGGGCATTGAATGCCTTTATTAGTCTTCTAATCTAGAAGGTTGCAAGTAGAGAGATATGTTGCAAATCAAACCCAAAGGCCACCAGGGAACCTTCTCGGTTTGAGTTTCTAAACCAATCTCAGAAATATCTCCAGAACAGAATAAAATGTACAGCAGCATCATGTCTGTTTACCAGGACCACACAGAGAGCAGACATTAGATACTCATTACACCTGTTCGGTTTTTTATGTGACATTATAATCTCTCTGCTAACTTTCTATTGTATTATCATATCCACCTCTCAAGTCTTACATTTGTTGCTCCACAGATGAACAGTATCTAGTGAAGAGATGATTTATTTTAATTCATTCATACATACTTCATAGCCTGGTTGAGTGCAAATTAATTCTAGTTATTTTAATAGGATCTACTGGTAAACTGACAGTATTTGACATATTTCAATGTTCCATGATATTCTTCTTGCAGGCCGCCGTGATGCATCAGGGATACGGTTGCATTACACCCCTAGTTTGAGGCAGTATGATGCAGGGATCATGGAGTTGGGCCTTGTTTATACTCCTATCATGGCTATCCCACCCAAACAACACACCTTCTACCTCAGTGGATATTGCACCTCCAAGTGTACCCAGACTGTGTGTATACAAAAAGAAATCCTTCATTTTCTGCATTATTTATGGTTCAAATGTTCGAAAGGCTGGGTGTATATTACAGCTGCTGTGCCACATATTTCTTAAAGTTTTGGTCCCTAAAGCACACAAATCTTGGTTGGAGACCTTAAAATGTCTGTTTCTCCGTCGATCCACCCATTTGTCTATCTAGGCTTTGCCTCCAGGTGGAATCTATATATTTGCTTCCCAGCTGCACACCCACCTGGCGGGTCGTGGGGTGAGGACAGTTTTGGTGAGGGGAGGCAAAGAGCTGGAGGTGGTACAGGAGGACCAGCACTTCAGTACACACTACCAGGTGAGCAACAGCAGGGCTCAGTTCACCCAGAGGAACTGCATCCACCATTGTGCATTTTATCTTACACTGTATTAAATTGGATAAAAGTGAGTTTTACCTCACATCACATTGAGCTGTGTGCCACTGGGACAAAGATCATCCTCCACAAATAACTGAGAAATGAAGACTGAAGCTGTTTCTACTGACTTGTTCTACTGCACACTTTCAAATAAAAACCTGCCACCTCATTACAATAAAGCCTTAGAATTAGTCTTTAATGTTGCAGTGGGTGACCCTTTTATACATAGGTTTTATAACAAGCAATGCTT
This sequence comes from Dicentrarchus labrax, assembly GCF_905237075.1. NCBI lineage: Eukaryota > Metazoa > Chordata > Actinopteri > Moronidae > Dicentrarchus > Dicentrarchus labrax. The sequence goes on along the minus strand of NW_026136710.1, from coordinate 13,919,792 downwards.
AAAGGTCCACTGAGTACTTGTTGCAGACAAGGAATTTAAAAATTATTTGTGTTAAATAACAGCTATGTGATATTTATCTGTGCAAAGAGAATGGCTTTGTCTATTACTTAAAATCTGCTTTGCACTTATTCTTAGCTACAGAAGTTGTAGGTCAAAGAAAGGATGCTACACAAGTCACAAAAAGACAGATATTAAAGGAGTTTAATCCTTTGAGAAAAGGTTTAGCAATTCCCATTTTTAGCAAACATTACTGAAATAGGAGTAAATAGTACATTTGTTGGGGACTATTTTCAGCAGTGGATTAATACACTTGTGATGCTCTAGCTTGTATCTTAAAACAAATGACAGTGCTTATGTTTGTAACAATGGAGCTCTATAGCACAGAGTGAGCCTCTCAGGTTCTGGCTACACAGTTGCATAAATTTGTGATTTTAATAAAACTTGCACATGACCTTATTATCAAGTGATGATAATACAAATACAGAGCTCTTGTGCAATTTGCTGTCAGTATTTTACAGACTGCAATAACCATTCTGTTATAAGCTCTCACAGTCACATCAGTCATGATGTGAATTTAGGCCTCATAAGGTGTAACACTGACCATCAACTCAACATCAAAACTGACAAACAACAACATTAACATTGTGGGGAGACAGCAGATGACATATGTTTTTTTATGCACAATATCCTGAGGCAGGTATGCACACACACACACACACACACACACACACACACACACACACACACACACACACACACACACACACACACAGACACAGAGCTGGGAGGGACATCTGCTAGACTGCCTGATAAAATCTCCAGCTGCTGTTGATGTCAGACTAATCTGAGTGTACCTGTGTGGCGGTGTTGTTTCAAACCCTGCAGCCTCATTAGGCATATGAAGGCTTTATCAAAGCAGTCTCAGCAAAGCTAATAGACCTTTTCTCCACACACACACACACACACACACACACACACACACACACACACACACACACACACACATACAAAGGTAGTTAAGTATAAAAAGCTGTCTCCAAGGAAAGAATCAAAAGCAACCAGTGTTTTATCTTACTGTGTTTGAAATAAATCTACTGTACACAAAGTCTAATTGTGCCCAAAATAAGATGCTAGAGAGGGAAGAAAACCTTAAGCAAAGCCCTGTTCAATCCACTGAAATCATTGTCTGTGTTTTGGAAATGGAGAAACCATCATTGTAATCAGATTGCAGCCAAGAGGAAAATGAATGAAAATGAATGTTTATCATATTGTCATATTGTATTTGTTTTTCTCTTCATACTTATAGACAATCCGTGTTCTGAGGAAAATGGTGAATGTTTTACCGGTAAGTATGAAGTCGATCATCATGCCTGCATTTGAAATGACCAAACAAAGGCAGTGGTTTAGTTTTCCACTGTGCAGATTTTACATTCAGACAAGAATGTGAATTTTACTATTCTGCATGCTCAGCCAACTATTTCTGAATGGTGGTGCCCCAGATGTATTTTTTTTCCCACCCTTTGCATTTAAAGTATTGAATTAAAATACCTTGCTGCTGCATAAGGTGCTTAAACGGGGTGCAAATAGGGACAAGCTGTAAAATCAGTGCTGTCATAGGAAGTTCTCGAGAGACAGATGAGACACAACCGCAGCTGAGCATCACAAAGCAGAATTCTGTTCGACACACAACTGGCTCTTTTAAATAACTAATTTTCCGTCAATTACCTTGAATCATCTTCGGTACTGTTTTGTTAAACGTGAAATAAGGTGAACTGCTCGTTTGTTTGTGCTTGATCCTGCAGGGCGATGTCCTCATAACAAAGTGCACTTATAACACAGAAGATAGGACCAAGCCTACCGTGGTGAGCAGCACACTATCAATATGCAAGACTATTTTTATATTTGCTAAAGTTCACCTTGAGCACTGTCAGCAGCAACAGAATGTTGAGTATTGCCTCCATCTATCTCCTTCAATCTCAACATATTTCCCTAAGTCTCTTAATCCATCCATCTCTCCCACCCTAATACCTACATCTGCTCTTTGTACTATATATCTACGCCTTTCTCCCCATCTCCATCTAAATCTTTGTGTGTCCTCAGGGAGGTTTTGGCATCATGGAGGAAATGTGTGTTAATTATATTCACTACTACCCTCGAACTAAGCTGGAGCTCTGCAAGACCCATGTTGACCCAGGATACCTCCAGAAATTCTTTAACATCATTAACAGGTAGCACACACACAAACTCTCTCCCTCAAATCGTTTGCTTGTTCCCCTTGTCCTTCATTCTATCTTTTTCATTTTGCATCTTCCCCTCCATCTCCCGTGTGACTAAGCAATTTTTGGTTTCAGCATTCATCCCTTCCCCCTACACCCTTCGCTCCCGGGGAACCACAGTGATTACTTCTTTTAATCTCGAAAACCAGATGCTTTGTCCTTTAAAGTGAAACTGTGTTCTCCTAATGCCAATTCGAGCTGCTTTTTTTTCAATCTCTTCCACCTTTCTCAATCTCACTCTGCCTCCCTCTATTATCGACTTTCCTTCAACCTCTCTCTCCCTCCTCCCTCCAGGTTCCATGGAAATGACCAGTGTGTGTGTGGTGAGGTTAGTGTGACGGAGCAGTATTCTCAGCTACAGTGGGACGCATTCACTGGAGAAGTGCTGGACTCCCTTTATAATACAGCCCCCATGTCCATGCACTGCAACCAGTCCACTGCAAGCCTCTTTCCTGTAAGTCCCCAATCACACACACATCACACACACACACACACACACACACACACACACACACACGCTACAGTCGTCTGTCAAGCCGCCAATTAAACCAGTTCAATGGCAGACATCAGTTGGACAGCATAGTCAGACCAGCTGAACGGACAGCTTGTTAACTTGTAATACAAACACAGACACGCACACAAGATGTTTGGATCAGAGTGAATAAATCAATTACAGTTCAAAACTGTGTGCAGGCCTTGATCAAGTTTTTTTTTTTGGTCAAGCTTGCTCCTTGATGTGTAACATCAGTTGTGCAAGTGCAAACAAGGAAAAATACACCTACATAAAAGAGATTCCAGTGTTTGGATGAAGTACTAGACAGCTGATCTGTATGGAAACCAGCGAGTAATTTAAAGCATCAGGATGAGGTTCATGAAAGTATGCATACTGCTTAATTCATACATAAATGAAGATGCTTTCAAGAGCATTTTTATTCATTTATTTCATTAACTTCAGCCACAAGGGGTGGTCTTTTTCACAAACATGCATGCATTCCATTAATGGTGCCACTGCTGGAAGGCAGTTGAAAGACTTTGGCTACAACTGCTTTCAAGATATTTTGGGTGAAGACATCAAGCATGAAATAATCTCAGAGTAATTCAGCAGTCAAACTCATAGCCAGGCTTTCACAGTTTTAGTCTTTGTAGTGTCGATACTCCACAGAAAGGACAGCAGATTTAGTTTGGCAGTAGAAAGCTGCAAGGAATGATGCACAGCACTCCAACTGTAGGCAGGAGCTCATGCAATCAAAAAACTTCTGCTGAAATCAACATTTGAGAAATCAAAGCCTTTTACTCTCTTACTGCAGACATTTACTTTACATTATACCCTCTCCACCTCACCTAACCGCAACCTAGCATCTGCTCAGGCAAACTTTGGGTGAGCTACACAGGTCCAAAGCTTTCAATGAATACGCAATGACATAGAAAACAATCATTTCTCAGTTATTTCTGACATTTAAATGTACAGACACACACAGATACACCAAGAACAGTTTTACCCTTTCTAAAATCACTTGACAGCTTCCAGTCGCCCACTGCTTCAATGCCCCTTGATGCACACTTTCAGTGAATGGAGAGATGATCGGCAACGACATCACAAGAAAAAAATGATTTTTGACAGATTAACTGGCAAAACACTCATAATCATTTCACATAAAAACACTGCGACTGTGATGTTAGGGAACTGGACCTTGTGAAAAGGGAAGGAAACAACCTTTTCACAGTCTTAAAGCTGTCCAACTAAAATACACTCAAGACCACAAAAAAAATGCCATTGAGTGTCATTTTTGAAGAGGAACCATGTTTGATACATCGCACAGTGACAACTGCGCAGTTACCTAATAAAGCCTGCTGTCCAAATATCAAGGACACTTCACATTTTTTGCTAAACAACCCATCACCTACATCATTTATCTCTTTCTCCAGGGAGAGTGGGACAAACAACCTGTACCAGTGGTTACCTCCACCCTTGAAAAACCACGCTACCCCTGTGAGGGAGCTCTTCCAACCAGCCGACCCCTTACACCCACCGTCTGAGCACGCTTCAGCCCAGGAAGAGGACACCTAAGCTGGGGAAAGTTAAAGAGGCCCATGTGACTTTACGTAATTTGAGCTGTTTGGAGGATAGATGACGTCCTCAAATGGGTTTTCTGACACCCGCTGTAATTATATGCTTATTTAAACATCCACTGACTGATATTATTAGTATGCACACATTAATGATAATCCTATTAATATGTCATTTTGCAAAGCATTGCACCAGGGCATTATTTCTGATACTGGGAAGTAGGATTGACATTTAACAAACAACTGCGGCTAACAAATTGGTGCTGGGGAGCAAAGTCTTGTGAAGCAAAGCTGTTGGCCATTAACTTCTGCTACGTTACTTTAATTAATGGGATTTTATTACTCCTTCATATTTATCCTGTTCCATTTTATTCCCCATGATGATCAGATAACAACTAACAAGCATCATTAAGACTTGAAGCATTATTTGGTAAATAACTGCACTCTGTAATTAAAAATGTTCTATAATGAATAACTTCAGTGGTAATCACAATAAAAAATAAAAAATTACAACGCAATATGAAATTACTTACATTTTTATTTGCCACATTTACAGTTTACCACTATCATTTTCACTCTCTTTTCCTGCATGCCCCTGTGTGCCTTTGCATTTTTTTGTGTTAAATAATAAATGTCACAAAAATGTTGGCAGTTAAAAAGGAATTTATTAATACACAAATTGCTTAGGACAGAGTCATTAGTACATATCCTTCCCCTGGTCATTTAAATGTCTTAAGACATTAATAACAACAAGAACTAAAAGAGCTCTTAGAGAGCAAAGACATGCGCCATGTTTCTACAGCGATGTCTGAGGTGGAGGTTATGTTTGGTTGCATGTTGTGTAAAAATGTGGGTCCTTCCTTTGGCCCATTCTACACCCTTCCAACAGGTTTCATGAAAATCAGGCCAACAGTTCTTCCCTAATCCTGTTGACAAACAAATGGCACTGAAACATAATCTCCTTGGCGGAGGTAATAATACGTTTAAGAACCATATTTAAAAGAATTTATACTTCGCCTGCTTTCTATTATCAAGACTTCAGCAATATTCACATTACACTATGGACGGAAGATAAATTGTATAAACTGAATTAGAAGGGGAAAAAAACCAACCTCTGGACATATTGTGGAAGAGGACCTGTAGTGATAGTGTTTTATCAGTCTGTTTCACATTTCCCATATAAATCTTGTTATTAACCTAAGTCCCTCCTGAGAACAACCATTTCAATGATTAATGGTCTTCTGGGCAGAATCAATGAATCATTCCACATTAGTAAACATTTTGTGCTGAACGTGCAGCAACACACATCTGAGAGGCAAGAAGTAGCTAATACATACAAATGCCTTCTTCTGCTTCCACACTTTATTGACTGCTGTTCACAGAGTGTGTGTGTGTGTGTGTGTGTGTGAGATCTACTTTTTGTTTGGCCTTAACTGTGTTAAGTGGATGTAAAATTAGACGGAAAATAAAATTAACAATTTAATTCCATGTTAGGTACGAAAACAAAAAGTACGCAACTACATTGTGTAGTTAGTTTGTAGACACTAACACAAAGACTTAACAAAATATCTTCAATTACTGCGCAAACCTGCATTAAGGGTCAGTGTGTAGAATTTAGTGGCATCTAGTAGTGGAATTGCATATCACAACTCCCTCGCTTCATCCTACTTTTCCAAGGGTGAAGGACAAACTACGGTGACCTGCGGCATCTGTAAATGTAAGCAGCTCATTCTGAGGCAACAAAAAGATAACAATTCCTACATTCAGGTCGCTATATACTAATGAAAACATACCTATGGATATTATATTCCATTTCTGCCAATAGTCTCCTAAATGTTACACACTGGAACTTTAAATATGTGATATGTGTATACATTTTCAAATTAAGACCTATCCTAAAGAACCTATGAGAACTTAGGTAACTGATTCACAATAATTTACATTTAATTACACAAGTGCTACAATACAGCCCTGCCACTCTCTGCTATAATACTGTAAGTTCACATTTTGAATTGAAAGAATTAAAGGTCTTTGGGCAGAAATGGAATATAACATTTCATAGATGTTTTATAATCACCTGAAAAACGGTTACCTTTGAATAAGCCGTTTTTATCTACAGAGAGAGCCAGTCCTTTTCCAGAGCCTGCCATGTTGAGGCGCCATGATAGTACAGTAGTCCAGGACAGACCAACCAAACACCGGCTCTAGATGGGGCCCTTTGTGTCTTCCACAAATTTTGCAGCCACCATAGTTTCTCCTACACACTTGGATGAGGAGGGTGAGGTGAGGGTGTGTTTGCAACAACACCAACAGAGGCCACTAAATTCTACACACTGGACCTTTAATTAATGAGTCAAGATGTTTTTCAGTGAGCTGTTGCTTAACCCCTCCTGAGGGAGCTTCACGGTAAAAAGAAGTGATTATGCCTTCTGAACTACTGGGAGGGCTTAACTGTAAAGCAGACGCACAAAATGCTGTTGAGTTTGATTTAACAGCAAGGCAATACAAAACAAGAGCTCTTCTTGTCTGGATTGCTAGATTGCCTTATTATATGACAATGCATCTATTAAAAAACTTAACGAAGAGAATTGAGTTTGCAAACAGCAGCGATAGTTTATCGCCGTGGAGCACAGTAACGGAGGGGACGGATCAGAAAACAAGGCAGGTCCATCTGTAACAGCTGCTTTCTGATAACTCTTGTCTCTTTCTGTCATATTTCTTCAGCAGTGTTTTGTCCCCAGCTGGTACGCTGTGCCTCTGGATGTTTTCTTCTCACTTTCCATTCAACTCTGATAAACACTCGGGCTGTCTGCCTAAGATTTAGATACCATACAAGCAAGTAAAACTCTGTGTTTAGTCATTGTTATCAGCACAAACATCAGTCATCTGCAAACTGACTCAAACTGCCTGAAGGGTCAGTCTATAGTCTGACAATACTTTTATTCCCTAATACAGGACTCGTAGGATACATTGGAAATGAAATATTACAGCAGTACAATATAATTTAATATTGTGCACTAAAAAGCCAAAATTAGAATGAATGGTTTGACTCTAATATTAGCCTATTTCTAATAAGGGTCTGCAGTAGTTTTCTCTTTAACTGAAATGCACAAGGGCCCTGGTCACTAATTGAGAATTTATGGTATTTAAGTTACACACTTGTGCATCTGTAGCTGTTGCTTTTGGCCCTATTTTTAATATTTTGCTTCCAAAGGCAACATCTGTATGTGCTCCATATAATACACTGCCATCACACCTATAATACTGTCCCCACAGGTTCACTGCTTAGCTGATAGTTCTTTATAAAAATAGATTAAGACGTGCCGAGTTGTCTAGTGTTAAGGCTTAGCACCGTTTTCAGTGGAGGCTTAGCAATCATACATGCAACCTCACTGCCTGAAGACGGTGACATGGACATATTAAGGCCCCATTGTAAAGCTTGATTTGACTGGTGATTGTTTGACATGAACACATGTTGTTCAGTTCAGCTTCTGTTTCTAAAATTGTTATTTGAGTCCTTAAGATCAGTCCAGGAAAGGTGCAGGCTCATTCAAAGTTAGCTGGATGATGAATGGAGATAATGAGATGGGTTTACCTCTTCAATGTGTCTTCAGAGTAATACTATTCACATGATTACTCTCAAACCCAGAGTGGATATAAACATGTCGAGTTTAACAACAAAATATTTTAATTGACACCTCTTCGATATGTCCATACAGATTTTACACCATCTAAGGCTTTTAAAGTGTTCCATCACATCCCCTTCATTTCCATCAAATCACAGATATAATATGAATACAATTATCAACATTTAAGATTCATAGTATTCCACAGAGAGGTTAAGACTAAAACAGCTGCATCTGCATGTAAAAAAAACAAAAAACAGTTGCACCCCTCTCTGCCTTATTCCCCGAACAGAGTGTTTTTACATGTGTGGTCCTTCTCAAGCATAGATGCCTTTGACGCGTTTATTCTCAGGGTCAAATGGAGATTTGAGGTGGGCCTTGGCCTTGTACGTCACTCCCATCCTCTCCAGGGTAAACTCGCCACTCTTTATGAAATCAGCACTCACCTGATAAAGACAGGAAAAGAGAGATTGAGTGAAAATAAGAAAATGAGAGAGGGAGATAAGCAAGAATAGGGAGAGGGAAGGGAATTAAAATTTTGGGAGACGATGGAAATTCAAACAGAAAGTGAAAATGAGATGACCAATTAATCCACACTCTTAGTAAAAATAGTGTTCCCAACTGGCACAGCACTCCAGAACGGTCAATTTCACGGCGTTCATATCTGACAGACGAGAACGGCGCAGGAGTTATAGAACACTGAAAGCAATTCATTCACTCATGAGTCAATGTCAGCTCCCTCGTAACCCAGAGAGCTAATTTTCACTGACTGACTCCCCTTTCCCTCCCTGCAGCTCTCCCACTGATCTGTCACTCTGCCTCTCTTTCCCTATGTCATTCACACACACACACACACACACACACACACACACACACACACACACACACACACACACACACACACACACACACACACACACACACACACACACACACACACACAGAGCCCACTCTCATTACTGCTTAGTTTTTACTACTTCCACGTTGAAAGCTTTAGAGGGAACAGTATCGTGGTCAAAGGCTATATCAAACTAATAACCTTATTCAGGGACAAAGCTGCCTTTACTCCAGTTTAAAAGCTCTACAGCCAGTAAAGGTACATCGGGAATGACGTTGATGCCCTTGTCTCTGTGTGAATGGACAAGTATTACACACACTGCAATGATCTGAGACCGAAGGCCAGTTACAACATCAATCGACAAATGGATCCATAATTGACCTGAATTTGGCTGCATTCAGTGTTGCCTCAATCCTCTCTGTCCCTGATTTTCTAAAAGCGACCGTACAACATGCTGCCACTATCACTGTGTTCTATTAAGATACAAAATGATGTAAGGTGAAATTAAGTTTGTTTTGTATCTAAATGCCAAGGTTTAGTCAAGTGTTCCTATAATAACACAATGAAATACCAGGGACAATCTAATACACAGAAGAACACATCAGAATTTTAGATTAAACCAAAGCTTAAAGACACAGTGACATGGAATAATTAACCAAGTGCTTTACCTGTGTTAAATGTTCAGTTATCTCTTTACAAATGCCAAATATATATAAAAATAATCATTCTTGCATTTTTCCATCTCTGAATCTTTTCTCTTCCTGTAAAACATTACAGTATTTTTGATGACTCATTAAACTCTTGGGCGGACATAAATGTGTCCAATCAAATGTGATTTGGGGTGACTGGCTAACCGGCCTATCATATAAAACTGCACTGGATCGCCATAGTGTCAGCGGTTATAGCTAACAGAGCAATATAATAATAGGAGGTGTGTGTTTGGACGTCAAAAATTCACGGTCAAGCTCAAATTTATTAAATTCACTTCCTGATCTAACATCACATGTAAGCGAGGGGCGAGTGGAGGCTAACAGCAAGCCACATCCACTTCTGAATGATCCAATCAAATATGAGGAACCGGACTAAAATCCCTCTTTATGCCCTGGCCATATATTCCAAGTCACTTGGATTTGTGTCACATTACAGAGGTTGAAGACACAATAACTGCAGTTTCACTGTGAATGAGTGAACCGGAATGAATTTAAGGAAACACTAAGTACACTTACTTGTCAAAATACCACTGATGCATGAACAGTACTCAGTTTGACAGCCAATGAAATTGGGGGATATATTTTAATGGCGTACCTACTTCCCTATTTACCACTATCTATCACAGAACATTGAAATGGTGAATGGAAAATAGAAACAGAAGTAAAAAATTGAAGCCGTTTTCAAAAATGTAATCAGGACATGCTGTGTAAAAACAAGAGAAAGGTACAAAAAAGGGACGGAAGGAAGGAAAGGAAAAGAGAGAAGACACTTCTCATTCACTCACACTTATTTCTGCTGAAGCCAGTGGTGTGGCTGTACAGGATGTGCTCAGTAATTCTGTGTGACAGGAGACAAGATCCCATAGACCTGTGTATGTGTGTGTGTCGTGTGTGTGTGTGTGTGTGTGTGTGTGTGTGTCTTTGTGTACGTGTCCACATGCGAGTACATTTCCAAACTCAAGTGCCCCGACAGAACAAAGGGTCAATCCACTTTGTTTTGCCGGTCACGACTCGGAAGGATATTAAACAGATGAGCACACAAACACAAAACTAACAAACTACCACACACAAATCCACACATTGTGTGTCTCTTGAACACACACTCATACATACAGACCTAAACACTCAAAATCACAAAAGGATGGTTCTATTTTTCAGAATCTAAAAAGTGTCTAAGGTCTTTGAGTACTTGAACTAATAGTGAAGGGCTGGCTGTATTATCATCAAGAGAGAAACACACACAAAAAACTGTATTCTGGACCAAAAAACATATTATTCAGTGTAAAGTGAGTAGTGGGACCTGATAAGTACCTAAAAAAAAAGGAGACTGATGCACCTCCCTTCTTGTATGCAAAAACACAACCACACAAATATAGCACTTTTTTTGGTTTAGTTAGTAAAGGAGAATTACCACCCCGTGGTTGTATGCCTCCACCAACCAGTCAAGTTGCAGTTTACATCCATAATAATGTATGTAGTGAATACTTGGAAAGGATTTAATTAAACGGTAGTGCAAAATGGAAGTGATCACTATACTGATGATACATATGGGGCCCTATCTTGCCGATCTGAAGCGCAAGTATCAAACGCAAAACGCAAGTAGCTTTGTGGGCGGATCTCGGGCGCTGTTGCTATTATGCCAGCGGGATAAATGACTCTTGCGCCCAGCGCAAATCTAAAATGGGTTGGTCTGAAGCAGCTACATTAGTCATAGGTGTGGTTTGGGCGTAACGTGCAATAAACCAATCAGAGCGTCATCTCACATTCCCTTTAAAATCAGGCGTGCTTGTTCCATGGCGGATTGCTATTATAACGGCGGATTTGCCAGGCGCACGCCAGGAGCGGTTCACAGCCGAGGAGACCGACGTTCTCGTCAGGGCCGTAAAATACCAAGAAGTGACATTATTGACATGAAATAAATGTGACACAGCCATACAATAAATTCAAACAATGTAACGCAGCTTCGCAGGAAGAAGGCCTCGGGAGCAGTGCGCAAGGGCCAGCTGAGGAGGGAGCAGCACAAACACCAAGGTGCAGAGGATCCAGACCCACTACACGCCGGAGGACCACCCGTTCCTGCAGCAAACCGGGTTTGACATGCTGGAGCGGGAGCTGTCCGGGATGCGGCAAAGTATTAATGCCCGTCTTGACTGGGTGATGATGTTGCTGCTGCCTCTCAGGCGCATCCCCTCAAGTCTGCGCCCTTAAAATAGCATCTGAATAAGCGCCACTGACTTTAGACTAGGTTGTGGTGGCGGAATTGTTTTCTGAAACAGCAAAATAGCACCAGGGAATGTTTGCGCCGGAACACGCCTCCTCTTTTCGCTGAACCGCCCCCCGGAGCGCAAATTCATTCCCTAATTTAAGGACGTGCGCTAATTCCAATGTGCGTCGAGTGCAAAATAGGAATTATACAAGCGCCAGTGTACAAAGTCAATTGCGCTGAGTGCAAGATAGAGCCCATGTACTATTCCAGTTAATATATGTTACACATGTATTTGATTAGTATGTAAAGATGGATTATTATATGGAGTGGAGTATAGCTATACAAAATGTGGTGCTTTTGTAAATTCCTGGTATTTTTAGATGTGACGCCTCCCTATGTGATGCAGGTTAAACTGAGACTGAATTGGTTTCAGTCACTCACTGGATCACAATTAGTTAGGCGCATTGTTTGCAGTAACGTGATTCCAATGAGGCGGGACATTCAGAATGAGGCAGTGAGTTAAAGTATTGTATTGTATGGTATTGTTATTGTACTCACTATGTTGCCCCGGTCAACATTTGCGCTAAATCTGGAATCGCAATTTATTCTTAAAATATGGCTAGAAACCTATTCTCCACCAAGTCTATATCTTCCCATCCTGTTCCTGAGTTATAGCGTTGAATAATGGCCAACAACTGTTTTTCCAGGACATTATGACATCACAATGACGTTGACCGTTTACCTGGGTAAAAAATCATCACTTTATCATAGTATCACATTAAATATCTGTGGGATATTTTGTCATTATTACCATATTGTGGCCAAAAATGCATTTTGTGAGGTCACAGTGACCTTTGACTACCAATTCAGTTGATCGTTGACTCCAAGTGGACATTTGTGCTAAGTTAGAAGAAATATAAATATTAGGATAACATTACGATTAAAAGTGGATGGATTGAGGGTGGGTGAAATAGGGTGAAGCTTCTCCCCATTTAAAGAGAGGCTGTGTGCATTTACGCAGGAGGCACAGGAGCATAACTTCATTGATTATTTAAATCTCCCGACATGCCGACAGGATCGGTCAGCATCTAATGTTAATTCATGTTCCATGTTCTTCTACACATCGAAAAAGTTCTCTCTCCACACACACACACACACACACACACACACACACACACACACAGAACAGGTTCATACTGTAAAATTGTTTGGAGTAAAGCAGCTGTCCTCCTGACAAATCCTCTGATTCCTCTGGGGAGTTTCCTCTGTCCTGTCAAGTTAACTACAGGGTTTAGTTTTGCTGCTCTATTTTATTTGCTCCAGTGACATTAAAAACGGCTTAAATATTTAAAAATGACAGAAAGCAGCCTCTCTACTCATTAGAAAACCCCATACATCAAAACAACACAAAATAAAGAAATTACCTGGAAAGGTTGACACTGCTGGACATAATTTTTGTGAAATGTATAGTGGACTTATGCGCACTGATTCAGAAGAACTAAATGAGCGATTCAGTACATCCTGCTCAGAGGCACAGGAAGTTTTACAGAATTTACATCTTTTTTGTTTTTTGATATTGTGATTGTTAATTCATTATTGAATAACCCAGAATATGATGGTGTCTTCGAACACTAGAAATGATACATTATGCTGAATGTTTCAGGGAAAATTAAAATGATAATGTCTACCCACATGTAAAATAATACCAAACTGGTCGATTATTGAGTCAGCAAACCTTAAAATCATAGGTAACTATGATGTTCTCTTCATGCTTGTGCAGGAATCTGCCTTTTTCAATCTTGTTTTGACGCACATTTCTACTTAATATCGGAAAAATTGTGGATAAGTGGGATTAATATCAGCATGCTGGCACAACATTTCTTGATTTCAGAAAAAATTGGCAAAAAATTCAACAGCCCAGAAAACATATTAAACACAGAAGGTAATGATAGAGATACTGTGTAGGTATATGTGTAAGTGTTGTGTTGTTTAAGGTCTTTACCACTCCTCCATCGGGGTTACGGATATATCCATAAGCAATAGTTTTGTCAATAAAGAAGCCATAGTCAGAACGCCGCAGGTGACCAATGGGAACGCCGTTACGGAAAATGGCCTCCAGACCGAACATCGGTACTTTCCTGGTAGAGAGAGAGAGAGAGGGAGAAAAAAAGAGTTTAATTACATTCAAACAAACACCACACACACCCTGTTTATTTCGCACACTCACAAAATCAACTCATTTAATTTCAGATGGTCTTGAAGGCAGAGCATATTTAATTAAATATGTTCATGTGCTCAGTAACATGTACAGAAGTCTGTTGACTGTATACACAGGTGAATCTTGTGTGTGTGAGTGTTAGTCTAATGAGTTTAGAAACACATGCACATCTACACACATTCACTCTAATCACAGCTGTCAGGCCCAAACACAATATGCCAAGTCTGATAATATCAGTTTCACATAAAGAAAGCAATGCTGTCATAATAGCAAACTGCTGCTATTGTTGTGTGCTTGCATCTCTTAACGAACTGATTTGATACATGTAAGGTTTGTAGAATTTCCTCAACTCATTTGAGGATGTATCTCTGCAGCTGAAGATTAAACATTAATAATAACCAAACCAAGAGTTAAAGTAGTTACACCTTAGATGTTTCTGTCTGGAAACTTATAAAAGATTTGAAATATTTGACTTAATTTAGATAGAAAAGGACAGAAACATGTTTCAGTTTGGGCCTGTATAAACAAAAAAACCCCTCTATCATGTACAAATGCCCAAAAAGAAAATCCACAGCAGGGAAATTAAGTAATATTCCAATAAACCGCTTCTCCATTCTGTTACACAGTATATCTGTGCTCAGGGCTCAGGCATCCAAACCATACACTTATTACCCACTGCACATTGAGTAAATGCATTAATATTAAGACTACTTTTCTCTGAGTATTCTCTAAATGATTTTAGGTTATAGTTTAGAATCCATTTGAGGAGGAAGCATAAGTAGGTTCACTACAGGAAGTTTTATTTTGTGTCTTCTAAAATTTCCAACAATGTTTGAATTTTCTGTTGTCTTTCTGACTAGGATATAATCTCAGCCTTTTTACTGACTCATCAATGGTGAAGCAGACGATGCGCCTCCTCAGCCCCTCCTCCTTCTGTTTCTCCAGCCGATCGCGGCCCTGGAAGGGGATCGAACTCTTCAGTTTGCATGTGAAGGCTAGCCCAGCCTCCAAGGGTGTGTCATCTGGGCGCAGGTCAGCGTGCCAATGTCTGTACCCTGAAAAGGAGAGGAGGAGAAAAGCAAAGACATTAGCAATGAGAAGCACCGAAAGATAGGGTGAACATGTGTGCGAAAATTTTTTTTTAAGGTATTCTGTGAAGTATTCTTTATAAAACTATAGCTCAAGAAAAAGGTTAAAGCTCTACTAATCAATATTTTTTTATTAACAATGAAAAAAAAAAGTGAAAAACCCACAAGATCAGTAGCAATTGTTTTATTCACAAATACAATCTTTATCTCTCTATCTGGATTTGTATGTTAGGGTTAGTTATTGATGGCATATTATTAAAAGTTACCTTTCTCTATGCTGAGTGAGTCGATGGCCCTGTAGCCTGAGTTGATGATGCTGTGTTTTGCACCAGCAGCCATGACAGCCTGGTAGACTGGAAGGCAAGAGTCTCTGGGAATGTGCAGCTCCCAGCCGAGCTCTCCGACAAATGACAGACGCATAGCTCGCACCTGGACAAGAGAGCGGGTTAGAAAGGAGGCTTAGAGAGATGGAGAGAGGCATATAAAGGACCAAGCTGCCATGCCTCTGCTTGTGCTCAGTCACACACAAAAGCACACACAAACACAGAAAGGAGCAGAAAAGAATTAAAATAGAATAGATGTAAGGATAAGATAAGGTGAACAAAGAGGGAAACAGGCTGTAATCTCCCTTTAGAAACTGTGTCCAAAATGCTTCAAGTCTTGAAAGATATTAAAGAAATACCTCTGGGGGTTAGGAGGTGGAAATGACAGGAAGGAGATAAAGGAAGGACTGAGGTGACAGAGGAAACAGAATAAAGAAACCGGGCACAGAAGTAGAGATTGGGCCTGAGAGGCAGAAAGAGGTGAAATGTATGACAGACAAAACAAATTGAGGCACAGAAGGTAGGCTGGGTGTTACTCTCAAAATTATTATTTTGCCTTATGAATACTTGAAAACATGACAAACAAAAAGCAGCGAGAACGTTGTTGAGCGGGGCAAAGAGTGTCAGCCTCTCGCAGCTTTCCAAAGGAAAAAAAAAAGAAAAACTCAGATATCGTCACAAAAACGTGTTTTTCCAACTGCAAGTAAACACAGAAAGTAGTCCACTGGAAACCCCCTTAGCTGCTGTACTGAACCACTCAGCAGCTGTTGAACAATTCATGCAACTAGAATCTATTTCTTATTGTGGCAATCCATGAAAACTGCACAGTGTGTATGTTGTCATTTTATTTTTGCAATCCAGAAACTGTCCTCCTCCGTTTTCTCCTACATCTCTAGGATGCGTAGAAGTTAAATCACAAGCATGCTACAGCCTCAACCTAACGTTAAGAAACCAACGTGTGAACATTAATATGGCAGACAAGAAGTGTAACTGCCATGCTATGCAGCTTGCAACATCAAGTCAGGCAGTTATGATAGAAAAAATATGAGAATAACACCCAGGTTGACAAAATATCATGGTTAAGATGCACAAAAATATACAATATGTGAAAGAAGAGGGAAAGCTGAAGAGTAAAGGAAAAGGAAAGTGAGCGAGTGAGAAAATATGGAAGGGTGTGTAAAATGAGGAGAGAAAACTCTATCCAACAGTTTCCCCAGTGGGTGCTGTGACAGCCAGGCCATCTGGCCAGCCAAGGATCACCCTGGGCCCCATATGTACACCATGAAACTCTGGGGAGGACAGTACATGTAGGCCCGTGCTTATTCACAACACACACTCCACCAGATACACGCAGGCAACAAACACACAGAAACACATGCAAGCCTCATGCACATTGTCACTCATACATTTACCGGGCAAACATCAAACATCAAACACAGACACAGACACACAGACAGACACAGACAGACAGACAGACAGACAGACAGACAGACAGACAGACAGACAGACAGACAGACACACACACACACACACACACACACACACACACACACAACACACACAGACACACACAGACACACACACAAACAGCACAGACATGAGTACAGAAATGCATATAAACATGAATTCATATGACCTAACGCATGCCAGCACACTTGCTTCAACTGGAGGGTTAGGAAGAGAGAGAGATGGAGAGAGTCTAATGAGCTATGAGGGGAGCAGAGGGCAGAGAGAGAGCTCTGTTCTCGCAGCAGTGCAGCCATTAAAGTGTCACCCAGACAAGGCCGGCAACCAGCTGGAACACAGCACAAGCAATGCACACACACATGCACAAAAACCCTACTGCAGAGCTGATGCCGACTGCAATCACCGGAGCGTTGCATAATTCATGCAAGAGCAACTAAGACAGGGGGAGTATGTGTGTGTTTGAGTGTGTGGACATATGTGTCGCTGCGTGTGCTGGTAAAACATGCTCTTTTTGATCCAAGGCCATCAACAGTGTAGAGGTCAACCTGAGAGGCTGAGGCTACATAACCCTTACAGCATTGTTGTGAGAAAACTGAACGACAACATACAACTGAATATAAATGTATGATTTCCCCAGAGCTTGTAAACGACTGCACTATAAACTTTGACCTCAGGGGAATAAGTAGAAAGAGATAGAAGGCAGGAAGAAGGTAGAGAAATACAAAACATGTAGACAGACTTGATATCTAAGTAAGTCACAAGGACGCCTTGAGACATGCCATCTGTCCCACACACATACACACACAGTTTACAATCTCTGTTGACTGAACCTTTACAATAATAAACCGCTGCATGCAATTTGCATAGGATTTTGTTTTATTTAAAGCTGCAGTAGGTAACACTTTATACAAAAAAAAAAACATTCCGTCATATTTGCTGAAATATGGCAGTAGTACATGAGACAGATAATCTGTGGAAAAAAATCAGCCTTCTCTGGCTCCTCCCAGTGCTCCTGATGGCATTTTCAACAATCCACCGGGCCTGAATGAAAACAACCAATCATAGACGGGAAACACCCTTTGGGCTGATGGCTTGAAGATAGTTGATTGTTGAGTCTCTTTCCTCGAGGCAGTAATGACGACCTGGGAATGAGGCTCAGCAATCAAAACAACTTTCTTGGCTCTGATTGGTTGTTTTCGTTCAGGCACGGTGAAGCACTAGGAGAAGCCAGAATACATCTCTCTCATGTACTACTGTCAGGATTTAGTGAAAGTTTCAGCAATTATGACCAAAAGTTACTTTTATAAGTTATCTACTGCAGCTTTAACTAGCACTGACAGGGTTATTTGAAGCTGACATATGTACAACATCCAATTACTGTAGAAATGAGTTCAGTCACTGAGTGTGTGTGTGAGTGGTGTGTTCTCACCTGATGCCCTGCTGCTTTGACTACTTTGTGGGAAGAGAAAGGGAAAGCTTCATTGCTCAGGTCTGCCTCCAGCACCTCCTGAAGTACTTCTCGACTGCAAAATGGAAACACAGAAAAGTAATAAATAGAGAACTCGGTCAATATATTTTGTACTTGCACATGTGCAACTGGTGTGGTGAAAGATACTACTTTTTCAGTTTTTTTTATTGCCTTTAATGAATAGTGCTGTAGAGTGACAGGAAAGGAGGGAGAGAGAGTGGGGACAATAACATAGCAGAGGGCCACGGGTCGGAGTCAAACCCTGCAGCAAGGACTCAGCCTTGGTACATTGGGTGCCAGCTCCAGGGAGCCACCAGGGCACCCTATCTGTATGCTTTTTTTTAATACTCTATTATCAGATTTCTTTTCAAAATCTAAAATATTTAAAGAAAAATGTACAACACAAGTACAGCTGTATCTGTTATATTTGCTGTAAAACCATCTCTCCTTCTCCCACAAACACACTCACACATGCTAAAAATCTATATTACATAAAAATGAGTCAACAGAAAAAAAGGACTAAGTTTAGCTTACTTTGCTACTTGTATGTATGTGAGTGGGCAGGTAGAGGCCTTTTCAGGAGGATATTTTTGCAGCAGTGTGGCAGGAAGCCAGGGTTTGAAGATATTTGGGGAAGGGTCCAAGTTACATTTGTTTGTACCGTACATGTTTGTGCATCTGTGTGGGTGTCCTTTTTTCTAAAAAGCAATGGTTGTCATAGTTGGATGTAGAAATGTGTGGATGCTCATATGTGAATAAAACATTTCTTGTGTGCAGGCATGCATGTATGTCCGAGCACGATGCACAGGCTGATATTTCCTTCAGGCTGTCCTCCTTTAAGCAACGCTTTGTTCACTGAACTCAAGGGCCCAAAAGCAAGGCCAATTAGCTATATATAATCAGTGAATGGCTCTGTGTGTGTGTGTGTGTGTGTGTGTGTGTGTGTGTGTGTGTGGTGAGGGAGTCTTGCAACCACCAATTTGTTTCTCTGACTTGCCACTTAACTGTGGCTCTCAGCTGTGGATCAGAGGATGCATACTATACACACACACACACACACACACACACACACACACACACACACACACACACACACACACAGAGCTCTCTCTCACAGGATATCACATAATTTCATATATTATAAATACGGTCCATAATTATAAAGCAGACAACAGAGCACCAGTTTCACCCTTTGGAGCGCCCTGCCAAGCTGTGCAGGAAAAAAAGCTGCAAGTTCACAGACTCCCCCATCCCAGGGGATTGAAATGAGACATCTCTGGGAGAGAAAAACCAGAGACAAACACATTTCCGTAAACGCTTCTAATTTTCTCTCTCCTCAAGCTTTAAAGAGATCAATTTGCTCTGTAAGAAAACAAAACCCAAAACACTGGAGGGTCGATCTCCTGCAATTCCTCATATGTGGCAGAAACAATGAGGAGGAGCTGAGGATCATTACAGCGTTTTGCAGACAAAGGCGATGCAGATGCCAATCTTGTTTATATTATCAACACACATACACACACACGAGGAAACATCCACAGATGCAAACAGGCACTCACAAGCTGAGTGGGCTTTTCAAGAAAACTCAATGAGCTCCGTAATCAACATCCTATTGCGTTTGCCTGTGTGTGTGTGTAATCTATAATGAAACACACATATATTGGGCTACTGCTGCTAGTGACGCACTGATTTCTGGTTTGACGTAAGCAATAAAAGCGAGAGGGATAGAAACAATCTGAAAAAGGGAAGAGGAAACTGAGAATAGGCAATTGAGTAAAAAGACAGGACTGGGGAGGAGAGAGTGAGAAAGAGCTAGATAAGATCTAACACAGACACAGAGAGAGAGAAAAAAAACTTAGGAGAACAGAAGATGAGAAAAGCCTCAAGGAGAAGAAATCGACATAGCCCACACAGAGTGGCCTAACCCTGCTGAGGGTAAGAAGGAAGAACAAAGACGGAGAGCGGCGAGGTGGGGAGGAGAGGAGGTGAGAGGGGAAGAAAAGATAGATGTGGAGTTCACAGAATGAGATCGGTAAGAGGTAAAGGTGGCCCAGCTTGCTCTTTGAGTGAAGAACAATAGGAAAGCTGTAGGAAGGCAAGAAGAAAGTGACAAGCTTGGACTACATCCCATGTCCGAATGTGCTGCTCCATTTTCACCTGTATACTACACGATTTCTCATCCTTAGAAGAAGAAATCAGTGCATGAAGGGCGAAATGGATGAAGGATAAAAAAAAGGAAAACTGTGACATTTTCAGTTTAGGTTTCAGTTACAGTCATTTCGGGAATCGCAAAACTAATAATAATAACAATAATAATAATCATAATAATAATAATAACAACAACAACAACAACAACAACAGGACCAGAGGTACTGCAGTTTGAAATCTGTAAATTTAGATCCCTGCTTAGCTGTATAACTTCATGAGACCTAATATAAATATAGTATATCTGCTTTGACATTTAGTCCTTGAAAGTCATCACTGCAGTGTTTACACTGGGGAGTCATCATGGCAGAGGCTACAGGTGAAGAAATATGATTCTACAGGAAATATACAGAAATTCAATGCAACAATCTAGACTGTAATATCATGTTGAGCTTTGAGACTGAGAGGAGCAAAGTTTACAGTCGAGAAGCCTTGGATTTAACACCAGTATCTACTATGAGGTTCTAATTATCCTCTAACCGTTCTGTATCAATGCGATGGTAATTCTACAGGTTTTACATTATGATGAGTTATAACAAAACACCTAGGTTACAGCTAAAGCTGATGGTAATGTCATTTCTTTTGCAGGTATTTGCTCATAAAGTATTGGACAAATGGAAAGTTTAGGGATCCCCAAAGTTGTCTGTAACAACTTTCATGGCAATCCATTCAATTGTCGTCTACACATTTTACTCAAAACCACAAATGTGAAGCTCATGGTGTTGTTGGAGGAACAGTAGCAGGATCAACAGAGTCAGCAGGATTCATTGTCTGTAAAACATGAACTTGTGTACAAAATATCTGTATATCTGTATTATAATACACCAAGTTGATGTTAATTAAATTAGAGAAATCAGAGCTGCCTGGAGCCAAACTTTGGAAACGTATCATCTGAGGCAGATCCGGTCAACTACGGTCCACTACACACCAACAAATCTGGTGTGTCTCCTCTCTCTGTCTCTCTTACTAAAAAACAGCAGCAGACAAAACATTCAAGTAGCATCTTCTCATTTTTAGCTGGCGCTGACTGGCGATTTCACAGGTTAAAATGACAAAGGTAGCTTGCAGCAAGTCATATGAGCTGTTGCTAAATGAATGGCAGGCCAAAATTAAACATTTCTGTTGTTTAAAGTGATCACCCAAAGATTGCAAGTGTTTCTGCGGTTCCCACAAAGCAACAGAGCATGAAGACTTTACTTTGGCTGACTGCCTAACATGAAGTTCAGTCCTTGCATTCTCCAGTTAAACTTTAATTTATATCATATTAATAATTCAAGCTTATAAACCTAATAGCTTTGAATCGGACCTTCAGTACTTGGATCAAATAGCTCATGGAAAATAAAATAGGCCAAATTTAGAAGGCTGCAGTTGTTATTTCAGTGTGTCAGATACATAGTCAATCAACACTGGGTTTGGGATCGTAGCCTAAAATATTTGATCATGATGTTCCTAGTGAATAAATGAACACCTTCACCTACTAGTGGTGCTAGAGTAAAAGAGAAACACCAAAGTCAGTAGGAATCACCCTCTGGGGACCATGGATAGACCAAATTGGACTGACTGACAGACCAACACTAGCCTCAGAGCTACCCTGTTAGTCTTAATTCATTCTGTGGTTGAATCCATTCGACTGTAGGTTCATTTGGATTCACATTCGGGTCCATTCGGGCTTGAATTCAGTTTTTCTTGCTTCCATGAGTCTTCATATGTTTTTAAATATCAATATATAATTAAGGGTTTTAAACCCATGGACCTCTAACCCTAGGTGGAAAACATTGTTGAGACTGAGAGCGCAACAGCTCTGAGTAATCTTCATCATTATCGCTCACTCCGATGAAAAATAGATTTGAATTTACTTTATAGCGTCATGAAACAGCCGATGGCTACATTAAATTGCAAAATTACCCTTGAACCTCTCTGCTTCTGTCTCCTGTTTTCATACCAACTCCTTGACTGCATTCACTCACCTCTAATGCCTATGGCCAAGTCCTGAGAATGGGCTCTTAACCTGCTCTCCTCTTATCGATCCCACAGCTCGTCTCTTCAGTTTCCCCACCTTCTTTGTCCAGGATGTGAATCATAACCCATCTTTAGACCAATCAGTTACCTTCTTCTTTTCTTCTCTCTCCTCTCCATTGCTCTTTGTCCTGACTCACTCCTTTTGTCCTTTTTTCACCTGGACATATAAATCATCACAAGCCACCCCCCCCTCTCTCCCTCCCTCTCCCTCCTTTCCCTTCCTTTCTTTGCTCACCTCTTGGGTCCCTGGATGCTGATCATCCCCATGTCCTCAGAGTAGTCTGTCAGCTGGCAGCGGAAGCCTTGGTCCTGAAGAACCGTTCTAATGTGGTTCCAGTTGTGTTCGGCAACACCCCCTCCGATGGCCAGGTAGTATGCTTCACCTTGAGGGATCGCGGGTGGGAAAGAGAAACAAACCGTGATAAGGGTGAGTATGACAGAAGCAAGGACAGATGGAGCATCAGACAAATACAACAACTGACAGACAACAACAGACCTAAACTGATAACTACATCAAAATATAACAAAACATAGAATGAGTGACAGAGGTTACGTACTTCCAAATGAGTTGCAAGTTTTAAGCATATTTTTGAAAAGATTGCATAATTAATTGAGAACCACAAACTTTTTCACGTTATGGCATTTAATTGCTACTTTCCATCTAAGATGGATGGATAAATCTGCTCTGTGTGTATCCTGGGGGTGACATTCAAGGTCCCCTACCCCATCTGGACAACATTCCCAACACACCTGCTTTTATTCAATATTTTTGGGGCTTTCCAGTGAAATGAAGGCTTCTCTGGATGTCATCTGAATTTTGATGCACCAACTTTTCCGTGTGTAAATAAAAATGCTGCAAAATTTCAGCCGGCTTATTGTAAATTTCTTTGGGTTCACTTGTTTGGTTCTTTTTTAGGCATGTTGAAGATGGTAAATATGGAAAAGCTGGTGGATGAAGATATGTGCATAAAAGTACGTAAAATGACTGAATGGCAAACGATAACAAGCAAACAAATACATGCATACAGTAGAGCGATAAGATGAGTGATTGAAGTTGAAAGATAGAGTTCAAACATAGAATGACGATAGGAGGAGAACAACAGAATGAACAGAATAATAATGGAAGAATATAACGATGAATACAATAGAGTATTGACAGATAGACTGGAAGACAGAACAATAAACAGAATGGAGAAAAACAACAATAAATCCAAATAAAATATAACAGAATTACAGTTACACAGTTAAAATGATAACTGATAGAATAATAAATAGATATAACAGTATATCAGATAATTATGAAAACAACACACACACACACACACACACACACACACACTCTTTCTCTGTTTGTTTCTCACCATTGGACTCCGGTGCCAGGGGCAGGTTGGCAGAACCAGGCTCCAGTCTGCTCACTGTCAGGTCAGCCTCCGCCCCTCCTCTCTTATTCAGCATGCAGGTATACACAGTGGAGCCTGAAACACACAAAAACACACACATTAACAATTCATTCTCATGGCAAGGCTTTGTAGGCCAATTTGAAAGTGTGTAGTCCCTTGGAACCAAGCCGTTGGAAATCTCAGAATAAAAAATGAACCCGAATCTGAGGTCAGTCTTCTGTTTGTAACTGATTCTTTGTACGTAATCTTTGTACGCTTTTGTGTGTGTGTCTGCGTGCGTGTGTGTGCACTTTTTTCTGGCTCCCAGTGTGTGTATAAGAATGAATTTTTAATAAACTCAAGTGTACTTACACTTCTTTCACAACTTTGTTGTTTTTAAGGGGCAATCATTATCAGTCTCTGCCTCCGGGGAATACAGTCACCCTGACGACATGTGAACCTCATCTTTTTGGAAGAGAGTTACCAAGGAAACGACTGAAATATAAACCCCACTGAAACTGATTGCTGAGAACATCACTTAACAAAGATACTCATGATGAGAACATCATCAAAATAATTTTCCTAACGAATGAAGTCTGTATCTAATCACAAGAGACAAAATAATAATAACATTTCCCTCATCCATTGGCCAAAGAAGCTGACTGTTGCAGTGACACGCTAATATGTGGCTGTCTCTCTGTCATCTATCATTTGGCTGAATGAGTGATGTTACAGCTTCATTCTGTCACTGGTATTAAAGAAAAAGGGTGTGTGTAAATGTGTTAGCAAAGCATAACTCAGCCTGCTGAGCCACTAAATATTCTCAGAGCCAGTGTGAGCACTGTAATTGCTGTATATTGAGAACTGGGAGCAAGAGAGGAAGAGCGATAGACAAAAAGGCTAAGAAGGCAAGGTCGGATGATGCATCGTCTATCTCTCTTTTTTTTTTAAAGCAGTTCTTTTTGAGAATATACCTTTGTTAGTTGGGTGAGATATGGTTGTGATAATGAGTGGAGGATAATAAAGTGGAAGTCGAGGTTATTACAGCAATTTAGCATCGCACTTCAATTACAGTTGGTTTCTAATCTGTCTTAAAAGGAGACAGACTGCAAAGAAATGGTGCAAATTGATGGAGCAGAGGACGGATTATCCTGTCTTTCTTAGCATTTCCCAGAAGTCCCTCATCTGACACAAGCTTTTAAACTGCTGGATCTAACATCCAATCATTATAGCCTGTATATTTCTTTGTATAACAGTTTTTGATATATACTTTTTAATGACTCTTGTCGCCTCCCTAGTGTCTTGTTAACCTATAGCAGCCACCTTATTACTTCCAGTGTGTAACATTTAGGAGGATCTATTGGCAGAAATTCAATATTATATGAATTAATTGTTTTTTATTGTGTATAATGACTTGAAAATAAGAATAGTTCTGTTTTTGTTACCTTAGAACAAGCTTTCATATCTACAGACACTAAGGGTCACATTCCGTGGAGGCTACCATGTTGAACTGCCATGTCACAGTAGCTCCAGAAGGGAGGAACCAAACGCTGGCACTAGATAGGGGCATTTTTTTTTATGTGTTTCACGGTCACCATAGTTTCTTCTTCCTGCTTGGAAGGGGAGAATGAAGCCAGGGAGTTGCAATCTGCAAATAAACCACTAGATGCCACAAAAGCATATGCAGTGGTACTTTAAAATTAGTCTTCCATGATTTTGTGTATCTTTTGTGACCTATTGATTCCAAGTGTGTACAAGACATACTTGTATATCTTTTCATATTTATTTTATTATATTATATATTTATTTATTTATTTATTTTTTTCATTTTTCTTGAAACATGGTTAGCTTGACACACAGGAAGGAAGACCTGCAGTTGGTCAAAAACCTTTAATTAAGATTTTAGGTTAAGTTTAAAAGTTTAAAGCCGTGTTTCCAGTGTACGATTGATCCTTGTGTTTGCAATGGATGACACATTTCCCATAATGAAAGAAAATTGCATCTTTTCATTAGACCCACCCTGCCTGGTATATGACACACATCCACTTTGGTAACACATGAAGCATTATAAGCCTGTTTTTATAGGCAAAGCAGTGCTAAGCAGTGCTTTTGACTAGTAAACTGACCTTCATTGTGGAGTTCCCACTCAAAGCTTACGTGGGTAGACGTACAGTATTTGTTTCAAATTATTCTAACAGTAAAAGTTATTATTTGTTTAAAAACTAGTGCAGTCTGTGTGTTGCGTTCAGTCCAACCGTTCAGTGCCCATGGGTCAGATCTGTGGGGTGGTACCAGTGGGAGTCGCCAAAAATCAGACCTAAAAAGGTCGGATGACAGATTTCAGTTTCTGAGAGGATATTGCTGTCAACACAGAGGCGATCTATTCTGTTCAGCAGTGGAAACTGACAGTTGAAGTATGACTGTAAGGAAAGTGGAGAAAAAGAATATCAGAGCATTTGGAGCTCTGCCCATTTTCACATCTGTACACACCTGTCACTGCAGAAAAAAGGCGTACCTGTCGGTTTGCTGATAAAAAATAAAATAAAATCTGGCAGTGCAGACTCCCTTGTCACCACTTTCAACAGAACCTCTAAGAGACTTTTTTACTGGCAGTTAGTGTTAGTGATATTTTCAGATTTTGTAGAAGAATGGAATGTTTTGCTCATGTGTTGGCATCTTGTTTCATCCCTCTATCCATGTATCTGCCCTCTTCATTCTGTCAATCTTCTCTCCCATCTGCCTGTGCATTTGTGTGCGTGTGTGTAGGTGTCTGTGTGTGTGTTCTTGCTGCAGCAGACTGACCTGGCTTCTTGTTGACATCAGCTGTGAACAGCCAATCAGCCGCCTTCTTGGCATCTGGTCCAGTGAGATAGAACTTTCCAAAGTAGGACATGTCAAACACGGCCACACCGTTTCTACATGAGAGGCACTCGCTCTTAATCTGCATTTAAAATAAACAAACAAACACACACATCCAATTAACGAAGACCCTGAAATTAAATGAAAGTGTCTTCCTCTCTTTGCCAAACATGACTAGATGACTGTATTTATATCTGGAGCCAGATCCTTGAAGGAAACAGCTGTGAAAAGGGGAGCAGTAATAAAGAAGTTCTGACGTCAAGGTGGCTGATTCTCCCCTTGTGGTGTGTCCTCTGAGCTGCTGAGTTAGTTTGATAAGCACTTTATGCCCCATAAACCTCACTGACTGTACTTCCATCACTCTCATTTGTCCATGATTGTTATTTCCCTTGAGGACACATGTTCTCTTTCCTTATGGGAGCCTTCAAAGTGTATTTATACTCAACTGGCGAGTTGTTTGGCCCATACTGCTTTGACAAAACAGGAAGTTGCATGCAATTTAATAACATTGTTCTGCTGAATAACACACTCAATTTTACACTTAGTACCTTACCACGTCATGATGTGGAGGGAAGTCAAAGGTGTACTCCTTGCCCAGCAATTCGTTGTATTTGTAGTTCACATTCTTCTTAATGTCATAAGCCCCATAGTAATCATAGTCTTTAACCTTTGCGATAATAAAGACAAACAAATAGTTAGAGGCTAACCAATTATCAGTGTTTCCAAGTACAAGAGAGGAACAAAGTGTGAAAAAATAGCATCTTAATTGTTCTTGTCTTTCCAAGTGCCCTTTGTCAATATGTATATGTAGATAAATCACTTCCGTGCATGCGCTTGTGTACAGTATATACAGTATGTACGTAGTGTAAGAGTGTGTCTCACAGGAGCGGGCTTGCTTTTGTTGAACCAGCCAGGTCTCTCCCAGCCATGTCTCTCCTGGAAAACACAGCCCTGTTCCGTCAGCACCTACGACAAATAATCACACAAACAAAGAGATAAAATCAGCACAGCGAGAAAAAGCCGCTGATAAGGTTTATTATTCAGTGTTCATTTTGGAATCATTGCACAAAAACATATGCCAAAGTTATAAAATGGGGATGTTTTGGATTTTAATTAAAAGCATATATTCACAGCATTATTTTGATATTCAGCAACTTCACTCTTCATTATCGAAGAATAAAACAAATCATAGCTGCTGTATTTTTTTATTTTTTTTTAAGTATTTAAGCAGCACTAATTGATTTTGGGGGTGGCAGAACAAGCTCTAACTACAACAGCAACATATCATGATTTAATGAAGTTATTATTGGAAACTTGCTAGCAAACATTATATCTAACAGATCAATCAAACAGAAGTGATGGTAGAAACCCTCTTTTAGCACCAACAGTTGCAAATACAGTGCACTTGTTAATTCTTGACCAGCGTTGAAATAAGATATTTCAGCGCTTACCATCCTCCTTGTTAAAACTGACAGTCGCCCACAGTTGGTAGGTATGTTCTGCTATGCTCTCTTCCTAGCAGGCAGCTAGCTGTCTCTTGCCAAAACTTCCCACACCATGCTATATTTACCATCCGTGCTACCGAGGTGGAGAAAACGTGTAAGCAGCAGTGTCAGAGATGGCCTGTTTGTGCTCTGAAATAATCTTGTGTTGCCTCCTAAAAGTAGAAAGTCCCATTATTTGCACAGGGACAGCTTCCTTGGATGATCAAACTCCTGAAGTACCTCTCAGCTATAACACATTCAGTCGTGATTAGGAGCAAGAGCCAGTATGGTGAACAGAAGCTCTTTTTAAAAATAATAATTAGACTTTTTAGGTGTTTTTTCTTCTTCTCTCTGCCACCCCTACATTTATCTGAGGCTCTCCATCAGCAGGAAAGCTAGTTGCTAGGTGATGGCCCTCGACGAGTGATTAGCAGGGGTCTAATGGGCGTGCAGAAAAGGGCTGGACCAACCCAGTCTCACAGGGACTGTGCTCTCCTTCGAGTCTTCAAGTCTGTCTACCTGAGAGCAGCTATTTGTGTCTTTTCACTGCTAACATATAATCTGGTACCATACAAAATACTGAAAATAACATAATCACACCTGACCTGGCTGGAAAAAGGTGAAAGGATTTACGTCTTGTAGTGTTGTACAACAGGACATTAGATTTGCCACAGCCGTCTGAAAATAACACTGCATGCTGACACAATCTAGTGTCCGTCAGCAATGGGTGTTACATTTCGTAATGGCAATGACACATAGAGGCTATATAAATATTTCCCAAAGAGATCCCAAATTACAAGAGGTCTATAAATATTTGTGAGGACATTTTACACCGTACTGGAACACAAAAGTGCAGCAAAATCTGGCCATGACGAATAATGTTGTGCCATTTTTCATGTATCAATTTCTATCTGTTGCTAGCAACACATCTAACATCTACCTGGATGTGATAAAACTGCTTTTTGCCATCACCCTTGATAACTTGCCACTTCCCCTCTCCATCCCCAAATACAAAGAACACAAATTGGTGGACCGCAGTCTGGGTCTGGACCCAGATGCCATCCCATCCCAACCCGGATCTATAATCAATAAATTACTGACAATCATTCAATTTCGATGGGGTGTTTCTATTTTGAGCTGCGCAGCTTTTCTAGCCTTTACAGCACTGGTTTAATGGCCCAGGAAATTCACAGACCAGCTGCAGGTGCTGTAAATGATCTCACGTGATGCTACTCGGAAAATCTGTCCATTCAAATAAGCATTACGACTCGAGTCAGTGAGTGAGATACACACACAGGGAAGAGACGAGGGACAGCAGTCGGAGAAATAAGTGAGTCAGAGAAAAGTAATTTCACATTGCATGCTCTAAAAACAGAAGAATTTCCTCAAGCAAAGGTCAGGAACATCATAACGTCTAACTTGGGTTATGAACTCATTGATCCTTTATCTGACTGAGGTTAGTTCAACTTAAATGGCCCAATCATCGCTCTGAAATATCGGTAGCTAAGTAACTGTGCTGTGTATTAATAAATCCATGCCGCTGTCCGTGGTGCTGAAATAGTAGCATTTGTAATTGCGCCTTTAACTCTCAGTCCTGCCCTTCTGTCATCGTGGATCTATAATATTCTCTAAACTATACAGCTTATATAACAGGTTACTT
Organism: Dicentrarchus labrax; assembly: GCF_905237075.1. Classification (NCBI taxonomy): domain Eukaryota; kingdom Metazoa; phylum Chordata; class Actinopteri; family Moronidae; genus Dicentrarchus; species Dicentrarchus labrax. The sequence continues at coordinate 13,889,899 of NW_026136710.1, read as the reverse complement.
AAAAAAAAAAAGCTCTTTTAAGTAACCTGCTCCCATTAGGCCATACCCGTTAAAAATTAACAAACTGCCTTTTGCAAAGGAGTAATAAACTGAGCTTTTTGTTACGGTACAAGAAATGCTCATAGTTTGGGGGATTAAAAAAAAAAAAAAAAAAAAAAAGGAGCAGATCAGTATAAAACTGATTTAACACAAATTTTAATCCAAAACAAATCTTAAAATTGTTGTAATGTATCACCATAATACACAGTAACCAAGGTCTTCCTACCATGTGTATAGCTCAGAAAGAATAAGTGATAGAAAGTGAAGAGAGAAACTGAGAAAAATGCAAATGAGCTGATTATGCTCATTAAGTATTAAAAAAGTTACACTATTTGCATAACAAAATATATTTAAATCACATTTTTGATTTAATTGATCCAAAGTGTAAATAAATTTTTCTTGAATATGTAAAAATGTGTGAGGACACATAGGACACTAACTGAAAAATATTTTTAAAAAGTTAGCACACCTTAATGACTTTGCTCATTCTGTACAAAATCTTTTAAAAATGTAAGGATGTCAGGAAAGCTAAATAAAACAAGCTCTAAGAAAGCAGTAGACATGATCTATAAAATACATTGAAAACATTGCTAATGCAATTTTGTGTGACAGTAATCTTTTCTGAAAGAATGCCTGCATGCATGAGCGGGGGTAGAAATTGCAACAGTTAAAAGGTAAATGAAGCCTGGAACAGGAAAGCAAGGCTAAGTGGGTCATTAATGCATAAAATATGGTGGCAAGGCCCATTAAGGGTTTGTGTTGGGCTACGGAGAGAAAGAAAGCTGAAAGACATCCGAGACTTAAACTAAGTGTATCATTTATAGCCATGTTGGCACGGATCGCATTAATAAATGTAGCTGCTGGGGATAAGTTACACTGCTAACTGCTGTCTGCCTGAGTCTGAATCAGCTATTTGCCTCTAAATTTGAGTGGAGAACACAGGAGAAGAAAGAGAGAGAGGGGGAGACAGAAAGGGGTGACAGAGAGATAAACATACTGAGAGAGATGGAGTCAGTTTGACAAATGATTTTTTGCATCTTCACACTTGTATTACCAGTACTTCAAGACTAGCATGGCAAAATATTCAATGAGAAGACATGAAAGCACACACACAGCCGGTTCTACATTCCTATTTACAACTTAAGTGCACTCTATTCAGCGTTCGAGCCAGCACAACCTGGGCTTTTCAGCAGCATTATTTATATGTTGATTTGCTCTATCACCATGTTACTGTCTCAATTATCCAATCAGATGCTGAGGTTAATGAGGTTAATAGAGGGAACGAAACAGCGGCAACGCTTTTTCTGTCACACAAAGTACAGATTGTAGCAAGAACAAAGAGTGTGCGAACCAGAGGAAGAGAGAAAAGGAGAGACTGACATCCAGTATAAATAACAGGATGAATAAAAGAGGAAATTGTGTTAGGGAGGATGTCCAAAAGAGAGAATACCACATGAGAAACAGATATGTGAAGGTAATGGTACAATCATGGGGGAAAAAAACTAAAAGAATGAGTGGAATGAATGGCTGAAGGACAAAAATCTGAAAAGTATAGGAGAAAAACAGTGACTCATACAACCTCTAAAAATATATGAAGTTTTCAAGTTATCTGGTCAGATAATGGCAGTAGAGAAGCTCCTGTGGCTCAGAGAGGTGAACAGGTTTCATCTATGTTAGGAAAGCTTGTCGATACCAGTCCAGAACGTTTCCCCTCAGCTACGCAAAAGCCAAAAGGTGTCTGCCAGTCTAAATCCTGAGGGGTACACAACACTGCCTACACTTTTTGACAAAAAAAAGCCAAACTAACTTAAGGTGCTTTACTAAAGCCAAGGTGGTACTGTAAAATAAAAGGAAAAATGTGGAAAATAAATAAATAATCTTGGAAAAATAGAATATGGTCTTCTAACCTTTGGGGACAGGAGAACACTGTTGCTGTTTTTGGTTGATTTCCTCATAACACTGAACTGAAGGTACACTGTGTTTTTGCATGCTGTCCTTGAATTGTGAATTTGTTTTTCTAATTTTACAGTCTGACAATATTCTCCAAAAATATGAAAAACTTGTATAGAAGTATAAAATGTGATCAAATTCATTAGTAATCTTTTTATAGTTAATTTCATTCTTGTTTTCTATCATCTATTGGTTACAAGTCCAGATGCAAAAAAAGAGCAATTTCTTTGCCAATAAAACCTGCGGGGCCTCAACTTAAATGCCTACACTGGAGATCAAACCCGCTAATCTACCTGATGGAAGGGATCCTTCCTCATGTTTCGGCTGGCCAGTGGTTCATCAAAGGGGAACACCACAGAGTAGTTCTTGGCGTAAGACTCGTGGCTCCTCTCTCGGATCCAGCGTTGGTTGTCTGTCAGCGAGTGATGGAAACGTCTGAGAAGTAAGTCACAATCATTCAGACTTCATTAAAACTTCATAGTTATTCTGGTTCCTGCCGCCCTTTAATAAATTGCCAATCGGACCCTTAAAACCACGTTCTGCTTTGTAGGGTGGCACCACACCTATGTCACTTGCTGCCACTGCTCAAATACTTTGTGTGCACTGATGTACCTGATGTCGTAACCATACATATCCTTCTCAGGGCGCCCATGTATGATCCAGTGAGCCAGCTCTCTACCACAACCACCTCCCAGCATCATACCTGACAGAAACACACATACAGGAGATGGAAACTGTCATGAACAGCATCTCGTAATCACATTCAGTTTCTTACAGAAATCACATAAACTACTGCTGGAGTCATTTATTAAAACATGGTAAATGTGCTGGTTATATCCATTCCTCTTGAATGTGAGGATTTGCTTTGTATCTAATCTTTATATACAAACTGAAACGGAATATCTTCAGGCTTTGGTTTAGAGTTGCAACATTTATTTTCATTATCAATAAGTCTGTCTTTGATTCATAGTTTAGTCGATGAAATGTCAGACAAGAGAGAAAAATGCCCATTGAAAAAACTCCCAGAGGCCAAGGTGACAGCACAATTTTGGACTGATTATCAAAAGAAAAATGAAGATGGGCCTGTTTCACTATTTTGTGATATTTTATAAATTAAATTATTCAGAAACTAACAAAAAATAATCAAAATCTAACTTATGATGAAAATGATGACAGTTCTTTTTATCCAAACCTAACACATTTCTGGGTCCACAGTTGCACAAGCACTAGTTGGGAAATCACAGTGGAAAATCTGAACAAAAAACAGGACCTCTCTCCACTCCTCCTCACTGATGGCCTGTCTAGAGGACTGCGAGTTCGTCTCATTAATTTGGAGAAGAGAAGAGCAGTTTCTGTCCTCTGCTACAGCCTCTATATGTCATATGACCTACAGAGGATTGTTTTGACCTTTGTTCCGTCATTTGACCCTTGCTCACAGCTGCCCCTGAGCAATATGACCTCATCAGCTGCACCCAACGGCTGCAGCATTCTATTTATTTCAACACTGACAATTCAATATTTTATCCATCCAGTCCCAAAACTGCTGGGTTAATGAGCTGTTCCCTTTTACCAACCCCCTTCTTGTGTTGCTGGTAATTTGCATACATTGTGTGTGTGTGTGTGTGTGTGTGTGTGTGTGTGTGTGTGTGTGTGTGTGTGTATGTGTGTGTACATATACACACTCTGATACATCACTATGCAGCAGCACGAGCAGTGTGTCCTTGCATTCGTGCTCCATCCCTCAATCACCATCTCTCACGGCATCCCCTCTCCCTCCATCTCTCACTGCTTCACTCTTCTGCAGTGTCACTTTGGGCCAAGCCTGGGGTTGGTGTTTGAATGGCGGGATGGATGGATGGATTGGAGCAAGGGGTGGAGAGACAGAGGAAAGGAGGGTGGTTGGGGTATGATGGAGTTTGTACTAGACAATGTGGAGACAACCAGCAAGGCACGGTGGCGCTGACAAATGTCACCCGAGATAACCGCGCTGATGTGTGAGCGTGTATCGGCTTGTGAACCCTCATGCTCGTGCTTCCAGTCATCTTATCATCACCTCCTCATTGCCTTTGTGCTTCCCCTTTACTTACCACGCTATCGGTATCTCGCTCTATTATTGTTCGTTTATGCTTTGCAAACATTTGTTCCTTTCTATGACATTATCTACCGGGCCCTCTCCTCTCTTTTAAACATATTTTCTCTCTCCCTCGCTTCTGACATTTACAGTGATGCTGCTAGCAATTAAAACATGCTTTGAAAAAGGGAGAAAACTACACATACACATTTTTTTCCCTTCGCCACCATAGTAGCCCAATAAGCATCTTGATTTGCAGGTGAGAAAGACAGTTAGACCCCTTGGTCAAACAGCACTACATTTGGTTAAAAAGCATTCTAGGTTACAGCTAAAGGAATAGATAAAAACATTTTAGAAAATGCACTCACCAATCTAATGTCGGAATGTTAAGTACGGAGCTGGAGTCGGGATTTGTTCAGCGTAGCTCAGCACAATGATTGGTGGCAGGGGGAAACTGCTAGCTTCACTATGTCCAAAGTTCAAAACTTTGGCTATGAGCATCAATATAGTTGACTTATTCAAACAACACCATAATTTAACTTATGCTTATGTGCAGCATCTGGAGCCACAGTGCAAGTTGCCAAATACTGTTGGTGAACACAGGTTTTGGTCTGTTGACCAAAATGGTACCAAACCTGACAACCTGAGATAAATAAAAAAAACACATCACGTAAATAAGTCTACTTTAGACCATAAAAAGCCAATTTGGGATATATGCTTATTTGATTTCTAGCTGAGAATTGATGAGACATGTTTGATATAAAGCTACAGTTGTAAAATAGTCAGCTAAGCTTAGCTTAGCATAGCATAAAAGCTGGGGGAAATGCCGGCCGGTCTCCATCCAAAAGTGTACCAGCTTCTACAGTGACTGAAATACTGTAACACCCACTGTATTTAAGAGGCTGGGACATATTATCACCTGTAAATTAAGATCACTGTGTTAAGTAAGAGGTGAATTTGTGTCAAGTCCTTGCCTTTTCCTTCTTTTTTCTATAAGGATTCAAACTAGCTCCTCTTTAGGCCTTCCATTACTACCACCTCTTCTATTTATCTCTCTATCCTCATCTTCTACCTCAGTGAAACTGCAGCAGATGAGTCTCATTGCTATTTGTGTCACTATCCTAGAAAAATATTATGCCACTGAACCCAGTGTTTTTTTCAGTTATTTCAGAGTTCAGAGTTCACTGTTTACTACCTTGAACACAAGCAATTTTCTGTGTCTTAAAATGGGATAAAAAGCTTCAGACAGCCATAATAACTGGGAAGGTGCTCATTCTTATGATTATCAGCAAGATAGTGATGCAGCTGCGTAAGAGGTGCAGCAGTTAAAAGCAATAAAAGAACCATACTCACAATAAATAAATGCACTCAAAGCTAAGAGCTGAGTTTGATGGTTCTGACTAGAATAAAGGAAATGTAACTTAATGTTGCTAGGCAACAAATACAACAGAGTAAGCAGTTACTGATTGGAAACGAAAATGAACTCCAACAACTAAAACAGAACAACTGGAGGCTGAAAAGCTTACCAAGCACTCAATGATGGATTTCTTAATGTGAATGTGTCAACTTTGACCCTGTGGTGTCTGAATTACCCCACTTGTCTTGCCCCGCCTTGAGCTAAATAAGCTGTATGAGCTCATGTGTGTGCATGTGCTTTTGTGTGACGGAATAAAATGGACAGAAGACTTTTCCCTTGCCAGAGGGACAAAGGGGCAAGGGGGGGATATGAGTGACTAACATACAGAGAGGGAAGAAGGACGACATGGGGACAAATGGACATTACCAAGCCCCTGCTTTGATAAAACTAGTATATTTTGTTTGTGTGTGTGTGCATGCAGAGTACAAATGCCTGTGTGTCAGGCTAGTCAAAGGCATTAGGGCCATCCTTGCTGTGCATGATCAGTGGAAAATCCCTATTTATCAATTATCTAGTGCAATACATCGGTGACACTGGTTCCATTTCAATGAGCTTGGGCACAGCATGACACTTTAAAACACAGACTTAAGGGCGAGGTGACTGCAATATTTTATCCACCTCCATTCAGATAGGAATGTTACACTTTTATTTGCATAAAGTAGAAGAAAAAGAACATTTACATGGTTTGAAAAGGGACTCCAGGATTTTTTTTAATTAACGTTTTTTGTCTGTACATTATGTTTTTGATTAATCATTTAATCTATAACGCAAAATACACATTTTTCCAAAGCTCAAGGTGATGCTTTCAATCAAAAATGTAATAGTTTTGAATATGAAATGTTCAATTTGTGTTGGCGCTAAAATAACTCCATAGAAAGGAGAGTATGATAAATTGCTAACTTGACGATGGATAACAAGATTATAACCGACCTACCATCAGACTGATGGACAGAATGAGTGTCTCATACATAAGTGCTTTGAGAATAAGAGAGTGAGAACAGCAACAACCACTCAGCCATTTGCAAGAACTTAGCATCCAACAAAACCTACACTTTTGAAGCAAAAAAACAACAGAAGGCGTTGTGTGTGACTGTTGATAAAAATATATGCTCACTCATTAGCACTCCACCTCCCAAGCTCTTGTCATAACAACTTCAGAGCTTGACCCTGTAGTCTTTTGCTCTTATGCAGAAAAAGCTTTCTCTCAACTGTCTGTCAACGCTGACAGCGATTACTTTACACTTTACGCCCCCTCTCTCTATGTTTTTCAGATTGCTGAGATACTCACATTTCTCCCTGTCTAATGTCAGAGGCAAGCTAATGGAGTAAGTAATGGAGTGACTTGGTTGCTGTTTGTATGTGTGTGTGTGTGTGTGTGTGTGTGTGTGTGTGTGTGTGTGTGTGTGTGTGTGTGTGTGTGTGTGTGTGTGTGTGTGTGTTCTCCATGGACCTGAAATGAAAAGCACTCCATTATTCATTTGTGCCTTGAGAGTGTCCACAGATATAGGCGATGGCCGGGTCAAAGGAGTAGGAAAAACACTCCTCGGCCATTTCTACTTACTTGTTTGTTTGTTTTCTTCCTGCATATTGTGCCATATACTTTCTTGTAAGATTCCGTTGACCTTTCTAGCCCTGTCATTTTATGGTTCCCTCAAGGGAAAGCTCTATGCCATGAAGTATTTGACAGCATACGGCTGTGAGTGATATGCATCATCTGTTTTAGGTAAAGATTACGATGTTGGCGATCTTTCCACTCTCATCCTTGTGCGCTACTCGTTTCTCTCCCTCTCTTTTCTTTTGTTTCTTTGTCTTCTCTAATGCTTTCTTCGATTTTTCCATTCCTGCAGCACTTACCAGCACTGTTGAAGCCGCAGCCCAGGAAGAAACCTCTGACTTCTGGGGCTTCTCCCATCAGCGGCTTATGGTCTGCTGTGAATGATTCTGGGAACGGAAAGCGAGAGAAAATTTGTCGATTAAAAGTGGCAACAAATGTAAGACAGACAGACTCATGAGGTTTTAACATGGTGATGTGGAGATAGGTTTGAAGGCATGGAACGATGTACTGTACTCATCACACACACACATACACACACACGTATTATAACAGATCTACTTAATTGCAATTTCGACCTTAATGGTAAACCAACCTTTTGAAGTGCAAGTTCTTTGAAGTGAAACACCTTTCTACTGTATGTTTTCTACGCTCTGAAGGGCATAGGGTACTTGTAGAACTCATAACACTCTGATCACGGTTGAGATCTCTGCTGCATTCTTCCTGCTCTCTCCTCAAGGAAACGGCTGAGGACCAAGTAAGTGAAAAGTGCTCAACGCGGTGTACTGATTGTGTAAACAAAACACTTGAAAAGAAACAAATCCAGCCTTAAAATAAAGGTCACGGGTGAGGAGATGGCTCGCAACAACAACTGGACTCCCTGAGCTTCCTCTACCTCTGAGCTCCGTCTTTCTTATCCTCCATTTATTTTTCTTCCCATCATGGTCCGTTTTCCATTTCTCACATTTTGTTCGACTCCTCTCTCTCTCTCTCTCTCTCTCTCTCTCTCTCCTCTCTCTCTCTCCTCTCTCCTCTCTCATCTCTACTTATGCTATTGTTTGCCTTTCTTTATATCTCCACTACTTCACAAATTCTACTGTTTATGCTTTGCAGTTTCCTTCCCTCTTTTTCAGATTTCCTTCTCAATTTCTCTCTTCCTCTGATCATTCATCCATATCTGTGACTATATTTTTGTGTAACTGTACGTTTCAGCTCAGCTCAGTCATTTGTTTCACTTCACAAATTCCTTCTGACTCTCCAAACAGCTGCATCACACGATGATGATGAAAAATCTATTTGGATACTGTAACTTTTCAGGCTGCACAGCTCCAGACCGGCTCATTCAACCACGTCGGTAACGTGTTACAGCTTGGACAGGAAGCCGGGGATCAAACTCTCTCTACAAACATGACACACAGCCTACTAGTTTAGGTATTCATGAGCAAATGCAGTATGGGACATTGGGCATAGGACATTTCACATACGGATCCATTTCACTTTTAAATTAGAATGTGTCCAATTTAAGAAGTGTCATGAAAGTTGCTTGTTCCCTGCTGTAATGCATAATGTTATAAGACTTTTGCAAGAAGGGCTTGCACAAGTTTTACAAAAATGTATGCTTCAGTGGAACTGGTGTGTGTGTGTGTGTGTGTGTGTGTGTGTGTGTGTGTGTGTGTGTGTGTGTGTGTGTGTGTGTGTGTGTCTGAGACTACCTGGTCCGCAGACAGTGGACTTGATGCCAGTCTGCTCCAGGGCAGGAACTCTGTTGATTGCACCCTCAATATGTTGCGTGAATACATCCCAGTCCAGGTCAAACAGGCTGAAGGCAAACTTATCAGACACCTGGGAAATAAAACACAAATACATGACTTACTTTAAACAGGTTTTTAAACTCTTTGAAAGTTATATAGTCTATCCTGCAGCAAGAACACATTGATGTTTAAAATAAAGGAAGAACATTTTAGAAAAGGCAAATTAGTGACAGATTATGAACCAAATAAGCAAAAAACAAAACAAAAAATCAAGTAAGATTACACAGTGCTTGTGTAGAAAATTGTGTATTTTTGTGTTTTAGATGATTTATTAAAAAATAACAAAGATAAATTCTAGGATTTATTTTAAACTTGTAATAACTTCCAATAACAATAAGCAGTGGAAACAAGTTGCAAATAAAATATTTACACATCACCATCTTCTTTTTGTTTTATCAGTTGCTATATTTATATCAAATTTGTCACACATCCAGTAGTTGCGGAGCAACATTGCAATTAATTTGGAGTCGTGTTTCTGGCCACCTGAGGAGTGCAATCCCAATATTCACTCTCTTTGAGCTATTTTTAGTCTCTACTGACTCTTGAGGAAAAATGATCTATAGGTTCATCACTACGGGCGACCACTTTCACATTGTCTCATTGTCATTTTTTGTATCAAACACCAGATATACTCAGCTCTGTGTGTTTGTATTCCCCACAAAATGAATCTACACCACTGCAGTGGATTGCTGGATGTTCAATGTTGGTGCCCCACCTCAAAGTCAATGTCTTTGAGACTGATGTGCTCTTTTTCCTTTTTATTCCTTATCACTTTTGACAAGAACACTGTAAATTCAGTCCAAGTCAACACGTGACTGTAGAACGTGCCAAATGTGTGAGGACGACACACACTGCAGCCAAAACACAATCCTGTAGCATCTGTTGAACCGACTCTCTCTCACCAGGGAATCAACATCTGTCAAATCAGACCATTCCCTCTCAGTTCCCAGTCCAAGCTTTAATTTGCTCCCATCTGGACTTCTGTAACTCCCTCCTTGTCAGCCAGGCCAAAATGGAGCCTTTAGCTCCTACAACTCATGCCAGGCAGTGCAGACTGCCTCGCCTTAAAACTCTTTCCTCCTACACTAATCTGACTGACTCAGGGTGCTCAATTTAAAAAGTCCAGCACACCAGCTTGTGCTCTGTGCAGCGATTTTATCAGTCATGTATTTCTCCCTATATCCTGGCACTGATCTGGTTATCCCACCACTCAAACTTGACTCTTCTCCATTTTGGCTCCTGGTGAAATGCAATTCCCACTTCCCAGAAAAGCAGTCAATCTCTTATTTTTTAGAGGGCAACTGTTCTGAGTCACTGCAAACAAATACCACACTGGATAATATCAACCTACCACCTATAATGTTAAATATATTAGGCACAAGTGATTCTTTAAGTCAGAAGTCTGAGAATACTGAGGGAGAAAGGAGTTCCTATGGCTTTACAATTAGCGTCAATGGTGACACTTTCAGTTTCTATTAAGACTTGAACGTTACAGGGATGTGCAAGCTGTTGGTAGCTGCTTTTATGTGAACAAAGAGTTTCTGTATTATTACCGAGCACTGACACTCAACTGGAGTATGTAAAGAGCAGCGTTCTTTGTCCTAGACACCACACTTCTCTCAATCCCTCCCAAGCCATCGATCCTGCTCATCTTCACTCAGCCTGCACCCTCTATTCTCTCCATCTCCCTGCTAATTCTCCATTCTGTATCTCCTCTTTCTTCCTCCATCCGCCTCAAGACATCAAAGCAATGCTCAGCTGCTTCTGCGAACAAAAGAAGCTGCTTCTGCGAAAAAGAAATCCTCTAAAATGTAAAACCACTGAGGAGTATGTGGACTGGCAGGCAGCCAGACGGAAAGACAGAAAGTCATAAAGTCAGTCTGACTAGAAAGAAGATATTATCAGTGTCCTGCAGAACCCCAATCTAATGCCTTTCATGAGAAACTGAAATTTAATATTGTTCTAGTATTTACATTTTTTGGGCCTGATAACTTTTTATCAAAGACTGAGAGATATATTTTGTTTAGTTTGTTTCTACAAGTTGTACCACTTAAATGTATTTTTGATATGGCTCATTCTTAAACATGAGCAGGTTGAATAGATAGAAATCTTTACTTGTAAATGGTAGGGGTGCAGGATTACAGTGTAAGAATAAATGAATAAATCAAACCTGAATTCATGAGGAGTGAAAAGTTATAAATGTGGAACCCTTGGACAGGAAAAAGATGCCTGCCACCAAACCTTCCAGCCCAGTTAACAAACTACTATAAAAACCTGTCTTTGAGATAGAGCACACATCCATTAAGACCACCTGTCGATTCAAAGGCTTTTATAAAAGATCAATCTCCAAAGTCAACCACCCCTTCATAGAGTCAGTGTGTGCATGAAAAAACCGCCTGTACGATTACTTTTTATAGCTGCCAAAGAGTTGTTTGAATAATTTGTCTTCACAGTCTTTTACAGAAATGCTTTGGTTTTAATGTTCCAGTAAAAAGCGATTTCACCAGTAGTGGCTCCAAAAACATACGGTTTGTGGGTGGTGCTAAAAGAAAAGCTATGGGGTCATTAAAATCCATGGGTTTATCTCTCTTGGGGCATGTACTAAACTCATCAATCTGCCTATAATAAATATCTAGTGTGCAGGCAATAAGACACTTGATTTTTTACTATGGATGACATGGTACACAATACCTTTTTGATAAAGTACGGATTTGATACCCAGCCAGAGGATTAGGCCTGTGGACACCTTATTTCTTTACGTTTATATTCAGTATAACAACTTTGCCTCAATGCTTGACTTGCAATGTTGTTTGTACTTTGCATTCTTGTACTTTTTTCAGATGATAGGATTGATACCACTCTGTGTTTATGTTGGTTGTCTAAATAAGGAAGCTAGAACAAGCAGCCAGTTAGCTTAGTACAAAGACTGTAAACAAGAGAAACTCTGTCCAAAATGAATCCCCAGGAAAACCACCATATTTAAGATTAAACTACTGACAGTATTTAATTAGTGGATAGGTCTTCCAGGTCTGTGAAGTGAAGCAAAGTGTCTTAAACCTGGATTCTTTCTTATGGCCAGCAGGGGGCCACTCCATTGGATGCAAGAAAAAAAGTATTTAGCGAGATAGTATTTAGTCTTATGGGGAAATTACCCTACTTTTTATTTGATTTTTTACCACAGTAAAAAGTTTCCTAATGATTCTATGGTCTCAGTTGGTAGTTTCAAGTCTTCATCCATACAGCATGATGTTCAGGTTAGGCTGTTTATTTCTAGTCTTTATGCTAAGCTAGGCTACAGACACGTGAGTGGTATCAATCTTCTCACCCAACCTTTGGCAAGAAAGCAAGTAAGCATATATCCTATAATGCCAGACTTTTTCTTTCTGGAAAATGTTACTTATATTTACTTTTACTTGAATGCAGGACTTATATTATTCATTATTATTATGCAACTTTTACTTAAATAAAAAGGACCTGTATTTTTCCTTCCACCACTGTGGAATAAAACTGCACGCACGCACGCACGCACGCACGCACACACACACACACACACACACACACACACACACACACACACACACACACACACACACACACACACACACACACACACACACACACACACACACACACACACACACACACACACACACACACACACACACACACACACACACACACACACACACACACAATTTTGAGTCCTGTTATGAATACCGTTTGACCTCCAAGCTGATACAGTACCAAGTAATTAATGACAAGCGAATGGAAAAACAGACTAAATAAGACATAAGGTCAAACTGACGGAGAGAATGAGAAGTCTCTAAACAGGATTAAACTTTATTAAGCTTCCTAATTGAAGTATTTGATTTTATGTCAAACAAGACGGACATTGCGTCATGCCGCTCACTCAGGCACACAAACACACAATACTTAAGGTTTCAAAGTCTCAAAGCTATCGACAGAGAATACGACGGTTAATCATTCAGAGAATATTCAAGCTCACCTCCTCCCAGAAAATGGGGTTTTGTTCATATCCACCCACGGACAGGGCATCACCTTGGAGGCGCAGGTACACTGATGCATCATGGTCCCTGACATTTGGCATGTTCTGCAAAAAACCGAAGTGGAAACATTTAAAACATTAAATTAGTCCAAACTCATTGTGCTGTAGTCACAGAATGATGGGCAGATTAAATATCATTAACAAGAGGAGGATGAATTTTTATTCATCAATTAACTGAAACATAATCGCAAATGCACATCACAAGTTATTACAGGCTCATTCTTTATCTAAAAAAATGATTACTTTGTTTGATTGGCAGCTAAAACTGTAGAAAATTAATTCATAATGAAAAGACCCAAAGAAAGCCAAGCTGATGGCAACATATTTAAAGCTCTACCACCAAAATGCTTAATATTTCTCTCTTTTTAAAAGTTATCACAATTCTTGGTTAATTTTATGTCAGTCAATGAACGGATTAATTTCAGCGTAACTTTTCTTATCACAACAGAACCAAAAATAGGACCATTATATGGGGGGAATTTGGTGAAACGAAAAGGAAATTACCATGCTGTTCTCATCGTAATAAAGCAGATTTTCCCTTTACTCTGCCCAGATTCTCAGATGGCATTTAGTGCTTTTTGTTACTTTACACAATGGCGTATGTACAGAACAGGATATACAATATGGGACATAACAAGCTTAAAAATCTTTACAGCACCAGTGGAACATACCCTGACATACCTTAACAAACCATAGTCTTTTTTTATGTATAGTATGGCAGCTACTGACATAGCATGAAATCTTCTTTCAAAACACAAGAGAGAGGAGCATTTATCTCCTTCAGTCACAGTAAACATTCTTATAGAAGTGTCTAATGAATAATTACACTTCAAGTATTTTGTGTCATTTGTATTCATTCCGTCACAAGCACTTTTCATTCGAAAGTCAATTGGCTCTGTGGGTACAAAACCAAAATACCAGTGAACAAGCTGACATTTGGAAAAAGGCGTACTACATATAATGAAAGCCAAACTGCTGTTTCCCTCTCTTTCAGTGCAGTCCATACTTCCATGTGATCAATACTGAGCACTGGACTTCAGTACACTCTGTACTCACGCAGATGTGAAAAACATACACCACTTATATCAGCAAGCTTGGTTCCTTTTTAAATTTAAACCAAGTACAACCTCCAAGGACAAAAACACATCTATATTCACACAGAGACATGCGGTCAGCATGAGATGTTTGACCTGACAAGTTGCACACCCTGGTGGGAACAGATTTCCTGATGGCATCCGAGTGTGTGAGTGTGTCATTTAGTGTGTGGGTTGATGCCTGTGTACATGATGTAGCAGTAATGCTGGTTAAGCTGCTCTTAAACTACATAACACAGGGAAGCTCTGACAGCCCGTCTAAAACCACCGGCCTCTAGAGGATGAGCCCAGTCATGCATGTGTACACTAACTAAATCTAACACAGGCAAGAGCCACAATCACAGAGCTACAGTGGATCATATACAGAAGCCATGTCAGACATGTGTTATATCTGCACACAGAGGCCTCCCCCCCAATGGCCCCCACACCCAAATACACAACTTATGAGTATCAAAGGATAGAAAGAAAACAATCTCCACTTCTCTCACACACAAACAAGCACACACATCTCATTCCAACACTCACTAACAACAGTCTGAACCATTAGAGGTGGAAATCTATGATGTCACAGTGCCCCCTGTTGGTCATACAGACTTAATACAGACAGATGAAAGAATTTCTCTCTCCATGGGGAATTAAATGAATAGTAAAATCTTAGTTATAGTAGTACTTTCTATGAGGATGCCTGAAATGTATGAATTGAGACATCTATTCTTAATGAATTGTGACATCTTACAATAACTGTCACAAGGTAATAGTGGCATTGTATCTGAGGATAATCGATCGATTCTTCTGGACTATTTTTTGAAGGTTTTTAGAAACATTATGCTGCTTCATATTATCATAAGAATTAACAAAACAATGAACTCATCTTATTTTCATAAAGGTAGCTACATCATAATGCAAGCTCTCAAATGTTAATGCTTACTTAAAATGACATTTTTGAGAATGAAAAGTGCAGAAAATATATAATACTCAAACAGAAGTCAACACACTACATAGAACCCAGAGATATGTTGTATACAGGAAGAGGTGAAGAGCAATACAGCTCAACAAGTCATTTAGTTGAGTTAATAAAATCAAAATAACCCTATACTGAGACAAACATAAGTAGCATAATCAGGAGCCTCTTCTATCTTCTGGTGTCTTGTATTGACAACACAAGAATTTTAAGACACAGCTTTGCTGCACAGGTCAGCATTTTCTTTCAGGATATGAAGCTCTAAAAGCAATAACATAAAATATGAAAATCACACCTGCCCTTTGCTACCACACTATCGGGGTCTAAAGATCATTGTACCAATGGTGGACTTTATTTTTAGTACAATATATCATGAACCACAGTCAAATAGACAGACAAATAGAGGGTTTACCTGTATGCCTTCAATCCTTTCTGTCACCACATAGGCGTGATGCATTGCGATAAGAGGCACCTTGACTCCGGCCATTTCCCCCAGCTTGGCAGCCCATACACCTGCATGTAACACACATAGACAAAAATGTAATAAAAATGCCACCTTTAATTCTGAATAAATGCAATTTGGTCAAAAATACCTGATGTACCAAATTGCTTATTTTGCATTAAGTGTCAAACGTCTATGCCAGGGCTACAGTTGGCCCGCTGAAAGGGTCAGGCCTCACAAGCAGAGTAACAAACAATTTTTCAGAGGCCGACTTTAATGGCAAAACGTTACCAGCAGAATTACTTCAATTTACATGTCAAATAAAAGAAAAATCCTTTTAACCTGAGGTACTGTTGTCTTTGGAATGATTATTCAGCTGCCCCTGAATCTCACCTGCACAGTTCACCACACAAGGTGTCTCAATGGTCCCATGAGGGGTCTCCACTGCCTTCACCTTCTTCATGCCGAAGTCATCTGTTCGCACTTGGATACCAGTCACAGGGCAGTTCTCGATCACCTGATTTAAAGAAGATGGTCTGGAGTTATTCACATGCAACATGGAGATGGTGCATATGCTCTGCTCCACCCTTGCAGGAGTCCCAGTATATAACGTACATCGGAGTTGTGCAGTAAATCATTCGAATAATATCTGCTCATAGGCTGTGAAACCTTGCCATACTTAATAATCCTAATAATATTTTTAAAAATTCCTCATAGATCACTATATAGTAAATTAATGTAAAACACTTAGAAATGTGTTTAACACTCACACTAAAGTGCATTTTCGCTGAGGTTCTCCAAATATAACAGTCAAAGTTAAGCAAACGGTGCAATACACATTCTTCCACTCAATGATCACATGGTTTCAGTGGTTGCAAGTTGCTTTAGCATTGTAAGGCTAAGTAACATAATCTAGGACATCATGACTACACTGTACATTGGATCTGATAGCCTGAGTTTAGCTTGCTGTCCAGCAGCTGTGCAGTCTCAGTTACCATGGTGATCTACCCAAAAGGTAGCTACCTTCATGAGGCAAAAAAGTCAGGCTAAATCCCAAATTCAGCATTTTATTACTTAAAAGGCTTATGTCTACTTTTTTATGTAAAACCTATATTTACTCTTCTTGTGTTTAAATTGCATTAGTATGTAGAAGTCAGGCTCAGGCTATAGATGAGTTTAAGAAGTATGGTTCTGTGTGTTACAATTACTCACTGCCGTTCAAGACGTAATTTGTTCGAACCAGCAATTAATATTTAGCTGTACACAAGGTTATGACGTGGTTATCTACACTGGATTTTCTTGTTTAGATAAGGGTGCTATTTTTACACAGTACAGTGTTGTGTCACACAAAAAAGCTGCAGCTTACAGAAGAAGAACTCTGTGCAAAGCAAAATCCTTTAGAAAAAATGCAATGCATGCAAAGTTATTTCAAACTACCAAAATGATCCAAACAGAAAAGTTAAACATTATTTACTTATTTTTTCCAGAATTTATTTTAAAGATATTTGCAGTGTTCAGAATGATGGGATTTACTATATATGGACAATTAGCATAATGTAAAGCACACAGAAAAGTATGCAAGACTGAACTGAAACTTGAATCACATACACACAATTGTATAAGCTTCTAATTGCAGTATTGTATCGTATCTTTGTATCTACTGTTCTAAAAATACAAAAATACAATTTATAAATAATAACTTTATTTGGTTGCCTAGACTGCAATTATAAATATGTACATCCATGATCTATTTCCAAACATTGTGTAGCCACAATGGGCCAGCTCACATTACCGTGGCTCCCCTGGCGGAGGCGGCTCTGGTCAGGGTGGTACAGGTGCCTGCTGGATCCATGGTGCCATCTTTTGGTACATACAGGGTTCCATACAGATCATCCACATTCATCAGAGGATACAGGTCCTTGGTCTCAGCAGGTGACAGGACATGGGACTCGATACCATAAACTTTACCCAGCTACAAATAAGGGGAGATAGCATGTTTTATTGGTTATGGTGTTGCTTGAGAGGGATTTCTTTCATTTAAAGATGTTAAGTTGCATCACCTGTATTCTACATCAAATAAGAAATCCTTGCACAACACTTGTATGTACTTCACAGTAGAAGCTTTCAACATCTGATTATCTCTCTTATTGTGAAGCAGCCTCAGGAGGAGTTGACTTACAGCCACTACTAGCATATCATTAATTAGGTTTCAACTGAGGATTGTTGAACACGTTAGTTTCTTTTTCAGGGGCTCGATCTGTTTCACACTACGCATTGGTTAGGTGAAGTTCCAAGTGAACTTTGGACCTCCAACACAAATAATCAAGGTAAACAAAGCCTTTTCCCGGTCATGTGCCCCAACCTTAACACCATGTTGAGCGAACAACACCCAAATACAAACCCAAATATCATCTCTGCCTTTTAAAGCCCTGAGGAGTAGTTCCAGTAGCTGAAAATCTGTTTCACTGGCGGTATGCACAGATTAGCTTTCTACCTGGTCTTTGGTAATCGTGCCAGGGGTAATTTTCATCAATAATAGAATTATTCATGAGCTATTATTTGTTGGCAGCCCCCTAACTGACAGAAACCATCAGTATTTTACATGCACACAGGCCAGATTTATCTCCTATCCACAAACTTATTTTAGAACTATGTCTCACTATGACTTACAGCGATCATGCTTAGAAAACAGGCAAGAGAGCAAATAGATTTTTCTATGTATTATTTTGAATACAAGGATAAACCTCTATGTGGTATGATCTTTCAACCCACCACAGTGATACTTCCATTGTCTGAAGTATTTGTGTTCTTAAGAAAACCCTGTAAGCGTTTGCAGCCACTTACTTTGTACAGGACACAATGACACCCGTTGTTATGGAAACCATTTAAAGCTCTAATGGAGTATGCCGTATCTTATCCCAGTTAAGGGTCCAGTGTGTAGGATTTAGTTGGATCTAGTGGTATAGTTGCTGACACAATATGGCAAACTTCATAGCAGAGTTCCCTCCGTAGATTAAAAACATCTCATTTTAAGGGAACAAAAACACAATGATTTTTATTTTCAGGTGATTATACACTAATTTAAACAAACCTATAAATATTATAGCCAATAGATCCTCATAAATGTTAAATACCGGACCTTTCATTTTATATTTAAACAGCCTCATCTCAATGCAATCAGCTGTATAGTGAAAAACAATCAGCAGGCAGCTACAATTATGCTCAGGTGTTAGCATGTTGTCTAGTGTTAGCAAATTTTAGTCAGTTCAATATCTTCTGCACCACGCATTAAGGGTCTGATTATTTGTTTGATTTCAAACAAACAAATCAAGAAAGTCTGATTTCTGACATTAGTTAATACTGTAAGAGGAATTAGTCTTTAATTAATTATGTTTAAAATGATCAAATACATTAAATGATAAAAGAGCTATCTCGGTTCTTACCGACATGAGGCGCTTGTACTCGTCCAGCCTCTGCTTGTTGGAGGCAATGAAGAGTCCTCCATTTTGGATCCAGCCTGTGTGGAGACCCGTCTCCTCCTCCAGGTCTTTGCTGATCACGTTCCTGGTGTGGGCCAAGAGCTCCACCTCAACATCACTGGGACGGAGCTGCCACAGCAAGCCTAGTGAACAGATCCATACGTCGACAGATGTACAGACACTTTTTGACAGGAGTGCATGTGCAGTGCGTGTGCAAACACAAACTGAGCACTTTATCTACAGAAACCTTCTCAAGACATGAAGACCATGTTAGTTGAACTAAACATAATTTAAAAACAGGAGAACAACATTTCAGCATGCATCATCTCCCTCTCAGGTACATACACACTCATTACACCTGTTTGTTACCTGCAGTGTGCCAGGTGGTGCCAGCAGTCAGTCTGTCTCTCTCCAGCAGAACTACGTTAGTCAACCCCATTTTAGCCAGGTGGTAGATAGTCTGACAGCCCAGACTGCCTCCTCCGATCACCACGACATCAGCTGACCTGAAGTAGGTGGCAGATTACTAAAGGTGAGCTGAGAAATGACTTTCAAAGTGGGATAAGGTCGATGTCTAATTGGGCATATTTTTCTTGCTGAGAATTTAACAAAAAGATTGACACCGCTTTCATAACTAATATGTCCAATTTGCTTAGCTTAGGATAAAGAAAAAATAATGAAAACATGGGGAAGCCGCTATCCTGGCTCTGACCAGAGGTAACAAAATCCTTCTACAAGCATCTATAAAGCTCACTAATTAACAATCCATAAATAGATTAGGTTTAAAAACAACACTTTCTGGTTTTATGGAGGGGTCAGCCTAGCAGTTTCCCCTCTCTTCCAGCCTTTATACTGAGCTAGGGTAACTGGCTAATGGCTGTAGATTCATATTTAACACACGTATATGAGAGTGGTATCAATCTTCTCATCAAATTCTCGACAAGAAAATAAATAAACTTATTTCCCAAAATGTTATCACATAAAATTCAAAAGTGTTGGTTTTTGATTACTGAGTAGATTAATGATAACAATGTTTATTTTATTAAACTGACAATCAGATGATGTTTTCAGACCTTTTTCAGACCTGAGTGATTCACAGAGCATCTACAATCTGTTCAAGTTTTGTAGAGATGCAGCAAAGGGCCACAGGTCGGAGCTGAACCCATGACCGCTGCAGTAAGGACCCAGCTGCAGTAAGGACCCAGCTCCACCAAGTGAGCTACCAGGGCGTCAACCTACCCCGCTATGTGTGTATTCTTCATCTTATCATGATGTCAGAACAGAACAGAAACAGGTCTTAAGTCGCAAAAACTACTGCAAGTCAATGGTCACTTTTGCAGCACAAAATACCGTCAACACCTGCAGGCATCCACTAAGCTAACCTGGGTAAAGGTTTAGTGGGTCCAGAAGAGACTCCATCCGCCTGTTTGAGTGTTTTCTCGTAGGGAACACTTTTTTCCTTGGTGGGCTCTGAGCTGTAGGATCGAGTGGTTGTCCGGCACAAGGGAGAGAGAGGAGGTCGCACTGCTGACACCACCCGTCGAACTGCGCTCCCTAGGAAGGCCATGGCCCCTGTGGACAGTCAGATGACACAAAGGCATGTGGGTTGTATTGTGCAGAATACTCAAGGTCTCAATGTAAACTCTTGTACAATGCAACTAGTTTTCCAGAATACATGTATACACGTACAAGTATCCAAAATACTCTGCATCTGCTAGGTCTGGTTGAAGAAGATGATAATGTTACACTTATTTGTAGTAATTAAACAGTCAAATCCAAAGATTGTGTACCGTCACACTAAATTGAATTGTGCAATTGTGCACCCGTGAAAAGTCAGGTGGTTTGAGATCATGTTATAATTTCCAGTCAACTGCTTTGATTAGTGTCCTAGATTTCTACCACCAAAAGTTGCACACAAAAAAAATGTAAAACTAAATTCCTCTATGGAGATCAAGGTTCACAGTGTCGAATTATCACTAAAACTGATTAAGCTGCAACTTTAACATGGTGAATGAATAACAGTATTGTTTCTGGAGGTAAAAATCACTTGTGGGTTTTATGCTTTCTCAGCCACATGGCTTATGTTAGCAGAGGGTTCAAAGCAGGCCAAGATCTGGTCCAGTGAACAGGGACCATCAGTTCCAGTAGTAAGCCTTACATTACACTAATTACTAATGTGAACTGTAGCCTTAAGAGAAAAACAGTAGGCTGGCACTAGCTGTGCATACAAACTTGTCTGTACATATTTGGACTGAGAATGAAGAAGAGCAGGGTGACATTTGCATAGGCAGCAGAAAGATTTGAAAAAGCGTGGAGAAACTGGCTGATGAAGTTTAATAGCAATGCTGCAGTAACAGAAGAAACCGCTTGATCCTGCGCTTCTTGTGCACTGTTACAGTTTTTAATAGGCATGGTCACAACACTCAGTTTCGCTTTACTGCACATGAGAATGAATAATAATAATAATAATAATAATAATAATAATAATAATAATAATAGGCACATCAACGTGCATTTAACATGCCCACTGAACAGACTGCATGCACTAACGTCAACGCCACGTCCCAAAATAACAAAACAGAAAACAGCCTGAGCAGCTGCAAGCGGTAAACGTGGCATACACGCTGCATGTGATCCCCTCACACCGACAAGCATTGCATAAAAACAACGTTACCAAACTTGCGAGTACCATCGTGCACTGAACTGTGTTGCATGAGAGCAGTGTGGTTTGCACACATGCGGACTTACACTCGGTTCTGGCCGGTACAGACTGTCCCCGGATAAGACACTCGGTGCAAGAGCTAAAAAGTTGAAGAAGTGGAGTCGTGGGAAAAAGTCCGAATAGTTTGTGAATGCCAGAGACAGAGGTTTAATAGTGTGGCCCGGGAGCTGCAGTTAGCTGTCAGGTACTGTATAAGCCTGAGCGCTGACTGTAGTTGTAGTTCCTGTCGGGACTCCTCCCCTCCTCCATACAGTCTCTACTCTCAGAAATACCATTTGAGTTGGGGCCAACACATTAGGTCAGTCAGATAAGGACACTGCAAATAAATAACTGATGTTGGGCAGAAGAGAGTTTAAGCTACAGAAATGTATAGAATTTCATAACCATAGCATGCATTAAAGGTAAAATATACATGACCTATGGAGCTCAAACATGGATCAGTATGGTCCTTCAGGCAGTTCACAAGACCAAATCCAGGTGTGAGGACTCAGCAGGTTGCAGGATTGTGCTTAAATAACGTAATTGAGCATTTTTTTAAAAACATTTATTTGTTTGCTTTGATGTACTGACCAAATGTTGCTGGTTAAGTATATGCACAGGGTTTTATGTACAAATATAAATAAAATATGTGGTTTCCTGTCTCTTTTTCTGATTTTACATTTGGGTAAAATTAACATTACATGAGATGAGCGTGTAAGTCCTTTGTCAAGACATTGTCAAAGGAGAAACACAGCAGTTGATTTGTTGTTTGCTGTGTGCAGATTAAATTATATAAACTGTCTGATGAGTGTGTGTGTGTGTGTGTGTGTGTGTGTGTGTGTGTGTGTGTGTTGGAGGGGGGTGTCATGGTAGCAGCTGTTGTTGCAAGTCCTCGAGGTCCAGAGCCCAAACGAAGCAGAAGTAACAAATCAGATCAACACAGCACAACATGTATGAAGAGATTGTATGTGTGTGATGCATTGAATATATAGTCATGGCGATTTTGCAGTGTGGGAAAGAGGAGTGAGAAGAGAAGACCTTTTTAAAGCTCAAACACTGCTGCCCAGTAATTCAACATTATGAAACCTTATGCTCTGTAGGCCTGAGCCTTATGCAGTTTATCTGCCTGCCAAGTTGACCTCGTGAATCCCCACCTCCAAGCCAGCAGCCAATAAGGCGCTGAGTTTAGGTTCACACCAGTGATAGGAGGTTCTCTCCAGTTCATACAGCCTGGAGCAGCCAGTCACTATCTTATGTAGCCTACTGTGTGTGTGTGTGTGTGTGTGTGTGTGTGTGTGTGTGTGTGTGTGTGTGTGTGTGTGTGATCTGGCGTACGTTTGAAACAGAGAAAATTGTCTACTCTGACCATTGAACTTTGTTGTCTTCCTCAAACCCCTTTGATGTGTTTGAACAGGTTGAACTAGTAATTAAGTGCAGCATGGCATGTGCAACTGTGTGCTGTGCTTGTGCAAACAGCAAGCCTAGATGCACATAGATTGTATATTGTTACTTATCTTTAGCTATGTTTTATTATATATTATAGGTGCATAAACTACAGTTTATGAACTTCTTTTTAAAATTCAAAAATGTAAAATTATTATTATCTCTTTGCAATAACAATTAGAGCATGTCACTAATGGATTCACGTTTTAGACTCCTTAATGTCTGAAATAAAGGTGAAATCAAACTGACTGAGATTGAGAAAATGTTTGATGATAGATGTGAAGTGGAATAGGGATTATATCAGAGTTACTAACTGCTGACCCTTAGTGGTGATAACAGGTCGGTGCATGAGAAATGGAAAAATAAAAACAGGCCCTCACCTCAGTGTAGGTTGACGCCATAATCAAAGCTGTATACTGATGGAGACTAACTACAGAGAGCGGAGCTACCTGCCAGTTGTTTGCTTGAATATTCTATGTGAATTGAAAAGCCTGGATTTACTTAGAACGCACTTAAAAGTTCTTTATGAAGTACACAAAAATAAAGAATTAATGGCTAAGGATGGTGCAACTTTATATTGTTCTTAATGTCAACACATCTCATGAAAAGACCAAAACCAGCAGTGTCTTCATCCATCTCTCAACACTGTCTTACTTCCCTATCCTGTCTGTGGACCACGCTCATTCAGTCACTAGGAACCAGAATCGTAATCAAAATTGAAGTGTTTCATTAAAAAATGTCCTATCTATAGGTTTTAAGGTGTGTTATTAAATGTTGAACAAATAGGAGGAAATAGTGTATTTGTTGGGGACTCACCTTTCAGGTTGAATTCACATTTGGTCTTCTAGTGAGTATTTGGGCATCAGGGCAGTATATGTGTGATTGAGTGTAAATAAACTACAGTGTGTGCATTCATGGTGATGAAGGAACATGTCAGTGCAACGGTGTGTGGAGCTTCTGTGGCACAGAGGAATAAGATCAGGCTTTGGATACACACACAATAGTAGTTAGTGGGATACATGTATTGTTACTTTTGGTCTTTTTATGGGATGTGTTTACAATGTGCAAAATATATATTATATATATTGATATTACCAGCCTTATCCTTTAAAACAGTCAAAGAAATACATTTACACATTGACCATTTCTATGCTTTAGATTTTCTTCTTCTGGTGAAATTCTTGTGCAATAATCTTTTCATGATTTGTGTTACTCAGCTAGCTTCTGACTAGCTTAGCTGTGGTTTTCAATGGCTTTAATTAAACCAAAACTTGCAGCTGTGTGCTAAAGTGAACGCAATTATTCTGTCAAAAGGAGCACAAGATATATCCAGAGCCATTCTAGCTATTGGCTAGATTGTGGGTGTAAGTTAACATCATCATCAGTTACCTCGTTATTTTTTTTTATATACTAAGTCAGTATTTTGAGAAAGTTTCTGATCTGTCTGAATGACTTACAGAATCCTTTTTTTCTCCTTATTATACTGGCGGAAATGGGCTTCCATAGAAACCATTTTATACCCCTACTGCCATGGTCGCAATCATTTACCCTCTGCTGCCCTCCCCTCATTGAAATGAATGGAAGTGGCGCGCATCAGTATGAAAGCCCCATGAGGTGTGGCTATGGCAACCACAGAAACTGAATGACACACCTCTTCATCTGCATGAAGGCTATTAGAGCAACATCAGCCTCAAAGTT
Organism: Dicentrarchus labrax; assembly: GCF_905237075.1. Lineage (NCBI taxonomy): Eukaryota > Metazoa > Chordata > Actinopteri > Moronidae > Dicentrarchus > Dicentrarchus labrax. The sequence goes on along the minus strand of NW_026136710.1, from coordinate 13,865,175 downwards.
TAATTATTCAGTCTAGAACAATAAACGACATTCCTGATTTTAATTAACAAAACTTGCCATACATTAATTGGGTCATATTGCTAACCATTTAATCTGTGTTATCAATCCACTCTATGTCTAAGCTTCGTGATGATATACTAGGTGGATAGCAGCAGTCTGTGGTGTACAGGTTTTACTGTAGAGCACACTGAGCTGGACTCGTGCTTTTCCAATAAGTAAGTCATTCAGACTTGTGGTGTTAGGGTTGTGGCCTTTTCAAAATTGCATTTTTGGTTCTTGGGAAGTATTGTACATCATTTCCAGTTATTGTTTCTGGTTTCATGTTTCTAGCTCATTCCAGCCCATTTGAGCCACTGCAGCAGGCTTATAATTATAAATCGACATAAACACAGTAGGGTTCTACCACTTTGGAGTGTGAACTATAAATATGCAAAAGTGGTTTGTTTCATTGTTTTATTACATTTTGAGAGTTTCATAAAATTTTAAAATTTTAGTAATATGGAAATATGTAACTTTTTTTCCAAAGACATTCAAGAAATACAAGCACCCATGCCATGCCTGGTCCACCTGGTTATTGCATATCAGATATATTACACCCTCTTGTGGTGGATTTTTGTAAGTACAAAATCTGGTAGTACTTTTTCCAAATTACTGTATACCTACATACTTTTCTATCCACAGAAAGTGTGCTTCATTAACACATAAACACATTGAGTCAGTATAAAATCAACTTTTTTATTAACGTTTAAAAGTTTGCTGTACAGTTTTCATCTGAATACAAATGTATTGCTCAAAGTCACACACGCAGAAGCTTTTGGCAGAAATCCCATTGCACTTTGATAGCTTGCTTTACATTATGTTGTGTGACTCATCCATCAGCCACATCAAAAAAAGACAAATAAATTAAGAAACATGAAGAAAAAGCAACAATAACAGACAGAAAATGAATGAATAAATGCTTATGAAGACAGACAAATGTAATATAAGGGTAGTGTAACTTGATCATCGTGATTTAAAACCATGAGGGACATCAGAATTACAACATCATTTACTTGCATTGCAACTCCATGCAGACGTGTCAACACATTCTTAGATGTAAAGATCTCAGTGATGCTACAAAAAGGCTGTTTTAATATGGCTTTAATTGACTTAAGACTGGATGAATGTTTGACACCAGGTAGACCAAAATTACCCTCTTAGATGTACAAGTGGAAATAACATCTCAAGATACTGCATTTATTTTATACAAATATTTGAGCACTCCCCAAATCAGCTGTTTATTTCTAATGAGCATGTCTAAAGGAATAGTAGTCCACTGACCTGTCAAGTAATTGTGCAGTATCATAGTGCCAAGCATATGTACTTTCAATTCAAACATTACTTTGACATGTGAAACATTTTTTAGGTTTGGATAATGGGAACTGCTTTTTAAGATACTTAAGTTAAGTCAGATATGTCTTAGTTAGAGTCTAAACATTTTGTGGTTTCATCTTAAGAATATCATTTAGTTTTCTAAATACATAGAACAGAGTTTGATACTTCAGAAAACATAACATTAAAAGAGCCAGCGTATAAGCATTGACCTGGTGGCAGTAGAATTATATAAAATCTGACCTTTCAATTTCTCAGGCTAAATGTAAAATACACCAAAACACAGCCATAGAGTAGAAGGTTGTCTAATAGGGTCGGGCGATATGTTTTTCCAACCGGCCACCGCCAGCCCAACAACCGGTAATTGCCGATAAATTTGCACATGCATGTGTGCTGCGCCTGGTTGGATCCTCTGTGATTTACCTTGTTATTGTATTCCCTGCCGTCAAACTAGTCGAAATAAACACGCAGTTCGATGTGAAAATATTCTTTGGAGGCAGACCATTTATAAAATGACAAAAATTGCACCAAAAACCCAAAACAAAAGACAACTGGTGATGGACTGGACTGGAGATAGCCGATATATATCGGCCAACCCTATTGTCTAATGGTTCAATGTTTTTTCAGTTAATCTATGGATGACTTAACATTTTAAAGAAGCTTAAATCATTCAAATGCAAACATTCAATGTGTTAGTTTCACTAACAAAATATTTCCTGAATACAATCTGGTACCGCTGAAATAGTCTTATACTGTCCCTAGAAACCATGAGGTACATCAGCTTTAAAGCCAATGGAAACATTAATTAGGGTCAGTCTAGCTTTGTGTTTAATACAAATGTATCTCTTTACAGTCCCATTGGAAGACATTCACAAATGGAGAAGTGAACAGACAGTTGTACCGAGAAATAATAGCAATAACAATATCAGACCTTTGTCCAGACTTGCCAGGAGTTTTGAACAGTGCAGCTACTGGAGCCTCAGTCAGCATTCAACTTGTGAATGTGAAACTTGTGGTGTCAACTTCTTGACATCAGCCATACCAAACAGTTTAAACTTAAACATAATGAAGAAAAAAAGGTCTGAATAAAGTAAAAAATCATAAGTATGGATTGTTCTTGCGAATAATCTACTGTGCAAATTCAAGCATTTGAATTGCTAAGACATCGGTACTAGTATTGAAAACACCCATTGTTTTAAATGTCTTTACAAACAGACTCAATTCACACGGTCCCTCATATTGTTTCCCCCAAAAAATAATATTGTGCTTTACATTTGCTAACATGCTTGGGAGTCCAGTTTAAATCACACTGAGCATGTCAGCAGTAAGACACAGAGTGGACTGAAATAAAGTCTGAGAACACTTTCTCTTCCCGACGCCTGTCTCTCTGACCTCATGGCCTTTTGACCTGCATGTCCTCCACGGCTACGTCTTATTCGAGCTAAAGTTCATCCTTGTAGGCCGCTGATAGCATGTCGGGTGACGGTGCGGCCCCTTTCAGGGTTTTGTGGGAACCCCTCCAATCGGTGCGTACAGAGTCATCATCCCACAGAGTGGATGTCTCTGTGTCACTCACCCACTGGGCGTCACCAGCGTAGTGACACGGTTGGACCAGGAGGGGGTGTGTACTGAAGGCTTGTAAGTTCCTGTTGGGGAAATGGGACTTGTAGTCCTCGCTGCAAAGAGGGAACAGTGATAGAGATTATGTAGATTTGATTTGATTTGAGACTTAAACACAAGATATAACTTCTTTCGTATGGAAAACTGCGTCAGAGTTGAAGGTTTTCCTACAATTCAGTGTTAATCATTAATACCAGTGACATTTTGTGATGTATTTGAAATACACTGATTTGACAAGAGATGGAGACAGAGGCTGATTTTCATAAACAGTTTGGTTACTCTTAGCATGAAGGGCAACAGCAGGACCAATGTGCGGTGCATGGTCATTGTGCATTCTTAGCGGACCAGTCAAGCATATCGAATTAGAATCATAGAGGTGAGAGAGAAAGGGAGAGAGAGAACAGAGAAAGTGGGTTGGCTGTAAGCCAGTTTTCCACACATGATGGAGCACACAGACACTGCGAGGCTTTCTGGTTTGCAGGCCCTTCAGCTCAAGGTGCATTTTATCTCCTACAGTCAGCGCCATGTGTGTCTCAGTTACTCTGCTAGATTGTAACTGTGGGACGATGAGAAAAGTCATTAGGTTAGAGCTAATGTTAGGGATATTAGGGTTAGAAGTGGGGTCAGGGTTGCATAATTGCAGCCAAACAATTGAAAACAAGTAAACAAGAGTTTAGAGCCATGTTTGTTCCAAATTTCATGGCAATGCTTTCTGGGGCCCAGCTGCTAAGGGGGGGCACATTGAGGCCAGCAATAATCAGGATACATAGTAGCGAGAGAGAGAGCATATTTGGGGACGGCCCATTCCCTCAACCTTTTCAGGGGCCCAGCCATTTCTGTGGGCGGGCCTGGTCTCATTTCTGTGTGAATACTGTGCTGTCTCTACTGTGTTTGTGGTCCTTGTCCAAGTCTCCATGGCTGAGAGGTCGTGTGGCTAAGGTTCTACCTATTTGGTGACACCTGAAGTTGTTCAGTGTCCTCCTGCACCCATACTATTCACATATATTTTATAATCTTCATGTGTCAGAAATAGTCATCAGTATTTGTATATAATGTGACTTTGTTGGTTTGTTCTGTACATGCAATGTTTATGGCATGTATCCCTCCTCTTCGGCTCGTCCTCAGGTTTCTTACATTTTACATTGGGGAGTTGTCCGTCACTCGAATTGAGGGTCTAAGAACAGAGGGCGCTCAATGCTGTACAGATTGTAAAGCCCCCTGAAATTGTGATTTTGGGCTATATAATATAAATTTGGCTTGACAAACCATCTAACAGCTGTCCGAGACCTTTCACTAAAAAACAAAAATGTGAACCTCACGAAAGTTCACTGGGATTCATCCTCTGGGCACAATGACTGTCTGTACAAAATTTCATCCAATAGTTGCTGAGGTATTTCAGTCTGGACCAAAATGATGGAATGACCGTCAGACCAGCCAACATTCCCATCCCTCAACCCATACCAATAGCATGACTAAAAACATTAAAGGAAATGCTAGTTTTATAACAGTTCAGCACAAGTCTGGCAACAAACACATCTGAATCCCCTCTGGCAACCACACTGCACCTAAAAAACTGACAATCCACATTGCCCAAAATCCAGACAATCAATCCCAGAAAGAGATGCTGCCATGAAACCTGTACATCATAAAAAGAAAAATATTCAGAAAGCTTACAGACCTACTTTGAAATGTGGTGTTCTAATTCAGCTCGACAGGCACTGCATATTAAACTGACAAGAATAGAGATTATGGCCAAAAACGAGAAGTAAAAGTAGTAAAGTAAACCACAGACTTTACTATAGTTCTTTAATCTTCTAACGCCACAAAAAAAAACTAGGCTAAATACATAGCATGTATGCAAGTTTGGGCAACTATAGGGAAGAATGTTTGGAGCAATTATGAGGTCAGCTTTAGCTTTATAGATGTGGCAGCACAAGGACGTTGTAGAGTGCTGAAAGAGTTTTATCACAGAAGTCACGAAATGTGAAAATGATTGATAAGAAACAATCATATAATTTCACCAAAATATTCATCAAGATCAAAGATTAAAACAATAACAGTATGAGTGTGCATGCGTGTAAGTGCAACAAGTGTTTGGATTCAGTGTTGTCATACATACTTGGGATGTTTGTCATACATGATGGGGAGGAATTCATCGACAGGCAGCATCTTGGAAAGTGGCTCAGCGTTGAGCAGTTTCTGGGCTCCCTGCAGGGAGATGGCATAGGACAGAGTCCAATACGAGTAGTCAGCCACCACCAAGTTGTGAACGTTCTCCACTGCCTCCTCCTTTCCAGGATTCACCTGCTTCCTGCCCAAGTATCTTTAGCCACAACGAGAAATAGGAGAGGATGAAGGACACAAACTATAATGAAGAAGAATTCGAATCCGTTTTAATGGCTTTAGGTAGGTTTTCACATACAAGACATCTGCCTTGGTATAATGGTACATAACAATAAATATGAGAAAAATAAAAATACAGATGAAATAAAGACAATAAAAGAGAAAATACATGCAAATCTGAAAAGGAAAAAAAAGAAAGAAAAGAGAAGAGGCAATGTTCAAAACATCTGGGGACTGTTCCAGTGTTGCTTTTCTTTGCGGCCATATGGGTTGGAAATCATTTTTAAAGCATCGTGTCTTTTTTTTTGCAGCATTTGTTCTGCATGTGTGTCCAACCATTTTCAGAGAGATACGGCAACCACAACGCACACAAAAAAGAATGATAGAGACGGCTTTCATTGTGTGCCTGAAGTTTGGTCTACTCATTCCAGTATGATTTCAAGTAGAAACATTTGTTTCTTTGTCCTGTGGAAACCTTCATCACAGAAACGCCTGTGCACAAATGAGTGATGTGCATTCCTGCACGGGAATTTTTCCTTCTGACTTCTGACCCCATTCCTCACCACACATACACACAACATACCTTTAAGGATACTGTATTGCCTTAACCTGACCTTACCCATCCCTGCCTAACTGTCAACATTAGCCTAAATCCTTTTAAAACAAGAACCAGGTGAATAAAATGTGTCCCTCTTACATTATGTCCCAGTCCAGCTCTACTTTCTCGGCCTCCTCCATCAGTCTGAGGACTCGCCGTTTGAAGTTAGCCTGGAAGCGAACGTCGTCCTCAAATACCAGCGCCTTGTCCATCTGCATGTCCACCATCTGAGGAGGAGAGAGACAAACATTTGTTGATGGTTAAGGCATAAAGAGAAAAAAACAAAACATTCAAGATTTGAGACTGATGGAGAAAGAAAAGATGGGAGAGACTTAAAAAGGGTCCAGTTCCAGTCCAGTTCCAGATCTCCTCTTTTTTTAATAGCAAAGGAAAGAATTTTGAGTTTTGGTTCTATGAATTTCAGTCTTTAAAATTAAGTTTATTTATTTATTTATACTTAAAACTGTTGCAGTGAATGCAATAAAAAAGATTTGTATTTTTTTAATTGATAAATTGTCCTAACCCCCATCGCCTCTAAATACATTTTTAAAGGGATTTGGATGGTTTTGATCAACAGATTAAGATGCACAACAACTCTAACCCCAACCATAGACCAGAATGCCATTGTTCTCTCATATAAGAGTGCAGCCAGCAGCCGGTTAGCTTAGCACAAAAAACGGAAACAGGGGCCAAAAAGCTAGCCTGGCTGGGTGAATTATCGTTTTTGTACAAATTAAACAAACATGGTATAGGATGTTAATTAGTCATGCATATATAATGTATAATGTATAGTGTGAGTGTCTTCTCACCTCCTTCCAGATGAAGAAGTGGCTGAGGAAGCAGCCCACCTCTCCTTTGGTTAGGGTGCGTCCAGAGAACGGGTCATAATAGCCTGGCAGCAGGTCGACACCCAGGATCTTAATGTCACTACTGTTCAGTGCACTGCACACACACACACGCACACACACACATATTATATACTATGAATTAAACAAAACCATGATGCATCAGTACATTTCTGAAGAGATTTTTTTTTCCTTCCCACCAACTATTCTCCAATCTAATCTTTCTGTCAGTATCTGCTATTCTGGCATTGATTTTTTTTATCTCTTTCTCATGGAAAAACAGAAACACTCAACAACATACTTCCCATCTAAGCCAGTTGAGTGCTCTTTCCCTGTGAGTGTACTCACTTTCCATCCACAGCGTCCACCACCTTGACGTCAATCTCCAGCTCATTCAGAGAGAACAACATCCGCTCTCTACGGTCCGGACGCCGTCGCAGATTAATCAGATATATCTGAGGAGACGAGGACAATGATTATTTAACACATCAAAACTGAAATCACTAACCCCAATCTTTGACTTCTGTCAACAAGTCTATAGTCTGTACTTTCTTTTCTGTAATAATGTAATTCTCACTTCTAAAGGATGGAAACAGCCTGAAAGTTGATTTCCTTCATACTTTCATTATTTAATAGTCCTTTGTGTGACTTTAAAAATGAAATGGAAAGCAGATGTGAAGACAAGTAAGGCACAACACCAGGATTCTGATTAATGCCATTCAAGAATCAGGGTAAGTAAGACAAAACAGATAGCCATAATCATTTTAGAAGTTGAGATGTTAGGGTACAATGTTTTTTTTCACAGATGCTGAGACTACCATGTTGGTCTAGAAATATCTAATATATATCAGAAATAACTCTGAAACAGAGCTACATCCCAACTGGAAAAACAATGGGGTGTCTCTTACTTCATCATAGCCCATGAGGTCTCTCTGCTTTGGGATCGTATGGACAAAGTGTGAGGGCTGCATTGGAGGACCATCAACTGTTTGACAAAGAGGGAACAAAATATAGAAGAGAGCTTTTAAAATATATATAAATAAAGCTGAACCAACACAACATAGTGAATACTGTTTTTCGTATATTTTTCAGTCTGTGTTATCAGTTTGGTTTGTTTATATTCTCTGTCAGCATTTGTCTTAAAATAGGGAATACAGCCTGCTCTTACTCATGGACTCAAGATGGACATGGACGAAGTTGAGGCGATCATCTTCCAAGGAGTGGTGAGGTTTGGCCGGGACGTTCAGGTAGCCGTAGCGCTCCTTGTTACACAAATACATCTGTATCTCTAAGTAGGATTAAAAAAATGAATGAATCAATTAATGAATGAATGAACGAACGAGACATTTGAGTCAACCCTATTACTTGTCTTGTTCTCCCCATCTTTAAGGGGTTTGCCATTACAAAAAACATAATCACAAGCAAGTGCTGACGAACCTGCAGCTCGGCAGGAGAAGGCGAACACAATGATGTCGTCGTAGGGCCACGAGTAGTCCGCGTGAGGAGGGAAGAAGGCCAGCTTCTTCATGCCTTCCTTTCTTAAATCCAGCAGCAAGGTGGAGTGGACCATGGGCACGGGGAAGCAGCCCAGTCTGTGACGGTGACGGGTGGGGAAATACTCTGCTGTTCGACGATAATATCCCTGAGAGAGAGATGGATTAGGATGTGTAGAGGGCGCTCATAGAGAAATATAAATAGAGCAACTGCGGTTACTTTTAACATAACCTTTAATCTCGGTTCAGTCAATTTTCTGCCCTATACATTAAAAAAAGTCACATTTATTTTAAAACAAATATCTTCTCAGGGGGGTGTTTTTGCTAAAGAGGTTTTCTAGTCCTTAATGTATGCAACTCAGTAATGATTGAGCACAGTTGTGCGCATGTGTTTCCCTTCCAGTGGATGATTGATCACTATCAAGTTCACACTCACCTGTGGAGTGATTCCGCACCAGTAGTTAGAGTACGCTCCCTGAGAGTCTAGCATGGGAGCAATGACTGACTTGTTCTCTGCTATCAGCAGGTTGAGGGTATCTGGGTTGGTGAGGATATTATCTGTGTCAGCGTACTGAAACAGAGAGACAGAGGAGACACAGGAAAGAGCAGAAAAAACAGGAGAGTGACTGTGGTGTTATGTCTCTGGAACAATCAGTGCCAAAATCTTTTCTGGACTGGAGCAACTGCAGCAAAGAGGGAACAAATCGCATCAGATAAATCAAGTGAAGGGGCCTGATATAAATCTTAAACTGCTGTCACAAGAAAGATTCTTTTATTATGTACCAGGATGTAATCAGCCCAGCGTTTCCTGGCAAAGTTTAGCACTGCCTGCTTCAGCTTCATCACATACTCATATCTGCTGTTGGGCCAATGCTTAGGACCCAACTCTCCTGCATAGGACCTAAAACAGAGAGACACAACAGACATTACAGTTTATTGCCGTACTGATTTTATTGTACCTTTCCTAAATAAGTTAAGAGGTTTTAGCAACTCTTAAAGAAAATATGGGGTGAATTTATTCATCCAAATAAATGCTATGAATCGTCTATATATATTCTATACACAGCTTAAAATACAGCTAGACTGACAGCCTATAGAGTTCAGTGATAAGCAGATTAGTTCACTCCAACTGTATAATTGACATGCACAAATCATTTCCACTAATGGCCTCTTCAGCTCAAACAGATGTCCATACAGAGTTATGCGTATGGACAAGCAGAGGCGTGCTGCATCATTCCTGATTATATTAAGTGAAAATGAGCGTTAACTGTAAGCAATACAGTGGCTCCACCATGACTAATAAATGAACTACAGTCTAAGAGGCTATTAAGGTATGTTAATAAACTTCACAAAAGACTGCGCAGGCAAGAGCCGTGCAGTTTTGGACCATTTGCACATTTATTTGGTTACCCCCAGTTGATAAATTCAACTCATCACCAACAGAATCGCGCTTCAAGGAATCTGATTGTGATACTGATGAAATAAAAGACAACACGCAGGCTTACTCCCGTCTCATCCTTCATATTAATGCACCCAATGAAGTGTCCTGGCTAACTAAGTTTGCTTAGACCAACAGGATCAGGACAGGATGTTTGCCTGGATCACAACTGTAAATAAAGTTCAATAAATTAATATAGTTGGACTTACGTGGGCTGGTCCATCGGTCTCCACTCAACATAATGGTAATATTTCTGCATCACAGTAAGCCACTCTTTCAGTATGGCTGTGGTGTTATCCGAGTTGTGATCTGTGGCTGCCCTGAGGTGCACAGAGAGAAAGCAGATTGTTAAAATACATGATCTGACCAAAGAACTGATATGTTTCAAAAGGAATCCCAACAAATATTTACAAATAATAGCTAGTCTCATGTCTGTGATTGAGTTGCATTTTCTTACATCTTTAAGCACACTCAGTTGATTCAGTGGTGCAGCCTACAGTTCACAGCACACTGTTACTGCATATAGTCCTCTGAAATATGCTTTGGATCTCTTTTCCCTCACAGAACAATTTCTGAGAAAGCTTTATTTAAAAGAGAAGATGGTCACCACTTTGAAGAGCATCACTAACCCATTAATGTCCACATTAATATGGAATTTCTTAATTCCCTTTGCAGCACCTAAAGTATTAAGCACACATTTTTAAAAATGGTCAAAACATGAGGCTACAGCACAAGATTTTTCTTAAGATACTTTTAGTTGTTAGTTACTAGGGGTTGCTTTTTATTTGACAGGAAACAGCTCTATATAATAATAGCTTCATTTCAGATCTTTATAACTTTTTATATACACATTTTCTGGACTGTTACACTAGATACAAAAAGAAAAAAGTTTTTTCTTGGTCCAGTATTTCCACTGTGGAGACCTAAGAAACATTTTATAATGCACTCTGATTCTGGATAAAATGAGTAACCCCTAGTGACTAAATGCAGTGTGCTCCAGTGTGTCTCAAACACTATAATGGAGTTTTATCACAATGGTACCATTGGATTCAGAACAACTTTAATTTCAATAATACACATCATTGATCCAGTGTTAATATTATTTTACATGTTAAATGAATTTTAGGGGTTATTTTTGTCAACTTTGTCTACCAATTAAGGCTTGATAAATATGTGAAATCCAAACGTTTTCTGCATGCCTTGAGAGTTTCCACTGCAAGATTTGTGTTTCCACCTCTGTAAACTCTGTGTCCTTCACATACTAAATATAGTGGTTAGTCATTAATGGATTAAATTGGATGAGGAACTAGTTAGTGTGATGTTTAAAGTAAAACGGGATATCACATTGGCACCGAGATAAAGTATTTTGATTTACTAGGTATTTAATTTGCTAAATTAGCTGAAAACACACTCTTATCTAGTTCTTTCATCCATGAACAATTTCTCAATGGATTTTTAGAAAATGTACTTTATCATGATATTGATATTGTGATATAAAGTGTCTTATACAGAGACATATCCTGCACACCCACACACATACACTGCTGTGAACACCTACAGCACCTTTACCACCTTTGTGCAAAACACACATCACATTTTTAATGTTACACCATTATTCCCCATTGGTGGTGTTATATGATTATCGGGCTCTGTTTTGTGCCGCAACAGTTAATGTTCCCCTTCTTGGTTCTTCAAATCAAACTTTGAATACAAGCAGAATAGCTTTTAGATGAGATCAGGGCTACTTTATGACACATAAAGTAACCTCACTGAGTCACAGCCTGCTAAAACCCCTTGGAGGACAGCTCAGTTTGTGGGTTTTACTCATGATCGTTAGACATATTTTACAATAAAATCACTGCACAGGAAGAGTATCAGTTAGAAGTTACTCCACAGAAGAGAAAATGTCATGCAGTCCACAGTAGGAAATGAATGTGGCAGAGTGAAAGGCAGCCTGTGCCGTGAAAGGCGCAGAGGGGAACAGGGGAGGGGGTAGGACGCTGCTGCTTTCACAAACTAATTTAAATGCCATTGACCTTTTGAACGGCTGCAATCGTCGGATAAAAAAAAAAAAAGCAGAGCCGTCTACAAACAGCCTGGCAGTGCATGCAGCCCACAGTGTCCATGCAAGGGGAAAAAACCCACCACACAGAGATGCGATCTTTGGGGTAGTTGAGTCTCTCCAGAGCTCCGAGGTAGTACGGCAGGGAATGAGCAGTGTTCCTGGCTATGATAGCGATAACCACCGTAGGAAGCTGCATTTTCGACTCCTCCGGATACTTTTCCTCCGAAAAGTAAGAGTCAGCCTGGAAAACCAAGGCCAGTAAAAGTATAAAGTGAAGTAACATGGTGGAAGGATAAGGAAAATCCACAGTGCTAAGGCACAGCACGTAGCCGCTGGACGCGTCAGCAGTCCAAGAAAGAAAAGAAAAAAATCAGGGCTTTCCCAAATGTTTAACCCCCCCTCCTTATCGTACAAGCTGGCTCGCTTTTTCCAAGAACAAATCCAAACCCAGTCACGAGAGAGGGTTAAATTACAGCTTCCGCTTTTAGGCCCGTGGCACAAGAAAAAAGTCTGACAACGCCATCCAAAGATGAAGGCGTGATTTGGCCAGGTTGTAGTTCTTTGTAAATCTCAGGAGACAAGCATGGTGACATAGTGGGGAAGCTATGTTTCAGGAATATACAGCCAGAAAAACCCTCTAAACATCCGCTTATCACTCGTTCTGCAAGAGCTAAATCACCTATAAATGTGTAAAATATAAAGAAATTCACTGATAGTAACAAGTGATAATACATTGTGTCAGCAATAGTAGTTCAGCTCTTTTCTCCCTTTACGCGTAATTTGTGGGTCAGACATTTAGACCCCAGTGTAAGTGTTTCCACTCATATTAAGGGTTATAAAATACAACTTGGATGAGATATATTGGTGTAGTATAAAATAAAAAAAAAACATGAAGGACACAATGTACATCATGTACATGTTCTGGTGTGTTTATTCTGGTAGCAGTTTCAGAGACTCACCAGCAGAGGGAGGTTTTGATCCAAGAGAAGACCCATTACTCAAACTGAGTGTCTGTCTGAGGCCTTTGATCTCATGCTTTCTTCAGTCAACCAATTATAGTTTCTTAAGTACACCACTCAAGTACAATGCTGGGGTTACTTCACGCATTTAGAGCCATAAATAGTTATTTTTATTTGGCAAGACTAGTATCTTTACATCGTACCAGTCTACATACAAAACATATGATCAACTTAGAAAATATGATGCATTGTTCTAGATTAAGGTACATAACAACTTATCTCCAATACTGTAATAATATAACACATTAAAAGGTGGCATTCTGCATAAAGACTGCATATTTGATGTATTAAATACTAGGGATGCACGGAAATTCTGTGCTGATACGATATAACAATTTGACCGATAGCTGTTGCTGATACTGACGGTTTTTTGTTGTTGTTCTTTATTCACCCTTTTGTGCCAGGGAACAAAGTCATCTACAAAAATAGGCATCTCTGCCTTGTTGTAGCTCAGCCTGTTTCTCTTCTCATGAGAGGAATGAGACGAAGAGCTGAACAGCCGCTTGCTGTCTTCGTGCACTGAACTGTCTGCGTGTTTGCGTGCCATTTGTGATAGTGCTTATATTTTTTCAATATAAATAATATAAATATGAATGACCAATACCACAACATTTAACCATTGCAAAATTGATGCAGATAAGTAGATAATTATTAGCAGGCCGATAACAAAAAGGCAAGATATTGGTGCATCCCTATTAAATACATTTTGCTGATAATACTTATGTACTAGTACATAAGTATTTTTACACTGTAGTATTGCTACTTTCACTTAAGTAAAAGATCTGAGTGTTTCTTCCACCGCTTGCTTTATCACATTACTGTATATAGACGGCTGTGTTGATGAGTTTTTAAAGAAACACAGGTTGTTGTTTTTTTTGCTGCTTACCTCACACACTCTGTGCAGCACACACGCTTTACTGTACTTTAGAAAGAAAAGATCATTTGGAAAAGGATCACCTCGACTGCCCTCCACTCAGTCATCACACACCTAAAAATATTTAAATAATAATGAAAAATAACACCTACATCACAATTCTGTTTGTTGATTTCAGCTCAGCATTCAACACAATCTCCCCCGTGAAACATGAAACGTATTGGTTAACTCAGAACTCTGGGCCTGAGTACGCACTCTGCTACTGGATATTGGACTTCCTCACAAACTGACCCCAGACAGTTTGGATTGGTGCTCACACCTCTTCCACTCTAGTGCTCAACACGGAGGCCCGCAGGGCTGTGTGCTCAGCCCCCTTCTGTTCACACTGTACACCCATTATTGCATCCGCCGACATGGAGACAACTCGTGAAGTTTGCAGATAACACCACCGTCATGAGCCGGATTTCAAACAATAATGAGACATTTCATATCAGACATATCGGGGGAGGAAATCAACAGTTTTGCAGAGTGGACCGACCTACTGCTTAACTTCAGCAAAACCAAGAAGCTGACTGTTGATTTTTGGGGGAAAGGAGGCAGAGACACACACCCCTGTTTACATCAGTGGAGCTAAGGTGGAGCAGATGAACAGTTGCAGATTCCTGGGAATCAATATCACAGAGAACCTGTAGTGGTCATTTCACATCTCCACACTGGTTAAGAAAGTGCAGATACGACTGTATTTCTTATGGAAACTTACAGAAGCTTCCGCTACTGTACCACCAGACTTAAGGACAGCTTCTTCCCTCAGGCTGTGAGACTGCTTGCATTCATCCTCAGTACTTGCAAAATGCAAAATAGTATTTTTTTTATTTTTATGACTTATTAATCAATTTTACAGTTAATAATTTTTATATTTTGTTTGTTTTATGAGTCGCATAAAGGGAACAACAACCCTGGGCTGTAAATGAAAATTAAATAACCTTAAATCCTTCAAATGATTTAAGATGATAGGATCTTGTTTATAAAGGTGGGGTTGGGTGGTGTGAAGCATGGGGAGTCTGGTGGAATGCCACAGTGGCAGCAGGGCCTCATGGCTATAGTCTCCCATTAGAGGGGTTAAGTAATGAGTTTAAAGTAGGAAACACTGGAGGCTTGATCTGTGAAACAATGATCAATGGGATGGACATTCAATCTAATATTCATTGGAATTCTTGGGATGGGGGGGGGGCATCACTGAGTCAGTGGAGTCATGATAGTTCTTAAGAACAAAATTGAATATTTCGGTTATTCAGCCAAGAGGACTTTTTAAATACAACTTGTAATTTGTCATTTTACATTTGCACTCTGGCTTTATTTCTCACAGCCCTCTAGCCTTGAGTGGTCTGAGAAGAGTGCTGTTGATAGCCATTGTTGAGAAAGAGCTACAAAAACAGAGATTAGTTCCTCAGTAAATAAAAGGGTCAGAAATGCTTCTTTAATGTATTGGGTTCCAGTATAATCCATAGCCGAGAGGAGGATGTGGGAGCAGACAGGCGCACTGGACTTAGGAATGGGGTGACTTTCAAAGTTGTGAACAGACGAGGCCAGGGGATTAAATGTGTTCTGGGTCACTTACAAAAGGAACAAGGCACAGTCGCAGTCACAAAGCAAAGAAATATGCCAACCAGAAATGGATGGAAAATGGACTCACTTAAATAAATATCCACTGGTATTTGTCAATCTTAGGTTCCTTTTAATTTAATAGTATCTCCCTAATGAGGTCATAACTGGTATATACTTCACTGCATCTCCAGTCCCCACTTCCCATTGTGTTCCTTAACACATTGGATCAACACAAGTGTTCAGCTCAGGTTTGCCTGCCGGGGACCACCTTGAACCTCTTTAATGACCCCTGGAGGTCCCTCGAGCCCAGTTTGAGAAACTCTTTTGACAGCTGTTGTCAGGGCTGTTTTCAAAAGAAATTAAGAAATACAAGATTCGAGCTCATTAGTGGATATATCGAAGTTTTAATCATTTTCCTTGTTTGTAGAGAGCATTGTCAAAAATGACTTTAAATTATCTTATCTAATTATATTAGACACAATATCACTTTCTAAATGATAGAAAAAGTGTCAAATCATGTTCAATCATGTCCACACTCACACTGTATATATATAATGCACAGTTAGATCTTCAAGGAAATCTTACTTATGTCAGAAGAAGAACACGTTCACTTTTCTAAGAATAAGAAATTAATATAGGAGCAGCTTGGGAAAAATAATTTTAACTGAAATTTTTAGTGAATGCTAAAAACTGATAATTTTCCCAAAAGATTTGTTGGCATTTAAGATGAGGCATTAATTTATTTCGGCACTTTTAGCCAAGAATTGAGTTAGGTAAGTCCATAATGAGTTTAAAGATGCAAATGTGTTCAGCTCAGCACTCAAGTGAAAATTAAAGATCAGAAGTTATGATCTACAGGACAGAGGCTGTGAAAAAAGCAAAAAGAGGAGTGATGGGAGAAGGAGAATGAGGACGATGGAAAGAAGAAATGAGGAGAGACGTAGAGGCCTAAATGTGGGTGGAAAATAATAAGCAAAGTGGTATATAATGAATTTTGACTCTTTTGGTGGGCTCTGTGAATAAACGAAGGCAGTCATGGCTGACAATAGCGGAGCCGGGTTAAAGGGGGCTGTTTGTGTGGACAGGTCAGGAGGTTGAGGGTCAAATCTCTCCTATTCATGACACCCCAAGTGTTGCCACGCTCACACACACTCGCACGCACAAATATACATATGTCAGGGGCACTTTCCCAGCGTTTGTGGCTGAGGCAGATCTGGGAGAGTTCAACCTCTGGTGCACTAACTTTTCACTGCGAGGTCAAGGGTGGAGATGGCGTTTGTGTGTGTGGGGGTGTGAGAAGGAAAGTGAGATGGAAAGACAAAAAGAAAATCGTCATTGTTTTGAGCAGATTGCAGGAGACAAACGGAAAAAAGAAAAGAGAAAGTGGATAAACCGCAGTTATTGAGGCTTATATACTTGTGCTACGGCTTTGCTTAAATGGTTGGTTCACCCATATTACAAAAAAAACCCCATATTTTCTTAGCAGCCTCTAGTGGTATATGCCTTGCAGATTTTTTATGGTTTTATTTGTGTAGGTTTTGAAATAACAGCCCAACCCAGAGATTTCTCCCTCCTTGCTTATACATTGCAGATGAATGGGATTTTGTTTCTAAAGGACATTTGGAAAATTCAAAGCAATGTGCCTTTCTCTAATATATATATATGTATTTGGGGGTTTTATGTCTTTATTTGAAAGGACAGCTGAAGATGGACAAGGAGAGGGACAGACAGAGGGAATGACACGCAGTAAATGGCCACAGGTCGGATTGGAACCCATGGCTGCAGCAGGAAGGACTCAACCTTGGTACATTGGGCACCATCTCTACCAGGTGAGCTATCAGGGAGCCCCAGCAATCTGCCTTTCAGAGACAATTCTCTAATTAGATTTTTCTGAGGAGCAGGGACACTGATTCTTTAAACACAGGAAAACTTTGTCATTGCTGCGAGCACCACAAATTAAACCCCATTTACCTCATTGCACTGGAGTGGCAGCCTGACTGACAAATATCTCAAACGTCAAGCAAAATAAACCCAAACTACCTTGCATGATGCATGTGTCCAGAGTTACACTCACACAAACGCACATCTCAACCAATCGGAACACTTTAGTTAGTGTGAGAGAGTGAGTGACTGCAGGTTAGGATGTGTCAAAGTGAAAATGTTTCTGTCTTTGTGTTTGTGTGTTGGGACCGGGGCTGGTAGGCAGCAGAGAGTCGTGACATTCTCACAAGCTTCCGGGACCTTTATTGCTGTGGCAATAATCAATAGCGTTCCCACAGAGACGTCTTTTGGCTGGGTGGGTCAATACCTGTCACTCAGGGTCTGAGCCGTGGCACATACCCTCTTACTCAGCAGCTACAGCAGCCTCACTGACTGCTTGCCTCCTCCCATGTCATCATGTATCTCAGGGGTGTGAAGTTTTCACAATGTAAGGAGTCATGTGTTTTATCTAAATATCCAATCAGTGATTGTTTTCTTTGCACAGAGGGTGAAAACCTATTGTGACTCCAATAATGATGATTTTGATTATTGTTTTTGAATAATCGACTCATCCCAAAACCAGTGGTATTCCTTTTGCAATGATATAAAACAGAGAAAAGCAGCAGAACTACACATGTACAAGAAGCTGGAACCGAATGATTTACATCTTTCGATAAATTACCAATCAGTTGATAATCAGCACTGCTATCAATTACTTTTTTTTCTCAATCTACTTATTGGTAAACTGCTGTTGTAGTTATTTGTTTTATGTTAAACTGAGTGATTATATATTCATCTGTTGGTTCAGGAAAATCCACGACCACTTGAGCTTATGGTACTCTCAACATTTTAAGGCAGTTTCAAGAAAATCAAATCTTTAAATCTTTTAACTCTTCTTTTAGCCACTAAGCAGATAATGAAGAAAGGTTTTTGAGGTGCACATTGTTGCACTAAACTGTCACTATTTAGCTGCATTGATAAAAGAGTTATATTATATTGAATTATAATTTTGTTGAAACACAATTTTTTTCATCATTCTTTCTCAGTGATCTAACCTATCCAACAAGAGCTGTTTCTGTGACAATGTTTTTGTACATTTAAGTAAGCAACAAGTCAGTGTGTTTGTGTATATTTTTAAGAAACTATGCAATAAAATATGTTCAAGTCACATTACAGACGGCATGTTTCTTGTCACAATGGACAGTGTGAGGTTGGGATGTTGAGGAGCTGGCAGCAGTATAGATAAATTGACTTTCAGGCCACTGGGCTGGGCGTTGATGTTTTTTTTTTTTTTTTTACCCCAGGTGGCCAATACTGCTGTTTGACTCAAGCACTTAAACAGAATTGCTTCTGTAAAAAAATGACCTGTGTAAGTCCAGTCTTTACACAGCACCACTTAGTCAGCACAAAGAAGCTGATGCTCAGACCGAATGCTTCGGCAATGCCTGAAATAATGAGATTATGAGGTCAGTGATACAGGTATGATTGCATTATCTGCACTCATGAATATGAAACATAACATCACCAAAACATTTATAATTTTTCATTCGATTTAAAACAAAAAAAAAAGTATTCAATTTTGATGTTGTCTGATAAAATACCTGCACAGTGAATTGATTTTACAGTAGATGATGGCAGGTTTGATGCCTTACAGTCTGGTGTAAAGTGAAGTAGTAGTGGTTTTAAACAGAAAAAAAAAATTCTCCTTAGCTCATCATCTACTTTTATGGTGCCACAGTTTAGAGCCAGTTTAGAGATTTTGATTGCAGAGGCATGCTGTAGGAACTTCAGCTTTTTTTTTACTTTTAAAAACTCAAAGAAATGTTCAATCTTTCACATTTAATCAAAGGTGGGATTACTTTTGTATCTTTAAATCTTGCAAACACTTACACAATCCTAACAAATTACAGGATTTTTGTGAACACCCTCCAGCACCCGTGATCTCTACAAAGTAATGGTGAGATTAGTGTAGACTTCTCTGCTTCTCATCTTCTCTGTTACTCCCTGGATGACGCTGTCCGTCGCCTCGTTGCCAAGCAACAGAGCAGCCACTGTCAAAGAATTCTGGGGGATGTTTAGGCAGCGGCATGCTTGGGGGGAAGGAGTGTGTGTGTGTGTGTGTGTGTGTGTGTGTGTGTGTGTGTGTGTGTGTGTGTGTGTGTGTGTGTGTGTGTGTGTGTGTGTGTGTTGTGGTGGTGGCAGAGGAGGAACAGGAGTGTGTATTGGCCTGAGTAGAGAGTAGCAGGACACACTCTGTTGTGCATTTATATGAGAATTTTCTTTTTAATCTTTTAATCTTTGCCATTATACCACTTGGTGATTCTTAAAGATCCCTTTTACAATCCAGCCTTTTAAATACACCCCTGGTCTCTGATGAGTCAACTTTTGTCACACCAAGAAACACTTGCTCTTCGCACTCGCACTCATGTGTGTTTTTGATGTTTGCAGTGTGCTTTCATTGGTTAAGCCTGGTCACAAGGTCAACCCCTTGACCCCTAACAACACCTGAAGCAATCTCTTGGCTGTTAGAACAGACAATGAAATAAATGGTGATTAACAGAAAAAAAATACATGTTCTTATTAGACTCTGGCAAACAGAATTAATGTATAATGGAAGCTAAAAATGTATCTCTTGTGTGTCACGGCCCTAAGACTTCAACACCTCTCTGTAATTGGCTTCCTGCTATTCTGCCTGTCTCAACCCTTGGTTGTGCATCATATTTCCTGCCTATGTCAAATGAACTAGTCCCACTTTTTTCATGGTTGCAGGATGAAGTTAGTGTAGTGCTGCTCCCATGTTGATCTTTTTAATAAAATACATCAGTGCTCCAGCAGGTAGATACACAGATGAAGGACTTGTTTCTGCACTGAGCCTGTTCAGAAACTCTTTTCCCAAATGTACCTCTTTGTCCATTTGACTCTATGTGTCCTGTCTTGCCTAAACATGCCTCCCACTATAAATTTCAATGACATTCCCTGCCACAGTGTTGCCTCTCTCTCTAACCTCTCTGCTCGGCGCTCCATCCTCTATAGCCATGCCCTAGCAGCAGGGCGGAAATGCCTTCACCAGAGGAGGTTTATTTTAAGGATTCCCCTGTTCCCTTTGTCCTCTCTCTCCTCTCCATCTCTCGATGGGATGGTTTCATAGCCCACCCTGCAGACTGGGCCTCCCTCTCCCCTGCCAGGCCTTTTAGCCAGCGGGTTAAACATTGATTTGTGAATGGAGGGAAGCACAGTGGCCCCTACGTAGAGTGCAGCGGTCCCCTACTGTTTCTGTGTGTACACACACACCCCTACTATACACCACCAAGACTAACAGACAACATGAAAGCTACTGAGCTAAAAGGCCTTCATTCAACGGCTGGAGATTGTTGATAGTGTTTGATTTTTTTTTGTTGCTATTTAGTCTATGATTTTTTAAAACTGCAAAGTTGGACAATGTCCATATTCAGCTGTGTTTTCTCACTAACTGGAGCAAAATAAATACACACAACTTAAAAAACACAAACTAAAGGAACTGAAGTGTCAAACTTGATTCAGAGTTTTACCTTAAAGCAAAAACTGTATTTTAATATTCTAACATTTTGCTGTCAGAAAACTAATGTGCAGATTGAAATGTTTATCATCCACTAAACTAAAGTTTGTAATACTGCAACTGATCCCACATGTATGCATCACTTGCTGAGTTGTCAGTTTTTGCCACACAGATTTTTTAGATCAAAAGATCAAACTTGTGCTGTATTGCATCTTTAATGTGATCACAAGATTTTAAAAAAAAAACCCTGATATTTGCACTGTGGTTCTGGTTCACAGCAAAATCTGAGGGTGTCAAAACTTCTCGGGTACCTAACCCCAAGTAAACCCTGAGTGCCATAAGTGAGGGATGTCAAGGTGAGAGTGAAAGTGGACCCCCTTGACTTCTTACTGGTTTCCCGCCTCTGGAAGAATCAGAGAATGAAAAGGCAAAAAAGAGGGAGAGAGAAAGGAGTGGAGATGGAGGGGTTTGCTTTTCACCACTCAAAAAAAGAGCAATGAATGAGTGACTGGCTGAATGAATGAGAGGAGGGCTGGGGCTGAGAGGGGCTCTGGCCCTGTGGATCAGCAGAGGTTAACTCTGCTTCTTCAGGAGGATGAAAAGGGAAAAAACGGATTGAGCTTTAAAGAGGAGGACCCCCTGCGCCCGGGGCGGGATCAGACAGGATGATTTATTAGAGAGAGAGAGAGAGAGAGAGAGAGAGAGAGAGAGAGAGAGAGAGAGAGGAGGCGTTTGTAAGCATCAAAAAGCTGCAGCGCAGACGCAGCATTCAAAAGTGCTGATATGCACGACATGAGGATGGGCATGATTCAGATTCCAGTTTCCTGATAGAGAGAGACACTCTAAGACTTCTTACCTCTTGAATTATACTCACACACTGGGGCATTAATACAACCGTTTTACGCATGAACACAAGAGCGTGCCAGCTCTCTTGATAGGATGCTGCCTAAAATGCAGTTAGGCCTATATAGGCATGCAAAGACAAAACGCTCTTTAATTTGGTTCTTTTGTTTTTAAGGCATGTAAAAATACTTAAACTGATTATCTTATTGGTTACAGTGTTCATACCAGGAGCGCTTGAGGGCTACAATATTTAACCTTTTAAAATAAATTAAAAAAACAGCTGCACAAGTGCAACATATAAGGAGTTTAAACTGTAATAGGATGTACAAAGCATTGCTAAGTCAATACAAAACGATCGTAAGAGTTTTGCACTATTTTTGCTGTTTTTATTGCA
The DNA here is from genome assembly GCF_905237075.1 of Dicentrarchus labrax. Classification (NCBI taxonomy): domain Eukaryota; kingdom Metazoa; phylum Chordata; class Actinopteri; family Moronidae; genus Dicentrarchus; species Dicentrarchus labrax. The sequence continues at coordinate 13,843,152 of NW_026136710.1, read as the reverse complement.
TCTTTTTGCATGAAAGCTACTATAAGTGTGATTTTATAGTTATTTTAAATGTAAGACAACGTGACCCCTGTCCCCATCAATCGCCTGTCACATGAGCATCATATAATCCACTCATTTTCTGTCACTCCGGACAACACTTGCCACACAGGCCTACAGTAGGCTGCCCTTTTCTGCAGCAGAATGGCTGCACATGGCTGCGCTGAAGGCATCGCTTTATGTCCAAGTGCCTGGTTACAGCGTTGCACTAGTTTGCTCACACAAGAGAGGGGGCACAAGACAAACACTAAACGTCATGCAGTGCGGTCAGAGAGTAAACAGTGTCGGGATTGTAATCTCTTTTTGGGTAGAAAATAGGGCTGTTGTGTCTTTAAGAGGGGCTGCTGGTCCCTCATCGCAGCTGCTGGCGTGTGTGTGTGTGTGTGTGTGTGTGTGTGTGTGTGTGTGTGTGTGTGACATAGAGGACAGCGGAGATTCATTACTTAAGCAGTACAATGGACATTTATCACCCCGTGGTGTTATTCAAATTCAGTACCAAGCGAGGACCTTCTCCACTCCTCTCTCCGCCTTGCGTCGCGGCAGCAGCGTTTATTGTTGGAGCAGCGTAAAGAAAAAGGCAGGAGGGCAGAGAGACATCCATCCAGTCAGTCAGTCAGTCCGAGAGACCCGTAAAGAGAGGATGGAAGGAAGGGAGGCAGGAGCGTCTGTCCGGAGTGCACGAAGCCCGCTGCCTCTCTCCTGCTCCTCAGCCTCTTTTTTTTGTCACCATCCGACGCTGCTCGCTGGGGGGGCATTTGGACGGAGCAGAGAGATCCGAGAGAACGCACGTCGTGGGAACTGAACCAAGGACGCACCAACGGGAACTAAGGGGTTTCCTTTTTCTTTAAAAAACAAACAAACAAAAAAACAGTTCTGTTTCATCACCAGCTATAAAACACCAGAGAGGAAACAGCACGAACGCTCCAAGTGTCTTTCTTCAAATAGGAGGGGATTTTTTTTTTTTTTTTTTTTTTTTTTAGATTTAACATCCGTGGAAAGCCATTGTGCATCCTGAGGCACCAGAACTGAACCGTCTTTCCCTAAATCGATGACAGTACACAGGTGCAGAAATGGCGAAACGTTTTCTTTGCGTTCTCCCCTCGGACTTTAAAAATGAAAGAAAGTCCAGTTGAGCTGCTTTGATTCTTTTCTTTTTCACCTCTTTTTTTTTTTAGACACTTTGAAAGTAAGACTTTCCGGTGAACCAAAAGGAGATGACATTTTACTTAAAGATGCAACGGCCATTCAGCCATCTTAAGGGCCCAGAGATCTGGACAGACTTGGGGTTTAACTTTGCAAGTAGCAACCAGTGTAAGGGCATGGAGAGATAACGGTAGCTGTAAGAGAAACTAGAAAATAGGATGCTTTCAAGCAGCAGTGGAGAAAGTCACAAAGTGATTGTGGCTGCAACAATGCCTTTGATACTAAATCAAACAATTGCTAAAAAAAAAAAAAAAAAGGATGGACTTTCTTCTAATGTGGCGATCAGCCTCTACATTAAACAAGAGAGTGTGCTCAAGCATTTTGGGATGTACTAGTTTAGAGGAAAGTTGAACTACAGGCTACATTTGAATATTTTTCATCGCAAAAGAATATCTTGAGGTCTAGTTTTCTGCTGCAACAGCTCAGTTGTTGGAAATGCTCAGTGAGAGAGCTGATTCTTTTCAAAGGAAAAAAGGCAAATCCGAGGCAATGCTGAGCAGTGAGAATGTCAAAAAATAATGCACAGTGCTGCAACCCCCTATCTTGTAGGGAAAAAAGAGAAAGAAAACAGTTTTCAGTGTCAGACGCAGATCATACTGTCAAAGGGCATTTAGGCAGCAGTAGCAGGTGCAGCCATGGGCCTATACAATAACTACCCGTGCACACTTGTGATTTAAATAATCAAATGCTTAGTTTCTCCTTTTAAATCTTGGCAGAGGATACACAGAGTCTTTAGCGACTGATTGTCCAAACGCAATTCTTGAGTAAACTCAAATTCAACCCCAAGAATTGTGTATGGACATCTGTTGCTGCAGACTCACATTCATCACTGCTGTCTTTGGCCAAACGCCACACCAAGAATGTAGGCCTCCAAACCACAAAGAAGGCTATAGAAAGGCCTTTAGACTTGTTTTGTTTTGTAACTGTCTCATTTCAGGTAAGATGCAAGCCACATTTAGGATTTTATGGAGGAAAAGACGCCGGACTGGGCCAATAAAGTGGAGGAAATCTTATTCTGCCTCATGTAATGTGTTATTCGGGGTGTGCGTTGTGGTTGGCCCGATTGGTATTTACACTTTGTCGAAGATCTAATCAAGACTGTTTGTTTAAAATGGCAAATATCGACTGGAAGCATTGATGTATCGACTGTGTTTGGCAAATAGTATAAAGCAGTAAGTTGAGTGCTCACAGAGTGAGGCCTGCATGCAGCACAGAGGCACGTTGTGGGTGAGATGAGCAAAGCTAAAAAAAAAAAAAAAAAATTGGACCATCTCAGACACATGGAGTCATGAACGAGGAGAATAAATACAAATGAACGAGGCAGACAGAATAAATTAAAAGAAAGTTTTCGTTAAAAGCTACATTTGGCTTTAAAAAACGGTTTCTAAATAATTCCTTATAATTTATTAATATATTAAGAGCACATTTAGAGCCTATTAAGGCAAAGCTACAACGCATCCTACAGAAAGGGCACTTAACCACGGATATATTACTTAAAACACAATTTTAAAAACGCATTTAGTGCTTTTTAAGACAATATCAAAGGCAGTGTGCTCAGTTCCAAGGTGTACAAACAGAAAACAGACAGAGCAGAAGAGGCCTGATGACTGAAGCTGCCAAATCTCTGGAGCCAAACAGCGTCACTGATAAATCACGTGGGACACTTTTTGGCCCATTGTTGGACGTTTTTATCGTTTTGCATCCTTTTTTTAAAATGGAATTATTTTGCTGCTTAAAACCAGTTCGAATTATTCTTTTCGAAAACTATAAATTACCTGCAAATTAGGCAAATTTTAATCTTAATAAAATAATACATAAAAACGGTGAAAGTTTTTAACGGTTCATGCAAAAAATATATAAAATATTTGACCTCTTAAAGATAACTTCTTATTTCAAATATCAAATTTTTTTTTTTTTAGAAAACGTCGTAATTTTGTTCACAGACCCATCATTTAATTCAAACACACACACACACACACACACACACACACACACACACACACACACACACACCACAGCCAATGTGTGTGTTGTTGAACATTAAAGGCTAACCTTTCTTAATTCCAGGGGATCAGTGCATCACGTTTGCACAAATGCTTCTGTGTGAAATGACTCTGCTACTGTTTCTCTCTCTATTTCAACAGAATATTGGTATATCCTCTAAATTACAACCGCATATGAAATATTCTAATATCGGAAGCCTGTTCTTAAAGAAATGCATGATTTATGCAAACGTTTTTTTTTTTTTTTTTTTTTTTGGTGTTACGTGTTAACAAAAAAAACAACAACAGCAGCATAACAGGGGTGTGTTTCCCACCCAGAAATCCTTTTCTTAAAATAACAATCAGAAGGCTGTAGTGATGTTATAGAGCTGAGTCTTGTAACATTTTGATTGTGGCGAGAGATGCAAAAAAAAAAAAAACCTCTAATCAATCAATCAGTTATTTGCAGGCTGTGAGCTTAGTTTCCATTAGTTTGTGCAGTTTAGGCTGTATATATTTCAACACAGTGTTTTGTCCACTTACAGATAACATGCATTGAGTCTCAGCACTGAATTCCCTGCAGGAAACTATGGGAGCCTGTGAGTGCAATAGGAAAACACGATGGAGGGTAAATCTGGCAACAGTTGCTTTTAGCGTAAAAAAAGAAAGCAGGCAGGTGTCACTTTATTTATTATTTATTTATTTAATAAAATATGTTTTCTCTTATCGCATTTCGTAAACAATCTTAGATGACACAAGAACATAGCCTACACTTACATGTTTAATTAGGGGTTTCAATTTGGTCATCATTATTGAAATATTAGGAGTAAATATATGTTTACTTTAATGCAGGGAATGCATGTTCGTTTTGCTGTTTTTTTGTTACAGAAAAAAAAAGCATTTTTTACACAAGAATCATCCGGTTAGCCTTCTCGATAAAATGCTATTATGTAAAATCATAGTCTTGTAGTTTATTTTTATTGGCTGGTGTTTACTTTATGGCGGTGTTACCACAGACTGGAGATCACATGCGCTTTTTTACTATTTTTTTTACACACACTGTTGTAACCTGGACTGTTCAGAGTCCTTATGATCCATGTGTGTGTGATGTGATGGTGAGGCCAAGTCAACTCACTCACCAACAGCATCGTCACCAGCTCTCCTGTTGCAGCCAGTCAGTGTGTGTGTGTGTGTGTGTGTGTGTGTGTGTGTGTGTGTGCAGGCTGGGGGGCACTGGTTTAGCCCAACACCCCCCGCGGAGGCCCAGGTAATAGTCCAAACCCTGCAGGAGTAATGGAGGAACTCCAGTATTTAGAGAGCTCTCTATAGTTCTGTGACAGTGGAGAGTGAGAGGGAATAGGATGAGGGTGTAAACATGATTTGCACATAAATTATGGAAAACTAACCACTGGATAGAAGATACAATTTAAAAAGATTATACACTCTTAAAAAAAATAAAAAACTTTTAAAGCTTTTGTGTTCTTAATATTGGGGCCAAATAATTCTAAAAAAAAAATTAATGGTGGCCTATAAAGTCTATGCACACAGAAAAATGTCCTATATCATCTCTGTAAAAGTCTCCCTCTCACACACTCAGTGTCCCAGGCCTGCACTAGCTGACACAGTGTTACATTTTCTCCTCTCTAACCCCCTCGCAGCCTCATTAGCATTTCCTTTCTACCGGCCATTATCGCTCGGTTTCCCGTTGCAAATCGGACTCCACAACCGAGAAAAGGTTTTAGGTCGCCCCGGGCGTTCAGGGGAGGGCAGCCCGGAGGCTAGACCTCGACCTCCCGCAGTGGTCCTGTAGTTCACACCCCACCCACCACCACCATCACACTCACACACACACACACACACACACACACACACACCCTCCACCCCCCCACCTCTTATGAATATTCCAGCTGAGTGGGGCTATAGGACGGTAAAATCTCCCTCAAGTCTCGTCTAATCAGCCTAAAACTGCAGTGTGATCACAGAGCTGGGCTTAAATCGATCAGATATAAGCTATCACCAGGAATTATCGAAGCGTGATGTTAAATTCTAATTGAGAAAAGCGTTTGCTACAGGCCTGTGTGCGGTACAGGCTGCTGGAGCTCCTTGCAGCCAAAACTAGACTTTATGGTGACACTGTAAAGTGTAGAAACACACAATGTGGTGTTTGGGACTTGAAATATTTATAACATTTACATTGGAGGATGAAAATCATAACATAGACGACTGTATAGAAATTCACTACAAACAGATGATTCACTGCAATTGCAATACTCTTTGTAAATTAAAGAGTAGGCTAAAAATTCATTTCCATAAATAAAATATATGTTTAAATTGTTATTTCTCTACTGTGTTAATAACTGAGAATATTCCATCCTGTTAATGTTAGTGAAATCAACAAATAATACTTTTTTAATGTGGAAAAATACTTTTAAATTTCAGAATTTACAGTATAAAAGCAGATATAGGCAGTTTATTTTTTTTAAAAAAAAAGCTTTTAATCTGTTTTCATTTTGTTGGGGGAAATATCAGAAGCAATAAGAAGAATAAAACATAATAAACAAAATATATTTTTTTAATCACATACAAGTAAAAAAAAAAGGAGAAATTTTTTTTTTTTCCTGTAACACTGTATTTGAACACTCCCCAAATTTATTTTTCCAAGCACTTCATAAACATTTAAGGAATTGTTTATTACCCACTATAAAGGCAGTTGTAAACACAGAAAATGTGAGAAACGGACAACAACTGTAACTCCACATGTGAAGCATCCATATCTGGCTATTGGTGTATAACCATAAAATGTTGTAATTGTTGACAAATACATTCAAAAACACTTAAAATGTCCTTATATATCTGCTTACAAATACATCTGTTATAAACAATTTAATAAATGTTGACATGCGGCTCATGTAAAGTGTTACCTTTTCTTTTCTGTCCTGGCGAACAGAAGGTCATTGTGGCCCCCACGATAAGGTCATTCTGTCTTTCAGTCATGCTGGAGGAGCAGATGCAGGGAGATGAAGGTTTACACGCCAACTGTAGGTATTTACACTTGCACCTGGGTGGTTGACCAGTACAACCAGAGCTTCACATGGCTGCCCTTTAAACCTGTCCGGCTCGATTAAAAAATGTTGGTATTTACGCAAACGTCCACAGAATTCCAGTCTCACAGTTTCCACATTTATTTTTTTTTGCTAACCATCTTTGAATTTCCACTCATTTTTGCAGACCAACATCAATCACCTCAGATGTCATGGTGCAGGCTGCACATCCACAGCGTCCAATGGGGTGACGTGTTGTTGAGATGTGGGGCGGGGGGAGTGAAGAGTGCAGAAGATGTGGTGAAAAGGCAGTTACAGAGATGTTAAGGATATGTTTATATTCCGCATTTCATTTTCTATCCTCCATGAAGAGTAGAAATAAACACAACATTGTCTTGGTCTTGTAGTTGGTAGTCCAGCTCCCCCTGAGGATTAGAAAATACACAAAATATTCAATATTCACACAGAAATGTCTGTCTTTACTTTTACAAATATGTGTATTACTCCTGTGTTACCATTGTGGGCCAATCAAGGACAAACTTTTCATTTAATTTACATCCTGTGTTGCGTCCTGTAATTGAATCAGTGGATTGAAATTGAAGCGTTCAGACTGTGTGTGCATGTAAATATGTGTTCAGATATGAGACCCCAAGGACAAACTTGTCTTGCAGCTGCTTTCCAATGATATGAAACATTAACTGACTCTGAGAAAATGAACAATCTCAGTGAACATATAGGGCTAACCTTCACACTCACACAGTCCTCACAAAACGTCCACACAAGCATTTCTAAACAGTTATAGGGATCTAAACATGAAGACATAAAGCTGTATACATGATCTTCAATCATTTTACACCATAATAGTACATCCTGAAAACAGACAACATAGGTTAAAAGAACTTAAAATTAAAATAATGCGTGTATTCTACAAGCTGCTGGAAACACATGTACACTCTGTACACCATCTGACAGTGAACGTGGCTCCCAGTGCTCACCATTAGCTCCCAGTCTGCATCATTGATAAGCACCAGAATCCCAGGTCTCCTGTGGGAAAACACATTGTTTTGAGTCCGACACATTTCCCAAAGGAAAACACAGACACAAACACACGTACACATATGTGTAAAAGACACAAACAGGTAGAGCAGGAAAGCCTTCACAGATGCACAGAAAAATGCAGATACATAAAAAAAAAAAAAAAAAGAAAACACACAATATAAACTTAACTTAAAAGAGAAATAGAAATGTATTGCTTTCTCAGGCAGGAGAATTTATTTTCCCTCTGAATGTAAGCCTGTCCAATTAAGCCATATATTGAGACAGCCTGTGTTACAACAGTTATAACTACAGTAATGTAGTTTGCTTATAAAAAACACAAATATATTAAAACACCTGAAAGTAACATTTAAAAAAACAACAACATTTTGCTGTTTCTACTGAAATCTTTTCAGGACATACATATATATAATATATATAATATATAGCTAAACATAGCGTAGAGAAAATAAGAAATCAAGTCTGATGTTTTAATTTTCATCACTTCACTGTATAGAATTCCTAGACACTTAGTGCATTGAAACAGCTCTATCTATGAATATACATAGAGCTCTTGTATTACAAATCACAAATTCCCAAATTGTTTTCTGGTCAACAAGGACTGATAGTAATGACGTTTTTTTTAATATAAAAGAAACATAAGAGACTCAGGTAACAGAGTAGATTGTGGAGGGGAAACAAACTGTCACTAGAAATGAATGGGGGCCCAAAAATAACAGAAGAAATAAATAAATAAACAAATAAAACCGCCACCCTTCAGAAGAGGATAATGGGGGTAATGGGGGAGGGTAACAACAGGCACCTATGGGTGCAGATTTAGTACGGTGTCAGGTTTTTTTTTTTTTTGTGAAGGCCACAGAAGAAACTGAGTAATGTGGATATCGAGATAATGCCTGGAACAGACACTGATGCCTCTCATACTGTTCAAGTGAGCTTCTCTCCACCTTGTGGATGCTCTATGACGTCAATGAGAAAGGGCAATGTGAGAGGAACCTGTGAGTACAAACATGTGGCTACACAAACACACACACAAATACAAACACACAAACAGGGCTGCATTGAAATGGATGAAAATATATATTTTTTGAAGGTATGGATTGTAAATTGTAATCACACACAGCATCCATATATCTTTTTTTAAAAGATAATGAAGAAAACATCTTGATGATGGTTTGCTCAAAAACTCTGTGTTCTGCCAACACAGAGCACACACAAACACACATACATCAAATCTATAAGGTTTATAGGTAGGCCAGCTTTTTCTTCATTCATTGGTTAGGTGGAGCTATAAATAGTCCTGCACAAAGGCAGCTGTAAAAGTCAGCCAGTCCTATAAGACTGCTGTGAGCCCTGGACCCCCCACACACACACACATATATATATATATATACATACGTGTGTGGGTACAAACACACAAGCTCACATGCACACACACAATTGCACACAAGTAATCATCGAACTGAAACCCATAACCTGAAGGCCAGACCGTTTTCCCTCCAGCATTTCAGCAGTTTTAAGTAAAAAAAATACTTCAGAAAGCTCCTCGACTCAGTTATATTTTAAAATGTACCATATATTGAAAGCTCTTCTTTCAATATATGGAAAGTAAATGTATTTAATATTATTTATCATATTTGGCAGTTAAGATTTTTTTTTTCCAGTGGTGGTGTGATGTATAACATATCCTTTTAGGTTATCTTGCTGTACACAGATCAAGTGTGTGTCAAGTGCACACACACATACTCACACAGAGTCTCCTTGGACAAAGAGCTCGGGCCGTTCCTTCAGCAGGTTCCGTTGGATCCAGACCAGCAGCTGCTTCACGTCCCCTGGAAAACACACACACACACGCACACACACAAATATAAAGCCCATACACACACAAAGCCCATACACAGGCAGACAACAGAGGTCACAGGTCAGGGGTTAGGGGTCAAGGTGCATGGTTCCAGCCCCCTGGTCGATGTGACGCGACGGTAGCACCAGGCGGGACAAGGCTGTGTATATGTGTGTGTGTGTGTCTGTGTGCATGTATATTTATGAGTGTATGTGTATGTTAGGGGGGAAAGGAGAAGGCACTGGAAATGGGGGGAGGGTTGACTGATGTCAATGGCCAAGAGCGACATTGTTCACCTTGGTTAGAGAGAAATAAAATGAATGATTTGTGTGTATTAATCTAGAATCGACTGAACAGATTAGAAAACAAAGACCATCCACAGCGTGATGTGTAATTTTCGAAGGTTAAAATAATAATAAAAAAAAAATTATATTAAGCCAGACATTTTCCAAAAGCATCTACTTCTTTTAAAATAGAAATGCAATTAGATTTCTTCCAAGCCTCATACTTTGTAGTTAAAAATTTGCGCAGGACCAAAAAAAATTAACAGAAAATCCAATTTCGCAATAATAATTTTCTTTGTTAGAGTCGGACATTAAACCGTCTGAGCTTGAATATCAGCGATGCTTGAATTTTCTACGAGTCTGACCTCTCGAACAATCAGATTGACCTTGTCTCAACAATAGGTTGAGCCTCACTCAGGCTGGCTGACAAAGAGAGTTTTTAGGATAAATCCCCCCTAAACAACTAATAATGAATATATTACAGTTATGGTGGCCGTTAACATTAAGATCCAAGGTGGTGTAAGAGCTTTTGATTCTCTGTGTATTAGTGCTTGGCGTGTTTTTCTTACAAAACTGTACGTTTTGTAAGGAAAATAGTGGAATAGTATGGACACATGCCACAAAACACACAAATATAGTATTTTCCTGTGAGCATTTCCTGGTTGTGTGTTCGAGTGTGCGCCGTGCGTGTATGTTCACGGCTGTCTAGTTAATGTACAGGAGAAGGACGATTCGCAATAACATTGAGAGCAGGACTGCCATTTCTGCTAGCCATATCTCTCTCTCTCTCTCTCTCTCTCTCTCTCTCTCCACACACACACACACACACACACACACACACACACACACCATCAAAATGTACAGTATCGGCCTCCTTGACCAGTTTACACAGGAACAGAAGAACAGGGGGGGGGGCAGAGAAAGAAAATAAATAGGAGAGGGAAAAAGAGCAAATACATGACAAGAGAGCAGGAGAAGGAGAGAGCAGCAGCAGATGGAGCAGATACGAGGGTATGAGGACGACAGCGAGTCCTCCCAAACCAGGTGTAAGAGAGCTGTGATGTCGAAGCAGGTAGGCGTCGAACCACGCAGGGATTCCCCATGTTCAGCTGGACCAAAGGCAGTGCTAATATCACGTTAAACCAGCACAAAGGCTACAGTTTTTACATGAAATACATTCAGAAAAATGCAGGAGAAAAAATGTTGCCTGCTCACAGTAAGGTCAAATGTGGATTTTATTTTACATTTCAAGGAATTTAGATTTTTTAGATTTATAGAATGTGGGCTTACATTCTGCATGTGTGAAATTACTGAGACTTTGGTGTCGAACATCTTCCAAAAATTCACCAAAATACAATTTTTGGCTCCACAAAACAGATCAAAATGTTTCTTTAATTATCTGTGGAAGAGTTGCCTTAAAAAGTTTAAGGTTTAATATATATTCATCCATAAAATTGCAGAAATGACAGTGCTCCCATTTTAGTAAACCAATGCTTGATTACAAACCCATAATACAAATACCCAGAAGATGCAATAAAATTAAATATAAACGAAGAAAATGTAAAAAAACCCACAAAATTATGAAAGAAAGAAAGGCCTACTTGCGGCATTTAGCTTGTGACAATAAAAGATTCATGGATCTCTAGAGGCACCAGCCCGGTCACTGTGGCTATGAGAGCAACAGACTTGAGTGGATGATATGTGATGTATAAAGGTGTGTGAGAGCGGGTGCGTGTGTGTGTGTGTGCGTTACTGCACATGCACCCCCAAGTCTGTGTGAATGGCGTTCAAGTTAATTGCAGTGCTGTCGGCCACCTCAGTAGTGTAATGATAGTGCTGGTTTTCTACGGTTCCAGGACTCCATATAAAAAAAAGACAAATACCTCCCCTTGCAACACACACACACACACACGCATACACACACACACACGCATACACACACACACACACACACACGCATACACACACGCACACACACACACGTGCACACACACACACACACACACACACACACACACACACACACACACACACACACACACACCAGAGTACTAGGTAGTGAATATTGACCTACACCTCTGCAGGGCTAAAAACAGAACTAATCACTACAGCAGTCATAACTCCTTCTTTGTGGTGACTCCTTTCTTTGCTCTCTTTCTCTCTGCCTTTGACTATTGGTAATTTTTCTCCACCATTACCCCTTATTCGCTCTTTCATCCTCTCGCCCCCCATTTACTCTTTCATTTGATCTCTCTCGCTCTCTCCGTCTCTCACACACACACTCTCACACACTCTCTTTAATTCTCTCATAAAAACTCTCCTCCCCTCTTTCTCTCCTTCATCTTTAGCTTTGTCTTTTTTTTTATTTCCCTTCCCCTAAACACACGCACACACGCAAACATGTAAAAAGTTGCACACAGAAAATAAACAGGCCGTCTTGGCTCGATAGGCAGGTCGATAATAATTCAAAGTTTCATCAGTTAAGATTTTTATAACAGAAACAGTCATCAGGCGCTGCCCTTTTAATGGCTTTCTTGTAAAGGTTACACACATTTAAATCATCCAGTCTGAGCCCAAAAAGACGGGCTTATATAAATAAACTGTGTGAAAAAATGCAATGTAAAGATAATTAGCAGTTAGAGAGGTGAAAAGGAAAGAAGGACGGCACAGACGGACAGAGGTGAGGGTTTTTGATGGCGCTTTGAGGTCCAGGTAGAGGGGGAAAGGAATATGAGGGCGCAAACGGACAAGCGAGAGGGAAAATGCGTCACCGGCTCCTAAAGCATCTTGGGATAGCTGCGTTGCGTGGGTGGAAAGGAGACACGGAGGGAGGGGAGGGAAAAGGCGCCATTTTGACACCGATTCAAAACCGTGCCCGCTTTTTCTTTTGTGCGTGCAGTTTTTCCCCCTTCCTTCTCCTTTTGCTTTTCTGTCTTTGTGCAATTATGATGGTCATGTGAGGGGGGGGATGAGCTATCCATCTTTCTGCTGATGTGAGGGGCAAAAACTGTGTGATCCTTAGACCACGGGGGTTTTGTTATGAGTGTGTGTATGAGATAGAGAGAGAGAGGTAGAGAAAGAGAGAGAGAGGTAGAGAAAGAGAGAGAGAGAGAGAGTGAGTGGGGGTGGGGTCTTTCAGTCGAGGGTCATCAATCACCGGCTGGGGTCAAAGAGAAATACGAAGGATTCAGAACCAATTATATCTGCCTTCACTGCTGCACCCCTTCTGTACTAACACACCCACACACACACAGACACACACACACACACACACACACACACACACACACACACACACACACACACACAGACACACACACAGACACACACACAGACACACACACAAGTAACTCGAAATTAGTTCGGTGCAACATTTTCAGGATCAGCAAACCTGCCAGACACACAAACTTAAGATCACAATGAGCAAATACAGCCAGGAAATGTTATGTCAAAATGTCCGTGCTCTTGTGACGCTAAAATGATGAACTTTGTGCACCACATGGCAAAACCTCAGATTTTCTAGTGCTGTGCACACACACACACACACACACACACACACACGCACATGCACACACACGCACACACACACACACACACACAAGCAAGGTCATATCTGCCTGACATTCCCTGTTCTGGTCAACTTTTGTCTTTTTGTTGTCGTGGTAACATCAGCGCCATGGATGAACACCCTTTGTTTAGTCAAATACCAAAGACACATATTTCTTTCATTTGTTCTCTCTCTGTCTCACATATACACACACACATACACACACAGACATACACACAGAGACACACACACACACACACACATAAAATCACAAGACATTTTAACTTCTAGGCAACTGCCATTCACAGCATTCACTTTTCCTCTCCTTATTTTCTCAATGGCCCGGGTCCTGAGGTGAGTTTGGGGAGTAAAATCGGGCTGCAGGCAGGTTTTCCTTTGACTCTTTCATGCTGAATTTAGTGACCCATATGAAGGAACCTGAATCCCTCAGCAAAATAAAATCTAATCAATTTGGATCCAGAGGTGGAAAAGTTTTTATGAAATGAGAAATGAGAACATGCCTGCCAAGTCAGCCAAAATGACCTCAGACTCAAAGAGTGACTCGCTCACAGAAGAAAAACATCCCTTTTACCGCCTTTACTATCTCAACTGACGTCTCGACATTACCAGTGGACAACGTTTAAAGTGAGAGAGGCAGAAAGGATCAGTTTGGAAGCAGAACAGGAAGCAACACAGATAGAAAGGGTGATGGAAGGAAGGAGGAACAGGATGAGAAGAAAAATGATGGGAGGATAATGGCTGGTGGGAGGAAGTTATAACAGTGTCAAGTGCAAAGGGAAAGCTATTATATGGCTTATTTACATTTGTTTTAAATGCTGGTGATGGGTAAATATAATAGCAATGGAATAATTTTAAATACTGACCCGTCTAGTTGCCAGATTTTCCTGTTGTATGATACTAGCATAATGCCACCGAAACATGGAACTCAAATGTCTGATATCGATGGAATATCAATTAAGGTCAATCTGAAGTTATAAAATCCTGTTATAACACTGTTGTGTTATATAAACAGATACAATGCAAGGATATTTTAAAAAGATTTTAAAATTTTCTGACAAATTTGGGATGAAAATAAACAAGTATTCATAGTTTGTGAGGCGTAATTAATAAAGTTTTAAAAAAGTGATCGACAGTGTGATTTGGTTTCTTAATGAAATCTATATTATATCTTTAAAAACATTTATCCTACCTGCCAGGAAGGAAGCAACTGGTTTTCATTAACTTCATTACGTTGTGACCATCAACATGATGAGGCTTCAAACTTGACATGTAATCCATTACGCTGAACCTCGTCATCTAGTTGTACTTTTTTTCATTTAACTTGCAGTAAAAAGTTGTCATTTGGCAGGCGAGATGCTAATCTGCAGTAAACGGACTAATGGCTGCATAAACACTGGGCAGGACCCTTAAGTGACAATTCTAAACACTCATTAGGAACATGTGTCATCCTTGGGTTTCCTGAGATGCGGCTATTTGACATTTTGTAACCACAGTCTGTAAACACACCAGTTATGCACATGCACATGCACAGACAGGTGATACTCACAGGGGTCCGATTGGCTTGGAAGGGTCACATGATGTTCCTTCACACCATTAAAAAGCAGCTCCGCTCCGCCGCTAGACAAAAGAAAGTCAGATAGATCAATGGAGAGTGGTTTTGTGGCTTTCCATCACCAGCCGTCTAACAACACTTCAGATTTTATAAAAACAAAAGCACACTGTGGTGTTTTTCCACACAACACAGGAATAACTGTTAATACAGGAATAATTGGGTACAGGAACTACTGTTTTACCTGTTAACATAACATGAAGTCTAGAAGAGTTGAGAGTACGTAAAAGTTTTAGTAAATAAAAATACTGCTGTTTAATCCTGCCGTTAACGCTCATGAGGAGCATTAAGACAACAGAAAAAGAAGTCAGAAGTAGATCAATTCTTATGTCCCCACCATCAAGGTAAAAACACCTTTTACAGATAAACAACGCACATACATTTAAGTGACTTAAACAGGTTGCAGGATTAAATATAGAAAATCCATTACTCAAAGGGAAAAAGGTTGTGTATGTGTGTTTCAGTAAAGAAACTAGGGGTCTCGAAAGAAACCATTAAGACAGGGGACAAATAGAACTGAATAAATGAGTGAATAGACATGATGAATGCAGATGCTTTCATAAAGGACGGAGAGAGTCAATGAATAGTTTGTAGATTGAAAATGATGTGAACACCTATAGAAGAATGGAGGTGATTCCAGAGACTAGGAAGTTTGTTTTTCCTTTAAATTGTCACTCATCTGTATATAATGTAAATGTTTTTATATTTGTCAACTGTCATTCTCGATATTACATTACATTACAGTCATTCCTTTTTTATCTCTGCTTGCATGAAGCAATTGCGGACAATGTTACAAATCACTGAGCATGGCAGCTTTATGACAATATTGTATTTTTTATAGAATTTTGTAGTACGATTAAGTTCTTGTCAGATATTTAATTCACTGAATGATTTTTTCCATTGATTTTCCAGAAAATTAAGTAATGCTTTATTCTAAAGGTCTGTAACTTTCAGGGGAAGTTTCCAAAAAAAAAACTGAAGGTAATTGTGTAATAACTGTATGTACTGTTACTGGTGCTCCTTGTTTGTATTCATTTTACCTGATAAATGTCTGAAGACAGAACTCTTGTTAACTGTTAAGAGATTTGCATGATGATTTTTTTATTTCTTTCACAAGACACAAGAAGTTTATGATGATGTTTAACACACCTGTCCGTTAGGCTTTATGGGTTGCAACTGTGAAGAGACAGTAAATATTGGTCGAATGAAGACAAAGGTCAGAAATAGTCATTTCAGATTTCAGTTATCTAAGTCGTGAGTCTACAAACAGTTATTGAGCAGTTTGTCTTAATGACAGGAACAACTGACACTTTAAAGCTAATAAAATATTAATCTATGATTGGGTCTTTTCTACCAACTGATCCTTTCTATGAAATAAGAGGGAAATATGGCACCCACAGTCTATTTCTGTCATATTTAGTGTTTTTATTGTTCAGGGATCATACCAAATCCAAACTAGAGACTTGATGTTGGCTGCTGTCAAGTCTTTAGGGAGAAAAGTCTCAAACCTGACTTTAATCCAAGTCATGAAGTCCATTTTATTCTGTAGTTCATTGATTATGCTCAGTAACAGTCGTGGCTTGTTGTTGCCAGACAGACTTTGCACATCCGTCTGAAGCTGCTGAGAGGAACGGTGTCTGTGTCTCTCCTGGGGGAGGGAGGGGGGAGGGAGTGAGATAATCTCAGTGTTTAATGTTTTACAGGCTGCACAATGCAGCGTGGGCAGAATAAGATGTTAAAACACAGTCAGCTGACAGTAATACTCATTTTAGTTTGGTTCAGTTCTCTCTCTCTCTCACACACGATGATGGATAATTCATAAACAAACTCAAAACTCGCAGACAGCTGGTTGTTACACTGACTGGAGCTCCTGTTTAAACAAACGGAGGATGGCGACACAAACACACACTCATACAGCAGCGGTCCTCTAACGCTTTGTTTCACATTATACCGATACAGGCAGACACACGTCCGGGGTTTCTAAAAGGGTTTTAAATTCGCCTACCCAAACTCCAGATGAATCGCTATGGGCGCTGCCATACTGTCGGCACATGCAGGAAGTAGAGGAAGGGGAAGTCGGAAGTGACGTATTCGGATACGTTTTCCCCAGTGTGGTTAGAAGGAGACAGAAATCTGAAATTATTATTGAACAAGTATTTTGTAGATAAAAATACGTGGTACAGCCTCCTATAATTAAATATATATAAATATATATATATTCACTATTCACAATATAGTCCACTACACAGTGCTGCCTGTGCCAGTCAATGTTTTAAAATTGTGTTCATGTAATTATCTCTGTCCCTACCAATTTAATAGTTTTGTTTATGTCTATAGGCTAAATATATGTTGCTCAATTGCTTTCATTTTATTGTGTGTGTTATGGTTCATTGAGATCTTTGACCTCAACATGACAAGCTTACAGGTTTTTGAGCAGCTGATATTTAAATTTGAATTTTTATTTTAATTGTTTCCAGAATTTCATTTTTTTACACTTTCAGTTATAAACCCAAACTTGGCCCTGTAAGCATTTTGGACATGGTTCTAATCTGCACAACCCCAGAGTCAGCACTGAAAATCGAAACTCTTTTATCCCAAGGCAAGGAAAGTTTGTATGTTTAATGTAATTTAAAACATAAAGAAAAACAGCATAAAAACATTAAATAAAATTAAAAAGAATAGATATGTTAAAAAGTTTAGAGGCGTAAATACATAGGAGAACAAAATGAGCATATCAGATTCAGTCAAAGCCATAAGCAGTTTGTTCCAGCTCTGTGGTGCACATAGTTAATGCTCCTCTATGTTTAGTTTGCACTCTGGGAACAGTTAGCAGCCCCTCTACCTGATGACCTGAGAGACTGAGAGGGTTCAAAAGACAGTCAGAGGTGTATTTTGGTCCTGAGGGTAAAAATAAGTTAAATAAATTGTCTGATGCACTTCATTCTAAGCCAAATTACTACAAAGCCTTATGGTGGTGCCCCCATTTATGAACTAGTATTCCCTTGGACTTTGGACTTTATTTTAGAAAATCATTATATTTGAAAGTCATTAGTATATACAGCACTCTTTCTCTCACACGTCCTGTGCACGTGCATTGAATTTGCATTGTGTATGTCAATATGAAACTATGCAGAGGCATGACACGAGTGTGTGAATGCACATCTGTCTCTCTCTATATCCCCTCTCTCCCTCTATCCCCTCTCTCCCTCCTTACATACATCCTCAATCATACTGGTGACATTTCCAGTCCCAGTATACAGGGGCTGGGACGAAGAGGTGGGGGTGGTAGAGGGTCGGTCAGAGGTTTGAATTGCAAATCCGCTGCCTTCTGTTGGCGTCCAAGCCTTAGTAGGCCCTTCCCTGTTTACATTCATGTGTTAATGAGGAGTCAGTGCAGGGGCAGATAGACAGATCGACCAGGGGCCTGGCAGGGGGGCAAGGGAAGAGTGAGGCGTGGATGAAAACCACCAGGCGGGAAAACGAGGGGGTCCTCTGATGGTGGAGGCCGCAGTGGCAGTCTAGAAAGATAATGAAGACATGATGTGTACCATTCGTGGTAGCAGCATCCTCACAAGTGAAAACAGACAGGGTGAGCCCAGTGGGAGGCAACACAGGCAGAAGATGGGGAGTGGGTTGGATTGTTACGGTTCTAAGTTTCCTGAGTTATCCAGGAATTATCACAGCATCACTGCATGTCACGTCACATTTGCTAAGCTGCTTTGAGGTTCACCTAAAGCTGTGGATGGTACACTGCGCTTCCTCTGTTGTTCTGTTGATGGATTTCTTGTGCTTTCTTCAACCCTGTACATGTATCTGATAGGTGTACGTAAAAAGTTGCAGTACTATTTAATATGATTCTTTGTTTTACAGGTGTAGATATTCAAATTAGATTTTGAATCAAGATTCTTTTGGGATATATATATATATATATTTTTACCAGGATGATGTGAAATAGCTGTTAACTTCAGCCTTTGTGGATATGCTCAGTCTAATGTCCTTGATGGTGTGTTTGTAAAAATTTGAATATCCTGTTAAAAGGATCAGCTTTCATCATCCAGTGCCAATATTCATATATTCCTCTGGCCTGGACTCACTAAAAATGTAATTCACTATGAAGTCAGACATTTTTTATTATATGTTTTTAAATTAGATTATTATTTTTTTCCGTGCAGGAGTGGTGGTGACAAATACTATGTCTTGTATCTCTTTCCTCCATCATCTTCACCTCAGCCTCTCATCCTCAAAATTGAATCTGATGTTCCTTGAAATTCAGAAAAAATCATATTCAAGCAAAATTACAACCCTAAATCCACTAAAACAGAGGCAAATTTGAATCCCTTTCTCGCCCCCCACCCCCATATCTGCCTGTAGATGGATGTCAAAAGTCAATGCTACGCTGCCAAGCACCAGCTATAAAGCAGCCAGGGTCACACATGATCAGATGACAATGACCGACACAATGGATTTAGCTGTAAAAGGACTGGGGGGAGAGATTAGGGGTGAATTGATGACGGTTGGCTGGCTGGTTGGCTGGCTGGCAGGCCTGGGAGATCTTGGGTCTGTTTCAATAAGGAACATAAAGAGCTGAAATTAACATGTACCATGATACCAAGCAGAGAGAATCCTCTTAGAGATTACATCCATAACATGTTACGCCTATGGAACTGTATGGAAAGGGGAGACAAAGAGCAGAGCGAATGATCATTTTCTGTTGTAGCAGATTATGGGGCATCCTATTCTTTTCTATTCTGATGGATTCTATTGTGTCTTGTTTTGTTCTTTTCTGTTCGACATCATAGCTTTCTTAATGTCACAAATGCAGCAATTCCTCTGTTTTCTGCTTTTCCCAGGAAATGTTTCACCTGGAATAAACCCCCCCTCGGTATAACAGCTGCCAGGCCACACTGCTACCTTCTTCATGAAAGGGGTAAGCAGCAAGAGCAACAGCAGTATTCTTGCAACATCTGTGTTGTGGCACACGTACACACACATGTTGACAAAAGCACACGTTGATACAAAAACACATGCATGCACACATACGGACGCGCGATCACACATGCATGGATACACACACACAGTCCATCTGTCTTTGTCTCCCTCCCACTGCCATTGCCATGGTTCTGTCTGCAAAAAAATGTGTGATGCTTCACACAACACGCATGCTCAGTGCAATTCTAGCAGAGCATTTTCAGTTAAACACAAGATAGATTGCAGATTTGATGCATTGTGAACATTAAAAACACTAATAAAGGAACTAAAGTGCCCAGGAGGATGCATGGTCCAAGAAACTAGTGGACAAACACAAGGATGTTCTTGGGGGTGGAACATTAAAACTCAGGAAGTACTGCACTGACCGACACCTGAACTGGACCAGGAACCAGGATGCTCATGACTACAATTGGCTGGATGAGAAGAATTGTGAACCGTGTATAAGAGAAGGGTCAGTTCTGGGCTGACAGTGACAGTGAAATGCTTCCCCCTGTTGGTGACCAATCTGCATCACATGAGCAAGGTCCTTTACATTGATCAGTTCTAGAATAGTTGTTGCTTAGTATCTTCATCATTCATACTCATCTTCCTTCTATAACAAGACATTTGGAGAGTGTGTTTATATAGCTAGAAGGATATGTCTGACAATATTGTATGTATGTCTTTTATTTCTTCTTCTTCTCTTACTTATTTGATTTTTCTAACAATTATTGTCAGCAAATCCAGTTAAAAGACCAAAACAACAACGTGTTAATTGGTCTCTTAATACTTTGCAACTTCCCCAGGCTGTCAGCGACACCCATTTGTTCCCACTGAAGATATACCGTTTTTTTTTTAAGTCAGAAATATTAATATTTCCTTAAATATCAAGGCACTGCAGTTTTGAGCAAATATTACATTGTTGAGGATTAACTTCAACCACAGATGAAGTAATAGGGAGTCTTACAGTTTACATTGTTAATATGTTTATTTAGTGTATGTTGGATGAAATCAAAATAAACTACAGTGCCCATGTTGGTACATGTCGCCCAGTGTAAAACCTCTCATTGATGTGTTTTAAATAGCTTTTGGACAACAGTTGAGGTCTATGTCACAGAGGAATAAGCTATCTCAGGATTCAGCTTCACTTATATGCTGGTTTAGGTCTTTTATGTGATTTTATGACTGTAAGTAAAAAAATATCAAATAACTAGACATTTTAGTGGAAGTGGAATCTGATCATATATGAGACTCCCTTAATAACTTTAGGATTGCTTTCTGTTACAATTGTACATGTCAAAACTACACCAGCAATTTACATGTATGCTTTTGTTCCTGAATAAAATCAAACTCTTTGACACGAGCAATCATTTTATTTGAAAAAAGTGAATTGCTATATACAGTACGTAAAAAAACATGAGATCAGGCCTAAAACATTTCTTGTCTTTTTGCCTTTCAAGTTCATCTCATACAGTCCTGTTATAAAAAACAGGAGAATCCACACACCGTCAGAGCATTCCTGTACAGCATTCAACAGAGGACAAATAAAAAAACATATTACAATATCATCGTCACTTTTTCATCATCAGTGTGATCAGATATAAAACCTAAACCAGTAGATTTGATATCTGATAGCAGTGATATCAAACATTGGTCTCAAAACACACACAATAAATGTGTTTTTCCTCCTTGTGTGTGTATATACGTCTTCCTGTTATATCGTATGGTGTTACAATTAATGATTCAGTGTTTTTTGCTGACTAAAGATCGCCCCCTGTTGGACCACAGTGGGAACTGGCACATGGCTCCTCACCTCTGTACAGCTGACCCCGAATACGGTTTAGGCTAGAAAGCGGGACAATCAAACATCCGTTTAAGGATCTCTGATATGATATGTTATTAATTATTTCCAGTTTGATTGATAATACTTCCATTCATATATAGATTATCAATTTGGATTTAGGAAGAACGAATGATAGACGTTTTTAAAAAAGAAGGTGATGTAGGAAGCAAAAAGTGGAAAACATTCTGAATGGGTGTCTGTTCCTCAGGGGTCTCAGCCCTTAGTTGAAATGATTGCATAGCTCTGAGAGTTGGCTCCAGCCCCTCTCAGGCCCACATGCTGTTAATACAGCAATGATTTAACACTGAACAGTCAACCAAAATGTAATCCCACAGCAATAAAAAAGGTTAGGATCATTTTAGCTCTATTGCCGAAATACAGATTCAAAAACATACAACCAAAAGACATTCTCTGTAGCAGGGCTGTGGTCAATATGTCCTTATTTGATTTGGTTTGGGAACTTCTATTATCATTCATTGGTTGTGAAACTGAAAAAAATCATTCATTCAAGATTATCCACAGACATCAAGGATCTTCATTGTATCATCTGTATATTTCTCAAGTTTGACACAATTAAAACACACATTTAAAGTAGTCGTTTAAAGCAACATTTTACTTGGTATAACATTTATAGCTGCATGCATCAACCATTTTAATTATTTCTGCAAATTGCTATACAAACTGAAGCTAGGTTCATACCAAAGCATGTTCATAAATGTTTATATACTAAGTGAAACATTGCTTTAATTCAATTTAAAGAGAATACATCCTATTTTCCTATGTCTCACAGTGCTGTTTTTTAACAAAATCTTGTGCACAAGACAGAAAATATCAAATGTACTCACTGAACAGCTCCAACAGAAGGAGGTTGCGTTGTCCTCTTAATGTTTTTAACAACTCACACAGCCCTCATTCTGAAGTTTCTGCATTACTTCTGCAAATGTTTCATTTCTGATACATTTATTAATGCATGCCTGATACATTTTTAATGGGATTCAATTGGACTGCTTGATACATATTTAATGAGGTTTTATGAACATGGTTCCCTCAGAATGATCACTGACAGCTTCTCATGAGTTTGGTGAAGCAATGTCCATGACGTTTAGATATAAAAAAAAAAAAACATGAAACATTACTGACATACAAAAATGAAGGAATGTAAACATACAGACACATACTCACTCACTCACTCACTCACACAGAACATCTATATATGAGCTATGCAAGTTATTGTTATCATTCTGCTACAGTGTGTGACAGCAGTTGTTTTAAAACAAGAGAATGTCTGTATTTTATTGGAGCAAAGCCAAACTCTGCAGCTCTGTTCAGCCCTCGGGACGCACCATACACATGTTACTGTTTGTACCAAGCAGAGGAGCTGGTCACCCATCGCTCCCATCTTCTCTTCCACTCAGCTCGCCTCCTCTGATGCCATTTAAATATTTTAGCGCTAAGTGAGGAAGTCCACAGGGAGGAACAGAAGGAGAAGTGAGTGCAACACATGTTATAAGTGAGACCCTCTTCTCTGTATTCCTATTGCTTACTGCACATGCTCTGTTAGCTGCCTCTTCATTCACTCTCACCCCTCCCAGTGTTCACGTTGGACTCTTCCACATCATCCTTTGCAATGCAAAAAACAAGACCAAACCACAATGAGTGGTAAGTGCAGATGGGGGTGTTTTGGCGATGATGGGTGTCGGGGCAGGTGCTATAGCTCGCTGTGGCGCACAGGAGGCTCCAACTTGTGGGACAGGGCGGTGAGGACCTTGTCGAACTTCTCGTAACGCTCCGATTGGCTTCCCTCAGAGCCGCGGCTGCCCCACAGGAGACGCATCTGAAACTCCGTCTGGAAGATCTCGCGTATTTCTGCTCGCTCCTGAAGTCCTGGAGAGGAGAGGAAAGAGAGGATGTTACTCTTCGTAGATGACATTGTAATCGTGATAATAACAGTTAACAGAAAACTGCACAATTGGATACTAAAATAAAAACAAGAATGTGGAAAAAATAAAACTGAACCCTCTGTAGCGGATTTTGTCAAGTAATAAATGTAACTAACTTAACTTCTTCTGTCTCTTGCTTGTATTATATTCAAATTGTTAGACATTAGAAAATATTACCCAATCACCAACACCGCAACATAAAATAAACCAAATGATTTGTGACAAAAACAACTACCAAATGAATGTAAAAAAAAATAAGTAAAGTAAGTCACAATTTAAATAAAATTCAAAATTACGTTAGAAATTTAAATATATGGTTATTAACAAAATAGTGCTAAACATTCACAGCTATCATAAATCTGTCCAGGCAAATAATCTTAACTAAAAAGGTCCACAAACTAGCCTTTTCAGAGCTTTCAACCATATCTCATGATGAAGGTCGCCAGTGCTCTTCTCCCCTATAACCACTTATTGTCACGTGATTCCCAAGCCTATTATATTTGCTGATGAAGAGATGAGGTTGAAAGCTCTGAAAAGTGGACATTTGAGATAGGATTATTTTGTCACACCTTTCCAACAGCCATGAATAAATATCATCTTTCTGTTGGTCATTATAATAAGGTTACAGGAAATTTAACCTGTGTTACTTTAATTGATGTTTATTAAGTACATTCTGGTGGTCAATTAAATAAGTTTAACCCTACAGATGACGTAAAGATTTTTTAAAAATAATTTTTTGAAAGAGTTTTTGAACATAAACATCTTGAGCTGAACCAATTTCAGCAGCTGAAGCAAGCGTCTCAACTTTGGCTCACAGCATTGTTGATGAAGGGAGCAGACTGAGGTCAATCTGATCAATAGCGAGATATAACAGAAAACAGAGATCTGAACTGATAGCTATTGACACACGGTTCAATAAAGCAGTAATAGCTTCAAACTGAGCACCATTGGGGAGGTATTAGGGATCAATACAGTTAACAAAGTAACCGCACACACACACACAGACACAATCGTTACATGAAATCAGCGATGTCGTGATAACACTGATACCGACCACACTCGTCATTATTAACAGCATTAGATGGAACACAATACCAGCTGTACCACAAGGAGCGTCTCTGGTAAGAAAATGGTTTATTTTCATAATTTCTGATGGTTGGTGTGGATAAAATAATTAGCAAGCATTAGTTGACTCATGAGCTTAAACCAACCAGTATTAGGGGTGAGGGGTGATGAGAAAACATACTTTAATGGTGTTATTCATCCTGAGGGGAACATGAGTGTGTGTACCATCAGTATCATGACAATCCATCTAACAGTCTAGAGCTCTATTGAACCGTCTATCTCACCAAATCGCACACATTTAGGCTATTTAATGTGATCTCCTTTTGATAACTAATGTAATAACTAGTGTAATATTATTTTACTTCTATCCCCTGAAACTGTTTGGAACTCCCTTGCTCATCATCCATTTAATATACGTACGTTGAGATATGTCTCTGCTGGTGGCACTAGAGGAAAAGTCAGAGGACCACTTAGGTCATTAGGAATTTATCCTCTTGGGAACATAAATGTACAAAATTGCAATGCATCCAACAATTTTTAGACCCAAGAAGTGGACAGTCAATGCCTGACCAACCAACAGACATTTGACATTGGCATACATGGGGCCGCACCACTACTGCTGCTAAAATACAACACATATGACGTCTCACGTCACGCTTGCAAAGACTGCCCCTGGCCTTACCCTGCAGTTTGGTCTCAGCGTAGGTTCTATAGATCCCCCCATGATGCGCGATGGTGCGAGCTGCCTCTAGGTGGTACATGACCACGTCTACTCCCACCTCTGCACTCTCCCAGGGCTCCAGCGCCTCCCCGAGAGCCATGCCCCGCTCCAGTAAGGACAGGACGGGAATGATGTGGGGGAAGGAGGTGTTGGACAGAGCACTAGACTCTGTGAGCAGAGCAGAGTTTTGAGTTCAGAATTGGAGATAAATACATACTGGCACATTTTCGTACAGAACACACAGCCGCCATGTAAACCAGGATCTCACCTTTGCCATCGTTCATATTCTTCATGAAAGGTTTGAGTTTCTTCTCATATAGAATAGCGCCCTCTGTGTGTCTCTGCCGTAATGTCACCCACGTCTGCTCCAGGCGGGAAATCTAAAGCAATGAGTGATAACAACAAGTTCAGAATGCATTAAAGAACATTTTATGATGGGGAGTTTTTGTGCTAATGATGGGGACTTTTATCTGCGTCTCTCTTACCTGTGGCAGCTCCAGGGCTCTCATCACAGCAGCAAAGCCAAACATGTTACCCAGGTTGCTTTTCAACTCTGCTGCCAATTGAATGGTCTTATGAAGGAGGGCCGCTCTCTCCTCTGTGCTTCCCGTACAGCCCAGCAGGTCCACTGCCATCATGATAGACATGGTGTAGAACCTGAGAAAAGAAGAAAGCACTGTTCAATAAAACTTCAAGATGTTGAGTCAAAGCCTAATTTGAAAGTCACTCTGGAATTTCATTGTCGCACATTGTACTGTTTTATATGAGTGATGCAATCTGACGGAGCCTTCAGATGTTGAAGAAATATATATTATTTACAGTACTCAAGCAGTTAAGTTAAGGAAGAGCTGCTATTACATTGATTTGAAAATTATTTATTATTATATTATATGTGTAATGAAAGGAGATGAGAAGAGAGTAAAGAGGATGACAGATTTGGGCAGTGACGATAAGAACAGAAGAGGAAGAGAAGAGAGGAGATTGAGGAGGAAGAACAGAAGAGCACAGATAATCAATTGCTGAATTACTGTCAGCTAGTGGAAGACAGTGGGATGTTTGTACCTCTCCAGTAGGTCAAGTCTGAGCTGGTGTCCATGTGGTAGTGTCAATAACTCCAACCCTGAGGACACTCCCATCATCCTTTGCATCTCAGAGGTTACACCTAATATTCTGGCCACCTGTCCAAAGAAATAAAAAAGAGTGATTAGCTGTATGTGTGGTGTGTGTGTGCATACATTTATTTGTCCCTACATGCGTGCCTGTTGGTGTTCATATGTGTGTATTTACTGTATGTGCTTATGCAAGTCAGCATGTGTTGATGTGTATTTAATTGCTTTTGTGCATGTGTGTTTGCTACTGAACTGTATATATTTGTGTGTGTGTGTGTGTGTGTGTGTGTGTGTGTGTGTGTGTGTGTGTGTGTGTGTGTTTGTACCATGCAGTCCACCATGGTGATGTGTTTAGCCGCGGTCCTTGCATCCACCTCAGCCAGCAGCTCTTTGACTCTCTTCAGAACCGACATCTCCAGAGGCTTGTTCTCAGTTGGCATAAGGCAAGACTCGTACCTGCACATGAGCGATTACACCGTATTAGAAAATTAGAACCAGGACAGGACATGATCACCACCAAGGACAGCAAGGAGTGTTGTAAAGATAAATAAGTGACTGAATGTTTTAGGCTCATCCAGCGGTCCAGTTGTTGGGTTGAAGAAGGTGCGCAGTTTATGATTTTAACGTGACCATGCAGCAATATGGCCCAACCAACTTTTTGGTAAGGATCCCTAATTGTTTGTTGTTAACGAATTGTGACCATGGTATGTTCTGAGTGCGTTGATCTCCGGTGACTATTTTACCACGAAACTGTTCCTAAATGACACTAAGAGTGTGTTAGTGGTAGTAATCTGAAGACATGTACGCTGAATCTGCTAATTCAGATGTTGAATTAGTCGCACAACTCCTAAAAAGTGGTCTTAGGGGTATTTGTTGAATTACCTAATTTGAATTTGTTTGTAAATTTGTAATGTGACCCTCAATGAATTGATGTAACACAATATAAAACTAGTAATATAATATAATATATATATATATATATATATATATAAGTTGAGAGCCTAGTACTACAATTTTAGATAAGACTACTTAACATTTTGACTGGACTAATACATTAGCAAACCAAACACACAATATAGAGTCTACACCATCTGACACTCAACACTAGCTCTAACATTGAGCCTCATGCAAGAAGCGATATACAAACATTCTTATTTCATATCCATGATGTGTTCTTATTTTGATAGTACTCATTGGTTTCTGGGATTCACCAATGTTTTCAGATGTATGCTTTGTCCTAATGTCCTAATCATGCTGCTTTCTCTTCAAGCATCCAGTCACTGGCTCACACAAGTGCCTCAAACAAAAGTAGCCCTTACTGCGTTAAATGTCAATTTCCAGAGTAGTGTTAACACTGACAATAATCCCCCTGCACCAAAATTACACAGGGGATGCTGAGATGTCCAAAGCTGCTGCCAGCTCCATCGCTGCTGCCAGCTCCGTGTACCTGACCCTTTTCCTTTTACAAGCCTCATCGGCTGGGTCCTCCCATGGCACTGTAACCCAAAAAAAATACAGTATCTGCAGTTTCTCTGACTCAGCACAAAGTCTGCCCTCAGGCTATTTCCCACAGGATTATCAGCTGTTCGCTCAAGTCTATTTTCCAGTCTCCGCTCACTCAAAGCTGCATGGAAGTGGCTCGCTCCCATATTTTTGCCCTCTATGAGAAAATGTCAGCAGGTGTATTGACCTTTGAACACACTCACTTTACATCCTGAGAGAATATTCTTCAGTGTTGTTAAAGCTGAGCAACAGTCAGCTACACTCATGTATTTGCTACAAGTTGGCTTCTGGCAAGACTTGAGGCTCTACACTCCTTGTTAAACCTGCATTACATTAATCCTGCTGTAGTGATGGGCTCTAACTTTGACTGTTAAAGTGCTTCATGAAACAGCAGTCTTCTTGGTCAACAATTCAGTGGAAGTCTTTAAATTTTTTACTGAGCTCACCAATCTGACTCAGCTGAAAGTCCAGCCAAGGAAAGCCAAATGTTTTTGTACCTTTTTCTGTAGCTATTCTTCTTCCTGTGAGTTTACAATTCCTTGAATGTATGTTTATCCTTAGCAAATCACAATGAAACTTGATCACTGTAATCCAGATTTTCCACATGCTATGTTATTTTTCATTCAAAGAGAAGAATAAAACAAGAAGGGTCAAAGACATGTAAACTATCATGACAACATGATTTGTATACTAGGTCTTTGTTAACTCCAACACCACCAGTAATGCATTAAAAAAGAAAGAATCCCCTCTTAGCCCTCAATGCATGTACGTACCCCTGAATTAGCTCCTGAATTTCTTTGTAAGTAGTGAGTAATTTTCCTAAAGAGGTAAATAGTTAAAGGACACCCTCACTAAACTCCAAATGCTATGTCGTGAGCCCTTTCATAAAGTACTCCAAAGAAGTCCAAAGACAGGTTAAGTATCCTTTGGAAATAGAAGTGCAATTTTGGAAGCTTAATTCTGTCTGTGTGTGTGTGTGTGTGTGTGTGTGTGCTTATGTGTGTCAGGTACCTGGATGGCCTGAACGAGGACGCCGTCTCCACCTGTGGGGCGCTGAACATCCCCTCTCCTTCCTCCCTCACTCCATCCTGCCTCCCTTCTTCGACTCGTAATCGCTCCACGTAGCTCTTAGTCGGGGGTTTAGGGGGCCCAGCGGGGCAAGGTCTGAGGTCACAGTAGCTCCCTGCTGTTTCTGAGGAATGGGATTGGTAGCTGGCATGATGGGCGGGCGAGGAGTGTGCCGAGTGAGAGGTATGCGCGGGATGCTCTGGAGGGTTGTTACTGGCTGAAGGGCTGAGCTGAGGGTCGCTTGAACGACGCATTGCCGGGGAAGGTGGGACAATGGCCAGAACCCGCCCGCTTGAGTGGGCTCTCTGCCTGGTGACTGAAGAAAGACAGAAGAGTCTTACAATCTGTAAT
Organism: Dicentrarchus labrax; assembly: GCF_905237075.1. Lineage (NCBI taxonomy): Eukaryota > Metazoa > Chordata > Actinopteri > Moronidae > Dicentrarchus > Dicentrarchus labrax. The sequence goes on along the minus strand of NW_026136710.1, from coordinate 13,813,968 downwards.
GGGGATTGTTTTTTTGAATGTGTGACGGAACATTTAATAGTGTGTCTGCGTCTTTGTGTCTCTGGCACTTACTAGCACTATATGCAGGAGACATTGGGGTCTCCCCAACAGGTGACAAGGGGCAGCGATACTCCTGTATCTGGTCCATACTCATCGCACAGTTCCGCATTGCGTCTTTGTGGTGGTGGATTGTGGACGGGCTGCAAACACAGCATTTTTAAGATGTTCAGAATCTTTGTGTATGGATTTAAAAGCTGTCAAAGTACAGAAGGGAACCTCACGAAGCAGTGAACTTCAGGATGTCACACACTGTATAGCAGTTTCAGAGGACAGATGCTAATTATTTTTAGGGTGAGAAGAGGGGGTCGTTTTAGTTGGTGCAATCTTGAGGACAATTCCTCTACTTCATAACATCACACACACACACACACACACACACACACACACACACACACACACACACACACACACACTGTTGTGTTATTTATCAATTAAAACCATGTTAAAGACTTTAAAGCAGGAGCAGAGTAGTACAATGAAAAAAATAAATACCTAATGTTTAAGGTATATAATCACTACTTTTAGTGCATTAACACTGGGAAATGTTAACAATAATGCCCGAATAAAAAATGTAAAGCCCAGTGTGTGACTGGCATTGGTTTTGTAACATGTTTTACAACAACATTTATTTCCACTGAACACAAAATTTTTGTCTGCTCCTCCTTTGTAGATTCAAGTTTCAAACAGCCTTGTTCTGCTTGAAACTTGAGTGATCCAGTGCAGAAGTGGCCAAGTGAACAAGTCATTTTGCAACATCACTCTAAGGACACTAACAGGCTCCTTACTAGGGGGTGTGCTAATGGTGTGAAGTGAGGGGGCTGCAGGAACGTGGGAGGTGCACTAGTTCAGTGCTCAAACACAACATTAGTTGTCACACACAAACACACACAACCTGCAGTTGAGCACGGGTTCCGGCTCTGGTTCTGGTGTTGCCACTGGCGTCTTAACTGGGCTGGGACTGTCTGAGTCACTGATCATGTTTACAACACAAAGCAAGAATGAAACAATATGATGAAGACTGTAAAAAAAGAACTGTCAGGGTTTTATTATTGGCTGCTCACTCCACTCCTCTTCCTCCCTGCTCACCTGTGAGGTATCATCTTCTCAGTCGTCAGCCCATCAGTCATGGTGACACTCCTCCTCTTGATGTATGCTCCCCTCTGACTGGACGGTGAGTAGGCGGAGCCTTGCTTGCTGTTGGCCAGAGCGAAGGTGGCCTCAAGGTAGCGCAGAGGGAGAGTCCTGCTGACTGGACAGTAGATGTGGACACCGCTGGACTGGGAGACCGGTTTTCGCTGTCCCACGTAGAACCGCACAAGCTCCTGGACCGAGTCGAAACTGTCAGACTCCAGCATATACTGCACCTGAGGATGAAGAGACAGAATTTAATTTGACATCTTTGCATACCTGCTATAATTAACTAAGATGTTCTAGTATCAGGGCTGGTGCACGCTGACTCAATGGCAAAGCACTGGCTGAGCCAGTGTTCATTTTAATAGTATATTAGTTACACCTATACTTCCTGCTCCCACCCAGAAAAGGACAGAGTGACAAGATTTCAAAGTTGAAATCATTGCCTAATAACATATGAGAGCAAATTTTACAAGAAACTAAAGGGCATCACATATAAGCATATAAAATAGTTGGTAAAAGCTTTAGTATGTACCTTGGTCTCATTGGATTTGACCAGGACTTTGCTGATCTTGAAGTGCAACACCTCATTATCCCATCGACAGGTCAGCACATAGTCACCCACACTGGTCAGAGAGTCACGAACGAGAAAATCTCCATTACGTACAACCAGAGTCTCTGACACCTAGACGGAGACAAAAAAATGCATATGGATTTAAATTAGTCAAACAGGACAAAAGGCTCCAATCCTAAAGAGCTGTAGGCCAACTCGGCTCACTGAACTACAGTATGTGTGTGAATATTTAGTTTCTGACACTTTGACTGTTGAATAATTGAATTTAGAGAATCATTATTATTTCATAACAATGCCTTAGGACAGTTATGAACAAACACAACTATCTCTCGCGCTGCCAACCGTCTGTGTTATGCACAGTTTGAATTGGCATTGATGGATAAAATGCCAGTGACAATGGCCAGAATGACTTTCTGAGGACAAATTTTATTCAGTTCAGTGCTATTATAAAAATGAGAGTTATTTAGAATGTATTGACAAAACAAGCAATCAAGAAAAGCAATCTTCCCATTCACGGTCAATGGAACAGCTTCCGGCTGTACATCTTGCTGATACCAAACACTGCAGATGTGTCTCTGGATTTTGTGAGAAGAAATCACAAATATTGATCCCACAGCCATGTAGTAAAAGAGATGCATATTTCAAACTGAGCAGTTTTCCCTTTAAAGCTACCTGCAAAGAGGCTGCTGATGAAGGCTGAAGGTAATGAGCTTTCAATTCCCTTAACACAGTAAACAATGCAATATAGCACAGTACAAGGTAAATGATACTTCCACACCAGCAGGAGGCAGTATATACACAGATCAAAAGCTCAAACCAAGTGCAGGATTTTCTTATTGCTCCCATTTCTAAACATATTCAAATTGTGCTTAGTTTTTGTGGTCTTTTTTATTTGATTCCACACTACATTTAAGAATATATCAGGATTTTGTCAGTCTGGTGCTAAATATATATGATATATTATGACTAAAAGGAAAGCCTCATTGGTCCATAAACTCATGACTTGCGCACATGCCGGAAGTGTTAACTTTAGAGGGAACAAGAACAGAACAGAAGGAATAAGCAGGAAGGAAGGATAGGGTTTAATGAAGCTAATGTACAGTACCTGCTGAAATCTAGTCACTAAGTATTGTTTTGGTAACCAGGGGGCTCAGGGTTTCCCCAAGTTTACACTGGGGCAAATGCATGAATACATGAATATTTTATGTAAATTAAAAGAGCAAAGAGTCACAGATGGCTGATTTGAATCCGAGTCTGTGTTTGTGTGTGTGTGTGTGTGTGTGTGTGTGTGTGTGTGTGTGTGTGTGTGTGACAGAGACAGAGGCTGATCAAGAGAGAGAGGATGATCAAGAGACAGAGGATGTGTTTATGAACGACGACCCTCCACATGTGAATGCAGCGTGTGTGTGTGTGTGGGTGTTGGTGCAGGTCTGTTGTTGTGTATCTCTTTGTATCTGTGTCTTAGTCACCAGCTGTGAAATGCAATTGCGTACATCAGCAACACACGCACAGCTGTCTGTCTGGCAGAGTTTCCCCTCCTTCTGAACGCTAAAGCAATTTCTACTGAGCTGTGACAGATGATGGGATTCAGTAATCAGTGTCATTCTGTGTGTAAAGCATTTAAACTGTGCTTTCAAAGCCAAGAGACTTTGGCCAAGTAATCAGTCAACTAATACTATTGGTTGACAACCACATCAACCCACACAGAAATACTATTATGTTTGTACTTTTATGTCATTTAATTCTGGCTTTTTAAAACATATAATGAAAGGAGGGGGATTGAAATACAAACCACAGCAGCAATACATCTTTTTCAGAATTTATTTTATTTGTTCATAATTTATTTTACTGGCACAGGGACAGATAGACTGTGACATGAAATTAAACTTTAATGCTTTTTATTAGTATCTTAGTGAGTTTCTAAAGGTCTGAAAAACTGATCACTGACTCTTGATAACTTCTGTATGTTAGCTTAAAAACAATAGACTTAATTTGATTTAATTAAAACATTGGGTAAAACTAGTGCTGCAATGCTGCAAATAAGGATCATTCTCATTTTTGATTAATCGATTAATTGTTCAACTTGACAGAAAATGCCCATAACAGCTGCCCAGAGGCCAAAGTGACATCTTTAAATTGCTAATTCTGTCCAAAACCCCAAAAATATTAAATTTGCAATTACATAAAACAGATCAGCACTAATTCTCACAGTTGTAACGCTGAAACTGAGATTTTTGTACACATTAGACTGATGAATCAGCCAAATATTAAGTCTATTAACTGATTGATTGAATATAAAATGTCTGAAAATAGTGAAATGGAATGAATGGCCCATGAAGAAATGTCTTACTTTGTCTGGCCAACAGCCCAAGAATTTGATACGAAATAAAGAAAAGCAGAAAATCTTATTTTGCAACCAATTATCAAAATAGTTGCTGATTAATTCGGTCAGCTGGTCAATTATTCCACTAACAGTTTCAGCTGTAAATATACATGGCACCAAAGGGCTGCATGTGTGTGTGTACTACTGTATATGTTTATACTGTGGGACATATTGTGTCCAGGCAACGGTTTATTGCCTTGGAAAGTATGTGTGTGTCTCTTCTTAAACATCCATTCAGGACAATTTGGATGTATAGTACTCTAGTGTGCATGTATACAGACTCTACAGTGTGCTTCACAGTGTGTGTTTACCTCTCTGGGTATGTGTCCATGGTACCAGCCATGGCTCCTGATGTCAGCAGCGCTCAGTTTCAGCTCCTCCTCCAGCTCCTTACGAAGTTTCTCAGGAGGAGACTCCAGCAGGTACTTCTCCTTGGAGAACTGCAGGGAACAAACACAAGAAGAAAACAAGAGTGGGAGTGAGTTTACACAAGGGACTTGTCATATGTAGCTCGTAGAGAGTATTTGTACGGAAAAGGACCATAGATTGGATGCATAGTCTAAATATAACTTTTATTTATTCAGGTAAATCCCTGGGAGATTAGATCTCATTTCCAAGAGGGATTTGTGTACATAAATATATTTATAACTACATAATTTTGAATTTACAATACAAAAAGATGCTGGAAGAAATACCTCAGTTTAGAGCATAAAAAAACATGTAGTATAATAATGTAATATGGGTGGTACAGAAGGATGTTGTGTACACAATTACACACAGTCTTGCACAAAAACACACACCTGAGTTACAGAAGGCAACACTGCAGGGAAGCAACGCTGTGTGCTGCCTTCCACACAAGCAAGCATGCACACACACACACACACACACACACACACACACACACACACACACACACACACACACACACACACACACACACACACACACACCACGTACAAGAAACAATCCAATCGACCCTGACCTGATTACTGAGAGGCAGAAATCATCATGTGTAAGCTCTTATTGTTCTCATGTACTGTGGAGACCTAGCTTTAGCTGTTGAGTGTGGTCACTCAGGATGGATTGTAATAATGCCAAATACACACACTCATACACTCCACACACACACAAACGGATCATATTTCAGATTTCAAAGCATCATCTTTCTGTTTGCAAAAGGAAGGGCACAAGGGGGAAATCTGGCTTGTAAAACATGAAAATAAATGACACCGAATATTTTCATGGCTATTTAAATACGCTCAACGGCTGTGTGTGTTAGACATAAAGATAACAAGCGTAAGTCGAGCTTGAAGAGTTGATACTGACACCGGGATTGGTTCAAGCCACAATCAAGAGAACTGAGAGAAAAATGCATCATAACACATAATGTGCATCATTCATTCATTAGGCACTCTACATTTTGCTCTAACTCCTGAAGATAGTTTAAGTACCCGATCTGCTCAGGACCTGTTTGCGTAGGTGTGGAAAGAAAAAAAAGGAGATCCGACACTGGGACCTTGACGTTACGCGAAGACACCATAACAACCCATGATTGCGGAAAGATTGAGTTCAGATAGACGATCTTAGACGAGGCAAACAGAGGACACACACACACACACAAACTCTAACACAAATAACCACACAACACAAGAAATCCACACAGGAATAAACAGCGAGAGGAAATCATCTCCACTCTGCCAATATGAAGAGAAATGAGACTGGAGACCAAAATAAACAGTAAACAGCCTTGTCGCTAAGGCTAGCCTGTCGTTCCTCCTAATATTTTCCTTCAATCTCTCTCCCTCTCTCTCTCTGGCCCAATGTTTTTCTCCTTGCTTCTCTCAGTTACTCTTTTCCCTCCTGCCCACAGTTCGTCTCATCATCCCTCAAAATCATAAAGTTTCAGCAAGTTGTTCGACTTCTGCTGAACATGTGTGACAGACAGAACTCTTTCCGAGAGAGAGGCAGAGGGCGAGGATGGGAAAACGTGATGTGTGTGTGTGTGTGTGTGTGTGTGTGTGTGTGTGTGTGTGTGTGTGTGTGATATGAGGAGAATACAAGAGCCAAACAATCGATCTTATCGTCTCCAGGTCACTGCCAGATGAAATTATTAACTTCCCCTTCTCCCTGCTCCTCTCCCCTTTTCGTCTACCTCTCTTCTCCAATCCTCGGGGGAAGATGGAGGAATATCGCCATGGAGGCTCACTCTCCCAGATTAGATTTGAGGTGCGTGAGTGTGTATTAGTGTATGTGTGTGTGTGTGTGTGTGTGTGTGTGTGTGTGTATGTAGGTGTGTGTGAAGGGGAGAAGAGGCCAATAAAAGAGCAGAGGGGTCAAGTGTGCAGTTATTGCTTTTCCTTGTCTCCGTGGAAACCCAGGAGAGGCCTGCCATTGAACTGATGCTCAACAATGAACTTGGTGTGTATATGTGTGTGTGTAAATATATGAAGGGTTATGGGGCAAATTGAAATGTCAGTGGGGCTCTATTTATGATACGGTTCATGGAATAGGCTGATATCCGAGGGGACACATTGAAAGAGGGAGGAAAAATGGGTGGATAATAAAGGAGCGGCGGAGAAAAATGATTTGAGAAGGAGAGATGGAAACAGAAAAACATCATCTTTATTGTATTCTAATATGAGGGAAATAGAAAGTATGCATCCAACACACACACTAGTAGCCATCAATCTAAATCCATCCCATGTTAATACTGCAGAAAAATGTCTTCCCCTCTTGACTTCAGCTCAACTACAGAAAGTGTGTTGTGTAATGGCAGACACACTCTCCTCTGAAAGAGAGAGAGGCGACAACAGAGATGAAGTAGAGGTGCAAGAGAAAAGGCGAGAATAAAGAATAGGAAGTTCTATTCAGGAGAAATGTGTTGACTGGTGACAAAAGGGGAATAAGTACAATGAAAGGCTACTACAATTACAATCAGTATATATAATTACAATCACCAGGTGTATGCCATTTTTATAGCCCCACTTAACTGAGTCCTACATTGCCATAGCAACGTATTGTGTTTGTTTGTCTGTGCAAAGGTGAGTATTCATCGACTACGGTGGCAGTAACTTAATTTACTATGTACAACTAATAATAATAATAATAATGCCTATTCTGATACTATATAGACCAATTTCTACTTAATACTTAAATTACTTTGATTACTCTTAGCAGTAGTGCCACAATTACAATAACTACTACTGGTAATACTATCAGTAATTCTACTCACACTATCATTACAGTTAATAGCCTACTTCTTTTGCTAGTTCTGATACTGTTAGCTTAGTTAGTTAGTATTATTATATTAATACTAATAGTAATAGGTAGTATTAATAAAGCACTGCTGCTATAGCTAGTATTGTTACTCTAACTACTTTTGCTAGTACAACTATTAACTAAACAACTACTTCTACTTTTTGAACTGCTACTATTTTCCATATGCATCAGTAAAAAGTATTGGCATCGAAAAACCTGACATATAAATAGAAATGTAAGCTTGCTTGTTTATCTATCCTTTGTTGTGTAGCAGCATCTAAGCATGTGATCATATTTCCTTTGAAAGATACTTATATCTAGAGTATAGGTATAGGCAGAGAGGATTCATCAACACAACAGCCATACAGAGTAGCAAAGAGTGTCAAGATCAAAACACACCAACAGAGGCCAACAGATTTATAAACCACCCAGGCAGGCAGACAGGAGTAGACAGGAGCAGACAGGAGCAGACAGGGAGCAGCAACAGTGAGAGACAGACAGACACAACTGGCATACATAAAGACAAGACATCAGACATTCAGGAAGACACAGAGGCAGACAGACAGACAGCAGAAACTCATTAATGTCGTCAGAGAGGCAGACACGCAGGAAGACAGGTAGCCCATTAGCAGATGAGAGAGTTTAGGCAATTTAGCAGCTGATGCAGGACTTTGCTTCCCCAGGGGGGCGAAGAGAGGAAAAGTGATTGGTGTGTGTGAGTGTGTGCACATGCGGGATGTGCATTCATCCATGTAGGCCTGTGTTCTATATGGGTGGCACTATTAATGGATGGGGCTCTATTTTTGGTCTGAGTTGGAGAGAAAGTAACACCGGGTTACCAAAGATAAGAGCACTGTTAATGCAAAGACAGGCTTAGAGATATTCATTATAATGGTGGGTATACTGTATTGTTTGAATGGATGGGGTTGAGTCTGGGAATAGGCCATAGGGGTTAGGGGGTGTGTGTGCATGTGTGAACAGGAGTTATAGATAACGCAGCGTGATCGATCTCCTAATTTACACCAACATGCACTTGAGCGTCTTTTCCTCGCAGCGGGCCAATTAGTTGCTTTCGTCTGATGACATCACCACCCCCTTCTCCGAGTGAAAACTGACACGGCTATCACTCAACATCAGTAGGAGAAAAAATTGACCACCTAAAAGGAAAATAAATGAAAGGGATGATAATGGGGAGAAATTCTAAATGTATGCACATATTTATACATATATTATGCACACCCCATTTTTTTTAGCACATTGTGTTGTTGTGTTGCGTGTGTGTTACTGCGGCTCTTGGTTTTGTTCTGTTGTGTCTTCCACACTGAATTTATAATTTTTTTTACATGTTTATTACTTTGTCCAGTTTGCATAATTGCTGTATTTCTTTTCTGTGCAAATGTTTTGCAGTTCTAAAATACAGATTACATTACAGATTAATTCAACTGAACTGAACACTTTCTAACTGAAACCACCTCATCACTGCATGTGGAAGTGCATGCAGTGTTAACTCTGGCACAAATCAGCATGTTGTTGTGTGTGGTTGAACTAGTTTGTTTGCTAATTCCTACGGAAGGAGCACAAAGCCAAGTACCTTGAGACATTTAAAGGGATGCAACTAAAAAACTCCAAGAGCGAAGACATGAATGGGGAATGAAATGGAAAATAATTGCTGACAAGTATAAAAAGCTGCAGGGAGAAAAATTAAGTCTCTTGCATTTACCAGCATGGATGCAAAACACATTCCGACAAAAAAAAAAAAAGCAGCAACAAAAGAGAGGAATGCCGACTAAACAGACTGCAGCACTTAAGATCCAAGCTCATGTCAGAATGCATCTTCTTTCTTTTTCAGCTCGTGGGCTAGCCTCTAACCCCGTTGTCATGGTAACGCCTGGAGTGGGGGTGGAAGTGAGGGGGAGGAACAGAGTTGGGTTTGGGATGGGGCGGGGGTTGTCCCACCTCCCGGTCATGCACGTGCACGCACACACACCAAGGTCAGGGGTCGAGTTCTTGAAGAACCTTCCTTGATCTGCTTTCTCTTTCTCCTCCTCTCTCTGCCCCCCCGCCCCTTCAACTCTATGTCTCCTCCCTTTTGGGGAGATACAGACCAGGAATCCTGCAGAAAGACCCTTGTATCCTCCTATCTCCTATTACACCCCCCCTTCACACACACACACACACACACACACACATATATACACACAGGCACATTATAGGGGTTTATGTGTACGTTCTTAGCCAATATCACCCCTCTCCAGACTGTTATAATCCCTCTGTGCCCTCCAGCCTGATTTCCACTGTTATACTCACACTAGTTCACACGGGTATAATAGTCTTTAACAGACATGTAAAATGATACTAGCATTAAGAGGGAGTGCTGGTAACATTAGACTTTTTATATTTACCCTTCATTTTTTTTTAGCAAGGTGAGAGTGGCATTGAATCAAAGCTAATGAAACTGCTATTGCATTTTTGCAATACAGACAGCTTAATAGTGGGTTTAACACTTTGAATGTTTTACATGTTGTATGAAAAATCATACTATTGTTTCTGATTCTTGTTTCTGATTCTTGAAGCTCAATGCCACTGTAATAAAAAGAAAAACGTCCTTTTCAATAATTAATTGCTACTGAAATGGGTCCAATGCAGCGTTTTTCTAAAATAACAACTCATAAAACAACATCATGAAACCCAGAGCCAGTATAGTATGTTAGAGAACTGCGTTACAAGAGCTTGCATGCTCACAGATTAGCTTACTGGCGGTAGTCTTCCTCATCTCAGCCTAATTGATGTAGCCGAGTGATCAGCTGACACATGTGGTGTTTATTAAATGTGGTTTTGTGATACTTGCAGTTGTTTTATAAGGTTTACAATGCTGTTAGTAGCTAATTAGGCTTATTTCATTGATTAGGGCTGTCTGACTGTGGAGCAGCAGACTTTATAACACATAATAATGTTTCACATGATCTCATGTGAAAGTAAAGTCAAGAGCAAATAATAAAACCTAGTTTGGGATGAGAATCAAAGCTCAGACTGTAAGTAAGAACAGTGTTGCCACAGACCCTGGGATATTTTGCCGTATTGATTACACTCTGTTTTGTGCACAAGCGCTTGTCCCAAATGGGATATACCATGCATAAAAAAACACAGAGATAAGAAAAACAATGCTGATGTCTCATATGATCAGACAGTATCAGAGAACCAGCCAGTCTTTTCAGACAGAGAGACAGAGAAAGTGACGACTGGTGGAGAGACAGAAAGAGAATATGAGACTGATAACAGTGACCTTCTACTGTCGTTAGGAATGAGTGTCTCCTACAAACTCAAACACACCAACACACACAGAGGACATTTACCCCTAGAGGCAGCTGGACGACGATATATATCCTACTACAGAAATATACACACACATATAGAGCACTGGTGTGAGCTGTCAGTCAGTATGGTGTCAGAGAAGAGACCCCCTGGATTGAGTGACAGCTGGTGGACAGGATATGACATATAGCTACACTCCCACAGAGACTGCAGGAAGCACAGTGCCACTCTGCACTGCGTGGCTCCTCTCTGTTTTCTCAAAACTACACTCTCCTTCTGCTGCACAGTTTTGCTTTCTCCATCAGCTTTGTCTTTCTCGATTTTCCCAGGTTATCTCTTCCTGTTTTGTTTATTGACTCAATTTCAAGAGCCCTTATAGACATGAAGAGACAGTGACAAACACAAATACTATTCCCTCCCTTTTGTTCCTACACTTTGTTTGACATAGACCCTGTGCCTTATGATAGATGAATATTGTATTTTTTATCATTGATTCATGTTCAAATATAGTGTCTCCTTATGGACAATATTGAATGCAAATAAAATACATTTCTTTGACTCATAAAATGTCTGTGAGTTTGGGGTATTTTATCCAGTCCTAGGTAGTTTTTGTAGTCTTCCTTTGGGGTTGCAGGTACAACCTCTACCAATCAGAGGAAAGGGCAGTAGCCTGAGAGACACACCCCGGGGAAAAGAAAGTCCTCAATTTACTCTCTTCTGCTCATAAAGCTTAATTGCTGTGACAATTGAAAGTGACCCTGATGAGCATATCAGCATTTTTATCAACTCCTCTCTCCTCTCGTGAACTACGGTGGCAGAAGCATAAATAGGATTTTGAAAAGTGAGGGGGGGGGGCCTGTCCCTCCCATCCCCAGTGGGAAATGTTGCCCTTGTGTGGAAGTGAAAACAAAAGAAGTGAGTATCATCCTTTGCACTGTAGCACTGTGTGAGCCACAGCTTCTGGTACATCTCAGCACATTAGGTCAAACCAAGTTGAACCACGAAGCAGCGCCACAGAATCAGTTTGGGTAATAATAACCTTTAAAGCTCCCACCTCAGGCTGAACTAATGTAGCTGGACTGTGTTCCTCTTGTATATGAAACATACATCTACCACATCTGGCCGTTTGTAATGCTTTATAGCTATGACCTCCCACTGTGTTCCTAGATTTCCCCAATGCTGCTGGTGAGTAAAATCTTGTCAAACTGATATGAATGAAGGCCAGAATAAAGAACATGAAACACAGAAAGTTCATTTTCTTTTAATATATTAATGCAAGTCTCTATGAACCAAACCCATCTTTCTCTCTCTGTGTCCCTATCTGACTGCCATTCACATTTTAATGTCTCTTTTTCCTGCTTTTTGTTGGTGGCTCAGAAACCCACTAAAGCACTTCCTCTCTTTATTTCTCTTTTTCTCTATCTTATCAACCTGGTGAGTAGCATCGATCACCACCTTGATGAGAGGACCGTTACTGCGAATGAAACAGTGTGTATGTGTGTGTATGATTGTGTTGACAATCAGCTGCCTAAAGGGCTGAATGTCCTCTCTGGATCCATCTGTCCTGCATGTGAGTGTGGTGTTGTGCATCATTATTATGAATGCATTTGCAATACCGTCACTCTTGTGAATTGAATCGTGTCTTTTCTAGCTCATTTATCTTTGTCTTTAAAAAAAAAAAACAGTTATACAAAGTGTTTGCACATGACAGCGCTGTTGGGGACGATGAGAGGGAAAACAGAAAAAAGTAACCTAGACATCACAGAGATGCCAAAGAAAAAATAACTTTTTTTTTATGCCCACAAACAGAGGGAGAAACACTAACACATACACAGCCAGAAATACACATGACGTGTTGATGCACACAGTCTCTCACACTCACACACACACACACACACACACACACACACACACACACACACACAGGAGCAGAGAAGATTTTAATGATGTTTGACTGTTAAGTACGGCTCCTGACTGTGTGTCTCTCCCTCGCCTCCTGACCCATGGTTTCTCTGCTAAACAGGCCTATAGGCTACACCATCTCTCTGTCTCTCTCAAATACACACACACACAACACACACACACACACACACACACACACACACACACACACATATAGAGTGAGAGGCGTGAACACCCATTTCCCCAAAGCATCTACACAGACACAAACCCCCTTTTCCCCAGAAATAAACACACACAACAAACGGAAACACAAAAACAGCACGTATACAAAAACAACAGAGGAATTCACACAGATATGCACAAAATGTACACACACACTCTCTCTCACACACACACACAAACACACACAGACACACAGGTAAATATAGAGAAAGTACTGATTACATGTTGAGTTATTAAAGAAACAGACTGGAGGGTTGATGTCACCCAGAGTGCGATACAGATACTGATTAGAGATTACACAAATTCAATTAGACGTTTCTCTGGATGAAATTAGATAGCTTGCATGAATCTTATTCAATTTAAATTAGTTTAATGACACAGCAATGCAGCCACACACACTGCATTGCTGTTACTGGATACACATACGAATTTAATAGCAATGACTCATCCGATGACTAGAGCACTAGACAGTGTGGAAGACTGAGGGGTCGAGTCTTATCTGAGCTGGTTATCTTAAAGGCCTCAAGCAGCGTCTAACTATGAGTAATGGGAATTTGTTTGAAAGTTTGAACAGTTTTGGTTATTTCACATGACAGATTTCGGTTCTGGGATTTTTTCTGTGTGCTCTTCTCACTGGTTTGAAGTGGGTAGGGCTCAGTTGCACCCATTTGAATTTGGTAACAATTAATAACAACCTGATAACAGTTTTCTGGGTGTCAAATTCCTTTCAAATAATATTAAATATATGATTTGAAGCCAGGTTTTCAGGGGCTTAAAGGTCCAATGTGTAAGATTTAGGAGGATCTACTGGCAGAAATGGAAGTGTAGTATATAATCACCTGAAAATAAGAATCGTCATGTTTTCATTGGGGACAAACGAGACACTGTCTCTAGATAGGGCCTTTTGCGTTTTTGGTGGCCACTGTAATTTCTCCTACAAGCTTGGTCCTAAACCCTAAAAACACTGAACAGAAACATATTACTTATATAATAACTTATTACTAATTTTAAAAAAGACTGAATTGTTTCTGCTTTACTGATGTGAATATATTTGACAAAAACAAATAAATGTTGACATGGTGGGACCTGATTCGGCTTCATTTTCAGTTTAATTTTCAGGAGTGTAGCAGCAGTTTTGTGTTGCTATCCTGTAAAAACCACATATCTCCAAACACTTTTAATAAGCTGAGAAAACCAGACCTGTTTTCAGCACTGTGTCTATAAAGGAACACTTAATTGCCAAATCTGGGCCTTCATGTTTTTCACTAGACAGGGAAATAAATGCACATTAGGTAGGAAGCAGCAATACAATGCCAGGATGCCAGGTTTACTTGGCTTTCTTTGATTTCACTAATAAATATTCATATACTGTGTCAATAGCTTTTATAAAAACTAGGAAAGCATTTTTTACTTTGCTTTCAATCTGTACAACTATTGCATGGAAATGTGAGAAAGACAATGAAAGTATGATTATACAGAGCTTGACTGCAGATGTCTGCTATGTATTTCAGAAACTATTATTCATTAACAATTTTAGTATCTATATCAGTAACTAACTGACTGACTAAGATGCACAGAAGCACACATACTCACACCCCACTCCCTCACTGTCGACTCAGCAATGCCACACCTATAGATGCTGTTGCCATGGTAACGCCATACTCTGCATGCCCCAGCTGGCGTTTCCCTGAGGAAATATGTATGGGTGTGTGTGTATGTGTGACAGAGATAGGTTAATGTGCCCCATGTGTGCTTTGCTCTGTCATGTGCAGTGGTGTGTACTGAAGAGGAAAACATGGCTGGTTGGGAGCAGTTATCATGGTAGCCCATTGTGCGTATGACTGTATGTGTATGATCTTTTTCTGTGGTTCTTTTCTATATTTCATCGGTTTTGCTATTGGAGCAGTCGAGCAGTCAGTGGTCTTCAGTCAGACCCCTGACTGAAGACCACGACACCTGACAATATAGACAAACCAGTGTATGAAGATAAAATGCCACACTGCCAAGAATGTCCTGCCAAAAATCTCAACTCAATCCAAATAATTTTAAATCCGATCATACAACCACAACAACATCTGAAAGTGATGGAGTCATGGAGCCACACCAGAGTAAACAAATACCTCAGCAGACCCCTCAATCACACAGCCTTTTTGCTATTTCCTTACAATGACTTATGCTTTAAATTGACACACATTACAGTGTGTGGTGACCTGGGTTTCTGCCAACATGGCTGAGAGGATTTGAAACAAGTACGGCATTTAGTAGTCATGTTTCCAGCTCTCTGTAGCATCACTCGTCACGGGAACTTAAACAAAGAAGAATAAAGGATTTGTATATAAAGCAATAGTCTGATTTAGATGAATGTGTCATAAATGATATAATCTATGACATAATAGCCAGTGGCTAATTCATCATCACTGTGGTATAATGCTGTGCTGTGCACTTTGCTTTCTGTGTTGAATAACAGACGTCTGGCATAAGTAACTTACAATGAAAAAGTAATAAACTAACATTACATTACATTAGAAAGAATACATTTCTAAGATGTAGGTAAAAGAAAGCTAAACCTTGAGCCAACAGTGGCTTAACTTCTCAATCTGCTGCAGTGATGTACTGTAATCTAAGGTGTGTCAATACACTGTGACATCACTGAAGGGTTTGGTTATAGGTGCAACAGGAGATAAACAGCAGAGGCGAGGTTTCACTTTTAACTTTTAACTTTCATGCTCAAGTTGCTGCACATATTATGACTTAAAGGTGTTTTTTTTTAACAAAAATTCATGTTTACGTTTTACCAAAATGCATTGTGTGTATCTTTGAGGCCTAACAAACATGTCAAATGCATTTCTCACAAAACATTTGCAGATTTTTGGAACTCTCTAGGAAGTATTTGAAACCAACATTGTTAACATCCAGTTTTGTTTACTAGCAGGCTTCTTCTTCTTCTTTGCCTCTTTTGGTGCATTGCTACATTTCTAGTCACCAACTGTCTCTACAGCACTACGAGTGGTCAAAACCCCCACATGGTACCTTTAAAATAGGCTATACATTAATTTTGGCCAACAATTTTTAATTGTTACACCACGACCAACCAAAAGCTGAACCATAGAGGGTAATTAAACCGACACACACATTTCTGCCTTCACCAAGAGCAAACTTGCATGAGTTACTCAGAGGACATAAATGTTGAGCACACAGTGTTCATCTGCATCTGTTAGGGTGCTATTGTGTTTTTTTTAAAGGCTGATAACAGTGTGAGTTCGACAGTTTGAATGTGACTAAAGACCTAAACTCGATACCTGTTGTCTGACAAGTCTGCCTTCTATTAAGTACTGTAGCCATCCTGATTGCATCCAACATTACTGGTGCACACTTGGCAATGATATAGAATAAATCCCTGACACTGTCTTATATTCTCGATCACTCTTTCAAGAGGTTTATGAACCATGACCAGCACAGCTGAACCAACCCTGTCCATCTTTCCCGACTGGCTAAAGTTCAAAATAATTAGAGACAATGGAGGCTTTGCTGTTCAGTCAAAGCATTTCCGCCTTCTTTCCTGCTCCTCTCATACCTCATTTCTCCCTCTCTGCGGTGCAATTTATAGACCGCTCGAATGTACACACATGTCTGACTCATCTTATGGCTTCCCTTTAGCTCCACTGCTCTATATTTTCCACCACCTCCTCATTCTGTACCCACTTACCAGGTAGAGCTGGGCAAAATAGAAATAAAAAAGTGGACGTAGGTCAGTTGTCTCATTCCCCCCTTTCTAACCAGCATCACGGCTGATCTGTCCATCTCCGCTTACTCGTTCTCTCTTAATGTGTACTTTATTATCCTGCCAACTCACTCCATCACCTTTTGTCTTTCTCCTCTCCCATTCCTTTATTCCTCCTCTCAAAATTCTCCTTCATCCCTCCTCTTCTAAGTCAATCATCTCAGCCTCTCCTTCTATCTCTGCACTGCCAGTTCATCTCTCACTGCCCGCTGTAACCTGCCATCTCTCAACCACGTATCATATCATTCTCCTCTCTGTGCACTTTCCCTCAACGATCCACTCAGCCGGTCTGTCAGCATGGGTGTGTAGTTGTTTGCGTGTGTGTGTTTGTGTAAAATGTGTGTTGATGTCAAACACAGCGGGAGAATCACCTTGTTCCATCAGTGAGAGAACGAGAGAGAGACAGAGAGAAGTGATGCATTATAGGAGGCAGAGGAAAGAAGGAAGTAAACATTCTCTATATAAAAATTAAGCATTTAAGGAATTTGACCAACCATTCCTGAAATGTACGGCTATTTTTAAAGTTTCTTTTATGTATTTCTTAAAAAGTATACTATGCAATATATAAGTGGGCTTATAAACCAGTTTCATTTGAATTCCTAATTTGGTGACTTTGACAACCCAATCTCCAAAGGGCATATGTATACATTACAATGATCACATTCCACTCACAATAGCTAAACAGAAGGAAAGCTACAATATAGGCTAGTGCCAGGTTAGTTTATGTTTTACACTGCAGGTAATGTGTTACTTTGACACTCACTTGTAGAATTTGATTAGTAAATCCCAATAATTTCATGTTAAATCTTCAAAAACAACTGGTCTTCTCTAATTTTAGCCCCATTTCACTCACAGTAAAGAACATCCTCTTTTTTGTCTTTAATTGAAACAGGAGCTGTTAGTGTCTATGACAACCAGGACCAGCTGGGACAGCTGAAAGATGCTCTGGGCAGTTTATTCACTCGGCCGGAAATGCAAGTCTAACCTTTCATCTTGGCAGCTCAGAGAAGAGCTTGTGATTGGTGGGGGCAGACGGTTGGGAGAATCATTAATGTCAGCAAACTGGAAAAAGGACTATTTTAAAAACAGACCTCATCCTGACAAATGTGTTAATTATGGTATGTTAAATCAGCGTCCACTCACAATGACAAACACCTTTTCCAGCTTGGACGCAACACAACCACTCACTCACACACACACACAGACACAATTACCCCCTAAGGGCTGTGCCACTCGCTGTCATCCTCTCTTCCATCCACTGGGCTGGACCATTAATGGCTAATTTGCAGGCTTTTTTAGGGTAAAAGGTCACCACACTGATGGATGGAAGGTCTAAGGACTCATCATTACTAACCTTCGCCTGTTAAGACACACAAAGGCACACATGTACAGGTGCAGACTGAATTTAAACATTATATGGCAACCAATCAGATGTACACACTGAACTACACACACACACACACACACACACACACACACACACACACACATATATCTATTCCATACTTGCCATTTAACCGCAAGCCAGTACCATTACCATCTATACTAGTACCATCTATCTTGACAGTGACAGGTGTGTAGGGGAAACTACAGACCCACAATGCATTTATCCAATGCAGTTAAACAGGAAAGGGGTAAAAAAAAAAAAAAAAAAAAAGAGGAAGCAGCAGTTGAAGTATAGGCAGCAGAGAGGCTAAATGAGAGGTGGGGGTTGGTAAGGAGGAGAGGAGGATCTTCAATGGCTAAAATCAAAACAGAAATCTGTCTCTATTTGAGATTTAAAGAGGAATGCTGCAACCAGAAAACCATTTATATGCCCTCGTATTGTATTTGCCCAAGTGACGGATAGCGCAAAGGGTTGTTGTTCTGATAATAATGGCATAACAGTGCAGAAAGTGGGTTATAATTCTACTTTAAATTAAAAACATAACCTTTATGTTTATGACATCTATTTATTTTGTGCTCATTATACTTCCACATGATATGCTTTTAATGTGCTTTTAATACTAATACTATTACTATTTAACTTCAATAAAAGGTTGTGGCCCAAGCTGCAACCTTGTTACCATGGATACACACATATGGGGACACAGCATCTAATTAATTAATCAATGACTGACAGCTGAGGATTAATCAACTTTGCTGGCTGAAACACAGCCAAGAAATAGAACATAAAGACAAACATTGTCACTCTCAAACAAACAACCACCACTTTGGAAGTTTTCTGTTTTAAGAAATTAAATTAAATTGTATATGTATATAAGGGATTGGGTTTAACCTTTGTCCAAAACAAACCAGGATTCACTGTTTAGATCCTGAGGACATGGCCCACTGTGTCCAAAATGTGCTGTATCTGTCTGTTCAAAATGTAACTAGAGCCAGGAGACGGTTAGCCTAGCTTAGCACAAAGACAGGAAGCAGGGGGAAAAAAAACACAAACATTTTCATAAAGTGTATATACAGACATTTTACAGCCACTTCAAAAGTTCTGACTGAACCACAACAAAAACACAATCCTTTTTCACCATGAGTGGGAACGAATGATGCAAACAATAATTTTAGATGGAAGATCACAGTAGAGATAAACAAGTTTATCTGTAGCTTGGTCACGGTGACATCCTACTCCCTGCTGTGTCAGTACACATACATGCATAACATTTTGCCTAGTCACAGTACAAACAATGACCTATTGACTGGCCTTGGAACTTGGACACACAAATACACCACATGCACAGGAAGAGATGATGAGGATGCAGCCGAAGAGGACACAAATACAAAGAGGAGTGAAAGGTAAACAATAAAAGAGAGACGGGAAAGAAAAAAGAGGAAGAAGCAAAAAGTTATAGAGGGAGAAAGATGAGAGAAGGGAAGGAAGAAGAGAGAGTGGTGGCTGCACATGAGGAGATGGAAATGAGGAACAGTTTGATCCCATAGGTACACCACGGATGCATATCAATCAGTTTTATCTTCCTATTACCAGCACACATACACGCACACACAACCTTCCTAGTCACCCCCGATCACGCAGACTGTCAGAAAGATGCACGCCCTAGAGCTGTGATGCCATTGGCCAGCAATGATGTCATCTCTTCCTGGAGGTTGAGCAGCGAGCTAAACAATTGGCTGGCGGAGGCAGACAGTGGGAGAGCGTCGCTGAGGTATCAATTCCATTCATACGAAGCAGCAATGGAGCGTGCATGTGTGTGTGTGTGTGCATTTGTGTGACCACTCCCCACTGAGGCATACAGGCAGAGCTATTAGGGCCGTGTCCATCATTCAGAGACACAGACAGTACCTGCTGGGATGCTCCCTAATGGACGCCCTCTCTGTCACACACACACACACACACACACACACACACACAGAAATTTCACTCAAATGCACACTATCAAATATGCAAGTAATCAAGCATGCACACACACACGCTTGCACACACACAAACACACATATATAAGTGATGGGGGTTGGGAGGGTTGAGATGGGTGTTGTCTCCCTGTTGTTACTGGGCTGTTGTCATGGTGATGCAGATGGAGCTTTTACTGCTAGCTGGGACTTTGTAATAAACTACACACACACACACACACTCTTTTCATTGATGCATGTACGTGCGCACCTTGTGAGAACAGCCTTGCCCTTGCAACTCCTTCTAAAGCAACAGAAAAAAATAAGACTCGCTTTCAGTGTCTCGAAGTGTGTGTGAGTGTGTGTGAGTGCGTGTGAAGGTGTGAGTGTAAACATTCCCAGGAGAGACACGTTCCTCTAAGAGATGCTCATGGGAAATTAGCCTGTGATAGCCTTTTACAAAGTGCTGCACATTCACTCTCTTTCTTCCCTTTCTCTCTTTCCTCCTTACATGTTTTACACTCCCCATCCCCCCTCTTACCACCCACACCTCCTACTCCTCACCCCAACGCCCCTTTTTTTAGAGTATGATGTCACTTGCGGGTTTGTAGTTGCCAGAATAGCTGTTAGGATTTCTTCCAAGACTTCACGTGTGAACACAAGATGTTAACCAGCCCTGAGTCTCAGTTAAACACGCTGTAGTTGCTGGTTTATATGAAAAATTCAACAAATCACACTATAGTTAGATACAAGTCCAGATACCACACACTGAAAGCCATTTCACCAACCACGATAATGCAATTTGAGATGTCCTGATACAGAAAATAATTGCCTTGCTGGAGGATGTTCTTTGCCTATGCCTTGTCCATTACTCTCTTATATCTGGACACTTGTATTGCTCACTTATTACATACCGGAAACATAATAACTCATATCTACTGTTCAATCGATCCAGTCTTCCAATCTAATCACTTTTTACTAAAACCCAGGGATTATATGTATGCATGACTTTTACTTGTTCTAGCACACGATCTGAGTGTCCACACTGCATGAAATCTATCTTATTAGCAGAAGTGTAATCTAATTTGAATTAAATTACACCCAACAAAGCAATCAAATGCCAGTCAATTAAATCTGTTTAATCTCTAATCAGTATCTGTATCTGGTTCACATTAACACCCGAATCTGCTTCATTAATAACTAAAATATGTTATCGGTACCTTCAGTAAAATGGAACTTTATCTTCCCCAGCTTTATGAGTGAGCGCTTGTGTTTAGCATCTGCAGGAGTGCTGAAACAATCAGGCAACTGATAGAAATTTCTTTTTTATTTTAACATTTTTGGAAATCACTTAAGCTTAAAGACAAATGCAAACAATTCATCAACTTAAAAAAAAGAATTAATCGACTATATAAAATAATAAAACACTACTTGCAGCCTCAATCATGTAGGCATGTACTCATACATGAGCGAATATCTGTGGGTGTGTGTGTGTGTGTGCCAGCTAGTGTGTTCATTGCCATTCTCTGCTGCTCTCTGTAAATCACCCAGAGACGCTCTTACAGCCCTGGGTCTTTTCTTAAAGATAAATGATGCATTAAAAACTCCACAGAGGTCCAGGGCCTTCTGTAACTCAAACACACTCTGCCCAGTGGGATTTATTAGATATTAGAACACAGAGCATCAGTGCTGGAAAACCTTAACCCAAAGAGAATGCTATCTCCCTGGCAAAACGGACTCTTCACTGAATATTCAGCCAACATAAATAAATTAATAATATGAAAATAAGACATTAGAGTGTGGGCAGGGTGATGTAAAAATCCTTTCCACAATAAAAATGAGAATATCTTCTGATATTGATATATATATTGTATGATCAAACAAATGTTCAAAAGCACTGTGTTCCACTGTTTGTGTTACATGAGTCCAAATGCTTCACTTCATCACATCATTACAATAAGATTCAGCTGAAAGAAGATCAATAATATTCTTCAATTAAATCAACTCTTCCGCTAAAAACAAGCCAATCTCAATGTCTGCGACCATGTCATACTTCCAGAGTGAGTCTATTATATGTAATGTAGCAAACCAGAAGGCCCTACTTTTTGTACCAAACAATGGGCATTAAAAGCACAAGAGCACGACACCCCAATGCTGGAACGGCTGTTTTGTTCATTTGGGAGAACTGAGCCTTTAAAGCTGCAGCCGACCTGTGATCCAATAGCCTGTTCATTCTCCGAGGTCAGGTGAGGTCAAAGATGAGGAGAGCAAACAATTGCCAACCTCCTGCTCCAAATCCCTTCACTATGCCACACTCCCTCTCAGCTGCGTCGTTCCCAGCATATGTGAGCATGGTGTGTGTATATGTGGATCCACAGGCATGTGTGATTTCTTCTGCAAGAGACTAGTGGAGAGACTTCAGAGGACTGATTCACACACACACACACACACACACACACACACACACACACACACACACACACACACACGCGCACACACACTTGACTTCATTCATCCTAAAACTTAACATTTGAATTTGTGAATGAATGTAGCAGTAAGAGAAGACAGAGTCAGAAGAGAGAGAGCAAGTTTTTTAAAAAAAAGGAGCAAAAAAAGAAGAAGAGAGGAGAATATTACTCTTATTCTCGATCAATGGTGAGCAAAGTGGATGCAGTACATAAACTGAGCTAATGGGCGATGCAATAAACCTACGTTCAATGCGAAATAACACCTTTATGTTCACAGTTATCAAGAGCTCTTTCACAATGTGTGATCATATATAGATCGTTTCTCTTCACTTTTCAGCATTCATACCTCCATTCAAGTCCAGTATCAATCAGCCTTCCATAATTAGCATCCCTGTGAGGCGGTGGTTGCTATTATTTGACATGTTTTACGAGGCTCTCATAATCCGCAGATTCAAACTAATCTGCCAAATAAATAATAGAAAAAATCAGATTCAGTAAGCAGAACAAAGGAGAATTAAGAACAACATGACTGCAGGATTGCGGAACAGTTTCTATGGAGGCAAAAGCACTGAAAGATTAAAAAAAGCAAAATGTAAATATTCACCAAAGCAATTACTTTGAGCCTTACTCCTTAAATAACAGAGAAGAAGATAATTATAGCACTGAGTTGAGGGGCATTTTTTTTGTCTAAGCTGCAGGCAGGTATTCTTTAGAATAATCTCTCTCCTCCACCAGCCTCTGCTTATAGAGCCTAAACTATATAGGTTTATGCTCTCTACTTCAAAGTTTTCCTCTATCGCGTCGAGAAAGAGAGCAGATGATTACATGAAGCACTGAGCTGGAAACCTCTGTGATCCTGGCCTGCAGCTAAAAGTCATGATATGAGGAGACCATTTCGTTTTTGCATTTTCACTTGTTTGAACGGTAAACACATTATGCACTTTGTTTGTTGAACCATAAAGTGCCTGAAGACGCATTTCTACTACGACAGTCTGGCCACATTTATTTAAATTACAGTATTTATAACTCCTTCATTAATGCCATCACCTAATTGCTCTGAGGTCTGACAACTTATCTCATTTAGAGCTGAGCTTTTAACATGTACAATTAACCTTGCATACAAGTTAACGTTATGTTAAATGAGGCATATGTCAACACATCTGTTAACATTTTATCTCTTTAGCAATCAAAGTAGTCTTTCTCTGCCTTTTAGAGTAAGCTGTCTAATAGTGACCTGTAGCTGAAGGACCACTTAACTCTCAGTTTTTTTCTGACCTTCTAGGGCAAGATGAAGATTAAAAAAAAGAGAGCCTGAGCACAATGCATCAGAAGGACAAGGAGCAGTGGACTCTTTAGTGTGCGGTTAAAGCTAACTCAATACTTACTGTAGCTGTTTTAGTAAAAGTCTTACTATAAGCCTTCTGTTTGGCTTTTACTCTGTGGCTGCTGAGAAGTTTGAGTCACAGTATAATCACTGTAGGCAGTGGTTAGGTACTGCAGGTTCTAAATAATGTTAGATATCACATCTAAATTTGGACTTTTTTTGGTCTACAGAGGTCAACCCTCAAACACATATAATCAAGCTAAGGAACATTTTCCAGAGATTATTCTGACCAAACCCTAACCTATAAACACATTCCTGGACCATGTTAGCATTGAGCTCTGTCCAGGAAAAACCCCCGGAGGGAGATACTCACTAAAAATCACCAGCACCAGCCATTTGGTAAAACACATCAGGCACAGCTCTGAAGTTGTGCTTGTGTTAGCGTATTAACATCAGCTGTTTCATTCATGCCTCACAATCACTGGCTAATTCACAGCTGCGTGGCAATCAGCTGACTAGGAATGTCCAATCATATTCATGTGCCATGTGCAGCCATTATAACCGCCACACTTCTCACTTCTCAATTTTTCTGCTGATATGCTAATTCAGTTATACAATACAGTTTACTTCACACACAGCTCCTTCCTCCATCCGAACATCCTCCTTATGTGAGTTATTTATTGGTACTGTTGATTTAATGAAGACTGAATATCCCTCCAAGAACAGAGTCTTTTCCATTTAATCTAACTGTCTAACCATTGGCTTTAAATGATACATTTCTTGACTTCAGTGTTTCTGACTGAATCTACGTTTTCTTGACAAGTAACCTCTTGAGATCGTGTGTATGACGACTCTCAGAAACAAAGTCAGGAGGTTATTATAGCTTGAGGGAGGGAAGAGGTTGACGTGGATAGTTGGGACAGTGATTTTGACCAAACACTGTCTGTACATAGGGCCTTTCGCAACTTCCATTAGCTTCACAGCCACCATAGTTTCTCCTACGCTCTCCAAGCGGTATTTAGCTGGTTGCAATCTGAAACTTTACCATTAGGTGCCACTAAATCTTACACACAGAGGTGGCAGAAAAATACTCATATTTTTTGAGGTTTTTTTTGTCCTGGTAACAAAGGCACCAGCTCAGAAAATGCTCAAATGGGTCTCTTAACAATCAATGGCAAGCACATGTTTCGTTTTTTAAGGTATAAGAACTTTTAGTTGCTTAAATCAACTCCCAAGAAATCAAAGAATAATCTAAAGAATTGTTGAACGATTACAGCAGCTTAAACTAATCCTTCTCTTCCAGCTAATGCCCAAACTATAATGTTTTAACATGTCAGCTGCGTATAAAGCAGAAACCACAATGTAAGATTTGACGCTTGGTATAATCCAGACATTACAGACCAAAGAGGAGCTGAGGACAGAGAAATGTGAATGAAGAACAAATTAACAGGATGGTCTCTGGGGCACCACAGACACATAGTCATACACACATGAAAAACACACACATATATAGCTGACACACACACACACACACACACACACACACACACACACACACACACACACACACACACACACACACACACACACACACACACACACACACACACACACACACACACACGCTTGTACCTCATTACTGCCAAAAACATCACAATGCTCTAATGAGGATATGGACTCTGAAAAAGGCAGTTTAAGCACACACACACACACACACACACACACACACAAGCACAGCTGCCCTTCACACTATGAGCCTGAGGGTGTGACAGGCAGGCACGCCAAAAGAGGATTTGTGGTGAAAAGCTTTGGGGAGGAGGGCGAGAGGGAGAGAGAGATAGGACGAGTGGAGAAGAGGGGATTACATGGTGAATATTTCAATACTAAAACATACCAATTGGCTTGGGCTCCCTTCCTGGCTTGGACATACACACATACAGAAATAAAAGCATTAGCAGGGCCATATCTTCTACAGCTAGCTTAGCACTGACTAGACAGAGAGTGGGGTGATGGGTAAAGTTAATATAAAACCACTGTTGCCCCGCGGGGATGTGACGGACAAGCTGATTGCTGGTTAACCTGCTGTGACTGACTGAGTGGACCAAAACCATCCCTTTTCATTCAAGACTCACTGACTGTAGATCCAAAAATCCAACTGACAGGGGGCAAGGATGTACGGAACAGTTTTGTTTTTTTTGTTCCTGTAAAACTAATAACATCAAAGTACAGACTGCGAAATGTGTGGAGATAGAGTATATGGATGAGATACTACAGAAAAGACGGCAACTGTACAAATTAATTTCTTTTATTAAACTGTGACCTGCTCTCAGGAACGTAGACGAGACATACAGAAGGGACATCGATGCAATAAAGCTGTCCAGTTTAATATGTATGCTCTATTTGTTGCAGGATTTCTTGAATAAAATCCTCCAGCTGCAATGTAATAAATGGAGTTATATGATGATCTAGCGTCTTTATATCACTGTAGCTCAATATCATCAGTTTTTATTCTAAAAAACTTTGCGAATTTATACATTTTTTGTCAATATTGATGTATAAAATCAACAATAAAAAAACAGATAAGAATCTGGTTTTATGCCAACAGCGTGTACTTTTACTTACTTGGAAACTATTGACTGCATGAGCAGCTCATTTGCATTTACTTGTTTGTCTTCATGTTCTCTAACACAAGAGTCCATCATTTACAGTAAACTAAGGTGATCAGGATGTTCCTGCAGCAGGAAACAACAAAGTTAGAGTGCAAAGGGACATAGAATCCCTCTTTACTCTTTAATATTCTTTAAAAAACTCTAAATAATAATAATAATAATAAATAATCTAAAAATCTGTGTAAACAATCTCTCACTCACTGTAAAGGACTTATAGTAGAGCTATGGGACATTTTTCTTATACTGTGTTGAAGTAATCGTCCAAATACACCATGAGACACTGAATCGCTGACAATGTGTTTGCACAAGCAGAAACTTGGTTAGGGGCTGGAAGGCAGAGAGGTGCCATGTTGCGAGGTTAGAGGTCGACAGCAACGTTCCAGATACAGTCGGGCTGCAGGAACGCTAAAGGACAGAGGGGCCGGCTGCTGGCTGGCATGAAGGCTGCCACACGCTGGTCAGGTCAGCCGGGAATGAGGCTACAGAGTCGAGTGGCAGAATGAGAGGGCAGGGGGGAGGAGGAGGAGGAGGAGAGTGAAAGTGGCTCACAGAAGAAAAAAAAAAGGATTAACTTCAAAAACAATTTAAGTATAGGGGTCGGGAAGTTCTGTATATTTGTCTGTCCATGCATGTGTGTATGTGTGTGTGTGTGTGTGTGTGTGTGTGTGTGTGTGTGTGTGTGTGTGTGTGTGTGTGTGTGTGTCTTTTTCTGGGGGCTCATGGGGGTTTTACCACTGCAGGAGTTCAGCGGACAGTTACATTGTCCCAGTTACAGAGATGCGCTGGAAGCACTGGGTACAATGCAGACACAATGGTTAAGCTGGTTATGCTTTTGTGTGTATGTGTGTGTGTGTGTGTGTGTGTGTGTGTGTGTGTGGTCCATAGTTAGCATACTGCAGTCTAGACCAGGGGATCAAGTGTAATCTCTCCCCACTGATACAGCTGATGAGCTGAGGTCACACACCACTGTCGCTGCATCATCTCTGCACGTCACTTGTGTTACAGTGCAGTGTTATTAATTAATTCACAAATTTGTTTTAAAAACGATTTGTTTAATCATATCTAACCCTTTTTGGCTGCAATTATGAGTTTAAAACTTAACTGTCAATTATCGATTTTATCCGTGTTTATTTTGAGTTTAAAAAGAGAAAATATAATAATTACTATTTTGTAGTGAAAGCTGTTTTGGCTGCTGTGGTTCCTGACCACTAATGACCATGCATGAACAAGACAATGTACAGTCATTAGAGGTGAACAGACAGCGAGTTAAAACCTGTTTTTTAAATGTCTATTTTAGTTTTTTTATGGAAAAAGTATTACTGTTACACACCAGCCAGATGTTATCCTCTGGGTTTATTATTAAACATCTGGAATACATCTTTATCTTCTAATCTTATCAGAGATAGATGACAAATCATGAAGGATTAATGTTGAGTGGCAAATATAACAAAACATTGCTTCTGTACTGGTGGAGACAATGTAGTTACCTCATAAAAATACATTAAAAAAACTATACCCAAACACCAAATGTATTACAGTACAAATTGAGATGACATCAGTGACTTATATATTCAATAAATTGAGGTACTCTGTTGATAAGATTGAGATCAGCATCACTCGTTCCCCTGAGTGTTCACAGTTTCACATATTGGCCAGACTAAATCACCAGTTGCAGATATCTGAGAGAACAGTTCTATGAGTGTAAATATTGCTTGAATAATGGTTGCCCATTACAGGAAATAAAAAAAGCATCAACATGACACTGAATGCACTGAACAAGTAATGATTAAAGCATCACCTCTCTGAGGAGCAGCAGACACTGTTTGGGTTACGTGACACACAGTATTGCGCTTGACAGACTATGTTTAATTAGAATGGATTGGGGGATCAATATTAGTCTACAGACAAAATCACGCTGTTTGTAAACAAACCCAAGTTGCAGGGAATTAAGTAATTATTTTTTACAATAGAAATGCTCCCACTTAACTCCAACCATTCAGCAATTGCTAATTAATTTACCCCCCACTCACACACACACACCCTTACCACAACCACCACTACACAGGAACCCCATGACAGATTCAATTAAAATAACTTCATTACTCCGAGCTTTGAAACACTTCACTCTAAACAAAAGCAGATGCCTCCAAAACCTAGAAAGATAGAAAGCCAAGAATCTCTCTCTCTCTCTCTCTCTCTCTCTCTCTCTCTCTCTCTCTCTCTCTCTCTCCATGTATTTCTGAAGGACAGACATTTGTTTTTAGAACAACAAAACAACTTAAGTAATCCAGCATGAAGACGCCGACTGTCTCAGCCAGTTGTCACACTGACGAAATGTCCTGCTGCCAGGGGACAAGGTGGGACACGCCAACACCTAGCATCAGGATTACTGGCCTGAAACACAGTCAAACCACACGCACAAACACAACTCTGCAGCTTTGCCGTTTAGAGTAAAGCCATAATTATAACAACACCGTCGGCAAACAACGTGGCAGGGAGAAGAGAAGAGAAATTTCAGCCCAGCACAGTATCGTAAACCCAGGCGACGACATCTTTTGGTTCCTCATAGTCTACAATTTCTATTTCTATTAACCAATTCCTTTTATGTATTCTCTTCTTTTATCACTGCTGTCATGGGAAATTCTGCCAACTCCACGAAGAAGATTCTCATTTTTTTGGTACTATTCTACAACCTTCGAGCTTTAGAAAGCAAACACCGCTAGAAAAGAAACAAACAAACAGAAAAGCCCCGTGATCCCCCTGAAAACAAACTTGATTTTGTTGCTCCCTGCAAAGTTGACATTCTGAAAAGATACGCTTTTTTGCCAAAGAGCATCAAATACCAAGCATAACAGACACAGAAACATACTGTATACACGCAAACAAAATATACTGTAGGTGTCATTTTGTCCGAGGAATAAGGTCAGCTATTAGGTTTCAAGCATGAAGCCAGAATTAGACCAAACTGAAGCTGATACTGTACGCTTCACTCTACTGTACCCTTCACACACTTTCTCTCCCTCTCATACACAAATCACAAACACATATTCCCTTTCGTTTTTTTTCTCCAAACCCCTTCTCCCCCCCCACCGTCTCTTTCCACGCGGTGATTTCACACAGTCCATCTGACACCCAAGTACTGTACAGCATCTATGATATCATCAGTCTGCCAGCTATAGCAGGCAGGCTGACATTACCGGCTGCCGGGACAAGAGAGAAGCCAACAGTGCGCACACCTCCCACGAATACACACCAGCACAAACATACAAACACACACACACGTGCATTGAGAAATGCGCCACATATAAGGAAACTTGGATAGTATATGATATGAGAACAGGCATATGCCTGGTAATGACATATGATGTACTGTTGTACACCCCAGGAAGCACAGGCTCTCTGTTTCTGTAGCACAGCACATACAAACAAACAGAAACACACACACTCACCTGCACCTGCATGAAAGATCCCCGATAGAAGCAGCATGCTGCAGCCGACAGGGCACTCCACAGACTACACCTCTCCGTCATGGTGGGCACACACCTTCCTCTGCTACCTTTCCTCAAACCTTTCCCCCCTCCTGGCTCCTTTCTCCTTTTCCTCTACTTCACCTCTCCCTCTTCTTCTTCTTCTTCTCTTCCCGGTCTCCTGTCCTCTTCTTTCTCTCTACCCCACCCGGGGTGTCTGATCCAAACCCCAGTCCCTGGGCTAAGCCTGTCCCACCTCTGCTTGCCTGCCTGCCTGCCTGCCTGCCTGCCTGCCTGCCTGCCTGCCTGCCTGCCTGACTGCCTCTCTGCCTGGCTAACAGCCCTTCAACATAGTGCCACCACTACAAAACCAGGCTACAAGCTAAACAGCTAACACCACAGCTACAGCTTGCAAGCAGCTGCTGGTAACCACATCAGCTATTAGCCACAAGCGAGTCTCTAACAGCTGGTGCTGATAACAGCTAGTGATATTACAGCTCCTGACATCTCCGCTGCTTCTGCCCTGCACCGGCTTCTTGTCGCTTCTGCTCTCGCTTCTCTCCCTCTCACTGCACTTGCTGCACTTCACGCGGCTGCTAGGGATTACCTCATTGCTTGCTGATGAAAGGAGTGTGGGTGGGGGGAGGGCGGACCAGAGGGAGAGAGGGAGGGTGGGTGGGTGGGAGGGATGGATGGATGGAGGGAGGCAGAGAGAGAGGGGAGGGGGGGTGAATGCTAGCAGGCACAAGCAGAGAGAGAAGTGCTGTCGAATTGCAGGCAGAAACCCCACCCACCCTCCCGACGACCCCTGCCTTAGTGCTGAGACAATGCTGACACGGGGTGTGGGGGGGACGATGGAGGGAGTAAAACATGGAGAAAGTAAGAAAAGATGGGAAGAGGGAGAGAAAAAATAATTAAAATATGAGATAATGAATGAAGAAGATGTGGGTAGAAGGAGAGAGAGGAGGAGGAGTTCAGCCTCCCAAAGGAATCTAACCTTTCTTTTGCCATGAAAGGAACCCAACAGGGGTGCCCCCCCCCCCTCCACCCTACACACACACACACACACACACACACACACACACACGCTTGAGTGCAAATTTACACCTTTTATTCCACCTACATGTCGACACAAACACCACTACATATTACTAGAGATAGCAGGAACTACAGAGCTTTTGGTTCCTGTGGTGAAATAATGTTCATAGAAATGCTACCTCTGTGTGTGTGTGTGTGTGTGTGTGTGTGTGTGTGTGTGTGTGTGTGTGTGTGTGTGTGCGTGTGTAGCAGAATATAATGATGTGTCTCTAAAAAGCCATGCAGACTGCAGCTAGACAGCTCATTATAAGCTGAAACACAGAGGCAGGTGTTTCAAGGATAACACGGCGTGATTTTCACCGGCCCATTTCACATACACACACACACACACAGGCACACATACCGGCAGGGAGATGTCAGGAGGGGTGGGGCTCTGTCTCCAGAGGCCTGAGTGAGTGACATCATTGAGGACGCTTCACCATAGCAACACTGCGAGAGCCTTGACAGCATCCAAAATTCTGACACTGCATTTAGTTGGGTCTGCACCACTGCAGGGAAGCATAACGTAAGAGAGAGGCAGCCAGAGAAGGAGAGAAATATGCAACATGCCGGGTCGCAAAAAAATACTGCATGTTTCCTTTTCTTACTTTGTCTTCGAGGTCATCTCTGCACCACACAACACACAGCATCAGATGACGGCAGTAATCACTTTGCTAATCTGCACTCTTGAATGCATGCTAGTGGGTCGTAGGCAGAGATAAAAGGCCGACAGATAAGGAGACGCAAGACACAGGATGGATTCATTAACCGCAGCATCTACTCTTAATGTAATCTCAAACCATCCAGCGCTGGATTAGACAGATTACACAGTGGGGACACAAATAATCTCATAAGAGGGGCCTTGTGCTTTCCTTCCCTCAATCCTTTGTAATACCACGCCAAAACAATCATAACATACAGCGTGTTACATCTGGCTGCTGCGCCACACACATGCAACCAAAAATGCATGCTGTGGGAAAAAAACGCAGGTGACAATATGATGGATGCAGAGTTTAAAACATAGATGGGCCACTATGGCTGCTTAGCATTAAAATTGCCAATGCTAGGGGTGAAATTCCCACTCAGACAGGTCATAATGAAAATGCATTACACTGCGAGGTGCACTAGCTAAGAGCTCTCCACAAAATGATACTTTTTAAAACAAATAGTTTTTATATTACGCCTCCTAATCCATTTAAACAAGTATTTTGATGTGCGCAAGTGAAAGAATCCTGCTAAGAGGAGTGTATCCTCTCATTGTTTTGAAGCAAAAGACATTCTGAGTGCTCTTGCTTGTGTTTCCACACATCATTCTGCATCCTCAGATGAATTAAGTTAAGTCAAGCAGATATCAAAAGGCTGCTGTGTGGAGCTGTGACATTAAAGCAAAG
The DNA here is from genome assembly GCF_905237075.1 of Dicentrarchus labrax. Taxonomy (NCBI): domain Eukaryota; kingdom Metazoa; phylum Chordata; class Actinopteri; family Moronidae; genus Dicentrarchus; species Dicentrarchus labrax. Next base: position 13,781,607 of record NW_026136710.1, on the reverse strand, counting down.
CAACAGATTCACCCCAACTGACTCACAATGTGTTCTCTGAAAATACTTGATACAGAGAAAAATATATTGTGCTCTACATTGTGATATACTCAAGGGTTGATAGTCTGGTGCATCAGTAACTTGCTCTTTTTTACTTACTTTTCTCCATCAACTAAGAAGAACTAAGTCTTGAATTGGGCTGACAACTGAATCTACTGAAATACCAATATTATGAACCTTGTACAGACTTAAATATAGTCAATTCCATACAATTAAATTGAGAATACAGTAGCTAAAACAACCAATGACAATTATCCAGCAGTGCAACCAACCAAACAGTCCACAAGTCCAGATTTCTATATGGCTATACTGTAATTCATCAAAACAAACATATCAATATGTAGCAAATATTGTTATATATTTCATTATGGAGATAAATGTGGCAATTTATTGTAATACACAGTGTAGGACACACTGTATCATCAAGCCCCAACCCTCACTGCTCCATCCCATTTAGTAGGCTTTAATGTAATAGACTGAATTCTCCACAGACACAGGTTGAGAGAAAAATGGTTGTAACTTTGTGCCATTTTGTGCCTTTGGGAAGACTAAAGAGACTCTTACTTTAGTGTCTTGTACACTTCATTACCCTGAATCGTCTTTCTTGTTCTTTCTTACCTTGCCTCATCCTTACTTTGTTGACTATTGCTTTCCTTCAGATCCTTTTATCTGTCTTCCTTTCATTCTCTACATTCACAAGCATTTCTGTCAGAAAACGTGTATACAGGTACGTGTTCCTCCATTTTCTTTGCCTGTCTCTGCCTTACTCTTTTATTCTTACTGTCATCCATTCGTTGAACCTCTTTTCAGCATTCCCGTATCCCTCAACTCTCTCTCTTTCAAATGCAGCCTGTCTCCAACCCTTCTTATCACCGTGCTCCTCCCCTCATCTCTCCCTCCTTATCCCAACCTCTCATCACTCCCTCCTCCTTCCAGCCTCGTTCTCTCTCTGATCCCTGTCCTTCCCTTCTCCTCCATGGCCATCCCTCCACCTTCCCCTCCTTCCAGACCTGTATCTCTACATCTCCTCCCCTGCTTGGAGGCGGTCTTCAGTTAAATATTAATTAGTGAGCCCCATCCCGCAGGCTGATAGGGAGCACAATGGAGAATCCCTGCATGTGCCTGCAAGCATCCCACTAATGAAAGGAGTGTGTGTGTGTGTGTGTGTGTGTGTGTGTGTGTGTGAGAGAGAGAGAGAGAGAAAGAGAGAGACACACAGAGATAGTGGAGAGTGTGAGAGGGGAGAGAGTAAAGTGTGTGTATGTGCATGTGTGTTAGAGATGAAAAGAGACACACCGAGGGCAGATCAAGATTATATGTGCACACATATTTTTATCTGTGTCTATGTGCGCACACGTGTGTGTCTAAAAACAAAGGCCGTGCTCCGTTGGGGGTCAGGATGGCACAGCTAATGATGTGTGTGTGTGTGTGTGTGTCTGATTGTCATCAGTGTGTTTTCACAGGGTGGACCCCATTCACCAACTAGTTAATCCGTATCGAACCACCAGATATGTGTTTCAAAGCCCGTTTGAAACATCAGTCTGCAATAATGATGCAGCGAGAGAAAAGAGCCTGCTGGAAACACTGTGACTTTGTCCACACACACGTGTAGAAAAATATTCATTTAGGTGTGAAATAGCGCAATTAAAAATCAACTGTCCTGCTTTAAACGCATTAAAATGACTTCACCTTACACAATTGTGTTGCTGTAGCAACTTGACACATCTTTAGCGTGAATAAAGCAGTGTGTAATTCTGTCTTAGAGAGATCAATGTGTCATTATTCTCTACCTCCTGCATTGCTTAGTTGCACAAGCACGCATGACCTTGAAGATAACTGAAACACCTGAGAATACAATGACCCTGCCGTGAATATCACAGTTTTTTTTCTTTCTGAGACTCTGAGAGGCGTTGGTTCAACTCTATGGCTTTTCTTGCAGTTGCAGTGGTCTTCTTTGATAATGTAGTTTCCCTGTATTTTGCATGTAGTACACTTCTCTCCCACATCACATATCATTTCAGCGTTTTATGACTTTGGCACCAGGCAGCGACCACCACTGTAAATCATCAATACAAAGGCAGCTATACAATGAGTCATTTTAAGCTGAAAACTAATTAGCAAAGGGTACTTTCTGATAGTCAGCAGTTTTAGGCAAACTACTGTAGTGATATCAATGTCAATCAGATGGTTCACTACTTTGGTTCAGACTGAAATATGTCTGTGGTAGATGTGGTAAATGTGGCACAGATCACCATGCTGCCCAGAGGATGAATTCTACTGACTTTGGTGATCGTCTGAGTCTTCCTCTAATGCCAAAGTTTTCATCTCAACATTTACTATGCTAGATTTATTGCCATAAAGTTTGTTAGACATTCATGGTCCCCAGAGGATGAAACTTACTGACTTTGTTGACACATTTACTTCTTCTTGAGGCAACAATGAGGTTCAGGTGTTTTTTTAGCAACTGTTAGTCTGTTAGCACTTGAAACAAAGATGACAAATAAATATTACCTGCTGGTATTTGCATTATTAGCTTGAATATGTGTAGCAATGGGAAAACTCTCTGAACATTGTGGGTTTCAACAAACTGATAATTGCATTGTATTTCAAGGTGTTTCTGTTATTTTGTCCATGTCATTAGAGTCAAATAAGTCAAATTTTACAGATAACTATGTGCTATAAAAAGATGTGATGCATATGTGGGCCCTTTTCTAGGGTGACCTAAATAAACTGATTTATGCAATAACCCAAGATGTAAAGTGTGTGCACACAGGATGGATGGAGTCTTTGTCAGTCTGTCTGCACGGTGAAGGAACAGTAACTGAAGACTTTCCAGGGGTGTGTTACCGAAGGCATGACAGTTTACACCCCCTCTCATTTACAGAGGCGCCACATTAATTTAATCTACTGCAATAGTCACACACACACACACACACACACACACACACACACACACACACCCACAGGGCACTGCTTTAATTTAATCAGGCGGCACAAAGACATACAGATTTTGGAAATTCAAACCATTCGCATAATCAAACATGCAGTAACGCACAGATACAAAGCTGAGCCCCTTTACAGACGCCACACACACACACACACACACACACACACACACACACACACACACACACACACACACACACACACACAGACACACACACAGAGACACATACACACATAGATATTTTTCTGGAGCACCGGTGTGAGTCTAGTGCCAGACACATGTTAATAAACCTCATATGAACATCCCCCCTTCTGCCCCTCCCGTCAAAGTAGCACCAAACCACTAAATAGGACAGAAGACAAAGCAGGGCTGGGCTGCAGGCAAAAACAAATGCACACAATCATGGCGCCAGTGGCCATACACACATACACGTCATAGACACTGTTCGAAAACAAGCTCACACTTAAACTGAGACTGAACAATTTTCATTAGCTACTTAATAACACAGTATGGTCAGGCCTGTTTGCTCAGTACCGCCAACCATTTTAAAAACAGCTTTTTACATCTTTCACTGAAACTCACAAAAACCAGAACAGTAGATATTGCTTGACCAGCCGTGCATCAACATGAAAAATTAATGATGATGGATATTTTATGATAAAGCCTGAAAGATGAATAACTTGCCCTGAATGCTTCGTGACTTTTCTTAGTAATTGCTTATTTTCTTTGAGCATATTCAGATCAGATCTTTTTTTGTTTTTCTCTCTGTCTCACTTTGTCCCATTTTCATTTTATGTATGTGTGATACTGTGCGTGCCTGTGTATGTGAGTAAATATGTTTGTGAGCATGCGGATGTGACACACCGGGGCAGAGTCACTGGCCTGGTCTTTCCCATTATAAGAGGGAACACCGAGGCTGACTCCTGATTTAAACATCAGCTGTCATAAATGTTTCAGAGAAATGGAAGGAGATGGAGGGATTGCTAGCAGCTTCCAGGGAACGGGTGGGGCTGTTGTGGCGTGTTAAAGCGAGAAAAGGAAAGAAAAAAACAAATTTAGGTGAAAAAACATGTACATGGATTAGAAGAAAAGTAGGTAGGTTGGGGTTTTAAAGCAAAAAAATGACGACCTTGCTTCTATTCTTTCTTTTTTAAAATCTGAATGCCTGTGAACCAAAAAGAATTAGGCAACATTTGGTGTCAGCGTGAGAGTAGTGTTAATGGTCTGAAGTACCAGTTAAAGGGGCGGCCTATAGTGAAAGTCACCCCCCGCCCCTAATCACATAAGAAACGCCTTGTTTTATGTGACCATGCTGCTAAATTACAGTAATTGTAGCACTCAACTGGAACTTATCACTCCCAAAGTGATTGACAGGCCTTAATAGACAGCAGAGTTTCCCCTCAGTGTTTTATGGTGGAGGTGGGTCACAGCATAAAAAATTCCTACACTTATATAAAATAAAACATGGGGGGGGGCAGAGGCTTTGTTTCAAACAGCCACATCATTTCACTGACAAAGTAAATTGATGACAAAACAAGATGTCTCAGGATCCTGCTGGCTAAAATGAAACAGCTAAATTGAATTTATAAGATAAATTATATCCGTTATGTTTACAAACACAGCAGTACAACAAGCATATATTCTCAATTATGAGAAATTGATCCGTCTGTAATCCATTTTCTTTGATTATATCTGCTACTGTAATTTAAATCCTAACAAGGGAGGCAGTGTGGTGGAATTTAACTATAGTCAATTTGTTGTGGTCAGGCGAAGTTGGATATATTTGTTTTACAAAAGAAATACAGGTCAGGGTCATAGGAGAAGGCTTTCACCACCTCGCCTGTGATGTAAAATCAATAAAAAAACACAGATCCCTAGAGCTCAACAGTTCAGTCTAACCTTCCCTCTCTCTTTTTCTCCCTTCCTTCCTCCTTCTTTGAGCTTCACTTTCTTGCTCTCCCTCCCTTACTTTTGCCCTCAGTTTAAAGTCCAATATCTTGTATTATTGTGTGCTTGTTTGTATACGATATGCATGAATCCCTATCATCCGTCTCCAAGGTCATGAAACAACATCACATGCTCTCTGATCTTTGAGGAGCTCACAACTCGAGGGTATGGCCCCACCTACTGGCTCTAGCACAGACTGCTTGCTAGCGGCACAGTGCTGACATTAGCACTGCTTCACTCCAAATTCAATTAGCTAAATGGCAGACTGAATTAGGCTAAATGCAGAGTGAGCCTGCTGAAATGAGCATAACTGTTGAAGACTTGGGGCTAATAATCAGCCACAATTACATCTGAGCGCTCGCAATAAAAATCTAATTCAATAATGTGGGGGAGCGGAGGAAATTCAAACTGAGTTGCTCGTGTAGGCTGAGAACTATAACTCATATCTACTGGAATCTCAGGCGTTACATGAGTGTGCATGTGTGTCACTGACAGAAAGAGATGAAACAAAAGACTTATGACTATAATGGCAGGAAAAGGCTGGAAATTTGCAAAAAAAATACCACATTAGTGTGTACAATCATACCACATATTCAGGACAAAGGCCAAGGCACTTACAGATGCACACACACACACCGGGACAACGCAGACTTACCTGGACATATTCCGCCTGGTTCTCTGCTGGCTCCATGTGACTGAAGAAACACAAAAAGGAGAGAAGAAGGAGATGAAAGAGGGGAGATGTTAGGCAATGTAATAACAGGAAAAAGGCTGTAAATCCCTGACGAAATAGTGTGTTATCAGCGCACATGTGCACACACGCCTGCGCTTTTGTGTTTGATCTGGTCTTGCAACAGGTGCAGTGCATGTTACCACAGACAAAAAACGAGCCTGTATTCCCATGACCCACTTCTGTAGCAGCCTCTCAAGTGAGTAAAATGCTGTTTCAGTCGAGCTTCGCGGAAAAACAGACAGATAACAAACCCCACTGAGCATCTAAGGTTGCTGAATATGGAGCTGGCCTCTCAGATCTCTCGGGCACCATAACTCACACTTTTACACTCATGATGGATCCGGATCATGTGTCAAAAATCCCGCTGTGCTGCAGTCTTGGGACCTATACTGCGGGTACTGTTATGCAGCTTTGCGATACGAAGCGAGCACGAGCTAAAGGGGCAATTACACCCCCGGACAAGTTTTAAGATCAATCAGCGCAGTTCCCAATTGCATGATGGGTCTCATAGGGCCCAGAGTAAAGCCTTGTCACACATGACCACAGAGAGGGCAGATCAAAGGGTCCCATCATGGCAGTGTGCTCGGGAATGTTAATAGGTCCCACGGTAGAGAAGCTCTACATTCCCCTCCCAAGCTGCTCCTGTGCTTCAACTAAAAAAACAAAAATAGCTGTACAAATGTAAAATATTTGCCTCCATCACTGTACTGATAATGTCAGCATACAGGGAAAAAAATGTGACTGTAAATACAAAAACATACCAAGCATTCATGAGGACACTGAGCACTATAGTGGAGTCAATGTCAGGCATACCAGCTGTGGTTTGTAAGGCAGATTTGGATGGATGATAATAAATATTCCAGATACAAAAACAACTGCAGCACATAATCTTACACAAAACTAAGGGTTCAAGGGTTCAAGTAAGGCAATCTTTTAATGTCTGATTAGCTGTTACTGAATGTAAGCAGGTTCTGACTTAAACCCTTCAACTTAAAGGGCCAGTGTGTAAGATTTAGTTGAATCTAGCTATTTACTGTATTTAGATAGTTAGTGAGTAAGCGTTTCTATGCAGCAATCTGATAATAATAATTTATTAGCCCCAAAGATATGGTTTCAAAACAACTGTACTAGCAGTGTAATTGCAGGTAGCAACTCACTCGCCTTTCCAAGTGCAAGGGAGAAAGTACGGTGGCCGTGAAATGTGCGAAACATGGCGGTCCAACATAGTGGCCTCCGCGGAAAGCGACCCGCAGTGTCTATAGATAAAAAGAGCTCATTCTAAGGTAACAAAACTTGTGCTTTAATGACGTGCTTATTCCTGTTTAGCTTTATTTCACCCAGTTTTTCATTATCTGGAGTTGTCATATGTAAACAGACTCAAAAGATGACGTATTGAAAAAGGTTGTTTTACCAACAATCCACAACCAAACAATATTTAGCAAAAGTTTGCCATTTTTGCTTCAAAACTGACCGTTTCATCCATTAAGTGACCAACTGTTTGAACTTGAGTTAACATGAGTTAACATGGGGACTCAAATTAGTGCCAAACAAAGGAGCTGACATGCTGTGCTCCACGAGGGACAATGAGGCTAAAGAACAAAACCCATAGTTATGCCAGAAACACCATGACAGAATTTAATTGCAAAACCAAAACTTACCAGCAACCAAAGGCACCAACAACACAGTCTGAGAAAAAAAAATGATATTGGTTTCCCAGAAAAAGCAGACAAACTCAAGCAAAGAAGTGAAGAGCTGCACTTGGACAGAATGAAAAAAGGAGAGGGGGAATGGACAGTCAGGGTGAGAGATGGAAGGACCTGTGATTTTCTCTTTGATGTGCCCATACTGAACTTGCAGTACACCATACAGCTATATTTCCCACGGTCCCTGGGCTGAACTAATGGGCCGATGCTGCACGCTCGCACATGCGCGCCCGTGCCTGGCTGCCAAACCCCAAGCCTGCAAACACACACACACACACGCAGCTCCAAAAATCCCACTGTAACACGATACATGCACTCCGCTATCACGCATGTAATATTGGAGGCAAAGAGACCTTGGCATGTCATGGGAAAGCAGCGAGAAAATGTAATCGGCCGGGCTGAGAGGAGGAGGGGGGGCACCTTTTAGGAGTTACAGCACATTTTCCCTCAACTCTTCAATAAAGTTCTGACTTTGTTAATAAATCAACTACAGCGTTATGAAACGCACACAATGAGCACACAAAAAGCTTATTTATGTCGGTCTCCTATGTGTCAGAAGAGATCGATGCAATATATGAAAAACATCGCACCAACAGTGCGCCAGCTTTCCAGCAGCATCTGATCAATAAGGGGAATCGATGTTACCTGCTGCTGCCTTTAAACAAGTGAAGTAATGAATGCTGTTGTCTTCTCACCTCGCACCCATCGCCTGAGTCCTGTCCACAGCAAAGTCAGCAGCACAAACTATGAAATGTGAAACGTCCAACCTCGCCGGCAGGTCTACGCGCAGTTCAAACAGATTTGCGCCCCCTGGTTTACTCACAGAGCACGGCCGGATTCATCTGTTATGAGGGCCCGGGGCAAAAATGTACTGCTGCTGCGCATTTATTAACCCATCGTCCATTCTCTATCTCTGCAGTGTGTACAGTTTTTATATGCTGGGATATAACCAAGCATTAAAATAATGTAGGGTTTAGAGTTTGATGAGTTGGGGAAGAAGTACTTCGATCCTTTACCCAAATAAAGGTGGCAATACAACAATGTAAAAGTTACAAGTAAAAGTCCTTCACTTAAAGGACCACTGTGTAGGATTTAGTGGCATCTATAGTTGCAGATTACAACGCCATCGCCTCTCTCTCCCATTCCAAGCATGTAGCTACAATGGCTGCAGAAAACAGGAAAGGCCCTTTTTAGAGTCAGTGTTTATTTTGTCCCTTATGCACTGCTGTAGAAACATGGTGGTTCTAACTCTGTGGAAGCAGACCCACTCCATCTTTACATAAAAACTGCTCATTCTAAGGTAGCAAACACACAAATCTTATTTTCATCTGATTATACATGAATGAAAATATATCTCTGAACATCATATTCCATTTCTGCCAATAGAGCCTCCTAAATATTACACACTTTAAGTAAAGCTGCTTATTTTACTAGAAGTAAAAGGACATGTACAATATATTATTATATATTTAACTATTAGATTGCTAATACTGATGCATCAATGTGTAAGCAGCATTTTACTGTAAGCTGGTCAAGATTCAACAATTTTCGTGTTACCAGCCCGAAGTGTCTTTCCATCTTTCTCGGATCTGGTTGGTTGTTTTTGTTCAGGCCCGGTGGATTCTTTCAAATGCCATTAGGAGCACTAGGAAGCATCAGAGGACACTGATTTCTGCCTCATATACTACTGCCAGGACATAGTAAAAGTTTCAGCAAATATGATAGTATTTATATATATATGAAAGTTACCTACTGCAGCTTTAACTACTCTATGTATAGTTTAATATAGTTCAGTGGTTCTCAACCTTAGGTTGGAGCCCTCCAAAGTGTCACAAGATAAATCTAGTAGATAAATCTGAGTTGTAAACAAAACTCCCCATTCATTGCCAACAACAGTCAGGTGCTGGTAGGTCGCAGTTAACCACAGCACACTGGAATGACTTTACTGTGATTCATTTAGAGCGAACAGTGCGTCTCACTCGCTGCTTCCTCGGGTTCGCACAGCTAAGTATTCCCTTAGGAGGTCTTTGTGCCTTTATTTGATAAAGACAGCTCAAGATAGACAGGAAAGCGGGAGAGGGGGGGGGATTGACACGCAGGCCACAAGTCCGACCTGAACCCTGCAGCATGGACTCTGTTCAGCAGAAACTGATTATATATGTTTTTTACACTCAGTAAAACAAAAATACCTTAAAACTTTACTTGAGTATTGGTAAATGTATTTTCCAGCACCGATTTTGACATTAGTAAAGCTGGGACCAGTGTGAACTGATACTGCACTTTAGTGGTGGGTACTTCCACATTTTCAATAAACTACCACAGACTAGTTGAGCTCTTGGGGGCTCCCTGGACCTCTTGGGACCGTTACCCACTTTGGAAATTCAGCCTCTGCACAGAAGAAGGCTGTAAGTCTTTTCGGGTCATTGTTCGAAATGCAGTATGTAGTGTTGAGTATGATGGGTGTGTGTATGTCATAAGCTACCAACAATTTAAAATGCATAGCATTCGATCATGAGTTCATAGATTCTTAAAAGCTTAGAAATGTTCTTTATGACCGTTGCATATTTTTAACTAAAACTTTCATTAGCTAGACTATTGTGTGTGCATACCAAAAAGACAGTAAAACTGTCACAGGACAGGTCTTTGAATGAATGGCCCTCTCCATTCCTCCTCAATCAATAACCTTTCCTACTTCAATGACTTTATTTCTCAAAAAAAAAAAAAACATGGAAAGCAAAGTGTCACAAAAAAATCACCTGTAAATGCTCTCAGAGTTTTGGTTTCCTTTGTCCGCTCCTTCTGTCAGGTCTCTGCTCTCTGCCGCCTCCTTTGGTTCAGATACAGGTCTGGACTGTAACCCATCATCCTTCTCAGTCTGATCATTCTCCTGTCTGAGTGGAGGTGATGAAGTCTCTTCAGGGCTCAAGCTTGCTGCACCTGCTTGGGCAATGCTTTGTTTGTCACAAGTCTCTGGTTGGAGTGGAGCACTTGAGCCACCAGATGGCGACACATCTTCACAAGCAGCTTTGGGTGCAGAGATGGTGCTTTGGGAGTTTGTGACATTAGCTTCACCTGTAGGTTCAGGCTGGGTCTTGGAGTCAGGGAGAGAGTCTTTGCTGAGCCCAGTGTCAGCTTTAACTCTGGCTTCATCCCCAGCCACTTTGAATGAGGAGGCTGTGAGCTTCTGGGGCCCACGGTCTCGGTCCCCTGCAGGTCGCTGGCTTTGGCTTCTGCTGATGCCGCTCTTGTCTTTACTCTTCTTACTGCTGCTGGGGCCTAAAGAAGAGGGGGACATTAGAAATAAACATCAAAGCAGACGAAGATAGGGAGAAGCAAAGAAAGTAAGAGGGGGGAAAGGTTCATTATGCTAAAAAGGGTTGTCCTGTTTCATAAAATTGTGTGTTCATAACTTTTGATGCTTTACCTTTATGACTCTTTTCTCTCCTCTTCATCAGTAGACGTGGCAGTGTACCCATGTGCGAATAGTTGTCACTGGAGCGGACGTAGCTGGCAGTGCGAGGACGCATGGCACCCATGTCGTCCACTGTTGTCTCAGCTACTGTGGCCAGGATCGTTGTGGTGGCGGCCCCACAGTCATTGCCATCTCCAGACTTCGATGGAGAGGATTTGGAGTCTCCTTTCTCATTGGAGCGTCGAAAAGAGAGGTTGGTAAGGCTACCAAACCACTTGAAACCTTGAGAGGGGAACAGTAAGAAAATAAGATGAAATCCTCATCATGTGGCAAAAAAACCTATGATGTTGGTCCATGTGTTTGTAATACCAACTCATAGTCATGCAACCGCTCAACTGGATTTTTAAACTAAAGGTGTGAGGAACTCATGAGTAATGTGGAAAGTGAGGATATTTTAATTGTAAGATGGCAAGAAGAGAATAAACCCTGCAGTTCCCCTCATTTCTAGAGAGCTTTTTAGGGTCTTTTAGCTCATTGTTCTGGTGTTCCAGCTCACAAATTCTGCTCTCATCCATCTCTGTTTTCAGCTAAAAAAGCTCTGACGGGCCACCTGCCAAGCACCAAATGGCAGGAAAAGTTAGCAACTGGCTGTGAAACATATTGGAGCATATAGGCTAAAAACATGATTTTCAGCAGTTGGCAAAGACAAAAACAGAGCTAATAGGAGAGTTACTGCTGCAGTCAACTGCTGTTTATCTGTGTCCACCAGATGTGTAAATAAGCAGTTGTTTGCTGCAAAGTTCACTTTATAACTTTATAAGGTATATTTATCTGGCAGATGTTGTGTTTTCATTGTGTTCTGCTGTGGCAAGAAGTAATGAATGCAGCTTTAGTGAAGAAGTTCCTCTCTTTCCGCCCAGCTGTCACAGCCAAATGCCCCTTTGCAGAGCTACTGTTCTGATCCTGAGAGATGTGGAAGTAGTCAACCATTTGCAGCTATGAAGCGAAACATATATATGCATGTGAGTGTGTGTGTGTGTGTGTGTGTGTGTGTGTGTGTGTGTGTGTGTGTATGCATGTGAGTGTGTGGGTGCATATAGTCATACTTGGTTGTCTCTGTGTGTCAATACCAGTATGCATGCTATTTACAGTATATATAAGACCTGCTTTTAAAAAACTACTACTAATCTACCATGTATATAATTATCATATAGTGTACATAAATAAAATATGATGGATAACTTAATTGACTTAACTTAGAACAACCCCGTTCTTATCTTAAATACTTATTGTTATGTATTGTTGTTGCTCATTTCTCAATAGAAATCATCTCAGCTGCAAGTTGGTTTTTGTATGTCTTCATTATCACCAAAATGTTGCAAAACTGACATGGTGCTATCTGACAGACAATATTGCTTATTCAGCCACCCACAACCTGGCTGACTAAAAACATGAACAAAATGCAGCTGCTCTATACAAACACACAGAGAGTACTCACTCAGTCTCCGTATGCTCATGCTGTGGGTGCAGTGTGGCTATAAGATGAGCTGCAGGTGGATGATAGAATGATCATCTGTGAGGAGACGCAGCAAAACAAAAGAGGAGAGCCAGATAGAGAGGATCACTTCTTGTTAAGGGAGCAGAAACCTCGGTGTGAACAACAGTTCCTCCCTGTGGGTGAGATACTGAACATGTTGGCATCTCAGACAAAACTGAGAGATGAGAGGCGGTGACAAGCACAGGGCAGATACTTCCTGTGTAAAGCTGAGAAGACCAATGGCAAGAGGAAATGAAAAGATGAGATGACAGGGGTTGAAAGGGTAGGATAAAAAAAATATAATATTGAAACGGGAAGGTGACCAGAAGTGTTGACAAGATAGATTGCAGACTGTAAAACAGAAGTGCTGATTGGTGACTTTTGTCCTGTTGAAATAAAAAACTGGTTGTAAACTCACCCGGAGGTAATAATAACTCACCTTTGGTATCACTGATTACTAACTTCAAGCTGGAAAAGTCCTTTAATCTTCCTGATGCAGTTTATATACATAGTTAATGTTTAATTAGCAAAGAGATTCATAATCATAACACACTAATGCCTAATGAAGGTAATTCTAAAGTACACCTTATGTTTAAGAAGACCTGCCTGATTGTAAAAGAATATTGATGTTGACATATTGTTTTTGTATCTCTGTTCAGTGACATCCTGCAGTGCACCCAGAACTTAAATTAGATTTCTATGAATAAGGGCGAGACTCACACCAGATACTAATGCCTATGGGTTATGTTAATTATTCTTGCTCTTTTAGGCTGCAATGATGTGTATGTCATTTGCCTTTTCCACAGGATGTAAGTTTTGCTATTACAGCTACTTGGGTGATCTTCTTGAATTTAAGAGTGCATGGTTTGGCATTATTACTTTGAAACTTGGCATCAGTTATGTTTAATTAGATTTAAAATTACTCCACAAAGCTCAACATAAATCTGCGGCATCTATGAATCATCCATCTTTTATCATTCATTGATTCGTCACAAACATTGTTCAACTTCACAGAACTTTATTTTTTAATACCAAATATTTTATGCTGAATTTTGGGGATATGTCTATAAAATTCTCTGTTGAAGTCTTTGAGCTATATACTATAGGGGAAACAATTGTGACGGTTGGCTCATGAGTTAAGGCAGAATGTGACTTTAAAACTAGGAAGTGGCAGTGGTGAAAACTGGTTCCTTTAAAAAAGATATTTGGTTTCGTTCTTTCTGACTTTTTCCTCTTCATTTATTGTTTAACTGCATTTCTCATCCATTATTTTCAATCATTTAGACATAATGAAGGAACAAACTCCACATATACAAGTATATAATTGTATTTTTTCCATTTCAGTTTGGGATTTCTTATACATTTATTTCTTCTAGAAAATGCACAGTGGTTTGTGGTTTCAAAAGTTCAAATCAGATTGGTTATGATGCTGCTACAGTAACACCCGGATCAGATGAGTAAGGGTGTATACTAGTGCTTAGTATGAGCTAAATGTCTTCATGGGTTTTCACTTCCTGTTGACACTTGGGTGTGCAGCTTCTGCAAAGACACCTTTCGTCTTCCTGTGAACACTATACCACAGCAGTATATATAGATAACAAACTATAAATGCGTAGAGTAAAATACTTTACAAAGCAAAAGGGAACTCCAGTACACTTGACACATTTAAACAATCTCTTTATTAAAGGCAATATCATCTGCTGAAACTGGAGGTACCATTATCATTTGAGCATATTTACAATCATGCAACCCAAAAGAGCAATATTTGTTGTTCATTTTCTTACATTTTCCATTCAAAGATAATATTTCAGACATAAGCACTTCACTGCTCGGCTGTTCCATCATCACGTTGTCTGTTTGTTGTGTCAACAAAAGATAAAATAATTTAAATAAAAAGTTCTTAATCCAGGGACAAAAGATACATACATACAAGATACATGCATTCAAAAAAGCCTTGTGTCATACAAGTTGTTCCTTTCATAGGATTCTACTGTAGACTCAAGCCTCCCTCATCTTCTCTTAAACGTCCTCTGGATGGCACCAAAGGTCCCTGAAAAAAACAAACTGCAGCCACTTACTTCTGTATACCCCATATGTACTTCACCACAGATTACTGTACTTACATGCATGTTTGATCTTGAAAATTGCTGATAAATTGGCCTTGCGCATTCCATTTAGGAGTAATTAAGACTATTGTCATTTCATAATGATCCATGAAGAGGACTTGATTCATGAATTGTTGCATAATTACCAACCTAATGGTTCGTTTGATTCCTTTACACGTGTGCAGTATATATCGTTTAGTTATTTTGGTACCTTAAATAAGTATGTTTTTGTGATGGCATATTTTTCTGTAAATCATTGCATGGCCAGTCCCTCAGGGTAATTGAGTCCTTTTAGAGAGTAAGGTCCAAGGGGAACTCTTTCTGCCAACTGAACGTGACTGCTGATCATTGCTCTGCCATCCACCAAAATGGACGTAGGTGGAATAAAGTGAGAAATATGATACAGTATGGTAAACACACACACACGTGAGCACACATGCACCCTGATGTAATGGAGTTTTTTGTGTCCCAACCAGGTTTTTCCACAGAAGTAATTTGCTAGAGTGAATGACTGTGTGTGTGTGTGTGTGTGTGTGTGTGTGTGTGTGTGTGTGTGTGTGTGTGTGTGTGTGTGTGTGTGTGTGTGTGACTGTGTTGTGCCTGTGTGTGCGGCTTTAATTTCACCTTGATGAAAAACAAGCCTTCAATAATTCAGCTCTCTGCCTCCTCATATGATGACAAATATCAGTCATTTTGACCCAAGGCCACATAGATACACACTGCCCAGTGAGAGGGACACACAAAAATGAAACCTTATTTAGACAAAAAATAGAAACGTGTTCATCCTCCCACCTTTTGCTTAGTTTCACTTTATTATTCCACCAGTATAAGTATCTATTACATAATTGTTCCTCTACCTACTTAAGGATGTGTTATGTTCTCCAGAAACTTAATACAAAAGCTTATTGGACAAAGTCAGTGGACTAACACTTACATACTCCTCAACTGATGATAGTAATAAATGTTTTTCTTGTTTTCTGGTTATTTAGGGTTATTTATGAGTGTGACACTGCTCCATGCTGTCAGAAATAAAGGAACTGATATTGTAGGTAGATGATACGTATATCTAAAAGACGATTGTTTTTTATTATTATTTTATTTTTATTATCCTCAGTTTATGCTGTTTTAAATGATAACATTGTCAGAAATAGAACAGACAACTCCTTTTCGCTTATCAAAAAAGATTTCAATAGATTTTAAGCCTACAGTGTAACCTAGAAAAATGAAAACATACTGTTTTATGATTTTTCTCTCCTGCTGCCATTATATTTCAAAAAGTGTTAGCATTATCTTTTGGTGAAACGGTGCTAATATTGTATTTGCTGTAATAATTCAGTTTATGGTGAGAAACTGATTATCTTTGTATTACTTTCTCCAGTCAAACCAGATGTAATTTAAAACACATTTGCAAACACTGCTCCAGCTCAGCGCTTGAATGAATTACCCTGAGCTGTTACTCGTTGAATGTAAATAAACCTATATCTGGTTCGCTTCTACAATGTATTCTGTGTCTGTTGTACCTTACTGTGCAATACAGGGCATGTGTCTACAATGAATCTACATCAAAAAATCATCTATCCTGACATTATACGCAAGAGCAACTGAATTATTATTGACTGTCTTCATTAGAATGTGGTTGTGACCTTTAGGATGATCCCGCTATCAGCCTTCTTGTGGATAATCAATGACAACTGCTCTCAGTTTGATTTACTTACTCTGAAAGCTGCGGTCAGTTGCAGCGGTGGAATACAACAATGTAAAAATAGTCCATTACAAAATCTTATTTAAAAGTAAACATTATCAGCCAAATGTACTTAAAAATACAACTAAAAGCCTGCATTCAGGCTCTTATTATTATATATTAGATTAGCATTTTTATGTTGTAGCTTATCAAGGTGTTACTACTTTAAATACTGCTGGGTTGTTTAATCTATAAACATTTATTATATTTCATAAACTATAATAATCATTTTATTTGTCAAAAACAATGACAAATGAAGACCTGAAACAAAAACAACAGCAGTAGAGAAAAAAAGAGTGAAAGTCATATAACTGATCACTGTATATTTCATGTTCTTGTGTTGTCATGGAATCTGCTTTCCCTTTAAAGCACTCTCGCTGTCACTTATCATTGTCTACTGTCCAATAAAAGAGAAATGCTTCGAAAAACAAGAATCGTAAAATGAAATGAAGGTGGGAGAGAAAAAGGTCAAGACAGTGTTTCAGATTGTGTTGTCATCAGGTTTTGGCACTTTGTATTGATGTGGCCTCTATTTGTCAAACATCACAGAGGCAGAGAGCTGAATTATTGAAACCTTGGTTGTCATCGACGTGAAATTAAAGCAGCACACACATAACACACACCCACCCACACACACACACACAAGCACTCATTCATCCTGGCATATACGGATACATCCTTTGCCGTAGTTGTGAGGACCTTGAGTTGATCGACTGTTTCCCAAAATAAAAAATAATTACATGAAGTTTGATATAAAAGGCTTGAGTGTGGCATCAAGTTGTTGGTGACACAGTCATACTGGATACAGATAAATCTCAGGACAATATGAACATTAAGACAATAGACCAAGCCCACTTGGCTCCCATGCATTGTTGATGTTCATTTTACCATTTTTGTAAAATATATTTAAATTATTATTAATAAAAAGTTGAAAAAAATAAAGAATGTTATTGTTACATACTCAGTGGCCACTTTATTAAATATACCTGCACAATCTCTTGCAATTCAACATAGCATATTATCTGTCACCATATCATCTATATTAAGAAAGCTAATAATGTTCCATTTTTGGGGACAGATATATGTAAATAAAATGATATGTTTATTACTGAGGTCATGGGGGTGTTGCTGCACTACATTATATGTAGAGGTGTTTTTAAATACATAAAGGGGCCAGAATAAAAGAAACAGTTCTGAACATATAATAAAACATATTGAATTAATTCCTCTATGAGTGTGTTAACAAAAATTTAACATTATAGGCATAATAAAAGTGGACTTTATGGCAGAACAGTTGTATTGCATTAGACTGTGCAGTTGTATCCAATAACGTGACCCCTGAGTGTATATTTGACATTGTAATTTCTTTTTTTGTCAATGTTAAAGGGCCACACAAATCCCTAAAGTCGAAAATCCCTTGGAGATGAGGCAAAGCAGTGACATTGCCCCCAGATTTAAGGCACAAAGGACTAACTTGATCTTATTTGAGAGTGCTGCTCAGAATCTTGACAGATTGAAGGTATTATTAATTTTCTTTGAGGGTAGTTTCAACAGATTTTGTCTGCCTAGAGATTCTGATATATTATATTATATATAAGTACATTGAAAATCTCTGGACACCATCTGCTGCTAGAAGAGTGACTACAAACATCTGACCCATTTTTATATCTGTTCAGTATTTGAAATTGTTCTGCTTCCAGGGTCTTTAAATCTGTACAGATTTACATCAGAGAAACAAACATTCATACCAAATGCTGTATTTTGGATCCTGTATTCACTTCTTGGCTGCTGCGTAGGACTAAAAATCACAAATACATCAACAGTTAAGTCCTGCAGCACAAGTGTATTCACATTTATGATGTGCTTTACAGTCTGCTACAATTAACTAGATTCAAAAAATGTATTCAGTGGCTGTGAATATATGATCTCAGAACACTTGTAATTGGATAGTGGATTCAAATACCGTAAAGCATGTGTTTTAGACTGTAGGGGGCGCCAAAGAGAATTTAATTTCACATTAGGCAGACCACTTGCCTCTATTGGACCAACAGAGACCAATCATAGCAAATAACTGTAATGCATGACACACAGCCAAACAATCTACAACAAAATTGTAGATAATAAAATATTTTTTTCCACTCCTCAAAAGAAAGTCTGCATCTAATAAACCTCATATAAACCGTACGTACTTTATGCGTTATGGAATCAAACACACTACTAAGCCATTAATTGGTGGAGGGCATATTCATAAATTCTAATTATTCTCTTCATCAATAATTAAAATACATCAGTGGTTGTAGTTGTAGTTTATTAGAGGTATTGTGGCGTTGACTCTACTTAAAGTAATCAGTGGTGAAGTACACATAGGCTTAAAATGTGGCCGTGGTTTTGTGGTTTGGGTGTCATCCAGAGAAGGTTAACAAAAGGTGAGTGAGAAACATGGATGGACTGGCGTGTTTCTGTATAGGCGGGGACAGTGGAGCTCCCTCTGTGATGCTCAGATGTTCACCGAGTGAACTATTTAAAAAAAAACAAGAAGACCTGAGCGCATTCCAGCTTGCAGGAGCTTGCCAGCTTTGATTTCAGGCAGCTTGAATTTCCCTGGAGACCAGGAGGAGAAGAGTCAGACTGTGAATTAGTATTCTTTAAACTGTGGACACTGGACTGGGTAAGTTTTTACTTCATAAGTATCAATAAAGAGACATTTAGAAGGCACATGATGAAGATACAAGTTATTTAATTGGCATTTGCTGACTCATATGGCCTTCATGAGGGCAATACTAAGATAATAAACACTTTACAGACCACCACCAGCCTTCTGTTTTACATGACCAGGTCAAACCAAAATGGATGCACACACACGTATTTTAAATTTCTTTTGGGTGTCATAATTATTCTTTCATAATCAAGTTTATCTTTGGTGATACTATACAGCGATTATTCTGCTGAATGAACTACCTTTAAAGGTGTGGCTTGTTGTTTGTTTTGGCATGAACCTGTCAGCCTCTGCAGCCACCTCTACACAGTCACAGCAGAAGAGACAGCTTCCTGAGAATGTGGCTTTCCCAGTCTTGTGAGGGCTATGGATGGCCATCATACTATCTATTTTATGATTCAGCAAAGGAAGGAAGAGAGGCTGTAAGGAAGGACAGAAGAATTGGGGACAGGAGAGCAAAAAGAAATCCTCTCATTTGAAGCACCTCCACTGATGATGATAAGGAGGAACATGAAGGTCTCAAACGTTCAAATAAGAAAAGTCCCTGCGCAAAATGAGTGAGTCTGACGATGTCTTCTGTGATCCTGTCAGGCAAGATAATACTGTAAGAATATAACAAAATTCTTAGAATAAACATTTCATGAATATTTAACAACTCATAGTTGATTACATGTAAATATGCTATGTACATAAGTGTACTGTTATGGTTATGAATGAAACAGAATTTTTATTCCTTTGCCACAAAATAAGAATAACTGAGAATAAGTGAAATTGTCTAATGTAAAATACAACCAGTACCATTATCATAACAGCACAACTACATAGACACACATGAAAACAATTACCCAACAATCTGCTGTTGGTCGGCTGCTATCCATTTCTGTGTCATCTCCTTTGTGATTTGGGAGGGAGGTCAAGAGGTCAGCTTAGTAATAAGGAATACAGGTGTGTGTGTGTGTGTGTGTGTGTGTGTGTGTGTGTGTGTGTGTGTGTGTGTGTGTGTGTGTGTGTGTGTGTGTGTGTGTGCGCGTCCAATTCTTTAATGAGTCTATCAGTCTAGCCATCTGAAGGTGACTCATCTGCACCAGGTGCAGCTCTCATAGTAACACTCCTCTCTGTTGGTGAGGTGTTGAATCATTAGGAGTAAACAGTGACTCCTCAATGACAACTGCTTTTACAGTATTTTTTTGTTGTTGTTGTATTTACTGTAACCGCAGTGAGAGTAGCTGCAGGTCACACTTGCCCCTGAGGAAGTTCACTGGAGCAGTTGGGGATTAAGTACTTTAATGGCACTTCAGTGGGAGTTGTTGAAGGATGGAGGAGTTCTTTTATTACACTTCCTATCTGATTATCTTGGCGAAGGATTCAATCCACTTGCCTACAACGCATATACTCACATACTACATGTTAACTGTTAGCTTAATACTCTAACTGCATCAGTCTAACCCTGTGTTTATAATATACAGTCAATAAAAGCTTTAGTGCGGACTGTGAATGCTTTTTAACATCATGTACTGTCACTTTTATACCACTAGAGGACTGCAAATAACTGATATTGCAATATAATGCAAATTTGTGTGCTTGGTTTGAATGTAAGCCACTTAAAAGTAAATCATGTTCTAATTTTATGTTAGAAGGAACTGCATTGAATATGCAGTAGTAGTTTGGTTATACAGAATGGAATGAGACTCACGAGATGAATTACGAGCAGGGCATTCATAATATGAACACTGTTCATGTCATAGTGGTACTTTATGTTCTATTACTAGTACTGTGACATTTTGAAAATCAATTGGAGTTAAATGAGTTATTGCATGGTGACAAGCAACAACAGTAGTAAGGGTCAAAGTAAGTTTTAGCCATTGGATAGTTAAACTGTGGAGATTGATTTTCTGGGTAAATCTCAGGAGGGCGGTTTGAGTAAAATGATAATTCTCAGAAAGAGGTTCAAAGGGATCTCGATGATTACTGAGATTGGTCTCGCAGAAGAAAACGTTTTAAAACAGATGGTTCCCTGGGTGAGTAGAACCAGAGGCAGGTCCTGTCCTTGCCCTTTTCTGATGATGCTCTCATATATTGAGTGAGGGAAGATTATTGAAATGGTCAAAATATTCAAGGGGAAAAGAATAATCTGGATCAAATTCTCGGCATCAAGTCTCACTGGCATGTTGTTCATTGTGGCTTAAATCCCCCACTTCATCAGCTGAGGCTAAAGACACCAAATTTTAACCCTGAATCTTCACATGTGCTGTATTCTCACTCAGCATGGACATTGAGGACAGGGGCAATCAGCACCATGGACAGCGGTCCAGAGAGAAAAGTATGTAGAAAACACTGAAAATGTAAAAAATAAAAATGCTACACTTATAGATCCCATTGTTATCACTTAATGTGAGGTAACACATTGCAAACAAATGGGGTATTAAAGGGCAAAAAGGCAGGAGTGTAGAAAGATTTCACTGTCCTTATCAGTTACAACCACTAGTGCAGCATGATATTGCCCCTGAAGATGCACTGTAAAGCGCCCATGTTGTGGGGTGAAGGGAAACACGTCTTTTCACTGGATCATAACTGAAAATCTCTTTTTAATTTACTTTTACTCATCATATAACTAATTGTCATGGCATTAGAAAGCATTAAATGTTGTCAAAAGTGTTTTTCATATACGCCTGACAATCAGTGTGGGGATGACAGTACGTCCAATTCTGTGTTTCGGAGTTCAGTGGTGGGTCTATGCCCTTATCATGGATTCTACGTTTTATCATAAAACCAGTAAAACTAATTAATATTTCTAGAAACTGGGGCAGGGATAATAAGGAGTGTTGCAATTCCTGTCCCAAAAGAGACACAATCAAATCTACAGCTCCATGTATGCACTGCCTCAGTACAACTTCTGGGTCAGAACGTCTTTATTGTCTTTTTTTTGTAATAATACCAAATCCTGTCAGAGCTGGTTTAAATGCTCTTGTGGAACACAGAATAAACCCAGTTTTTAGGGCCAGGAACACTCCTGAAAAAGATAGTCTAAAGGGGCACAGGTGCATATAAACTGCAAGAAGAGGGGAAGAGGAAGAGCAAAACAAAGGGATATATCGTGACTGTGAGACTTTCAAGAACACTATGCAGGTACCTTCAAGTTGAAGTGTAATCAGACCTGACTACAAAGACATAATACCCTCACCCCAGCTGTGTCCATGCTGTAATTTGCCATTTCAGCTGAACAAGAGCACTTGGTAAGGCTAAAAGAGGCAGATATATATTTTAAACATTCCAGGGAAGTAATCCCTTTTTAAATATTTCATTACTTCTTATCCACTGCTCCTCAAAGCTCACTTACCGCTCTACAAGGAAATATTTATAACATATTGCATTCAAAGCAACCCCACAGGTCCTAGGCATAACTGAGTACAAATCAAATTACTTTGGATACTAAATGTTCAGCAATATGCATGAGAAAGCTCATTGTGGATATGAAATGAAAACATTTTCTATTTCCCGTTCTTCTCACACGAAAGCACACACATTGACACTCCCTGAGTCAGCTTAATCATAATCTTTTTGTATTCTCTCAGCCAGGCTCAGACCTTGACCCAGTCAACATGTGACTGTGATGCTGAACTGTGAACTCGAGAATAAATGAAGGAGTACCGTAAAGAGAGAAAAAGAGGTGTGGTAAGGGTGAAAAAACAGAGAGGAAGTGCGTGAGAGAGAAAGAGAAAGAGAGGACTGGAGGGAGCTATAGAAAAAGGGAGAGAGGAAGGCAGCAGATGGTGTCAGGGATCATTGTGAGTGTAATGCCTGCCAAATTAAAGAAACAGCTTGATGATATTCCTTCATTTATCTCACTCCACTGGGTTATTGTCTACATATATTACTATTCAGAGAAAGTAGTTTTGGGGCCAGGGTGTAATCATTACACTTTCCCTGTTTCTGCAGTCACTCTCCTGGTTTACAGTAATAAGCAGCTCTTAATCCGCTTACTTAAACTATGACAATCTTATCCTTTTGCTTTATTATTTTCATTTCATCCATTCAACTGTTTTTATTTTATCACATACGCTGTAATCTTTCCAACAGTTCAACTTGTCAGAGGCATCACTGAAAGGGATAAATTAAGTGTTTATTCTGTTTTGAAATGCATGAGATATATCAGAAGCTAACAATGCACATTTGCATAATTCTGTATTAATGTTCTTCTATCTGCATAATGGATGATGTGAGCAGATCGTCATCACACTTGCATGTATCTGTATTTCTGGTCCACGTGAGGACTCTCACTGATAGACCGTGAACATCTGCTAACCTGCAAACCTGTTACCGTAAAAGCCAACATTTAGCAAATACTTTTAGGCCAATCCTTTCCTGTGTTTTTAAAGATTTTTTTCTACAGATTTTATTTTATTTTTTTAATTATTTTGTCTTTAACATACTCCATTTGCCTAATAATTTCTGTCTATTTTGTATCCTCCACTGTGACCCAGTTTTTGGCAAGCAGATCATAAATGTTCCATCTACCCTAATCTAAAGCTTCTCCATCATATTGTTATTTTGTTAATTTCGCTTCACTTTATTGCATTTATGCTGTACATTTTATTTTGTATTAAACTCTCTCAATTTCCCCTTCTCTTTGCTCTCTCGGTCAATCCATCAGCCCCTGCCTCCTGGAATCAAACCAGGGCGCCCCCTGTCCTTTGATTTCTGCTCTCTGCTTCATGGTTTACACACACACACACACACACACACACACACACACACACACACACACACACACACACACACACACACACACAGAAATGCACATACAAAATCCCATTGTTCAACCTTGAGTGTCCTTCTCCACAGCTGACTGAGAGGGTGAGACAAAAAGGGAGAGATTGAGGGAAATGGGGGAGGTGCAAAGTCATCAATTATTTATGGGTGAAATCTAATAAGAGGCAGGAGTTTAGATGGGCAGCGAGCATACTGACAGATAGACGTCATCTCATCATTATCCTGTGAAAAACAAAGCTGTAATATAAAAATCAGAATATAATTTAGTTCCCTGATGTTCAAATACAGTTATATGGAGCATTTAGAGATGTAACTTTTTTCAATCATATTGCTTTAACAGGATGCGTCACTCGATTTGGGCATGAATTTGAAAGAGCATTTACATTAAAAAGGAAAGTGGTGTTCAAAAAAAGCATTGAACTACACTATCAATCATTCTCTCCTTATTAAGCTCATATTTGCAAGTACAGTTGGCTGATGCTGTTTTCTTTGGTATATTATGGCAGATTTGGAAGTTTTTCACACACATTCACACACACGAGTGAGGCACACAGAGATCATTTCTGTTTGTTTGCAAAGCATTCTACTGTCTTTATTTGCATACTTATTTGATTTGTGAGGTGAATTGAGCAGCTGGTCTAGGGGCTCATGGGAAATGGCTGGGTACACTAAAGTCTGCTAAAAACAGAAATATTGAACAGCTTGTTTCTTCTGTTAATGCAGGTTTAAAGAAGTAGTCAGCGACAATAAAGTTTAGACGGTTTATTGGGTTGTCTATGTTATTACATGTAGTTAGGTAATGTATTATTCCATATATGGTCAGTTCGCCCAAGTTACAAAAAACTCTTTTCACTTATCCCCAATGATAGATAGTTTTGGTTTTATTATCTGAGTTCAGATGCTGAGACTTCTGCCTCCAACCAATAGGTAAATTAAATCCTCCACAGGCTATGTAGAGGTTTTTTTCTAATCTTTTGGAAATTGTGAGATTTTGTGACTGCAAGGTCTGTGGGTTACCATGAGTCATCAGGACCTTGATTCAAATAAAAATGTGTTGCTGTTAAGTTTTTAAAAACGTAATCTTTTGATGCTTTGAGCATCATAAATACAGGAACATTCTCCTTGGCCTGGCAGCATAGGTCTCAGCAGTAGATGAAACCTCTATAAGAGCGCAATAAAGTTGAGATACTGGAGGGTTAGGTGAGTCGTACCTATTGCTGCGTCGTGACTTCTGATAATCACAAAGTGACTCAGATGGAAATGCTCCAATCTCGTCACCGTCCTCAGTATTGATGCAACATCAAAAACATTAAAAGACACTTTCGGTCGTATCCTGAAAGAGTTTTGGTTAGTACCAAATAAACACCTTCTTTATTAGTCAGAGAGCAGTGGGAGGTGTAAAGGTGTGTGTGATCCCCTAAGAAAAAGACAACTGAAGGTACTAATGATGTTTTTCCTAAAAGTGGAAACTACTCGCCTCAGAGAAAGTTCAAGCAATTTTTCAACCTAAACAAGTGACTCTGGTATAATTGGGTTCACATTATTTGGGTAAATTAGCTACCTTTGTATCCATCTTATCCATTATTTACAGTAAAAAATTATGACACTACTAACAACCACTCAAAAGAAGTATATATGTCATTGTGGATTCCCAGCAAATGTCTGTGGATATTCTATTATTCTCAGAAAATGCTTTCCTCTACTGTGGTCAAAAAGCTACTGCTCCCAATAGTCACTTTCTGTCCCCACATGGAAGTTTTGAGGTGGAGTTTTTTTTTTTTTTTTGGCTCTACACCTCAGATTCTGGTTGTCTCAGTCAGTCTTTGCAGAGGCTCCAATAATAAGGATGATTTACTCTTTTTGCTTTACATGAAATGTTGGTGACTTACGAGCTAATGCTTTAAAGGGTAGAGTATTGCAGTTGTTCTGTAGTCTTCAATGACCTTCACTATTATGGAAATCACAGCAGGACATGTGAGAGAAAGAAGCTGACGGGGCTGTTTGGCTTCTGTGGTCCTCACAGAGGCTCAGGGGCTCAGGGCCTGGATAGTGTCTGAGTCAGACAATATCAGCCAAGAGAGATTGGGAATTGCAGGCTCCTTTAGTGCATGTGAATGTACTCACATCATCAGAGTGAATCTGCCTTTTCTTACAAAAGCCCTCACATCATTACTTGCAACCGCTGTTCAGAAAGCTAGCTGAGTCTCAATTCAGAGAATGAAAGGTTTTGGTAATACTTTAGATTACAGCCTGCAAATTACAGTGTAAATCATTACACATAGCGGACCAGCAAAGTGGATATAAGGGGGTTACAAATTAGCAATCTGGAGGGAAATTACCCAACACATCCGTACAGTACAGTGTCCTTCAATGATTACACATTTAAAAGCCTGTTGCTTCAACAGACTGTTGAATTCTGGGAATGAGAATTGTTGCTAGAAAGTGCCATACTAGTGAGCCTAGACTAGCACATTTCTTCCATGGATGTGTGGAATGGTATAGTTTCAGTACTGATATTAAAAGAGAAGAAGAGTTTTTTTTGTTTTTTAAGTAGTCATAATTTACCATTAATGTACCCCATAATTATTATATTATTACTCAGCAATTTAAAAAAATATATACTAGGTTCCAAGTTAGTATTTTATTGATACCCCATATTGTACTAAATACATACACTGTAATTTGTGGACTGCAATCTCAATCTGATGAATCTCTCCACTGAAGCTCTTCCCAGCTATGAAAATACAAACAGCAGCAACAACAGCCTTTCCTCCGAGGCATGCCCTTTCTCTTTATCTCTTCACTATGTAATGCTCCAACAAATGTTTGAAAGAACTATAGTGTCAGGGGGGTAAATATTGTGAACAAAGTAAGTAGCTGTCCACAAGGCTGACATTCCTCAGAACCACTTCTTTTCAAAGGTGATCTTAATAAATGTACACACCAAGCCAAAGGATGAAAATGCTGAAGGTTATGGTGAGATAAGACACAAGCTCACAGATGCATTAAGCATTTAGCAAAAAAGTGTGTGTTCATACGGACTGTGTCCAAAAATGAGATAAAACATTTGTATGTCAAATTTCGCCATGTTATCCCATAAATGATACTAGTTAAATATAAGTAACTAATTTTCCCTGCAGTAAAACCGTTGACATTGAACCTGATTTGTGCAAAAAGAGAGGGGGATTTGTGTGTGTGTGTGTGTGTGTGTGTGTGTGTGTGTGTGTGTGTGTGTGTGTGTGTGTGTGTGTGTGTGTGTGCATGTGTGCCAGTGAACAGGATTTGCTGATGGGGGCTATACGTGACAGTGTTTGATCCAGCTGTAATACGGAGGATCAGCGAAATACATACATGACACATTCGATCATGCACACTCACATTCACACACCAACACACTCACGCCAGGGAGCACAGATGTGTCCCCGGAGCTTTTTAATGTTGAGTGTGAGTATAGGTTCTGCATTTTTGAGCTTACACCTTTACTAGAGTTAATATTTCAGCATGTACTGCTTACTTAAACTAATCTACTGAATTATGTTTAGAAATGTAGTCAGAAGAGTGGTGAGTAGAATGAAAAGCAAACACAGGAATACGAATCATGAACATAAAGTGCCGTAATTTATGCTATAGCTTCATGTTGTACTCTAAGTGCCGGGGGTGAAATGAGAAGGGTTAGGGTTTCTTTTAGCTTTAGGGTTCGTTTTGTCCGTAAGGTCACACATGAGGTAACAGAGGGGCATTCAGGCTGACCAGAGGCACACCTGGGCATCTCAAGTGCTCCTCTAGTGTGACTTTTGTGTCTGACAGAGCACAGAAATTCTGATGAAAGAAAGACTTTAAAAAGGGTCTCTCTGGCACTCACACTAACAGGCAGAGAGAGAAAGTGAGATTTATAAATACATAACCTCTGACCACGGTGCTGCCCTTGTCTTAACCTCTCATCCTGATTGCTAAAGAAAAGTCTTCTCTCCTGCCTTCCCCACTTCAGCTCTCATGCCGGATCCACGCTGGCAAGAGCAGAGAGCATCTGCAACATGAGTTTCGGGATGCTCGCTGCTTGCTCTAACAATGCCCCAGCTGCCTGCCTGCTAAACTGCGTGTCACCCCTGACAAGTGACTTGATGCATGACTTGATCTCGCTGCTCATATGATATCTGTCTGAAAAGAGTGTTGCAGCATGAATACATACAACCCTTATTAAAATGAGGGTTTTTGTGCTTTGCTCTTTTTGTTCTTTAGTTAAAGCAGCAACAAGGAAATTTCATTTTGAGGTGATTCTGGCGGACAAAAGCGGTATTGTTTCCACCACCTTGTTTGTTGATTTTAAGGGGAATCTGACTGAATCCAACCCAGTGGCAGGAAGTAAGAATGACTATATGGAAATAGCTAATCTTCTCGCTGATGGTCTTGTGTGCTTATGTAGGTCAAATGGAGGCATCAGTATGAAATTGAAATTGTTGCATGGTTAAAAACTCCCTTCAGTAGGTTGAAGCTATACCACACTCAATGAGTTTGCAGAATTTTGAGTTACACACCTTTGATCAATCATAATGATGTGCAATGTGGTAATCAGACAACATGATTGCCATCTGTTAGCAAGCAGCCAACATCTGGCAAGCTATATTGAATGAAGAAACACAAACATTACCAACTTCTTTGATAAAAATACCTTATCAACAATCAAAGAGAATTTACACTTGTAATCATTTTCCTTTGATTCTGCCTGTGTGGCAAAATGTTTGTTTAATGATTCATTATCTGACTTACACACAGACACACACACACACACCACACACACACACACACACACACACACACACACACACACACACACACACACACACACTCACAAACAAACACCTTTATCACTGATACATCTGGACTCCAAATAGATGAATCCTGCCATCATCCTGCTGCTCTGCCACTGGCTCACAGGGGAGCAGCAGAGGTAGCGGGGCCTCAGGTGTTTGGTTTCATAGAAGAGTCTGTTGATCCTTCACTTCTCCTTGTCCCTCCCTCCCCATTCATCCCTCTCCCTCCCCAACCATCCTCTGTTCTCTGAACTTCTCCCTTTGTTAACCCGAGGCCATGTTGCTCCCACAACACACAATCTCATTTCCACATGCAAGCCATTTTTTCTTCCCTTCCCTCCCGGCCTGCCTCTCTCCACCTGTGTTTTTCTTTCCAAGCTGTAATTTTTCTCATTTTACATTTCAAGCTCCCACTTCACTATAAGAAACGCAATGATTGCCAAAGTACATGGGTCATGACATAGAAAGTAAAAGAGGAAGAATCCTTAAGGGTAACTACAAGACTCTAACTGGATGGTGGATTTAAATATCACAATATAATGCGCTCTCCAGCATACATTTATTTTCATGCAACTGGAAGACAGACAGATCAAATAAACCAGAATCTAATTAAGAGATCAGTGGAAGCGGTTAGCATATTGCAGGATTGCATATACCTTGAGCCAATCTAGATCTCATGCATATAAACACTACCTTACTATGTGAATGGCCGGGGCAATGATTCAGAGGTCTTGAACCAAGCTAGTAAAACACAAGATTTGAACAATTTGATACACACATGCAGCAGAGTTGGACTTTAGCTTTATATGTTTTAGCTGTTGATGCCACTAGAATTAAAGGAATGTGCAGTGGTAACAGATTCCTTTTCCACAGCCAGTTATGATGCAAATAAAATCAAGATTGGTTGAGAACTTCCCTAAAATAGATGAGAAAATATACATCAAACCCAATGTTCTAATGCTGCCTTGTCTCATCCAATGGAAAAGCCTTGCTTTATTTTGTAGGAGTGACAACTTTTATTGGTATTCCATGTTATATGTCTATATGTCAGCATGATTTTATTTCACAGTTTTGCCACAGTGTAAAGAAAGGAGGGAGCCGTTTCTGTATCATTATTCTCACTTACAATTATGTCTCTGTGTATCATGTTTCACATTTTTGCAACCTTCTCCACTCATTCTCACTCCCTTGGGGTATATTAGCATGTGTTGTCTCACAAACGAAACACCCTGCAGTCGCTAATACAGAGTAATTTGGCTCCCTATACCTCCTAACCTGCTCCTTTATATCAATTATTGTTTATTGCACTGCGACAGAACAGCCTTATAGGACAAATCCCTGTGAGTTCCCAGTGATTGATTGTCTGGCTTCAAAGAGTACAATGAATGAGAAAAAAAATTTCATGACTTAGACATTTTCAAGCTGGAAATAAATATTGTTAGTGTTTGGGGCTACAGAACGGAACAGTTCACTTCAATTACTCAAGGCTAGAATCTTTTTTTTACAATACCAACAGTTCTTTTTCCCTTCCCTCTCCCCCTCTTTCTTCAAAGATTGGGAGGCCATCTTTACAGCAAAAGATAAAACCGGTTTACAGAGGCAACTGAGACAAAATCGGGGTGATTGGATATGATGACCTTTGACTGTAAAAGTTGACTTTTGGTGGAAATAACAGCAGTGGTGTTTGTTGTCTCAAACATGAAACAGAAAAATGTAAACAATGAAACAAATATTAGATGCACAGTTCTTTGCATGTAAAATGTAATTTATGCAACCTGTCTGGTTAAGCATCAGTAACCATTATTCAAATATAATAATAGTGAAATACTCCTGAGACAGCAGTCTGTCTGGAGTTTTGTCTCACACACACACACACACACACACACACACACACACACACACACACACACACACACACACACACACACACACACACACACACAACCCGTTAGGATAATGAGCAGGCACAGATAAGTTGTTGATTGTCTTGTTAGTCTCCCTCTTCACTCTCTCAGTGCTCCACTTCACAAGGCCAAAAATACCATAATACCACCTATAAACTGAGTGACAAATAGCATTTATGCTACTGTTGAGACTTTTCTATATTTTGTTTTAACTACTGCCCAAACTGGGGGGGGACACACATGACCAGGTGAAAAAAACAAATGTAGAGTGAAAGTAAAGTTAAAAGATGCAGCTTATTTACTGCAGACATTTGATTTTCCCCTTATATTTATTATTCATGACTCTTTAAGAAACATAATTTGGATTACATCACATCATACATTAAATGTAAGGTCTGTACAGGAACATTTAGATAGGAAATAGGTGTGTGTGTGTGTGTGTGTGTGTGTGTGTGTGTGTGTGTGTGTGTGTGTGTGTGTGTGTGTGTGTGTGTGTGTGTGTGTGTGTGTAACATAACATTTTTATTAGGATAATTTTAAAGAATGCCTTTGCCAATATTATGGACAGCTGCTTAAGAAAGACATAAAAGTGGAATTTAAAATCAGATAGAAATAATAAAAGGGGCTGCCCATATTAAAGTACCAGAAAAACATCTTCCTTTCATAAGTGTTTACTCTGGCAGGTTATTTCTGTACTGAAGTGCCCTGACAGCAAAAGCTCAGTCCCCTTTAGTGTCAAACGACAGGCGGTGTATAGGTCGGTGGGGAGAGGAAGAAATATGATCTGAGGTCATTCCATGAAGTGATTTACAGTGAAAGTAATGAATCATAAAATCCAAAAGCACAGGTGAAACAAATTTCGTTAGCGATGGCTCAGCTGAAGTTCCATCAAGTATTCCAGTAAGTTATCAATTACGCCTGTGCTTTTCCTGCCATGACAAGCCAAATGTTTGTGGAGAAAAAGGTCTATTTAAAGTACGACTGAAAGTGGCTTTGTTCAAATTAGGTGGATCATGGCCAGATTTTATCTCAAAAGTGTGACTTATAGATGAAAAGTGTTATGTGTTAGTCAGTGTGAGGGATTGATAACATGTTCCAAGTCTTCCACATTATAGTGATGGTGGCACCTGCCTTCTTACAATAGTTGTGTTTAATATGCTCAGCACAGAATACATTAACTTACAAAATATTGCAATACTAGTAACTGGCATGCTTTATTAGAGACTTTGAGCTTTTATTGCAATGCGTATGAAAAAGTACATTAACTCTTCTAATACATTTTTATGTGTATTGCGTCTTGTGCAGCACTGACTATTTTAATGTTGTCAATGAAACTGTAACTGATTGATAGATTGATTGATTTCAACATGTACTAAATTCGCAATGGAAATAGCCAACATTAGTTGCCTCAGGCTTTTGCCCAGCACTCAATATTGAGCTAATGATTCTGTACGAACACTACATACCATATGTGATGGATTTACTTCACTGTGTCCTACTTTATATGTCAGAGTGTAAATCTGCTGAATCAGCCTCACTTCCTCAGGGGTCAGGAGAAGTTCACGTGAAGGTCACAGGTAAATGGCTTCTGCTCTCATCTCTGATCACTTTTTCAATTTCTCTATGGGTGACCTCACCCCTGATCACCCTTTCTGGGGAAATCTCACCTCTCCGTTGGTTCTCAAACCCAATTAGTGTGAGTGCATTGATTTCAGCCAATTATGTGGCCTGTCCCTAGTGACCTCCCATTCCTTGGGGCTGAAGATCAATAAACATGATCATTGATTACTTATGTATAATGAGCATGGATTTAGTTGCAGCTCTCAGCAGGAGTTGTGAAAAAAACTACACAATTACACCGCTGTTACATCCTTTCCATTTTTAACCACATACCTTAGGATGCTTCTATTTTTATTCCAGGGTTTCCAGCAGTGTTTTATAGAGGAGGCAACATCATTAAAATGTATACATTTTTAATTAAATAAGACATTAACCTTCCGGGAAGCAGAGCCGATGTGCTATTTCACACAGTAAAGCTCTGTATTTGATGAGCATGGTTTGAGACTGTCGTCGACTGACTGATTTATCAAGAGACAAGACCCATCAAGATCTGGATGGCTTACCACCTCAGCTAAACACTTTTCCTGGGGGAACCCTGTATTCTCCCTGTTATTGTTGTTCTCATTGTTACTGTTGTGATGAAGTTGTCAAGTAACAATTAATGTTAATGGTTAATCATTTTCTAACTCATGGTATACTGTTGTATACTCATGGTATAATCCGTTCTTCTTTCTCTGTCTCTCTCTCTCTCTCTCTCTCTCTCTCTCTCTCTCTCTCTCACACACACACACACACACACACACACACACACACACACACACACACACACACACTCTTACATGGTGGTCTATCTCAGTAAATAGTTAGAGGAACAGGTGGTTGGGATCTTATTGCTTTACCGAAAACTCTATAAATACTTTCACTGCATTGTTACCATTATATGCGGCCTTTCCCATAATTTATCCTATCAAGCTAACAGCAAAACATTGTATTCTAGAGGAAATGTCAAAACCCACTTTATACAGCCTATTTACCAAAAAGTAAATGTAAAACATAAAACAAGAAAAAAACTAAAGTGGCCCCTTGCTCTGCCACTTCTTTTATGTTTTGCTTGATTGTTTAATAAAGGGCAGAAATGACCCCACTTACTGTAATAAAGCCCCCACTCGCCTGAACTATATCTGTATGCTTTGTGTCTTTTGTTTTGTTTGAGCACTTGACCCCCCTGCAAATATATAAGCACTGACACATGTACTCTACAAACAACGCCAGTTAGCATGACAGAAATTCCAAAACATCTTGACCTCATTGCTCAGATGTTCTTGTCTTCAGCTGAGCAACAACTGACAACGCCACAGTCCTATAGCATTGTTGACAAATAACCGCTCACCATCTGTTTTGTGTGTGTGTGTGTGTGTGTGTGTGTGTGTGTGTGTGTGTGTGTGTGTGTGTGTGTGTGTGTGTCTATATGTGACTGCTTGAGCTCCTGCATGGGTGTGGATAATAGACTGCTGAGAAATAAGATCTCATTGTCTAAATTTACATCGGTGCTGGGTGTTAATGAAGGCAGCGTAATTCTGAAGCACCAGGAGAAAAACACTGGAGACCACACAGGAAGAAATTATCAGCTGTGTGTCAGGGGTCTTACTTATACAATACTTAGATTCCATCTTTCACTTCTTATTTACTTTGTAATGAGCTGCTTTAATACAGTGCATTCTGTAATGAGCCATTTTATCTCAAGAGCCTTAATGTACCATGCACTGAAGAAAAACAAGCTGTTTGGTGCCATTTTTGTAAATTTGTTCATGTTTTTATGAATAAAAACACAATTTAAGCATTACAGTCGGTCTTGGTATTACGTCATGTTCCCACCTTACTCTTCACAACACAAACAAACCATCTTTTTTTTGTACTTTGTAGACTTCAGATGATTTATTATTCACCTGCTCTCCAGGATGGTCCTGGGTTAGAGGAAATTCTGGTGGTTTTCAGTTCAAAGGAATCTCCAATGCCTTTGGGGAGAGGTCCAAGGGCCAGAGGGGTCTTCTTTATGCCCAACCCTATAAGTGAGTCAGCGGACCTTACAGCGGCTGAGGGGATGTGGTCATGCCAGTCCTCAGTCGGAGGCATCCGTCCTGATCTGATCTGCATCTGGAAGGACAGATATTTGAGAGTAATCAAGAGTAATGTAACCCTAAAGGTGTCTTTAGGATTAAGGAAACAAGATATTTCTTGTTATTTAGTGAGCTTAAGAGGCTTCAGAGGCTTTAGAGGCTTGCTATTTTGGCTATTTTGTAATTGGCAGCAGGCTGTAGCTTCATATTTATTGTGCAGACTGGAGAGCTTTTGGTATCAAAAGCAAGAAAAATAGTGTGTTACCCTAAATGTCAAACTATTCCTTTAATATCTCTGTTGCTACTCTCAAAACACAAGACCACCCCGCACAGAAACAGAGAGCATCAGCTGTCTGAGAACATCAGACCAAAGCTGGTCACAATCTAGACTGGAAAGGGGTCAAAGTCATCAACAAGGAGTCTAGGAGGAAGATCAAAGAGACTATTTACATCTGAAGCCAGAGACAGGAGTTACTACTACTAGTTACTACCCCAGTGCATTTTTATATCTGGGAAAAGATTTTTTGGTAATGTGTAGTTTTATGTATAAACAAAGAATTACAAAAGACATGACAAAATAATATTGTTTGGACCAAAAGTTTTTACCCACGCAGGCATTGTGACTCCTTGGATGGCGATGTCAGTATCTGTCCTTTTGGTGCAGACTGAAATAGCTCAACTTTTGGCTGGATTGCCATTAAATTTGCTTCAGACATTCATGCTCCCTTCAAGATCACTAGGCCAAAATTTTAATTTGTTTAACACTTTGTTTTTTTACCAAATTCCTGCAAAACTGATCGTATTTCCATAAACTTCACATGTATTTTGAGTTTAGTGTTAGCATGCTAACATGCTAAACTAAGATGGAAACATTGTGAACATTAAACCTACGAAACATCAGCATGTAAGAATTGTCATTGCAAACATGTTAGCATGCTGATGTTAGCATTTAGCTCAAAGCATCACCGTACTATGGTGGCCCAGAGGTGTCAGGCCGAACACAGAGGCCACAACACAAATACAAGAGCCACAACACAAATACAAAGGCCACAACGGAAGTGAACAGTAACATTTTTTTTTTTTTTAAGCTTTATTTGTGAACGGTACGGCTTTTGTATTCGTGTTGTGGCTTTTGTATTCGGCCTTACACCTCTGGGCCACCGTACTGTACAGCTAGAATGCCCGGATACTCTTAAGTCTTGATGATCACTTTAAGTTATAGGTCATATATTTCATCGTTACAGTGATATCAATAAACCATATGGCACTGCCCATATAATCCCATGGCCATATAATCAGTTTATGTGATAATAACAATAAAGACATATGTTTGCCTTTAGTGCTTTTTTGTCATTTTAGATGTTTTAAAGTGAATGCACTTAATTTACAGAATTTCATGACCACTAGCAGCCATTACTCTGAAACTTGTGGAATAAAATAAGAAGGAGAGGAGATGGAGTCACAAGAGAGGTGAGTGTGAGACTGAGAAAGGAAGGAATAATGAGAAGAGTACTGCGTGAGAAGAGAAAAGAGATCAAAAAAAGTGAGAGGGTTATAAAAAGAGAAAGGGACACATCCCCCTGGGGAGGGAAATGGTGCCCTAAAACCAAATGCAGAAAAATAAATGAATGTAAAAGTTGAAGACAGAAAGCAGACTAGAAGAAAAAGGATGGAAAAAAGATCACTGAATACTTGACACCCGGAGAGAGATGGAGAGAGACAAAAATGTGGAGGTGACAGATTTCTGAGTGTCTGGAAAAAAATCTTCAGCAGGTGTGAATCTCGTCTCAGCCTGCAGATCAGAGGCAGCCGTCTGAACCCACTCACACACACACACACACTCACAAACACACATGCACACACATATACATACACGTACATGCAGTAATACACACAACTGAGACTGAGAATTTTTTCTGGCAAGCTGTCTTCATTTTCCTTACCTCCTTCTCCTAACCCTCTATCTCTGTGTCTCTCAGACAAACAAACACACATAATTGTATTAAACCATCTGAAAAGGAGTTTACAATATGGCTACACACACTCGCTGTTCATTTTTAGTGTTTTCTCGTCTTTTCTGTTTTTTGCAAATTATAGATGCAATCTTAAATGATTTGATGTCCCTTTCCTCCAAATATCACACACACACACACACACACACACACACACACACACACACACACACACACACACACACAGTGAGATGCTGTTGATTACTGATTGCGGTTCAAAGAAGACTAAATTTAGACCTATAGTGGATTGCAACTTGTGGCCCTTTGCTGCATGTCATCCCCCCCCCCTTTCCCCGCTACTCTTCAATAATCTCCGACTGTCACAATCAAATAAAAGCATAAAAAGCCCACCAAAAATAATAATCTCTTTTTATAGGTAACAAGAAGATACACTGGTAAGAAGTGGAGTTTTTTTTTTTTTTTTTTTAAGATTGTGTGTGTCTGATACAGACAGATAGGGTGTCTAAGTGTTTGTGTGTCTGTAATGTACTGAAACACTGTTGAGGTCAAGACCAAAATGTAATTTTTTTTTTCAAACTTGCAGTTTTTTTTTTGTTCATATCATGAAACTCCACAAAAGCAGGGCCATGTCAGTAATCAAAAGTAAACTGGAGTGAAAACATCAATAGCTGTGATATAAGAGTGTTAAAAACTGTATTTTCTGTGAGATGTGAAGGATGCCACCAAACAGA
This sequence comes from Dicentrarchus labrax, assembly GCF_905237075.1. Classification (NCBI taxonomy): domain Eukaryota; kingdom Metazoa; phylum Chordata; class Actinopteri; family Moronidae; genus Dicentrarchus; species Dicentrarchus labrax. Next base: position 13,744,861 of record NW_026136710.1, on the reverse strand, counting down.
AAAAAACGATGAGAAATATTTTCTATAAAGAACCAAAATCGAATTCTTAAGAAAAAGCATGTGCACAATTCCAATTTGCAGTTTATTGATTTATTAAAGCTTTTTCCTTTTACCTCTAACAAATTTGCTTCTTCATTCTTCTCCTCTCAGCCTTTTCTCCTCTTTTTATTTCACTCTTTCTAAACTTGACAAACCAGTCAGGCTAGTGAGCCACTTGACATTTATCAAGCCATGCAAATGAGGAGAATAGTTGGACACATATAGATATTCATTTTAAAAACTTGTCACTGTAATAATTAATTGAATTTAAAGCTTTAATCCAAACCTGCTTTTGGAGTTTTCAAAATTAAATTGAAATACGAAACTGATAAAAAATATCTATAAGGAGAGGTTATAACTGTAATATAGGACGTGCCCACCAGAAATGAAATTATTTTATCTTTGACAGTATAATGAAAAGTGTTAATGTCAGTGGCATTTGTGCGAGTACATACACACACACTCCTGCATGAATAAAGTATATATATATATTGTTTTATGATTCTAGCTGAACATTTGCATGTGTGTACTTTAAAATTTTCATTTTGCCATCCATTGATATACAGATATTCAGACACATCTCCCTGCGCTGCATGTTCTCTAAGGAGGAGTAGACAGCTGCCTCTCTAAAACTGAACTGTAATTAACACCTTTAAACCCAACATGCCAGACTCATAAATAAAAGAAGCCGATTAAGGGCCTGGGACACATTAAAAGTGGATTAGCCTCAAAAATGTAAATATCATGTGCTCATTTGCTCATAGTACCCAGAATCCAGAGCCTGAACCATCATTAGGGAACCGGGAGGGCAGAAATATATGCAAATGATTCTGAGAGCGAGGGGGTGAGACAGGCAGAGAGATAAATAACTTGGGGAAAAAAAATAGAAAGGGGGAAAGAGAGGGTATTATAAACAGAGACGTGTCAATCACACATAACTCCTTTGGATCTAAGTCCAAGGGATTAACATAGCTCTTAATACTCTACTCTAAAATACACACCCATTCACATACCAGTTATCAGACATCAGAAATGTGCACGCACACAATTAGCATAATACTTAGAATAACTAGAATCAACAGTAAGAACACCATAATGATGGCTATGTATTATTTTTGCTACATTTACACACCGGGTAGCTGTGTAAATGTAGTTCTTCACATGGTTTAGTATGGAGATAAAGTGCTTAAAGTTTTTATATAATGGTACAATATCGTGAGGTATAGTATACAGGGACAATGGGTTACTACCATGCACTGACAAAAGTACCATTATAATTGTAACCAAATGACCATACCATATTTTATGATATTAGCATTGCATTCCTAGTAGCCACACCAGATGGCTTCATGCTGATATGTAGTTTATTTCACTGCATTTTGGAGCCCAGATTGGAAGAAAATCCTGGAATATTTTCATTTGGAAGCACTGCACTATTACAATCAACACATATTCTCCTCAACATGGCGATTACATTCTAAAACAAAATATTGGTACTATACAGAATGAATGCAGAACCAACATGGCATCGCCTATGGTGACAGTCTTCATTTGTTGAGTAAATATCTTCTATACAACAGGACAGAGAGAGCAATACATACAGTTTCATACATAAAAGCATTTGTGTATTTCCAAAAGCCATTTGTTTAGATGATGAGTTCATATCAAACACTGCAATTGATGCACATATTCCTTCATGGATAATATTCTTTCATGGATAATCATGTAGGATTATTAATCAGTATTTGATGATACAATGTAAGTCTGAATGAATCTTGACAGCCTTTGTGAAAATATCTCTCTCAAATAGCTGTCTATTTGTTACATCTGAAGTGCGGTTCATAAAACACTCAAAGATTTTTTTGTGTCTTTTTTGATGCTTTCGCTACAAGCTTTTAGGGAGAGAAAAAATATATACCCCAAAACATTTTCTGTAGCAAAACATCATAAAGACAGTTAACTCTGTTTGTAAATGCTGTGATTTATAGCTCAATATTTTTCTTCTTTTTTTTCATTTAGCTTTATTGCAAGTGTACGTTAGTGTTTGCATTCGAAGACACTGACACAGACCTATACTAGTCTGAAATGCTAGACTAGACAGAAATCATCTGTGTTTTGAGTCATGAATTGTGTTTGTGTACAGGTTTATTCGCTGAATGCGCCCCTTTTGCTGACTGTCTATGTTTGCAGGAGAATTATTGTCTGCTACAAATTCTTTTTATAAAATTGAACATAACCTCTGTGAACCTGTCTGAGTGTTCAGGTTGGGTAGATTTGTTCTTAATTGTAGTGAGTGAAACTACATGAACCTTTAAAAATGTACCTGTTTAGTGCTGTAAGAGAACCTCTCAACTAAATATTTGACTGATAGGAAGACTTTGTCTCTGCAGTTAGGAAATCAGTGGTCTGGAATATTGTTGTTTGTTATTTTCTCCACTCAGTCTGATCTAATGGGAGGTCTGTTATTGCTCAACAGATGGAAGGATTTAGGCAGACACTCGCCGTCTCTCACACACACATGCACATGCACTCACGCATGCAAGCACAGACAAAACAGATGCAAGATTTTTTGTTTGTCACAGCTTCTGCCATTGTGAATATGATGTACAATTCTGATCGTGGCATCTAATATCAGGTAATAACTCCTTTCCCAACAACTGCTCCCTAAAATAATCATTGCAGCATTACCAGTAGTCAGTATGTGTAGCTTTCAACTATAATTACTAATTTTAGTGAATTAACAGAGCATTAATACAAACTAAATGTAGAAAATGTGGGGTTCATATTCATTGACAACCTCCAGTTCAGATACAGGAGCCTCTCTATATGTCTTTCTCTCTTCCCTGGTGGCTCTCCGCTTGTTTCTACTGCTTTTGAAGTGCTACCGCAGGAACATAGATGCAGGGGTCTGGAGGGAATCTCAAGAGATGTAGAGGAAGGATTTGAATGGAAGGATGTAAAGATGGGGGAAGATGAAAGTACTGACATGTTATGCTGGTTGGGGAAGGAGGGAACGGGCAGATGGTTGACAAAAGATGATTGAGCATGTGGAGTAAAGGTTGAACAGGCTGGATTGATGTCCCTGGTTTATGTAAAGTAACCAATATTTGTCAAGGTCGAGATCAATGCTGCAATCAGAGCTACCCTGTATGGGCTCAGCTTTCTGTGTATCTCTGCCTCCCCGGCTTTCTTTCTCTGTTTTTCTACCTCCTTCCTACGGTATTCAAACTCACAGCTGTTATCAAAGTGTAAAGTCCTTGTACATTTGATAGGACTCTGTATGAGTGGCATTTTGCACAGCCAAACTAAGACACTCTCGGGGTGGCTCACTAGCCTGACTGATACACCACTGACTGGAGAATGAGTTGCTGGTTTCACTGCTTTGCATCATCTAGCCAACAGTCTGTTTTAGTCTGTTCAATCAGTTTCCGTGTGTTTCCAACTCTGAAGTCTCCCCAGCTTCTGCGTTTGGGCAGGTGTGTATGTACATGTGTATTCATGCAACTGTGAGTGTGTCTGTGTGTGTGTGTCCTTTTTCAACTTTATGCTCTTGTGAGGCCCTTAAAATGTACCAATGGTTTGATGATAATGTAAAAGCATATGTTCCGCTCTTTGCAGCCTATCTAAGTATCGCACTCACACAGAGACAAAAATAAAAGGCAGGTAGTACTACACTGTAGACTGAATTTGTGCTACTTTAACAACAAACGTGTCCGCACTTGTCTTACTCTAAAAAAGCTGCAATGCACTTTATGCACATTTAAAGTAGAGCTAAAATGGTGGAGCATCAGATGTGGAGCTTGTTGATGTTAGTTTGTGGGAAAATACCATCAACAAACCAGATATCATGAATGCAAATACATCCTTCACTGAAGTAATGAAACTGTACTGGCTCTTTCAAATCAATGTTTTTCAGTAGCACAGACAGGAGAGAAGCTTTAACCAAGGTAACAGGGTACGGTGAAAAACATGGCAGCATTTTGTCTGATTTATTAAAAAGTAATCAAGTATCAAAAATCAGAAGAAACTGAAACAACAGAACGCCAGATGAGATAAATAATCGTAATCATTGTAATGAAATAAACAGATAAAGGATGACAATTTTCAACATGGAGCCAAAGTAAAAGTTGCATCAGTACGTTTTTGGGGAGAGATTTGAAAGAAAATACTGCAGATTGTCTCAAGCATCTTGTTCCACAACATCGATGAACTGAGAAGCCCTGAACACATGTCTGTACTCTGTAAACATCATCCTGTCCTGGGTGTAACGTGACTAAATAGGTGCCTGTCCAGAGTGAGCCCTGGAGGTCATGAAATAATATGAGCCTTCATATCCAGACCGGTTCTAGAGCTCTAAATCATCAGCCATATCTCTGATTTGTTCAGAAATGAAATGGCAAGTCAGTCAGATTTTTTAGGCCACTGCTCTTGCTGGATGCCTAAATGATATGAGATATTTCAATGGTCCCCAAAGGATAATATTTTTAAATTACTCCCCTGTGTAGGGAGGTCAGGGGGTCAGGGTCAGCTGTCGGAGATGGAAGGCAGTCAGCATGTTGTTCAAGAGGCTGGCCTTCAAGAATTAGATTATTTTTACCTCAAAATAACACACGACTTATATATTTAAATGAAAAAAACATTTTCAGATAGGTTGCTGTTGTTTTTCACACGGTATGTTGTTTTGGCGAATAGGTCTGAAGATCCTGGAGTATTATGGCGAACAAAAGAGAGTGTCAACTCTTTTGATGAGTGTGTATGTCATGCTGTCACCGCCACTACAAAGGGACGGAGATCGAGTCTGACAGCCAAAGGCTTGAGCTGCACCCAACATTACTCTGTGTGTGTGTGTGTATGTGTATTGGTTAACTGTGTGAGATTTTGGGTGGGGACAACAATGCGGTCTCACCTTACCATCACCTGTTACTGACAACAGATGTTCACCCAAGAGGATTATTTACCCACCAACCACAATGTGTGTCTGTTTGTGATTGTGTTTGCACGTGTGTGTCAGGGAAATGAGTTACTGATCTAAAGCCCAGACATGAAGCAACTCCCCCAAAGCACAAATACGTGCTCTCAAAGCAAATAATTTGCAGCCGTACATTGCCGGCATTGTGAAGGTGTCATGTCATCATCTGATCATTCCATGCAATCCTAATTTGACAGCTCTTGTCCTCACCTTTCATGAGATGGAAAAGGACATCAGGAGAGGACATCCTCATTCATAAACGTCTATTCAGTCATTTAGGTATGAGGATGTGTTGCTCTAAAACATCTTTTTCCATCAACTGCAGTAATGAAGGTACACAAAGTGAGAACAGAAAATCCCCCCCCCCAGTCCACAGTCCAACATCCCGTCTCATCCATCACACTCCAACAATAGAGATGTCGTCCACTCCCCAGACAGCTGCTCAGCCACAGCTCCCTGAGAGTGCGTGTGCATCTGTGTGTTTACGTATGTGCAAACACAAGTGAGTTTGTTGGACAGGAAATATTACTAAAGGATCTTACATAAAAAGTGATATTCTATGTTAAAACAAATAAGGCTGACAAAGACTCTGAACACCTGCTTGACCAGTATACCAGTATATTGTACTTTGTTGAATGGCATTAATTTATTGATACTTAAACAGACTGATAATTCCTTTTTAAACTTTTTAATTAGGAAAGAAATTAGAACCGTGGTCTGCATAATTATGAGTGCTAATAAGCGAGGAGAAAATGAAAGAAACAAAACTACATGGATAAATCTTTACTCGGGTTATAAAAAAAAATACTAAGGGTGGTGGGTATAAGTCAGATTAGTATCTATTGAGGTTCTTCCTGGCAATCATGGCTGTCTGACCATAGGCAGGGCAGCCTGTGTGCACCCATGTGTGAGTCCACCTTACTCTTTTGCCCATAACACACTGGCACCGCCATCTGCTGCCCGTCGAAGTTCTGTCCGGCCCAGCAGGACTTCACACACACACACACACACACACACACACACACACACACACACACACACACACACACACACACACACACACACACACAAACACACACACCTCTCTATGTCCTGCTTGTGGTCAGACAGCCAGGTGGCATCACACCAAATGACCAACGGTTGATACACACACGCTGCGACCTACAGTACACTATGATCCACCAGCAGAAAGTCCCTCTCAAATCTTCTGCTTCTTCCTCTTTCTTGGTGCGCACGTAGGCATGATTAACACGCAGAAAGGGCGTCTGTCTGTTTGTCTGTCTGTCCTGCCGTCTGTTTCTCTCTATGCCATTTGGCTTCTCTGCCTTGGATTGAGAACATAGGAGCTCTTCCTCACAACCACCAAACAATGTTTATGTGTGTGCTGTGTGTTTTTAGAAGACAACTCTAAAAAAGAACTCCTTAGAGGGGTGTCAGATGGCAGGCGTTTGTGTTGGGTGTGTGGATGGGGGATGGAGAGATGGTGGGGGCGGATGAAGGAAGGGATAGAGGGTGGGGGGGTTGTTCTGTGCTCTTCAGCTTTTGTTCTCCTAGATAATAACTCTCCACCCCCTGACTCAAAAAACCAAGGGATCCCCTCCAGTCTGGAAAAGGAGGAGTAACTTCCAAGCTTATACTGTGGTTATGACACCTACTTCTAAGTGCTGTTCAATCAATTTGATTGTCTCGAAGCTTGAATATATACAAGCTTGATTCACTCTAAATTTTCGACAGTTGGTACTGCAACTGTGTCAGATTTCTCATAGTCAATTATAAATGCCCTATCTTGCCCTAAAAAACCCAACATGCTTTTAATTTGGGCCAAAACTGAGCAGGGGGAAAACATAGAGGCAAATCACTGCCAACAGCCTGCAGGCCAGTTGAGTGTCTTGGCCTTATCTGCCAGGACCGACGAAGAAATCTGAGCAAGAGAAGACTCCACATCCAGATAGGTGAGCTACAATGCAGGTAGTGACACGATAATCACAATCTCCGCTCTCGAATTTATTTTAAAACATTGACACTAAATATGGGAAGGCAAACATTTATAGGGGAACTAAGAGGAAGTCAAAGGCATTGAGTGTTACAGTGAAAACACTGTTCTATTTGCTGTGACCTGGTTCAGTAGAGCAGCATCTGCAACCCACATGAAATCTAAAAATACTCCCGCACCATTGACTGCTACTATGCCGTGGCCTCAGTAGGTAGATGAATAACTGTGTGTGTATGGTATGCTTGTGTGCATGAGTTAAAGTGGGTATGGGGTATGGGCTGTGCACTGAGGTTTGCCGCTGCCTCATTTACAAGCCTCTACCGCAGGTATGCTAATAAAACCTTTTTTCATATATGTTGCAAACTGTGTGTGTGTGTGTGTGTGTGTGTGTGTGTGTGTGTGTGTGTGTGTAGTGTGTGTGTGTGAGTGAGTGAGTGAGTAAGTGAGTGAGTGACCGGTGGGCCACACTCAAAGAGAGGCACAAATTGCTGTAAATCCAGTATATAAATGGCATATGACTACTGTAAATTTGATTATAACATACTTATACAATACTCCCATCACAATGTGTTTTCCATTAATGGATTCAATAGAATAGCTTTCTGCTATTTGAACATAGAGAGATTGTTCAAAATTGACCTGACTGGACCATCAGTACATGGAGAGCTATTCAGGTCCAGACTGCATTTTACAGTGTGGATTTCTTTCTAAACGCCCAGCAATGCCAATTTTTGCACAAATTTCATTCACCACTTATAAATTTGCAACTTCATACAGGAGAGCTGATATTTTCCAAGAAGTGTTACAGTAAAGGTAATGAGATTTTGACAGAAATACAAAAAAGAAAATGTGCGGCTGGCAGTATATGTTTGCTTCTGTATATGTGTCCATGTGTTATAAGATTATGGGTTTGTGAATGTGACTATGTCAGTAGTCTGTAATGCCATTGAAAAGAATGCCATGGCAGTCCTTCATGCTAATGACAGATGTGTGACAGATGTTGCTAATGTCACAGTAAACACTGCCTTCATATATCTGTCATTGGTTTTATGTGCAGCATTCACACCCAAACTAAAGTATCCCCAGATCCAAATTTGAATGATTTTTAATGTTTTTGTCTCAGATTTGCTACAAATGTTCATTTGCTGGTTAAGCTTCATTTATTCAGGAAGACTGATTGAGATTAAGATCTCTTTTACATGGGGCGGATGCTTTGCTACTCAGATACTCAACAAAGGTTATGAGGCCACAAATGTTTTTCCAAAATGAATGTATGTTATGTAATCTTCATCTGAGATCTGCACATGTCAAAATTTTATACTTTGCCTGTAGACTTTGCATAGGATACCTTAAGTACAGTAAGCAGGGATATAGCATGGACACTCAGCTTACTCATCTTTCCTGTACTGGAATTTACAGAAGTCTAATTTCACTTACTACACTGTGTGTAATTGTGTAATCTTATCGTTCTGTTATAAATATACTGATAAGATTCTTGCACATAACGAATCAACCAATAATCTGACAGTAGTCATTTGGTCCAATGGCCTAACAATGCTATGATCTGATTTCGTTCATAATATAGGCTATATCAGATTACTATTTATTAGATTGCTAAAAGATATGAATTATATTATTATGGGACTTAAAGCTTCCTCTCTGTGACACACTCACACATACACACACACCGCGAGAGATAAACAGAGGAAGCGATCCATATTATTATATTATATAGGTCCTATCTTGAACTGATCTGGGGTTTTTCTGTCTTCCTCCCACCCTCACCCCCCCTGCACCGTTGCACCGTTGAACCGCTCACCGTACAGGTGAGAGAGAGCAGCGGCTCGAGCCGCTCCGCCAATTAGGAGCACCGAGCGTGACCACGTGAACAAATCCCGTTGTCTAAATTCCCGTTCAGCGGAGAGCAGCTCGGAGTGAGCGGCGGCACTGAAAGCCACACTGAGTGGGAAGTAATAACGGCAGGCTGAACGGGAGCGGTGTGCAGGTAAATTGCTTTTTTTCCCCCCACGGCTTTACACTTTTTCCTGCCCTCATCCTCTCGCCGGCTGTGGCGGGATAGTGTGCGGTTCAGGCGCGGGGCTCTGGGACAGGATGTTTTGGATTAAAGTCGCTGTCGCTTGCGGGAGATTCTCTGCTCTCCTCCTCCTCCTCCTCCGGACAGGACAAACAGCATCATCGGCTGGTTGCTCTGCACCGTCTGCGCATTGAAACCCAACCACCTTCTCTCTCCCGGTCTCTCTCTCTCTCTCTCCCCCCCGCGTCTCTCGCAGGCACATGAGGCTATTGATAGTTGACAGAAGCCTTGTAATCCCTGACTGATCTGGCTGAACGGCCACAGCCATTTGCGAAACAAGAATGTTGATTGAACTTTATTTCGCTTGGAGATTTGTTTTAATTGGTAACGCCCGCATAGATTGACGCCGTGGCGAGCGTGAGGAGGAGGAAGGGGGGGAGAGTGTGAGAGGCTTTCTTTGGGTGCTGCACGCAACCAGGCAAGCAGAGGCAAGCTTTTATTGCTGAATTATTTATAAGACTGTCTGGGAGAGAGTAATGCTCCTCTTGGATGGAGAGGGAGTCGCGGTCAAGATGTACTTCTAGGCTACAGTAAACGGCACTGTGTTCCCTTTTTGTTGTTTTAGTACAGAAGTAAAATTAAGTTCCGACACAGTCAGTCTATAAAAATCAATTCAACCAACCAAGGTAAATATTTTGGTAAAAATGTCATTTTCAGTAATCAAGCATTTAAGTCCTTACTGTAAGTCATGTGTCAATATTCGTATTATTTATATCACTGCTATCTGAAGACCTCCCCATGGATTCTGGGAACTTGTTATGGACATCGTTCACTATTTTCTGACATATTATAGCCTTGATTTAACAGTTGAATCAATATATCAGACACAATTTGGACAGGTTAATTGATGGTGAAAATAATCAATAGTTGTAGTCCTAAATTAATGAAATTAGCATTAGGTTCTAGTCTTTATCTTTTGGGCTTTTTTTGACCTAGTGTTATCTACACTCCGCGGGTTTATTCCGCTGTCACTTTTCTGTTTGTCTCAAATGCTTCCTCGGAAACATAAATAAATAAAATAATAAATAAACGCAGCGCATTTTCCCCTGCTGTTTCTTCCTTATTTTTTTTTTTTTTTTTTTTACAGCCCTACTCCACCGGAATGAATCGACCCAGTCTGCGCCTGCGCACTCCTACCAACTGCCATCTGTAGGGATCTCTCCCTGTTTCTCTTGTCTCGTGCGAGAGAAGGGAAACCAGCAGGCGGCTCCGGGCTCGCGCTCGCTGCCCCGGTTGTCAAGGCGCCAGTCTGTGACTTCTCCTCGCTGCGGCAGGACGGTGACAGCTCACATCGGCTCTCTCATTTGTCGGATTGGGCTCGGATTTTTTTTTTTTTGGGCTCTTTGGATTTGGAGATTTGGTGGCAGTGGCGGACTCTCTTCGTCTTATTTCTGAAACCGTAAGTTGGTTGATATTTTTCTTTCTAGCTACGTTTTATATTTAATATACATTGTTTAAGCGCTGTCATCCCGTGAGAGAAAATTCTGCCAGCCGGAGTTTTGGATAATTTAGTTTTTTAATTTCTCGCTTGCTCTTGGTCCGTAGAGGTTCGGAACTTCACCTACCGGTACTTTTATCTCTTTTCTTTCTTTCTTCAGTGTATCGTCTGTTTTTATCCGTCCTTGCTTTCGCTTTTTTTTTTTCCTCTCTTGGCAAGAACAAAAAGAGGAACTTTACACGTGATGAAACGTTTAACTGTCCTCGTGTTGCGAGTCCGCAGTGTTTTGACTCTGTTTGCGGAAGAAACCGGCGTCCAAACCGAATAACCTACCGAAGAATAGACCATGAGGGCGGTTTGACTGTAGCTCATCTTTTATAGCAGGTGTCAGCTTACTTCCGCACTGTGCTGCGAGAGATATTGATCGCATGTAAAACCCATTGAGGTCTTTTTTAGCTGAAGTATCTTTCTCCCAGTCTTGCTTCGGTTACTGGAGGTCCTGCTAGTTGAGGTGTCCCTGTTGTTTATTTGGTGTCTGTCACCTTATTGTGGTTTGTGTTTCTTTTCCCCCTTTTCACGTTCACTAAGTACTGTTTTAGGGAACCAAAAGTACATGTATTGCGTTTCATCGTTGCGGTTATTTCCTCACAGTGTCTCTCTTTTGTTGTGTGTGTGTGTGCGTGTGCGTGTGATCAGGTGAATGACAGTGAATAGAAGGAAATGCTGAACTGCTGTCTCTTCTTGCTGAACCAGCTTGTTGGCATACCTGATCCTGTTGAACTAATCATAAACTAACACCGTAATTCTCCACAACACACCACAACAGGCATATCAAGTTGTCAGTGTACAAAGGTCTTCACACCTGTCTGTCTGTCTGTCTGTCTGTACAGTATCATGCAGAACCTGACAAACCAAAAAAAACCAGCAACTCTAGGTGCTTAAAACAGCAGTGTGGCAGATTTGGCAGTATTTCTCTTGTCTTGTCTTTTATGTGTGGTCTCTGTGCTGTGGTCTAGTGGGTCTCATTGGTCTGTGCTGGTTTCAGGAGTTCAGTATCAGTCCTTTGTGGCTGGTGGTCTCCAGGCTTGACTAATGGTCTGTTGCCTTTTGGGTTATTTTTGTTTGCTTCGCCCTGCTCCACCCTGTTTCACGTGCCCCTCCTCTTAGCACCTGCCCTGGTTAGATAGAAATGTGGGGTGTCTTTGTTTTAATGGCCATATCCTCGCTTCGCTAACCTAGATAGAGTTCATTTATAGAGTAGAAAAACACACTTCTTTAGTCATTGCTTGTTTCAGCCATATAATGCTCCTCTTGTGCTGCGTACGAGCTGCGTAAAGTGAATGCGTAGGGGAGAGGGCAGGGATGGAGTTTTACATTCTTTGGATTTTGAGTGATTCTGCATTTGTGCTTCTTTATGTGTGTATTTATGTCTCTGTTCTGCGATGGAGGATAATGGACAAATATCCAGCGGCAGCCTTTTCAAAGTGAGCAGAGTGCCAAGGATAGGGCAGATTGAGAAAGTGTGTGTGTGTATACCTGTGTGGTTGAGTGTGTACGCTCCAGGCCCCCATGAGCACTTTCACAGATTCTTTCTCGTAAGCATTGACTTAGCAGTGAACTCTCTATTGGTATCGACAAGAGAAGAGGATGAGAAGGAAAGGAAAGTGAGCTGGTATTATACGATCACGATGCACGGTGCGCTGTCTTTGTCAATCTGTCTTTGTCTCTTTGCGCATTTCCTTTTTTAAGTTTTTGTCTTGGTATTTATTTTGTTTTTGTCTGTATTTCTTTTGACAAATCCTTTTCTGTTGACATTAATTTGGGCCGTTGTTTGTTTTGTTATTTCTTGTGGTACGCTGTTTTACTTATTCAGTTTTTTTCATAATTTTTCCCTCCATTTGCATTACTTGGTTTCTATTTTTCAGTTTTTGTTCATCATTTTGTTTGGCATCTCTACCCAGTTTTTAAAATGTATTTGTCTTCTTACACTTATTGTACAAAAAAGGCAGATTTTAGTCTTAGACTTGTTGCATTTTTTAGTTCTGTTTAGTTTAGTTGACATTACACACATTTAAAATGAAAAGAATGACATGATAAATCCAAGACTAATTTCCACTGACGTTGTTAAATCAAAATCACCATAAAAATTGGATTGCTTCAGTGGATTTGGAAATTGATTTAATTTCCACTAATGGAATTTACTTGGGCTTAGATTAAGAACATAGAAAACTGGCAACACATACTTGCAAAACATACGAAACAGTGGAATCACAATTAAATAACTTTAAATAATTTTATTTACAATCTGTACAATAAAAAAACCTTTTCTCTTCTGAAAAGATTTAATCGGGGAAAAAATGTTACTCAGTGAGAGTAACAGTTGCATCCTAAAAAGTAAAAATGCCATTTTCTGTCTCTTCTTTGTTCTCTTCCCCCTGTGTGTCTCCTGTCACCTCTGTGTGTCTTCAGCTCTTTTTGTCGGCAAACCTATCAGTGTGTAAGTGTCTGCTTTATGTACGCCTGGGAGCAGCAACATGGTCCTTTGGCTGCTCGGATCCTGGTTTGCTTCATGTTATGTTCTTGATTTAAACAGTTTAGAAACACAGTATCACACTCAGTAGCAGAGGACACGCGGTAGTGTCATGGGATGTCTCCTTCTCCTGCCACTGCCTCTGCAGCATGTGTGTATTCTGGTGCCCAGTGCCTGTCAGCGAAACAGGAGTCTGCCCACCAGTTCTCAGATTCTAGCATACAGCAGCACATTTAGAGTCTCATCTGGCAAGGAAATGTAGCCCTAATCCAATTGGCTGGAGCTTTAGTAAAAGCTTTTCTAATTGGCCGATATGGCAGCTGGCTGCAAAGGTTCCAGTAAGCACAACAGGGAGTTGGGGAGAGTCCCAGCGGTGCTGTGGTGCAGAAGAGACTGAACAAAGGGCAGATAGCAGAGTGTGCTACTGTTTTGACTCTTCTTCCACATGGCATTAATAAAGGACCCATCTGCACCATGCTGACTCAGATCCATCCAGATGACCATGTCTCATTTTCAACTGTGTTGTTTGCCAAGCACACATGCAAATACGCACATGCAAACATACATTCCAACTGCAGGAACAGGAATGGCTTTCGTCACACAAGCATGTTTGAGGAAACATCTTCCCAACTGGCCACGGAACAAAGACATTAACACAGGAATATTGACACTGTGTGTTTTTTTTTTTTTTTTTTTTTTTTTGTGTGTGTGTGTGTGTGTGTTACAAGAGGAAGAGTGGATCTTTGCAAAGAAAATAATTCTGCTACCAACAGCCAGTGCAGCCGTTCCTGTTTCCTTTCACCTCAGTGTGGAATCCAGGAATAGTTCAGAGTGACAGAGACAAGAGATGAGAGAGCGGCAGAGAGAGAGAGAGAGAGAGAGAGAGAGAGAGAGAGAGAGAGAGCAACAAAGGGAGACAGACAGAGGCAGGGAGTGTGAGAGATGGCCATGTAAGGTTTCCTGCACCACAGCTTGCACCACTCTACACACACTGAACCTGAAATGAACTGTTCAGGGTTCGGTTTGTCTCTATTAACTTGAACTTTGGCTTTGTATGGCTGCTTGACAATGAAACAAAGGCCTCCTTCACTATAAGATTTATTAGGGAACTAGAAATAATACTGAGTTCTTCCTGAGGAATGGTTTGTTTTGTTTGTTCCTGTTTTATTCATATGTACAATGGCAGTGCTGTCACTTAATGTACTGTTTATGATTAATTTCCCAAAAGGCCAATGCACTTTTTTTTTAGTGCATTACAGTACTCATAACTTGCAAGTAAAAAGGTTTAATTTCCTTTTTCTGCTTTGCCATGTACATTTTTATATTTTCCTTTAAAGGACCAGTGTGTAGGATTTACTCGCATGGTGGTGTGGTTGCAGATTACAACTCCCTCGCTTTACACTCTCCTTCCGAGTGCAAGGGAGAAACTACGGTGGCCACGAAACTCATGAAAAATGCAAAAAGCCCTATCTAGAGCCAGTCTTTGGTTTATCCGTTCTGGGCTACTGTAGAAACATGGCAGTTCAACATGGCAGATTACGTAGAAGAGGACCCGCTCCCTTTGTAGACATAAACAGCTCATTCTAAGGTAACAACCACATAATGTTTCTTATTTTCTGGTGATTATACACTAATGAAAACATAGTTATATATATTATACTCCATTATTTATCCTCATAAAGGTTACACACTGGACCTTTTTAAGTAGTCAGTGTCTTGGTAGTATCCAAGTGAAATTTCATAGCTTGAATTATTGCAGCTGTTGCACAAACATCAAAAACCTCAGCAATCTATCGTACCTTATTTTCTCAGAGATCAAGTCCAGTGTTTCTTTAATTAGCGAGGACAGTGAAGAACAAATTGCATGCAGCAGTGTGTGTTTATCACACAAATGAAAGTCAAATATTGACATTTTTATCAGAAGAGAGAATGCTCCAGATGGCATTGTAAACCACTTAATGTGGGTTTACGCAGAATCCCTGTTCTACAAAGTGAGATGAAGCTCAAAGAACATACTGACCCTAAAGGAAAATGGATATACATGTCCGTACTGTGCATGTCAGAATTTTTTTAATATTGTAGTAATAATTTTTAAGTATCTCAACCAAGAAAAGTGCAAATTTAACTATAATCTGATGAATGTCACACAAAGTCCTTCATGATCATATACACCTGTTGTTTACATTATTTATAATATATTTAATTCATTTTTAACTGTAAACCTGCTCATTTGATTGATTGTAATGTGTCGAATTTTGACAAAGTCTGTGCCACATGTCGCTCAACTATTCGAGTATCGCTGCATTATTGTGTCATCAGGTGAAAACCACATTTATTGAGGGAAGCTTTCAGAAGTCAACTCTGTGCATATTCTAACTCACTTGCTGATGTGATGATGGATTTACCAGGAAAGAGGTTGTTGTGGTGGACATGTGGGCAAGAAGAGTTAAGAATGCCTAATGGTTTATTAGCGTGCAGTTTGCAATACCACAACTGTTATTTATACATTAATTATTTATTATTTTAACATGGTCATAATGCTTCACATCCTTTCACATCACTCTGAGACCTTTGTTGTGGTCTGCATAATCAAGACTAAGCTGTTTGCGTTGCAATATAAGTGTTACTACACCCTCAATGTCAGTACGATAACCTGGTTGAGATATTTTTACTTAATTATTATTATTACAATAACCAGACTATTGCATTTCTCTGACTTTAGCAACTACTGAAGGAGTGAATGGATCGGGTGAAGAGAATGTCTTCAGTTTGACAGTTTGCTATGGGAGACCCATCTGCTCTATCGCTTAGCTACTGTGACTCACTGAGTGTGACCTCTCTGCACTGCCTAGTACACACACACACACACACACACACACACACACCAAACACACACACACTGACAGCAACATATAACACGTACAACACATGTTGATAACCCATTTACACAGACCCCAACGAAACTCAGAGCTAGCTCTCTCACTCACTCATTCACTGACAACACATGCACGCAACCCTCCCCTATCCCTGTCTTCTAATGTCCCAGCTCTGCTTACTGCGTCAAAAAGAGCTTAGATCAGGGAAACCATAGCTTAACCTCATTCAGACTTCCTGGAAGATCGGGCTATATATTCAAACCAAGCAGACCATTTTTGGACCGTGGCTGGATCGTTGCCAGTTTGAACCCCAGTATGGTTTAAGAAATTTGGTTGAACCAAACCACTGTCAAGGTGCCATAGAGCAAGGCAGTCACCTCCATTTGCTCCAACAAGCTGTTGAAGACCGTGGTTGCACTGTGAATAGTTTTTTTTACAAATTTAATAGTATATTTTATTATTATATGATAACTTGTGCATGCTGATTTATAACACTGTAATTTATTTTTAAAAAGTGAGAATAACAGAAAAATAAGTAGTATTTATAGCAAATGACATTAAGAACAGTGTTTATAAAGCGAAAGGCTGTTTGTTCCTCATGTGTGATATGCTGTGTTTATGAGCTTCATCTGTCACTGTTAAGTCTCCATTCATCTTTCTTATTAATGCATTAAATAGAGCAGATGAAGGGTTGTTGGCTATCCTCTTTGCTAACAAACAGGAAAAATACTGCCAGCTCTTGTTGTAGGTTTGTGGTGTGTGTTTGTGGTAGTTGTTAGTGCCTTGAAAAACATGATCCATCTCAATCTGCCTTAATCAGCAATTGACAACAAACAGCGCTGAGTATTGCATGGAACAACTTGTTATTTTTAATCCAAAGAAGCATTTGTTTCCAAAATGTAGCCACCCTAGCACCATTTATACTTGTTTTTCTTGACTTCAAATCAAAAAAATAAAAAACTGCAGAATATCATCTTTTGAGTGACACACAATTCCTACGACTGTGAATTAGTAAAGTGTTGAAATACAGCATGTCTGGTAACTCGCTAATCCTTACCTGATTAAAAAGACCGGCCTGATCTTTCAGGGTTAAACTCTAAAGAGCACTAGGGAATGTCTGTCTCCATTAAATAATAATAAAAATAATATTTTCATTAGACCGATTGAAAGCATTTGTGCTGCTTTGATAGGAACCCACAAGGAAAAGTCTTGGGACCAATTTTGAGTCCTTCATCACAGCTTGAGAACACAGGCACTAAATGGAAATAAGCATGAAAAGAAACACTCCATCTGAAATGCATGAAAGAAATTAGGGAAAATTATACTTACACTACACAGAAAAAGATTTCAATGATAGTTTGTGCGTATGCATACAGTATGAGTGCCTGAAAGCAATATTTTCTCTCTACTGCTATGACCCACTGACCGGTGTTAGCAGATTAATTGCTGTGTTCATGTTAAGCTGTGGCGTATCACCCGTAATTGGTAATGGAGATTATCAGTGAGATGCAGTGTGGGTCTCCGAATGTGTGTGTGTGTTTGTGGGTGTGTGAGATTTCTTTTATCTGATTAGGAAGTTTATCTAATAAAGTAGGATTTATGGGATTCTAGTCTCTCTCCTCTGCACACACACCAGCCCACACTGACATGCACACAGAGGATCGCAAACAGAATGCATACTATTGACAAAATGACATAACATGTTGCAGTGCCTTTGCTGTATAGGCAGACTATGAATATAGTTACCTAAACATGACTTCTTTTTCAAGGCTTAAAGCTAAAACTAATCATTATTCCTATAATGGTTTTTAAACAATATATAATACACAGTAAACTGCTAAAAGTGTGTGCTGATAAGATTGGTGTGTGTATATGTGCGACGTCATGGACACAGAGTTTAGAATCAGATATTAATGTACAGTAGACGCACATGCTTGCGTCGTACGCCTCAAAGCTACTGAGCTGAATCCGCGCGTGTTTGTTGTGCTTGCTGAGAGGATGGGGATAAAAAGCATAGGATCCAACAGAGCAGCACTCTCTCTCACACACACATCTCTATGAGCAGACACACACATGTAGGAAAACTTCACCATATTTCTCCTGAGATCTTTTGGAGCCACATCATCGTCTCACTCCAGCACACACATCAGTGTCAGCCTGACTCGCGTACGCACAGCCACCACTCAGCCAGCTGCCTGTGTGCATGTGTGTGTTGCTGTGAAGGAAGGACAGCAGAGCAAAAGATGTATGAGTGTATATGTGGGTAAAAATGTTTGTGTCTTTGCTGGTGTGCATCTCTGTGTTTTTGCTTGAATTGATAAGCCATCTCACACGCTGTTTTGTTCTATATCTGCAAAATGTTTTTCATCATGGCTGGCTCATAGCATACAGCTCATTGTGTGTTGTGGTATAAAACACGAGTGCACAGAGGACACAAAACATTAAGTGGGAATATACTCTGTTGGATCTTTATTGAAATCGTGCATCCTTCTTCAGTTCATGTGTCATATAATTGTTCATGATATGACACATGGACTGTATCCCATTGCACCATGTGCTTGTTAGTCTAATATTGCATTTGCTTCATTTGTAACAATAATGCTGCACATGCAGTAGCCCGGATAAAACTGAAATGTTGAAAAATTACATGAAGGCGTTTAACACTTACAAACAAATTTTCCTAAATTTGAGGGTAAATAAAATAAAATTCACCTTTAGAACTTTCTGTGGCTTTTTGTCATCAGATCTTTTTTCATTGATGACGTGTTGTCATTTATATTTTTAGTCCACTCACTTTAACCTAATGTAAGTTAGTGGTTTCTCACATTGCTGTGTAACAACTTTCAACAATGCTCCAGTGGATGGGTCTCAAATATTTTGCACTCAGCTGTGTGTTTTATGTGTAGGTGGGGCGAGTAAGAGCCACATGAATACAGTATTTTTTTATATATAAAAAATAAAATTAAATAAATATATTACTGAGAAAAAGAGCTGTGTAAATATATAGTGTTTTAAGAACCCTGTAAAGCAATTACTGCACTCTCCACACAACTTTGTTGAGTGAAGGCTACTGTGGGATGTACCTTTATATTGGAAATGTTATACTGCTCCAACTCACTGGCTTTTTATCCCCAGCTTGTTAGAGCCATAGTCCGACAGCTCCCACACAGCTCTCACTAAACAACATCTCATGCCAGCCCAAAACACAGAAAAACAGTTGAAACCACATATCATGCTGGCTCGAACATACAAGAGGACATACAGTGATTAGAAACTGACACGGCTGACAGATGTAACTCATTTGTGGCTTCGATCAGTAAGGCACACAGAAAGAGTCTCAGTTTCGATTTGAACTGAAATAGAATGGTATGTTACCATGCAGATGAATGGTGTGGCAAATAAATAAACAAACACAGGCACAGGCACTGGCAGTGACACTAACCACTTGCAGTACTTATTCTAGCTCAGGCTGAGTGAGTGTGGGCATGACATTGTGGTTACCAAGTGGGCACCTTCCTTCACAAATGAGTCATTGAGTTAGAGACACAACACCTCAAGAAGGCTGAACAGTGTCTGCCAGCATCCCTATAACACCTCTTTCTGTTCCCAATCTCAACAGACCCAGTCACATCGCACTGATATCAAGTCATGATCTTGGAAGCATGGGCTCCTCTTGCAGGAAGTAGCAACGCCTGAGAGCTCTGATAGTAAAGGCTTGGTGGAACAAGCTGGGCTCTGCATAGAGCACCAAACTGTGCCTCAGCTCATTAGTGTTAAAAAAGAGGTCTGATATGTCGCTGGGGGCCTTTATCCAGTAAATTTAAAATTAAATCTAAAAAAGCAGTTAGTGTAGAGCTGCTAAACAGGGGTGATATGATTTGGTGCTGCAGCTTCAATGAGCAGCAAGTGGGAAAGATAACAATACAAAGACCATGATCGTGACTCATACCCTTTAATCAAGGAGAAATGTGTCTGCTTTATCTGCTTTGCTTTATAATCTATTAACACTGCTTTTCATGGAAAAAGGAACTGTCTCACCCTAAAGTCATATAATAAAAAGAGTTTACAACGAGAGACCTCAGGATACTTGTTCCGAAGCAGAAAAAAATGATCGTCCTCGTGTGGTTTGCTCCGAGTACTTGCATCCTGTGAGAAGAGGGGATTTTTATTAAGATTGTTAAGAGTGATGTAATGATAGACTGTGAGTTGTAATATGTTTGGTAACTCGTAACATGAAATATTTGATCAAAATGTGCATTTAATGGGTGCAGAGACAACTGTAGAAGCTGTTGGTGAGTCCATGTGAAATGATGTGTGCTGTTTAGCTCAGGTGATGTTAACTCTTTTTGACAACCTGCGATCTGATCTGTTGTATTCCGAGAACAGAGGACTTTGCTGTATATTTTATTTAGTGAGGGATGTTTGCTCTCCATGGTGCTGAAATTCTCTGTTTTATTCAGAAATGAGTAATAATTGACTTTCTTTGAAGTCCTTTTGCACCAGTTGCTCGATATCATAAACACATCTTTACTTCAAATTTTTCTTTACTTAGGCATTATAACGATGGCCATTTCATTGGCTGGTTCATGGACTGCTTGGCTTTCCTGTCATGTTAATCCACAGTGTTGGTGGACTCAGCAACTGTGGATTTGGTAGGAATCCTGGGTTAGGGTGGGACAAGAAATTGCTTGAGAGAAAAAACTCTTTTAAACAAATACTCAGATTATCTTCACCGGAAAAACGACAATTTGCTTTGATATTTAAGCAAGCAGGAAGGAAAAAACTCAGAGTTGGTTTGCATAAATAAGAAAAATATTTAGCGATGCAGGTGGAGGCTGTTAATTGTGAATCCTTGACAGGATTTATTTCTGCTGGAATGCACCGCGTTACTGTAGGTCGCTTCATGATGACAAGAAGATGTAGACCACAAACAACTTTCAGGGCATGTCACGCGTGAAAAAAGGAAAATATCAAGTGTGGAAATAGGTTGTCTGAACAACTTCCCTTCACTGGCAGAGCTGTGCGCCCTTCAGACTGACGGAAACATCTCCTTCGAGACCTGTCTGTTTCAGGATGCCAAAAAGCATGGCATGATACTCCTAACCTATAAACAACCAGACAACTTGAGAGACAAGTTATTTTCTAAATTAAATTAACGGTGAATGAAAAAGAGACACATTGAATTAGCAGGCACATGCCATATTCACTCTGTTCTAGCGAGGATACTCAATAGTTTTCCTACAGCTCTTTTCCAGGATCTTGGAGACAGGCTGCAGCAAACAATCTTAAATCAACGGTAGCAAATTAAATTGAAGCAGTTTGGACAAATTTACAGTCTAGCACAATGTGGACATTGAGGGGTGGGGGAGACACAGAGTGTGCTCTGTGTTGGCACAGAGGAGCTGAGTATCTTTGGCTCTAGCAGAGGGGATTGGGGTCTTCCTCTTTGCGGAGCAGGGCTTGCCTGGTTCAGTATTTGGCATCTGATCACTTTGATGGTTGTCAGAAATCATGAATCTGTCCTTTTGTGGCAGAATGCTCTTGCTGTGGCTTCACTAGTATGTCAGTTGTGATTGACAAGCAAGGAAGATTTCCAAGAAATACTTTTTTGTATTTTTTAGATTATTTATTATTGATGACGAGATAATAGTATCAGTTATTCCCACCTCTCTGCATTATTCATGGTAATTTGATCACTTCAAAACTGATTAGTGACCTTTTGCCTGTAGCGGCACTACCTTTAGCCAACTGTGCTGTGTGTTTTGCAGTGATATTGGCAGTTCAAAAGTCTGTATTGGCATAATATTAGTGGCACCCTGCCAGGTTTACTGCAGCCTTTGAGAGGGGCCTTCATAATGGTACTAGCTTCTGTATGTCAATAATAGCCATGTTCATCTCATGTTCTGTTTTTGTAAATGTTGTACTTTGCATTGGCTGGTTGTCTCTGTTAAACATCATTAGCTTTGAAGATTTACCTTGTGGACACATGCATAAATCAACTACAGCTGGTCAGATGACTCTGGGGAAGGAACTTATTTTCTTGTAAAGATTTCAGTTACACAGCAGTCAGCAGGTTAATAACATGTTTGCTGTTTTGCACTGTATGCATTAGTTATTGATAGTTTGTGAAATTCAGACAGGCACAGCATGCATAGACATCAATAGACAGCACATGGAAAATGTTGTTAGACTCAAAACAGCGCTGTAGTTAGATACACATTTGTTCTCCACAGCATACACAAATGTCAGTGCTACCATAAATCCATGCTAAATTGGAAGTTATTTTTTCCATTTCTTAACAGTACTGCCTCCTTTGTAATGTAAGCCTCATTTCAAACCATGCGGTTGTTTCAGCACTGCTGAATGAATAGGGCTGTTATCACAGAGGACAGAATTACATTTTCTCACTGTGTGTAGTCAGACTTTATCGGTGGGTCGTGTGTAGGCTTTACTGTATCTGTGTCTGTTTGCTGTCAGGTAAACACAGACACACAGGTCTGTATGTCAGTTGGTAGTTTCTGTAAACTGTGTAAAGATTTTAGGTATGCTAGCCTCTCATAAAAGGGCTTTATTGTTTTAATGCTTATGGACTTTAAGCTTTTCCGTTAGTGGATTCTGAACAATACACATTGTCAGAAAGTAGCAGTTCACTTTAAATCCACTAGTTGGTATGCAGGTGTTGAAATGAAAGGAAATAGATACATATGGACAAACACATGGTCTGTACTTGTGGGGCACAGCTTGCAATGATGCCAGCAGTTATGGGGTTGTGGTTGCAAAAAAAAATTACACAGAATTATCCTGAACACACTCTCATAACACTATATTTAATTGAAATATCACAAGTAAGAGATGTTTTTGGTTCCAGTAGACAAAATACAATTTAACAAAGAACATAGAAGGCTTACAGAAGTGTATATATATATATATATATATATATATTTGATAGAAAGCACTATATATATATATAGTGCTTTCTCTCAATGACCCTCAGTAGTTATTTGCTGACAAAGATCTGCTGTAGTAACACTGTAGTGAAGTGTCTCTTCAAACTGAAGGCCTCCACATGATATGGATAATATTATGTTTTATGTTCATTAGGATAGATTTACTCTTTAGGGGCCTGGGTTTAAAAGAGAGCAGTGTATCACCGCACCATTATGATATATTTCTCGTCTTTCATACAAATGTAAACTGCAGCACCCATGTCACCATCACATGTTCACTCCAGTAAAAAAGCACATGAAGCTATTCTTTTGCACTAACACATGTACAGTAGGTGGTTTAGATGCAAAAGCATGGAACCCTGGAGAACTGCTGCAGTGCATTACATATGCTGTAGTCAGCTCAGGCTATTTCTGTTGCCTCCAGTCAGCCAGCCAAGAGGCAGCCCTGCCCATTTCGGACCAGCCCTGCAGGTTAATCCATTGGGGGCCTTGTCTTCTTAATTATATTTCTGGACTCTCATTTTAAGTAAATTTAGCTCTACCCAGGCACTATGGATTCATTGCAGTTTGGCACATATAGTTAACAAGAAAGATAATGAATGAACAGAAACAAGGCAAGTAAAGGGAACAAAGAGAGAAAGGTTAGCTTAATTATTCTTCAGTAGATTGACCTTCACCGAGAATTTATTTACGCACTTCTTTTTCCCATTATCGCTTACCTTTGCCAAAAGAAATTGCATGTTCTATTTGAGTTCAAGAACATATTATACAGCAAACACAGGTGGGAAAGCTACTATATTAATTTGTCTCCTAGATGTATGACTTTAGCAAACATACATACAGCTAGTGCAGTATGTACAGGAGCCTGATAAATAGTCTGCAAAATAGTTAGTATGCTTACAGCATTCTTCATCAATAAAGATTTTAATTACTGCCCAGAATTGCTGACCAACGCACATTGTATGGTTTATGGGTTACTCTTATAGCTGCGGTGTTGGCTAAGGCAACAGTGAAAACCCAGAAATACAGCAGACAATGAAATGTTTGGTGCATGGGATTACGTTTCAGAGATTAAAATCTATGAGATAGGAACTACGGGAAAGCTGTACAGTGTCTTTCCAAATTAGAGTCCATCTGGAAATAGCCTGAATATTGAAAAGCATTTAAAATGGTTGGTTTTGTCCAGTTATGCAAACAAGTAGCGCTTTAGCTTTAACCCATAGTAGCTGCATAGGCATTGGACAGAAACAGGAGCTGTTCAGGGGCAGTGGGTAAGACGAAAAGAAGAAAAGTATTAGGAGCTGTTTTCAAAATGGTATTATGCTCATTTAGCTAAACTGTTTCCAGGTGTTATGCTATGCTACGCTACGCTACGCTATGCTGCGTTCTAATAGACAGGTGCACAGGCTGAGACTGAAGGAGCAATCCACTAATTTGATGGATGGGAATTGGATAAACTGTGAACTGAGAAAGTCCAAAAGGAAAGAGTGGAGACTAATGAAAAAATGCATGCCATGGAACGTTGTGCAGATCCACGTGTGACCAAAAGCCATAGAGAAAATAATTGTTTAACAACAACAATATTGCTATAAATTAGTTTGCAAATGAACCAATTAAAATCAAATGAAATTGTGTTTTTGGAGGCCCAGTAAATTGCCGGATAATGTTGTAAGAGCACAGTATCACATTAAGAAGTGAGTATTACATGGTGAGGAATTTGGGACTGATTTTGTGCCACTGATAAGACAAACTGCAATATGATGTCTCGAGTGAACGCACTCTTATTTTTCTTCACTTACAAGGTTATCAGTCGGTTTCACCATCATTATCATTAGTTCAAGATGTGTCACATTGCTTAACTGCTGCGTAATTAAATGCTGTATTAATACAGATTAGCTGGCAATGCATTACACACCAAATTTCATTCACCCACTTAGTGTGTTAGAAATGTGTATTTACAGTGAGAGGAAAGCGAGACAACGGGAGAGAACAGGAGACAGGGTAGGGTTAATTGCTAGAGGAGAACTCGGGAGCAGAATGTGAGGGAGGCTAGCAAGTGTATGTGATCAAGTCGAGACTGTGTTTATTAGCAGAGGAAGAAAAAGGATGAGAGTGTAAACAAAGGAGCTAGAGACAGAGGAAAGGGGGAGATGAAAAGATGCGGGAGGGTGGGATGGGGCGGGAAGACTATTAAAAGGATGGAGGGATAGATAGATAGATGAACAAATACGTGGAATGGATGTGCACAGAGACACTGACTTCTGCCTCACACTGATACCACAGACTGAATTGATGTGATACCCTCTCTCTCTCTCTCTCTTTCTCTCTCCCTCTTTCTCTCTGTGGGAATTCTCTGACCCAGTTAGCTCCTCCACCAGGCAGCAGCAGAGTTATTTTTACATATTAACAGGAGACAATACTTTGTCCTCTGCGCGTCCTCCCCTCATCCTTATGCTTCCTTCTGCTCTTCTCCCCCTCCATCTTTGCTGTTCCCAATCCTTTCCTCTCGTACCAGCCCGTGCTTCTTCCCTCCCTTTTTATATATTCGTCTCTACTGGCTTTGATCGTTTGTCCTGCTTTAGGGATTTAAAGGTTCATCAACTCCATGCTTTGTTTGGTACAACATACCGGCTTGATGGTTCAATACTATCACAATAAGTTCAGCAGAAACACAGACAAACAAAAGCAAATCATAAAATTAATTGATGACAGGTTTTTAAATATAATTAAGATTATAAATTTGGGGCTTGACTTTATTTGGGGTTGTCATACTTGCCACACTGTGGCTAATGCTCTGTCATAGCTAGAAAAATGCAAATACACATGCAGTATGATATAACATAACATATAAGAAGATATATCTGTCTTAACACAGGAGCTACTTTATATGATGAAATGGTTTTAAAACGCTTTCAGACCATTTTCGGTTCCCCCTGGACCTCACCTAACCCCTCAGCCCTGTAGAATCCCCACTGAACCTGGATTTTATTTCTTACATCACAAAATCTGTGTCTGAATTCTCATTCACTCATATAATCCCTATGTAATAAACACTTATGAATCATTGTTGTTTTGTGTCATCCCTGACAGGTGTAGAGTTGCACAACATTAAATTCTGCATTTATTATTTTTTTTGCATAATTTGAATTAGAATTAGAATAGAGTTATATGACAAATTGCATTGTGGGATTGTTAGCAGAAAGGTTGTTAGCTGAACTTTTTATTTGTTCCGTTGTAGGAATCGTTCAGGGAACTATGTAGTGCATAAATTTCACACTCCAGATTCAGACACTCGAACAAAATGGAGGAGCGTAAATCATCGTTATAGTAAATAAGGATTTCAGACACAGCTAAAGTGAGTCCTGTCCATAGGTTATGTAGGTAATGTTTACATTACGTAAGAATCCTCTCAGATAAAGGGTGATCAGTTTAATCAGTGCAAAGTGTGAAATTGCCAAAAAAGAACAGTTGTATATTAGAGGACACGTCGATAGCTCTGTATTACAAGAGACATATTGAGATATTGCCTATGATGTATCACAAGAGAATACAGTAAATTGCTGTATTGATTATTATCAGTTCTACATCAGAGAGGGAAGATGGACAGTAAATTCTACAGAAATATTGTTCGATTTAAAGAATTATAATAAAAAGACGTCAGCTTCATTCATTCTGTCTGCATCATTTTCCTTTTATTGAATCTTTCTTAAATGGCCAAAACCTCATCCTTCACCTTCCACTTTAGTCTCCTCTCACCTCCTCCTCTCCTCTCCTCTCCTCTCCTCTCCTCTCCTCTCCTCTCCTCTCCTCTCCTCTCCTCTCTCCAGAGAGTAAAGGGACAGAGAGTGGTTGCAGGTGTAGACAGGTCATCTATTTGCCTCCTAATGATGATGGATGGCAAGACTGCAGAGAGCGAGAACAGAGAGAAAAGTGGAGCGATGCAGGGAGATAAAGAAATAGCAGTGTAAGAAGACTGTGTTTATATTTGTCTACTGGCAGGCAGATGGTGGGAGTTTTAGTGATATGTTGATCCTCAAGTGTTATCATTCTTGTCATCTACCTGATAGCAAACAAACACACACACACACACACCTGTGTTGTGTGCTTGCAAGGTGACATCTGGTGTAGTGCATAGAGAAGCGCACTTCTGAAGACACCCATACCCCTTTAGCATGCGCGCACACGTGCAGAGTTCCATCTCTGTCACTCCTGACTTTTCTGTCCTGTTTACAGAAGTATGAGAAGGTGCTGGCAATCTCTTGGGGTGTTCTTACACTCTCTATCCTTCTCTCTCTTACACACACACACACACACACACACACACACTAATTTTCTCACCATCTCCACTGACAGCTTCACAAACAGTGCTGTACTCTGTTGTTGTATTTTAGTGGCATAATGAGTTTTCTAAAAATCTTCCGGTCTTTTCTTTTCTTATCATCTCCCGGTACAGATTGACAGTGTTTGTTTGGTAAACAGTAAATCACTGTATCTCAACAGATTGGCATATTGTCTTATCATAAGGGGAATCGCCAATGCATGACAAACACACACTCCAAGAGATAGAGGCTATTGACTAACAAGTACATCCAAGGCTTAACCACACATTTATAATACTGTATGTGATAAAATGATAAATATTATGTATTATTAGCAGCAGGACTACAATGACTGTTGTTATTATCACTGTCCATAAAGCATTAGAAAAAAATTAAATAAAACATGCCCATCACAGTCTCTCAGAGCTCAAGCTGAAGTCTTCAAATTCCTTGTTTAGTCTGACAAAAGTACTAAAACCTGAGGATATAAAGCAGAGTAAAGCAACAAATCTTCAAGTTTAAGAAGCTCATACCTAAGTGTGTTTCAGTCAAAACATTTTAACCTACTATATTTAAGGAAAGCTGCATTTAGACAACATTTTACTTTAATAAATAAGAAATAAATATATCTCCACTCAAGAAAGTATAATTTTATATTTATATGTGTACTGAAAAGTCCCAAAAGTGACAGTAAGTTATAACAGATTATGTTTGGGGTTTTTACTTCATCTGTCTAAATTGTTGGTCATTCATTTTCTGTTGATCCACTAATCAATTACTCCACTATTCATTTCAGCACTAATTAAGACTATGCTAATGTTCTTTTGTCTAAGAAATTATTAATTTACCTCCTAATCTGATCAAACCAACTGTACTGTAGCAGCTGATACCGAATAATGTATTTTTGATATATGTACAGTCCATATTCCCCCACAAGAGAAGCCAGGTTGTAGCTCTTTAGACATTGTGTTGGTGCTCAATGGGAAGACACGTGTGGGGTCACAAGCAATCGCATCCACCACACTACAGTTATCTTTTCACAAACCTCCCTTCTCTCGGCGCACCTCACCTCTCTGCTATCTCACACCTTCCTGTCTCAGACGTCCAATAGGAGTGTGACTGTAAGGTTGACAGATAGTAAGTGTTAAGACACCATCTGATGGGGTTACACACACATGCACACACATGCACACACACACAGAAACACACAGACACAGTGGTAAAGTCTCACCCTTCCCAAAGTACAGACAAGGAGGCAGGCTGTAGCTATGGCAACCTAGAGAGAAGGGAAATGATTGGGCAAGGCTTTGGGTTTGTTAAGAGCTACTGTACGAAGCCTAGGGCGAGACTTAGTCACTCTCTCTCAATTGGTGTATGTATATACTCGTGTGTGTTGATACAAGAGTGGGTGAGAGAAGCACAAGGAGTCAAAACTTCCTTTTCTTATTCCTCTTCCTGTCTGTCTGCCTTTTTCCTGTCCTGTTTGAGCGCTCTGTCAGTTGTCAGGCTGATTTGATAGATCTGGGTGAGCACAGCATTAACTCGCTGCAGCACGGTCTATAAACCTGGAAAGTACTGCGAATTGCATTCGTTGGTTGCATACACTTGCATGCCTAATTGAATGAAATGAAACACTTCACAAGGGAGATACAAAGCAGCCGCAGGGTAGATGTGACATCAAATAGACCATATAAGCCCAATGTTTCACTAAAAGACAGGCATATGTTCACCTTTTGTCTTTAGAGGAGAACTCCCACTTTTATTACACTCGTGTCCCGTCTCTGGCAGATAGATTTGTGCTTTGTTGTAGATTTAATGAAACAATAATATAACAATAAACAAACAATATATCTTCCCATGGAAGTGTTCAGACTGATCTACCAGGAAAATTCATTGTACAAATCTAGATTTTAAAGAACTTTTATCAAGCTCAATTTAGCCATCTGTGGCTAACCTTGATGCAAAGTTAACACTTGCTACAGCTGCTGGTCTTGACAATACAGCTAGAGTCCTAGAAATTCTGCAATACTGTGTTGAGGCAATAATAATCCTCAGGTAATAATAATCAGTCCCTAAGTTGGAACCAGTAAATGTTTGGCATTTTTCCTAGAAAATTACTGACACAGTTAACTGATCAAAACAAAATAGTTGTTGATTAATTTTCTGTCGATCAAGTAATCAGTGAATTGATTAATTGTTAGTTAAACACTATACTTAGAATAACAGTTTTGCGACATAAAAAGACTTACGTAAGACTTCTTTTAATTTCCACAGATACACAACAACCTGTCAGCTATCGTAACAATAAAATAATGATACAATATTTTTCTGCATCACATTGCCCTGCTTTTATGCTGTCAACCAAAATGTTCCTGTAACATCACAACATAAAGTGCACATTTTCAAAATAGAACACAGCCAAATATGTTTTTTATGTTTTTACCTTGGTGTGTCAGCTTTTATTTGCCAGGATGTCTAAGTTTTGCCTTGTACGCTGCATTAGTGTCAAAGGCACTTTACACTGTCTATATGGTCCTATGTGTATATGTGTTCTGTTGCAGAATGGCTTAGTGTTAAACATTTAAGCCTCTGTTCAGCACCTAACATAGACTAATTTGTGAGTAATGATTTTAGGGACCTACGCCTAGACACACAAGTGTGCCCACAAACCCGCACCAATTGCTGCAGCTGTATGGATAACATAGAGGGGGTCTTTAGTGATGTTTGAAACAGAGGTGTCTTTGTAGATGTCAGATCACAACCAAAGACTAGGGCTGGCTGTGCGCGTGTGTGCAGAGTTTGTGCATGAATCGATGTGTGAATCAGTGTGTAGTCCAGAACAACATTTGCGTTCAGCCCCAATTCAGTGTCGCACCAAACTTTGCTTAAATAAATTGAATAACTAACAGAATTTAGATGGCTGTCCATATACCTTAAGGAACCTTTTTGCAAAGCAAAAAGTTGCTGCACCAGGATGTTGCTGAGTTCTGATGCCTTTTTTCTTTTTTGCAGAACAAAGGGGAGAGGAGCCCTTTGATCAATAGTGAAAAGATACAGTGCTGAAAAAGCATTACATTGTCTTCCTTTCTAAATTAAAATCGTTCCTTTTCTAATTGGGCTTTGGGCCTTCAGAGAATTTGGGCATAAAACATACAAGTGTGTGTGTGTGTGTGTGTGTGTGTGTGTGTGTGTGTGTGTGTGTGTGTGTGTGTGTGTGTGTGTGTGTGTGTGTGTGTGTGTGTGTGTGTGTGTGTGTGTGTGTGTGTGTGTGTGTGTGTGTGTGTGTGTGTGTGAACAGTGGTAGCATTCATTAAAAAAAATCTCTATAATGTTTCTTGAATCAACCTATAGTATTGCCAAATACTGTTAATAATGTTTTAGGCATAAACAGATATGTGCTTTATTCTCAAACTCAATCTTGTTTATTCAATTGGTCACTAGATAATTTCTTTTGCAAGAGAGAGGTATTTGATTTCCCTTACTCTTGCTCCTGGGAATAAAGAAATGCAGTCAGGAGTAAATTGCTCTGCAATGGCTACATCTGTATAAGCTTAAATTGCTTTTATTGTTGAGTGGAAGGAGGCAGAGTAAAGCTTCCTGACCCACAAGAATGAGGAACAACAGGCTGAACCATGAAACTCGTGTACATCTTCACTTCCTTACACAGCTTCCTCCCACGTTCCGTCTCCCAACCTCACACTCCACCTCTGTCACAGTGCATTAGGCTTGTATATTCATCTCTCACCCTCTGCCATGTTTTCTTTCATGCTGTAAACTGTTGTGGCTCTGGAAGGGATGCAAACATATATTTTATAAAAAAAAAAACAGGTCTTTCTATCTCTTTTTCATACTGTTTTCACCTGGCAACCTCACCCACACTCCATCCAGCCGCAACCCATCTCACCCTTCACCCTCTAGTTGTTTCCTGATTGGAATTTTAAAGCCAAGGCTAAGTCAGTGTAGATCTATGGGCCAGCCTGCCATATATACTGACCAATTCCAGGGCTTCAACAACTTGTGTGTGTGTGTCTGTGCATGTGTGTGCCATGCATATTTGTGTGTGTGCTAGTAGTACACAGGTGTGCATTTGTGGGTTAAGCGAGGGCTTTGTTCCTCTTAGGCAAGTGGGTCTCTATGTACTGCAATATTTCTGTGCAGCATTTGTGGTTGCACGCCTGTGTATGTTTTATATCTGTCTGGTTACGGCACATCAGGCTAGAAAATACACAGACACACACACATGAATATACATACTTGCACTGGTCTCTGAATTAATTTAGAAAATTGTCCTTTATATTCTTAGATGCATACAAATTGGAAGCGTGTATGCAAGTGCATCACTGTAATGAAAATGATTTATAATGAAGATTATCTGGATTAGGATTACATGTAATATTTTTAAATTGAGAATGAGGTTAGGGATACTCTCTCACATCATAATTACTATTAGAGTGCATGAATATTAAAAAGGGATTGTCATTTTGATTTTATTTCAGAAATTAAATAGCAAAACAAATGTAGAAGTAAATGAAATTTCTATTATATTTTTATGAAAGCACACTGGTGTTTCACAGTGAGAGCAACTAATGTGCTTCTCATGATATGTCAATCTCACTGAGGCTCAAGGAAAATCTAAATGGC
The DNA here is from genome assembly GCF_905237075.1 of Dicentrarchus labrax. Taxonomy (NCBI): domain Eukaryota; kingdom Metazoa; phylum Chordata; class Actinopteri; family Moronidae; genus Dicentrarchus; species Dicentrarchus labrax. The sequence continues at coordinate 13,713,014 of NW_026136710.1, read as the reverse complement.
AACATTTACACTGATTGCAATATTAATACAATGCTTCAGAAAGTATTAAAGAAGTAGCATTTCTTGATGACACAAAATAAAATCAACAGTGTCACCTTATTGCATTGTAATTTAACAGAAGATAACATCTAGATAACCAACACACTGTACTGTATGGATAGATAGATAGATAGATAGATAGATAGATAGATAGATAGATAGATAGATAGATAGATAGATAGATAGATAGATAGATAGATAGATAGATAGAGATCTACTGAGAAAACTTGAGGTAGGAGAGGTTCACTTGTTATGATGTTTAAAAAACAACAAATCTATGCAGCACAACGTAATTGAAGCAAAATTGGTAGCACTGGTTATTTTAACAGCATGGAAATCTTTTAAAAGCTAAATTGGGCATAAAGTGGACAAGAAGGACAGCACAATTTACTTTTTCCGTTTTTATGTTAATGCATATTTTAAATGGCTATCATTGTAGAGCACCAGTTGCAGTAGTGTTACAGTATGCCCATAAGTTTTCAGTTCTTTTGTTTTAAGAAGATTTGAAAACATTAAGTGATCTAGAAGTTCCTGTTTGCTTTAAACATCCACCACTCTTTTGTGTTTGCAGTTGATTGTGCAGTGAAGTGGAAATGAATAGCTTAATGGCTGCAGGGTGACTCAGAGTTTATTCAAAGAGCTAGATAGTGAGTACTCTGCCTGTTTTCATCATCAGGCAGGGGGTCTCATGCAGCATATGGAGCAGCAAGCCCAACCCTGACCTTGGTAAATGTACAGCTGGACAGACTGGTCATTTTAGTGTGTTTAATGGGGGGAATGTTTCCATGTTTTTGGTGTGTACCTTTTATATGTTTGCAAATGTGTGGTTTTGGTAACAGTTTGCCGAGCTTCTCTGATTAGAAATGACTATCAGTGACACTGGCAATCTGTCACTAACAAGCTTAATTTCTCACAGGTTGTGTTTTATGCACTGAGTCAGGTTCTTATACCACCTCTGTAGCATAAAATGATGTCTTTGTTTATGCTTCATTGCACCGTTGCTTCTCAGTTTGACACCTAGCTTCTTATTTCTCACCATCAGTAATGGTTTCCAAATGAGATGTGAAGGATAGGCAAATTAAATAATGCTGTCGGCTGTAGGTTTATTTTTCTTTCTCATGAGCACTCTATTGAGAACGCATGTCGGTCACTGGAGACCGTTATCTGACAGTATGTCTCCATTAACCCCTGTAGACTCTGCTACAGAGAGAAGAAATACATATCCATAACATGATGTTTTTTTATACTGTCCATCTTTAAACTGATTCACCATGCCTGTTAGAGGTGTGAAAATGGATTTAAAGGGCCTAATCTAAATGCCATATTTTTGCCTAACACATATGCCAAATTTTCTGTGAAAAATAACTAGATAGAGACTATTTGTAGATATTATATTAACATCTGTGAATTCAGTGTGGTTTTATACAGTGGTTTTGTGTGCGGTCAGTTTCATATGTCAATTCCGTATTGAATATGATGCACATTTTGTAATATTTGTTTGTATCAAACTACACTTACTAAAACTGACTAACATGTTTAAATGATGATCAATCTTATCCTTGAAAAATGGATTTTGCACTTGCTGTCTGTCTGTGCTCTTTTTAATTTGCTTGTAATGATGTACTTTTTGCTGTGTATGGTTTTTGGTAGTTTGTCTGACTAAAGGACTCAAGGTCCTATTTAACATCTTGCTTAGCTTTCCAAGGACCCATATTTGTTTACTGTACCAGTCATAGATTTAAGTCACTGTCCAAGATATAAAATGCAGAATAGTGTATTCTTGTTTATTGTATGAGCTTTCATCAAAACACAAGATAAACGTCAGCACTCTCTGCAACTCTCAACAAACTCAATTTTGTATGCCCCACCCACCCACCCCCATCACATCTTGTGTGCCAGTTATCCTACTCTCCAAAGTGTTACAAATAAAAGATTAAAACACAGTATTTTGCCATGTTTTACACAGCTCACACCAAGTTCCACAGGAAAATTGGATGTGTGTGTACCATACACTGTGTGCATAAGTCTGAAGTGTGTGTTTGCACATATGCGTGCATGTCGGAGTCGTGAATAGAATCAGAATGCGACTGGGAACCAGTTTGTCCTGCAGAACCATGACATTATCATGACACCATTTACATTACACCAACCAACACCCACCTCAGTTATGCTCTATTATCCAAGGTGTGACCACTTCTTCAAACCACACAAAGTAAATACTGCAGATTTGTTCTGCTTTGATTTTCTTGGCCGTGTGACTGCAGCGTCTCATATTTGTAGGAGGGTGCACCGCTGTTTGTTGAATCCAGTTTGTCAGGATCATCACTGTCAGACTTCGCTATGTGGGGAGGGACGTGTAATTACATAGTATCTGACAGGGTTGTGTTTTATGCATTGTAATACACTGTACCATACGTGGTCTGTTTGGATAATTGTGGTTTCACTGAGTTTTTCATAAATACTGAAGCAAAGTAGATATCTCTATAACTCCCGGTAGTCAAGCTATTAGGGTTGTTCTTATCGATTTACAATAGTACAAATTAAACCCAACAAGATTATTTAATGACTCTAACTGGTTCATCAATTAATCGTGCCTAAAGATGTTTCAGCTAATACAAGAAAGGACACAGTGGTCTATATACAAACCACAACCTAATTATACTAATGTTAAGAAAGTGACATTTAAAAATTAATAAAGCATTCTCTCACAGGGCAGTTTCCTCTCTCTATCTAAATTCGATGCTGCATGTTTTTTGGGGGGTTTTTGCCACAAAGAATCTAAACGCAAAACTTACGTTGAGCCATGAGTCATGCATTCATTTTATAATGTTGTGTATACAAACCCCACAAATGGTAATTAGGTAAAGGTTTCAATTGAGAGTAGCAGGAAATCTAAATATTTAAACAACTTTTCTGTTGATAAATGAGGCTATATGAGCTAGTTTCAAGGTGAAAACTACAGGTGCTGCGGTGTAGTTGTACATCAGACTTCCATAGCAATGAAAGGAAGTAAGCAACTTTACTGTGTCGTTCCAGAAATATAATAGAAGAATGGGTCAGCAGTGCATTATAGAACTGGTTTTGCTTGTATATATTTATATAGCGACCCATGCAAATGGGAAGGGAGGGCCCACTTCCTCTGCAGGGCAGAGTCTCAATTTTCTAGTCAGTGAGTGTTTGTACGCTTTTGTGTCTTCCACAAATAGTCTTGACTTTACTCCAGATTCTCTCCTTTCTTACAGTGTCATCTTTTACACTTCTCTTTTATCCATGCTTTTTTATTTTTCTTGGCTCTAGTTCCCTGTGCCTGTCCTCTCTGCCCTCACTGGTTCTCTAGTTCCCTTTCTGCTGATGTTTGCACGAAGGAGCGGAGAAAAAATATACTGTAACAATGAGGGTCTGCTGTGCACATAAGGGAATCAGTCATACTTGAATGCAAAATAATTACTCCTATTGCACAGAGATTAAAGATGCACTTGCCAGAGTGCCTAATGGAGGTTTTAGTCATTCAAGCACTCACTGTATGTTCAGCTCTCTCTTTCCCCTCTCACTCTGGCCTTAAAAAACTGTTTTCTTAGTCAAGCTGAAAATGATCCTTAAGTGCTGTCGTACTGATGTTAACTGACCTCTGAACTTTTATCTTCTCAGGTACTGAACCCTGCCTGCTCTGACACTGTGACTCCAGACAGACATAGTGGCTGACAGACACTGAAAAAGAAGTGGGCAGATCAACAGATAGGGAGGACAGAGGGAGGTGAGTGAAATGAATAACGGAATCCTTCCTTATCTCCGTCTAAATATCTCTGTATAGTATCTTGCGCTCTGTCTGCGCTCTGAACATGAAGGTCTGCTGAAGGATTGGTGGCTTATTGTTTACAGAGTGGCAAAATCAGACAGAAAACAAGAGAAGCCCTGTAGCAGAGATGGCTTGGTTTACCACCCCTGCTGAGCCCAAGACTGTGGGTTTGTCTGTGTGTGTGTGTGTGTGTGTGTGTGTGTGTGTGTGTGTGTGTGTGTGTGTGTGTGTGTGTGTGTTTTGTGTTATTTGTTTTGTGTTTGTGTGTGTGTTTGTGTGTTTTTTTTTATGTGTGTGTGTGTGTGTGTGTGTGTGTGTGTGTGTGTGTGTTTGTTCATGTGCATTTCCCATATCCAGTCTGAGTTCATGTGGAATTCTGTACTTTGTGCTAAATTTTCCCAAGAAAACCATCAAGCCAGAGATATTTTTTGTTGAGAGTTACAGATGTCAGAGGAGTCAGATGTTTAGAGCCATTTTCAGACATATGTGTAGCAAGTGTATGTCTACTGAGAAAAAAAAGAGAATACCAATACACATCTGTCTTTTTTCCTATATGTTAACAGCACACCATCAATGTTCAAATGTTGGCAGAAAAGCTTTTTGTGTCAAAAAAATCACGTTTGATCTTTCATGTTATATACAGTGAACAGAAAAGTTGCCACAATATGACATAATTTTACATTTGATGTCTCAAACTATGGAAGAATAATTAGAAGTTGTGAAGAGTTTCACATTTTCACTAAGAATCAACTCATCAATCTTGATCAGCAAGCCATGTGCATTTTGCTTGAATGAATGGGACATTAAAATCTATTGTGAACAACAAATTACTTTGTTCAGAGATTTTAACTTATTGTTTTGAAAGAAATAATTCTCATTCAAGAAATTAGCCAAAGCAGGGCACCCTGGTAGCTCACTTGGTAGAGCTGGCACCATGTGTACCAAGGCTGAGACACTTTGCTGCATGTCACCCCCTCTCTCTCACCCCTTCCCTGTCTATTTTGAGCTGTCCTATCAATAAAAGCAAAAATATATTTGAAAAAAAAGAAATAATTGAGCCAAAGCCAATGAGAAACACTGTACACGCTGAGGATGCTTTTAGGTTAGACACATTTGTTTGATCACAGTTGGTTAGGGGATGTGGTCCGAGTGGCTGCAGAGTTCACTCACTGCTTTGGTAAACTGCCTACTTATGTATGTAAAGTAGCTTTTATGCAATTCACCCTGTGGCCTTACCCACTATCATCTCTGTGGGAGTGTTTTGGGGTCTGCGTGTGTGTGTTTATGTGTAAATAATTGATTGCTGTAGAGGTTTTAGTGGATCGCTGGTGAGACTGAACCAGGCAGAAAATGCTGCTCCACTGCTCTGCTCCACCGTGTGCATAACTTAACTATAACATGTCCGCTGCTGCTTGCCGCTCAGTGGGCTCTCTGTGTTGTCTGAGGTGGCTTGTTGGTGTTAAGTCAGTTTGGTTTCTATTAGTGCTGCAGAAAGGATTAGTCGATGAATCACAGAATCACAGAAAATCCATACAAACATTAATTGACAACAACTTTGATGAGATATTAGTATAATTGCTGCTTCTCTCTGTTCTATATCACTATAAATTGAAGATGTCACTTTGAAGTCTGGTAAACTGTGATATGCATTTTTCACAATTTCTAAACAGATTTTAGAGGAAAATTGATTAAATTAATCGAATTGATAGTGACATGGTTTGTATTGTGTTCAACAGGTTCAGGGTAATAACCTGGTTACCTCGCATACTGTATATTGTTGTGTTTTACCAACAACTGCCCCCCTGCTTTCCATCTCCCCTCTCTTTTTTCACACTTTTCTCATCTGCTGCCTCCTCCACTCTCATTTCTTTCTGTTTTCTTTCCCTATTTCTTTATCTTGCTCAGCCTCCCATCACTAAACATCTTTATTTCTTTCTGCCTCCTTCTTGCTCCTCGTGCCTGTGTGTCATTCCTTCTCTCTTTTCTTGCCCCTTAGCCGCAGTGTCCTTGAGAAAGCAGTGACTTTGCCGGTGAGCGCAGCAGAGCGCATCACTCTCTCTCTCTTTTGCTCACATGCTCTCTCACTGACACTCACTCAACCCCCCCAAATGCAAACACACACACACACACACACACACACACACACACACACACACACACACACACACACACACATTTAGTTGGTCCATAGTAACACTGTCAAGCAGAACCAGTCCTTACAAGTCTCTTCCCTTTAGTCTCCATAAATAATTCATCACCAGTAACATTGGCTGTACTTTATGCAAATATTGACAAACATATTGCAGAGAAATTTTGAGACAGTCGTTTTGAGCACAATTTCTGCCCACATTCATGAAACATATATAAATCGTCAGCAAACTGCTGATACAAGCAAAAATATCTCAAAGTCATGGCACAATATAATCGGTTGTTTTCAAAGCATCTGAAAGAGAGTTATGTGATAGATAGTTTGCTTGATTAATGCTTGTGGCTGCTGATCAATCAGACCCCACGATGACATGCTGTGTAAAATAAAAGACGGCACTGTGTCCATTAGAGGAGCTAGATGTAAGAATCGTCCACCGCCCTCAAATTCATATTCCAAACCTATTGGAGGCGGCATATCACCAGAAAGTTTGGACGTCCACATCATCATCACCACAGCATCGCTATTTCTTCATCCTCTCATGTTGGAGTGAGGGCAGAATGGATGCTACAGTGACTCACTATCGCCTCTTGAGGTACATAGTGGTATTACGAGATAGGATGGGCCAGGGCTAGCTGGTTAGCAGGCTAACCTCAGAAGATATCTCTACAACATAATTCATAGATGTTTTTGAAATAGTATCAAAGCTGTTATTTCTTCACATTCTGTTGATAATTTTAGTACTTACTTATTTTGCAGTGTTTTAAGCTAACATTCGTACATATAGCTCATTTAAAAAGACAAACTACAAATCAGGGTTTCGGTTAAACTCGCTTAAATTCTGAGACATTTAAGAAAACTGGAATTAATGCAAAGTGCAATTACTTTTCCTCAAGGTTTGTTACCGAATTCAGACAAATTGCCCTCAGGTGATACTGTACTTAGCCTGCCAGCAAGGAAACATGATCTCTATGTGCCCTGCTTCTCATTAAAGGTGCCCTCCACTAATCTTGGTTCATGAAGGCCCATTGTCACAGTTTTCCGTAGCTTTTGAAATATAGATGGAGTCTGATTGTCTGGTTGTAAGATGAGATGTTATAGTCTCTTGATGCTGTTTGTTCTCATTGGTCTCTGTTTTCCATTAGAGTCCATAGAGTGCGTATTGGGTCACTGCTTTTTCCTGCCGCCTTACGTGTTTTCTGTTGGAGATCAAGTGTCTTGTGGTTACCAAGCTGCACTTCTGTACATGGCAGATGTGTTTTTGTTATTGCATCCTGAATGGTTAGCACATATGGCAGTCAGGTTGAAATTAAACATACACTGATAAATTATAATGTACAATACTTTGCAATCATTTCTATTCTAGTCTTATTTTTTTTTTAATTTAAGTACTGTTTAATTTTCTATCTACATTACATCTACATCTATCTACACTTCATGGCAGCATTTCAGTGCAGCCATGTTATTTCTCTCTCTGACTGTCTCTCTGTGCGTATCTCTCTCACTCTTCCTTATGTTTGTCCCACGTTCAGCTGAAAATGCTTCCGTAGCCATGGCGACCAATCCCAAGGGGAAAAGTTGAGGCTTTTCTCACTCGTCTTCTCCTCCTTTGTCTCAAGCTTTGTTGCAATCTAATGTTTTCCTTGCACACAAACACAGCCGCATAAACACTAGCATGCCAGAATCTAAAAGCGGAGGAGATGGAGTTTGTGAGTCACAATGTTCTGGTTTAAGTTTAATTAAGCGCTGATGTAAAATAAGTGACCTAATTGCTGAGAAACACTAAACCTGGGGACAGAGTTGGTGATTTTTCTTTTTGTCTGTTTTCTACAGTTTTCTTGCTTGTTAGTGGCCATGAGTGTTACAATTGAACCTTGGAAAAACACACACAAAAGAGGAGGGAGGCTATTGAAAAAGAAGGAAGATGAAGAGAGGAGGCAGAGTAATTTCATAAAAAGCTTGTGCTTGAAAAAGTACTGATAAACAGAGTGAGCTGTCAGATGTCAGCTGCAGAAGGGTGTTATCACACATATGTGTATGTAGCATGTGGGTCACTATGAGGTGTTTGTATGTTTCTGGGCGTGTGTGCTTTCTATAATATGCGTAATCACATATTTTTTTATAACTGATCCTTATTGATTCGCAGCTTAGCGCGTAAAAATGTGTTTTTGAGCTATTTGATTTGTTTATTGAAAAAAAATTAATGAATATATTTCAAATGTAGGAATCTCAGCTTTAAAATAATTGGAATTAGTCTTTAATCTGTAAATTAATTAATTAAATGTGTTGCCTCAGTCAAGACACAGTCATTCATAATAAGTAGTTATTAATTATTGAGGAGTCCTGTTTCTGTGGCTAGGTAAAGTTTGTTGAATGAATCATTTCAGCCATGGCTTCCCAAGCTCTTCTCGTCTCCCTTCACTTCTCTTCATCCCTCCTTTCTATTCTTACCCTCTGTTCCCTTCACATCCTTTCCCTTGTTCCTTCATCCCCCTGCCTCTCCTGCCTTCCTTCCTGTCCCCACCTCTTAGTTTCTTCTGCTATTCTTCCTTCGCAGTTCTTGTTCTTCACTATTCCAATATTTTTCCTCCCTCGTTCTCTTTCTTGAGCCATGAACGTCCATCTTATGGCTCAATTTTTCTTCTCTAAATTCGTCACATTTAAATCTTTTCTCTCACCCCAAACACACGTTATATTGCACTTCTCTTTTCACCCTCTCTTTACCACATACTGTAAACTTTTCCTACCTCCTTCAATCTGTTCATTTCTACCCTTATTTTTGTTTCTAACCTCCCTTACGCCTTTTCTCCCTCTCTCCCACTGTACACCCCCATCAATCCCGCCCCTTCCTCTCCTCTCTCTCTCCTCCTGTTCCTTCCTTTCTCCCTCCCTGTCCCTCTGTCTTCTCCCCTGAGTCGCAGAGACAGACAGGAAGGAAGTGCGTAATGAAACGGCCATATCGAGCACACTGCCCAAATTGACCTGGAATGAATGGAGTCACTGATCAGCTCCTGCTAAAGCAGTGCAGATGAAGAAGTAGGGGGGTTGGGAGAGAAAATGAAGCTGCCTAATGTAGCACACATTTTATGAATACTGCTATCAGACAGAATTAGTATACAAACCTGTTTACTTTGTTTATCTGTGAATCAAAGTGCACAGTCAACAGTATTACTAGTGAGCTGCATTTGGAACAATAGCTGAGTACAGAAAAGCAACTTTTTTTCTGCAGAATTTTGCCTGAAATCGATAGATGGCAAAGTCCATGAATTCAGTCATTTCAACTGAAGGGAGAAGCAATCTGCATTCAAGAGATTTTCTCTGCTGTTTGAACAGAGAGCCGAGAAGCAGACAGGCAAGACAACAACTAAAGAGAGTGAAAATTAGAAAAAACACTGACAAATAGCAAGCACACTCTCCCAAGACACTGAAGTTGTTCTATGTTTATTAATGCCCAAAATGTAAGATTGCATCATCCAGAGTCCATCCTGTTAAAATTAATTTCTTAAAAATACTTGATACTTCAGTGTGATTTTGCTTTCATAATACATCTCACTAATCTGCTCATCTACCACCACCCATCACACACACACTATTGCTTTTATTAATGAAAATGGACAGAAAGAGATAAATAGAGAATGGACATACCACAGGGATACCAAGCAGTACTCCAATGTGTGTGTGTGTGTGTGTGTGTGTGTGTGTGTGTGTGTGTGTGTGTGTGTGTGCACCTGTGTGTACAATGTGCGTGTTTGCCAGCTTGTCTGCTAGTGTGTGTTGTAGAGCAGAAGCCCATTAGGGAATTAGTCCACATCTGGACAACCCTAGCTGTCCTCATGTGCTCACAACATACAGTGTATGTGTCAGAATTATTTGCTATTTATTTATTTGTGTTTTTTGCGTATTTAATTACTATTAAGTAATAGTGTCAGTAGGATCCAGCGAAAACCCACACCAATTTTTAGCTTAAACTTAACAGCTGGAGTTGGTATGTAATTGTGCATTTAGAGCCAGTTAAATATGTGGACAAACTTGCTCGGACAAACACACACATGCACTAAAGGGTGCGGGTGTGACAGCTTTGTGTGTTGGCAAACATGAGCTTAGCAGTGAAGAGCCTTTCAAGCAGGATTAAGCTGTTAAGTGTCAATGGAAGGGACAAGTAGGCCAAAGACCACATAGGATATCACTTACACTGCAACAATCAGTGTCAGTTTGTCTGTGTGTGTAGTATGTAAAATAGGTTCAGTACCAGGAAATGTGCGGCAGGTTAATGGAGGGAACGCTGAGGAGGAAATCAGCAGGACACACACACACACACACACACACACACACACACACACACACACACACTGTACGCACATTCACAAGTCTTCTCACAGACTATGGACTGTGGAGCCTCGGCAGAGCCCTGGCAGGACCATCTGTTCCTGCTGAAATCAGCACAGCAGGAACTTACCAGTGCACACACACAGACACACACATACACACACATTTGCACCGTGCTTCAGTTCTGGCATAGTGATAGTCTATTTATTCCCCACACTGACGCAGGACAGTACTCAATTGTGTGTGTGTTTATGGCAGTTAAGTTTTCAATTAAACCCATGGTACCCATAAACCCCCAGGTAACCCATAGAGATGACAGGTGCACCTCAGATGATCAAAGCTAAGTTAAGAAGATAGATAGATAGATAGATAGATAGATAGATAGATAGATAGATAGATAGATAGATAGATAGATAGATAGATAGATAGATAGATAGATAGATAGATAGATAGATAGACATCTATCCTTGTTAATCTGTGACCCCAAGTCTCTCCAGTCTGACCCGCCGTCAGCAGGAACTGCGCACACACACAGCTTTTCTCCCATTTTAATAATCGACCGAGGGGAGTTACACTCCCCTGTCAATGTTATCTATTTTCCTCTCAGATGCAGCATCAGCGTTTTCTCTGCTTTTTGCCATCTCATCAATAGTCTGTGCTCTGACCTCCCCTGGCCTGCACCTGGACCCAGTCAAGACAGAACTACAGTGTAGTAGTTAAAAACATATGCAGGGTGTCTTTCTTCAGTTTAGAGTTGTATTTGATGACAGCATCACAGGGAAAGCCTATGACAACAAATGTACAGAAAGAAAAGTGAAAATGGTTACTAAAATAAATCACAGAAATCCATGACTGGGTTCAATAAAACTTGACCCAACCTTGTCCTCCTGCTGATGACAATTTTAATCAATAAGCTAAAGCATGGTAATATATCCTCATTTTTTCTAATCTTGTTTCTAAGGCAGCAGCATTTGTCAGTTGCATCAGGCTGCATATAATATGGTATATAGTGTGTTTGGTTGTTGTCCTTCTTGATTGCAGGCTCTCAAAAGAGGCAAAGATGCAATTTAAGGTAATAGCCTTTGGACTGTTGAACCCTGTTATTGTGGCAGAGGTGGCCCTGCAGTGTTTACTCATCACACCAAACATCTTTTTTTTTGAAGGTCGAAGACTGATGTAGAAAAACTTGTACATCTCATTGCTGAGTCTAATTATTAGTGGTACAGCAGACTGCAGTGGTCATTAAAATAAAATGAGTTCTTTCACCTGGGGGCATGCCTGTTATTATGGTGACCCGCAATGTTTAGATTTTGACTTGATGGTGGAGCTTCACAAAAGGTCAGTGGGATCACCAAAATAATATTTATTACATAACAAATAAGGATGACAAACAAATTCAAATGCAATCACAGAAAGTTTGAGACTGAGAGAGTGAACAAGGAGTTAAATAAAGTAAGAGAGCGAAGATAAATTGGAGCAGGCCAGGTGCATAAGTTGAGATCAGTGGGGAAATCAGCATGCTAGTCAGTAGAAGTAGGTGTGTGTGGTTTGTGTGTGTGTGTTCAGGGGCGTGTGTCCACTCTGATACTGAGGAGAATCATCTTCTCTTATTAATGAAACAGATCTATCTATCTATATTTGACAATTTTTTTCAGAATATGTGGTCATTAAACTTGGATAGTTCCCCCTCGCTACTGAAAATATCAATAAGTGAAACACTTGTTTAAAAAGTCTAGTCCACAACAAAACAAAAAGTCCCCGGTTAAATAGCTGGAATGAAAACCAGCAGGGCTCCTTGTTCTGAGGAATGGAATCGAGAGCCATACTTATAATTGTTGTGCAATATTTAAAGTGTTTTTCAGGTTTGCAGTTGGCACTTCTTCTGCCTGTCGGTTGCTGTCCGTGCCAAGCGCTCAACATTAGCAGTGTTGTAGAGGAATTGACAGAGAAAACAAAATAAGAACAATCCATAAATCTGTTTGCGATAAATAGATAGATAGGATTGAGGAAGTGGCTACAAATGAGTAGAAATTCTATACAAATTCTATCTATCTTTGGGCTTTGGAATGACAGCAACATGCCTCCTGACCGTGACACAAACGCAGTACATACCTGACACACTTTCCCTGCCTTGTGTCCTCTGTTCTAATATCCTTTCAGCATGTGTCGAGCCTGCTGCATAGTCGTGCATTAATGAGACATAATGCAGACAATATCTACAGCATGTCACTTCCTACTAATCATGTCCCTACTATGTGTCCAGGAATGCTGATACCTTTGAGTATTCTCGTGTCTGTGTTATATTATTGCATCTGTTTTCTATGCATTGTGTATTTGTGCAGATGAAAACTTAAGAATCTGTGGGCAGGAAGAAAATCTGGTTCTTTTTCATCCCTTGCAATCTACTGATAAGTAAGCATTGCTTCTTTGTTAATTGCTTTTTCCTGGTGGATTCATAACTGAGGTATTTAGCTCTCCAATACTCATCAGTTGGAGACTGCCAGAGGCTTGTTTTCCATCCTTCTCTCCAACGAACAATTAAGGGTGATCTTGCGATTGCAGCTCCAGGTATTTGTGAAGCATTGCGGGTTCTTCTCTAATATTAATGAGGTGTTTGGTAGTGGCCCTCTCACAGCTACTGGCCAGGCATTCCTCCCATATTTTGATGACTGGCTGAAGTAGGGAGCAGGCACGGCCTCCTTTGCTATATGAGCCAGTAAAGCAGTGAACTACAGCAAAGGCAACGTTACACCAAATCAACAAGCAGCTTATCTGGGCATGTCTCTCAGCTGTCAGGGAAAAACAGGCTCTTCCTTCAGCTGTAGGGCAAGCTGACTGCATGCTGCATCTCCTGTTGCATATTGTTCAGATCTGGATAAATGATCTCCACATAGACACCAAATGGCACAAAAACAGGAGAGTCAGAGTGTCTAACTTTTGCCTCTGGCTCTAAAACCATAGGGAGGACAGTGTGTCTAACCAAGAGGTTTGCCTTTGAAGGGTTTCTCTTCCTATGTGTTACTCTAGTTTTCCTAACTTGAGACTTTTGTTAGACTAAACACCCAATCCAACTGATATTCTGGCCATATTCATACCCTGTTACTGTATTTTTCTTCTTCTCATGTCTTCTTCTTATCTACAAAGGAAATAGTTTCTTAATTCCAGAAAGGTATGTCAGTTAAACCTTGGTCTTCTCTGGAAAAGATCATTGTTTGTTGCTGGAAAGGAAATCAGGTCATTATGAGAAGGAAAAGTCCTGATAACCTAAGGTTGTAAAACTTGGCTGCTTGGTGTCACATTTTGCATACAGTTACTCTTGGTAATAAAATAATACCCTAAAAAACCTGCTTTATCCTGCCCAGATTACATTCATATTATTGCTACTTCTATTTGAAACAGCTCTGTCAGAAGCACAAAAAAGTGCTGAGTGGATATAAGGAAATAGAAGTTGTAAGGTTGGAGGAGAGATGGGACATGAATAACAAAGTTTATGTGAGAAACTGACGTGGAAAGAAGATGAGTTTCATCTTTCATTTTCATCAAAATTCACACATGCATTTTTACATTTTCTCAGAGAACAGAGACTTTGCTCTTCTCTTCGCGTCTCCTTTGAACATGCAGGAGCTTCTCTTTGCTATCTCCTTTGCAGTCAAAAATTAAACCTTTCTTTCTACGTCTATCTCTGTCCCTGCCAATGCCTGTCTCAACGAGCCTCTCTCCTCCTGTAACACTGCCTATGTTTCTGACTGCTTGTCTCTGGCTGTCTGTCCTGCTCTCTCACTCTGGTAGAGAAATAGCTGGACAAACGGACATCTCAGTCAATGCATGCTTCTTCACAACAGAGAGAGAATGTTCAAATTAAAAATAGTCCTCGGAGAAGCAGAGCGGGCACACCTTGCTGCCCAGTATATATTAACATGCCACAACCTGAGGGACAGTGAGTGATCGAGGCACACGCACACACAGACACACACAGACACACACACACACACACACACACACACACACACACTCTGTATATAACTAATATAATGTTCATATAATAATAATGTATATATTGTTGATTTATTGTATTGTATTTGAATACTTTAGCTTTGGCAATATTGTTTTTAAAAAACTTTCATGCCAATAAAGCCCATTTTGAATTGAATTTGAATTGAACTGAATTGAAGAGAGAGAGAGAGAGAGAGAGAGAGAGAGAGAGAGAGAGAGAGAGGTACGGGATTGTGATTCTTCTGTTTATTGTGTGCCACCTGGTCCTAACCGTTCCATTAATTGTCTGTGCATGTTTGTCCAACTCATTAGCGCACACTTTTTGCAGATGTTTTTCCAGATGCAAACATTATGGCACCAACAACCCTGAAGCCATCCACACACAAGTTAGTACTAATATTACATAGAGGCTACTTACACTCTCAAACAGCCTTTCAGGTGTAAAATGAATGTTTAAACATGATGGGTCAGAAATAGCATTAGTGGGAAAAGCATTCATGAGAACTAAAATACCTTACCTAGGAATAGTTATGTGAGAGAAAGGTCAACAGTTAAGCTCTAAAATAACTTCAGAATAACACACAGACTTAACTGCCATAAACATCAGCCATATTTACACCTGCTCATTCCTTGCAAAGATTAGCTTTATAGAAGGTCTGCTTCACTGGAGCGCATAGAGGCAGCTGTACAGTTGTTGGTGTAGAAAAAGAAGAGTATGACATGTGACAGCAGGGCGATAGCTGGAACTAATGTGCAGAGCTGCAAGTACATGATACCTGCTAAAGCCCATTACCTCATGAAGGGTCCCTCAGCACCTGCTTTTTTTAACTGTACATGAGAGCCTTCATCTCTTCATCCAACCACACTTTCCTGTTATCCACCAGTTTCATCTCTGAAGCAAACAATGAAATGTTTTTGATTAAGAGTCAAAAAAGTCATGGATGATTGAAAGAAAATTAATCACCAGTAATTTTGAGAACCAGTTTATGGTTCAAGTGATTTTATAAAGCAGCAATGCAAAACATTTACTGCTTTTCTATGTTTCATATCATCGTTAACTGAATATCTTTTGAGTTTTGGACTTAATAAGCAATTTGTAGCATTCACCTTGGGCATTGCGAT
The DNA here is from genome assembly GCF_905237075.1 of Dicentrarchus labrax. NCBI lineage: Eukaryota > Metazoa > Chordata > Actinopteri > Moronidae > Dicentrarchus > Dicentrarchus labrax. The sequence continues at coordinate 13,697,592 of NW_026136710.1, read as the reverse complement.
GGGCATTTTCTAATGTTTTCTGACATTTTAAACACTAAACGATTAATTAAAAAACGTGTAATATCATGAGAACAACACTCATGTGTGTTGCATGTGTGTAGTTGGGATATCAGAGCCTTCCACAAAAAAGTAAAACTGATGGAAGATGGAAGCTTGTATAAAGTAAAGCAATGTTCTGTTTGGTGTTTTGAGATGATATCTTAGTCCAAAAACTGTGGCAGGAAGCTTTTTCCTGGGACAGGACCCAAGGCTTTCTCGGTTATAATCACACTACAGATGGTTTTTAGAGCAGATCATTCAGTTTGGGGTTCTCTAAAACTCCCTAACATAAAAAAGATATAAATTCAAGTAAAAGATTGAGATGTTTCATAATCCATCATTTTATAAAGTGCCAGCACATTTGTGTTGTGGCTGTGATGTTATATTTCTCCTCCAGCTTTTCTGGCACGTAACCAGCCACTAATCGGAGGTCCTTTCACTGGTGAAATAATGACTGTGTGTCTTGGTATCCTGCTGGCACTGTGACTTGTGGATGAAACACTTCACTTCCAACCGTGCTACAATCACCAAACATTAGTCCTTGACATTTTAGGGAGTTTGAAAGCAGAATGATTTAAAAGGCTGATAATCTGATTACAATATTAAGCAGATAATCAAAGCTCTAAAAGGGAATACATTGTGAAAATAAGCTCCTCAAACACTAATTAGCACATTCCCTGGCTTTTGTCAATCCTCTGTCTCCCTTCACTTCGTCTCTTCCACTGCTCATCTTATTTGATGGTTATCAAATGAGAAAGGTGTAAATTGCTGCTCAGAGCCATCTCAGCAAATTCCCCAGCTCTGCTATCTCTCCTTCATCTTTCAATCAGTTGCCATCCCTCGTTGCTTATCCTCTGCCCGATTCCTTTCATCTCTGTAGGGAAAACGGGACGTAATCACCAACTCTAGGCGCAGTAAGGACACAGCACAGGTGTGTGTGTGTGTGTGTGTGTGTGTGTGTGTGTGTGTTCCCATATGCATAAACTAGGAGAAATATATTTAATAACTATGGGACCAAATTGAGGTGATGGTGATTGTGTCTGTGTCCATATCTGTGATGTGTGTTGTGTGTGTGCCACAAGTGTGTGTGTGTGTGTGTGTGTGTGTGTGTGTGTGTGTGTGTGTGTGTGTGTGTGTGTGTGTGTGTGTGTGTGTATGCACATGCTACTGCCATGAGCCAGCACCAGCGTTAATGAGGCAGGGCTTTTCCTGCCAGATTTTTCCCCTTTTTCTCCTCTCCTTCTCTGGAGAAAAACACACAATCACACATTAATGACCCACCAGGAGGGTGTTAATAGGAGAGAAGAAGAAAAATGGAGAATGGACACTGGTGGGAGGCATACAAAGGGTGATGGAGGGTGGATGCAAGGAGAAGTGTAATAATTGGTCGGTGTGAGCCCAAGGAAGAGAAAGCCACAAGAGGATTTATGAACAAACAGGCAAATTCAGTTTTTACAAGCGACATGCGAAAATGTGGTCCCCTTAGCCAACCCCAGTCCCAGTGGGAGGGAGTGTGGGCATACTGTAGGCCACATGTTGTTATGAATACCCAGGCCTTCATCTAAGCTTGATTCTAGTTAGTTTTATTATATTTTATATAACATAATGTATGGTGTTTATAAGCATACACTTGATTTAAAATAAAGAAAACTGAGAAGGAAAGTGCCATGAGAGAGAAACACAGGCAGGGAATTAGTGTTGTTGTTCATCATCGAATTGCTCTGATAATGAGAATCGAATAGAGGCTGGCACGTTGTTATTATGCTTCTTGGCAGGGTGTTTGTGTCTCTGTCTGTGTTTGTGTGCATGCACTATAATCATGTGCATACAATCCTAAGTGGCCAAGCCATGTTGAAATGAGAGCTTACCCCCCACCCCCCACCCCTCCGGCAAGGAGTGTTGGCTGTAAGGTAACTGGCAAAACACAAGAGCATACACACAGACACTGTCGCTGCCAGGTGTGTTGAGGAGGTAATTGTCAGCGTGGCAGGCCAGCTGCCAGTGTCTTAGAGAGGGAGAGCTGGAGAGAAAATGAGGAGCAGCCTCTGGTGGAGTCTGTTCGCCCGAGGGGCCAGCTTAATATCTGCGGTTGCTGTTTATCCGATTCCCCTCTGTCCCCTTGCACCACTTTCTCCTTATAGTTTGCCTCTTCTGCCCGCTCTCCTCGTCCTGCTCGCTCCTGTTCATGCTCATTTCCCATTCTCTCCATTTTTTCTGTCTTTTCTCTAACTACCCACTCCATCTCTCCCCATCTCTCCCCATGTCTCCTCTCTCCTCTCTCGTTCCCGTTATCCCCGGATCCCAACTGAGCTTTCACTGAGAGGCTGCAGCATCACCGCGCCACAATTCAATCCCCCCAGCAGGCCTACTCCGGGAGAGACCAACAATCACATGTGTGTTTATCTTTTCTGTCCGGACAGCATCCAAATAGAAACTTGGATGTGTCTAGTCTCAAGGTGATGAGATACTCTACACATTAGAGACACTGTTTATTTATCAGTGTAAAAAAGAAAAGAAAACTAAGTGAAGTTCTGCAAGGTACAACAGCAGAGAGATATAGTCTGGTGTCGATAATTCTGCCGCACTAATGTCTGTATTGTTTCCCATATCAGTGCAGTTCCTGCCTAATCCAATTTCTCACAGATTATGGATTTTGCAGATCAGACTCAAATGCAGTAATGAGGCTCTGGAACTATAGTGTTCATTTTGGAGGTTATTATTTTCAAAACTGAATCAATACAGCAATTCATCAATAAGATGATCAAGCAAATTAATCTGCTACTATTTTGATAATTGATTCATCGTTTTTGGTAAGGTTTTTCAGGCAAAAATGACAAGCATTTGCCTTTTACAGCTTCTCCAAAGTGAGGATTTGCTGTTTGTTCTGGTTTTTATTAAACACAATATCTTTGGATTTTGGCCTGGAGGTCAGACAAAACAAGACGTTTGAAAACATCATCTTGGCCTCTGGGAAACCGATAGGAAGTTTTTGTTTTATAGACAAAACAACTACTTGATAAATTGAGTAAAAAATCATCTGCAGATTAAAGGTCCAGTGTTTTGGGTTTAGGGGCATCTAGCTGTGTAGTTACAGATTGAAACTCTCTTGCTTTACCCTCTAGAGAGCCAGTGTTTAGTTTGTCCATTCTGGGCTACTGTAGAAACAAGGCAGTTCAATTTGGTGGCTTCCATGGAAGGCGACCTGCGGCATCTGTAGATAATAGATTTAATGTAGTTTTAGTTTTGAGATCAAGTTCAGATTTACTTTAATTTTAATGTTTTTAGAAAAGAAAATATATTCCTGTCTGACTTTAGTCATCTACTTAGTCAACAAAAACATATTGAACATTTTAGTGCTAAAGTGAGGCATCTAATTTCTGTCTCCCTGCAGCATTACAAATGAAGTGGGTCCAAATATCAGCCAATTGCGATTGTCATTATACATTTTAGTTTTTCATTTTCAAATGCCATTATCTGTTTTTTCAACAATGTTATAAATGAAAGTTCATCTCATCATCTCATCATTGCCATGGAAACATTTAGTCAGTTTTGGGCCAGAAATTAGCACTATGAATGCGTTTTCCCCCACACCTGTTTGAACAGTCGAGCCCTGAGTCTGGAAGACCTTTGAGAAATCATCTTCTGCACTCTTGTGTGAACACCCGCAGACATGCACAGCTCTATAAATGTCATTGCTCTGGTTTGAGTGTGACCAGATGTGTCTGTGTACTGTCAGTGGTCATACTGTTGACATTTCATGTTGTGAAAAGAACGTTGTGTATCTGTTCACCTCGGCTTGCTCAGCACAGATAAAACCAGCCAGTGTTTTCATAGCAACACCACATGTATAGTTTACTTTGCAGAGCCCTAAGATGAGCTGAATGTAGTCACGAGTAACTTCTTTGAGGTTCAAAGTTGCAGTTACAATTTACTTTTTTAAGAAGCCAGATCATGAACTCATTATAGGTAAATTGGTTTACTAGAATTGATTATTAGTTTTATTCTGTGTATTCTTAATTCTTATAGAGCCTTTACATCTTCTTACAGTATTACTTTATGGTCACCTCTGGTATTTGTTCACTGAAAGGAAAAAAAAAGGTTAGAACCATTAGTCTTTCACATTTTATAGGAAGGAGCACTCTGTAGCACAGTGGTCCAGCTCTCGCCAAGCTCTAAACATTGTAATTTTAAGTCCAGAGTTTTGTCAATCTCTCTCCTCTCAGTTTGTTTCCTGTAACCCTCTCTACTGTTCGTCAAAGGGGGTGAATCAGAAGCACTTTATAATAAAACACAGTATTTAATAATAAACCAGAGATCCCATAATAATTATTTCACATACTTTTGTTACTTCTGTCGTCACTGCTTCGTCTAAAAAGTGGCTGGAAATGTCACTTTTATTATGCCATATCAAATAAAATCTTCATGTATTCTCTTTTTTAAATCTAGTGACATTTACTTACATGTATGTCTATTTCCAGAAGAACAGAACAAAGAGTGGTTTACATGTAGTGTGTGTGTGTGTGTGTGTGTGTCTGTGTGTGTCTGTGTGTGTCTTTGTGTGAATGCAGGAGAGTGTGTCAGGCAAGTGTGTAACCCAGTGTATGAAAACAAGTACATGTTTGTATTACACCCCGCCCCCTCAGACCCCTGCCAGCTCATGAAAAATAAATGAAGGCCTGTGTGTGTGCTTGTGTGTGTCCACATATGTTGATGGGCTATTTTGTTAGAATTTTTACTCAATGACAGACAGGGGCTTAGATCCTTGCTCAGAAAACTGTGCGAGTGTGTGTGAGCCAGAGAGAGAATTGAGTGTTATCGGGGAAGATCAGGGTTTTTTGTGCAGTTGGGTTGTGCAGGGTTAGACAGATGCAGGTTGAGTGTGAGATTTTCCTTTAACACTCTTTTAGTTATCAAGGCACTGATTAAACTTTTCTCTCTTCTCTCTTTCTCCCCTGCCTGGTTTTTCATCTCTTAGAAGTACAACCTCTCGTAGAGTGGTGGCAAGAGTGACAGGGGAGCACATGAGGAGCGGAAGTGGTGTGACAGCAACATCCTGACCAGTAACCTTGCTTCTGCACCCCACCACACGCCCAGCAACTCCTGAAGCGGGCGTCAGAAGGAAGGAAACGTGCGACCACTCCTCCTGCAGGCATGGTAATACACTCTTGTGTCTGTAGGTACTGGAGTGTGTATGGTTGTGTGTAGAGAAAGGAAACACTCTCCAGACTGGAGGGTGTAAGGGTTCAATCTGATAACTCGTTCTAGACATGACAACAGAGTGTGTGTCTCAAACAGAGATACCTGATAAGAACCAGTGCAGACAGGGGTGTACAGCTTTTACGTTTTTGGGGAGTAGATGGGGTATGAACTATGCATGCTGTATGTTCTCTTCGGGGTAAGAAGAGAAGGAGAAGACAGATACATGAAAGAGACAGAGGAGGTCAAGAAGATAAAGAACAATGAAAGGAAACAGAAGAAGACAGACATGGATAAGGAGGGTGATAATTAAAAAAATAAGAATCTTTTTAATGACAGTTGGCTGTTCATTAGGTTATCCTGTGAAAAGCATCTCTGCCATATGCTTATAGTCCCATAGTTGGATAACTAGTAATTATGTATGGAATTAATGTGTAATGTGAGTGTGTTCATGTTGATGTTAAATGAGAAGGATACATGATTAATTTCCATTGATCTACAGTTTTCTACAAGTGCACAATCATTAATGCTGGTGTGGAAATAAGGTCTGTTTCTCACATAATAGCGCAAGAGGCACGTTATGGCAGGAAGAAGATGCAGAAAAGGAACTGTGTTGTTTAGGAGGGGGAGAGGGTGGCTCAGAGGATCAAAAAGAGCAGTGGAGGGAGAGAATGACAAGTGGGGGCAGATAAGACCATAAAAACATAAATGATGGACACAAACATGAGAGATGAAAAGCGCGACGGATACGGAAAGCAAAAAGAGTGTGAAGATGTGTAGAGTGGAGAAATGGGGGAGAAAAGGGAGGTTAAGAAGTGAGGAAAGTAGAGGGAGAGAGAGAGAGAGAGAGAGAGAGACGAGGGATTGATTAATGGTCTTGGCCTGTGACAGTGGGAGCTTTTCCCCGAGGGGGGGAGCAGAGCAGAAGATGAATTATTAAAAACCAGAACAAGAGGAGGAAAGAGGAAAAATGCGTACGAAGAATGAAGAGAGCGGAAGAGCGGTTTGTAGGGGAAGGTGGAAGAAAGAAAGAAGGGATGAGGAGAGAGGAAAGGAAAGGGGGTGGGGAGGAGAATTGAATGATTGAGAGAAAACAAGATGTTGCTGAAGATGCTGAGGTTGGACACTGCAGAAGAGGGCACATGGTTGAGCTCATAAATAACCAAGGGTAATGAGACTAGTGTGTGTGTGTGTGTGTGTGTGTGTGTGTGTGTGTGTGTGTGTGTGTGTGTGTGTGTGTGTGTGTGTGTGTGTGTGTGTGTGTGTGTGTGTGTGTGTGTGTGTGTGTGGTGGCAGCTTGCAAACCCGGTATTGTGATTAGTCTTGAGTTATGGTGATGCAGCAAATACTGTGGGTGACCTTGGCGAGGGTGTCACCGCGTGAACGGCATAATACACCAAACAGCTTCTTTATTGACTTTCCTCTGAGCTTTCTGCTTTTAATGAATACACATGCCCACTGTGTTTGTTCGCGTCTTCATTCCCTCTTTTTTTTGCGCCTACACGCTCACGTTTTGGGATGATTATTTTCTATCTCTCTAGCTTGTTGTATAGCTTGGTCTTTGTGTGTGTCGTCATTAGATCACTGCTCAATTTTTGGGGGAGACACTGCAGAAGTTGCCGCATCTGATACTGTGTTGAATGTAAAATACTCCCATTTTTACATTTTTACACAGTTTTTGATGTATAGTTACATAAACAAACTGCCTTACAAAAATAGAAATCAGTAAGGTTTTAAAAGCTTTTGTCGAAACATTTTTCAATAGAACATTTTCCCCTTTTTGTATGATCATATGTTTATTTTAATGTATTGTGGTATTTCCTTCATGTAGACTTGTCCATACTCAATACCGTATTAGCCCACAAACAGTGTAATGTCAGCTCATATGCTTTTAGCAGTACGGTCGTAATATTTTATAGGAAGGCTATAAACCTTTTAAACAATGCTGACACATTAAGGGGGGCGAAGGGCATGGATGAAAAGAAAACCTCTTATTTTAGCGCAAAGTTAGCTGTGTACTGTAGTTTGGGGAGGCGGGTTTATAAGCTTGATTTTTAGATGTATGGCATCTCTTCTGAAACAAGACAGGCTGGGAATTTTGCAGAGGGTGTTGACATGTTCTATATACTGCCCTATATTATATTTTTCTAGCCCTTTTATCTTGTGTTCATCAAGACAAGTTGAGAGGTCCGGTTCAACGCAGACTGTCTGTTTGTTGTTCTGCTGCTCGATCGTGTTGCCATGAATGTGATTTTGCTTATAGGCTTTGATGTATCTGTACTCTGCTATCGTGTGTGTGTGACTGCACGCATGTGGCAATTTGAAAGACAGAGAGAGAGAGAGAGAGAGAGAGAGAAAAGAGAGCACAATAAAACAGGATGGCGGAGTGTGGAGGGCCAGCCTGCCAAGCAGAGTGCAGATAAATCACAGAATGAATTTTTAATGCAATCTCCCCTAGGCTGCTGGATGTTACAGAGACGGTGCTGAGTTTTTTTTATTTGTGTGTGTGTGTTGCTTGTCCCATCATTCCTAGCTTATTTTGTGATGGGCTTTTGAAGTTTTTGAATTTTCTTTGCTCCTTCAACTTCGCTTGGTTTCATGTTGGACTGAAGAAGTGTGACGTTTTCTCAAACACCACTTCTAAAATTGTTTTGCCTGGTATTTATGGGAAGGTGATTTGTTTTTCTTGGTTCTGGTATAGTTTTACTATGAGGGTGTTTTGGCCTGTGTTGTCAGCTTCATTACAAACAAACCTTTGTTTCTGGTAAAAATTTTAATCCAGTTTGCATCTGTCAATCTCTCCTTGTTTGTTTACTTTCGGAGGCTTTCTCCACCTCTCCATCATCCTTTTCTCTCCCTCATTTCTCTTTCTCTCTTTACCTCGTAGTGTATGCACTTTAGGCACATGACTTATAAATATATCTTGTAAAAATAACACAAAAATAACACACAATGGCCCAATACCTAAGCACACACTTACAGTGCAATATTCCTAAATGGTGCTCTAAAAATAGCAAAAGATAGATTTTTCTAAAACAAAAAAGAAAGAAAAGAAAGACAGAAAAACATCTCTAACAAAGACACGAGCACAGATTGTAAGTCCAATCACAGCTGATATTGTTCCAGTGAGTCTTCTCCTTGGCATTGGGTTGTGTAATTTATAGCAGATGGCCAAAGAGAGACAGGATGAGACAGGAAGAGCCTAAAAGAGACAGACAGTGATGGCGAGGAGAGTCATTGGATTCTGTTGCTTCTAAAGTGAAGTAGCCGCTACTGACAGTGTGCGTGTCTAACCACAACACCTTGAGCTGAAATCGTTTTACTGCAGGGCATTAAGGACAGAATGGGCAGTGATGGATGGAAGTGATGGAAGTAATGGGTGTTTGTGTGTGTAAGACACTGTGTAATTGATTGTATGGGTTTTATGCACATATGCCACTCATGATGTTCATGTTTAGTGTGCGTATTAACCCATTTGTTGTATTTTTCCCATGATATGTATGAGGGTTTTCTTGTGTTGGTGTGTGTGCACATTTGTTGAGTACACACTGAGTTGTAAATGCTGTGTAATGTGGTTATGTAACATGGGGCTGCCAGCCGGTTGGCCTCACTGGAGCATGAAATGGAGTGTAATTGGTAAGTGTGTGGTCTAAAAGCACTATGCAAGAATGGCATATGAAGGTATACACACGCACAGTGCATGGTGTGTGCTGGTGGCTTGCAGACAGCTGGGATTTAACAGTTGCATGTGTGCATATCTGTTTCTGATTCCTCGGTACGGGGGAAGTATTGCTGGCAACAGTTTTTTCCTCCTCCCTCATACCATTTTTACCGATTCTATATAACTCATATTTGGCTCTTCAGAGTTATCAGTTGTTTTGGATGTCTGAGCTTTAGTGAAAGAATTTGCTTTGGAGCTAGATGTTAAATTTATTATAAAACTCTAAAAATACACTTTCTGACCTGGCTTGTACACAAGTCTGTGTCTACACAACGAGTGAGGTAATTATCCAATTGTGTGGGACATTTTATCCTGGGAGATGTTAAAGGATAAATCTGGTGCTGTGTTATTTTCATACATTTGGCCATCGTTCAATAATAATATTATACTCTCCAAGTTAATTGCTGATATTTGGGAACATGAGCAGTGAGATGATCAGACAGGTTTAAAATAAACCACCAGAAGAGTATTTCTGACACTTTGTGTGTTCTCACTTTCAGTGTACAGAGTGTGTTTTTGTTATTTAGATAATATGACTGCCTTTGCTGTTCGCATTTCTCATCCTGGCACACTTTGTTGTAGAGTTGATGCCATTTTTTCTTTTCTACCACCATTAAACTATAGTATCACTTTCAATGAATTATTTTAAGGGGGCGTATATTGACATAGCGACATTACCTTTGGCCCTACAAGACACCTGAACATAATTTTCATTGGTGAGGATCAGATTTAGTTCAATGTGCTGAAATTGGACACAGTGTAATTTTGTGTTAGTGACCCTGGGGGTTGTTATAGCCATCTAGGTAGAGACCCTTTGTGACTTGATCATCATTTTTGATTTATTTTGCTCTCAGTCACACGCATGGCACATGTACACTCAGACAGGAGAACATACTGTGCAATTGACCTCTAGGTTATGTGCCGGTCAGGGTGGATTCAAGGACAACCAAGGTGTTGCCTCTAACAGATTGAATGTGCGTGTGTGTATAATCAGGTTGTGAAGAGCGACAGTAGCTGTTTCAACAGAGAGCACTTGCATCATTAAATGGGTAATACTGATACCCACTGCTGAAATGTCACTTTTGTTCTTGGCAATGCTCGTTGTTTTTCTAAAAAAAAAAGTGATAGTGGTAATGCTACAAATCGAACATAATTTTGATCAAAAAGTATTTTGTTCCAGTCAGATTGAAGAACATTCTAATAAAAAAACACAGGGTTAAGCATTTAGTTTTTACAGTTACCATGACATTTTCACTCACCCTTTCTCTCAAAGTAGAGTGCCACTGCAAAATCCTGCATCAGTTCCTATCTTGGCTACAGTGTCTTACTTATCGTGTCACTTGTCTAAATGTCTGTAACATTATCTGGGCACAAGCTGGCCTAGGAGGTCGATTCCTGTCAGTGAGTCCTCCTTAACTGCTCTGATTTACATGGTGATCAGAGCGGCTGGGCAACAACTCCCCCATGGTCGGATAGTGCCCCCCCCCCATACACACACACACACACACACAGATACATAGACACTAGTCTCTTCGCAGTGTGGTTTATGGCTGCAGAAGCTCCTATTAGCAACGGCTCATAAAATCTGCGACTGTTGGTCTGTTAAACACTGCTCTGAGAGAGCACACAAGTATAAAGATGCACACCATGTTGTACATGTGCGTGTAGGTACACACACACACAAACATAGACCTTTTTCTGCAATACTTTTAGCTTAAGCTAGAATTTAAACTTTTCATTTGGAGACAGTGAAAATTAATCATAACACAGTAGAGACATAGTGTAGTGACTTATCCCAAATGTTCAGTAACTGGTATTTTCACTATCTATTAATCAGACTATACATTTTTTCATCATTTATTTTTTTGCTTCTTGTTAGAGCAATGATATAATACAGAGGAAAATTTCAGTTGTTTTTCAATCGAAATTGTTGTTGATTCATTTTATGTCGATCAGCTAATAGTTTCTGCACTAGTATAACTGAAACTTTACTGGCATTTGTTTTCCTTAATGTTGTCCAAGTTTAATGTTTTTGACAGATGCCTCATAATGAAGATCTAATGAAGGCAGCATTTCAAGTTAGATCGATTGCCTGAAAATGTCAAGCGAAGCCATGCATGTGATATATAAAGAACCCGGATTGCATAGATTTCTACGACTACTCACTTGCATATTTTTTCAAGGTATCTTAATACACTCCATCTCACTCCGGTGTGCCTTGCCAAACAGTGTTGAAGAATCACAGTCTCAGTGGGAACGGAGCGTGTAACCCTGCCAAATGTTTGTGCCATATTCTACATACTGAGCAACACAGGCTGTGAGGCTGCAGTTATTGTGCAGTGCTTGTCCTCCATTCTGTTAATGGCTTTATCTCACTCACTCTGCTGAAAGAGAATGTCACCAGTTCAATTAGGACTGGGAAGAAGTGTGTGTGCAAATGTTTTTTGCATGTTTGTGTGTGTGCAAATGTGCAGTTGGTCCTAGATTTCAAGTAGGTTGATAGTAGCACTCAAGCTACACTACCCATACTACTCTGAAAAGGTCATCTCTCATCTCTCTCTCTGTGTGTGTGTGTGTGTGTGTGTGTGTGTGTGTGTGTGTGTGTGTGTGTGTGTGTGTGTGTGTGTGTGTGTGTGTGTGTGTGTGTGTGTGTGTGCGTGCGTGCGTGCGTGCGTGCGTGCGTGGTGCGTTGTGCGTGGTGCGTGTGTGTGTCAGTTAGCATGCCTGGTGTGTGGTTCTCTTTGAGTAGATGTGTGTAGTGAATAAAAGGAAATGTGGGTCTTGTAGATAAGCAGCTTCTTGAGAGCAGTCTCCTCGTGTTGAACTGGGTTATGTTCCTCAGGCTCCACTGCATGCTGTGATAACCCCTCATGATTAAAAGTGAACCTTATCCTTCAGATTCACGTTACCAAGTGATGGTGTAAGCAATACCTTGTTATCTTGTAATTGTTTTCTTAAATATAAAATATCTTTATATTTCCCAAAAATGAAAAGAGAGAGAGAGAGACAGGCAGACAGACAGACGGAGAGAGACATAGAGAGAGAGAGAGAGAGAGAGAGAGAGAGAGAGAGAGAAGAGAGACAGAGAGAGAGAGAAAGAGAGAGAAACTAAAGACATCAAAGCCACGGTGACTTCTGGGTAATATTACTTTAATGTATGTGATAGCTTATAATAATAAGTAATGCAGATAGAAAAGAGAATTAAAGTTGAATTAAATCGAAGTGGTGTTCCTGCTAACCATATAAACGCTGAGGAATTCATGTGAAATAATGTGTTCTGACATTTGTAATATATTAATTATCTGTTGTACAGGTATTGCTGTTATTAATTCTCAGTTGCCCGGAAGAATTTACATTATGTGTATTGCTGCAAATGTTGTGCATCGATAATAAATTATAATGCACTCTTGCAGGTTATCCCTATCCGTTTTACATTTTAATTGTATTCGTTAATACTTAATGGTCAGATGTTCGAATAATCTCAAACATAGGGAAGTATTTTCCATTTCACATTGAGCCACGTAAACAACCACATGCTGAAATGCTTTGACACATGAAAAGATGTAAACATCTGAAACACAATTCATAAGTTGTTTTCATATGAATGCACAGCACAGGGACACATCTGGGTAGTATTAATGGGAGAGTGCGAATCACAAAAGCCTGAGTTACACCTGCTCCCCTCATTCATCTCTTTACATTTCCATTTATCTTTGAATTCAACCTTCCCTCCTACAACCCTTTTTTTTCACTTTTAAAATATTCTATATTGTTCCCACAGCCTTCTTCCACTGTCCTCTATTCCCTCTTGCCTTCTGTAGCATGCCCCTTCTATTTTCTGTCGTTTACTCTCCCCTGCGCTACCCCTGTCTGATGCCTCCCACCTGATCTCCTCTTTCCATGTTTTTTTCTCCTTACACCTCCCAGAGAGTAAGAAGGAGCGAATGAAAAAGACTGAAGAGCTGACATTAATTCCCAGGGCCAGGCTATCTGATTGAATTAGGACAGGTGGAGAGGATGTGAGGATGGTGGTCAGATGAATTTCTGATACCTGTGTGTGTATATGTGCATTTGTGCATGCATGCGTGTCAGTGTCAGTGCCATTAAATGGGAGCTGTCACTGTGTTAAGTACTGCCTTCTTTCCCATAAGAGGTATACATGTCCAGTCTGCATGAAAGCACACTCAACACCCACAAAAAGCCATTTGTATCCACGCTTGGCAGGACAGTAAGTGGCAGGGTGCATCTTTATGTGGTGCAAGCATTTGTGCGAATGTGTGTGTGCGTTTTTTTTAATTTCCGGTGTGTGATGAAGAGGAGTTAGTCCCCAGTAGGGAGAACAAAGCTCGATTTGATGGATTAAAGCTCTATGTGTTGTCAAAAACCTCTCTCTAATGGCTGCCGTTGCTGTAGACAAAGACAGTGGTGTGTGTGTGTGTGTGTGTGTGTGTGTGTGTGTGTGTGTGTGTGAACAGATATGCATGCGTCCCCATGTTTTAGTGTTTCAAATGAGTTTTAATGAGAATGTACTAAATTTGATTTCATTCTCCTTCCAGAGGTCCTTCCGTTCCTTCAGTAACGATGACCGCCACGTCATGGCGAAACACTCCACCATCTACCCCTCCTCTCAGGAGCTGGAAGCCGTACAGACGCTGGTGTCCACGGTTGAGTGCGCCCTCAAACATGTCTCTGATTGGCTGGATCAGAGCATCGGTGACGTCAACAGCCAGGTCAACACCCAACCAGCAGACAGCACAGAGGATGATGATCCTGATGATGAGCCCAGCGATGAAACTGAGGATTCCAGTGACAGCTACAGGTGGGGTTGCAGTGACTCACAGTAGATTGAATTATTATTTTTTGCTTTCGATTATTTTCTTTTTTATTATCATAAATTGACTGTTAGTTGGTATATAAAGTGTGAGAATCTTGACATGACTTAAGAAGCAACATGTTCCTGCTAGTCACACGAGACAAGAAACTAGATCGACATTTTGGGAAATTTGCTTATTCTCTTTCTTCCAGTGAGGAAATGAACTTAAAAGCACTTGACAATCTCTGGGCAGTGCTTCCGTGGTCGGCAATCTTCATGAATCTTTTTATTAAGGGTTCACTACTTCTCATTAAGGGCTTGAATTGCCTTGTCGAATCTTATTTTACAATCTTAACTGGCACCTTGTATTTTAATCTGTTAATCGTACAGCTACTAACCAAAGATTAGATAAAATATTGATACATATTGACATTGACAAAATCAAGTGGAACTTTTGCCTGCAGAGTGATTTATTAGACACGAAATTGGAATTAGGATTTTAGTTTTATATTTTATTAAATTAAATTGTATTTTAGTGAAAAAGAGCTAACGTTGAGATGTTTCAGCTATAAACTGAGATGTGTTTGTCTTTACACTTAAAAACCAAATAAGATGTTACCTATGGTTTATTTTTCTTTAAAAACAGAGAGTCCAATAGTGGTGGCGTGCTGTGTGGAGTGATGAGGATCGGCCTGGTGGCCAAAGGCCTCCTGATCAAAGGCGACATGGACCTGGAACTCGTGCTGATGTGTAGAGACAAACCCACACAGACACTGCTGGACACTGTTTGTCACAATTTACCCACACAGATCGAGGTTAGAGACACCCCAGCACTCACACACTTACACAGATGCATGCTTACGGCCACGTAATGCTGCTTCTTAGTCTTTTGTTTTCTCTCACAGACTCGCTCATAAACATGCTGTTGGCATTCACACACACATTTGAGCAATGAATCTTAGCTTTGCATCAAACCTTCATGGATTTAGTTTACCAAGTTGAATCCAAGAAAGTTCTATTTTCATTGCACAGTCCTCTCCAATGTCAGAAATTAAGTTATTTGGACGAGCTTCCACGTTTTATGAGTGTCTCTGCTTGAATTTGCCAACCCTCGCTGTATAAGTTCCTGTGTAAGTATAAGGAGAAGCGTCCTGAGTGTTGGCATACGTAGGCAAGCGACAGCATTATCGTCAAGTGAGAAGCTAAGAGGTGTTTTAGTATGTATGAGTCATGTGTGATTAATGCTCTCGTCACTACCTCAGTGTCATGTGTCCTCATTAAGAAGTCATGTCAGAGAAATTAAGCTCCTGGTGTTCATACACACACAAACATGCAAAACAAAAGAGCGCACACAGAGTGCAGGCACAAATATGCATATTTTTCATCTTTTTCGACACACATTGTGGCATCCAGGCGAATTTATGCATTCAGTAACAATCTGTTAGAAGGGAAAGTATTAAGCTACAACTCCGAACGTGGTAAAAACTGACCAGCTAGTGCAGAAATTACTCAATGAATAAATTCTGCCCCTGTTCTTCTTCTCTGCTTGTTCTCTTTAGCAGTTAAGTAGTGTGAGAGAGAGAACGACAGGAAGGAAAAGTGTGTGTGTGTGTGTGTGTGTGTGTGTGTGTGTGTGTGTGTGTGTGTGTGTGTGTGTGTGTGTGTGTGTGTGTGTGTGTGTGTTTTCTGTGTGTGTGGGCAGGGAGGTAATCTCGTGTCTCGGCCCAGTGACCAGAGATTCAGATTTTCTCATCAGAGCCAAATGGGATGTAGATGGGCCCTCTGCGACTCACCGCTCACTTAAGCAGGGTCGGAAACACACACACAAACACACACATACACACTTGTTTTTGTCACTTAGGAGGACATTGCATTGACTTGCATTCATTTCCTGGAAGCTTACTCTATCTCTAACCATAACTGCCACATACTGTACCTAAACCCAATCCTTACTCTAATCTAAAACTAATTAATTATTGCCCAACAGCGCAACTAATGAAAGTACACACTTGGACACAACCACATAGTCAACTTGCAAGTAGAGCAGCATATGCTAGATACAACAGAAACAACTACACATATACATTACACGTGTTGCCTGTTTCCGCCTGTGGGGTTAATGTGTGTGTTCAAAAGATGTGTTTTCATAGCAAAAGAACGTGGCTGTTACCCCATTCATTTTTCTGTGTAGGCACGTGTGCTCAACTGCATGTGTATATCAACTGACAAATGTGGTCGCTGTGTGTGCTGACATGAATTCATTATCATCAGTACTTCTTGGTCCTGACCACAGAGGTCAGCAGTAATTGATTCCTTCAGAATGTAGGCTGAATGAAGCCTTGTGTACATGAAGATAGACAATTTCACAAATGGATATGTGACAGTGTGAAGCAATAGAGGTAGACAAATAAACACAAGATCGTTACAATGAACAGATTGTACCAGCTTTCATACTTTACATCATTACATCATTTTTCATGATTTTTTTCTCAATCATCCCTTTTTTCCTCAAAAGCACCTTACAGCTTTGCATGTTTACGTGACGATATAGTTTTTTATCATTGTTTAAAATATTAAGGTCATTAGGTAGCCTCTGTGTAATGAGAGATGTTTTCTGTGCTTCTGTCTGATCCAAGCTTTTATTGTTAGGAGAGACAGGATTTTCAGTCACTTTTCTTCATTTACGTTTTTTTTTGTATTTGCAGCTTTATTTTAGTTTTAGTATCTATTCTTACAAGTAATTCAGTGCCCTATATGGATACTATAGGGATTTTGTAGTGTTCATACAGATGTGACTTTTTAAAAGAGTGTTTTTGCCCCTTATGGTGTGCGGGCAAGCAAGTTAGAGACACTCCTCACATTTCAAAATGCAGCTTTAGTTCAGGATATCAGTAACATCTAAAATATCCCTATTTGGAAATATAAGGAGATAAAGAATCTGCAAGGCTAATCAGTTTTCTCATGCACGTTATTCTTTTAACATTTCTCCTGTCATACCTGATGAAGCTCTTGCAGCTGCCTCAGCTATATTTTGCTTCTTCTTTTTCATCGCTACTGAATCGAGTTGTGACCTTGGCCTCTGACCACCCAGTTATGTCTGTTTGACACATGACAGAAGCTGACAGAAGAGAAATATGAGGTCACAAGCTCCTTGCCCGAGGCAGCCATCTTGGTACAAACTACAACAGAGCCCAAACTCACACTGAAGATTACCCTCACCTCACCGGCAATGAGGGAGGACGAGGAAGAAGAGGAGGAGGAAGAGGGCGAGTTGGAGAATGGGGAGGAAGGACAGGAGGTGGAGGAGGAGGAGGAGGAGGAGGAGGACGAGGAGGAAGTGAAGGAGGAAGAGGAGGAACAGGAGAAGAAGAATGGGCGAGGTAGGAACATGGCGATAGGAAATCACACAAGTTGTAATTTTTCCCAGTGTTTCTCAGTCCACACTCAAACACACACACATTCAATTAAATTGTATCTTGTATTTTTATATGTTATAGAACCCAGTTGTTTTTATTTCCCCTTAAACAAGAGCTTTGTCTACATTAACTGATACTGACGGACAGATTGGACAGACAAGACAGGTACAGGACACATACCAGAGCTGAGACACAGGATCGAGTGTTGAACTGAACTGGTGCTCAGTCTAACAATCTTCCCTCCCCACCCCCTACCCCGCTTTCATGGGTAGCAGGAACTGGTTATAATTGGTTGTGGGAGGTGGGAACGGGAGAGCAAGGCCAGCAGGCCAGCGAAATCAATAACCAAGCAGTAGCGAGCTGCCCATCCATCCTGTGGCTCCCGTCCAAATAGGCACTCAGGTCTCAGTAAGAGATGAGAGATAGCCGTACATCATGCATTGCGCCAGGCTAGCCGTACATCATGCCACGCGCCAGGGAGAGATGGAGGAGATCACTCGTATTTTCTCTCAAAAGAGCACACAGGCATGCGACCACATGGAGGAGAAGCCATGCACACACATATTTAGTAGCTGATGGATAAAGATACCTGTCAGGCTGGATGTCTAATTGCTCACATTTCAACAGGCAGGCGCCCATGCAGGTTGAGGGATGTGGGCCAGTCTGTCTAATAGGGTCGCATATTAAAAGGCAGGGTCTAATCCTTTTACACATTAACCCATGCATCGATCCAGAAATGCCGGTGGTGTTGTTCAGTGTCAGCATCTCTTCTAGCAAACTATGGTTGCTCCTGCCTGGTCAGAACTTTATTAGTAATGTATTAGATTAATTCACTGAAAAACTCACAAACTCATTCACAACAATATAGTTAATAGAGTAAAGTCTATCCACTTTTGTGTGGAGTTTGTGTGCAGAATTTTTCTGTAAACTTCTATTGAATAAAAGTTGTCCTTTTGTCTATGAACACTTACTACATGCGTGGGTGCGCTTTCAGATTAGATACAGCTCGCTGCTCTGTGTGGCCACAAAGGGAGGGAGGGTGCCTCAACAGTAAATTAGAGGAGACACGATAGCAAAGGGAATTTTTTAAATCAGACGACACAGAAGGAGATAATGATAAAAGAAGAGCACTGAGTGAGTGAGGGAGCGGCCAGCAGAGTGTTTGAGAGAACAGTGGGAGGACAAGCGAGAGGAGAAAGACTATAATGATCTACTAGCAGCAGAGCGGTCCCACATTCAGTTGAAATCACTCTGACAGACCCCGAGATACACCATTATACATTTCACAGGAAGACAAATACACACCACTGCATGCATCACTCAGAGGAAGAGCTACGTTACAGTAATGGCCAGATGAGTTCAGGGATAATGTGAGATAGGTAGTCCTTGTGCTGCTACAACACATTAGATACATTTGACATTTCAACTTAATACCTCTTGAGGGAAGGGTTTTCTTTTTACGGGAGAGTGATGAGGAAAATATTTACTCAGTTGTGTTTTCATAGAGACCCAAAGGGCTCTTTAGTGTGTTTTATGTCACTTCCAGTAGGTCCCGCACACAATAAACCCCCTTTGGAAATCCCATGTAACTGCACTCATTCATACACAGCTGCGTTTGATTCAGCGCGCCTTGCATATCATAGGCATCATGCTGATTCTCAAGTAGCAGAATTGGTGAGAGTGTAGTAACTCAACCAGCCTGGAGTGCCGGGCGGCATGAATCAAACGCTCACACATAAAAACGCAGGAATGCTCCTCTTTTACCAACCACGATTCTCTGACTAAACCCTGCCTTGATCCCTCCCGTGTTGTGTTTGTCTGAGACTGGGTCAAACTATCTTAGATTTTTTATTTTTTTATTTTCAGTTCTACTTTAGGAGCGCTTGATTCTGTGTTTGCCCAGACAGGGTGTTGAACTGCTTTCTCTGCACCATTTCTCTACGAGTCTGTGAAATCAAGTGCGCCTTAAGTAATGCAGAACAAAAATATACAGCTATTTTGACTCCTGCCTGGCGCAGACTGGATCAAAATAAATGAAATCCTCTTCAAATACATGAAGGAGAGATTGATTTACCTTGCTGGGCGCAGTGAAATGTGTGTGTCCCAACAAAGCACACACATTAAATCAAACACTCCTTAGGTATTTGTTTGGTGTATGTCTGTTGGGGGGCTTTCCCTACCACAAAGTTGTCTCTTCCCTTGTGACCCCGGTTGCTCTTCCTTTCACTGATTTTTCAGTGACTGGATGGATGTAAACTACTAAATCACTGTTGAATAGTGTGCGTAATTTTCAACACGTATATGTATACAAGGGATCCTGTATTACTATGTGCTAAGAACGTCAACATGTGATGCTATAAACACATGTTAGACTGATCACAGTGTTGAAAATGACACACCATTTAAAGAGTGAGGACGTTCTTACGAGCATTCGTCACAGATCGGTGAACCGTAGAGAGTCCGCGCTTTCTACAAGGAGAGAAACAACTTTATGGCATGAAAAGCACCTTGTATGTACCAAAATATCCATGCATGTGTGTGTGTATGTGTGCACTGACACACAATTTTCATGTGTGTCTGCATACATTCACACACGCAAAATACACACACACACTCAGACTATGATGTGTGTGTGTTTTACGTTCTCTATATTGGGTTGTTATTGTTTTGTGGCAGTGTTGGGTGCTGCTGCGCAGAGAGTGGAGGCTGAGGAGGAGGAGGGGGAGGTGCTGGATAGACACAGATGTCTGTTGGCCCTGGCAGCGCTGCGACACGCCAAGTGGTTCCAGGTCGGCACCCACTCACTTCCTGTCTTCCTGCCCGATGCTTATTGTAGCCTGACGATTCAGCCAGAGGGAATACACTCCCTGTCAGATAATACTGTGGTGCTTATTATCCCCACAGTTTGAACTAATCAAGAATAGAAAAGTGTGGACAAATTAGACATTTTTTATAACATAAAGTTTTATTTATATATTAGAACTGTTACAATTAAACATATATTTTCATGCTTTCTCATCTCCAGTTCAGTTTGAATTTTACAACATCAAGAACTTGAATGGACAAATTTTACACATTACAAAATACTTTCAGATTCTCCCCAAAAGTGTATTTTTGCTTTATACAAAGCATGCAACCAAATTATATATAAACTGGTGAAAGAGTGAAAGGTGTATCGTAAGGCTACAAAAGCAATGGTTGATACTTGTTTTTCTTTTTGGCTATTATGTGAACCTGCCTGCTCTGTATAGTATGTCAATGCTTCCCTTTTGATTCCCCTCCCATACCCTTCCCCATCTATCTCCCAACTCACTTACCTTACTGACAAAAAAAACATTGTACAAGTTCAGAATGTCATTTTCTAAAGACAGAGACAAAAGTAAAACATGTTCAGTAAACAAAATTCAAAATGTTTAGTGTCTTAAACATATTCTTTCTCTGTGAGGAGCAGATACAATCACTTCATTATGTGGCTTTGTGGTGTAAAGCAGGCTGTTATCTGTATGTGTTTGCACAAATACCACTCCTCCTGCGTTCAATTTGTTCCCCTCCTCTCTTTTTCTGTTTAATCTTCCTTCTTGCATCCCCTCTGTCCTTCCCTCCTCTCCCCTCTCCATCCCTCTATCTCTCACAGGCTAGAGTGAATGGGCTCAAGTCCTGCGTTATCGTTCTCAGGATACTTAGAGACATGTGCAATAGACACCCCATCTGGGAACCTCTCAAGGGATGGGTAAGTCTTTTGCTGTAACCTGCGTTTGTGTGTAAATCCTATGAAATAAAAAGAAAGTATTGAACTTGAACTTTTAAATTTTCTGCTGAAATTTGAAGAATTGTGCTCAAATTTCTGTCACATACCACATTTTTGGGAATATTTGCTAGTGTCAGACCACACTCAACAAGTTTCATTTCACGTACTGTAGGTATTATAATTATTAAATTATTGCAGCACTATTTTCTTCAGATGTTTATCTGTGTTTGTGTGTGTGTGTGTGTGTGTGTGTGTGTGTGTGTGTGTGTGTGTGTGTGTGTGTGTGTGTGTGTGTGTGTGTGTGTGTGTGTGTGTGTGTGTGTGTGTGTGTGTGTGTGTTCTTGCAGCCCTTAGAACTTATCTGCGAGAAGGCAATTGCCACCTGCAACAGACCTCTCGGGGCTGGAGAAGCCCTGCGTCGAGTCATGGAGTGTCTGGCCTCAGGCATACTGCTACCGGGTATGGAGCCATGATGGATGCATGAATATAAATACTGGAAAGATTTGAGAATCAACAGTGAAGGATGTGTGTTTTCATGCAAAGTCTTGGCATTTCCAGTGGGTAGATGAACACTGAGCAGATACATCCAGGCACATTCTGAGCTGTTTCTCTAAGAGAGGTCGAGACATTATCAATGACCCGGCAGAGCACAGCTGTCTGAGGAAAGCCATCATTAAGAGAGCATCTTAATTAGGAGCAGCTGAAGGGTTTCTTCACAAAATGTTACACATCCTTGGAAGAATTTCAGTTATTTGAAAGTATGTGAAAGTTGAGTTTTATTTTACTTAATTAAAAAAAATGGTTTGGATGCAAAAGCAAGACTGTCAACAGCAGATAACAGACTAACAGTAGGGAATATATTACATGAATGTTTCACAAAATACAAATAAAACTTGTTTGCATTTAATTTACAGGAGGAACAGTGTGCCACACTGGCAGGAGAATGTTCATGTACATTACAGTATTCAAATTTAAATGTGGGGTGATTTTCACCTTTAAAGGAACTAAATTACTGGTTTTAATATCTCACAGCCAGTTTGGCCAGTTCAATTCTCCTATAACTGCTGTTGTTTTATTTTAATAGTCAAGTTTTCCATTGTTGCTTATGTCCTGACAGTGAAGCCTAATTAAATGTTGCTGAGCGGCAGTGTCGGTATGTAAAGTGACAACAACTGGCTTTGTGTGTGTGTATGTGTCATCTTCTGTCACTTCCCCCAGGTGGTCCAGGTTTACACGACCCATGTGAGAAAGAGCCAACAAACACACTAGCCAACATGACCGACCAGCAGGCTGAGGCCATTACCTACAGTGCGCAGGTACACACACACACACACAGATTCACACACACACACACACATCAGCTTAAAAACTCTGTTGTTATCACCCAGCTGTACTCGCCCTGAGCTGTCAGTGTGTGGGAATCAGTAAGCAACACGCCTATTACCAGACAGAAAGACCCCATCACCACCCCAACCACACACTCTGCATGCACACACACACACACAACACACACACACACACACACACACACACACACATTTGTGCGAGCATGCATATGCGTCTCCAGGAAGAGCTGTGTGGTGCCGCATTTTAATGATTGGTGTGGGAAACTATTGCCATTGCAAGCCATAAATCCATCTCTGACACCCTGAGGACAGTATTTGCGTGCATGCACTGTGGGCATGTGTGCTGCCATGTCCTTCTTCACACACACACTCGACTGAGCAGGGCAACCTCTGAGCCGCATGGCTTAGTGAACCCCGCCGTCCATTTCCTTTGAAGGCAGCCTGAACGAGGCTGGAATGTCAATGGGGATAATTGTATTGGAGCAGATACAAGAGCAGATAGGAGAGAGGGAGCTGTTCTGTCAATGAGCTACGCAGAGCCTCATGAATATCTGAGACACTCTACCTCCCTAATGGATTCATATTAGCAGAGCCACTGTGTGCCATTCTGGTTATCTCTCTGATTGTTTGTGAAGAATGAGGATGTGTAAAGTGGGTCGAGAAATGATGAATGAACACACAAACAAACTGGTCAGTAGTGTGAACATTTTAAATCATGTCTACTCCAGTTATCTTTGAGGACAAATTTCTGTGTGTGTGTGTTGAGATCTAGTGCTCATATAAAACTAAAATGTAACATGTAACTTTTGCTACACTTCTGCCGTGGCTAAAGTAAGCAGCTAGTTGAATGTTGCACGGTACTACTGGAGCCAGCTGACCACAATGTGACAGCAGCCTGAACAGAACTGAACAGCCGATGTGATGTCAAGGTTGTCTGCTTGCTGGGTTTGGTCCTGGCGCCCCAAAGTAACCCCCGCTCAGGCCTTCAGAGGTGAGCGCTGACGCCCGACCTCCCTCACACTCCTCTCCACGTCAAGTCTCTCCTGTCCCCCCACCTGAACCCCCAGCGTCTTCATCATTCCCACAGCTGCTGTAAATCAGCTCGGGACTGTATTCCCTGTTGTTAAACTGCCTCCATCGGTCCGGAGGCTGTTTGGTCCTACTTACACCCTCAGGACTTTCATCAGACAGAAGCGGGCCTGGCTACTGAGGCACACAGTCAAATCTCTCCTCACACACACAAATTGCCAGACGCATTTGCAGATCTGCCACAGCAGAAGTGTAGCAAACGTCACAAGTAAAAAGACAGCCAATTGAGAGTCCTGCCTGAGGCGTAACTGATGAATTGTTTTTCCAGCTCTTGGAGAAAATACTTCTCAGCCAGCCTTTAATATGTATGTTTGCATTTAGAGATTTCTGTACACATTTGCAAATCTGAATACAGATTTGTAGATCTTTCCAGTTTTAACAAATGCAATAGCTGGAATATCTCTTTTAACAGTATAAGAACAGTAAATAATTTGATCTCTATGTCCATACTACTATCCTATACTGTCCATGTAACTATAATTTTGATACTGTGTGTGTGTGTGTTTTGTGTGTTTTGTGTTAAACAGCATGCTCTCAGACTCATGGCGTTCGGACAGATCTACAAGGTGTTGGAGATGGAGCCTCTTCCCTCGAATAAACCATCACAGAAATACCCTTGGTCTGATAAAGAAGGTATGTGTACCCGTCTACCTGCCTGTCTGCTCAGTCTACCTCAGCCCGTCTTCTGTCCAATACATCCCCCACGTGTCTTTCCATCCTTGTCTGTTTGTTCAGTTAATCTACCCATGTGGGGCGCCCGGTTAGCTCAGTGGGTAGAGCTGGCGACCCATGTACCGAGGCTGAGTCCTTGCTGCAGTGGTCCGGGGTTCGAATCCGACCTGCAGCCCTTTGCTGCGTGTCATCCCCTCTCTCTCTGCCCCCTTTCCTGTCCATCTTCAGCTGTAACTATCAAATAAAGGCAATAAAAGGCCAAACAGTACAGGCCTACAGTAGGGTTCAGTTATCTGGGTCAGCTGGAAGTCTTTTGGGCATAGATCGGACTTGCCATCAGATCTTTTCACACATGACGTGACCTTTCTGGATGTATTAGGTGGGTTTTGTACAGACCTGCACTGACAGCACCGTCCATATGGCTGACATGTGGAGCCGGCTTTTTCCTGTGTCTCATCAAAAACATGGTAGCCTTGGTGTGATGTTGTAAACTGAAGTTGGCAAAATTTCAAAACGACTGTCACAGAAAATCCGACTATCCATGACGCTCACATGGAAATCTGCCAGAGCATTTACAGATTAAAGTGCATGTAGGAAAGGAGCTTATATGTCTTCCTCATTGTTTGGCTGTTTGCTGGTCTGCCCGTCTGTCCTGTTTATCTTGTCTGTGAGTTTATCCATCTTCATGCTTGTTCTCACATCTGACTTGTTTTCTGCGGCTTTTCCGCCCCCTTTCTTTCTGTCACACATAAGTGACTTTGTGTGTGTTCACATAAACATTTCTTGTAGTTGGTGATTGATTAGCAACTCCCTCTAAGTTTCTTTCTGCGTCTCTCCCTCTTGCTTTCCCTCCAGGCTTAGGTCTGAAGAGGCCATACGAGGATGGAGCAATGGATGACAAGGACCTCATCAAGAAGATGAAGAGGAATCTGAGGAAAGGTACGATAAGGAAGGAAGGAAAGAACAATGGCAGAGTGATTGTTTCTTGTGGTTTTTCTATTAATTCACCCAATCTATTTAAAAGACTGAAATAAAGGAAATGCAGGGGTAAAAATACCATCTTACAAAAGTTTCATTTAGTGTTGGATTCTCTTTATTTTTTTTCAAACCACTGAAAACAAAGCAGCAGTGCTTAAAGATGTCTTGGCCTTGCTTCTCTTCCCCTTGTCTCTATTGCCTTTCTGTCTTTTTTCCTGTCTGCTTCTCTCCCTTCCACCTTCCTTCTATCCCTTGGAGGCAGATCAATAGTATTGATTGCTAACGTTTTAGTAGGCCCCCCAACCAACCCCACCTCTTTCTTCATACAAGGAGAAGATGAACCACGACTAATGGAGACAGAGAGGCATTTTTTAGACATTGGCATACAGGAGCAAAGTGATTGAAAGAGAAAGAAAATAGAGAGGCACCTTTATTCATCATGAAAGAAACCAGTAAGAGTGCTAAAAAACCATTAGAAAATATGATGTATCGCATACAGTACCTCCAAATTGGCACAGTCTGTTCAATTCCAGCTGGATAATTGTTACATTCCCTACAAACCCTTTTTGAATTTATCCTAATCTGCTCTACTTTCTACTCTAACCATGCACTCCTCCATTTTTTGCATTAGTCCTAGACAGTAAAGCCATAGACTCCAACCAGCCAATGAACGCCTTGATGCGATTGAACCAGATCCGGCCGGGGCTGCAGTATCGCCTGCTGTCCCAGTCGGGCCCGGTTCATGCTCCAGTCTTCACCATGTCTGTGGATCTGGACGGAACCATTTATGAAGCGTCTGGATCCTCCAAGAAGACCGCCAAGCTCCACGTAGCCGTCAAGGTAAGAAGGAAAAGTCACGATGTGTGTGGCATGTGTGCGATTGTCTGATTCATGTTTGTGCTTATTTGGACATATACAGAGAAGACATACCAATATAAAAACATAAATGATTCTCCTTTGGCTACCTGAAGAACTTTCTAAGCTTAAGCTGCAGCCAAACCTGTGTGTATGTTTAAATATGTTTTTGTCCGAGTATGCCTGTTGGTGTGTGTTGGTGTGTGTTTGTGTGTGCGTGAGGATGGATGGAGGTGGGCAAATCCATGTAATCCCAAAGTGGTTGTGAACAAAGAGGCTCTCCAGAGCACAGAGCTGGGATAATCCGCTATCCGCTCCATTCCCATAAAAGGCTCTTTCTCCCCATCTCTCCCCCTTTTCCATTCTTCTTCTCACTCCCTTTCTTTCTCTCATGTACTCACCTTTTGATCTGTCCCTGCTCTCCCTCAGTTTCTCTCACTCACTGTAGTGGCTGGTTCAGCAGCTGTAACACAATCACCCATTTGGGTCAAAAACGTGTCATTCTCCTTTTCTCTTCTGGCTGCACATTGTTCTGAATGCCTTTGCTGCTCTGTTGGCTGTCGAGGACTCACAGTAGGCTCTTGTGACTGTATGTATTGTAATGGCTTTATTGTAACCATTGAGCCAAGTTGGATTTAACCTTGTCTTGTCAAATGCAGCAGTATTGCTGCATATGGAAGTTTTTGTTCAAATGTATAATTTGTGTCATCAACTTAGTGGAGGGCTGGCACATTTATCATTGTGGTTTGATTTCCTGTGCACTGCTTTTCATTCTCATTGACCTGGATAGCAGTTCTGTACTTTTATGGCTGATAATGCCAATAAAGTCTGTTCAAAACACACAAAGGGACATTAACCTATAAGTGTAAAAATCCCATTTACTCATTCATTTGATACATTGTTGATTTGAGATACCTAAAAGTTACCTGGTTGATTGAGGACATCATTCAGCTAGCTAGTTAGCCGTTTACACGACACTGTGTCAGGCAACATTTAAAGAGCACGTCTGGATCCTCTGCCATCCTTGTTGTAGTTGATACCTTACTAATATGTGGAAAGTTAGCGATTGCAGATGTATTCCCTTTTTGCTACAAAGTCATTAAGTAAGCCTTTTCAAATCAACAAAATCAAACTAAAAAAGTAAAAACAACCATTTAGGCCTGCACAATAGCAGAAAAATACCTTTCCTTTTCAGAACAACTGTCTGAACAGCATGTGACAGTTTTTATTAAAACCATTCATGGTTCGTTCTTGGAATCCTAGTCTTTAGCTTCAGTTTTTTGTTTTCTCTTGCCTCCGAACTCGTTTTCACTTTATCATCATCTTCCCTGTCTAGGTTCTCCAGGCGATGGGCTACCCAACAGGTTTCGACTCAGACTTGGACCCCATGAGTTCAGATGAGAAGTCGGATGGCGAGGGGAAGAGCGAGACATCATCACACACTAGCAATAACCCAACACACTCCTCAGACAGTTCCAACACACTGGAGGTGGGGGATTGAGGAACTTTGCTGATACACAAATGCATACACTCAGTACAAAGGCTTTTTTTAAAGTCTAAGTGTAGGATTTCATTGTTTGTCTGGTTTAAGGACATAAAAAGTATCCAAAATTAGTTTAATCTTAGCTCTGTTTACAGTCATGCTAACCATGCTCCGTCCCTAGGTTAACTGTCCACCGTATGCTTTCTAATAAAGCTATGAAGATACTTTTAAATTAAATTGCTTTAATAATATTTAATAATCTTTTTAACCCCCAGGTGCGAACTCAGGGTCCCATACTGACGGCAAGTGGGAAGAACCCTGTGATGGAGCTAAACGAAAAGAGACGAGGCCTCAAATACGAGCTCATCTCTGAAAGTGGAGGCAGCCATGACAAACGCTTTGTTATGGAGGTGAGAGCTTCATGTACCCGCACAGACTGACTCTGGTAGAAGATTATAAAACATGTACGCATGTGAAAAGAGTGGGGAGCCATGACATATATAATCAGAAAAAATGTAGAGAAATTTCAAAAGTACACATTCACTTTATCCTGGGGGAGACACATACGGAGGCAAAGCCACAAACACACACTCACTCAGCCTGATCATCGGTAGAGTCAATCAGTCAACTTGGTTCCTCGAGCAGGCCTGTTCTCTGTGGGGTGCGTTGTTTTCCGACATGCCTGGCTGCTCCATCGCTCTGCTGATTGATTAGCAGGCCTGCGTGACAGCAGGGCATCACTAAACAAGCTGTCCCGTTCAGCCAGACTTGCTGGCTGAGTTACTGATGACTGATAAGTGTATTTGTGTGTGTGCACGTCAGGTGGAGGTCGATGGGCAGAAGTTCCGTGGGGCAGGCCCCAACAAAAAAGTAGCAAAGGCCAGTGCTGCTCTAGCAGCTCTGGAAAAACTCTTCTCTGGTCCCAATGCAGCTGCAAACAAGAAAAAGAAGATATTGCCTCAGGTAAAGAGACACATACACTACATAACAGACTGATGGCACTGCGGCAGTCTGGGCAACATGCATTTGCACACACAGAATGAAACAACAACATATAATCAAAGTAATTTGTTAAAATGTCTTTCTTGAGAGGCAAACTGTCAGTGCAGCTTTATAAATGATAAAGTTTAAACATCTTTTCTAATCAGTATTACCTCTGCAGAGCTGTGTTCACCCATCGGTAATTAACTGCACAGAGTTTAACGAGTGTCTAATCAGATCAATACTTGACAGTCCATTTTTCACGCATTTTGTCAACGATCCTGTCTGCTAACAGTGACGCCAGTAATGCATTAGATTAATGTCTTGGATATGTGTATGTGTGCCTCATTTCTGTGCATCATATTTATGCAGACACACATCTGTGTGCATATTTGCATCATGATTGTTTGAAACACATATATTATGTGTCCTGTGTTCAGACTAAAGGAGCACTGGCCGCGGCAGCAGCAGCCTCAGCAGTAGCAGCTCAGGTAGCCAGAGGAAGAGGAAGAGCAGCCCTCGCAAGAGGAGCCTTCGTCAGTGCAGCCGCACCTGGATATGTCACACCAGGTACTGAGAGGATAATTGTGTGTGGGTTTGTTGTTTTTATCGAGGTAATTAGCATTTTCTTTTAAAATGTATTGTTTGTTATTTATTTGGGGGGGGCTAAGGCTAGGAATAATTTTAGTCTTTTTTCACCGCCAATTCTATCAACCTATGAAATAATACACACTTTTTACCACAGTATAGAATTTGTGTTATTATTTTATTTTTATATTAAACATGGTTGTTTGTGCAGGGTTGACATTTTATTTTACTGTTTGCTTTACTATACTGACATTTACGTCAGCAACTGTACTGGAAAACATCACAGGCTTTCAGAAATACCCTCCACAAACATACAGTAACAGGAGACAGAGCTCAATAATGGACAGTCATGCAGAAAATTAGAATTGTTTTCTGTTGAATGAGTGAATGTACCGTGTTTGTTTGTCCAGGTTCATGTTGATCTTGTTTGGAAGGAGTTCAACTTCCTCTCAAGTCTCTTCCCCTGAACCTACAGCTGTCTGCTAGAGTGCAGGAAGGCCAGAACCCTCGTCTAAACTTAGTGATGATACTGAAGATGTTGAAAAGTGCAGCCAGGATTCAAACAAGTGCGCAATTGATTTTAACCCTGTAACCTCTTCTCCAACAGGCTTTGGGACACCGTATGGCTACAGCCCTGCTGCAGCAGCTGCTCCTGCATACGGTACGTGCTTCTTTCTTGTCCCTGCCAATAACCTTCTTCCCCTCCTCCACCTTCTCTCCACTCTTAACTAAACAGTTCCCCTCCCTAACCCAACATACCGTAACTGCTAACCATCAGTGGGTGAATTAATTATTCTTCAGGAGGGTTATGTTACAGCTTCAACCCTTCTTCTCCAATTCCTTTTCTCAAAATTACTTTAAAATGTCTTCTGATTCTAATCCAAGTCTTAGTGTTTGGCAGTGAATTTCAGTCACAATTAAACAAAGCTTAAACATCTTCATGTGTGCTTCAAGCAAATCTGTCTGTAACTTGGCTAACTCTCCGCTCGCCACTTGTTTCTTAATCTGCTTGTTGCCACCCACCCTCATCTCTTATGGTTGGACCACGACCACAACGTCAGTAAAGTCTCAAGCTTTGGTCTCATAATTCCCAGAAACTGATCCTAATCATGGTGACCCACACACACCTGTACTTGCAGTCCTAGAACAGCCTTCTCTAACTAACTGTACAAGCTCTCCTGGACTTACATTACCCCAGACGCACTGCCTCTGCTGCCGTCATCTTCATTTCTGTTCACATTAGCAGGACGCATAGTGTGAGTTACTCTGCTATTTAGGACAGGGTGGCAGGGCAACGTTGCCACTGCAGTGCTGCTCCTGTCATGTTACTGCTGCTAAGGAGTTTCTATTTACTCACTGGGCTCTCTCTGTCTCACACACACACACACATGCACAGACAAATTATAGACATTTATAGTCTAAAATCTATACTAGCTCTTGACCTTTAACAGCATAGGTACCCATACATCCCTCTGTTACACACAGTCGTATTTACCTCAACAGACTCAGCCTTGTGTAGTGTGCACACATGTAGCATTGGAAGGCCTCTCTGTCCATCCTACTGCTCGGAGTTTGAATGGGTCTTATGTGCTAGCAGAAACCGATCTGGGGCCTCAGGCAGACGTTCAGTACCCCCCCTGAGATCCCAACAGCCCTGAATATGAAGTGCGCCTCAGTTTTTCTGTTTATGGTGGAGCTCGGGCTCTGCGTTCGTTTGAGGTGTTTCGTTTCAGTCCCTGGCAGCAACACACTTTTCACGTGTTATTGTGACTGAGGTGCTTACTGAAATACTTCCTTGGTATTCCTTGGTAGTTTCTGCTTACATCAAACTGGAACATTTCAGTGAACGGTGTGAATTATTTTTATTACTGTTTTATTGTTTGTTATTGGCCATGACATCCAAAATATTTGAGAAGGCATTCAGTAGGCAGCTTGGTGCCAGGCCTGCGGGGGTGATGAAGCATAAATTGTTAATCATTAGTTTGTGTCACGCATCCCGTTGGGTGATCATTCTGAGGTCAGCTGACAGTGAGCCATAACCTGAGCTACAGCCTCCCACAAGTAGCTAGGAACTCAGGTTCAATTCGTGTTATTTGAAAAAGAAAAGACAGAGACAAAACATAGACTTCTTGCTCAGTGGTTCCCACCATGTGACCAAAGAGCCTGTGGGAAGTTTGAGGCAAAACACAAATATATACAAAATATTAGATACACCTGCTGTTAAGCTGAGTGGTAGAAATCAGTTTTTTCTTTTTAAAATCAGTTGACTTGTAAAGCAGAGCTGCAGATGAAGAGAAGAATAAAAATGAGACACAGATTGTGGGCTGCAAGTCAGGAAGGAGATTTTTATTTCCTCTGCTGACAATATTGTAAATATTAAATCCCTTTTCCTGACTTATATTTGCCAGAAGAGGCAAAAAAAAAGTCTTTAAGTAGACCCCATTAGGACTTACATGGCAGAATAAAGAAAAGAAGGCACATGAACACATTGGGCACTACTCCTTTATCTTTTGGATGCATATCTTTCATCCTTTCTTCTGCTTGTTCACTGTACTCTGGCTTATTGCCACTTTGGGCTTTCTTGTTGGCAAACACAACGCATTCTATAATGCTGCTGAGCTGACTAGGACATTCTGTGGAGCCGAGAATATCAGATCGTAAAATACAGAATATTATTTTATAGAACACAGAACATTACATTATAGAACATTATGTATGAGAACAGAATATTACACCTAAGAACACAGAATATTACATCATCGGACAATGATCATGATAGAACCCAAACCATTATATAACATAGAACAGAGAACATTAGATTATAGAATATAGGCATTATTCCAGAAGCACTTTAAGTCCCATCTGTAGCCAAGCCCTCTCCTTTAAAGGATTCTTCTACTTTATTCCAACTAAATGTGTAGTTTTGGCTGTCATTTCCATTGGTAACCACGTTAACTGCTGAGATCTGCCAATGTGGTGACATCACTTAAAAGAACAAAAGATGATTATCTGAAAATATTTGAGAGAAAAAACAAAAACAAGAGCCTCTGTGTAGGTTTGCAGTTTCCTCATGCAATGCAGGATTATTATTGACTTTTAAATAACTTTAAGTTTAACTTTCCAAATAGTGGCCTGCTGAACAGCAGCTTGAGTTTCAACCTGTCTGACTGTCTCACCTTCACTAGACGTTATTGTAGCACTGTCATCATGTTCCCACATCTCAGCAAGTAAATGAATGAGTACAAACTGGAAACTGATGGAAAAGATTGCTGAAACGACAAAAATAAGACCCACGTTACGCTAAACATCTGTTTTCTTCTCTTTACCTTTGAATCTCTCTCCTTCTGATGAAGTGTGTCACCTTGTATACACACATTCCTGCCTGTTTAGTGTTCTCACCTAAACTCCCCCCTTTGGGAGCCCTGTTTGTGTAGTGCGAGGGGTGTTTGTTGGACCTAGATGTAGCGTAGCGCCTAGGGTAGTGAGCATAGAAAAACATGGTTATTTGTTGCCCTGGACTCATGCAGAGCTGTACTCTTCTCATGTCTCCCCTCTAGGTTTGCCCAAGAGAATGCTTCTGTTGCCTGTCATGAAAGTGCCCGCCTACCCTGTTCCCCACTACCACTTCTTTTAGCACAGGAGACATACATACCAAACGTTTTTTCATACATACCAAACGCTTTTTACAAATCATACTTTTACTAGAAGGGAAACCCTGTCTGTGTTTTTTTTTTTTTTTTTTTTTTTTTTTACAATAACAGTGATGGGGGGAAAGGACTTGAGATGAAGATTTGTAAATCGCTTTTTTGTTTTGTTTTCTTACTGTTTCCAAAAACTTTTTTGAATATAAAAAAAAATACTGCAGGTTAAAGAGATAAACAAAAACTTGAAGGATTTGTACTGTGAATTGTGACCTCATTCTTTGAGTATATCAGCCTTTTGTTATTGTGTTTATTCTTTGTAGGAAGGATGTAGCCTTTGCAATATGATACACACAACACACATTCTCTGTAAAAAAAAAAAAAAAAGTAAATAATATTGTGAGCTGTGTGAAGGATGTATAGGAATAAATAAATAATAATGTTGGAAAAATGAATAAAGCTTATCTCCTATAAAAGCTGAACACTGCCTGGTGTATATCTGATTTAAAGGCTTTCAGCTGGTAACAATGCAGTAGCACCTTGTTGTTTTGTTTTGTTTGTTTTGATCGGATTTCGACTTTTTAGAGCCCTTATGTCACTTAACATGTGGAAAGATGTGCGCCTTCAATCAACATTCAACTGGTGTATGATACTGTGACCTAAACTTACATTTAGCTTTAATATTCCACACTCATACGTGCACACAGATTGAATTTCAATCCCTTCACGTACCTCTTGCATTTCATTACATCCTTTTGACCCTCGGCTTATAGATATTCAGAGGAAGGCAAGAAGACAAAGGATGAATTTAGAAAGCTCTTGTCAGATCCTGCATCTGGCATTCAGCCGCACGATCTCATTACCTTACGTGGATTAATATTTGGCAGGTTTCCCACTGCTATCAGAGTAACACCTACAGTATATACAGAGAGTTTTTATATGTCGTCACTAGAGCCAGCTGCAGCCCTTTTGTTGGAGCTCAGTTCATTGTTGGAGCTGAATTTAATTGGGATAAAAAAGCCCAATAATAAAAACAAAACTTGTTACTTCTACTGTAAATACCCATATTTTTTTATTTGACCACCAAACCGTCAAAAGCAGCAATAAGGGACCCACATGAATTCAAATCTCTCTGTGTTTTATCTTGTTGTCATTGTTTCATTATTTCAATACCATTACTGTATTTATTGCTTTTGCACATTTTTGCTCAGCCTTCAAATAAACATCAGCACCAACTGAGAACTGAGAACTCGGGCCTAAAACTCTTCCTCGAGTCTCTGTTTTAAATAAAGATTTTGCCATATAATATCATAAGTAAAGAGGAACTTGGCTAAAAAAGGTACTAAAATACAATAGTGGCCCTTCACCCAACACGTCTCGGTCATCCAGCCAGCGAGAGATAAACCCCCCCGCAACGACATCTCCATGGTTACAGCTGTGAGGCGCAGCCATTGGATGAGAGGACCCAATATATTGTCCAATGGTTGGTTGAGCTCCATTGAGTTGTTGTAAAACCTTTCAAGTGATAATTTGAACCAAAGTTTTACTTCAATCTCACATGTTATTCTTATGTTCAAGGTTGGATTAATTTTTTGTGCAAAAGAAGCTGAAGCCACGGAGAGAGTTTAAAACCTTACTCTCAAAACTCTGATCTCATTTTGAGTCTTAACATGTATGTTGTTTCAGCACAAAGTATTTGATTTAATATTTGTATCTACGCTCTACATTCATTCTACTGTATGGTCATGACTGGAATAGTTGTAAAAATATTAAAGGAATATTTTTGGAATACCCTTCTTGGCTTTCTTGCCGACAGTTAGATGAGAAGGTTGATACCAATCACATGTCTAAATATGAAGCTACAGCCAGGAAATGGAAATGAGGAAACAGCTAGCTTGGCTCTGTCCTTGTTATACCTTGTATAGAGAGCAGAGAGGTGCTGATAGGCTGAGCTTTTTAACCTTTAACCTTTGGCCTAGCTGTTTTCCCCTGCTAAGCTGACCATTTTATGGCTCCAGTTTCACATTTAATGACACAAAAGAGAGAGGTATCAATCTTGTCAAGTCTGTTTTGTTTATCCATCCATCCATTTTCTGCCGCTTATACGAAGGCCAGGTTGCAATGGCAGCAAGATAAGCAAAGTAGTCCACGAAGTCCCTCTCCCCATTAAGGTTTTCCAGCTCCTCCTGGGGGATCCCGAGTCGTTCCTACGCCAGATGAGATATAGAATCTCTCCAGCGTGTTCTGCATCCTGTAAAACGCCAAAGAAACTCTTTAACAGGAGGAACTTCAGGAAGAGCAAACAGAGCAAAGGGATCGCTTTTCCAGGACAAACAGTAATGCAACTGATGTCTGTGAGATACAAAATAGCAAAATTATAGTGTGGAAAATCAGGATGATAATATTATATTCTCAGTTACTTCTTCTAAGTAAGAAAGCGGGTGAGTGTGTTTCCCAAAAAGTGGACTTTAGGTAACTTTGTCCAGAAAAAAACATTATTGGATTTCTTCAGATTGCCTCTGTATTCATCATAGGCATTAAATCTTTGACAAACCCATGTTGTTGTCAAAGAAGTGAAGAAAGTTGTATGTGTATAAGCTTCATATTGTGTTTAATCAATCCTGCTTTGTCTCTGTTCTTCATCTCACTGCAGGTGGTCTGTTCATTGACAATCCCTTCTACCAGCCACGGACCCTTGCTCCATTTATCATTCATCTGGGTCCCCAGGATCTCTTCTCTGACTTCTAAAGGCGGCAGGTTGTTGGATACGCTCTTCACTCTTACCTGTCTGTATACGCAGGACACCTGTTTTTTTTTTCTGTCCATCTAAGCGGGCTGCCTTTCTATCCAGGTGACGGACTCGCAGATCCAAAACTGGTTTGATCAGTCCGCTGAAAAGAAAAACGTTCTGCCCTACAACAGCGGCAGAAACTATCTCACCTACTGACCGAGAGGCTCAAAGCTCCTCTCTCTGTTTTCTCAACTCTCCGTCCAGATTTATCACTTCAGAGGGGAGAAACTTTACACGAAGCAATACTCAGACTCTGCGTGAGGCTGGGCTGAACTTGGGTCTTTCTTATAGCAATACACCTGAACTCCTGTCTTCGAGCTTACTTACTTGAGAAGATGTGAATGTCCGATGGAGTTTTACCCAACACAGCATTGCAATAGCTCATTTTGATTGTATATTCATTGTATGTATGTGTACGTGTGGCTATAACATGACTATATACACATATATGTATGATGTATGTTTCTATAACGACGTGTTGACAATAATATTACTATATGATGTATTTATGTAAATATTCTATAAAATATAACTATTGTTGGTATAAATTATTTTAGAATTATAAAGTGAAATGTAACTGTAATATCACAGTATAGCTTTCTTCCAATTTTATATACACTGAGCAATTGAAGCTAGTTCTAGGAGATGCAATATTATCTTTGGTATTCCTATTAACCTGTGCTGTTAGAATAATAATGCTTCCTTCCTCTCTTTCCTTCAAACTTTCCCTCTATCTTTGATGTCTCTCTGAGCCTTTCTGAGCACGCTCTCTGCTGCCCGAGGTTTGTTTACGTGGCCCGGACCAGAGGTGCTCCCTACTGAACACACTCATGACCTATTAACACCTGTGCACACACACACACACACACACATACATACAAACACTTTTCCTGTCAGAAAGCACATTTTCTATAGTCTCACTGCTGGCAGGGAATACTGTTGTTACAAATACAGTACTGTATGTGTATAGTATGTGTATATTCTGATGTACGCGCTACACCCTCTACCATCAACACATGTTAACGACCATCAACACTCAGAACAATCGTCAGCTCCGTCCCGCTCGCCTTAGGGACCAAAAAGCACAGCTCACTCACACCCATTACTATTTCTTTATTTCTGCAAGCACACCCCCTCCCTACACCACCCCCCCAGTGGCTGTCTTCTACTGTACGTGTGTGTGTGTGTGATGCTGCTGGTGGGAGAAGGCCTTGTTAAACAGTGGGGAAAACACAGCACAAAACTGCTGGTGGATCTTAAATTGGATTCATATGATCCTGTCTGTGCATCACCACTATCATTTGCAGGAACTGATCTCTCCCGTGTGTGTACAGCAGCATTTGAGGAATAGGCACATTTCAGTGATCTGTTATGGGTTGAGGTTTTACCGCCTTTGCCGGTCGTTGAAGCCCATCCAATATATGCCTGATCAGTATTGACCACGGCAATCTCTGGCTTTGTGTTACAGCTCATTAAAACAATTCCAATGAGTTCCACACAGCGAGGTTTACAGATTTTAAATAAAATGTAAAAAAACAGCACTGGTCTCAGCAGATACCTTTGGAGCAGGTGTCGGTATTGGGGAGAGAGAGGAGGATAGGTGCATCTCTAGTTTCCCTCTGTAAGGCTTAACATGCTCAAACACAGTGATTCTCAACATTTCGAGCAAAAGACACACATCTGACATTTGTCAGAAGCAAAATTCGCTTTTGAGATCAAAACATCTTGTTAAATAATGTATATTGATGAAGTTGGGTATTTTTGAAGAATTGAAGCATCTTCATGAAGCATGTTCGTCCTTCGGACCTCAGCTGTCAGCCGGCAATAAGGTGGACAGTTCACCTGTTGTTGAACTACTCAGGACTGGTTAGCGGAAGAGGGAACTAGATTTGTAGTTGATCATTGTTAGTCTCAAAATATGTGTATATTGCGTATGAGTAGTTGAGTGTGTAGTGATAGTGTGGTTGGTTTAACCCTGCTTTTGCACATATTGAATTTATGTAGGAAGTAATTAGACTGAGAGGAGCGATATTCCATAAACTCTGAGGTGATTTTGTATTGTTAAAGCCAAGCAGGTGTAACAACACTGCACACACAGTGATAGCAGTCACAGTATACTCATAGTACTCACTCAGTGTTGTGTGGGATGTTTGTGAATTTCGGTGGTGCTTACATGCTTCTGAAAGCTCTTCATCAGTTTTTTGTTTTTTTTCAATTACTTTT
Organism: Dicentrarchus labrax; assembly: GCF_905237075.1. Taxonomy (NCBI): domain Eukaryota; kingdom Metazoa; phylum Chordata; class Actinopteri; family Moronidae; genus Dicentrarchus; species Dicentrarchus labrax. Next base: position 13,660,012 of record NW_026136710.1, on the reverse strand, counting down.
AGGCTTTAATAGATACGAGATGTCAGTCAGCAGAGGCAAAATCAAACAGAATGTGCATCAAAAGGCTTTGATTCTCCTCACACTCACCTTCATCTGGGCACCAGTTTGATCTCCTGTGTTTGTGTCTGCTTTGATTCAACAAAAAGCAACGGCTGAGAAAGAGACAACAGACTCACTAATGCCCCAGAGCCCATTTTCCAAGACAATAAGTCAAATTAGAGTTGGATTTTATGACACCATTGAGATGGCAGTGAAGAGAATTTGTAACATTTTACTGAAGATGCAAAAAACAATGCCACCAAGCTGTGATGGTGAGATTGGAGATAACCTGAAAGATTTGATGTATTTGTTTTCTCATTGGGCTTAGCGTCTTGAAGTGGTGAGGTGACGCAAACTAGCTTTTGATCAGTCTGTTTGAACAGACTGTAATAACACAGAGGCTGCCAGTCCAGTGTCTTTTACAGATATTTCATCTTCTAATCTCTGTTTACATATGAGAAGCATATCTGGCTGGAATTTACAGGGTTAAAGTAGTGCCAGGATCTTACAGGTTTTTGACACGCAGCAGCATTAACATCCTAAGATGTCTTGTAGAAACTAGATCCATCCATGTTCATTAACTGTGGATCTTTGCAGTGCTGTCTCTTTTTATTGTGGGTTTTGCAGAATAGCTGTTCTCAGCTTTGTACTGTGGTCTCCGAGCACATTTGGTCGACTCGTCTCTAAAAGTCTGGGTGCTGCTTTGCCCTGACTTTTTTCGTCCTTGTGTGGAATTCATAGGGAGGTGAATAACCTGGAGCTTGACTGTGTGGAAACAGACCTTCTCTATCAGCTAAGAATTCCTCCTAATTTCCCCTCTGCCCTCTCTCTGTCTCTCTCTCTCTCTGCCCCTGTCCTCTCTGTCCAGATGGCCCACATTAATAAGGCAGACAGTCATACCTCAGTGAGCAACCTTTTCATTTCCCCTTAGACTGAACAGACACGCAGGAGAAGTCACCCTGACGACTGACCCTGTCCTGTTGGTCCGTTGGCTGGACGACCGCGTTCAGAGGAAGGGTGGCAGAGGGAGAGTCGGTCATAAAATCTGGCACAGGTGGCGGTCTGGTGAGACTGTGCAGGCTGGGGAGCTGTTGTCCCCATGTTAGGCAGAGGTCCCACATATGTGTTTCTTGCTAGGATTTACAATGCAATCTAACGTTTCTTATATAAGTAACAACTAGATTAGATGCAAAAGAGGAATCAGATGTTTGATTTAAAAAAATATTCTAAGTATCCATGTTTGTGGTCTAATAGGGATAATCGCAGGGAAAATATTTTTTTTTCCTTGTTCTTTAAAAGTATATATTTAGTGATGATGTAGAAAAAGCATGAGAAACAAAGAGTCAAATGAAACCAATGCTGCTTCTTTCATAATCGACATCGACACAAGCTTTATTCAGTACATGGAGAATAAGAGGGAGGCAGAGGAGCAGGCTCAGCATCTTCCAGCTGTGTTTCCCATACTCATCAGGAAGATGACTCTATAATCTGAATAGAAAATATTACTGTTATACGTTTTTTCTTGAACAAACACGCTCACAGCATCCCGGTTTGAAGGCTTGGACAGGTAATGTCCATGTGGATACCTTTTCTAGAGAGTAATGGTTGTTTGTGCTGGACTCTGGGTCCCATTGAGTTTTCTGATGGATGTTCCTCCTGTTCCAGTTTTCCCCAGAAATGTCTCTAAGAGATCGCTTTGAAACAGGAAAAGGTGGCGGCCATTGTAAACACCCCGGTCCTCCACAAACACTGACTTCTGTAGGCGTTCACCAACTACACCTGTAAATCTAAGAAGCACAAAACCCACGAATACACCCACACATCGTTCTCAGGGCCACCTGACACACACGTGTATGCAAATAGGCAAACACACAAGCACACATGTAATCGTATATGTAAATATTTCAGCATTCACCGACAATAACAGCCGAGCACATTGAGACAATATTACATTCTTTGCTTTGTGGTTTGTATATAACACATAAGATTTTACTGTGTGTAGTGAGAGTAACACAAGTGGTTAGGCCTTGTTTGTACTTTAGGATTTGAGCCATGTATAGCTGAGAAAACACGTCCCCACCTCCCACATTTTGTTATGTTGGTGCTGTATAACGGGCTGTCTGTAGCACTGTATATAATGGATTTTACTCTTAAGTTTGCTTTTTGGAGAAGTTCATCTGTGAACAACTTGAGCTTTGCTGTCAGGAGAAACAAAAGAAGAGTATTGTCATCAAAGAACCTCTTTGGCACCAAATGCAGGAGCTTTACGCGTTTCAGATGCTGCAATATGTTCAGCAGTTTGAAGGGTTCTGAGTGCTTTCGTTGCCAGGTAACGTCAGGTTTTTTGGGCTTTCTATTTGGAGACCGTTTGAGCCCGGTTTACCTCAGGCACCTCTTCATCCATCTGCCAGGTCAAAGGTCAGAAAGTGAATGATGGAGAGATGCTTTTGGGAAACTGGTCAGCTCTGCGGGATGGGATTTTTCCAGACACCAAAGACTCTGAAGCCTTTGTTGCGCAAATCTGATCATCCCGGCAGTCTCAGAAGTGAGAAACCTGGCGGTATGTGATCTGATATTCAGTGTCTAGACAGTTATGAAATGTCAGGTAAAAATCTTTTTGAAAAAGAATTAGCTCTCCTGTGTGTAAATCCAGCCTCTGTATAAAAACTGTCTTGCTCATTATTGCATTAGCACAGAAAGTTGGAGTTTGAGTCTGGGAGTCATGCTTGAATGTGTTTTGGAAGCAAAGAAAGATGAGCTGCAGAAAGAGCCAGAAAGTCCATCGGCGAGGCACTCTCAACTCCGCAGAGCAGCAAAAATAGATCCGGCATCACGTTTCGACGGCAGAGGCAAAGTTAACCAGACTAACTGCCGAACAGATCATTTTCTCTGGGTGTGTGTGCATGTGCGTCATGGGGGAAATGTGTGCGTTTGTGTGTTCATCTGGCAAGCACATAGACGCGAGGGGATGGGGAAGCTTTTTTACACACATATGCACACACACACACACACACACACACACACACTCACGTACGCTCATCCACACAATATTGCAGTCACATTGAGCATGTTGTTGCATCCTGGTCATGGTCCACTGATTGTTTAAGTCCAATATCCTCCTGATAAATGATCAAAGCATTTTGGTTGGGAATGTACACTGTTGTTATAGTGATTGTAGAGTAGAATGTATTTACTCATAAGGAAGAGTAAACTTGCTTTTTTGTAGAGAAGCATATATATATACAGAATATATATGGATACATACATATATATACATCTATATATCTTTTGAACTACTTGTGTGTGAGAGTTGTTTTGGGCGCATCCACCCTGATAGGATTCATATTTCTTGCCCCTTATTCAATTTTTATTTATAATGTTTTGACAAAAGTAGCGTCTTATGAGTGATGAGTGTTTACTTTTTCCTGTAAATATAATTTTTTTTAATTTTATTTTTTGACAAAGGGGGGATTAAAAGAAACTGTTTTACGATGCTGCCTATGAAACTATGAAGTGATATCTGTCCACAGAATCTGTTCGATCTATGAAATTATCAAAGTAAAAATGTTTTGTGAAATGTAACAGCGACAGGGTGGGAGTCTCACAGGTGAACAGAAGCCAGTGACAATGAATGAAGGGGTCCTCGCTGTATTGATCGTTTTGATTAGTAGCAACATTCACAGCAGTGATGATCTGTGGTTGTCACTGTTTTTGACATAATCTATGCTTGACGAACTGAAAATAAATCGGAAAAAGTGCTGAATCTCTATATGTGAGTCCTTATCCTTCTTTTTTTTACTGAAAACAGGAATTGATTAACTGACAGATTGACTTGTGTGTAAGTGAATGTATGGTGAGCAAAGGTATGAATGAAAAATAATGTTGCCAAAAGACAAAATGGGGGTTTAACTGTGTTTACATTGCAAAGTATCAGCACCGTGTAAACAAGTTATAGGAAATAACAGCACATAAGATTTAATGTAAGAAAGACATTCTTTGGTTTTAAACTATGTATACGTATTTTAAGAAATACAGTACATTTCAAGATTTTATGTGACCAAAAGAAAAAGTAGAAATCCAAACAAATTACAATTTATCATGATGATGCCATTTAAAATGTGTATCTAATCATGATTAATGCGTCAGGAATCAGCAGTTACTTCAATTCCTCCTGAAGGGATCCTGAATGCCTGAACAACATTTTCATGGAAATTCATCCAATAGTATATAATATAATAATATTTTAGCAAAGTGGTGGATCAACTGCCCCACAGTACCCTCCATACAGCTGCTAAAATGGCTAAAAACAATTATATTCCTACACTAATGTGGAAATGCAAATATAATATATAAATCAATACATTTCAGAAGTCTTCATCGGAAATACCATCCACAAAGAACACATCTCTAACATAACACTTACTGTTTTGTGTATTACCACAAGTATCAATGGGTGTGGCTCTTGGATACTGATTTGGTCACTCCCACCCTCGGATTCATACAGAAAGTCTTCGTTTTGGTCTTAATGAATTGTTGAATTTAGGTTGCACCACTCCCAGTTGTCATCTCGAGCACAATATGTTGGGTTGGTTTCATGTGACAAATTTTAGTTCCACCTTAAAATTCCCCACATCATTAAGGCAACATTTTGACACCCAATAGTGATAACACTGGTGTCATGATGACATACTATAATCACAGAGACAAGTTTATGGGCGATAATTGGCAAGTTTGTCGAAGAAGGGCTTCAGCAACATGAGCTGTCAATCATATTTACAGCAGCACTGCTGACGGCTGAGTCCGAGTATCCGGTGACATCTCCAACAGTCAACACCATCAGCGCACAGCCACAGCTGCCAATCACCCTGCAAAGCAATGAGTGTGTATTTGTGTGCAGAAAAAGAACTACTGCAAAACAATGTATGTCTGTTGTCTGAGTGAAAGAGAACGAGACAGAGAGGATGAGGATTAAACTCTCCAACCAGTGACAGTTATCCTGACAAATTAAACACTGCTTAGCAGATATCAGTGGATGGTGTCAAATGTGGCCGTTCAGTTCGCTTTCCTTTACAACATCCATTCATGCTTAATTTTTATAGTATCATTCTTCCCTAAAAGTGACGAGAACGTGGGCAATGTAGATGGAAGTGTCAGAAATCTGAATGTAATGCGATGTTCATACGCCAGCTCACTTCAACATAAAAAATCCTTAACACAACCGTCTAGAGTAAGATACTTTATATAACAATGAGGAGCCCGCAGTGCTCAGAAGAGGGCTCGTGGAGGAGGTAATTGCTCATTCTGTCTAGAAATTTGCCCATGATGGGAAATAAACAGAGGCTGTTCAACAGAAGCAGAAATATCAGATCACAGTTTGATGAGAAAAAACTTGGCCGTGTGCCCTTTCTCGCTGCCTCATCACATCCCCTGATCTCAGAGTTATGTACACACTAATCTGGAAAACCAGTGAGACACAGTATACCAGAGGCATCTGCACGCATGGTCCACATTCATACACTGCAGGGCATTAAATGACCTTGGACTGCTGACAGCTTCTTCAGATGACCCGTATTATGTTTCAGCTGGTAACAGGAAGCTGTAATATGCTTACAAATCAGATTAATTTGACAGGACTCGTTCCTCCCCTCCTGACACAGGACTTCAGTGCCTGTTTATAGGTAACAACATTGCTGGTCAAGATTTTAACGGACCTATAAACAAAATAAACTAATATCGATACAAGTCTACAGCTGCTTGAGAATACATAATCTGTAGCCTTTTCTCCATTATCATATTTGTCACACATGTTTGTATCTCAATATTAAAGTAACTTGATTACTTTCTGTTATTTTGAATTACCTCAAACCCAAATATCAAAAACAAGAAAAAATAAATATCAATAAGTAAGTATGGATGCAAGTGTTTCCTGTAAGACTACAGAACAATGTGACGTTTCAAAAGAAAATGGAAACAAGAAAAATGGAAATTAATGCTCAGTGTATTTTTCATTATAGATTATTATTATTATGTAACTCAGTTACATGTAATCCGTTACTCTCCAAGCCTGGTCATACCTGTAAACGTCACATTATACCAGAAGCTGTTACTCCGAAAACAAACGGTCGTTGCATTTAGCTTAGAACAGGTAGAAGGGAAAAATCACTGACTATTTTAAGACACATTTTTAAAAATTACAAATATCTCATAATTAAATGTGAAATTTAACATTAACGTTAGCTAAACCTGTTGTAGGCCTACGCAGTACTACAGTTTCATACTGTAATGGGCATTGTCTTCCAGAGGTTTGTCACAGAAAAGGCTATTTGTATAATTTACAACAATAGGCCTTTTCCCACATAACACATTTTAACATGTAGTAAAAGCACATTTGTTTTCTTTGTACCTTCTGAGCCATTGTAGACAAATGGCGTTTCAACATGGTGGATTCAATGGAAGACAACCAGAGGCGTGTGTAGATATAAACAGCTCATTCTAAGGTGACGAAAACACGACGAATCTCATATTCAGGTGATTACACATAAATGAAAACATATCTATGAATATTATATTCTGTTTCTGACAATAGAGCCTCAATGTTACACTGCCACTGTAGTTTCTCCTACATGCTTCAAAGGGGAGGGTGAGGCGAGTGGTATTCATTTGGTTGCAATCTGAATCCTACACAATGGTCCTTTAAAACAGCAGTTTGCTGATTGGTTGATTGATTGATTGATTGTGACTTTTTTTTTTTTACCACTAGTAGGTGATGAGCAAAGTTTTTATAACAGTTTTGTTTGTTTATAAGGAAACTCCACAGGGCATCCTTAAGATCTCCAATTGTAATGAATGTTCAAACCAATTAATTTGGTTCTAATTAATCATGAAATTCGGGTTCAGGTAGATCGTGTGTCAGTGCAAAACTCGTTTTGCTCCTCCACACTCTGTGCAGTTTGAGATAGTTGCCAATCAGACCTAACTTCTTGTCTTTACCACAACACATTTAAGTTTACTAATCACTATTTTACCAGGCAAGCTGGAGTGTTTGAAGTCTGGATAATGGATTTTTATTTGTATGAACTCTGCCTGCTGTAGCACTTCTTTCCACCTTGCTTTTGACATATTTGTGACCTTAAAAGCTGTTAGTTGGAGAACAACAGCATTGATTTAAATGAAGTTTAGTGGAGGTATATTGATATTAAACCAAGGCAGTCAGGTGGAATAATTGGTACAGGAAAGTGTTGTATATGGAGTTTATTCTGAGTGGAAAATGGGGGGAAAACACCAAATTTAATCAAGTATTTTCTGAGATCTCCAAATTAATTTCAATATGACCACTTCTAATTTACACTGTGAGCGCATATTTTAGAAAATTGAATGTTAAAAAGGTGCATTTACCTACTGAGGGTGATTTGTCCATTAAATATTAAAAATCAAGACCTATGAATATTGTAGAGAGGAAGTTCTTATTATTTTTCCCAACACTCAAGTCTAACTTGAAGACCTTGACTATGATAATCAGATGTCATGGATTAACAAAAATGATATGTCTCCCTCCCTAAGAATATCCTCAGGCTTAAGTCTCCATTAACAGGGAAATGATAGCAAAGTAATTGGACACAGCAGAGAAGTGTGACATTTTTACTCGACAAATATCTTTTCTGAACAGGTGGGGGCTCTACTTTGTTCACCCTCTCTCTCCTGAACAAATGCGATAACAGCAACAGGACTAACGAGATTCAACACACAGGAGTTCACCTCAAGGGGCCGCTTCAAGCATCCATGTAGTCCCACATTTGCAGTCCACAAGTGAGTAAAGAATGGCAAAAGAGAGGTAAGTGTGTCTGTGTGAGCAAGAGAAAACATACTGTTTACATATGATTTAAACAAATATTTAAATCCCTACTGTAAAAGTATTGACACCATAATGCAAACAAGCAAAAGTCTCCCTTATAAAAATGTTCTTAGATAAAAATATTAGCAGGAGAATATCACTATTAAGCAATAATTTGGTTATTTGAAGGTCACCTGGGTTGAAACTTGGATACATTTAGTTTTTTAGGTTACACCTAACAGTGTTCGGTGTAACCATTTCATTGATTAATCGATAAGTTGTTGGACATTCATTTTTTGTTATTGATAATCAGTCATTAGTTAAAGCTAAACATCACTCATTGTGACACTAAAACAGGAACAACATCAGCAATATTGTCAGCTACATACACAATACTCACATACCTGAAAACATTTTGCTCACTGTTATTGTCCTTACTTTCCATACTGGTTCAGGTACAACCCCTCAGTAAGGAAACAATGTCTGGGAAACAAATAGAGAGAAATTTTTGTACCAAAAGATACACGATTGATTTGTCTAATGAAGTTATACCTTCAAATTTTGCTTTAAAAAAACAATTATTATCAAAATTTTTACAAAGAGCAAGGACTATAGGGATGTTGTCTCTCATCTCTTACACTGGAATTGTGTTGGGAAAGGTTTAGTATGGAAAGTATGGACAATTACAGCCACCAAAAACTGTGTCAGTGTACATACACACATGTGAATTATTGTTCTAAGATGTGAAAAACTGTGAACTTATCCTTTAAAGTGGACCTTTGACGTGTGCAATGTGTAACTGGATGTGTTCAGTTACTTTTCCCATCTGACGTTAACCTGTTAAAGTTGCCTGCAGTCAGAGAAGCCTGAGCTCAGTGTGTGTGTGTGTGTGTGTGTGTGTGTGTGTGTGTGTGTGTGTGTGTGTGTGTGTGTGTGTGTGTGTGTGTCTGCAGTCGGGAAGATCGGGTGACGGGGAGTTCAGGAGGTTGTTGGGAGGCTCTGGGATCCAAATAGCTCCACACTGCCCCTCTGACGCTCCCCACACACACACACACACAAAGAGTCTCATCCCCGACTCACAAATCACCAACGACTGCAGCAACCGAACACGGCCGTCCCATCAGCATTCCTCCTCTTGCATTTTACGCTGTTGCTGCCTCGCTGGTTGTATTTATAGCTCTGTAACGCAGGAGAGAAAGAGAAAGAGGGGGGGTGAGGAGGAAGGGTGTCAGGCTGATTGCATAATGATGACGCTTGTTACCTCCAGCCGCTGCAGGTACCGGGTTTCCAACTCGTGATGCCTGCTGCTTTGCAATCTGCAGTCGCAGTGGCAGAGCCAAGATCCCGACGGCCGTCATCGCTAAAGGTGATAATTTTATGGGCCTGCACTAAGTTATAAACACTCCAAATGATATATGTGGGACCTCCAGCAAAAGATCACTGCACACTGTACGTTTTATACACGGAGGCCACGGCAGGGAAATAGCTCATCCCTGACACAGATAACAATGCGACTGTATGCTATGAGGGATGTTCTCTGAGGGAGAAGATGAGAGATAAGAACCAGAGCCGGAATAAGTAAAAAAAAAAAAAAAAAAAAAAAGCTATGAAGAGCTTTCCATCCAGCTCAAGTGGCTGACAGATAGAGGCTGTTTTCATAAGACATATTTAGCTGGGAGAAAAACGGGTTTATTTTCATGTTCAAAAACTCTCTCAGATGTCCGGAGAAGTGTTCCCAAGAGGTGCGTTAGAGAAGTCTCATTATAACAACAGCAGCTCTTTTTATCTTGTCCTCCTTTTTCTGCTGCAATATGAAATGTTATTGAGGAAACGGAGAGGGAAACGACATGTTTTCGCTTTTATAGATTTTAATAGAAGAAGACTTTGAACTCTGGAGACGGATAACGATGCAAAACACCAATAAATAAGTATAAATACCTCCAGTGTTTAAGATTTCAGACGACATCCTGAGATGGGTGAAGAGCCTCAAACGCAATTTATTTAGAGCTCGCATTCTTGTTAAAAGTGATCCAAGGGAAGGCGTTGATGTGGGGAAAGTGGCTCCGAATGGTACAGACGATGGTTTTTATTTCCAGCAGCTGTTTGAGGTGAAACTTCTGCCTTTTCTGATGAGGCATAATATGTTAATTCAGCTGGATACAGAAAGAGACTATAACAGCACCAAAATATCAGGATAAATTGACTAAATAAATAAATGCTCATAGTAAAATCTGATTTTGAAAAATGTCACTAAGTGTCTGGTAATCTTTACTTACTTCTTTACTTATTCTGTGATTAAATATTTCCTGATTTAAACCAAACTTCTTCCTGTTTTAGACTTTAATTAGGTAAAGTTCTTGTTTGTAGACTATTTAATATCTGATCATTTCTGCTTCTTTTGACAAAGGAAAATAAATGTATTTTGTAAAAAAGAAAGTGTTTTGGTTGTTTTGGTAAGTACTTTATATTGACAGATTTGAAACAATACCCAGCTCAAGCAGGCCTGCTACTACCCATCACTTTGATTATCAGTTAATCTGTCAATACTTTGTTTTAGTTTGATCAATGATTAGTTTCATATCTATCTCATATCAACGAACATTGGGGAACATGCCAATCACAGTTTATCAGAGCCCGAGGTGACGTCTCTAAATGTCTTATTTAGTGTGACCAGCAGTCCAAAACCCAAAGATATTCAAAGTACAATCAATCAGAGAGAGAAAAGAAGCGAATCCTCACATTAAAGAAGCTCCTGCCAGATAATGTTTGATATTTTTCCTCAATAAATGAATAAAACGATTGTCAGATCCGTTGCTAATTAGTTCTCTCAGCTTCAGCTCCTGTAGACATCATTAGTCTGTAGCATTTCTGTGATCAGCGGTTGATTTGAGCTCTTCCTGCTGACTGTGTACGCTCTGGATGAACTGAATACCTTCAGCTTGACTCAGTTTCATCTTCATTTCCACTTTAACAGCCCTAACCCTAACCAGAACAGTCGCTTTGTACATTTGTCTGAACAGTCCTGCGGTTATTGAGCACACTTAAAAGAAAGAGGCGGACATATTTTATTTTTTTGTGTTGATATCTTTATATTGAAATTCATGAAGTATACACAATGCATCCTACACTATTACAATTTCCACACTTGATAATGTTTTTGTTGTTGGATGATAAAGCTACGTTTTGGCATTTAATTAACCAAACAGCAGTCTGACTGAGAAGCTTGGAGCAAAATAAACATTAAAAACATAAAACATCATTGTGGATTAAACTGTAGCACGGCAGCAGGTAGGTAGGTACAAGTAGGCAACATTAGTTATAGTTACAGAGTAGAAAATCATAAACAAAAACTCAATATTCATTGTTTAATGTTTGTTATATACAACCCAGTGCCTTTAGAGGAATGGCCTTTTTCGACCTTTTTTTTTTTTTCGACTTTTCCTCTGACATCACAAGTAGATTCCAGCCAATCAGATTCAACCTTCAAGTTAGACGCAATTTACAGTAACTGTTCATTTTAGGCTGGCAAAACTAATATAGCTATTTCTTTTTTTTTTTTTGCTTCAGTCTAATATGATTCATAAAGTATGAATAGAAATTGAAATATTGTTGAGCGACCTTTCAAAGTCCGCTAAATATGAAAACACACACGCACCAAAGCAGTTTTTAAACCGCCCCTCCATCCCCACTGATTTACCAGTCTGACCTCTGATGGCATCACTATGAAGTCCTGTGATACTGATCCACACTTAAAGTGCAGAGTTACACTTGTGGCAGTCAACAGGTGTCTTGATGTGTGTGTGTGTGTGTGTGTGTGTGTGTGTTTGTATCTTTTCTGCCCCTACATTCACAACAGTGTGTATACACTCAGTGCCCACTTCAATATTCAACATCTGCTTTTTTTCCCTTTTCTTCTTCTCCTGAACACACTGAATTCTTTGAGGCATGAATTAATCAAGGTGTTGAAAATGTGTAGCAGGAGTTTTGCTCCACGCTGGTTCGATAAAGTCGATCAATTCCCGCAGATTTTTTTTTTGGGAAGCTGCGAGACGACTGTTTTATGGTCATCCTGTTCCACCTCATCCCAAAGGTGCTTTACCGAGACGAGTGCAAGCAGCCGGAATAAACACAAGTTTCGGTCATGTTGCCGGATCCGTCTTGAGATGACGAGTGCCTTGAAGAGACACACCTGGCAGTAACAGTGCTTTTTCACTGCGGGATTACCGCAGCAGCATTATGGGATATTATTGGAAGCCAAGAAAATGCCATTACAGCACCAGAATCTGCCTTTAACTAAACACAGGATACCAGTTTTTTTAACACCAATTCTGACAGCATGTGATAACAGAAACTATAATTTGTTGCGTCGTGTAGCATTTCCCAATTTTTTGCAACCACCTGCCTACTGTGCCTACCTCATCTTCTTGGTCTTAGCTGTCAGTTACAGAAACTAAAGTCAAGCCAAGATTTCTACATTCCTGATATTTTTGCCAGAAAGCAACCAAACCTCTTGACCTTGTCTGCAAATTTAGAGGACACAGACGACCACTTTACCAAGCAGGTGTTCCTAATAAAGTGGCCACTGAGTGTTTGTTCTGTACCCGCCTTGATAAAAACAGTGTAATTCAGTGTTTGTGTGTGTACAGTGGTAAAAGAGATCCCAAAGCTCTGACTGAACTGTGAAAAGTAAACACAACACGGCCTGCCACCCCGCTCAACAGAGTATCAAACATAACCCTGCCGGTCAAGGTTAAAGGTCAAAGATCACAGCTGGCGCCAGGGAAGAGGGAGGCGGGTTTAAAGGTGTGTTCAAGTGCAGCAGGAATTACAACATTCTGTGTATGTGTGTGTGTTTTCCATTTTGACTTTACTCTTCCCCTAAGTGATGTTTATGGTTTGTAACCAGCATTGCACCACTCTGGAGTTAAACAGTGTTCTAACATACTTACACTTACTGTATAGCACATGCAGAGGTTTGCATGGTTTGGAGCTTTTTTTTTTGTTTGTTTCTTTGTGCTAGGACATCCAAACCAAACAAACCCCAAGCATGTTTTCTGTCTGAAATTTGATATGAGGAACATTATGCTGCTGTAGGTTATCACAACAGCCTTTATGGTTCTGTTCTGACTGTAAATCATATATTCATATCCGCTAGTTTCATCTTTATCGACCTTCAGATCAAGGCTTTGTCAGCAAACTTTTCTTTAGCATCAGTCATATACACATTTGAACATTAAAGGAAACTAGACAATCAGGAAAAAACTTCCCTTACATGCATGCACACACTCATAACTTTAGTGCTTTTTCTTTCCCTTAGACTTCCACACGCTCTCTTCCTTCTTTCTTTTATACACACATTTTAACGTTATTGCAGTCAATTATTTATGCATTCAAACATGTTTTTTCAGTCACACACACACACACACACACACACACACACACACACACACACACACACACACACACACACACACACACACACACACACACACACACACACACACAAACACCTCACAGTCAGCACAAAACAAAAAAAACAAAAAAACATGCACACTTAAACACACGTATCCTCTTTACATAAGCACATTCATGTACATACATAGAAAAAGAAAGGTATTGTTCAACGTAAATTAGAAAAAGCTCAGTTTTGAAAAGGCGTCTATTAGCTCTCGTACCTAAAACAAAAGTTTTACAGGGACTGGTTGGTTTGTGCCAGTAGTTTAGAGGGGAGCACGCAGAAGAGTCAGGAAGGACGGAGTGTTTTCTCTATCCCATCAGGACAGTTGCAGTTCATATGTCCTACCTTCCTTCTGCGGGTCTTTAATATCAGCAGTACAAAGACAGAAATAAATGAAGCATTTCTCATTTTTTAACGTTTTTCTTCTTTTTTTTTCTGTGACCGGTGGAAGCACATTGTTTCTCTGGGGAAAGTGGTACCATTGTACTTCATCTAATGCTTTTCAACCCCTTCTCATCAGCACAGGCGGCCGTAGTCATTCGGGTTGGAGAGGGGAGGAGATGAATGGGGGTGATTAGATCAGAAAGGGTGGGAACAGGGAAACACAAGGACATTTTTGATAAGAGGAACAAGTAACACAGTCTGTAGTAATGGTCATCCTGGGATTTAACGATCAATGTTCAAGTTAAAGTTATGGCCCAGTGGGTTAAGTGAGGCATCCAGAGGTTTCAGCGTGGTGAGTTGCACTGAACTCCAGACATGGTCTGGGTTGAACTGGATGACGGGGTTATCAGATTAGGTGGTCTCCTTGCCCTGGGTCCCAGTGACGGTCTTAATGGAGCTGAGCGTTCGGTTGAACCAGGTCTTCTTGGCAGCCTGCACCTCGTTGAGGGCCAGACCCAGGTGGTGCTCCAGGTCCTGATTGAAGTGGGAAGACAAGAGCTATCAATATGACTGTCACACAGATCAACAAGGGTCAAACCTGTCTGCAAATAAATAACAGATTTTGGTTCATTTTTCACTTTTTAAAGATGTAATTTTATCAGCAACATGTCACCCTTCCCACTCTCAGAGACAACATTAATTATATGAAATCCTTATCTTGCCTTTTTGACATTCCCAATAAACTCCTCACACAGCAACAGTTGCAGTTGATAAAAAAAAAAACCTTTATAATAAATAGTTCACTATCTTCTGTCTCACTCTGTTTTTCTTCAAACTCACCAATTATTTCAGCAGCAACAGCGTTAGCTAGCTGTGATGGGAGCAGAACTAACAAGACTTATATTGTTCTAGTGCAACTCAACAGATCAGTCCTGACTCCCGACCTCCTCCAGCATCAGGGGGTAAAACAACTGTCTATGTCTATGGCCACGATCGTGTATTTGAATCTGTAACTCTTACAGTTTGATTTTTGTGTGTTCATGTACCTGGATTTTGCACTCAGCCTCCACCAGCTGCAGTTTGGTTTGGGCTAGTTCCAGCTCCATTTCTCTCAGCTGGTTCTTCAAACCCTCCTTCTCCTCGTCTGTCTCCTCAGTCCCCCCAGCGGGCACCGTGGTCACAGCGGCCCGCACGCGACCCTCTTTGTTGAAAAGACTACTGCACTTCTCACAGCCTTCCACTTTGGACTAGAAAAGGAAAAATTTGAAAAAGTTAGAGAGAAAAAACAAAGTAATGACTGACCTCTTTATACCAATCGCTTGTATACTGAACATAATTTTAAGCTTGAGGAGAGTAAAAGAGAAAAAAGGCAGAATGAAAGAAAGATTCCATGTAAAGGGACAGAGTTTGAAAGCAGTTGTCTAAAGCCAACAACAATATTATTAAGTAAAGTACATTTGCACAAATTATTAAATGAAGTACACTAATTATTAATCCAAGAGCACAAATTACTAATTTGAGAGCAGAAATTATTAAACCGAGAACATGAATTAATAATTTGAGAACAAAAATTACTAATTCAAGAGCACAAATTATTAAATTGGGAGCTGTGATAAGTTGTTTTTCCCGCCGTCATGACTTCTCCCAGGCTCCATAGAAATAATACGTGCAAGTGAAAAAATAAGACTCAACCTAGAAAGTCCATTAAAAGAAATCAAAGCATCCGACAAAGCTCTGTGTGAGTGAAAGGTTAGACAGTGATGTGTATGCAATGGAGATTAGTGTGTTTGATTTCTTTTGGTTGACGGACATTTTTGCACCTTTAAAGACTATTACCAGTGAAAATCAAAAGATAAACTGGACCAGCTGAAGATGCCTAAGACGTCTAACCAGACAACTAATGTCTCAACTAAATGCAAATATCTATACCATGTCATTCTGTGATGTGCCCTGTCTGTGTTTTTGCAGCAGAGATATTTTTACAATCTGAGAAGAGACGGCGTGTTCTGTGTAGTTACTGAAGCATGGCAGCTCATTAGTGTAGTAACCATACAAGCCAACTGCGCTTTCCCTCTTCTGTCAGGGCTCCACTCCACCCAGCCCTTTAGTCAAAGAGCTCTTTTTGGGTGCCCTTGTATGTGATGAGCTATTATTGGGCACAGAGCATTTGTGCAAGCAGCAACAGAAAATCACTGCAAACAGAGCCCATACTGACTGTGCTGCTAGACAAAAACCCATTCAGGTACTTTAACATGTTCATTGTTTTGTAGTGTTAATCTGTTTAAGTACCTATCTTGCTGTGGGAGTAGGACGTTAGCTTTGTCTGGCGAGCTAAGCTACACTGGAGGTGTTTTAAAAGTG
Organism: Dicentrarchus labrax; assembly: GCF_905237075.1. Taxonomy (NCBI): domain Eukaryota; kingdom Metazoa; phylum Chordata; class Actinopteri; family Moronidae; genus Dicentrarchus; species Dicentrarchus labrax. Next base: position 13,643,939 of record NW_026136710.1, on the reverse strand, counting down.
GAGAAATACTCAGACTAAACCAAGACAATGAAACTGCAGCAAAGGTACATGCGTAGAAATGATAGCGTGAGTGTTCTTGCTTCACTTTCTCTTTCTAAATTTGTCTCACGGCAAACAGATCTCCTAATGGCAGAGCAGGTTGGGCAGGATCGGGGTAGTAGGTTGACTCCTTTGAGACCACAGTTGATAGATTAGTGCAGTGTGCACATTTCCCACAGCACATCCGTTCATACGGCTGAGTGTGTTGGTTGAGATGTTCCCCGAAATTTAATATTTCATAACAATATTACATTTCATTTGGATTAAACTGTCAACCGAGTTTAACGCTGATTGGTAATTACACATAACGTTTTCTAAGCTCATCACTGCAGAAGTGGATGAGAGCATTAATGAAGCAGCACAGTGCCCGAGTTGAAATTGTTTCTGTCGTCACTTTAAATAGAGTTTCAGTGAATAACTATGTCAGTATATTATTTAAACATTTCTAATTAACACTGTTGTAACTTACTGTTATATATTATTCATTATTCCCCTACATCAGTTAGAATTGCAGTTGCTGACAGTTTTATTGCATTTGCCATTATTAGTAAATAATCAAATTAAAAAAGCACTAGAACAAACATGATAGTATAATTGCGGACATTTACCTCTACCCCCCACACACACACGCACACGCACACAGAGCTACATCCTCTACAAGATTTGTCCTTGCTGCAATAAACCTTTTGTTTGTCCTTTTGTGAGTCCTTGGGCAGCCCTGACTGAGCTTTCTGCCAAAATGGCCTTTCTCCCAGCTACAGAATAAACAAACAATTCATGAGCCAAGTTGTTGAAGTGCTGGAAATGAGATGCCGGGCTTCGGGCTCCTTGGCCTAAGTCCTCATTCTTACCCAAAAGCTTTGATTTCACTGCCAGCTGAGACAATGAGATGGCAACGCAGTTCCCAACATACCTGCAAATCTCAGGGGGCAGGAGATTGTGCCAGTCTAATATTGTTATAAAGTGTAGTGAGTTGACCACACCTTCTAACATCATCTGAGCTCTAACATAATGTGGGTATAAACAATCAACCTGCACAAGGAAAATATACCAGTAATAAAGTGACACAGTTTCTGGCTGTCATCCAGAATTCTTAGCGCTGTAGTTATATCATTATGTTTTCAAGTAGCAAATGTTAAAGACGCATTCATACATTTGGCAGCACAGCTCTGTAATAATGCTCCACTTATAGTTGTGAATCTGTAGCATGTGTCTGAATGCACCAGGCAGCGCGCAGAAGGTGTATGTGTTTGTGTGTAAAACTCACCCGGATTTTCTCCAGTTCTCCTCGGTTGGCCGTCTGTTGTTTCTCCAGTCGTTCACTCAGCTGGGAGCAGATCTATACGAGACAGAGAAAGTCTGTTCGGTTACGCTGCTTTCAGACTGCCATCAACTTGATCAACAATTCACCTGAAGTCAATTGAATTTCTTCTGAGCCATTCAACGTGACACTCAATATGCAGTACTGTACCACTGTTGTATATGGGGAGCTGCACTGTGTTAAAGCAGCTACAAGGAACTTTCATTTCATCTTTATTCTAGTGGCCACAGTGGACAAAAGTGGTAGTGTTTCCATCGGCTTGATCGCCTGATCGAATGTAACCCGCTAGCAGGCATGAAGAATAACAAGAATAATAATAGCCATTCTTTTTGCTCATGCTCTTATTTGTTTATTAGAGATGAGCAAGTACACCGTTATCCTCATTTGTATCTGTTCGACCAGCTAAACCCTATGGATTCTTATGTCTACACAGAATGGGTACACCAGAACATTGTTAATTGAAGCCTGAAATTGATATGGGTTGGTGAGTACGGATACTGACACATTTTACTTGTTTAATACTCATAAGAAAGTACATTATCTCGTTTCAGACGAGTACTCGCTCAAGCCCATTGTGTATGTAAGTCGTATAGAGACATCAGTATCGCATTGAGACTGTGTTTTATAACGAGTTAGAAAGCCCTTGTGTTATAGTACGTTTGAAAACAACAAAATACAGATGCAGTTTATATGTTACGAGTATAAAGTGCATTTGAATGAACTTGTATTATCACATTAGTAAGATTCTAGTGTAATATATGTATATTAATATAAATGAGTTTAGAACATTGTTTCTAAGGTTGCCGGAAGAAGTAAAATGTGGGAAAATAAACATGCTCTATATAATAAACACCCTAGGCTGGGGGAATGAAACTAAAAATTACTAGTATTTTACAATAGGGCCAGGATCTAATTGGACAACGGAGCACAAAAATCTAACTTCATAACAAATCAGTTATTTGGTGCACAGCCTTGTTTCTCTCTGTTTGTGGCTCTTGGTAAATCAGTCTTTGTGGCCGAGGCTTTATCCTCTTACTCTTACTGTAAGTCCATTAGTGGCGTCACAAGGTCCTGTTTATCCAGCAGGGCTCACCGGATGTATGCATGTGTATCCTTACATATACCCAATCTCTCGTTCACCTCCTCCTGTACCTATAACCCACAGCCACAAACACGCTGACAGACATACAAACATGCGCACCCACGCACAGCTTGCCAGCGAACAGAGAGATCGATGTGACATGAGTCATCCTAACGGGAACATCGGGTCATCCCACCTCTCTGTAGACCGACTATCCATCTCTCTATCTGCTCTGTGCATATCTCCCTGATTCCCTGGGGCATATACTGTATATCTCTTCCTCCTCCAACTTGTAGAAATCAATCTATACATCTATCTGTGTATCCTTAGCCAAGCAGATATCCATCTTTCTCCTCCTACGTGTCTTTTTATCTTTTTTTTCCCGTCATCCCCTCCTTCATTTGCTCTCAACTGCCATTACTGTACCCCTCACTCAAACATCCCTTCATCACTACTGATCTACTGATCATTAATCCCTCTTGATCTCACCGCTGCCCCCTTTCTCTTTTACTCTCCCTGCTTCCTTTTTTTAACTAGTGCTATTCCACGGCATGCTGTACGTCTCTTCACTTTATGAAGCTTTAACTTGAGATGTGGGGACCGCTCTGCCTTCAATCAGTTTTGTCGCCCACATGGAAAGTAGGCATTTTATTTTTTCTATCACTTTTATTTTTGATCATTTTTAAAGGGCTGAGAGGGACAAAGTGACGAGGACAGTGTGTTCTGCTGGAATTTCGAGCCTATGCAAGATGGGGGTACGCGTCAGGCAGGAATCCTTATTGCTGTACCATCTGCAAGCAAACTGCCAAGGACTACAATTCATTTAAATTCAGGATGAACAGGATAGTTGTTGTTTTTTTTCATTCTTATTGTTTCTCTAACACTGTTGTGTCACATACCATGCTTGTTTCTGATAATTCAAGCTTAAAACCCATGGGCCATTTTTTTGTTTTTATGTTTTTTCATATTCCGTTTTTTTCCACAAACAATCTCAGTCTTATTTATCTGAAATGTTTTCGCTCAATAATTCATCCAGTCCTGCTGTAACTTCACTGCCTGGGAAAATGTTTATTTTCATCGTCAATAATGCATGTTTACAGTATGTTAAAAATGGGCATATTGTAAGCACATGCAGTTTTAGAAGAAGAAGCAGACAGTTGGGATACAATGCTCAATCAAGCACTGTTCTGAATATTCTGGTGTCCTGCTTCAAAGTATTTGGTTATATTTATTTTATTTCCTGCAGTTTTCAGAGACACAAGCACCCGCACATGTCCCTGTACCTGGCAAGTACCCGGCTAGCCCGAGTGCATCCACACTGGCTCTGCTCCTACAATTGGGATTACAATACACCACTCAACGCTGCTTTTAGCTTCACCATTAACAGACGTTTCTCTGTCCTCGTGGGCTGGAGGGGCAATTAGCACACACAAAGCTCTTCTGGCTCTAATCCCGCAAAAATAAACTTGGCATTCACAGACACTGAAATAGTACAATTCTATTTGAAGAATAATTTGAGTTATCTAAGTTGGAAAACAACGCAGGCTATTTTGGGGCATTCCTCAACTTGTCAATCCCAGGGGATTGAATGCTGCTGTCCTCCCTCTCTCCTCCACAGACTTCTGTTCATTTTCTCCCTCTCTCCATCCATCACCCCCTTCCTCCCTGTCACAAAAAGAACTATTTTTGTCAAAGCCCCATTTTCACACTTAGCTCTGCTCAGCACACTTCTCAGCTGCATGCCTGCAATCTGAAGGCTGCTTTCGCCCATAATACACACACAACCATCAAATCCCCTCTCCTCTTCGACAGCTCTTGTCATCGGTTTTCAGATCTGCTGTCAATTCCAATCCGCTGCTAATATTTTTAGACTCAGGTGAAGTTCAGGTCTGTTCTAAATTAGTCTTTGTGCTATTTCTGCCTGCCCCCACGGGGGTGATAAGAGCTGCATTGTTGCATAATATCTCTGTGCTGATGGTAATAGTACTTGATCTGGGTAGGTTTATATTTAAGCATTAAGTGACAGGATGAGATCTGAAAGGATGAAAATCACCGTAAGAGGAACTCTGAGAGACAAGAACTCAAAATATGCTCACAGGCTCAGTCATCAAAGGCCCTGGGTTCAGCTTAAGGACAATTGGTAAAATTAGACGTTTCTGCTTCACAAACTAGATGAGTGAATGAACACAGATTGCTCTTATATTATTTTTAAATATTTATGGGTTATCTTGCCATGGTAATGGCTTGATCACAGATCTGAAAAGACGAGCCAAATAAGGAAAGATACAGTAAGTGGTGAAGAGGTGCTCAAAGACTCACTCTTCAAACATCCAGAGTTCAGGATATGGCACACAAAATGAACCAAAACAGACAAAACCAAGTAACAGTACACAAAATTAACAAAACTACAAGCAACAGTAACAAATGAAGCCGTACTCTTGATGAGAGTATGAGGGAGTATCTTAATGATGATGATTGAAGGAGCAGAACAAGAGATGTTGATGTTGAATTATGTTGTGCCTTGAGATATAATAGAAGTAATAAGGTAACAAACCTTCAGGCCATTACTTGCTGCTATGATGAGATCGCCAACTGCTGGCAGCTTTTCTGCAGTATTTCATCCAATCTTGTTAAAACATTATGAATTGTACCTTCTGCATTATGGTGAGTCGTTTAAATACTACTAAATCTTTACATTTTTAACACGTGTCTGGCCGAACTCCAACGTGGACCTACAGCTTTATTTGACGTTTATATCTGATCATAAATTGCACACTACTCGTACGGTCCTACCCTGTTTTGTGTTCACTGCATCTTTAATTAGCAAAGAGAAGCTTTGCTAATTAAAGATGAGTTAAAGAGAGTCTTACGGGCTTCTTCCAGATTAATGAGCAGCTTTTCTGTTCATCTTTTTTAGATTTTAAAGCTCCTCATGAAATTTTATCCAAGCCACAGATTAGAACAAATTCTAAAACTCTTGAAATAATAAGTGCAGTTACCTTCTCGCTGCTGGGAACCAAAAGCTGTACAGAACTAAGCTGCTCGGCTTTTATCCAGAACTAAGAGGTGTGATTTGTCGACACCTATTTTTGTCTCTTTACACTGGCTCCCAGTAGGTTTTAGGATTGATTTAAAGGTGTTATTGATTACCTTTAAGGTTCTTAATGCCCTGGCTGCTTGCTATATTTCAGACCTTTTAGCTCAATATGGATCTGTTTGTAGTTTGAAACTTTAAGAGTCCAGGCGTAAAACTAAGGGAGACAGAGCTTGTTACAGGAGTGTAGAATGATCTGCACAAGTACGTAAGGCTGGGTTGGTCATATTTATTTTATTTATGTCCATCGTAATATATTTTATTTACCTGTGTGGTTTTCCTGTTGCTTTTTATTACTTTTTTTTAGCACTCTTTTATTTGCTAATGATTTGCTGATGTAGAATCAGAATCCTCTGACTCCATGTGATTGTGATATTTTGTGTATGTCTTTCTCCCTTTAATTTATTTATTTTCACCATCATTCGTTCTCAGCTTACATCTCTTATTTTTGTATTTTATTTTAGGTATATATGTTTACTTTCTAAGATGTATACATCCAGTTTCATGTCTCTTAAATGTACTTGTGAGGGAAGAAACACACTTAAGGTCCAGTGTGTAGAACTCCCTCGCTTCACCCTCCCCTTCCAAGCGCAAAGGAGAAACTACAGTGGCCGTGAAATCTGTGAAAAATGTAATCGCTAATGTAAGAGCTAATGTTTGGTTTTTCCGTTCTAGGCTACTGCTTCTGTAGATAAAAACAGCTCATTCTAAGGTATAATAAAGGATAACACACTAATGAAAACCTACCTATGAATCTTATATTCCATTTCTGCCAATATAGCCACATAAATGTTACACACTGGACCTTCAATTAATATGATTTTAACAGTACGGCTTTTAATGCTGCATATGCAAACTGGAAGGAATCAACAAATTATTTGACTTCTTAATTTAAGTGATTTCTATATGCAATAAATTCCAAATTCAACTTTCAGACATACAGTACATACCTGCTTATATTCTCCAATAATGGAGCCGTTCTTCTTAATCTCCGATTCAGATTTATCAAGCTCTCGTCTGCACATCTCCTTCAGCTGTGGAAACAAACACATGCACAGTTGCTGTTAGGCTGTAGCAGGGCAGAGACCAAGGACAGAGGCAGAGGCCCCAGAGACCGTGTGAATGCCATGACATGTAAAGAAGATAGAAAAAGGTATTGGCAGATTTGAAGCCCAGGGCAAAGTCGCGCCCTCCATACAACCTCTATGCAGGCACATAAATCACTCATGGCTACACCTACACACTCAAGAAGACAGGAGACATTTGGACAACAGCATTGAACACACATGGGAAAAGGGGGAAGCAAGTCTGTCCTTCGTCTCAGAAGGTTTCTTCATTGAACTGAAGAAAATCAAGGATTGGAGGATTGACTGTGGAGAGTATGCATCTTTATAGACACAGAAGATGGAAGATGCCCTTAAATTATCTGGAATACAGTTTTTTGTATTACATGGAGAGAAACAACTATAACAGGGATAAAAAGGCATGGAAAGTGGTCCACAGACAGGCAGACAGACAGACAGACCTGTATATAGAAAGGTGAATATACAGAGAAACAGGCAGAGACAGACAGAAATACTTGAGCTTGACATTTGATATATTAAGGGGGTCTAATGGCTTGACTGGTCGAAATTCATCCTATAATGGCTGTTTTGTTTAGTCTCCCCAGATGAATTTTTGGCCTCCTGTCTATCGCGGGTAACAGAATGTCTGCAACATAATGTCTATGCAAGATGTGTTACTGAAAAGGAAAAGACTACTGACAACTTTCACCGTGTTTTATCTTTTATCTATTCCTATGTTTTACAGTGTTTATTGTTTTATTCTATGTATTGTTACTGATGCAGCTATGGCTCATAGTGTTCTGTTGTTTGTGTTGTAGTAAAAGCACTTTCTAAACCTGTTTTTGAAAGGTGCAATATAAATTATGTTTTTTATTATTATTATTATTATTATTATTATTATTAATAATAATTTCCTTAATGTTGTCATGACTAGCAACAATCTCCATCAGCATCAGACACTCATAGGAGAAAACACAGGCAGCGCCAACGTGTTGTTACATTTTTGAGGAGGCGCATATTACAGTTGATTAATCAATTAGTTACTTAGTATTAAGTACTATTAAATTGATTTAATAGTTTTTTTTAGAAAAAAAAAGTAAAATCTCAGATTTCAACTCGTCAAATGTGAATATTTCTTTAGTCCTTACTGACAGTAAACTTAATATCTTATAAACCCTGAACCCATAAGTATAAACTCAGCTTCACTACCTTTGGGTGCAGTTGTGGTATGATCAGTTCTGCTCCACCATCATCCACAGAGACCTTATCAATAAAATCAGCTGTTGCAGTGTTTGGTTTGAATGTAAACCTTCAGACTCTTGGCTCTATCCATAAGATCTCATTAATATTGCATAGTTCCTGCTAGTCTCATTCTTGACCCCGGGAAAGGAGATTTAAGTAGCTTCTTTTCACAGTCATTTTGAAAATGCCTTCACCTGAGAATAGTTCTGAACTCTTCCTACTATCCGTAACCCTGGGTGCCACATGAGATTTAAAGAAAAGCTGGACTGATGTCTAAACTATCTGTCTTTGTTGGCTCTCTTACCTGTGCAGACTCTTCCTCCAGCCGTCTCTTCTCATCCTCAGAGTCCACCAGTTTCTGTTTGGTCAGCAGCAACTCTTTATTCAGGGCGTCTGCCTTTTCCTCAGCCTGACACACACACACAAACACACACACACGCTTGAGAAAATAACTCAATGTCAATGAGGTCACTGAAAGTTAGACTTGCTCTACTTTCTTCTCAGTTTTCTCTCTACCGTCTCTCCTTTTAAGTAAAGTCAAACATTGATGCACACAAATAATAATACTCTGTGGAGATAAAGCTTTTGCTACATGTATATGTATTTGTTGCACAAACACACTTGTGCTTTCACTCTCCCTCATGTTTCAGTTCTTGCACAATTGTTGCCACATATACCACTCCTTCAGTTAAATGTCTTTATAGAAGCAATGACTGACATTTTCATGAGAATCTGTACACATACAAACAGAAAAAGTATACAACTATATTCTCTATCTCTCTCTTTGGCTTACGTTGTCGAGGTCTTTGCGCAGAGCGATCTTGCTGCTGACTAGTTCGTGTGCCAGGTCGTCGTTCTCTTGCTCCAGACGCATGTTAGCCTCTTGCAAACGACGGTTCTCCCGCTGGACGGAGGGAGAGAGACATTCATAGAGAGAGGGAGAAGAGAAGGAAGAGAGCAGGAAAGACAATGTTGTCAAAAAAATAACAAAGAGACAGATGAAGACAAAGAAACGTAGTGGGAACGCAGAGAAGCGAGGGAACACGAAAGAGGAAGGAAAGTGAAGAGATAGCAGAACAGGGAAAAAGGAGTTAATCATGAAGAGTTGCAAGTGAATGTGTAAGCAAGCCTGACTTGGTGGTTTCCACAGTAATGCAACAATATACAGAATGAGATTGTGTGAGTGTAAAAGTTAACTGTGATCACATGAGATTGTAATGTTTAACAGGCCATAACCCGTCCATCTTTAACAGACCTAAACTGAAGACTTAAGGAAGTCTGAATCTGGAATTGCTGAAAAGGATTTAAATACCTATAGAATTGCAATGGTGATAATCTGATAATATGCTTTAGCATCTTAAAGTCAAACTATGAAGATTCATTGGACTGAACCACTACCCGACTGCAGTCAACTGTATCAAATTGTGACTTAATAGTTGAGTGTATGAAAATCTCCTTGGATAGCAATAATTAAACCACCTAAAGACACCTCTTTTGAAAATGGTATTTGCTTTTTATAAGCATTTTTTTAAGAGCAAACAAAGCAGAAGTTCAGTCACTGTAATTGATGATCTTGTACTGCATCCAACCAACCCCTTACCCTTGAGATGACTTATGGCATGTACAATTAATGGCTTTTTTGGTGCCATGTAGTTTTTCTTTTACGAACAAGGACTGTCAAGGTCTACATAAAAAAAAAAAAAAAAAGAGAAATTTATTCTGTTCAGTGGAAAATCTGTCAGACTGTGGTGGTAGTTTTAACACTACATAGTAATAACACCTTTATCTACACCAAAGATTTGCAGAGTTGTGAAATCAATTGTAACACTTTGGATACTAAAATAGTTAAATTATAAACTATATAAAAATAGTTAGCCTTTATCTCTAATTCTACTTGCCATGTTGCTCCCAGAGGTGGTGCAGCGCTTTAAAGACATTATGTTCCAACAAGAACAGGGATCTCTTGTCAGAAAAAAGTTCTGTTTTATGTCATGGAGGAGTCTTTTAAGTTAATGTGCACGTGTGTCTACCTCATATCTCTCGATGGGGGCCTCCTGTTGCTCCTGCTGCTCCCTTATAGTGTGGTACTCCTTCTCGAATTTCTTCAGCTTTTTCTGGCTGATCTGTTGAGCAGTGAGAAAAACAAACGTTTGATGCTCATTAACTGTATCACACGTCGGAAGAATTACACACATGATCAAAGATATAAATATAGACCAGCACAATAGTCTTTGGCTCGTACACTAATGGTGGCTGCCAGAGAAGAGTCTTCCCAAGCTTTTGTAAACAAGGACCCAATATTTATAATCTTTGCTGGACTATGGCATTCTTTAGTCCATCTTGAATAAGATGTAATGGACCATATGCAGAGATTATAGGCTCATTTTGCTACTGTTAATTTCTGTCTGACAAACCAGTTCACTGGGGTATCACTGTCCACACGGTCCAAATCAACTCGTGCCACCTAACTGTTTTGTTGAGTTTTAAAAAAGGTCTTCTATTGATGCAAAAATTAAAAATATAAAGTTACTACTAGACACAGAAATCAAAGAATAGCAAGATTAAACCAAAACATGCACATCAACAGGGGCTTAATGTTCCCTGAAGGCAGTGTACATGTGTATATGAGTTTTAATGGCTTATTGAGATAACATTGTATTTTCTAATCCCGATTTACACTATATAATTAATTACACACTTTTGTAGCCTTTGTGTTGTTTTACTCTGTTATTCTGATGGAACCTGGAATCCTCTATATATGAGCAGTTTATCACGTTGTTGTGGTCATGAACACAAAATTCAGTAAATAAGAGTTCAGGTTCAGTGGTACACCTCTGACGACCTGAAACAGCGTCCCAGTTAAAGACACACTCACACTCAGATTCATGCCTACAGCTGCAGTTTGCACACACACTGTATTTAGGCAATCTCATCAACAGGCCTTTCACTGACCAGCCGCTGCCTCACATTGGACTTTTTGAAAAGAGACAGCTATAACACAATGAACACTATGTGCCTGATTTTCAGCATGAAAGCGAGGACCAACACTGTGTACAAGACTTGCTTGTTCATTCTGTGGATTTTAATGCAACTAGTTACAGCTGCAGCATCAATGCACAGTTGTCTTTGAGAGCGTGAGCGTGTTACAATTTCAGGTTTAGTATAAGCTACAGTATATCAGATGATCCAAATGAGCCCAGCACTCATCACCTAATGATGCTGGCAGAACTGGGACAGCATGGCCCATATGTTGTCCGGCTCTAAGTGTGTCTCTGTGTGTGTGGGTGTTCGTGCTCTCTGAGTGTATTTGGTGGCACATTCTGCCCCGTAAAAGGGAGACAGACAACAGGAAGAAAACGAGGTCATTCAGGGCAGGAGTTGCCTCATCCATCTCCTCTCTCACTCTTTTTTTCCCCCTGCTTTCTCCCGCTGCTTGACTGACAGCTGGGTCTCCAGACGTTGCTAGTTAGAGAAGCAATTAGGAACACAGAGCAACCACAGCTACCTCAAGTGCAGCTGCATAATATATTTCTCATCTTACAAGCCCTGGATCAATTATAAATTAGCAAATTACCTGTGCAGCATCGTCCTTATTGTTTTAAAGTACACTAGCAGCTAGAAGAGGCCTATTGTAAAACCACCTGCTCTCTCGGGTGATTTTCTGATCATTCTCTGCTCATGTGAACCAAATACCCCTGTTAAAAACCCTGTTCTCCATGGCTGCTGTTCTGTTTCTGCAACACAAAAAGTAACCGCTTGAAAAGGTTGTCAAACTTTAACACAACAGCGGGAAACCTGTGACTATATGTAGCTGTTAACTGTAGTAATACCTAGGCATACATACTTATATGTACCAGCTACAAGGTAGAGCGCCATGAGGTAAACATAGAGAGATGGCACAGGTAAACAAATAAAACCCTGCATGTATTCATGATTTTCATAGAAATTCCCTGAGCAATAAGCATATTTGAGCTTTAGAAGTCAAAAGGTTGGCAGATGAGGAGAGAAAGTAGGTGTAACAACTATACACTGAGCCAACATAAATGACCCTAGTTAGACCCTGAGATTGCCTCCTGAATACATTTTATGACCTGACTGTAGTTTATGACTGCCGTCGCCACATACTCACTTAAGAAATTGTCAGATTATAATGACCTTTGACCACAATTACTAGTTTTTCTCTTAATACCTCCCACTAGGAGTCACTCAACACTGATTCCTTAAGTGCACAACAACCTTTTCCTTTCCTCTTCTTGAGATAAGATCACTATAATCCTGTACTAATTCCACCATGAAGTAGGGGAGTCAACAGTTCAAAGGGTCAAGGACCAGGATGTTTGACTTTAACCTGTTATATACTGTAAATAAAGCTATTAAAAAAATCCATGTAGCCAATTAAGCTTTCCATCATTTTGTGCTTTTTCCATCAATAAAATGTGCACGGATGAATTCCCAGGTTAGTAATTCACATGTAAGAATCCGACATTTAAATCATGTTTAAAATAGCACTATGAGATTATGACATACCTGTCAAATCTGAGCTAAAACGGGCAATTAAGTTAGAGCACCTGGCAACCCAGAAAGCTTTGCGCTCCAATCAGAAGGCAGTATCATCAGTCAATGAGGACACCAGTAATCTGGTCAGTTAATCCCCCTATAGTGACATCCAAGCTTCAGATTAGCCTACCTTGACTCAGATTTAATTTCCAGCTCCAACATTGCAGCACTCCCTGAGGTCAATTTGCCAAATAACTTGTGGGAATTATGTTCTCTTGCCAATATATTTGCTAGAAGTAACTTCTTGAAGTAAATACAGTATGGAGTAAACGGTGGGTCGACGTGCTTCTGTGTAACTGCTTAAAACACGCAGCTGATAACACATAGCTGAGCTTAACAGTTACATAAAGAATATAAACAAGTCAAAAGAAAGTGTGTTTTATAGAGTGAATCCCATCTGAGAAGCCTCATCAGCTCAAACTCGTGATTTATGTTCAGAACTGATGCCTCTAAGATGAGTACTGAAACATCTTCAAGCCCGCACAGCAACTCCAGCTGTCTCCGATTTAGTTCCACTAGATTTTTCTCTGCTGGAGTAGCTTATTGTGCGTCTCTCTCTGCTGCCCGCCTGTCTAACTGAGAACCAAAAAGCACTACGCTGGCTCCTTTACAGAGGTTGTGCTAATAAATATCTTTGCCCAAAGTTACCTTCAAAGTCAAGTCCTCTAAACTAGGCCAGGCTGTTCAAAACAGGTCAGGACACAGGTGTGTGTGAGTGTATGTGTATGTGTGTTTAAAAGACAGAGACAGAAAGAGAGAGGAGTGTGTGCTCATTGCATCTGATAAACTCGATTTAAAGTTCAAAAGTGGCCCCTAGTGGTATTTAAGTAGCACTGCTGAACTCCAAAGATGTTTTATCTGTTCATTCAATCCATTACATTCTAACTTTATTATCTGATTAGCAGAAATACTGACTAGTTTTTCATGAGTTTTTCTGTTTCCAATATTACAAATGTAACAGGAATAGTGACTGTGTGTTAATAGTGATCTGAGACTCTATTATATTATTGTTTTTTCTTTAAACTCACCTTCATGCTACAGGCCAGCTCCATTAGTTTCTTCGCATTTTCCTCAGAACGATACCTCTTCGGAACCGGGACACGAAAGAATTTGAGTGCACCCTCAAAGTCTGTTTGGATCAGGTCGTCTTTCGATGTCTGAGTGAAAGAAGTATGGGAACAAATCACAAGAACATCAGACACACATTTCCACTGCAAGAGTAGCCTGTTGAGCAGAACATTTTTGCAACATGATGCAGCATGATTAAGGTCATTTTCTGAATTGACAGTGACAGGACATATGTGTTAATTTCCATTTCCACTCAAAGCTGTGATTGTCAGTGCTGTTGTTGTTTGTGTGTGTGTGTGTGTGTGTGTGTGTGTGTGTGTGTGTGTACGTATTTGTGTGGGCTACCTTACCTTCAGAAGTGCCAAGGCTACATTGAAGATCACACTGATGCCCTGAAAATGAAGACACACATTCAGATTCATGGTGTACTGTGGAGTTACTGTAGGAAGAAACTGAGTTTTAATGTAAAAATGTTTATATTCTAGGACCTACTTTAAACTATTTGTTGCCGTCAATAAACACACAATACTCAATAATACTCAATAATAACACATAGTCCAGATTCATTAAAAATAAAATTATAGGACGCCCGGTTAGCTCAGTCGGTAGAGTTGGCGACCCATATACGCAGCAGCCCGGGTTCGAGTCCGACCTGCGGCCCTTTGCTGCATGTCGTCCCCTCTCTCTCTGCCCCCGTTTCTCTCTCCAGCTATCTCTGTCAAATAAAGGCATAAAGGCCCCAAAAAATAATAAAAAAAAATAAAACTATATACAGTAAATAATCAGATCCATTATTTTAGTGCTGCAGTTGTTTCTAATGGTATCCCTTTACAAGCTTTGCATATTTGAATTTGCACAGTGTCTCCCCTCCTTGCAGATTATGTGTCACACTTCACAGGAAGGAGTTGAAAAACTACAAACTTAAGATTTATCCTCAGAGGTTCAGTATTTACGGGCCCACTTAAAGACATCCAGAGACACTCCGGTTGTCTTAGCCCGGACCACCATGCTGAAAGGTCAATCTTCCCCTTAGTCTGAGGTTGTGTGTGATTTAAACCAGGTCTTCCTCTCAGCATTTGGGTCTGTCCATCATTTCCGAAATCTTGAACAGTCTCCCAGTTCGTGCTGCTGTGATGCATCATTACGGGTTCATGGTGCCATGCATAACCATAACAATGGTATTACTCAAGTGATGAATGGGACATGGTTTTCACTAGATACAGCAGGCAAATACATTTGGGCCAAAAACCTATTTTTGTCTTATCAAGAAATCCTTTCCCCCATGCTCTCTGACCACTTCAAGTGGACACATCTTTTACTGACTTCAGCCTAACAGGCAGCTCCCGGAAGAATGTTCATTGTTCCAAACTTATTAAACTTATTTCATACTCCGTGCTTCTCACTTCAAACTTTATTGTTATTTCAACTCATGGGGGCTTACATTTGCCTCAGCCGACTTCTGGAGACATAACTCAGATGATAAAAATAAACAGGATGCATGTGAACTCAGTTTGGACTGTCATTACAAAGTGTTCCTTAGAGCAGTGGTTCCCAACATTTTTTCCTTGAAGCCCCCCTTGCCTGTGTCCAAGACAAGTTAGGCCCCCCAACCCCAACCCCTACCCGTATACATGCACTAAATAGGTAATAAATAGCTTAATGAATTTAAAATGTGGACCAAAAATATGTTTCAATTTGGATTATACAGAGTTTTGATTATCCAATTAGGTGTGTTATTGGGATTTTATAAATTTAATTTTTGTAAATAATAATTTTGGTAACCTCACAACCTCAGTTGTGCGCACCCCCTGCAATCTCTGGCGCCCCCCAGCGGGGTTGGTTTCCAACCCTTAGAGTACTTCTCTATTTTGTTACTTGTTATTGTATACATGTCTAAATTTTGGTTTCTCTTTGACAATATGGGATATTGTGTGTACATAAATTGCAAAAATTAATTGAAAGAAATTGAAAATTAAATCCGTATGATTGAATGTGTTAACTGCAGCCAATGAAGCTGCTTTGTGTCTTTTATAACCAACCTCACACAGTAGCAGGTCAATGATATGGAAGACCATGTAAAGAGGGAACTTGGCTGTGAAGAGGGTGAGGAACCACTGAGAGGCATACATATGAGCCTCCAGACCCACATTCAGGAAATGGTTGTACAGGTCTGGTAAATATTCCTGTTTCAGACAGACAGAAAGCAAATAATGAAGTCAGGTTATAGAGAGAAAAACAAATAGCATTAGTCAGTAAACAGACAAACAACCACTGCTATGGTATAAATTCAGAAAAAAGCACATCAGATGTGAAAATGAAACACACATACCTGCATGAGTCTCTCAAGTTGGAAGAACTTGCAATGCAGATCTTCAAAGTTCTGCTTGAAAAGGTCCCTGAGCCCGTAATCAAACATGATCTTGACCAGCACGCTGAAAGCTTGCTCCTCTGGCATCTGAAGAAGAAACACAAAATATTTAGGAATTAGTACCCTTGTGTGAATTCATATTCTAGGTTTCAGATAAGTCTAATAAACAAACATTTTACTTCACAGCTTTCCCATATAAATATCTGTAGACATACGACTACCTGACCTTTTTAAATAACTTAAAATGTCAAATCCCCTCTAGTCTTCAGCTAAGAAGACATTGATATTATATGTCCACTAGGTGGCAGTGTTGCCATGTCCCTTGAACTGCAGGGGTGCTTTAAGGCAAGCCACTCTAGGGTGGCAGAGGAACATGAAAATATTATACATTATTTATAAATATAAAATGTCAGTATCCCACAGATACCACCTTGCATCTGAAATATTTCTGTTCTAGTGCAGTAACAGTACATCATGCACATCTGATCTTACACTGAATATACTACAGACAAGGCTCCAAGACATAAGCCAGGCCAATCCTCTAGCATTGCAGAATGTCAAAAACATGCAATGTCAAATGAAAACAAAACAGTCCCTCTCAGCTCTTGAAATTGTTTGAAAATCTAGCATTTTGCTGGACCCTGCAGATATGTGATACTCACGTGCAGCAGCAGCACTGCAGCCAAGAAGGATTGTCCCTGGCAGTAACCAATCTCTTCATCATAAACAGAGTAAGCCTGAAGGAGAGGACAAAGGCAAACGGGCACACAGTGAGTAATACGTTTTACAGGGAATTTTAAATTGATGCGGGATAATAAATTATGATAAAATCATTAATTGTATAATAGATGTTAGTCCAAAAATTGCTGTCACCTTTCAACTGATTCAGTTGATTCAAACCAAGAAAGCTACATTAAACAGTAGGGATGCACCAATACCAATGCCAGTATTGGGTAGCGGGTCAGATACTGTTCTCATGTACTCGTAATCATAAAACTACTCAGTTACCATCGCACCCAATACCACCTTATGGCAACATGACGTTAACCTCAAGTTAGTTGAGCCGGTAGGCGGTGGAGAGTCACTGTCAGCAGTTTGGAGATATTTTAAGACAATAAGACATAAGTGAGGAATATCTGATGAAAATACAACAATAAAAAAATGTTTTCAAAGTCATAATTACAACTGTAATTGTATTTTTAAGTACTCATATAGGAACTAAAGTTCTATCTGTGCATCCACATTAAACAGTATTTATGATTTCAACACAGAATCAAATGATGAAACGTAACGTGAAAGAGAGATGAACAGAAGACAGAGACAACATATTTAGGTTGGCAAACCAGCCCAGGGAAAGTTCAGTATCAGTCAATACTGAACTTGTACTTAGTAGTGAGAAAGACGTCCATATGGCTCAAGATACACTGGAAGCACAATTAAATGGACAAAAATGAAAGAAAAGTTGAGAAATTACAAACACGGTCATAAAAATGACCATTATCTAACCACCATCATATCAGTCAAATAAAAATTGTATAAATATTTAGTGCACAGCAGACTTGGTTGGCTATAGAGCACTTGAGTAATGTTGTACAAGCTATTAAGAGTAATATCTAGTCATTTTTATTCCCTTTTTAGAAATCTAAAGTTGCTGAAGTTTTTCACTGTGTGCTGTATATCAAACGCACTTGAGTGTACTGTGGAGTGCCCTGTTAATGGTATTAGAACAGCTATAAAGGAAGACACAGATGAGGGAAAGGAGAAAAACAGAAAAGTTACGTTGAGTAGAGAGTAACAGACACACAGAAAGGAAAGGACAAAGAGAGGGAAACTAAACAGGTTGGGGACAGGTGTTGGTAAAGAGGAAATGGAGTAATTATGAGGGAAGGGAGCAAGGGAAAGAGTTTGGAAAAGGTGGCCTACTGAGCTACAAACACAAATAATTAGTACAAGTCAAACAGACAAAGTGTGGATCAATCCACACACAGAGGCAAGGGAGGGCCCACTGAATTATTCAAACACACCTGAGGAGGTGCTTGTCTGAGAAGAGATGGATGCCCTCACCTGAGTTATGCATAATGAATGAAATGAAAATGAACAAAAAGACCGGACCATTCATATGGGATTATGGAACCACAGGTAAAACTGTGTGCATAGCATGTGTGCATGTTCATTCTCATGAGAGAAAAAGCACTGGCACTTCCCGATCAATGAGTATTTTGTGAGAAGTTGCCAGGTTTGTGTATACTGTGTGTGTGCGTATGCTGGTGTGTGAGAGTGAGCTGTGCAGCAGGACTGATTGTAGTAGAGTCTTGTGTGTGTGTGTGTGTGTTTGTTCGATTAGAAACTTATGTTGCTTTTGTAGACAGGCAGTGAACTCACTGAACCACCCAGAAACTTGGTGGCTGCTCAGTTAATTAATGATCACTTCCTTTGAGCTCTGACAACTCTCACTACTGCTCTACAAACTTTGTCATCAGACTTATTGTAAAGCAAGTCATCTACACAGTAACTGCACTGTATCACAGGGAAACGTTCACATGCAGATTGATGTTACTTCCAAATGGTTCTTGCAGTGAGCACCGCCACGACCAAAAAGACAGTTTATTTACATCTCACCAGTGTAACTGAAGGAAAATAAATATCTCCAATTACAGTTTGCCAAATACAGAATCATCCTCAGTAATCAGGAGGTTATAAATGTATGTCAGGGCCACAATGTTTATAATAAATCCCCCCAAAGAAACACTTGTGACAGGTTGTGTGGTATTAATCAGTTCTTCACTGTGACGAAGGGGTTGTAGATATTCCACCAAATTCTCTTTTTCTCCGCCATTTGTTTTTAAGTTTACAAACCTTTTACAGACATACTTTGTAGCTGTCAAAAACTGATGACACACTGTGTCAAGTTTCAGTAAAGAGCATTTTGCATTTAGGTTAAAATTTTAATGCAGACGATGCAGAAAGAAGGCCAGAGGAAAGGAATACATGCTGCAGATGTGTTTATGCAGTTGCTCTGCATACAGTCAGCTGTAACTGATGATGAAGCTTTGCGCACTGCACTGGTCTGTTTTTTATTTACCGGCTCCATAATTAAAACCGTAATTTAAACATCCTCTGTGTGTGTGTGTGTGTCCCACCTTGCAGATCTTGTAGAGGGAGTCTTGTCCGTCTCCTCCAGTGTCTTTGAAGTAGTCATGAGCTGGGAATGTCCTGTTAATGTCCCTGGTGATGGCACTGTCCTGAGGGGACTCCTAGAAATGACACAAAAAAAGGGTGGGACAGACAAAAAGGTCAACGTGGGTGAAAAGAAGTGAAGATGTTGTGTCACAGAGGAGGGACATCAGTCACCAGAAGTTTTATTAGAAACTACTGGGGAAAGAAATTCCATAGAGGCCCAGCAGTGGTCAGTGTTCATCAATATGTGGTGGTCCAACCCACTGCTGAGATTTACTGTATGGGGCAGGATGAGTTACTGGTGGCACAGAGTGTTCTCTTCTACAGTACAGACTGTACACATCTCCCTGTTTATGTCCATTTCAGTTATATTTTTAATCACTTTAGAACATTACAAGCAAATCTTATGTTGCCAAAGCTAAGATTAAAAATAATAGTAGTTAATAGTTACTAACAATAACTAGGCAGCTCTGATAAACTGTTGAAAAAAACAAAGAAAACTGACCAAATACACCATGTAACACAAACACAGAGAGAGATACATTGCCCTACTTCAGGGTCATATCAACAAGGAAGTCACATAATAGAAAAATAACCAGAGACTTAACTGTGTAACACCAGGCTGATAACAGGGTGTTTAGCATTCATCATCACACCTTCTACCATCACCAATCTGAACTGTACCAGAGTAAATCAACTCTAAGGACATTTTCTCCAGAGAGCGGGATAGATGGATGACAAGGACAGAGAGCAGGAGATGTGTGACGGTGTGAATAAAAATGTATGCACCAGAAAAAAAACTTGTTTCCAAACATCAAAAGAGCACCATAACTTAAAGGATCGAGGGTGTTGTCATACTTTTCCCCCATCAAAACTGGGCAGAACAGCGCCACTGGCAAAGACTTAGAGTCTACAACCAGGCTTATAGCTTTGTGTGACTGTACTTAGGCACAGTGACGCTTTAAGAAAAATGCTAACGTCAGCTTGCTAACAATAACAATGGTAACAAGTCGACTGCTAAACAAGTATAATGTTTACCATGCCGACTATCTTAGTTTAGTTTAGCGCTAAACCAGCGTGTGTGTAGTGCTAATAAGGTAGCCACCCAGTAGTTGTAGTAGATATTTCAGTGTGGCCCGAAGTGGTGGACCAACCCGATGTGACAGCAGGACCGACACTGCTGTCCACAGAGCTAAGCCGCTAGCATGGTGGACACAAGGTCTCTATGAGGGTACAAACGTCAGACGAGATTGTTCAGGGTCAGGATACACTGATACAAGTACAGAGGCGTGAACACAACCCCGACTGCATACAGTACATACACAAGCCCGGGGCAACATATTTCTCAGGGATATCCCTCCGCTGTGATGACAGAGCACAACAGAGTGGAAATACCACACACACACACACACACACACACACACACACACACACACACACACACACACACACACACACACACACACACACACACACACACACACACACACACACACACACACACACACACACACACACACACACACACACACACACACACACACAGTAACTACTCCTGAGCAGAGTCTAAACTAGCCAAGATTAATAACCCCTCATTTCATTATTGATGATCTATGTATTTGGAACAAACAGCTTCTAAATAAATAATAATGTTACTCTAAGACACCCTGGCCATTACATGATAAATCAAATGCACATTAAGGATATCTTCATACAGTATTTGGAGGTGAAGTGGCTCTGAAGTTGGGACAGTATGTTGCGTGATGTAATACAAAAAAATAGGGCATTCAGTTCAGTTCACTTATGGCATTCCTTGTAGCTTGGTGCCAGGACCCTGCTCTCATACCATCAGTGGATAATGAGACAATCAGCAGAAGCATTTCCATTCAGTCAGCACAAGTTACAATAATGTATCACCAAGTTCATGGTGAATGAGCAAATTAACGTGATACTTCATCGATCCATGTAGGAAAAATGTTTCCATTACACACTGGGATGTCAGAAAGTGCTCCTCAAGTATTTCAGCATCCTGTGCCTTGCTCAAAGGCACTTTGGCAGGACTGAAGCTTATGATTAATCCCTGCAGGGGCTTAAAATCCCTACTAACAAAAGCATCCTGCACCTACCATGGTCAAAGTAGACCTCAGAAATCTCTTAATTTTAATCATCAATTCTTTCTCGTTCTCTTTGTAGCTAATTGTACCTTCTAGGTCTCTCTGTTACCGTGCCCATCAAGTCCCTCCCTCTGCTTTTTCCAAGGTTTCTGTTCCAACTTCCACAGAGGAAGAGAGGGAAACAAAAATAATGCAAGTATAAGAAGAAATGCAGGAAGAAAGGGATACTAAAACAAAGTGAGCTAATGGGGATCAGAGACCGACAAAAGAGGGCTTTTTTTAAAGTCCATTCCACAACATCCACCACACCCTGTAAGCTACTGTACGCTCTGTGTGTGTGTGTGTGTGTGTGTGTGTGTGTGTGTGTGTGTGTGTGTGTGTGTGTGTGTGTGTGTGTGTGTGTGTGCACGACTACATGCTTTGGGAAGTTTGAGTAATGTTGATTGTTAAAAGGAATTTTGGTCAGAGTAGGATCTGTATCCTTGTTGGTGTTTTATATTTACGGTACAATACCATTGAATAAAGCACGTTACATGTCCCATCCACTGATCTGAGAGTCTTTCTAACACAGTTTCTGTACAATTCTAATTTACTAAACCTGAAATAATTAATTGGGCAACAGAAAATCAATCTGCAACCATTTTGAAAACTAATTTTGTGTCTTTTCTGTCACTTATGAAGCAAAAATATCGAAAAATAGAAATATTTCTGTGATTACAGCTTCTCAAATTGGAGGATCCGCTGCTTCTCTTTGTTATATATAATTGTAAACTGAGTACCTTTGGGTTTTGGACTTTTGCTCATACAAAACAACATATTTGAAGACATCACCTTGGGCTCTGGGAGGTTGTGACTGCCATTTCTTAGACCAAATGATTCATCTATAAAATAAATGCCAGATTAATCAATAGTGAAACGAAACCTTTAGTTGAAGTAGTCTGAATACTTTTACTTGACTATTCTGTTATTCCTGGTTAGACCAGAAGCACATCAGTTGAACTTCAGCCACAAGGCCACTGACAAGCTGCACACAGGCACTCCAGAAATCTGTTAATTCACAGCAAAGGTCATTGGTATTGATGAGTTTTAGAGCACAGGGGTGGAGTTACTGTGTCCAGTGTGAAGGGCCCATTACACCGGGCTACAGTCTCTCAGTGAATGATAAGGATCCATGTTTATACAAGCACCACTTAGCCATACTTATCTGAAGTGCTGAGAGCATGTACAAAGACCTCTGACATAATGGCCAATTAACATCCTTTCTGTCTGTCTGTCTGTTCAGTTAAAGTGAGGTTTGGAATGAGGGTAGCGTGAGAGAGGAGAGAAAACATATTCAGTGTGTGGCGGTAGTGGACGGAAGTGTGAGAGCAATTCAAGTGATCTAGAGACCAACAGCAATAAGAGAAAGAGAATGCTGAGGATAGTGTGTTACTTTAGGTGATACTTAAAAACTCAACTTTGGTGGCTTTAAAGGGTTAGACTGCGTCACAAAGAACTGTTAATCCACTCAGTATGTAGCCTGCTCAGTATGTTGTCAACATTTAAAGCAATAGTGGAAAGTAACACTTATATGCTCTCTTGCCATGAAGATCAATACCAATCTCATGTCTGTACGATAAGTAATGAGCTAGTGCCAGGGGGCAGTTAGCCTAGCTTAGCATAAAGGCTGGAATCAGAGGCAGACGACTGTCCAAAGGTCAAATATGCACTAACCAACACCATTTAAGTTCACTAATTAACACTTTGTATCTTGTTTGTTTAATCCACATACAAAGTGTAAAAATATCAAAAGCGCAAAAGTGATTTCCAGAAGTCTCCACTAGTTGCCAGGCAACCTTGCGGCGATGATGATCCTCCAAGAAGTTCGACTGATGTTCGCCTAGAAACACGTTGATTAAAGAGCTTTGGAGGTGCTGTTAGACATGTTGACATGATATTTATGTCAGAACCAGGTGTTTCTAGCTATTTCCATCTGGTCCAAGCTTTTATGCTAAGTTAGGCTAATCACTCTAGCTCCCTATTAACATGGACATGAGAGTGATATCAATGTTCTAATCTAATAAAAATAACACCCCACCAACAACAGTGTCCAACCAAAGCAACATATTTTTACTAAATACTACTAATAATTTTATATATTTTATATATATATATATATATATTACTGTATATAAAATGAATAATCGTGTGTGCCAGAAACTGTACATTTTTGATTGTTCCTCCAACATTGTGTCATAAAGGAATATAAGTTAATTTGATAAATACATTTGAGAATTGTTGGTTACTGCACAGTCCTCTTTGAATAACCACAAGCCATCAGTCTAACCCCGTCAGGAGTTCACTGTACTCTCATTACAATTAACAGAAAATGAGGTAACCAGCATGAGAGCCAAAGAAACCAACAGCTAGAGCTACTCATGCTCAATTTCTGTTTGAGCGTCCTAACAAACATTACAGATGTGTCAAAGCACAGTCTACTGTCAGTGACAAGTAACTGACAGAGTTGCACCGCAGGGAAATCAAACATCTATATATTAATTATAAGTCAAGGGACAAAACATTTTCTTCTTACAGACATACAACATAAACTCTTCTGTGTGTGCATGTACGTGTTTTTGTGTGTGTCTAAAGCTAGGAATAAAGTACCGGAGTAGGGCTTCCGTGGGAAGGCTGAGTAGCTAGCCCTCTATTGTTTATGTCCCTGATTTTCTCTGACTCAACACAATAGCTGACATGTCAATCTGTTATTCTTTCTCTGCTCCTAAAGGACCCTGCTGAGATGCCAGGAGAACATGGGCGATATTTACCAAGCCTGATACAAACCTTGCTCCCCCAACCTAAACAACCCTGAGAGCTATGCTTTTATTATTTCACTGCATTTTAAATTATACAAGAAAAACACTGAATGTCAGTTACTTTAATGCTTTTGTAAATAATTAGTAGAGCCTTGACATACGCTTTCATCACACAAATGCAATTCCAATTCCTTCTTTAATAAAGCAAAATATTGATCACTTAATATCTGTGCTTCCTTCTGTCATTCCTTTACAATAATCTGAATTCGACAGACCACATGCTCAAGCTACCCGTTGCGCTGTTTCGTCACCTTAGCGTCATCTATCATTAAATCTTAATCATCTGTCTCATGCCCTACTTTTTATGCCATTTGTGCACTGGTATACTGCTTCAGCACAAGGAGAGCGCGGCCAAATGTGCATCTGATCAGAACAGAGATGACAGACAGAAGAAGCATAAATCACAACAACAACACCGCATACATACATGCACTGCCAAAACTACAATGGCCTGCATTCTCTCATGGCATTATTTTCTCAATTGAGTCCACTAACATTTCCCACTGTAGCTTTGCCAGCATTGCAAATTCAGCAGACCAACTGCTTGCACAAATATGGTGCTGCGGTAGTGCAGTCCATGTACAGCATGTTAACACAGCAACAACTTATTTTTATCTGTAATGATCTACACCAAAGCGTTTACAATTTGGAAAAAGAGGGGAAATTCTGTGTGAATGTCACGGTTTCTTATTTCTTTTCTTATCAGCCACACAACTTGATCTTCAGCCAGCAGTGTTTAGCTAAGCTTTTCCACCGACTGAATATAATTGTGCAAAAAAATGTGTTGTAATTAACCATCTTTGTTATATTTGTCACAAATAACACAGCATACAGAAAAACACACACGCTTTAACATCCATGCCTCTGTTTTGTAGCAAAGTAATTAGTACAAGGGCGTTTGAATACATTGAGATAACATTACATTTATTTGCTCAGTACAGATACACAACATGTACATCTTACAATACCATATAGGTTTGTCACCTACAAAGCATCATGTAATGAAAAATATCTTATTTGTCACAGAGACTCACTTTTATGACAGCAACAATTAACATGTTTGACCATTGGTATTATCCCAACATTCTCCATCTAGAAAAGCACTGAACATCTTTAAAAACCGTATCATAAATTCACCACCTTAGACATATCAAATATGAATTTGACAAATGCACCATTGTTCACTGTGAGCAATTTTCAGCATTAGTTGTGGACAAAAACACATGCAGAGTGTCTTTTGGGACGCTTCCAGGCTTAATTGTTACAGTGGTCAGTCTTGTTCTTAATGTGATAATAATCTGTTGCTCAGAACAGCTGGGTCATGAGTCAACCATTAGTGGGGGTCTGGTGTGGCCTATTTAGAACCTTATGAAAACAAAAAGAACAAAATCCAAAACAGATTGAAAGACAGATAAGAAAATACCATAGTGTGTGTGTGTGTGTGTGTGTGTGTGTGTGTGTGTGTGTGTGTGTGTGTGTGTGTGTGTGTTAAAGTGCACTATAAGGCTGTACAGCCTGTTCACGGTACTGTACAATCTCTACTCTAAGATACAATAGCCAACCAGCATTCAGTTTGTTTAAAATATTTTTGCTGTTGTTCATTACAAAACATGTTTTCTGAAGTGAGAGAACAATATATTCAGGATAAAAAAAATTATTTTATTGGTTATTTTAAATAAGGCCCCAATTACAATTATCAATTTAATTTGTTTATTTTCGTTGGAAATCTAGATACAATTTCTACACTCTATTTACATCGTGCTACATATAGAGAATGCAACTTCTTAAGCTACATAAGGACTCTGCTTGTAGTCCCAGCCCAGAAAGTGGCAATGCTCCTAAAGCTGTTTCCTAAGATGCCAGAAGAAGAAGATGATGAAGAAGCAGCAGCAGCCACCCTCTAATGTTTCTGGATAACTTGTAAAGGTTTAAAATATAATAAAATGACAGTATATGAGGATTCTGGAAATAACAGCCAACAGCTATGGAAGCTAGGAATCATTTTAATCTTCTTTCTTTGCACCTATTGCATATTGTATTTTCATGCCTGAAAATCACTTAAAGTATCTGCAAATGGCCATCCAGATTTTGTATTGATTATTACTGTGTTTGTAGTATACACTCACTCACTATTGAACGCCATCAACAAGTATTTTCT
The DNA here is from genome assembly GCF_905237075.1 of Dicentrarchus labrax. Lineage (NCBI taxonomy): Eukaryota > Metazoa > Chordata > Actinopteri > Moronidae > Dicentrarchus > Dicentrarchus labrax. The sequence goes on along the minus strand of NW_026136710.1, from coordinate 13,617,801 downwards.
TCTCTTATAGCAGAAGGCTGCATTTAACCTCCATACGGCTTCCTAAACCAGCTCTGGTGCCCATATTCCCTCTTGTTCTGTCTAACCCTCCAACATGGCACTGTACCTCCACACAGCCACCACCAGAGCATCGTTCCCTTGAGAACATGAGAGCCGACTGTTCTCCCACAGGAAAAAGTGAATGTGTGTGTGTGTGTGTGTGTGAGAATGCTAAAGTGAGCATGTTTTGGCATAATAATTTCCCAAGACACTTTGCCCTAAATCTTAAACATTTCTGAGGAAATTGTACCATTAACTGCTGTGGGAAATAACATATTTTTACTGGTGAGCTATCCAAGTAAAATAAAATGCATCATCATAAAGACGCAGCCTCAATCGCTTCAATAAGTTAGCATGCTGCTACTAAATCTATTTAAGAGTCTGCAACATTTCTCACTTCACAACAGAACAGACAGAAACTACGTAATTTTACAAAAATAAATTTCTGTAGTTTGACAATCAGACATTCAATACGCCATTTGTACACGCCATTTTTGAATAAAAGAAGGTACAAATAGGAAAGATTACAATATTTGGCAATTCTTCACAGGTGACAGCCAAAATATTTAAAGACAACATGTGAATCTATCTACCACCATTGTACATCATACACTCACAAAATACAGTATACTCAAGGGAAGTGATGTGCAGCTAATAAAGCAATGAAAGGTGGTAACTCTGTTAGCACCCTTGCTAGAACACCGTAAACAGTTCAATTCAGCCAATGGTCCCATCCTAACATACCCGTGCACACACTCATACACACTCTGTGCACACACAAACAAATACATGCAAAACAAATCTACACTTTTGAGTCGTGTGTTTGCCCCTGTCTACTTTCAATTTTAAAGAACGGAGGAACAATGATTGCAATTTATGAATTTTTGAAGAGTCGCATTTATAAATAACCTCACACAACAAATGGGGTTCAGGTTATTCCATAGTGAATGTGGAACCAAGGCTGGCTCATGTGCATTTTCATCACTGCACATGCTTATAATTTCCAGTCCGTGCCGTTCCCTCTAACAGTCGCATGTCTATAAATGGAGCCCTCCCTAAATGTAAAAGGAAAATACTTCCCCAACAGTAAATTTTCATTTGTATATGAAGGCAACAAGATATCACTATATACTGAGAAACAGTCATATTCATGCACGTAAGGCATCACTGAGCCAACACAGTGCTTTGTGTAGAACCCATTCGCATCTGACTAAATCTTCATATATTAGATATTTAGAAAAAAATATAATTAAGAATTTCTGTTAAACTTTCTTTGGTAGATTTGATAACGTACATAAAGCTAGATTATCTGCACCTAAATAAACTGTGACATGAGCCTCCATGGTTAAAAATAGAGATCATTTTTCACAACCTTTTGAGTCTGTGACACAGAATGTACACTTGGATTCATTTCGGCTTATTATTGGTCTTGATTAGTTTGCATTAAAAATCAAGTTAAGAGTGAAAGAACCCACAAAACTACACATGGGGACAAGATGTACGAAACAGACTACAACATGTGCATGCACGTAGGCACACGCATACACACAGTTCCCAGGGAGTGGAGGGGTCAGTCCCTCTTCATGGTGCCATGCAGAGGTTAGCCTGCTGGCAGACTCAGTGAATGGGCTATTTGTCTGTTCCGTTTACATGTGATCCTCTTGCGTTCGTGTGTGTGTGCGCGTGCACTACTCCCCAAATGCAGTCTTACAGCACACAGGTTTGTAAGGTTTGTAACAAGGTAAGTATTTGCAAGAATATGTGCCAATTGAGTGTCATTTATCTAAATGCTTAAAGTTTTTACCTTCCTTAACCTAACTACCAAAAAGAAAAATCAGCCCAATGATGTACCAACAATCTGTGTACAATAAGTGAAAATATACATACTTTCTTGGTCTTGCTTTGCCATGGACACAGTTATGAAATAAGTTTAGTTACATATTCGAAACAACAGAAGGTGCAATGAAACAAATATTTAAAAAAAATCATAAAAGAGAAATTCACTGAAAATTACGTTTGCTTTTTGTCAGGTTAACAGTCGTACACCAAAGCTGGTTAGTATCTCATATCATATGACACAAACATCAGGCTCAGTGTCTGAACCCACCACTTAATTAAAGACGTTTTTGTCCTGTACAACAACAGCAATAAATAATCTACAATCTAAAAGTTTATGAATAGACGTCTTGATGCTGACAAACCATAATCAGTTTGGTCAGTGCAAACAGACTATTAAAATGTGTACTTGGTCTAGACCTACGTAATTTCTTTACATTTCTTTTTGACTCAATCAATCAGTCAACAACAAGAGACACAACAAATACACAAACACACTGTTGCATCACTTTTAGTATTTAAATACTGAGGGGGTAAGAGCACATAAAAAGATATTTAAAGAGCTTGCTATTGGCAGTTCACCTCAGCACTACATTACTAAAACACAGCGGTCAACTATTGTTCTGTTTGCATTCATTTCTTCTTTTTTTGCATTCAGCTCACACTGTGCTGATAGTCTGCCAACCTAGGTCATGTTGTTTCACATGCACTTCCCAGAGAAAACAGATAATAACAGATAAAAATCTTAATTTCTCCAGAGATTTTCAGATTTTTCCTCCCTCCTTCATATATCACCCCGTGTCCACATACAGTACAGTATGCCTGGTTTCCTTGACCATTTTCAAAAAACCCTGCAGGGCTCTTTAGGCCTTTCCTCCTTCAGTGCTTTGCTATTGACTCCCTTTATCCGTCTTTGCCAGCTGTGGCGTGCGCAGAGGACGCCTGTGTAAACTCCAAATGTGACAGAAACAGCAGGGGGCAGATCAACGCCTCCTTCCATCTCTTTACAGCACATTTGAGCTTAAAAGGATGAGACATTTGACAGCAATCACATCAGGCATCTTTTTAAAAAGTTCAAATGCCAATTTGGCACAAGGGTTTCCTCTGTGTGCCCTACACATGACATGTTGTGCCAATTCCTATTTCCCCATGACCATATCCATACCCTGACCCTGCACATCCTTTTTCAACAGAACCAACGAAAGTCTTTTTGGTGTTCCTAACCCCAAAGCCACTGCCGCTGCGCTGTAAACAGAAGGAGCAGAGGCGTTTGAGGCCCTTCCTGAAGGCAGAGTTGGAGAGGCTGTAGATGAGACAGTTACAGAAGCTGTTGCTGATGGCCAGCCATGTGGTTAGGAATGAGGCTGCGGGATGGTGGTAGATCCCTCCGCTCTCCAACAGAAAGTAGAGGATGTAGGGCAACCAGAGGATATAAAACACGCTTGTAATTCGGAACAGTACCATAGCGTATCGCTTGTCTGGGTATGTTGATGTGGGTTGCTGATACTGTGGTTGGGATTTTTGTGGTTGGGTCAAGTGTGGCAACTGCCCTTGCTCTACTACACCGTTGTCCTTGACCACAGAACCCAATGTTGATCCTGGGCCCTGCAGCTGTTGGGGTCGGTAACGCGCATGGCGCTCGCTGATCTCCCGGGTGTGCTGTCGGCAGATCTTGAAGATGTTGGCGTAGGTGAAGCACACAGTGAGAGCAGCTGGGGCGTAGAGGAGCGCGACAATAAAGGTTGTGAAAGCCGGACGAGTCCGCCACTCAACTGCGCACCACTCCACCACATCGCCGTGGTAACCCGGTTTCCCCCACCCGAGAAAAGATGGGAGAAACACCAGTGCAGAGTACAACCATATTAGAACAATGCAGCAGCGCACTCGGCAAGGTGTTACAAGGGATGCGTAAGTCAGAGGTCGTGTGATGGCAATGTAGCGATCTACACTCACACACGCCAACGACACCATTGAAACTGATTTCAAAACAGACACCATGTACCCGAACACCTGGCAGGTGAGTTTGGGGTCGAGGCCCTGGAGGTGATGAAGGAGGGACAGGGAGGGGAAGAGGCAGCTGACACCCACCAGCAGATCAGCATATGCCATAGTCTGGATGAAAGCACTGGTGGTGTGCTGGCTAAGTAAGGGGGCACAGTGAAACACAAAAATCACAACCAGGTTACCGGAAATAATGAGAACAGTGAGGAGCAGTATGATAGAGACTTCGAGGAGGCAGGTGGTGAAAATTTGGGAATAGCCTATCTCAAGCAGGCAGAAAGGAGCAGATAAGTTTGACAGGTCAGCAGAGCTCTGGTTCAGTGGATCCAGGGAGGAATTCATCATCTTGGGCAGAAAGACGTGTCTGAGGTGCCCTTCAAGGGTACGATGAACCAAAGAACCCACTATTTTGACAGGTAGCTGGCTCGTTCTGAAAGTCACTGGATGGTTTCAGTTCAAACAAAAAGCTCCAAACTGCGGTTCCATGATGAGACTGACGCCATCTGCCATTTCAAATGCAGGAGGGATGGAAAGGACAGAGAGCGGTGAGGAAGCCCCCTTTGGTTTGTCCTCAGTGCAAGGAGTTGTGGTTTTACACAAAGATATAAAACCACCAGGGTAAAAACAGATTAACACATGAAAAAAGAAATGCGTGTATTCCTTTTCTTCTTATTTTTTTTCCAGCAAAGCAAACTTCCCAGCTGAAGGCACAAGAAGGAGAAAAAAAAACAGACAAAAATGTGACTTTGTTTAAAGGAATTCCAGTCCAATCTTTGCTTGAAATGCCTCCCGCTCCCTATAAAGTCAGAGATGTCTTCAACATCTGCTGCAGCTGAAGGGAGCACAGACTGAAGCCCTCTCTCTTATCTGTCTCTTGTCCACAGAGTCACAGACACAGCTTCCAGTGAGAAGACATTATTGTATAATGTGCTGCGTACATAAATTGAGGGAAGGAGACATTACACATAATTTCTCCTTTTTGTTCTGTCCTCCCGGTTCTCTTTCCTGTTTCTTCTTCTTTTTCCTCTTTTTTCTTCCTTCTCCTTCACCCGCTTTTCATCACTCACCCATGTCCGCTTGCTCTTGTCTCAGTTTCTGTCTGGTCCTTCGCAGTGAGATCACAGCAGACAGCCGTGAGCTGAGAGGATGAAGGCAGTACACGGGGTGACTGATATTTAAAAAAACACACACACATACAATCACACCTCAATTGTATTTTCTATCCAGATGAGCAGCAACTATGTCTGGAGTGGAAATGAGGTAGGCAGGCATACCGATGGTGGGAGAACCCCCCGTGTTCATTTATCCTCCTTTGCTGTCTCTCTCTCTCTCTCTCTCTCTCTCACACTCTTTCTTGTTCCCTCTGCTTCTCTCTCTCTCTACAGAAACAGTGGCACTGAGGCCCCTCCCCTTCCCTGCAGCTCCAACCAATGATCAACTGCAAGGGCACAAGGCTGCCTCCTTCCCCCACCCTCTAACCCCTCCCCGGTTTTATTTGTGCCAGAGTTTCTAATAATCACCCCAAGATTCAAACATACTTTTTAACACTGTTAAAATGAGTAACATTCAGTGTAACTCAGACTATTGACTGTTAACATCTCTGCACATTCTGAGCAGTAAGAATTTGGACATTGTCTTTCTACAGTGTAGGGAAGTGTTATTGTTTGTAGTAAAACAATAACTGCATGGCTGGGGGCAATTTATAGAAAATAGTCCTATTATCAGTCTGACCAAGGACGTAAAGTAGAGGACAACAGGTCTCCTAATAGCTTTGTGGATCCTGCAGTGCATACAGAGTGTGTTAAATGTTGTACGGTTAAATAAGCTCTTGTGTGCTGATTTAAAATCCGTCTCATAAATAAAAAGCACAGAGACAGGGTAGAACTTTTCTAGACTGTTAAAACTTATATAACACATAGTGTTTTATTTCTATTGAAAAAAATCCTTTAAGGTGTTAAATATAAATTAGTTTATTATGCAAGCCATAACTACATTTTTACTGGCTGTTTTTTTTCATGACAGTACTCTACTGTACACTAAATATAACTCAACTGCGATAAATCGATTTCTACTCGTTTATATTTGTAATCTACGAAGAAAGTGCAGCAACATAAAAGCTTAAGAGACAGAGAGACCGATTTAAGTACATGAAAGCACAGTGCAAATAATTTGATTTGCGTTCACGGCTGTGTGTAATTAGCAGCTGATTCACTAACACAGCAAGTAATTAATGCAATTAGCAACTGGGTCTGCCTTTTAGGTGCAGACTGCAAGTGAAGGAGAGCTTGAAAGGTGCAATTCAACGGTGGATGTTCAGCAACTTCAGATGAAACATAAAAATGTTGCGATGCTAAAATTTACATTTTCTAAGGCCACTGAGAATTGCTTGAAATATTATTTATAAAGAAATAGAAGTGATAAAATAAAAAAATAGATACACATAAGATTGCTGGAAAAAAAAACACATCGCTGCGATGTAAATACGCTACTGACATGGTGCATTAATCTAGGTCAAGTTTAATTAACTCATAGTCAACAAAACAAAATAAAATAAGTGCACAGTTGAGGCATTTGTACTACAACTTGGCTGGAGTGTCATGTGGAAATGTCATGATCGAAAACAAAATGGAAAACCTTTTCCTGCCTCTTCTAATTATAGCAGGAAAGTCACGGTGGCAACGTTGACAACAATAATAATACCATTCATGAATATGTTTGTGAAACAGTATCACATTCAAGACTACACACATGCTAACACACAGTACTTGTGCCTTTTACAATGTAAACATTGAATAACAATGGTAGTTATGTAATGTATAATTACGCAAATGGTCTACTTTCCTCAAGAGACTTCTCACATATATATATACACGTGTATTTTGCTTTCTGTTGAACTTAACCATCTATGTGCATGTGTCTCTTAAAGACGGAGAGAGGGAGACTGTTACTAACTACTAACAATATGGACACTTAAAAATCTACAGCATTACTTTCCTGTAAAAATGCTCTTAAGGTTGCAATACAGCCAATGTGCAGTCTGTAAGCATAGTATAAGCAAGATCCAAACACTTTTTATGTTGCACAATGTTTGAATTTGAACAGTAACTTTTAATGACAGGTGTCCTTCTGTCTATTTGGTCTGAGAGCCCTAAACAGACATGCACCTGCTCCTGATTTTGCACGCATCAGCAGATGCTGCGCCTCCACCTAGCATTAGAGTTGCTTTGACACAGCCAGCTACACCCAGGTAGCATGACCTCACCAGACATTTTTTTTATCTTCCTCACGACAACATCAACAGCCAGCTTTTTTACTGCACGTCTCTAGAGGGCTGGTGAGAACAGGTTAGCCCTAGCACGTCCCGGTTCTGGCAGGAGCCTGCAGAATCTTAATTAGTTACCAGCTGAGTTATTTTTAGATCATATGATGTGATGATTACATTTAATTACTCAGAATCCTGTGCTAAAATTAGAAACTTCAGTGGGTCGTAATCACTGTCAGGTTTAGTACAGCATGTTCTACATCTCCATCCTAATGACTTTCTGAAGACTGCAGTTTGTCTCGTGCAGAGCAATTTTGGTGTAGCGTGATGGAGATCCGAACATACCCACACAGCCACACCAGCCTGCACCTTTCTCCCCCCGCAATCCAGACACACTCCCATGCTTTCACGCACCTCCTCTGCCAACCACACGAGGAGCTAAAAATAGATGACTGTACGACAAACGGGGGTTGGAAGGAGAGGAATAGGAGAAAAGGATGAGGGAAGGGAGTCAAAAGAAGCACAGAGCTCATCAAAGTTGAGAGGAGGAAGAGGTGGAGGAGAGAAATAAATATGATACAGACGGAACAAATCAGCGATAAGAAAATAGGGCTGTGAGAACGAGGAAGAAGCAAAAGTGTCATGTACTGTCTCCTGGTTGCCAAGCTAAGCACAACTTAGTCCTGTTAGCTGTTTAACTTATGCCTCCTTCCTCGGGGCTGACACACAGCTGGCAACAACACAATGGATCTTAACTCCTGTACAGCATATCTGATATTAAGGGAAAACAGCTGATGAATGAAAAAGGGCTAAACACTCTCCATATTCTCATGTAAAATCACATTACTGATTAACTAATTAACACCACAATTGCACTTTAACTGACATTAAACTTATTGCTAGGGTGGGATACAATTGATGTTTTATATCACACTTGATTCATCTGCAGGATACCAGAAAATGTTTATTTATGTTTACTTAAATAAGAAGAAATTAATACATCACCACAAGCTAAGCAAATCATTATTAAAATAATAAGATTGTTAACTTGCAACTGGCATACTGGCTGACCTCCATCTGATTATTATTAATACCCACCACCCACCACCACCCGGCTGGTGTCTCATAATCCTGATAATTCTGTTTTGTTTTTATATAAATATAAAAATAAGCAGTCACACCATGCCAAGTTTTCTATCAGCGTGATATAATAAAAACATAAAAAGAACTAGTCAGCTGATGTCCTATCTGAGATTTTTATTAATCAGACAAATCCCTGGTAGGAATGGAAATTAAAATTATTTATTTCCAAGACAGACAATAGAGTATCATTTATATCTGAGGATTTATCATGTTTATCTCTGTATGATGAGCCTAGAGCAAGTACATAATAATTAATACCAACATCAGGCAAGGGTGGTGAGAGCTGTTAATAGTCACACACAGACATAAACATATTACTGTAGGAAAATAAGACAAGATAAATAAAAGCCTATTCACATTCAGATGCAAAAACTGCTCCTTCATCCGACTGAACCTTCTGGCATTCTCTGTGTAATTTTTACTGTAAAGTATTTCCAGTTCTGCCCGGCAGAAGTCAGACCAGCAATGCAAACATAAACCTATGGGACAGGCAAGAATGCAGTCACACAGAAAAAAGAAAGAAGCAGACACGCCAGGCCGACAAGAGGGGCGAGAAAGAGGCAAGCAGACAGTGTGACAAAACACAAATGAGCAGGCAGACAGAGAGAGGCAGGAAGACCCACAGGATGACAGGAACACAAACAGGCCTAGGTAGAAGTCAGAGTCAGGCATACACAAATACAAATGATTATAAAGACAGACAGGTAGACAGAGAGGCAGGCAGACAGGTCATTATGTGGGTCAGACAGAGACAGGCAGGCAGGAAGATAGTTACGAGCTCTTGTTTTTGCTCTCCACAGGAGGCTGGCGCAGCAGGACTAGGGACACATGCATGTGTATGTGTGTATGCTCATATACACACATTAGGAGGTATTTCTAACATTTTGTCCCCCTCATTTAGATAACCGGAGATTGAGACATCATGCAGTAACAAAATATTGTACAACACCGCCGCCATCAACCACACAAACACAACTACAACCTCAAAAATTACTTCAGAGTTGTCAAACAGTTCTTTGACACGGTGACAAGTTGACAAGTGCCTTGCAATTGTACAAGTGCAAAGAAATACAAGTGTAATTCAGTGTATGTTATTGCTTATACTGTCAACAGTTTACCCCACTTTTATAGAAAGCAATAGTAAATGGGTCCCCACTGTGCATGACCGCATATTTTAGCACAATGGTGCAAAAATACCACTTCTTTCCTCATCACTTCCTGTCATGCCCAAGACAACATGACGCTGATTATGAACTAAAGTAGGTTATCGTTACACAAGGTAATCAGTCTTTCCCCATTTAGCTACTTGGTCTGCTTGTGCTGTGCTCCTATTACTGTTGTAACTAGCTAAATCTCAAGCTCTATCAGTCATTCAATACTGAGATGTGTGTTGAAATCATCACAATATATTTAAAAGTTAAAATACACAAACATTTGACTTTAATTACCTTTGTCTGTCTCTTTTATTATCCCAAAATATGAAAACATTGGGAACTATTATACTAGTCGAGGCAGTAGTTCAATATTATTGTGATTATTACCACCAAACTGAAAATTTAAGCAACACTTAACTGGTACAATAGTAAGATTATGCTGATGAAAATGTGTTAAGTGTTATGCTGTAATATGATCACAGCGTTACTTAATATGTTTAAACTGTCCCTCAATAAAATAAGATAACAATTATTTATGGAGCGAATACAAAATGTGCTCCATGGCTACAACAGCCTAATGAATTTATTGCTTACTGGTGGAGTGTTAATTAGTTAATTAGTTCTTCCTGTACTGGACAGTAGGGACCCTCGTATTGGGGAAATCATTAGGGCTCCAAAGGGAAAGAATAGGTTAAATGTCTAAGACCCACAGTCCTCTGTCCTCTTTCAATGCCCTGCATTCCGATATGTAGATGAACAACAAGTTCAGATGAGGTTAGGGTACAAAAGAGGGCACCAGCTAGGACGAGATGTGCATACAGTGCAATACAGCACAAAGAGAAACACGCAAACATAGGCGGAATACAGAAAGCCCACAAAACAAATTAGGAGCTGGTAAATGAGTATGGTATGTACACATTTTAAAACAGGAGCTGAAAAGGGAAACTGGGAATTGGTAAATGAGAAAATGAGAAAATGAGATGTAATTAGTACCAGTAACAATAAAAACATGAATGTGAGGGAAAATTCTTTCCTAATTATTAAATGTAATACGCAGAGAAACATTATGCAACAGATTTTAGTACAATTTTCAATATGTTAGAGCTATTAGCAATAAATTTTATTTCAGTTTGACTTTAAAAAAAAGCAATACAACTTATTCTATCCTCAATGTGTTAAATGACCAGGGTGTGACATTTAGTGCCATCTAGCGGTGTAGTTTCAGATTTACAAGCCCCTCGTCTCACCCTCCTGTTCTAAGCGTGTAGGAGAAACTACCTTGGCCACGTCATTTGCTTATTCTAAGATAACGAAAACACAACTATTTCTTATTTTCAGGTGCTTAAACAATATAATATTCCATTGCCAACAGATCCTTCTAATTGTTACACACTGGAGCTTTAAATAAGATATTTATCGTCTTTCTGTCCTTTGACCGTTCTTGGCACCCTTGTCCAGTCTTGCTCTAAAGAGACTAAATAAAAAAGGCAAATCGTCTGTCAGAGTCAGATATAGCTGCACGTGTTCTCCACACTTTTCTCTGTGTGTTTGCTGGCTGACGTACAAACCTGGAATGCTTTAGTGCTTCTGCAATAAATTCCTATCCAACTCTCTGTCCAATGGCTATCAATACAGTAGTGTTGTGATCCACTGTTATTGTTGTTTGAGTGAAAGCTGAGATTCCACTCATACCATTCAGTTTAACGGAAAAACAGTTTGGCTCCTGCTTTATGTTGGCCTAAAACTTCCATTTGAGTTTATACCTCTTTTTTTTTTTACTTTAAGTATCCAAATTTATCATCACATGCCAGAGATGTAAGGCAAAATAAGAAAAAGTACAAGCGAGATAGAGAGGAAAAGAGCAGAAGAGAAAGGAGGAGGGAAATGTGGCCAGGGAGGGTGAGGAAAATGAGAGAGTTGGAGAGGAGAGCAGAGGGGAGGAAAGGGCAAGACCAACATCTTGTCACCACCTGGGACCCAGCTCGCTGCCCGGGGATGTTGCTTTTACATAAGAACAGCAGACAGAACTGCGGCCGACATAGACTAACACACTGTTCTCTGCGCACGGAGGGGGTAACCATCAACAGCGGGGCTAAGTCACCTCCGATCCGTACACACATGGCCACGCAGACAGACACATGCCCACACAGTGATTCTCTAACCAACTCAAGCTAAAAAGCTAGCTGTTGTTTGTGAACATATATACAGACACATGTCTGCAGAAAAGAGGCACAGAGGCAATAACAAGGCCAAGTGGCCATGACAAACCTAATGTTAAAAAAGAACTGAATAATAATTATTAGTATCATTTAGATCACAGACCAACAATTTTTGGCCCAGGTTGAAGCCCAAGTTGCAAAAGAATACAATACTTTAACCTTTTTATCAAATGTTGCGGCTTAAAACACACAGCAAACCTTATGAAATATGATTTGACTTTGAGGTAGTTACAAAGACACTTTGTTTCTTCCTTTATGATTTCCTTTTAAAGGTTAAGGATCATCAGTTTTACCAGAACGATTAACACGAGACAAATTTCTTCATGAAGAAAAAGTGTATAAACCGTTCACTTGTATAATGCCAAAAGTAATCAGCTGGCATGATCTACAGGGCAGCAGTGGGTACCGTCACAAGTTTGAAGCACATGAGAAACTTGTGAAACAGGGCCATCAGTGGCCCCTGAGGTGTACTTTCAACAAAGTAAAATCTAACCAGGATTGTTGCTAGGGACAATAACAACAACACACATACTTTGGCCAGAACAAACAAAAAAATTTAATCTGTTTGAATTACATGTGATTCAGTTGAAGAGATCAAAATTATCCCAGTATAAAAACAGACAGGACAAAAGTGTAACAATTATCATCAGGTTATCAGCTTGCCAATTTATGAGTCATCTTGTTGAAAGACACCACCAACATTATGGGATCAAGGGGATTTGGTGTGTCCTGACCACCTTAATAAATACAATACTTTTGTGCGGTCTTACCTTTGTAATAAGAGTGCGGTACTCTTCTACTTGGTGGTCATTGTTATGGCAGCCTGCCAAGAGCTGCCACACCTCCCCACGGAGAGCCTCGGGAATGCCACTGCGCACCAATGCTGGCAGCTGCCTGGGACGAACTGATAAGTTCAAATGCCTGAGAGGAGAGGAAAGGAGCGGAAAGGAGAGGAGTCAGACATTGCATTTATCAAAAACATACTTATTTTAACATTATTAGCTTAAAAAGTATGGCACACTGATAACTCCCTCAATATACAAGTTGTGCATCTGCAATCTTTCCATGCACACCTGCCTACCTACCTACAGTATCTACCCAAAACAATGTTTTCATTGGCTCTACGTTGTGTCTAAGGCAGACCATTATCAACTCTACAGATGGTACAGAGGTGTGCTAGGCCACAATCATAACAACGAGGAGGTGTTATATCAACTAATACAACAAATGTACGATATGCTGCCCACTTGTTGCGTTCCTATAGAATAAACCACATGCTTAATGTGGCTTGTAACAAAGACATGAGTAGTGGCAGCCAATTGTTCGTAAATGTCAGTGTGCCTACCTGCTCTGCCATAATACAAAATCTTATGTACAGATATATGTGCAGGCTGTTTTCCTCAGAAAAAGGCATTATTGTGGCCTAGGCCAACCTCGAGTTGAGCTTGGTCAGGTTTTCATCCAGACTGTAGAGTCGATGGCGCTCCAGTTTACATGCATCTTTCAAAAGTTCAACTTCAAGTCAAGTAAAATATGTGCTATTTTTGTTGAGAAAATTTGTGATACTATACTATTTAAACTAATTAATTACATCCGCCAAAGAGGTTGTGTTTTCAGGGTCGTTTATTTGGCAAAAACAACTGGCCTGATTTTCATGAAACCTGGTGGAAGTGTGTAGCATGGGCCAAGGAAGAACCCATTAAATATTGGAGCATACACAAATCAGAGAGAGAATTTCACTTTAACATTGTGAGAAATGGCAAAAAAAAAGTCATTACTAAAGCAAATGGTATGCCATGACTAAACATACAACAAAACATAACAGCCACCTCAAACATCACTGTACAAACTGAACACCTTGGCTGAGCTCTGCGCTCTCCAAGTGCTCTTCTAGTACCTCTATCTTTTTGTCTGACATTTGTATATTAGTTTTGCTTTATTTTACCCCTGCGTTATTTTTAGCAGCATCGAAAAACAATAGACAATAGAAGACAATAAGCCAAAAGAAAATTACAGCAAAAATACACAGAGGCGGATTTTAATGCCTTCCTTCCTTCCTCATCTTCACATTTAAATGTTGAAGCTGTTGCGGGGAACGCTCCATCTCATAGAGTGATTCACACTGCATGCGGCGTAAAATGAACTCAGGCATCTGCCCGGTAGAGACAGATTTAGAGATACAGACAGAAGGAGAAGGTAAACTTGGAGGCACAGCTGTACCTACCTACCAACTATCGCCTGACTGGAGCCGACAGAAAATCCCTGAATCCCTGATGATTCTCTCACTTCCACCCCTCCCACCCCTTTCTTAATTCATCTCTCTCTATTTTCTGAGTTTGTTTGGTTTATTTGTTCCGAGCACCAGGTTATGCAATATGTGGCATTTTCTTGTTGAGACTAAGAAGGGAAACAAAAGTATACTGTGTGTACGTGTGTGTGCATGCATGTGTCGGTACATGTGACGTAAGTAATGCCAGGCCTGGTCCTTAGGGGCATAAGATTGTAAAGGGCTTTCTGTGATTTGCCTCTCTGTGCTCCCTGAATGCTACATGCCACAATACCACAACACACACTTTCTCGCTCCCACACGCACACACATACAAAATCACCAATCACTTGCACAAAGACTAGTATTATGACAGGCCAGTCTTATGATTCCTCTCTTTATGTAGGCATTATTTTTTATCAGAACTTTTATCAAAGTGAAACAAATGTCCTCCAAAACATTTAGTGCATTTGTCAAAGGGCATAAACAGCCAAATATAGTATATAATGAACACAGAAAATACATATATGTGTATATACATATGGTCAAACAAAAAACAGACAGGGAGAGAGAGGTATACTATGTAGTAGTTTATGCATGGGGAGCTTAGCTTACAGCTAATTAAAGACCGGACAGTTTCTATTCAATTCATCACAAGCTTTTGATTAAAAACAAATGCAGTAATGGGAGAGAGAAGCCATCTTAATTGGCTGCTTATCAAGAACTCCTGCCTGCTGCTATTACTTTCACATACAGTCCATCCACTAAAACTCCCCACACAAAAATGATTTATTTGTGTGTGTAAGTGTGGATGTGTGTGTGTGTGTGTGTGTGTGTGGTGTGTGTGTGTGTGTGTGTGTGTGTATGTGTGTGTGTGTGTGTGTGTGTGTGTGTGTGTGTGCATTCATTGCAACAGCAATGGAAGTGGAAGGACAAAGTTAACAAGGGAACAAAGCCTTACCACTTGGATAACAAGTCTCCCCAGGTCTCCAGGATTTTCTCTGCGCACTCCTTGGAAACGTCACCTGACCCACTGAGCAACGGCTCATCGTTATCTGGACACACAGAGTGAAAACAAGTGAGATCCATTATCGTCCTTTTCTTTCTTCCATGTTCAGATTTCTCCTCCAAGTACTCCAAATCATAAACAAGTCACCAGAGCTCATGCATATGAAATGAAAATGATTAGATTTACACCAATAACCTTTCTGCTTATTTGTGTTACCAAATTGGAACCTACACCACTCTGATACTCCAAGGCTGTGATCCTGTGGTTTGATGCTTTGGGATGTTGTATACTGTAGTTTGTGTGCTCTGTATGGGAGTTGTGGACATGGTAACAATGAACTCGAACTACAGATCTCCAAGTACAAAATTATAATTTGATAAACCACATGATCTCGACAAAATGTTGGATCTTTTCTTTTAACCTCTCATAGTATCACCTGGAAAAAGGTACTATCTACATGTTCTGTGGTATCTAAATATTCACAACAACAGACAAGGAGACATAAATGGACATGCAGTCCAAAGATTGAGACCAAACTGTACCAAAAGGCCAGTAGATCAAAGACTAACTCACAGGCAGATATAAAAAGTACCACAATTATCCTCTCTGCCTTTTATTCTCATTGCTACCTCTCACATTCATAAAAATAGACAGAAAGCACCCACACCACTGCAGCCTAACTACTCTGTTAGGATACAGTACAAACAGTTCTATAACACAGTGTCTGATCTCCCACGGGATGACTCCTTTGGACCACAAGTCTATATCTGGTACAGCCCCACAGGGTAGGGTTTTAATTTTTTATGTAAAGTATCAGTCATCAAGCCAAGGCTGTTAATGTTAAACACTAAATGCCTGAAAATACGCAGCATAATTCAGCATAATAATGCCGCAGGGCAGTAATACTCTTACTGTTGTGTTTTGGAGGTATATGCTGCTGAATGAGGCCAGTCCTGACCATGGACACCACAATGGTTCAGCGTTCCAGAGTAAATTTATATTATCTTGCCAGCTAAGCGTCTGCTTTCAGGCTGTTTATGTGTCTGACATGATCAAGTACAAAAAGTGGTTTATAGAGTTAAAACTATTTTCATATGGTTCTGCTAGTCAGGCTTCTTCTTGTGGTTCTATGTGGTCATTTTTATAAGGAATATTTTCATATGGCTTATATAAAGAAATTATACCCTTTACTATATCAGGAATTTGATTTTTAATAACACATTGCTATCCTTCTGTATTGTGTGTATTGTGTGTAAATCCCCATGAAAAGTGACTAAGCAAAAAAAAAGTAAGACAGCATCAAATCACCTTCCTCTTCATCATCCTCAGGGGGTGAAGGAACCAAGGTGCCAGCTCCGGTGGGCAGGATGCCAGGACTGGCTGTGGTCTTCCGTTTCTCTCTCTCTGTCTCACTTTCCAAACTCAGCACCTCATAAAGTGTGTCAGAGGCAGGACTCTTCCGCTCCTTACGCTCCATCTGAGGAGAGATGCATTCAGAAGACATTGGATAAACTACAGGAATAAGCGTCAAGAGACCATCTATGACTGGTTAATAAAGCAGCCATTACTTTTTTACATATCACTTAGCAATTACAAAACCAGTATGTTAACAAACTCATTGCTTTGCATTGTCGCAGGTTGCGGCTGATATCTGGTGCAACTCACAGAGACCATCACTTGAATCGATTTAATCGCGAATGGAAAATGACTTGACATACCTGTCGTAGTTTAAGGTAGAAGGTCTCAGTGTAGTTACGCTTGCTGAAGGGCCAGAACAGTCTGTCATTTGGGGAGCACACTCTGACCCTAGTCTCCAGCAGAAAACGGACTGGCTCCTCTACCTCTGTAATCACCAGGTCCACTGCTGTCGTCATGTACATGAATTTATCTAGAAAAACAAAGAAAATGGTTAAAATGTTGTCCCCAGTGACTGATTCCCTTACATTACCAAGACATACACTACATGCCTACTTACTACATACCGAAACCTATAACTGTGTGATTTATGAGAACACCAGAGTTTGACTCATTGCGTTTGAAGGTGGATTGGTGGTGTAGGATGTACGGCATGTGGGTCAAAGATGGATCAAAGTCAGTGCCAGAGGTCATTTATTGCGTCTTTGTTTCATCATTGATTTTCCAGTAATATTTATGAGCAATCTGGAAAAATACCGTAGCTCCTGCGTACAGTAAAATACAGTTTTCATGCCTATTCAGAGTAGCGTTAATTGTACTATAAATTGCTGTTGTCAGTAAAAAATTATATATATAAGATATTTTCTGGGCTTTTTATGCCTTTATTCGATAGGAGAGTTGGAGATAGACAGGAAAGGGGGTAAAGAGAGATGGGGGGAGGGCATGCAGCAAAGGGCCGCAGGTTGGAATCGAACTTGGGCCACCGCGATGAGGACTCTCATGGAGCACACACCAGGCAAGCTACCGCACGTCCCAAAAAGTAATTTCTAAGTTTGGAAATGTGTCAAGTATTTGTGTGAAGATATGAGTGAATAAACAACCAACTAACCAATAAAATATGTAGGAAGGAAACTGTAACTGTTGAAAATCATTGTTTTATTAGACTTTTCGACAGATCTTTGGCTGTTACCTTTGGGCGTTTCCTCATTCACAGCCTGAAACTGAGGCGTGTTGGGGTTCCAACTTCCTGTGATGATGTAAGACTTCCCGTCGGAGCTCTTTCCCATTGACTCCTGAAGCAGCGTAAGTTGGAAGAAGTTAGAAACACATGACCACACACACACACACACACACACACACACACACACACAGACAAACACAAACACAAACACAAACACACATACAACAGTCACCCACCAGGTCTAGCAGGTGCATGTCACTGTTCTTCACATTTTTCCCTGGGCTGAGCAGGAGACCGAAACACCTGGAGAGGAGACACACATGGAAGCGGACCACGCATTCAAATAAACAGAGAAATACATACAAACACATACACAGAGCGATGCAAGAGAGAGAAACATGAAATGAATAGGATTACATAAGGGAAAAAGGGAGAGGGGGACAAAAAGAACAGAGCAAGAGCGGGAAACTAGACACAGAACAATAAATCTCCCTATAGAGTAAAACCAGTTGTTAACTATTACATGTTACCACAAATAGCTTCCTGGACTGATCCTCTAACACAGACCAGAACATTGGAGAACATTAAACACAGCACTTCAATCCTTAACATCTTTGGGTTCATCAAACAATAACAAACCACTGTGAAAATGGAAGTCCGCAAGAAGGTGATGGAATGTTTACATTTCAACAGATTTATTAAACCGTGGAAAATGAGCCAGCGAGGACAGACTCACATCAATCACCATCTTAAACACTTAAAACCTGACATGGGTCGACACTCGGATGTAAAGATGTTCACCGGTGTGTGTTTATCAATTATAGCTCAGTGATTCCTTTCTTATGGACGTCTGGTAGTGTTCTAAGCAGACACTTTTCAACTGTAGCAAATAGAGTAATCTCTGGAGATAAAGTTTTACTTATGGCCTCCATTCCGTTAGTTGTTAACAATTCGTATGCTTTGACATGTTTAGAGGTACTTCGGTTATCTTGGTTGTTGTATTTCAAGGATAAATCTTCTGGAAATAGTGCTGTCTACATACCAATATGCTGTTATAACTTATTAGAATAATTCATATATATAAATAAATATATATATTCATATACTAAACAAATAACTCTGAGGCTGAAGATGTATTGTGTGTGAGTGTGTGCCCTGTATTTTACCTCTCAATGGCCAGTTCCTTATTGGAGGTCTGCTGGACATAAATTACAATTTTCTTGTCCATTCCTGCACGCAGCTTGAAGCTCTGCTTGTCCTTGTCTTTTGCTACAGCACTGAATATATGAAAACAAGAAATATTAACAACATTTTTAACAGCGAAAAAGATCATCAATAGAAAAAACTGAGATGAATGTGACAAAAGCACAATACAGTCGTTAAATTATCTAGGATATACAAAGATATGTTTTGCAGTGACACAGTAAGGCAGATTAACTATCATTTAAAACATTACATTAAAAAAATAAGCCAATGACAATAGAGAAATGTAATAATTAATAATAATATTTGACCACAGGCTAACTAGACAGGTTGTTGTGGGTCTGGACAAGGGGCGAAAACAATATTCCTGCATTGTTTCTACTTCTGATACAAACTAACTCATAATTAAAGCAACCAGGGTTTCTTCTGACAACTAGACCAATGAAATGTATTACCAATCTGTAAAAAAGACCAAAACTAAATTAAAGACCATGGCTCAGACTAGACCCATTCATCATAATAAAAGTGTGCATAAGAACCATTTTTTAAACATGTTCTGGTCCTGGTTCTCTTTCCTGCTCTGAAAGCAGGGGTTTGAGACAGGAACAGTAATCAACATTCTCCAAACCATCACTGACACAAATTCCTGAGGAAGCACTGAGCGAACCCTTAAGTACATAGATTCTTGAGTAAAAAAATCCACTAATCAATTACGCAGTACTCAGAAGACAAAAACTTTGTGAGTTGGGACTCAACGTACAGGATATATGAGACTAACAGTGTGAGTTTGGTTTGGTTTTACACTGTAACTAGGTCCCCTGGCGACAGATAAAATGGCTTGTTTAAAGGAAAACTAATTTAAATATGTTTTACTTACAGATATTATATTACACTATATTATGCAGTTTCTATAAAGCCTTCTTTCTATATCTTATCTACACAAGGAAAAAAAGGAATACAAACAAAATCAGTCTATGTGTGCTTGCATGAGAGAGCTGTTTGCTTGGAAGTCAGTACACTAAAAATAATCAACCAAGAGCTAATGAGGAGGAAATATGTGCTGGCTAAAAATAATCATAGATTTTTTTGTTTTTGTTTTTGTTTGTTTTATTTTGTTTTCCAAATAAGATGGATATCTGGGTCTGTTTATGAACACACGGAAGTGACTAATATGGGAAAACAGAATAAAAAGGGAAGATGGGTAAAATGGAGCGAACACAGGAACTTCCTGTCGTCCACTCTTATCAATGTGTGATGAAGAGTGTTAATTAATGGAAGTGGTCAAAATATAGTAAGTCCACTGTGAGACAGGAGGGACTTTATTTACCTCTGTAGGGATACTTTCATAATTTTTACCTTTCCTTTACTGACACATTCGTTTTGTATATAAACTAATAAGATGATTCTTCCCCTCATGGGTAGTATGTACCCTACATGCTGTCAACCCCAGATAGGTCTGTAACTTCTGTAACTGGGTCACCCAGAAGTGTGCTAATATTTAATGCCCAAAAGTAGGGCTGCATGTCCCTGTGTTTATGTAGGTGGTGTGAAACCCAGGTCACTGGGTGGCCATTTCATTCAAAGCTCTTTACATGTTTTGCTAGAATTACGGTGCCACTGCAAATCAGGTGTAAGGTTTCTATTCATTTTCCAATTTTTAAAAAAGACACACATTGTCTAAGACACACATTACTGGCTAGATTTGACAAGAAAAGCTGGTGTTCAATACAGTATCAGGTCTGATGACAGTTCATTCTTCTTTGGAAAATGTCACAACACCCTGAAAAAAGTTCCAGACTTCTGTGCAACTCTAAATAATTTAATAACTCATAATTTACACAACTGTGCAAGCATCGTAAATTATAGTTCCATGCTCTAAAGACTGAAATAATAATATAATGTGGAATGTATGTCTCACCTGAAGGTACCCTTGCCATCATCCTCTCTGATTTCCAGGCTGACGGTGAAGGTAAACAAGTCACTGTCAGGGGTGAGCGGAGCAGCTTGCTGAGACGACAGAACTGCCTTCTTAGCTGACCGCCGAAACGCCGTGGCAAAGCTGTACAGTATCCTACTCACCTGCAGGAGAAAGGCAAACACACGTAAGACACTTTATAATGAACACAAAACAAAGCCACTGTTTGGGAAGGGCCAATAAAACAGATCCAGTACAATATCCAGACAAAGCTGCGCGCTGTGAAACTAAGCACAATACTGTATAAACATGAGGCTGTTCAAAGAATATGTGACCTGTAGTTTATTATTTTGTGTTAGTTACGTCCCTAAAAGAAAAATATTAGCTTCAAAATGAATAACTCCAGTTGTTTTCAGGGGAAAAAAAAGTGAAATCATTAAACGTGAAATGTTTGCCACAGATTTCCATACACTCTGAGTGTGGAAAACAATATTAATAATAATCAAGGACAGTCCAAGTCAATTAGCTATTTAAAGCAGATATCCAATAGAAAAACATCCACTGAATAGATAGACAGTATCAGAAAGCAAGGTACTGTTGTATGTTTTTTTGGCTTTGGGACCAAGTTTAGCAGCTCCTGTAGCTGAAATGTCTTGTGGACCATAAAATGGAGTTTCGGAAGCCAAAAATATCAGCACCAGGGCAAAGTAATCACAGAGTCATTAGTATTGATTAAAAACTCAATCAAACCTCTGCAGATCTGTTATTGCCATTTTGTGATATGGGTCACTAAAAAAAGCTTACCTAATGACCCACTACTCTACTGACAGCACAGCCACCAACCTATTAACCATTTTGAGTTTAAATCAACATACTGATTCATATTTTCCTGTGAATCTGAGTGTGGAGGTATTGTTCCTATTAACATGAAACAGAGACAACTCAGTCCTTCCAGAGACTGCAGGGTTCTGCTAAATCTCTAACCCCAAAGAGGAGCAGAGTTGGAGAGGGCAGGCAGCTAAAGACTGCCAAGTGCAGAGAACCGGGTGGTAATGATTTATTTATATTCACTAAATGTACTTTTCCACTCACAATACTTTAGACTTGTGAGCTTTGCATTTAGTCAAGAGAAAGTATTTTATTCTTGATTATTACTACACAGATGTGTGTGTGTGATAATAAACAGAGTGCTCCCCCAACTCGAGGCCCACAGCACAGTGGTTTTGAATCATCTCTAATTCTGGTAAACAGCAGCGCTCGGGGGTTAGTGACTGAGGGATGGTGTGGGGAAACGGCTGTTATCAATAAATAACAACGCTTTTTTGCTTTTTTCAAGGCTAGAGTATAAAGCAGCTTCTAACCTCTCCTACAGAAAGCCTTTGTTATGCTCTCGGTACAGAAGAAGGATGTTGGGGCATCGCAGGGGGTTTATTTATTGAGAAACAATGGCAGAATGAATGTAAGAAATGGGAAATGGGTAGAGTTGTAGGGGGTCACCCCCTGTATTGATGACATGAGAAATAACACAATAGAATTGTTCTGTACTGTTTTTTATACTTTATGTGCAGTGTGAAGGAGCTCTATCAAGACGTGGACAGTTGTACTGCAATAATATCAACCCTGACAAGTAATTTAGGCCGATATTGGGGGCTTCTCTTATAACAAGAAAGCAGTCTGTCATTCTGTCTTTCTGATGTATGTTTCTCTTTCTTCAGGCAAACTCAAAATTACTCCACACAAGAAAAAATAAGGTAGATCAATGCTCACATCTAGAAAACACTTGATTCCACAAAAGTTGTCAAACAAGGAGAGTTATTTTATCCTACTCAAAAATTGTTGTTAAAAAAAAATATTTAAAGAATTGTTTTATAATTTTGAGTTTTTCTGCAGTATCATCAAAATTAAAATAAAATTGTATTATATTTTAAAACTATATTTTAACCTTTTCCCCTAACCTCCTCATTCAAAGGGTCTGTCCCTGGTTATTTTTGTACTTAATGCACTCAGTAAAACTATTAAAATATGTCACACAAACTGAAATGTTACTGTTTTTACCCTCAGATTTCTTATAAAATGTTATTACATAATGTGCTTTGGATTTGGAATCAGCTTGTAAAAAATGATTGATGAAATGACTGTAGCCTTTAAAGATCTTGAACTTGTTAAGTATCCTGTTACATTGTTTTTACTTCCCGTCCAGGATATTCTTATCTTATCTTTCTTACTTGGCAGCATTACCTTGATGTGCTCACTGAGATGAAGCTTTGAGACATTTTTCAACTGATGTTACAGCACCAATCCATTTATCAGCGCCCAATTTGTGTTTGTCGCTCTTAAACATGTGATTTAATTTGTGTAAGGAGGTCAACTCAATTGAGTGAAACAAATTTACTGAAGCTGTATTGATTTGAATCAAACAGCACTAGATATACATCTCTGGACAGGAGCAGCAAGTTTATGGGCACAAAAAGAGGAGGTGGTGTTGGGTATGAGACTCAGCAGGGCTCTGCATCACCATCAACACCAGAAAACTGGGAATTGTTAGAAAGTAGCCTTGGGGCCTGACTAGGAGGTCTGGCACAAAGGAGGCGGAGTATGACTGGGGAGGTGGTTTGCTTTATGTATGAACAGTTCCACTCCAAAATCCACAAATCTGTTTAGAAAAATAAATTACACAGAATGGCCAAAAAAAGCATATCATTACAAAACCTGAAAGTACTTACAGTGATAACTGTAAGGAGAGAATATTTCTCTTTCCAAATTGTCGTATTTTTTTAAATTAGGGGTAAAGAATGCTTCAGAAGCTCGTCACAATTTGATTAAATAATTGGGTCACTTACTTAAAACAAATGGGATAGCTGAGGAAAATAAGACAGTAACTAGTTTTAGTCCAGTCTGCCACGAGGTTATCTCAGTACACCTCTGGAAGTCTGTTTCGGTATGTGATCAGAAAACTAAATAAAGAAATGTACATCATTTTGGTGTGCCTACAGTGTCCAAAAATATATTTCAAAATAAATAAGTAAGACACCTTAATGGATAAATACAGGGATTTTAGAGGTCATATGAGTTGTTTACAGTGGATTTGAGGCTAATATGAGGCATATGACTAGAGCAGCTTTTTAATGAAGGAGGAGGCAACAAAAGCGCTGCCTCACTCCAGTCTAATGGTGGGAAGAGGAAAAAAAAAAAAAGCTGGAGGTAGATTGGTATGTTGCTGGGGGGTTTGGAAGGAAGAGAGAGCTGTCCAGTTGCTAGGTAAAGAAGTGAATTACTACTGGGTATTATCTGTGTGTGTGTGTGTGTGTGTGTGTGTGTGTGTGTGTGTGTGTGTGTGTGTGTGTGTGTGTGTCTGTGTGCATTAGTGTTTTTGTGTCAGCATGTGTGTGGGGAACTGGATAGTGGGATGATGTGGGTCTGAAAAATTACTGCCAGTCTGGGGGCTCTTAGTGACATTGAAGGAGAGCGCTTCCATGAGGGAGAAATCAGGTCACTGAACACTGAAGCAGCACTTTAACCCAGTTTCATGAGTGGCTTCCCTATTCACTTCTTTTATATTCCTGTTGAACCTACTGTATGACACTCCGTCTCCCCTATAAGCTAGATCGGAGGATTGTGTGTACTTTGAGTTTGTATATGGCGTACATGTGCATTGCAGCGCAGCCTGCAGTACATGACATAATCCCTTGGGGACCACTAAGGAAGCTCCCACACTGATACTGAACCCTGAGGGACAGGCTAAAGGGAGATCAACAATTTAAGATATGGTCAACCAGAAAACTTCTGGCAATATTAGTGTGTACACATCTATATGTACATGAGTAGAAGAGACAGTAAGAGTGTGAAAAAAAGAGAGAGGGAGCAGCGTGTCATGTGAAATACAAAGCAGAGCATTTATAAGAGGAGCTTTTGCTCCCCCTTTGGTCCACTATCTGAATAACATTTTTTTTCTTGGATACAAGTTTTGCTTGCTGTAATTATGTAAAGTAAAGACTCACATTAACTTCAGATAAACTTTGGAATGCATTTTTGCTAAAATATATTTTAAATGTGACTTCAGTGAACACAATTACACAGAAATTAAACAACAACCAGTTAAGGATTAATGATTTAATCCTCACCGCTTCTTGGATTTGGCAGCGGAACACATGGATCCTGAAGATCTCAGCATTGTAGTGGCTCTCGGTGAAGGCAAAGCAGTCGCTCTCTGGTGTGCCATCATGGCCTCGCACACAGAACAGAATCTTATAGATAGGGTAGTTGGCGATCTCCGTACTGGCGTTGGGATCCAGCAACCTGTTAAATTATGAATAAAAAAATGTTGCCATTTGATATCTTAAAAGCTGCTGTAGCAGGATTTATTATGTGTGTATGACATGTTGATATGTTCCCCCTTACCTGACGGTGCCTTCGGACACGCCTGGCACTGACAGTGTGACATCCAGAGGGACCTGGCACTGCCCTCTGAGGATACTCATCATACGGAGCGCCTCCACCTCACTGCGGGGGGCGTTGACAGAGGCACATCCCAGATATGTCAGCTGGCTGAACACAACGCTATCCTCATCTGGGATAGGACTGCTAGGACTGCCATCTGAGGATGATTCATCTGCTGCAAAAGAGGCAATGGATTGGGAGAGGGGTGGAATGAGTGTTGAAGTAAGGAAAGGAAAGAAAAGACAAAGAATTAGATTATTCTATGACTTTCATTATGATCTTATGGTTGTACATTATTGTCCTCATCTGGGACAAGCTGACTTGGCATCTGCAAAGTAGAAATAAGGTGAAGTAGATAGCAAAGGGGAGATAGATGTTTACAGAGAAGTCGTATGAATCAGAAAAATGAATCCAACAATGCATTCAGTAAATGAAAAGAAAATGGCAAGAATCCTCTAAAAAGAAGCAATAAGGGAAGTGGAAAGACCTGGGTGTTTCTGTGATATCACTCTGAATGTCTTAGAAACACAACTATAAGGCTTAAGATAAGAGCTATTGTGTAAGCTCTGACAGACACAAAAAAAAAGAGGATAAGAAAAGTCTCATCTTGGCTCACCTCGGTACGACCTCTCATTCAGCTCGCTCTCCTGAGCCGTCTGAACAGGAAGCACCATCTCCAACTTGGGCGGCGGTGCGCTCAGAGGGTCGGAGCCTGGCGCTACAGGTGACGCTGTAGTCTGAAGAAGGCCATGGTCACCCGCTCCAAAGCTGTCCAATCCTGCTTCTGATCCGAGCCCGGTGTCAGCTACCGACGGGTCCATGAGGACATCCTCTAACTCCCTCTGGAGCTGCTGCTCACTTCCATTCCCCACAATCTGATACACACACACAGACACAAAGGAGTAGAGAGACACACACACACACACACACACACACACACACACACACACACACACACACACACACACACACACACACACACACACACACACACACACACACACACACACACACACACACACACACACAGAGAGAAACAGACATGAACACAACCACATCAAAGAGCAGGGTAAAAAGGAAGTATAAAAGCAACATATTTAGTATCAAAAACAATTACCAAAATACAAGAACAAATATTGATACAAAACAAATTCACTGTAAGTTTAAACTAATCTTTAGACGTACATGAACTGCATTACAATTGTCTCTTACAGTTTATAGAAATGTGAACTCACTCTGCCTCTCAGAGCAATCCTGTAACTCATTTCAAGTGATTGCAGTGTGATTAAGGGGGAAAGATGCCTGAGATATATCTTCATTACATTTCATCCAATATTAGTGATTAGTAGCTTTGTGAGTTTGAGTTGTGAAACACCTGTATCAAAACACAGAGCTGTGCCAACACTAATTGTGTGAGCCTATTCCAAACACAATTAATAGCAAAATCTAAAAGCAGGCTTAAAGCTGCACAAACCATGAGGTGCCACAAAAGGAGACAAGGCCCCATTTTCCCTGCCTGCTGAGCAGACTCAAGCTGCAGAGGGCACTGCTGTACTGAGCAATATGGGACACTTGAGAATAGAGAAGGTAATTTTTCAGCTTTTGTAGTATATGTGATTATTGTACAGTTGAATATTCAGGTGAAATTTTCCAAGTAGGCTCTCAATATGGAAATGTGTTCAGTGCTGTAAGACGCAATTATTAGAGCAGGGCGGACACTACAGTGCAACTATAGTGTCAATAGTTCTAGTTCCGCATAATGAAAAACATTTTTGAAGACTTATAAAGCAGCTTCACACATCTGACATAACCATGCAACTGTGGTTGGGCCCTGTGGTTTACAGGTAGTTCTAAAAGCCTGTTATCAGGTACAACTACAGTCCCATGTGTGAGAACGTCTATCACTACCATCGTCAAAACCTAAGCCTTGTTAAAGAGGCTGGCTACGGCCATCACTCAACAGCCGGTAAAAGTACACACAAAAAATCACAAACAGAATCACCACGGAATCACATCACAGAAAGAGAGAAAAACAGATAGACAAGCAAGAAAGAGATACTGAGAGTAGAGGAGGAAAAGGAAAGATACTGAGAGAAGAGACTGACCTTAAAGCTGACCCCTTCCTCAGAAATCACCTGCATAACAAACAACAAGTTTAGACACACTGACTTCTCTCTGACTGGATGGGCTGACTGGGAGGGAAATGTGCACAAGAGTGTGTTGGCGAAAACCAATACATGATATCTGGATGGCCAAGTGTCAGTGAATGGAGTGATTTCACTGATACATACTGAGAACAGTGGGGGGTGTGTGGGGAACCGCCTTTCTTCTCTCAGACAACAGGTACACAACGGCCATCACAAGGCCGCACAAAACTGATACCTCAACTCAGTTTTCCATCAAAATAACTGTTATCCTATCGTAGTGTAATATGCTAAATCATTTTTTCTCATCTCCAAAGCACACCAAATGACAGGAAAAAAGTGTGTGACCTCTTCCTAGCAACTGAATATGCAACATCCATGCTCTGCTGGCGCCATCTTCTGGTACCTTTATAACATCAAGTTGACAATTCCATCCTTTACAAAGAAACACAGGCACAGTAATAACATAAACTAATGGACACAGTATGAACATGCGAGCGAGCTACTCACGTAAATTCAATAAAAGGAAATGTGATAAGTTGTAAACTAAAAGACACATGGACAGAATGTATCCCGAGGAGAGGAGAGAGGAGAGGAGAGGAGAGGAGAGGAGAGGAGAGGAGAGGAGAGGAGAGGAGAGGAGAGGAGAAACCTGAACCCATTAGGGACACACACAGGATGGTGGCTGGTTTCCTCAGAAAGTTTTTCTCTTTGTGGAGACACACCCTAGTCACAAAACACCATTTTTTTCTCCTGACAATGAGTTCAAAGCACTCGCGGCTGCATCGCCACACTGTTTGTAAACTAATATCTGCTCAGTGAGTGAATCACAGAGGGCATACTGTATGTCAGATATTCTGGGGTATGATAGCGGATTGACTGCAGATGTTTTCCCAATGTTAAGTATCATTCAAGTTACTGACACTGAATGACAAACTGGTAAAATACCAGCTGACAGCTATTGGATAAGTGTGTTTTCTTCAGGTCTTCTTTTCCCACTACCCCAGATATTTTACAGTGTAAAAAACACAGGAAATAAACGCAATTCTTTACAGGTCTGAGAGATAAGAACAAGTTCTTCACTATAAACAAAGCCTGTGACAATGTGCTCTCAATTTTGCGTGCTTCAACAGGGATTTAAGGGCTTTCTTACTGTAGAAAATGAAAAAGGACATTCACAGACACAAATCTAAGACCGGCTATGAGAAGAAGGTAGAATGAGAATGTGGAAAAAGCAAAACAAAGAAATGGTTAGCCTTATGGTTAGAGTGTGAGACTGCATGTTTAAAAAGATGGGCGAGAGCTCTTGACATGTGAGTGGTAAACACAACCTGTTAACAATATGTATGAACTTTGACCCCTGAACCTCAGTTTAAGTTACACTGATGAAAAACATTATTATTGCTTTACAGGTTTTCTATAATCAGTATTGAGCATCATGGTGATATTTATAGTAAGAAGCATCTTGGGAAAGGATTTAAGCTTGTTATCACTGTCGACAGACCAGTGATACTCCTAAATACTCTGATTTGTCCAGTACAGCTGTGAAGTCTCCCACCTCTCCCTCGCACTTCCGTCCATACCTACACCCAACCGTCCTTACCTTCAGTCCTGTCTTTTCGTCATCACTACCATTATTAGTGGAGGAGGGTGTCTCGTCCCCCAGCCGGGACACAAGGACAAAGTCCTCACTGTTGAGAGTGGACACTGAGTCCGAAGACACGCTAATCTTCCCCACCGAGCCCTTGTCATCCATGGCTGCCGCTGTTAAACTCAGCCACGCTGCTCATGAATGGAAGACGGGAGGAGGAAGTGGTGGGAGATGATGAGCAAAATCACCTAGAAAAAGAAAAAAATAAATAAAGAAAAGAAGCAGAAAACAGTCATGATGTGATGAAATCCATGAAAAGCATCGTTTAATGCAACTGGAAACTTGGCTACTTAGAAACTAACCCTCTAAAAAAAAAAAAAAAAAAGGTGAGACCATTTATTATTCAGTTTTAAAAGGTCCTTAAAGCACTTGAAGGAAACTATGAGGCAGCTTTACAAAACCCGGAGAGAGGGAGCGAAAAGAGAAAATGGAGGGTGCAAAAGAAAAGTTAAGCAAAAAAGTTTAGTTCAAGTGAAAGTGATAGACAAGAGAGCAGGTTACAATGAAGGAGTAGAGACACAGGATAGATCAGAGGGAAAGAGGATCTGTGTCATTTGAGGCATTTTTGTCTATCTCAACAGAATAAAAGAGAGGTATTTGCAGAAGAGATTTATGCAATGCAAAGCCATGGTGATGCAATATTGAAAAAGAAACATGCATATGAAAGTGAGGAATTAAAGACCAAGCCAGCTCACTACAATCATCCATCTATTCGATGTCAGTGCTGCCCCCTTACAAAGACTCAACGGTGGTCTAACCACCAACACATTAAATGTACACCAGAAATATATTAAAACACAAAAAATGACGTCCTGAATGTGCTCATTGCATTGCATGCTCTCCCCAGTGCACGACTGCTCTCCCAGCCTGCTGTCACAACCACAAATAACCTGAGCGGAGATCCTGCGGGACACCCAGCGCATCATCGGCTCGTCCCTCCCTCTGCCTTTTACTACAGCTCCCTCCATCAATCCATCAATGACAGTTTCACGTAGCATTATATTTTGAAATTTTTTGAAACATTGAAATAATAATTTTTTGGTCTGCATTTGTCAGCGTACGCATGGCAATGGGGGTAGAAAGAGAGTAAACATTTGTTTTTTTAAGTAAAAAGAGGTAAAGCTCTATCTTTACAGTTAGGCTGTGAGGTAACTCCTGCAAAAAGGGAGGTGCGATTGTGTGGTACACAGGAAGAAAGGCACAACAGAAGGTTCTGGCACAGTTTCAAGAAGAAACCATAACAAGCTATTTCTGGCCTTTCCCCCCTCTCCACTCTTCCCTTTCATTCTCTCCCATCCGTCTCCCTTTTTGTCTTTTACTACTCTTTTCTTCTTCATGCCCTCCTTATCTGTACCCTTGCAATCTTCTATTTTCTCAGCCCTTATTGCCCCACAAATAAGGGCTGCCCTTGCACTCCTACATTTTTCTAAAGGTTTCAGTTGCTGTTTTTTCCACTTCGCTCTCTTGTTAAACCCTTGCCCTTCCTATTCAAATAAGGTCCAACAATGGAGAGGTAAAGGGGGAAAAAGGTCTACAGCTGAAAGGTCAAAGCAGTTAATAATGTTCCTTACTTATGATAACATTGTTATACTGACCCACAATGAACCACAATACAAGTAGCTAGCTCTGTGTGACTAGAGGATTTTACACCATTTTGTGCTGATATGAATGGTATTATTAGGCTACCAACATAACCTGACAGTTTAGACTCTTTATCTTCTCACAGTCAACTGAGGGAATGGGCAACTGGTATTCATCCTAGAGCCCTAGGTTTTGTTTTTCACTTGTATTGCAAAACGGAAGCAGAGAGAAAGGGTCACAGGGTACGATGAGTAGTCATGTGAAACATACTGTAGCCTTAGACTGAGCAGAAAACTCTCACTTTTGACCTCTGAAACATTTCATTAGAATCTAGTACCGATATGATTTCCACCATTTACGAGGACTCGAAAGCTTGTTTTACATTTGTAGTTTGATTCACTTGGACAAGACACAGACAAAAATAAGTATTGTTTCCTTTCAGTTGTTGTCTGTTTCATTTTCACACTGACTTACAACCAACAACACAAGAGGAGTAATCATGGAGTCATGTGCACTGACAGAGAACTCACTCATTGGACTTTCTGGGTGTCACCCTGGAGGAACCGCTACAAGACGAAGAGCACACAAGCCCAACAGACCAGGGGGCCACTGACTGATTTTCTTTTTTTAAATGATGGAAAAATCTGAAGGCCTTGCATCAACCTTAAGTTCTGTATATTAAAAAGGACCAGTGTGTAACATTTAGTGGCATCTTGCAGTGAAGCTGCAGATTGACAACCTGGGAATGAGAACTGAGAATCTGTGAAGTGTGCAGGCGAAACTTTACACCCACCTTTTCAAGCTATCTTGGTCCAGTACATGAACCATAAATGTACCAAAACAAACACACAAACACACCAGTTTGTTTGAACCGTACCAAACAGGCTGTTCAAAAAAGATGCAAGAAAGTACAATGAACTATGAAAATATAAGCAAGTAAATATTCTCATCCAAAATGACCTTAAGTCAGATTGTGGGGAATTGTAATTATAATAACTTTCACGTGGTCTTTAATACTGCAGCACATAACATTTTATTAGATCACCGGAATTACACGGTTGGTCTTATAATATAGGGCTCTGCATTGATTCAACAGCTACTTTACCCCCCAAAAAAAAAAAAAAAATGCTTCCAGTCAGCAATGACAACTTATCTTAAAGCCCCTGATTAGGGACCTCATCTCACTCTCACTCTCCAGATAGTAAAGTTGCACTTGCTAGGGCGGGCCAGGTCAATTTACACTGTTAAAACTATATTTCTCAAATGAGAGGCCAATCTCAAACCCTCTCTTAAACTGGATGGACTTGCGGTTTCAAGTATTTAATCAGACTGACCTTTGTACAAAGCAAAAAAGGTGGGTCATTTAGTGACTGGAAGTGAACTTGCGTTGGCCTGTTTCACATAGAAATAACTAGGAAGCATTTTCAGTCGGACTGAGGCTTTATGACTGTTATTACTTCTTGTAGTTTGGTGACATCAGATAGCGTAGCTTCACCCAAAGGAATCAGAAACACCTGTGTGTGTGTGTGTGTGCAGACTGCAGAGACTTGTATCTGAGTTCCCACCCAGCTAGTGTACAGCTGATAAATACTAGTAAACCTACCAGTCCAAAATAAAAGATTCAGTAGCAAATCCATGAGAGACATTTGCATCACTCCTCAGTCCCTTCTTATCTTCTCAGGCTTTTAATCTTGAAGAGACATTGCAGATGTTTACTCTACTTTTGGCTCAAAGGCAGCTGCTTTCCATTTTTAGCACACTTGTCCTCGGAGTGATTAGTCTCAGATTTTGTGTTGATGAACATGAGTTTCTACATGTTCTGGCCTTTTGCTGATCATACAAATGTGAACGTGTTAAGGGAACTTTCATGGAAAGAAACCGAAAAGGACTCCATGGCCAGGCTTTTTTTTTTTTTTTTTGTGCTTTACATTCTTAAAGCCTCTGGGTAACTTTGAATAAAGCCTTCTGGCAGCATCTTTTTACATGCTTAAATAATCGGTTTTAATGGTCTCATCTGATGCTACCATGCCCTTATACAAACCCATCCTATAAGCCAAGAGAAACGCTTACAAAAAATGAAATGTTTGGTTCGAAAAGAAATTACTAGACAGTGGCCAATCTTATTTTCTGGCCATCATAAAGCTTCACAACCGCTTTGTAACCCGAGCGTCAATCATCTCACTAGAGAGCAATGTATACGAGACTTCACAGTTCATGGTGCTATTTGAAAAAGACGCCAATTAGCTTCACTAATTCGTTCCTGTTTCAAGTCGCAAGTACCAAAAACTCCATCGACCTTTGCAGTCGAGCCTAGATGCACACATGCATGCATAAACAGAAAATAGCGTACC
This sequence comes from Dicentrarchus labrax, assembly GCF_905237075.1. NCBI lineage: Eukaryota > Metazoa > Chordata > Actinopteri > Moronidae > Dicentrarchus > Dicentrarchus labrax. The sequence goes on along the minus strand of NW_026136710.1, from coordinate 13,584,994 downwards.
GTTTCATGCCCCATCACACGTACCCTACACACACACAAGCAGGCGTATTATGAACACAAATAAGCACACACCCGCAGGCACATATGTGCATGCACACACAATCCTCATTCTCTATGTCTCTGACTAGCTTACGGCTCCAACAGGCTTATAATGGTTGCCTTGTCACCCTGCTTTCCTCCCTAGCCTCAGCAACAGCCCTCTGCATACTCCTGCCAATCAACACTGTTCCTTATCAACCTTTTTCAGCGCCTTGGTACACTTCCAACCAGACTCGTAATCAATGCTACTGATTGTTACAAAAATGTGTTTTTTCTATCTAAATGTCATACTTTTTTTTTTTTTAATCTTTAATTTTAAATCTTGCTTTGTAAATCTTATCTTTCTATCTATTCTTATCCTCTGGCTTATTTCTTCTTTTTTTTCACTCTACTGCCTGTTAGAGGGCTTAAAGGGAGAGGAGATGAAGACAAGAGAAGCAGGAAGCAGTTTCCTCTGATGGAGCACTGTTGTGTGTGTGTGTGTGTGTGTGTGTGTGTGTGTGTGTGTGTGTGTGTGTGTGTGTGTGTGTGTGTGTGTGTGTGTGTGTGTGTGTGTGTGTGTGTGTGTGTGTCACCATGACAACAAGACCCGCATCATCTACAATGTTTTCATTTGTCCTGAATCACCTCTTGGCAGATACTCGGGCAGTTATTTTGCTGCTCAGTTGTCCTGTTGCTTCTGACAGAAAGTTCTGAAAGTTGATAGATTTTTATGTTGAGTGTGTTACTTCCTCTGTAAAATACTGCACTCTATATCACCAAGCACTTCCCTCAAGAGACAATTTTGTAGACACGAATAAGGCAACAAAATGTGCTACAAAGTGTGCACATTTTAGAGTTTGAATAAGACATGCACATTGAGACGTGTAAATCATTTTATCATGAATTTCATACTGTAGTAGGGCTGTAACTATTAATTATTTTTGGTTTCTGAGTTCAGTACAATGTGAAATATGTCAGGTTAAATATTTAAAGCTAAGGGGGGTATATTATAATTTACTGTATAACATGAAGGCAAATAATGAAAAAATGCCAATCCCATATTCCCACTGACATACTGAAATTGCTTGATTAGTCTGACCAATAATCCAAAACCAAAGATTTCTTTACTATAAAACAGCAAGACTAACTGTTTCAGCTCTATTTCATAGGTTCATCTGTGTGCAAAGGCATTAGACCTGCGAAAGCTTGTTTCCCTATATGGTAAAATGGTTCAGTGACTGTTACAATGTGATACAGAGTACATTATGTTTTTGTCCATGTCAGGTTTCCAAATGAACAGCATCTATCAACCACAGATTGTTTAAGCAAGCAAATATTTGGTGATAAGATGCAACCAGGCACTAAACTATATTTTTCTGGTTTGCAAAGCCAAGTTTTCTGGTGTGGCAGGGCAGAGCTTTACCAATTCAAACAGCAGTGTAATAATCTGGGCGTGTCCTGCAAACAATCATGAAGAGTACATTTTAATCTTAGGACTAAATAACTGACAAGAATGACCTCTCTTAGCGGTTTGTTGCAGTTAAAAACAAAAGTATCTGAATCTGTAACAAGCACATCTGATGTCAATACATGTGTAAAAATGTGCACGCTGGAAACACACGCCTGCCTTTCCTTTTTTTTTTGTCCTCCCTACCACTCTCCAGCTGAACGGGCTGTTCTGGGCTGCCAGCTGGGCCCTGCGTGCACCTCACAAGGGAGAGGAAGACACAGCCAGACACAGCCAGAGAGCATTCAGGCTTGCAACGCAGTCCCTTTCGACTCGCCTCACAGCAGTGATTTCAGCCAGGCAGAGATAGCAGGGAGAAAGGGAAAGGAGAAAGAATGAGAGAAAAGGCTGAATGCCACAAGGTGAGTCACAAGGTAGGGTACCAAATGGGAAGAGAAAGAAAAGAAAAGAGAGGACAAACTCTGAATGAGCACACAAACGCACATGCAGTCCCTAATTTACATCTTATTTGTGCTGTAATTCATCTCGATTCAGATCCGCAGCAGAGCGCAGACTCCCAGTCGGCTATCCACGAATGAAACCTCTGCATGTCTCGCACTCTACAACAAAACAATCTCACATGACAGAGGGGGGAAAAAAACAAGTGGATCACATAGTGCAGGCCCTGCTTTTAACTTCTGAAATAGAGCGCTTGCTGCAGCAAACCACTGCGAGTTACTGAGCTGCACAATGTGAGGCTATTCACACACATTTATTTAGCAATGGTGTGTCTCTGCTGGTTTATAAAGAACCGATCTATGGCTTACAAAGGAAACTTGACACCTGTGTGTGTAAGTGTGTGCGTTTTAGGCTTTCAAGAATTAGAATTGAAAGAGGCAAATGTCACTCATACTAGGTTAATATGCATTAGACTTTCACAATTTAAGGGACTGGCTGTGGATTCAAGAAGTAGCATAGATGCAGTGCGGTTGTATGAGGAACCGAAAAAACACTGAGAATACATTTGTGGCCGTAACATTAATCTGTTAATCTATACACGTACATTTACAAGTCAACTGCTTGCCACTGCGTATCAGGAAGCATCTAAATTGAGGGCTGATTGTTGAATCATAAAATCTAAAAACAAGTCGCATGTTCCAAGGCTGACTTCTCGCCATGATTTCAAATCCAACCCATGGCCCTTCGTGTATCATCCCATCTCTCTCTCTCTCTCTCCCCTTTCCTGTTAATCTTCCAAAAACATATATATAAAAAAAACAGGCCCCAGAATAACCTGCCTTTTCTATAAATCAAAATAAATTTAAATGGTAAAATAATTAATAAGCAGCCAAGGATTCATAACAGTGATTAAAGTTCTATCCCTCCCGGGGTGATGACTGGAGGTCTGAATAAATTGGAGGAAATGTATAAATTTTACAGTATGGCTATATCAACTATGTGCAAGCCATTAAATATCATTAAAAGCAAACATTGACTTTTCTGATCTTAATTATTAGCAGTGTGTTTTTAAAAGACACTCCTCAACACTACACACTAACACGGAAATCACCTATTGAGAAAATAGGCTTTGATTTCAGATGAAGGTAAGTCACTGGGGACATCAAGTGTGAACTTTTTACTCCCACGGCCACTAAAGCAGACATTGCCTAACGCCGCCAAAAACACAGCCTTTCCGACAAGCTCGTTGTTTTCACAGGTGTAATTAAGTGCTGTAACAAATCCTTTACACTTCTTTAAACTTCTCTTAGCCATTAAATATACTTTCATGCTTTTAACCCCACATGGTCTCCTTTCATCTCATCGACAGCAACTGCAAGGAAACAGTAATCCACTACAGTTGAAGCCAGCCCCCCGCCATTCAGTCTCCACCAGCTCCCCAAATAACAGGTGCATCTGAGGGGCGTTGTTAGGATTTCAGAACATTCAGGGCTCAGTCCAAACTCAGTCAGAGATAGAGCTATAATGAGAAGGATACAAGGGGACACACTGAGAGAAAATGTGTGGCATCTCGATTGAAAGTGCATCAGGCATAAGATTTGACATATTTGCTTCTGAGGAGGGGGATTATATTTATCACGGTGGTTCATAAGTTCTGTATTTTAATATGGATGGGATGTGTATGAAAATATATCATACTCATTTTGGCTTTAAAAAAAACGTGATTAAACACTGACCTTTCTCCTCCTCTAGTGCACATATTTATTGTTAAGTAACAAAGCAAATATTTGCACACACACAAATCTGGGTTATATGTGTGCATGTGTGACCTGAATCACATGTGGTGAGGCTTTACTGTAATACCTGAGTTTCAGGAAATAGAACAAGAACAAAGAGCCCAGACAAGTGAAGTGACAGTTGGCACATTAGGCTGTTACCATGCGTGTTATCCACTGCTGGGAAGAATTAACTCACAAAGGCACAAAAGCTGCTGGTATCAACAATCCCATTCGTGGCAGTAACAAGAGTCTTAGGCATTAGGCTAACAACAGCTAGTTTGCGGCTGTAACTAACTGTGTCTCATTATTAGCAGAAAATTAGAGAAATGTGGAATATAACTGCACAAAGGGGCTAGTTGCTCAAAATATCAGTTTGCACTACTTACACTTACTCATTGACTGATTGACAGAGGGAAGATGATGCATGGCACATCATTCTGAGATGCTGAAACCAGGGCCAAAGACGTAAGTTTAGTTTTTCTTAATAATAATAATATAGATATAATTACATTGGGCAGACCATATGTGGGCACAAAGTTAATCTAGAACAAAATAATATTGACAAATATTATAGTTATACAGCTAGTTTGGAAATATATTATTATATAATAAAATGAGTGCTGCGGTGCCTGACGAAGGGGGCTGGTAAAGCTTTTCAGCATATAAAAACAAGTTCATTCAGCCAATGCTTCATGGCAGACAGTTATGAAATCTTGAATGCATCTTGACACCCGTGCACGCCACCACAGACATTTTTCATAACAATCCCTGCTCGTCCCTCCCTTATCATGTGACAATAACAGAACTTCCACATAAAATACAGCGGATTAAAAAGGACAGTGTGCCAGTGTACTTGAGTAAGAAGAAGAGTCAAAGCCAAGATTTACATTCCTGCCTGTAAGCAACTGTATGGCTGTCAGTACAGTCAAAGACTGAGTTGTTTTCATATTGTCTCGGTGTAGCAATACAAAACAAACCCATAAAGTGAGTTAAAGTAGTCAAAACCAACATATTAGCCATATATATATATACCAATACCTGTATAGATATATTGAGCTATCAAGGTTCTTATGATGTGATTTCTTCATCTATTCTGATTTTATGTGTGTGTTTAATGCATGTTTTTTATGTGATGGATGTCAAAATAAACTTGTGTTTAGATCTCATAGTAAAACACTGAAAACAGAACGGCTGACGTGATGATTACTGAATAATTAAATATACAATCAAAACGCACAGTACAGTAACCATACACCATAATAAACAACACTATACACACTATGTTAAAAATAAATCAAGCACCTTCAGCTGTCATCCTACGTCATATACTACAATAAAATACAAACGGTGACAAATAAACCAAATAAACAAAATAAACATGTATTGTTTACCAGTGTACAGTAGTCACAGATACAGCAGAATGGGTAATCTCCGTCTAATAGACAAACACTGGTAACATTAATTAATTGGCTTTCTGGTCGCACCGGTAACTTACATCACTTAATCTGGACTCAAACCTGCTACATGTCAATGCAGCCTGTTAGGCGCCACATAGCCTGGAAACATTTGAAATCCCACATCCCTTTAATAGATAACTTAACCAGCGATTAATAATTTCTGCTCGATAACGCTGGGCGAGCCTAACGTAGCTAACTTATTGCCCCAGTTAGCCCTTACGTTAGCTGAGATATATACAGCAGCTATTAATTCAAAGTGCGACCAAAATGTTTAAATACACAGTGACCAAGTAGAGAGACTATCCCGCCGCCACCACAAAGAAACGAACAGCAACTGCTATGTAAAGGTATTCGCGATAATTTGGTGGATAAACCCGCTGACAGGCCGTCGCTGGAGGGAGCTTTCACACAGGCCATTACTGTATACAGCTAGCATAGCTGGCTAACGTCTGCTAGCCATGCTACCCTGGCAGTTATGCTACCATCAACAAAAAAAAAGCTACAGCGACACACTTCTTCATAAATAAAGAGATAACCGGACTGACATTTGACGTGCAAGTGTAACACTGCTTACCTTTATTCCCACGGTTGTGTTTATTCCAATGGCGGTTGGCACAACATTGCACTTTCCCAATAACATCAGCAGCCAACAGCATCCAGCCGAGCTGTAAACACAAGCCCAACCAACCCGCTGACACACACACTGCGCATGCGCCTGTCAGTGCCCCCCCTCTCGCCTTTGCTGAGGGAGGGGATGGAGGGGAGGCGTTGGCATTACCTAGTGACATAATGTTCACGGTGATGTTTTGGGGTCACTAGGGGCAATCGAGACATGTCCAAGTTCAGCCTCAAGTCAAATGAGGGTAAGCCCGAGTCTCAAGTCCCTGGAGACAAGTTAAGTTACCACTATTCAGAGGTAAGTTTAAAGTCTTTCTGTTGCTGAAACCAAGCATTATTAAAGTATTTATTGAACATTGCCGGGTTTTTTTGTTTCAGGATTATAGCAGGTCAAACCTTAACATGTTTATCTTTTTCTTTTTTAAATCTCATGTCAGGTCATGGATGTAAGGAGGACGTTAGATCATGTAGACCTCTTTTATTTTTAAAAAATTGAACTTTTTTACATTTATTTATTTATTTACTTTTTCCTTAATGAGATGAAAATATATCTTTAGACTGTTCTGCTACAGTATTTTGATGCAGGCCCACCAAAGCACCATCACAGCTTACCTTAAGGATGAATCAAATACTAAGATCACATTATAATTATACTTTCCTTATAACTTTTCATTTTTTATATATACACTACACACACATTACACTGCTATTGTTCAAACTTAAACCCACATAATTCAGTAGTTTGGGATGTAGTTTGGAGGGTAGAAGAAAAGTGAGGGGGGGGGGCGGGCTCAGCCACCGAACCACAGCAGTCACCAACACACCCACTGTTCTCATTGTGTTGTGGTGACTGGCCCATGCTGGCCTTTCCTGTCCAGCCTGTCCAACTCAGAGTTGGACCAGGTAACACAGAGCACTCTTTTCCTTTTTAATGTAACAAACCCAAGTCACTACATTGGAGACAGCGTTCCTCAGACACACTCACAAATCTAGTTAGGTGTTAACAGATTTCTGGTGGACAGTTTACAGTAATACGGACTATAAATCGTGTTCTATTTCTCCTCTGATCTTTTACACAGAGTTTTGGAGCTTTTTAGCACCCCCTTGTGTTTCATTACCCCTCTTGTTTGCCTGATTAGATTTAACTTGTGCACTACAGCATGAGACAGTGGAAACAGACTCATACAGTGTCTCTCTGACCAGGCAAATCAGGAGCCACGAGCCAATGGCAATAAAGTGTATGAGTGATGCAGCAGCCACATTTTGTTTTACATAACTAGTGGGATGGTCTTGGTAGATAATCACTATCACAAGTCTTTACAGTAGCCTATGTTTTAAAGAAGGATGTATGTAATATCTGGATTGTATATTGATATAATAATAATAAATAAATAATAAATAATATTTTGTCACATTAAAATCAGGATGGGAAAATAATATTAACTAGAGAGGACTGGGTGTTGAAAAGCTGCTGCTAAAACTAAATTGCTGGCTTTAATTTGTATGAAAAGCAGCTGACAGCAATAAGTGGCCTATATTTTCAGTATAATGTGAATTTATTGTGAAACTTATTTGTACTTTGATGGTCATTTGTTCATTGTCCATATACTGTGTGAGATGTGAAATACAAAAAGACTGGTCTGGTATATTATAATCTTTAATATTTTTTATTGATTTTGTTTGTTTTACAGTGATGAAGAGCCTAGCTGCAAGGCAGACAGGTGGGTCAGTCAGTCTACCCCCTGGAAGTGTGATGATCTGTCTCATTGCAGACAGGAAGTGTTTGGATAAAAACTAAATTGTAAGAATAGTAAATTGTTTTTGATGTGTGTTGGTTGGAATGTGTTTGTGCTCTCACACCCAAATACGTATTCTTAACTGTCAGCTCAAGGCCCGAACGAATTGGTTGCGTTATGTAACATCCCCTGTCATTAAACGACATTCATAAATGATGACAAAAGTCACAAAGAAGCATTATTTGTTGTTTGTTTATTGTAGCATGCAAATTCATGTGCTGAAATCTTCCTTTTTATAATTTCATCTCAGTGCAACACAGAAGCAGTATGCTGCTCGGCCAAGCTGTCTGTAAGTCAGTGTAATACAGATGAACGAGTCAGAAAATGCACAGAAGAATCAATCAGTCAGTCAAACAATATAGTTTCATTAATCATTATAGCACATAAATCTGTATCACCATAGGTTAGACTTACTCCAGTCCTGCATTACCTTACAGTAAGTAAAAGGGAAACCTTTCACAATGTGATATTTCCAAGGAAATAAATGGAATACGTAACAGTATTATTCATTATGGGGACATTTTAGATATGCTGTCTCTTTAAGGATTTTCCTCATTCTGAAACATTACACGGCTGCCCCAATGATTTAAACATTTAAATATATCTGATTATCACAGGTTGTATAAATGAGCGTCTATACTATAAGTCCATCTAATGATGGTGCCAGACTGTATACAATGACGGATGTGTACCATCTCTTAATAGTTCATTTACATTTCAATCGAACAATAGATTCGCAAATAAAATGTCTAATACAGACATGAATAGTCAGAAAACATCAGTTCATCATATGTTTCACAATCAACAAACAAGCTTTTCCCCATATAATATAGAATAATGAGACACTTTTTTGTCTAATAAAAAATTTCAACATTTTCAGCAAATTCTCAAATTCAAAACAAAGAACCAGACCTATATACCAATAAGGAGATATACCACAACAGCAACCAAATGTGGTAATAACAATAATAGTCATAATAATAATATAATCTCTATTAAACAAGAATTAATTTTCATGAGCAAACGAGTAAAATGCTGCAAGCAAACTTCAGCACTTGACGTGGCCACACAGTGGGCATGTGCAGAACTCTTACAGCGCTGGGTGTGTTGTATCACAACTACAGAATCATCAATACTCCTCCGCCATCACAAGAGGGACTATATTGCATGCATGACGCAGGATGCAGGGAGGATGGGGTGGTGGGGTATAAAGGAAGAGCCGGGGCGGGGTGGGGTGAGGGGGCACGGGGTGGCACTCACTGGCAGAGTGCACCCGCTGGCAGTGATGGGGTGGGAATTAGTGCAGTGCAATTAGCCACTACAGCAGTGCTCTATGGACACTTTAAAGGAAACAGGGGAGTATCACTTTGACATTAGTTCAATACTCACAATACTGTTTTTACATACAGTAGTGCCCAGCCCTTTCCCATGAGAACAGGGATAGCAAAGCCAATATTGATACTGAGAGGCAAAAGAAAACACGGGCAAAGTAAACACTGGCAAACAATATAATCAGCGTAACCCATTTATGCTTCGGGTGAAATGGCCAGTTATCAGCAAGTGAAATTCAGGTAAATACTTCCACAGAATATTTAAGTGATGAATATAGAAAAAGCCAAAGTAGTTGAGCAACTTAAGTCTTCCCTGAGCAATTCAAGACAGACAAGGATCTAGCCTCCTCTAATGGAACAAAGCAGGACTACAAGAGAAGTATCTCACTCCTCACACTTGACCGAGCCTTTCCCTCCTCACACAGTTTACAGTAGAGGAATATGAAAAGCTTTAGGAAAATTGCAGGGATTGATTGTACTGTACTGTACACAACATGGCACTTAACGTTACATGACTTCAAAGGTGAAGTTGTAAACAGATGCAGAGCAACAGTAGGTAGCTGAGCTAATTTCATAACAAAGCTAAATCCCTGCGCCAGCTCTTGCCTTTTCATCTCAGAAATAAACCCCATAAAATATTGGAGTTTTCAAAAGACTATTATCACAAGTCACACTGAATTGTTCAGTCAAATTCATCGTTTTGTCTACCCGCTTCTCCAAGCATATGTTTGGTGGAAGACTGGGAGAAACCCCCCAAAAAAAAGGTTACCAGTCACCTATTTACCTATTCAAGTTTTTAACTCAAAACTAAATAAGCAATCCTCACGTGTACAGCCATTCTGCCATCCTCTAAAATGGGATTTAATGTATAATCTGAGAGGAAAGACGTCGCTGCTGAAAAGGTACAGTAGCTTAGGTGAGAGGAAATTAAAGAGGAAGCTTGGAAGTTTCAAAGATTAGTCTTCTCACTCTACACAAATCTCATAAGATTTAGAATAGGTGTAAACAAACTCAGAGTCTTCATGACTTCAAATCCTGTATATCTAAAATGGGTTAATGTTTTTTTTTTCATTAGCCACACATGACAAGATGCCTCATATCTATAAAAGGGAGTGAGGCAAGGCTGGGCTGTAAGGAAGTCACCCATACTGCACAAAACGACAGTCAACTAGACAGTGTACTGATGGCCAGCAAAAACAGAGGAACACTAGACAAGACAATCAGTTTTGTCTCTGTGATGTAAAATATAGCCAACAAAACAAGAGTAACAAAGATCCTGATACAAAATACCCCAACAAACAACTTCACAGAAGTTAGCAATGCATAAAATAAAATGAAACAAAACATTTAAAAAAGTTAAACAAAGATATAGCATGAAGAAACACAAGAAATGGTGTCCCTCCCTTTTGTAGGCTTCAGCTTGAAAACACCATGCGCAACCTCTGAATATTGTTTGCATTGTACACAAAGGCGAGTGGACTGGAAAGCACTGAGACCACATTAATGTGAAAGATATCACCTCTGAAACAGGACGGGAGACTGTCAGTGGGCTTGGACAAAAGTCATCGTAGAGCCCAGTGTTCAGGTTTATATAACACCAAGGAGAGAAAGGCCACTGTATTGCATGTTTGTGTCTACTGTGTGTGAAGTGTACACAAATGTACTGTGTGTGTGAGAGAGAGTGAGAGCAGTAAGACTAGCAGGATTAAATGCAGGAGCCACTACAGGCACACAAAGATGAAACAATAGTTTGAGTTGACGGTGAGTCAATGTGGCTTGAATAGAAATCAACTAAATTAGCTCCATCTGCAGCTGAAAATACAAGTTTCTGTCCCCAAAAGAAGTGCTTTGTATTCTTTAGTTGCAGTATGAGTCGCCTAATAAAACAAAAGTTAAAGGTAGTATAGTGTGGATTAAAAAAAAGTGTACACACATCTTTGTTTTAATGTCTTGATCTCCAGTGATCGACGACCATTTACAAATTCTATTTATGACTGTGTTGTTGTATTCGGTGATCTCATGACAGTCAAGGTCAACATTTAAAAGGTCCCATGACTAATAAAAGACAGAGGCTTGTTTGAGTATCAGCATAGTGAAGACCTCTTTTGTCTGCAGTTGCTTATTTTATTGGAGGGTCGGAGTGCCCGTTTTTGTTCTAAGTATTATAACATCTATCTCTTGCTTTTTCAGGGAATACCTGTGAATATGTGCAACAATACAGCAAAGGCTATAAACTAAACCAGCAGCATCAAACCAAATGAAGGCTTTGCCATGTAAGGATGCTTATGGAAGCAAATAAAAGATTCAAAAAGTGAGGAACTGAGGAAAAAGTGAAGGAAAAGATTGACACAAAATGTAAGAAAATTTAAAAAGTGGCAAGACTTATCATACTGTATTGCTGCCTACTGTATAGGCTATTGTTGTCTCTCAGATTTTAAATGACACAAGAGAGGCCCATCAAACACAAGTCTGTCTTTGTCAGCCATGTTGAATGACAACATAGTAGATGATGTGCAAACATCAGGCGTCCAATGTAATGTGAAATCATGTGATGAAGATGATGTTAGATCTAAAGCCTTTCTCCTAAATGTGACCAAAGCTGAGACTGCAAACATGGACAAGTTCAGCATCTACTGTAAGTGCAAACTGACCATGTACCTTACGAGGCATAAACAGTGATATCACTAAATTCTCTGTGGAGCTGTACACTCGTGAAAAATCTCCACTTAGGAGGCAGGACAGTGTGTTTTCTCTTGCTCCTCAAGATGTGGCGCAGCACAGACACTGTCATGTTTTATTTAGGCATATGATCGACTTTTTCGAAGGCTGAAATTAAATGATATTCCCTTTAACCAGGATGTGGCTGTCGGCAAGCGATTCAGCGCTAGCTTGGTGCAGGTCAGTGTCTGACTTTGTGTCCCCTTAGCTTCCATTGAGCAGCATCTCTGTCACAGGCGTCTCAGGACAAGCCCGGGTGGAGGCGTCCCCCAGTCGAGGGGGTCCAGTCCTCAGCATAAGCTTGCCGACGCCCAGACCTCCTGAGACCAACCCTCCAGGAGACAGAGACTTCCTGGAAATCAGAAAGAGAGGAAGGAAGGAATAAAAGATTCAAGACTGCCGGCTTAATCAACTCGAAGACTAGGGTGATCCTGTCAAACACTGGTTACCATTATAATTCACCTGAAGGCCATCTTTTTCAGCAGGTGAGTATCCATCTTGTCTGACAAAGGACCCTCTGTTTGGGGGTGCTCCTCCACAGGAGAGGAGAGGAGGGGTGAGGAGCAGGGAGGTGGAAGGAGGTGGGAAGAATCCTGAGACTGTGGGGTGGCCAGGTCTAAAGACTCCTGAGCAGCAAAGAGGGAAATTAAAACTCCAAGCTTCAAAACATCCCATCAGAAATAATCGTGCAACATCACAGACACAATGTGTTTTTACTGTATATGGTTCATAACTCCGCTCTGATTTACATAGTCATACAAACCTGAGACTTGATCTCCTGGTGGTCTGAATCCTCCATGTCAAGGACACACAGTTCAAGCTCAATATCTCGATCAGGGTCCGGCTCACTCTCAGCCCGGCCCCGATTCTGGCTGTAGGCGGTCTGACGTGCTTGCAGATCAGACACAATTTTCTCTCCGCTGCTTATTGAAGTTCGCCGTCCGTGAAGCTCTGACGCACAAAGATGCTCACTGAAACCACAAAAACACAACCATTGAACCATTGATTTCCTGTTATCAATAGCAATATTATCTAAAGAGAGAGAGTTATGATAATGAAGGTAGAATAAAAGAAAATATGCATGTTAAAGATGATAAAGCATTACACTGTGCACTAGCAACCTGGTAATGGTTATTAGAACTGCATGTCAGTATATCTGAATTTATTCTGTGCATTAGAGACATCAGTGCTGAGGGCTTCCCTGACTCCTTTTCTTGGCTGCCCAGAGGGTTTTTACCAACCAGCTAGCAGCTCTATTTTTAGTCTGACCACAGAGAGGAAATGACTGCAGCACAATGAGAGAGGGATGAGAGAGAAAGAGTAAGAGCAAATGTTTTAAGAACAATCAATTCATTTCTATGTGTGTCCAGGGGGCGTTTAAGCAGAGTGAAATGTAACCAATACTGTTTTTATAGCAGGTTTGTGAATCTTGTTGTAAGTGTTGAGAAACAGAGAGGTGGCTATGTGCTTATCATAATAATTCCCCCATAATTTAGCAACATGTAAGACAAAAAAAGTGACGTGTGTGTGATACCTCTCTAGGAAACTGGAGTGGCTTGAAGAGTCTGATCCTCTGGAGCTCCACCTGTAGTCGCTGTGATCCAGGTGGGGGTTGTAATCTTTGAGAGAAAAACAAATCAAAATGTAAACAAACAACATTGAAAGCTAGACTATAAAAAAAAAGTGTTTGATTCTGACTTCTTCTCAGGCTGGTTGTTCCAAATCCTCATATAAAAATAAAAATTCCCCCTCTTCTTCCCTCCCTGTCAGCCTTGCTCCATCCTGCACTTCTCTTTTCTTTAGTCTTTCCTGCCCCTCTCACACCACTCTTCTATCCCTCATTACCTTTAAAGTTGATGGGTGTGGTGCTGGCGCTGCCTTGGCAGGCCGTGGCTTGGACAGGGTCGGTGGTGTGGTAGCCCGTGCGAGATGCCCTGGATATGGCACCCCACTTGGATATAATGGGCCCCTCACTAAAGGGAATGATCGGGTCCTCGTCTTTCAAGCGGCGGTAGGGATCTAACGAATGCAGCCATCGCTTCCCGACACCGCCACTGCTAACGCCACCGCCTCCACCTCCGTTGCTGTCCAACTCCTGCATGAGAAACACATGGACGCCGTTAGAAAGAGAACCCATCTCCACATCAATACACTGAACCTTCAGATGTGTGTCTGCAGCTGCTTGTGGCAGCAGGAAGAGTCTCACCGAGTGCTCTGAGCAGGAGTGAGCCGAGGTGTGTGTGAGCGTTTCAGGCTCAAAGGGGCTGAGGCAGGGGCCGATGGTACCACAGGACCACGGAGAGTAGTGCGCTAAACTTTCCTCGCCTCTGAACCTGCACCCCACACACTGGCCTCCACCGCTCTCCACATGCTGAAAGTGAAAATGAAGATGATGGTTAGACACACGCCTTAGTTTGTTTGTGCTTCTACACCGATATTGATGTGCCAGGCATTTGTTTAAAAGAGACAGAAAGACAGACGTAGCAGCTGTTTGCACAATATGGGGCACTATAGGATCATTTTCAGTCTTAGGTAGGCCTGTGTTCGAAATAGAGACTCTAAATTGCCCAGATGTGAGAATGTGAGTGTGTATGGTTGTCTACATGTGTCAGCCCTGTGACCGGAGACCTGTCTAAAGTGTACCTTGCCATGTGAAATGAATATTATACATAAGGTATAAGTTTGAGGAGGAGGGCTCATACAACTAATTTGAATGTATGCTCCCACTGCTAGTGCTGACATGCTGCCACTTCACTGCCATCCCTGAGGCAAACACTGGATATCATTAAATAGACATATCCATGTCTTCTCGCTGATGGTCTTGTTTGCTTATGCTTGTTATGTACAGGCATAAAAAAAAATAAATCAGGAAACGAAACACTTAAAAAAGTCCTTGCGGTTCATTTAAGAGTTCAATTTTAAAGCGGATGTCTTCGCAAAAACATATCTGATGTGCTGTAAAAACAAAGCTTTACTCGGCTGAAAGCCTGACTCACTGCTCGTTAAAGTCTTACCTCTCACTTTCTCTCTCTCCCCCCTCGCCCCCCCCCTCTCTCTCACTCACACACACCCACCCACACATGCCACAATTGTGCATTGCTATGATATCTTCCTCCACAGTTGCTAAGCAACTATCTCCCACTTAAATAGCATTGGACACAGCTGAAGCGCAAGCTTTTGGGATAGGAATTAAATCCTACATATTTTTATAATGCTAAAATACACAAGGAATTCATTACTCACAGTTTCAGGGTGGCTGCTGTGACACTATTAATAATCTGGTCATGGTGATGTTTTAATTTCAACTGTTATGCCTATAAACGCCCTCAACGATGCTCTGTGTGTTTGTGTGTGTACATATGTTGTCTCTCTTATTTGCTTCCTACCTCACTTCCAAAATCGATGGTGAAGATGGGGGAGGATTGGGAGGGCCTGTTGGTATTGTGATGGTGGTGATGATGAGCCCACTGCTCCTGCTTCCGTCTGAACAGATCCTCGTAGCCCAGAGGAACACGGCCATAATCCTGGCAGAGGATTAAAAGTGAACAGGTACATTAACATAATAGTAATAATATCTTTAAACATTTTAATTAACAGTTTAGTGACGATGTCATTAGGTAGCCAACACATCCGACTGAAGCCATAAAATTCACAACCAAATCGGGATTGGGGGAAATACTGTACATTACTGATATAATGCTTTGAGGTTTTAGTTGTCAGACTTCCTTGATCCTTTCCCAAGTTCAGGTGCAGTAGGTGTGATTGAATTTCATGTTTGGTCTGGGTCTAGACATCGAGCCAGGCAGAGGAGCCTTTTTTATGAAATTGTGGGGGTGGAAGCAATAAAAACAGCTGTACAATATCGCTGTTTATTCATTTTTGAGGGTGTAGTTATTAGGGCTGTGCAATATGGTAAAAAAATCCTATTGAGATTATTTTGACAGATATTGTAATTGCAATATGATTCACAATTAGTGGGAGTGATCATTTTTACATCAAATTTTCATTTTCTGTTGTCTCTATCAAACAAACATGTTTTCTAACATCCGGAGAACAAGATTTATTGGCCAGGGCATTTCTTCTTCTTCATTGTAATGCGTTTTGTCACATTTGCAGCTTCTGAGGTTTGGATATTGCACTTGGCCATATTGCAGTTTTGTTAGTAGTTATTAGTAGTTTTGTATTAGCTTGCTTTATAATGTAAGGCTGTCTGTCCCATGTGGTAGACAAAAGAAGTATATTGGATATTTCCATTGCAGGACTATTGCACTGCATTGAATTACAATATAAATGTGTTGCTATAATAACATTTTTGTTTTCTCCTGCACAACAGAGATATTATTTTATTCAGGTTGGCAGCAGACAGCAGTACAAAAAGGTTCAAGTCTGCTGAAAAATGTATCTTTGTAAACAATTATTTGGGGCTCATTTGTTGTGGAGTAAAACTTTTTTTAAAAGACACAAAAAAAATACTTAAGTAATATATACATTTAGGTTATTTGCACTTTTAGTATTTTAAAATTTACCAAATGCATCCTGCGCCCTATACTACAAATCTCAATAACAGGTAATGTTGCCGCACATACTGTTAAAATATACTGTAATATTGCAGTAGTCATACCAGTAATGCTATATAATAACTAATAAGGAGAGAAGTGAGTGGGGAGGCAGAGACACATTTGGGTGAGAAGTGGGAGGACTACAGAGGAGGTTGAAGCTACATACTGCAGCTCTGTGGCTGGCAGTGAAGGTAGAGGTGAGATGATATGTGGGTGTAAAAAGAGAAACTGAAGGAAAGGAGATGTTGCTGAAAAGAATGTAGCAATAAATCTGTTCAATGTAAGACAGACCAACATCAATTAATATAGGTGTTTTCCCTGGACATACTGAATGCTGCACAAGAGATTCTGCATTATACTGAGATGAGAAAAACAGAAAGCATTTTATTTTAATATAACCTTCGACAGAGAGCGTTATTTTTAATTATTGCATGGCTCAGAGTGGATTATCTCTCTTATAATATGCCTACTTATCAATAATTAAAATGTTTTTTTAATTACGCTTAAATAAATACTGTTGCTTTCGCTACTAATGTCAAAGTTGAAATAAACATTACTCAAACAAGTGAGAGAACAGCCAGTTAGTCATTTCTTGAACAGATATTGGTCTAAAAGTAGCTGCTACATCAGAGGTCTTAAAATAAATCCCCTCAGCCAATCAGAAGTGAGTATACTCGATGACTATGCTATAGCTGGAACTGTTTTTAACCGGTTTTCATCTTCGTGGTCATAACTTACAATAATAATATTTCCAAAACTTCGAAAATAACCTGTGGGGTTCCCCAAGGATCAATTTTAGGGCAGATTCTTTTTTATCTATATATTTCACCCCTTGGCTATCTCATCAGGAGATACAGCATCTCTTTCCATAGTTATTCTGATGACACACAGTGGCCATGTCTATTGATGACACAGGTCCACCTGATTCCCTTTTTGAGTGTATTTTAAATATTAATGTATAGATGGCACAAAACTTTTTATTCAATCAGGATAAAACTGAGATTTTAGTGAAGAAATAAATATCCCTTGGACTTACCCTGAAGTGAGAAACCTTGATGTGGTCTTCGACTCTGACCTGAACTTTGAGGCTCATGGTGGGTTTGTCAATAAAGCTGCTTTTTATTACCTAAAGAATATTGCTAAAGTGCGACTATTTCTCTCTCTGAGTGCATGCTTGTATCTCGAGCAGGTCAGACTATTGTAATGCGCTCCCTTCTGGTCTACCTAAAAAAGGTCACAGCTGATTCAGAACTCTGCAGCCAGAGTGCTGACCAGGACCAGAAAGAGAGAACACCTTACACAACGATTTTGAAGTCCTTACATTGTTTGATTGTTTTTAGTAGAACTTACATCAAATACTATTGTTATACCTGTATTTTATTGTCATGTCTATGGTTTTATTTTTAAATCTACCTTATTTAATTTTTACTGCATTCTGTCTTGTCAATCGTCTGTGAAGCACTTTGAACTGCACTAAACTGTATGAAATGTGCTACATAAATAAAGTTTGATTGATTGATTGATTGATAAGACGTGTGTTGTTTCACCAACCCTGTGTAGCCCTGCACGGTGTTCAGCTCCAGAGCAGTAGTTGCTATCTAGAGAGTTGAATCTCTCCCTGAGTGGAGGCTGGTAGACAGAGGAATGCAGCACCTCTGGAGGCAGTGAGTTACTCCTGGCATCCTCTCTGTGATACAGCTGCAACGATAATCATCATCATTATAATATAATAAGTTGCAGACTGATCAAATTAACATAGTGATATGATAATTAACAGAAGGCTCACCTGAGGCCTCCATACTCTCCTGCTGTCATAGAGTGGAGCATAAACACCATGAGCAGGAGCAAGAGGCCCATACTGAGGCTGCCCTGGGTGGGGATGGAAGGCAGGAGGTCCCATCCGATCTCTAGGCGGGTACCCTGACGAAGAGGAGGAAGGTGGGTGTTGTGTTTGAGAGTCATTGGGGTAGGAAGATGGTGGAGGGCCAATCGAGGGTGGCAGGGAGGATTCTGGGACATTGGAGGATCGAAGGAACCGAGCCATGCAGGGTTTGTGAGGGGGATGAAGAGTAGATGGGTAGTAGGAACCTGCTGGAGAGGAGGAGGGAAAAAAGGGAGAGAAGAGATTTGCACTTTCTCTAGACAACAATAAAGTTTTTTTTTAATTAAAAGCTTTTATTTAAAAATGGACTCACAGGTAGGTTGATAATGGGCTGTTTCATATGCAGAGTGGGGCTCCTGATAGTACAGCTCTGACGCCTGAGAAGGATGTGGTGCACGCAGCACAAACTGACCATGTTTGGGCATAGGAGCGCCACCATCACCCCGTCCAACTGTTGTCAAGGGAGACGACGCTGAGGAGTGGCTGACTGGAGTCCTGGGAGGAGATATGGGCTTCCTAATGGACAGGATGACAACATAAAGAGAAAGAATGAACACATAAATAAGTAAGGTTAGACCTTCCCAACAGCACATAAATGTTTATGAAGGACTAATTCTCTACCAAAATCATATGAATATCCAATGTGGGCCAATCCACACATCAGGTGAAATGTAAATATGGATTTCACTAGATTAATTAAAATGTATATGATATTAGTGAGTAAATGGAAGAATAATCTTACTGTTCAGTTGACCCCGATGAGTTTCTGCTGGTGCCAGATAGCCCGTTGGACCCATTAGCCCCATTGGATCCATTTGGCACCGCTCTCTTCATCTCATCCATCATGTCAGACCCTCTGGAGATCAGTTGCGGGTGAGTCAGACCGGGCACTCCCTCCGTCAGGGTGGCTGTGTTCTCTCCTGTGCCTTTGACTCCTGAAGATACATCTGTGTGGATGCTTCCCTCCATGGTGAAGGTTTTACCCATGACCCCCGGTGCTAAAGGGAACGCACGGCCCACACTGCTGCTCTTCTTGTTCCTCAGTCTAAATCTGTAAAGAGATGAAAGGACATGCTGCTTTCGTCAGAAGAGAACATCTTAATAATCTGAATACTGTGTGTGTTTGTGCATCCTTAGCATTGCAATAATATTGTGAGAGGACCTCTTGTAAATCCTCTTGTAAATAAATATATGATTAGATAAATAGTCTAATTAAAAAGAGGGGGTTGGGAAAGGCTGTGTAGACACAGATGAGAGCAGAAATAAAAGGTCTCTTTTTACAGGGCAGAGTAAAGTGTGCCTTAGGCTAAAACTCCTTAATGTGATGTAGATATTTGTCTAACTTAGGACTCTTCCTCATATATGGATACAGTTAATCGTGTCGTTTTTTGCAGTTATGAAGCACAGAATAACTCCCACAGTTGGACAAGCAGACTTTAGCAGTCTCAACATTATGTCACTAATTAGAAATGCAAACTTGGATGATCAGAGTTATTATATATCTTGAATACAGTGAAAAGAGAGTCTTTAAGAGTGCTCACTCACTTCTCCAGCTCATCCTGTGTGTGTGCAAATGTACAGTTGGTTCCCCGGGGACAGCCTCCCTGCTGACGAAGGTCTCGACACATGCTGGTCTTGTACTTGCTGTTGGCCTGAGGCTGCAGAATGCAGAGATACAATTTACATTAACTGTCAAATTAAACTAATGCATGGAAGTCTTGTACACTAAAAGTCTCACTGTTTCTGTTCCTTCTACAAACAAAAGGGTGACACTTCATTGTAAGTGTAAGGTTCATATTAAGATGTTAGCCAATGTTTACTCTTAACAATATATTCATGATGATTTCATTTTTTATTTGGTTACAGCTGATGTTGAAAGCAAAAAGTCTAGAAATATAATAGCTATAGATGTCAAAAAGAAGTAAAAGACACTGTGCTGGAAAAATGAATGGTATCACAAGTCAAAGCCCACAAACAGGTATAGACAGACTACAAAGGTTAGCTGCCTGCCAAACATCATTAAACAAAAACATGTGACTTTCATAATCATCTTTGTTGTATATTCTTAATTGAAAACAAACTTGGTTTCAAACTGAGCTGCCATTTCAAAACTGTTAGCCTCCCAAAAAATACACAAAAATATTTTTTGGCTTACAGAGCTCACAACTGTTTGCCCCTGAACACATCTTTTATATCTTATTTTAAAAGAATCTTTTAATTTTGTCAATGTTATAAAATTAAAAGATTCTTTTAAACCACAAACTGTCAGAAAATATGAAATGAATGTTTTGATTTTTGAATTCATCACTCAAAGAAATTAATGCTTTCCTTCTAGCCAAGGATGATTGACTGAAATACGTATTAATCGATTCTGTTTTCAGTGTTTGTTTTAAACGTCACTCCCAGTGAATTGTTTGACAAGAGCTGATACTCACACACAAGACAGCTTCAGCTTTGATTCACTCTACTATACACGCTGTTAAAGACCAAAAACCATGCCATGTCCTTTGAACTATCTTAGATGCCACAGTCAGGAGGAACAAAGTGTGCTGCTAGACCCTGAACATCTTATCTTCTATGCTGATGGCCTTATACGGTGCCTGGATGGAGCAGCAGTACAACGTCTCCTACCACCTCTCTCGTCCTTATTCTGCACTTTTCAGAAGGGCAAATATTATTTTTATGCTCACTCAAATTTCCTGCTGCCCATCTCAATTCTTGCACTGTTCTGTTATCCATTTTAAATATGTACCTGTGGAGCATCGTGGCTCTTCTTGCTGAAGTTCTGAATGAATTCCACCAGTCCATGAACCACCAACTTCACAGCCAGCATCACACTTTCCAGCTCCTCCCATGATGGTGCCGGGGCATCTGGACACAGATCAACAACACATCTGTTTAGTAGCGATTCCTATCACTGTGCATTATCTCAAAAAGGCTTTAAAATCTAGTGCATATCAGAGATCATTGAGATTAGACATCCTGATACCATTAAATCAGGGCAAAACTCTCTACCTGACTTACTTTTTGGATGAGGATACATTATATACATTATCTCAATTACACAGTATGGGGGAAAAAAGGGCACCAAAAGAAAATAATATATTCGATTTCTTGACTAAAGGACAACATATCAAGAGTGTACAGCCATGTTAGCAGCTCTGAGATTACAATTACTGCATAATTGTGCTTTGAGTTAAATGCTAACATCAGCATGCTAACATGCTCACGATAACAATGCTAACATGCTGATGTTCAGGTATATTATTTGTGATGTTCACCATTTTAGTTTTGTTTTTAGCATGCTATTGTACTTTGTCATTAGCATTTGCTGCAACTGAAGGGAATGTAATAAAGTATTAAACGAGTTTGACAAGTTGTGTAGGATGTAGTGGCATCTAGTGGTGCAGATTACAACTTCCTCGTCTCACCCTCTGGTTCCAAGCTTGTAGGAGAAACTACGGTGGCCATGAAAAATGCAAAAGGAATCTATCTACAGCCAGTGTTTGGTTTTTCCGTGGACTACTGAAAACATACCTATGAATATTATCTTCCATTTCTGTCAATAGATCCTCCTAAATGTTACACACTGGACATTTAATAGAGAACCACATGACAGAATAAATATCTGAGTGCCAAACACATCAAACACCCCGCTTGTCATTGTGCTTTGATTAATAAATGTTTCACACAGAAGATGAGTCAGTAGTTTTGATCTTCGCTATTGTGCTCGTTAATTGCATTTTGGTATGTGAGTGTCAGAGCTTGCCTATTTTCTTCACTTTTCAATCTCATTAATCTTTCTGTAACTGAACGAGCCCTTTATTCTGAGAAGTTTTATTAATTCAGACTCATTTGCATCCATTCAGATGAATGCTATTAAACAAACTGAAGTACCTGGGTTGTGGTCTATGTTGGCTAGTAGCTCTAGGTGGGGTCTAAGGCTTGTGAGGTTGGCAGGGTCTCCTGTCCTCTGCAGAACAATTGTCAGCTCCTGGACACTCTTTGCAAACGACTCTGGAGACTGCAACTAGAGAAGAAGATAGAAGAGGAGAGTGAGTCTTTAAAAACTAAATCAAGAATAGATAAACGCATTTGTCCTGCGCTTCTGTTCTCTAGAGGCTTGTTATACTCACTGTGTAAGATTTAAAAAGTGACTTTATCAATAATGAATATAATGAAGCATTTGAATTTTACTGGTACCTTGTCAATAATGGACTGCATATGTGACTTGTGGACCAGGTCTCCGTATAGCAGAGAAGACCACTGCTCAGGTGAAATTCGTAGGCCAGCCTCCATGGCGATGTGGACGATCTGAGCGTCATGTTCTCTCCTCAGAGCTTCATACGTCCGAAACTCTTCCTTCAGCTGCATCAGAGAGGAGTCCTCATCACGCTTGGTCACCTGATAGGGAGGACAGACGATAAGAGAGAATGGGAAAGAGGGCAAGAGAAGGGAGAGTGAGAAGAAAGACAAGGAAGAGAAGGAGGGTGTGGACAGATTTTGATCTTTGGTAAGACTTTTGTCCAAACAAAAGTACCAAACAAATGGAATTAATGGAGTAATAATCAATAATCATCTTTCACCCCAAAATTAATTGTCACTGATCATTTTACATTTTTATTATTATTATTATTATTATTATTATATTTATTTATTTTTACCAAATACAAGTAATTACTCTTTAATTCATGCCTGTTTGTATGGGCAGAAGATCTGAGAATTATTGATGTATTGCAACTTTGAATGCTAATTAGAATATACTGTACTTAAATCAATATGTGGCATAACTTAATTAAAACAAATAAAATCAAATAATTTTGCCCTTTCCAGTGACACCTGGCTAGCTAATGGGGAATTACATATTTGTTTTGGGGTGACTTATTCCTTACAAATACAGTAGTATTTTGGTATGGGAGGTCCCAAGTACTAAAAAAGATTTTCAAATTAAATTTACCGACTGGTTAGTTTATCTGTGTGTGGTGTCTTCAGACTAATAAACTCAAATTCAGATCAGACAAGGGGATTTTCCCCTTCTCAGAATCTGCCCTATGAGTAATCATCACAAGACACCAACACACGCCAACGCAAGCTATCATCTGAATGGTCAAAATTACAACCTAACAGAATCAGATTTCGTCATTAGCAGAGCTCTTCTGTCCGTCCTCTGTCAGCTTTTCTCTCTCTGTTCCTGCACTTTCATCTATCTTTCTCTGCATCTCTGTGCTTTCTGTCTGTGTCCTGCAAGGCGGGGCAACAAGGGCAAATATAGACTGCTGTTACATCACAAGCAGATAGTTGGCATTTCTGCCCTACCAGCGATGTCTGTCATCAGATAACAGGCACAAAAATACACGCACACACAGAAAATATATCCACAGAAGCCCATATCCTCATTAGTAGTATGGGCAACCCATTTAGGGAGTGATAACAGATTAATCTCAGACTGGGTCATATAAAGTTGAGCAATCCATATTTGAGAAGGGGTTTTCTGAAGCTCCCTCAGACACTTTGACTAATTTGATGAAAATTATTGTTTTTGTTTTTATCTTAATTTGATAGCGTTTAATAGGTGGAAAATATTATACTTAAACTGACCAGAATAACAGTTTTGGAAAACACCTCTATGACTGATGACAT
Source organism: Dicentrarchus labrax (assembly GCF_905237075.1). Lineage (NCBI taxonomy): Eukaryota > Metazoa > Chordata > Actinopteri > Moronidae > Dicentrarchus > Dicentrarchus labrax. Next base: position 13,561,289 of record NW_026136710.1, on the reverse strand, counting down.
AAAAAGGGTATTCATTTGGAGCACTATCTCCGCAGTAAAGGAATATGTGGTGGTAACTGAAAATCTATTTAAATTCCCTTCATCTAATCAGGTCATTTATTATGGCTTGGGTTCTTGGGACAGCAGCAAACTGAGGTTCTTTTGTTCAGTTTGACGTAGACTATATTCATATTTTAATGAAGCACTTCATAGTGCAGCAGAACATTGCATGTTCTTCTATGTGAACTTCTGCATGGATTTGATGTGTATTTATGTGTGTATGCTCATTCATGCTGCCTGTACCTTGAAGCAGGAGGCCCTGTAGAGAAGCTGCACCACGTGGCCTATGCTGGTTTTGGAGGCCTGGGGGAATCGAGCCTCTAGCTTTTGCACAACAAACAAAACCAAAACCTTCCTGGACAAAGCTGAGCCGTCCTCCAGAGCCAGTAAGACTAGCTTCAGTGCATCTTCTTGCATAGCTGATGAGGAGTTTGATGAAGTCAGAGGGGGATGTAGGGATACAGCAAAGGACATCAAGAAGTGGGGAAAGAGAGCGAGAGAAAGCGATATAGACATAGTGGAGAGAATCAGAGAAAGATATTCAGCAAACAAATAGACACAGGTGAGCATGCAAATGCACGCAAACACTGCAACAATATGCGTTTTGATTTTCTATTCAGAACAAACAAAAACAAATCTATTTTTGATAGAAGAACCAGGTGTCCTCAGACTTTTTAATGAACTCATTCTGTGATCATGATGAGAAACAGTTTCCCAGTCAGAATCTGCCCTATGAGTAATCATCACAGGACACCGGGTACCAGCACCAGCAGTCAGATTGATGAGGCAGTCTAAACAGGCAATTTACTCTACTCAAAAGGTAACTTCTGGACACGAGTCCAGTGAACTGAATGAGGAACCAATTGAACAGACTGAAAAAAACTGCTAAAAGTCAAGACATTTCAGGAGCACAAATCCAACATGCTCAAATTCATAGGCTTTAAAACTAGAATTTTTGTATGACATGCACACCCACCAGGTCCCAGGAACTGGCAGCCCCGCGCCCTCACTGCTGCCCAGAGGTTGGCAGAGAGCTGCTGGGGGTTCTGGTGCTGTAGGATGAGCTCAGTTACGGTTCGTTCCCCCAGCGAACGGCCTGCCCGCACAGCCCGCACACGGCCCTCCTCCTCCACCAGCTGGCAGTTCACCAGCGTCACCAGCTTCCTCTGCATTGGCCGACTAAGCACGCTCGGACTCAGAGTCGCCACACCTGCAAAAGGTGACAGCTCTGTGGTAAAACAGCATATCTGTGTAACTTCATCACAACAAGAACATTTACTTTAGTTATCAGTCATTGTATATTTCATTCATTTATATTTTTGTCTCAATTTAACTTCATTTAATAAAAAGCCTCGAAACAAAGAAACTTAATCCGCCGACCCAAAAAGAACAGAGGCATGGCAGGCATAAGTCTGTTGCAACCAGCTATAGAGGTGGATTTAGAGGACTCTTTATGGAAGGGATGAGCCTTCATTGTGTATCTAATCTCCCACCAATGGTTCGTGCTTCTTAGAGAACCAGACATGACACAGTGTGAATTGTCCAAATAATCTAATTTGCCAGAAATGACAAATGCTACCACAATACCGTCACCCAGAATTGGCTGAACAAACAACCAGAAACTATTGGTCAGTTTCAGAAAGGTTCATCTTTTTGTCTGGTTATGCAGATAGTTGAATTTTCCTTCAGTACCATAAAAGTACAGCAGCTTTAAGGCGTCATTAGAAGTGTGAGAAGCATGAATGCCAAGTTGCACTCAACCGCGCGGCCCCCGCACATTTAGTACCAAGAGCTTCATTCTCTTTCACAGATGTCCACAGATCTGAAAACGTACCATCAAAAACAGACATACATAACTGCATAGACACAAACCTTTTGCACCGCTGATAGGTTTTAGGTAGAGAGCCAGCTCTTCCACACACACCTTGCAGACCTCATAGTTCTCAACCTCTGCTGCACTGCTCAGGCTCACCGGCTGCACATCTGGGACCTATGAGATACACATCATGAGCACACAGAAACACACAGAAAGAGGAGTGCCATGAACATGCCTTCTCTCTCCCTGACTCACCTGAGCTCCAACCAGCTGTAGCAGGGCACAGTTGACTGGCAGCAGGTCGATATCGGTGCTGATGGGTGTCTGATCAAAAGGACAGGCCTTGCGGTGCAGTTTGTGTAGGCAGGTCTTACACACCGTGTGGGAGCAGCCCAGGCTGATGGGCTGGTGGCTGCTGCTGTCAAACTCATTGTAGCAGATGGGACAGGACAGGAACTCTGTCCACTGGGCCGCCTGCACTGGCATCCTGCCACGACACCACTGAGGGAGGCGTCACCGAGTTCAGGGTGAATGCATGTCAACGATCCCCGACAACAGCTCCTGCTCGCCAGTGCCGATGATGACTGCAAGGAACAGGACATAGGTAGGTCAGTACAGTATCAATTAAACAACATACTATGTGATCAGAAAATATAAATAATTTCTACAAATTTCCAGACAGTAGGTTGTGACTTTGTACACATGCATGGTGTCCAGCAAATAAAGGAGCAGCATTAATATTATTATTAGCACTAGTAGCACTATAAGGATGTAGTTAAAGTACACAGGAACTCTTCAGTCTCTCTCCCCATAAAAGTCCTACATTTATTTAATCTAATGTGGGCAATAAAAGTGCCCTCTCCCTGTCTTAAAAGAGGTAGTTGCCAAATTGTCAACTCATATTTCATTCAAACGCAGCCCATAAAGGCCTTGCTGTGACCACAATTTGTATAGTCTTAAATCCATGCCTACATTTCCCTCATCTCATTACAGACATCGATTGGGCAGTATTTAAGCAACATCATAAAAGATTAAAAAATCCAAATTACCGCTTGGAAAAAAAATTAAAATAAATGTCCAAGAATGGGCACAGAGTATTAATTTGAAAGTGAAATCAGTCATGCAGGAATCATTTTGGCTTCCACTTTGCTCTTTAAGACAAACCTTCTCTTGTCCAATGAAAGCTGAGCTCATGCTGAATCATAACAATATCGAATGAGCAAATCAGAACGCACACAGCCGATAAACACAGACAATATCTGCAGGTTGAGACAAATAGAGATGAATAATACCAGCGTCCTGTTTCAGGGGAAGTTTTTAGGTCAAAGTTTATCTCAAATGTTCCCAAACGTCTTTTACAGCTAACTCTCAGTCAGTTTTTATTATTATGGTTTGCCTGTATTAACCTGGGCACAATGCGACACAAAGAGACAGATAAGTTGAAATAAAAATATACTACTACTATTTAGATGAGTAACATCACAAGGTAAATAATAAACTTCAATTACTCTTGTTACTGTAGATGAATAGTCTCAGGGTTTGCTGCAGGCAGTCATTTTAATTTTACTTAACTTTCTATTTTCTGACAAATGTAATGCTGCCTTTTAAATCACATCCTTTAATCAGAACAATTTCATAACCTCCCACAACCTTGGCTATTTTATTCCTTAAATATTGCGATCTTAGTATTTGTAATAAAATTGTAATTTTAGAATACTCAATGTAGTCTAGAAACACATCTGCAAGAGGAAACAATATTTGTGGTGATTTTTTTATCAACACAAGGAGAGATTCACGCTTCAGCTGACCAAAATCTCCACAGCAGCGCAGCACATGAGCTGCATGATGTATATTTCGGGAGGCACATCACTACTGTTACGCATGTGTCTTCACACCTCAGAAATTCACTGCTGTACACTTGAAATGAGCTTTGCCTACAGAAAGTTTCTTATGACTGAGGGAAGGACTGTGGAGGCTGTTGAGTAGAGATGTGATGAGTGAAAATGGGTACAATAAAGACGGGAGAAGTCAGCATCATTAGATTTACAACTTTCCTTTCTGACCAGCAGCTATTAGATCTGCAGCTTTAAAATCACTTTGCTTATTAGTGAAGAAAATACTTCTATGTTGCTTCTTGCTTTACTCTGACAGTGCATTCTAGCCACTTTTATTCAAATATTCACACTTTGCACGTCTTGAAAAACATTTAATATCAGGAAATGTTCCTCTTGTTATGTAACAGTACAGTACAAAGGGATATTTTGTTACTTTTTTCTTTAACCTCCTGTGTGCTTTTTGATGCATCATCGCATTAACCAAAAGCATAAAACACTGGCACACTTAAACAACCATCCTTCTGACTCTATTATGCAAAGTGTTCTGCACACAGCATGCAGGCAGCCAGCACCTGTTGCTTTTAGACTCTCTTACATCTGTTCAAACTGATCACCAAAAAAATAACAGCTGGTACCCTCACAGAGCAGGCGCCATAACAACTGAAAGAAAATCTATTCAAATGAGTTTAGATACAGTAAAACAATTTGCGCGCACACACACTACACACACACACCACACACACAGAGAGAGAGAGAGAGAGAGAGAGAGAGAGAGAGAGAGAGAGAAAGTCAAAATAGAGAAAGAAGATTAGAGAGGACAAAGCAACTGACCATACCGGTTTTAAAAAACTGACCTGTGAGTGTGATTCTGAGAGCCTGTGCCATGTAAGCCTAGCGCAAAGGCCTATTTACGAAGAAGTGTATGTTTATTTGTGTATAAAAACTTTTTTGGCTTTCTGAGTTGCCTGAGCTTTAAAAAAAAAACGAACTTTTATATTAAAAAAAAAATATTTATTTACAATAAGAACATGCTAGCAGAGAAAGCATGTTCATATGGTAACATGCTAGCAGATAAAGTCCACTGGGAAGAGAAAGTGGAACCGTGCGCTGTACACTACATTAAACAACAATTATGCCCAGAGCTTCTCTAAAAAATGATATATATATATATATATATATATATATATATATATATATTAAATGCATTTTATATATTGTATCTTATATATGGCGACGTGCCGGTTATAACGCCAGTTTAACGCACCTTACAAATTGCCCGCAGCGCTCGGCGCCCGCCTTGCCTCCTTGGCCGCGTGGACAGCTCCTCTCTGTCCTCGCGCGTCATGTTTCCTTCCGCGAGGAGCCCAAATATAACACCGATTACGATTATTGTAGCCCACAAGCTGCTGAACCACGGTCTGAGGAAGAGTGAGGCAACGCTCATGTGATGAAACGGGTTCAGTGGGAAGTTTGGAGACGGAGGTGGGGAGTTTTATCTTGGCGCGTGAGCCTGCACAAAACCCTCTTTTCTCTGTGTGTGTGTGTGTGTGTGTGTGTGTGTGTCCGCGGATTAGGGAGTGGTGCAAACTCTGGGGGCAACTGTTAACCGTGATTCACTTGCTGTAGTCACGTTGACAGCCACCTGTTCCTGTGAGCAACTGCTACATCCTGTTTTTACTGAGAGTCCCAGGCAGAGTACAAGAAGCCTGGCCTTAGCTCCTGCTCTTCCTCTGCAGAAATCATTCCTGCAGCTGGATACGAGTCTATGCACTGTCACACTATTAGATTAATAATATGCACAAGTAGCTCACAGCACATAGAGGAGGTCCAAAATATCACCATGTACACAAGACTTCCATTAATTCCCTGAATGCATCACCACTAGTATGTATGCAAGCTTGTGTGTGTGTGTGTGGGGGGGGGGGGGTGCATCACACACAAAAAGCCCCCATGGTCATGAAAAAGTCTAGTCTTGTGACAGGGAGAAGTGGGCGTGTTGTATTATTACAGGAGACCTCAACTTCCTCATCAGGCTCCTCTCCCTCGCTGATTATTTTGAAATGAGGAAATCGACCTCTGAGCTGTGTTTCTATTCTCTCAGACTCGTCCGTGCCTGCAGTTCACCTGGAGCGCTCAGGAAAAGTTGGAAGATGTGCCATTTTAAACAGCCCCAAGAATCAAGAAAGATGCAGCACATCCAGTGCGCACTTTTAAGAGAAAGATATCCCTAGAATTGTCAAAAGAAGGCTTTGTAGACTTATACGCAGTGATTTGCTGTAGTGGCCCTGTTGAGCCACCCACTCTGAGCGAAGGATGAGAAGTACATTGCGTCTTTACAGCCAACAGTTGGCGAGCAATCATCTGGCTCAGGACAGTGAGTCCTCACTTGGCCCCCCCTCTGTGTGGGGGAGGGCATCTGGAGTTTCCTTTGGCATGTCTCAGAGAGAGAGAGAGAGACAGAAAGAGATTGTTCTGAGAGAGTGCTTTTCAGAACATGGAGGTAAAGGACATTTTAGGACAAGGTTTGTCCCATCCTCACCTTTCAGGGGTCTTAACTCAGACTTTGGTTTAGGCGCACTGTGAGGCTCACTGCTGGGTTGAGGTTAGGTTAATTTAAAGGTAAAGGTCGAAGGTCTCACGTTGCCAGATCTTCTCACCATGCTCAAGCCGTGCCAATGAGAGGTCGGTTGGAAAAAGAAAAAAACATCAGGAAGAATCATCCTGGGGAAAAAAACGTTTGGCTTTTTAAAATCCATGTTTTACATCAAACATAGAACTGACTTCTTCTAAGAGTAGAGCACCTACAAAATATCATGCCAGAGGAGGAAAACTTTTAACATCTTTCACATGGCTATTGTGCACAATCCAACTTTTTGGCATTAGCATGTATCTTGTTAGCTTGTTTCCCATAGAAACAGGGACTCTGAAAACAGCAACTGAAAGGGAGCGCAGAAGGAAGCAGAATACAGCGGTCGGCCAATGGGAGGCCTGTGGTAAACACCCTCATTCAGGGATTAGGTTATGTTTGGAGTAAGTCATGATGGATAGATGCAGTTTTTTTGGAGTCCTCACACTGCGAGCGGGTGTGTTTGTTGCGTTTTATGTGTATCTTTGTAGGCATTAGTTTCTGATAGTGCTGTGCCATGACACTTAACTGTCACTTTGCAACTCCAGCTTGAGTATTTCTGTAGCCCCAACGGAGTGACTTGGCACAGTTACCTCTATTGTACCCCAGTATCTGTAGAGAGATACTTGAGGGACAGCACTGCCACACTCATCTGTGCATAAAGAAGGTGACTAATGGATCTGTGTAATGTGGAAAGCAGGTAATTTGTATTTAAGGACAACTTTAAGCTAAACGGTGCTCAGTTCATACAAAATGAAGAACGCACTAAGCTGTTTGACACTGACGCGGCTCTGACAGCTACAAGACTGGGGCCTAGCAACGTCTCTGACACTATTCTGACATGAGGATCTGTGTTGCATGTTATCCCCCTCTCTCCTGCCAATCTTGACATTCAACCTTCAAATAAAGGCAAAAAAAGTCCCAAAAAAATGTGTTGATCCACACGACAACCAGTGGCAGCGATAAGGGGCGAGCTGTCTCAGGGGGGTTGAGCAACCTCTGCGTCATCTGATCAACAAACATTCATGCTCCAATCACCCCAAAGCCTTCCTGATATACATGCACGCACACATGCACATAAAAATAAATAATAAATGGATTCATGGATACACACGCCTCCACGGGGTATGTGTTGGACCTGAAGCAGAGGAATCTGAAGTAATATGAGGCCTCCCGACTCGTTCTTCTCACTGTCACCGTGACCCCAGAATTAGAACATTCCATATAGTGTGTGTGTGTGTGTGTGTGTGTGTGTGTTTGCAAGGGAGACACAAGAGCGTGTGTAAGAATATGCCATATATGACATTGGATCAGTGAACCCGGGTTAGTATTTTCTCGAGACAGGATAATTCCCAAAGACTCCTCCTGAGTTACTATCACAAAAGACGTGAATCAGCACAAAACCATAAACACATTCATGATTTTAGTCTAAATTTGTAACTACTGCAATGTCTAATGTCTAACTAATGCAATTTACTCATTTTGAGAAACATGTGCTCACAAACACTGCCTGTTTTGCTATTTTAAAAAAGTTTCAATATCTCATGACTCACTTTTCTTCACTATTGTAAATGTGTTAATGACCTTTTAATTCCTCACCAAATATGTCTTGCATGCCCCACACAGTCCCCCCTACAACGTGAACTTCAACCAGAGTTTTAACACAAACTCAACTGTAGAGCGTTGTATACAGCCCTCAAAGAGCAACGTGGTGGGCACAGCACAACAAGACTGAAACTTCACACCCACCATACTGCTGAAAAAAACAACTGAGATACTGTATCATCAGTTTAAAGTCAAGCGAGTTAAGAATAAACACTGAGCCCGAGTGAAACACTTCACTCTTTGTCCAATTAAATCACACTGTGTTTACATGAATAAAAAACGTGTCTATTATAGTAGTTTAGGGAGCAGCACCTGTCAACTGTAAAGTGAAAACAAGCCGGTAAATGATGAAGGGAAAGTTAAACCGTAACACTGAGCAGTGATGATACTTGTTAATCTTTTGAGAGACTCACAGACTCATGTTTATAGCTCTCTGGGAAGCATTACTAGCAAAACACTTATACACCTGCAGTCTGAAATAGTGAAAATCACCTTATATAACATCATTTACTTACATTATCATGCATGTCATTTTGAATATTTTGTATGGCAACACTAACAGCTAAAGCTGCTGGTTTTTCTCTGATATTTGAAAAAAGTTTAATTCCATATTACAGGGTTACTACAGTTGTTACACCATGTACGCTCACTTGTTTTTGAGTGTACAGTGGGGGTATGTGGGTCTGTGTGATTATTTATTCATTATGCCTGTCATCACAGTGTGTGGGGGTAGTTTCTGGATGGGAGGCAGAGCAACCATACAGCTCGCAAGCTGCTGTATTATACAGCACATATAGCATAGGCCCTACTTTATTGCCCCTGTGAGATGTGTCTACTCTAACAGGAGCAACCAAGAGTTATGCAATCTTAGTGAACCATCAGTTTGTTGCAGCCTTGAACAATATTATGGGAACATCAGGTTGCTTTCAGTTGCAAATCAGCAGGTTATAGAGTAACCTCCAGCATGGCAGCCTGCTGCACACTTAAACTTTATGATGGCAGTGCTGCATTTAAAGACCAAAGGCTCCAGTAAATATTATCCAACACCTGAACTTGGAAACTGCACTGCTTGTGGCTCAGGAGTCACTTTGAGAGCAAACGTGATGTTGCACTATAAATTTCACATTTGTGCAAATTCCTATCATCCTGCTCAGGAGGTACCATCAACCAGCCTCCACCATTGCAGCAGCATATCTACAGTTTCCTTTTGCCTTACAGAATGCAATGACTGCCTCAACTCTTTCTAGAAAACCCTGATTTGCATTCGTAGCTGGCTATGAGCTATGGGCCCATATTTCCAATACAACCAGCCTTTCTTATAATATTCCACCGGCACCAGTTGCAGAAATTGATGCTGAGCTAGTAGACGAATAGTAATGATAGAATTTATGAAATCTGTAGCTGCTATACAATCCCTCATATTCAGCGGAGAAATACAAAAACAAGAAAACAGTCCTGATGTGAGATCAAAATACAAAATACAAAATCTCGATTTGAGGAGCAGGAGAAAGTAACGCGCGCCCCTGGATAAGTCACTTACCTCACACACTACACCACAGCACCAGAATAAACATATTCATCCACAGAAGCGCATCAAAATAATAAAAAAATTAAAAAATAAAATCTTCATCAATTGCAAAACAACCGCAGCAGCAAGCCCGGGGAGATCATTCGTGATGCGAGAGCGATGTGGCACTGCATTTTAGAGCATTAGATACAGCTTCCTTGGTCCAGTTTTGATTCTCTGCCCCCCTTTTCCGACAGTATATGACGGACACGTTCGCTCAGGTACAGTGAGCCACACACTCTCCGTGTCACGAACCGGGGCTGAGAGGAGATGGTGGTATCGCTCCGCCGGTGATGGTGCCCGAACTGCGCCTCACCGCCGGGCTGCACAGGCAGAGGGCTGCTGCACCGCTACGCATCATGCATACTCCGCCCGAGACGAGGTTTTTTTGTTTTTTTTATGTTAAACCCTCCCGATGGTTCCACAAAAATGCTTTCTGCGTGTACTTTGTCGGAGGAGCGGCGCTGGGCACTATTTTAATGTTGTGGGCAAGGATAAAAAGATGTAAAGGGGCAAGCCGGAACAAGCCGCTTTTCGAGGCGTGGGCTGCCTTGTTTTAAAGGAACAGACCGAGAGACAGAGAGCAGCAGTGGATGCGCTTCGGCAAGTGCGTCTGTCAAGAGGAAGTGCACACATAGAAACCACACACACACACACACACACACACACACAGTTCCCGCTCGCATTATTGAGGCCCTGCGTTTAGAGAAGTGGAGTGGCTGAAGAAAAAACTTCCCATAATCTGAAACTAATGCGTATGTTTGATTAGCTGCAGTCCTTTGGAAAGGCTTGAACAACACAAAATGCTCAAATGTCTTTATATAAAATGCAATCCAGTTATTTTATATTGAACCTTTTTTTTAGACTACACTGGTCAATAAAACACTGAATTATGTTGATGAACTTAGCCTACTGAGGCTAAGCCTATTAGTTGGATTGTTCATCCTGCACATTATAATGGACTTAGTCTGGCATCTCAATTGTATTTAACAATCTCATTGTCCATGTAGGCTTCACCTCAGGTGTTTATAATTGTGTCACACTATGTGAACGCTCTTCTCGCCGACTTGCTGTTCACCACAGGAGAGCCTACTCATTAAGAGGACATAATGTGGTTCTAATTATGTGCTAAATTGCATTTTTGAGCTGTAGGCATGTTATACACACCCAATATGCAGAACTAAGTATCATATTTGAAACTTTTTGTTGCACTGCCGGTCTGGCTATAAGCTTATGAGACCAGACAATCTTACTGAGATATATGGCACAATGCATTATTCCTGCAGCAAGACAGCGGGAGGCCACAGAAAGATGCGCCTGGTCAGCAACATATAAGATCTGACATATTTTACGCCCCCTCGGCACATTACTGTTGAAGCAAGCTGTTTGTATGCAGCAGGCTGTTGGCTTGAAAAGGTTACTTTAGTTGGTGAAAATTTGAACAGGCACCTGTCTCCGTGGTAACAAGTGGTACATTTGGCACTGTAAGGAACTCAGTTATATAACAAGTATGGATAACATTACTCAAAGTTAAACAGTAACTGAAACCTTCCTATCTGAATGTTTCATGGTTGCTTCATTTATATGGGACTCACTGGAGCTGTTTGCATTATTAGTGAGGTGTCCCTAATAAAGTGGCCAGTCAGTCCTGCACACATTGCACCAGGAGATTGATATACTATATTATTATCCTGCAGTAAAAGCACAAAATGATGTATAACACCTCCGCCAGCCATAGTGTTCAAGGTAGCTCTAATAGTAAGGCTATTCTGCTATAAAGGGATGCATTAGGTATAATTACAATATGGAAAGATCCATCTCCCCTCTGTGTGTGTATGTGGGTGCAGGTTCTGCAGCAACCAGTAAGTAGTGTCTGTTCATTCGAACTCATTTTAAATCTTCAAAAGGTGCGTTTTCTAAATTGCATCCTTAAACCACATGCATTTAGTGAGTGATGCTTTTGAGTTAAACATTACAATGTCAATTATTGTAATTTGTCATATGGTTGCAGGCTGACATGTGGTTTCTAGTGAAATGTCTTGACAACTGTTGAATGGACCGCAATAACATTTCCAACCCGAGCTTCCCAGAGGATGAATTGTAATGCAGTTAGAAATCATCAGGTGAAAATTGTTGTTTATGACTAAATATCTGCAAATGTAACGATATTCCATCGGTCTCCACTGTACTTGTACTGTACTGTGTGTTTTTTGTTAATTAGCAAATGTTAGCAGGCTAACATGCTGAACTAAGATGGTGAACATTATGCCTGCTTAATTAACACTAGGAATAGCACTGTCACCCTGAACATGTGTAACACTAAACTAGTGTTTCTTCAGGTAATACTAATTATGTTCCTCAGCTCTTGGTTCACTACTCTTCTGTTAAACAACTGTGCAGAATACCACAGGAGTCTGAGATAAGCTTCTAGTGAACTTTATGTAGAATACTACAGTGTGTCAGGCTAGAAACAGCAACAACTTTTCCTCACTAGAACAAACTCCTTTTCTACTCTTTTTAACTCTTCCTTCAATTTCTCAACTATGACAAGTAGCCTAGATCACTGTTGTTGACAATATACCAACCAATATTATGACTGTTTTATATGTTAGCATTTATTGGCTTCTTTGGTTGAGCTGAATAGAAGTTTTTCATGTTCCTGAATACCCCAATTGGTGAAAGATGATTATTTGTGCATTCTAGCTTCAGAGAAATATCAAACAAAAGTAATCTTCACTGTAAGGTTTTAAGCCTGCTCTCCACTCAGACACAGTTCCACGCATTCACACCTTTACAACCACAGACTGATCCATTGGGCGCTTTACTGGAACTGTTGGGGGTTGAGGGTCTTGCGCAATCTTTCCATCCACCACCACCATATATATATCGAGAGAGAGAGAGAGAGAGAGAGAGAGAGAGAGAGAGAGAGAGAGAGATAAAATGTTCTTTCTCAATATTTTAATCACTTATCTCTTTTCATCCCCACCTCTATTTACCGCAATTCTTTTATCTTCCTTGTGTTCTTCATCATCCTCATATTTTAAACCTCACAGTCTCTCATTCATAATGGAGGTGCCCCAAATGCCACATCTACTGTTTGGCTGTGTGTGTGTGTACATTTACACTACACTACACATACTTTATATATCTTATATATATATCTTTGACTATATTTCTGTGTAGTCTCTGTCTTCCTTCATGTCACACACACAATACATATACTTGCTCTAATTTCTGTACTGAACACCCCATCATGCGTTCATTATTTGTCTGCACATAGGCCGATTTCAAGTTAGTGGCTCGGCGCCTCGGATGCCCTAAGGAGGGCACCAACTACTGTTCCATTCACCAAGATGAGTGACAATTACATTTCTAGGCTGAAAGGATAAAAGAAGAAGAAAAGGAGAGATGTGAAGGCAAAGAATGGAGTGAGAGAGCATGGAAACCCTCTCAGCCATGCAGGGAGAACCCACTCACTTATAACATAATGCTCAGTGAGCTGCACAAAATTTCACTGGGGTCAAATGGAGAAGCAATGGTTGTCTGTGAACCCTAGCCTCAATTGTATACAGGCAAACTGCCTTTATTAAACAGATCTTACAGTATTCAGTGTGTCTTAAAAAAATAGAAAACAAGCCAAGAAATAGTTGTTTAAACAGTAAAGGCATTTTATTTCTTCTTGGAAAAGCATATCTTTGGTTGTAGAGCAACAGAGGCACACAGTTAGTTGACTGTACACACAACCAATATAAAATGTAGGAGCCCTCTGCACACTGTTGGGCACAATGCACAACTCAACTTTATATGAGATTCAGTTCATTATTACACATGGCAGATGATATAATGAAATCTGTACACTGCATGCTACAGGACTTAATTCACTGTACTGTACCCAGAGAGATCAAGAAAACATTGCAGAAGGCACAGAGGGACCCTTACTGCTTTCCATTAGACAGATGTTACAAGCAAATGCATTAGTGTGATGTTAGACACTGGTGTAGCAGAAAGTGAGGTCATCAATTCGCTGAGATTTTGCTGAAAAATCGGAAAATAATAAAAACATTTAATTGATTTACTTTAACTTTAATAGCCTCCACGTCAGAGTAATCTGTCTCATATTGCTTATTGTGCTTCCTGGGACTTTATTTGACATGCTCCCAAAATAGTATCGAAATATACAACAGTTAAAACCAACTGCATTATCTAATCTTGTGCTTAAACTGCCTCTTTATCATGAGTCCACAGCCTCCTCAAGCACATTTTGCAGGCTGCTCTTACCATGAATGTCCTTTAGGTGGCGCCTGAGACTTGGCTTATGTGCAAAGTGCACAGCACAGTAGTTACACTTGTGGGGCTTGTCACCTGTGTGCAGATTGAAGTGGTCTTGCAGCATGGCCTTCTGGGAAAATGTCTTGTGGCACAGCGGGCATCGAAAAGGCTTGACACCAGTGTGGACGCGTATGTGGCGGGTCAGGTTACTCTTCTGGGAAAAGCCTTTCCCACACACCAAACACAAGTACTGTCTGTGCTCCTTCAGGTGGCCCACGTAGCTCTCTAGGTGCTGGAAGACTCTGTCACACCTCCTGCAAAGGTAGGGCCTCTGGATCAATATGCTGTCTGAATGTTCTGTCTGCTCATCTGCAGAACAATGAGTCTTTGATAGAGGTGCTCCCGAGCGGCAGAGTAGATTGGACTCCATCAGCTCTCCACATTCTTGCAGTTCAGCTGCCAGTAAAAACATTTCCTCCCCTTCTTTTTGCTCTTCCCCTGCATCCTCATCTTGGTCCTGAGAACTGTCCACCAAATCTTCATACTGGACATCTGTAGGAGGGTGCAGATTACATTTTAGAGAACCTGCCATGTGGTGATCTTGATCTGATGACTTGTTTGTGTGAACAATCTGAATTTCTTCATCTTCAGATAATTCTATGTTCACTCTCTCATCATCTTTGGCCTCCTTCAGTCCTTGACCATCAACTTTAGAGTCCTGGCTGGCCCCCAACTTGGACTGAATTACAACTACTCCCCGTTCCCTGGAACTTGCTTCTTGGATGCAGGTGCTGGGCTGGGCTGTATCCCTTTCGTCCAGATTTTTGAGGTTGCCTGGCTTCTGGATCTCCTTCTCCTCTGAGTTTCTCTCCAGTTTCAAGAAAGCCAGTGTGGGACTGAGGTACTTGGAGACGGCCTGGGCACACTTCTCCACCACCTGACTCATCTGGAGCGCACTGGCTGCAGTCAGGTAGCTCACCAGCTCTCTCAGAGGCACCTACAGTGATCGATATATAATGGTAATCAAGGAAAACTATTTAGAAAAAAAAAGAAGTGTAAGTGCAAGATGTCAACTTCCACTTGCACACAATTTAATCACACACGCAAGAACAAAACTACAACCACTGAGAAATGTTGTCACAGTCATCTTTAAGTTTCATATCACATAACACCCACTCTTTTGTTGTTCTAACATTATGTTTGTTCCTTATTTCTGCTTTGGTACTGTAACTCTTGATATCGCACCTCTAAGAGTCCAGTGTAACAGGACAGGAGAAGTCTCTTGCCAACTTCCACACTGGAAACTACACCCACACTCAGCTTAGCACGGCCTTCGTGGAGCAGGAACTGGTCACGCAGGAAATCTGAGGATGCTGCAAGCACCACTCTGTGACCGTGGAAATGGAAAGGCTGGACAGTGGAGCATTGTGGACCCCCAAGGAGGAGTGTGATATCACAAAGGTGGTGCTCCTTTCTTAGAGCATTCATTTTGCAGAGGATATAGTCACCGTGGGTGGGGAAACAAAACTGTAGAGTGTCAGGAGAGCTTGACATGATGGTCCGTCTGGATTTAAAAGAATATTTGGTTCACAGTTTGTTAGAGTGTGGATACAGAAAAGCTGTGAGCTGCATAGATGAACTGTCTTTTCAAATAGGTTGTGGGCCTTTTCTGTTACTTCAAGTTGGACAGAGTACATTTTTGAAATTTAAACATGATACAAATGTTGGCAATCCTGGTGAAACAATGTACATATACCCACTGATCTACTGCCAAATCACAAATCCCACATCCTATCATTGTTATCATGAGTGGTTTTGGTCTGCAATTAAGCTAAATCTATCTTTAACCAGAGAGAGAGAGAGAAAGCACATGGACATGATCATCCAGCCCCACCTTTTACTGCAGGCTCATCCGGAGAATGATGCATCCAGTGGGTGAGAAGTCTGCTTTTCTTGGTTGGAAACCACTATTAAATTAGAGAGAACAGTGAGTCTCTGTTCGCCTGATGCCTGACAGTTTAACCACAATTATTGACGGAAAAAAAACGTTAATGGGCTACACGTGCAGGAGGATGAAATGCATCTCTCAGCTGGGAAGCAATAGTCATCCCGACTTCCTCTGGCTTTCTGCTGAGGATCTTAAATTTAGACAGCAATGCCTGTTGTGCAGGAGCACGTGAACTAATTAACCCCTTCAATGGCCTTCAGTTTGTTTGTTTTTTACAAAGGCCCGGGGGGTCCTGAGAAAAAAGAAAAAATATTACTTATATTGAAGTTTTCAGTGCACAAAATTCTGCAAAAGTACCCAGAAATTAACTCTAAAGAGTTAGTTAGAGTTAATCTCTGGGCACTTTTGCAGTGAACATTTTTTAAAATGAGCCAAAAAAGGCTGTCACTTCCTGCTGTGGATTTAATTGTTGTTCAGTTGACTTCTTGTGTACATGTTCTCTGTATTCTTTCTCTATGGGCCTATATGGAAGCCTGTCTCCCCACTGCTAATGCCAGACCTTAACCTCTGTGTGTCTTGAAAATATGCAATGTCTGTGGTTAATTGCAAAATGTGCCTTCATTAATATGCACAGTACGTTTTGCATTCCAATGCTGATACAGTGAATATGACACTGAGGTTAGTGGTCTACGGAAACCTCCAGAAGAGAAAACAGAAGTTCTAGTAAACTACAATAACCCATGAACAAGTGGTTTGACCACCTTTTCTGTTCTCCAAGATTGAGGCAAAACTCTCTCATAAAAGCAAAAATGTCTCTTAGAGGTTGCACCCAAAATATGCATTTATTGAATTGATCCAAAAAGAGAAAGCATGTGAGGACAATCAGTGGTTGGATGAGCTGTAGGGAGTTAATAAACTTAGGGCTGCCATGCTGTTTTGATTTATTTCAGAGGATAAGGATATTTTTAACTTGTTTCAACTTATAACTCAATTTCCTTCTCATAGGTGCCCAGCAAAGGGACCACATTAATGCAAAGGTGCAACACAAACGAGAGGAGGGGGTGACCGTGCTGAACCTTTTTCCAGGTCTTCAACTAGTCCAGGACTCTCAAATAGGAATAACCTTTTTGACCTACACACACCTTTACAGTGCCTTTACTACATAATATATTAAAACATGTGTATAAGTTATACTTATAATAAGTTATATAAGATCTGTATTTTATATTGCAGTAAATTTAGCTGACCTTTCAGCTGTAGAAAAGAGCCAAGAAGATAAACCCCAGTCAAACAAACTACAACTACAACTAATTAAGTCCACTTTGTTTCACTTCCAGCAGCTAGCTCTTTTTAAAATCTTTTCAGTTAATGTTTTCAATGTGTGACGCTCAGTTTTTAAAGATATATTTTTGGGGGCTTTTTTGCCTTTATCTGGTAGGACAGGTGACAATAGACAGGAAAGAGGGGAGAAAGAAGAGAAATGGGGACGACAACATGCAGCAAAGGGCCACAGGTGGAAACCAAACCCTGGCTGCTGCCTACATGGGGGGGAGCACACACTACCCGTGCACCCTGTGATGCTCACTTTTACCAGTGCACACAATAATAGTGAAACAAACCAACAAGCATTGCAAGGCAGGGCTCAGTTATAGGGGAAGCGAAAAGTCAAAATAGTTATAATTCCAACAATCATAAAGTTTTCTTGAATTGTAAATATAAAGGTAGGGGTAACTTTAAAAGGATACTTTTTTAGATGTTTTTGTCATATACAAAAATTATGTCATGTATTGTTTTCTAAATTTTTAATATCCTAACTTTTTGGAAATATTACCAGCAAAATATACCTAAAGTATAAAGTAGCCTACTCATTACACAGAATGGCTCCTGTAAGGCATACTGCATCATTATCAGGTCTGTGGATGCCTTTTATATGCTCATTACAGATTAAGTACCTGTAAAATCCTCCCCTGAAAGTAATTATAATTGTCTATAAAGGTTGTAGAGTCGAACCAAAAACTAGCACAAAATATATAACTTAACACGTTAAAGTAGTAGTAAAGTACAGTACTCGAGTAAATGTACTTAGTTACATTCCATCACTGGCTCCGGGATTCACTCTACATTTCAGTGTAAAACACAAACAAAACAAAAGCTTCCGTGTCAAACACGGAAGAAGCAAACTCAGAGTCAGTGGGTCAGACACAGCGCGAAGGTTGGAGGCATCGTGCTCCGCCCTCACCACCACCACCTCCACCACCACCACCACCACCATCATCATCATCATCATCATCATCGTACCGTCTACTATCATATGAGGAGACAGCTCAGGGTGAGTCAGGGTGTCAGTTAACAGTTGCGTTTTTCCAACGAAGCTAAAACCCAAAGCGTCATGTCAGGCAAACAACAAAGAGCTTGGGACGTGGAAATAGTTCGGGAGAAGATGTGAAGACGACGGAATGGCAGTTAACCGGAGGGAAGTAACGTTAGCGACGCAAACCTACTTTTGTTGACAGCTAACGTCAGCCGTTAGGTCCGTGGCTAGCTAACTAGCGACTCTTGTCTTGGACTACAAGGACCGACAGACCGACAGGCGGGACCCGGTGTTTGATTTTGGACAACTCAAGCAGCCACAGGACATCAGAAGACACCAGTGAGAGTGAGTTGTCTCTCTCTCTCTCTCTGTGTGTGTGTGTGTGTGTGTGTGTGTGTGTGTGTGTGTGTGTGTATTGTTGTGTCGTGAATCCCTACAAACCAACTGACAGCAGTTAGCTTAGCCTCTTACAGTTAACGCTAACTATAAATCAGCTGGTCTGTGATAGACCTGCAGCTAAAGTGTTACATCCTACAAAAGTGTAACTCCCTCCCCCCCAAAGAACTTTTGTTTACGTGGTTAACAGTTAAAATAATAAGAATGAAACAGAAAGCAGAGATTTATATACTGAATTGATCCTGTTACTAAGATGTGAAATATTAATGTGCTTCTTTGCCAGGTGTGATATTTCACTATAGGTTTTTATGTTTATTCTCAGTTGTTAGTTTATCAGGTACAGCTATCTGAAGCTAATATCAATCAACAAATGCTACCTTAATGAGGCTTTTTAATGATTGATTTTTGTTTAAGAAGTCAGTATTGTAATTTGGGGATTTTTGTGGCAGATGCTGAACATAAACAGTGTGTTGGACAATATTTATTTCTTTAACATGGATGACATAAACAAAAATAACATATAAGGGGAAAAAAATGTATAAGGATCCCTTAAATGTGGTAATAAAAGAATTGTGACCTAGAGTTGCACTAAGTAGGAGATTTTATGGTTAAACAAATACCTTCAGTCAGTTCTCTCTGAATGACAAACTTCATAATAGACACACTTACCTCATGCATGCATGGCATGTGTGTACTGCAAATTCTTGTTACATACAGTAAATGCCAATACTGATAATACTGTGATAAGCTGATGTTGGCCAATTCATCAGCCTGGCTCACTTATCGCTCGCTGTCGAAATCCAAACAGTTTTTGAGACGTGTTGATTCAACTTTTTGGTCGTTTTAGTGGATGCTGGTATTAATGCTGTTGAATTGTATTTCTATTATTAGATTATATTAATTAGATATTATTATTAGTTATTATTAGAGCTTGTCAATAAGGTGCAGAAAAGGGGATTTCTCTAAATCAGATTAAACAAAACCCGAACATGATAATCTTCATATAGGTCAGATTACTGCAGGGTGGTTCGGTCAGACTGAATTAAATTTAACTAGTGTACCTAATAAACTGGTAATTGAGTGTATATTTAGTTTGCTGATGGTGAAGCCTCATGATGCTCATCCTAATGATGATTTATTTTACAAGCCAGGTTAGTTAATTCTCCTCAGAACACTCAGGTTATTTTCCAGTTCAAGCTTCATAATGTAGACTCTGTTTTCTGGTTTTGAGAAGGGGAGCAGTGTTGTTTGCAATGTTTTAGTCATCCCCAAACCAACAATGCTAATATGGATTCTTAAATTGACTGTACGCTTTGTTAAGGGAACTACTGCACAGAGGGAGTGAATACTGCATTAACTCAACTTTTATCACAACAAAGCAATATTTAGTAGTATATTTACTTGGGTACTCTAAGTAGGGTTAGACGTGCTGTAAATGGTGTGCTGTTGTGTAAATGTTCTGATGTTTCAAAATTCAGATTATTTTACATGATGTTTCAATTGTATGTAGGCAGTGTTGATTCATTAGGCTACTTGTCAAAGCACTTACAGTCTGCTTAGCATATTTTGTTTAGGTCTTTACTGGAAGAATCAGTGACAGACATGTATGGGGAAAGTACATTATTCTTGCATCAGGGATCATGTGTAACATTCTGCAAGTTTTATCCAGGTCACATACAAAGAACTGCACTGTCAGCTGCTGTAATGGAGAAAAAATTAGTTGGCTAGTTTAAAATAGAACAAATGGCATGATCAAAGGCACGGTTGCTTGTTTTACTGTGTCACATCTTTGCCAAAATAATGTTCAATGCAATCAGAGTGCTGGATCATAGAGAGATGTGCAGCTAGGTCTGAACTCAAGAGAATGAAACATCCCACACTACGGTGTAGTTTAGGGTAAAATGAAATGGGAAATTGCCTTTGCTGTACATTTTGTTAATGACATAATGTGAAACAGGACTTTTTTTTGTGAGATGTTAAGGGATGACAGAATAGTGAGAGAGGCCAGCGCAGAGGTTAAACTGTTAGAGAATATTTGTGCTCAAACTGCCTAAAATATTTTTTTATACCTCCAGTCAACTCTCAGGACATAATATATTCATTGTTAAGTGGCTTGAGGTTCTGTCAAAGTGTGCATAACCTTCAGCTACACATGGTCACTCAAACTGTGGGTCCCTTTATGTGAAGTTCCTCTGACAAAGCTGCCTGTAATGCCTTTTACTCACACTTCATTTCTTTCATGAGGGAAAGGAAAGCATATAGCATGTGCTCTCTTCGTGAAAGCCGGTTTCATGAAGAGAAAACTGTATGAAAGTGGTATATTGTTTCTTCATTGATGAACAAAGATTACAGAGCAGATACAGAATACATCATCAACATACAGAACCATGTGCATTAGTAGTGAGCAACAAGTGTCTACTGGCTACCCTGCTGCAGTAGGAAGTAACACCAGAAGAAAGTGTAATTTACAAGAGTATTGTGTTGACTTCAAATCATCAGCACATAAAGTAAGTGCACTGCTTGGGTACATTTTGTAGACACTTTGAGGAAAGTGTAAACTTGCTCAAACAACTACAGCGTTGTGTCAGTATAAAAGTGTGAGCAGTAACATCAGGACAATATGAACTTTAGACACAACTCTATTAATGTACTGTTTGTTCAGTGACTAAAGATTACAGTCAAACCAATGGTTTTGAGAAACTTTCCTAGCCTTGTGTCCCCTTTTGATTGATTTTTTTAGTTTAGCATGTGAGAAAAGATATTGAAGGAGGCTTTTGAAAAAAAAAAAAAAAAAAAAAACCCATCAGGGTATCTTGCCAAAAGAGAAAAGGGGATTTTCATAGCTAACCCTCTAAGAGAGCCACAACGCTTCAATAGATGGAGTGGGGTTACTTGTCAAAACATGACTAGGTGTGTCACAGACTAAAATTATTGTTGAGTTCCTAAATGAGAAACCTCTTTTAGGCATTGACTGGTGGCGTGACATAATGCAAACCGGCTGCCATCTGAAGCCTCCATTCAGTCCATCATCCATGACCCAGGAGTATCATATAGTATTGTATGACTCAAGGTGTCACAAACCAAAGAATCTTGTTTTGCAAATACTCAGCTATACAACCCTCTCCCCCTAAAGCGACAATTCGTGCAGTAGACTGAATCATCGATGGCCAGCAGCTTTCACACTAAATCATCAGTACCTGGCTGCATATTTGTGGTGCTGATTGTTCATATTTCACACATGCCGCCCAGAACTTAGCTAAGTGTTTTTTGAGGGGATTTTCGCTTGTTTTCTAGCAACACTAGCTGGGCCAAGAGGTATTGAGGTTGTGGGCCTGTGTAAAGCTAAATGAGACAAATCCAAATGATTACGTGATAGACACTTGGACATTAATAATAAATAATTTAAAATTTTTGTCACATAACAGCCTTTTCACACACCCAAATCTTTAGAGAAAACTTTCCCAGCAGTTACAGCAGTGAATTTGTCTGTGTCGGCTTTGCACATCTGGACACTGGAATTCTACCTTGTTGCAAAACTGCACACGCTCTGTCAAGTGGCACAAGGACCATGAGCAGATTTCCCCCACAGCGTGATACTGCCAGCACCCGGCTTCATGTTTGGGATAATGTGTTTCTGCTGATGTGTCTGGTAACACAAAACATCCTGTTTATCGTCATAGTCAAAAAGCTTAAAGGGATAGTTAGGGTTTTTTGTGGGGTTGTAGGAGGTACTTATCCATACAGTAGAGGGCTACAAGGTTAGGCTTATGCATAGGAATATGGAAGTTCTACAGTTGAGAATGTAGTGCCTTATCAAAAGGCTGTCTGACATCAAGGTAAAGCGATGAAAGTATTATATAATAATATAATATCAATATAACATACACTGATATGGATTGTTTTTAAGGTGGGCCTTTTTGTAGGTGGCTGGTGGTCGCCATCAGATTTTTTTATAGGTCTGATGGTAGCCTCCCTTATTAGTAACCCTCTCATTATTACTCCCCACAGACACTTGTAGATTAATCTGTTATTTTCTGGATTAATCATTTCATCTATAAAATGTCTGAAATGACAAATTGACATACTTTCTCAGCTTGTTTTGCCTTGTCAACAATCTGCAACCCAAAGGTATTAAGTTTACTATTAGCCTGGGAACCAGACAAATCTGGGCAAGCTCATAATGTCATTTGCTCTGGCAGATTATGATGTGAATTATTCTGGCGATGCCAGGCTAGTTTATTATAATAGAAGATTTAGAATACCAGGAATTGTTTCCCTTTGAGAAGCTGGAACCAGATATTTTTTTATCATTCTTACTTAAGAAAATCAAAATTGTTTGCCAGGTTTAGTATAGTGAGTTTTTATGTTGTTGTAACTTTGATATTATTGCTACTTTATCCCTGCTAATTGTATTTGCTTTGCCGTAAGACATGGATAATACCCATTCCCTGACCTGCAAGCAAAGCTGGGGCCGCATAGACTGTTTTGTGAGGTGAAAGCCAAATGTCAAAATGAATAAAGTATTTTTATTCTCTTCATAGAATGCCCCATAAAATAAAATATTTGTTACAGCACAGAGCTGCGCTGTTATAGTTAGACTCAACAGCTGGTACTCAGAAACACTGAGAAGACCAACAGTGTGTAGACCAACCTGTTGCTTCATTCTTAAATCTGCCTCAATATGGTATCCTCTCTTTTGACTGTGTGCTGATTTTGTTTTCAACTATGCTTTGATATTTCATATTTCATGTCATGTATAATGTATTAACATTTGGCAGTGCTTTACAACCATTTGGCCAGAACTGACTTCTATATTTCTATAGATATGTAGCAGAATGTTTATACTGCTCAGTCAAAATGCATTATAATTTACAAAAGGCTAATTAGTCTAAATTATTATTTTGACATGCCTTTTTCACAGCAGATATGTTTAACTCATCACAGGTTTTCCTAATGACATTAACGATGGCTCTGTTACATAATGAAGCCATAATTCATTTTATTATTACCACCTGTGCTTTTGTCCAAATGTGGAAATGGCCTATTAGATAAAATATGTCACTGCTGAAATACAACATTTTTATTGACATACCTAAAAATGTAGGGAAAATATAATTAAGGAACAAACTTACTACTATATTTAGAAAAGTTGATGCCTTGGTTTGGACCAGCTGGGGGTCACTAAAATTGCAGCCAAAAAATGTAGGCTCAAACTGATTTGCAGACATATCCAGTAATTGTGGATTAAAGGAAGCCCAGTTGCTTGGTAAGGGCAAAATGGCCAGAAGCCAATTAAAGTGGCTGCGGTCGGCACTGGAGCCGAGCAGCCATTAAGGGCAAAATGTGTCCAAGCTGATAGGTCTGACCTCAACTAGCACCAAGAGCCAGATAAGATACAGAAAGGAACTGGTCTAAGTCTCTGCCTGTCTGCTGCATGATAAACGTTTTGGGTGTGTAAACACACTGACAAAAAGTTAGAGAGCAGTGTTTTCCTGTATTCTTAAACATGTGCCAACCTTCCTCTTTCATATATCAAAGGTCTCCAACTATGTATGTAATGTAATCACCTGCTGAGGGCTTGTTAACCACAACAATACTTTGAATAATTATTTGCTTAGTTATCAGTTTAACTTTGTACTGACGTCTGTGCTGTGTCCTTCATAGAATTAGGTACTCTGTCAAAGAAGATAAATGACACAGTTAAAATGTACATACAATTTGCCTGCAAATGTTTGTAACTCAGTTAATGTTTGTAATTTATTTTAAAATGCAACAGAATTCTAATTGCAACCAACACATTTTCTTTTTTTAAGTTAGAATATTTTAAACCTTTTTATTAATTTAGCAGTACTGTAAAATTGAGTTGGTTTGCCATCATAAAGTTAGAGCAGTACTATATGTTGTAGAACAGATCCGAAACCTATTTGATGCTTGTTTTATGTTTTTATTTGACTGGCTCAGGATCAGTCAGACTGTACAGTTGTCTGCAGCAAACACTAAGAACATGTGTTCTGGGAGGCGAGGGACCATTAGTGTGTTTTATCAACCATATGGTTATGGTGTCCCTCAAGGTTCAATATTAGCTCCCAGTGCTATTTACTCAGTACATAAATGTGTCTTTTCCTATGCTGAACTGCTGAAGATGCCATCTTGTATGCACTCAGCCCGACTGCAAACCAGGCCTTCTCCAGGTTACAGTCGGCTTTCAATGATCATACCATCTCTGAACTGAGGAAGACTGGTTTTCAGTACCTTACTGCTGGAATTTACTGCAACACATCTTGAGGTTAGGGAGACTCCTTCCTTTGAGAGATTTTAAAGCTTTACTAGATTATATTTACTTTAGTTGTTAAAATGTTTTATTGTTTTAATTAGTCTGGCCGTGTGTGTCTGTGTGAAATGGTTGATTTGAGTGAATAAATGTTCTTGTTAACTAACTGTATAGTATCTGTTATTGTAATAGCCAATTTCCCTGATTGTGATTGTGAAACTTGAAATAAGACCACTGTAAAACATTATTATCTTTGAATAGGGCAGGTTGTTGCTGAAAGTCTACACCGTTTGCTAGAGAACCATAAAAAGTTCAAGTCTTCTCAACCAAAAAAAAAACATATAAATACTGTAAACTATAATCTGCTATAAAATATCTCAATATTTACACAAGCCCATTATTGAAATCTCCAGCTCACAGTTACATCAGTATTTGATCTATTAATTCCAGTTGCGGTTTTGACAGGCCAGCAGTCTAACATTACGTTACACTTTTAAACTACATGATGTAATTTACATGGAAACTTTTAACCGACTAACATTGGACTCCAGCCACTGTGATGCTAAATACTTGAGAAAAACACAGGGTACTAAATGTACTGGAGGTCAGGTTAGTTGACATACAAATTCAGAAAAAAGAGTTAGTGTTCAGTTGTTGCAGAATGCCACCCCATGCAAATTGCATTTGATGATCTATTTAGTTCCAGGCCTTTTATGGCCCATTTGGGATGATCCTTCACAGGGCATATATGATTAACTAGATATATGTAAACCTAAAGGATATAAATATGTATGGCAATGATTTCAGTTGGATGGATTAGTAGTCTTTTTGTTATTGCTGTCAAGGAACATTTGATTTTGTATTGTCTACAGTATATTATTATTTTGTTTGTTATTTATCTCCCAGTAATGTTTGTCTGGTTTGTTTATGTTGTGTTTGTGTTCATACTGTTGCACTTCCTCTTCATGGTTTTTTTATCAGCTGATAATACCACCCTTGTTTGGCTTTGGTACACCAGCAGAGCTCAAATGTGCGATGCTTGGAGCTTTTCAGTGGGTGGGGCGTGTTACTGGTGTAGTGAAGTTAGTCTTGTCAATATCTATCTCCAAAAATAGATTAAAAATACTGTATTATTAATTTTTCTTCAATATCTATAAGCCATCTCAACCTTACACACACAGCTTGTGTCATATTTACATGGAAATGACATGTCTGTGTGTCTGTAACAAGGCAAAACATAATGAAATATTGGAAAGCAAGCCTGTAATCAAATACAGTGCAGAGTAGTGGTCGACCGATATATCATTTTTTCAATGGCTAATGCTGATATTTAGAGAGCAGGGCTGTGGATGGCCGATATATAATGCCTATATCAAAACAAAGAGAAGTCATGTATAATTCTATTCTATTCTGTTTTATACGGGATTCATGTATATGTTTACAGCAGGATGTATTAGAGTTATAGTACAGGGCTCGAGACCAACCTTGATATTCTCAAAACTCACAAGAGGGACTGCTAACATCGGTCCACAGCAGCCACACTGACGAGACTGCCTGCTGATGTGTCTGAAGAATTTTTTGTTGATCGGCCTCCTGAGCACAGACACCGGCTGATGCCAATTATCTCAAAATGCCAAATAATCGGCTGGATTAATTGTCCAACCGATTAATCGGTCTATCACCAATGCAGAGTCATGTACTAGAGGAGTGAGTTTCAATGTCTGACTTGAAAACAGTAATGGTCTATCCACGTTATGTTTTCATTTACAGTGTGTTCCCTCTTTACAATGCAGTGCTGAACAGCAAAATTAGATTTCAAAGATTGTCATCAACAATGGCATTACTCTCTCAGGGCAATTAATTACATTTGATGACAGTGAACTGTTGCCATAGCCAAATAAAATATTATCAAGGAGGATAAAACAGTCAGAAAAAAGCAAAAATCAACTTTAAGCTGTGATAAAATATAAGGATACAAATATTATAATAACAAGTTCATAAAATGACATTATTGACATTATCATAAATAGAATTAGATAGTTAAATGGTAGTGAAAATACTATTAACATGTCAACATATGCCAAATGACTTTCATTGATACCATATAGGGATATTGAAGCATAATAGGACGATAAAGCTCTGTGGCTTACAGAATAGTAATAAAACAAGACTAACAGTCTGTAGCCATGGTAGTGGCTCTGTGAGACTGTACTGAATGCTAATATCAGCATGCTAACATACTCACAATGCACACATGCTAATGCTAAGCTGGTATAATATTTTACCATCTTAGCTTTCTGTGTTAGCATGCTAAACACAGTACAGCTGAGGCTAATGAAAATGTTGCAAGTATTTAGTTATAAACCAAAGTATTGGAGGAATTGATGATGATGATGATGAATGCTGATCTAATCATAGCACTAGATGAAAAGTCAGGGGATCATCCAACTTATCATCATCATCATCATCATCATCATCATCAAGTTTTTGCATTTCATTTTAGTCATGAATATGTGCAATCTCAAATGTCAGGGCATCAGGACATTTTACTCAAAACCACAAATGACAACCTGCTGGTGGCGTAAGTAAAGGTCAGGGGATCACCAAAGTCAGCAGGCTTCATTCTCTGCTCAATATGGATGACTGTACCAGATCCATAAAACGTTGAGATATTCTGCTAGCATGGCCAATAAACATATAATTTGTCAAATATTACTTAACTGATATACTTAAACAGTTCTACAGAATGTATATTAAAAATATCAGTCGGATTAAACACAATACATTTTCATTGGTTGACAGATAATGACAAAATATTAGAAACTTTGTATAGAGAAAGTACCAAAATTTGTTCTGTGTGCAGAAATGCATTTAGTGTATCGTTTACAAACTAGAACTGCTGAGAGAAATCTAGGGCACTGTGTATACTGCTCTGCAGTCTTGTGATAAGTAATTATGTGTTCTGATAAGCAACCATAAACGCAATTGATGATAAGTAATGCAAATTTCGTGTCCGCTAACAGTTTATGCCTATAGAGAGAGATACAGTAGCATCTCAAGCATCTGAAACAGCCACTGTTCCAAATGGCTGTGGTCTCCTGGTCAGGAATAAATGTGCTGTTCTGTCCAAGCGTTACTCTTAAACTACTCCAGATTTAAATACAAAGAATTTTGCAAAAGGAGTTTTTACAGTATCATGCAGCCATAATTTGTTTTATAGAGACGTCTGCAAGCAAAGCTGCCTTAGCCAAGATACAGCCTACAATGCTCAGTATAAACATTAATGATGAAATATGACTCACTTACCACTACCTACATCTGCTGTAACTCACTTTAGGGTCTTCTCAGTGTATTCCAGCTGTGGTTTATAATCTTAATTTTGCCTCTAAAATCTCACCATATTCACCTCTTCTCTCTGCATTTTTATTTGAATTTCACAAAATATAATTCTTTTAAGGAACCTTTATTTCGGTATTAGGGAGCATACACAAGAAAACATATACTCCAAGAATAGTAGATGAAGGTATTATGATAAAGAGAAAAAATCTCATCCTTTAACCTGGCGCTTCTGGGAAAGGAATGAAATGTATATGAAAATCACCCTCTTTTACTGTGATTAAGGTGTTTACATTAGGCATTTTAATCTTATTATGAACACTAGTGGATTTAAGTAAACATAGTGTGACATGACATCAAGTTATTCCAACCACTTGAAAATCTGTCTGCTATCTCACACAGAAAAATGAAGACCAATTTGTTTTTTTCAGACCCTCTGAATCGAATAAGAGTTTTCAAAGGGTGCCCTGGTAGCTCACCTGGTAGAGCAAGCCTCATGTACCACAGCTCACTCCTTACCACTTCCATCAGCCTCTGGTATACTATGTGTTTAGTGCTAATTAGCTAATGTTGCCGTGCTAGTGCATGTTACAATATGAGCATGTTGGTATGCTGCTGTTCACATTAATCTTAAAGCATTGCTGTGCCTAAGTACAGCTTCATAGAGCGCTAACATGGTTGTAGACTCTAGTAACTTGTCAAGTCAGCCAGAAAGCTGTGGATGGTCCAAGAACTACAGTATATTCTAAACTTTTCTGCTCACTCTCATTCTTACCTGTGTCTTATTGTTTCGTGCCTTGACAGGTTGATGTTCGTTTTAAACAGCACATGGCCTGTATTCTGCTGACAGACATGGACCCACCCACCTCTGGTCCCACAGCAAACCGCAATGGCCTCCTCTCTGACCTCGAGCCAGTCACCGGACTCGACCCCAAGCAGGACAAGGAAGCCACCTGCCTCACTGTCCACCTTTACCACGTAGGGAAGGATGGAGGAGGCGGTGGGGCCAACGGTTCAGAAAGTGTCCTCACTTTTCCACCCGGGGAGTACGTAGCAGAGGAACTGTGCATCAGTGCAGCGACAGCGTGTGGTGAGTCACAAAAGTATTTCAGTTCTGATGTCTGCAACACACACAAAATATAGTTTAATTTATTCATAAAAAAGTTTATCTGTTGAGCAATGTATTGTATTGTACTGTTTAACAGGCTGTTGATTCACCATGTAGCATTTGAACAATTTGTGTTCAAAACCTTGAATAGTTCACTGTTTAGTCCTTGTCCTTGTTTTTATCACCACATATCTGGTTGTTTCTACAACATCGTGAACTTCTGCTTTTATTTGTGTTGTATCGCTGAGAAATCACTCTAACTCTGAATGGTTCAGGCTATATAAACATTGTTTGACTAAATAGTCTCAAACAGTAATCTTACTTACTTTTCATTATACACAAACACTGGAAATGAAAGGCACATTCCCACTACCATTTTTGTTGTGCTGAACATGCAGTCACACTAAGTATCAAATTGAAACATAAATACATGTAGAAGTAAGAACAGAAAGGCATTAAGTCTTATGTATATGCAACTGCTTTTAAAAGCCTTGCTACTTGTGTGGATCGTAGACTGGACCATAAATGCAAATAGTGTGAAGCTTGTGTTTAAGTGTCATAGATGCTGCCACCTTGGTCAAAGAGTGGGGAACCTGGCTAGGACTGACAGAGTGCGACTAATCATTTTTCTAGGTCGCACTGGTGCACCTGACGCTGCCCGGGTGGAAACATACATTTATTTCGCAAGCGCATCATCTCTCTGTTCTCCTGTGACCGAACTCACACACTCATGGTAGGATCATATCGCGATCTAAACCAATGAGAGACAGAGCTCGGGCGGGTCTTTGCCTCTGATTGGCTGTGGTCCTGTTCACCGCGCTTAGTCGCGTGTGTTTAAAAATTGCCGAGACCCGGTCCTTCGGCGACAGCATCAGACTCGGAACCAGAGGAGGAGACCACCGAGTCTGGGATAGAGCCCGGCTCCGAGACCCAAATTAAAAAGGCCACAATATATTCCTTCAGACAGAACTGGCTGAAACAATTTCCCTGGCTGAGGTACAACAAAGGACGCAACGCAATGCACTGCGTGTACTGTCAGAATATGGCCGGAAATAGTGCATTCGTGAGCGGGTCAACAACGTTTCGTATCGAAACTTAAAAAAAACACAACATGTCTAAAAAACACACGATATGCCGTGACAAGTGTGTAGAGAAAGTGGCCCCTCTCCCAGCTGCATTTCAGCGGCAGGTAGTAGTAATCAGGTCCTCTTTTATTTGGAAATGTTTTATTTTGCTTAGTGTTTTAGTTTGAAATGTTCAATTTCAGCTCAGTGAAGCACTTTAAACACTTTATTTTTCTTTTTATATATAATTGTGCTTCAAATAAAGACAAGCATTTCTTTACACCTTATTCTTGTTTAAAAATCGTTCACATTATATAAAAGTTATGGAGAGCGATAAAAGGTGACCTTATGGCGTTAAAGGCGACGCAATGAAAAATTTGGGTGCACCTAAATTTTGTGCTGGTGCACCAAAAAAAAAAAAAAGTTAGGCGCACCAGTGCAACCAATGCAAAAAGTTAGTCTGGAGCCCTGACTGAGTTAGAACTTAAGGTTATTACGTTTCCCTTCAACAAATACTCATACTAACCATACTCTGCCCAGAACAAGGACAAGATGTCACATTTCTGATGTAGGTAATGAATAAATATTGATCGATGAAATATCTGTCAGATGTGTGTCAACATGGGAAAAGCTTGACTATCTTCATCCCTCTCAATACCAAATGAGGGAATGTCTTTTGGAAGAATGTTGTTCAGCTCTCTGGTAGTGTTCAGAGGCTTGAATTATCTATGCCAAGCTGTTGGCCCAACGCCTTATTGGGAAATTTCATGCTGTTTCCTATCTGTATAGAGAAAAGCTGAATCTTTTGTCGTTCACTTCAGTACAGTTGGAAAATGCTTTGAGCCAGTAGTCATGTAGGGGCAGTACAGTTTATGGCTCTGAGCTGTACTGAGACAGGTTGACTGAAGTTTAAGAACATTTAGTGTTTATTTTCATGGCTTCTTTAGTTCTACTATTGGGTGGTGATTGGGATGAATCCCTGTGAAGATGCAAATCCTCCTGATGAATCAGTCACCATCAGTCATTTCTCCTGGTGTCCTCTTTAATTATTAGAGAGAGCAAATTTATCCAACTTTATTTCTTTAGAATTTCCTGGAGGCACTTCATCAGAGCCGATTCAGTGTTTATTTTTCGGAAACTACGGTACTATCGTGTTCAGACTAGCCTTTTACCAGGGCTTTTCTTTCAAGCAAACTAAAATCAGGAAGTTGTCGACTGTTGTGGCTGTTTTCCTCTCCGCCTTAACTCTATCTGTCCCTGCCACACTCTCTTGCTCCATTCTGTCTTGGGCAGATAAGAAACAACCTCTCTCTTTCTCCTTTTTATCTTCCCCTTTTTCACTTGTCCACTTGCTTTTGTTTTCTTTTTTAGTTTTCAGGTTCCTTTGTTCTCAGACTTTACTTTGGCCTTCCTCCTTCATTTGCCTTTTCCCCTTTCATGGTTTAACAGCAGTTAAATAACATTCATGTGAGTGATGTGCTATGTCTGTCTGGTTAGCCTTTACACTTAAAGTTTGAGTTGGTTTCATAATAGGATATTAGGATACATAAGTTTGCAGTCCAAGGGTACAAGAAGCATTAAAGTTAGATTTGCTAAAGCAAGGGAATAGGTCGGGATGTCAAATCACCACCAGGTTGAAGTCAAACATATTCACATTCCCAGCAGTCAGACCTAGCTGTATAACATAGAATGCATCCCAGCTCCTACGGTGTGTAATTACAGTAATTTACTCTGCAGTGCATTGCTTTTTAATTTTTTAAGAATAATAATAATTAATACAAAGTAGGAGTTGCTTACAGATCAGCCTTTGTACTTTAACTTCACTTCCCCTGTTGTGGTTAAGCATACTTCCTCTTATGCACCCTCATACTATTGCTTCACTCCTGTGAGTGCTTCCTGCTGTGTGATGACATTTTCTGTCTTCTAATGACCCACTTCAGCCACTACTGTTTTGAAGACAAAATGAGAAGTTGTGGGAATGGTCAGAAACAAAAAAACACAGACACAGACATATGGGAATATGTCAAAATGTCAAAATTCTGAATTAAATGTTCCTGTAGTAGGCTGTTATTGTCAGATAACGTGGTAACAGCCATCAATGCCAAGGTTGATAGCCTCTGTGCACCATCATCATTCTTCATCCTAAACTAAAGTCGTGAACATTTTGAACAACACTCCTGGCAAACAGGCAAACAAAAAATAGAAACAATCCATGGGAACTTCTGTTTTCAAGTTGTTAACCACTCTTTGAGCAGCAGGGAAGCTGGGGGTGTAATTGTTGTTTTCATTGAATCAACACAAGTAACTCCTAAATCCCCTGAAATACACTGCTGAGAGAGTTATGTAGTTGTCATCATATAT
Organism: Dicentrarchus labrax; assembly: GCF_905237075.1. Lineage (NCBI taxonomy): Eukaryota > Metazoa > Chordata > Actinopteri > Moronidae > Dicentrarchus > Dicentrarchus labrax. Next base: position 13,528,737 of record NW_026136710.1, on the reverse strand, counting down.
CATTGTCAAAGCAGTCGCAGAATTGTTTGCAGTGTACAGAGTTCTACCACAACACAAGCTGTGTGTGTGTGTGTGTGTGTGTGTGTGTGTGTGTGTGTGTGTGTGTCTGTCTTGTTCTTTACTGGCAGCTACTCCCATATTAAATAGAAATATGTGCTGTTAAAGCTCTAAAAGGTTGGTCTTTATTCCAGGCTTGAGTATCAAACATGTGTCAGTTGGCTTCCTCAGTTTAAATTATGAGTTTAACGTTACACACTGTACGTGTCAGACAGAGTTGAAAAGTGAATCTGACCAAATGGAAAAATTTGCTGACCTTCTCCCTGAACTCTTCAACCGTTATTGTGGAAGCAAGTTCAGTCCATTCACCCATAAAGTACAGTGAGTTTTGGTGAGATTTAGTGTATCTGACATGTTTTCTTTCTCTTTCCAGGGGTTTCTCCAGTGTACTGCAGCTTATTTGGCCTGATGAGGGAAAGTGACCGGATATGGTTCCCTCCTAATCACGTTTTTAAAGTGCACCAGCCAGCCAGTGAGAGCCTGCACTTCAGAATCAGGTAGATATTTTTGTCTTTTCTCTCAGTTTTACACTTTTCATGTGTTGTTTTATGCTTGGATTCCTTTTTTAATTGGGTCTTCTCTGATCCCCTTTTTCTGTCCAGATACTATTTTCCTGGCTGGCAGAACAACAGCAGTTCATTGTATGCCCATCGCTACGGCATGTCCAAGGGGATGGAGAGCCCTGTGATGGATGATTGTGTCATGGCATACCAATTCTTTCAGGTTAATGTTTATGACTCATATCAACATAAAATGTATATTTTCTTCTGTATAAGGTACTTTGTGTGTTGGCATTTTACATTTATTTATTTATTTGTATTCATGTTTATGAAAAATTAAATGATTCTTAGTCTGGATCATTTATAGTTTGCCTTAAATGGGATGTGAACCAGAGGACTGTGTCGTCAAGACGCCTTTGTCATCTCTGTCCCACCCTTTCTCTTTCCGGCTTTGCTTTTTTAAAATATGATAAGCAGAACTGTTGGGTGGTTGGGGGGTAGGTGAAATATGGTTGTTTTCTTCGCTTTCTGACTCACTGTCTGTCTGTCATGTCAGCCTTATGTAAGTTGAGAAACCAGGATGTGGGGTAGTAAGTGTTTGAGAAGTGCAAATGGGGAACAAGGGTATGTCAGGGTTCTTTTGACTTTGTGTTTGTGTGTGTGTGTGTGTGTGTGTGTGTGTGTGTGTGTGTGTGTGTGTGTGTGTGTGTGTGTGTGTGTGTGTTTTTAAATAGTTTCTGCTTTTTTTTCTTCCCACATGCTTGTGTGAGCTTGACACATGCAGCTCCAGTCAGCTTTGTTTTCATCTCCACTGCCACATTGACACCACAAGCTGCTTGTCAACAGATTGACCTTCTCAATGATTGTTACATACAGACGCCTGCTGTTGTAGAGCTTGACTTGTACAGTCCCAACAGTTTAAGTAATGATGACTTGAAGTTTACCCTTTAAAATACACTTTAAAAAAAATAATTTTTGTAAAATACATTTTTACATTCCATAGCGTAAAACCTAAAACAAACTCTTTAATGCGTGTTTCTATTTAATAACTCACACTTGAATAAATGTTTAGCCTCAAACTGTATATTTAGACTCATGTTCAGACATGTGAATTAAGGCAACTGTGCTCTTAGTAAGACTTCTGGCATCTGTTTACCCTCTCTCCCCCCCCCTCCCCCGTCTCATTTTATTTTTCTACTTCTGTCCTTCACAGATCTGATAGCACCCATGCAATTTGACATCTTTGCCTGTTGTGTTTTTTTTCCCTCATCCAGTGGCGAAGTGACTTTCTGAATGGCTGGGTTAATATTCCAGTGAGCCATGAGGCCCAGGAGGAATGTCTGGGCATGGCGGTGCTTGACATGATGAGGCTCGCCAAAGAAAGTGGTCAGTCACCTGTCAGAATCTGCAATGGTACCAGGTAGGATGCACTCACTCACTCAAGGTGACACAATAAGGAAAATAAAACACTGAACTCTTTGTAGTGTAGATTACATTTCAGATAATTTAATTTTATTTCCTTATGCCATTTCCCACCTGAATAATGCAAAATGCTTGCTGTTCTGCTGGTGTGCATATGGTACAGCTCATGAATAACAATTTCAGACAGGCTCCTCAGAACACAGTAAACGTCAAGATAGTTTCATTATGTGTATTCATGCAGCTGAATGAATTATCTGTATATGAGGTAATGTTTCAGTTGAAAAGGTGTTTACAATATCTGTATGCACTGTATCCACACATGAAATGTTAATTCTCCTATAATTTATCTTTCATATCTTATTCATCATTATTGTTTGTCTGTATTTTAGTTTCATGATCTTAACATTTGTATTACATTTTGTGATGATCCTCTTGAGCTGAACACAACTTGTACCCTACCTGAACTGACACAAACCCTGCAGAGCATTTGCTCTTTTAACCCAGTTTCCTTTTTACCACGCCCATCCCTTCTCTATTTCTCTTTCCTGTTATCAATTATTCATTCTCTCCTCTTTTTGTTATTCTCAACTCCATCTTCACCCAACCACCTCTCCCTGCTTTCAGCTACAAATCCTTCCTGCCCAAATGCATGCGAAGCCGCATCCAGGAATATAACATCTTGACTCGGAAGAGGATACGCTATCGCTTCAAGAAATTCATCCAGCAGTTTGGTGAATGCAAGGCCACGGTGTGTAACCTCAAGCTCAAATACCTGATGAGCCTGGAGATGCTGCTACCCTCACTCTACTCTGAACGCTTCCAAGTTACTGACCTGTCTGCACGCGAGGTTTCCATCGTTGTCATGGGCAACAAGGGAATCCAGTGGTCAAAAGGGAAAGAGGAGGAGGGAGCAGAGGAGGTGAGGACCAAGAGATAGGTTCATGTTGCCTTGGTAACACATTTGTACAGCAGACTGCCACAGTGTGATACTCTGGTGTTTTGTTTTTACCAATAGATGGAGCTCGAGTAGTTGGTTAAAATCACCAATAACGACAAGAATCCCTGTGTGTGCATGCTTCTTCATCAATACAAATGTACTCTTTTTGTGTCTCCAGGAGCTTCAGACATACTGTGACTTCCCAGAAGTGATTGACATCAGCATCAAACAGGCCAATAAGGAAGGCTCCGTGGAGAGTCGCATAGTTACCCTAACCAGACAGGACAACCAGATCCTGGTATAGTACACATTTTTGTTTACTTTATTCCAATTATTCTAATCCACTACAGTCTGTGAACCAAACCTCTACTCCGCTGGAATCTGCTTTACTGATGCCAGGAATGTGTTTAAATGAACACATGCTTCTTGTCAAAGCCAAGTGCTCAATTGGCTTATCACAGCTGGATTCAAGAAACAAGAAGCAATATTAGACACACTAAAATGCATAAACATATGGATTGAAGGCTTCTTGTTTACAATAGTTTAAAGTTCAAAATAGACACTGACAAACTTATTTTTGTCCTCTTCTGCATCCCCTCTCTATTCTCTGTGTCTGACCACAAAGGAACTGGAGTTTCATTCGCTCTCAGAGGCTTTGTCATTCGTGTCATTAGTTGATGGCTATTACAGACTGGTTGCAGATGCCCATCATTACCTGTGTAAAGAAGTAGCTCCGCCAAGACTTCTGGAGTGCATTCAGAGCTACTGCCATGGCCCTGTGTCGTGAGTATCACACATATGCACACAGGTACTTGTGTACCACCAACCCCAGAACTACACACACTCACACACACACACACACACACACTCTCAAAGACACATTCTGTCTCTTTGTTCACAGGATGGAGTTTACGATTGGTAAGCTGCGTCGCTCTGGTAACCACCAAGGCCTATACATCCTTCGCTGCAGCCCCAGGGACTACGACAAATACTTCATGTCCTTTGTGGTGGGGGTAAGCTGTTACTGTTGGGGCATCTTCAATGTAAAGTACTGTACTTCTCACATGTATCTTAACAAATAGGCTCATTCAGCACAATCTTTGCTAATTGATAGACATTACTAACTGGCCTCTTCAGACACGGACTACATACAGACTACCAGATTGTCTCTTCCGCTGGCTGATACAACCATTCGGCTGTAATGTAAATACAATGTAGTGCTTTGGTATCACAGTGCATCACTACATTTAACTAAGTGGCTTTTTCCAGGTTGGTTCTCGGGTTAGCTAAAAGTCAGTAAGGTCATAATATATTGCCCATATTTTTATCCACTGGAGGGAGCCATGAGATTGAATTGTCTTGTCTTATGTGCTCTTATCAGGGAGTGTCCTTTGTAGTGTCTTGAAATTATATTGTTATTATATTCACAGCTTAACTGTAAACATTTTTCTTTTGATTTTCAGTGTGAAACTATGGTGGTGTATAAGCACTGTCAGATCTTGAAGACGGAGTCAGGACAGTACATTCTGAGTGGTGCTAAGAAGAGCTTCGGCTCACTCAGGGAACTTCTGCACTGCTACCAAAAGGAGGCGCTCCGCACTGATGGATACACGTTCCAGCTGACCAGGTGCTGCCCACCCACCCTGAAAGGTCAGTGGTCACATACAAACATATACTGATAAGACTATATATGCCCACACACATATTAAACCAGGTAAAAGAAGACATATACAGTTAAATGCAGACTTTGTGGGATCTATTTTGGAATTAAGTCTGTTAATTGTTTTGTTACTCTATAAAAGAAGTAAATAAACAATTAAATAAATAAATAAATAAATAGGCAACCCATTACCCCTTGTTTAGAGCCTACAGTATTCCTTACAAGGGTCTTTGACACTGTTGTGATCTTCCTATTTTCCTACTTTCCCAGATCTCTCTGCTATAGCCAATTACCCTTCTTCAAGCTTCTGTTTATATCAGATGCCTCATTTTTTTGAGTCAGGAACATTTTTGCACTCAAGTTGTATTTAAGCCAATGAAGAATACAGACTCGTCTTCTCTAAAATAAACCTTGAACTTCAGCATTTTACATGATGGTGCAACTTCCATCATCATTTTTAAACATGGGCTTTAAATGGACTGAAGGTACGATTATTAATCCCCCACAGCACGACATGATCTTTATACCTCTGTGGGGAGTTGCTAACAACTATCAATGATTCAGTTATTATTTCAGGTTTCTGGCTGGCAAAACTCTTGTTTCCGAGCAAAGTGTCTGAGGGCCAGAAATCTAAACCAAATAGGCTTTTATTCATGCTGAATACTAAATTAAACAATCTAATCACATCACAAATTGAAATACAATTACCCCTACCGCAGTGATCATCAGGTGTCCAAATGTGAGTTTAATGGATCCTAATCCCTCTCCACCTTTATCTTCAGATAAATCCAACCTGCTGGTGTGTAGGAATAATCAAGGGGCCGGGGTCCCACTGTCTCCCTCGCTCCTCAAGCACAACATCAGCCAGATGGTCTTCCACAAGATCCAGAAAAGAGGACCTCGTCATCGTAAGATGAACCTCTTTAACTTCTTGCTTAAGGTCATTTATAACTAGGCCAGTTCTTCAGTCTTAGTATGTTGTATTAGTGTATATGATTAGATGCATTGTTTCTTGCTCATACATGTACTTGTGGAAGCTTACAACAATATCAATATCAATGAGTTTGTAAGTTCATTGTTATTTAGCAATTATAAAGACAATGGACACCCCATTGTCTTTATAGTTGTGAAATAGCAATGAATGTAAAACATACTGATGAGTCATGACTCCTGCGGGGTCAGTGAGATTGCCACAGTTAACAAAAAGACTTCCTCACCTGATCCATCTTCTTTAGCCCAGTGTCAATAGCAGTCACTGTGGACGTGTATGTTTTGTGTGATAGTGTGTCAGCCACACTGTCATCTTGGAGACTGGTCCATTTCTGTCTCACCATGTTATTTGAGAACTGAAAAGTTTGGTACAACAGGTCTGTCACGGGAATACCACAGAAGCCGTTCCACTAATCAGAAGCTCAGGGTTTTTTCTCTATTGCGATATTGTCTCATCCCTTAGCAGACTCGTCTTCTTGTTTTGAACTGATCTTCAGCTCTGTTGTGCATTTATTTAAGAGCTTTAGAGATCCTGTCAGAAACTTATCTTTTGGGGTTATTGGCATTAACTGCCTGGTTGATTTTTTTTCTACTTCTCCTTGCAGCTCCCTCTGAGTTTTGACATGACATTGTGAGATGTACACGACAGTTGAATTCGATTTTTTCATCATCCAATCCACAACAGTTTTGCTTCGATTGATGCTGCGTGATACAATGGCTTGAGCTTTGATGTGTATCCATCCATAGGCTTTTATTTGGCACGTCACTTTTTTTTTTAGATGACAAAATATGTTGGCCTGTACTGACACATGTACTGTGCCCAATAATAAATAATACATTTAAGAAGGAGGATTACAGTAACTTTAAGGGTAGAGGGAATTGATCAGGGATTTGTCTTTGACTCAGAGACAGTGGAGATTCTGCACTCTACCTCTTTTTTTGAAGTAGGATTTACAATTTAACAATAAAACCGTTGTGTTTTAGAATGAGAGTCTGGGTCAAGGAACGTTCACCAAGATCTTCTGCGGTGTGAGAAAGGAGCTGGGGGACTATGGAGAGATACACCAGATAGACGTCGTTATCAAGATCCTGGACAAGGCTCACCGCAACTATTCAGAGGTTGGCTTGTTGACTCAAATTAAATGAACATTTAATCAGTTTTGTTTTTTAGGTTGTGAGGAGACATGTTAATAATCTATTGTCTCATTTTCTTCCTCGTAGTCGTTCTTTGAAGCAGCCAGTATGATGAGCCAGCTTTCCCACAAGCACATACTTCTCAACTATGGCGTGTGTGTTTGTAGTGATGAAAGTAAGTATACAAAACACACACACACACACACTACAGAGATGGTCAAAGGAAGGAATAGTTGTGGTTATCCTGACCACCGTATAAAGAGGAGCGGTTTAGGATCTTATGTGTTAATGAGAGAGATATTGAGAACAAGACAGACCAGTATGTGTGAATCATAGAATACAAAGAAAGGCAAGGAGGCTGTTGTCCTCCTGAATGAGAGAGCTTTCACACTTTTTGGTGACATCAATCGGCAATGGAGCCAATCAGAGAAAATAGGGTTTCTGACCTGCTGACCTGCTCCACATCATGCCCTGACCCTTCTGTTCTGACTGGATAAAGCCCCCAGGATCAACTAGTCACTAATGGGCAACGGAAGTCTTGATCTTTACTCTACCTGAAACTGCCCACACACATCAGAGCAGTGTTTCAGGAAACTTTTCACATTTTGGCAGGACAGTGGCAGGAAGTAACAGGCAGGAAAAAAAACAGAGATAATAGTAAAGGAAAGTACTGATTCGTAGCAATGTGTTGTGATTACTTATCAGGGTGTCCCATTCTTGAAATCAGGCCAAATAGTTCAGAAGAAATGGATGGGGGATAAAGTGTTCTATCATGTGTCAACAACCTCTCTTTGTCTCTAACTACTGTCAAAGTGTGTCAAAGTGTGACAGAAGAAGCCACAGAACACCACAACCTGGTTAAATCAGAGTTTTAATTGGAAGTTTGGTTTGGTTGCGTGTGGCTAATAAAAGGATCTCCCTCTCATCTCCCTGTCAGACATGATGGTGCAGGAGTATGGTAAATTTGGTTCACTGGACACTTACCTGAAGAAGAATAAAAGCTGCGTTAACATCACCTGGAAGCTAGAAGTGGCCAAGCAGCTATCCTGGGCTATGCACTACCTGGTAAGACATAATACCTTATTTACATATTAGTAAATAAAACTAGCATTTCATCTTTTATCCTGGAACACATTTTAGTTATTCGCTAACACCAAGGTGATTTATGCTGTCCCTGCCAAATCTGCACACAGGAGGATAAGAGCCTCATTCATGGAAATGTTTGTGCCAAGAATGTTCTTTTGATCAGAGAGGAGGATCGGGCGACGGGCAGCCTGCCCTTTATCAAACTCAGTGACCCGGGTATCAGTATCATCGTGCTGCCCAGAGAAGGTGAGATACATGTACTGTCGTGATGTGAGAAGACTTGTATCTCACATGTATGCCATGTTGGAATCATGTTCAACATAGTCTTGCTTTGGTGTGATTGTCTCAGTGTGGTTTCTTTGTCCTTTTCTCCATCCTTGCTGTCCGTCTCTACCTTCTATTCCATTTCACATATGTCCTTCTCTCTGTGCTCCTGTGTCTCCTCATGTTCGTCCATCAGTTCTAGTGGAGCGTATCCCGTGGGTGCCCCCCGAGTGCATTGAAAACCCCCAGAACCTGAGTTTAGCAACAGACAAGTGGGGCTTTGGGACCACCCTTTGGGAGATCTGCAGTGGCGGAGACAAACCACTCAGCACCCTGGACTGCTCCAAGGTGACAAAAACAGAGGATGCACTGAGAATATTGACTCAGTGAGAATGATCTGTGCTAAAGGAATAGTTGGACATGTTGGGAAATGTTGCTGCTGGTCACCTGGCCTCACTGACTATCAGGAAGTCACTGCTCCCGGCAAAAAAATGTTCAAGTGTCCTTTTTACTGTACAAATTACACAAACAAGATACCACATGTTCATTTGTGAGCCTTATAGGTGCTGGTAGATGGATCTTTTTTCTTTTGGACAGAGCCAGGCTAGCTGTTTCTGCCTGTTTTCAGTCATTATGCTAAGCTAAGATTACTAGCTTCATATTTACTGTACAAACATGTAGTAGATGATAGCGATCTCCTAATCTAACCCATGGCAAGAAGCGAAAAAACTATATAATAATAAAAATGACAAACTTTTCCAGTATACTATACAGTTATTGATAACATATTCTATTGATGTACTGCTGTCCAACTCTGTTTAAAACTGACTTCTGCTTTTTTCCCCTGCAGAAGATCTTGTTTTATGAAGACAGGCACCAGCTGCCAGCCCCTAAATGGACAGAGCTGGCCAATCTGATCAATAGCTGTATGGACTATGAGCCCTCACACCGACCCTCCTTCAGAGCAATTATCAGAGATCTCAACAGCCTCTTCACACCCGGTAGGAAGGAAAAAGTCACCTATTACGTTCACATCTGACAGACTGATCGTCATGTCGAGTTTTATTAAGAGTTTTTATAAAATAACTTTGCACCTTGTGTTGCAGACTATGAGCTGCTGGTGGAGAGCGATATGGTGCCCAACAGGACACGAGGGTCCGGCTTCCCATGGGCCTCCGAGGGCCAGGAGCCCGCCCAGTTTGAGGAGAGGCACCTCATCTTTCTCAAGCAGCTGGGCAAAGTGAGACATGCGTGCACACACACATGCACGATATTATATTTTACTAGGAATTTTCTTTCCTCTCCTTTAAAGTGTTGGATAATGTCTTTAAGTGTGCATGTTTTTAATCATTTATGATCTTTATCTATTAGAATTTCACTGTAAAAGCTGGATAAAACAGCAAAATCTTCAGTCAGTCTTTATGTGCTAAATGGGTGACGTTAAGCTTTCGTTAAAATTATGATAGACAAAGCCAACATTCAACCCACACTCTGCAGTTTCCACTGTGATCACAGATATTTTAATGATAATTTATGGACAGCACAAAGGCATGGCCAGCAATTCCTGAAGTAATCTTATTTTCCATTTTTCTCTGAAGATGATTGTTTTCTGTCACAACTAATTCTTCTTGTGATTACGCATCTGATTCCATCCAAGTTAACTGGAATGCACCAGCTGATCTTTTGCAACATTAAAATCAAGGCTGTTGCTTTTACACCTCTCAAATATGCTCTCCCTCGGACCCCACGCTGCAGGGAAACTTCGGTAGCGTGGAGATGTGCAGGTACGACCCCCTACAGGACAGCACAGGGGAGGTGGTGGCCGTGAAGAAACTACAGCACAGCACAGCCGAGCACCTCCGAGACTTTGAGCGGGAAATTGAGATCCTCAAATCCCTCCAACATGAAAACATTGTCAAATACAAAGGAGTCTGCTATAGTGCAGGTATGAGTACATTGTTTCATATCTATAATACATGCAATATGAAATGGTCAAAACATCACAATAAAGGGTGTGATTATTCATTCTGGTGCCTGTCCTCACTTCCTCACACGTATAGAAGTTGGATTCCAAACCAAGAGTAGATCATAAAGTGCAAAAGATATGAGCATACACGTATCTCCTTTTCTTTGTTGGCATATTTAGATAAAGCACATTATTTGCCTGATAAATCTTGATTCTGAAGTGAAATCTAGTAGGAGTTCATTGTTTTTTTTCACTCCAGTGACAGAGCAAATGTTCCCCGACCAGCTTGTTCAGCCTACAACTGTTCCTTCATTTGATATTACCAACCAGGTTGATTTTGTTATACATAATAATGTCTTTACAGTTCCCACATTTGGTGCCTAGAGCGTCAATGACCATGCTCATAAAACAAATAAATCTAGATTTTCTGAGCAGTGCCAGCTCGAGGCGAGGCTTCCCCTCTGCTGCTCACACGTCCTGCTTTCTCTCTTAAGCGTCACACTTAACGTCCGTCTTTCTGCAGGACGAAGGAACCTACGGCTGATAATGGAATATCTCCCCTACGGCAGCTTGAGAGATTACCTCATCAAACACAAAGACCATTTTGATTCCAAGAAACTGCTACACTACGCATCACAGATTTGCAAGGTAATGTAGTGCAGTAGGTGGTGCAGCCTTTAAAGACTAACCCCTCCTTGGCTTACAGTACATACACATTGGTGTACTGAACATTTGAAATATTTGTTTCAGGAGCTGCAGTCCAACGTAACTAGCATGTAAAAGATAAGCAGTCAATGGTTAAAATCCAGCCTTGGATCTTTGTCTTTTGCTGTATCTGATGCCACTAAAGTCGACCGCTGGATCAGAGTGGATAGGGAGATTTAGGAAATCACAAAGGGGGGTCCATCATTTCAGGCAACATTTTTGTACCAGGTTGTGAATGTGTTTATTTCTGCTGTAAGGTTGGGCATTTTAATATGGGGCCTTATGGAGACCATTCACTGCTGTCGTTGGCCTCAGCCATTTGAGGAACTGCAATTTTTTAAAACTGTGTTGGATTCATTTGCCAGCTACAGAGGCTGCCACCTGTACAGCACTGAGCAATATTATGTTTAGAGGTTTGTTGATTTTTGCTGTATTTAGTTTTGAAGAATACAGTGGCTCGAGGTTAGGCGATTAAGAGAGGATTATGGGTGGGAAACCAATAAATATGTGTATATATATATGTGTGTTGGTATGTAAATGAGTATATGTGTGATATTTTCTTTTTTCTGTGTGTCTATATTTATACTTCAGGGTATGGACTACCTTGCCCTCAAGCGATACATCCACAGAGACCTGGCCACCCGAAACATTCTGGTGGAGAGCGAGATGAGGGTGAAAATCGGTGACTTTGGCCTGACCAAGGTTTTGCCGCAGGGCAAGGACTACTACACTGTCAGAGAGCCCGGAGAAAGCCCCATCTTTTGGTGAGGAAGACACATGCTCCTGATATGTGCAATATTTTCCTATTTTTAGACTTCCAGAAAGATAAAGAGCAGAGTCTTTGAAGATGTTTTTGACTATCTTATCTACAGTTGTGGTAAGTATAGTAACCCTTTGTGACTGATCTTTAACCACCGGTATCAAAATAAACACAAGGAGGAAAATATGGTTTGTTTTTGTATATCGAGACTGTGTGCACTTACTTTATATTTCATATCAGTCTTCTTGTAATGTAAGATTTGTGTTGACCCTTTGAAAATGTGTGCATCATTACGTTATCTACTATATGCATAATGTGTTGTGGTATTTCCAGGTATGCTCCAGAGTCGCTGACAGAGAGCAAGTTCTCGGTGGCATCAGATGTTTGGAGTTTTGGTGTTGTCCTCTACGAACTCTACACGTACAGCGACAAGAACTGCAGCCCACCAGCGGTACTGCACTTCATTCGTTTTCTTAGTTTGACCATTTAACTTTTCAGTTTAATTGCTTTAATTTAATTTCTCAATTATTCTTAATTGTAAACTGTCTGACTAATGTAAGTGAGCCATAAAACAATGACCAGAATAATTACTTTATAGTGTTGTTAAAGAAATCAGTTGATTGAGCACTCAAGGACAGGAAACACTTCTGATTGGGGCAGTTTTAATTTTGGGAAGCTGTTTTCACTAAAGCCAAACACAAATGTCTGATTTTCTGTTCCAGGTGTTTATGGACAAGATGGGGAATGAAAAGCAGGGCCAGATGATTGTCTACCATCTCATAGACCTCCTGAAACAGGGATATAGGTTGCCTGCTCCTGATACTTGTCCAAAGGAGGTCAGTAAATCTGTAACGTTCATCAAACTGTCTCTCAGTACAGTACTTGTCAAATTAAACAAACCAAGGTCTTGTTTCTTAAATTCATCAATGTACCAACTAAGGTTTAAAGTGAAAACCCCACTAGTTTTATGTGTTGCATAAATGGAAAGGGAAGTTAAAAACCTACCAGGGCAAACACAGTGAGAATAAATAAAATATTATTCTTAGCCCTAAGCAATAAAGGGCACCATGTCATATCATAAAGAAAGATAGAGAACCCTATCAATGCAAAAATATATTTTAAACCACCCTGGCTGGTTACATGACTGTGAAACTAGCTATTTTCAGTGTTATATATATCTGTGTGTTATCTGTGCTTCTATCTGTGTTAACTTTCTCGTTCTGATGCTTCCTTCAGATTCACAAGATGATGACAGAGTGCTGGAACAGTGAACCGAGACTGCGCCCTACTTTCAAGACATTAATCCACAGCGTGGAGACCGTACGTGACAGCCTGGACGGATGAACGGCATTGATCCCTGAACCTTTGACCTTTAGGTGTTGGCTCCCAGTAGTCAGTCCTCACATATCGTAACAGAGCAATGAATGTCTCTGTGACGTCTGCGTTTACTGCAGTGATTCAGTCACTGGTGTTCAGTACACAGTATATTGTTTTTTTTTCCTTTGGTGCCCTGCTGATGAAGAATTTTCTTTACCCACTTCTTTCTACATCACAGGAAGTATACAAATGATCTGATTAGTTCGTACACTACATCTATCACACACCAAACAAAAGATTATTTCTGATGCCTTTAAGAATATTTTATTATGGGCTAAATTATTTTCTTTGTGTTATTTGCACAAGTTGTGTTTTACAAATTGAAATTTTCTAATAATCACAGATTTTCTCCACTTTAAGTAACGTGTTGAATGTCAATATAGGTACCAAAAAATTTAGAGCTCGCCAACAAGCAGCATTTTGTTGGGCAGTTCTTTTTATGTTGTAAAATTAGCAGCAGCTAATTTCGTTCAACCAAAGAGGCCATGGGATTCCCAACAGACTGTTACTTCACTGCTCATGTGTGGCCAAACTTTTCAGAAGGACTGGAACTGAGCAGGGTTCCTCCTGTTGACCACCTAAGAGTCTTAAGACTGGTAAAAGGACAGAACATAAATGTAACGCACCAGCAGCACGTCTGATACAGGTGGACCCGTTGTGACCATGTCTACAAGTGGTTCCGGGTTCTGTTTCTGCGGTCTCAGTGGACTTTACAGATATTCATTGCACATCAAGGATGATTCCGTGTTTTTATCGAGTGGTGTTGGTTCGCTACGACTACACATCTTTCCTCACTATAGAAGTCAGACTTAACACAACGCCTGTTATTCGTTTACATCACTTCATGCAATGTGGAAACAATGCAATACATTGCAGCAATAACTGCTCATGAATCTCTTTGAGAAAGAGTGGGTGTCTCGTAGTGTCATATCATGAACTCGTACAGTATTGTTGTTTTGGAAGGAACTAAGCTCTTGAAATGATGATACTGTCTTTGTAATTACTCACCTGTATATATTTTATAAAACACTTATGATGTTTTGAATGTGACAAGGCTCTACTATCTGCCTGCAGATCGCTAATGGGGAAAGTTGAACAGTTTAATTGAAGGTGGAGAGTGATAAAGGGAGATGTTTTTATTTTCTGCAGTAGACTGTTGCAAGCCACGATTTTATTTAAAAACTTATTTGACTTTTGTTAATGTCGTTATTTTTCCATCCTTTTGAAGGTATACATGTGTATCTTGAATATGCGTATGTGTTATGATGTGCATTACATTATCATTAGTGGCCACAAGGGGATTTTTTGATTATTTATATTTGAATGTTTAAAACTTTATGTACCAAATGTTACAGACTTGAGGGGGTGGAACAGCATCTGTCTTTTAAACTTCCCTCTTCTCAAAAATCCCCCTTTCCAGGGTTTGTTTTATGCCATAAAAGGCAGACCATACAAACACAGACACACAAAATTTCAAAGGATTCATGCCCTCTAACATAGCTAAGAATGAGTCACTGTAAAGAGCAAAGTTTTCTCATTTATAAATAGTGTGCCTGTAAGTTCCTACACCCTAACATCTGGGCAACAGGCAGTTTATACCGATCATCTCGTCCATGTGAATATTTTTTTTTATAATATATGTCCGCGTCTGTTGTGAATAAGAGAGTTGCTGTTATTCCTATAATGGAAAATATTGCAGCCTAACGGGTTATGTTTTTTTACTCATACAACTATTATTGTGATGTACGTGCATTAGTGTTTGAGACCAAATATGATTATTCTGTGAAATAGGTGGAATTTTTTTTTATCCAAAGATTTTCAGAAAGAAACAAGGATGTTTAACTGGATTGAAGTGGTCGTCCATCATGTTTATTTTGGGTTTTTTGGTTTGTTGCAGTTGAATGACATCAAGCCTGGTTTTGTCATCTGATGGAAACATGCAGCTACCTTTAATACATTTGTGTGTACATAGATGTAAATATTGAAAGATGGATATTTAGTATATTCCAGGTGTGTATATAATTTTATTAAACAAAACTTACTGTCGTACTGTTTATCTGACTGTGGCTTGCTTTTCATAAAGCTTTATTATTATAATTTTTTTTCTACATTTAGACCAAAATGTGGTTTTGGGGTTTTGTGCAGGAGGTTAAATGTATGTTTTAGCTTTGCCAGAAAAGGTTAAAAATCTTTGGCAGTTGTGTCCTCAGGGTGTTGACAGAAAAATGTTCAGGCAGGCGTAATGTTGTGAACAGAGGCCAGCAATAAGTTCACGGCAGCCTAAATGACATTAATGTGCGATATTGGCCAGTGCTTGTATGAACCTGGTTTAATCGGGATAGTCTGCAGGCGAGAACGCGGACGCCGCTTTAATGCTCCAAATCCTTTCAGCGCATATAGCAGAGTGTCTTTTATGTATGAATATATGATACTACTCAACATTTCATATTAACACAGTATTTAAAATTTATTCTCAGAATTGACATACAGTACACATAAGGCTTTTGAAACAAAATATCAAACAAGAGAGGAGAATAAAGAAAATATAATGACAGACATGAAATTGGAGTGACGTGATGAGTCTTTGTAATTCAATTGGTTATCACTATGTTTTGTATATTCTATAAGACATGAGGGAATAGCTAACTAAAGCTCTACCCATGAACTTGCTCTCCTGTACATTACCACCCATCACATCCTCTTCACGTCACGTCCCCTCTGCCATCACCCATCTCTTCTCCTCACCCCCCCTCCCCTCCCCCGCCCTCGCCTCCCTGCCTCAGCACAAGCGTCCGATGTCATTTTTGGTACACCCCTGGTTACAGCACTTCCCTGCCACACCCAGAGAAAAGTTCCTCTTCACCTTGCTCGGTATGGGCCTGTTAGCCGTGGCTGGATTCGCGTCTCGCTCGGCTGTGGACAGCTCAGACGTCTCGAGCAGGGCTGGGTCACTCAGCGACTGCTGCTGCCCGTATAGGGCCAGGAGGTCTGCCAGGGAGTAAGCAGAGGCAATGCGGTGAGGAGAGGGGTTATCTGTGAGCTCTGCGCCGGGTTGCCAGGTGTGCTGGTTGTCCTCCACTGTAACGTCACTGAGGGAACTCCACTGGAAGGGATCTGGAGACAGAAAAAGGACAGATACATAATAAATAATAGCTTGCTGTACATCAAACACACTTTCATTCACACTAAAAAACAAACAGGGAAATCAGAATATGGTAATAAAAGCTGATTTTTGGAGGACTAAGAACACAGGAATGATGGTAATGACTCACTTTAAGGTTTTCATGTTACAACCAGTTACCGATGAACATGAGCTGACCGTGGTACTGAAATCCGAGGCTGTCAATTAGCTGTTGGACTGAAATGTGGGGGTAACTGTCAGCTGATTAAAACCCTGTGGCGACCTAACCTTCTGATGTGTATTAACTCACCATCTAACAAGTGCGCTGTAGAAATTTACGAATGAAGAAAGAAATCAATTACAGTTCGTCGCCTGTGCACCATCTGAAACGATCATCTTCAACCCAACTGAGAAATAGATTTGTCACACTACACACTGGCTGCATCTGAATAGACTTAAAGACACATTTTAACAGAAATAAAGTAGATTTTCCAATCAGTCTTGTAAATACTTTGTTTCGTTGCCTGTTACTGCTATTTTTAGATATACACTTCTCCAATTAGCGGGCACAAATTAGGCAATTAACGAGTACGCAGTAATGTTAACTCACCTAAGTCCCCCTCTGTGGACCGTCTCCACCGGGAGCCGCCGCAGGTGAAAATCACTGCTCGGATGAACTCTCTCCCGCACAGTTTCACCCCGTAGTCCCTCGGAATGATCAGCCTGCTCATCAGATCAGCCTGCACACAGTTGCATATGCCACCGACACACACCACAGCCACGGCAAGAGTCAATCTCCAGAGCATTTTTCACCTGTCCTGACACTAACGGCTGTTTAGCTGAGCTCCACTTCAGATCTGATCTCTGCTTCCAATCCTGCTGGTTTCCTGGTGGTTTTTCTATTTTTCTGTTTTGGAGAATTCTGTTGCAGCCTTTTGAGCCAAATGCTGAAGTTGTAAAAGATGCTTCTATTTCTCTGTCTTGGGTTGCAGAGCGGACTTTGGTTTCCTCTTCTCGTTCTCTCCGTAGTCCTTGTCTTAACTTATGCGTTCAACCCCAGCCCTCTCCCTCCCTCCTTCTCCCTCTGACACACGCACGTCATTTAGATTGATGACAATGACGTACTTGGAGTTATTTCTTTATTGTATTAATATCAGGAAAATGTTTTTGTGTGAAGTGTGAGTGTGCACATTACTCACACAATAGTTTAAGTGATTATTTGGAGACAAACTATATGAAGGCATGTATGATGTCTTGTGGAAATTAAGGTTATAAGTGGTTTAGGCTTCTGAACAAAACAAACGGGGTATAGAAGTTATTGGTTTTGGAGATTTACATCACAGTGCCACATTATTACAAAAGACAATTAGATAAGAGAAAGCAATATTTCTGTTTATTGGATTTATAAATATAGTTTCCATGATGTCAAACAAAAGGATGGTAAACACAGAATGCATCAATATTAGTGCCTCGTAATATTTTACATCCACTGAAAACTGGCATAAGGCTCCTTAGCACTCAAATTCAACCTTAGCAAGTAGTTTGAGGGAATTACAATCTTCTGCTGTCAGGACAAATATCCAATATGTGTCTCTGTTAATCAAACTAGAGCTAAAAAGCATTTAAATATTGCATTTGTACGTGTCAGACAGCCAGTAAATATACACCACTGAGATTTTCATGTTGCTTTGTGTCCGCAAGTAGGCAACTGTTTGCTAAAACATGACCTCGTTAAGCTCAGACTTTGTAAGGCTTATGTTACTGTGAGTGTGTTTAAGAGTCTTTATGCCCTCTAGTGGTCAAACACATAAAACAATTTGTTGAGACATACTGTACGTAGTGTCCAAACTCCATACTACATAATGAGTCTATGCAGCTTTTTAAGGCCGTGTGTTAAGGCCGGAAAAGTGACAAAAAAAATACATACACAAACCAGGTAGCATGCAAACTAAATTTACCATTTTTGAGTGCACTGATGATGCACAAAGCTCAAAAATTTTTTAATAAATTCTAAGTGCTGGTGAAACAGCTCCAAAAAATCTTTGAGAAACAAAGAAAAAAATTAAATCAAATAAATTAAAATAGCAAAAACATTTTGGTGTCTTTTTATGAAGTTTAATTGGCAGTAGCTTCTCAGGGTTGATTGACATCCGTTATGTACTGTGTAATTTCCTGTAGTTTAAAAGTATGTTGGTAATTTTGTGTATTATACTGCGATACATATTTAGTACACACTGTATAGATTTAGTATGTAGACTGAATTTGGGACACAGCTATTGTCTCAGTGTTCTATAGTCTCTGGGTGAATTATGTTACAATGGTTCAATTAAATCGATGTAGATTTTTTATGACACACTACAGTACTGACAGTGTACCGACAGTAACTAATTCAAGTATTTTTATTGGCATTCTGCATCTGCTATAAATAAAGCACAAAGTGCTTGGCTACTGATGCACCTCTAATAATTACCACAAAAACATCATTATTTAATATTCATTCATATTGAGACTAATTTAAGTTGATGTCCATGATACATAATTAGTGCAAACCATAGACTCAATAAAGGCAGTTGACATACATTTTTTCCATAATTAAGCAAAAGCAGAACGAGTGAATGCGTCTGCTGGACGATTATGATTTTGTCTCAAATAACCAACACATCATTTCTCCAGGAGGGAGCTGAGGCTGCTTCTAGCGCGGCGGACCTTCTCTATGCTATCGAAACTTGGAGTCCCTTGAGGCATGTCCAGACGGTCGTGTTCAGATGCCATGATACTCTCAGCCTCTCCTAAAAGGTACAATGGGGAAAAGAATTGATTTAACATATTTGTATTATAGCTGTTTTTTGTTAGGTTAGTTTTAGTATGTGTACACACACCGATCAGCCATAGCACTAGGACCACTGGTGACGTCAGGAACGCTGATTATCTCGCTATCATCAAAGTTGATGTGTTGGGCAGCGTGAGGATTTGAGCGACTTTGACAAGGGCCAGATTGTGATGGCTAGACGACTTGGTCAGAGCATTTCCAAACCTGCAGCTCTTGTGGGGTGTTCCTGGTCTACAGTTGTCAGTACCAATCAAAAGTGGTCCATGGAAGGAAAAGCGATGAACCAGAGACACGGGCGGCCAAGGCTCACTGATGCACGTGGGGAGCAAAGGCTGCCCGTGTGGTCCGATCCAACAGACGAGCTACTGCAGCTCAAACTGCTGAAAGAGTTAATGCTGGTTCTGATAGAAAGGTGTCAGAACACACAGTGCATCACAGTTTGTTGGTATGGGGCTGCAGAACATTATGACCACCAGAGTGCCCAGGGGGTCATAATGTCATGGCTGATCGGTGTATGCATATGTTGTTAATACCCCACCCCCCAAAAAAACTTGGCATGTGAGGCATAGTTATAAATTAACGGAAACTCGTAATGTCTTGCTGTCAATATGTTTGGAAAATATTTAACTATAGTAGCAGGAGAGTCGGGAGAATTGTGAGCCTTTTAGCTTTTTAGCAACTTTAGTGACCCACAACATAGCTAACATTAGTTACACTACTTGCTGTGTCGATGTTTGCACTATATCATGGTTTTTGATTTCTTCAGAATTGCTTGTTGTCTTTGTGAAAACTGCGAGGTGGTTTGCAGTATTTAGTTTAAACCTGTGTCCAAGTCTAGGTAACACTTTATTTTGATAGCGGGCTAGTTTTTCCTGGCCCACATTAAAGCTTTGCTTATGTGGGGGGATGATGATAATGATAATGATAATAACGGCTTAGTCTTACCTCTCATACGATAAATAAGTGTCCCATAGGCACTATCCATCTGGTAGGCAAATATGAACCCGAGAGGAAGGATGGGAACCAATAGGGCTGGTCTCTTTCTTTTAACAGCACTGGAGAAAAGTACAGAGACAAGAAGAACCGTTCTGTCAATATGTGACAAAAAGATAAATAATAACACTCTGACAGCACACACTTCCATTTAGGCTACACAATTAGATTTAATTTACAGGAAATTAAATCTGTGATTTCCATTAAATTACACAGTAATACAGTAGACCATTATGTGGACATTATGTCATAATCCTGGGAATACAGATCAATAAATTCAAGCAAATCAGACTCATGGCCAGTGACTTACAGCCATTTAAATGTGTCATGTTGCTGTAGCGCCACCTATAGGAGGCTTGTGTTAGGTTGTATTTGAAGGACTGTAACTGTTAAAGAGGTCACACAATTTAAGTTGACGTGACCATTGTGTCTAACACTTACAGGACGTCATACATACAGCTGCACCAGTAAAGGCCATCGCACTGTGATAAATGTAATACTGAAGCTGTGAAGACTCAGTGACTCAGTTCAGTGACGATCACACTTTACAAGCTCATACAGGTTGTTCTCTCACAGTGCATTATTACTGTGTGTGTGTGTGTGTTAGTGCAACTCTGGGTGAATGTTATGCTGAACAAAATACCTCTAATCTGACAGACCCCTATGAGCAGCTGCACACAAAACTCACCCGAGAGTGAGTCCAACTGTAGTCACGGTAAAGAAAGTGCCAAAGTATTTGAGAAACTCTCTGGACCAGGCAATCTGCATAGCCATCTGTCTCTCTCTCATCTGGTTCTGCATCACAATCTGACGCTCCAGCTACACACACACACACACACACACACACACACACACACACACACACACACCACACACACACACACACACACACACACACACACACACACACACACACAAGAAAGGACACAGGCGACATCGTCAGGCATATTGAAATATTTACATTTAATGAAAACAAATGTTCCAGTAATACAAATTAATCAAATAAATGAACAAATAAATAAAATACAAGAGCCTTGCAAATATATCAGATATTATTTTGGCCAATAAGCAACAGAAAATGTTCAGTACTACCGATGCCACAGATTTTTTTAGGTTATTTAGAAACATTAGGTTCATGATGTAGTTTGTCCACCAGAGAGCACTAACAAGTTTGTTTTTACCCTCCAAAATTCCCCCCAAGTACATTTGTATTGGACACAATTTGCTAAAAACCTAATTTAATGGATAACATGTATGTTTATGTACCAAACATATAATGCAGTGTATTGCAGGGGTTTGGAAAAGCTGCTACATATTTCAAACAAATAAAAGTTAAACAAGGGAAATATTAAAATCTGCTTACAGTCACAGCAGTGAGAGAGACAGACAGATAGACAGACGAGAGGGACAAAGAAAGGGTCAAAGGAACAAGAGACAGTCAATCCAGCCTCAGAAACAGTGACCATGCTGATGAACCTCAGTCAGATTAATCTTTTGTCTGCGGTTTCCTGTTTTACACTCGCTCACATCGACATGCACAGAAACACACGCTTTCTGCATAACATTTGCAAACTGAGAGGACTGACTGACATTCTCACATAAAAAGCCTTTATTCTCAAAAAGTGAACGTGTCAAAGATGAGCTTTTATGTCCACTTAAAAGGACAGTGACACTATCTCACTGTCGATGCAAGGTTTAAAAAAAGTGACCACAGTGCCATTCAAGTGAGTCGATGACGTGCAGCGGATGACAGAAATTACAACATGTCGGAGAAGCAACGTTTTGATTTCTGACTCTCTGCCCCAAATTGCGAACAATTAAGTATATCTGTTTTAATGGCTGAACATTACGTGGCATTGAAGCTTAGGTGAATTAAATAGGTGGGGCCTGTAAAAACAGAGACATGCCTCTACAATATGTAGTCTGCATAGAAAACATTTCTCAAACAGAAAGGTTGTGCCGCTGGAATTAACAGCCAAGTTGTGCAGCGCATTAAACAACAAACAACTACTTAACAGGAAATTCATACATTTTCCATGCCCACATAAATGGTCCTATAGTACTACAGTGCACATAACCTATACTTTACAAGCTTACAAGCTTTAAGGATTAGAAAGACATGCTCAGTTTGGGTTGCTATAAATCTAATCAACATCTTCGCAGGAATCTATGAAAAACATCTACATGCATTAGGTGAGAACAGAGGAGGATGAGCCATTTTTAAGCTAGGCTATATGCTACAGGAGGCCTCTGAATGAACAAGTCATAGCTAATTTAACAGTGTTTTATGAGGGAGTCGGCTTCATATTGACCAACTCCCAGAACTAAATGTGTTTAACTTGTCAAGCAGGATGAATGAGGAAGAGAATGATGAGTCAAACCTCCCTCAGGGCCTGACAGCAGGCACAAGGAATTGTCTACAGTCATCAGCTGTTGATTGGAGTGGTAATGGTCCAACTATAATTCATATTCCTCCAATAAAGAGTCATTAGAAATGATTTAACATATTCTTTGTAATGAATTTTCGGTTTCCTATAATCACACATCTCTTTGTCACATTTGCAAGTCCATTGTACGCCTTATACTCACGTTGATCCAGCTCGAAAAGAAACAAAACATTTGAATTAATACTAGAAAGTAATTCTAATCTCTCCCTCTTGTGATAAATTGTGCTATAAGAAGTTTTGCGTGCTACATTTCTACATATCAGTGGGCAAATCTAATAATAGACACTGAAATGGCACTAATCAAATAACTTCTGTGGTTAATAAATGACATAATTTGTTCTCCTGTTGTGACCAGCAAGTGGTCAAGTGGGTGATTTGATGACTAAAACGCTTGGCTACTATTAAATGTCAGTAGTAGAGGAGAAGGAAAGGCATCAAACTAAGAAGCTTAGGAGGGTCAAGCTGTAATCACCGGGCGGAGACGTCACTGGTGAAAGTAAAAGTATAGTAAAAGGCACTTGCATTACTGAAGTGCAATCAACCCTTGAATCTAATCTAAAATATTGTTTTAAGAATGGTGCTCGACTGATTGTGGTTTAATTAACATTTGTGAATATTAAAGACTTATTTTAGACATTAGATATATTTATTAACACCACTGCATATGTGTTTTCATGAAACATCCCTACTTTATAGTGTCTTTAATACAAAAAAACCCATGCATAATGGTCACACAATTATAAACTGGAAACACGGGTGTCACATTCTGTGCACACTTAAGTTTCAACATACATTTTGCTACTGTTCTTTGTCATGAACCTTGATTCCCACTGGAATAGTTTAAATTTCTGTAAACAAGCTGACTACAAGTGCTACCCCACTCCAGCAAGGAGGAAGCTACACTTTTCAAAACTTTTTAAAGCCTCGGGGTCTATCTTGATACTCTGGGTGGAGCAATGTTTCAAAGTAATGGAAATCCCAGGAATAGCCTCTGTAAATCAACACGGTTGAACTCAAGGATAGCTTCATTAAAAGTAGACAAAGTTGAAATAGAAAGCTAATGCAGCAGGTATTGTTAATGAGTCAAGAATATAATTATGTTTCATTTAGACCTCTTTCCAAGGACAGAAAAGGGGAAATTACGCCTTCATTCACAGAACTGTTATGGTCCTCAGGAGCGGGAAACGTGTAATGAATGGTTTCTGGTGACATGGACGTCACCTCTCACAAAGTCCTCCCTTCTCTCATCTGGGTCACAAAACAGGAAGTAGACCAGAGGTACTGGATGTTTGATTTGAATAAACCATCAATATAAAACTACCCGCTTCTTGTCAATGATAATTACTCTATCCCATGAGTCACTCATGAGAACGATTCTTTTAACAGGGGGTCGAATATTTCAATGGAAATAAGAGAAGAAAATGTAGTTAAGAAGAGATGGAAATTGTTTTAGTGGAGGCTTAACCTGAGTATGATCAGTAAATGTGCCAACACCGTATCATTGGTAGCTTGCCACTCTCACTGGCTCATGAAAAGTCGATACATTAAAGTGAAACAAATTCATTCATATTTTTTTTACACTGACTAAATTCTTAGTCTGTGTTAAGACTAAGAGGAAAAATATCCATCACAAGGCAACAGCTTCAAATGTCTTGTTTTGTTAAATCAAATCAAATATTGTAATATTATAATATTGTAAATACAGTTTACAAAGATATATGACAAGAAAATCAGCAAATCCTCTTATTTGAGAAGCTGGAACCACAAAATCTTTGTTTTTGCTATTTTTGCTGAAATGATTATTGAAAAAATGAATTGATTATCCAAATAGTTGAATAATTTCCTGTTGATTGACTTATTGATAAATCGATTAATTGTTTCAGCTGTAGCTGTTATTGGTTATATTGGCATTATGGTATTCTCCAAGACTGCAGATGCTAATGAGCTAAAAGCTAGACATGATGTAATTGTTGTAATTTGTACATAAATAAACTGTTAACAAAACGTACTGTTTTGTTCTTTTTTGGATCAACTACAAATTAATCTCTCTCCACAACCTCCGCATTATTAGGACTGACACAGCTGACATGAAACTGAGTTTCTAATATGTGGGAATCCTTGTGGACATTTAACTCCACTTTGATGAACACTCCAATCATAAACACCAATCATAAACTCTGCCAGCAGAAGCTCTCCACCATCCGGAAGCTCAACACCCTCTCTGTTGCACTCCACCTACTGCTCCCCTTGTATCGAAGCATCAAACAGCCAGTCCTCGTCTATTGCTCCATCTGCTACTTCACCACACTCACAGTCACCAACAGGAACAAACTCATCAATACCACAAACACACAGACACACACAGCCGCTAAATCTACTTCCAACCTCACAGATGTGAACACAAATGCTGTTAGCACCCAAATCACTCAATGTCTGGTCACAATCACAGATCTTGGACGTGTGAAGAAAAGCTTGCTTTGCCAGACAGTTTGTGCTTTCTGTCAACATGACTAGAAATTGGGTATCATTTGAACATTTCCAGTACTAGCCCAGATACATTGACTGAGTTTTGGTACCAGTACCGCAATGAAATACAAACATGTTTATCTATAAAACACGTTTTTATTAATTGAACAGAAGAAGCCAAACTCAAATGTCTAAGCCAGAGGTTTTCAAAGTGGGAGGCGGACCTCCGCAGGGGGGCTCCAGTTTGCTTCAGGCAAGGCTCAGTGAATGGAAGTGAAAAGATATTACACTGGTTATTACATTATTTATCAAAAGGAGGTCACACAGAATAGCCTAAATGTGTTTGATCTGATTAATGAGATCACTGATTCAGTAGCTTTGGGGAATTTTACTGTTTTTTCCCCACTTTCCCAGAGTCAGAAACTGATAAATGCCTTAGGACAGACCTTTTATGAGTTCAGTGTAGTCTGAAGTCATGTCAGACAGAAATATTAGACTATCCTGGCTCAGTTGTTGAGTGTCTACAAGATCAAATAACATAATCAGGATAGCATCGAGGAACAGAGCGAAACTAAGCAAGTGAACTAAGGAGAGGTGAAGGGATGGCTTTTTCCTTTTTCTTTGTCTGAGGGGAGGCCCAAAGTCTTAAAATCCCCCAGGTCCGAACAAAAGCCACCACACTATGATACCCCTTCAGTTCCACTTACTGTAGCAGAGCCTTTCCACTGAGCCAACCTGCACACAACGCAGTAAAACCTTCATTTAATTTAATCTGATCAAATAATTTTTTTATACTGCCCCTCCAGAGCCATACTTTTAGCCCCGCCCACCCAAAAATCCTCAACCTAAAACTGGTAAGAGTTCCCAGTCTTTTATAATGTGTTCAACAGTTATTTTATATATTTCACATATATAATGTGTTTAAAGAGAAATCCCTGAATTTCCTTTAGACAGACTTTAACTGTGTTACCTTTACCTGTGTGTGTACTTTAAAAATAGTCAAGATCATGTCTCTCTCATGGGAACATCACAAAAGGCTGACCAATTGATTTGGAGGCAAGAATGGACAAACAATGGAGGATTACACAATGACTGTGAGACGGTGACTGGAAAAGGCGGTGAATAAGAAGTGAAAGAAAGAAATGAGCCACGAAGAGTCCACTCAGAAGGTGACGAAGTGAGAGCAGAGCTGAAATGTAAGCGGGAAATTCACTGACATTTTCAAAAGGCTACACGCATACACAGACCGGGACAATACTTGGAAAACTGATACACATAAATAATCACAGTCTACATACTGGAAGAAGGAAGAGAAGATGACATAAGAGAGAGAGAGAGAGAGAGAGAGAGAGAGAGAGAGAGAGAGAGAGAGAGAGAGAGAGAGAGTTTACAACATATACAACCCCATTCAAACACACACAAAAGATATCATAACTAACATGTTATTTGTTGGACACTTTCTCCAGAGTACTTTTTCCTAATGAGTTTAGTATTTTGTATCTTTCGAAAGGATACGAATGATGGTAAATGGTTATATTACTATGACTGAAACTGTACATTTGTAGTTTGTTGTAATTACTTAATGCCTGATTAGTCGTGGGGGTTCCTCAGGGTACCATTCTCTGTCCCTTTCTGACAAAACAATGTGTCTTTACCCTAATGCTACACCTGTTTTGACATCCCCTCTGCTTTCTATTCTCTGTAGTGGAATATTATTGTGATTCATATTTACATTTTAATCAGAACATCACACAACTGGTTCATTCTTGCTTCTTTCATCTCAAGGATACAGCTTACATTAAACATATACTGATATTCCTTGATGAAACTCGATATTACAATATTCCAGCCCCTTTTATTCTATTTATTTCACTTTGTTGTTTTACCTATATCTGATCAGTCTTTTGCTTCTTTTTCAAATCACCTTGTGTTCTACTGTACTACTCTATGACAAGTATTTTATGTTTAATGCATCTACTTCTGTCAAGTAATTGTTTTATATTGAAATGTGATGTTTTTGAAAAGGGCTACCCAAGCAAAATTTGCATTTATTAGTATTTGCATTATATTTAGAAAGAAACGATTGCAGTGATCAAAAACTAGTGAAATATAACAAATGAAGAACCTTGTAGGGAGGTCTTTGCTTACCTACTTTACACTCAACCACACTCAAGTTCAATGACTGTCGATATAAAAGCACAACCCTACTATTAACAGCCAACCCATTCTTAAATAAAAAGTGAACAAAAACGCCATTTACGTCATCTCAGAGCTACCATTTATCCTCAGGACATGTGTCATACAAACACACCCATATCCGATGAATTTCCAACTAATGTTTAAGATAGACCCCATGGTTCAAACACAATGCCCAGTGACTTTGACTTAAGAGTCCACAAGGCAAGAATCTGGAAAGGATCAATTAGCTATGAGTGATGTGACTAGAAACATTGGTGAGCAATCATTTTTGACAGCTTAATGCAGGGGGAGGCAACAGCTGCTGCTTCACAGATATTCTAAAATTGCTAGGGTCAATCAAACGCATTAAATCTGCTGTTCTAAAAATTCATTGTTGAAGGGAAAAAAAGCGGTAAAATGATTTCCTATTACAGACAGTAACATAATATTTGACTATTAACGACCTCGAAGACCCTGAGTATGTTTTGTTCAGCCAAGATCTGAAAGGTCAAAATTAAACTAGACGCTATTGTCACTTGTGCTTTTACAGATGATGGTAAAATGAAATTTTAATTTGTATTCAAAAGTTATTCTGTGTGAATTATTAATATGAAACTATCTGTAGTAAGTTTAGTCAATGAAACAATGTAGATCCACTACAGCAATGTTTAACCATGTAGCTAATACTTACCTTTGAGTCATCGTCACGACCGAAATTAAGGTGCTCGGAAACTCAATTGCCAAACCTTTGCCATCACTGAATAATATTAGTCATCCTCTACCACATTTACAGCTGGGCGAGCAGGAGAAAATTACGGAGCAGAAAATACAACAAACCTTTTGGGCGCAAGTCAGATAATGTCATTGGTGTTATGACAGTCACACATCCCACCTGCTGCTCAGCAGCTTGCAGGCATGAATAAATCACTACAAATTGCCTGCATAAAGATGAAATAACAAAAAAAAAAAAAAAATCTTTGTTTAAATGAAAAAACAAAAAAATAACGAGTGCAATAAAACCTGTGGTCTCTAAAGGGAAATGCTGAGATTGGAACTGAAGTTTGTATCCCTGGCTTTGATGATTCAAGAAATACATATGGATAAGACAGATCAGTGTACATGGCCCCATGTTTGCAGTGGCAGCTTGATTCAAAACATATTGTTTTAGGAATATATTAATATACATATATCTATCTATATCTATCTATATGTGTGTATATATATATATATATATTAAATCAACTGAAATATTCATCTTAAAACCCTGTTTAAGTCACTAAAGCAGGTAATAAATCAGGACCCAGCTTAAAGGTCTCAGTGTGTCAGTTGATGCTTTTGTAGTGTAATGCAAATTCACATATTCCTCAACAAAATGACACACAGTGAGCCTGGGACTTCAGGAGCATTGGGGGTAGTGGTCTGCTTTGCCCAGTGAAAAAAAACCCAACCTTGACAGATACATGGCTGAAGCTTTAGAAACATTTTAATCACGTACAATCAAGCACATGTGCTAGAACACTACATTTGTAATGTTTCTGTAATGTTTTTTGTAATGTAAGACATGAGTGCACACATCCCCTGCAACAGTGACCGCTGCAGAGTGACAGGAAACGGGAGAGGGAGAGAAAGGGGGGAGGGACACGCAGCTGGCCAGCGGTTGGAGGCGACCCTATACAAGGACTTATGATACTATGTGAGTGTGTGTGCTACCTTCACTCACCTGCAGCCGGGAGTTGTGCAGCAGGAACTCTTGCTGCTTTATAACCTTTTCGTCCATGGATTTAGACAGCATAAACCCCATGGTGGCGTCGTTAATCGTTGACCTAAAGATACAGTTGTTCAAAATTGTAACGTATCAATGGATGGAGGTACACCCAGCCTTGAAACTTTAATGACTTTAACGTGTAATGGCACTGTAGTGTTGTACTATAACTTACAATAGCTGACTCGAGAGCACCTGTTAATTTAATGCACCGTCTAACGTACACACCTTGCTATTGTTAGCTGCTAGCACGCTTAGCTGTGCTTTGTGGGATTTCCTGTTTAGTTAACTTAACAACTCAACAAAATGTGCTACTGTCACCAACATGAAACAGCAACACACTTTAACCTTGAGTGGCAGCTTGGCTAACTGAAAACGAAACCTTTACATACCTAATATAGTTTGAAGACGGTAAGCTTAATAATATAATGATACTGGTCACAGAAGCAGGACTAGCGAGGGTTCAAGGGAATGTGTGCGTCGCATCGAAAACAGCGAACGTCCTTCCACCGGTTATTCAATGGGAATAAATAAACAGAGTACTTCCGGTCAAACTTTCAAAATAAAACAAAAAAACACACACTACTAATCCCAGACTTAAAAACATAAAAATTAACATTATACGAGCTTTATAATGATATTTTACCACAAAAATGAATAATTGTACACTCATAGTAATTTTTGTTTATTTTTATTTTTTTTACCAGGGATAAATCGCATTCATGAGTCAAAGGAGGTCACCAATTATTCAACTCTGAGTAGTTTAAGTTTTTAAAAAAAGGATTTGAGTTTACATAGAGTGCTTGTGTTAAAGTGGTATGTGCTTGTCTCAAGCATTATACAGTTGCAGGTCCCAAGTTGGTTGCAATTAGTTGAGAAATGGCTCCCTCTGTTGGTGTTTGTGGGTCATAGGTCCAAAATACAAACGCATAATACCTTAAGTTCCTTTTTTCATTTGGAATCAAATGTATAGGTCTCAAAATTAGAAGCATTTCCTGATGATTTAATCTAAATTGATGATTTAATATAATTTTAATCTAAAGTTTCCGCCAATAATTAAAAAAAACAAAACATTACCACAATACCACAATACGGACAACCTCTTCCCCTTTATTCTTCATGTTTTACAGTAAAATACAGTTTTCTATAAAATGGTGCTTCATGGCAGCTGCAGAAGTAAAATGCCAGGAAAATGTGTTTGAATTGGACTGAAAAAATAAGTGAGTTATCTGTATTTATGTATGCATTGATTTAAAAATGCACTCAGATATTTGTGTTACACCATAACTTTAACTTTGGGTGACAAAAGTGTATTTGGAATTCAAGGAAATTTGATAACCTGAAACTTTGTTGAAAAGCACAGCTGTATTCAGTTTTACCCCGCATTAAAGTCATCTTCAAACAGACTTTTAATGCTCCAGGCCAAACTGCTACCTCTTTCAGGTGACTTCATTTGTTACTTTCACTTAAATTTCTCTAAATTGACCTATGTAATTTTTTTTTTTTCAAATATGTTTATTGATTTTCAAGAGAAAGAATAAAGAAAGAAGAGAGAGTGGGGAAAAAAACAGGAAAAAGAACACCTAGCAAAGATCACATAACATACAGAACACAGCACATCTTGGATTACAACAACAATATTCCATGGTCATAGTTA
Organism: Dicentrarchus labrax; assembly: GCF_905237075.1. NCBI lineage: Eukaryota > Metazoa > Chordata > Actinopteri > Moronidae > Dicentrarchus > Dicentrarchus labrax. Next base: position 13,498,425 of record NW_026136710.1, on the reverse strand, counting down.
AGATACTATAAACAAAAACATCTAAAAGTAGAAAAAATAAATGAATTCGACATATTTTCACATTTTTAAGGTAATTCAGTACCGGGTCCCATGTTTTATCAAACTTGTCTCCTCTATCTTCATTATAGAATCTCAATCTTTCCAGATGTAAAGTGTTTGACAATTCTCCCAGCCACAAATTATATGAAGGCACAGAATCCATTTTCCATACACGTAAAATCAGCTTTTTTGCAATCACCATCCCAAATTGAATAGATCTTCTTTCAAATTTATTGATGGAGGAAAGGACACTAGTGGCCCCCAGGATCGCTACCAAGGGGCTGGGTACCAAATTCTTACCAAAAGCCTCAGAAAAAAACTGAAAAATACACTTCCAATATGAGTACCTATCTTGGATTTACATCGGTTACATACTGGTGGGATATCAGGATGAAATTTGTGTAGCTTTTCCTGCGAATAATAGAGTCTGTGGAGTGTTTTAAACTGTATTAGGTTGTGCCCTATGTAATCTAAGAGAAATAATGTTTTGTATGTAAAAATTCAAAGAGACTTTAGATATACACAGAAGTGTAGTGGACTATAAAGTGTAATATTTAAGGCTAGCAGAGAGTTTAATGTTTAAACCAGAATAACTGGAATAATAAGTGGGTAATGGATGAATGGACGGACTTTGCACATATAAATCCTGAAAATGGGGTTAATACATTAACTTTGTGGGAGAGTTAGCATCCCAAGCTGTTTTTTTGTGTAGTTCTGACTGGATCAGTTAAAGTGAAAATCTTCATGCATGCAGTGATCCATATCAAGCCAAGCTATCTTTTTAGATGAATGCATTACGACAGGATTGGGGACTGGCCAACTTTCAATATACTAAAATTGCAACACCCCTTCAAGACATCCATTTTTAACAGAATACTTGATTTAGGATATAAATGTGTATTTTCTCAGATTTAAGTATGATGTCAGGAGCCATACTCACAGCTCTGTCCTAAAAACCTCATATGACCTTAACCAATGCTGGACTTCACAGAAAAAGCATGTTTACATGAGATCTGTGCCAATGACAGGTCAAATCTTTTTTTTTTTTTACCTTTGTGTATGGGTAGTAAACTCCATAACAATTTCAGATTTTTCAAGGGGTTTCCAAAAGATATGGTGGAAATTAACAATCGCTCAAGTTTTGTAAAAAAAATAAACTCCCTAGTGATAGAAACACTGATAAGATCAGACATGTGCCACTATTTTATTCCTATCACAAAAAAAATAATTTGTGTCTGTACATATACAACATTCAGGAACCTGTAAGTGAACTGATGGAAATTCCACAAAGGTTTCATAGAATCACACTAGAGCCAAGGGCCATACAAAGCTGGTAAAACGATTGGATACGTATCTCTTGTACATGGGAATTCCACCTGGCTGGCAGCTTGGTGATGGAAGTTGTTGACCATGTAAAACCCTCTAACATATCATTATTTCTACCATTCAAATTTCCAGGTTATTTTAAATGAAGTGTGCTGACTTCTGTGGACATGAATTTGAATTGTTGTTCTTTTGGTTTGTACTTTCTATTATTTACATTTACATACCAATACTGACTGAAAACTCCAGTTTACTCACTGTACTGTAGTGGCAGCCAAGTGGAAAGTGGTAGTGTGCTATTACCAGGGGTGGGAAAAAAAACAGAGTAGATGTTGGCAAATTTCCTGCCCACTTTTGAGGTAACTGTACTTTACTTGAGTATCTCCTAGATCTACAATTTTATACTTTAACACTTCAGGGGAAAATATTGCGCTTTTTCCTCCACTAAACTTAGATAGCTATTAGATAATTAGTTAATACAACTTCTCAACAATACAAAGATACCACCTTAAATTGATTCTTACAGGCTAGGTTGCATCACTAATGAGAATCCAGTAATGGAATATTTAATATAATTGTTTTGATAGTCTGACACATTCTTACAATAATACCATCGGCAGTATATATAGCGACAGTTTAAGTACAGAACTTTTTGTTTTTTTTACAAGTCTGTTTTTCTTTTTGAGGTTGGAAGCGGTGGACAGAGGATGTGTGAAACTGGAAATTACTGAGACAACATCTGAGAGTTGAAAGCGCAGACATTTCCAAATAATCCGGCTGACTCAGCTCGATTGGATTTCTCATAAACATATCTATAACATCATGTTTTCTTTTCCTTATTGCACGTGCAGAAGACAAATAATAAAGTCGAACAGTTGCGCCTCGGAGAACAAACAAGCTCAGATTTGATGTTTTGTTATCAGTGTTGATTTATGGCTTCATACTGTAAAACGGCGGCTCCCTGATAAAGCCGACCCGCTGCTGCTTTCCTTACAGTAAATACAGCCCACTGTGTCCGTGTCCACCCTAAACAGTCGTTAATTTGAGTTAAACATAAACTTAGTTTAAACTTTACTTGAATGTGTCTCCCTGCACTGCTTTATGGAGCTTACACCAGCTCGTTTCCTCGTCGAGGTTTGAGCAAACTCCACAGTCCGCAGTATGGGGGCAAAAAGGGGTTGTTATTGTGGCACTCTCGTCTTCTTATAAGATACAATAACTATATAACTGTTACACGTTACACTCATGTTAAGCATCGCTGAGGTTTAGGTTGGCTAGAGCACAAAAAAAAAATGTGGGCGTGTACGTCGAGGAACTTATAAACAGTCAACCGAGCCTAGACTTCAGATCATTTGATGACTTGAAGGAAGGAGGAAACACCTCATGAAAATACAACAGACTGTTGCATGTGCTGGTAAGAACACGCTATTGACTGATAAACAGCAGCCTAAGTATGCTCAAATGTATTATTTTTATTCTTGTTGTTGTTGTTGTTGTTTTTGTTAGAAGTAGACATTTATTTATGAGTATTTATTATCTATCTACTTGTGATTTTTCATTAGTATAATTTGCATCGATCTGTTTTGTTTTCATTTTTGCCATTTATCACCTTTTTGCCAAGTGTTTGAATCTCACTCTGTAGCCTGAAGACCAATGCAGTTATCTTAATTAAAGTAAATATAGTTAGTGTGTGTGTCTGTGTGTCTATGTGTGTGTGTGTGTGTGTCTGTGTGTGTGTGTGTGCGTCTGTGTGTGTGTGTGTGTGTGTGTGTGTGTGTCTGTCTGTCTGTCTGTGTGTGTGTGTGTGTGTGTGTGTTGACACAGTGGTGCAGTCAAACAACCCCTGTGCTATTTTTGTTTCTTTATCCAGAATAAACCAATAGGGAAGTAATTTACTTCGTGAAACAGCTGAGTCATGCTTGCATTAGGAAAAACAATGCATGTCACATGTTATTTTTTTCTTAGGGTCATATCATTTTTAAGTAAAGAAGTAAACAGGGTCAAAGATGATGTGGCTCTGGAATTCACATCTGGTCTTCTTCAGTGAAATGACTCAGATTGCCAGTAATATGGTCAAACGATTTCAACATATCTAAAACTTCTTTTCTTTATATCTTCCTTAGGTCTCAATGGACTGGGCTCTTGTCTTAGTTTTGCAAGTCATGTTTCAGCCTGCTCTCTCAGGTGTGTAGTAAAAATCTCTCTCAGGTGTTTAGTATAAAGTGTACAGCAGTGGACAGATAGACCTTTATGAATAAATAAGAGCACAAACAGGACAAACAATACATCTATGTAAAGCCTTTCTATTTCTATCTGACACACAAGTCAAATCTTCTAGATGTTGTATGTTGTTTCCTCAGTAAATGTTTCTTGGCTGTGGAGCAAACTGACATTAATCTTGACATTACTTTGTATTCTCTCCCTGCAGTCTTGTTCACTGTTGAGACAGAGCAGCCTGTGTACAACTCAGAGTTTGGAGGAGATGTTGTGATGGGCTGCAAGTTTCAGCCTAAACTATCTGATCCTAGTGACTACCTGAAGGTGACCTGGCACTGGACCGGGTCCAACTCGATTCGGGATGTTTACCGGATGGATAACCGGTCGGAGGATGCGTTTCAGCATCCGGACTATCGGGGTCGGGTGAGGCTTCTCACTGAGGAGCTGACAGAAGGCTGGGCCAAGTTACAGGTAAATACTGAGTTTACATAGAATCTGTAGTCTGTGTGTCTGGAAGTGATGGCTCATGTCCTGTGAAGTTTCCTGTCATTGGTGTGGTTAACTTGTTCATACCCTTGGCAAATACTGATATGTAGGTCAATTGTTCTTAAGCCAAAGTACCCTTATTATCAGTGTTCATAGTGCTGTATCAGGTAGTAAGGTACAACTGCCAAGAAGGGACAGAAAGCATCAAGGTTTGCTGGAAATATAACAATATGTGATCTTAAAGATGTGCTGAGATCATAACTTTGAGAAGTTTAGGTGCACAGTAATTTTACCATTTAACATACAGCACTCCTACTACTGTGATCTAAGTCATGAGTCTATTCTTTCTCACTTTACAGATCTCCAGGCTCAGGATCAATGACTCTGGAACCTACAAGTGTTCGGTGTGGACAGACAAAGGAGCTGATTACAAAACCATAACTTTGTCTGTTGTAGGTAAGAACCAAGTCTGTGACAACAGTGTAACTTTTTAGGTTTTTAGGCGATGACTTCAGGGGCTTTTGTTCTGGGAATGGGGTTTGCACTTTGGCCACAGCATGTGGTCATTTCTGGGCAGTTAGAGTTTTACTAATTGTGAAAGTGAAACTAAGATCAATATTACTCAGTTTGGTAAAAAAATAAAAATAAATTGCTTTTGGCTTTCCTCAAGAGCTGTTTATGATTATAATGTCTTATCATAATAGTGCTATTATAAACACATGCTCATTATTATATATTCTTCCTTTCTGATTCTTCACTAGCACCTTATAAAGCTGGGACTAAACGCATTGAAAAGACTGCAGAGGGGGATGAGGTGCTGCTAAGCTGCCAGTCTGAGGGATACCCCAAGTCTTCTGTTATGTGGCAGGATGGACAGCTGCGTAACATTGACCCCAGTACCACTGTTGTATCTACACCAGACCAGCTTTTTAAAGTCACTAGTGTGATACGCGTCCAATCATCAGACAAAAACAACTACACATGTAGCTTTACGAAGGATGGCTACTCCGCAACATTTCATATTCCAGGTAAATCTTTATTCCCTTTAAGGCGTTCTTCAAAGAATGTACTTGGGAGTTGTGTAATTGCAACATCCTCAGATAAAGGCTGGCTGGAGAACTTTATCCCCCATATCTCCTACCTCATTTCTTTCTCTCTACTGACCATACATGTTAATATCCCCCACCTTTTTGTATGAATATGAATGAAAGAAAACTGAGGCAGAGTTCTTCTAATCTGAACTTGTAGTCTGTGACAAAAATAGCAACGCTGACTATAAAATGAAAAACACAGGAAATACAGTCATCACTTGCGTACCTAACACTATGTACTGCTATTACTCTTGTTTTTTTGATACAACAAAGGTATATCACATATGAGCTTTTCAGCTCTGGTTCACAGTTTTTCCATAGTTACAAGATTTTACCCTGCTTTGGTTATGAAGCTGTAGGAGGTGTTTGGGTTTGAGCTTTGAATGACACAGTAATGTGTAGGAGTGCTATTACCAGAGATTCTTTCATGTGTGAAAATGCGTGGATGTTATTGTATATGTATGTAGGCTGTTCATGTTTCTCATTATATGTGTGCAAAGGATTGTTTGCTCTTTTGGATATGTGTTTTGAAATCAGATAAATACAGGTTGATTTAATGCTAAATAAAGAAACATGGCCTGTAAATATGGCAAAAAGAACAAGGGCTGCATGCACAGCTAATACAAAACTATGAACCAACCATGAGTCACTGTAATAGCTGTATTTCTTTCTTTCTTGACCAGTAAGGGGAAGTTTGTTGTTGGTATATTTGGTTATTTCCATAGTGGCCACATAGATTTAAAGCATACATACAAAAGGCCAACACTTGGCCTCTCACTTGTGATAGTGGGTTTTGTGGCACATTTTAACACTAATCCTTCTTCACTCTTTTCACAGATGAAATGCCCATTGCTCCTGTACAAAACAATGCTCCCATTGTTGTACTGAGCATAGGAGTGATAATGTTTGTCATTATGGTTGTGGCAGTACTTATGTATCGACGACAAAAAGGTAATTAATCCCTCAGTTCTTTATATATACAGTACATTACAGCCGTCCATAACAAACACAGTAATACAAAGAATCCAGGTGTAGTACTCAATCAATAAAATCTACATCAGATGGAAATATGTGAACCCCAGGCATTATAATGGATTATTATCTCACATACAGGTGAAATATCAAAGTGAGAAAGTGACAAATGGCAGCAATACAAGTGACAGATTGATTGTTGACAATGCACCGCAATATACAACAACAGATACATGTGCAATCGCTTATTAATAGATTAGGTTAGATCAGACAATAATCTTGGCCACTGGAGCATTCAATCTGCAGCCTGAAGGCAGCGCATGAAAGTCGAGTAAAGTGTGCAGGTAGGCGAGGGCACTGCAGAGCTGGATTTCCATATGAGGATATCCACTGATAGACTATCTGCATGAAATGGAGTGGATCATCCGGTTGTTGTGCAACTATCACATTGTATTCCCCAGCCCTTCACTATTTCCTTGTTGTAAGCATTAACACTGGTTTAGTTTAACAAAACAGATTAAATGTCGTAAAATTCTGAAATAACTTGGGACAGAATAGAACAGAACTAAGTTTTTAAAATACAAATGTAACTTTATTGTCCAACCAGAAATGAAAACATGTTGTCAATCTCAACTCAAACAACTTACAGGTACCGCTGAATTCATGAGTCAGCATCTAAAATGTAAGCGTGTCAAAGCCATAGCAGCATTGTGGTTGTTTACGTTCTATTTTTGTAAAATAGGCAGAAGAATTTGTGACCTGTCAATAAACAACCACATGTCATTTCAGCTATGAAGACAGTTTATACATGTGATACATGTTGAGACAAGTGAGAAAAGAGGAAGTGTTTTTGAAGAGGAATAGCTTTTAGTTGTTTGATTAAGCACCGTAATGTCTGCTTTTTGGAATTTAGGGAATTTTATCATCATGTGATCCATTGAGCCATGTATTCATGTGAGGATGACTTAGCTATTTGAACATGTGTCACAACTGTCATGGTTGGAAACACCCAGTTTGGTCTTGGTTTGTGTGATGGGGAATTTGAGGTTATTTGTAAATGCTTGGGTGATTTTACAGTGCAGCACGTGTTATTTATTTGTATAACACCTCTATCATTTCAATAGTAGGCTTATACTGAAGCAGGGTTCTCCATATATACATATAAATGTGTGAATTCTTACTTCAGTTACGGGACCGGAAACCTATGGATGGACTATTTAGGGTGATATCAGGTTGCAATTTCCCTCTTGAACACCATAAAGTCTTGGGACAAGAGCACATAAAATACATGGTAAATATAAGAATACAAGAGAAAATAACATATGTAATTAATAAAAATAAAAATGAATAAATAAAAAGCTAAGCATAAAACTAATTCAAAGCCAAAACGTTATAATACCACACCATATACAGCGGGTAAAATAAGTATTGAACATGTCACCATTTTTCTCAGTAAATATATATTTCTAAAGGTGCTATTGTCATGAAATTTTCACCAGATGTCGGTAACAACCCATGCAATCCACACATGCAAAAAAAAACCAAATAAATAATTTCAGAAATTAAAGTTATGTGTGATAAAATGGAATGACACAGGGAAAAAGTATTGAACATGCTTACTGAAATGTATTTAATACTTTGTACAAAAGCCTTTGTTGGTAATGACAGCTTCAAGACGCAAACTAGCCACATGCATTGCTCAGGTGTGATTTTGGCCCATTCTTTCGCACAGTCTTCAAATCTTGAAGTTTCCGTGGGCCTCTTCTATGAACTCTGATCTTTAGTTCTTTCCATAGATTTTCTGTTGGATTCAAGTCAGGTGATTGGCTGGGCCATTCTAGCAGCTTTATTTTCTTTCTCTGAAACCAATTGAGAGTTTCCTTGGCTGTGTGTTTGGGATCATTGTCTTGCTGAAATATCCACCATTGTTTCATCTTCATCATCCTGGTAGATGGCACCAGATTTTTATCAAGAATGTCTTGGTACATTTTTCCATTCATCCATCCTTCAATTATATGAAGTTTGCCAGTGCCATATGCTAAAAAACAGCCCCACACCATGATGTTCCCACCTCCAAACTTCACTGTTGGTATGGTGTTTTTGGGGTGATGTGCAGTGCCATTTGACTGCCAAACATGCTGTGTATTATGGGATCCAGAGAGTTGAATGTCTCATCTGACCAGACTATATTCTTCCAGTATTTCACAGGCTTGTCTAAATGTTGTGCAGCAAACTTTAAACGCGCTTCAACATGCTTTTTCTTCAGCAACGGAGTCTTGTGCGGTGAGCATGCATACAGGCCATGGCGGTTGAGTGCATTACTTTTTTTTTTTTTTTTTTTTAAACAATTGTACCTGCTAATTCTTTCTTTTCAGGTCTTTCTGAAGCTCTCCACAAGTGGTCCTTGGTTCTTGGACAACTCTTCTGATAATTCTTTTCACTCCTCTGTTAGAAATCTTGCGAGGAGCACCTAGTCGTGGCCGGTTCATTGTGGAATGATGTTCTTTCCACCACCGGATTATGGCCCCAACAGTGCTCACTGGAACATTCAGAAGTTTAGAAATCCTTCTGTAACCAATGCCATCAGTATGTTTTGCAACAATAAGGTTGCGAAGGTCTTGAGAGAGCTCTTTGGTTTTACCCATAATGAGATGTTTCTTACCCATCATGAGATGTTTCTTGTGTGACACCTTGGTGATGAGTCACTTGGAACTGAACCAGCTGGTATTAATTTGCACTGACAAGTGGCAGGATTGCTTTCTAATTACTGATAGATTTCAGCTGGTGTCTTGGCTTTCCGTGCCTTTTTGCACCTCCCTTTCGTCATGTGTTCAATACCTTTTCCCTGTGTCATTTCACATTATTACACATAACTTAATGTATGGACATCTATGGTTTGATTGATGGGTTGTTACCGACATCTGGTAAAAATTTCATGTCAATAGCACCTTTTGAAATATATTTACTGAGAATAATGGTGACGCGTTCAATACTTATTTTACCCGCTGTATATCACCATTACTGTGTCAAACATAAAGGTAAGCTGATGCCTTTAAAACAAAGTCACATATTTTGAACTTGGTGAATAAGAACATATGACAGTAGCAAACAAACATCCACACTTCCATTTATCCACACTTAAATACACACACACACTGCACCAGCACACTAAATTGATAGTAATGTTTTTTTGCACAGGGTCCAATACTCCCAGTACCAGGAACCTTTTGATCAACGGTCGGGGCAGGTCTGTTCCTCCTGCTGACTGTGAGTCTAAACAGAGCCATACATGTCACTGAACACACACAACCCCTGTTGAAGTTAATTATTAGGATGTGTTATAGCCTGGCTATTATCACAACCAAAGGCAAAGCCATAACAACAGCGATAGCAAACATAGTTCATAAGCAGAAGCAGCTTCTCATTGTTTTCAAAAGTGGCCTCTATGGGGGAAAACGATATTCTGCAACAAATAGGTCCCTCTTGCGTTTTTTCAAATTGCTGATGATGCATTTGTAAAATATCCATATTCTAGATGAAAGACACCCACAGTTTCTGTCACTTTACATGAAGAAGGTCAATTTCGTATACATGTAGAGGCATCCTGAAAGTCTACTCATAATTTCCTCCTCCACTGCGATGATTAATTATCTACTATCGATATCATCTATTCTTTGGTTGCCTGGCTGTGCTGCCTCTTCATCACTAAGTTGATTAGTTGTTGTGCTGTGGATATCATTTGCATGTACTTTGTCGCTACATTAACTATGCAGTGTGCAGCAATTTACTCATATACAGAAAATAAAATTGGTTGTTTAAGCAATCATTTGCAAGTATGCTTTAGTGGTTCCTAACCTGGGTGTCGAGACCCCCACTTGAGGTAACCAAAGCTTCACAGGTAGTCACAGGGCCTTCTTGATGTTAAAGGGGGTGAGAAAACATTAAAAATATGCACAGTGCCTGGGAATATAGCTCTGTGTATATAGGTCTATATATAGCTGTATATAACTCTGGTCTCTGCTAAACAGTCTTGTCTTGCATTAGAAAAGAGCTAACAGAAACACAGCCAAGTATCAGGCAGAAGAAAACTCTGAATTTGTCAAAAAGGTACATAATACAGACAAAGACAAAATTCACTGGAAATAATCTGCTGAAACTTAATCCAAATCGCTAGTTTTACACAAACTTCCTGCAGTCATTGTATTTGGGTTCATTGTACAGTTTATCAGTTGTTCTCTACTGTTATTGTTGCATTGAATATAGTATGAAATATCTATATAATATGTCACTTAGGGGTCATCAGTTTATTCAAAGATACAAGGTTGGGAACCACTGCTTTAAAGGGTCGTATTACCTGCAGTCGGCATGTCCCCAGTTTGGAGAAGCAGACAGGAGGACCAGCATGGAAACTAAGCAATTGTACTGATGTGGATGGGGTCAAAGGCCCACCTTTGAAATTCAATATAATTTCAGGTGTCTGCTATATTTAGGTATGAGTATTTTCACCATATTACCTTGCCATCAACAGTCCATGCCGACAGGAAACTGAAGCGTTTAAATTTATCTATGCCCTCTTCAAAGCAACCAGTCCTTTGACAAGAACAGTAACAGGCAGCGGTAGAACTCGTGTGGAGGAAAAAATGACTGTTGTCAGGTGTCTGGTTGCTTTGGAGAGAGCGATAAAAATGCTTCAGTTTCCTTTCAGAAAGGGCTGTCTGATGGCAGGGTAAAGAGTTGAAAATACTGTAAATAAAGTGTACACTTAAACTGATATGGATTCTTTTAGGTGGGGCTTTTTAGCCTTACATTGCTTAGCTTCTCTGCTGTACTCCTATTTGCTTCTCCAAACTGGGGGCTTGCCCACCTCCGTCTACTATATGTAATACACTGGCTATAGATATGTACCTCATACAACCCCACTTCAAAAAACCTGAACTAACCATTTAACTGTAAATGGTCTAAATGTCCCCTTGTGCTACATGTGACCAATGTGGTTTAACCAAATCTTAGCAAGCTGGCAACCAAACATTTGCACAGTGTTTTTATTAGAGGAGTTACACCTCAAATGACTTTTTACAGGTTAAAAATAAACAACAGCTATGTCAATGCAATAAGACTTACGGTTAAAGTTGTACGTGTGAAATGCTCAATAGAGGTCACTTAACTGAAATATAGCAATAAATGAGCATTAGTATGGACTCAATACTCATTCTCCAGAATACAGAAGTGCAAAGATCCCCTTATTTGTAAATAAGTATATTACAAAAGTACCTCTGTTTTATATTTAATTAATTTTATATAGATATGGATGTAAGTGGATTTATGGTACACTGTAGCAGTGTTTGAATTATTCACTAATTAATGACTACAACTCACTAATTCAGTACTTACATTTACTATTGCTGTTCTTTTCTTTTAGGTCAGCAAATAAATAAAGAAAATGAGGAAGAGATAACTATTTTTAATGAAGGTAAGTCACTCTCATGACTAGGGCTGCAACAAATTATTATTTACCTTGGCGAGTCATCTGCTGATTGTTTTCTCAATGAATCGTTAGGTCTGGTGTCTTTAAAGTCAGGACTGTTTGTAACATTTAGGAGGATTTATTGTCAGAAATGGAATAAAATATTCATAGGTATGTTTTCATTAGTGTATAATCACCTGATAGTAAGAATCGTTACTTTAGAAGAAGTCGTTTTTATCTGGTTATGTTCCAGGAAGGCTGCCATGTTGAATCACCATGTTTTTACAATAGTCCATAACGGACAAACCAAACACTGGATCTAGACAGGGCCAACTATGTTTTTTGTGCATTGTTTCTCCTTTGCACATAGAAGGAGGGTGAAGCGAGGGAGCTGAAATATGCAACTACACTGCTAGATGTCACTAAATCCTACACACAACAGTCCAAAACCCAAAGATATTCAGTTTAAGGCCACATTAGATATAGAAAGTCAGCAAATCCTCACAATTTAATGGATTAAACCAGTGAATGTTTGGTACTTTGACTTAAGTTCTTAATCAATCATCAAAATAGTTGGCAATCATGTTTTGGTCAATCAACTAAACGATTTTGACTAATTGTTTCAGTACTAAAAAATATCATACATCATTATTTCTATTCGACACTGAATGAAAACCTGTTGGTTTGTTTTCTTTCTTCCTGTTCTTTTAAAAAATGCCTGGTGAAAATAGGATTAATACAAAACACTCTGTGTTAAACGATCTTAAACAATGTTTAACACCAACCTTAAAACACACAACGAAGGTTTTGAACATTCCTCTCCGAAAACACTAATTGAGTAAGACAACCTCTGCTAGAAATTTGTTGTTGTTTGAAACAGCATTTGTCTACTGTACTAAATACACTGTAAAAAATAGCTACTGTACTGAAAACATCTAAAGGATGGATTCACATTATTTTATACCTCTTCATCAAAGGAGACTGCTGTGATCATGATCAGTTTTGTTTTCGATGTCTGCAGGTTGCACGGAGGAAAATCTGGGGGCGTTTCTGAAAGGCCATTATTCCGACTTCTCTTTCAACACTGATTCAAGACACCACTGGGACAATTTCAACGTCGAGGAGCTGCCTCAAAGACTGCAAAACAAGTGAGTCACAAACACTTGACTTCTATGATCATATTTCCAGTAACAGCAACAGTTCAAGTTTTCCATTCTAAACTGCTTAGAACATTTTAGTTATGCCCTTTTCTCTTCGATCCTCCCCCTGAAACAAATAAAAGAAATAAAAATATATGCACTTCTTTATTAAAAAGATTGAGGTCATCAAACCCGTTGTTTCCCCAGACACAAGTATTTTACGTGTTCATTATAACCCATTTAAAACTCCAGCTCACAAGTCAGCACTGCCAAGATGGCTATATTGGCCAAAAGCATACATTTGTGAAGTTCACCAAAAATCGGAAATTTGGATGGACTTTACCCCTGCTAGCAATTCCAGAAATTGTAGGGATTCCATGGAAATTAAGGATTTTGTGAAACATTGTAAATGTGATGTGACCAGACATTAAGAATCAAAACTTTGTGTGTTGACAGCTGACATTTGTATGGGCCTGTGTACTTTACACTCACAATTCGTGTTGTTTCGTTGTTTTTTGTCAGTAAGGGGCAGCCAGTGAATCTTCAAGCTTTACTCCCAGAAGCTGGAGAGACACTTTTTCTTGAGGCATCCCCAGGAAGCGGGAAGACAACCGTAGCTCACATCCTAATCTCTTCTTGGACTGAAGGGCCCGCACATGCCCTCGCTCACATCCTCGACCTCAGCGCTCTTCAACTTCTCTTCTATGTCGACTGCAATAAAGTGAAGGATGACTTGTTTCAGGAAATTAAGACTCAACTTTCTCTCACGGAAAAGATATCAACAGAGGATGATCTGAGGACTGTTTTTACCAGGTCCAGTGGGGTTCTACTGCTGTTGGACGGGTACAGAGAAGGGAACCAATTTTTTGATGAGTCCTTAAAGAGGTTTCTAAGTGAAAGAGGAGGATGCAGGGTCCTGGTCACGGCCTGTCCAGGACACTGCCTCACGCTCAAGGACACAGTGGGGACAGGAAGGGTGCTGGAGCTCCAGACACAGACTGCGAAGTACTGAGGGTGCACACGTTTGTGACCAACAAAGATATTAAGCACATGTTACATTTTGTTATATTTGTTACAAACTTTGTATGATGTCTATTTTTTTATGCTGAATGTGTGGTTAGATTTTGTAAATGCCCAAATATGCTGCATAATGTTGTGAATTGAATTTAGTTATATAAAATGTGTGATAAATACTGTATTGTTGTATTTGTATTCTTTACTTGACAACCCTGATTGTTATTTGGATGAAAAATATGACATATAATCATTCTTTTTAACAATCCTCTATACCCAATCCCCGTACCTTTAGGATGAGAAACTCCACGGTACAGTCGGTAATCCACCTTAACTTTGTTAACCATTCAACAAAGTGGTTTCAGCTACACATCAAACTCTCTGTTTCCAATAGCGCTAATAGTTGAAACAGTTGATTAATGATTGCAGTTGTTTCTGTTTCTGTTCTGTGTCAGTCCGCGATAAAGAGAAAGGTCATTATTAGAGACGTTTGTTAAACTGCAAGCAAAGCAGCAACAGTTTCTATTAGTAAAAAGGGAAGTGACTGTCAGTATTCCTGTCAAGAGACCTTGCTGATTCCAGTAACATTTGATAAAAAGGCTTCTTTTTTTTATTCCTGTACCTTCTTCATTCACTGTAATTGCATTTCACCAAGTGTATGAGTAATTCATAATTCATTCAGTCAGCATGTCCTGTCAGAAATGCATATTTGACTCATCTTTCACCCACGCTTATAGCTTACGCTATTCTGTTCTGCCGTGGTTATCCTCAACAGCTACATCAGCCTTCAGACAGATTCAGAGAGGAACCGTCACTGAACGCCTCATTGTGTGTCATTGCACTGCAGCTTCTTTCTGGCTGTGTGCGTGTGATCAAAAGCTCTGCACTCAGCAAAGATCAACAAGTTTTATTTTCTTTCTTTCAGGTTTAATTGACCATATAAATTGGGAAGTGAAAGTCTTGAACAGCCTCAGTAGTTGCAGGTGATAGGATATGGTGATTGGGATTTGAGAAGGCATGCTGGCTTCAGAGAACTTTATACAGTCAGTGAACTGAAAAAAAAACCCTCCCCTACAGAGGACATGGGTTCTTATCTTCACACCAGTGTTATTTTTATTTTGCCACATAAACAGGTGCAGCCAACAGCAACCGTATTTGTACACAGGCTTTTGTAACCTAGACTTGCACTAATCTCTATTTTTATAATAGCATTTGGTCAAATTATTATGTGTAAGCACTGATAAACTCATTGTTTGCCGCCTGCCTGTCACCAAGCACACCGACAAATTTAGCAACTAGCTGGTGAACATTATGGGGAATTTCGCTATAGAGACACATATTTACTTATTATTATTTACTTACTGACACGAGTGCACATGCATTTCTCTATAGTAGTTTTTTCTTGTATCCTAATACTCAAACCTTTTGCAGACCACCTTGTCATACTCTACTTCATTTTACATAATTTTTGCACATTTCATTACTTAGTCCATCATACTTCCCCATTCTAAGTTTGCTCAACTTTTAAAAGACAAACTCACAGACCCTTGTGCAAAAAGAAACCAAGGGAACAGCTTAGGTAATAAAATTATCAGACATATTACTAGAGATAAATGAGGTATTGATATACAGGTATTGTGATACATTGTACATTATAGTAAAACTACAGATTAAATCAGGATTGTGCCTATATACTGTGCAGCTGCTTTTAAAATTACAAACTAAAAGATAATAAACAATCAAATTAGATTTTAAAGCAAAACCATCCACCAATATTACTGATGATTGTGCTTCATTGCTTTGTTCTTAAAAGGAAATGATTTGGCTTTATCATCTGTTATCAGCTGTTGCTTGCAAGCTATTTACGAGCACCTTCCTCCTTCAGCGCAAATACTGTAGACACTGCATGGGAGATTTTCTGCTTCTCTCAGCAAGTTAATGAATACATCCTATAATCTCTCTTCCCAGCTGTGATGAATCCCCCTCTGTTTGTTCATGAACTGGTAAAAATCCAGGTGGCCAGTCCAGGCTTTAACCATCAGCATTATCTGAAGAGGAAAAATAAACTGTTTCATTAAAGAGTTATCAGGTCCTATCATCCTGCTCTTACTGACTGCCCTTATATGTTTCATAAAAGTTTCTCTCTTGACTGTAATCAATACATTGACATCCCAAAACATAAAACAAATGTTATGATTACACACAAAGATGATGTGCCACTGTTGACATTATCACAGCTCAGTTCATTAATGAAAAATACTGTTACTGTACACTGTAAACTCGAGGATTACTGTAAGAAATCTGAATCAAGGGAAATACCATATGTGTTGCGATATTTTGAAAAAGAGGACTTTTTGCAACTTACTGATGGACAGAAGAGAAGTGATTTATGATGCAAGAAGGGTTTGACCACCATGAAAACATGTCTTTACTGTAACACAAGTTGTCAATGAGAAAACTACCTTTAAAAGCCCCTTTTTTCAAGCCTATGGGAGTGGACTGTTTGATTTGATTGATTTTTGGGGAAAAGGTTGATTTTGGGTGAAAATTTTATTTCTTTCTAGATTCAGTTGCACCTCTTTCTACCAAAACTACCTGTTCAAAGAGGACTGCACACTGGTTTACAGATGAAACACTTAAGCAGGCCTGCAGGAGAATGGAATATAAAAAGCCCAAATCTAAATGGGATGTTTTCTACCACACAAGGTTTACTTAGTATTCACTCAAATTCTATCTCAGTGCTTCTGTTACTAGTGCAGAATTTTATATCATATAAATATGGCATACTTCTAGACCAGCTCAAAATCCAATTTAGCCTCTCTGGTCTGGCTCTGATTTAAGGCTTACCTGTCCGAAAGAACAGTGTGTTACCTTTAATACATCAATATTTTCTGTAGATCAGGATTCTGTTCTTGGCCCGTTGCTCCCTACTCTCTGACTAATGGGCTTCTAAGTATCTCTAGAGTCACAAAGAACTCCTTTTTCCCATTGTGCCAGCGTCCTCTGGAAATAACCTTCCTACTGGCAATCTCCATTGAGGGCTTTTAATCCCCCCCCCCCCCAAACTCACGTGTTTTAACTTTCAATGAGTGCTTATTCTCAGATTAGTTCACACCTGATACCATTATACTTTCAGTGGGTCAGTGTCAGTCTCAATGATACTCTTATCTCATATAATGATACTAGTACTCTTAGTTCATGTTTGTCCTACCAATGAAAATAAAATGTTGTAACCCCAGCCATAACTGCTGCATTTCTCTCACCCTCTGTTCTTGTTTCTGTTCTCAGAAGCCTCAAAGCCGTTATAGTTTCTCTTCCCCTCTCTTTCTAGCTCTCTATCTCTCATTCTTTCTTTGTGTGGTAAGGAGGTCGTATGGCTCAGGTCCCCCTTGGCGACACCTGAGTTGTTCAGTGTCCTCCTGGATCCACCTTCTTCACATACATTTTCCAATCTACATGTATCATACATTTGTCATCATTATTTGTATCTATTAAGATTCTGTTGGTCTGTACATCTATTACATGCCCGTCTGTCCTGACAGAGGAATCCTTCCCCTGAGGCTCTACGTGAGGTTTTTCTTCCATTATTCCATGATAAAAGGTATTTTTGGGGGGATTTTTTTTCCTTACCTGAACTGAGCGTGTGGACTTTCCCTCCCTACATCATAGTTTCACTAGATGGTGCCATTCTCCTTTCCATGCAGGCGAGAGTGCGAGAGCTATAGAAGCTTCCTGATGTCAGCTGATCATGAATCCATGACCTTATGTTCTCTTATGGGGGTAATCTTAAAATGAAAGGGTCACAGGGAAAATAATTTAGACACAAACAAGAACAAATTTTGCTGGCAGTTTGCAATTGATAAAAAGGAAGTTTCTTATGAGGCAACTCTCTCTTTTATATATTTTCTTCTATTCACTATTTATGGTTTGTTATCTTATTATAAATAGAGGTCTATTTTATTGCATCCTATTGTTGGCTCAATAGTTTGGATCACAGTGATTTCTTACTGCCAATAGAGTCTGATGTTACATTACAGGATCAATGATAGACAGATTTCAGACGGGTTAAGTTGGTATGTGTGTGTGTTTGCCTGAATACTCACATATCTAACTTTATTTAACCTTAAAAGGGCCCCACTGAGACTGAAAAATGTGTTTTACAGAAGTGTCCTAGTAAAAATAGAAGTACCACATGAACAGGAACATTTAAGTACAATTTAAGTCTTCTTTCTTTTCATGCTTTTCCCTTCTGCTCGAAGATAATATTCTTTGGAGCTGAGAAAAATATATTAATTAGTGCCAAAAATACGTCCAGCTGTCCCAAATATTCTCATCATCCAGTCAATCTAAGAAAAATGCTTCCCCCCCGAAACTCAACTCCCCGACATAGCCGATGCCCCATCCCCATCACCCCTCTCCTGCCTCCCAACAGCACCACAAACCACACACACAACACACACACACTCAAAATGAGAGTTAACCCCATCAAAAAGGACGGTCTCCTACATGCGCGGCCCCCATTTCCTCCTTCAACCTCAACCTCCCAGACCAAAGAGGCGGTTTCATCATTTGGTAATTAATATTCTGGGGAAGAGGAGAGCATCAGGAAACAATTATGCAATAATGTATGGATGTAAATGCACACTGTGTCCACAGAAAAACACACAAATGCACAAGCACATATATATCACCATGATCGACTCTTCCTCTCTTCCAAGATCAAGTTTCTTTCATACACAACTGGAGTGAATGTAATGAATATGCTGGATGGAAGTTGAAATATAGCATTTGAAATATTGTGTTCAATATTTTACTATAGTATGTTTTTAATGTCTCTTGCTCTTCTGCAGCCATAAAAATCCAGCAGGTTTTATGAGTTAGCGTAAGCTGATGCACTGATGCAACACAAGATAATTCAGTCTATCAGCGTGTTTCTGTATCTGCCTTTATCAAACAAAGGAAGGAAGCCAGCTGTTACAATTACAAAGATATTCCAGTTTGAACACTGTGTGCACTACACCTTTCTTTATTTTATGAAACAGTATAGACACGATATGACAACTTTTAAATGTGAATAGTTGAGAAACATCATGACATGAAAATATATAAATATATTGATATTTAAGATATGACACGACAAGATTTATATGACATTACATCACATTTAAGTTACTGAAAATGACATGAGAACTTGGTGTCATACAAAAGAACAACGAGAGATTGCATGGCATGAGAGGACAGGCAAATGCATCTTGCCTGTTTTTTAAATTTAGTAAATAGTAAGTGCATATGTATCACAGGTTTGATCAACACAACAGCTTTATCTCCCACTAAAGTGATCTCAAGCTATTAACTTTAAACCCACACATACTCACTCCTACTAAGCCACAAGATGTTATAGGATGAGCTAAAATAAAGTGCAAAATCCATACTGCTTATATACATGTGTGCTATGGCTTGCATTAAATTACGTTCACGTTTGTATTACACAGTGACAATGCAAATGGTGCATGGCAAGGTGGCAATGTGTTGATTTAAGCCAAAAAGATGCCACACTTGGGTTGTCACTGGAATCTAACACACGACTCCAGTCTGTATCCATGTAGTCTCTGCTGGCTTTGACCCAGTCTGTCTGGTAATTGGGATCAGATGAGTGGCAGCAAAAGCGAGGCGACCTGGGTTCTCCGGGACCCACGCTAACCTGGAAGCATTTATTTTATTGAAAAGATGTTTAGTTAAAGTGCAGCGCTGCAGCCTGCAGCCCAGCCCCTCTAATGACTCTCCAGTTCTCTTGCCCAGGCCTGGAGACAGAGCCCTGTGATGGATATGACTGGTGAAACGGACACACACACACACACACACACACACACACACACACGCTTCTATCACCGTGCACTGTGATGGATATGACTGGTGAAAGCTCTGAACACTGTTTCCTGAGTCCTTCACTTCCTTCCTCCCAGGCCTCGGTCAGCCAAGCTGAGCCGGGTTTCACTAGACTCGGGCCGGATTGGATTGCAGATTAACTGGCTTCCTGTCCAATCCGTTGGCTGCGTTCATCTGCTTGCCTAACGTTCACTTTTATTTATGAGCAAGCGGTGACGTTATTGAGGATGAATGAGTCTTCAGGATGGATGAGATCCTGGAGGCTTGGGGGTGGATTTACTGAGGGGGTGTTGTTGTTTTTTAGCAGTATATTGTGGAAGCAATTTAGGAAAAATATTAAAAATATTCTGAACAATTAGTCAATAAACTACTACCAAAAGAATGGTATGTCTATATGTATGTGCACATGCATTTTCCTTACATTCAGCAGCTTCCACCCCGCGTTTTTGTTTTCTCTTGCTCAACTGCAGTGCATGGGAGTTGAATTTTCTTGAAATGGTTATTGCTCCATCTGCCCAAATACATTTTGTCTGTATGTTATTGAACCCTGAAAGTCTTATTTTCTTACAATAAGGGAAAAAGTATGCCAATGCAGGGAGATATTCCAGTGCAAATTAACTTGATGCATGAATCTTCTAGAATCAAAAACTGACTCTAGTGCAGCCATCTGCCTGATTCTGTCAATACACTCACTTGAATTTGTATTGGAAAAAAGTTAAAATGATCCTTCTGGAATAGCAGATTTTTTAAATTAGTTTTATTGTAAGAAAAACATGACTCTTTGCCTCAATAAAAGAAGAAAATTACATGACAAAGAGATTTTTGCAAAGGTTGAAAATGATCATATTTTTTGTATCCTAATCAAATTTGCTACACATTTCACCTGTTGCATCAATGACATGAAACATTTTTCTACCAGTATTTGGACAAAAAGAAGTGTCTTTAGTTTAACAGTTAACATAAAAATAAAATACTTTCATAAAAAAAGGGAGGATATTATTTTAATATTGTTCAGAGAGCCTGACAAAATTCTATGAACAATGTTTAATATGTCAATAAACAGCAGGTCAAGCCAGACATATTCTTTAACTTATTTTCTGTTATTTTACTTTAAATAAGACGCGACTGAGTACTTCTGTATTTTTTTTTATGGATTTAGACGTATTTGTAAATTGGGTCAATTGTCATTCCCTCCACCATCCCATCACTACAGGCCTCCAACACCACCCACCCCACACCTCACCTCTCTCCCTCCCTCTCTCTCTCTCTCTCTCTCTCTCTCTCTCTTGCCTTCTCCCTCTCTCCTGCTGGCAGCCCTTGATTACACTTGTCTCCTGGGGGAAGGTTTAAACTCCTCAGAGATAGTAATATCGAGGGCACTACTGGCTAGTCACTTCAGATCAGGGCGGGGGGAGGAAATGGCGACGGACACAAAGCTAAATATATAATTCCTCCCATGCCGGTAATCACGATGTCCAGACGATTTGAAATGACAGTTTAACCACTTTAGACTGAGGAACGCTTTGTTCAGATTTGAGAAGCAGGAGGTGTGTGAGCTGGAGCGTCTGGTTGGTCCCTATGATGGTTGGGGAGCCTCCTCGTGGGTGTAGAAGCTATCCAAAGGGGCCCGTGTGGTCCTATCTAAATGTACATAGGGGGGAAAGAGCGCACGTTCCATCGAGTTAAAATGGCTCGCAGACCAGACAGGAGCAATTCTGTGAATGACTGACGTGCCAAGAACTCCGGAAGGAAACACTCTCACCGCCCGGTATTAGTTTACCTGATTATTAGGATATCCAGCTTCCTCCTAAAATGGCCGGCCATTTCCCTTTTAGAGGCAGTAAGAGCGCCCACCTGGATTAGGCCTAAACGTGGTCTGCATTACACCAGGCACAGAGAAGGCCTCATGCCACACAGCTCAACCAATTACATCTATAAATATTAATAGACTAATCTGCACATATTCTTTTCCTGCAAGCTTGTTACTACACCCCCGAAAGGGTCAGAGATACTCTTATGAACATCAAATCCATTTAAATCTTTAGTTCAATTTGCATATGCAGAGATTTTCTGTCCAGACAGGCTCTCTCGATGTCTTTCCCCCCATCATCAAGTCGCAAGAGGAGAGTGCATTTCGTATTTGTGCGCTGATTGGATCCTTGATGAGATCTTCAGGGTGGCTTCTCACACTCTGATGCTCTTAACACTCCAGAGGTGATGAGAAAGGAGAGAGAGAGAGAGAGAGAGAGAGAGAGAGAGAGAGAGAGAGAGAGAGAGAGAGAGAGAGAGAAAAGAGAGAGAGAGGAGGAGGGAATAAGAAGTGTGTGTGTGTGGGGGATCAATCCAATTCTTTCTATGCTGAAGTGGTCGGCTCTGTGTCCCCCCCGGCCCTCCTCAGCGCTTCAGCTGCTGCAGGAGCATCGCAGCTTGATGTACAGAGTGTAATCACACAAAGGGAAGACGGGACGCGGAGGGGAATCATATATACATCCTTTCTCTTCTTTCTCTTCTCTCTCTCTCACACTCTCACACACACACACACTCACACTCACACTCACACTCACACACACACACACACACAACAATGTAATGCTTGCTCTTTTATGGCAAACTAGTATGAGACAATGGTGGCAAGCTTCTCTCAAAACGTATGAATAATGCAAGTCATGAAATCTGCATGAAAAGTACAGATATTGAGAAGTAGAACAGGGATATGGGGATATGCGGTAAAATGAAGAGAGGATGGAGAAACTGAGATAAAGAGAAACACTCAATGGATTTTGATTGTTTTTTTGTCCCCCAATACGAGTTTAAATTGTAATCTTGTATCTGATATTTATGTTTTCTGAATACAGTAAAGGGGATGAAATTGGATCCAGTAAGCACACTGCAACTTTTAAAAATCCCTCTCTTGATGTTTTAAAGCGAGACTAGAATTCAGAACTAAATGCACTCTTGCTCAATTTAATACACTCTTTACTGCTTAAGCCTCACTTGATCTGGTATGACCAGTAGCTTATGTTGGCTAATGTTGGCAAAGATTATGCTAGATAATGCTGTAACTGACATTTCTGAGTCAGTCAATTGATTTATGACTCTCATGTTACGGTTACATTATATTTTAACACTCACCATTATCCCATAAAGGTCACTGTTGCAGCTAATTAGCCAAATATAAATAGCTGCAAAGGTCTTGCTTTAAAGGTCCAGTGTGTAACATTTAGGAGGGTATATTGGCAGAAATGGAATATAATATTTATATGTAGGTTTCCATTAGTGTAGAATCGTGTTTTCGTTACCTTAAAATGAGAATTTATCTGCAGAGGGAGTAAGTTGTCTTTCATGGAGGCCATCATGTTGAAGCGCCATGTTGCCGAGAACAGACTACACTGACACTAACACTGGGTCTACATAGGGTGTTTCGTGAGGCAAGTTGGTTGCAATCTGCAACTACGCCACTAGATGACACTAAATCCTACACGCTGGTCCTTTAACCCCTGTGATAAATGCATTTCTGTCATTCAAGAATCAGATACTGATGCTTTTTTTAGTAAAAAATACTAACTACGAGTTTGTTGTGAGTTAAAAATATAAGTTGAAAATGTGTAACTGGTTAGCTTTCCTCAAATGCACCGGCAGCTATATAAAAGGCTAGACTATCAAATCAAACGTTTACTGAACTAATTTACACTTGTATATTTTTGCGAGGAATCGCCAAAGGACACAGCACAACTTCCACAAAGACGAACCTCTATTGCTCTCTCTCTCTCTCGCACACAAATGCAGTCTCACACACACACGTACGTCAAAAGGCGGTGCTAGTAGTAGTAAACATTTGAAAGGAACAGGGGTAATTCACTTGATAAATGTCAACCAAAATGAAGCTATCAGCTGAAAGCAATTTCCTCGTGCTTGCCTGTGTTCTGCGCCAGGGACTTGGGAGATTTTCACCCCTCCATCGATCATGAAGCCTCTGTTTTAGGCCAAGGTACACAATGCCCTCAAATTGCTGACATATGGACCTAGAATCACCACAAAAACCTGCCATTTCCACCCCTCCCCTCCCCTGTCCCGACCCGGCCACTCCTCTGCTAAACTCTTGTTTATCCAATGACTCCGGTCTGTTTAGGCCATTAAAGCAAAGCCATTCAGGGAGACAGAGGGCCTAGGCAAATGTAATAAAGCCACAATCTGTAGCGTGCAACTTAGCGCTGGTACCAAAACACCAAAGATGACTAAAACCACCACTGAATCTGCATTGTCACTAAAGCTAAATTGCTTTTTTTCCATTTAGAAGACATCAGAAAGCATTTTGATAGATGTAATTAGTAGTTTGCAATGTTACAGCGCTGTAATCATCAAATGACTGGGTGACTATAAGACCAAGTGTGTGGGCAAACATTTAAATTAAACCTGTCTGCCATGTGGGCTGCCTGCGACCAGTAGCAGAGGAAGCAAAACAAATCATGATAAAGATGAAGACACGGACCACATAATAGTACAGAGAAGCCTCTAGCTGGTGTAAACAGGGGAGAGATGAAAGCAGAGCCATGCAGTGTGTCGCCGAGTAGGTTTTCCCATTCAAACATTTCTTGTCACTTTGAACAACTACTCGTAGTGCAATCTCTGACCGTGGCTTTAAAAGTGCAGCAATTGAAAGACAAAGGGGGCCAAGTGCACAACATTAAAAAAAAGTTTCCTAATGGACAATTGCGGTGCCAGCAGCCAGGGCCTGGAGATCTGTACACAGGAAAAGTCCATTATCACTCTGACTAATGGAGGAGGGGGGCGACTTCAAACCAAAAGTGGAGAAAAAGAAAAGAAAACAAGAGCGAGAAAGATGACGCACATGGTACAAAGCAGTGTTTCTTTAATGGAGTCCATCAATAATGTTCCTTTCCCGGCTTTATTGTCGAGAGAGCAGCCATATTATCAATCCTAGACATGGGTAGAAATTAAAGGCCCTTTTTTTTTTTTCTCAAGTGCATTTTTAACAGACTTTGAATCAATGCGAAACAAATGTTTGGCAACACGCTAATGATATCCTGCGTCTCTGGAACAAACTCTCTCTCCCTTTCTCTCTCTCGCTCTTGCCACCAAGACAAACCCGCAGCCAGTTTACATTCAGACGGGTGCGCTTGTTTTATATAAACAGACGGCCCTTGTGGCAAGGGGTTTGATTAGGAGGAGGCCCGCAAATCCCATTAAAAGTCCATTCGTCCCTCGCTTGGTGTTTGTTTGAAGACAGGAAGAGTAACAAGGGAGGAGGGAGGTGACTGGCAGTCTGTCGTTGTTGTTGTTTCCGTGCCAATTTCTGTTTATGCACCGACGGTTAAACACAGATATCACCCAGCAGCGAGGGGCAGATCTTTGCCAGCGATGTGGGCCCAGTTTCTGCCAGGCGTACCAAAACACTGTACAACAGTCCCGAAAGATGTTCTTCTGTTTAAAGCTTTCAGACCTCATCAAAAAACTGTCTATTATTAACACGACAAGAATGACACGTTGCTTCTGTTATGTGTGTCCATCTGTGGGTTCGTTTCTTATCATTGTCACAGTCAGCCTAACAGCTCCTTGGTCTTGGCTGCAAGCTGTTTGTCAATGTCCACTGCAATGTTGTCCGACAACTGCTGAATCTGTGAAGGCAGAGAGGAAAGATGGATAAACCATTTTGAATACATCTTTTGGGACCATTTCTTACCTCCCTGTAGCGTATGTCTAGTAAATGATAACATTATGTAGTTGCGATGTGATGGATCGAGACAGGACCGATGATTCACTTCTCACTTTGGTTCCAACTCACAAATAACAGTAAAATACTACAACTGGAAAGCAACTATTAGGAAATGACTTCATTCTTTAGTTATAATTTCCCTTTAGAGAAAGCTGTAGCCTTGGGTGCTTTGGGCTGCGGTTACAATCGTTTCAGGTCTTAGTAAGCTCTAGTTATCAGTTACCTCCCTGAATCATCTGTAGCATCTAGCTAGTCATCTCAACCTTCCTTTAAAACTTCCTTCCGTCAGCCTGATCTATTACTTATGAAGCTCAATGAACGCCTCTGCATCTATGTGCAATAGCCCTGTTGTCTTTTTCTCCCCGTCTCCTACCTGTTTTTCTACTAGTCGTATGGTATCCTCCGAGTGTACTTCCTTTGCCTTTTTGACCTGTGTAACGGCATTAGATCGTACTCTCCTCAGTGAGTCTTTTGCCTTGTTGCTGAGCTGTTTGGCCAGCTTCACCAGGGTCTCTCTGTGTTCCCGCGTTACTCTGCAGGGGAAGGTGGATATGAGGGGAAAAGAGAGGAGACCAAAAGAGTAAGAAACAAAGCAGAGAAGGTAGGAACCACTGGGATACAGTCAAAAGGATTATACCAAGCAAGGATCCACACACAAAAAACTCATCTGTGCCCTTTATGTCTCTGGCTGCTGATATAGCTTAGCTTTACTGATGTCTATGGGTTGTACACTAAATGTTTATTAAAGGATTGTTAAGCTCTCAGTGTTGGAGAAATGCCGTCCCTCCAGGAAGGTGCAATTGCAACAATTAAAGCAAATTCAACCAATCCCCACGAATCCTGTGTGACCTTTCGTTCAATCACTGCAACTTTTCTGCAAACGTAACCGATCATTGTAGTTTCCTTCACAAAACGTTGAGCCAAACTTCCTTGTTCCTTGCTGCAGACAATGCAGACATGTATGAACAAGTTGCCTTCAATATTTAAAGAATAATTTTAAAAAGCAACTATTTTTGCTATGTTTTTGTTTTCTCATGCAATTTCATAGCAAAAAAAAAAAAAAAAAAAACACACATCACAACATGCGTAGCAATTTTTTAGACAAGCTGCAATTAAATCTGGCGTTTTCGGCTGCAACAATCCCCCCCAAGGAAAAGCCTGGAGGGACTGGAAAGTGTACTTTTTTTTTTCTACAGCACTTGATATCAGACATCTAGGAAAATAAGATAAACTAGGCAAAACTTTCAACATGCCTTCAAACTGCACACAGAGACCTAAAAAGAGTCAGTCAGACTCTTGATCGGTCCTCTGTGGAAAATATAAAACACATAACAGTGCAGAGATAAAATGATAAAAAAAAAAAGTAATGTCCTCACTTGTGCAAATGAGAACTTTAAGTGCTTGTAGGTCCGAAGTCTAATCATTTTAGTTCGGACTTGTAGTTAACGACAATCACTCGCCGAGGTCTCAGACCAGAGCTGAAACATCCGTCATACCGACAACTTTGTATTCACTTTGCATTCGTTAATCACTCAGAAAATCCTACTTCCCATTTCACTCTCCCCCTTTGTCCTTAATTGGCTTTTTTTCGTTGTTTTTGCCTCGGGGACTATTTGCAAACAATCCAAGTGCAGCGTCTATTTACCGCAAACAATACGGCCTAATTACTGATTCCAGGGCCAATCAAGGAGCGCCTTCTCTTTGGAAATGCAAATGGAGGCTCGGAGCGTGCCGAGACTGATTGCAGGGGGAAAGCAGTCTGACTCTTGTCTCCCTCCTCTGCCAGACTAACACCTGCTGCTCCAGTGCGTGCGCGCACACACAGACATAGACACACACACACACACACACACACACACACACACACACACACACATACACATACACATACACACACAGACACAGGCCGGCATTTATGCGTGGATACTTACATGCACATGTGTGTATATGTAAAAAAACATACAGTATATACACATAGAGCGCTTTACTGAGTGAGTGACGGATAGTTTTGTGTGAGGTTGTTTGACTTGGCAAAGAGAAAAAGAGAGAGAGTGAGTGAGAGAGGTATGGCCAGAATAGAGAGAGAGAGTGACCCGACCCTCACATCAACACACTGGGGGTCTCTATACATCTACAGACAAAAGTCAATAAATCTGTCAGTTATAACTTAGACAGGGGGATTTATTAATGGGGAGCAATTCAAAACCATGGATGAGACTTACTGTAAGGTTAAGCCATGACCATTTACATAATGTATTGATTATTTCATTGATTTATTGGGTAATAACTTAGTCGATAAAATCTCAAAAATAATGTAAAATGTCTGTCAAAGGTTAACAGAGCATAAAAAAGATGTCATAAACTAATTTATTTTGTCTAAATAAAAAAGAAAACTTGAATGTGTAAAAATTATTATCAATTAACATTTTGACGAGTGATTGATTGATTAGATCACCCAATGGGCTCAGGGCTCAAAGAAGTTATAATACATGTTTATATTAAGTAGTAGTGATGGGGAAACGATTGAAGAAAAGTAAAAGTGTAAGATCGAAAAACAGGAAAGTGTTTCTACTCTTGGGGCTGTGTGTGTGAGAGAAAGAAACTTACTTGGGAACGGGCACCTTGATGATCGTCCCATCCACCTCTGGGTTAAGGTTCATGCTACTTTCTTTCAGGGCATGGATGGCAGCCTTTATAGCCTGGGGGCACAAACACACACACACACACACACACACACACACACACACACACACACACACACACACACACACACACACACACACACACACACACACACACACACACACACACACACACACACACACACACACACACACACACACACACTGGTGTGAATGGAAAAGCAGCACTACAACTGCAGGTAGTGGCTCAGCTCCTCCAGCTGGTAATCATTAAGGTGTTGTGGTGTGTATATTATGTGTGTATGTATGTGTGTGTGTGTGTCTGGGGAAGCCCATGCCGTATGGAAGTGCCTCGGGCCACTGTCAGCGCTCGGCCCTGTGGGACAGGACTGAGAGGTTGCAGGGCAGGGCGTTGACCCACGGTGACCTCACAGGAGAGTCTGCTTGTGCTTGTGTATGATACATGGATACACAAACACACACACAAACTTAAAGCACGTGTGTGTATGTGTTCATTTTTGGATCAAATGTTTAATTGAATATATTCTGATGAGATGAGAAAAGGATTTATGGGGCTCTATTTACAGGATATGACAGACATGGAATATAATATATATAAATATGTTTCCATTAGTGTATAATAACCTGAAAATAAAAATAAAAATATTTTTGTTACCTTAAATTGATCCTTTTATATCTACGAACTGACCATTTATCTGAATGACTGAAAACATTAATTCAATTCTATTTATTTCTATTAACTGAAAAGCAATGAAGAAGGTGTGCTGCAGAAGCATGTAATAGAATATCCAATTGTTAGGGTTGTTTTCTTTGGGTGAACAATAAATGCATTCAACACTAGTGTTACTAAGAATTTTGATGGATGTAGGTCATCAATGCCTTACTAAACCTTTTTCACAAAAGACAACGTTACATCCCACAGCAGAAAAAAACAGGTGTAAATAATAAAATGTACAAATAAAACTGAAAATGCACGTTTACTGAGCATCTACACCGACAGAAATAAATCGATAGTGAGGATAGGCATGGATTTGGGACACAGAATAACTGCCTGCCTCCTGCAAATTTGTCAAAACATCTGCAGAATATTCCCTTCTCCTCAGCTGTTGTCTAACATGGGCTATTGAAAAAGTTAGGGGGGAGAAACTAATATTTCCCAAACACCATCTGTCATCTTTTTAAAGGATGGAGATAATCAGAGGGAAATGAAAAGAAGAGCATTTTGTGTTTTGTGATGGGAACAAGCGATCCAGTGTCAATGTGGACACTGGCTGGAGAGGCAGCTGTGCCTGTAAAGGCTAAATGATATCTCAACACAAGATGGGATCAGACAAAGATGTTGTTCTACAATCACACAATACTTGGATAATATCAGTTAATTGAGAGTAGAATAGAATAGAGTCCTCTGGAATTTGATTTAAAAGTGTATTTGTTTGTTTGGCAGGCAGGCAGAAAAAAAGAAGCTTGCATGTGACTCAATGGTAAATATTAAAACAGGATTCACATGTGTGAGACATAAAAACTTGATCCACCATATACAACACAATCCTTTAGTCCAGCAAATACAACATCAGAACCAGAGAACAAGAGTTAAACGGTGCATAAAGCCAAATCCTTTGAATCACTGAAAACAAAGTCACACTCCTCAAACCAATTCTGCAACCACATGACAATTCCCTTAGCTGAGCTTTACAAAGTGTGTAAATGTGCAATGTGATGAAAAAAAGAGCATTACATTTCCTTTTTTCCCCACTTTCTGCTCTACTCCCCTTTCTCAACAGCTCCTTCTGGCCTTTTCCGCTGGGGGAAAGAAATGGGAGCGAGATTAAAGGAATTTATTTGTGCGCATTAAATGAATTCATGAGGTTTAGTTTCTTTTCCTTTGTTAAAGTCATCCGGAGCACAGGCCCTCTGGTTGCTCTCTTTGAGCGTGGGGTGATAGATTCAGCCCATACCTATGTTTGATTGTTCTCAGCATCAAATTCATCACCGTTTCCTCTCTCCAATGACCACTTCGGTGGTTACAGGGGGGGGAAGCAGAATTTCTCTGGAAAGGCCAGGCGGGTTCTGGTTAATATGTTGGGAAAGGGAGAGAAATTACACTGAAGTTTCACATCAAACGCTTGCCGGCCCAGTTCAAAGCAAAGAGTTGAGCGGGCGGAGAGGAATGTGTGCGAGAGTCCTGAAGAAAACACTTCATGAACACAGTGGTGGCATGCTTAAATGCACATATACACTCATCCTAAAACACACACACCAGATTGCCTCCTGATCTAAGCATGCCAGTAGTTGTTGTTAGTTCCACTGTGCCTTCCCAGGCTACTCTTAATGAATGAATGGAAAACAATGCTAGGGCCTCTGGAGTGCCTGGTAATGGATAGGCATCATTATAAGCCTATTAGCTCTGGGTACTGAGGACTCACCTTTGTGTGGGACATGGGTAACGTAGGGCACGACAAGGTAGCGTGTGTCTGTCAGTGTGTGTGTGTGTGGTCTGTGGTCGGAGTTCCTGGGAAGGAAACAGACTCACCGAAGGACCATTCAGCCCGATTCAGGTTGAAGACTGGATTCCCAGATTTGAGACCCCGATATTTAAGATTTGCATGTTGTTTTGTGATATCAACACAAAAGAGAACAAAGAGGTAAAACCACACTCTTCAGGTTCACAGAAGGTGACCGGTAGAAAAATAGAAGATGATGGAATGAAAACAGTTTTTTGTTGTAACAGATGGGTGGTTCTCCGCAAGAACAAACTGCTTTTGAATGTCGTCCATGCGACTGAAAACTGGTTAATATCTTTGAATTCTTGTAGAACTAAATTCCTGAGTAATCTCTGAGTAATACCGCTGTGCTGAATATGATTAAGCCTGACCCTCACTTGTTTTCAATGACCCCCCCCAAGTGGTTTTCTCATGATACGTTCTAGCCCATTCAGACCTGCCTCCTCAAAATACTCAGAGTCACAGCTCATGCCTGCCCCCATCCCGGATGGGAATTACAAATGCGGTGCTTGTGTGAAATGCAACAGTACTTTTCAAATGTACCGATTTTAAACAGCGCGGTAAGAAGAAGTTTACTCTTGCACCACAAATGGTGTTATTTACACCATCTCATGCTCATGTGGCAAATAGTCTGTGGGCAAAGTTAAGCACACCGTTAGGGTACATATAGCGGAGCATTATAGTTCCAACAGATGTAAAAACTATTACCTACACGTTACAGCACACTTCATTCAGGCTGCTCATGCAGTTTATTCCCTCTTTTTCTAGAAAAAGTCGGACCTAATATTGGCCTAAATTTTGATTTAAAACCCTTCCTTTGAATTTATCATCTATAGTACATAGATACTATACATCTACCCTCTATCTCTGTCCTTAACCTTCTTTTTTTTTCTACAACAAAATGATATCTTTGTAAAATAGTTTTTTCTATATAGAAATTGTTCCCCAATATTTTCCTAATATGTTCATCCTGAATCTACTTGTGGAATAGTATTTCTATTCCTCAAGGTCTCCTCTTTGGGAACCTAGTCTGAACTAGGGGTGTTTGCCCTGGTCTCTCCTAATATTACGTGTTTTGATAAGGCAGTATTCTAGATACAATATTCCTTTTTGATCACACATATGTTGCCTTTCTATTGTTTAGCTGTTTTTTGATGTTTAAATAATGTATAAACATTTTGTGTGATGTTTTAATGAATCCGGCAACATTTTGCTCCTCCAACATGCAAATGTAATACACCTGTGTCATGTTTTGTCCTTCAATACCCTGTCAAAATGTTTATTGGATTGCCACTAAATTCTGTACAGATGTTCATGGCCCCCCGAAGATGAAGTCTACTGATTTTGGTGATCCCTTGACATGAGGTTCACATCTGTGGTTTTGAGTGATTATTGGATGGACTGCCATGAAATTTGTCACACACGACGTCCCCCTTGGCATGAACTGTAATGGTTTTGGTGATTCCTTAACCTTTCATCTAGTACTATCACCAGGTCAAACATTTAATTTGCTTAATACTTACGTTTATGACCAAATACCTGCAAAACTAATATTCCCATCACCCTCAGCTGCCATTTGTGTTTATTACCTGTTAAGCAAATGTTAAGCATTCTCAGGTGCTTTACTAAGATGGTGAACACCATTATGCCTGCTTAGCATCAGCATGTTGGCATCGTCACTGTGAGCATGCAGACTTGAGCATTTAACTCAGCCTTAACCCTTTAAATCATGTTTGTTCTGTATTTTAATTCTTGCACTTAATTGAACGCATTAGTTTTTGCACTTTGAAAACTACTTTTTAAAATGTTTAATTAATGGAGCGACACCTGCGAGCTAGTTCAGGCCAGTTCAACTCGAGCTGCACTGCCTCACTTTCCATAATCACAAACCAAACACAACCTTCCAATCTGGCGGTCTATTTAAGCTGCAACATTTCCCAGCTCTCCCTCTGCTCTGTCAATGCCACTGCTGCCCTGCATCAGTACTGCTGCCTGTTGTTCTTTGTACATTTTAAATGTGAGTTTTCTGACTGAACTATTGCAATCATTCAATTAATCAATAAGCAGGTCTCCGAGTGAAATATTGTATATTTATGCATGTGTTTGTCTTGCGTTTACCGTATTTTGCATATAATTTTAATATTAAATGTATGCTTAATGTGTGGATTTTATCATCTACATTTGAGCTTGTTGCATCTTCTGAGAAGAGGATCAGATATAAAAAACAAAACAAAATGAAAACAATGCACCATGTAGCTGTATAGTGGCTCAATGGCCAATGAGATCAAAGAGAACTGTCGTGACTGTCTGTGGATATATGGTTGTACAATGTCATGTTAAATGCTAAAAGAAGCAGATGTAGATATTCCACACCACCAGAAAGTCTGGCCACTAAAATTGTGAGTTGCCCCCATGGACAGAGTTTCTTTCTGGAGCTCTGATTAGTACAGTGGTGTATCATCTAAGAAGGAAAAACGGGAGAGAGAAAAAGGGAGTAAAAAAAAAAAAGAAAAGACAAATAATCCATTCCTTCCTAACCTGGGGGTAAAATGAGGTCATTTCCTATTCTGTGACAACTCACACGCAGACATAACCACATCTCAGTGCACGCACACACAGAGTTTAGGTTCTTGTTGCTATCTTTCACCCCAGAACAAAGGGCTCCCCGAGTGATCAATCAATTAGCATCTGAGACACAGTTGGAGAGAGAGAGGCAGGTCAGGTTTCATTTATACAGAGATGTGGGCTTAAGAGTTCTGGTCTGGCTCACTTTTCCTTCTGTGAGGGCCGTCTATCTGTCTGTGCTTTGGATTATTTTTATAAAGCTTTTAGTTACTGTGTGCTTGTATGCGTGAGACAAACAGATTCTGCTCGGAAGAATCTGTACATATGTGTGCTAGTGTGTGTGTGTGTGTGTGTGTGTGTGTGTGATCGTCTTACCTCTGGGAAGCTGCTCATGTTGACCATAATGAACTGAGGTGATTTCATGGAGATCTGACCCAGCTGGTTGAGGGGAAACTTCCCATCTTGAGTTGTTACCACAATGTGATCCAGAGCTCCTAAACAAATACAAATACATGTAATTGTTTATTCACAATTTATTTACCACATTGACAATTTAAGGCATTATTTTACCGTTGCCATGCGTAATTTTCTGCATCTATGCATCTGCAGGCCAATTTTATTGGCTAATATATCAGCATTTTTGGCAATAGATGGGTTTTTTTTAGGCTGCATTTTATGTGTATTTGACTTTGTTTCTCTAAATTCAAGTTGAATGCTGTTTTGTAGAGCTGTAGTTATTTAAAGAATAGAAATTTAAATGACGTTGACTGTTTGAAATTTACAAAATGCTTGTTTATGTTCATGTATTTTTTTAAGGATCAATATAGGTATCAACCCCAAAAATCCAGTATGGGTCGGGCTTTGGTAAATATAATTTTTTGGTGTGATGACACAGTTTCCACGTAGACCAAACATAAATTAAAAAATACAGTCAATCATTCATTCTGACAGATTAACAAACACATAGACAGACAGATGACTGTGCAGCAGAAGCCGCAAATTGCATGGGCAAGTTAAAAAAGAAATTAGAGACCACTGTCAGACTGTTAAGATTTTCCATGATCTATTGTCTCTCCTCACTGTCAACGCCGGGAAAAGGTAAGTTTAAGTTTGCCCACATGAGTCGACTTCTGTCCCCTGCCTCCCTCTCTTCCTTTATTCCCTCACTCCATCCATTCACCCCTCTCCCTCTCCTCCATCTGGCTAACCTCAGACGCAGTTGTTTCCTTCTTCTCCACCTCTGCCTTACATCACCCGCCCCACGCTTACCCACTGGGGGCAGTGCTGGTGGTGTGTGTGGAAAAGGGGGGGGTGATGAGGAGGTGAGCCAACGGTGTAATTTTCTCTACAGGATGAATTTATCATATATGATTTTGAGGCCAAAAAAAAAAAACATAGATGTACCACTTAGAGATTAGATGCAGAAGAAGAAATAACTAAAACAGTTGGTATGATGTGATGAAATTGATAACTTTTATTTAAAGCCAGCAGCCCAACTGAATTACCGTCTACCTGCCTGCCAATTATTCTGTCTCTCTCTTTGACTTCAAACATCCACTTGAGTGCAGCTCTAAACCTGCCTGTCCCACTGTCCGTCTCACAGTGCTTCTCTGTGTATACGCAGACATACATGTCCATATCTGTGACCTTCAGCCTGTCCATCTTTGTTACCTGTGCCTTGACAATGAGCACCTACACATCTGCTAGTGCTTTAGAAAGCCAGAGAGACAGACAGACAGACAGACAGACAGACATTTCTTTAACTACAAAGGTGGAGGGTGAGGACTGAGGGATATGAGGGTTGCCAGAGAAGAAGCAGGGCAGACAATGTTGGGTAAGAAATAATTTGTTCTTTACCAAAACATGACATATGATGCACTGCACTATACTTTCAAATGTAAACTACACATTTTTTGCTTTTCAGATAAAAAGTACTTGTACCTTAGTAACATTAAACAGGCCCATAGTTTGTGAACTTCTTATACGAATCCTTCTTATCCGAATTTCAGTGCAGCTCATCAGAGCTACATGGACACCTGGGCTGAAAGGACAATAAAATCTAATTGTGGTTCATTTATTTCAGCAATACACTCTGATGGTCACAAGGAAATAGTTGTATCCTGCTGCTAGACTTCTGTTGTCAATGTCAGACAGACAGTTAGTGAAAGGTAGGGGTAAGGATCCTGCATTGTAACACGATGAGAAGCAGTTGCCGTGATCAGCAGAAGTGTAGCTAAATATGTTAATACGTTTATGAATCCTACACTTATAAATGTGTCATCATCATGTGTTGCATTTCCACCACATAAA
Source organism: Dicentrarchus labrax (assembly GCF_905237075.1). Taxonomy (NCBI): domain Eukaryota; kingdom Metazoa; phylum Chordata; class Actinopteri; family Moronidae; genus Dicentrarchus; species Dicentrarchus labrax. Next base: position 13,463,021 of record NW_026136710.1, on the reverse strand, counting down.
AAACTATACAGGTTTAGCTCAAAGTTCGACCTAGATCAAGGTGGTCTCTATGTAGTTGTTTGGTCTGCACTACAGCTTGTATGACAGTGTAAGAAGCTGTAGACACAACAATGACATATCATCACCTTTTAAGTTGATATGGGGAACTTTTTAGCATACACTTGCTTATTTAGACATCCAGCTGTTATGGAGGAACATTAGCATTTATCTGAAGTCGTGTTTTCTGTGCACCTGGTGAATGGAAGCCCAACATTCATTCTGCTTTTGGCTCCGTTTCTGGTCGCCACCAATTCCTAAGGGAAATATCTGGCTCTTTAGCTGTTGAATGCTCTACTCTAATCACTAACTTTTTTCTGTCTGTTGTTTGGTGGTGGATGGGTAGTGTATAACTGTTTTTTAGTTCTGTAAAAGATGGCAAGAGCAGAGTGTAAGTAAGAGTGAATCAAAACAGTAATGTTGCTGAATGTAAAACCAAAACAATGAACTAAAAGACACTAAAACAGGACAGAGTCAGGTGATAATCTGTGGGCTTGTCACTATGAGTAGTATCTAACATATTTATTATGGCAGCTGTAATGTCCTGTGTTGAACTCCAAATGTAAAAACAACTCAGTTTTACAGGGGATTAATTGCTAACTATTTAGTCTCCAAGGAGTCGCTGGCCCGGCCAAGAAATAGTTCCAACAACTTGTTTTACATTTTGATTTTTGTACAGATAAAATAAACAAGATATAAGGTGTTAAATAGTAATCTTTAGAGGTGCTTGTAGGCAGATTTGGTTTCCTTTGGACAGAGTCAGACTGGTTGTTTTCCCCTGCTTCCCAGAACTTATGCTTTTCTGAGCTAAATGGCCGCTGGCTGTAGCCTTACAGTCAACAGAAAGACATCAGAGTCGTATCAGTGTTCACATCTAACCCTCAAGAAAGTGAACACTTGTATTGTTATGTATTGTAATGTCAAACTATTCCTTTAGGCTCTAATAGCACTTCTCTTCAACTTAAAAGACCTGAAGTGGTTTTGCTGTATTTTGTTGAATGTCGGATGCCACTTACGTCTTAAAAAAAGTTTCCATAAAAACAAACAGAGGTGGTTTTCGGGGGCCACATTACCCATCTGTGACTAACCACAAAATGGTGGTCATAGCATTGATCCCTTCTCTCTACATCTATCTAGCTACATGTTTTGCCACACACAAACACATGCACAACATACAGTGAAGCAACACACAACAGTACATGCAGTCATATGCACACACATGTACTCGTAAGCTTAATGAGAGCCAGATGAGAGGTTCATGGAATAAACACACACACACACACACGCACACACACACACACACACACACACACAGACACACACACACGGACAACTGACGTCATTCCATTCCACCATCTCATCTCTCCTGTCAGCTCTAAGTCCTGCTGCCTCCCTGGATTACTGTGCAGCTGGACAGAAGAGAGGAGGATGGAGAGACTGGAGGAGAGCAGTGAGGAATAGAGAGGTGGAGGGAGGAGACATAAAAGGATGACAGGATGGAGAGGAGGAGACAAAACTGACACGAGAAAGGGGAGAAAGGGAGTGAAAGTAGGAAACTCTTGAAAATTCTTGACCTGTGAACAAATGTTTCCCTGTGGGTCAATAAGAAATTTGAATTTAAAAGTATGAGAGAGACTGAAAAATATGGTATGAGCAGAGGCCAAAACATAAAGCTGGGACTTGGAAAAACAAAAGAAAAGAGTAAGTAATGGAGGGATAAAGGGAGGGACTGAAGACAGACAATGACACAATCCGAGAAATTGCTGAATGATGAGTGGACATGGAAAGAAGTGAACAAGACGAAGAATGGACAGATAAATGAATAAAGAACAGTGAAACGGACATCAAGGTTGTCTACGTGCTTCCGTTGTTTCACTCTCATGCATGTTGTGTAAAAGTATAAAGACAGCACATGAAGCAGATCAAATGTCAGAGAAAGCGCACTTTCCTCTGAAGAGGAAAAGGAGTAAAAAGCTAAAACGCTTTAAGTTTGAAGTCTGATTCTAGCGGCTGCCTCCTCCCTCGGGAGCTTCTATTATACACCCCCAACTCTGACTCTGCAGAGCCCAGCTCGCATTTGTTAGAACCCAGAGGCAAAGGGTCGAGACCTGGATGTAGTTGGGGAAACAAGAGGTCAAACTGGGGTCAAGGTAAGGTCACAATGGGGCTCTCTCTCAGCCCTCAGGCACTTTGTCAGGTAGATGCAAACAAAGAGGAAGACTTCCTGACTATAACGCCAAAGTCAAAATGTGCCTTTAATGTGCTGTAAAGAAGGAAAGGCCTCATGTGTATAGTGCATGATGGGGTGGAGAAACACAAGTGCACGGTGTAATTAAAACAGTCAGTGCCCATGTCTGTCCGTCTGACTTTTTGGTATTTATTTTTCAAATTCAAAGTAGAAATCAACAAATAAGGAAGCACCGTATGTGACCTCAGCACTCTGTATGTTCCTCTGTGATTCATGCATGTAGTGTTGCTTCTGCCAACAATATGAAAATAATGCCAGATGCTGAATGATAAAATGTTAACCCTGGGCTAGAACAGAGGAAGCGTAGAGACACGTTTGCAGAGATGTTACCGAAAAACATTCTTTGGAAAGACTGGATTTAAACATTGGTTTCACTCTGGAGTAAACATTTTATCATTCTGGTTGGACTGCAGACATCCATGAGATCCCAGGCATACCTTTGCAGATTGAACTACAGTTGAAATTTACATACAAATACTAGTGATACAAAAGAGAATTCAATAAAATAAGAAGACAATAACTAATTTACTTTGTTCTTTTCTAGCATGTTTTTCTACTTTAACCCTGTTAAGCAAGCTAAGCAACTATATTAAACCCTTACATTTATGACAACACTGTCACTGTTCTTATTATATTGCTTTTATTAGTTCTTTTTGTCTTTGGATTTGTTACGTCTCAGCTTGCTACCCATAGGGGTTGCCAGAGCATAACATCTGTAGGTCTAATGATCCGTATATTTGATATGGCATAGGCTTTTTTACATCGGAAGCCCTTCCAGATGAAACCCGCCCCATTTACCCGGGCTTGGGACTGGCAATTAGGAATGCACTGGCTTGTGCATCCGCAGAGACTGGGGAGAAACTGAGATTCAGTGTCAAACCGGACCCTCTCTACTACCTAAACCTTGGCTGCCATCTTTTTGTCTTCTGTAAGGTTTTTTAACTGTTCAGTTTCGTACACAAGGGTGTAAAGTTTGACAAACAAATGGAGAGTGATGTAAGGAGACACAGGCAGACAGACATGAGAGGGAAAGAATTCGAGATAAGATGAATACCTGGCGAAGTTCGGATGCTTAGGTTGCGTGTGAAGTCATCTTTGAGTGCATTGAGAACAGCTGTCATCTCCCCTTTCACTTCATCCAGACTGATGATGTCTTCCACCAGAGCCGAATTAATATTCACCTTAGCTGACTGGCCCTTTGCCTTGGCTTGGATGAAGAAAAGAGAAAAAGAAGAAAAAGCTCTGAGGGAAGAGTGAAGGGAAATCTGAGACAAATAATATCTAATCAAGTAACATCAGAGGTTGTACTCTCCTCACTGACCTTTTGACTTCTTGGTGGCATAGAGCCTGATGCATGCACTGGGGTAGCAGGTGGTGTTGGGCCACAGAGGTGGTGCACTGACCCTGGATGTGGCCACGAGGGGGGATCTGACCTGTCGCAGCAGGGACTGACACAGCAGTGGTCGCAGCAGGTGATTCAAAGCCACTGTGAAGAGAAAAGAGGGAATTGAGAGGTTAAAGAAAAATGTTGTTAGAGGAAGTGCAAACACAAAGTTTTTGTTGAGACTGGATTATATTTGTTCACAGATCAGATGAAGGCCCAGCTGGCACTATCTATAATAATGAAGTAATAGCTCATATCAGCCAGTAGGAGGTAGGCCTACATCTTGTTCTAACCTATTACAGTACCATAGTCTCTTTTTTCTATTCATTTCTGAAAAAGAAAATAGTGCCAACACAATCTGTGCCATCTTTTGTTTGCAATGTCAACAATATTTCTTTGCAGGCAGCACTCAGTTGCCAGTTTATGTTGTTTTAAAGAGGTTATGGTTTAACTTTATGAACATTTTGGAGGATGTAGTTGGTGGTGCAGCTGAATAGCATTGAATTATTCTGAGAGGCATTCCTGTTATTTAGCTTGCTCTCATTGATGTAAGTTGGTAGACAAAATAATAGAAACACCTGCCTATATATTGCAAAACACTGAAAAATGACTGCGACAAAAGCCTAATTCGGAGAGTTGTAGAGTGTTTTTGAGTGGTCTTTTATGCTTTTTAGGTTGTACAAAGTCTATCTTTACAAATACAGAGACAAAGATCCCTCTGAACAGTTAAATAAGAACAGAAGAGATCACAATTCATTGGTAAAAGAAACTGGAAGCTTAGCATCAAAATCTGTGCAGATTTAAATGGGAACAAGTTTCTGTTTTAGTAGTAGTAATAGTCACAGAAGGTCAACAGAAGGTTGGTCTAGTGTTAGTACATTGGGAATTGAGTCACAGAATATCAGGTGATCATATTATAGACTGAAATATCACAGTTTAAACCACTGAGCAGACTGCAGAGGGCACAGAGAAAAAATATTTAGAGCCTAGTTGCACCATTGGTCACTTGTGCTTTTTTGGACTGGAAAACAAATTCAAAATGAAAGGCATTTGGGGGGAAATGGTTACAAAAGTATTCTCCCTGCCATAAAGCACGGTGTGGGCCTTGACTAAATGAAATATACTATTCTTTATGTTAAAATAAGAAATATTTTGAACTGTACTATATTAAATTGATTAACCGACTAATGGTTTCACTGCTTGGATCAGAGACTGTGCCTTTAACCAGAATTTCTCTGACAAAACAAAGCACAGAGGAGGAAAAGAGGCTCTGGTAAGAACACATCAGTGCAGTAGTAGACCTTCCTGCACTCAACTCTACAGGCTACATTATACACTATTACACTTAAATCCCAGACATGCTCTTTCTGCTCCTCTTACGCACACAAATCTATAGAAAACAAAACAAAGTCTACTCCCACGCGTTGTTTGGGCATTCCTCAAGGGGAACCTCCCATTCAAAAATCACACAAGACCAACCACTCCCTTTCTATGGGATAACCACCTCCCACCTCGCAAACTGGCACTCGACTGTGAACTGTGTCACTGAACCTCGGCGTACACACAAGCACAGACAAACTCAGAGATTTTGAAGCACACAGACACAAACACATACTAAAGCCTGTCTTTCAAAGTCAGTGGCTGTGAACAGCTCGCAGTGTACTGCAGACTGGCTGACATCCTCTCTTGTTTGGTGTAATTATAATTATATATACATATATGCGAGCTGTGAGGAGAAACAAACCGTACGGCTGCATTAAAAGACAATTTGGTTACAAATGAGAGGAACCTTCCCAAATGTATCATATTAGGGAGATTTATTTTCTGTAAAATGATAAATGGATCAGTGAATTGACTGTAGACACTTATTTGTGAGTTTGAAAGCACTTTTGAGAGGTAGGTCGGGGGATTTTAAACAGTGATGTACACATTTCAATCTAACAAAAGTTATAAATATGTTTCAGAATTCACCTTATTATAAAATGCATCTTCAATGGACATAATTTATTTAAAAGAAAGTGAACATTTCTCACCACCAGTCATGAGTCCATCCCCAGTGAAACCCACCCACTACCAGCAAATATGTGAGGTTTTCTGATTACTTTAAATACTTTTCATATTTAATTATTCCTTTAACTTCTCAATAACATTCTGTCAATTTTATCTTTCTACATTATGATCTGAATGATCATCCACGCCAGGAATGTAACACTAAATTGCTTTATTAAATTTATTAAAATGTAAATCTATGTATTTATTTTGCCATAAACAGACAAATTAAGTCATTTTTCTTTTTAAAAAATATGTCAGAATCAGGCCAAAAGCATATACCTATCATATGTATTTTTTTTATATATATAATTGTAAATTGTAGATCCTCCTCAGGTTATTAAAATCCCCACAATCCCATATACAATGTGTCCTCAGTGGTAAAGCCATGCCATGTGTCTCTGGTGTTAATCCAACATTGACTCCAGATACTAAATCCAAAAATATCTCAATAGCAATATTTAGGCTAGACTGTGGACCACCAGCTACAATACAAACCCATGACAGGCATCCACGGCTGGCAGGTTTCCTGACAAGCTGATATGAGACGGTGCACTGTGGCAGAGCAGACAGGCTCAGATGTGGGATGGTGACAGATCTCTTTAGAGGGGAAGTCAAGCATAAAAAGTGAAGCACAGGTGTTCAGTGGGATACTGTAGCCTTATATCCTGTAGATTTCACACACTGCAGCAGCTGCAGACACACCGCTCTCTTCTTCAGGTGGCAGAGGCCAGCTGGTGATCAGCATGATCTCTCCTCTGCACACACTGCAGTTTGTGCCAAAAACAATAACACAGCAGAGTATCTGATAATGTTCTGCCTGGCTCTACCTTGTCAAACAAACTGTTTAGACTGGGGCAGCACCCTAACAATTATGTCAATTAACATCTCAATTAGTTTAACTGATTAACTGTAAAGTGCCAGAAGTTATGGGACCAAGGTCACATGTACAAATTGCTTTGTTTTGTCCAGTTACCAGTCCAAAAACCAAACATATTCATATTACAAAGCTAAAAAAGAGATAAAGGCAAAATACACTCACATTTCAGAAGCTTGAACCTCCGAATGTTTGACAACTTTGCTTAATTAAAGTCTTAAAATTGATTATTATAATTGCTAGCAATTAATTTAATGTGTCAATCACCTAATCTTTTCAGTTCAATATCACACTATATACACACTATTTAAGTAAGAGGACACATACATATGTGGTCATTTTGCTAGACTGACTGAATCCCTGTGAATCATTCATGTGCCTGATGATTTTTATACAAATATCTCCGAAAACTGAAAAGTTTTTTCCTCACTCACGCCACTGTGAGGAACATCAGCTACATACTGACGACATACTGACATATTTTGATATATTGTTAATATATATGTGTGTCCATATCAGAAGGTCTTTGGGTTACAACTACTGATTCAGTCCTTTTTAAATTAATACTCGAGTAGAGCAGGAAACACAGGAGCCTGTCGAGGCAGATACTATTATTATTATTATTATTATTATTATTATTATTATCAATAACAACAGTGCGGACATATTTAAGATACAGACTGCTCCTATTACTGCAGCTTACGTAAACTGTGTGAAGGTCGGAGTGATGAGAGCGTGCTTACAGTACTTCTTCGCCGCCTTCAGCTCATAATACCTCGGGCAAACGCTAACCACGTCCTTGCTCAACATAACACTGTCGTTAATTCCAGCTCCGACCAGAAAAAACACGACTTTTACCTGTAAATTACCCGCAAACAGCTTACTTACTTTGTAGTTTACGGTCTTCTCCGGCTCGTGTAAGGAGAAGCCGTTTGACAACCACCTCGTCATCGTCATGCGCCGACGTTTTTGCAACGTAAGATTGTTTGTTTGTAATTGTATACGGCGTATACCGCGTGGGCGGGGTTCCCTGCCTGAAGCGACAAGGGAACGTGACTTAGAGTCGCGAGGTGAGCGTTGCGGGAGATGCCGGACATTAAACCGAGTGCTTCCTCTCGACTCCACAGACAGTTAAAGACGCTACACCATCACCCTGCGCCTTTGTTGTCAGACGGTAGCACGGAGCTAACGTTAGCATATGCGCTGTACTTTAAAGGAGGACGAGACACTGGTGGTTTGAAATGATTCATTTCACGTTTTGACGTAACCGAATCGTCCCGGAAGTGGGATCAGTGGAAAACTGGGTCACAAATAACTCCGTCGCTTTCAAAGAGGAAGTTTTAATATCAAAGGAGGTAAAGTGATCTAAGCTAAGCTAACTGCTAGCAACCCATTGCCCGTCTGAAGCGGACTATTAACCGTTTAGTGGATCGATTTGATTAATCTTAACCGAACATCTCAACATCTGGATGACCGAGAATAGTTTTAACCTAACACAATCGATCCGAACGAGCAAATATAAACTACTTACGGATAATAAATCGATCAGCTCCGCGGTTAGCTAGGCTAACGTTAGCAGGTAGCATGTTAACGTTTCCTCACGAGAAAACCTGAAGCTCTTATTTGTTTGTTTGTTTTTTTGTTTTTATTTTGTAGCTTTTAGAAGAAGTGTGATTCCCTGGCGCTGTGGATAAAAGTAACTCACCCTGAATCATTTTCTAATTCTGTTCATCGTGATTTCTGGAGATGTTAAGATGCTAAACTGTAAAGGAAGACTAAAGAAACTCCCTGCTTTACACATGTCTTTACACATAATCCAACACATATTTACAATGAGCGCACTGTTTGATATTTATACAATGACAAAACCATGCGCCCCTTGTAAGAACCATAAAAAGATAAAGCAATAGTGAGTGAGCTGAGAAATGATAAAGACTTTTTGATTTATGGAAACGACCTAGATCATTGACACTGTATAATTTGGCACTTTGTCTTACAGTTGATGTTACCTGTGTGTGTAGGTTTACCTGTTAGGTCTGTGCGGGGCACCTCCCTTTTATAAAACCAAGATGAAGAGTCCCAGCACTGTCTACGAGTTGAATGTCTGTATGTGGTTGAACATACAGTAGATCAAATGTATGATCGGATCTTTTCTGATCGGTTCTCTTCATTTTCTAGATTCCTTCTAATCGATCATGTAAGCCGGTGTGCTCAGAGAGATGTAGTTTCTTTGTAAGGACACTGCCATTGTGCTCAAAACAATCCTAGTGGCCTAATTTCCTCTTTCTTCTGATGTCTTCTGTCACCGCCTCCTACAGAGTACACATGTCGTCTGCAGCAGGGACAGTGGAAAATGCCTCCATCATTTCAGAGAGTGTGGCCCATGACGGAAACCGCTTGTGGATAGGCAACATCGATCCCAAAATCACAGAGTGAGTAAATCCACTACTGGTCCACACTCCCCCCACACCCCCACATTCTGGGAAGGCGTACACATTGACAGTCTTTATTATTTAACAGACCTTAACATCATAATGAGTGAGTCAGCTTGTTGCGTCTTTATACATACATGTTTCAGATTGGATTAGAGCTGACACAAACATGTGAGCAAGCCAGCCAAATGAGAAACAAGACCTGTTGATGATTTTAGCAGCAACAAGTGTTCGATTTGAGGTTGCTGTAAGGCCGTCTGTGTTATGAACCTGAGGCATTGCTTTTTTACTTGCCTGGCTCTGCCTCATAGAGAGGCAACGCATTGTGTGTGCATATATGATTGATTAACTGTGTGCGTATAGCGTGTGTGTGTGTCGCGGGCTGAGACTGAGCAGACGGAGCTGGGTGTGTGAAAGAGAGGCAGCGAGGCGTGGAGACCTGCTCTGCTAAGGAGAAGCCGTCATTCCTCACTCACCTGCCCTGTTTACTCTCTCTGTGTCAACCTGGAGCTGATTGTGTGTGCGTATGTGTGAGGATGTTTAAGTACACAGTTAATGTTTAGGTCGCAGCTGGTAGCGGTGCAAGCTTACATTATTAGTGCGTCTCACGTGGCATCATATTTACCTGCAGACATCCTTCCATTACTACATTTGTGTGTAGGGATGTTTGTGCATGTGAGCGCCTGAACGTTCAAAACTCCAGCTGTGAGCGTGGAGAGCACCCCTACATATATTGTGACAGAGGGAAGGTAGTTTTTCGGGGTGAGGGGTCTGTTTGTGTGCCTGTGGGGGCTGCTGGAGAATGTATGAGCTGCGGCTCTGGTGGGCGTCTAGACAGGCGTTTCCTTCCCCTTTCCCTGCTCTGCTCTGCTTCTCCTTAAATAGCCCACTGCTTCACCGTGTGGAGGGAAAACAAGAGAAATGCCCATGGCCCCTGGTGCTGATTGGGAAGATTAATTAGCTCCTGTGTAGCATACGCACTACTCGCTCTGTTTGTCCCGTTAAGCCAAACCAAAACTCAGTGCAGAGGAGGAATGCAGACCTGAAATGCAAGGTGCTGATTATAAGGCTAAATCACTGAACGCCACACACCTCCTTTTAAAATAGGAAATTAATAGTTAATAAGACTTTGTTCATTCTGCTGAGTTTTTTTAGCTAAATAAAGACATCCAAACATGCAGTTTTGTTTTATAATAGCAAGGTTTTAGACTAATAATAATTTGGCCTCATTTAGTGGCATCCCGTTCTGCTCTGGTTGGTCAGAGTGAAATATTGGCTCGATTAGGATGTGATGAGGTAAGAAGGCTGCTGGTTCATTTTGTGTAACACGTCCTTCGTCAGAAAGATGACTCCCGTAGGGCTCATAGCTTACAAAACCTGGACAGAAATCTAGTTCAAGCTTGTGATTTTGAACGTTCTTCTTCCATCTCTGTGTTTCTCTTGTTTCTGTGCAGGTTGCGACTCTGTTATGAGGAAACTGTAATCCTCTTTCCCCTGCCCCCTTTTAAACCCAGTCAAAGGACCAGTAGTCAATCACTCTTTTAGCTCTTCGCCGCTGAAATGATCTTCTCGGAGCGTAGATGAGCGTCCCACACAATATGCAGTCAGAGGTTTTTCATCTTTCCATGCCCTGCACTCACAGCAGAGACACAGCAGGTGTAACTGGAGCTTTCACCACATTTTCATGTTTTTGTGCTTTTGGCTGCTCAGAGAGGGAATTTCTCATTCGTGGTAATCCATCACCGTCTCCCTCTTAGTCCACTCTCTGGCCCTCTTGTAACATTCTAAGTTGTGTACCTGGAAGTTGTCATGTTTTTTTTTTTTTTAATAACCACCAACTCATACTGCAAGCCAGGATTTTTATGAAATATGAAGATAGTGCAGATTGCTACCCTGCCAGAAAGTCACAAAACCTCTTCCTCTCTAAATTTTCCCCCTCTGACCTGCACTTTTCTGGACAGAACCTATTGTCTTATCTTTTTTTGAACCGGACACACATCCCCCTTCCTTCCTTCCTTCCTTCCTTCCTCTTCTTTGCTTCCTAGCTCTTGTATCTTTTTACTACCTGGCTTCTCACCTCCTCTCTTCTTTTGGCTTCTCCTCTTCTTCCTCCACCACCTTTCACCTTGCCGTCAACATCCCCTCTATGAACTTTACTCTCCCTCTCCCCAACTTTCCCTCCCTTTCCTCCCCCTTCTCCTCCTCTTCCTCCGGTGGTTTTTACAGCCCCCAGGAGGAGCGGTCCATTGTGGTTCAGCTCGCTAGCATCCAAAAATGTTCTTAGAGTGTCAGCCATGTAATCTCGCTGAAATTCACACATATGCCCAAACGTGCTGTATATATTTATTTGAATATATATATATATATATATATATATATATATATATATATATATAGCACGATGAAAAGTTAATATTTATTGCATTACAACTTTTTAGAGTTTTTGCATTTGACTTAAATGACTGCCTCTCTCACTTCCTGATCAGTGTATCAGTGCATGACATGCAAAGGCACACCATGTGAGCATAAGAGTGCAGAAAAGTGATAAAAGTAATAAAAGCATTTTTTTTTAAAGTAAGCTTTTATTTTGTAAAGCGCTGGAGGAGCCACCTTCACATGGGAGGCTTGCAGGGTGTTGTCTGGGAAAAGCAGAAATTCTCTTCAGCCTAAAGCCCTCAAGGGAGTCATAGAAGGGTGGAAGACATTAGTACAACCTGTAGCTAAACCCCACAGTTCGCCCTCCACATCCCACACTGAGTCCCATTCATACACAGAAATGCATGCTTGCACATTAACGTCATACAGTCATCTTTGTGGACACACACACACACACACACACACACACACACACACACACAGACCACATCAGGATTAAAAATAACAACCAACTAAACAATAAAAGGCTGAAACATTGATTCCTCTAGTACAGTAAACAAAACACCTGAGGTCACTGTGAGGCTTGGACAGTCACACGTACAGGTACAGGCACCAAAACAATAACACAGGAAGGTGTTTGCTGATTTCTTTTGTTTGTGTATTTTCGGTTTTGTTGTTGCTTTTTAGGGTTTAATTGACTTTTTTCGGACATATTTCAGACATATTGACATGTCACAGTAAAAAAAAGCACAGGTTTAAAGTTAAAGTAGTAGGGAGGTTACGTTGTCTGCAAGATGCATCCAACTTTATTTTTTTGGGCTTTTATTTACAATGTGTTGTGTAAATTAGTGGGTTAATTGGTTTGCAGACAGGTGTGGATTACAGGGGTGATATAGTCTGTACTGTGGATTGTCACGGTCAGTGTCTTTAACTACTGCCAATTCATTATTTATGGTAGAGGGACACTGCACTTAAATGTGCAGACAGACCCACTCGGTTAGTTGATTAATCAATGGATCAATAGACATAAAATAAATCTGCAACAATTTTGATAATTGTTTACTCAACGTTTACTGGTTCCAGTTTTTCCAATGGCAATATTTTTGCTGGGTTTTTGGGTTTGAAGATCTAATTTGATTATTTGAATATCAATAAAACCAAGCAATTTTTTTTTCTTTACATATCTTTTGACAGATTAAATACTTATCGAAAATAATCTGCAGATTATTGGATAATGAAAATATTCGTTTGTTGCAGCCTAGCAGATGGGACAACATGTCTCTGACAATCCCTTATTCTACACATAGAAATATAAGAATATTGCACATATAAATGAAAGCTCTGACAGTTCATGGAATTGAAAAGCACCTGCCACTGAGCATATGAGGAAACATTCAATCAGTGCCTGGGTATTTACAGTAATGTAGCGGTGAACATAGTCTGCAGGTGACCCTGAACTCATTGCTCTTTTCCACACTGAAAAAATATTTTTCCAATGACTGCTTCTGGTCAGTTACACGCAAACCCACAAATCCTCACAACACTGCATAGCTTTTCAATGACCACACATCTATGTTCATTCATAATCCAACACTCCCAGGCAGCTCCACGCAGTCAGTGGTTGTTGTTTGTACGGAGCTCGGTGCTCAGGGGGGATTTGAGGCTTCCTCTTTTTTATTCCCTCATTGTCCTGCTACTGTATCCTCAGCATTGTCTCAATGAGAGATTTACTGTCACTGGGCTGCCACACCAGCTGGCCTGCTGCTAAAAAGGTGTCAGGGAGAGAAAGCTGTCATTCTCATTAGCCCCACTTGACAGATTCACAGACTGTAGAGTGGCAAATGTGGTCACAGGGATTGAGCTACAATATTCGGTACAGTGTATTTTGTTGACCATCGTGGAAATGTAAGATAGAATAAACTTTATTGTCCCAGAGGGGAAATTCATGTTGGGCACAGTGCTACAATCTGTTGCTTCACAAAAACAAATGAACATACATCAGAAAACCATCACAAAATCAACATTAAACATATTAAAACATAAAAGACACATTTGACTATACTTTTAACACTGACATTACAGCAGCTTAAAAATAGACTATAAGAAAAACAAAGAAGTGCTATGGTGCTGTTTAATTTATTATACATTGCCCTATTGCAATATTATTTCATATTTGAGTTCAGCAGCTTGATAGAAGTTGGGAGGAACGATAACTTCAGTCGGTTTGATTTGCACTTTGGCACATAGATTCTTCTTCCTGGTGGCAGATGTTTGCATTCAGAGAAGAGGTGATGTTGCAATGATTTTTGCTGCTTGTTTCATGACTGCTTGCTCATACAGGCTCTGTATAGGCTCATATTCTTTCCTCCCTATTATCCTCAGCTACATTTTATGCAACCTGCCAAGCCTGCTTTTCAGCTGCACTGTTAAGTTGCCAAACCATGCTGTGATTCTATATCTAACGATGGTCTCCAGGATCGCCCGGTAAAACATCAGCATGATCTAGTAAACTGCTGCAGTCTATTGCACAGCTGATCAATGTGTGTTTTCCAGCAAAAAAAGGTTATCTGTGTGGACACCTAAATATGTCGTGGTCAGTCACTTGCCGCGGGTCAAGAACCACCTCCTGTGTTTTGGTGTATTTTAAAATAAGATGGTTGGTGTCACACCACTTGATAAAGGAGGCTTGTGGTACACAGAATGGTCCATGTCCTTGTGGAATAGGCTTATCTTCTGTTCCTTTACAGAATAAATACTTAAAATAAAGACAGTTTTACTTTACATTTCTTCTTCTCCTGTGTTCTGTTTTTGTGTTTTCCTTGTAACTTTTTGTTCTTTCACATTCTTCTCTTGGCAGGTATCACCTGGTGAAATTGTTGGAAAAGTTTGGTAATGTGAAACAGTTTGACTTCCTGTTTCATAAGTCTGGGCCTTTGGAGGGACAGCCACGAGGCTACTGCTTTGTCAACTTCAACACCAGAGAGGTATGTGCAAGATAAAGTGATTGATTTTATTGATTTCAATTTATATGTATATATTTTGGTAAACTAAAAACATACAAAGTCACAAGTTTTTTTGTCATACGTTTGTCAGTAATAACAAAGTAGTAATAACAAAAATGAATCAACCGTTGGCAGTAAAATTTGTATTGGATCAATACAGATATTGCATTTTAAAGAATATATCATGACAATAGTATGCCAATATATTGGTGTGTTAACTCAAATCAACAGGATGACTGTGACCATGACCAGATCAAAGTGCATATTTGTGTTATTTAATAAAAATAAAAAGTTCCTGTTTCATTAGAATTTGCACATCCACGCTATATTTTATAGAATTTCCCTTTATTGAGTGTAACAATACTCCTTATACTCAAATGGCCTTTGAAAGCTTTATTAGACATCTAAAAGCAGTCAGGACCTGTTTGTGTGTCTAACTGATGTGGACCATATTTCTTAAAAAAAAAAAAAAAAAAAAAAAAGGAGTCCGCTCAGCTTCACAGGTTCAGCAGGCAGTATTTGTTTTGGAGTGAGCCTGGGGATGGTGATAAGCATCTAGTTTCACAGCTAGTGTCTATCAGTGGGATATGAAGCCCTCCCAAAAGGATTATACAGAGGAAGTGTGTGTTTATTTTACACACTTAGACAGACAGACACACACACACACACACACACACACACACACACAGAAATAGTACTTCATTAATATTATTTAGCATCAAAACCACTTATTGTAACCACACTCCCACTTAAATACACGACAGACACACATCACTTCTGGTCTATCTGGTGGCAGAGTGGCATATTGTTTCAGCCATCTCTCTATT
Source organism: Dicentrarchus labrax (assembly GCF_905237075.1). Lineage (NCBI taxonomy): Eukaryota > Metazoa > Chordata > Actinopteri > Moronidae > Dicentrarchus > Dicentrarchus labrax. The sequence continues at coordinate 13,447,790 of NW_026136710.1, read as the reverse complement.
GTGAAGGCTAATTATTTAATAACTCTGGTGCAATCATCAAGTCTGATTTTAATGGTAATTGTAAAAAATCTTTTCCTCTTTCTGTGTGCGTGTGTGTGCGTGTGTGTGTGCATGCGTGTGTGACTGTGCAGGAGGCAGAAAGGGCGATCCAGTGTTTAAATGGGAAGCTAGCTTTGTCCAAGAAGCTGGTGGTGCGCTGGGCGCACGCACAGGTGAGGGTAAGTGTCAAACTCTGTTCCATTTTTATAAAAATCTTATACATCCTGATTGCTCAGTGGACACTGGGGTTGTGGCTGCAGTTTGTGGTCTCCTGCAAAGGTTGACAGACTAAATATCTGTGCATTACACACATTTAATCATTTCAGAGATTTAAAAAAAAGTCAAGGAGCTGCTTCAGACAAGGCCAGTGAGATTAGTGAAATAAATAAATAATAATAATAATAAAGATGATAGGGCATTCTAAAATTCTGAGTTGCGGTAAAAGATTATCAGTATCAGTTGATTTTCCTTTTATCATTACTACTTCAGTGTTCAGTTTACAGAACAGTGGGATCCCAGCACAACCTATGCCTGTCTCTTAACAATAGACAGCCTACTGGCAATGGGTGAAGGGATATCCTGTATAGAGACGAATCACGCCCTACACACACACACACACACACACACAGGGAGGTCAAGGTCAATGCTGCCGCCTCTAAGACAACACGTTGTTGGATAAATCTCCTCATAGATTCATTGTAATGGGGCTCAATCTACCATTCCAACCAAAAATAGCTTTTGTTATTTTAGTGAGCCATTATAAGGCTACATTCGTAGCTGTTTATATCTTAAATCTTGAATTAACACCACACCTGTGTCATTGGGCAAATAAGTTTAAACTACTTCAAGCACAGTGTCTGTCAGCACCTTCTGCAAACACTTACCAGAGTGCTCTGTTAATTTCTACAATGAATGGAGTTTTTTCAAATTCAATACTGCACTACAGTGGTGTTTACAATCATCTGGATTTTATTAGCAAGCAAGTCATCAGCCAGAATTTCTTTTCCCAAGAAAAAAAGTTTTGCTGCATCACTGAGCTGCAGCTTGTTTGATGTCTCTAATGTGTTTTACCTACACGTTCAGGTCTATATTAAACTGTATTTTAATATCTTCCTGTCTCTGCAAGTACGTGACATACTGGAAGTAGGCCACCATGCATGAAAGTTTACGCACGTGGCAGCCGATCAACAACTCAAAGAAAGTGTCTCGCTGTGCGCTGGCGTGTTTTCTGGCCGCTGAGTGAGGAAGTGAAGTGAGTGGCAGGAAACATTGGATTGGATATTTTGTTTTGTTTTACCCCACTACGTGGATCTCAAGTCGGTCAGGGGGTGAAAGTCACTGCTACAGTTTGGGTTGAGCCTTCATCTTATAGCTGCTCTTTTCCTCTCAGCTTGCTGTCAAACTGCTCACGGCCTTTCTGGTCAGTGTCCCAGCTGATAAAGATGGATTTTGAAATTCATAATTTCATCCCATGACATCCTTTAACAAGCTAGAGATGAATGTGTCAGTCAAAAGTATTCTCACATTGTGCAACACAGTCTGCTTTGGGATATTAACTCCTGTGTGTTTTGCTCCTATTGCTGAGTAGCAGGAGGAGAAAAGCTTAGAGGTTTATGAATGATTGTCACCAAATATATTCTGAAACCTTTCCTGTAGAAGAGGGTGCCACTTCACCAAGATCAAGACGAAGATTTTTCACATTAGTGAACTAGATTCTAACCTTGTCAAAACATGACGAAAGAATCCATCTTGCCAGGCTTAAATCTGTGCGTTACTGGCCAGTACAGTGTTGGAACCGGTCAGCGTCCTATAAGAGATTACTAGCAGCTACGGCATGAGCTACGGGCGTGGTTTAATGCTAGGTTTGTGTGACGATGGCCTGGACACACACACACACACACACACACACACACACACTTGCCCCAAAACAACAATGGCGGCTGCTAAAGAGGTTAGCGTGAATGCTGCTAGCAGCAGTTATATCAGAACTGGAGAATAGCAGAGAATAGGACCGATGGCTCTTCTCTCGACTCACTGTGGAAAGATTTTGACTCCATTATGGTTTGTTAATATGATTGGTTGAAGTTCACTCATGATAGACGGTGATAGATAGTTCATGTAATTGCCTGCCAAGTATTTTTTGAAAGTGCAGGCCAACAACGTGCAGTCAGGTTAAAAGGCATTCCCCTGTGCATGGTAGCAATCTCTGGTCATTTTCTAAGCAATTGATAAGTCTTGGTAAATTCCGAGGGTTATGCTTCTGTTTGACCACTGAAATTATAGTGTGTTCGGTTAAAAAAAATACCTCCAATACACTGAAGCTGGTACTACCTGTTATTATTATACAAGCGAGATATGAGCAATTTTCCACCAACCTCAGAGCCAGCTGAATGTGATATTTTTTTAGCGAGCCTGTCTTTGCCGGTTCCAACCCAGAAGTGACGTGCTGGGATAAGTGAGTCACACACCGTCGGTGTTGAAGCTGTTGTCTCATTTCCAGGCTTACATCTTGACTTTATTACATAGCTTTGAAAGAGAGGAAATCACTTTGTTGAACGTTTATTGAAAGGTTTCCCTCAAACTCTTCACAAACATCCATTGCTTTCCAAATGGACCTTTTCAACTGTTAAACAATTGTGTCTTAATTCATTACTGTATAATTCTTTATTTATACCAATACACAATTTGGCCAAGTTGTATGTTATGCGTGCTACATTCTTTGTACGTGAAATTCTCATTATGACTGAAATACTCCTATGAATATATCCATAATTTAGCCCCAAATAAATTATTGTTAAAACGTAATTAAAATCGAGAGGTTTAACCAAACAACAAGACAACATTTAAACTTAACTTTCCCATAAGTTAAGCTTTGGATTGTATAAGACTCAGTATGGCCTGATTGGCTCTACGTACAGTAATCTATATACATTCCAGCTACATGCCTTTAGGAATAGGTGGAAGGGAAGGGTCCTGGCCGTTGGAATGGTCATTGTTTTAGACCTATTCTTGGCTATACATGTTATTTATTTCTTGGGACAGTATGTAAGAATGTGTGTGTGCTTTTGTTCATTTGTGTAACTTGATTCAGTGCCATTTACAAGCCTCATATTCCTGCTGCCGCACCAAGCGCCAGGGTTGCTCATGCCCATCATGTACGTGACTGTTGTTTTTTGTTTTTGTCTTTTTTTTTTCTCCACAGGTTTCAAGAGTTCTGTGTTGGGCTGGTGGAGATGTTTGGAAGGTGGTTTTGAAAGGAATGAGTGCAGACGTTGGTTGTTGCTCCCCAGCTGCTCCCTCTTTATCCTCCCTCATGCCTTAGGGTGTGATTGTGAGCTGGATACGCAGACCTGCTCGGTTACTGTCTATTTGACCCGACACAAACAAAATCAATACATCAGTTTAATAATGCTGTTTGTGGGAGGAAGCTGGAATTGGCTCTTCAGAGAACTGCTGTCAGTGTTTATTAGGAGGTCTGATAATTTCAAAATGTCTGGTTGATGGGTTTTTTTTCTTATTCTCTGTCCTTTTTTCTCTTCCTCTACTTATGTTATGTGGTCAGAACTGAAACTTGGACCCTAAATGTTTCTAAATGCAGGTGTGATTGTATCCAAAATGCACAGAGAACACGTTACAGTCCGATTCCTTTTAACAGTATTGTCTTGACACAATCCCTGTTTTAGAGAAACCGTAAGTGATGCACTATGCTAATTCTTTTGTGAGTAGCAAGAAAGGAAATTCCAACCTCATTGGTCACCAGACAGATTTTAGATGCAATTTGATTCTGGCCGAGAGCTGTAAACCTTAGATTTGGCATCTTTACAAATATTTCAACATTAGGTTATTTATCTTTATTATCTTTATCCCATTGACTCTGTTTCTCTTTATCTTATGTATTCTGTGACAACCCATGTGTCTCTTCCCTGTACAAGGGTCTTTTCTTGCTACTACCTGTTATTTTACCCCCTTGTCTCTCTCCATCTGTCTGTCCATCCATGTTTCCATCACTGTTTGTGTGGGTTATTTTTTGTTTCGGCCACGTGTCTCGTCTGCAGAGGTTTGAAGGTTTCCGTAACGACAAGACGATGCCTCCGAGCCTGGAACCGTCGTGCAGTGGTGCGACAGAGGAAGGACCCGTAACTGCCAACCACCTCAGGTTGGTACCAAACACACACAGCGTTCAGTTATTTTCGTAAAGCATGCCCACTATAGCCAGCTATATCTAAATCTTTTGTCACGGTTATTTCCTTCCATTTCTGTCTAAGCCATTGGTTTTCTTGAAAGCAGTAACCCTGAATGGATAAAGCGGCCTCAGGTTTTAGCTTGGATGTGGAAAACTGAACTTTTGGAAAACAAATATGTAAGCCTGCTCAGACAAAGTACACAACACAGAAGTTTTAAAGTTTTCCATATACTACACTATGGTCAAATAGTCTTAAACCCCCTCGGACACATTTCCGGTGTTAAAACTGGGATTCTCTATGTTCAACAATTTGTGTAACTTTTCCGTATCTAATATCTCAACATTCACGCCCATGGAGGTAAGAAAGTAAGCAGGGTTTTAACTTCTTTCTCAAGCTCTTACTTTCTCTTTCTCAACTACTTTTGTCACTTTTTTTGTCTGTACTATGAATGCCATCAAGGAAAGTGAGCACTGTCCTCCGTTATAATAATAATTATTGTGAAGACCGGCCTTTCACCCCATCTTTTAGTGTGGCCTTTAAGAACAGCTATAAACACCACTTTTACCATCACCTCTGATGAACTTTTTGAACATACTGACACTTTTTAACTAATGTGTATCGGTTTATTTTGCCAGATGACAGCTTTGTGATCATAAAAAAAGTGATTTGCAGTAGTTTTGCAATGTTGTTGTTACACGGAAATGGTGTTTTCAGATTTAGCCGGCTTAGTAGTCTCCTGTCACTTTAGGGTCTTTTCAGGTGCAACCCTAACAAACCCTCCATTTAACTCCTGTGAAGTCATTACAGGAGAACTTGTGAGCTTGTTCCTTTCACCACAAACTACAGTTCAAGTCGAGTTCATCTGACTACAACTGGACTAACACTTGGGTTCAAAAAACGTCTGTGTGGGAGTGTTCTAACATCTTCCATTATTGTGGCTACAATACACACAAGCATATACACACACACAGTAAGTACGGCAGTCAAATGGAGCGCTGTTAAGTCAGTAAAAGGCATCTTGTGCTTGCAGTATCAACTCATAGCGAGGCAATCTAGCACGTTCTCAGCTATCGGGATTCAGAAAAGATTCCACACTTTGGTTCTAGTGTAAACTTCAAAATCACTCTCTGCGCAGCACAAGAGAGGAAATATAAACACTCTTTTTCCCCCCCTTTTTTTTTCCATCTAGACTGTCTCTCCTATCTTCTTACACACTTCCCTCAGTCGCTCTTCTTCTCACTTGCACTGTAATTGCTCCTACAAACTTCTCACCCTTGCTCCTCCAAGTTCAGTTTCTCTATTTAAATGCACGTTTTCCTCTGTTTTTCTCTCGTTATCTTTTGCCTGTGCTCCATTTTTTTCCCCCTCCTGCATCTGTCTCTCCCGCTACTATGAGTGCTAATACCGCCTCTTCTTTTCCCCTCAGCCAGAGCCAAGATCTGTCCATCACTCAGTTTGTCCGTCACCCTCAGCACCAACACTGGTATTTCCCCCTCAGCCTCACAGCTAACATCTTATCTTTTTTCTCTCCCCCCCAGTACGAGTGCTAAGATCCGCGCCATCGAGGCCAAGCTCCAGATGATGGAGGAGAATCCAGATGATGACTACTCGGGCCCGTCTGCCTACGTTTACAACAAACCGCCAGAGAGGAAACGCTGGGAGCCCTACTCTAAATCACACCACAATAACCAGAGCAGGCCCTTCCGCAGGTTTAGGAGATGACCCATCCTCCCCACTCATGCTGGAGAATCCACCCCCTCTCCTACACCACCTACACACCTCAGCCCCAACCTACACACAAACAGACTCTACGCTAGATACTATAAAGACTATACACATCCTTTCTGGAGAAAAAAAAAAGGTTTTGAAGTTGTTCATAATACTTTGAGAAACCCGGACTCTTTGGGAGTAATCACAGCAATCACGGACAAGTACCTAAAGGAGTTTTTTAGTTATTTTGGGTTACAGCATCAGTTGTTGTTAGGTCTTAACATATGCCCCATACCTGACTGCTGTGCAGGTTGGATCCCTTATCAGTCTGCTTTCTCACTTTTGCAGAGATTTAATGCAGGTGAATCATACAGCTGTGAGTCCCACGAGGCACAGTTTAAAGAGAAATGTTATTATTAAGGAGTCTGAATGCTGATTCTCGTATTGTTTATGTTGAGTTTTTTTGTTTTTGTTTCACATTTTATTTAAAAGGTGAAATACAACTTTTGTGTCTTTATTCAAGACTTCAGTGAAGAGGAAGAAATACACAGATTTGTAACAGGTTTGTATTAATGGAGTTCAAATGATAAACCACTCAGTGACACGTACTGTATGTTGCAGTATTTTTGTGACGTTCCTTACTCTTTCCTAATAGTTTGCCTTTTTTCTTCCCTTGGATCAAATTTTTATACAACTGCAGTCAAACTCTTTTTACTGACTTTTTTGTGGTGTGTAGTTTTTGGTATTTCCCCTTACCACAGTCTCTTTATTTTAATTTTTCAATTAAAGGCAATTCAATATCACATCTGCAGCGTGTTGTATGCCATTTTGTAGATTCTCTACATTGCTCTTAAACTACAGGATTCAGTTTTATGATTTGTGAGTGAACTCGATGCTACACGTCGTTATTATCAATCCATTCAAATACTCTCAGTCCATATGGTGTGGCTGATATAATGGTGTTGTTTTGTAAGAAATTTGGTAAGCCATCTGCCTCTCATTAATGAGGACTACTCACTGAAAGCAGATCCACCATTATCCACCACCACCATTACTATCTCTGTCTGGGTTTATAAAACAGTCCTGAAATGTCACAGACTTTTTAAAACCAGGGAGATGACCATAGTTGTCGGTACTGACAATCCTAAAGTCACAATGTTTTCTGTATTATAATAATCCTGGTTATTATAGGATCCATTGTGTTTTGAGGCCCAGCTATTTCTTTTCCCCGCAGACAGACAGACAGACATTTTTGTGCAGTTTCTGTTCATCATTTTAATATTTTGTGGACCTTTTTTTTTTTTTGCACAAGGGTTTAATGTGGAAACTATTTTAAAATGTAAAGAGTGTTATTGAATTATGTGTTATCAATGGAGCACAATAGTTTTGATGTGATCTGAGTTGTGTTTTCCTGCAGGTGTGACATGCAGTGTGAGCTTATAAAAAGCCCCTTTTTAGAAGCAAACAGACACAATATGTTGGTGAAATTATAGTCTGAATTTGTTTTAAGTGAGGAATGAATTTGCCCAACCAAAGGTCCTTTTGCAGAGATTTTCAGAGTTTTACCAAGAGAATGAGTGACTCGCATATAAAGTTGCAGCAGGGATGCAGATCGGTAGATTAATTGTACAGGATGAAATGAAAGAGCGTCATTTCGTGCGCACAGAAGAAATCAAATTCTACCTCTTGACATCATGCAGCCCTATTCTTTTTTAAATGTCTTTGTTGTGAAATCGCTCAACCGACTGCAGAATATTTCAGATTTCCATTAGATCAAATTAATGACTTCTTTGAAATGTGTGTATTTATCTGTTTCCAATAAAAGGGCCTATTCGTTAAAATACATTTCCAATTGACTGAATATTTAAAATCAATTTCTCTCCTCTGGGATCATTAAGAGGTTTCTTATTTTTTAAGCTCTGGTTTATTTTGATGGGATTCTTTCTGGGCTATAGATTTACAGATAATTGTGGGATCCTTGTCTGATTGACACGTTGATCTAAACCGGTGTGTGGCCTCGTACAGATCCTGTAATTATCAGGCTTTCCTTTCGTTAAATCACTGCGTGGGTTTTTTTTTCTTTCTGTTTCATCTGCATCAGCTCCTCTGCTGTTTGCATAAATAAATAAAAAATATCTGTTGCTCTTTCATCATAATTGTTTTGTTTGTTTTGGATATACAGCCAAAAAACAACTGTGTCAAAATAAAAGATTAAACTATATGGATTAAAATACTAACATAACTCTTTTTTTTTTTTTAAATCGTATACGGTGTGTTTTTTGTTGTTTATTTGTTTGTTTTTAATGGTTCTGCCCTGCCCAGCAAATCTTAAATAAGCCTTTGTTAACCATACATGTATTATGTGTTTCGCCTTAAACAACGCATTAAATTTAAATATTTTGAATTATTGTAATATTAAAAATAAATAAATAAACATTTTTAAAGTCTTAAATCTACGGTGATAATGGGCAGTAAAATAGGGGGGCTAAGAAAACACATGATTACACCATTGAGATTAATTAAATCATATACTACATTATATTTAAATAAATGCATTATGATTATTGTCTCATGCATCTGCTGTCGATACTGTAGAGCCTGAATATACAGTATAAACCAACATATATATATATGGCGACGCTGTGTATAAAAACGTACATTTATATGCGGAATATGTAGGTTAATTATTGCGTTGCAGCCTTTACGTGAGCTGTATATTTCTGGTAGCAAATAAATGGCAATTATATAAATAACTATAATTTACGTTGGGTATTTTTCCCCCCTCCTGGCAGTCGGTATATAAATGCCTGAGATATCAAACATACACCACCAGAGTTTGAGTAAGTTTCTGTCATAACTGTTCCAAAGCGTGTCCACCCTTCTCACGCATATGAAACTCTTCCTTCACCCTCCCCCTTCTTTAACTATAAGGCAGGCCAGAGAGCCGCACAAACTTCCACTGCAGAGACACTCTGGTTCTCTGCTTGTTGCGCTCTCGTCGACTTTGCCGCCCTGCAGTTTCCCCCTGCACCTATGAAGCCTTGGAGTAAAAGCTGCCAACCCCTCAATTTGATTCACTTCCTGTAGTCAGACTCCTTCCCAAAAGTGAGGAGAGAGAGAGAGAGAGAGAGAGAGAGAGAGAGAGGGGGAAACAGGGGGAAAGGAAGAAATCTTTCTGTTCTAAATAAGGCTCTCTGTGGAGCAGCAAGCAGCTCCTCGCCTCTGCATTGCTTCATAAGTTTTCTAGTTTGTGTCAGTGGTGGTCAGATCTTCGCGCACAGCAACTTTTTTTTTTTTTTTTTTTTTTTTAAAGAGAGAAAGCATTTCGCGTTTAAAAAACAAAACTGTGCGCCAGTTTACGCCCGATGCATGGTGTACGGATGGTACAAGTTCTGACGCCCATCGCCGAACCTTCTCCTGAATCCACGCACCGAGTTTGGAGACACTGTACGCTGTGAGACTCCAGGGGTTCATGTACTGGAAAAATGAAGTTTTGTCCCCTCTATCAGAGGGAAACAAGATTCTGTCCGAAGGAATTCCCACGAAGCAGGTACTAACACTTTGGAAACCGAGCCGAGCTTCAGTTCTGTGCGTAAAAAAGGTTCAATTTGGAGAGGTGTACCCCCCCCCCCCCCCCCCTCTCATGCAGCCTGGGCCTTCAATATTTGTCTTACACTGACTTATACCTTGTTTTATATGATGACGTACAACTAATAATATGTGCAACGAGCAGCCTGAATGTGAAATAATTCAGATTTACCAAATTGTTGAGCGCTCGGTGGATCCATCTAGTATCTGTTGTCGCAGTTTATTTGCAGCCCGCAGCATCGCGTGTGTGTGTGTGTGTGTGTGTGTGTGTGTGTGTGAGTTTTTGTTTTTGTCTCTCTGTGATGTCATAAGAATCACCGCTTGTGTACTGAGATCAGCTGCACGCGCCAGCCGCTGTGAAGAGGCACGCGCCACTCTGTTATGAATAGCGTGATTTGCGGTCCGCGAGCCTCTCGAGCGCTGCCAATTCGTCTGAGAAGAATTGGATTTTAATTACAGCCATTAAAAATCAAATTTGCAATTCTTTGGGTGACCCGTTGCCTTTTTCTGATTGACAGTTGAAATTGACACTCCGGGTCCCTCTTATCCACAGCGTTTCAAGCTATTTGTAATTACAGGTAGTTTTTCCCCCCTCCACTCTCGTGTCCTGGATTGCGAAGAAAATACTATTATTCTGAGAGGCATGGGTTAAGGGGAAGGGAAAAATCAATCCAAATTGAAATAGCTTCATTAAAATGTGCCTTTTGTTGCGGGGGCCCCTTTTAACAGTTTTAACCGGGGTTTATTGTCAGGACTACTTTATATAGGAGTAGCCCTCAAGAGCTGTCTGCAAATGTCTCCCGAGGGTTTCTCAGCTGAGGATGAGACGGGGAAAGTGATGAAGACTTTACTGAACGTTGTCTTATAGGTGATCTCTACCGAGCATCAGAGTACACCGGGAGCCTCGCGCTGCAGTGTGGACTCTAAACACGCGCCAATGGTGAGAGCTTTATTGCCTATTTATGCTTTTAAAAAAAACAACATGTCTGGATCATTCAGTGCGCCTATTTGCGCGCCGCAGTTGACCGCTTTTGGTCCCGTGCGCCTCCAGTGCATGCGGGACATATAGACAGGATTTATGCACATAAATTTAAGATTTTTTAAATATATATATATATATATATATATATATATATATATATATATATATATTTGTTGAATATATGCGCGCGTCATGAAAACATGGCGACATCTGCAATAGTGGCACTGTGGGGATGAGGATTATTCTGTGTGTTACTGAGCTGTGCTGATGCCCTCTTGCAGTCTCACTCGGACGGAGAATCCCAGCGGTCCAACATGGAGCGGGACGACACTCGCTCGTCCCCCAGCACCCCGTCCACCCCCTCCGTGTGCTCGCCGATCTCCACCACCAGCTCGGTGCCGTCCACCGGGAAGAACATGTGCGCCAGCTGCGGTCAGGAGATCGTGGACAGATACTTGCTGAAGGTGAGAGGCCGACCGTAAAGCTTCGACTAAAACAGGCTGAAATTGCTTGTCTGGCACCCGGGACTAGAATTTATTTTCTTCTGGAGGCGTCTTGTTTATTTGTTTACTCCCTTTTTTACGCCGGCGTTTGCAACAAACAGCTTGTCTACAACAGCAGCAGAAACAAAGTGAAGCAGGGTGCCATTTTTCTCTTTCGGGGTTGGACTATCTGTTGGGTTTGTGGATTCAACTGAAGGCCTGGACTGAACTTTAGGCGTCCTCACTGTTGCATTTATACTCTGAAAATAATAATAATAAAAAAACACCAGGCAGAGATGAAACTACAAAACTAAAGAGGGACGAAATATGTCACCCACATGTGTCTTATGATATCGAATAAAGGTAGCCTAGAAACACGCCTGCAGATTATAATACATGTATAACTATTTTATAATTAGTTGTATAAAGATACATAAAGAAACAATCCGTTTCTAAATTTAACAGACGGTATCTGCACCGTAAAATGTTCGGCAACAAAAACAGACGGTGTTTGGGAGACCGCAGCCACAACAGGGCTGTTTTGGTGTTTTGACTCTTTTACAGCCTCACTGTCAACAGACAGCCATGTCTTGTCGCGTGCGCTCGCGTGCTTCCATCCCAGGCAGCCTTTAGTCGCGCGCAAATGGGTGTGTTTGTCAGGAAGTGTGAAGATCATTAGTCCATTATCTGATTGTGGTTTGGTCTCAGTCTGCAGAACACGTTCACTTAATTGCTAAAAAAAAAAAAAAAAAAAAAAAAAAAAAAACACGAAATATTATGAGCTTGTTTTATTTAATTATTTAATTAGAGGTAAAATAAATATTTAGGCTATGGTGTTTTTTTAAATTTCAAAATTAAACTAATAAGACTGAAAATATTTATTTTTTATTGTTATGTCGAAGTCCAGGCCTGTTAGAATATTATCTGAAGCTGTAGCTTCTCTGTAATAATCTTTAAAATATTTTTTTATACAACTGACCGGAAAAAAACACTGATTTTTTTGTTGTTGAGTAATTTGCAAACAATAAATAAAAAAATAGATAACATGATAATATATGTTCTTATAATACATTAAACTCTGTTGTGTGCAGCACTTTTTTAATCTTTATTCTATTTATTTTTATAGAAAATAATTAGCCCTCTTGTGTAAATCTGTAAATAAATTAATCTGAGCAGATCTAATATATAGACATAGATTATTCTTTGGTAGATAAAATTGTCATCAATCAAATCTATAAACATTAAGTTCATTGAGCAGGATAATGGTCATGAGCTTCATTTTAACAAAACCATATTCTAAAATCAACAGAGCAGTGTGAGGTTATTTTGTGATAATAATGAATTAATTCATGCATGTGAAATATTTTGAAAATGGACACCGAGATGAAAATACTATCCAAAACGGATGTAAATCATTTCAACAGCCACATATTACAGATTTGTCCCTATTTGTTTCTCTTTTTTTTACGCCTGATAATTGTGTGTGTTTTTCCTCGTGTTGTTAAATATAAATTGCTGTTGAACGAAAATGTTGCATATGTCCCAAATAGGATGCTTTAGGGTTCGATACTTCACAATATTCATTCATTTGAGCAGTAATATTAGTCTTTACCCTTTCGTATAAGCCAATCGCCAATTATTAAGTCCATTTAACAATATTAGACTTAAGTATAAAATAGTTTTGCTATATCAGAAAACTCATGAAAGCACGACCGATCTGTAAAGTCATAGGTCGGCAACCCAGACTCACTGAATGATATTAAAATGATACCATTGTATGTCAGTTATAATACTTCCTTCTCCCTTCTCTCCTTATTAAGCTTCATTGTTAGATATGGAAATTATATAGAATTATTTTTGTGTTGGCATTAGGCAATAATACCTTAAATTATTATTACATCGATTGAGACAACACACACACACACACACACACACACACACACACACACACACACACACACACACACACACACACACATTATCCATGTCCCTGCTTATCAGTGTGTGTGTGTGTGTGTGTGTGTGTGTGTGTGTGTGTGTGTGTGTGTGTGTGTGTGTGTGTGATGTTGTCTCTTCGCAGGTGAACAACCTGATCTGGCACGTGCGCTGTCTGGAGTGTTCCGTCTGCAGGACGTCGCTACGTCAGCACAGCAGCTGCTACATCAAAAACAAAGAGATCTTCTGTAAAATGGATTATTTCAGGTAGGGTAAGTTTATGACCATGTTTTCAAAATACCATGTCTACTCTGTTAGCATCTCCCCCTCTCTCTCTCCCTTTCTCCCTCTCTCTCTCTCACACACACACCACACACACACACACCCACACACACATATGCACACACACTTCCTTTGAGAGGGATGCGGGTTGCCTCATGTGTTCTTGAAAGACCTTTTCAAAAACTCTCAAAGTGTGTAACAAAATAAAAGTCTTTAACTGCAGTGCGCAGCTGAAAGATCTTCCGGTTTGTTATGGCTATCCAAAAAAACAACATTTCCAGTAGCTAGGGGGAAAAAAACAAATATCTGGACTACCAGAATGCATTTTGGGAAAGCGTGTGTTTTTATCTAACGAAACAAACCTTAAATGGGAGTATTGTAGTTTTTGGTCGTTATATACAGGCTATATGCTTTTTCGGGGTTGATGTTTTTTGACCACGTTTCACCACTCAGATCGTATCAGACTGTGAGTGGCGCTTTGGAATAACATTAGCCTATAGAAGTGATTAATATCCCGTGGACCATGTCGGACCAGATTGGACCTGTTTTTATTCGTCCACAATATTATAGGCCAGAATTCTCCCATGTTTTGTTATAAATAAACACACACACACACACACACACACACACACACACACACACACACACACACACACACACACACACACACACACACACACACACAGCAGTTATCAGTCTTTAACGTACAGTTAATGCACCACGTGACACCGACGCTCGCGGTGGTTGTTTTGTAGTCGGGAGAGGGGCACGTGAAACGAGCGGAAATCGCCGGAAATGTCCGTTTGAGTGTGTAGCTGTCTGAGTTTAGTCGGTCCCTATAGGCAGACAAAGTGCTACTCACAAAACTCACAACTCACATAAGAAAGAGAAAAATACCTAAACTCTATTATCTATCTTATTTCTAGTTCACATCAATGAACTACTATTATCTATTAGAGTGAAAAGGGATAAAAACAGGTATTATTATTATTATTATTATTATTATCATCATCAATTAAATTTTGAAAAAATGTCCTGAAATAAAGCTATAGGCCTATTCTAATAATAAAAAACATCACATCATTGTTATTAATATAATTTAAGAATACAATTAGCCTAATTGTCTTCAAGTGCAATAAATAATAATAATGTTGTGAGATATTTACAATCGGTCAGTGTATTTTTCTATCCATCAACGCACTCTATCTATCTATCTATCTATCTATCTATCTATCTATCTATCTATCTATCTATCTATCTATCTATCTATCTATCTATCTTTTAGTTGACAATTTTCTTATTTTCACGCAGCATTGAAAGACACTAGGCTAAACCAATAAAGATAGTGATGCAGGGATGAATTGTAATTCAGTGTTGAATTTAGTCTATTTACATTCATTCAGCACCCTGTCTTTCATGTATCAGAGGAGGAATAACTGATGTTTTCACTCATAGATTTTTTTCACTTTTTCGACTGTGTGTGTGTGTGTGTGTGTGTGTGTGTGTGTGTGTGGTATCTGAGGTTAAATGGGGTTCACACATTGACAGCATATATGAGGGTTCACACCAGCAACAACATAATAGTAAAATTCTATGCTGTAGCCTGAAGCTGGTGAGCTTTATGTTGAATGGACACACATGCATGTCTGTGCACGTCAGTCTGTGCGTGTGTGCATGTGCGAGTGCTTGGACCTGTGAGTGATCTTTGGTGTTTGTCTGATCGAAACCTGACACCAAGCCACCGCTCTGAGGTTTATAATCACCAGCAATTAGTTGTCCTCCACCCCAGACCCTCAGGCCTCCAGACCATCAATTAGACCGCCCCAAGTGCCTGGTCAGCATGTTTCTGATCTGAATGTGTCTCCTATATCCAAACTAAAAACACACACACACACTGAGACAGATATGTGCACACTTACACAGAGACACACACCTAAATATGAAAACATGAATATGAAACACTTAAATGCATAAATTAGCAAGAATGCACTGTACACATTGCCTCCTTTTACAACTCAAATGAACGTACACACACTGACACACACTTGCACGCCGACACAGCCACACACATAAACATACACTGAGATCTCTGTTTATTTATGCATGTCCAGCAGCTGCCAATCATTTTGTTCATTTTTTCACAAAATGGAGATTTTTGTGTTTGCTCTGCCACATCATAATAATATTTTATCTGACCCGTCTCCATTTAAATGCTCCTTCACCATTCACCCCTCTCGCTCTCAAACATGCAGAGTGGTTTCAAAATATGTCAGGGCATTAGAAAATGGTAATGAGCCGTACAGCTGTAGTTGTCACTGGGTCACATATTATTATATGCTCATCAGAGAAATCCTACACTGTGATTATATGAAATACAAAAAGCGTGGCTGAATATAGAAGCAATAAATGTGTTCACACTAATTACTGACCCACGAGGATAAGGATTACAAGTTTCACCATAAATTTCTAAAGGACTACTGTATATTAAAGACGCACTACATGCACAGTAGACTAATGCTGTCCACTTACATTTGGAAAAATGTATAAGACAGGGTCTTGTTGCCTATAATAGCTCAAATTATGAGTCCATTAAATAAAGAACTGAACAGCTTCACATTCAAAACCCAACTGAGTTAAGACCAGAGACCACCTTTGACATCGGTTTTACAATATGAAAATGTTTATACCATAGAAAGGTGTAATTTTAAAAACAGAACAACATGTATTGTATTGCAGGGACTACAGAATTAGACCAAACTGCAGTGACTGCATTCTGGGTAATTCGAGGTAGCCGGTGAGCCACAGCTAGCCATAGCTAAAGCTAATTTCTGCCCACTTTCCAACCTGTTTCCCGTACTTGAAAAATCTATTGAATGCTCCCACATCTTAATAACTGGATTTGTTATACCACATAAATAATGCAGTACCTAAATGGAGAAAAAACACTAGATATCGTAAATTAGTTCTGTTAAATCTAACTAGCCTAGCTTAGCAGAGAAACAGTGATTGTAATCTTTAGTTAAACTGCATTTAGCCTAAATCACATATTAAAATTTGTAGTTTAATTTATTCATTTGTTCAAATGGACAAGAAAGCTAAGAGCATATTTTGTTTGTAGACACCAAGGGTGTAGCCTAAATTAATGTTTGACACTTGATATTCTTTTATTCCCAACTTCCAGGACTGCGTAGTTACTGCTCTCTGCGTTTGTAAGGCAGTATAGCCATGAACTTAATTGCTTTTCTTAAATATTTTTTGATGACTGATGCAATTTACAGTTGGCTTTCATAGACGTTTCATATGTCAAAACAACCACCGTCACAAGATATAAAACTAGTAATTTATGAGTTTCAAAGGTTCATAGACAGAGCCTGAACATATGACAAAAAACACAGCATTCACTCTCGATAGGGATGACAGGAAAAGTGATAATAAATTTGATTTGATAGTCTGCAAGGTCAAACTGTTGAACTACAGCTCTGTCTGGAACGCAATACTCCTCATTTGCATAATAATATTTGTAGGTTTAGATTAGATTTCCTTGGTAGTCACACTGGAAAGCAAGAATTTTTATTTAGAAAAACTTGGAATAACAGTGAAGCTTTTCTGCAGGGCTGGGGCCTGTACGATGGTTACTTCTGTAAATATAAACTATAATCTGGGTTTAGGCCAGATTTAAACTAGGCTAAACACCACTGCGAGTCCAGATCCTCTGGGCTGGTTTCAAACCTCTGGAGATATTTCCTCATCTGTGTCAGCCTCTCATCTGGCTTTGGACTGACAGTTGCTTTAATGGGGCGTAATAGCAGGAAATCAGACTGGGTTTCCCTCCTTATACGTGTGTGTGTATGTGTGTATGGGGGGAGGAAGGTGGTGTGTGTATGTCAGCATAGGGGGGTGCAGGACAGAGTCCACGCTGTGCCCCTCAAACCCATGTCAGGCCCCAGGGGCTTGCTCACACACACACACACACACACACACACACACACACACACACACACACACACACACACACATACACACACGCAAACCATTGCTTTATCAGCCTCCTCCCCTGAACCCCCTCGCCTCCCCGCAACCCTCCCTTGCCTCGCTCCGTAGAAACATCATCCTCGTCCGTGAGCTGCAGGCCACACAGGAAGTTGCATTGCTGCACTAATCAGGGGCACCCTGGGATACTGACAGTGTAACCAGAGTCCGTGTTTGTAGGGAACTTTGTGGGTGAGGTGTGTGTGCATGTGTACGTGTCTCTTTATGCGTGTGTGAGTGTGTGTGTGTGTGTGTGTGTGTGTGAGAGAGAGAGAGAGTATTGTAACAATAATTATTCATCAACCCACCTCTGGTTAGCTGATTAGGTCTCCATAGCAACAAAGACAAGTACAGAGTGATTTGAGTTTTTATTAAGAACTGAATGAATTAAAATTATAATAAGACATCTGTCACACAATGCTACACATTTAAATAAAGACTGCTCAGTCAAAGCATTGAAATAGATGATTCATTTTGTAAAGCAGATTGGTTATTAGAGAGAAAACTGCCTGTGTTCACAGTTACTGCAGCCTCAAAGAACAGAGAATACAAATGTTAAGGTTTCTTCTGTGCAGGGTTAACATGTTAAAGCTTGATAATGTATCAAATCTGTTAAAAGAAGTTGTCTGTAAAGTATTTGATTCCATCTAACACGAAGCTCGCGTCTTAAAAACCGCACAGTCAAGCAAGAAATCTCTTAGGACAAATCTAATAGAGATTAGAGTATTCTCATAGCACATCAGAAATAATCCAAAAAATGTGTACCTCCTCAAGCCCCTCTTTCAGCAGCAGGTGAATTACTGGAAAAAAACCCGTAAAGATTAGACCAAAGAAGGGGAGCAAATAGGAGAGGTCTGGGGGAAAAGGGAGTTTTGCGGTGTAGGATTTTCCCTCTTGTGAGTGATATAGGGGGGCCGTGAGGATTGACGGTGCTCCAAAATAAACACCAGTACAAAACGAGATACAAAAAAAAAAAAAAAAAATAGATGGGGGTAGGAAGAGGGAGGGGTGAGGGTGGAGGTTGGGGGGTTAAAACGAGGGATGATTTGCAGCTTTTCTGGGTTCTGTCTCGGAGCATGAAACTGACAAGCTGTCATGCTGGATTAGCCGCAATGTTCCACAATGTTTTCCTCTTTACTGTAGAAACGGCCTGGAATTCTCCATAACAATCTGAAATGATACGAACACACAGTACAGTAAGCCCTGGAGTCGATTTGTCTCCGGAATGGCTTTATTGGGTTATAAGAGGTTTTTTGGTTAAGTTGCACGTATCTGTGACAACTTAAGCCCTCTGTAAGTGCTATACCAGCTAATTTTATTTCAAGGTCACCACAAAGACTTTTTTCCTCCTTGTTTCTCTGCTCTTAATTTGTAAATCTGAATTTGTTTGTTATGAGGAATACCAGGCCTGGCAAAACGTAGATGCTCTGTGTTTTATTTGGGCATTGTTTTGTTAATGAAATCTAGTTTACTTGACAGCACGCTGGGAGGGCACACAGACAGATGCGGAATGAGACAGATAAGAAGCAGATCCCCAAACAGTAGGCATTTATGGTTGACCTATAAATATTCTTTACCATGCAGCATACAGGAAAATAAAACTCCTGGCCAACAAGCTTCATATACAGCGAGTTTGCGAGATGTCAGGACTATAGTATGCTTTCATCCCAGATAGAGTGGACTCGAGTGCACTGGTGCGCTGCCAAACCCACTCACTTGGCAACCCTCGTTGCTCTCTGTCCCCCTGCTCCCTCTCTCTCTGCCATCGACGCTCTTTACTTTGCTATTTCCCTCAGCCACTTACTTCCTCTCTCCATGTCAATTCTTTTCATCCTGCCCTCACCAGGTCTTCAACCAGTGACTGCTCTTTGAATTTGGCTCATGTTTGTGATGCTGTGCTGCTTCTGTGAGTTTTTCCTGAAATAAGGCAGAGTAAAGGAAGAAGTAGCTACACGTGTTGGTAAAACATGTGTCATCTGTGTCACTGCCAGCTTTACAGAACAATCCCATCAATATGGAAATGTTTCTAATTTGAGCTAAAACCAGGCAATAAGCTTTGCCGTTATTCTTCTTGCCCCCAGTTTTACCCTTGAGGCAGCACTTTCTCACGGACTACTTACAAATCCTGCCTCCTTCACCAGAATTGGCAGCTGCTGACCCCCAACAATGGCTCTTAACCTACCCATAACCTTCTCAAACCTAAAGCATTTTATACCCATTAAACCCATAATGCTCTTTTGATTCTGGTGTAAAACAGAACATTTGTATAATATTTTGGCTGCATTAAAGTGGACTTTTTCTGGATACTCCACAGTGCCAGCTGCTCAGTTAAAGGATAAGGCTAGTGATATTCTATATTTTTCGTATTTTCAACAAATCCCATTTAAAAAGACCAAAACTAACCAAATACTGTCTGTGTAGCCAAAGCCAGATATAGCTTATTCCTTTAGGACCTCTATCATTTAAAACTTCTGCCCTGCTTCTGTAAAAACTGGCTATAACACCAAATGTCTTTTAATACGCCGCTGAAAATAGTCCCTCATCATATTTAGTATTCACTCGTTTGTGTTCTAGGAAACTACTCAAACCTCTAAGAAAAATGAAATTGAATATTTTTAATCCATTTTAAAATATATCTTATGAGATTAAATGGGATTGTAGTGTAGGGAAGTTAAAAAAAACAAGACTAACACATTATTGGTTTTGGTCTTTTTGTGGGCTTAGTTGACAGCAAGGGAATTATAATAACACCAGCCTTATGCTTTAAGAATGAAAAAGAAAAACTCTTGGCAGTCTTTGTCTCTGCCCTTATGCTCTTTCACCCTTCTATTTGTCTCATTCTGCCCTCGGTCACATTTATACACGTTCACATATTTCAGATATTAATATCTTGTCTGGAGCTCATGATGAATCATCTTAAAGCATTTGCTGACTCTTGCCTCTCTCCTTCTGTAAATTTCTGTCCATTGATCTTTCATCGTCTCCCCTCTGTGCCCCTCGACCGCCCTGCCCCCCAACACCACCAACCCCTTCAGAACAGTAAGTCAGGTGGTTTAGGTTTATATGCTGCCTGACCTCACCGTTGCTATCAGTTACACCGTGGCGATCTCGAATGATGTCATCCAAGTTTTTCTTCATCTTCCACTGTGTGTAAAACCACCCCGGTTTGCATGTGTGTTGGTGTGTTTCCTGGTGTGTGTGTGTGTGTGTGTGTGTGTGTGTGTCTGTCTGTGTTTGTGTGCGAGTGTGTGTACATGTCAGGGCCTTCAGGCATCAGCCAGGAAATTGCAGGTGTTGGTTTGTTTGCATTCAAGGCTCAGCTTGCAGCCGCAGTCAGGAGTCTTTTTTGAAGGCCATATCCTCCTCCAAGGTTTCTTCCTTAAACCATTTGAGTTCTGCCAAAACTTTAAGTTTAAAAACACTTATTTTCAACTTCAGCTCTCTCAACATATTCTCAAAGAAAAGGATGTCTGTGCATGTTTAATTCTATGTGTGTACTATCTGGAAAATGGCCTTGAGATAAGATTTAAATTGCAATTTTCTCGACCGCAATGCTGCTTATACCCCACCTACGTCTCACTAATTCCTTGTTCTGTTTCTCTCTCTCCTACTTCTTCTCTACTGCCTCTGTTCTCCTTTTTCTCTCCCTCACAGTAGGTTTGGTACTAAGTGTGCCCGCTGTGGGCGGCAGATATACGCCAGCGACTGGGTGCGCCGTGCAAGGGGAAATGCATACCACTTGGCATGTTTTGCGTGCTACTCGTGTAAGAGGCAGTTGTCCACGGGAGAGGAGTTTGGCTTGGTGGAGGATAAGGTCCTGTGTAGGATCCACTACGACACCATGGTGGAGAATCTCAAACGAGCGGCAGAGAGTGGTAAGTAGCAAATTCTGGCAAATTCACTGTTGTTTGCCCAGATGTTTGCTCAACAGTCTTTCCACAAGAGAGGTTATCTGGTTTTGTGAATTTTAATGTAATTTATATTGTTTTGTGAGCCAAAAATTATTGCATAATTTACCATTGCACAAAATTACTATTTCTTATCATTTAATTTTTATATTATTGATGATTTAGTATGTCTGGCCGGTTTTGATGGATTCCTAAACAATGAGTGGATTAGTTGATCATGTTACAGGAGCTCAAGCCTCCCTCCAAAATGAGGAAAAAAAGAAATAAAGTCACTTTTGATACCGTGTCCATGTCCTAAATACATCTCCTGGGACTGTCTTTGACATTTTAAATGGTTAACACATTTGTCTGTCATCTCACATGTCTGCTGTTTTTCAGGCAATGGTATCACGTTAGAAGGAGCAGTTCCAACAGAACAAGACAGTCAACCTAAACCGGCCAAAAGGGCACGAACATCCTTCACTGCAGAACAACTACAGGTCAGACACACACATCACACCAATCTCAGCTTACAACTAATATGGTTCTTATACAGTTTTCAGCTTATTTTGTGAATGTGTAACCCTGTCACCATATTTGAAGCCCAAATCCAGTATTTCATGGTCTGTGCAATAAACTGATTTAAGCAACATCTGATTTGATGCTTTGTCTCATTATGCAGATCATGCAGGCTCAGTTTGCCCAGGACAACAATCCAGATGCCCAGACGCTACAGAAACTAGCCGACATGACAGGCCTCAGCAGGAGAGTTATACAGGTCAGTACAAAGACATCAACACTTTGGTAATTAATCTATTTATGTTATAGTAGTTGTAGCTGTATATGATATGCACACCTATATTACTAAATATATTTGCACAGTTTTGTCTGTCATTTGTGATTTTTAAAAACGTACTTTCTGAAATAAATCCACATATTCTATTCAAGAATATAGCTACATGATGTCTGGTTACATTGCGTCTTCATAGGTGTGGTTTCAAAACTGCAGAGCAAGACACAAAAAGCACACGCCCCAGCACAGTGGGGCTCCCCAAGGTCATCCCCAGTCCAGGATACCCTCGTCCCTGCCCGATGAGCTGCATTACTCCCCCTTTGGCAGTCCTGAGCGGGCGCGCATGGTGGCCCTTCATGGGTACATCGACAGTGAGTTGAAGTTGATTTTTGTGGAGCCAATAGGCTTTTTTATTAGGTTTCTGATGCAGATTTGTTTTCTTTATTTCACTATTTTAATTTTTTTGCATTCTACTGTGTGTTCTCCAGGTCATCCCTTCTCTGTGCTGACCTCTCAGAGTCTCCCTCACCAGACCATGTCGCTGCCCCAGCTCCCCCTCAGCCGCTAGTGCTCCACCACTATGACCCTTATGACCCCTAAACCTCTGGATCCTAACCCTTCATCTCCCATCACTGACGTCTGTGACCACAGGTCACGCAGGAGTCAGCTTGGAGAAAAGACACATCTTACAGGAGCCCTGCCCACTCGGAAACAGAAAAAGAAATGGAAAGGAAGAGGAAAAACTAAGACACATCCGTCCCTGTGTTTTTTTTCTTTCTGAGGACAGGAATATCCCACCTGCAGCCACTCTGTCAAAAATGAGCGTGAAGCATTTATCATTAGCAGGAACTCACTGACTGTATTTTACACCGCCGAAAAGGACCCATTTTACTTCACATGTACAGCATCCTCCACTCGACTCATCCGCCCTCTGACTTGAAGGTGGAGGGAGTTTTAAAGGGATGAAACTGAACGAGGAAGCAGGACTGACGCCTCTTGAATGATGTCAGAATACTGAAGATAAAGAATGAGGGGGAAATTTAAGGGGGAAACTGTCATTGTGGCCCAAGGGCCAGGCACACACAATAGGCCACATTAGAGGTAAGACACCTCTCTCTTTTCTCTCTAAGCAACCATGAAGGAAAACTACATGTAAATGAAAAAATGTTGACTCGAAAAATTTTCTTTAGGAATGACAATGTGACTTTATGACATCTAAAAAAAAAAAAACTGAAACTTCCCAGTTACATTTGGTCACTGAAATGAGGTGTAGAATTAGATTTTTTGTTAAAGAATAAAAATATTGTGTGCCTTATCTTTTCCAATATTATCAGAACCTATAGTTGTTGACAGCAGTGAATCAGCTAATTTAAATTCCAGCCCATAATTCATCATTAAAGAAAGATTTGGATGTTTTTTTTAACTTAATTGTGTTGAACAAAATTACGAGGATTTTAAATCTTCCGTTAGTAGAAAATCACAAAATATGTCCACGGGCAGCCTGTGACTGTTAATCATGAAGGAACCATAAAGCACAATGTCTGGGGGGGGGTGTATTATTAAATTACAGCAGTAACAGAAGCGGGAGCTCATAGATATTAAGCCGCCACAATCCTGTTACATTTCTTTAAAATGGCAGAGAAACGGAGGAAGTCTGGGATGAGCATACTCGTCAAACTTCACATTCCTACAAAATCTGACAAGTTACATATTTTCACATTTCCAAACAAGTGTATTGTTTTTATTTATAATTTCTAAGGTTGCTTGTTCAGCCTCTGAGTGTGTGTCATTCACACAAAGAGGGAAATGGAGTGTTGGTGTATTGGTACAATATGGACAATATGAATCAGACTGGGGTTGTACATGTGTGTGTTTTTCAGTGTGTGTGCGTGCGTATGTGTGTGTGTGTGTGTGTGTGTGTGTGTGTGTACTGACAGGGGTAGAGAGTGTGCATCTGTATTTTAGTGCCATGGCCATTGTGTGAAGAACAGGATCCAACAAGACCTCAATGTCCCTGTATTTATTGAGTTGGTAAATCCCTGTAAAGCACTTTTTTCCCTCTGAAATTGTTTTTTTGTTAAAAAACATGAAATGAAACAAAAAAGTTTATTTGATAGACTGTGCATCATAAATGTTTTGTGTACTAAAATGCAATAAAATAGAATGTGATATTTTTGTGGTTTTGGATCATTTTTTAGGATAAATGAATGAAGCAATAATTCACTTTTGTTTTCCCAAACAACATGTGCGGCACAAAAAGTAAATTGGGCACAATTGGACCAACGTACAAATAAAATAAATACATATGAAGTAATTATATTTTCTATGTGTTTTTTGTGGTTTGGTACATGTTTAGTTTTTTGGTTGCCGGTTTGTGTATTTTGCTCATATTTATGTGGCTAGTTGTGTACATCCTAGTGTGTGTGTGTGTGTGTGTGTGTTTGTGTGTGTGCATTTTCTGTGAATGTGTATTTGCTAGGAAGCAGGAAGGGTGCATCCTGGGGAAAGCCTTTGTGCACAGGACTGCTGCCTATAAAATTCCCTTTACTTCACTTATTCACTTTATTTATTGATTTAAATTTTTTATCTTTTAACTTTAGAGGTTGTTTATTTGATTAAAGGGCAACACATGCTCTGCTAAAGACAGTTCATGGGGACTATACGTTGAGTAGTTTGGTCTTTAATGAAAACAAGACGGTCACACAGCAGAACTGTGCCCTGTTAATGTTACCTGCACATTAGCAACAGATATAATTTAGAATATTTCATCTTGGAGATCATGCATGGGTCATACTTCTCATACAACTGGTCCTTAAATATGACTATTTAACTTTTTGATGATGACCTACTGCGGCATTAAACTTAAATATATATGATCTTGTTTAATGGCATAAATGGACAGAGGATTTTGAATGTGCAAGAGATATAGGCCCAAACATCTCACTATTTGGGATAAGTATCAAGTAAACTTCTGTGTGAGACATCAGCAGAGCATTCACATTGAACAAACAGGAATCCATGAAAAGCATTTATGTGTTTCAGATCACTTTCTTTTGCCAAAACACTTTTTTTTATTTGCTATGATCAAAAAACAAAAACACCCTTAGACTTTTGCTATTCAGTCATAGAGTAAATGCTTCTGATTGGTAGACATGCCAATGACATCAGATTCAATTCTAACAAACATAGTATGTTGGCACAACCGACTACTTAACTCAAAACAGCAGCATACAGTACGTTTAAATTATCAATGTTTATTTAATCAAACCAAATGAAAGACAGGATACATATTGTGCTGCCTGTACATTTTCATACTCTCTCCTTTTTAAAACCTCACTAAAACACACACACACACACACACACACACACACACACACAGGCTATATGGAAATTAAGATGAAGTGGTTACAACTCAATGTACAACAAAGGGAAATAAATAACATCAAAGGAAACAATATAGCGTTTTCATTTTCATTCTTTTTATGTCAAAGACTTATACAAGATGAAAAAATAATAATAATCAACATTTCCAACAGTTTTAATATAATAAATAGTATCAGTTGATACTGCTGGACTCTTCGGGTCTGGTTGCAACAGACTTGGGATTAACGCCAGCAACCTCATCCCAAGCTTTCCGACAAGTCCGCACAATCCACTCATGTTCAGAGTCATCTGTTGGAAAGATTTCATTTGAAATCATTGATATTTTTTGTTAATATTATTGGAAACAAAGTCTGGAGTAAAAGTAAATTGTTTTTCAAAACATTTGACCTGTGATTAAATTAGAAGAAGAAGAAGAAAAAAAAAAGTCCAACTCGCAGATTAAAGGGTGCACAGAAAGGAGCTGTATTCATTTTCTGTTGAACTCACTTAAAGCGTTCAAATCAAATCTCTAATAACCAGTAGCCTGCATAATTAAACCACAGGTCATTTTGTGTGTGAGGCTGTGACAGTGAAGTGCCATTCAAGTCTCGGGCAAATTTGTCAAATCAAGATAAGCCTGACAATTAGGAGAAAATAACTTCTCAGAGCCACTTCAGACACCAATAAATAATACCCCCCACCCACCAAAAAAACATGGACGCCAATTTTTTTTAAACCGAAACGACTGCCAGAGGAGCTGATAATAAACCAGTTTTTCCATTGTTAAAACTGAAATGAGTAGCTAATTGCAGGGGAAGTGAGCTTTCCCTGGAGCGCCCGCAGCTGCACGCACTTGAGCAGCTCGCGGGCCTCACCCGCAGGTTCCACGGCGCGCGGGGCTCCATTGTACAAGAGGAGCAGGTCTGCAGCTCGCGGGACTGATTGTGCGTAATTGCCAGCGATGGGCGTCAACACTAACAGCCACTTCAAGTATAAAACACCCTCCTCCTCCTCCTCCTCTCTTTTCTCTCTGTATGTCGCTTCTTTCTACCTGTTCCGATCGGGAGGTCAATTGAACGTATCGGACACGCGGACAGCTGCCACGCAAACACTTCCAGCCCGGTCTTTGTGACGCATCTGTTAGCGGAGAAGGTAATTATTGAAGCCTATACGTCGCTGCGTCGTTACGTTAAGACTGACCTCAAATTAGCCACAAACCACAACCTGCCTTAATGATCATTAGATTGGGACGTTTTCATATTTGCTGTAATTCCGCCCTCTTGACATTGTATAGCAGCGTTTATCTCAGGGTTTAAGTCATATGTAATTGGTACAGGTGGCTGATATATATTTAGGCAATTTCCTGCAATCTGAGGACAGCGGGACATTTTTTGTGATTTGCCAGTTTTTGTAAGTCAATACATTTAACTTAAAGACCCTCCCTAATGAATCTTTTCATCATTTCTGTGAATTTGGATATTGCAGTTAGACTAATAAAAACAAATAAAATCATGTTAGCCTGTGTATGGTTCTCTAAATAATGTAATGCTGTCAATTTTATAGGCCTGTATCGTTGCTTTAATCTTCAGCAAAGAGCAGCAAACTTGTTTATGAAACAGTAGTTGTTGTTTTTTTAGTTGACATCATCTCAACTGTATCAACCTGCATGGGCGACCTTTCTGCAATGTACACAGGAGAGAGAGTGTATAGAAGCGATAATGGCACCTTGTTAAAGTCTGTTTATCTTAATCCTTAAAATACACTCAGAAGGAAAAGTGTTTCCTTCCAGCCTAATGGCTGTGACTTAACACACACACAGATAAACAAACACACACACACAATGACAGACACACTGGCTTAATTAGCAAAAGCAAAAATCAGCTTCCTTGCACCATAGCAATTTGCATAAGAGACGGTTGCATTCTGCTGGATTCGCTGGTGAAATAGAAAGATAGCGTGGCGTTCGCACAAACAGGAGAGCTGTGACTCTCTGTGATGTCATCAAGGGACAAATCCTGAACCTGGTCCACTGACAGCGACGAGGAGCTGGACTTCGTTGACTTCAGGGTCGTATGTGCTAATATGAGCACATTTTGTGGTTTCCAAGTGGGAGCACCACAGTGAAATCAAACTTACCTAAATGTGAAAGCTCAAATAAACATTCAAATATACATGCATAAGTCATCTGTCTCCAATTCACTGCAAACGGAGCAGCCCCTTGGTTTTGTGTTTTGGTGACATCACAGAAAACTGGAGCAGTTTTTTTAGTTTTTTTTTTTTCTGGCTTTTGAAGGAGAGATATTGATCTTTAAAATTAATAATCAATCTGTCACAGCTCACAGGATTAACATGTGAATCCTGTTTTATGGTGAATTCTTGTCCTCAAAGATGCATGAAAATTGAGAGTTTCAGGAAAGGCAGCGTGAGGATATGTTCCACTCCCCAGGGCCCCGGCTGATTTTATCTGTCTGTGAAACACCTTGGATGGACGGGGACAAAGGGAGGGGCCGCAGTTTGGTCACCAGAGGTGTTTTCCTTGGCAGTGGAATGTTTTTGGTGTGGAACTCTTTCTGTGCGGAGTTTAAAAAGGGAAGCGGTTATTCCAGAAACAGGAAGGTGCTACAAACAATATGGCAACACATGGCCTCTGCTGGAGCTGCTGCCGCGTCCTGCACCGCCGCCACCGAGTGTTGCTGTCTGTTGCCAGGAGAGAATATACACAACTGACTGTGTGTT
Organism: Dicentrarchus labrax; assembly: GCF_905237075.1. Classification (NCBI taxonomy): domain Eukaryota; kingdom Metazoa; phylum Chordata; class Actinopteri; family Moronidae; genus Dicentrarchus; species Dicentrarchus labrax. Next base: position 13,419,780 of record NW_026136710.1, on the reverse strand, counting down.
TGTTTGTAATAACCAAACATGCTCAATCAGTCAGTGGTGGAGATTTGATTGAGCAGATGTGGCCTATGTATCTTTCCCCTCATTCTTTTATTTTAATTACAGATTTATAGAGTAATGCAAACATTTTTACATTGTTACTTGGGTACAATCTTCATCACCAATGACAAATTAAGTCCAATTATGTGTCTCTGGGAGTTTGTGGTAAAGCGGATAAAAATAGCCCTTCACAGTTGTTTGTTGATTATTTGATTTGTGTTTCAGATTTAACAGTAATCATTTCATTGTGTTGCAGTCTGTTGGCTTTATTTAAGCTGGGCTGGTTAACTATACGAGACAGTGAGGTGACAGTAAGTGGAAGCACATGTTTGTTGTAATGATCTCATGTCACAATAAAAACAAAATAAATCAAAATTCAAGTCTCAATTATTGTACATTAGTTGTTTAACAAGCAGTGTTTTGTGTTTTTAAATGTACGGAGGTGAAATGCAATTTGGTTCATTATTTGTGTTTGTCACGCACGAACAAATGTATGAAACTTCTCACCTGTAAGCCATCTAAATATTTCATCTTAAATCAATTTTGTTCAGACATGAAAAACACACCTGAGGTCTTTCAGCCTTGAGGTTTTGCCATAAAATACAGTTTAGTGAGTCACATGACAAATAACCAACATCCAAATGACCACAAACTACTATGCTACTTAACAAGCTGTGTGTAATGCACTGGCATGTTGTTGCATCTTGTTCTTGTTCAGATTTACTCACCTAGTGCGAGGTGAGTGGACACAGATGATAAACTGCAGTGCAACACATAATGACTGATTACTGTGGTAGAAAAGTAGTTGGATGCTCAAGAAGAACAGCCAGAAACAAAGTCTGTGATCCCTGAATGTTCATGTTTAAACACACACACACACACACACACACACACACACACACACACACACACACACACACACACACACACACACACACACACACAAAATCCTTTCTTTCCATCTTCTGTGTATTGCAGGAGAAGACCTTGTATCCATGACCTGTCTGCTTCCTTGGCTGACTACTCAAAGGCTGTAAACTCTATTGAGCAGCTACTTAAAATTCTAATTGTATTCATGAAATAAAGAATAATTCTGTGAGTGGATGGTTTTTCTTTCCTTAAATCAGAAAAGAGATGTGACTGATGATGGACAATCATCTGCTTCTGCTAAACAAGAAGACAGGAAGCAACGACCATGTCAGTCCAATGTCAGTCCAGTCGCTGGGTTCATGTGTCAGTGAAGGAAGGCACTTGTCATCTTTCGGTTGAAAAGACCGCTCCCTTTTCTCGATGACTCCACTAATCCATGTAAATGCATCCTGATCCTTGCCCAAAACCAGTGAGTAAAGAGTACATTTGTGATGTGTTTTTGAAGGACTTGTTGAGTGGATCAATTAGAATCTGAGTCAGTTATGAAGAGGGTTGTTTGCGTGACATCTATTTGGTAAATGCTGTTATCCAAACTGACTACTGTGTCGAGGAGCAGTTTGGGGCTTGGTGTCTTGACCTCGGATACTTCGACATGTGGAACAAACCACCGACCCTAAGGCCGACCTGTTTGACCACCTGAGCTACATCCACCCCTTTGCGAAATTACAAATTATGAGTCTTAAATTTTTAATAAATTCTATGAGTTAATGTAACAACATGATCATTCTAGTATGGATCACTGTTGAGAGTTAATGTTTTAGCTTACTTTTGGACCCTTTGGATACATCTATGATGGGAGCTTCCTACTTAAAAATCCCAAGTGACACACTTACTCTCACCACCCTCTGTTTCCTCTATCATCATATATTTCAACATGGTGCACCAGTATTCTCCACACATCCCTCCATACATGGAGGCGTATCGGCAGTTCCTTGATGACAAGAAATCGGTTCAACTCCAAAAATAATCTTTAACCTCTTGGGGAATATTAGCAACAGATCCTATTGTTTTGCTACTTGGCACTGTGCCAAGAAGGACTGTTTGTCCAAGTTAGCAACAGTAACTAAGGAGGGCAGGACTTTTGCAATAGGTCAGTTTTGGCCAGTAAGTAAAGTTTAGTCTGATATTTCCTAGCAACGGTGTTGGGGGTAAAAGCGGTAAATCATCTTCATTTTAAACCACTTCCATACGGATCGTTTTTGCAACTTTTCTAGATATGAGGCTTTGTCTTCGTCGGCTCAGTCCCTCTTTGTCCTACATCCACCAGTTGTAACAGCTACATGGGGAGCTCCTTCCTCTTTCCTTGCTGCAGCCAACAGAGGGTGGGCCTTCCCTGTGTCCCATCATCCTCACAGTCCTCATCCTGGGCGGAAGCCATGAGGCAATAAATTCTGTCTTCACACCCACTCTGACAAATGTGCCTTCACCTCCCAGGGTTGGAAAATAAATCCATGCAGGATACAGGGGCATTCTTCTCAAGAATTGTATACCAAGACGAGAAGGGGGAGCACAAATACTGGAGGCGTAAGTAGTGTATGTGATATGTAGCACAAGCCACACACCCCTCTGAACTTGCACATAAACACTTGCATAAAAAGACACACATCAATTGAATAGTTCCTGTCTGACTCCATATTTACTTAAATCAAAACAGAGTCAGACTATTGTTGGAAAGTGCTCAGTTCCTCTTCTTTTTCATCTCCCAAAAAATCTTTCCTTCTCATCCTCTCTTGTTCTCTCCCTCCCTCTATCTATCTCTCTCTCTCTGCGCCACTCCACTGATCAATACCAGAGCTGTAATGATGATGAACAACCTGCATCAAGGAAGGAATCTCAAAACATATTTTTGTCCTCTTACACATGCTGATGACATCTGGTGAGGCTGTGGATCTTCTCCTCTGTTTCCCTCTGTCTCTACACATATGTAAATGAGATGTGTGTGCTTGTGGAACTAATCTGTATTATGTTGCAAGTAGCTCATCAGAATACAAATAATCTACCCAATAAATTTATACCACAGCTCGTGTCACAGTCTAACTTCAGCCAGGAATCATATCTTGACACTTGTCTGCATTTGTAAGGTTAAAAAGAGTCAAATTCACTTACAAAATAAAACGGTAAGAGCAAAGTTACAAAGTTACTAGCAAAGAGTCCAGAGAGCTTTGTCCAAATTGCCAATGCATGAACCTGTAACTAAAGCTGTGTTCAGGGACTGTACAGCACATGTCCAATAAAACATGCTGTGCAACTTTGGGGCAATAAAACTGGACTAAACTTTAGTGAGCCAAAAGCCGTGCATTCAGAGACTGCATTCATAACCCGCTGCCTAATTCACAACATTGACTAGTGATGTAAAATCATGGGAGACATGACGAGCAGAGGATGTCAGAATTTGGGAATTCCTATCTGGACACCTGACAGACTGCATTCACTTCAAATCAGGAGTTCCAAAACTGGGCACTTGTTCAGTGGAAAAATGTGTCTTGAATTTTCCACTTTTGACAAATAAGAAAAGAAAAAAAGAACGTTTGAAATGACTGCAATAGCATATGCTGTAGAAGCATGCTTATCAGATGACTTGTAGCAATAATCTTCCATCAGAGAATCCAGGGATAATCCATTTAACATCACTCCATAGGTTCATTGTTATCAAATCCTTCCCATATGGCTGCACTGTATGCTTTCAGAGATGCAGTTATTCAAAAATGGGCAAAGACAAAGGGGTCCTGCCTGAGACAAATTCAGTACAAGAGCTTTAGTGTGTTTCAAAGTATTTTCAGTATGGCTTTTTCTGCGGCCTGTTTTCAGAAAAGTTGTTGAAAAGTAGACATAATTTTACACAGAGCTACTATATTGTATAACAAGACAGTAGCAATGATTCCCTCAGTACTAATTTGGCTGATTGTATGCCTTTTAACTTTTGAATTATATTGAGGTGTAGGAATGAGTTGGCATTTCTTTCCTTGACTAATTCAATTATATCAAACAACAACTGGAAACATTGGTTAAATCAATAGCAACATGATTACTGGAATTTTGATCAATTATGCAAACAAGCAATGCTGCTTTATTAAGTTACTATATAAATACATTTAACATACAGCAATCTATCACTGACAAGGAGCTTCAATGGATGTAAAACTTTGTATAATTTGTGTTTGCACTTGACTTTAATCTTTATTATTTTTCTTGGCACCACAGGCACAAAGACGCCTGGATATTATTTAACACTCAGATGGAGCCAGTTTGGCATCAAATTAGTGGAAAAAATGTGAACAAAGTACACTTGAATAAGAGACAAGGAGGTAAGATTTTGATCACAATAGAGATGTTGTGAACATGTCAGTGGTCACGTCATAGCAAGCACACAGTTTACAAAACATGTCCAAGTTGCAAGCTATCCATTATTTAGTAGCAAAGGATTATTATTATAAATCAAAGTCAGGGGCCACATTACCTATGGGCCAGTCATTTGTTGTGTCACAGGGCTACAACAGTGAAAATAACAGGATATTATATGTCTCACCTGCATTCCTGAGGAATCTGCCAGTGTGAGAAGTGATGACTCTGGTTTTGGGGTCATAGAAACCATCTCCACAATCGTAACATCCATCAGGAATGACGCGTGGCGGATGCAGATCAGTTAGCTGAGATTCTCCTGTATGAACAGTTGTTCTATATTGAACGGCAATCTTACTGTGGTTTACAACTACTAACAGAAGCTCTGTGAGACAGGCTTTCAGTACAATACAAGAGAAGTATTCTGTCACATAGATAAGTGCTTTTATGATAAGAAGCTTTTTTTTTCAAGTTAATGGCAGTGTTGCTCCTCTGACTCACAAATTGTTCCCAATCTCTCTTATTATCAGTGTTTTCTTTCTCAAAATGTGAGTGTGTTTGTTTGGTAGTAGGATAAAGGAGAAAGCGAATACATAAGCAAATACATGAATTCTAACCTGCAGGTCTGAGTCCATTGCACCTCTCACTGTAGAAGCGCCTGTCATAACCATCACAGTAGTCCCAGTCCTTCTCCTGGTACTGCAGACCATCAGCAAAGGTAAATGACCCCTGGTGAGGAATGTCAATGATTAAATATTCTTAGTATATTGGCATAGGTTAAACTTCACCCAAATTTCCCAAAAGCAAAACAAGACATAATTTCCCACTAACCTCTAGTGGTGTCTCAAAACAGTGATAACTCAACAGCAGGAATAATGTTACTCAAGGTAATTCACAGTCTCACTGTTGACAGTTTTCCTTGGGTCTATTTCTTTGACAAAAAGTAGTTCCAGTGAAAACAGTTGAAAGTGGGGTCTGGCAGTCATCCTGCAGTATGTACCCCAGACATGGTTTCTGGAAAAGAAGTTGCTGTTGAGGTTTTCAAATGTCACTTTTCAGTACTTTAAGCACCACAAAAGAATTTAAATTGTCTTCCATTGTCTTTGTGTTAAGGCAGAAATCTTAGAGATGGCTATCTCAAAACCTCAGCAGATAAAACCAGAACAGTCCACATAGATATACTGTATACCAGTATCAGAGTGGAAAAGTGGAAAAATATGTCTTTTGGTATTTTGGGTGAACTGACACACAGTGTGTGTGCATATTTTTCTGAGGAATAATACCATTGTTACTGGGAATGAAAAATAAATAAAAATTGTTCAGTAATTTTGCAAAATTTGGATGCATACCAACATTTTCACTTCAGTATCAACAATATGGTCTGCAATCAGGAAAATTGCATTAATTCTGATTTTATTTTGGTAATTTTGGAGGAGTGCATATTTGGTGATGGATCAAATACAAAAAAAAATGAAGAGAGGAGAAGAGCAGTCCCATTAATCAAAAATTTGATTGATAGGTTGCAACCAGTGTGCTAGACATATGCTAGATATAGCATTGTCTTCTCTGTAGACCTTTTTTCACAGAAGATATTTAGACTGGTCATTGCAGTAGAAGAACAGTTTTAACTAATAACATTAACAATGCTTCAGCTCTTAGGTCTTACAACACTTATGCAGCCTTGATTAATGTTACCAATTACATCTGTGTTTGTCCTGCTATGCTATTCTGCTATTAACCTGCACCAGATATAATTTGAGGTTACTGTTCATTTAATGTTTGTTGTTGTTTCACAGGCGCAGCTGAGTTTAAAATAAAGCAGTTGCAGTGACATTTACCCTTCAACCACAAGATTTCTAATAAAACATTTATTATATTAATTAGAGTTTTAGAGTTTCTCCTACGTTAACATACAGTGGATTTCAACCCTTTAGGACGGCCCTTTAAAATGCAAATGCTTGTTTAATTTGGTAAAATAAAATAGGAAAGAATCTCTACGTTTGGGAACCCTCAATCACCATGCTAAGAATCATTGTTTGAAGGAAGAGGTATCAGAAGTACCAGATATAATTCCCAGAGTTTGATTTTCCAAGTTTATGGGATGGTTCAGGTCTGTTTTGAATGGAAGTGGCTTTGCTTGGGATGGCATGGATGCAGGTGCAGGGTAGTCTGGGCCAAGGTTAGTCATGGTTTAGAGTTGCTATCATTTCAAATGAACCGCAGTTGAAATGATGATAATAATTGGAGTGACCGCTGTTGTGGCAAAAGCCCATGAAAGATTGCATCAGAGCAGGAGAGAGACCGTAGCTTCATGCAGGGAAAAGGGAGAGAAACCTAATAACTACGACAACAACGGTGAGTGATTGCTAAAAGAGACCAGATGTAATATCAACTATAACCAATGTGAAACACACAGTCATGCATGTAGATGCATATATCCTGACATGCATGCAGACACACACACACACACACACACACACACACACACACACACACACACACACACAAATGACTCCTCACCTGTTTAGCTATGCCGTTTTCCCAGGTGGCCTCATATTTACTTCCATTTGAAAAGTGTAGCACTCCTTTGCCATGAAACATACCATCTTTCATCTCTCCCACATACTTGGTCTCTGTGGGGAATGTGTACTCTCCTTTTCCATGCATCCTGAGGGAGAGAAAATAATGGCCACACAAAGTTTCGTCAACTTGAATCAACGGTCTGGTTGTGTGTGTCCTGCTGTTTTTAGGTTTATGAAACAGACATTCATTTACCTGCCATTTTTGGTGTCTCCTTTGTAACTGCTTCCGATGAGCTCCATCACTAAATTGACCTGCTAGCACTAAGTCTTCTAAAAATGAACAAGAAAAACATACAAACCACGGATTTAACATCGACTGGGCAACACGGCACAACGGTGTACTGTCACCATGGCAACGCGGCAACGGCGAGCCAAAGCGGGAGGCTACAGATTAAACTGCTCCGCATGAAGAGCAATGGATCCTTCCGTACACTTTTCTCCTTTTAACAATTTCGCAAGTTAAACTCGACAAAACAAAATACAAAGTTCATCCGTGCAACAAAAAAAAAACAAAAAAACAAAACAAAAAAAAAACTCTTTTACATCTCCTTGAGTGCGCATGCGTCGCGCTCTAGCTCGCGTCATCAGAACGCGTCTGTTAGCTGACAGCGGCACTGTAGCGGTAAACCAACCTGACCTTCCCCGTCGCCTCGTCGCCCGTCCTGGAGCTAGACGAGGACCTTGGATGTTGTTCAGCAGCGGTATTTGAGTCTCTGCGGTCGTTCTACTGTACAGACACGCAGCCATGTCCACAGTAGAAGTTCCCTCGCTGCAGGAGCTGAGCGTGGACGAGGTGAGAGTTTTATTATTGTTTTAGTTTGAGAAATAGTCAGAGCGGAGCATGCTAAGCTAACTAGCTGGCTAGCGTTAGCTGTATGGTTCAAGGTATGCTCGGTAGCGTCTTAACTTTTGCCACTGGCGTTATCTGACCTGCATTCACAATGGTGGGAGTTAGTTAAATGACATAGATTGCTAGAAGGTCCGTGAGAATATACGTCTGAATGAAATTGAGGCTGGAAATCGCGGCTGCTTTGTGCTATCCGCCGTGGGAACATTAAATAGAGAGAAATCACAATATGCAGGAACTCCTTGCTGTTGTATGGCACTCGTTACAGTCCCAGTTAACGCTACAGCTTCGATTCAGTTTGAGTAAATTTATATTGGCTGCCTCAAAACAGATCTGTGGCCGGTTTGTGCCAGCAGCAGTGATATTAGGTACTTTGAACTTGTCCTTGGAGGTCAGGTGTTAGCTTGCTGCAGCTTGTGTCTCTCCAGCAATAACACATCAACATCAAGGACATAAGAAACAATACGTTTTGCACCAATAACACTGTAGTGCACAATGCAAGTGCCTTTTACAATCAACTTCATACTGATGTTTTGAAGTATAATTGAGTGTTTTATTGCCAGGGACCTCACAAACTGTTATTTTCTTCTCATGAGAAATCATACAGATAGTTATGTGGTGAAAGGAGATCAATATAGTTCACACACCTGGCAACAGGAGGACTGTTGTTGATAATTATCAGAAATGCTGGACAGTAGAATAAATGGTTGTCCATAAAGAAATAGCTCAGACCTCATAGCTGCCTCTCGAATCACAAAGTCTCTGTTTCTTTGTTTTTTTAATACATAAGTTTAGTAAACAATATAAAACATAAATATGACCCTTTTGTGAGCATCGGCATTGGCCTCATAGTTTCCAGCCACTCCCAGTGCTTCATTTAATTTCATGTTTATTTGATAAGGACAGATACAGTTAACGTAGAAAATTTATTTGCAATAAAATGTATTACAGCATTTGTAGCTACAGCTAATTTCCAATCCCTGTCCATAGAAGGGCCTTTTAAAGTAACAGTACTGCATACTGGATGAATATTAAAATGATCCATCTTGGATCCAACACATTCTTTTGGCTATTTTACACTTGTTGATTAAATAACTACACAAAAATAATCCTGTGCCTCAAGAATTAAATTATGTCTTAGTGTATCTCTTTATTTGGTAAGTATTTTTAACCATTCTCATTGTTTCCCATGTTTCTGTCCTCGTTTCTTTCCAGATCAAAGTGTCCTCTGCTGTGTTGAAGGCTGCTGCTCACCATTATGGCTCCCAGTGTGACAAACCCAACAAAGAGTTCATGCTCTGCCGCTGGGAGGAGAAAGACCCCAGGAAGTGTATAGACGAAGGGAGGAAAGTCAACGAGTGTGCACTCAACTTCTTCAGGTAACTCACAGTCAGGGTTTTAAATCTTTTTGGTGCTAAATACATGACCATGTCTGAAACGATCATCTTTTTCCTAGAGACTCAATAGACTTAATTAAGACTAGAACTCTAGTGGTTAGGCAGAATCTATACATTTTTAGAGATGCTACAGTTGTGTTGTGTAAAACTGAATAGTGTGCTTTTGGTCAGCATCGGATTAAAGATATGGGTTGACTGCAGAGTTGGAGAGTCTGTGTGGAACCCTGGTTAAAAGAGGTTTGCGGTCAAGAGTTTGCATTTCTACCTCTGTGTTGGACATGTGGGCAGAAAATGTGGTCTGTGGTCCCAAATACTGCTGTTGGACAGTTATTCTTCCAGGGGTTACACTGGACACCAAAAGACGATTTCAGAGTTGGGATGTCTGGTTTCTTCTGTAACCTCTCCTGATAAGCATTCCTTTTCATTGCTTTTGGTAGAAGTGGGATGCAGATGCCTCGCCCAGTAGATTGAATAGCAATTTGACACTAGTGATGCAAGGGCATGTAAGACAAAGTTTGTGATAATTATTTCAGTGCACATTGTGGGTTTGAGGTGAATTAAAGAGAGTAGGGTTTAAGATAACTTGTTGATTCTTGCCCAAACTAACGATGGATGTTTATAACACTTTAGTCGTCCATTAATTTCCATGTACTGGACCTTAATTGGTCTGCTGATTTTCTGATCATCTACAAAATATTTAAGAAATTCAGGGTGAAAATGGTGCATATGGTGTCCTTGATATTCTTCACTATTCTCTTAATAGTGTAATGGAGGGAAGGATACATGATTGAGTTTTAAAAAAAAAAAGAAAAGTAAAATCAAGATTAAGGATTTTTGACACATGGACACAAGAATAAAACTCTGCACAGCAGGTAAGGCTATGGGTGAGAAAAGCAGCAATACCCTAAACAGATTGGTCAAACTTTCACTTACTTTAACTTTCCTGGGATGTTGCCAGATGTCTCAGAAGTTATTTTCCATTGTGTCAGCGTACTCTGTCAGAGTTCTAATCTTACAGCTGTGTATATTTTTGGATCATTTGTATTATCTTATCGAGTCAGTATTTATTCCGGAAAAGCTTTTAAAATGTTCTAATTCCAAGATAGACACACAAAGAACCCAACAATCAAACAAACAAACAACTACTAGTAGTCTGTATTAACTGAAAATTCACAATACTGAAGCCCATTTCAAAACTTGATCCCATTTGTTTTCCGAATTGTATTCAGTATCGTTGATCATATCAGCTATTTGTTCCATACCAAGCTGAATAAAAAAATCAACTCGTGTACCTATTGCAAAACATATTGGCTTATACATTTTCTAATTTACTAATACCATTCTTTTGGCAACCAAAAGAGCTAGGACTACTATTTTCTACTATCTTTTTTGACTGTAGCTGTGCAGCCCTATACCCTAGCAACCCAACCACAGGACAAAGAGATACATTTATATTCATTACTAAAACACTTGTGTCCAAAAGGATTTGACTGCACGGCAGTGTGACAGCATATAGTTCCCACAACCATGCAACACCAAGTTTTTTTATCTTCACTTCCCTTTATATTCATTTTCATTTCATAAAAAGTGTGTTTTTTTGTCTGTATTTGTTTATTGTTTATTTTTTTGAAATGTTTTTTTAGTAAGTATGATGTATAGAACTCTGTCATTGTCATTTGTCATACTTAATTTTTCTCTGCTTCTTATCTAAAACAATGACTAGTAAGAAAAGTGTTTTAAAAACATGAAAAATGTAAATACAAAGTACTAGAGAGTGTATTGTGTCTATAAAAGTGCCCCTGGGGGCTGTTTGAGGAAGTGGTCTGGGGTTTTTCACTCTTAACTGCTGCGTCTGTGTTTACTGAAAGTTTTGGACTGAGCTTTGGTTATACCCTCATGCCCATGGAGTAACTAAGGTGCTTTTTTGTGTGTGTGCGTCTCAAACAGCTTGTGTTTCTGGTTCTCACAAAAACACATGACCTCTAATTCTAAAGCCGAAACAAACAACCGACACTCTGACCTCAAAGTTAAACTGAGAGTTACTGTGAAAGAGCAATACCTGTAATTATTATAATGGGGAAAGATTTGAGAAAAGTTGTAATTGCACCCGGGACCTGGTTTGATTCTTAGGCGCTTCTGGCAACTGCCAGCCACCTTAAGGAGCACTTCGTTCACATGACCAGTTCAGACGATTCTTATTATGGAAACTTCAGAAATCTTGTGGGAACTGACAAGTCATAAACCACAATTTAATATAAGTTCTTGACATGGTTGGAGTGTGAACTTTGAATCGTAGCAGTTCAGGCACATTTATTTAGAAATTCCTATATTATATCATTTTAAACTTTTGTTCCCTCTCCTGTCACTATATGTATAAAATATTTTTTAAAGGACTATTTTAATATTGTTCTAGTATTGATTATTGTATTTCATTGTTATTCTAAATCTCTGTATGCGTTGTTCCTTGTAGGCAAATCAAGGGAAACTGTGCGGAGTCCTTCACGGAGTACTGGACCTGTCTGGATTATTCAAACTTGCTAGAACTGCGCCGTTGCCGTCAGCAGCAGCAAGCTTTCGACAACTGCGTCCTTGATAAGCTGGGATGGGAGAGACCTGATCTGGGAGAACTGTCTAAGGTGAGACTTGTGAGGGACTGACTGTGCACTCACAGTGTGAGCAGCTTTGTTGATGGGCTCTATTCTTGCTGATTGTGGGCTGTGCAAGAGGCTCTGATTGCGTCTGCGTTGTAGTCTCATTCGGCTACAGTTTTGAGCTGCCAAATCATGTATTTTATGTTTTTCTTTTCATAAAATTGCCATTTTTAAGGGGCATGCATAACTCACCTACAAGCACTAATTAGGTAGCAGCAATCAAAACAAGACCAAAAACTGATCTTGACAATAGCTTTTTTGGACATTTTATTTCTGTAGATTTTGAAAAGACACTTATGTCAACCTGGGAAAGTGTGAATCGCTGTAATCAACTTGCAGGCGATTTTACACTTGCCAGGCAGAGCTGTTGTTCATGGAATCAAATAACAGGAGCAGGGAAACAAAAGAACAGAAATCTGACTTACTCTGAAAATTACCAGCTTGACTGTTCACACACAGTTTTTCTGGTTGCTCAGCCACATAACAAATGAAAAGACTTGAAATGAAAAGAGTTACTTCTGTTTAAGATGGTTGGAGTTAACTAAATTTCGATGGCAATTGAGAGGAAAGAGAGTTATCCAGTTAGGCTGGGAGGTATCCAGTCTTGGAGAAAGACAAAAACATGTGAGGAACAAGTGGGAAAGAGTAAAAGACAGACCTGACCCCAAAGTCATACAGAAAGTGCAAAGGAGGTAAGGGGCAGGGGACAGTATGAGGGATGAGCAGGATGAAGAAGAGCGAATGTAAATCATGATGTAAGGGAAGTACTGCAAGAGGGAGAGGAGAATGAGGGAAATAGACAAGGTTTCAGCAGTTCAGGGAATATGACGAATGTCAACTCGTGTCCTTACATCTCTGTGGTGCATAGAGTTTACATGAGTATGCAAGGATTCATTTAATTCCAAGAAAATATTGATGATTATTGATGGTTTTAAACCCTGCTCTACAATGGGGAAAGTCTGTTTGCTCACAATTTGATTATTAGATCTCTCACAGATTTTACCAGACTTCAAACAATAGATATTTGCTGTCTTGTCAGATATTTTCACAATATACATGTTGTACAATTCCAATATAATGCGATAGTGTATTTGTTATTTCAATTTTCATCATTAACACTAAGCATGACCACCACAACATCCTTGCAGGACTCTGTTATTTCAGTGTGTTAACACTTCTGTCTGTCTGACAAGTCGTGATGTGAATGCTCCTTTTCTGTCATAGGTGACCAAAGTGTCGACCTCGCGGCCCCTTCCTGAGAACCCTTACCATTCTAGACCACGCCCTGAGCCCAACCCAGTCATCGAGGACAAACTGGAGCCTTCCAAACATGGCAGCAAGTTATTCTTCTGGAACTGGTGAGGCAGCTCCAGAAAGTCAGACACCTTTTTAAAGCCATGCGCTCTGTCCAAAAACTGCTAGACTACGCGTGACCACTCTTAGATCAATGATACACATCAAGGTTAAAATCCCTCAGGCGCAGACATGAGCATTAAAGGATGCTGGTTTTGGCACTTTATCTGTGTATGGTCTGAGGGTTGGTTTTGGACAGGGCTCATGTCCTAACAGTCTCTTCATCAGCGGTACCTCAAGTGTCATCAATCGTTTGAGAAAGGAAAGCAGGATGGATGATTATGTGAACAAATTCCATACAGCTCCATGCTCCATATAACTTTCCTGACCACTTCTGTAAATGTAATGAGTGAACAAATACAACATGCTGTTATTATTGTTGTCAAATAAAGAAAAAAGAGATAAATTATAATTCTGGATGTGAATGTCTTTATTTAAGTTTACATCTATTAAATACCTGGTTGCCTGAAGACAGAATAAAAAGATTTATATATTTACAAGCTGCCAGACACAGTTCCTTCAGTATGTGTGAATTAGGCAACACCACTGTGTCTGCACATCTGTGTTTTGTCAGAGTGTGTATTGTCAGACTGATGGAGGCTGAGGTTGGAGGTCAAGGTTGAGGGTCACTACCTGCAGCCAAAGGGAGCTGCTTCTGCTTCCTCCTTTTCTCCCAACTCACTTCCTGCCTCTGACCTGGACTGGAAGACGACTGGAGGAGTCATTTCGGAGATGCACAGTAAAGTATGTTATTGCTGACGGCACACGTGTGCCGGCAAACACTCATGACCTTGAATGGAAGGAGATGAGAAGCCAATTCAAAGACATGCTGGTGTGTGGAACATAGCGGGACTGTGCCAATGTGCACACGCGCTCGCTCTCACGTACCGCCGGGACATTGTCCAAGATCAAAGTTACTCTATAATGTGGTGAGGCTGTTACCATAAAAGCTCAAATTCTGTTTCACATATCAGCTGTTTAAAAGTATACTAGTCGTAGAAGTTGTGATTTGACTTGTTCCACTTCAAATGTCAGTCTTTAACCCCTGCCATATGGTTGATTTCTTTAGGGACCCATAGAAATGCCTGATTTGACAGCTTTCTCATACTCAAAAGCAGAGATGTGGCCCTAGGGTGTTTGCATATGATGTAAAAACGTCTTGTTTCAGTGCACAAAAACACAAGGACTTGACTTATAAGGGAGGTCAACAGCTATCAGCGGTCAGTCACTCTGATTTTATTCCGAATATGTAAAAATACACTTTGAGCTTTTTTTTATTTTTGCTTATTCTAGATGGAACAGTGATATAATTCCTGTTGAATGTGTCGTTCTACACTGCGTGTTTTCAGTTTTTCAAAAATTTCCCACAAGTTTCTTTTTATCTTACAGACAGCAAGTTCAACAGTGCACAGTCACAGCTTATCGCCAAAAACAACCATACATCTCAGTGTGTACAGTAGCTCCATGTATATATTTATGCAGACATGAGCGTGCATGTCTCCGTGTTTCTATAGGGCGTCACTGACAGTAGTTGCAGAAATCCCCCTCACAAGGTGTGGTCTGGACCTGCAGCCTGCACAGGAAATGTCTGACAGACCCTCTTCTGACCTGGACAGTGGGACAAAGGGAGGAGGGAAGAAGGGATGCAAAGAGGAAAAGAGGTGTGGACAGAGGGAAACATGGAGGAGAAGAGGTGGCAAATAACAAAATTGAAGTAGGGGAAGAGAGATGAGGGAAATAAGAGTTAAATAAAACAAGCGAGGGTTAAAGGGAGGTAACGGGGAAAAAAAAAAAGTGAGATCCAAAAAGGGCAAGGTGTTGAATGACTTGAAAGCAGACGCACAGACAGACAGAGCGGGGGGTTGGAGGTTGTTCAGTGGCTGGCGGTGAGGCCCCAGGGCTCGTGGCAGGCCCGTCTCCATGCGACTTGCAGGAAGCAGAGGGTCTTCGTTTGACACGGCACCGCCACAGGAAACGGGCTCTGGCACAGGAAAGAAATACAATACAGGGCTTTCACAAAGCTACAGCCCGCCTGGGAGCCCGACGCGCTAAAATACTCAAACAACCCGGCTTGTTCATAACACACGACTGTCAATATTCCCATTGTTCACTGTCAGGTTCGACATAATAAAGTGAATGTTTGAAGTGGTGATGAGCACCAGCAGTCATAGCTGGTAGTTGGGTTCCCCCCCCCGTCAATTCACCTGTGTTTGAGACAAAGTTTAAAGATACTTTAAACTAATTTCTAATGTTTAATAGTCATGTTTTTATCAATATAAATATAGATAATTAAGGGCTGCCATTTACCTTGATTTTACACTTTCTTGAATACTTTACCAGTGAATTTCTTTTATATCAGTAACACTACAGATCAATCCACGAGGCATCGGCTGCATCCATGCCATCAAGAACCCCCGACATATGGGTGCACTTGATTTGACAAACTCTAAAATGAAGGTGTGTTTGATTTGTTTATGTTGGTGCACCTTCCTTGCCACATCACTCTGTGATCTTTAGAACTGTACATGTTGTTGAGTGCTGCTTTCATGTCCCCTCTCATCCCCTTCATACTGCACAGGGCGGCTTTGAACTGCCATGCAGGTTGCTGCTCTATGTATAAAACATACACCCACAAGCCACAAGTACCACCGCTACATCCACAACCTCCACTCATGGAGATTAATTATCTGGGAGCTTCAAAAACACACTCACACACATGCGCTCACTTACTCGGCAGACATTGTTTTTAATCTTTGTTGTTTTCTGAGAAGAGCTATGCAGGCACATTTACAGGAGACAGAACATCTCAGCAGAGAAAGATTTCATGCAGACCTGTTGGGTTTATTTCATCCACCTTCAAGTCTTTATGGGCCTTGAATTTTGCGATGGAATAGCCACAATCAATGGATATGCTTACTGAGGCAAAGTAAATTGCAACTAAGCAACCTCACTAGTTGTCAAAGTCAGAGATGTGGTTGATAATTAGAAAATAAATTAGGAGAAATATATCTTCAAGCCAGTGTCCTGGTTATGCAGCTTTTTCTGGATTGTTAAGGCTCTTTTTACCCAACCTAGGGTTGAACTGGACATACACGACAAGGACATACCACCTTTTACGTCGATATGGTGAACTTGTTAGCAAACAGCTACCTATTTAAACATCCAGCAGATATGGAGCAACATTAGCATTCATTTAGAGTTTTGTTGTTTTTTGAAATTCAGTTTCTTTCTTAAAACATTAATACAATCATTCAAATACATGCTGGGCATACTGTATATACTGTATATACTGGCATATCCATCTACCTCATGTACATAAGGAAACCTGCATGTAAATATTTATTTCAGCATCCTTTGCCCTCTACAGTCTACAAATGTTATTGTTTTCTGTTTGTTTATATATATGTATAACTGTACATAGTAGTTGTCTGTCTATTTTGTTTAGCTTGTTGTTAGATTATTTATGCTTATTCTGTGTTTGTACATTGAGAGCAACATAAACCGGAGTTAAATTCCTTGAATGTGTGCACAGACCTGGCCAATTAAAGCGGTCATGTTTCTGTCCACTCAACAAATGTAAATCCGGTATTCGCTCTCCTTTTAGCTCTGTTTTTGGTCTCCACCAACTATGTTTAGCAGCTCACTGACATTGCCTGTCTGCCATTTGGTGCTGGGCAGGTAGCCTATAGTCTTTTTCCTCTGAAAACAGCTGCCTCCGGCTGGAAATAAGGTTGATGAGAGCGCTGAGAGTGAACCAAAACAGTAAAGTCACACACACACACACACACACACACACACACACACACACACACACACACACACACACACAGAGAGAGAGAGAGAGAGACGATAAGTCCTCAAAGTCTAAATCTGGATGGTGACAGAGTGATGACCATGACTAGTGTTTTGCATTCCAGCCAGACACGCTTCACAGCCGCTCTTTCATACTGCAGTTTTGCCAAACGCCTCTGAATGCTGCGCTTAAGATAACATTTAGTGAATTTTAAGGTTTCACTCAAGGTGTTGTTGGTTGGTCAAAGACAAGACGGAGCAGGAGAGCTCTCGCTTCATAGCACACTAATGAAGCTCAGTCACACAGTCACGAACAAACAATGAAACACACTGACACATGTGCATGCAGATAAACACACATGACCACACATGCAAAAAAAAGACACACAACCACGCATTGATACATTTTAGTCTTCGACAATTTCTAATAATTACAGAGAAAATGTTTTTTCTTTTCAGTCTAAGGGCTGCAGCAGTGTTTTAAATGACTACTCTTTTACTGGATTTTTAGTGGGCTCAGCTAACTCTTGAGTCTGTTTATTCCACATGTTTAACTCTAAAACTCGAGCCATTTCTTTTCACTGCGTGTTTACTCTGTGGTATCTTAGCAAATGGACTAATGTGAAGTATGTGATGAAATGAGATGTCTAAATGACAGCTCAGGCTGTTGTCACACAGCTTAACACTCAAGAAGTTGTGGTCTGGGAGCCATACAGTACACTGTTTATTTGTCTGCAGGTGTGTGTGTGTGCATGACTGAGTGTATATATGTGTTCAGTGTGGGTGTATGATGAATATGAAGTGCCTGTGGCCTTAAATGTTTGTATGTTTGTGCGTTTGTAAGTGTATGTGTGAGTAAAGTTCATACGTGTGTGTATTTGTGTGTAAATGTGTGTGTGTGTGGTGCTGCAGCTCCTTCTGGGCTGGCCTGTGTTTATCTTGGCCTGATCCCAGACCTTCATCACTTCTCTGCTGATAGCTCCATTCCTCCATCCCTCTGTCCCTCCGGCTATTTACAAGTCTACCGCAGACTGACTTTCCCTGCGTGCCAACATCCAATCCTTTTTCTTCCCCGTCCTCTCCTCTCCTCTCCTCTCCTGTCTTTGCTTTCACCCTGTTGTCATTTGTTTTATCTCTGACTGTGTTTCCGTACTCTCTCCTCCCCATCACACTCTTCATTCTCTCAGCCAAATAGATTAGAACTTATAGCCAAATTGGAACGTATATGCACATCCACCCTTTATTTATTCTCTCCATTTATTTATTTGTTAACACAGTGCACTGTGTGCAATGGTCTTGCTGTGCTCCTTGTAGAGACAAAAATGTATTTATAAAGTGAACTAATATATTTCATGCCACAACACAGTTTAATAGTTAGATGATTATGTTTTTATATTTTGTATTGGTGTTGGCTTCCATTAAATATTTTAATACCCTTTTTTACTCCAATATTTCCTATACTATCTACTAAAATGAGTGATAAAGCTCAGAAAAGCTTGGGTATAAACCTTTTTTCACTGCCGACATTTTGACTTTTCATCAGTAAGGAAAGCACAGGTGTTACTAATAACAATGTCTCTGTTCTGTTCAAGCGTCCCAGTAAGTCATGACAGTGAGACATCATTCATTTTATTTTATACACCTATGCTTTTCCTGTTTTGTCTTCCATGAAAAGGCCTGTTGAATTATTGTTAATTGGTATTTTTAAGTCAAAAATTAGTTAGTCAGTAAAATTAGTTTTTCACAATTCTTGATTAAAAGCGTTTGTAATTGCAGTCGGCGCAATTTGTGCTTTTGTGTGCTTCAGGCTTTGGCAGCTCACAGTGTTATTCCAATTGTTCCTCCCAGGCAGGTCCAAATCACAAGCCAACTGCAAGACAAGAAAAATCTATTTTATTGTTTACTGTGTTAATAGTGTTTTTACATAGCAAGTCCTTTCCATGCATTTCCATTGGCCTAATAATTAAATTTCCCAACAGTGCTGTTTTCCAAGGCCTGCATCATATTGTCTTAGAGGTCATAATTTGAAGCTTGAAAGATTTTACTTTGCAAGGCTTGAGTTAAATTAAGTCTTTCTGGCAGCCAAGTCTCAAGTGTCTCCCAGCAGACAAGTCCAAGTCTCAACTCTCAGGTCTACAGCTCTACTCAGGAGTCCTACAGTGACACTTACAAGCACGGTGGGGATGCTTCTGTACCTTTGCTTTAGATTTCTAACTTGTTGACAAAAGGATGATGATTAGATCATTGCTGCTTGTCACCAGAAGTTCAACACTTTCCTTTAACATCATGTCATGACTACAGCACGACCCAAACCCACTTCAGAGTCACTTTACTCATGTCAACTCTTATCTTTCTGACAGTATTACACCATCAAAGGGACTTATACTGAAGTATATTTCCATACATACTGTATACACACTCAGAGTGCACAGAGCAGCTGACATGCATTCACACACACACACACACACACACACATACACACTGAACTCCAGCCCAGCAGTTATAATCCTGCCAGTAGCCAGAGTTGACTTATTCCCATGCGCTGGGAAGCTGATGTCGCTCTAATGCTGTTGTGCTTGCGGTTTCTTGCAAGGTATACTAAAGCATTCCTCCGCTGTGCGTTCATCTAAACAAAGCTAGTTAAAAAGGACACACAGGGGCTCGGGCTACACAGTTGTGGCGGGTCTCCTCTGGGTGGCTCCTATCTGACAGAGGGCTCAGAGAGTTTTGGGTTTCCTACGCATGTCAAGGTAGGTTAGCTGTTCCCAGTGTCGGGCCGCTCTGAGGCCCTGGTGGGCTATCACTCACAACCGGGCCCTCCCGTCCCCCTCTCTCTCTCTGGAAGTCTCTCTCCCTCCCTCCACGCCCTCCTCCCACCCACCGCCTCACCCACACTGACGCACAGGCTGTCTCCTGGCTGTCGTCCCTGGTTTACTTGTCAGGTTTTTCCCTTTTCCCTTGTCTGTGTCTCTCAGACCTTACATCCCCTATGTCTTGCTCTTTTCTTTCCGTTCAGATCACGGTGTGTCAGAGTACGGTCCTCACTTGTCATCTTTAATTTTTCTCTCAACCCTATCGTGCATTGGAGCAAACTCTTGCTGTTGTCTGCCGTCCACAATAAGCCACAGGGAGAGCTACATTTCATTGCCGTAGGTGTTGAGGCCATGTTGAATCAAACATCTTGCCCGTTTAAAACTGCAGCCCAAGCCTATACCTTCAGAAAATTGTTCACATGTATATTGAATATATTTTTTTATATTCTATATATCTTTTATATACATATTTTTTATATATATATTTAGTTAGTCAAGTCAGTGCAGAAGAATAGTAAGAAGAAGTAAAGGAAAGACTCCTTTTCTCACCTTTCTGTCCTCTTTGTGTTTTCTTGTTTGGGTCACTGCTAGCTAGTGAGACAGAGACAGTCCAGTCCTCCCATCTCACATGTCCACGCCTCAACACATAAATAATCACACCACTTCCAGGTTTACCGAGCCTGTTAGCGTCCTGCGCTACACAAGCCGTGTTACAACACTGTTGCTTAATTGTGAATGCAGGCAGTTTGTGAGTCAAAACTAAAATAACTTTTTGCAAAAGAAAAATAAACTGACAGGGATTTTTCCTGAGAGGAAACCTTTAGTTTACTATATGACATGTTTCTTAATAGTGCTAAAGTGTTCAGTGTTCTTTAAATAAACAATGTGGAGTTTTGCATAGTGGGGCATGAAAGAATGCAGGAGTCTCGCTGCCCCTCTCACACATGTCAGCAATTTGGCTGCCTTGTGTATTTTGGATGTTGAAAAAAAGGAACATTTCAAAGTAAACGAAAGAAGGAAAGTCTTATCCGCCTGGCAGCTGCGCTCCGGACCAAATTGCTTTCAGCTGATGCGCTGCAGCTCAAACTTGCTTGGGTAATGTCAAGTGATGCATTGCAATACTGAGAAAACAACACAGACAAAAAATAAATAAAAAGGAAAAGAAATGCTGGAAAGTTCCAGTGCTTATTCAGGCAAAGCCCACAACCCCCCAACAAGCAGACGTGCTAATGAACTTTTTTTTTTATTGCATATATATCTTTTTAAATTTTATCTTCAAAGTCAAATATTATAAATATTGCATCCATTTAAACCTTTAAACATTGCAAAACAACATAAATTGTGTTTGAAATTTCATTCAGGTGTGTTACAGAGTCACATTTAATCGAAAGGATGAGTGAAATACATTCCAGTATCTGGATGCACCAACAAACAGTTGAGCAAGAGTGGGCACCATCTGTCTTTGTCAATAAAACTAAAATCTGTTAGTGGGGAATGACACAGGAAGAAAGGAATAAAACTTTGATATAATGTTGTTAATGATAAGAGCACATTTATAAAAGGTAAGAGCAAGTTTTGCAGATGTCCATTCAATAAATAAACAAATAGATTTTTAAAAATCCCTATACAAACACAAATAAGTCAGAATATGCTGGTTAAATAAAACATGAAACATGATGATGATGATAATATAATTTATTCCATACATTACATTGTGTAACTACATGCTGGCATCTCCAGCTACCTGACAAACTTGTCCTGAATGCCAGTGCAAACAAACATGCGGGAAAACAAATGAAGCTGCAAATCAAGCATTATGCAAGATTTGTTTTTCTTTCAGCATGCAGGCCTGCTTGCATAAATACACAGAAATATTAAATCTTCCAGTACATCAATAAGACCAACAAATCACAAATGCACTGAAAATATACAGACATTTTGATATTTTCCACACACAAACACATGGAATGAATAAAATTATGTTTCATGGATTTTTTTTGCAAACTAGTGAAGATAATTGAATTTTCCATGTTCAGGAAAGTTTTTAGTGTGTGTTCTATGTTCATCTGTGGCTGAGGTTTTACACATACAGGACTTTATATTAACACCTCGAGGTCATGACATTTCCTCCGGTGTGCGCCTGTCATCAAACTCATTTGTAAATTTCATTTTAATTTTTCACACACACACACACACACACACACACACACACACACACACACACACACACACACACACACACACACATTTTCACATTTAATAAAATGCCATGAACATTTTTCTCCTCTATAATGGCTTCTCTGTTGGGTGTTTCTCTAAGGAAACACCTAACTGAGGTGTTTCTCTACATTTCCCTCTTCAACAGTCCAGAGGTCCAGCGTACTGTAACATAAGTGCACCTTTCGAGAGCTGTAGGGAGCAATCATTTATAATAACTACACTCTAAGAGGCTTTTTGGATTATAAAAGAATCTTTACACACCAGAACTGCAAATGCAGTACCAACGGATATTACCCAGTTTGAAGGGGAATTACTGTAAAGAGAAAGACAGTTGATAAATATGTTTATGTTGATGCATAAAAAAAATTTATGTTAATCAATCATCATCAAATTTTACCCCTTTAACTTTGGAAGCTTTACAGACTTTGGCTCTTTAGAGCATAAATAGTCTCTGTTGTACTTTTAATTACAGTTAATGACATATTTCTGGGTCTTATGATCATGTTATTACCTTTTTGGACAAAACTTTCACTTTAAGTCCCCCTATTTAGCATTTATAAACACTGCAGTTACATGGTCAGCCTCTTCTACCCCAGACTAAGCAATTTTTAAAATTATAATTCAGATGAAAATACAGCATTTTTTTTCTCACTGTTGTTAATTTTGGACATGAAGAAATAACTCTGCTGATGTCTGGTTCATCTCAGTATTCTAGCTCTGACAAAATATTTCCCCATCAAGAGTCACCACCTGCAGACCCTTGACTTTTTGAGCAAAAACAACACAGTACTTTTAACTTGAAGAAAAAAAAAGTTTTGGAAAGCTTGGTCCCGGCCAACCAAACCAACCGGGCTCTGCTGTGACACAACAGGTTCACTCGCTCGCTCTCTCTCTCTCTCTCTCTCTCTCTCTCTCTCTCTCTCTCTCTCTCTCTCTCTCTCCCAGCCCCCGGCTCTGTTTACATTCTGCTGGCAGGGGGATCTGGAAGTGTTTGGCTCGGCTCTGCACTCACTGGGAACTATCAGACAATTCACATTTTAAACTATTTTGATATCAGCTCTGTGGAGAGTTGCCGTTTCCCTGAGAACATGACTTGCCTCTGGGCTCTGGGGCCTGTTGTACCGCCAGAAGAATAAACAGAAGGAGGGGGAAGACAGAGGGGCGGGGAGAGACAAGAGAGGGTGAGGGAAATAGAGAAAGAGAGAGAAAGCACGGCCAGTGTGTTTTTCAACTTATGCAGTAAAAATAAATAAGTTAAAAAAGTATAATCGCGCTCTCTGCTGCAAAAGTCTCATGAGTCTGAGGATGTAATCCATGTAGAAAAAATCAGGGTTATACATGAGCGACTATTCCTCATAAAGTATTGTCTCCTGGTATACTATAAATAGAAAAGTACAAATAGCATAATATTTGAGTAGATGAAGGTGGCTGCACTGTATTTGCTGCAGGGAGCTCCGGGGTCGAGGTTTTTCTGGCGAGTAGACGGTTCTTATGTTGAGGTTAAAGGTGCTGGAATTAGAGGGGGAACCTTCAGCCTGTGCTAATTAGCTGAGTAGTTAAGTTTCACCCTGCTCATGCAGTGCCTGAAGCTGTGTGTAGGTGTGTGTGTGTGTGTGTGTGTGTGTGTGTGTGTACAGACAAGGTGGACAAAATAACATACTGTAAAATACAGTCAAACAACACTTATATTAAAAGAAATCCAGATAAGATCATAAATCATAATGTTCAGTGTTTTTTTTATTCTGATTGGTTAATCTGACTAAAAACTTTAAATGTTATACTGTTATTGCGATGTGTATGTGTGTGTCAGTGGTGGAAAATAACTCTATTTATGAACGGTTTTAAAGTGCTTTACTTGAATATCTTCATTTTATACTACTACAGTATATATTACTCAGAGGGAAACTATTCTACTTTTTACATTTATTTCACAGCTACTAGTATAATAATGACAATATAACAAAATAATACTGATAAGTGCAGCCTAATGTGCACTTTTCTATGGCGGCCGAGAACAGCCATGGATATTTCTTTATTTTATGCACTGTTATCTCGTGATAACGACTTATTATCTCGTTATCTCGATATAACAAAGATTGTTTTCTCGTTAGAACAAATTCATTTATTTCGTTATCTCGATATAACAAAGATCGCTTTCTCATGATAACTAATTAATTAATAATGTGTTCGCTCCTACAAGAGCTGCCACGAACGGCTTCTGTAGCCACTGGCTGTAGCTGTAGCCTACCGGTTACACTTTACGTTAGTTTGTTATCTTGACTGAAAGCCGTTCGTGTTCTTTTCATACTTTAATACATTGAATACAATTTGCTGCTAATACTTCTTTACTTTTACTTAAACCTTTGAATGCAATTTTACTTGTAATTGAGTATGTTTACAGTTTGGTATTGCTACTTTTACTAAAGGATAGGAAGGATAAGGAAATATTACCTTCACCAGTAGTAATGGCAAAATAATATAATGCATATATTCTTTTATCAATAACTGCAACAGGAACCATTATTCATAGTAGTCTCACTTTTATTATATTTATCTACGTAAGTACAATTAAGAATGCAGGAATTTGTCTATAGTGTGTTATTGCTACTTAAACAAAGAATATGAATACTTCCTCCACCAGTGGTGTATGTGTGTTGTATATGATATGCAGGTATTTCATTTTGAAATTGTATCCTTTTTAAAAAAGCATGGATTAATTTTTGGTAATTAAGTGAACTGACACACTGACTGACAAATGAGCTGGTTTTAGAGATCGTCTCCCTTTTCAACATTGCATCATTTCTAAGCATTTGACTAACAAACCAGAAATCTGTGCAGAAAGTGGCTGTCTTAAATTGCCTCGGGTTGCTCTGAAAGCTCTATTAAAGCTGACACACACTTTGCTAATTACAAGTCAGCTGCATGGCTCACTTGTGTAGCTTGTTTCCTTTTAAATTGTGTTCTACAGTAGTTGCAGTAACTGCCTGTGACAATCTAGGCAAAAAACAAACACTATGATCTGTTGTATTAAAAAGCTGCAAAGGTGCATTTTTGCATTTCTGAGTGAGTTTGCATGCAAATATTACTAATGCTAGAATGCAACAACCTTCGGGCCAATCAACAACAGGCCCACCTTCTCCGCTTCAGGTTCGAATGACCTATTAGCCAAATGTGTTTATTCAGTGTTTAGTCACTATTACCCTCAGTATGATCCCTGCACTAAAGGGCTAATGGCTGAAAATTTTCCCCCCAGCCTGACTTCACCGTAAAATAATTGATCGCATGTGAGAGCAACTGGCACGCGTTTCCTCTTGTTTTCCTAAAGAGGTGATATCATTCGGTCAAACTGCTTGTTCGTCACCGAGATAGCGTGATTGCTTCCGGTACTGAATATAGAATAAGAAAAAAAAGAAAAAGGGAAGGAGAGATGGATGAGAGGGCGACGTGGTTCTCAGTGAGGCACTGCGGCATTAAATCACAGATCAAATCATTTGCTGATATCGCTTAGAGTGCGCAAAAAATGGCTTCCCCGGAACGAAGCCAAAGAAAGAACATGATTTGTTTTACAAGCCGTGTTTCCCAATGTTTGCCCGAGTGTTATTACATTGGCAGGAAATTGTCCACTATCAAAACTAAACTAAGCAGTGTAAGTTTTACCTCTGAAACATATCTTCTGGAGATAAAATTTCAGCTGCAGGGATTTATTTTTGTTGTTTTTTTCCCCCCTGAAACGCTATAATTAGATGAAGGGTTTAGATTATGAGGTCTTTTTTTAATTTATGTTCTTTTTTAAATGTTCAGCTCAAATAAATATATACATTTTTTTCAGTTGTTATGTCTTTAAAATCTGGTCTGACGGGTCAAAAACCAGCACTTGCTCCTCTAGTGGACAATATTATTTACCTAGTGATTTGCAAAAAAGTTGCAGTTTACTTACAGGCAGCGGTGTGTGTGTGTGTGTGTGTGTGTGTGTGTGTGTGTGTGTGTGTGTGTGTGTGTGTAACATATTTATCTACTTCTGATGCTATGTGTGTATTTATGATTATTAATTGTGTGCATCCCATGTAACACTACCCTAAGCTTGATGTGTGTGTGTGTGTGTCCAGTACATGAAGGGGTATGGGTATGGGTATGGGTGTGTGTGTGTCTTTGCATGGATGTGTGTGTGTGTGTGCATGTGATTTTGTGTGTGTTTTTGTGTGTGTGTCGCCTATATGTTACATTTACCTAAACTGCTGCTCTCTCTTTTTCCTGCTTCATTTTGACAAATTTGCGTTTCCAGGAAGCCTCTGAGGTCAGTGCAGCATCTGTTGCTACTTAGGTCCAAGATGCAGTCATGAGCACTTGCACGCGCGCGCACACACACACACACACACACACACACACACACACACACACACACACACACACACTCACACACTCACACACACACACACACACACACACACATACAGACACATACATGCATGGTGCAGGAGCTGCTTTGTATAAGTTACTGAAGAACTGAGACCCAATCAGACATGAAGGCGTGTTTAAAGTTCCCAAAGTGACTTTAAAGAGCAGTCCAGGTCTAGACCTCCAGATTTAACGGGGAGGTTAAGGGGATGTATGTGAAGGAAATGGATCATTATTTTAAAGGGCCTAAATATATATATATAGTTTTTTATATTTTTTTTATTTTACTTTATAAGCATTATAAAATAATTTTAGCATTACAGCCTTAGAAATAATGCACCAGTTAAATGCAAATACAATAAAATGTATTACATTTTATATAAATTCACTTTCAGTTTTCTTAAAACTGACGCCTCTATGACTCCATGCTGTCTTATCCTCTTTTAGCATGAGTGCATCTACTATGTTGTTTCTTTATGTCTCAGATTACTGACATGCAGACAGTCATTTCTCAGAGCTCCGGCTAAAATGAACAGCACACCTGGATAGTTACGTCTGGCCGCACTGGTCTGGGCAAAGCTGTCCACTCCATCAGCCCTTCACCCTCAAGTGTTTTACTCTGTCAGTTTTCATTCCCCTTCATTCGCATCTCTTCGCCCAAGACCACATTCATGACCAAACATGGCTTGATCTCATCAAAGTGATGCCTCAGAATACCTCAGTGAAACCCTCAGATACTTCAGCGATACCGCAGCTATGGAAGCAGAGAAGAAGAAGCCCATTTTGCTCTCATGGTTTCTGGAACGGTATCGAGGAGACACTGAGCAGAGAAATGAGAGAAACCAGACATCATAAGAGATCTGTAAGGGAAAGGGTTTCTGTTCTTGGTTTGGTCTGAAGCCACAGGAACTGGGCTTCACAGCCAAGTCCCTGAGCAGAACCAACGTAACCTCAGCGGGTTAAATAGAACCCAGAACCGCAGATCGCAGACCTCTGTCTTGGTATGCAGAGGGGTCTGGATTCCAGTTAAACCTCATGTTTGTTTTTTCACATTTATGCCATGAAGAGAAGCAAAGATTAAAAAAATACATAGTTAAATTAAGTGATTTTATTCGATTATTCAAACACAAAACTGAATGCAAGGCACCATTTATCACCTGTGGCTTAAGACATAAGGAATACCTCAATCTATATTAATAGAGCAGTATTGTGTTGTCTAGTTGTTGGTTGAATTTTCTCCTATGTCAACAAGGAAAGCTAAAGCACTGTTTACCTGTTTACCTCCTATCAACAAATTGCATGAAAACATCACAAAAGCAAAAATAAACTCTTCTAACAAGTGTTGCCAAAGCCTGATTTAGCATATTCCTCTATGCCAAAGACCTCCATTGTTGTCCAGAATCTATTAAAAACACATTAATGAGCCACACTGCTGCACTGGGTGACATACCAATAGTTTATTTTGAGTCTGTCTCACAGACACCATCCCGCTGCTGTAAATACTCCCCAGTGCACCAATTCCACAGCTGAAAATAGCCCCCTACAAACACTATTTACAGCCTCCTCATACATTTTTCTTTTTAAATTACAAAAATAAACAAAAAATAAAAATAAATTCAGTATTCTATGGCTACGTTCACACTGCAAGCTTCAGTGCTCAGTCTGATTTATTACTCAAGTCTATTTTTTGTTTGTTTCTTTGGCTCTTCATATTATTTGTTGAATGTGGCCCATATCAGATTCAACCGGTCAAGGTCCTGAAGTGACCCGCATGACGAACATAGATATAGCAACATTAAAGCCACATTAATTCTGATATGACTGGTCACATTGAGGTTGCATTGCATAAACAAACCCACAATACCTGTATCTGATTTGGACCATATATGAAAGTGTCCCAAATCTGAATTGAAAAGATCATATTCCATGTGATTTGTGCTGTTCACGCTGTCCTGAGTCACAAATGAGTAATGTGCCTGCAGTGTGAATGTAGCCTATGTTGTGTATTAGTGGGCAAATATGTCAAACCCCTATAAAAAACCCACTATAAAATAATGTAAATAATGAACTTTTCTTGAAGAAAGCTAGTGGCCATGAAAGGAACTGCAGCTGAAGACACTTTTCACACGGCCCTCAGAATCTATCTACGGTTGTTTTTGTTTTGTTCTGGCAGATCAGCAGAAAAGGAACCAATCGGGCATCCTGGTGGGCCAGAAGTTCACCACAACTGGTTTGGATTGGGACGTCAACTGTTACTTTCACATGTTGTTCTCTATTTTTGTGTGTTACTCTTCATGTCGGGATGTTCTGTTAACTATTTAGTAAAGGCAAAAACAAATGTAGGAAGGCCAGGAAACTCTGGGTAGCTGATTTGTTCCATTCATTAAATCATGTATTTACAGTGTATGGGCTGGCATATGAATAAAGAGGGGGAAATTAGAATTTATTATTATTATTACTTTTGAGGTGTTTTTTTCACTTTGTTAAAAGCTAGTTGTTGCCCGGGTTTTCATAGTTATGCTAAGCTAAGCTAACGGGCAGCTGGCTGTAGTCATATATTAAACAGACAGACACAAGAGTCATCAATCCTCTCTTCTAACTGTCAACAAGAAACGAAAATTAGTACATTTCCCAAAAATGTCACACTCTTACTTTAAATCATGACCTCTGTTTTCCTTAAAAAACAGCATCCGTCCACCAGCCACCATTTTAGAGTTCAGTCTTTTTTTTAGCTGTCTGCACTGCTACACATAGCTGTGAGTGTTTCTGCACTGCGCAGCGAGGAGATGTTAAGATGTTAAGATGTTAAGATGCTGCCCCGCAGGGTGATGGACTCTCTGTGGCCTGCCGTGTTAACAGGACAGACCCGTTAGAGGAGCGAGGACCACCCCAACGCAGCTTCCCTCAACAAAACTCAACCAGATGTATAATGAAGGCCAGTGTATGCGTGAGGATGGTGTGTATATGTGTGAGTTTAATCATTCTCACCTGTGTTGCCGTGTGTGCTGATACAACCCCCTGTGTGGAGGCTAACGGATGCAACCCAGCGATACCCTGTGTGGGCTCGACCAAGCAGTTTCTGCCTGTCTCCCCTATTCTCTCTCCCCCCTTTGTCTCTCTCCCTCCCAGTCACAATTCTGCAGATCTTACATCACCTCACCCTTCGCTTTTCTTTTTGCCGGGGCCAACATTTTCTTTTTCTATTTGCAGTGTTTTAGGTTCTCTTCCCCCTCAGGGCTTACATGCGGAATTAATTTTCATATTCCCTTTCCATAATTCCCTTTCTCCCAAAATCCTCCTCAATTGACAGCCCCCCCTCCTTTCACCTCCTTTACCTCCCCTCCACCTCCTCCTCCCCTTCATCCCCTCATCCCTACCTTACAGCTGTTGTTTTGGATTAGTCAAATAGCTCCTGTCAGATCCAGTGATCCCTCTCCTTTGCCACCCACAGAGCTCCACCGCACACTCCACTCACTCACTCACTTTCTGACTCCCCCCCTCAGCTCTCTCTCTCTCTCTCTCTCTCTCTCTCTCTCTCTCTCTCTCTCTCTCTCTCTCGAGCACGTGCACACAAGCCATACTGACATCTTTGACAGGTGCGTGTCAAGGTGCCACTGTGGGCAGGGCCATGAGGTTGCTGTGGTTCCAGAGGGCTCTGCAGGGTTTCTTTCCTTTCAGGTCTAGGAAGGCGCGACGGTGCTGGTGTACCGTTCACACCTCTTAGCTAAAAAAAGGGTTTGTTGTTCTAAACCGGACAAGAGCGTCCCCAAATTCCCAGCATTTTACTTCCCTGGAATTCACCTTACCTTTCAGCTTCTCTCTTCTTCTTGTGTCTCGAGTCTTTATTATTTTTGTGGAATTTTGACAGCTGCAGGTCTGGTCATCCATGCTGCATGGGCGAGACAGACTGACACTGAAAAGGGTTTCGACACGATGATGGCAAGAGTAATAGTGTTATTTCAGTCATTTGGAGAGAGGGAGTTACCGTGTGCATGTGTGTGATAGAAAGAGACAGGGAGAGAGTCCAGTTGCAATAGCACAGCAGAGATATGCAACGAAGCAGAATTGGGAGAGGACGTGCTACACAATCATTTGACAGAGACATGTCAAATCAATGATGTTGTTTTTAGTGATTACAGAAATAGGTTCTTTTAGTTTGGGTTTCAGTGATACAGTATGGGGGTGTGGCACAAAGATAACAAAGCCAAATGAGTGTCAGAAATCTGTCTCTTATATTTCCCATATTTACAGGTTTGGATTGAGATCAAGCATGCAGTAGCTGTCAGAAATTACATTTGCAATCCAACTTGGGTCATTTCTCAGTCACAGGTTACCAGGTTTCATTGTGGGTGTTATACAGGCATATATAGTGCTTTGAGTATTAGTCAGAAAAACAGACTACAAATGTGTAATTAAGTTGCTACGTGAGTAAGCTAATAATACTAAACTGCTTTAAAATTAAAACTGATTAAGTGGCAATTACCATCCTTCATAGTGTATTGGAATTTGTGACAAAAGCTGCATGCAAACTGGTCATCACACAATCAGGTTAAGTCCAGACAAGGTCATTTTTAGGGGTGAATACAAAAAATGGAGGTAAATATAAACAAAACAACACTACTAACTGTTTACAACCGTGCTAGCAGCTCTGTTGGATTTAAATGTTAGCATGCTGACATACTCACAATGACAATGCTAACATGCTAATGATAAGCAGGTATAATGTTTTCCATGTTCACCATTTGTTTAGTATGTTAGCATGGCAATATTTGATAATTAACACTTAACTCAAAGTTAATTTGAGTAAAGTAAATTCTGAGCTCATGCTGGCACTGAATAAAAAGTTAAGGGATCATCAAAGTTGAAATAATTCCTCCCCTTGAGAGACATGAAAGTGTGCACCAGATATTTTATGTAAAACTACAATTGTCAGCTTCAAGGTGGCACTAGAGGAAAAGCCTCTTTTTTTCCCTCAAAAGGCAGTAAAACCTTCAACAAAATAATCTAATATTCTTTTAATTAGACTACTGTCTGCTTTCGTTTCAGCCTTCACATATCAAGCATGGTAGCTGTCAGCCCTTTATGACCGGATAAATGATGATGATCAATCACACACACACTTACACACACTTAGATTTATGTGGTGGCTTTAATCAGTTAAATAGCTCCGTGCCAATGAAAAGTATTTCTATCCAGTTAGCAGACGACATTATAAAGCCATCAGAGTCTTACACGCTTGGTGTGTGGTGCATGTGTGTGTGTGTGTGTGTGTGTGTGTGTGTGTGTGTGTGTGTGTGAGAGAGAGAGAGAGAGAGAGAGAGAGAGAGAGAGAGAGAGGCATTGCAAAGCTGTGTAAAATATAAGCTAGACTGACATTCAAGGTAGACTTTTTTTTTTTTAAATTAATGATCTTCAAATAGATGCACATTAGACCACAAGATTCAATTGTTTTGCTTGAAGTTTTCGAAATAAACAAAATTTTAAAATTCTCACTTAACCAGAGAGCTCCAGGCTCGGACCCTCTCCAGGACTTCATGTGCTTCTTGACCCCTGCTGTATGTTTATATACATCATTAACCTCAGATTGAAACTGCTCATAGGTGCTCAAACTCAGAATTTTTGGAAATAACATCTTGCCTCCTCCTCATTTTTCCCTTCCTCCTCCTCCTTTGCCTCCTCTCGGCCTCGTCTTTTCCATCCTGGTGTTTTCTCTCCATCGGCCTGCTCTGCCCTGTGTTCTCCTTCAGCTGAGGACAAGATCCGACCTCTTCCTCCTCTCACCGGCTTCCTCTGTAAGACAATGGCAGGGCGAAGGAGCTGCGTGTGCAGAGAGGTGTGTGTGTGTGTGTGTGCCTGTTTGTTTGCAAATGTGCTTGTGTGTAGGAGTATTAGTAGTTATTAGTAGCATCTGTACATGTATTATTCCTGTATTTTCGTATCTGTGCATGTTTGTAGGTTTTGTGTTTAACTACGTATGTTTTTGTTTATAAATTACATATTGTTATTATTGTGTGTGTGTGTGTGTGTGTGTGTGTGTGTGTGTGTGTGTGTGTGTGTGTGTGTCTGTCTGTCTGTGCATGTAGATTTATGATGCAGGAAACAGCGACTATGTCACTGTAAAACAATAGAAGATTCACAGCGCTACCGCAACACACACACACACACACACACACACGCAAATACACATGTGCACTCTTGGCACTAGCTTCTCCTAAGACCCCACTTCTACCACAAGGAACTCCCTTCCTGCTGCAATGCTGGCAGACACGCACACGCACACACACACACACACACACACACACACACACACACACACACACACACACACTCAGTGACACATGCCCTGGGCTCACAAGTCATCAGGATGAAGCTTCCAACAGTCATGCATCCTCTTTTGAAAAGTAGGGGTAAAAAAATAAGAAAATAAAGCACATGGGAAACAGCAGAGACAGGATGCAGGAAATAAAAGTGAGAAGTCTTGTATGTCCACGTACGAGCTGTCAGATTTATTTGTGAGATTATAGAAAATTGTCATGTGTGTGTCGCCCTCATATATCAGCTAACTGTCCTTTCCTGCTTTGATTAACAGTGTCATATGCAGACATATGCTGGTATCTGCCTGGAAATCACTACATTATTGTTGCAAATAAAATGATAGATTTCCACGGTTAGCCTATAGCCTGCCCACTGTGTGTAATCTTCATGAGACAATAGCCCTGAGTGCTAGTGTTCACTTATAGAGCTATAATAAGCTTTCTTTCATGTAACCCTTCCCCCCCCGTTTCGATGAAAGCGCTGAAGGCCCACTTGAGACGGGCAAAGACATCGTAGCCGCTGTCCTCTCCCCCTGTGAATGCAGACCCCGAGATAAAGGTGATATAAAATACATGAGATTATGGTTGTTTCATTGAGCTTTTCTCCCCAATTCTCTTTCACAATGCAGTAACAGTCAATCACCTGCATAAAACAGCCTAAATATAGGGTTTAAGACTTGTTACACCACTACCCGCAGGCTTGTAATTGAAACTTTTCCATTCTGTTTTTTCAAATGCTTTGGCTGCCGAGGGGAGATTGGCAGCTCTGAGTGGCCAGCAGATGAAGCGGCTGGCGCGCTAATGAATAGAACACTGATTGCAGGATCCCCAAGATGCAAATTACCGTGCCTGCCACCCCTGACGACCGGCAATTACCGGGCCGCCGCGGCGGACGCCTCGTGCATATTCATCGCACCCGCTGGGCATATTGATCAACAACTTACTTCAAGCAAGAAGCTCTGAAATGTATCATGTCGCTCAGTCAGAGCTAAAAAAAATACTCTTTCTTTTCCTGTTGTCAAAATTGACACAGTAACATGTAGTAGGACAAGCCCTTTAACTATGTAAGGAGTGTTTATTTTAATCAGGCTCAGGTATAGGCTAATTGCTAATATGTTACATTCAAGAAGAAGTGACAAAACATGTAATTCATTAGAAAATAGTCTTAATTCAAATATTCGTTTCTGCTTGTACCTTACCTAATTAATTGCACTTAAAGTTCACTGCCCCCAATAATGACTTGCAGCTTCAAGTTTTATCTTTATCTTGACAAATATTAAAGAAATGAATTGTTTTTATCAGCATTTTCTTGTTTGTTTTGCGGTGGACAAAACCAGGAATATTAGGAGGATTAAATGCAATGCATGTTTTCCAAATTTAAATGACCACATACGCTCATTAAAGATTAGTTCAGTTTCATTTAGTTCTAATATGAATCACTAGTCTTTGTAAGTCAGAATTATGTCATTATACTAATAGCTATTCATTAGGGACTGTGTTAAAGTGTCAAACATTTTTCCTGTTTTCATGCTGCTAATAAGCACCTTCCCTTATCCGATCAGTATTTAACCCTCAGCACTGACAACTGAAGTTTTAGTTAATTTTTTGTGCATTTGACTCATATTTTGGGGAGCATACTTTTTTTTTTATGGAATCATTCCTGAAAACACACACACACACACACACACACACACACACACACACACACACACACTTGCAGTGCAGACTTCACAACATGGAATATGAATATGAAAGGGCTTCTTTCAACAACAACGGAAAAACAAGAGCGCTGCCAGCAGTTAATGGGACCAAATGAAGGAAAGCTGAGCAACATCAGATTTTGAGCTCTCTCCCTCAAAACAAACATCCAATGATCACATTAGAGATGGATCACAGAGCTGTGTCATTATTGTCTTGTGTGTCTTGTCTGGTTTACAGCTTCAGCCTTAGTCATTTTTCATGTTTGAAGCGTCCTTGCTGCAGAGGCCAATTCCTATCTCTCTCTATTGTCTCTGTTAAATAAGGTGAAATGCCCCAAAAAAGTTGCAAAATCCTGATTGTGCACACAGATATGTGGCATCACCCTTTTCAAACTCCTTACCTTATGTCATAACTTCAAACCAGTGATAAAAACAAGGACAACATAAAATACAGAAAATTATTTAAAACAACTAAAACTCTTCCAACTGGTAACTATGTTTTATTTTTATGTTTATGTAGGACCCCATTACTCCATTACTAAGGTTTTTAGGTCCCCTTTACAAGACAGGGCCAAAAATGACTAAATAATGCAGGACAACTGTTAGTTGATATCGTACTTTAGTGGTGCAAATTTTAAATTAACAAAACAAATTGACACATGGTGAAATAGGTACTTTGGCGGCTCCTCGGGATCCTGGGCCACCGGGACAGTTGCCAGCCTTAGTATGTGAGCTTGAAACTCGAGCCTTGGCAGTTTAAACCCTCGCAGAGGGAAGTTCTTGAGACTCTACAATGCAGTTTTAATGGGATTGAATTTGAGTGAGAATTAAACAAAAAGAATATTCTTGTTTTTAACAGCTTAAGATGTAGTATTCTCTTTTAATTTCTACTTTAAGTAGCTTTAAGGTTGAAAAATAATCTTAATTTATACTTTCTGACACTACAGCTACTGCCAAGGTGCCACTGAGCAAGGCACCAGACTCACATACAGTGGCTCAGCTGTCAACAGGACTGTATAGTTCACCACTAAGCAGCTCCCAGGGGTGCTGCCCGCCCTCCTTCTGCTGCTACTTCCTTGTGAACAGGATAAGAGTATGTTCTTCTTAGCAAAGTTTCCTTCTTAAATAAGGGCTAACACACACACCTACACACACACACACACACACACACACACACACACACACACACACACACACACACACACACACACACACACACACACACACACAGATCTCTTTCCCTTTCAACTTTTCATACACTCACCAGCTATGCATATAGATCCATATCTTAAATATTACCAACCCTTCTGATAATAATCTCCACACAGCGGTCCAACATGTTTCCGTCACACAAAAGCAACCTGCACTCAGGCGGGTGGGTGGGTGGATGGGGGTGGGGTGGGGACCCAAACGCAGGAGGGAAAAAAAACTGATAGTTAAAGCAAAAGAAAAGAAAGAGTATGTGCAGGTGCTGACCTCCAGAGTTGCTCACATATGTTGTTATCTGTGTGTAATTACTCTGCTGCAGATTCTTATCTTCTTATCAGAGAGTGGCTGGTGCACTGAAGTCCGCCCATCAAACAATGACTCGGGGCCCAAATTGCATCAATCAGGGTCTGGAGTGGAGCGGTGCTTTGAGTTCCTTAAATTGGTGGAATAACGAATCTACTTCCATTCGTTACCTTAGATCTAAACTTTTGATGGGAAACTGTGAGAAACGAAGCAGAGGCAGAAGAAAAACAGTTCACATATTGCCTGCATATGAGACCACGGTTTGTTAGCATGAGCAACTTGCTAGCTCAAAGAATAAACAGTAAGATTTCCTAAATAATGTAAAGTAAGTTAGCAACAGATTGCATTATGCATCATATGCACAATCTCCAGAGTTGATCACAGAAATGTCTGACCTCCCTATTATCCAGCATGCACAATTTAAACATTCATAACAACCTGATGAAGTCATATGCCATACCATTCTGGACTATGTGGTTAGCCAATTGACACGTTTTTTTATACGATGATAATACTTTTATGATCTTCAGTGATTCAGATTTTCTTAATAAAATGTAAATGATGCATACATTACAGTACTTTTCCCACTACTTCAGACCAAATTTTCTGCCTTCTCCCCATGTTTCATGGTTGCCCCTTGTTCATATGTCTCACTATGATAGTTGCCCTTGTCTTTGTGATAACAAACAGGGGTTCTTCCAGTGCACTCTTTGTTGTAACCATGATAAAATAAACAAAGAATCATAGTTCAGAAGTAGAAAAACTGGGAAACAAGGACAATTTACCTATATAATATACTTTTGGTTACCACTTACAAAACATGGCAACTTCTTGGCATCCCCATGAGATAATAATGTCCCAGTAAAACCACTAATCCAGAGTATGATATGCTGGGTGAATACAGTTTATTTACAGTGGACCTATTGATGATCAGTGTTTCCTAAAGAACATTTCATGTTTTTCTAAACTCTCCTACAGTAAATTAAAGGATTACATTCTTTTGGTTAGAGAAAGTTTCCATCTGAAGCTCAATGAAACATTTAAAATACCATTTGATTACCTGAAAAGTCCAACATCACACAGCTGAAAACAGGACTGTTCTTCTTAGCTCACGCAAAGTTGACATTTTGGCAATATATCATAAATTTCGCCTGTCTCACTTACATAAATTGGATCATCTTCCAAAATCTATGATTGAATTTTGTGCTTAAGCTTGAATAATTGCTGGCTTTCTATCAGAGAAGGAGGCCATTGCTTCCCCTGATCAGGACAGTTATGTTGCTGATGAAGACTAAACACATGATGAAAAGGTGTGGTGTCTGCTTGCTCATCCTTGGCTCAGTCAGTCTGTCTTTCTGTTTGTCAGCATCTCTGTGCATCTGTGTTTGTTTGTCTGTCTGTCTGTCTGTCTGTCAGTCAGTCAGAGAGCCAACATGAATGCAAGTGAGTCCTGCCAGCAGCAGAATTGTAACAGGAAGCAATCACTTCAGGATCAAAATGACTATTGAGAGACGTCAGTCATTTTCATGGCCAGAGCAGCAAGGATGTTGCACAGCTTGATGCTGAAGGCATTTGAAGCTTCTTTATTACAGTTTCCACAGGAGGTAGTGTTGTGTCATTGACTTACATAACAGTAAACTGACTGCTTATCTAAAAAATGTCCTAAACTGTTACTGATTTCATATTCAGACTTATTTTTAATAATCTAAATAAACATATTTGTTCTATCTGCATTGTTTAATATTGTGTAATATGAGTGATGACCTGACCTGGATGTCACCAGTGCCACAGTGTGTGCATCTTGCTGGTGTGGTCACATGATCACTTTTGACAGGGGTCGTGAGGGGTCAAGTGGGGTCATGAGTAGTATCCTGACATCCTGCCAGTCTAATCACCTGTTTATTTTTTTAACAACCAAACTGGGATCCACACTGACTGAAGGAGAGAGAGAGAGAGAGAGCGAGAAAGTGAAAGTAAGAGGTTAATACAATAAGGCTGATTAAGGTTCAGCTTGATCATGATTGGTCTCATGCAGGGATGTGCATCTCTGGATCTGCATCTTAACCCCTTTAAGCAGCAGCCGGTGAAGAGTTTCCAGAGATTTCACATATGTTGTGCATTGAATATGGATTTAGAAATTTTTTTTATAAAATGATGCAGGAGACATCTTAGTGCAACCATTAAGAAACACAGAGTATTGGGTTTGAATATTTTAGTAAATATAATTTGAAGAGCTGAAAGTCTAGATTAATGTTGTTTTCCTACTTAAATCATATCATATAAAGAATATATTTCTTTTTATTTTACCTCTTACTCAAACCCATTTGAAAAAACATATAATTTGACAAGCTTAAAAAACAGGGAAAAGTAGATTGTTGCTGCCCTCTTTTGGGAAGTGCTGATACCTTCTCTTTTGTGCACTTCACTTGTATTTACCAGCCTTCACCACACAGTGGAGATAGACTACAGCTGTAACACTGGAGATTGTTGACTGGTGAGTGTGTGTGTGTGGTCTGATGGGATTGTGGCACTGGCAACAATTTGAACCAATGACGATTGGATGAATTTGCATAATCAAATACAAATGTTAATGTTTTTTCCTTTGTTTATTTTAGTTCATTCTCTGTCTCCCAGTCCATCATACTACACACACTTACTCTGTTGTCCATTTCCATCAGTGTTTAGGACAACATTACCATTACATAAGGTCATTTTCTTCCTATAAAGAATTATAAAATCACTTCTTAAAACTAATTTATAACAGTTAGCCTATCAGTAAGTTTTATGTCACATGCTTGACCTCCCTAACTGATCTTATAATGTTCAATACTCTGCACATTGTCGATTTTATTCCTGTATTTCTGGTTTTGTTGTTTGTAACATTGGTTTCGAGAAGTGCTGTACAAATAAATCAGTATTATCTACTACAAGATGCATGAGGTTCACCGTTTAAGTCACAGAAATGAACCTTCCGGGACAGCAGCAATCCAAAAATATTTTTTTTCTCTCAACGCTATGACCTCAGTTTACCATTTTTTACTTCTTAGTCTGATGTGTTT
Source organism: Dicentrarchus labrax (assembly GCF_905237075.1). NCBI lineage: Eukaryota > Metazoa > Chordata > Actinopteri > Moronidae > Dicentrarchus > Dicentrarchus labrax. The sequence goes on along the minus strand of NW_026136710.1, from coordinate 13,380,840 downwards.
TGGCAAACAAGCTTCCTTTAGAGCACCATATGAGTGGTATCATTATTTTGAAAGTATAATCATTGTATGATCACTATGGTGGTGCTCTGAAATACAAAATGGTCAACTGAGGGCAGAGTATTGAGGTGATTTTTATTTGTAGCTAATGTTGCAGCTTGTAAAATGTAATAGACACAGATACATTGCAGAGAACTCCATTATAAGTGATTCTGTCTGAGTAAACAAGAAAAATAAAAGTCTACTGTAATTAGCTATTCACTTTTTGCTTAAATACAACAGACAGGAACCAAATGCAAATAGAGACATTTGCAAAGACATATTTTCATCTTACTTGAATTTGAATATGATAACATGTGGGAAACACATGCTTCACCCTCACATTTTTAATATTACACAGCTCTCTATGTTTCTATAAGACTTTGCATGGACAAAGTTCATAAGAATTATAGTTGGATGAGAGGAAATACGTCACTCTTACTGTATATGAGCTGTGTTAGCATGAGAGCATGTGTATGTGTACTCAATAGTAGATTAGTGACAATTAAGTTCAGGGAAAAGTTTACACTGACTGACTGTCAAATTACAGGAACCCCATCTTCAGAGTCACAACTTTATTAACAATGACACATTTTTGGAGTGTTTCCAGGTTTCCAGTTCAAGCTTCAATATATTTTTCTGTTTCTGCATGTAAACTATTGGGAGTAAAATACATAGGTTGTGATATTCTGGCCTTCCTGACCTGTTTGAATCAAGCCTTTACAACCCACACCACGTCTGTTTCGTTCTGCTGAGTGACTTGTTGAATATTTTATCTCGGACAAGTAGAAGGAGGCTCAGGTTACAGCTGATGATGCTCCACCCACCCAGATACAAACAGTGAAGGGATAGTAATGAGAATGAGATATTTAATAGCACAGATACACAAGACGGCATGCTCTATTGTGATCAGTGATGCGGCTAGGTGGAAGCTGAGTCCTCAGCATCGCTGACAGAATAGCTGTTGAGAGAATGTCTTGGACTGTAATGGACTTACATTCACCAGGTGGCCAGAAACACAAGTCCAAAAGAACCATAAGCTGCACTGCTATGTGTAAGTTCTTTGCTTTATAAGGTTCTTCATTGTTCTCTTTACAGCTCAAAAACATGTTTTGCTTATTGTTACTGTACTTCAGTGTTTGTCCCTCATTGTGTACAGAAGATGTATGTGCGATGTGGTAACTGGAAACCTCCAGTGCACACACACTAAAATGGTCTTTTCTATCTTTTCAATCTCTACAGAATTTATCAAACTAGAAACATATTTTGATCAAGTAAACATGTCTCTTATTAGAACTGCTAAGGTTCAGATAAAAAGGTACAAAATGAGCATGAAGTAACTCAGAAAGGAGTCATATTGCACCTCAGTTAGGCAGGTGAAATGGAAAGGTATTTTACGGTTTCATTACAAGACTCCACACCTACTGATGAATAAAGACTTGCACATTAAGGTCAGTCTCTATTTTGATGAATAAATACACTAACAAATAAACCATTAGTCTATTGTTTACTAGCCAGGAAGCAAGACTGGTAACAAACAAACAATCATAGTTATACCAATGGAAACTAGGTCACAAAGAGTGGTGGCTCTTCTGAGCTATCTAATCAAAATTAGAACCAGTTACCCAAAACAAGCATATCTAAAGAAACTGAGCTATCCAATTATATAATCTTTTCTACCACATCTACCTTTCTCAAGACCTTCAGGTGCAGTACGCACACCTCATTTACAGAGCTAACTGAAGACAAAACTCCTCCCACTTCCTGCACACCTGCATATAAGCACACCTGTAGCATCAGCAGCACAGAGCCTGCTCTATTCCTCCGGATCCCACTGCGCCTCTACCTGAAGAAAACCCTGGTGAGTAGGATGTGTTTAAAGAAACTATTATTATTAGTTATTAGAATGCTAAAAATGATGACTTAAATCACTTTCAACAATTCTACTTTGTTCTTTTGTTAACTTTGTTGGTTGAGATTTTGATAAAATGAAGCACAGATCTAACATATATATATACATATATAATCATAATTGTAAGAAAAAGCTTCTACCACTTTCCTCGAGCAAATTAATCTTATTTTCTATTTTCTTATCCACTTTCATTAAAAGTTGTCATCATGGGTATTTGTCAGCTAATGGCAAGATGAAAAAAAAAGAAAAGAAATGATAGTCCATTTCCTGCTGAACAAAGTGCCTCCTTGTATCGGTGGAATTCACTCGGAATATTTTCCTGATCATTTTCCCAAGCTCTATCTTTCATCTGAACAAGGACCGTCTGTCTCCTGCTGGGTCCTTTGTAGTGTTGTGGGAACGGTGTTGCAAGGATCAAGTGACAGGGAGACAGAGAGGTTCCCTTGGCCGCTAATCTACAGAAACACACAAAAGCAAGCTTGCGCGAAACCTCTCTCTCTCTCTCTCTCACTCACTCACTCACTCACTCACTCACACACACACACACACACACACACACACACACACACACACACACACACACACACACACATACTCAGAGACAAAGATACACTGTCCTGTATGTTAGACATTCACCAACTAGTTGAAGTCCAGGAAGTAGTGTGAGCTGTTAAACTTTGAAGTTAAAAAGGTAGGGGAAATTAAACGTCACAACAAAATGTTCTTTGCACATAAATTATGACGCACATTTCATAATTTCATTTATTTAATAATATTTAACTACATTTTCAGTAGTCTTTTAGGAAGGCTTTTATCTTTTGGAGCCACTTTTCATCTTTTTTCCCCTCTCCTTGAATATAAACTGCATCTTATTATCATAGTAACAGACTCTATGAGAGTGTCCTCAGTCCCAGTGAGGGGCTCTTCTTTGACCCAGGGCTGAGCTGTACTCATTTACATTTAGATTTTACACTGAATTGAGTTGAAGTCTTATTTGAACAGAGCCTAGATGGACAGACTGAAGTGGCTATGACCGTATAGTCAGTCATCTCTTCGATGCAGATGGTTAGTTTGAAAAGCCACTAGCCAGACGTACGTACCCTCATTTAAAGACTCCTTTCATCATTTTCAGTGAGGCGTTCAGTGGTCTTGAATATAAGGTCCTACTTGTATTTAAGTCTGGCAAAATGCTAGAATAAAACACATTTGCTTAAGGGCCACAAAAGAGTTTTTCTACAGCCAGATCTCATGTAACACTAGCTTTAAATGACTGCAATAGGTCAAACAGTCTGGCTTTTGAAGTTATGTATTTTCCTTATGACATCTGTAATTTGAACATCCGTCCACTCTCTTCACAGAGATGGACCCTTAGGAGCTGTGATAGATGTAACATGTGCTCTTGTTCTGTTTCTCTCTTCATGTCAATTTTGTCCTCACAAGTTCCTCAACATGTCATCGTCTAATTTCCAATTTTGTTGCTCTTTGTGTCCTCTGCCCTCACAGCAACCCATCATGGCCTCCAGCTTCTCAATGAGGAGTTACTCCATGAGCCGCCAGCCCTCCTTTTCCAGTCGTTCTCTGATGGACACCGGGCGTGCTCGCTCCCGTGCTTCGGTCTCTTTTGCCGCAGCCAGCCCGCTGAGCCGTTCAACATCCATCAGCCAGGATCTCAACGGGCCGATGAGCCTGCAACTTAACGGAGTGCAAGGAAACAGCACCAACGACAAGGAAGCCATGCAGAGTCTCAACAACCGTCTGGCCAACTACCTGGACAAGGTGTGACACATACAACAGTGCCCCACTGTTAAGCTATTGGTCAGCAGCTAAATGGGTGATGGGTTTATCTCCATTTGGTGCCATGCAGGGAAGGATATTAAAACACTGTGATCATTGTGCCGTCTCTTTTTTCTTTGTCTTCCTCCAGGTGCGTTCATTGGAGCGCTCCAACGCAGACCTGGAAATGAAAATCAAGCAGCTGATGCTTGACCGTATTCCCAAAGGTCATGACCTTGACTCAATGATGGCCCAGGCTCATGCTGTTGAGCAAGAGGTAGACATGAAGGGACATGCAGCGCAACCAGACATGCATTATACAGACATTTAAACAGTCAACAAAGCTCAAGGTTATGAGGACTTTTACAGGGTTATTTTACATAGACAAAACATTAATGCAAATGTCATGTTACGTCTTTTAGCAGGATCATCAGTAGACTCATCAGAGGCAGGATTTGACTTTGAATTAACTTGATGATGAATCCAGAGTGAAGTTAATGATTGTGTTGACTATTTTAGCTAAACAGAAAAAGTTACAGTTTAATGAAGTTGGAATGTGTTACCTTATTGGACAAAAATTCAAATAATTATTTTGTAAGAATTAATAATTCCACTATAAAGTCCAAATATACAGATGAACTTACATAAAGCATCACATATATAGACTTCAATGAAGGATGTTAATGTTTATATAAAACATTGTTACCCCATGTTAATATTTGTCAGGTGAGGAAGAAAACCTTGGAAAATGCTCGTCTCATGTTAGAGATCGATAACGCTAAACTGGCTGCTGATGACTTCAGAATCAAGTGAGTGACTAATGATTCCAGTATGACGATGAAAAGCTCAGATTAGTTTTGGTTGTATGTATGTCTTTGATTAAGGTTTTACTACATCTGCTTCATGCAGTAGTGGCCACTTTTCTCAATTGTAATAACTGTATGGCTGTATAGCATGGCACCATTAAATATTTGTCACATTTTAGTATAATATTCTGAAAGTGTTGAGATATTTAAAATATACATGTACCAGAACTAAACCAGAACTAAATCAATACAAATGTTTTTCTTCTTTCATATATAAATAAATATATAATATATATATAAATGGTTACTTCCCATCTGCCGGCATAGTATTAAAAAGTAACTTTAGAGCGTACTTTCTATTGCACCTAAAACAGAAGTAAATAAACATGATATATTCTGCTTTTTCTGGACTTCACTAGGTGGGAGACTGAGCTGGTCATGTGTCAGTCTGTGGAGCGTGACTGTGTTGCTCTGAAGAAGGCCAAGACCGACCATGAGCAAATCATCGCCTCTCTGAGGGGAGATCTGGACAGCCTGAAAGAAGAACTTTACTTCCTCAAGAAAAACCATGAGGAGGTAAGTCTGTTTGTACTGTTTTTTGATCCCTCCTCTTTTCTTCCTCTCCCACATTCGTACGGTATGCAGGTCTTTTGACAGTCCATTTTATCCCATTTACTTTGCCTTCTCCATTACTTGACATTTGCTTCGTCTCGTTTTCATTTTGGCCCCCTTTCTTATTCTCCAACCTGCCCTCACAAACAGCAAGTTGTTAGATATTGGACTGACCCAATTTGGTGGACTCAAGAGGTCTTTTTTAGAGGCTAAGCTGCAGAAAGAAACATGGGGGGGGGGAGGGAGATGAAGGTGGTCCTCTGGTTACTACAGACAAAAGGAGCAGGTAGATCTGGTTTCCCAAACCTGCCCTTTTTGTCCAGTCAGCTGATCTGAGACGTCCTAACTACTGTCCTCTGGGGTGATGAGAAACAAAGATAAACTCCTCTCACCAAAGGAAGGATTGATCACTTACTTACTGAAACAAGATGTGTATAAGGCTGCACGGATTTAGTTCATTTAAGAGATATTTGAGGCCACTGACAGAACACAACAATAAGGTGCAAAAGTTAGATTTGGTGTTGGTCAGTAAAGGTTGGTCAAAAAATGTCAGGACTGTAAAGGCCCCTTTGTCAGCTCTTATCTATGTCAAATCCTTAATGTTGAAAATATAGACTTCTCCCCATAAAAATAGAAAAGCAGCATCTCTGGGGGTTCGCTGGGAAACTAGATCACACTGTTTTGGATACGATCTTTGTGCATAAAATAAAGTATGTAATTGAACTTTCTTCTCCAACAAAGGATGGGAAATTGTGTATGAATATATATCGAGCGCATTAAATCCAGTTAAAACAGGTTGCATCAGACTTAACACAATATCACAGAGAAGAGAGAGTGAAAGAGATCCTGCAAGTACGCATGAACAGAGAGCGTAACGTGTGTGTGAGAGTTGAAAAGCCGAGGGGTAAGGTGAGCTCTACCCCATCAACTATTGATAGAGAACATCTAAATTATGAAGATGCCCTCACATCCTCTCTGCCACCCTGTGGTGTAGGATTCACCAAACTATTACTGGTACCATATGTTGCACGTACGCACAAGTATATTCACACATATGGTGCAAAACAATGCAAACCATAAGTATTTAGTAGCCTGCTTCTCCCCCCTGCAGGAAATGGAGCAAATGAAGTCTCGAATTGCCAGAGATGAGGTGAATGTGGAGGTGGACTCTGGTGCCAGTGGGCCAGAGCTGGGCACCATTCTGTCTGACCTGCGTTCCCAGTATGAGGGGATTGTCAAGAAGAACAAGGACCAAGCAGAGCAGTGGTACCGCAAGAAGGTGTGGGGAGAAACTGCCATTTCTCTCTCTTTCTTATTATTTCTTCTTAGCTTATCCATTGAAATGTGACTATTGTAATATAACTATCAATAATTTTTTATTGCAGATTCTTATAACTGTCTAGTGTATGATATATGTCAAATGTCTCGAAATGTCCAAAAAAGAACACATTTTCATTGTTTTTGCTTGAAAAAATACTATTTATTTTCTCTGTGGATCAATTAATCAACAGTTTTATCTCTGCATTAAAATATTTTGTCTTCAGGTACACCTTGCAGTCCAATCCTACTGTATCAAATTATGTATCAAATGGCCTAAACTAAGTTAAAAACCAACACTATATTCAACAGAAAAATGGCATGCATGTGAGGGGAAACACACAGACATTAAATTCATCTTCTAGTACAGAACATGCATTTCATGTGGGTGTGCATTCCTCAGACATTTTGTGTCTTGTCCTCCAGCTGGAGACGGTGCAAAGCGAGGTGAAGGAGAGCAACGAGGCTCTGAGAGGAGCTCAGAGCGAGCTGATTGATAGGCAGCGCTTCCTGCAGACACTGGAGGTGGAGCTGGAGAGTGTGCACAAACAGGTAAGCTGCTGCACCTGAGCAGCGAGGTGAGAAGTAGAGCAACATTATCAAATGAATGATGGAATTGGTGAAAGAGGTCAGATTTTGTTGGAAGAGGTGGGTCCATGTCCACATACAAAGCGAATGTGTAGGTTTTCATGTGTTTTTGCTTCATAAGAATTGAAAAGATTCATGTTGAGAATAGAAAACTCTGCAAGGTTCTGCATTTGGGGCTGTGCAAACAAAATCTGATGCACTTAAAGATGTGCAAACACCGCAGCTATGATTTTAAAATCACAAAGCCATGGCAAGTTGTGTTGAAGAAAGAGCAGTTTGATGAGGGATTTGTCAAATGACAACACAGAAAATCCTTACAGAAGTTCAGATTTAATTAGACCAGTTTTTATTTTTGCATAGCCATGCTACTGTATCATACAGATCAGGGGAAAATGATTTAGCTTTTCTCTCCCATAATCCTGTGTTGACAGTAAACGTGTTCTCCCACGCTGATAAGTCATGCAAGAACATACAGGATTCTGTTGCTAAATTGTATGGGGGTGAGTTTCGGTGGTTGTATGGGTAATCCTGTCTGAGCAGTGAATGTTTGTTATGGATCCCAAGGCCTTGTCAGTTCACAGGTATTTGTTGATGATGGTTTTGGAAGTAATTTCAGAATCAGGAGACATTGAGGTTTGACTTCTACTGGCAAACACCTTTTGAGGAAATGTGAGGAGGTTAAAAAGCCGAAACCTTTAATACCAGCCAACATGAAGCATCACATTACTATATGCTGGCTACAATACAGCTGGTACAGACACGTGATGATGGCTAAACATTTGTAATCACAGAATTATGAATAATTTTGGGCCGTTTCTTGAATTAGAAGACGATTATTCAAGTGTCCTAGGTCACCAGTCTTTAAACTGATTGACTGATATAAATATGGACAACATTGAAAGCACACAATAGTAATATTAGACTCAGGTATGTGGACAAGGCCGGTCAGTTCTCTTACTATTTTCCCCTTTCTTTCCTCAGATTGCAGCACTGGAGGGTAACCTGGGTGAGACCGGTCAGAAATACTCTACTGAGATGGAGCGGCTTCAGGCCACCCTGAACCAGCTCGAGGATGACCTATCCCAGCTCAGGCTGGACATGCAGCGCACCAAGACCGACTACGAGCAGCTGCTCCGCATCAAGCAGAACCTGGAAATGGAGATAGCCACCTACAGGCGCCTGCTGGAGGGAGAAGAAACGTTAGTGTATGGGGATAAAATATGGAAAAAGTTTGGTTAATTACAATATGGGTCTTATTTTCACAATTTTAGCCATAATAACTTATGCTCACTGACGCTGTCATGTGAAAATGCCATTACACCCTTTATTGTACTTTGTTGTAGACACGTTATTGTGTTCCTGAATGTCAGCTGTTACTTTAATGAGAATGTTGTTATCATGACTGAAATGATGGACTGAACGATGAAAGTAAGACCCAAGTTGTCATAAACCAGAATTTCCTTTAAACTTGTGTGGTATTAGTATTCATCAAGACAGCTTTCATTATCTAAACTGGACTTAGATGACATACTCTCATATCTGTCTGCTACTGACAGCAGTTTGTTAGCTTAGCTTAGCATAAAGACTGGAAGCAGGGGGAAACAGCAACTTGGATCTATCCGAAAGTAACAAACCGCCCCCCCATAAAACCACAACTTTTCTACAGTTTTTTTGTACTAGACAAATGAGATAAGACACTTTAATTGTTGAGCTTTAGAGGTGATTTTGTTACCTAAATTAAGATAACCAGCTATTGATTCAAGCCTAGCATATTAACTGTACAGGCAGTGAATCATTTCCCAAACTCCTGAACTAACTGAAACAAAGCAAATTCTAACATGTTTCCTCTCTGCCCCACAGAGTCAAAGAAGTTCCTCCCCCACCAAAAAGTGAGTGTTTGGCTTTGTATGTTTAACCAATAAAAGAAAGCAAAAGTCATTATAAATGTTAGAATAACATCCAAGCACAGTATTATATAATGGCACATTAGCGAGGAGAGAAACCACTGGTTATTGATTGATTTTGAATGCATCTTATCACAACCTGGGAGGTAAAGAGAGACTAAAGCTGCAGTGATGAAGGGGACAACTTAAGCAAACTGTTCGCAAATGTTTATTTAACATCTGGTCCATAACAGCCGAGCCCTATATGGATTCAGATGTGCATTTGTTGTAACAAGGCTCACATACATACATACACATATTCTTTCACACACACCGAGAGGCTTGGCACTAATGATTGTTTTATGAACCTCAAAATGCAAACACGGCTGACAGCTCAGCTCCTAGAGCAACAAATGTGGGTGTAAAGACATTCATCCCAGTGTTGTAACTGCATTAATCTGACTGAGTCACACTGCAGCAAGGTGTTTTGAAAATGTTAATATTTGTCTCAGAACATTAGAAGACTAAAGACAACACAGAACCAAAGACTGTGAAGTCTTTCATAAGACAGGAAAGTTGAGTTGTTAAAGCGGTTTGCACAAATTAAATGTTTTCAGTGAGTATTGCATGGAGTCCTTCACCTGAAGATGTCATGACATGACACCTTATTTAGTACAGTTCACACACAGAACTTCACTGTGCAACACATTGAACTACAAATGAAAGACAGAGCAGTGACAATGAACAGAGGCACAGGATTAAACACAAATTACAGAGGAATATGAGATTAAAATGACTCATCCAATCTCATTTCCCTCTCACTGTTTCTAATGGTTTCTCCTTTCTCTCCTCTCTCATCATCTCTTCCACCTCATCAAATCATATCTCTTATAATCATGTTTTCTCATTTTGTCTCATGCGATCATCCCATTTCTTCTCTTATTCTCATTTCTTCTCATGTCATCAAACCTTTCTCGTCTTGTATCATCTCTTTTCATTTCAGCTTACTTTCTCACCAGCGTGAGTCATCCCAATTAAACTCATCTCCTACCTCATATTACTGTGTATCGAATCTCATTCCAAATCATTCCCTTTTCTATCTTTTCTCTTCTCCTTTCTTCCATCTCATCCCATTTCATTTAATCTCATCTCATCTCCTCCAATCTCTTTCTGTGCAGAGGAGCCTGACGTTCGCACCAGAAAGATTGTGAAGGTGGTGACACAGACGATGGTCAACGGCAAAGTGGTGGACGAATCCAGCGAGGTGGAGCAGATCGAGGAAACCAAGAAATAAAAAGGAAGTGAATGTAACGAAATTAACACAGAGAGTAGGAGAAAAATGACACCGGGATTTGCAGAGAAAGAGAAGAAATTAAAAGATTGGTGTCAGTATATTACACATGAGCTGTGGAGCATCATTTATTCTATAACAGTGGAAATATTGTTTTGAATTGGGCATTTTGGGGGGCATTGCTCGACTTTGAATGTTTTGTGTTTTCAGAGAAATGTTTTCCCACAGCTGACTTATCAGTGACAATTGTTTGTTCTGGAGAGAATGTGACAGACATTTCCAGTACTGCTGTAGCTATGCATGCTTATACCAATGTTGAATAGAGATATGTGTGTTTGTTTGAAAGCAACTGACTAACCATCTTGATACGGTTTTACTAATAAATTGCTGTGTCCTTAAACAAAGATATTTATTTCTTAGTGTGTAAAAATTTACTTCAGTAAATGTAATACATACTTGTACTCCTTCAACAAAAATATCTTTTAATTGTTGTTTGATTTGCTTTTCGTGTCCGTACTCTAAATAAAGTTTCTTTAATCAATGGCATGTCTAGCTCTTTACTTTAATCTCGGAATAAACATTTTATGGCTTTTATATGAAATCAACTATGCCAATATACAGCGTCTTCCGTGTTTTGATGTTGCCATAATTCTCTTGATTTTTAGCTCAGCACAGCAGTGCTTTGAGCTTAATGCTAACATCAGCATGCTAACATGTTTAGCAAGTATGATGTTTACAATGTTCACCATCTTAGTCTAGCTTGTTAGCATGCTAACATTATCTTATTAGCACTAAATACAAAGTGCAGATGAGGCTGATGTGAAGGTCATTAGTTTGAAATATTTCAGTCTTGATCAAAGTGGAGAACCGACTCATAGACCAATCACACAGCTGGTGCAGCTAACAATGGCAGGAATCCTTAAAAAACAATTCAATTATGAACTTGAGCTTTTAAAGAATAAAAAAATAAACTTTGCCTCAAATAAGATTCAAACTAAAGACATACACACTCTGACTACAATGAACAGAATTTTAAACTCACAATACGTTCATATAAAAGTTGTCAGTGAATTTTAGGCATTTGTTGCCATTTTCACAACAACGTTTCTTTATTTGTAACAATATACAACATGTATTTTAATAATGCAATGTTGTGATTGTCTTTATCATAAAAAACACATTATTTCTTTACATCTTTTGAAGGTTTGGGATGTTTAGCAGTATCTGTTTGTACGTGTGAAAAAAGAATGAGGAGACATGTTAAAGCAAAGTAATACTTTTGATTTTGTGTTGCTAGAGTATCACATGACCTAATGATCAGATCTAAATTTCCAATAATAAAAAAGTTTGTAGTATTAATAGCAATATGTTTTTATACAAATAATCCCTGTCCATTTAATTCCTTTTGGGGAAAACAAAAGTACCTACTGTTCACTGATAAAAAAAAATGGACAGGACATGAAATCAAAAGAAAGCATAGATAAAAAAGAGAGAAACATTTGCTTCATAATTAGAGCTGCTGGTACCACATGAACACTCCCCACAGTTATTACGGTGGTTGGACACATCTGTTGTTATTGAGGTTAGGTATGAAGTAATGTCTCAAAACATACTGCAGGTGTTTCATCAAAGACACTTCAGAGGAAACTCTTGTAATAGTGAGGTAAATACTGGGGGGGAAATTCCTATAATAAAACAGAATTGTAAAATAAAATCATTCAGTGACAGGCAATATGTGTGTAAGGACATGCAACTGAGATTAGTGTCTCTGCTTTAAATGTGAGACAGATTATGCAGAATGACATTATTGTGGTAAACATTTGTTTTTTATACATGCAGGTTTATCTGTGAGATGGTTACATAAGTTATAAAGGTTCAGACATTCATAGTAGAGCAGAGTAGAATTGGAGACGTAACTCCTTTATGAGTAATTTTAAGAATTTTCTTTCCACTTGAGAGAAAAAATGTGACTCTGTTATATCCGATGATCACTTAATAAGCACATCCTACCTGAGCACACATAACAACCCCACAGTGGCTTCCACCAACCCTATAATTTAAGGTCATGACCCTTTCTAACTGGGGTCACCGCACTCCAAAAACCCTCACAAACACAAAGTCAAAAGGAAGGAATGCAAGTAAGATCTAAGCCTAATGGCCCAAATGGAGGACGTCACTGTATCTGAGGCCAAATCTACATTAATGGCCTTTAAGTGTTGACATTTTCCAAAGTGTTTGTTTGTTACTGAAAGTTCCTCATCCACATGAAACAACACTTGAGCGTGTATTGCACTGCAAAAAAAACAACTCTCCACAGTTTCTGCACAAAGCAGGTTTTTGAAACGTTTAAAGACATTTTGTTGTTTACAGAACAAACATGATGAACAGAGCGGAGCCAGCAGTACACACAGCAAGGTATCAACAGGCTACCTGAGATCACGTGACAAACGTACACAACACCGCATGAGAGTCTTTAAGCTTTTAAAACTCCACAATACAAAGTCAAACTGGGTTTTTAGAATTCATTTAATTTAGAGAGTTGTTTTATAGAAAATAGTGCCTTAGTCTGTGTGGAGGGACTAAATGTCAACCCTGAAACACAATTGAGGCCGGCTCAGGTTGTCCCTATGAGCGCCTTGTTGTCTCTCCCTCAAAACTGTAATAAGGGAATTGTCTGTTTACAGAGCAGTTAGACAGATTTGTCAAGACCCCCGGCAGACTCCCAGTCTGACAGCTCTCAGGGTCATAACACCAGAGATAGACAATCAGATGAGTCAGCAGGGGCACAGACAGACAGACGGATGGTCAACAAAGTTAGTGAGCATTTCAAAAGGTAGACATTTGAGCAAACAGAGAGACAGAAACGCTGAGAAATAGCTCAGACTGGTGCCGTCTGATCATAATAACGGTAATTTAACCCGCTGTGATTATTTTAATGCCTCGTACATCTACCCCTCCAAGCAACTGACACCTGTAATGTAAAGGAGTCTATTTTAGACCTTGAGAATGCCACAGAGTTCAGCTGACTTGGGTCAGCTAGAAATTAATTGGAAAATGTAATTTTTTTGTGTAATTGATCTGAATTAACATATACTTTTACAAAAACAGAATTACAGTTACAAGTAATTAGCAAAGTAAAGCACCTAAGATAAAACTGTTTTATTTACAGTGCACGGTCAGTGTGTGTGTGTGTGTGTGTGTGTGTGTGACACAGTGGACTACAGTACATAATATGCTGTTGATGTGTTCAGTTTTGCTTTGCGGTGCTTCCCCTATAGAGCAGATTAACGGAGCCTGACCCACAAGCAGAAGCATGTTCATGTTTTCTAGTATCTTCTAAATGATGGCTGGTAGCGTTGACAGGCAGTCGCTTTCTTTTTTTCCTCTGTTTTCTCCTCATACAGAAACCCAGAGAGAGAATGACAACAGAGATGAGAAGGAGACAGACAGATCATTGGATTAAGCGGTCTGGTGCTGTTTAAAAAACAAAGCCCACCTTCAGGCTTTGTTTAGAAAATCACATCCCATCTAAAGTAAAATTGGGCAGGGAGATCTTTGGCTTCAGTTATTTGAAAAAAATAGCCACCTGTCCTTTTTTAAAGAAAAGTTTTACATCAGATTGTAATATAGAGTCATATTCTCCTGACTGTCTGGGTTATGTGAAAAAGAACGGGCCCACAGTTTAAAGGTACAACAAAAATCTCCTCAGTCAGATCAAATCTCATCCCCACCCTGAGCCCATAGTCACAAGCACAATAGCAACAATTATCTTGTCCTCCACCCTGCGTCCCTCCATCGGTTTATTCTGTTAATGACATGCTGAGGGATAGCTCTAACACAAATCTGTAAACAGCACTGGAACACACCCAATGAGTGGAGCACTGGCATCTCACACCATCTACATGATAAATGTAAAGAATGTAACCTAACATGAATCCCTTAATGTCAATCAGAAATACTGAGGCTTTAATGACACAGTGAGAAGAATACTTCAAAACAGTTAACCAAGAAACCATTAGGATGGTTTTATACTTATACTAGCCTCATAATACTTGTGTTTATATACTTATACTAATTTGTCATCCCAATGTCCAGGAGACAGACGTTTCAGCTGCAGCCGTGTTAAACTACAGAGGCTGGAAACCCTTTTGCCATCTTGCTTTCGATTCTGTGACCACATCTTCCATCTGTGGGCAGCAGCAGCTTATAGTGCACTAATAGAATAAAACATGGCATTACTTTTAATACCTCAGTGTGACGGTCATAACATACATTAGATCAAATTAAAAGCTTCCGTGGCCAACAGATTGGAGATATATTAAAAATGTTGAGCACATTATTAAGTAGAAAAAGATTAAGGGCTCATTGTTTGTTGTTCCTGGGGTGATCAGTTGTCACGGATCAATTAAGTGGAATTAAAGCAAGTTTGTCAAATAAGTACATTTATCAACATCAACTGACTCACTATTACTACAAACCGTGACTATGACAAATGTATTATGACTGACTGGAGTCCAAAAGAGCTTCAAGCTTAATGTTCAATGCAGTTTGACTGCACTCTAGTGGACAGATCAAATTATAGCAATTAATATACAATTTATTCAGTTAAGGTATTAGCTGTAGACATTTACAAAGAGAGTTTTAACTGTAAAGTCCATTATGCTTCGAGTCTGCTGGGTCTGTAAAAACTTTCAAATGTCAAAAATGTGACTGTGAGCAAAGCTACTTCATGATAGAAGATAGAAAATACAGAATAACACCGGATTAGCGTTAACAAATATGAGTAATGTGTTGATTTCTGCCACTTTAGCCTAGTTTTGTTAGTCTGAAGTAGAAAAGAGCATAACCTCCAGAAATGGGATATTTGAGTTAGAGCCTCCCCAGACTTGAGCAGATAAATCCACTTATATTCTTACCTCAGGCTTGTAGCCTATTTGTTGTCTTTTCTTTTGATCCAAAATAATGCTTGTGTAATGTCAGTTTCCTTCACTGTTCATCTCGGCCTAAATCCTAGGATCCCCTAGGATCAGTTACACAAACTAAGTCATGACAGAAGAATAAAACAGTGTTCAGGTTTAGCTGTTTTTAATTGTATCTTGCAGATTATCATTTCTAGTGAGGTCAAACAGCTGATCCCTTTAGATTTAAACTAGTTTGCAGGCAGACTAAAGCTTTGGCCTCGTGCCCTATACACACTGTCCCGCCAATCAGTGTCAAACACACAGAGATTACCCACAATCCCCTGTCACACTTTCCCATTTTTAAAGCTGCAAATAATAAGGCTCCAAATAAAACTGAGTAAAACCCATGATATAAGGTTTATATAAACTGCAACACATAGAAGAGGAGATTAAACTTTACAAACAACTCTGTACTTAACTAAACCAGTACTTCGGTTGCTGCATATCAGGTGCTATGATCATTTTCATGGTGTACTGTTGGGTAAAAGGTGCACACAAAAGGACAAATCAATCAGTCTAGCATAATTCTGTGTTATATACTGAAGTAAGGTTGAGAAATGTCCACTTTGTACTTGTAATGTTTTCTATATGGGGCTGACAGATTTAGATGTTAATGTTATTTTACATCTCAAAAGTAAGTTAATAAATGCTGCAAAGAGTGAATTAATTTGTTTGCATTACTTTTGTGCTTTATAATAATATAATTAATACAAAACAAGGCTAATTTTTAAAGCAGCATTAAGATTATTTTGAGTTTAATGAAAGGAGCACTGTGTAGAATTGAGTGTCATCTAGAGGAGCAGTTGCAGATTACAAACCCTACACCTCACCCTCCTGTTCCAAGCTTGTAGGAGAAACTACGGGTGGCCACAAAACTAACAAAAAATGCAAAAAGTCCCATTTTCAGAGCCAGTGTTTGGTTTGTGTCCGTAGAAGACGACCTACTCCTTCTGTAGATAATAAACTCATTCTAGGGTAACAAAAACACAGTGATTCTTATGTTCAGGTGATTATACGATAATGAAAACATACCTATGAACATTATATTCCATTTCTGCCAATAGATCCTCCTAAATGTTACACAATGGACCTTCATTGCTGATTTTTTCTCCCTTTGATCTTTGGGTTGTGAGTTTTGTGTTGAAGCGTTCTTGTGTGCGCCTCATGAAGCAAAACAGGTAAATGTCTGTTAGAGTGACACAGCCTTTGTAAATTATACTATTTTGACTGTCCTCCATGAAGCAAGCCAGAACATCAAATGTACTATATTGATTTACAGTAATGCTCTAGCATTATTGGCTTTAGCAAATTGCCTTTCAGCTTGTTGCATAACATGAAAAGGATTACACACCTGCTATAGAAACAAACAGCCTCAATCTGTCTTCATGCACCTCTCTCAGTCTCTCGCTATCAGTCATCTTGCTTCTCCCTCTCTTTCCCTAAGTCAACAACATTTCCCCTTTTTAGTGAAGTAGCCTGACGAAACCGTGGTGGCATCTGTTATCCTCAATGCAGTAGTCTGTTAGGGAGCTGGAAGCACAAAGAGGGACAGAAAATGACTGAACAACACCTCTGACCCCCTGCATGAGACTGTGGGGTCTCTGAGCAGCTCTGAGCAGGAAGAAGGAGCGCTACTGCTGTCAGACTCTACAACTCTAACCACATGATTGCATTATTTGATACACTATTCACACTTTTAGTACTATTATATATAGTTTCACATACATATATAATTTCCTACATGCACATTATTATTGGTATTAGTATTATTTATTTTTACACCATGCCGCTACCTCTTGCTGTAACCTGTGCAATGTTCTCTATCAATCACATCTGTATAAAAGCTGTGTATAGTGTACACACAACTCTAGTTTTTGAGTTTTTCTATTTTTATTATAGCTTGTCTTTTTTTATTTTATTTTATTATTTAATGTGTACTTTTTTTTATGCTGTGTTGAGCTGAGCTGCAGCCCAGTGTGGGATCAATAAAGTCTATCTTATCTTATCTTATGTTAAAAGATGAAGAACCTTTTCTAACATGTGATCCTACAGCACTACTGTCATCTTTGCAATCCAAGCAAGACGTGGCTTCGGAAAGCTCTTGATACAATCTTTGACCCCTGGTGCACGCTAAGTGGCCTAAGAGTTGGGTTAGTTTAGTAGGACTAAGGTCTCTGAACACCAGAGCACCAGTAAGCCCATTACTGCTCAGTGTGTATTGTGTTGGGTCTGGCTGCATTCTCTCGAGCTCAGGAGGAATCAAAGCCACTTACAAGGCCAAAGTGCAACTTGTTTTCAAGCCTGAACTGCTTTTTGTGTTTTTATGCCTCAGCTTTATGTCTCATTGCTTAGGGATTTGTATACATACACATATGCATGTTTGCAAAGTGGAAGTGCAAGCTATAATTTTTTTTACAGCATAAAAAGGACAAAATTCCAGTTAGAAAAATATTTTTTTAATTTTAGCTTTCACATTCCCTCAGAACACCACGGCAACAGTAACATTTCCTTGGAAAAACAATGGATGAACACAGTTATGGAGGATGAAAGGAAGGGGATTTTCACTGTCTTCACTTCATTTTTTCTAATGTTTTTCCTCTTCTCATTGTAAAACTTTATGCATCTGTTCATTCACTGCACATTATCACTCTCACATACACAACATACATTCCTTCCATCACATGCATCTCTCATTCTCACTCTTCTTGCTTTTCAAGCTTCAAAGACCACAACTAGCTGACTTTCTCAGCTCTCCTGCTCTCTTTTCTCTTTAGCAGGCTCCGGACTGCAGGACAGGCTGAAACTGTCCAGCCATGCAGATGTCTTCCTGTTTCTGACGGACGACGCGCTGGATGGCAGGAGGCAGGCCCCGGGGGTTCCTCGAGAAGACAAGGGCGTAGCCGTCCTCGCAGCTGCCATCCTCCTTCAGGGTGCGGCAGGCGTAGGTGATGGCATAGTTGTCGTAGTCGGTGTCAATCACCCAGTAGTTGTCACCTGGTTAGACAGAAAGGGAGAGGTTAGTGAGCGCGAAGAGGAAGGAGGCGATATAAGGATGTGAGGGTGATATGGGTGCATGGCTGACCTCCACTGGACAGGTAGCTGGCAAGTCCCTGGTAGTTCATGAACATCTTGCCGGGGGTGGTGGGGTCGGGGACCGAGTACTGGGCAGCCATGTCAGCACACACAACCCAGAAGCTGCAAAATGACGATACAAACACACATGTTAACATCAAAGTGAAGTGAGTGTTAATACCATTGTCTTTTTCTTGTATTTACAGGAACCTTTAACTTAATTAGCCTGGTTGCTTTTAGCCCATGTCATGAGCACTTAAATCAGCTGAAGTTGGTTTGTAAAAGTGCATTAAAGCCCACATTCCTGTGTAAAAATCCAACCTCTACAACCTGCATTTCTTCCTAATCCTACATAATCCAGGGAAAACCCCTCTTCAAGCTAATGCTGTTCAGAATGTGCCTCGAGAAATCTGTACCTGAACCTGAGCATATTTGAGCTGCCCTTATCGTCCCAGATCTTAGAGAGTGAAGGAGGTCCTTTCTGACCAAACTGACCCTTTGCCTTAATCCGGAGAGGTTTAAAGAGATGTGAGGCCAGCTGGTTTCGCTTTTGTTAAAGTGTTAAAGTGAATTATAATAACTTTATCTGTAGATAATGAGTGAGATGAGGCAGGTAAATAGTCTATCATCATCAAAAAGTCACTCGTTCACCCCTCTGACTGACCCGAATAGAGTGACACGTCCTTTGGAGGAGGCGGTCATGGAACCGTCATCATCAATGGTGTACTCAGCTGAGATGTTGTCCTGCAGGAACAGGCCCTCTGGATCTTTCTTCTGCAGTGCGTACCACTTTCCTGCATACTGTGATTAGAAGGAAGAAAGTCCCAAATTATTGAACTTACTTTTTTTTACCTACTTTTTGTCAATACTTCTGCTTGTGTTTTTAAATCCGCTCACCCTCTTGGGGTCAAAGTCCTCTTTGACTGTGAAGCTGTCGACCACGCAGGAGGCAGACAGACAGCGCTCCACGCAGGACAGCAAGACCAGCATCAGGGCCAGCTTAGAGGATCCCATTCTGTAATGAACACACATATCAGAGCATTAGGACCAGAAACCGGCTGTGTGATTATTTCTACCTGGTTACTGAAAACAAGTTTGAATATATATATAACAATATAATATATATAAGTGATACAAAACTGTGCATGTTTGGGTCTGAGGACAGTATAGCCCCACATCACCTGATTTCTTGAATACTATTATACTATAAATACAAAAACAATACATTGTACCTATACTTGAGCCACATAACACAGTCAAAAATACACATTCTGAGTAAATATGGCTATACAAAAAACACCACATAATACAGAACAGCAATTATGAAGTCTCTAATTTAAACAGTTACAGCTGACAGAAAATTCGCATTCATCATAAAACATATTCTCAATTTCTTTCTACTGATTACTTCTGATAAAACGTAAAGAAATCACAGAACAAGTAACTAGAGGAGAATCATCTTAAAATGAGCAGAGTCTTACTTGTTTTGGGTCAAAGAAGCAACAGTGGTTTAAATTCTACTTCTGCCGTGGTTATCCACCAGATTGGGTTTTGTATCTGAGGCAGCCTTTATATACACACTCCACAGACAAGCTTATGGCTGATTTTCATTGCTTGGAACTAAATAAGGTGCTTAAATCTAGAGGTAATCCTGTTGGGTTGAAATCCTTACCGTAAGCTGGCTTCTACGTTTAAACCTGCCCAAGAGTTACTATAAAAACAATTAGACCTTTATGTAACTGACTGGAAGCACATTAAAACAGGCACATGCATGTCTGAGCAGACACAGGTGCACAAGTTTGAGTTTACTCAACTGGGTACTAATAATAGTATTAATAATTAAAATAAATAGCTGTTACACAAAAGACATGGCCATTTATGTTTTGTCTGAATTTGAGTCTTAGTCTACCACTGTTGCTTCTGAAATCTTTACTCACTTAAAGGATCTTAGACAATAAATATGGGATAGAAAACTAAATATCTTAAGAAACTGTTTTCTGTAAATTGAGGGTTTATGTTCTTTTAGCCAACAACATCTATTAGGAGAAAAAGTTATAATTAGAGCCCAACAAAGCTCTGTTGTGCCATTGGATGTATGTTATATTTACAGCTAAAAGAAAGTATTACATTAGGATTAAGATGCCAAAATAACAATACTAACTCAACTACATATGACAGTTTTGGTCAAACCAAGAAAGAGATTTTCATTGTTTGATTTTCCAGGTTATTTTTTATTGTCATTTTTTGCCAACAAAAACTGTTTCAATCAGTTAAAAGTTTATGTGCCAAATGGCACAAATCCGCCTGTGAAACTAAACTGCGTAGGATCAGCAAAAAAACAAGCTAAAGCAAACATAAAATAAAATTTAAAAAATGAACCTACATTTTCTACATTTTTTCTACATTTTTATAGTTTTCCTGAAGCTTTTCAATCAGTGATGATGAATTACAGTCATGCTATATTCCAAATATTCCCATTAAATGTTGTCTTAAGGAGCTTTGAATTTAAACACCCACATTTTTGATGAAGGTATACACTGAGCTATACATACACTGAGTGAAATATGAATCTCCTCCACCAATTGGATACTTTGGTGTGTCCACCACCACAGTGGTCTTCAAACTGGGGTCCAGGGACCAACAGGACTCGGTTGTAGGTGGTCCCCATCAAAAGTTAAAGTTAACTTTTAGTAAATTTTTTGGAAGTTTGAACAGCAAGGGAACAAAAAGGGTTGGTTGTAACTTATAGTGATCCCAGTTTGATCATTGATTAACTTTGAAGACTATATAATCTTGAAACCAAACAATAAAAAAATTACAAAAATTACAGACGAAATTACAAAATCCTCTTAAATTGGGGGTCTGTGGTCTAATGTGCATCTATTGTGAAGGTCATTGACCTGAAAAAGTTCTTGAATGTTGTATTACATGTTAAACTGTAACATTTGTTAGTTCACTACATGCACAAGGTTTCTCACATCCAACAGGACGACCTATTTTTTACACAGTGCCACAATAAATAAATACTGTAGAAATAAACAAAAAGACATGATGTGTGAGAGTTGACTTTCCTTATTTCAATTTTGTCTAAATATTGATATTAGTAATGATGTATTGCTGCATTTTCATACCATGTGACTGCTAATGTAACACTGAACCAGTTCAGAGAATAAACATAAATCGACTAGCTAGTTATTTTGTCTTCTTTTGGTTGAGCAATCAGTGTGTAATCCTTTAAGAAGTACCCTGTAAGCACGTCCAACATTCACAAATAATGGGATGATCCGCTCATAATAACATCATCACTGATAATACAGTTAGATAAGGGCTTATATACACTGTACTATGTAAGGGAGACAATATCAAATTGTCCACCTCTCCAAAAGTTAATGACAAAAGGAGAAGTGAGAATCATAACTTTACATGAATGAATGCAGTCATGCACCTACATGCATGGTCTCTCTCTCTCTCTCTCTCTCTCTCTCTCTCTCTCTCTCTCTCTCTCTCTCTCTCTCTCTCTCTGTTTCTTTGCTGGGAACTAGTGAACTCTCATTTCCTGGATTAACCCCGGTCACCTGAGATTACTGCTGGCACAATATATCATGTAATAACATCCAAAGCCTTCTTCACGTGTAGCTTTGTTTTTCTAATCAGAATTCTTTCATATGTTGCTTTTATGCACAAAATAAAGTTACTTACTGCAGATTCAGCCCACACTGATAGTAAACAGTACACAGTACAGGACACAGACACACAAGCCAATCAAGACAGACAAATCTATTTTTCCACTGACAGTTCTGCACAGTACTATAATCCTATTTATATACGGCCTGAAATGGATCAGCAACAGAAATAGACTGTACTGTACACCTTTTACATATAGAATGTAATTATATTTATTAAAATGTAGGGGTTAATAAAGGAGCATATACAATGCCATTCTGATTCTGAGATCATGTGACAGTTCCTCCACTTTTGAGGTAATTTACTGTAACGAAACTGGTGATGATGATGATGATGATGAGTACTTCCATTGATCCTGTAAAACCATTTATATAAATCAACCTTTTGATCTGAGGACACCTGTGAGCCCAAAGGTGGTTTCATCAACAGAGCACGCTCCAAGCCTCAGGCCATGAACATCAGCTGGTTTTAATTGGCTAATGACCTGGACAGACCCAGGGGCAGAGCTAACGACGATTACACCCTCTGCCAACCATCACGGGTACTGTATTTACATCTATTTAAGTTCTGTCACGTTTTAGGATTTTGCAAACACCCACG
This sequence comes from Dicentrarchus labrax, assembly GCF_905237075.1. Classification (NCBI taxonomy): domain Eukaryota; kingdom Metazoa; phylum Chordata; class Actinopteri; family Moronidae; genus Dicentrarchus; species Dicentrarchus labrax. The sequence continues at coordinate 13,358,305 of NW_026136710.1, read as the reverse complement.
GCCTAAAACCTAAAGCTGATACTGTACATCCCATTCAAAACACAGAGACAGTAGTTGTTAGTTGTTAGATAGTTGTGGCACTATGTTTTATATTGTGATGTTCAGGGTAGAACAGGTTTTTCTTTAGGGCAACAAAGGTTTTAGAAGATCTGATTAAATATTGTGTATTATGTCTGCTATATTTTAAATATTCACACTGATTGTTTATGCTTACATCTGTCCATGGTGGCCTTAAAGGACCAGTTTGTAAGATTTGGTGGCATCTAACAGTCAAGATGCAGATTGCAATTATAACTGAACACAGCCTGCGTCCGTATTTCATGACCTGGGAATGGGAACAGGCTGTGAAGTGTGTAGGAGAAACTACAGTGGTCATGAAACTTACCCTACCTACAGTGTTTCATTTGTCCATTCTGGGCTACTGTATTAACATGGCGGTCCTACATGGCGGGCTTCATGAAAGGCATCCCTGTAGATAAAATTGGTTCAAGGTAACAAAAACGTAACAATTTTATATTCAGGTGATTATAAACTAATGAAAACTTATGAATATTATATTCCATTTCTGCAACTATAGCCCCCTAAATGTTAAATACTGGACCCTTAAAGGGGTTAAAGCACCATTCCTCAATTACTGTCACTATAAAATGCCCCCCAAAAATGATTCACTACCAGGAGAGTATGGGGGAATGTCAGTCAACCACACCTTTGATTGCTTTTATTATCATGTATTATGTGTATGCCCACACAGTCCTGAGAAAAGTTCTAATCAAGCAAAATAAGTCAAAAGACCTGCGTTGGTGGCCAAGGGGTGTGTGAGCACAGGTGCTAAACTATGGGTCTGCTGCCATCTTGTGGTTAATGTCAGCATTGCAACTATAAGAATTCAGTATAGCTGCAGGATAATCACGTGGAACACAATCCAAGTTAGCTGACAGAAGATTTGGCCTGAGTGTTTGTTATTACTGATATCCTGATCTATCTGTACTGATCCCTTCACTGTCCATATATTATGACCTCTGTGCTGTAGAGTAATAGACAACAAGTGATGGATGAGTGAGAATGAACAAGCACTGAGCATTGATTCAGTTTTAGAAGTCTGAAAAGTATTCTGTGTAAACAAATTGAGCAGAAATAAGTCAAACGTGTATGGTATGAAGAGATTATAACAAGAAGGAAACTATGTTTAATAGTGGTACATTTATAAGTTAAAATGCCTACTGTAGTTCAGAACTTTTTAATCTAGAAGCTGTAAACCTTTATTGCCAGTGTGAGTGTTGGCTTGTGGAGGCGGAGCAGGGATCAAACTGGAAAGAATGTCCAGAAAGGCCCTGAATATTTTTCATATTATGGCACTTGTTTGCAATCGCACAACATCAGATCTGTAGACATTCGATTGTTGAAGAATAGCATCAAAAGGTGTTTTTTAGCCATGCTAACTGCTCTGTTGATTGACAATGATCATCATCACTCAGTCTACTACTTTGGCTTAGACTGAAATATCTCAACAGCTTAGACCCACTGTCAGGTCAAAAGGCCCCATGCAAAGGCAAAGGTGAGGACCTGAGCAGACCAGCAAATAAAACTTTAGCTATCTTAACCTTTCAGTAATGTTAGCACGTTCACTTCGCCAGATAAAAAAACAAACACTGCTGCACTACCCTAATACGGCTCTTTTGTTGCAACCTGCTAGAGATTAATTGCCAAGAGCAAACTTGAAATTGCCTGTGTTGGCATTAGAGCTCAGGGTTAGTGAGTAGTGGGTGTGCTGAAGTCGGCGTGGATGAGGGGCTCAATTTGGAAAATGTCCCCAGTCCATAATTCTATTATATATATTCCTCTAACTATTATGGATTGCAGTTTCAGCTCAAGGCTCTACTGTGCTACAGAGCTGCTAGCGTGTCTATGGTCCACTGTGATATACAGATTTTATATTAATAGATGAAACCATTAAAGATTTTGGCCTCCTCATTAAGCTGTACTATACTTTACTAAAATAACAATTGCAAAAAAAAAAAGCTTGTTAAATTATTTCTGAATCCCAATGGAGTAAAGAAAACCTGTTGCTCATCAAATACACCCTTAGAGTCCAACCTGAATCATTCTCCCTCCAACTCTCATTCTGTGTTGTACACACAGACTCTGGACCTGCTGTAATCTATTATAGTGGAAGCAGATTATCTATTTGACCTTTTGTTTAAGGTGTTTATGGAACCTTATTATAGACAGGTCCTCCCCTGCTCTGAATGAAAGGATTAACTTTCAGAACATTTCTATTTTTCCACTTTGTGCCTATCTGTTTCTGTTGCTGAGAGTACTGACTCATGAATGTTAAATGACTGTTCTGGCTGGCTTTACTCGCTCAGCCCTCTCAGGATATCATCAACTGTCAGTCTCTTAAATATGATAATGACAGTCAATGCTGTGAAAACTTAGAAAGGCACTGCAGGTAGACTGCATTAAAGATTGCATGTGGAGAAAGACAGAGAGTTGGGGTGCTGAGATAATCAGCTAGTGTCCTAACTAAAGAGGGCTTATGCCAGAGGAGGCCTTGTTTAATAAGGACTTAAAGAGCTTGTACAAGTAGAACTGCATGTATGAGAGAGATAGACACAATACTGTGTCATAACAAACTGAAAAATAATATGGAAGTTATAGGACAAACTAAAAAATATGGGCATATAATTGTAACTAATAAATGGATGCAAACTGATCCTTCACACAAAGTATGCCTAAGATTTCTCCTATTTTATTATTTATTTCACAGGTTTAATGATTTCATTAGGGAGTATTCTTGTCTGCTCCAGGTTTAAGTTGGTTATAACCATCCCAAGATGATCTACATTTGTTAGATCTTTTCAGCTTCATTTTGTTCTGTGGTTGATGTTTGCTGATTAGTTTTATTTATGTCTCATTGTTTGTTTGTCTGTGGTTTGACTAAGAAAGCCATAGAAATCTAATTGATTTAATTTGAAATTGGCATTTAAAATAGACATAAAACAAATGTTATCTGAAATTAATTGACACTTCAAAAATGCAGTGAAAAGCAGCTTTTGTGTGAAATCTTGATGTTTTACTTGCAGTTTATCTTCCTGCAGAATTTAACCTTTCGATTTATCTGCACTGTTACACAGGTACTGAATGTACTGAGGCAGCCTGCAGACTGGATCATTTGACCCACATATCCGTTACTAGATGATCAGCTGACAAGTTTAGCATTGGCAGATCCCTGCTAACCTTCAGCACTATCTGCTGATGACAGAAGGATTGTTTGGATTCAGCCCTCTGCCTTCTCCTCAGGGCTCTCCCTCACTCGGTCCACTCATCCCACTAACAGGGGGGATTATTTTTTACCTGCATTTGAATGTGTCGACTTCTGTTTTCCCCCTTTGTGTGTATTACCTGGGTAAGATTTTTTTCTTTTCTTTAGGGGATAATTTTGGGAAACCAGAAACCTTCTGCATTGTTTTTTCTTTGCTTATTCTTTTATTTCTACTTCAAAAAGTTGGAGGTAGTCCGTTTGGAGCAGTGTTGGACCGAGCGGGAGCTCCATCACTGAGCTGAAGAGGGAGAAGACAGGAACATTTGGGAGAAGAGGAGGAAGAAGGAACCATGAGTGTGCAAAAGGAAGATGTGGAAAAGTTCCTCAAAGGAAATCCTGCATTTGCTAAACAGTACTTTGCCAAGAAGATGGCCCCTGCCACCTTATCGAAGGCGTCAGGACTCCCAGAGAAACAGATCGACTTCAGCCAGTTCCAGGAGCTCTGTCAGGTAAATTGTATTATTTCACTACCTGTTTATTAAGCGGAGATAGGCTGAGTTAGCCCACATAAACCCATCCATATACAGTGTAACCTTGGGAAAATGTCTGTATTTATAATAAAGGTCCTAATTTTCTCTACTGAAACCAGATTTTAAAAATGGGGCAATTTCTTTCTTTCTTTTTCAAGTTTGAAGAGAGCCAAATCATGTATGACCTGATCAAAGACATGCAGGAAAACATCAATGTGGAAAAGGTGATCTTCACGATCCTGAAGAGAATCAGCGCACTCATCCACGCGGACCGGTGCAGCTTGTTCATGTACCGGCAGCGGAACGGCATCGGAGAGCTCGCCACAAGGCTCTTCAATGTCAGCACAAACGCAGAGTTGGATGACTGTGTGGTGCCACCAGACTCTGAGATCGTCTATCCGTTGGACTTGGGAATAGTCGGCAATGTGGCCCTGACCAAGAAGACTGTTAATGTGAAAGATGTCAAAGAGGTAAGCGAGGAAAAAACTGAACAGTAATCCTAAACTTAGAATGATGTAGCTCTGTCTGGATGCAGTGCAGATGTTGTGCATTTCTGCTGTCTGTCAGTGTTGTTCATGATACCACCACCAGATGACGCCACAGCCCTCAGTTTTCAAAGCCCACACATATAATTGCTTTAACTAATGATTAAATGTTTTTCTTCGTGAAAATTAAATCTTAATCTTACATGAATGTCATTGTAGGAGTAAGAGTGATGTAAGACTTCAACTCGTTAATTAAATGTGACTCAGCCAACCTGCCCTTTAAGAAGAAGTCCTCCTGAAAATGCGACCTGAAGTTAAAACTGCACCAGGAACAGTTTTTATGTAAAATTATCAGCATAGAATACAAAGTGGGACTGCACACAGAGCAGGATCACAGCATAATGTTCAAGATTTTCATACTTTTCATACTGTGGTATATTTCCCTTGAATATTTATATTTCTAATTTTAGGCCATTTTGACAATTGGGTAAAATTAGATTAGATCAAAACTGAGGATGACTTGGCTGAAGGAATGTGCTTCTCCCCAAAAGAAATCCCAGTGAAACAAATGTATGTCGAGGCTAAAAATAGCATGTTGCATCCATGACAACTGACTTGTTAACTGCATGTGGGATTTGGTTTTAATTGCATAGAATTTAAAAAGACAAATAAGGAGAATCCTTCAAATGATATTTTGTAAGGAGTAGCTAGAGACATTTCTAACTATTAACTACATGCTCACAATGATACAAACTGTGGAAATGTATCACACCACCCCGATTATAGAAAATTAGCTGTTGACAATTAGAATATGATGTATGCAGTCTAAAAATAATATTGTATGCTCTAATGCAGCTTTAATTTGTGAGGCATTTATCAGTAACACAGCAGTGTGAATGCACTGTATCGGGTAGCTAAGGTATTATTATATCAAACTTTACAGATGTAAAGTTTTGACGATAGACAATGGCATGTTTTCATGAATCACATTAGGCTTAAAACCGATGATGGCTGTAGACAATTAAAAGAAGAGTTAGTAACACGTATCTATACGTGACCAAGTGAGGGTGTAAATCCCCTTGTCAGACATAATCCAGTTATTTCCAGATCCCATCAGCCTCTGCTCTAGCTGTGGATTAGATGCCTGTGGCATTTAGTCAGCAGTCAGCAGGAATCTGAAACAGATCAAAACTAGTTTACTTTACGCTGCCTCCATACAGTTTGTTTTAAAGATAGTCAACTAAATGTCCATTTTAAATAAGTGCTCTAGTTTTATGATGAAAGCTGGTTGATATATGATTGTGGAACATTTTGCTTCTGTAAATCATGGGAAAATAATTTATTTAGATTGGTAATTTTTCAGGCATGTGAGTTATTTGTAAACTGGGCTACTGCTGCTATAATGGTCTTGGTTTAAGTCTATACTTTAGGCATTTAAAAAATACACATTCATTAAAATATTAAGATTAGGAACACCATTTACCTCTAATAAAGCCACTCATGACTCACTCACTGTCTACAATATACTAAATACCAATGTAAAGCATTTAAGTAAATTACATTGAGTACATTAACTGTATTACACACTAACAATACTTTAATTCTGGACCACATTTGTTTTTGAAAAGAAAAATAAGTCAGGAAGAGTTTTATTAAAGACGTACACACTAATAATAATGAAAGCATTTTCAGCGTTCTACCTGTGTGCATGTGTGTTTGCAATTTATATATAAAAACATGTATATTCTATCTTTTAGAGCCAGTACTTCAGCTCATTCGTCGATGAACTCACAGATTACCAGACCAAGAACGTTCTGGCTACGCCCATCCTCAATGGCAAAGACCTGGTGGCTGTTATCATGGCTCTAAACAAGACCACAGGACCGCATTTCACTGCTGAAGATGAAGATGTGAGTCCTGAATGCAAAAGCACCGGTGCACAAATACACACATAAACATGCACATATAAATATAAACTCAGAGCAGTGTGGCGTAACAGAGGCCCTGCCACAGACCTCAAAATAAAAATATAAATGATTGTACAGAAACCGTTTCTGCTGACAGATTTTGATTGTGGATCTTTTTAGACCTTCACAGAACATCTAATTGTGGCAACATCTCTGAAAGACATCTGACATAAGTGTATCACTACAGATGCGAGGGAATTCCCTTCAAGCCGGCTGGTAGATTATTCAGGTCTTCACGAGTGAGACCAGTGTGTGTTCACTGTACGTCAGGTCATTAATCCATCACGTATAGTAAGGATGTCATCCCACTTAGGAATAAACTAAGCTTCAAAATGGAAATAAGCTTGAGATAGTCAGGTCAGTTGAGGACTTAGAGCCACAGCAGGTTAATGACTTTATTAATAGCATGTAACTGTAACATTATATTTATATTCTGTTCTGTTTATATTGTTATAGCATAGACTTAAAATGTGCTTTATGTAATCATTAATGAAAACTTAACCCATTACATACATTCACACATGGCTGGAATAATGTCCTTTAATTAGACTGACCATTTATTTGCCTCAGTTTTTTCATAATGCTTAAATATTAGCCTGAAATGAGCTTTGAGTCATATAGCTGTTTTGTGTTCGCTGTAATATGAATGCTTTACCTGCATTTACTGTATATAGTCAGTCCATTAGTCTGTTATGTAATCAAATCAACAAAACAGTATTTTCTGCTACTAGCAAAAAGCTTTAGTGATCCAGCCGATGGGACATTTTGGAGCGTATTGTACTGTGGTATCTATCCTTCTGCAGTGTAATATTATGCTGTATCCTACATCCTCACATCTTATATTGTATTGTGATATATCATTTTTGTGTATATCAGATGTTAGAAATTGCATGATTATATATTGTTTTCCTTTCTCTTGTTTGTCCATTTAGCTTTTTTTAAAGTATCTGAAAATTGCCACCTTGAACTTGAAGATCTACCATCTGAGTTACCTCCACAGCTGTGAGACGCGTAAAGGACAGGTGAAGGAAGCATGTTTTAATAGACATTACTGGCTTTTCATTCTATTTATTCCATATAAACACAATATGTATGAACTGAAAGCTTGACATGACCCGCTATATTTGTGTTATGTCTCACAGCTGCTGTTGTGGTCTGCCAACAAGGTATTTGAAGAGCTGACAGACATTGAGCGACAGTTTCACAAAGCCTTGTACACAGTCCGAGCCTACCTCAACTGTGACCGCTACTCTGTCGGTTTACTAGACATGACAAAGGAGAAGGTACTGTGTCTTTGTCTGTGCTATATAATGTTTTTTGTTCATACATTTATCACCATGACCTGCTGACCTTTTTTATCTTCTTCTAGGAGTTCTTTGATATCTGGCCAGTGTTGATGGGAGAGCAGGCACCTTACTCTGGCCCTGTCACTCCTGATGGCAGGGTACATCATTTTATTTCATTATTATCAACACATTTGCTTGGTAGTGGATATCTACATACTGGATGTTGCCCTTGGTCTTTTAATCTTATATCTGTGTTTAATTTTTCCTCCAGGAGGTAATTTTCTACAAAGTGATTGATTATATTTTGCACGGTAAAGAAGACATTAAAGTTATACCGTAAGTACATATTTTTTCCTTTTACAGTTTGCCATTTATTCATAAAGCAAAGTTATATCAATAATACTTCAGAGAGAATCAGTAGCCCGATCCCAGTGTGGACACAGTCGGTGCTCATATCTGCTAACTCGTCTACTTCTGTCACACAGCAATCCGACTCCAGATCATTGGGCCTTGTGTAGCGGTCTGCCTACTTACGTTGCGGAGAGCGGTTTTGTGAGTTTCCTTTCATTACATTACTATGAGTTGTTGAATCAGTTAGGATCAAATTAATGTATTTGCACATCTTCCACCTTGATTAATCTGTTGTTTCTGCTCCTCAGATTTGTAACATTATGAATGTAGCAGATGAAGATATGTTCCAGTTTCAGGTAAGAGACTTCAAATGGCTAAATGATCAAAAACCAGTCCAGAGATAATGAAGAGAGAGATGTTTACACAGTACAACATGTTCTTGCTTGTTGCTCCAATGTTGCAGACTGAGCCACTCGACAACAGTGGTTGGACCATAAAAAACGTTCTCTCGCTGCCAATTGTCAACAAAAAAGAAGAGATCGTTGGTGTGGCTACTTTTTACAACAGAAAAGATGGAAAGCCTTTTGATGATCAGGATGAGCAGCTCATGGAGGTATACCACCCTTCCTAACACTGAATCTTTTTTGGAGATTTTAGTATGCACTCAATAGTTCACCTTGGTATGACGTGGTTAAGAAAAGTCTACCAAGCAATGTAAATGTCTGTGAATTATCCCCCATATTGTGCTGATCCTGATGTACTGTTTCTCAGGCTTTGACCCAGTTCCTGGGATGGTCTGTTCTGAACACAGACACTTACGACAAGATGAACAAGCTGGAGAATCGGAAAGACATCGCTCAAGACATGGTGCTCTACCACGTCAAATGTCGGGATGATGAGATTCAGAATATCCTGGTCAGTTCTGTTTACTTGTTTAACATAAATCATTTCAGGATCAAACAAGACCAACCATTAGCCCACCACAGGGCCACATAACCAGTCCAGCATCCATGTAACACACTTTCTTTTCAGTTCTGCTTCACTTTGCGGGTGGTTTAACTACCTCTGTACTTGCACTTCCTATCTGGTCATCTCAGTGTTTTTTCTCATCTCTCCAGAACACCAGAGAATTGCACAGTTGTGAACCCAGAGAGTGTGAAGAAGATGAGCTCCTAGATATCCTGGTAACACTGAAACTTGAATAATTTAATTTGTGCCTTAAGTAGCATCTAATGTTTAGCAGAGGAGCCAAATTTAATGTGAAACGTGAAATCTTACTCTGCTTTCGTTCTGTTCATTCCGCTCTTAGAAAAAAGACCTACCTCCACTGATCAAGAAGTTTGAGATCTACGAGTTCCACTTTGCAGATTCTAACTGCACAGAGATGGAACTAGTGAAGTGCGGGATCCAGATGTACTATGAGGTCGGGGTGGTCAAGAAGTTCCAGGTCCCTCAAGAGGTGATCTAGACACACAAATATACACACATATAAAATTATCACACATTATTATAAAGCATTACCCGTGTGGTTAATCAGTTCTCTCCCCTCAGGTTCTGGTTCGGTTCATGTACTCTGTCAGTAAAGGCTACAGAAAAATCACCTACCACAACTGGCGTCATGGCTTCAACGTGGGACAGACCATGTTTACACTCTTAACGGTACTGCTCAAGCTATGCCAATTCCATGTTCTATTCCAAATCCTGAAAGCCTAAAAAAATGGAAAACTATCAACAAACTGTTGTGTTTTTTCTTTGTTTGAACCACCTTGTGTGCTCAGACGGGAATGCTGAAGCGGTACTACACCGACTTGGAGGTAATGGCCATGATAACTGCAGGCTTCCTCCATGATATTGATCACAGAGGAACCAACAACTTGTACCAAGTCAAGTAAGTTTCTTGCTTTAAAGCCACACAAAACTATTTCCATAGGTGGGTATGCAGAAAATCAGCCCTCTTAAGAGAGGTATAATAACAACACTGCTGTGTCTTAGTGTCATAATAATGCTAAATAATGTGTACATAGTGTATGCTATATGTGTACACATACAACCTTCTATGTGAATGCGTTAAGTTCAAGATTCAGCTTTATTGTTGATATAAGATTGTATGCACGCTACAAAATAGAACAAAGCAGAATATATGAAGTAGCACTGAAATAAAAAGAGACACTGTATTATAGTTACATGGATGATGTACAGATATGTATATATATATATATAGGCACATATATACACACCCAGAAGATGTACAATATATGCAACATCACTGTAATATGGAAGTTGTAGTGCAAAGACTAGGTCAAGTCCTCACATGTAGTTCAGATAAGTTACTCCTCTACATTAATGTTAACCTAATTTATTTTGACACTTTTGAACCCATCTTAAGTCATTTAACTGCAATGGCTACCCACTAGTAACACAGCTTTGATAGTAAAAAAATTAGACATGATGTTCACTGTGGTGAATTATCTATTTCAAACAGGTTTCAAGTCTTTCAAAGTTCCCTTTATTCTAGGGCTACATGGAAACAAATCAGTAACCATCTTGAAGCCACATGAGATTATGCTTTTGAAAGTGAGGGGCAATTTCTGGTACTGTAAATGGCTCAAAACAAGCTAACACTCCGATAGTATGTCATAAAACTGATGTTGACTGTAGTTAATCTTATATTTAACTCTGTTCATATCTGACTTTTATTCACACCAACAGATCTGGGAACCCTCTGGCCAAGCTTCATGGCTCCTCCATCTTGGAAAGACACCATCTAGAGTTTGGAAAGTTCCTCTTGGGTGACGAGGTGAGAAAGAAGAGGTGAACTGCAGAATAACTTAACTTGTACGTTACTAAAATCTCTTTGTAATTACATCCTCTGGTCAATATGGTTGATCTCTCTCCTCTCATCTCACCTGCAGTCACTGAATATCTACCAGAACCTTCACAGGCGACAAGTAGACCATGTGATTCATCTCACGGACATCGCCATCATCGCCACTGACCTGGCTCTTTATTTCAAGTAAGCATAATCTCCCATTGACTCACTCTACATGTTTATTCCTTCCTTTCCCTCTTTCTTTTTAAGTCTATTCTGTAAAATTACATAATGATAAATAGTAAAATAGTTCCTCTCCTCGTACCTTGCTAGGAAAAGAACCATGTTCCAGAAGATCGTGGACCTTTCACACACATATGAGGATGAAAAGAAGTGGGTTGACTTCATGTCTCTGGAAACAACAAGAAAAGAAATCCTCATGTGAGTACAACAAGCATGGACATAGTTCTTTATTCTTTTACATTTCACTTGATCGTCTAAATATTTTCCATTTTAGGGCTATGATGATGACCGCATGTGACTTGTCAGCTATCACCAAGCCTTGGGAGGTGCAGAGCAAGGTGAGAAGCACCGAAATGTAATGAATCAGTGACTCACTGAGTGTTCGTGATCTGCTTTTCTACAGATGACTGTGGGTGTGTGTATCTTTCAGGTTGCCTTGTCTGTAGCAGCAGAGTTTTGGGAGCAGGGTGACCTGGAGAGGACAGTCCTGGAACAACAACCTATTGTGAGTTATATTTCTATTTGTGTGAAATATGAACATGTGACAGGACATGTTGTAGTATCAGTAAATAACTGTGTAGGGTATATGTGGTGTGGTATAGGGCACTAAGGATGATAATTTATTTTTTGTTGTATTTTGTTTGTTGAACTGCTGTTAACTGCAGTTTCAAACGATTGCCTTGTTGACACATGCACCAACAAGGGCTGTAGACTGATACATCCATATAGACAGAACACCATAAATGTGACTGTATCTTTAACCAATCTACAACAACACAAATATTAAGTGTGTTGAGACTATTTCAGGCTCTGTGCTTATTAAACAGGAATGTTAAAAACATAAACTCATCATAGGATATGTAAACTTATCAGAATCATATCTGGAAAACATGGTTGATGATGGTATAAAAAACATGACTGCGCAGGTGATTTCATACTCGGTGCAACAAATAAAATTCAAGAAGGTGTTCTTCCAAACGCACTGGAGGTGGTCAGCAGCATTGTGTTCAGTGCTGCCGCTGATGGCAAAAAGTTGTATTGTAACAGTACTGATGTAGAAACATAGAAAGCCAGAAGTCTTACCACTCCCAGTCACTTAAAGGACCACTGTGTAGACCAGTTGCAACAAGCTGAATAACACTCGCCTTCCAAGCATGTAGGAGAAACTACTGTGGCCACGAAACCTGTGAAAGGCTTTATGTAGAGCCACTGCTTGGTTTGTCCGTTCTGGGCAACTGTAGAAACCTGGTGGTTTCTTTTTTTAGATTCTTATTTTCAGTTGATTGTACACTAATGAATACTAATGAATAATATTATATTCCATTCTTGGAATTGATCCTCCTAAATGTTAGACACTGGACCTTTAAACAGCAGCTGTAATTACTGATTTGTTGGATGTTAATATGATGTTTTTAAGTGTCTCAAACTCTTCCTGTCCTTCCCACCAGCCCATGATGGACAGGAACAAGGCAGCAGAGCTTCCCAAGCTACAGTGTGGTTTCATTGACTTTGTCTGCACATTTGTCTACAAGGTAATGTTTAATATTGCATTTAGTCTAATGAACTAAACAGTACACGCTTATTCTCAGCAAATAATTTATTTAGTATATATTTGGCGGTTTCTTGCTCTGTTTTTGTGTATATTTATACATAATTCCCTTTTTATTTAGCTGGAACTACTATAAGTCCATAGCTAAATAAAAACCATTCACTCACTCACTCTTTTCTTCTCAGGAGTTTTCTCGCTTCCACCCACAAATCCAGCCCATGCTGGACGGCATCCTGAATAACAGGAAGGAGTGGAATGCTAAAAAAGAAGAGTATGAAGCTAAACTGAAAGCCATAGAAGAAGAGAAGGCAGCTAAAGAGGCAACCACAGCCAGTAAAGGTGCTGCAATTCTTTGGAATGATCACACAACTATGAAATATATCAGAACCACTGCAATTATATTTGCCCAATCATAGTCATTTGTGCAATTGCATGCCATTTTGTTACTCTCTTTAGGTCAAGTACCATCATCCCCATAATCCACAAATATATTTACTTGTTTCTTTGATGTGTCTTTGTCCATCAGCTGCAAACAACCCCAGTGGTGGTGGAGGAGGCTCCAAGACCTGCTCAGTATGCTAAAAAGGTCAAAAAGCTGTTCACACGATGGGAGTGCACCCAGACGGCTCTTGACAGGTTGAATTCAGAATCACCTGAGCACCACAGTTGACAGTCAGCCTCATCGCCAAGGAAAAAATGCAATAAGGTCAGGAAGACGGATACATGAGTGAATGCACAGCCCCGTAGTATTTCTTCAGAAAAACTGGTTCCGATCAGAAAACACCTGAACAAGAAGAGGGTCCTCACCAAGAAGAGCAAAGATTTATCTTTAAGGGACACAAACACACAACGGAAAACCTCACTGAGGAACAACAGAAACAACGTTATAAAATATGAATCAAGAGTTTGAATCTCAGGTTTTCACTCAACCTCATACACTACCAGTTTCCTTATATTTTGAGGATTGTTAGTGCAGATGGACAGATTCTACGTGTATGTGTGTGTGTGAGCTTGTTTGTTGTGGGAGAAACTTTTATATGTCTTTTCACTGTTTCTTTACAGTAGTTATGAAACAGCTGTGTAGTAAGTGATACCCACGTACAGTATGTTCTATGTAAGAGTGAACACACTATTCAAGTAATTCTCTTCTGCAAAGCCCAAGTCACTGTAGACTGTATATATAACATACAGTATATTGTACATTAATGTAATATTCATTTAAAGTTTCAGCATGTAAATGCAGGTAGATAGAACTATCACTGATCTATTGTACATATATTCCAATATTTCAAAATGATCATTTCATTTTCACTCCTTCCAGTCACTTACCATTTACAACTGAGAGTTTGTTTACCTTGATTGCAAAGAGCCAAAGGTAGATGACAAGCTCAAGACCGCTGCAGTAAAGGATGCATTTTATAGAGTATGATTACTTTATGTAATTATTAGGGCGACAGCATAGACATTTAACTGTCCACATACAAGCCTCTAGTTGCTTCCTCATGATGCCTTCATACTGTACATACATCTGAGAGTTGCTGAAAATGTAATTATATTTTATGAATACACAATTACAAATGTCTTATTAAGTAAGAGCACATTGAAACTGAGTTACTACTCTGGAAATTAGTACATTCAAGATTAACTTTAGCTGAACTGAATGACTGGACCTCAGTGGTAATTCCAGTTAGTTTAAACATTATATGGTAGCAGGAGCAACCATCTCTCTCCAAATGCTGCAAAAAGTTAGCGCATATTAATCCCTAAAGAGACATTAATCCATTGCAATGATCCCATCCTAAATAGAAGCAGGGGTCAGCCCTAGTGCTCCATCCAAGGACTAACTACAGTCCTGAGGCCAGTGTCTTGTTCAAGGGCAATATTAAGAGTATTTTACAATAGCTAACAATGATATGAGAGGAAATGGGAACATAAATGAGAACAGGCAAACTCTACAAACCAGGACTGTTGTCCTAGTTTAGTGTTAAACACTAGTCCATCGTGCATCTGCATTAATTTCTGCAGACACACAGTGAAGCTGTTTGAGACAAAAGAACGACTTCTTGTAATGACTTGTACATATTTCCTTCCTCCCTGTAAATATATAAAAAAATATTTTTCTAGTTGAAATATAGATGCTTATTTTTTAAAATAGTAAAATTAGTGAGCACTGGCAAATGAGTCATCAAGTTGTTTCTTATTCCCTTAAATGATCGAGATATGGTTTTTATCATGTATTCCACATATGGAAAGAAAGAGTGGGTGTATCAGAGATGATGTAACATTAGGTGATAAATACCTCTAATATGCTGTGGAAATACCCATTAACATTTTTAAATAGACTTTATTTTCTTTATGGTCAGTAATTTAAAGCTTGCCTCTTCATGCGCTCCATGTGTACAATGATGACCTAAATAAAGAAAATGTATTTTTATGGGAGGTAACTGAGTGAATTACTTGCCTGTGATCCTGACACTTGCTTACAGACTACAGTGTACATTACATCGTAACTTGATACTAACAATCTTTAATAACATTTACCACTTAAGGAAACTGACTTTAATAGACATATCTTATTAACAAACAACATTTTGTCTACAGCCACTTAGCCATCATAAATATAACGCAGTGTGTACTATATAATGCTTTAAGGCAATCCAGAGTTCATAATCAAGGTTATAAATATTACACAACACACAAGAGTATTGAGGGAACACTTCTGTCCACACTGCACTTTCTACTACTGGTCCCTGACCCCAATCCTGGGATTGCTGCTAAACTAGGCCAGGATTACAACCATGTTCTTACCCCAGGCTCATCTCCTACTGAAGGACAGCTACGCAACACACACCGACACTGTCTCACGACTGCGTGTTCTGTCTGTGTGCTACTCTACACCTGAAGAACTTGAAAAAGTGAAGTGTTTGAAAGAAGACCCTTCCTAATTAGATTATATGAAGTTGTTTGATGTCATTTTCTATTTTAGTATGCAGATAAATCCTCAATAAATAACACAAGACCACCTCAATTATCACATGAAAAATATTGTTTGATTTTATTGAGTTTGGAACATAATGACTCATTCATTTGAGGATGGTGTCATCATTTGCTGCAGAGAGGAGACAGAAGAGGGAAAAATATGTAAATAAGACAATTTGTGAACAAAATGTGGAACTGTGTGGCGCCTCATTAGAATAAACAAGCAAATAAAAAAAAGGTGACAGACACAGAGAGTGAAAAATAAAGAGTGTATGTGTTTTACCTTCAGCCAGTTGTTTGTAAATGCGTTCTTGCTCCTCTCTGGCTTTTTTCTCCGCTTCCTCAACCCTCCTCTCCTCCTCTGCAATGGGCTTCAGGTACTCTGAATAAGACCACAACCAGTCATTATTTTAACAGTGAACATTTTTATTTGAGCTTTTTGGAGTGTGCAAAAATATCCTAATGACAATCAAGGCATCCAGCGCCCTGCACACACCTTACAAGACTGAAAATACTTAGTGATGCTTCTGGCAATACATCCTGCATCTCTGACGCATTATAGTCCTGAAGGACTTTTACTTGATAATCCTACATTGTGAACAACAAATTTGTCTCATTTCTCTGCTCTCTTTGAGTTTCAATGAGGGCGAGGACACAGAGCGGAGCAGAGGAGAACAAGGTGAAAGGAAGATAATGTTGTTGGTAGTCTACCGGTTACAAATGCGCTCAGTAGGGACTGACACATGCTGACAAGTTCTGTGTTTTTTTCTGGGCCAGAGAAGATCAGCGATGCTGTTTTGCCTTCATTGTTCTCTGTGACGTTTGCTGGAAGCGATGTAAAGTAACCCTGGTGTATTATGTGGAGTGAGCACTGTGCCAGGCTTTGAATGTTACATGTCATACCATCCAGTCATATGGTAATTTAGGAGGCAATCTGGCATTCAGTTAATTATTTTTTTATTTTTATAAAAACTTAACTCCTGGCATTTGCTCCTGATGTTTTATAAGAAGTTAATAACAGATGAGATAACAGAGCCACTTCCCTTTTACATAAATGCTGTGTGGTGGTTCTAATGTATGCATATTTTAGATGTAACTCATAATTAAAACAAAACTTTTAGAGATTTTAAATCTAAAAATTGTTCTGAGTGGATCACTGGGAAATAATATTGGTCAGACTTGTACAATATGACTAATTCAATTGTTTGTTCAGGTCCAAATGTTGCTAAATACTATAATTACTTACATAAATATAACCCTAATTATAACCACATAAGTGAAACTAAAGCAGCTAAATCTAATTCAGCAATCATTAACATTATTAATATCAGACCTGCTTTCATTTAAAGTAACATTGGAGGAAAAAACCTGCTGCCCTTGAAGTTTGGACACAGACAGGTACACTCAGTGGCGCATGCGCAGACACCAACTTACCAAACCTCTGCTTGCCATAGAAGACGCCGAGCAGCAGGGCTGACCACCTGGCCGTCTGAAACAGAAGAGATTAAAAACATGTTAACAAGTGAAAACAACAAAGCCAGCCAACAGGGTGAGCTGCGACATGTCAACAAGAGTCCACTGCTGTGACATTAACAAAATAAAAGACTAAACTGGACACGCTCAGGTAGCCGCGACTGGGGGCGAAGTTCACTTTTCGTCTGACCCTCCTGCTGAGGAGGATAACGCTTAAATGACACACTGGTATCACTGCAGCTCCACAACCCATAGCTAATGATATTTACTAAGTCAGCATCAGACATAATGTGGACGAGGCTCCAGATTTCACTGCTGCTCTGCGGAGAAAAGTTCACCTGCCTCTCAATGTCACTGCTAGCATTAGCATAACAGTAGCTAACATGCTATCAGAGCCACTCACATTGAAGGCCTAAGCTACGCGTCCTGAGGCTGGCGTTTGAAATGAGTTTATTTCGTTTGAGCTGACAGAAATCACAACAATTACAATCTTTCAAGGCAAATAATTTGAGTTATTACCTTGATGAGCGGTGACACTGCGACAGGAGGAACCATCGTGAAACGAGCAAGTGACTTCCGGACTGGGCGGAAGTAGTTCTTTTCCCCTTCAATATAATGGTGTAGATATTTTACAAAATAAAACTTTGGACATGAATATTTTACTTCGTAGAAAGTGAAAAAGCTTCAGTTAAATGCTAAATTAGGAATGACAGAATTTGTGGTGTGTTCACCAAGTGTGTTTTTTTATTGTGTGGAATATAAGTTTTTAAAGTTTTTAAAGTTTTTAAAGGTGCAGTTCATCATTTTCCTGTTGTGCTATTCATACATCTTGTTTTGGTAAGTTAGATATCAGCCTTAGAGATATCTGGCTTCTCTCGAATATAATGGAATTATATATAGCACTCTGCTTGTGGAGTTCAAAGCACTAAAAAATATATTAAACTATTTTTTCCAAATACATGTTTTATTTTAATGAACTTAAGCCTATGACTTAGTCTAAATTGTCTGTGTAGTAGTCTAGAGCAGGTTAACAAGGTGGCAGCAGCCTTACACAACCTTTAAGTCCTTAACAACTAAGTTTATTATTATTACAGTATGCACAGTCCTAGTCAGGCATGATTAATGCCCCTGAATTATTTAGCATTTACCTCACTTGTTGGCACCCTGAATTCATTCATGGGCTGTTTATGTCGGTCGTTTGGTCATAATTTTGTTCTGTCAGTCTATTGAACGTGACTTGGGTTTGACTTAAGATAATTATACAAAAAGAAAGTTTCCCTTCTTCAAACGTCCTGTTTTGTAACATTGTGTAAATATTCACAATTAAGAAGCTGTTACTAGCAAATGTATTGTATTTTTGCTAACTCAATCAATTAATTGATAATGAAAATAGTTGCAGATTGTCTGTCTGTCTGTCTGTCTGTCTGTCTGTCTGTCTGTCTGTCTGGGCACACATGCATGCTGTGGGTGTGGCTTCCCTCCTGGCTCCCAGCTCTGCTCCTTGCACACCTGTTTGGAATCATCATCATCATCATCATCATCATCATCATCCTCACCATCTTCAAGCAGCAAGTTTTTGGAATAAACTTTCTTTAATTCACAATATCATTGTCTTGTATTTTGGTCGACTATTATATCCAATGTAACACTTTGTGTGCAGAGAAAAAAAAATCAACCACATTTGTTTTTTTCCACAATTGTATGTATGTCATAATTGTTTGTACAGTATTTTAGAGACACATTGGCACTAACAAAGTTATTTAGTCTACATGTTAAAGCTTGAGACGAAGACACTGGTTAGCTCTGATAAAATGTAATATACATATAGTATCATATCAGGGATATTAATTAAAAACAAAATAGCAAGTCATGTTTTCAACTCATAATTATTCTTGTAAAATTACATTACACAATAGAAGCAAACATGTAAAGACAGTGCTGTGGAGTTGCTAAAGGTGGTCCAAAACAGAAATATGCAAATACTGTTGTTCCAACAAATGTTTCCCACTTTTCCAAGATGGTGCAAGTAGCATTAAACAGTTTCTTTTTTTTTTTTTTTTTTTTTTTTTTTTGAAGAATCAAATGTAAAAAGATGACATTGTTCAAAATAATTAAAGCTAGCCTGATTCCAGATCTCTTAATCACATGCCCATTTTATTCAGAAATTCAAATTCTGACGAATAAATAATGAAGGGAAAATGAAATGAATTCAGTCTGATTATCAAGTTAACCAAAAGCAGCTCCCAATGCATATCATCAATAACCAGAATAAATAACATGGACAAGTGTAAAACAGTATAAAATGCTTCTTCACAGAGTGAATCCAGCGCAGGATGCTTCTCAATCGTTGTCATAGATGCAATCTGGAAAATATAATATTCCGTATTATACATGGTGTTTTAGATCGACTGATATAATTGATATATGTAATGATGAAGGATTAAGGGTTAACTGGACTAACATACCATCTCCAATATCATCATAGATGTCACCATCACTGGAAATGAAAATGAAAGGAAATGGTGAGTACAGGCATTATATTATATTATTTAGTCTCTGATTGTAACTGTGTGAGTGTTTGTGGTACTTACTCCGTAACAATGTAACTGGTCGAAACATAACCAACTGTAAAATACAGACAGACACGTTAGATGGGAATGATGGGTGGTCCAATTTTGTGTTGAGTAGAGTAGGGATAAAATAAATATATGCATGTATTGATTCATTCTGTTAATGGCAGCAGATACTGACTCTTGCCATCGTCGTTCCGACAGATCAGTTTGTTATCCACAGCTTTAACAATGACGTCAAGTTTTTCTCCTGCTTTGACTGGAAGCTCTTTCCCACTCCACTTCTTATTAGTGAGATTCGGCACTATGTTCACCTGGTACAGCACCTGTATCTCCCCTTCATACTAAAAGAGAGTGAAAATTACATAAATAGTTTGTTACTAAGCAAGCAGCATTAAGAAATCAAGTTTTAACTTTATATTGACCATGATTATACACAATATTCTAATGAATTAAAATAAGTAATACAGCAATATAATAAATACATTTTAAATGAGAGAGCAAAAGGTTTTTGTACTAAAGAGCTGTTTTTCAGCAGGTGTGACTGTTAACAGTAAGAAGACTGGATTGATGAACATTATTAAAGACATGATGGAAAAACAAACTTTAAACTTTTTCCTGAATTCCTTCTCCTCTTTCTCAAACTTCTTCTGCTTTTTTGGGTCCATCTCTTCAGTCTTGTTTTTGCCTTTCAGGGTTAAAAGGCTGGAGAGCAAAACCAACAAAAAATTGATAATATTTAGTTACTTTGGTTACTTATTTTTTTGTGAACCATCTCCTGACAGTTTGGGAATTATTGTAAGGATTTCTTATTCTAAAATTGATGTAACTGTACCTGCTGAGGGGAGGCAGGGGAGGTACATTTTGAGAGTCGACATCATCGTATATCTCCTCATCAATTGCTCCTGGCTGATCTGTGATAACATGTGGGAGAAGTCAGATGTTAAATTTTTAAGTTTTAGACACCAGGCATTAACACGCATTCGGAAAGAACACATTTTAATCAGAATACACATAATAAAAATCAGTTGTCAGCTCTAAAGAAGATAGAGGTGTGTTGCTAACACAAGTTAACATTAACAGATATAAATTTATAAATCACATCTTAAAACCCATTTAATAGCCACATTTTTATTTTATTCTATTTTATTGCTTTTGTATCTTTTATTCTTTTGTTTTTGCATCTATTTTTAAACAGCTATCACTTCCACTGTCCTTATCTGTCATGATCATTGTCTTCCCTCTATCTTGTTTATTCTTGTTCTTTATTTCTGTCTTTCCTTTGTGAACTATTTTAAAGGTACTATATAAATAAATCAAGTTAAAGATTAGCCACAATGGAAGTAGTAGATCTGTAGCAACCAAGGAAGGACAAATATTGAGAAATGAGTATCTTTTTTCATAAAATATCTATTCAAAACATGGCAGTATTGTCACAGTGAGTTATACCTGAATTCCCATCTGCAGTAAACTGGCTGGGTGGAGGCACTCTGGCACAACAAAAGAAAACGTATTCAAATGTTACATAATTTATATCATTACAATATCATCAATTAAAAGTGGGTTAATAGGATTCAAAGCATTCCAAATTAATAATCATATTCATGAATTACAATACAATATTTAAATTTGTATAATTGTTAAAACATGCTTTTGAGAGCATTAGCAGGTGATGCCTCAGTTTTCTGATTGGGTCAACATTCATACATCAGTTACAGACATGCAAATGACTCGAGAAGATTAGTAAAATCACAAATAATCAGCTGCACTGATTGTAATCAGAAACAACACTTAGATTTCAACTTGCAAATGAACATCATTCAGTGTTATTCAGTAAGAGGGGAAGGTTGATCTGATCTGGGGAGAGAATCAACATTCAACTTTATCAGAGAGGAAGTGTTTAGCTGTTAAAAGGGGAGTGATGGCTGAAAGATTAGGGATCAAAAACAGTGGACAGTGGATCTGTGATCAGTCTTACTACTGAGTGTATTTTACACTTTAGAGCTGGCAGGACGTCTGTTCCGGTCAAACATCCGCAGGAAGCTACGGGGCTTCGTAAGAGAAGAGCTGGAGTCCAAGGGACTAGAGAGCCAACCAAGGATGAAAAGACCTGCATTTCTTTTTCGGTTTCATTTTTGAATCTTTCCTGTCAATCTATCTTCATTTAACATTCATATTGAAAGACTTAAAGCATATTACACTGACATACTCATTCCCTATTTACCCTTTGCTTGAAAATAAATATACCAGTTCCCACCTGACTTCCAGGTTTGGATCAATAACATCATCATATATTTCTCCTCCGTCTCCTGGTAGCGGGGGTAAGACAACTGAAGAAAAAAAGCAAATACATAATGTAACTGTTGACATATTTCATTCTTAGTAAAACAACATGGGCATTAACTGAATGAAAAGACTGAATAGAACTAAATATAAAGCTAACTGAATATAAAGAAATTAATTATTATATTGTATAAATTTAAGCATACCTCCTGGTCCTTTGATTCCGCTGTAGAGAGAAAAAATTTACATCAATATTAAATAATTTAGTGAAATTTAATTTCTCAATATAGTTTGGAGACGTGATACATAAAGTAAACAGGGTCCAAAAGTATAACTCCCATTTGTTTTTAGACATGGGTTTCCTTTGTTTCCTGTTTATGTGCTAAGCTAAACTAACCAGCATGTTGCTGTGGCTTCATATTGAACCATATCGATCTGGTTATCTAAGTCAGTGTTTCTTAAATGGGGCCACTAGTACCCCAAGAGGTACTTTAGAGTACTGCAGGGGGTACATGACATTTAAAAATGTAAAAAATGTCAGTTGTGCATAATTTCTAAAATATTTATAAGTTAAATGAAAAAATCTAAATTAAATTTTAATAAACCACGTTTTATATATAGTTATATAGTTATAGTTATTATATACTACATATATATATTTCAATGCAATTATTAACTGCTGTGAAACTGTCAACTGCAGTAAAACCTACATTTTAAGGGCAACTTATCAAAAAGACGCAGTTCAATGAAACTACAATGCCGTCTTAGTGTTATTGGATGACACAAATGTTCATAATGCCATTAATCAACAAGGTCGAATATCATATATTATTATAATATTATTCTTGGTACCTGTTATCAGAAGGAGCCACATCGATGTCATCATATACCTCAAGGTCGTAAGCCTGCTGAGGTCGAGATTTCTTCAGAGTGTTAAAGTCAATTTCCACTGAAGTGGTCTTCACGTAACCAACTGTTAGAAACAAAGAGCAAGGAAGTGAAATATTGAGTTATTTTAATTTTCCCTAATTGGGATTCTGAGTATAATTTATTCCATGTTTTTAGCTAAAAGAAGACCAATGAGGCAAAATTATGTGAACCTACTGGATCCATCCTGCCCCCGTCCCAACCACTTCCCTTCTGGGTTGCCCATGACACGTATGATGTCCAGGCAGTCTCCCTGCTTCAGAGCAAGGTCGGTCTTACTGCCTTTGCAATCCACACGGGCGTTCCCTTGGTGGATGGTTTCCAGGGGCCCAACCAACTAACACACACAGCCGTGGACGAACACACACAAACAAAAACAACAAAAACAAATCATTTATGACATGGTTTTAACAGAAGAAGATATTTGTCCCAGAAGACATGAATGTAACTAAAAACAGGGGCAGACAAAGTGTCTTCATATGCAGGGCAGACCTTTGTGTGCATGTTCCTGTACATAACAGATAACAGATCTCAGAATAAGGAACGTGTTGTACATGTTGTTAAAGGAAGAGTTTGATACTATGGGAAAGTGGTATCAATTTTCTCATCGAACTGTCAACAAGCGTATTTCCCAGATGCTGAACTATCCCTTCAAAGTGTCGTATCAGGTTTTGATGATATTTCAAGTCTAGTTTACTCACTTTGAACTTCTTTCTGGCATCTTGTTCCTTCTTCTCACGTTCCTTCTGCTCCTTCCTCTCAGCCTCCAGTCGTTTTTTCTCCTCCTTCTCGTCTTTCTTTTCTTGTTTTTGTTCAGCCGCTTCCCTTTAGAGAGCGACAGTGTCAGACAGTTGGCAGCTGATAGTAAATTATAAGTTGTGAGAGATTTAATGGATAATCAAATGCATTTGCAAGATGTGGCTTACTCTGTGGCAGACTACCAGATGCTCCTAAGATGACTTATTTTTACAATTTAACAACTGGGCTGTGATTAAATACAAGTGCCTACACAAGCTTATAAATGTCCAGCTAATAATGGCATTTATCATAGTATTTATATCGGCTGCAATCTGCCATCCCTCCAGGATCCTGTACGTCTCTAGGACCCTGAGGCGTGCAGGCAAGATTGTGGCTGACCCCTCCCACCCCAGTCACAAACTCTTTGAACCTCTCCCCTCTGGCAGGAGGCTGCGGTCCATCAGGACCAAAACCTCTCACCACAAAAACAGTTTCTTTCCGTCTGCAGCTGGCCTCATAAACAAGGCCCAGATCCCCCACTGTCACTGACTCTTATACCCACCCTGTATATTTGCATTACATTAATGCACTCCCGTCTTCTGTACAGTTTTCTTATCTTTCTTATCTTTATTTATCTATATTTTTTAAAAAGTACTTTATTTGTATACTTTATTTACTTATTTTAAGTAAGTAAGTCATTAGCTACTTATACTATAATCCTTATTTTAATATAGTACTTGTATATTTTTGTGTGATTTATATATTTTTTTGTGTGATTGTATATTTTAAGCACCATTGCACCAAGACAAATTCCTCCTATGTGTAAAAACCTACCTGGCAATAAATCTCATTCTGATTCTGATTCTGATTTTAGCCTAAGCTTATCTGCAACACATCACTAGACAGGCTTATGTAAAATACAAACTATAATAGATAATATATATATAAATGACAAGAAAATATGCATAACTTTTATTCATTTAAAATGATCCCAGTGAGGACCCCTAACTGACTCCTTGAACAGACAAAGCTGCTAATAAAAGAAAGTTTATCTGCTTCTCTATTTTCATCAATAGAAAGGAGAGTGAACTACCTCTTGTAGTGTTATTAACGACCACCAGAGGGCAGTGTTAGCAAAGGTAGAAATGAACACAGCAGAACTGGGATTAAAACCAATGCTTCAGTGAGGGAGCAAAGTGTAGAAATTAATTGTTAAACGTGCTTACAACTAGTGAAGAGAACATTGTAAATGTAGTTCTTTTCAACTATAAATGTGAAGACAGGGTGAGCTGTAGCATAAACATGTAAAAGTTTAATGAAGTACATTCTCTCACCATCGTTCATCAAGATCCTCATACGTCTCTCCGTCATCGTCGCTTTCCTCCTGGGTCAGAGAAGACAGGAGTAAAAACAGCAGTAACAACTAGCTACTGGTTCAGTCAGTGAGCAGCACTGTGTTCACTTTGATTGCTTTGTACATGTACCTCTACTGTCTTTATGAACACACATGCATGTTTCTCTTCATCTGAGTGTGTATCTGCCTCTGTAAAAATCTGTATTTATGTAAGTGAAAGTAATTCAGGGTGTCTCACCTTTCCTCTCTGACTTGGGTGACCTAAAGAGAAACAATGAATCAACATTACAAAAGAGTTTGATCCTTTTGGAATAACTACAATCGTCATGATCTGACTCACACTTCAGCTCAGACTATTTTTAGTATTTTGGTAACAGTAACAGTTTATATTTTGAGTCGCATACAATGAGAGCCCCCTACCAACCCCCACCCAAAGAAGATAAAGAGTTGCTAACGATAAGACACTGCCAAAATAGACTGACTATTATAGTTCCTTTTATCTGTGTCGTCTAATTTCTAAACATAGGGCAAGGTTCAGCATCACGCAGTCCTATTCTGTCTTCCTGTGGTGCTAAAAACATAAATGGCTTGCAACATGGCAGTCTTGACGCATTGCATTTGATCAAATAGCAACCGATACTGTACCTGTGGATGGAGGCAGAGGAGGAGCGCTGCTGAATTCATCAACATCATCATAGAAGTCCTCTTGCTGTATCCTGAAAGGCAGAGTCAGGATTCAGCTTTCGTTAACTGGAGCAGCTTTACCCAGAGAACATATACAGTAGCAGCAGTATAAATCAATTGTGAGTGTGTTTGTGCCTGCGTGTGCCCGAATGTGTGACTTACATGGATCCAGGATGTCGTGGGGGCAGACTAGGAAGTGCAGGCGGAGGGGGTTGACTTGGGGGCGCATGGTTGCTATGGTTACTGGGGTGAGAGGCCAGAGGAGTTGGGATGATGGATTTTTTCAATGTGCCAGGACCTATAAGAGAAACACATAGTATTGAAATAGAAAATATAAGTGTCTTTACCAGTGGCCTTCAGTGACTATCTCACATACAGAACGTATAAGTACAGATAAATAGAAAGATCTCAGAAACATACTTAAATATACAAGCCCCCCTTCACTCAGACATCAGTTTTTCTTCTTGTTCCTACAGTTGGATGTTTAAGCTTCACTGTGCAGAATGATGTCTGTGCAGAGTTTGACACTAGAAGGATGTTTTCACACTCATCTGGTAAAAGTGGAAAGTTTCTCTGTGGTCATTAAAATTGGATTATAAAGGGCGGGGCCTACAGGTTTGATTTGTGACATTCTAAATAGTTTGGATGTCATTTCTGGTCCAGTATGCAACTTATAAAAGTGTGATGAAGAAACCAGTGCACACACACTAAGAATGGACTTTACAGGGAAGCAGGAGACATCTTTTGTCCATCAGGAAACATTTAGAAATAAACAAATTTTGGATATTCATAGATGCTGGAATTTCTACTGAGGTAGGAGGAGGAGAGGCCTTTTTAAGGATTTTAATGAGGAAAATGTCTTTGCTCAAATCAGACACACATTATTGTTCCAAGCAAACTATATGTGTAAATACATGTCTGGAGTAGGGTTGCATTGTTGCATAAGCTCATCATAGGTTGTGTAAGTGAAATTGCATTTATGCAAGTATAAACTAGTAAAAAATACTTAAGTTCAACTACCTTAAACTTATATTAAACCCTCAAACCTTACATGTGTTTCAAGGTTAAATAGGGAAAAAAAGGTTCCATTGTGCATAATGGGAATGGGAAAGCACATAACATGGAAACCAAACATTTGAGAAAGTTCATACAAACCGCAATAAATGTATATTCAAATAAAAGAGCAACAACATCACAACTGTTATTTCTGGTCTTCCAGTATTTGGCCTTGTTGTATTATGCATGTCAGCCAACAGTCAGCCTTCACCTCAGACTGGAAATCTGTTTAGATCAGGTACATGTCTAAAAACAGTGCGTCTAACTCGAAACTATCCCTGTTTGCTGGAACTTACTTCCCCATGTGGTGAACTCAGCTGTCAGAGCAGAGAGTGACGGGGGGAGGAGAAAGGAGAAACTGGACAGGGAACTTAGCTGGGGCAAATAGAGGAACCAAGAGTGTTTCTGTGACTTTGGTCTCTTATCTGAAGCTCTTAACAACTTTACAGCCACTTCTGTTTAACTTGCACTCATTTAATACAGAATGTACAAAATGCAAATTCAGATGCTGCATTAACTTATCTTAAAATGGTATAATGGAATAAATGGACTTTTAATGCTATCATGCACAAACATAAGTTGTCTGCATTGGTCAGATGACCCAAAGTAAACTGCAGGCTACACACTGTAACGACACTGAAACCACACTAACTTGTGAAGGCAGTCTTTTCACACTTCTGAAATACTTTCACAAAGCCTGTCCAAAGTAGCGTCACAAGTGATACAGAGGAAATGCACTCAAGACAACAAATAAAGAGGAACAACCTCTTTGTCAGACTATAACAAGATCTGCAAACTGTTTGCCACCCTCTGTCATTTGATCCTCTTGACAGCATGTGCCTGACATTGAGAGAGTGTTGATTATATCAGATGGTAGATATAAAATTACATCTTTTACACTGATTTCTTGTATTTGTTGCATATGATGCAGGGGATCAAAGAAATATTTTACAAAATAGAAAACAAAGGATGTAAATAAATGCAGCTTGATACTGTTGTGGAAGTATTCATGCCTGTGGGGCCACACACGTGTCCCGTCTGGACGCCAGAACTTCTCTCCCAAAACTTCCCCTTTCGGCCTCACTTTACGGGTTTTCATAGCAATTAAAGCCATTTGTTCAACACATTGCTTTCTTAATTGTTATGAGCTGTACATGAATGAGATTTATACTGAAAAAGCAATAAATGGTACACTTTGCATAATGTTTAATCAAAGTTATGGCATTTGATTATTTAGTAAGTTAGTTTGGCTTTAGTTAGATTTTACATATCCATTATTTTAGAAATACAGAGGTCATGACTTTAAAAATCCCCATGAAGTGCAACCCCACCCCCATAAGACATTTTTGTTTTTTGAATATTTATTCATTTGTTTACACATTTGTTTAGCTGTTAAATTGTATTTGTTTTGCTCCAAAATGAAAGTGAAAATGCTGTTAATATAATTCTGGTGGAGAAATACGGAGTCCCTTTATATCTTTTGACTGTAAAACAACATATTATGAGAATAAGCCTTCACGTTGTTACAACCCCTTAATTCCCAGTGAACCAAACAGAGGACATTCATTGTCCTCAGTGGCACATAGTCATCACAAATGACACATAAACAGCATCACTGCAAGTGTGTGACTTCAAATGTGTTGAAGTTCACTCCAGTTGTACCGTGACTTCTACAGTTTATAAATCAGTTAATTTTTTAGACTTAAAACTCAGACTCAGGCCCAGACTTTATCAATTCATGAAGCAATGGTTTCCATTAGAACTTTATAGTTTTATCACGTGAGCATCAACCCAGCAATATCAAAAGACTGTGAAATTAGAGTGAAATTAGTAGACAAATAAGCAAAGGGCCACCTTTAACAGAGCTTTTTATGGCCTGCAAAAAGTAAAACCGAGAACTGTCTGATGAATTTGAATGGAAAATGCTTGCTTGAGTTTATATGGGGGCCTAAAAGTATGATCACACATCTCTGAGACTGAGTATTAGAGTACGCTGTAACTATTCTGTCTGTGACTACACATTAAAATACAAGCAACTTTGTCATGCATTGCAACATACTAACAACTGATTTAATTTCTGTAAATAATTAAATATATTAACTTGATGGATTGGTGGTTAAATCATCTCATAATCAGTAGTTTTGTTCATATGTCTTTGGTATCACAATTAAACAAACAAAGCTGTCAATACAAATCCAACTTACCATCATCAGAGGCTTTAGCCCCTCTTTTAAAGTTCTCCAGGTTGACTTTGGGTGGTCGGTTGGGCTTGGCAGGAGCAGGGCCCAAAGCTAAACTGTTGGGGAGGGGGTTACGCTTGGGGCCTGAAGTGGAATCCCCGTTAATGCTGCTGGTCTGAGGAGAAGGCTTTGAGGGCTTCTTAATGCTAGGCTTTTTACTGGCTGGAGGTTTGAGAGGAGAGATGGAGTTAGTAGCAGTGATAGCCAGTTTGTTGGCTCCATCTGCGTTCACGTCACTGTCTGACTGCTCAGTCTTGTCCTTCTCCTTGTTGAATATATTCTGAGCAGTCTTGAAGTTGGGGGTCGGCTTAAAAGTAGAGTTTGCTGGAACTAAAGGTTTGTTCGCTGTTTCCGTGTTAGGTCCTGCCATCTCGTCATTTTGACGTAATTTTAATAAGCTGCTGCTCGGTTTTTGTTGTAAAGGGGGAAATTTGTGTGGTGTGGAGCCGGTTACACCCCCACCACTGTCTTCTTTCACCCAACTGGGCTTGGAGACGACTGCTGGAGGGGGTTTAGGAATGGCAGGTTTGGCGTCTGACATAGTGGCACTGAGGGGGGGCTTATGGAGAAGTGGCTTCGGTCCAGGGCCTTTAGTTTCAAGAGCTTGTGAAATTGTTGGTTTCAAGGGTAGGTGCTGTTTATTAGCAAGGAAATGTTTGCTATTGGTGCTTGTTTCATCTTGTGCGTTTCCAAACCTGCTAGCCAGGGCTTTAGTTTTGTTTTCATTTGCCTCTGTGTCACTTTTAGTTGATACAGTATTTTTCAGGAAATTGGGTTTAGGAGGCACATTTATCGCACTGC
Organism: Dicentrarchus labrax; assembly: GCF_905237075.1. Lineage (NCBI taxonomy): Eukaryota > Metazoa > Chordata > Actinopteri > Moronidae > Dicentrarchus > Dicentrarchus labrax. The sequence goes on along the minus strand of NW_026136710.1, from coordinate 13,328,718 downwards.
CAGAGAGGCTCTCCAAGACAGGTTTCTTGTTTTGTACGGGCGGCCCGGAGGAGAGGGTGGGGTGCAGGGGTGGTTTGATACGTCCAGCCGGTGGTGTGGAAGAAGTCTCGTCAGTGCTGGCCCCACTCGCTTGGAAGCGAGCCATGATGGCCTTCACATCAGATTTGTTTTGCTGGAAAGAATGGAAGAGGACCAGAAGGGGAGTTAATAACCAGGATAAGAAAACCAAAATTGAAAATGAAATTAGGATGTGCCATGCATGCTAGAGCATAAAATGACAACAGCAAACACAAGTCCCAAAACAGATACAGAAACTGCCGGACGAAAGCAAAAGGAATAAAAAGAAAACAAGAGGCACACTTCAATAGACTGACATAAAAATTCACATAGGAACAGAAAGTTGCAAGTTATGTGTCATACCACTTAACCTAACAAGATAACATAAACCAGGAGCTTCCCATGGTTGTGTTTCATCACTGAATTATCTCTGTGATAAGAGTACTCAAAGCACCATCGGCAACCAAAAGCAAAAGTCCTGTATTCTATCTAACAGAGCTGCCTTCATTTATCAAATTAAAAGCTCCATTCTGTGATATAGAAATTATTGTGAGTATTTGGGTAATGTAGCCTACAAAAATGAGAACTGGGCATCAAATTCATGTTACTACCTCATGTGAAATTAAAATGTACAAATGAAAAGCAAATGTGATATTTGAAAAGAGAAAAGGTAAAAGCAAATTATAATATGGTAATTATACAGTACTATAAAATAGATAAACTCAGGGCTGAAAACATTTACTACTGAGCAAACATATGTTAATTGCTGCAGGTAACGGGTATATAAAGGGCCTTATTACTTCTCAGACCACAGCTTGTATTGAGTTACTGGCTTATCATTAGTTAATTATATACCTGGTTCACATTCTCCAGTGTAGGTAAACAAAAGGAATGTTGTTGCAGTTTGATTGTTGATTAGTCTTATAAGTCTATAGTGAAAGGTCTGTGGTGTTGCTTTTGCTATGACATGAATGGATAAGCCATTTACACATCTGGAATCTGAAAGTGTGTCCAATGAGCGCCCAGGTGTGCAGAGTGGTCAGATGTTGGTAGGAGTTTGATCGAGTATCGTGTGGTTATGTCATAAAGGACTGGCAGAGCAGCAGACACACCTATTTTAATCAGTCTGGTTTGACTGAAGTCAGAGACACCACACCAGGAAGTGGAGATAAGAGCACAAGGACACACAGCCGCTGCTATTCCTGCAGCAGAGCAGTAAAAGTGATGGGAAATTGTACGACGGAAAGTACAAATGCACTATATTAAGCTGAATGGGAAGTATTATGAATGTCAGATCTAACATATGTTTCACACAGTAACACCCAACTTGAACATAGAAACAGTAAGTGTAAAAAAACACTTCCAGCAAGACATTTAGTTGCCAGTCGAAAAACAAAGCTACTGTGTGTTATTGTAACTTGATCTCAGTATGATGTTTGTGAGTGATGGAAAATACAAACTTATTGCTACAGTCTATAGTATCACATAAGGTCTCATCAGTGAGCTTTTTTAATCTGCACAAATAAACTGAATATGAAGAATACAGATTCTTGTCTCCTCCTGACACCTGTTTATACACTGTTAATTGTTTATGGTTAATACAGTATGTTTAAGAGAGAAGTTACTGTATAGAAGTTGTAGGAAAAACTGTTGTTTCGGTTAAATATTGAAAAAGATGATCAAACAATGTTTTTTCATAACGTTAACCAGGTGCTTTTTGTCGCCTAAACATAACTATGGAAAATTTGGAATCATACTTCTGTTGACACAAGCAGATATTGTTGGGAAAACAATGTCCAGTTTGAACTTTTTGGAGCTTTGCCAATTCTTCTGAACTTCTTAAACCAGTTCCACGGACTTGTCCGTCATCCAAGATATGGCTACAACCACTTCTTCAGTTTGAGCCTCTCAGCCTTATATGGGCATTAAAGCAACACTAAGATCTGGTATGCAATTGGATGCCCGCAGAGTGCAATACCACTGTCAAAAATACTGACATCTCTACTTTTTGTTATGAATATATTACGTAGTCCAAAAACTAGGAATCAACAACTATGCCAAACATCAAGCAAGTGCAACAATGCAAAATGTAGCAACAGGAAGAAGGCCAGCTCTCTGTCAGTTTGCAGCCTTTTATTTCAGAAGCTGCTAATGACTAAAAGCCAGTCCAAAATGTATTCCTGTCTGGCAGGTTCGTGCTTGGTCACTCTCTTTACTATTCTTAGCTTCCTTCAGCTTCCTCTTAGGTCTCTTTGCCTCTGCCATTAGCTATGTCCATAGAAATTGCTGAGATTGGATATATTGCCTGCTCGCCCCGGCTTAGTGTTATATAATAATGATAATATATTTAACGATATATATACAAAATTCCCTACCACTAGATGTCGCACCAAAGCACCAGCATCTCAGAACAAAACAAATCCGCTACAGTCCACTACAATGACAAAACCAGTAATTATACCTCACTGATAATCATAAAACGCACACAGCTAAAACTCACCGAAACCATCTTTGTCTTTCCACTGTTCAAAATAACCGCTTAATTCAGTAAATAGGCTACAAATGCTGCAACATAATCCTTGGGGTTAAATGCACCTGCTAAAGTATGTCCACTAAAAATCCTTTATTTTGCCACTGACAGGCTCGGATTGTTATTCATCATGGAAATAATCCCTAGAAATAGACGTTTTTGTTAATGTTGTTAAAGATTCTTTCTTTTTCTTTTACCAGAAACAGCAGATCATATGTATCCATCTCACTCGTGACGAGACTCTATTGACAAAGGCTCACAGATTATAACACACGTAACATCTTAACTTAATTCAAACTGGACAGGAACAAAATAAAAATCACCTAAACCGTCTTTGTTAGTCTTTTCACTGTTCCAACAACCACCAACTCAGGTTTGGTCAAAAGGAAAATTTAATTCACAAAGGTAAATAAGAAAACAAACAGCCATTTCAGTCAAAGCCAACAGTTTCATACGGAAGAACTCACAGGTACATATTGCTGGGACGGCTGTATAAAAAATGAACAGAGCACACACAGACAGAGTGTGTGTTCTCCACTGAGGACGCCATCACTCCACTTTATTTTACATGGCAAATACTTGTTTGCTGCTGCATTAATGTTCTAAATCACCAGCAATTCTTATTTGTCCTCTGTGGGAGACATGATACCTTTAGGCCTTTATTTCAAACACCATGCATTCAGACTATTTGAGTCTTAATGTCGTGTGAAGAGGACATCCTGGGTTTTCTAGTGATGTGACACACGGGGTGATGGCCAACAAAGCACATTTTGTCTTTTCAAAAAGGCAGGAATTACAGCAAACACATAAGTGAGATAAGTGATCAAATTTATGAACATATATTGTTTCTGTTCTCAAGGATGTTTTTTTTTTTATGAGAGTCTTAACTTTATATATTGTATATACTTTCAAAATACACGTTTTAACCCATGACCTTCGTGGGGAACAGTGGGACTTGCTTCTTGTCATTTTCAACCATTTTCCATACTTCAAGAAACGGAAAACTTAAGTGAGGCAGAAAAGATTCTGTGTGTGGGCATGATCAGCCTATATCCAGTGTTTAGATGTACAAATAAGTGCACCATCCTGCATTTCTTTGATATAACTGCCGCAGGAGACCACCAGGACCAAAGGAGAAGTTGCAATACTTTTTGCGGAAAAATTTGACCTACCATTAAAATAATATTATTTTAACCTTTAATGCAACCTGGGGTCCTACAGGGGTCCTACAGGGGTTCTACGGGTTCATCAGGAATCTTTTAATTTCATTATTGTTTCATTGACAAGAAGTCTGCACACAGAGAATTTATGAGAATGGCTATTCTGTTCATAGGTTTCACAGTCTTCATTGCCAGCAGTATAGACAGCTATAGAAAAACTAAATCTTATGAGACGGGGATTCCTGAGACTACATCTTTTCAAATATGGGTCCGCAGGAACCACTGCTTTAATGTAACGCAGAAGCTATTATAGCATGCTGGACATATGAACAGACAGTGGAGAAGTGGATAACGTTAGTTACAATTTGAATTCATTGTATCCGTCATACATTCACTGAAAACATACACTAAGTGTCAAGCTATCCACCGCTGCTCGCTTCATTGAGACTTCCAACTTCTACTTTTTACCAACCACTTTTCAAGCCAACTGAGGTTCCGTATTTGGAAGGTGTCGTAGGGTGGAGAGGGACTTTAATGTTGCCAGTAACATCTTGCAGTGGTGGCATAATTGAAGTGTGTTAACATGAAGGCTGACATGTTGCTGAATATGAAATAAGGTTGAAAGAAACAGTGAAAAGTTTCCTTATTATGCTTCTCTTTCTCAAACCGCAGTAAAAATTACCCAATATGTTCTGTACCAGACAAATACTGCTTCTCTAAATGTTTCTGTAGTTGCAATTCTGTAAAAACCTACAAATCCTGCCTATACGAGAAACATCTCTCAGAATAACGCAACATAACTCTCAAGTTTAATTATCACTGATCTAAAAAAGTTTAAACAAAAATCCAACATATAACCTTCATGAGAGTAGGATTTATTGCAGGATTGTTTTATTAGACTGCATCAGTTTCAGCTAGGTGTATCTAATAAACTGGCAAATGACTGCACATTCTGTACAGTACAGGTTATATGGACTACCCCATTACTTAATTAATTATTTTAGTACGGTGTTACTCCTATTATGTGGAAATGGATGAAGAGAGGTGAGAACCACATCCTTGACCACAGACACTTCCACTGCTGGATGACTAGGTTTCTAGTTAGTGCAATAAAAATAAAAATACTGCTCTGTGCCGTCATTAAGCACAAGTACATTTCAAGTCCGATATGCTGCTGAGAAGAGAATGAAAAATGAGGTCTTTTGGTCAAAGCAAAGAGGAAACATTATTTCTATTTCCAGTGTGATGAAAAGTGGAGGCTAAAATCTTGCTCAATCTAGCTGACACAAACCAAAAAAACCCAAATGGTGACTTCTCGTGCTTTTACATAATATGTGTAAAGAAATAACACGAAATGCCTTGAACGTCAAAAATAAAATGAAATCAAAATAAGCTCATGGGTCTTAAACCATACATTAGAATAACTGAAAGCACTTTGTAGCATGCAAGAGTACAATTTAAATTTAACAGTGTTTCCCCTCTATTCATACATGCAATAACTTTCTCTGACAAATGGCAATGTCAAATCCATGTGTACAAGAAAGAATGACAACTGACTACAAGGTTTTCCAATAGCAGTTGACTTACAGAAAATCTTGGCACTCCAGAGTAATTCTGAAATCTACAAAGTGATTTTCAAAATTTGACAGTTAAGTCGTACTCACCATATTGAGAACAACACTCCCAGGCACCTCTGCTATGTCCGAGGGGTTGGTGTATAAAGTGGTGGAGAGTGTGTTTGTTCAGTGTATCTGTGTGAGTTTCTGTTGCTGTCGAAGAGAGAAAGGTACTGAGAGATAGTGAATGACAAAGAGTGTGACAGAGCATTGAGTGTGTGAGAGTGTGTTTCTGTGTGGGGGATGTATACTCTAGTTCTGTCGGTGACATGAGCAAACTGCTTGACTACTTCCTCTCTTAGTAGTGTGTGTTTTGTGTGAGCGTGAGCCTCACCGCTTCTGTTATCTGTGTGTTTTCATCTCATGGATTTGCCTATCCCTGGCAAACTCCCAGCATTTCCCCCTCTGTTCTTCTGTTCTCAACAGCTGATGCACACTCATGCTGTGGCAGATCAACAGACAAACCACGGTGAGGCTAGTTCCTTAGCAACCATATCAAACGCTGTAAACATTATAAATGTGACAATAATTTGCAACAACCTTAGTAGTATTCATCCTGTGGTGGTCAGACTTGGCAAGCTTTGGTTCAGTGTCAGCATTCAGAATTAGAAAGGAAAGGACTCTCACTCTGTTTGTCTCATTTAGGCTGATTTAGGATGCTGCTATCACTTTGGCTACATACATAACACCAGGCTGTTGTGATCTCAATGAATAAAGATAAAAGCAGACAATAGTAGGGTGTCAACAGGTGCTTTCTGTGAGAAAGTTGACTAGCTCAACCTCAGAGGATCTAAAGAGAGCTGAGCAGCCCCCCTAGTGGATGGCATGGTTGTCCTAGTGTGTCATCTTGGCATAATTCAACTAATTGTGTAAAAGTCAGCCAAGAAAGAATGGTAGAGTGTACTTCCTATTGATTATCACAGGTATTTTGTTTTTCATTGCTGAAGTGATATTTTTTTAGTTTTTTACTCTGTGTGAAAGATGGATATAGAACGGATTATTTTGTTGAAAAAATTTGAAACTTTAGTTTTCTTTTTAATAACCCTGTAACCTTAAACATCCCTTGTACCTTTAAATTGTTTATTCTCATTGTTTAAGTACAGTTTCTTTTAAAAACATATACATATCATATCACATTCAAAACAAAAATGCTTTACAATTTGTGGATACTGACACTGAACCAAAGCAGAGGATGAATATTCACTTTGCTAAATTCAATTTTTACATTTTCTTTTACTCTCTGTGTACTCTACTGGTCCTCCACACATTATTATTGTTATCTGTGTGAGCTACGCAACCTCAAGTCTGTTGCTTCAATTGGTATCAGTAGCAGCAACATACTTTTCAATATATCTTTACCCCAATTTACAAATGACTGATGTTAATTTACAGACAAATTCACATTTTCCTACCACAGCATTTTACAAGATATTAAAAAAGTATAAAAATATGTAGATTTGTTTTACTTCCCTCTTTCTTACTGTAAGATGCTGCTAAACTTGCAGAAACTAAAATCCACATTTATACATGTGTGATGTTCGTTGATCACTTTCACAGATACATTTCCCCTGAAATGAGTCTGAGTATCTTCTCATCTTGATGATTTTACTAAAGCATTGCTGTAGGATATTTCCAGTGCTGACATGTCATGACTGTTCACTGTTCTCTTTACTGGCTCTGATCTGAAGATGTATAAATATGGAGCTAAATTGCTCGTATAATATAGTATGTGTTTTTTTTTTTTTACTGAATGCTGTCTATATGAAATAAATCTTTCTCCTTAACATAAAATTATATTTTGGTGTTTGTTTTTATTGCATTTGATGACTTTTCATGTATTCTAACTGTAGCAACTGTAGAAAAGGGACTACAGAAGATCTTTTAAGGGCACACTGATATCATTAAACAACTGACTGAGTTAAATTAAGCTTTTTTAAAGAACTGTTAAGATAAAAAAAATGTCCAGCATCAATAACACTTTGTTTTACTGACCCTAAGGCGTCTGAAAACAGCTGCTCTTTAAAAAAAACTGTTAAAAGCACATTGGTTCCCTTCAAATATACTTTCAGTTTCAGAATTACATTTCAACAAAGGAACTTTCCATTTGTATACTTTACACAGTGAATGTGTTTGATTAAGATTGGACAGAAGTGATGCCAAAAAGCACAACCTGCTCGGCCTTGAACGGACCTAATCAGCAAATAATAACAAAGCAGCAACTTTGCTTTAAAAAAACAGTGGAAGGACACACATCTGCTTTCATTAAGACTTTCATATATGAAACCATTCTGATTTTTTTGCTCTGCTTTTCAAATTTATTTGATTTATTTATACTTAAAATATCCAGCTTATTTTTGTGGTGTCCAGAAGATGCAACATCACCTATTTAGAAAGTGTAAACTGAATCCTGTGAGTTCTGAAGATGAGTTTTTGTTTATTAGTTTGTTTATGTGAAATCCATGAGTTCATGTATTTGCTCTGCCATCTCAAGGATTTAGGTAGCTCTTCCTCATTGCCCTGCATCTTCTTCCTCCCTTCTTCTCATGATTCTTCTGACCGGTGATACGAGTACATCTCCTCCACCCCGCCTTCATCATAGCTGCGATAATGCCCCTCCTCGCTGCCTCCTCTCCCTGTGTCCTCAGGGCAGTAGATCCCCAGTCTCCTCTGCAGCTTCTCTTCCTGGAGGCGGGGCTCCATGGAGTCCACCAGGTCGTAGATGCTATCCAGAGACCACATGGGTGATGGGAACCACGCCTTGACATCGCCATCCTTCCCCACAACCAGCATGCTGAAATAGTCCTTACTGATCTTTAGCTGTTCTCTCAGGTTGTTGACCGTGTCACGGGATAAAGGCTCAACTTCACTCTGACTACGACCTTGAAGAGGAACAACAAAATACAATCAAAATTGATGGGAAAAAAACACCTAGAAATCCTGAAAAACACAGTTAAACCTTGGGTTTAATAATGTTGGATGTCTCCACATTAATATGCACAACACCGGCAATATATTCCAAGTTCCTGTTTCCATTACCATCCCATGCACCTGGAGCTCTCCACGTGACTGTGACTCACCATTAAGGGGAAATAGCTCAACAGTTCCTGATGCTTTGTCTCCAACTCCAGTCAGCTTCAACATGGCAAAATGGCGAATGCCTAAGGAAAGATCCAAAAGCACTTATTAAGTAAATATGATCAGTGTCCGATCACATGGTACTAAGAATAATGTATTGCAGCACAAATAATGCAATACATTTATGTACATGTATGACCTGTTTTTATTGTTATTATGTAATAGCATGGAACACATTTCAAATTGGTCAGGCCTATCAGCTCCGCAGTATGACAGAGAAGGGATATAGGCGCTATATGGCAACCATAGACTGTGTAATTTAAAATATATTAAAAATAATTTTACATGATTGATCTTTAAAAGTAGGTAGGGCTCTGGCCCTACCCTTATGTAATACTAAGGCAGAGACAGTTTTGAAACGTATCTCCCAGCCCTGAAGGTCAGAAGGGAAACCTAACCTGTTAAATTTCCATATTGCATCAAAAACTACAGAGCAGACATACGGTGTATTGTTCAGTGTATGTAAGTGTGGTGTGTCACTGACCGAGGTGACACTCCTGTCCACTGAGAGCAGAGAGCTGCTGTTGGAAGGAGTAGTCGTCCTTGGAGGGAGCAGAGATGAGCAGCAGTCTCCTCTTAGACATGAACCTAAACAGCCATAAAATGGTGAGAAAGTAAGTTTGAATGTTGACATATGAGTCAGCCAAACTTAGTCATTATGAGTTGAGACACATTTTGTGTGATAATATTTACAAATAAATAAAATCTAAACTTACCATTAATATTATTATTACTACTAATAGCCAACAGTTGTCTCTACATGGTATTAGGTAATAATACACAAAATACTGCACTGGATTACAGTACGCTACCTGAGCAGAGAATCCTCAGCTCCAGGCTGTTGCTTGTATTTGGAGCAGACCGGAGGACTCTTCCTTTCCTTCTCCTTTTCTGAGCGCCTTGAGGGAAAGTTGTCGATGTACTCAAACAGAGCAGGACTTGGTGGAGGAGCCTCAAAGACCCTCTGGGGGAAAGGTAAAAGCCAGTTAGGCTAACTAACCAAAGAAAACCCCACAGACAACCAAGTCTAGTGTAATAGACAGTATACAGTGGATTTACGTGACCTTTACAGGAATACAGAACATTGTAAAAACACAGTTAGATTTTAAAATTGGGGATCTATTGATTAATTTGTAAATCTCTCACTAAATTATGCAGGATTCTTTTAGATTTCCATAAATAAATGAAAGCATGGCACTAGCTTTGTCATACAAGGTTGAAGGAAAAGTTCCCTGCACAGGTTGAAAAAAACTTGGTTGACTAGGTTAACACTGTTGCCATCACTCTGAGCATCTGTAAAGTAGACAACTTCATGTGAACATGAGTAAGAGTGGTGCTGAAAGCATGAACGCTTATCAAAACCAAATAAAGCAGCAGAGACTGTCTTACAGTGGGCTTGGTGTCATAGTCTGAGACGGTCATGGAAAAAAGGTCTGAGGACGACAGGCCGAGTTCAGCTCTCAGCAGAGAGATCAGGCCTGAGTGTGAGAAATGTTCTGATTGGTCGCTGAGTGGAAGCTCTGACTCTGAAACACACACAAGAAATATATTCATAAATGTGTTTAAATAGATGTAGGGGGAGCAGATAAAATAACAGTGACACCTTTCAGTGTAATGCAACCTCCCACAACCACAACAGCATTTACTATGACTCAAAACGTTGAATCAACACCTCTGCACAATGTTTGAACAGTATAACCTTCAGGGAGAGTATTTATGGCAGGTCTTTGGTGCTGAGTTTCCAATACACTTGCTTTATGACCTGACATTCCCATCAACTGCAGCTGTAGTTTGTGTTTACCGCTGATTAGCAAATGTTAAAATGGCTATCACACAAAACTAAGCCATGTTATCATTTAGCCTAAAGCCCCACTGTGGTTTTAGTGCCTAAGTACAACCTCACAGAGAGCCGCTAGCATGGCTGTCAACTCTCAGTCTTGTTTTCCATTGAAACGGCTGCTGTTCAGCTTCTGCCTCTCAAGTCTTGGACGTATCCACAGCATAAAAACACAACACAGGACATGTTGTGTAAGAAATGTTGTCACAATTACAGAGCAGTTTGCAGTAGAAGTGTTTTTTAAAATAGTAATAGAAAAGAATACGCCCACCAGTTTGATCCTTGTCACAACAGTTACGGTCTGTTGTACTTCACAGTGCATTAAACCTCTGCTGCTGTAATGATGGAAGTACCATATTTGCCTTTTGTCACGCTTTAGTAACAAAATACAATGTGTTCCTCTTTTTGGTTCAGAATGTTAAAATAGTAGTCCTTCATATTTAAAAAAAAATCAGATTAACCCTGGAGAGAACCTATTGTTTTAGATGCAAATATTCAAACATACAAATATAAATACATTATAAACACACAGAAAGGTACAAAGTCTCCCTACCGAGCTGGTGGTGTTGTAGCGTGAGTGTGGCATCACTTCCTTCACCCACAATGGTTGCCACGGAGATCTTCCTGATAGCAAGGTCACAGTGTTGCTTCTCGTTCTCCTCTCTCTGCTGGATGTACAGTGTTGCGTCTATGCTGGGTGTTGAGATCAGCTAGTACCAGGACAATACACACATAAACAGATACATATATAGTCAGTCCAAATGGATGATAGGAAGGAGTCCAATAAATGCCACTCTAAGAATAACAGATAGGGCAAAAAAAGGTGGACAAAGTTCTCACCATTAACCTTCTTGTCCCCTTTAAACTGTCCAAAAACTCCTTCAGGGCTGTTTTATCCTTCTCACTGGCCTCTCTGTTGGACTTTTTCCCTCTTCCTTTCCCTTTCTTCCCTTTTTTCCCTTTACCCTTTTTCTTGGAGCTCTGTTTTTCCTGGTTATCCTCCTTTATATTCTCCTCTTTTTTATCTTCACTCTTTTTTCCTCCGTGTCTTTTCTTTCCTTCGTCCACAGTGGAGCCAGGCCTGCAATAGAACAGAAAAAGATGACTTTGATGTTGATCCAGCACTAAGACTGGTGTAAGGCGTGAGGAGGCCCAACATACCAGATGGGAACACAAAATCTTAACAGGGTTTAAGTGAAATAAATCAAACATCGACACTCTTATGTCTACTGCGTTTGGAAGAACTGACAAAAAATATGAAGCCAGCACCTGTCTTTCTTCACTTCTTCACTGCTCTTTGACACAGGTGGAAGGCCGTGCACTTTTTTCTGTCCATTACCACCACTGCTCGAGTCGTTTCCCCTTGTGGAGCTCACATTTGGCGCCTTACGGATAACGAACCTCGACCGCCCACTCAGTATATCCTGGACTTTACTCTTCAGGGCAGCTTTTTTGTCCAGGGGAGGTTTTCTTTGTACTGCCACAACAGAAGTCACATTCCCTCGCCTCTGAGGGCTCAGTACCATTTTCTTCTTCATCTTTTTCCTTTTCACCTTCACCTTCTTTTTAGTGGTTTTACACCTGAATAAAAAAAAAACATCAAACAGCATTTTGTCCATAACTTTAGCCAAAATTACATGGCAAATTCCAAGCATAATGCACGGTCGCCTGGATGACACACATTAACATCTTCCATCAGTTATTTCTTGATTGCTTTTGCCCAACTCAGATTAATGGTTAAAATGTTGGAGGCTGATGCAGGAGCAAGATTGCATACTTTTTAATATTAATAGGGTGTTTCACAGATTGCAAAGCCTTATGTGACTCATTTGTGCTATACTGGCCAGCATAAATAACAAGACCAAATGTCTACAGCCACGCCACGTGTGCTAAATGCTAACATGCTCACAATGACAATATTAACATGCCTAGTAGGTGTAATGTTTACAAGGTTTACCATCTTAGTTTAGCATGCTAACATTTGCTAATTAACACAAAACCCAAAGTAGAGCTGAGGCCAATGAGAATGTAATTTGTAATATTAGACAAATTGGTGAGGATCGCTAAAGTGTAATAATGAATGTGTGCACCAAATTTCACAGCAATCCATTCATTAATTGTTGAGAGATTTCATTCAAAATCCTAAATGTTATTTCTGGTTGGACTGACCAACCAACCACCAGCATTGCCACCCATAGACCTATGCTGCAAGCGTGGCTAAAAATGGCTTATCTTGACATGTAATTTACACCCAATAATACACTCATAGCAATGCACAATGCAGATAATCAGTCAAATGTTCATCATTTTGCACAGTTTTGCTCACTTTTTTCATATTCTTTTTACAAAAAGCACCACTTTAATTCTAATTTAGACTGAATGACCTTTCCTTCCTAGATTACAGTGAATGACACAGTCATATAGTAGAACCTCAGGTTTGATCCTTTCCTGGTCATCTTCTCCAGCTTCCTCATGGGGAAATTATCAATGAGCTCCAAAATCGCCTCCACGCGTACCGGATAAGGGAAGCGCTCGCTGACCCGAAGGTTCTTCTTCAGAACCAACATCGTGAACCCTTGCTCCTGAAACAATTGGTGTAGTATAATAACTGCAAGTCAAGTGGGTATACCCACAAGGAGAAACAGACAATCTTAAATTAAAAGAATTTAAATAGGCTGTAACTTGTGTATATCTTGTTGGTAGATTAACTGGTTACCTGGCTGGTCAGCTCCAGGTAGTGCAGAAGGTTGGTTACAGTGTCGGGGTCTAGGCTCTCTACTGTAGCTTCTCCTTGGAAAGTTGTTTTCTGGATTCGACCTTCCATCATGGCGTTCTGGATGATGGTGATGATGAATGTATCTCTCTCTGCTAGACGGCAGTTCAGCCCTTGCTGAGAGAGATAGAAAGGAAACTCGTGTGAGTGAAATTCCTAATAGTTTTCCAGATTAAATGAAACACTTCTCGTTCTAAATCAATATGGTATATATTTGTCAATACTGTACCTGCTCCATGTCCTCCAGTTGCTTCTCCATCATATGAAGGTAGTGATCATTGTGTGATGGTGCTGTTATCACCCACAGTCGCTTTTTACCTGGAGGGAAGAAGGGTGGTGTAGGTGCTGTAAGTAGGTAGACAGTCAAATAGACACATCAGCTGATCATTTCATTTGTCTTGCCTGCAAAGTCAGCCAGGAAATCCTGCTCCGGTGTCAGGCTTGACAATGACCCTCCAATTCCTCTGTTGTCTCCATGTTCTCCGTCTTCGTCCAACCCCAACCCCTGCTCAAATCCAGGAGGGAGGTCTGAATAGTCTCCCCAGTCCCTTACATTAGGGTCCAGCTGATCCTTGGGCTTGCTTCGACTGGTGCCAGGCCAGGCGGTAAGCAACCTTGGGTAGCTGAGGCTCCACAGGGCAGCAAACAAGAGCAGAGGCCAGTGTGAGTTGCAGAAATGAAACATCCTTACTGACACAGCTGAGTTGTTGGTTTGTTGATCAGCTGCAACTGGTTAGCAGCTCACAAATCCTCCTCTGGATCTATGCAGTGCTGTGTTCACCACTCTTAGGCAGCAGCGTTGCATGGATTCAGCAGCTGTTTAAAAAGTAATTTGAGAGTTAAATGCTCTTGATCGTCAGTCACAAAACTCCAAACTGAGATATCTCCATACTTTGAATCCAGATTCAAAACCCCATTAAAGGCTCAAGCATTCCGTATCCTTGTGGACAAAATCTGACATGAATCTCAAAAAGGACAGCAAAGACTATACTGATGTTATCCCCTCTCGCCAGCAGAGAGAGAGACTTACTGGGGAGACTTCCCTCTCCTTGCACACACACACACACACACACACACACACACACACACAGAGAGAGAGAGAGAGAGAGTGAGAGTCCTGGTTCACATTATACCCCAGGCTTGTTAACAGGAAACTCCTGGAATTTTCTGTGACTTCAAAGCACTTTCTTGCAAAAAAATGTCTTTGTTTCTCTCTCTCTATCTCTCTCTCCCTCCCTTTCTCTTTCTCACACACATTCTCTCTCACACACATTCTCTATGTGTGTGTGTGTGTGGCTAACAAAGTATGATATATACATGGATGCCAGTGCACCTACACGTGCATTCATACACACATGCAAAAACACACACATTGTTGCATGACATTTGTAGCATTGTAGGGCGGAGTGAGGGCAACCACCCGCGTGTCTTTGATCAAGGGACTAAATCCCTACCTGCCTCAGGGGTGCTGCTGTGAAACTGATCCTGACCTCTGACCTCCCTGCAGAATGACTCAAGTGAAGAGACAATATCTCTGTGATGTTCCGCAAAATATCCAATTACTTGCATTATTACACCGGGTGAAGGATGACTGTATTTGACAGTTTTACATTTTAAAATGTCACTATTCATCTGAGACTGGCACTGACTCGAGTGATATTAATCACAAACTGTTGCAGGCTGCCTCATAAATGTTGGGGGAAAAAAACTAAGAAAAGCGGGTAAAAAGAAATTCAGTGTTGACAGAATAAGGGAATGAAAGTGTGAGGTTAGAGGTAGAGCAGTTGAGCTCAAAACCATTTGTTCGACAGGAGTTAAAGCTTTTAAATGAAGTGGCAACAACCATAAATAACCCGGACAGGATAACAGACGCTACAATCTAGAAAAGTTCACACCAGTTCAGAGTTGTGAAGTGGAGGCAAATGTGCCCACAGGCGAGTAAATCTTGAAGACTTTCTGCACGTAAAAAGGTATTAATCCCTCCCAATACTGCCCACTTACTAATTCTGTGAAATGTTCAAGACGCAGGGCTTCATAGGTCTGCAAAAGATATATATATATATAAACATAAATGAATGATATATCATATGTTTATTGTATTTCAAATTCTTCAAATTAATTCTACTTTAGCCAAAATTACATGGCAAATTCCAAGCATAATGCACGGTCGCCTGGATGACACACATTAACATCTTCCATCAGTTATTTCTTGATTGCTTTTGCCCAACTCAGATTAATGGTTAAAATGGTGGAGGCTGATGCAGGAGCAAGATTGCATACTTTTTAATATTAATAGGGTGTTTCACAGATTGCAAAGCCTTATGTGACTCATTTGTGCTATACTGGCCAGCATAAATAACAAGACCAAATGTCTACAGCCACGCCACGTGTGCTAAATGCTAACATGCTCACAATGACAATATTAACGTGCCTAGTAGGTGTAATGTTTACAAGGTTTACCATCTTAGTTTAGCATGCTAACATTTGCTAATTAGTCATATAGTAGAACCTCAGGTTTTATCCTTTTCTGGTCATCTTCTCCAGCTTCCTCATGGGGAAATTATCAATGAGCTCCAAAATCGCTGCAGAATGACTCAAGTGAAGAGACAATATCTCTGTGATGTTCCGCAAAATATCCAATTATTTGCATTATTACACCGGGTGAAGGATGACTGTATTTGACAGTTTTACATTTTAAAATGTCACTATTCATCTGAGACTGGCACTGACTCGAGTGATATTAATCACAAACTGTTGCAGGCTGCCTCATAAATGTTGGGGGGAAAAAACTAAGAAAAGCGGGTAAAAAGAAATTCAGTGTTGACAGAATAAGGGAATGAAAGTGTGAGGTTAGATTGTAGATTGTACCGTAACGGTACAATCATCTTAGAGCACAAACATCATGCAAAACCCAAAAGACATATAAAGTTGACAGCAGCGTTCATTGAGAATCAGATTACTGAGGTCTAATCAAATTCATATGGGGATGGGATTGATTCATGAGCCTATTGTTTACTCCTTTTTTGTTTAAGCCCAGCGTCAGTCACTATAAATCCAAATTTTGATGGCCTTTGATGTACAAAAATCATTGCCATTTCCCGGCCATAGTATGTTTGAGTACGTTTTTATATCACATTAAAATAAGGTATATTAATTATTACATTTGCATTTCTTTGGGTTTATTTTCAACATGATTTGACAATTGTAAAGGGTCTTCATTATATCCTTAACATGCATGGCCTGAAAGAGGAAGAGGAGAAGGTTATTATGATAGAAAATGGATATTCAACCAATGATACCTTATAGACAAGTACATCTACTAAACACTGTTCATGTTAAGGGGCGTTACGATCAGAAGGCTTCTTCCACCTGCTTCCTGACCTAAAAATGTCTCTGTAGAATTTATAGTTTTAATGCCACTGAGGAAGAATAAGAAACGAAAGAGAAAGAGAGAATACAGGAGAAAGACATGCAAGCAAAGTCAATTAGAAAAGCTGTTTTAGGGTGAAATGCTGAAATGAAAACCAGACGTAGCAACAATGCATTCCACTCTTTGAGCCAGATAAAGAGAACCAGATGAGCAGTATATGGATGAGAGAGAGAGAGTATATATATATATATATATATATATATGTATGTATATACCGTATACAGTACATATACCGTACTGTCAGTGAATGAAGGTACGGAGCAGAGAGAATAAATTACAGAATTAAGTCAACACAGGATCTGTCTCAATAGTTTTTTATTAAGGAAGATTTACAAGGAGGTAGAAACATGTGTGTCTACAAGCACAGAAACACTGATGCAATTTGTTCCTCACAAAGCACAACATTTATAGTACATCAGCGCCGGAGGAACGAGGCAACATGCATGTGCTGTCACTGACACTTCAGCAAACACATCATGGTGTAATGGTGTGGGAGAGAATAGACTTCATGTCAGTGACCTTATACTTCACTGGTGCTTTGACTCATGGGGGTTATGAAACATCCAGAAATATGCTGCCCAAAACCTTACAATTTCAATGATAATCTACTTTAATAATAATTACTGTAACCAGTTTATCAGATACAGGAGAAATTAAATGAAAAATAAAACAAAAATGGAGGGAAATGAATACACGATACAGTGCACCCCTTAGTGAAGAAATGTGAGTATTGCGCCACATGTGTACCAGAAGGTTGATGGATGAGAATCCTTTCTACGTATGTTTGTAAACAGTTTGATTCTGTAGATCATATTTTTTCCATTTCTCATTACAAATAGGCCCGATAATGTTATTATTTAAGATATCTTGTTAGCCCACATCTGTTTATTGTGATGTTACTTTCGATTAAATGAGTTACAATATCTGAAAACACTGGATCGCTGCAGACTGAGTGAGGGCCACGTGGATGCAGTGCATGTGAAAATCTTGAATATTATATATATAGTAGTATATTTAGTATTTAGGTTAAAAGATATGAATCACATCATGGAAATGAACACACCATTGTATACCCAAATGACACCTGTTCTAAAATTGTCCCACCCATAATCACACAGCAAATAATGATCACTATCAGTATTAATAGGATGTAATAAAACAAAATAGTGAACTTGAACACATCAGACTCACAGTGATTAGAGTAATGCCCTTGTTACCAAAACAGAATATCACTCAAATGAGATTAGACTGGGTGAACCATGCTTGATTTGAAATCATAATAGATAAACCCATATTTTTAGTGCAATGGTGGATATAAAATGGTAAAAGAGCGCCCCTCAGTGGAAGTACACAGAGTTGCATCTTCAGTATGTTTCAGTTTTGGGACGCCATTTCTGATATAGCAGTAGACACGTAAATGTTGTCATTAATTTATTTATTTATCATTGCATATATATTTGTATCCAGTTATGCTCTGTTTATCTAGAAATGTACTCGTGCATACTAATCCAACAAACAGCTTTAAACATAACTCGTGCCTAAAAAGTTAAGCCTTTAACTCCTAAGTGATAATACCTAATATAATTTAAAATAAAAACGTGGAGGAGACTGTTACTAAGAAAACATAGAACTTATATAAACAATATGAATGGCTTTTGTAATGCCACTTCCAGGGCAGCACATCAAAAGTCATCGGATATCCTCTGATGATGCGAATCATATGAACCAATAATACTCCAATACCGGCCGCTTCTCCCAAACACCTTCCGGGTAGACGCACAGTTCGCCAGCCTGTGCTGCACAGAGCCGGGACTATTTGCAGAGGTCAGTGGAGTTACGTGGCTCCCCCAACCTTTTCTACTCTCACTTTTCAACATGCATTTGTTTCGGTTTGGCTTTTCTGTGCGTGTGTGTGGGCGCTTTATGAGTCATACGTCGCATTCATGCACCGACCAGATGTGTATTAAACCCGCCTGCTAAGCGCGCTGGCTAGCTGGCGTTAGCTTCCTACCAACCGCTCGATGTTTTCTTTGCAGCGAGCGGAGACAAAAAGAGAGAAGTGGTCCCCCCCCGCCTCCCTTTTTAATCTTGTTGATGTATGACTCGTAGTGAAACGACATTGAGTCTTGGCCTATATAAAAAACAACACATTTAACCCCTCAGTTGTTTACGCTTTCACTTATCACAGCTGTGATATAACGTTGTCGATTGGTCGCCATTGATTGAAACGTTGTTTTATTGGCGACATAAACGTTAGCGATGAGAGCCGTTCAGGCACACTCAGGACAAAGCAACACACGGTTGCAATTTAATGCCGTGTTCATTCTCACGATAGGTTTTTTTTTTATTTTTATATGAGCTAATGTTGCAATGGTAGTAAAATGATAATTTAATCTGTGTGATTCATATTTTAGGGCAGCAACAGTTTTTGGTGACGTGGTAGCGTCAGTTTTTTTCTGACCTGACATAAAAGCCCTGAACACATCACACTGTCTGGTCTCTAGACTATCTTCTTCTATCTTCTGCTATCTTGTGGTAACAGGTTTATAATAGGTTTAAAGATACTTTTCAGTTAATTGTCAACAGAAAGATGATAAAATAGCATTTTGTTAATTCATATTATTTGTGAAGCAAAAATGCATTCTTTGTTTTTAGTTTCTTAAATGTAAAAGTACACTGCTTTTCTTTGATTTCTGTAATAATAGGTTGAATATGTTTTGGTTTTGGAAAAAAAAAGCAACTTTAAGATTTGACATTGGACTTTTTAACAATTTTCCTTACTAAATTATTGATGACAAATCATCAACAACAAAACAATTGACATCACATAATTAACAACCTACTTTCTAAATGCTTACAGACCAGACCTGACTGTATGCTTTGATTGTGTGACATTGATTGGATGCAATGATCTATTGATTCTTTGACTCAACTATGTTAAAGTCTACAAAATAGGTCAGTTTTTCACAATGACCTATGTCTTTTTTGTATGTTTTTGTGCTAAGTTGTGTACTGGAAAATACCTTCTAGTGCTCAAGCAATAATCTAATCTAATTTAATTAAATTTTACAATTATACTAGTTTTACAATCTGTCAATTAATTATTTAGTCTTTTATAGTCATTTTACTTGATATAGAACCTGAGTGATTAATCGATTATGAAAATGATTGATGATACAGTTTCAGCTGATTTACTCATCAACACAATTGTTTTAATACATTTTTGACTAGTGTTTGACTCCTCTTCTTCGATTTGTTTCTTTACTCTGCACACACAGAGTTTATTGCCAGTCAGTTCTAGTTTAAACTCTACTACACCAGCCAAACCATCCCAGTCTATCCCAGTTCCATTATCTCCCTTTAAAGTAAACATGCTGTCCCTCAGGCTGTTTACTGCCTCAGACTCAATCAGTGGGCTGCTATTGAAAGAATTGGCTGTGGTTATCCATGATTTTATGAATGAAAAGATTTGTATGTTATAATGATAATGGTGTTTAGAAACATCGACACTCTTACTTTCCCCCTCACTTTCACATACTTTCAACCTCCTGTTAATCTTCTTTGCCCATAACCCCCTCCCCTCTCTGTCTCTTGGTGCTCTTACTCGTCTCTTCTGTAGGAGGGGTGCTGCCTGTCCTGTTGAGCTCCTCCTGGTGTGCGAGTGTCCGGTGTGTGTGCACCATGGCGAGCCTCTTGCGTGTTGTGGCGGCTAGCTGCTCGGCCCCTCTGTTCAGCGGGGTTTCCTGTGTGAAGCTGCAGAGCGGCGGTTCCATCAAATCCTCATGCCTTCGCTTTTTCAGGACCCATCAAGCTCTCGGACGCTGTGCCAGTCCAGGTAAGACACTGTACACATGCGGTGGCATATTTAATAGAATCATTTACAGGAAGCATCTAATGCTAATATAATTCAACAGTTTGTTTACAAGTGGCCAGTAAAGTGATTCGATTACAGTTTAGACAAGGCATGAAAACTTAATTTTCTGGTTTTAAAGGATCAAACTTGCAGCAGAAAGCAACACAAAGTTGTTGCAATGAAGTGTGACCAAGAGGTTTGAACATGCGTAGTAATGCAGGATCTCGCTACTGACCTTAAGCTGTAATTTTGCAAACTACACTGTGACAGAAGGCCACAATAACATATGACTCTTGTATTGTTGTCTGCATTGGTTGACAGATGCTGTTAAGTGATTGTATCTCCTTTTTGGGTTTTACTAGTTGAAGTATGTCTCTAACAGTAAATGAGAGCATAAAGGGATGGTTTCGTTCATGGATACCAGGTGGATTTTCCTCCTGTGGGAATCTAAGCTGTTATAGATACACGTTTTACTGCTGATAGCAAGATGAAAGCAAAGCCCACCTGTAGCTTCTGTGTGCGTTCTCATGTACTCGTGTGCATCAGGTGCAACATGTCAGGTGGCAACACACTCATTACATAAACCCTGCCTGAGGCTAGGTTTTCAAGAAAGTGGCACTTCTCAGCATTAGAATGGAAAGACAAGTATGCTATTCATACCATTGTCCTTTATTGCCCTTGGCAACAGAAACAAATCTGTCACTGTGATATAAATATCCTGTAGAGTAGAGCGCTACCCATTCATTCCTCCTTTTTTGTCATGCTTCTTCCTTTTTAAGGTCATTGTAATTGTTATGAAGAACCTAATCTCCTGTTTATGCAAAATAGAGACAAATGGAGGACATTCTTTAACCCCATGCTGCAGCTTTTTCTTCTAAAAATTATTCTAGAGGTCAGTGTCGCTACCTGCAGTTGCTTTCAGTCCCAAGGTCACATTTAGGATACTGCAGCCCTCAGGCATTACTCTCCATTTTCCATGCCCTCACCAGGTGGAAGGTGTGTGTGTGTGTGCGTGTGCATGTGTGTGCTTGCTGTGAAAGCCAGTACGAGCTGGTTACAGGTGCTTTGCGTCCGACTGTGCTGGGTTCATGGTTGTGCCGATGCCCCTCTGTTATGTGTAGGTGGGTGTTTTTTAAAGGGCACTCGTGACCTGGTTCATGGTGACATCCCTGCAGCTTTAGTAACAGCTGGCAGCGTCTATTCTGAATCTGGACACACAAGTGTCAGCTTACAGGGTCAACGAGTAGAACACACTACACACACTTCATATAGACGTGCTTATGGTTTTGACCTCTGGGGAGCCTATAGACGTACTGTATAGACAGAGGCAGTGTGCTGTGAGCTGCAGACAGAATGACTCTATGCAGCAATACAGTAATTCTGCTTCTTCATTAACAAGAACATATTATTTTGGTTTTGCGTGAATAATGTGACATTTTCCAGAAAGTAGCTGACACAGTGGGCTAAAGGTATTTGGGTATTAAACAGAGTACAAGTTACTATCTGAATCTGCCAATTTCACATTGTGTCAAAATGATGACACAGCACTCTTACTGGGCGTTTGAACCGAAGAGGACCGCGAGTGCGTTGGTGGGTGGGTCGTGTTGTTTCTGGTGTTAGACAGAGGAATACAGGAAGGCAGAGCTGAGTCATACAGTTTGAAGGGTTATCAGAGTCAAAAACACATCGCTCTATAATACTGTAAGGATAGTGATGTGAAAATAACTTTGAGTCTGGTTTGGGTAAATACCCATCTTGAAATTAGCCTTAGAAAAACAGTTTATTCTCCAGTTGTCATGTTATTGTCTCTACTGTGAGATTCGCAACAGCTCTTGAACTGTAAATACGTAAAGTCGCTGCTGTATTTATTAGTCATTTAGGGTTATGTTGGTGGTCGGGTGTATCTGCTGGTGTCTACTCAATTGGAACTTAATCTTAACTGCATTTGTTTCTCAGTAATCTGATAGCCATGGGATCTCCCAGCTCTCTGACTCTAATGTTTTTTATTGGTCTGTTGAGTGCTGAATGCGTCGGCAGAATCAAATGGGCAATACAGCACACATAGAGCGGTGATGACTCTTGTTTTATAGAAGTGTAATGATTAAGTAGCTAGCAACCAGTTTGTCGGCTGTCTCGTGTTGTGGACCTCTTTCATAAAACAAAAGTTGTTGTCGGACGGGTCACCACAGCAGGGTGAGAGGGAAGGCAGCCTGTCGGAGACTCTTGTGTTTATGTATAGACGAGGAGACAGCAGGAAAGAGCTGCAGTGGAATTTTCCATAGGAGCCGAAGCAACATGTGACCTGTCACTAGACCTGCTTGAGAGTGCTAGAAAAGAATAAACTGAAAATAAGAACAAGTCACTACCTCTGTCATACTTACTGTATCTCTATTTTGCTGCTTACTTCACTGTGTGTTTCTTTCTTTTTATCTTTTCTTTATCCGTTTCATTCTCCATGTCTTATTGCAGCATGTCCTTGCTGTCTGAGGTGCTGACTTTGGTGAAAATCTCACTTTGTTCTTAACTTTGGTTAAGGACCAATTACCTGCAAAACATTCCCATCAGCCTCAGCTGTACTTTGTGTTAAGTGCTAATTAGCAAAGTTTTGCATGCTAACCTGAGTACAGCCACACAGAGCCACTGACATGGCTGTAGAGTATTAGTGTTGTTAAGGACACTGACCTTGTCTGACTTCCTACAAAGGCCATTGCATATACAGTACAGTATTTATTATAAGCATAACTCTTTAGGTCTCTTTGAACCTGCAGATATATCTGTATGAAAGAGTATTTTGCTCTGTGCTGTTGTGATCTTTATATATCCTCTGTTTTAAATCATAAGCTCCGACTTTTGAAAGAGAGTAGCTGCAATAGTTGCGATGATCCATTGAATAAACAAAATGGCTGTAATGTATTGTGTGTATTGTTTGTGTGTCTTTCTATTGTTTTGGACAAGGTCAAGATGCACACATGCACAAACCCATATACACACTGTGCATTTCTCTCCTATTTGTGGTATTTATTCCTTTTGTTAAAACATGCTATGAAACCTTGTAAAATACTTTCTGAAAACCCTTTGTAACAACCAGACTGTGTCAACAATGCTTTGGTTTTATAGGCTGTTTTAAAAAGAAAAGAAAAGAAAAAGGAAAAACAAATTAAACAAGGCTGGAAACAACTGTTCATTTGCCTTGCATTAATTAGTTTGTCATTATTTAAGCATAAAACTGCATTAACTAATATAACAGCTGTTGTTTATCTCACATCTGCTGCTGTATCATTTCTCTTTGCCTCTACAGGTATTCCATACAAACAACTCACAGTCGGTGTACCCAAAGAAATCTTCCAGAATGAACGTCGTGTGGCAATTTCTCCCGCTGGCGTCCAGGCGCTCATCAAACAGGGCTTCAATGTCATTGTGGAGTCGGGAGCTGGAGAGCCTTCCAAGTTCCCAGATGAACAGTATGCCCAGGCTGGAGCGACAATTAAAGACATTAAAGATGTCTTGGCGTCTGATGTGTTGGTTAAGGTATGATTTAAGTGGGGAATGGAAGGAGGAATGGGAGGTGGATTGTTTTATAGTTCACCAAGGCCAGAGAAAGGGAGGCAGAGATGTAAATAAGGTGGCAGGATGATTGAGACAACCTTGCAAGCAGTTGAAAATACCAGATGTGTTCTATTCTGAAAGGCTTGTTAAGGTATAAGAAGAGGTAATGAGGAATAATGGAAGGAAGGTACAGGGTGGGCCAGTCAGTCAGTGTTTTAAAGATGGGAGCAGCTTTTGCTGTCTGAGGAAGATAAAGAATAACTTTGAACACGTGGGCAAGAACCAGTGTTCCCATGCCAAAACGACAATTAACTGTCAAGTATGTCTCCATTTAAAACATGTTGGTCAAGGTAGAGAAACAGAGAGAAATGATAAGTGAGGAAAATAAAAAGCAGGATGAACGAAACAACCTTTACATGTGCAGCTTTTAGTTGAATATTTATCTTTCCCTTTCTTGTTCCCCCGTCTTTATGTTTTTCAACCAATTTCTCTGCCTCCAGGTCCGCGCTCCCGTGTTTAACCCCACTCTCGGCATCCACGAGGTGGAAATGATGAAGGACGCGGCCACTTTAGTCAGCTTCGTCTATCCGGCTCAGAATCCTGAGCTGATGGATTTGCTGTCCCAGAAGAAGGCCACCGTCGTGGCTATGGACCAGGTGCCCCGAGTCACCATCGCACAGGGTTATGATGCACTGAGCTCCATGGCAAACATCGCAGGGTATGTACACACTGCCTTCAAAGTAGGGGTTGTGATTTGCCTTGTTTGGAGATGGACACTTTCCTCATCATGTCCTTTATCATGTCCTCTGTCATTTCAGGTACAAGTCAGTTGTGCTGGCCGCTAACAACTTTGGTCGCTTTTTCACTGGACAAATCACAGCAGCTGGTAAAGTGCCACCTGCAAAGGTGTGTAGTATTTATGTGTTTCTGTAGTAAGCATTTCTTTTATTGGTGAAGTATCTTAAAGGTTCAGTGTGTAACATTTAGGAGGATCTTTTGGCAGAAGTGGGATATAATAGTCATAGGTTTCCATTAGTGTATAATCACCTGAATATGGGAATTGTTAACGCAACGGATCGCCTACCATGGAGTCCGTCATATTTCCACAGTAGCCCAGACAAATCAGACACTGACTGTAGATTGACCTTTTGCGTTTTTCACAGCCACTGTAGTTTCTCCTACACACTTGACAGCCCGTTGTCATTCCCGGGTCGTCAAATACAGACTCAAGTGGTGTTCAGTTAGCTGCAGTCTGAAACCTTCCTGCCAGATGCCACTACATCTTACACACTGATCCTTTAAGTGTGAGTGTGTCTATCCCAACATGCTGAATAACTGCATTGGCCATCCCAAACTGTTTTGTGTGTACTAGGTTCTGATTATTGGAGGTGGTGTGGCTGGGTTGGCAGCAGCTGGTACTGCCAGGGCCATGGGAGCCATTGTCAGGGGATTTGATACCAGGTTTGTTTTTGATATTATACTGCATGTATGAATTTAAAAGAATGAAATGAATATTGGCTTTGAAAGATTGAATTTGAGCAGAGGGTACAGCGTTAGATTTGCTGTACATGTGCATGTATTTTTAGCTAATATAAACCCTCTCAGTTAAAAGCCTTGTTAGAAACTGATCTTGACAATCATGAAAAAGTGTTTTGGGACAATAAGTTGGAAACAACAGTATTTTAATAATTTTCTCATTATTTGATTGCTACAAACATAACAATAAACATTTGCTTTTAGTTTCACTGTTGCAGTATAAAGACCCAGTTAGAATTGTAATCTCCAGTATATCATTCCTGGGGCAACAAACTCTCCTTGATCAGTTACTTTGTCAGAACACAATAGAAGAGCAAGTGGTGTATCTTTTTACAGCATAGCCAAACAGACTTCCCTTGTTTTAATAAAGAAGTCTGTCAATAATCAGCCTTTTTCCATCATGCCATGAGCAACCAAGTTGGAGTTCATGCTGCGCACGGCATGAGTAGTTTTCCACACAACAGCAGGGCACAGTAAATTTGGTTCCCTTGCTGAGGAGTTTGAGATGTGCATCCTGTCTGCTGCAAATCTGCATCTGGCAGCTCATTCTGGCTGCACCCTCTTTTTCCATTTAGTCTCTGTAAAATGTAGAACTTATCTACTGTCAAAAAAATGCCCAAAATGTTTTGATGAACTATCGTGGTCACAAACCACAGTAATTTGTGCCGCTTGTGGCTTCTTCACAATAAAAGCCATCTTTGTTTCACTAGTTGAAAACTTTTAATGTGAAGCAGCAGCAGAAGGAAATGTTCACTTTGCATTAGCAGGAACTTAATATGGTGTAAGGAGAGTGAAAAGAAAGCACGCAGACTGTTATGAATTAGATATAATTATGCTGGGTTACATGCAAGCTTCGTTTCCTGAGAATCCCTTGTACGTGTGGTGGACTCCGCCACTAACAATGAATATTACTATATATAGCGTTGATTTCTGAATGTATGTATTGCAGCTTGTTTCTATACAGTACAGTTATCTTTTTGTATGCACTTTTCAAGGGCAAACAATATTACACCTGTAAGACCGGTGCTTGAAATGGGCCAGTACTTGCAGTACTTATCCACAATAGTACCATTACTTCTCACTCAAACACACATCACATGTAGTGCTATTCTTTCAGAGATATTTTCCTTCTGCCTGACTAACAAATCACCATTCCGACCTCTTCCAGAGCTGCAGCTTTGGAGCAGTTTAAATCTCTGGGCGCAGAGCCGCTGGAGGTGAACTTAAAGGAGTCAGGAGAGGGCCAGGGAGGCTACGCCAAGGAAATGTCAAAGGAGTTCATAGAGGAAGAGATGAAGCTGTTTGCCAAACAGTGTCAGGAGGTGGACATTGTCATCAGCACTGCTCTTATCCCTGGTATGCACAGCAGCACAGACTCGAGCACAATGTAAACACTGCATGTATGTACAAAGTGAAGGACACTGTCTTCAAAAGAAAGGACGTGAACAGTTTTCCTTTGTGCATTGAATATCTGGAATATCACAGAACGTGAGACATGTATTCTGGGCAGGTAGTCAGAGAATTTAGGACACGTCATGGAATATTGAACATTAAAAATAACCAGAACATATTTTACATCAGCTTCACATTTGTTCCATTACTCTGTTGGGTTCAGTAGTTTTTGTACATTGTATGACCATGTATCCGCAGTGAATATGTGTAATTAATGTCTTCGTTTCCATGGTCACATCGTAGGAAGGCGGGCACCCATCCTCATCACCAAATCAATGGTAGAGAGCATGAAAGATGGGTCAGTGGTGGTGGACTTGGCTGCCGAGGCTGGAGGAAACATTGAGACCACAGTACCTGGAGAGCTGTCAGTGCACAATGTCAGTACATATACTGTTCATACCTTACATACTCGCATCCATACCAAAAAGTCACTGCTTTTCCCCTTCAATTGTGTAATATCACAAAACTTCTCTGTTTTTAATTTAAATTCTTTTAGGGAGTCACCCATATCGGCTACACAGACCTGCCCAGCCGTTTGCCGACACAGTCCAGCACTCTGTACTCCAATAACATCACTAAGTTGATGCGGGCCATCAGCCCCGACAAGGAGAACTTTTACCTGGATGTCAAGGAAGCATTTGACTACGGGACCATGGACCACGTTGTCAGAGGATCTGTTGTCATGCAGGTAAGAGGTCTCATGTGGCCAGCAGCCGGACAAACGTGCATATGTGTGTACGGCTGAAGGTGAATGCAGAAAATCATTCAAATTGCCCTGCAGGTCCCAATCACGGTCACTAGATGTCACCCTAAGAACAAACTTATCTTTTCTTCTCTTGGTCTGTTTAGAGCCTCTTTAGAGCTGTCAATG
The DNA here is from genome assembly GCF_905237075.1 of Dicentrarchus labrax. Taxonomy (NCBI): domain Eukaryota; kingdom Metazoa; phylum Chordata; class Actinopteri; family Moronidae; genus Dicentrarchus; species Dicentrarchus labrax. The sequence continues at coordinate 13,300,922 of NW_026136710.1, read as the reverse complement.
ACTAATGTCCCCTCAATAAACCTAAAACCTCATTCATCCATGTTTGAGTATTAACGACGAAAAATAATAAAGATACAGCCACATGCACACAGAATAAAGAAAATGGAGCAAAGATACCTTCAGTAGCTACAATATAAAATGTCATTGTGTTTTTTAAATATTATGAGCTGACTCCTTCATTCAGGTTTATTAGTGTAATCCTTATTTGTTATGGTTCTTTATCTTTTTCAGATCTTGTTCTTATATTGCAACACGTGACATTTAGTAAACTGTGACTGGTACATTTTATTCTTCAGTACTGTTTTATCACTTAATAGCATTTACATATTTCTACTATCACTTTTCAGGGTGCTTTGATTTTTTTAAGGACTTAATTAGAAGTTTGTAAAAAGTTGTTTCCCAAAAACAATAATGTCTCTAAACAAGTATTTGTTAGAGTAATCTTCAATTATAATAAACAGTGTGTGTACAAATTAATCATCTGGAGCTTATATTTGTTGTGTTCTTTGTGCCTTTAAATACCTATTATAATATTCTTGTATTGAGCAGATTTAATACAATTATCTTAGTTTGTGCAGGAATTTAAATGTAAAAGTTCATGTTTCAACTGTAAAATGTCCTGCTCAGTACAGATCTGAAGGCATTCTTCTCAAAATGTTTGAGGGTTAAAAAAAAGAAAGAATACCAGCTGATATATTGTGTGCAGTGCGGTAATGTTTATTTCTTCTATATCCATGTTTTTTCAGTAAGGTGGAACCATATTGTTATATCAGTCTTATCTTTGCTGTAATCATCATTTCATTATCATTTCATTGTAATTTGACCTGTACCGATCACAATAATGCTCTCTCATCTTATAAATGATGCAGAAAAGCTGATCTTACTTACTGTACCTACTGATCATTAGTTTGCTGACTTTGATCTTGACAGTGTGGTCTAATGTTTCACATATTCACAAACGCAACAAGAGGTCATTGTACACCATCAGGCAAGGAGATCAGGGAATAAAAGCAGAGATCAAACCAGCGCTTAATAAGTTTCACATGGTACTCTTGCTATAACTGACCCTCACCCTCATTTCCACCACTTTTGGCAATCGTTTCTCTCTTCTCTATAAGGTGTAGGTAACCAAAAGCTAACAGTTAATATGATAATTAGGAAAGATTCATTAATCCTTTTGTTTTCCTTCTCCCTTTCACATCATACCGTTCTCTTTCCCCTTTCAGAATGGAAAGAACCTGTTCCCCGCTCCTCAGCCCAACAACGTGCCTGTTGCAGCTCCTCCTAAACCCAAGTCCATCAAGGAACTGGAGAAGGAGAAGGCTTCACAAGTCTCCCCCTTCAAGGCTACACTCACCACTGCTGGCGCCTACACCGGAGGTTAGCTGTTGTGGTTGAAACTGAATGTGCATTATGCAGATTATCTTTTTACATTTTAGATTTTCTGTCTAAGTAGAGAAATCAGGAAGATGCTATAGCTGAGAAATGTGCTCATTTACAAGGTTTAACTTAGTTAATGGTCCGCATCGTGTCTTAAGGGGGGGTTGAGGTCTGCCAAAAGGTGAAGGACAGGTTAATAATCAGCTTTTCAGTCACTGCTGGAATGTGTGCAGGAGGCGAGAAGTGACACACACACAGACACCCTGTTAGTGTCAGGAAGTGTGCATTGTAAAAACAGTGTCACGCTGGGTGTGTGTTTGAAGTAGTGCCGTAGTGAGTGGTTCCCATGGTGCCACACAGCGCTCTGTATAAGTGCACCTCATGCAGTTAATGTGGTTCACACATTGTTCAGGTGTTCCAGTAGTTTCCTACTTAACACCAACACACAGCTGCCGATGTTAGCTGCTCGAGTGAGAAGTTGCTTCATGCTGGTTGCCTGCTTATTAGCGTGGCATGTAATGTAGCTGTTTTTAATGATTTTAGATTGACTATAGAAAACTTTTGCTATAACAGTTGGTCTAGAAAAAAAGTTTTTGACATGCCGCCAGTCTCGCAAATGTAACCAGACAAATAACGCTCTGACTGATAACTAAACGTGTGTTGAAGTATCAGGAAATAAGGACTACATGGGTGGTCAAGCATCTACCACATCTTACGGTCAACCAAATGAGCTTCAAGTTGAGGAAATCTACTATATCGAAATATAATTTACACTATTTAAACTTTTACCCCAGAGGGGTTGAAAGATGATGACAGGATATGAAATGGGGAAAAAAACATTTCTGCTAAACAAAACTAGGCTTTTTTTAATCTGACTTTTCTCTCGTCAGTGAAATATTGATAGTTTTATGTCTTGGAATTCATGGATATATTCAACCTTTTAGGAAGATGTTGCCTTTGTGATATGGGGTCATAAGCCAGTTTGTAACATTTAGGAGCATCTATTGGCAGAAATGGAATATAATATTCATAGGTATGTTTTCATTAGTGTGTAATCACCTGAATATAGGAATCGTTATGTTTTTTTTTTTTTTTTTTTTTTAAAAAGAGTCCACCATGTTGAACCGGCAATGTTTTACAGTAGCCCAGAATGGACAAACCAAACACTGGCTCTAGATACTACACCGCTACATGCCACTAAATCCTACACACTGGACCTTTTTAAAATATTGTCCTGTAGTTGTTACCGTAGCTCTCTTTTCATTTCTTGAACTTTGTCCTTCTCTGTGCCAGGTGCTGCCACACTGGTGGGTCTGGGTCTGTGCGCTCCAAATGCCGCCTTCACTCAGATCGTCACCACCTTTGGTCTGGCTGGCATCGTGGGATACCACACAGTGTGGGGAGTCACTCCTGCCCTGCACTCACCACTCATGTCCGTCACCAACGCCATCTCAGGTTAGTTGTGTTCAGTACGTATAAATGCATATGTACTGTGAATGAGTTTGATTGCATTATTCTGAGCCCTCAAGTAAAAAGCATTGAGCAAACACCTTTCAGTATAATGCAGTCCAGAACCCCACCGACACTAGCCACAGCCACAAGGTATGGCAGATCAATATCTATATAGATCTATATCAAGATAAAATGTATCAGAACTTGGATTTGCTTTTCTTTTGTAGAATAATATATCTGCACATAATGGAAGAGATTTGTACAAATATGGTAACAATCGTTAATTTCATAGAAAATATTATTTGCATTACTGTGTAAAACAAAGCATGAAATAAATTCCTAGCCAGAGGATCAAACATTTCACGTCAGTCCAGCAGGTATCTGCCGTCTGCGTCCAAAAAAAACCTTTAAAGATTGTGTCCTTATTGTCGGCTGCCGCTTAACACAGAGGGGTTAAGAGGTTAGAGAGGTAAGTGCATGTGTGTGTTCTCATGGCTTTGATCACTCTTCAGACCCACACTGGGGTAGGAAGTAACACTCCGTCGGTGATCTTTGAGGGTCAGGGTAGTCCTTTGCTCGTTTACTCGCGCACACAGCCGGACATTAGAGCTCGACTGTGGAGCCCAGCAGTGTTACGACTAAGACGGACAGTTTTAACTTCCTTTTAAAACTTTATTGCTTACAACTAGACCCTTAATTCACATTCCCATCTTCACACCATGGTTTTTGTTCCTCTGGGTGTGCACTCTTTTATTTTCCGCCCTCTCTTATACGCTTTTTTCTGTCCAATCTGTCACATTAAGTTTGACAAATTGCATCAATAAATCCGATTCAAATAAATGTGTTCCCATTTTATAACTGGGTCAGTCTAAAAGGCACAAGTTCACAAGATCATCATTAAATATTAGTAGAATTTGCGACCGCATATAAAATAAATGTGTGTTGAAGTTCATGTAAAGGTTTTCCTTTCTTCCCTCCATGTTGTCTGCCCTCCATCTGTCCCCCCTCTCCCTTTCCTCCCTGTCCAGGTATTTTCCTTTCATATTTGGTGTGGCCTTTATTACCTTATTTTTTTCTGTCACTGACAGACTGCGGTTATGGAAACAGTGAGACCAACAGAATTCTGTTGTTGTTGTGCCAGGCGTCGTAAAGACACACACACACACACACACACACACACACACACAATCACTCAGACATTAGCAAATCATATTGGAATTTAGGGTTTGAGTGAGGGACAGTTATATTCTTCATCGTGAGATTATAGTGTTACAGCCAGTAGTGACTCTGACTTGGTGGGTCATCTTAAATTCTACAGACACTGGTCTCATATCCAGTGGCTTTATATCTAGTGTCTGATAGAAATGCTTTAATCTACTTGAGAGCACTGATTCACTGTCACACTCTGCCTGTAGCCTGGTAGCTGATGTTTGTCACAGAGACACATCTACAGAACGATGGCCCACCCAGGGTATATATTATTATGTGTGTATGTGTCATAGCTGGGGTGTGCGTGTGTCCGCTGATGCCTACTGGCTTTCTTTCTGGCTAATCTGTTAGTTGAGGTGGCTAGGCTCGCCTTTGATCTCCAGCAAATGGTGTAACTGTACCTTTTTCTTTTGGATCAAGTGTCTTGTGAAAAATAAAGTGTGCCACCTTTAGAAGGCTACATCTGTTATTTTAATGTGTCGGATGCATATTTCATCAACATTTTGGTAAATTTAAGTATAGGATCTGACTCTGTATCGGAGAAACTGAATATTAAAGGACTCAGATACAGGATAACAGATAACAGGGCCAAAGAGACTGGATCATGACCTCCCTAATAATTTATCCTTAGTCTACATATTTGGCAAGAGGAGGTGTTAAGAAAGAATAATTTGGCAGTGTATACAGATGACTTGAACAGGTACATTAAAAGGCTTGATATTTATTGCTTAAGCAAGCACCGTATACAGTGATTATTCATCGTATTCAGGTACATTGACTGCACACGATGGCCAAAAAGAACATTACGGTTCTAATGTACAAGTGCCCAGAACTGTGTTTTAAGAGGTGGACATTAGTTGCATTAAAATCAGCTAACGAAAGAAAACAGTCCAGATAAAAAAAAAATGTAGGGAGCCTTTGTTACTCCCATCTATGATTTTAAAAAGTGTGAAGTAATTAAGTTCAAGCTAATATTTGATTGGCATGAACATGAGATATCAGGGCAGAGGAGGCCATCTTTAAGAATGTAATCAAAATAGAAATCAGAGGGGTAATTGTTTAAAAGGTTTTTACTAACCAGTTACTAAATACAAGACAAAAAGGTGAGAAGCAGAGCAACACAGCTACTGAAACATTTGGAAGCATATAGATCAAGATTTGCAGTGTATCGGTAGATAATGCATATATGAGTTTACCTTATGGACACTGGCTAACATCTGTGCCAAAACATGTTCCTCATTAGCCTATTAAGAAAATAACTGATTAGTGGCATCCTGACGCACTTTCTGGTGCATTTTTGTGCCAGAAACCAAACTAAAAATGTTTGGAAAGCTTGTTATCTTTTGTAACAGTGGAAACTTTGAATTAGCTCGTATTTATGTAGTAGAAGTTGTGAAATGATGCTTGGCATCATTTTGAAACTTTCTTTGTTTAGGAGCTGTTATACACACATGATTATGAAGCCGACTTTGTTTGAGAAAAACGGACACTAGTGATGGAAGGTCAAACTTCACATTTTCGTCATTTGAAAATTCAGTCCAACACTATTGACTGAACACACACATAGACGCTTTGTACCTGCTAGTCGACCTAAATTGTACACAAACACAATTCCGTGTGAATGCAGGCTCCCAGGGTGCCGTGTGTTGCATCTCACTGCCTGTAAGTCATTACAGGGCTGATGTTATCAAGGTTTCCTAAGCCTGTTTTGGTAAACACACACTCCCTCTCTTTCTTTTTCCTTCTCTTTTTTTTTATCTCAAAATCTTCCAATTTCTCTTTTTTTTCCAATCTGGGAAGCAAACAGAGTATTTACTAGACCGATACAGTATAGACTAGATATAATAGACAGCTATAGCATGTGTATAGATATCCATTGTGTGTTGTTTTCGTAACCTCTTCACCAAAGTTTTGAATGTCCTGTCTAATGACTTATGAAAGTGGAGGCTCATGAATACTAAAATATCCTTGTTGTGCAGGTCTGACTGCTGTGGGTGGTCTGTCCCTGATGGGAGGTGGCTACTCCCCAACATCTACTGCTGAGACACTGGCTCTGCTGGCTGCCTTCATCTCCTCGGTCAACATTGCTGGTGAGTCACCTGCACATAGACACCTCGCGGCGATCCCTGCCAGTTACAGCAACCTTTAGCCAATAAAATATCAACTTTAGGCTGAAGATTGAACTGTTTTATATTGATTGTACAATAACATGCTTTTCGAAACCCAAGTTTTGCAGCTGCCCTGTCTTACCCACCTGCTCAGACCAGAGTCAGTGGCTCTGGCCTGGACCACACACGTTCATTTCTGCTATTACCCTTAATAATTCCCATTACAATGACAAAGTGTTCCTGGAGTCATTATAATACTCATCACTCTCTAATAGTCCTGGGAAACAGAGTGTTCCTCCAGTGCTGAGCCATGAATTTGTTTTGATTTCTCCTATTAGCTCACAGCTAGACATCAGCTAATACAAGCAGATGAATAGTTAACTTGCATTATGAAGCAGTTCTGCCTGTTTGTTAAAAAAGCACCAAGAGCTTCTTTGAGTTTTATATGTGAGAGTCGCAGGACACCACAAGGTTTTTGAAGTTCAAGACAAGGCTGTGAATCCTGCCACAAATCTGAGGCCCTCAAGGCTCTGTGGCATTACTGCTCAAACCACTGATTAGTCTTTTAGGTTTCCCTTAACGCTTAACGAAAGCATGCTAAAATACCACATAGACATACCTAGTTTCTTACCGGTTGTTTAATTTCATTTTTGATGTTCACCATGGGTTCGGTTCCACACGCACATTTCTAAGTGGTTTACCACATTACCCATAAACCCCTGGGAACAGAAAAATTCATTCCATGGAAAAGGGACGAAACACAATAGTGAAATTTAGCTCCAGTAAAACAGACCCTGAAATCTTTCAGCTTGTGTGTCTGTTTTGAGGAGCAGGTCCCTGGCTGTAGCTTTTTCATTTTCTCCATGTCTCCACAGTTGTAAGACGTGGGAATGCATGGAAAACACCTGGGATTGTTGAATACTTAAGTTAAATATGTTCAGTTTCTCAAAATCTAAATGTCAATGTGCGCCACCAGGTCTGATAAGATTCCATATTCTCTCCTTATTGCACCAGGTCACTAGTTTCAGTCATTGAGCTAACTCTAATTGTAGGTGGCTTAAAAGAAAACATTCACATTTAAATCAAATCATATTGCGATTATTTTGGCAAATATTATGATTGCTCTATGATTTATGATTATTGGGTGATTAGTGTGGTGATTATCTTTGTATCACAATTTTCATTTCCACTGAAATTGTTGGGGTCTGTACCAAACAAACATGTTTTCTAACAGAATTAACCACTGCACAATGGAATGACTTTGCTGTGATTTATTAAAGAGCGTGCAGCAGGAAAGTCATTCCAGTGTGCTGTGTTTAATTCAGATTTTTTTACTACATGGTCCGCAACCTACCAGCACCTGACTGTTGGCAGTGCATGGGGAGTTTTGTTTTTTTTCCTAACATTTGGAGAACAAGATTTGTAGGCCCAGTCATCTCTGCAGCACTACAGTACTTCATTATGATGCTGTTTTGTTACACATTTTACATTTAGTAATAAATAGCAGCTTCTGCGATTTGGATATTGCACCTTGTCATATTGCAATTTTGCAATGTCTAAAATACTTGCTTCTAGTGCTGTCAGTTAAACGCGTTATTAACGGCGTTAACGCAAACCCATTTTAACAGCGTCAATTTTTTTATCGCGCGATTAACGTTCTTTTTGGCCTAGCACACTTTGTCGTTTTTTTTCACATGCTGTTGCAACAACTAGTAACGTTAGAAAAACTACAACACAACACTGGATCTAGCTAACACCGGAAACAAAACAGGCACGCCGCACACACTTGTTTAAGAGTAGTAGACGTTACATTTTGAGTGGATGGCGAGCGCGAGATGACGAAATGGATGGATTCCTTGTTGTCTGAAAATGTCAACAGGCTTGTCTGTTTGAGTAACTGGCTCAAAGCAAAGAAGTAGTTGGCTTACCTTTTATTGGTAACCGTTACTGTTCATTCTTTCTGAAATAAGAGGCTGGGTTGATGACTGCTATGTTCAAAGCAAACTTGAGAAAAGTATTAAGCCATGGTTTAACTGCACTATAGGCTAGAGTCCTAGTTTACCATACATGTGCACTTTGTAATTTTATTTTGTATCGCCCTGTTTTGATCCCTTAGAACGGGCTGTTGAAGAGGCTGTTTGTGTGACAAAGTATTTTTTTCACCCTTTTATTGATGGACAGTGTTACATTGTGTGAGAGATTATTTGCGACAGCACTACCTGCTTCACATCAGCATGTTAGCATTTAGCTCAAAGTGCTACTGTGTACAGTACAGCCTCAGAGTTGCTAGCATGACTGTACTGTTTTGGACTTTTCCCAGTGATGCAGATTTTCCTCTATTCTTACAAGCTTTCTAAATGCAGTGTCAACAAACCCATTCTGGGTACAAAAATATAACCAAAAGAAATGAGTGGATACTGGCTTTGTGTTGTTTCAATATGCGAACATTCCTCCATGTTAATATATTGACTCAGATTGGTCTGCAATAATAGTAGTCAGATGATTATTATTATTACATGTTTTAACAAGACAGTCAACGACTAAAATTACATGAACTAGAAAGAAACAGGTGCTAACCTCTGATTCACCTTTTGTATGTATGGTTGCATGCGTGTGCACGGGGCTACAGTCATGCCAGAGGGAAAAAAGGAAGACATACACACGGTAATGTGATCTCCTCCTATAAAGCAGTGAGACACCGTCTGGTCCCGGTTTGACACTTCTGAGGTTTCCTACTTGAAATATTCACACTGACATGAAGTAGACTCATTAAATTCCTACCATTGGTTATTGGGCTTGGCAACCTTTCTTAGCTATTGGCGTTTAAACACCTGCTGACTAAAAATAGATATTGTACTTCAGGTGCTTCAACTCCTCTGCGTTTTTTATTTTCTTTGTATATTACTCCTACTTTTGTTCTGGAAAGCAGCTTTTAAACCTTTTTTGTGCCACTGAAAGTACACATGCATTCATTTTCTCTCCCTGTCTCTCACCCAGGTGGTTTCCTGGTAACTAAGAAGATGTTGGACATGTTCAAGCGTCCCACTGATCCTCCGGAGTACAACTACCTTTATCTGCTTCCTGGTGGTGTCTTTGTCGGAGGCTACGCTGCCGCTCTGCAGTCTGGATACAACATTGAACAGGTGTGAGAGGATGTTTGCTGTGTCTGCATGTTTAGTTCAAGATTATATTTGTGGTTTCCTACAAAAACTTCATTAGTCCCTTGGGAATTGGTGCAAAACAGCCCATGATTATATAAAAGTCGGCTAATCATCCTCCAAAAGTATTCTTTGTTTTCCCAGATGTTGTACACAACCTTCCAAGTAAATCACATGGCGTTATTTCTCATCCTGTGGTCCCTAAATCCTCTGTATAATGCCTTCTTTCTCACCAGATGATGTACTTGGGCTCAGGTCTGTGCTGTGTTGGTGCCCTGGCTGGCCTTTCCAACCAGAAGACAGCCCGCCTGGGTAACGCTTTGGGTATGATGGGAGTTACAGGGGGTATCATTGCCACTCTGGGTGCCCTCAAACCGAGTCCTGAGCTCCTGGCACAGATGAGCGCAGCCATGGCTATAGGTGGCACTGCTGGTGAGTCTGTGTGTATTAATGTCAGAATAAGGAGAAGGCAGACTCACAGGCAAACTTGCTGAATTGTGTTGCAGCAGATGTAAATTAATGGACATGGGTTTTGCATCGTTTGTGTGTGTGCATCTGTGTGCGTGCGTGTGTGTGCATGTATTCCAAGCTTGGCCAGATCAAGCAGCAGGTGTGCAGAGCGCATAGGCTCTGTGATGTTTTCATCAAACACAACATGACTAACTCCCCGCCAGACCCAGGAGGTCTGTCAAAATGGTCAGCATCATGTGTTACTCACTTTCTCTTGCCCGCTCAGGACAGTTTAATCATCTGAATGCTAATTGTTCCAGTAACATAGATGAAACCTAGACTAAACTATCCACACAGACAATAATGCTATTTTCCAGATACAGTAACGTTGCAAGGCTCCTGCAGGACCCACACTCGCACAAAGGGGTGTAGACCCACTCACAAACATGGAATTTCCCCAAACAGGCCTCATCAGCAGCACCTGGTTCCTCAGACGGAACCACTTCCCAGCAGTCCTCCTGAGTCTGTGTGCACGTGCTTGTGATTTGCATTTTCTTTGTGTGTGGGTCTTTGGGGGGCACTCCTCTTCATTTATTTGCTATCTCTCTCTCTCTCTCTCTCTCTCTCTCTCTCTCTCTCTCTCTCTCTGTCTTTAGGCCTGACCATTGCTAAGAGGATCCAGATCACAGACTTGCCCCAGCTGGTGGCTGCCTTCCACAGCTTGGTGGGCCTGGCAGCTGTGCTCACCTGTGTTGCCGAATACATGGTTGAGTACCCCCACTTCGCCACAGACCCTGCGGCCAACCTCACCAAGATAGTCGCGTACCTCGGCACCTTCATTGGTGGAGTCACTTTTAGTGGCTCTTTGGTGGCATATGGCAAACTGCAAGGTAAAAGAGAGGACCTAAACAGCATTTCAAATGTAGGCTATTATGTGTTTGATGGGGATTAGACTGGCCCTGTTCTCTTTTAAAGGAATAGTTTGACATTTTGGGAAATCACCTTATGCTAGGGACAACAATTTGCAAGTAAAGTTAAAATTGTTTAACTGATCGGTATGTATCGGCTATTGAGCTTTATTTACCTGATCCGATCTTTGGGTTTATGTCATACAATTATCAGATTGGGACTTGGTATTGGCAGACACTCAATATTAAATGCTACACATTACACTTATAATTACTTAATTATTATTTCTTGTAATAATAAAAAAGATCACATTGTTTTTATTGATGTGAATCCTCAAAACAGGATTCAAAGTAAATATGTTTTAAGATAGCTGCAGACAGATGACATGTCAGCTGTACTGTAGTTATCAACAAGAGAAGGTCAACCTCTGCCTGCTGTGAAGGGAAAAGGAGGAAAGAGCTTATCATGTTCATGTGCTGGCACCGGTCCTGGGCAGTAATTTCCATGTAGGCTCAAAGTGTTTCAGGGCAAATTATGCATGAACAAGACATTCAGTTAATGACAAGTCTCAAGCGGTGGCTGCTGAAGTATACATTTACGGATAAATGCTACATCTAGAAGGTATACAAGCTTTTTGCTGCTGTTTTGGCGTATACTTTTCTGACACAAGTTCACAGTTGAATAAATAAATATTTTTATTTTCTTATTTGCTGTTATAAGTGATGCTTTAAAAAAAGAAAAATCCTAATCCATATAGTTTTCTCTCTTCCCTTGTCCCGCTGCCATCCTCTCTCTCCCTTCCTCATCCAGGTGTTCTGAACAGCGCTCCCCTGATGCTCCCTGCTCGTCATGCTCTGAACGCCAGTCTGATGGCAGGCAGTGTTGGTGGGATGATTCCCTACATGATGGATCCCAGTTACACCACAGGCCTCACCTGTCTTGGATCTGTCTCTGCTCTGTCTGCTGTAATGGTATGCTGTCTGTCTATCTGTCTGTCTGTCTGTGTGTGCGCGTGTGTGTGTGTGTGTGTTTTTTCTGGGGTCTGTTTTTGCACTCGGTAAGGGCTAAGAAGAAAAATCTGCACATGAATATTTCAGATTGGAATTTTCTTACATGCTGACTGACAGAACATGTAAGGATGTTGTTAAAAGACTTCAGGAAGGGGTAAGGGCATAGAAATTCAGGTCCAGATATTTAGTTGAGCTGTTAAATAGTCTGGCAGCCATTGTGGCAAAACAGGCTCGACTTTGTAAAACGGCCAGGTTCCTTCCTGTATCTGACTCATTATATTGGTCTCTACCATTGTTAAGTCATGTTAAACTAAAGTTTGTCAGAGAAAAAGATGTCTATGCCCAACAGTACAATACAGATATTTTTCCTCAGTAATATGTGGCAAAAATATTTAAGAAAAACTGCAACTCCAGCTACTGCTGACCTCTACAGACACTTTATCCATCACTTAGTTATAAAGGGAATTTTAGTTTTAGATTTTATTTGCAGAAAATGTTCCTTACTTTCCTAACTTTGCATATAGCAGTCAAATGGCCACTGATAACTGACTTCATCTAGCAGTTAACTGTACTGTAACCTCAATTTACCTGATCAGGAAAGAGATACTTTTTGAGTTTTGAAACCAGACAGAGAGCACACACTAATGTAATTTCAGTAAAAAGAAAAATATTTATACACAGTGACATGTTGCAATTTCAGCATTTTTGCTGTGTTGCTGGGAAAATCAGCAGGTGGAATTACCAGTGCATCCCTAGAGAACTGAGATGGATATCTTTTCATTTAAAGATGAATTCGTTCAAAATAGCTGTGTCTGATTTCTAATCAGTACAGTATAATGCATCATCTACTGTGCATGTGTGCGTGTTCCTTCACTCGCACACACCTAAAAATAAACCTACAGTATGTCAATGAGAACAATTGATAATGTGCACCTGCGTGCGTCTCCACACGCTCCTGGATCTCGCTGCTGCTGCTTTGGTAACTGCACTTGGCCCTTGTTAAACAAAAACTGTACAGATGATGGAGGGACAGAGAACGAAGGGATTTGATTGTGAAAAATGGAAATGAAGCTGTTTTCCCTCCAGTGGAAGAGAAATAGTTGTTTTTTTTGGTAATACCTTTATTCTAGTGAGGTTAAACTTGGGGAACTTTTTAATATATTTCTTCACCTCTCCCTTGCACATCTGATCTGATAACGACAGTGAATAAAAACTGCATTTTTCTTCTTCTTATTCCTTTTTAGGGTGTAACCTTGACAGCTGCTATCGGAGGCGCTGATATGCCAGTGGTTATCACCGTACTGAACAGTTACTCAGGCTGGGCCCTGTGTGCCGAAGGCTTCCTGCTCAATAACAACCTGCTGACCATCGTCGGAGCTCTCATTGGATCATCTGGAGCCATCCTGTCATACATTATGTGTGTGGTGAGTTTCAGTTTACAAAGTATATATCCGAGTGCTGCTGGCTTGAGTCTCAGCAACACTGTTTGAAATCCTTAAGTGAAGCATTTGATGTATTTTGTAGATCAGCACACTGCTTCATGTGGTTGTTCCTCTCCCATCCACCAGGAGGGACTATAACTTTACCATAGTAGAGTCCCTGCTCTGAATAAGGTCACAAATGTGTGGGGTTTTTCTTTGGGAATATCCCTTTCGAATGTCCTCTTATTTTGCTGTACACAATAAGGTAAAAAACTAAAGGTAATGCAGTCATTAAAATAAAAAAGGAAATGCAAAATATCTCTCTCCCCTCTCAGGCCATGAATCGTTCACTGGCTAACGTGATCTTGGGAGGCTACGGCACGTCCTCCACCGGTACAGGAAAGCCCATGGAGATCACTGGCACACACACTGAGGTCAACGTGGATCAGACCGTTGAAATGATTAAAGACGCCCAGAGCATAATTATCACTCCAGGTAAGAAACACACACACACACACACACACACACACACACACACACACACTCCTACACACACTAATATGCGAGTGGAAAAACATGGTACTTTGACTTTGCCAGTCTCTCTCTTTTTTAGAATTAGCAAAGTGTGTGTTCTGTTTATTTAACCTTTTCTTGACCCATGTTACATCACCATTTTGCTAGGCTAATTGACAAGTCATGGTAGAGTGGCCACACACACACACACACACACACACACACTCTTCGGTTTCTGTGTGGTCGTCAGTCCCTGGTAAATAGACATTCTACAGTGCAGCATATATATGCAAGGTCAAGGGAAAATTAGATGGAATGAGGGTACGCTGGGTTTTTGTTGACAATTCAAGTACTACGTTCAAAATTGGCTTCTAGTTCCTTTTTCAGGGTTAGAGCGTGGCGTCCAACCCCTTTGTTTCACATGTTTTCAGTATTTGACTATAAATATGTGTCTGAACCTCCCACCAGGACTGTTAGGACGGTTCTTGGTGCTGCTGTCCTAAAATCACCATCATTGTGTAGCCCAGTGAAATTTCAGTCCTCCCGCCAGACTGTTGTGAACTAGTTACAGTTCCAAAGAGTTGTTTTATTCACGTGGGTACATGTAAACACAGACTAAAGGCATCCAGCCTGCAAATTGGTGAGTCCAGTCATAGTGCTGAGAGCCCATATACAAAAACTAACTCTTTAGAGGAAACCTCTGCAATTTACAAGAATTGCAAAATTAAAGTGGTCGCGTTGTTGAGAAGAAATGAAAAAGAAGTGATCAATGGAGCACCATCCAATGTAGATTACTTTTTCTTTCTTTCTTTCTTTTGTGAGAGTCACAAAAAGCTGAAAAACAGGCCAATAAAATTTTGAAATTTTTAGTTGGAAGGAGTGGGAGAAATAAAGAGTGGAAATGAAAAATGATGGGGTGTTTTTTTCCCCTCAAAATTATCTACAAACAATAGCACACCAAGACAAGACCAATAATAAAATGCCAGACATTTTTTGAAGGATTATAGAAACAGTAAAATATGAGGATCAGAATAAGAAGAAACACATAATAGAACCTGTCAATGTAATTTCATGAATTAAGTGATTTGAAAGAGAGAAATTCAGTCAGTTATAGGCTCTGAAGTTTTGTCAGGGCATCGCAAAGCCTCTAAAAAGACACACACTCTCAAGCATTTCATCAACTCTGTTGATATAGGATTTGATCACGGTGCAGTAGTTGTACCTCAGTTTTATCTCTCTGCAGTTGCAACATTTGTATGAAGCATCAGTGCAAAGTTTATATGCTGTTGTAATGTATGATATGTTCATAATTCTGTTCTTTACCCTGGTAGTCAGTAGTCAGAATAGTATCGTTACCCAGCTTTGGCTTTCAGTCGGTCCCCTTGTTTCCATTTTGACTATTCTCCCTAATTGGAGCCGTCACAGTCACTTTGCCTGATTGACATCTGTGGAAATGGTTAAGACTCTGCCTGATAAACATAAGTGTTTTCCTGGCTTCGTCTGGCCCATCTCCGCATGGTCTGGGTCCACTTGTTTTTCTTATAGGAGAAACTCCAGAGAGAATATTGGAAGCACAAGGAATGAAAGAATTGTGATGATGGAGAGGGAAAAAAAAGTAAAAAAAACCATTAAATCGTCGAGCTTGAAACCATGTTTTTTTTCTCTCTCTCTCTCTCTCTCTCTCTCTCTCTCTCTCTCTCTCTCTCTCTCTCTCTCTCTCTGTGCTGAGTTTGAAACCTTGTCATTTTGATTGGTGTGTCGTAACAAGACAGTTTCTGACTGGTTGTTGTGACAAGGCTAGTAAACACCACTGGACCGTTTGACGTGTGTTTGCGTGTGTGATAAAAATCAAGTGCCACACACCAGCATTATTAAACATGAAAGAGGTCTGGAGGAAAAAACATATACTCTGCAAGCTTTCTACTAAAAGCCAAGTAATATGATTTTATATTATATGTATTCTAAATGTTTCATATTAAATAGATGATTAAAAGTATCTATTCAGAGACTGGAAGGCAGGAATGCTTTAGAAGGCAGCTGGGTGATGTGTTTAATGTTTGAATATTTCATGTTATCTGCTCAGTCACACTGTCTTGCTCCCCTGTCACAGCAGCAATGGTATGAACATTAAACCATTTTGTAGTATAACATATATTATAGTTGCAGTAGGAGGCATCCAGGGAGTCTGTTCACAGAGCTTGTACAAAGTGTTATTCAAGGGCACTTCAGCAGCGTAAATCCTCACTAAAACAACAGCTTGAAACTTGGTTTTCCAGGTGAAGGTTGATTTCTAACAACACCATCACCTGTCAATCAGACTGCTGTCTACTAAAGTTAATTTTTGGTTAAAAGTACTTGTAATTGTTCTTATTTCATGTGCTTGCTCCCTGTGTGCTGTCGAGCATTTAACCCCATTTTTGGGTTAGTAAAGGTTAGTGCATGACTAATTGTTTTTGTTATCAATTAGTGCAGTGAGAAATGTCAGTCACAATTTTCTAGAGCCGAAGGTCACAAACTCAGATGACTTGTTTTGCAAATATATACAGATACTATCAAATAAGACGAGGAAAATCTGAAAAGAAAATACATTTAAGAACCTGTAACAACATAATGTGGTATTTTTGCTTTAAAAATGTGAGAAGTCACTGTGTCTTCGCTCTGATTGGATACTATTCATCTCCCATCTCAGACTTGTCTCTAAGGTGTTCTGGTTTTTTGCTACAATAACATGTCTAAAAACCTGTTGTGACTTCTGCATCGACAAATGTCTTTGACAGGCCAATCTTGTAGGCTTTTATATGAGCTCATTCTTGCCTGTTGTCTTAAAATCTCTTTCAGGTTATGGACTCTGTGCTGCAAAGGCCCAGTACCCCATCGCTGAGTTGGTGAAGATGCTTAAAGAAGCAGGAAAGGACGTCAGGTAAAGGATGCTAAAATATTTATATTAAATGTACATTAATTCAAAGAAACTGCAGTAGCTAGCGTGTCTCAGGTAAACAGAGTAGTGAAAAAAGTAGTATAAGTCATGTTTATAAAAAAAAGAAAGATGTAGAAACAAGATGTAAACTGCACCATGAAGGACATAAAAGAAGAGTTGAGGTTTTGGGTTTGATGACAAGAAGATGGCGTAAGATAGATAGGAAGAGACTTGTATGCGAAGAAGGAATGAGAAAAGGGAAATGCGAAAGAGGACAGGAAGGACAAGGTACAGCGGAAGCTTGTGTTATTGTCCTGCCGCAGTCGTTTGATCCTGGCTGTTGCAGCTGCTGCTACTTAGAGCATTTGTGCTTGATTAGAGGAAAGTGGGTGGTCAGAAAAAAAAAAAAAACCTTCACCCTGATCTCTTTCTCTCCTATTTTCTCTTTTTCTCTGTTCTATATTCTAATGCATTCTCTTGATTTGTCTTCTTGCTCTTTGTATCTTCCCTTTTACATCTTAATGAACCTCATGCTGTTTTATTCTTCCTCTTTGGGGTATACTAACAGTACGCAGTTTGGAAGCACAACCCACGAGACAAAAAGCTTCTTCCCACAGTGCATGTAGACTGTACAGGATTACACGAAGGGCAGAAACGGACTTTTTCAATCGCCAGCCACAGTCGCTAATAGATCCCAGAACTGACAGGCCATCTGCACTCTGTATCATCCTAACCTCGCCAAGCAAATGGAAAATAAATCTCCAAATGGAAGGTTAAAGAGAAAGATCCAGCCACCAGAATTCAGTGGCTGGTGTTAATTTCCTACCCTGATTACATGACATGGCTAATTGAGTTTGAGAGCTATGTACACCCAGTCACACACATGTGCGCACACTCAACAAATGATACATGGTGGAGGAGTGCAGTGGGAATTGTATGTGTGTAACCAGACTATAATTACAAATGTCTCTCAACTCCACTTGTCCAAAATCTCCATCTTGTTGTCTCTTTCTCCGCCCGACCCTATTTATTTCGATCCTCTCTTACCGTTTTGTTTTGTGTGTTTCTCTTTTTTCATTTAAGAAAGCCAGGCTTCAGTGTGTAATGGTGGTAAATATATAGAGGAGAGACTGTTCTAAAGGACTCATTAAATTTTGTTCCCACAGGTTTGGTATTCACCCCGTGGCTGGCCGTATGCCTGGTCAGCTCAATGTGCTGTTGGCTGAAGCTGGTGTCCCATATGATATTGTCCTGGAAATGGAGGAGATTAATGAAGACTTTGCTGGTAAGATGCAGTCTTTTTTTTTTTTTTTTTTTTTATATACATACTTTACCTGCTATGAACTGTTACCTGATTTATCCAGAATTATTGTGTCCCAATATGTTTGATTCAGCTGTGCTCTTTTATAGAGTTTCCAGGCATTTGACGTTAAAGCAATTGTTTGATATCTTGAGAGTTAGATGACAAGATTTGATACCGCTCCCATGTTTTGTACGCTAAATATGAAGCTGGAGCCAGGAGACCGAAAGTTAGCTTAGCATAAAGACTGGAAGACGGGCGTGAAACGGCTGGCTAAGAGTTAAGAGGAGCTAGGCTTTCTTTGTCGTCATGGTAAGGTTGCCAGGGAACCAGCCAAAATTCCAAGAAGTCCCGGCCAAAAAATTGTTCCACCACATAACTCCTCATAAAACCACAACTTGTCATGTTAACACTTTGTACAGATTAAACAAACCAGATATGACGTGTTAATCAGAGAGGTGCTTGTAGGGAGAGTCCGGTTGCAACAGCAGTTTCCCCCTGTTTTCAGTCTTCAAGCTAAGCTAGGCTAGGTCACTGGCTGTAGCATTAAATTCAGAACGCATCTGAGAGTGGGATCAATCTTCTCCTCTAACTCTTAGCAAATAATTATATTTCCAAAACTGTTCAACTGCACGGACACTATAAGACCACCAGCTGATAGTTTTTGAAATCTTACCCTCAGTTTACTTCATAGAAATTATATGAATGAGCCACGAAAACATAAAAATGTTACTCTCCTGCTTTTGCCGGGAAATCACTTGTTGGGGAAAAATACAGTAATTATTAAAACCTTAATCTGTTGCATATGGTTATATTAATTGACATCAGGTTGAACCTTCTTTCGACCCACATTTCCCTCAAAAACATATTTTTGTAAACGTCTTCTCACAATATTAATGACATCACCTCCAATTGTGTCATGCACAATCTCCGACTAAATGAGCCATAACTTGTATGCCATACCTCCAATCCTCAAAGACAGGATACGCGTAATGAAATCAATCTGATTTGGCATGTTGTTGAAGAACTGAAATGATTGGTGACACTGTTATTTTAGGGCTTGTGACAAAACCGTGACACACTATATTTGTGTTTTGAAAATGAAGTCAGTAAAGTGGCATCAGCGCTCTAAAGTTACACATGCAGTGATACAACTTTAGCTGACAAACAAAAAAAAAAAGGCCAGAAAAACACGAGGCAAAAGGATTTCTAATTGTAATTTCTTGTATGTCCAATCAGAGACAGACCTGACCCTGGTGATTGGAGCCAATGACACAGTGAACTCAGCCGCCCAAGAAGATCCTAACTCTATCATTGCTGGTATGCCTGTGCTGGAGGTCTGGAAGTCTAAGCAGGTGAGACATCTGGTGCATGCATGTGTGATAATGAGGCTGTCCTGAAGCCCAAAAAGATGAAGTGGAATGGAAGATTTTACAACAACTGGACTGCTTTTTATCGCCACAAGCGAATGTTGGAGTCCACACCCGTAGAGGGGCCTCCATTTGAACACACACACAAAACCTAAAGAAATGCATACTCACATTCACACACACAGACACATGGGCTCAGGCTCACATACACAGATTGTTACAGTTCCAGGTGCAGTCCCATCCTGATCCCATTAGTGGTGACTGTGTCGCTGTTTGGAATGACGACATTCAGAGCATCCCACTGGCACCGCTCCGAGATCTGGGATTTATACAGTACTCCCACTAGTTTTCCACACACTTCCCCCCACCTCCCCGGGGGAAATCAAAGAGGACATTCTACCCAACCACACACACTCATACAGAGACACACATACACATACAGGTGCACAGACAAAACACACAAAGACAAAAATTTGCACATACTTTAAAAAAGAATAAAAATCACACAAATTGTCACTGTCGTATCTCCATAGTTACATTTTTTTATTTTCTTTTTTTCATATATTTTACATTTACATTTTTTATTTTTTGTTATTTATGTTTCTCTGTGGGGTTGTGCATATATTTAACCAATGAAAAGTATTTATCGCAACAAAACCAACTTTGACAACAACGTGTTCAATATTGCAAAAAAATATTGTTTTTCATTTCCTGGAAAGTTTTGGACTTACAAGGTTTCTGCCTGATGCCTTCAAAATGCAAAATATTCATTCACAAGTGCCCAAGGATTCATGCATAAACACACACAGACATAAACTACTTCCACATACTACTCTACATTACTACTAGTATACTTTTTCTCAAATAAAATACAAACTATACAGGGTTTTCAGATTCTTTACTGGCATTAAATTTCTGGTTTTACTAAAAGTTGTGATCATTATTTTATTATTTATCTAAATGTCCAGTCCAAGGCTAATGAGTGTGTGTCTGTCAATGTGACTCTATTTCCTCCCTTGCTAGGTGGTCGTGATGAAACGCTCGCTGGGTGTGGGATACGCAGCTGTTGACAACCCCATCTTCTACAAGCCCAACACTGCGATGTTGCTAGGCGACGCCAAGAAGACTTGCGATGCTCTGCAAGCCAAGGTCCGCGAGACCCAGAACCAGTAAGGTTGGCGGCTCTGGGGCTAGCAGACACCTCCACTAAGAGCACACATTGAGGTAGAAGACAACAAGTCAAACTTTATTCCAAATATTTCTCAGTTTTAAGATCCTCTTTGTCCGATTGGGACTCAGCCAATTGAGCAAAGATGATCGCTAAGATAAAAGGTTTTTGGCACACCCTTCCTATCATCTATAGATAAAAGAAATGGCAACAATTGTTGTAAAAAACATAACGAAAAAAGCCAAGCGATGCAGATGCTGTAGTGTTTCTATTCCTGCTCCCACTGTGGTCATGTGCTTTTATTTCTAGATATTAAAGGAAGGGTAAGTCAACCACATGCATGTGGTCTGTGATCTTGGGAGCATCTGACAGTGTCGTCTTCATCTTAGACGCTTATATTAATGTAAGACAACAATCAGAAATGTAGACGCATTAATATGTTAGATATGTTAAATATCACTGTTAAAACCTTTTAGGAAGTAGTCAGTCGTTGAAAGGAAATCATAGATGAATTGGAATTAAGGAGCGATAAAGGTGCTTGAGAAAGAGGTTTGAGAGACTTAAGCACTAAGGTTTTTTCCACACTGCAAAGACTGTTTTCTCCCCCTTTTTTTTCCTCCAGAGTTTGCCTTTATTATAGTTAAGGTAATTCTGATGTTCCCTTTGATAGATCTAATTGCTCAGATGCTCATGTCTCACCTTCTTTTTCTGTACAAAGTAAAAAGAAAAAAAAGCAGAATAGCGCAACATTTTTGTAAAGTTCTTTCAGTTCCAGTTTTATACTGTATTGAGAGATTTTTTGTATTCGGTCTAGTAATTTCCAGAAACCTAGAAAATGTCAATGTGATCACGTTTTAGAAGCCATAACCAGTTATTACAAATCTAGTCATGCTATTTGCTTTTTTCTTTTACTTGAGTGTGTCTTGTGACCTCCACAGTGCAGCAATTACACATGGATCCAAAAACTGTTTAAAAATCCATTCAAACCTCGTCTATCGAGCATTTAACGCAATAAACCAAATGGCTCTGACCAGTGTGCCACCACAGCTGTCCTGTAATGTTAGTAAAGACTGTGCTACTCCTACAAACAAACACTCTTAATGGCTCCGATAGCTGAATGGATTTTATGATGTTTTTGTAACCAGGTGTGTCCCATCATCCTGTGTGGTTCTGATATTACAGTACATGTGATGCTAGCCTTTGGCCTTTACGGTAAAAGAAGGGTTTTTGTTTGAGTGAATGTGGCTCATGCACTCCAATATGTGTGTCCTCTGGAGGGAAATGAAGGATCACTGTTTGTAAAGTAGGGCCAGATGTTAAACTGACTGTTGTGTAAAGAGTCTACAATGACAATGCAGTTAATTCATTTAATTTGTTGCCACATTTCAGAATACATGAATTGTTTGACATTATTATTATTAAGCATGCTTTTCTGAATTTAAATTGTCCTTTTTATGTTATTTTCTTAAAGCCCAACATTTGCCATAAATATAAACTTGTGCCAAAACGTCCACTTTTTACACTCGATCTAGATAGATTCAACGGCACAAATCTAGATGCATTGGTTTTTGTAGAACGACTTGAGTTATTCCTAAAAAGATCACTGACATAATGACAGTAGCTCCCACTCTACACCCGTCTTTACGCAGCTGAGCCAACCGAACTAAAAACACCAGAAACTTTGTCCATCCAATTTGAACTTTTGGCTAAGGTTGGATTGCTGCCATCCTGTTTTTACTTTACTTTTATGGTCATGATACAGCAGATGAATTGGTAATAAGTTTTCCTGGCGCATGGTTTGAGGAACAATGGCGTTTGAGGCGACAGGTCAGCAGTCTTCACCTTTTTAATATCTATATAAGTACTTTTACTAATAGTACTATAAGAAGTAAGTTATTATAGTTTCATCCTGGGACCTGATACGTTGACCATGACAACTATCCTACCTCTCCATAAAAAGACCAATAACTTTCCATAGGACCTTCATCTGACCAATCACCTTTGACCGAATCTACCACGGACCAGTTGTTTACCATCCACACACCTTAATTCAACCAGTCAACTCTCATGTATCCTAGAACCTGACCAATTGCCTCCTGTTTTGTGTTCACATTGTGTTTTTAACCATCAGACCTCAGTGTGCAGCTGGCTGGTTTACTGTATGTTATGCAAGTGTAGAGCTGCAGGTGTCATTAATGCTCATGAGGGGTTATTGTTCTTACATGTCAATTTACACAAACAAATGCAGGCTTTAGGGACTTTTAGATTGAGATGTCAGCTTTATATTTGTAGCTTGTTGCCATGTTTTGTATTGCATTGGTATGGATCAAATTTAAGGGAAATGAAAAAACTAATTTTACAATGGCCAATATGCCCCCCTGTGCCCTTACTTTTTTTTTTTTTCTTCTTAAGGAGAGTATTTTTGTAAAGCGGCTGTTTGTGCAGAGCACCGATGAGGGTTTGAAGTTGTACAATGTTTCAATGCACCATGCAGGAGATGAAATGTACTGTGAATGTTTTTTCCCTCTTGTTTATCATGGAACATTTTCGTCCCTAATAAACCTGTATTTACACTAGATGTTGCCTAAGGGTGTTATTCCTTCCTTGACACACTCTTAAAGGTGCAATTGAATTCCCTAATAATAAACAAGCTGATCTACAAGGTTTTCCCTGAGGTCTACCACAGCTTTGATGGTAATGTTACCTGCACAATTTTGTACGGCGGGGTTGAAAACTCAAATATTTGCAGCAATTACCTGGATGAAGGATTGTGAGGGGAAGGAGTCGTATCCACCATCGCACAACATACTTCATCTGTGCAGTGCTGCTTTACAGAGGAAAGACCAAATAATGTGAACACTCGGCAAAATAATTTTTGCTATCTTAAAATCTATTAGCACTTTGATAGGCAAGATTTTAAAGCAAGATGAGGCAACTGACAGGGATTAAAAGATGCCACAATTTCAGGTACGTCGACCAGGAAAAAGAATATATGATAAAAGGCCAAATACTGTAAATATTATAGCGAGAAGAGTTCAAGATAAAATAACACTTGATTAATCCCACAGCAAGGGAGTTTGCAGCATCAATAGAAAAAGCAAGATATAATAAGAAAACAGCCTCAACAGTTGAATTCACATTATTGCACGAGTGAATTTGTGTGTGGGTTCTGGGGGTGGTATTGATTATAAAGTCTGACAGCAGCAGGAAGGAACTACAGCCTGGCACTCAAGCCGCTTCCCCAGCAGGCCACTCCACAGACGATGGCTGATGCCACTACAGAGTCAAAAAAGGTCCTCGGGAGTGCCCACTGCGCAGTCTTCTCTGGCCTTCCTTATATTATGCATTTGTATTGTCAGTCCAGACCAGTATTATTCAACTAGCGGTTTCGCTGTTACCAATCCACAAAGTCCTGGGTCAGTTCTCTGTACTCTCTGTCATCCCCATCTGTGATGAGGCTGACCGTTGTCAAATAAGTTTTGCAGGTGACAGTTGAGTTTCAGTGTAGAGGGTGAAAAGGAAGAAACTGTCCATGCTGGGCCCCTGTCCCGTAAGAAAACAGTACATAATATACATGTACATCATAATGTTTTTATCAAAAAGATAATAAAACTTTTACTTAAAGACCGTCACGAAGAACCATTTGAACACAAATGGGAGGTGTTTGTTTTTCTCCTTCGAGAGCATCTCTTCAATTCCAAAAATGAAGGTATGAGATGAACACAATAGCTCTGCCTTGATGAGGGATAGTGGGGAGAAGATGCACACGATGGTTGGAAAGCCACCTCTGAAACCTCAAAGTGTCCCTGTACAACAGGATGGGATCGCATGAGTCTGTCATGAGGGTTGTGATAATAACTGAAATGTAAATATCAGTTTGTGTGACATTTTCACCTACAAGCAGCACTTGATTGCTATTCATCAGCGGGGAGTGAACTGGAGGTACTTAGAAGGGGAGTGGTGCATATAGAGATGGAGTAGATTACGCTGAAGATAGATTTATGAAGATGGGGATTGCGTGTGTGTGATGAGGGTGGCTTCATCCTGTAACAAGTAGCACTCAGACAGGCTGTTATCTGCGCTCAGGCAGGAGGAGATCTGAAGAGAACTGTCACTCCCACAGCAGAGGCGAGATGCAGAGATAGTGATAAAAGAATAAGAAATGACTATCACTTATCCTGTGTGCATCATCTGTCCGAGTGCGAGTTGAAGTTATTTCTTCATCCAATTCACTTCTTGCAGATATTTATTTCAGGTCCTGACAAAGATCTTAATGCTGTGTGTGTGTGTGTGTGTGTGTGTGAGTGATAAGTGGGAGAGACAGCACCAAGATCCACAGTCTGATAAGTGCTGAGGTGACAGCCTCCTTAGCTCAAGCTGGCCTATTGTCACACTGCCAGTATTTACCCAGAGCGCTGAAGGATAGCCAGCATGTTCCAGTCACAATAAGCCTCCATCCCTCCTTCCCTACAGGAATAGTCTGCAGAGACGAGAAATAAAAGACAAAAAAACACAGTTTGTTTTGCCTGGCTTGCATGCAATTTTATGGGGAGAGTAATTATTTATGACCAAAGTTGTGCTTGCATGTACATGTGTGAGAAGAAAATATGCACTTGTGGATAAAGTGTTCAAATTACTTTACTTAGAAAGTAGAAATACCATAACTGAACCATACTTTATTGTGAAATATTAACCCACAATGTATTTACCTTCCTATTTAAAAGAATAACGATCTATACATGTAAATACTCACGTCCAGCTACCCTAAATGTATAAGTTAGTATAATAAGTTACAGTACTTGAGTGAACACTTCTAAACCGCCATAGCTCCGCCCACTTTCTTGCTGCGTCAGTGCCGCTAGATTGCGCATTAAATTAAGCTAGCTCATGTTGCATTTAATTAAAGAAAAAACACCTCAAACATAACTTAAAAAAGTGCGAAGGGAGTTTCCTGTTCTGCTTTTTGCTAGCTAGCTTTGGACCCCCACTACTCCAACTGAGGAAGACCCTGCTTAAAGTAAGTTAGCTAATTGACTGCTGCTTGTTCAGTTGCTGGTTTAATGGTTTTGTTGTTTCACAAATACTCATCATGTCTGAGTATTATTAATGTTATGGGCTTAGTTGGTTTTGGACTAAAGATTATTGCTGTTTTGGGTTTCCTAATGTAGATTATAACATGACTTGTTTATCTCAGTTCGCATTTAGCCTTACATAATTATTTCCCTGTTATAGTTGCTTAAGTGCTGAGAAGAAATGTGTTTCCCTGTTAGCTTGCCTTACTATTCTTCATATTATGTTGACATCTTCTTCTGTGGTTTACAGTGTTGATAATCTGTTGTGTATAACATTTCTAAAGAAGCTTGCCAGATCCAAGCTAATGATTTGCAATGTAGCTGACTTGTCTTAGTATGATGTTGCATAACAGGTGGATTGTTGGATTTAAAATGTTTCCATCTTAATTCACTTGACAGTATATTTCTTACAATGTCTGGAGGTGCTGTGCTTGGGAATGAGATGTATGCTGGGAGAGTTTACTGTGGTCTCTGCTGTGCTCAGCTTGTTGTGTGTTTGCGGCCGTGATGAAGTCATAGTCTGGACACCGAATATCACCTCACAAAATATTCTGAATTCACATACAAACAAAATGTGTTCCCTGTGAGTTGGCTGACAGAACTTGATCTTTCCCTGAAACTGTTGGCAAATAGTGTGTGAATCCTACAGCAACATCCCATCTTCTCCCTCACTCACCACTATAGGAACCACACTGTTTCCAGCACTGTTAGTTCAAGAAACACATTTTAAATCAATGATACACAGACAGGCTTGAGTCTCTGTAGTGTGTTTGATCGTGTGATGAGCACCAACCTCAGACCCTGCAGCCCTCAAAACTATCTGCAACCCCAAAACCACAGGCCCTCGTTAGGTGTGTGTGTGTGTGTGTGTGAGAGAGAGATAGATAGAGAGAGAGCACAGCCTTGTGTACATGAAGTAATCCTTGTTGAAAGGCGTGCAGATTAAACTATGTGTGATTGGAGAGATTTGTAGCTGGGTCCCCCACCGCAGATGCGTGTGTGTGTCTCAAAATCAGACCAGAGGATGTGGCTGTACTATGAGTGGAAACCTCTCCAACAAGCCTATCAGGATGAACATCTGTTTAACATGTCTTCCTACTAATTGTCAGTCTCAACATGAACTACATACTGTATCTGCTACTCAACTGACATGCAGTACGAACATGGAGGCCTACAGCCAGAACTCACCACAGGTAGCGTTATTAAACATTATGAGGTCTCAAATCAAAGAAATCTGCTCTGGTAACCCCATGATGACACAGGCTCATTAAACTACACGATTACTCGTTATTTTCATGCTCAGCAAAAATATTCCTACTACTGATATGTTAAAAAGGCATCAGATCCAGTAATGAAGAAATGAAGCACATTAAACACATATATAATATATTGTGAACTTAAATGAGGCAATATTATGACTCTAAACTGCTGACTTACATGCAGGATCGCAGTCAAATATAAACTCAAAGAATGTTAAATAAGAGCCTAATTATCTCTATAGTTTAAGTATACTGGTCATGTTACCTGTGGGTAGTTTTCTTAAAGCTGAATATGGGAACTTGGGATAAGCACTGTGAAACTCTACAGTGGAACCTGTTTTTAAATAATTTCTGTGATTTCTTGCTCCCCTCTATTCCTTGTTCAGTCTGATCTTGCATCGAAATTCCAATTTATTGCAAATATATTTATAATAGCTTTTGTTGTAGTATTATTATGCTGCTGTCTGGTCAGTTTTCCCTTGATAAAGAGGTCTTTGACCTAAGGTGGGCTTACATTTATAAAAATAAATAAAAACATATATGTACAGCTCTAAAAATAATGCTTTCTTGCTTTTGTAATACTATGTTTTACTGTGATTAAGTAAACCATCATCATCTGTGGAGTAAAGGTTATAAGCTGTATCATCCTGATCTATCACTACAGCACTGGTTGTGTTATATGTACAGGTAGAGTGATGGTGTATCATCAGTCTGTGGGAAGAATGGTGGACCTCTCAACGAGAGGAATCTCTTTCATCCTTGATCTCGAGCATGTTCCCTGCCTTAATGTCTAATCTGATCGTCCTAACAGCTTGTTTGGAGAACCTGTGTTATTGAGCGGTGTCTTAAAAGCCCCCAGACCCAGGCCTCTTGGATACATCGTCCCATGGACACACACAAACATACACAGTGTCTGCCCAAGACTGTCCTGAAGTCGTTTTGACTATGACAGCCAGAGATAAATGTAGACACACTAACCTGGCCAGCGAGCAACACAACTGGCCTCTTTACTGTTCAATTTCATTGCTGCTCAGGGCTGGCTAACATAAACATTGTGGGAGTGTGTCCTTTTAAGCCGCTTTTATTGTCCAGCTGCTTCTCAACCTCTGGATGTAAATTGTTGAGAGGTTGGGATGGAAAGACAAGAGAAGAGGGGAATAAGGCGGGGGTGAAAAGAGGTGAGGGGGTGGTTAATGTAGTGGTAAGTAGTGAGGGGATGGGATTTTCTCTGAAGTAAGGCAGGAATCAGTTAGAGTGGTTTCTCTCTCTCTCTGTGTGTGTGTGTGTGTGTGTGTGTGTGTGTGTGTGTGTGTGTGTGTGTGTGTGTGTGTGTGTGTATCTCTGCATCTCTGCATCTGGTTGTCTGTGCATATGTGTCATTTAAAGCAGAGGCATCACAAAGTTCAGAGAAACAAAATGTTTATTGAAAAATCTTCCCAGACCACTTAGCATCAGTTTGTTATTGTCTTGTGGCTAGGCGAGAGTTGTAGGGGCAAAAAGAAATGCAAAAAGAAACAAATTGTATTTACACTGAATGGTTAGGAAACCCAACCTATGCAAATTAAGGGGGGAATCACACTACAAGGCTTTGAAGTTGATGTAGCCTCACTGTGGCTGTCAGACACAAACACAGGGCAGATACACTTCCATAACACTGCATCATGCTTTATTTGACTAAAGATAACTTTAGGGTTTAGCCAGGATCTCAGGGTTGTGTGCCAAATAGGGTTGCAAAGGGGCGGACATTTTCTGGTAAATTTCCAGAAACTTTCTGGAAACTTTCCATGGACAGATCAGCTGGGGAATTTGGGAAACATTCCAATTTGCAAACTTTCATGGGAATTAATGGAAATTATGGGAATTAATGGAAATTTAGGAGAATTAACTGGAAAAGTTGGGTGATTCATACAAACTCCATCTTATACAAACATAAATATAAACATTTTGTTTTGTAATAAGCAGACAGGCATATATACGTTGGTCGTTTTAATGCTGATTTTAAATGCTCTTACACTCTTGTGTACATTGCTGCTTTACCGGTCACCAATTTATGTGTTATGTGTTGCTGTGCGTGCAATACAATGTAAAGTTTTGTTTTCGAGCTGGTTTGCTAAATAGGCTAATGTAGCTAACAATAACACTAGCCTGCCACTGCCCCTGGTGGCCCCTGGAGGCCCCTGGTGGCCCCTGGTGGCCCCTGGTGGCTTGAGAAAAACGCCACAGCACTTGTTGAAATTGAAATAGGCGAAAATGGCAAAATATTATTGAAATGTAAGACTTGCAATAACGGAATTACTTGAAATGTTAGTGTTTCTGTAGAAAAACATTATTATTTCACATTGAGCTTGTTTAGATGAGCCAAAAGCAAATCTTGGCAAGTATGTAGTAGCCTATGCTGATTACTGCGTGTGTGCATGTCATTGACGAATATAGGGAGGACATTCAACTGAAGTTGCATTAAATCAGGTTGTTTTAAGATTATCCTGCAAGATGTTTCTTTTCATCTACATGTAAGTTCCCTGTTATAGACTAACAGTATTATAACAAGCAATATTAAAAATATCCAGTTTATTCCCATTAATTCCTGTTAATTCCCGGAATTTTGCAACCCTAGTGCAAAATAGTAGTAAGCTGCTTTGATTTGATTTATTGCCATCATGATAGGTACCGTGGACAGTGAGGGTCACATTAGTCTCAGATTTTATACATAAAAATCACAGCAATGTAAACCTGGCCTAATGCTGTGATCTTAAATTTGTTGCCAGCCACCTGCCCAGTGACCCAAATTATTTTTTTCGCCAATCCCAAAATCTACCTGGATTTGGCACATGGCAGGTGTTCATTTTGGACCCTGCTTGTTGATTTATGTATAATCTTCAGTGGTCTGTTCTTTTCTCTCTTACAATCCATAAGGAATAAATAATAAATAAATAAGTTACATTGCATAGCTTTTTTTATGTTTAGTCTTATATGAATGTTGGTTGCTGGCAGATATCTTGTTGGATGATTCTTGAATTTTATAGCTCTGTTCATCTTCACCTGTGAGTTGACAAAAAAAAAATTTTTTCACAGACATATGATATACATGTGGCTCCACAAACTCATCAGTGGGGCTGAATCTGTACTGAATTGAATGGTGATGGATTTGTGGATGGAGTAGCAAGGTGAGCAGATTAAAGTAGTGAGTTAAATTGTCAAATAAGTAAATAAGAAAACATCCATTAGAAAAGGGGTCGCTGTTGTTATTTGTAATGTTGAGGTATTTTTAATGGAAGGAGGTTGAAGTACATGGGTACATTTATTGTTTTGTTTTTGTTACTGTGAATTAGTCGATCGAGAATCATGAAATTTCACTGGTATTGGTTTCGACTACTACATTTCTGGTCGTGACTTGTGTGAGTGTGTGTATGTTCCTTGTATGCAAGCAAAGTGTATCTGGATCTGCACTGTGTGCACAGCCTATAGTGATCTTATATACTGTAGATATTTTTAAAAATGTTGTAGTTATACTTGCTGTTGTTTTTTTTTATATAAACAAGAAGTAAAACAAGCAAGGTGTTGTGGTTTATCAAGGCATACTTTCTTTTTATGTTCATTGCATAAAGGTTTTAAAACTAACCACAAGTTAAACCACAGTCATACAGAGGCACACACAGGTATGTCTAAGGCTGGGTTCAAACCTGAACATGGGCCAGCCTGGTTGTAAAACTGATCATCGAGGGTGGTAGTTTGTGACCTAAAACGGCTCTGTGTGTGTTTGTGTGTGAGTAGAGAGAGAAAGATGGGTTCAGTAAACACTGCTGTGTCCATCTGGTGCCTTTTGTTCAGTTTTTGAAACGGCCTGCCTCATTGGCCTGTTTGAATGTTTATTGATCCTGGATGATCTGTGTATGCACACCAAGGCACTGCACTGACTGTATCATAGCTGTGAGATTTAAACCTGCTTACACAGACGAACATATACGCCGTGAGTTGTTCCAGCAGTTAGTGGCAGAAGGCCTCCGTTCTGGCAAAAAGACTGTATGTTGCACAGTAAGCTATCCTTTTTTTGTTTCGTTTTGTTTTTTAAGCTCAGTTATGGGTGTCTTATGAACTTGTCCAGAAATGACATCAGTCACTTGACACTTCGAGAAGGTTCACTTACTGTTTACTTTCAAGCCTTTTATGGCCTTTTTTGCTGGCTTTGGATTAAATCTAATCCTACAGTTTTAGTATATGGACTTGGATGGACTTGGTGACAGATTGCTTTTACATTTTCATAAGGGCAGTCAAGGACAGAGCACCCAGAACATGAAAAGGTTCCTGGGGGCTCCTTTTTAAGGATTCATTCAAATGAAACACTGGTAGAACCTTTTGGTACTCCTCCAGGAAGCAAGGACGAGATAGATTATTAAGACAAACCTTGAACACTATTACTAAAATCAATACTATTGCAACCACCACTATCATTTCTATTGCACTACTACTGTTGCTGTACTGTTACTGCTGCCACTATTACAGCTGTCACTACTAGTCAAGTGAAGTTAAGTGAAGTCAATTTTATTTATATAGCCCAATATCACAAATCATAAATTTCCCTCTTCCAGGATGGTATGTGTGATGGAGAAGGGCCAGCTGTTCAATGTTTTAAGAGTTGTCATCACACATTTATTTAAACAGACATGTACACATTTCTCTCTGTCTCATCATACCCAGCCTAGCACTGTAAAAACACACCCAGCCTTATCTTGTGATGTGGTTCATCATCTGAGGTGTCTTTTATCTAAGGGAGAGCTCCAGAGCTTTCCCTGAGCATCACCAAAGAAACTGCCAAAAATAAGGTCTGGAGCGGAGCTGGAGTCCCTCGGGATCTGACCTTGTGTGCTGTCCTATATCTGGTTGGTATGGCTGTATGGGGGTTGTCGACGAGTTTACTTCTCTTTTTAAGGTGATGAAACTTTACTAATTTCTGTTAATGATAGAAAGATGGTCTAATCATGAAAACAGAGAAGAAATATGAGTTTTTTTCAATACCATCACTCAAGGGTGAAGAGAAGAACTGATGCGAAGAGGCAGGAATGAGGGGAAAGGACATACAGATGGTAGCAGATGGGTGAAGAGAAAGGATATGTCTCCCTCTTTACTCCCACTCTTGGCAGTGATGTAAGTGTTTTCCAACACTTCTCCTGTGGTATCTTTTTGTGGTTTGACCTGCGTATCTGTGTTAGGATGGCAGAGGGGTGACTAAAAGACTCAGGGAACAAAGAAGAAAGGAAGAAATTGAGAGACAGAGGCTTGTGTGTAAAGAAAGAAAAGAGGGAAGCTGATGTGTGCATGTAATTGTGAATGTGTGCGTGTGTGTGTGTGTGTGTGTGTGTGTGTGTGTGTTTGAGAGAAAAACGTCTTCAATGGGAGTCAGGTATCAGCTGCATAACCTCTTCAGTGTCAAGGGGGGCCTCACCAGCAACGCACACAAAAGAGCGACTGACACAATGAAAGAGGGAATGAAAGAGGGATGGGGTTTCACAGCCGAGGCAGAAAAAAGAAAACATCATATCTCTCCCCTCCCTTTCTCTTTCTGTCTCACTCACTTTCTGTCTCTTTCTTAGTGTTTGTTATGCTACAAAGGGAGAAACACCTGAGCCCCTTGTTTGGGCAGCACTATGTCATAGAAGGAATGTGGCACTTGTGTGAGGTTGTGTTTGTGTGTGTGCGTGTGTGCACAGGTGTATGTGCGTGTCTGTTTGGGTGTTTGGATGAGAGGGAAACGGCAGCAGCCAGCATACCTCACTTGCCTACCTACCTGATAGTCTTTGAACACTCCCCAGCTGTATGGTGGCCCATTCAGTGATCAGAAGCTCGCAAGTGTTTGATCACACAGTCTGAGTGGGTATCTGATAAAACCTGTTTTCTGACTACTGTTGTACTTCTGAAATGATTAGTTGATGATATAATATGCTATTATTTTTCTTACACTTCTGTCGGTCATATACTGTAGCATCAGGGCTGGGTATTGTTAAGAACCTCACAATTCGATTCAATTTTGATTCTTTAGGTCACAATTCGATTTCGATTCAATATTGATTTAAATGCTTCGATATCGATTCAGTAATAAGTAGAATTACACAAATAATTAATGAGAGTACCTGTTGATAATTTTAAAAGCTTCAGGACAGGACACTGTATGGTCGTAGGTCCTTACATATGCAGATGGCCACAGACTCCATTATCTTCTGTGTGCGGGCAGAGTTTGGCGGCAGTTTGCAAAGGAAGATTCTGTCGAGTTGCGTCTGTTTTGAATCCACAGACTGGTTTAACACTGCTGCTACCTGCTTCGGTTGCCATGTTGTTGTTGTTGTTGTGTGGTCGAGTGCGGCCTCCGTCCGTACAACGCAAATCACACACAGGTGTTGCTCACCGCGCCCCCACTGGCCAGGGGCTTGAATCGATTCAGAGGATTTAATGAATCAATATTGAATTGGGAAAAAATATTTTGCAATGCATTGATGAATCGATATTTTTACCCACCCCTATGTAGCATACATTACGTTTATCAACAATGTCATATATCGTATTATAATCTATATACTTAGGCTCTTATCTTATTGCATTACTATTTTATATTAGTGTTAGAAACTGTGATTTAATTATTTTTATCATGTGTGCACCTTGAGCAACTGTAACAAACAAATTTCTCCCCAGGATCAATGAAGTATTTCTTATTCTGATTCTGATTCTGAATATTACCTTGTCCGTGAACATAATTTGTCACATCAGATAGATTTTCATCAGCAATGGTGGATCTTTAACAATGGAGACAACTCCCATGATGCTGACTGAAAAAGACTGTGAAAGAGGCCTGTGCTTGAGGAAGTGTCTTACCATAGTGATGTCTGAAGTATCCTAGTGTGCGTGGCTGATGATGATGTTGATGGTGGAACCTTGAAACTCTTGTGAAACCCACATCGTCACTCTAGCCATATCACTCCAATGTTTGTAAAGCACAGTAAAAGCACTTGTTGTGGTTATGGGTGTTTCGTGTCTATGTGTGAGGGATGGACAATAGATATTCCGTGCCACTGCAGATGAAGGATGAAAAGACGGCACAGCGTTGTCTTGTACTTGCTTGAGTTTGTGGAACACGCAACAAAGAGCAATCTGCCACCTCTGTTCTTACTGCAGAGATTTCTGTTTTGATAGGTAAAATAATCATATGCAGAAGATTATAATAATAATCCTGTTAGCAAAACATTGGCCAATACATTGGCTTCAATGTATCTAAGTCTCTTTTGTTTCCATTCTATCCATGTCTCAAAAACTTTAATCAGCAAAAACATAATTACCATCTGGGATTTATTCCGTTAAGTGAGAATATTGGAAAGTGTTGACAGCAAATATGCCACTATGAGCTCCACTCTGTACAGATTGAGGAGATTTTATTTTGGCGTAATGGCTGTTTTGTGTAACATCTCTCCCTGTGAACTTTTATTTACAGCCAGCCAAAACAAAGTAGAAAGGGAGGTTAACTGTAACCTTTTATTGGATACTGTCAAGAGACAGTGCATAGTTGAATTCTGCATGGGGGGAGAGACGGCAGCACAGACGGCGGCGGCAGCAGCAAAGATTGAGGTGGGGTTTTTTGATGGCTGCACTTCCATAGAAGCTTATCAGCTTATTGACAGCGCAGTGCTTCAAGTAGGTTTGCAGACTTCATTTCATGTGACATGCCCTCCCATTAATTTTCACACTACATGGTGGTAACAGACAAGGACTCTTTCAGTCAATGTATAAATAAATTTTCTATGACAGTTCAGACTGACTGCAAACAGACAGTAATAACAGAGAACAATCAATGCCCTGCCAACTGAACAGACGTGAATAATATATGACAGACTTCTGCACAATGAACAGATTACAGGCAGAGAAAAATAACAGTGGTTACATGGTGCCAGACGAGAAACTAATTTTGAATCAATCATTCAGATAGGAGAGATGCTGTGCCTTGGACATGTTTTCAGCATTGTTTTTTGAATGTGCCTGGCAGCAAATGTAAGCCAGTCCGTCTCTCAGATTGTTGTTGGTTGATCAATCCCAAAACTTAAAAAAAAAAAAAATAGGGATAGGAATAGACCAGTACCGGGTCTGATTCTGTGCAGTTAAAAATAAAACATTACTGTTTTTTTAATGAATTGTTAGAACTGTAACGGTATTATTAAGTGCTCATATCGGTATATATTATGTATCGGCAAGTAATGATTTACAAATAATAAATTACAAGTTATGACTGCAAAGAGAAATTCTGATACTTGTCATGTTTGCAACCTATATTCAATATATCTGTCTTTCACTTCATCACGTGTCAGTGCTAAACGCTGTATGAGAGTATATTTACTTGTTTTTGTAAGTTTACATTGGGCCACCAGAAATATACATTGGCCACCAAATTTAGGGCCTTGATGGGATCGGTGCTTGAAAATATTGGCGCTACTTCCAGTTTTGCTGATTTAAGAGTACAGTCATTCTTTATATGACCACAGCATGTCACTGGACAGGAAGAAGAAAACATGCTGAACCTTTCAACGAAAAACCAATGCTGTTATTTTTTGGTGAGGACATTCTGGCATAGTCAATAAATTGAAATAGATTTA
The DNA here is from genome assembly GCF_905237075.1 of Dicentrarchus labrax. Lineage (NCBI taxonomy): Eukaryota > Metazoa > Chordata > Actinopteri > Moronidae > Dicentrarchus > Dicentrarchus labrax. The sequence goes on along the minus strand of NW_026136710.1, from coordinate 13,265,599 downwards.
ATGATAACATTGTGTGGTACTAAAAGAATGCATGGTGTTAAAGATGATGATGGTGATGATGACTAAGAGAAAGGAAGGCTCAAAGACGGACACCAGCATACAGAAACAAACAGGGAGAAAAAATGGGATGGAACTAGGGAAACCCCTCATTAGCGTGACAGTTCGATGAGTCACCCCTTGGGATGGTAATAAAACTTTAATTTAGAGATTTATTTGTAAAACTCTGATGTATTTGTGCAGCCAGGCCCACACACTGCAGCAACACAGCTCAGTCTGCCAAGAGAACACACCAGAATAGGAAATATTAATAAGGAGCCCTGACCTGCCTGTGTGTGTTCTTGCGTGCAACTGTGTTTGAAAGTGTGTGTTTGTGGGTTTTTGGTTGTGTCACTGTGTGTGTGTGTGTGTGTGTGTGTGTGTGTGTGTGTGTGTGTGAAGATCTGTGTATATTAGAGCATCAGTACGAGACATTCCTCAGCTGTTGCCGAGGAATCATGGCAGTCATGATGAAGATGAGCTGTGGAGAGTTAAAACGTACAAGAAATAAAAGACAGAGCTTGTTTATTTCATTGTGCTTAATTACGCATTGTTGCCTACTTATGGTCCTGAATTTATACTCTTTAGTTAACCCTTTTTTTTTTTTTTTTTCATGGGTCTGTTTACTCACAAGTATAACTTTTGATTCAGTCCAGCAGGTTCAAAGAAAAAAGCTGAAAAAAGTGTGTCTGTTAAGGGCTCTGGTTGGAAGGCTTGTTTTGGTTAGTGTGGTTAGAAAGATTCTTTCAAAACCAGGTCACATTGGCTTTGTCAATGTACAGATTCAGTTCTGAAGTGAAACCTGAAGTTTGTGAATCTCAGCCTGAAACGTGTCTTCATTATTTTCCAGCCTTTTGGAGTTGATCTCAGAAGTTGGAATATTGTATTAGCACAATCATGGGTGTGCATTTGACTTTGACTGAGTGTGGTTTGTCTTGGTGCCTGATAAAATATGCACTAAATCATGGAGTTCATTCTAGTGTCTTTCCTGGTGATTGACTGAACCCAGACACCACAATCAGTTGTCTGTCTATAATTTTTGAGACCAGAGCTATAGTTACACTTGTCTTTTCAATATGACTACTTAGAGGCACGGAAATCAGATTTAGCAAAAATAGCTATTCAATATTTAAAACCAGATGCAGAAGTGGTCAACTCTGCATTCAACACAGTCTGCATGCAAACCACCCATAATGCACACAGCAAGCAAGGAAATGGAAAATAAGTAAATAAATATGCGGACTCAGACAGGGCTGCTAATAGTCAACTTAACTGCTAGTCGCTGAGAAGAGTGTTAGTTGACGAACTTTTCATTAGTTTGATAGTTGCAGAAAAACAAAAACGTCACATCAGTTTGGAAGCTGCGGCATGTCACAGGGACTAAAGTATCAGGGGATTGTTGCAACACGGACCTTTTCTCTTGTAAGACAGGTAGTCACTTACTTATGCACTGCCGAGGATGCTAACTGTATTAACTGCTAGCTGCCTTTAGCTACTTAGTGGTCCTATTAGCTAACTGTACCTGTACTGGGAGGTTCAAGAACAGGGGGAGTTTACTGTAGGAGCAAGGGGACCCTAAGGGGAATACTGCCAGGGAGCGGGGCCAGAATATGCGACAGAACCGGAGTGGGGCGAGTGCTGAACGGAACCAGCCTGCAAGACCGATGGAGGCCAGCTGATTTACAATGGCTCTTACCAGGACTCTGACTCTGGGGATGAAGACATGGCGGGTTCATGCAGGGACAGGGGAGGTGTGAAACGGAGGAGAGGCGTTATGTCTCCTTGGTGGTTGTTCTGACGCATTCAGATTCATTACCGCTTCTTTCCGTTGTCATTTAACAGGCAGCTGTTTAAATATATATAATTAAATAATTAAATGATTATCATAAACGTACCACAACTATCTAACGATTACCAATTGACTAGGAAAATCTTAAGTCGGGGGCTGCCCTAGACTCAGATACATTTTGTTATGTTATAAGCATAAGCTATGACTCTTGACAGAATCGACATGTGTTACTACTATGATGTTGGACAGTCGAGTTTATGTTAAAATGCCAAAAACTAGAAACAAGATTGGATGACAGTATTTCTAAGAGACAGGTCCTGAACCTGCGCAGCAAACAGGAGCATGGTATTACACCATATGTGATCATAGACTTAATGTACTGTTCAGTATAAAGACTGACAGAATCAAGCTAGCAAAAAACAGATTTTTTTTAATCCAAATTAAGCATGACATAGTAGATTAGACCTAAAATTATAATCACACAACACCATATTTTAATTTATTATTTTTTCTTAAAAATGAACTGCAAAAGGCACCATATCTTTGGCGATGTAAAAACGCCACTGTATCTATAAAGTCTTATCACTGCGGTCCCTCTTTTTCATGTGGGATACTATGGAGAAGTGACGTACGATGAGTGGATTCAGACTTGTTTTACAGAGTTCTTCGTAGCTGTATATCCCTGCATTATAACATTCATAGTTAATCTTGATATAACAATTCAAACTGGTTTTTTTTGCATTGCTTTAAAGCGTAAATTTGAATGAATCGATTTAATTGCTTTAAAGCGTAAATTTGAATGAATCGATTTAAACAATATGTTGCCCAGCTTTAGTTCTTTGTCATGCTGTTTACTGGCTTGCATGCATGTGTATTTCCAAGTGTTCTTGTTTATAAAATGCATTCAGCTATTTGTAACTATTAGGACTATCAATAAAGGTTAATAACTAATAAGAAAGACGGATGTTTATTGTTTGCTGTCAAATGTTTTTTTTTTCCATGATCTGCTCACATTATTCAGGATGTTTATTCCACATTTTCCACACACCTGGAATTTGATGAGTCTTTTTTTTTTTTGCTTTTTTCCAGTGCAGATGTGGATATGCATCTGTGTGTGTGTGTGTGTGTGTGTGTGTGTGTGTGCGCGCGCGCGCGCATGCGTGCGTACGTGCGTGCGTGTGTGTGTAAGGGTACTTTGTCTTTGTTTCTGAGCAGACTTGGCGGTCTGTTTTGAAACGTTACCCCTCACACTCCGGTCTGCACATGGATTGCTATACCTGCCAGCTCATCACCAGGCCGGGTGCATGCTGATGTGTGGGTGTTCCTTGATTACCCTGTAGTCTATGGAGGTATAAGGTTAACTACCAGTGCAGCATGGGCTGAAAGACTACCCAGGAAGGTGCATCAAAACTGAACCGATGACTTCATTATGAGAGTAATATAAAATACTGATTTTCTACTTTAATTTGTCTTCATCTGTTTCTGTGTTTTATGCTTGTAACTTCTGGAGACGGAACAGCCTTGTTTTAGGTCACTTTTTTTGGCCATTTTATATAGGTTATGATAGCATTGTACTGTTGTAACGTTGCATTATGGGAATGTGGCAAAGTAACTACAATGAAGTCCAGCGGGGCAATTAACACAACCAGTCAGAAAATCAGACAAGCCAACAGTAGGGCAGTCTGATGGATGTTTACAAAGGTCCGTGTAGGCACCAATTAAATGTTTAATTTAGATTGCCACATAAGTTTAACTAACCTGTATATTCGTCCTTAACCGTTTGTTACAGGTCATTTGGTTCGGTATGCCACTGCTTACCAAACCTGTATACCCTGCGACTAAAACAATTGCTGTCAAAAAAGTGTGTATATATAGATATATGTACTACTTGTAAGCACGGAACAGAAATTCTAGATTTTAGGTTTACCAGTGAAAGAGTTACACGAGTTGTTGTCTAGTGACTATAGCATGCTAGTCGACTATGCCGGGTTAGTCAAGCTCAATTTGCAGTCTCAAACTGTATTCAGACATTGTTCAACTGAAGTTGGCTGTGTCTGTGTAAACGCTTCAAACATGTCAATTTACAACAGCAACACAAGAATGTGACTATTAGTGGAATGAGACAAAAACAGATGCTGATCGTGAGGTGGGGGGGGGGCACAGATTACCGATATGGCAGCCGATACGGTCAATTTTTGAAGAATGAACATAGACCCTTTCTGTGTCATCGTATTTGATAACATATATGCAGATATGATACAGATATGTATGCTGTACCGAATACTACTTTGTTTTACTTGTTTATGTCACCATGTTCCAGATCACTTGGTGAAAAATACATGATTCCAAACGATGAGTTGATGGCAAAATTTATGAGCATAAAAACTATTCCAAGCTTCTGAGTACATGCCTGTCTCTGTAATATTCAGATTCATATCCAGGAAAGCTTAACAAGACTGACAGATTTGACTGTTTTAGAGAAAACAAAATCTTAAAGTTCAAGCACCAGCAGACCCCACATTTAATATCTTAAGATCTGACGAAGGATCTAAGGAAATGCTTGAGTGTTTTACTAACGTCAGACTGTGTTACTACATTTCCTCCTCCCATTAAGCAATGTCTGTGTGTGAGTGTGTGTGTGTGAATGCATACATGAGTGTGTCCCTCGGTGTGCGTGGATTTCCCTGAACTGCCCTGCAGAGTCCCAACTCTAAAACAAATACAGCAGAAGGTTACGGTTAAAGATGGGCCAAGAGAGACACCACAAAGAGAAGGAGAGAGGGAGAAATGTCAAATAAACTGTCTGCCTCCAACAATTCTGTTTATCTATCAGAGTTTACTGGTGACTCACTCTGAATATATTTTTTGTTGCGTTTATCTGTATGTGTTTGCATCTGTGTTTAAGCACAAGCTCACATTAGCTTGTGTGTGACTTGTACATTTGTACATACGTTTGCAATATTGTGTTATTTTCACGCCATTTGTATATGTTACCAGTGGGTGTCCCTTAAATGGAAGTGTTACGGTGTGTACACGTGCAACATATCTGTGGTTAACCTGGGGTGGCCTATCTACCGCTGCTGGTATATATTTCAAAGTGTATGTTTAGTTTTGTTTTCTTGTGTCAGCTACTGCTGCCTGACTTGTGGTTTTAAAAAAAAAAAAAAAAGTGTTGCTGCTGCATTGTGGGTAAATGCAGTCACCAATCTTACCCTAAGGAGAATAGCGATGTCACTAAGACTTCCAAAATCTGTCGGGATGATGAATGTTTCTTGGTAATCTTTGTTTTTTCTTACACTTTTCTGTAATTCAATGATGGATTTTGGTTGAAATTGACTATGAAGTTGTATACTATGAGCACTTTGATAAATAAACTGAACTGAAAAGAGTCACTAAAACCCAGAATATTTAAGGAAAAAATACCTCTCTGTCAATGTCAGTTCATTTGTTTCACTTCACTGATTTTGAGACTTTGTATCCAGTAATATAAAGAAAAAAGTGAAGTTGTAGTTTATTTCCCTTCTTTTCTATCTTGATCATCTTGAAACCACTTTGGGGGTCCTGACCCCCAGGTCGGGTCCTGTTTGGATACAACATAGACATGAAAGTTGGAAGACAGCAATTAAATTAATATCTTATTCTTATTATTGTTATTATTATTATCATTATTATATCCATTACTGTCAGCTTTGATTGTCATGTTGCAGTTTTTAGTAAATATAAATACAGTAGACTTTATCATACTAAAAAGTTCAACAGTTTTGGCCCATCGTGGATTTTTTATCGAAGATCATGGTTATGAGGAAAATGTCAGACTGTGGATTTATGATTATTGTCATTACTGTAGTTTTAATGTTGACTGGATGTTTTAATGTTGTTGTTAAATACATATACTGTAAGGTGCCCATCACTTTTCTGCTACTTTCCAGCTTGATCTCTTCCTTCCTTAATTTACATTATAAAACCTGCTCTCAAAGGTCAAGTGCTTCAGTGTACCAAACAAGTTTTGGGACATTTTGGGCACATTAGTCATGTTCATGTGTTTCTGAGTGGTACATAGTTACTTTTGGTGATTGTGTTAACAAAGGGTGAATCATCCCACCCCTGGCTGGATGTCTCCCCACCGGGGACTATTGTAAATATTTGAGAGGAACTGTTGACATGAAGATAACACTGACTAATGGATATACAAGCCTGGACTCAGAAAAGCACTGATGGGTATGTGGGAGTGATGGAGAAAAGGATGAGTGGGAGAGATATTGGGAGGGAGATGGAGAGAGAAAAGAGAGAAGCATGGAAATGTGGTAAAGGACACAGAGTAGAGAGGGGAGTGGGAAATGTGTAGGGGAGAGGAGTGACATAACTAAGGAGACCGTTGGGAAAAACAGGTTGTGTGATGGAAAAAGAGGTGACAAGGCAAAGGCAGGTGGGAGAAACAAAGATGGAAACTGATACACTGAAGAGTAAAATCTGGTGCCTGTTGTAAATCATAAACTAAACAACCAAAATTAACACTGTAGTCTTGACACAATAACTCAACAAAAAAAACTTTGAATTAAAGTAAGGTATTCTGTTTAATTTCAGACTTTTCTTTTGAGTGCTGCCACAGTTTCATTTTGATCGGTAAAAAGAAAGAAACGAAGGGATAGGAGGCGGCTGGAAGGGGAAAACTTTCCATTCCAGCACTGTTTAGTTTGAGATTATATCAATATTGATAAAACTGTCTGTAACACTGATTTCAGGCAGATTACCTTTACTATTCTGAGTAGAGAATAACGGCAGAAAGGAGGTGACTGCTGCTATCTAATACACAACCTAATACCAAGCCTGAATAAAGTCTGTCTCCAGTACAACAATACATGTCATTCGTCTTGATTAAAGTGTTGGAGATGTAGCAATGTTTACACTTTTAAATGATAATGATTACAATTGCTTCTATTAACAAAAAAAAGGTCAGTGCAGAATTTAGATTTGGGATTAAGTTAAACACAAACAAATGATTTCTTCACTGCTTTAAAGTTAAGTCTGTATTTTGTTTTTCTTTGCACAATGCTGGTTTCAGCAGTATTTTTCGGGAACCAGCGTTTGAATGTTTAGATGTTACTGGAGTCGGGTTACAGAGCGAATTCTTCAAAAGCACAGCTGACAGCCTGATTATCTATTTCTGCTGCTGTGTGCGCGCACGCATGTTCACACACTTCACAAATCCTCTCATAGCACTGGATAATACTCCGCTGAAGATAAAAAGCCTCTGGTGCTGTAGGATCAATTCAACAATTCCTCTTCCGCGAGGGTTCAGGGAGTTCAGTGAAGCAGCAGGTTCTGGCTCAAAAGTGAAAGGGAGACCACTCTGTCGTCTTTCAGCTACACTTATTAGTTTTCCCTTCAGAGGCTTAAAAACTCAACATAGTGGCTGGTAAAATGCCCCATGCCCTTACTCTGACTCTTCCTCGACTATTTCAATGCCGTAATGTTCTGACAGGTGAAACTTTGAAACCAAACTCTTGTAAAGAACGCAACAAAGTCATCTATTTAAAGCTACTTTACCAAAAATAGTCAAGTTTCCATCTAAATGTTGCACAACTTTTAACTCAATTTTCCGCAATATCTTCAAAAGAAAATGCTGATTCCCATCCAGTTTCCATCCACTGCTGGGTTGGATGCATCCACCCAGTGTTTTTGCAATATTTCACTTTATGCACAAATGTAAAATACAAGAGAAAAACAGGACGATGGAAACGCATTTAGTGACTTAGATCCACCTGTTGTATTTGGAACAGCCAATGTCGGGCATCAACCTGTTGACTTGTGTTGAACAAAAGGACTTTGCACTGATCCTACGGTCCTTGCTTGTAGTTTTCAAACTTGAAATATATGTCAGGCCTGGAACTTGCTGAATCATACTTAATTTTACATTTATAAATGCCTAATTTAAGTAATTCTTATTGTGGTTTGCATATTTAAGAATCACCTTGCCATTAAACATTCTGCTGAGTTTTAGTAGTTTCTAGTGAATCTCTTTTTTTAAAGCCCTGAAAAAGTCCTATAGTGATCAAAATGTGGGCTTCTTTTTATGATTTAGCCTTTAGAAAGGCTTTTTTAAGTTTCCTTCCTTGTTGTATTTTTTCTCATATTTTGGACTGCCTGGATTGACCTTCCAGTTTATCCAGATTCTAGGGGATGTTCTCGAGATTGATACCCATAACAAAAACTTTAGCTCTTTAGATTTAGGATGGCTTTTCCATGACCAAACAGCGAAGCGGGGTCATTATGTAGTTGCAAATGGGCACAGTAAGCAGCAAAAGAAGAGTCAAACTTTTTCCCTTAAAAGGAGGAAAACATACTAACAGTCTATGCTGCGTTCTCTTTTATCCAAGACTAATATGCATGACATTTGGTGAATAGTGGCTCTCTGTTCCGCATCTTTACATTCCTTTATGGTGCTGTTTCTGTTCTGGCTTGTTTGTGTTCTTTAATGTCACTGTATATAACTTGACTATATCCAGACCTAAATTTGGTGTAGAGTGTTTGGCTGCCAAGTCTATATTCTAATGTTATACACATGCGTTAATACAGTTTTGCCTCATATCTGTTTTGTTTGTTTTGCAGTGTTCCTGGTTAAACACATAGACAATCAATTACAAGATGCAGCATCCCTGTGAGTTTGATCATATTGTGAGTGAGTATGATTTTTGGCAAAAAGGTTGTCAAGCTGTCCATCTTGGTCTCCGTTGTCATATTCATCAATAAGATAACTAATGGCGCCTCAATGACGACAAAATAAAATCAATTTATTTAAATTACATGATAATCCATCCCTTACTCAGAAAATGATTCAAACAAGCCTTCATTGGCTCACAGTAACAATGGAAAATACAGTCATTCTCCAATGCTCCAACTATGAAAAGGGCATGTTAAGAATTCAGAATATGAGCAATGCCAAGGTTCAGTCAAATAACCATCATGGCAAAGGGAAACCACAATCCAATACATGGAATCTCAACAAGCCATGAAGAATGTAGAGAAGTAAGACTGTAAAAAAGTAGACAAAAAGTCTACAAGGAGAAGGAAAGGAATCTTCAGAGGAGGTCTGGAGTGCACTGCTCTGTTTTACACTAAAGATTCAACACACATGTTGGTTTAGCAAAGTTATTTAAGTAACTGCATTGACTTACATGTTACTTGGAATTACCCTGATGTTTACCCTAAACAAAGCCCTAACCCAGGAGGTTTCAGAGTCTGACACTCCTCAGACAAAATCAAGACAAATGCAACCCCCAACCCCCTCTTCTCCCCACCCCCACTGACGTCCAAAACAATATCCATAGTGCAACATGAAAAAACCCAATGTTAATGGGTTTTGTCACTCCTATTATTATTCTGTCTTACTTGTATTTGGGGGATAATCGTAGCCTAAGTTCCCATAATGTTGGGGCTTTGGGGGATATAAACAGGAAATATAATGTTGCCATGTAGCCAGTGAGTTAGCTGTGGGTTTAACTTCAGCTCACTTTTTTTAAGGGCTGTATTCATTTACTGAAAAATGGACAAAATAACTTGTTTTTAATGAATAAATAATTATCTAGAATTAGCTGTTTCTGTTTGGAAAGAAGCCATGGATGATCACTGGGTTACTTTCAGTGCTGGAGTTATGTCTTGTTGATGGCCTCAGGTGTAAGTGACACTGAATGTAAAAATATGTGTATCATGTCTGTAAGATTAGTCATAGATATGACTCCCAGAAGGAGTAGGGTTTTTGATTAAATTGTGAAAATTGGGCATTAAGGGTTTTTAATTACCTTAATTGCCTCCATGAGCTGTACGTCACCAACACTGCTCCTGCAACAGCTGAGCATGTTGATAAGTGGGCCAGGCTAGAATATAAAATACTTACTGTTGTTTTCAGAACACTGTGGTGAAAGACCTGCAATGATTATTAAATGAATCGCAAACTATTTCCATAATCGATTCATAATTTTAACTCATTTTCTAAGAAAAAAAAAGTCAAACTTCTCTGTTTCTCAAATTGATATTTTCTAGTTTCTTCAGTCCTCTATGACAGTAAACTGAATATTTATGTGTTGTGGACAACACTAGAGACTTTTGAGGTCGTCACCCTGGGAGGGACCAAACAACGAAGAAGATAATTGTTAGTGGCACTCCTACTGTTTTGTACCACCTAAAACCTTGAGATACCCAAATACACAACACTGTAGTCCCAACTAACCAATGTCTCATTACAAATGGGGAAAAAAATGCTTGTGTCTTCATAGTTTCATATAAACACACTTTTGGCTTGACTTGCAAATCATTAGCTCAAGTTATTGTCAAAGAAAACTTTGGTGCATTATTTATTTCACCATGAAATTAAGAATTATATATGCCTTCTTGATTTTATCATGCCCCAAATTTGATTAAAACCAAAGTAACATTCACGTAGTTCCCAGTGATTCAGAGGAAGACGGGGGGTGAAATGAGTGTGTCACTTTCTGGTTTAATTGAATACAGTGTTTGAGCTGTTGCCCAACTTGTTGTCAGTAAAGCGTCTATGTCTAGTTAAGTCTGTGTGTGTGTGTGTGTGTGTGCGTGTGTGTGTGTGCGTGCGTGTGTGTTTGTGTGTGTGTGTTCATGTCTGTGTCTGTGTGTGTCTGTGTACGTGCTCATGCATGTGCAATGTTAAGTGTTCCAGGAATCAAAGTGAAATGAGAGGGAAAAAAAGCTTGAGCTCCAAAGGACCTTAACTACGCCCTGAAGGGCAAGCACCCCCTGTCCCTTCCACATGTACGCATGCACACACACACACACACACACACTCACACACACACACACACACACACCAACAAAATAACCTAGCCCGTAGGTGAACTCAAGAAAGAGGAGAGAACAGAGCTGCCAGCTGCCCGTAAAGCCTGACTGAAAAAGTGAATGAAACAAAATGACCCATGCAGAAAAATGGAAGCCACGTTAACTTTCAGCGTAGGCCTGAATCAAGTATTTTATGATGTACTATTTTTTTCGTTTTTTTTGTGGTGTGTTTTGACTGTTTTCCCACCACTGCCGGGATTAATGATCAACTTGCTTAAAAATGTTGATTTCCTCAGTGCAAGTGCGTTGTTGGAATTTTTGGAGTGAAGATCGTTAAGGATAATGACAGGTAAAAAAAAACAATGGCCAGAGTTTCCAGATCTAGACTGACACAGCTTGTTTAAGACTGTTGCTCGATCCAAAGAAACATTTTGGGAATACTGTAAATGAATAAATGAAAGGTGGAGGACTTTCACAGGTTTAATGCACAGAAACAAATTAAATATATTCATAAATAAAACTGCTAAGCAAAGTAAGCTGTTTCTTGTTGCATAATGAGCAATGATGCAGCAAAAATATGAATGAAAATGACATGAAAATATTTGTTTTTGTAATTATATGATTCGTTTAACATGTTTTTTGCAACATCAAAGCATGTATCAGTGACATGGAGGTCCTTGTAGTCTGATTCAAGATGTCTCGAGGGTTTTTAGCTGTCGCAAAAGTGTGTTTGGACGTGCACGTGCGCATATACTTTTGTTTGTTGTACGTGTGTGTGTGCGTCTGTGTGTGTATCTTTTGGTCAAGGTAGGAGTGTGTGAGTCATGCTGTGTACAGCTGTGGTCCAGATGAAGGAGGCCACCTGCTCCCTCCCTTTCCTTCATTTTCTTCTTACCTCCATCATTTACACGTTCTCCCAGACATACAAACAACCTCCAATTAGGCCAACCTTGACTCACTCTATGCCTGTACTTTACACACATACGTGCGCACACACACACACACACACACACACACACACACACACACACACACACACACTCTGCCACCTCATATTGGGTAGGTACTCATGTTGATGCACTGATGCAACAGCTATAGAGAGAAAAGAGGGGGATAAGGAAGGAGAGAAGAAAAGAGACATTTCATTGGAAGCGCTACATTTAATTCAAGTTGCAATGTGTGCTTCATTGTGTTATTTTGCGGAGATTAAACCCAGGACTTCAGAAATCCCAGACATAATTCTCCAAAAATCCTCCACACCGCCCCGGCTGACACCATTGTGGTTTTTGGCCGGAACGGGACCTAAACTTGTGATCCAAGTCATATTAGTACAAACATGCCAAATCGTGGCTATCCAACTCGGCAAGGCAGTTGTTTGACTGAACCGCCCGAAGAGACCTTGCGTTTCCAAAAAGTCTGGAACAATCTATCAATGAATATCCTTGCATCTCTTGTCAGTTTGTCATATATATATACGTATATATAGAATATTCTGGTTTATTCCCAGTACTATAAAGCATTTTGTAGATTTAAAAGAGAATGTTACTTTAATTTGTAAGCATTATTTACTATAGACATAACCTTTTGTTGTTCTCATTACAACATTAAAAACATTAATGCACGTGTACAGCATTAACATGTAGAAGTGAATTTACTCGCACACTGCCCTGTGTGTTAAATTTGTGCTTACACACGTTATGCTTTTCTACCAAATCAAACTTTTACAAGAATATTTTCTCAGTCAGGAATGACTGGATGCTTGTGGTTTGTGTGTTTGTGTCTCCTTCAGTCACGGTGGTCGTCGGTTGGACCACACTAGGTGTGTGTATGTTTCTGTGTGTGCGTGAGTTTGGAGGGATGTAATGTGTTGTACAGGCATACGGCTTGCGTGCTTGTGTTTGTAAGCATGTGTGTGTTGTGTAGCAGAGTCCGTATCAACCAGCCATATTAAATCTGAGGATAAATAATAGGCACTGCTTTGCCTAATTTCACCCAATCAACCTGAGATCAGTGTCTGTCCTGATTGGAGGAGGAGATGTGATCTGAACTCCTGTAGGTAATGCTAATTACCCAGCATGCTTTTCTACTCGTGTTTCATCCTAGAATTGGTATTCCTAGATAGGATCTGTATTTTGCTCCTCTATTCTGCCTTTAGACTTTATGCACATTTGATTTATATCAGCTAAGTTTCACACATGTATGATCAAATATATAGTCTTTTAACATATTTTACATTAGATCAATGTTAATTAATCTGAAAGATGCATATTGTAACATAATGAAGGGATTACAAAAAAAATCTTCCTTGCAGTTGTTTCCTGTCTTTGCTTCAATGCTTCTCTGTATCTGATTAATTTATTTTTTGTAAAATTTCTAAGTATTTCAAGCGATCATAAATTCCTTCTAATACAGTTACACAAAACTATGTGAAATCACCCATCAGCTATGCCACAAACAACACAATATTCCTTTGATTAGCCACATAATTGTCCTTCAGAATTTCATATGTTCGAACACATTTAATAGCTAGAAAGATAAGTTACAGATTGTTGTTGAAAGTGTTTTAATTTTAATGATTAAATGCATTTTTCGCAAGATCTTTGGATAGCTAAAATACGGAGAAAATATTATGTTCATGAGATCAATGAAAGTCATTGAAAAGCAACTGTACAGTATAATGAAAAAGAATGCCTATGGACACGAGGTTTTTATAAAAGCATATCAAAACGTCTGGTCTATAAATGGTATTTCTGTGTTTATCCCTGTTCTCCATTTCAACCTCCATACATTCCAGTCAAATGAGGCCTCCCATTGGACCCAGTCAGTAATCAGCCCACTGGCTGGCTGCTGCTGTTCTGTAATAATATTCTAATAAGCAGTGACTGCTGCTTTGATGAAGGCCTGCTACTCCTACTGCTGATCTACTGATCTACTGAACTTACTCCTACTTGGGTAATTAAATATAGCTGAAAACAAGGAAATGGACCACCAGCTCTCCTTGTTTCTGCTTTTCCTCTGTCCCTCCCTTTCTTTCTCTCACGTTTTTTTTTTTTTTTTGCGCTCAGTCTTCTTCTTTGTTTTCTAAATGTGTGCTTTTATGTGCCTTTTCATCTTGCTTCACTGGTTTCTAGTTCTTTCCTCTCTCTTCTCTTTTTTTTTTTTACTTGCTCTCTCATCTCTTTAATTTCTTATTTGTTGTTGTTTCTCAAGTCTGATAGAAGCTTAGTGCCGAACTTCTGCTCTGATCTCACTCCTACCCAGGCAATTAAATCAAGAGAGGCAACAGTGGGAACATGGACCACCAGTGGGAGGATGGGGAGACAGATTTCTTTTCACATTTTTTATCCCCTCCTTTTTATTTGTTTTCTTTCACAGTTTGTCTACAGTTGCCCATTTTCTATCATTTTCTCTTTAACACAGTCATCTTTTTATCTCTGTTATCCTCTCCCTTTTGTCATGTTCAGCATTTTACCTTCTCTCTCTCTCTCTCTCTCTCTCTCTCTCTCTCTCTCTCTCTCTCTCCCCCCGTCTGTCTCTCTCTTTCTCCCTTCCCCCTCACTCTCTTGATTGACTTGAGTGGGTGAAACAGGCCAATTTGTTCTCCCAGGGTCTAAAATTACCTGCCTGTCTGTTTGGATGTGGAGAAGCACAGATGATTTCTGCTCTCCCATCAGTAACCACGGTTCATGTCGTTCAAATAAAATCAAAATCAGCATTGTTTGTATACCTCTTTCCGTGAAGAAACCCTGAGAACTGTTGGGGTTATTTCCTGAAATGATATCAAAGTTGTTTGCATTAGCTTGTTGCCCCTGAGGACCAAAACCAAAACCAAAACCCCATTTGCAAGCTGAACAACTCACAGAATAAAGGAAAACAGTTAAGTGCTGTCTCCACATGAGTTTAACAAATTATAACCAAATATATATACTTGAAGGGTTAGTTACTAGTGCGCAACATCTACGAGGAATGTTTCATTTTAAATGTTGTGTTCTTGGATCTGGCATGATTTTTGACAGCATTTCCCATAAATACAGGTGGAATTTATTCCAATAACTATTCTGAGAGTTTATCTTGGTTCAGTGAAGGCCCATTGTCTGAATTAAACAGAATATTTGGGCTGGATATCATTACAGGAGGCTTTGCTCAAAAATGGGTTTGGCTCACAGCGAGTCTTTGGAGAATAGGCCTTTGCTAATGAAAACATTTTGACATGTCACAGTAGGACTAATAACCAAAATAGTTGGTAATAGTTGACTAAAAAGCTTTTAGCTTTTGAAAATGTTATCTAAATAGAGTATTGGCCTAATGATATCTAAACACATGATAACACTCCACTAGTTACTACACTCCCACAAGCCAACGGCCAGTAGATGTTTTTCACAGCAGCCATTTTCAGGCAGGAACACAGGTGAAACAAATTGTGTTAATGATGGGTTAGTACCATTAAGTGTTCCAGTAAGGCACGACAGTGAGCCAGCATGCACAAAGACACGTGCTTTTCCTGCTATGACCTGCCAAAAGCACTGCTGTGAAAAGTGTTTACTAAGATTGTATATGATGAGTTTGATTAACTGGTTGCCCAAAATCACATTTGATTGGATATGTTTTTGGTATATTCACCCCAGGATGAGTCACCAACAAAATGTTATTGAATGAAGAATACTAACACAACACTTAACACTTAAGAACACACATATTTTGCCAGGTCTTAATTAATGTTTTTGTGGACAAAAAAAGGCACTCCCACATCCGTCCAATGCAAGGATTTAAGGATTTTTGCCCTAATGAAGGTCGAGTATAAGTTTGCATTGGACATGAGCATGGAGAGCCTTCCTTTCTACATATTTGATTGTTTTGGCCATAACTTAGCATCGTGTCATGAGTGACAATAAAGACTTTTTTTATTTTGTATTAGTGCTGTCAAACGATTAAAATATTTAATCTCAATTAAACTTATTAATGTCATAGTTAACTCGCAGTTAATCGCAATTAATCAGACATTTTTATCTATTCTAAATGCCCCTTGATTTCTTTTTGTCCCATTATTTTTTCTCATTTTAATGCTCTTATCAACATGGAAAAGTGGATCGGCTTGCTTTGTGCAAATGTTGTTTTTATTGAAAACAACATTGGCATAAACTGTAGTGTTCAATTTCACACTAATATTCTCACTTGGAGCAAATAATCTCTCACACAATGTAACACTGTCCATCAATAAAAGGGCAATAAAAAATAAAATTACAAAGTGCACATGTAAGGTAAACTAGGACTCAGCCTATAGTGCAGGTAAACCATGGCTTAATACTTTTCTCAAGTTTGCTTTGAGCATAGCAGTCAGGCTACTGCTCTTTATTCACCAGAGGCTCAACCCAGCCTCTTATTTCAGAAAGAATGAACAGTAACGGTTACCAATAAAAGGTAAGCCTACTACTTCTACTACTTCTTTGCTTTGAGCCAGTTACTCAAACAGACAAGCCTGTTGACATTTTCAGACAACAAGGAATCCATCCATTTCATCATCTCACGCTCGCCATCCACTCAAAACGTAACGTCTACTACTCTTAAACAAGTGTGTGCGGCGTGCCTGTTGTTTTGTTTCCAGTCTAGCTAGATCCAGTGTTGTGTTGTAGTTTTTCTAACGTTACTAGTTGTTGCAACAGCATGTGAAAAAAAACTACGAAGTGTGCTAGGCCAAAAAGAACGTTAATCGCGCGATAAAAAAATTGACGCCGTTAAAATGGGTTTGCGTTAACACTGTAAATAACGCGTTAAACTGACAGAACTATTTTATATGAGAGTACATGTTGTCTCTTAATCAACTTTCTTTAGATTAAGTGTTTTTACAGAAACACTTTGACAGATCAGAATCAGGTTTATTGCCAAGTAAGTTTTCACATATGAGGAATTTGCCCTGGTACATTGGTGCATAAGAATCACAATCAAGCATAACACCACTTTAGAAACAAATTACACTTTAATTCATTTATTGAAAGAACCCAAAGAATATAGGAGTACATCTGGTTCTGTGGTGGTTACTAGTTAATTAATTGCTCTTCAAATATAGTCTCTTGTGTAAATATTATCACTTCAGAAAGTACAAGGTTCCTCAAGCGGACACTGAAACGACCTTCGTTAGCGTAGACCCGGCTCCCTGTTCAATGTTCTGCTGAAGAAAGCTCTGCTGAAAGATGGTTTCAAGATGGCTGCAAATATGACATAAAGTGCACCTCGATGGAGGCTTAGGAAGGTGTGAGTGAGTACTTTTTGGTCTCGTTCCTGGCTATGTCTGGCCCTCGTTCAGCTCCTGTTTCACCGTCCTGTCAGCCCTCATACTGGGGGTCTGGAATTAAACAAAACAAAACAAACATAGTACAGATTCCACTGTGTGTGTGCGGTTTTTAAACTTGGTTTTCTGGGTCATTTCGGCTATTCCTAGATGTAATTCCGCACTCACGCAAAACACTCACACACAAGCGCGCACACAGATACCCAATATCCAGATGAAATAACATTGCCTCCGTGTCCTAAGAGGTGTATTAATATTGGCACTGCTCTCTCGGATTAGGAAAAAGACAGCAGATATTTCTAGACAGACATTCTAATTTTACTACTTTGCATTAAAACACATTTGGAGCTGATTTTTCTTTTTTCAGGCCTCCAAAGATCAACAGTTATTGTTTTTTGTGTGGTTTTCAGAGCCAGGGTTTTGTGGCTACATCTTCCAGTCTCCAGCGTGCCTGGCCTTTTGTGCTGATTCTTTGTGTGAGGAATACTTTTCCACCTCACTAGCTTTGCCGCTTGCCTGTTTTCCCTGCTCATTCTTTGGATGGAGAGTGTGTTTTTTCTTTGTCAGTGTGAACATTATTTCATCTCTCCCCTGGTCTGTGGAGACTGTGGTAAGGCGGGGTGACCTGACCTTCAGTGGAACAGAACATGGCTGTGTGTGTCAGCGTGTGTGTGTCTGTCTGTTAGGGCTATCACGTTTTATTTGAAATTTGAACTACCATTCGATCTTAGGAAAAAAATAATGGAAAATAATAATAATGGATCTGTAATGACTAAATTCAAAATTCCCCACGTATAAGGGCAACAGGCCGTAGCTTATGTTCGGAAACATTCACTGTCGTTCTCATCTATTGTGTTCTCTGTTGCCCATCAGTAAACTACTTACTACACCATAGTCTAAGTCAGTGATCCTCACTATTTTTTTCACAAGAGCCACATTGGCAAAGCAAAATCAAGGGGAGAGCCACTTTTACGACAACATACCAAGTCACCTTTGCAAATGTGCATTTCTACATATAAATTGGACATCTCACAAAAAAGAAACAACACAGCCAATGCATTTTCAATTAAGACCATATTTACCTTAATACTGGGATGAGCGGAAGCTGGCATGCATGTCCTTGACTTTCTTCATGTTGTATTTGTAGTTTGTTGTTGGCGGATAACTTTCATTGAATTTTGGATGCGCCGTTTTGAAATGGTGCTCCAAGTTGCTTCGTTTGAAACAGGCGCAGGTTTTTTTGCATATTAAGCACAGAGGGTTCATGCCATGAAGAACAAATAAGAATTCGTTTATCCACTTCTCTTGAAATTTCCTGGGCTCATCTTGTATGCCTCGTACCTTTCGTTTTTTACTGGGAACAACTGACTGACCTGCTCGTCCCCTCTCCGGCGTCTTCATGTTGATTTTCGTTTGCTGCTTCCTCAGACTCTTTTTCCTCACTATTCCTTTCAACACTGTGTGTCTGTCCGTCTGGTTTTTGTGCTGGTTTTTGCCCTTTTTTAAAATTAGAAATCGATCCATTTGTGCCTGCATCTCACGCTGGCTGGTGGAGCTAACGTAACCTGGTTGTAAGCGTGCACTGCAGTCAAGTGTAAACAATGCCATAAGCGGGCTGCGTTGCCAGGTTTGACAGTGCCCCCTTAATTAAGGTGAAAGGAGAAGTATAATGCAGATGTTTGAGTTTTTGTAGTGCAGTGTTCACTGTATATTTATGTAGCACATTTGAAAAAACGTGTTGGCTGTGTTACCATATTGTTATAAGCTTCCATGCGAGCCTCCAATTAAAGCTTGACGAGCCGCATGTGGCTCGCGAGTATCTCTGGTCTATACTCTAGTCATGTATAAATCATCATGTATAAATCTGATATGAAAAAGTCAGTCACACAGAATTCCAGGAGTAAATCGAGCTTTTAAAATTATTAGTGTGTAGCACGTAGTCCTTTATTGACAAACTCAAGTGGCTTTGTTGTTGTTACTGTTGTTGTTTGAGACACTGAAATACAATCCAGGATGCATCATTCATCTTGGGTCTTACAAGAATTTTATGGCTTGTCAGATGTCAGAACTCTGCACAGTCTTTTAAAATACTATGAGATAGGATTTCTTTTTTTTGTCTGGATGACACTGTGGTGTTTTTTTTCCGGAGCCATCTGCTACGGCACCCTGTTTGTTTCATGCAGTGTTATTGTCTGTCTGAACACGGCGTTAGAGGTACATCAGCATCACCAACGCATTCACATATTGTCACAAATTATTATTTATGTAACCTGAAGCTTCACAAACTGCTAACTGCCAGAGGACCGTGTTTACAACAACTTCACCTAAAAACACAAAATCTTAAAGAGTGCATCAGGACATAAACTTGTTGTCTGTGTGTGTTTTTAAGTGAAACTCTGTAAAGTAGAGAGTCGGTGTGTGACTAACTATGTGTTTGTTGTCCTCTCTGGATCCATGATACCGGACTGTCTGATCCCTGTTGTATTCCACAAGCAAACACCTCCACACATTTCCCCTGAGGTCCCAATAAAGTCACCTGCTAATACAAACTTTGTTAGTCCACAGAGCCGCTGCAAACGCAGAATCTTTCACAAGTGACTTGTTATTGTTTTTAAAGCTCTGTTTACTCTGCACAGCCCCTAAAAAAAAAAAAAAAAAAAAAACCCAGCCCCTCTAACCGAGCCCCTCTCTGGGCTGCAGCCCAAAAGCTTTATTAGCTAGATGAGTGTTGGGTGGCCAAATCTGAAAGCACGATTGTGTGCGCATGGAGAGCGTAAGAAACTGTAACAGAGAGTTTATATATTTATGTGATTGCCTGCTTGTGTGTGTGTGTGTGTGTGTGTGTGTGTGTGTGTGTGTGTGTGCGCTTAGACCAGTTTTGACCAGCTGCTGTGGTGTGGTTGACTTCACCTCTTAAAATGTCTGTGGGTAGGTGATTATTGCATTATTTGTTTGTTGTTGTTTTTTACAGAGTCAGCGATGCAAACTAGGCAGGTGTTTATATCAGCCAGCTATGTTTTCACCTGCTGACAGGTGCACTGTATGCTGCATTAAAACACATACATTCATTATTAGTGCTTTCAGTCTTCTACTCACACACACAGATGAGAAAGAGAGAAAAAAAGTGTAACTGGTTCATGTGTGAAGTCAGAAAATCACAGCAGTGTCTTGAATAAGTTAACATATTCTTTATTATTTTTTATTGTTTACATTAAGGGACAACCGGGGCCTTTACTGGCCCGCTTGAATTGTAATGGGTTTTGATGGAAAGGGTATAACATTACTGCGGCAGTAGGTTTTTGTGGTGGCCAAAATCCCTGAAAGACATTCCTGAGTCATTTCAACTTTTTCAATATAGCACAATGATGTCACCAAGTCTTGTCTAGCGACTCCGTCACTCTGGAAAAAGTTAATTTTCCCCCAAGAAGTTGTCCAAATTCACACATGAAGCTCGGCCTGCTCTTTTCTGGCTGCATCTGTGCTTTATGTTGCCTTTCAAAACATTACAGTTTTTTGATTAGTTTATACAGCCAGCTAATTAGGTGTCATTACTTGATTATAATAAATCATTGAAGTAGGAAAAGTAGTTATCTGATTAGCTGTTGATGGACAGACATTGAGAATGGTTCAGCAGGAGACACATTTGCATATATCAGCCGTTCAGGTCAATGGAATATGAATCCTCTTCTGATAACTTTCAAATTTAAAGTATCTTTTACACCCAACCTAGGATAAAGTGCAGTTCAGCAACTTTATGATGAATTATTTTAGTGTGAGTGCTACATTCTCAGGTTTCCCTTCTTGAGCTGTTTGCCAGTTAAATAGCAACACACCCAGTTTCACTGGCAGAGGAGAGGACATGCAGTTTTTACAATGACAACAACGTACCTGCAGTGAATCAAAATGGATTCAGTTTTATTCTCCCTAAACCAATCAGAGAGAGAGAGGTGGATAAGGCTACCCCAACTCGAGAGGTTATCAAGGTCTTGTTTGCAATTTTATTCTCTCTGGACTGTGTTTCCAAACAAGCAGGGCTAGAGATATTACGAGTTCTACTTTTTCTGAAGCTCTGTCCTATTTTAAAGGCTTCCCATAAACTGGAAACTCATGCTACTTTCGAATTTGGCCTAATTTAAGGATTACAAAAGAAGATTCATTCTTGAAATTATTGAACTTGACAAGTTCCTAATTACTTGAGTAACTTTTTTTATGCACAGAAATCAGTACTAATCTCATCTTATTTCAATCTTTGCATGAGGGTCATTGTTATTTTAAGGGATAAATGCTGCAGCATGTAAACCCAATACACCCACAACAAGGAATTGGGTTAAACCTACTACATATAGCATGTGAGGTTTAGAAATATACTATTCCAGACCAGACCAGTGGTTTGCAACCTTTTAGAGTCAGAATAATAATAATCTGGGTGGTGTTTGCAACCCCTCCCCTCCATGTGTATCACGTTAAAGCAACCAAAGTCACACAGGAAGACCATTGCTTTACCCACAGACAGAACAACTAATTCATGTTTTTAGATTTATTGAAATAACGGCATCGTCACAGTCAAGAGTCAACATGTTTGCTTTAGGCATAAAAGCCCAGTAATGCATTTTCATATTGCAACTGTCAACATGTACTGTATAAAAACACAGTATACATATGGTACATGGGGTTTTTGTTGAATGTCATTAAAGGGATGTCATTGCTGAGAGCTGCTTCATGCCTCTCTTACTTAAATATGTTATTTTACATTATTCTCCACAACCTTTTGTTGCTCCCCAGAAATGATCTTGCGACCCCTCGGAGGGGGGGTTGAGAACCACTGGATTAGACCCTCATAACTCAAGGTACACTTTTTAGCCTTTTCCAGGGCGTTCAACTGCAGGTTATTATTAATGTATTTATTTTTTCCAAGGCCAAGAATTACCTCGGTAAAGTAACAGTACATAAAATGTGATGAGATAAAAATGTGGTTGAGGTTGTTCCAGTTGTTTACTCTGATCTGTAAACAGCATACTGTAGTTTTTCTTCACTAGGACTCTTCAGCCAGAGGTTAAACACACTAAAATCAAATTCCCACAAACCTACTGTGTTTAATGTTCTGTCAGGATTCGCAAACTTTAACGTACAAAGCCAACAGTTGCTCCTTTGACAGATAATGAAAAACTGACTGTACAGGCACTGACAGTACCGAGGGAAATTTTATGGGGATACAGGCACATTCTCTGGTTCGGAGATGTCAACACCCCAGTGAAATAAAGGATGCAAAGTAAAGTTCAAACACACAAACATTCAACCCTCAGTTTTTTTCTTAATTTCTCTGGTTTCAAGCTTTGTGAGAGACGTATTCCTGTTCACAATGATTATCTGAGCAGTGTAAGATCTTCAGAATAACACATGGTAATTCTGTTTAGAGTGGCTTTTCTCGTCAGTATGGAGCTTGTCAAGAGCGATTGAGCTGACTTTGACTTACATCCCTCCAACAGCTGCTGAGGGATGAGACAATTTGCAGTAATTTACTTTTCCAAATTATTTTATATTTCAGTGTCAAATATTTCAGAGATCACAGCAAACAGTGAATGTTTTTAGTGTAATCTGGGTACACACAGCCGTTATTGTCTACTGTAATAAGTCACTTCATCTGTGGGACATCTTTGTTTGTTGTTCTTCTTCCTAACTCTACCTCTTCCTCATCTCTCTCACCTTCTCTCATCCTCTCTTCTCTCTCTCTGTTTAGTAGGTCAACATGTCCTGCCTCCTCTCCACATTAATTGTTGTCTTGCTGTATCACGCAACCATTCACAGCTGGGACTCGTTAGACCTGTGTCTGTGTTTGCCTGAGAGTGTGTGTGTGTGTGTGTGTGTGTGTGTGTGTGTTTGTGTGTGTGTGTGTGTGTGTGTGTGTGTGTGTGTGTGTGTGTGTGTGTGTATGTGTGTGTTTGTATACGTGTGTGTGTGTGTGTGTGTGTGTGTGTGTGTGTGTGTGTGTGTGTGTGTGTGTGTGTGTGTGTGCGCGCACCAGAGTAATTCCCCCTCTGTTTTTGATGAGCAGGTTGGTCCAAGGCTCTGGGCTGAGTTCTGTAAGACGCTTCACACTTGGATGATTCGCTGGTGTTTGTAGTTTTCCACGCATTGCTTCTGTCTCTCATGTGTCATGTGTCTGCAGGAATACTGAGGATTTGATGTATGTACGGTTGCTTGGAGGCCTGTAATACATGTACTTGTTGTAGTGTGAGATGCTCTTGAGATTTGCCGCCTGTCATCGGCTCTTTGTCCTGGCTATCTTGCATCTCCTTGTGTTTGATGACCTGGGAACGAGAACGGGCTGTGAATATGTTAAACTCACAAAAAGCTCAAAAGGCCCATATCTAAGGCGACCCGCAACATCTGTAGATTAGAAACGGCTCAATCTAAGATAATGAGCACAACAATTCTTATTTTCAGGTAATACACTAATAAGGGAAGTGCACGATTAGTCGACTAGTCAGTTATACGTTGCTAATCTCACTTGTCAACACCAGAAATACTAGTCGGTTAAACTAATTATCATATTTTATTAATGTACGACGCTGGTCAATTGCGTTTTAATGGCACTTGCTGGGGCCGCAGCCCCCTGTCCTTACCCTAATGCCATCACTGGTTTTAAGAGTCCCAATTAAGAAATTATAGTGATAACATTTGGTAACTGTCTGCTTTGGGATTCAACCGGCCAATTTCACTCTTTACCCATTTAACCCGAGCACAACAAATTGGTTAAAGATGGGAAAGAGGATGGTGAAACTGGAGTGGAAAAGAAAATACTCAGAGAATTGTAGGTCCTTGAGCACATACAAAAGAGCTGTCAGCCTCGCTGTCTATACTGACTGACAGGCGATGTTTAGACAACTAACGTAGCGTTAGCTTACCTGCTCCCTGAAAACTGTAACATTATCCTCTGTAACTTCACATCATTGCTGATGCCTTCATCTACATTTTGTCGTTCAAAGAGTTAATCCAGCCAGCGGTGGAACATATAGAAAATATAAACTCAAAAGGCATCATGTATCAGGTTATCCCACAACGATCAATAGCCATGAGAGCGATCCCTCTCTCTTCGTCTAATAACATGAACAGCCTCTTAATTTTCTTTCCAATTATTCACAGCGTTGTCCTGCTGAAAGTTATTGTCTATATGTTGCTAATTTCGGTAGTATCCCAATGTGTTTTCTGACCTGTAAATGCAGATAACGTAACAAACTACCCCCACGTCCAATGTGTGTAACAGCACATACTGAGGTACATAACAGAGTAACTTGTATTAACTGTCTATTTATGGTCTTTAAATTGTGCTTAATTTTAACTGTTTCCTGAGCGTTTAATTACTTTTAGACTAGTCGACTAGTCTAAATTAAAATGTTCGTTTAATTAACCACTAAGAACCTAGTTTGAGTCAAGTCCTCAACTTTTGAAGGGGTCACATCTGTCTGAGCACACAAGATATAAAGTTTGGGCTCTTGTAAAACAAAATTTTCCCAAGTTGCTTTGATGCTACCTGAATGAGAGCAGAATTTAAATATGCATCTGCATTACCTTGACATAAGATGGCATGATTTTGGAGCAGATCAGTTTACATTTTGTCTATACTTGATTTTCTTTTGGAATAAAATATATAATTTATGTATCTTAGACACAACAACAGCATTGCCAGAGTTACACAACATTTTTACCCACTCCCTTCTTCATTTTAATAACATCTTGTTTTGTTGCCAAACCCTTTCTTTAATTCCAGTCCTCCTCAATATCAGATATAAGGTTTCATTTGTACAGTTTAAACACACGCAGGTGTACTTGGACACACACAAACAGATGCATGATGTGAATCATTATGACCAAAAGAAATATTCTTGGCTTCCACCAGTTTACATGACATCAGCCAGATGTTTCTCCACATTTGCATATTACCGCTGTCACATTCAGCCAACAAACATCTCTGTTTACCTGTTACAGTCAGCAGAACTGCGTGTGTGTTACTTGGTGTGTTAGAGAGGATTTTGTTTCAGAGACTAAAGATCCACAATCAGCCTCCTAGCCCTCATTATTCACATGGGGACGGACATGTTGTAAAACCTTTAATAATTTCACACTGCACATGCAGCTATGTGTTGAATGTCTGTTCCCGTGTGTTAATGTTTAGTCCTATGTGTTGTATCAATGTTTGTCTTTTTTCTTTTATTTTTTAGATAAAGAGAAGATAAATATTTCCATATCTACAACACTTGATGAGAAGACTGATACCTGTATCAGCCTGTCAGGCCTGCACACTGCCTCATATACTTATAGGGCAAGCCGCAGTCACTACTGCTAAATCTGTCTACCACTACATTTGCCTACAACAAGTGATACCTCAAACTCCATTCACTTGTACAATCGCATACATTGGCTATGAGGCCCACCTTCCAGCCTCAAGGACTCCAGGTTGCTTGCTCCATACGCTGCTGTTACGTGAAGCTACAGACAAAGATGTCCATATATATAAAAAAAATCAGAATTAACCACCGCACACTGGAATGACTTTACTGTGATTTATTTAAGAGCAAACAACAGGTTTCTCTTGCTATATATATGGTATATGAGCCTAAATGTTACAGCCCCATATCCATGACTTGTTGAAATATCACATGTTCTCCAGCAGCTAACCTAAAAGTGGACATGTGATGTATTTGTACAAGCCACATGGTGTATAGAAGCCTGTTTTTCACTTGAGCATTAGATTGGGATACAGTTTTCACACTGAATCTATACTAAAACAGTCCACAGAGCAGCGTGTAGAGCAGTCATATCTAGATCACATAATCAGAGCTGCAACACTCACTGTGGGATTCATCAATTACTCCCATTCTCAGTTTTGCTTCCATTCTGCCTGAACAACTTGCGCTCAAAGTAGGAATTGGGAGCAAGACCACATCACAACCCTGTGGGGAGTTTCAGTGTGGCGGCGTTGCCTGGACCATTCATTCACCCAGCTTTGTTTAATTATAGGTCAAAGACACCTCAAGGTTTGTGGCCACATACATGTAACAATTCAAAAGGGGGAAACCCCCGGGAGGGTACCTCCCGCACCGTAAATAACAGGATCCTGCCATTTTTTCTGCGTCTGTCCTTGTGCATGGATTTATGGATCACTGCAGTGATCCATAAATTGTTTTGTGGAGTGTTTTGTTAAAGCACTCCTTCAACTCCAGGGGTGGGAAACACTTGTATGCACTAATTTGATTCTGTACAGTTTGTGTGGGTGATGATATAAAACAGACTGCAGCATTCAGATGTTTGTCAGTGGTATCCAGCAGAGACGGGACTGGTTCAGTGTCTTATCCTGTGTTATACAGCAGACAGACATCAGGTCGTGACGTATCACCCAGAAGAATTTCGCAACAGCTACTGAGAACCAACAAATTCCCTCTTTAGTCACAGTATCATCACTTACTGTCTTCAGTATCTTCCTAATCAAGCAAAATGATATCTGTTCCTTCTTGCATCTGTGCTGTATTTCCAAAGTGAGATTTGTTATTTCTTCTTGAAGGCAAGTGGCATCAGTGCAGCAAGTAAATACACACATGAAAGTAAAGGTATCGTCATCATTAGGTACTCAGTCTGTGCCTCCTTCCCTCTCTCCCTGAGGTCCCTCATCCCCCCTCTTTTGAAGTCTGCTCTCAGTCCCTGACTCTTTTTAATCATGTGGAGGACCTGAGTTTTAAAGCCAAGGTAAGATAAACTCTGACTATAGAGTACATCTGGCTGGGAAAGCTCTGCTAGTAAAACAACGGGAGAGAGAAAGGAGGAGGGAGCCAGTAAGATGTCAGGGTGCGGACAGCTACAGGCAGAGCAGGATGAGCGCCGAGTATAGAGAGGAAGAACTGATTGAAAAGGAAAGAGGAGGCAAGGAAGCAGGACGAAGGAGTATTCAGATGTTGGAAATGAAATTGGGTATGAGCAACAACAGAAAAAGACTTTATTTTATTTTATTATATATAAAGTATTTTATGGTCACTGTGAGAGGCAAAGGTGGTATACTCCTCCTGGGATAATTGTCATTATTCATGAGTTCATCTTGCAATCTGCCACTTTAGTAGTCTGCGGAAGCCAATTAAAGTGTTTTTACTGTAGTTTTGACAGAGTTTTCATCTGCAACCTTTTATGCCGCCATGTTGGCCAGGTCTACTTTGCAAAAGACCTCAGTAACTCTTTAAAAGTAGGTGAAATAAAAGATACTATGGGTGGGGTATCAGAATATAAGTTTATAATGTGTGAATGTGAAATCCTCATTCTACACAGCTTCTGCACAGTGAACCTCAAACATCCTGTTGGATCAAGAAGAGAAACATATTATTGACTAAAGGGGGACTTCTCAGTGTGATGACACATTATTTTATCTTCTACTGTCACCTTTGTTCAGTGTGGTGTGCTACAGGAGCGAGTCAGATGATAAACATGGGAGGTTGGAGGGAGCAGGAGTAAAACACAGTAAGGGCTCAGCCTACCTTATGAAAGACATATGGAAGTGAGCACCGTCAGGCCAAACCTGTAGCAAGCATTGGTCGGTGTGTTTGAATGTACAGTTGTTTTGTGTGTGCATATAACCGGTAATTAAGTGTCTGTATGCTCTTGTAGGTAACTGTGCATTTGCCAATGTTTGTGTGGATATATGCATATCAATAACTGTGTGTGCGCCTGTGTGTGTGTGTGTGTGTGTGTGTGTGTGAGAGACGTAAGGTACCGTGAAAGCTCTTGAAAAAAAGCTTGGGCCATCATCAATTCTATCTGATCCATTTCATGCAAGAAAAAGCACAACATCATTACGCCCGCCATATGGAGATTGTTACTATGGAAAGCAAGGCGAAAGAGGCTGCTTGTGAATGCAGGTCGCACAGACTGGACTCTGCAGGAGGAGACGGACTGCTCAGACAGACACACACACACACACACACACACACGCACACACACGGGATGCAAGGATATTGGACAGTTACCAGGGAGAATCAGAGATAAGGAAATTGAAGAGTCTCTTTCCTCTGTCTCATTCGGCTTGTTTTCTCTCTAAACAAACAGCCGGCAGCAGCACAGCGTTTAGGAGCCCTTTAATGAAATAGTCTGACATCCTTTATGGGCACACACACACACACACACACACACACACACACACACACACACACACACACAAGCACACAAGCACACATGTCTGAAAAAAAGAAAAATAGACACAAGTACAACTAATTCCAGCAAAATAACACTTCCCGCCAAATTCAGCAGCTGCAAACTCAAAACACTTTGAACTGCTGGAGGTCCCCACCAGACGCCACCAGAGTCACTGTAGGTTACGAGCTATCTCACATCTGGATCTGTAGGTGACCTGAGGGGATAGATGAAGAATGCCAGTCTAAAACCACCACTGTCCTCGTGCAGACTCTATGCTATAGTGATCAAACAGCGGGGCGGTTAGTCCGTCCCGCTGCAGCTCAGCATGACGGATGAGAGACAAAACACCCTCATGCACACATACTGTCGATGCTCACAGATGTACAAGCAGCCATAGTGCTTTTACTACACGTAGATCCGCACACACATGTACCCACGCAGACAGAGTCGAGGCACAGTGTTGTGAGTGACATTGTGGTTGCCCATCCTAGTCTTGTTCTGCCATAACCACCGTTCCCTCCACAGTTTAAAAAAAAAAAAAAAAAGACTGTGAGGCTGACTGCATTAGACTCACGCCGCAAAGTCTCCAGCGACCTGCGGTTCCTATTAGCTGGCCATCATTTTTGAGAGTCTAATAAAGCCAAATCTTTTCAGGAAGTGCTTTTCCTTTTGTTTTCTCTTGTTTTAAGATTTAGTTTTGAAGTTAATGTCTGGTACTATTGTCCACAGTGTCTAGAAAAATATGAGCAAGAATGTACTGTGGAACGGTTTGTCTTTAGTTTTATTTGTTAAAGCTGTAGCAGCAATGATTTGTGTGTCCATGTGTGAATCATGTTGCCAGACTGGGAAGGGGGGGGGGACACCCTCAGGGGCATTAGCTAGCCAGTGTCTGCTAAGGACACAATATAGCTACTGTAGCAGCAAGCACACATAGTGAAGTCACCTGCATGGACTTGGATAAAAATATGCACAGTAATTGCTGGTGCAAGTTAAAAAGGAAAACTGTCTAGATAAATATAGTTTTCTTGGTGTGGAACATGGCATTGAATTTATAACCTAGAAATATCCATCCAAATATTAAAAGGAAATAATAATAATGTGTAATACTGCATTTCAGTTTGTTACCATAGGCCCGTATGGCACTGTGACAATAATATAATAGAAAAATCAACTCATTACTAAGATTTCACTAAGCACTCGCACATGACTTTGATTAGGATTTCAAGCTGTGTGATTAATGGCGAATGATTGTGTCTCATATAACCTTGGGGGCTTGAAAGCACCATGCTAAATAATTAAATGCAATAAATGCATTTTGGGCAGTCATCGGTGCTATTATCTACGCTCGCCCTGTATGACGACTGGAATTGGGGACATGGGGCCAGAAGCTGTTTATTGCTTTCATATGGAGCCAACATATGTTTTAAATTTGCCAGGAGATCTTTTTTCTTTCTTTTTTTTTTTTTTTACTTTAATATGTACACTCAGGGTGCTCTTACCATTGAGACATCATCACAATGCCTCAACGTATCATTTGTTAGTAAAACTAAGAAATTAAAGCTTGTTTTGAAGTAGCTGCACTTTTTTTTCTTCCTTGTGTTGCTATAATATAAATGGATTACACAGTTTTCCTTTGTAATGAATTGGTGCAGATCAGATTTTGATACACACAAAGTAAAATCTAAACTGTAACAAAAGTGTAGCATTACAGTCCTGGCCCAGCTGCATGAGGGTGACTGTAGTTTGTTTATAATTCATCAAGTGCATTTATTTGGCTGCTTTTGATTAGTAGATTGCGGTTCGATCATTTCACTGTAAACAAATCTACTTCAGGATCCCAAAATAGCCATTCTTTCCTTGTAAATGACTGATTTGGACTCTTAGAAAGGTCCCCCTGTTTTGTTTTTCTTAGCATCTTGAACCTGTATCATAATGCAGACCAGTTGGAGGTGGTGTCTGCAGTCTAGTGACGATACACTGGCATGGAGCACTTGCAGAATATGACATCAATGGGAAGTCTTCTACTGTGCTGAAAGGCAAAGTGCATCACTGAAAACCTCATCAATGTTCCTGTGGGCTCTGTACTGTTGGGACCACATCTTGCATGTGCGGACATGTGTGTGCGTTCACACACACCACAACCAAACCATCACAGGACTCATCTTCTCCATGATTACCCCTTTTGTGAGGCCCAGCTGGAGCATGCTTGGTTGAAATGAAGCAGGCATTGTTTTATTCTGAAGCCGAGAGGAGGGGATAGTAATGGGTGAAATTATTTTGTCAGGGCCTTGTCCCGTCTCACTGAGTAAGATTAGTGGGTTAGTAAGTTAAGTTACGGCTTAACCCCCCAACCTTTTGGTTTTACTGTGGTACTTCATGCTGAAACAGATCGTATAATCATGGTCACTGCACAACAAATCTGCTTCTAGGCAGATTATGTTGACCGTAAGATCAAAATTTATTCACATCCTCAGCTGAAGAAAAGAATGTATTCAGAGAGTTGAGGACATCACCGACAGCACTGTTTGGAAGAAATGTGTTAGGGAAGGCCGCTTTTCAAAATACCTCTGAACTTAACTGTGTCTTAAATAGTCCCAAATCCAGGTCAACTACTTCCTATATATTATTTTTTTTTTAAAAGGCTGAGGTATCTTACTATTTATCCTCATCAATTTCCACTACAAACCTTCTGCAGATGGTAACCCCACACTCTTTTCTCACAGTGAATGAAACAATGTAAATGTTCAACTGCTATGCACTGCTGCATTAGCTTTGAACTCCCGTTAAACCCTTGCATTGACAATAAATCTAGTTTTATTGTGATACTATGTTGAACTTGATTGTGCGACCCCTCCCCACCTCCTCTGGTGTTCATAGCTTTGTGGATTTAC
Organism: Dicentrarchus labrax; assembly: GCF_905237075.1. Classification (NCBI taxonomy): domain Eukaryota; kingdom Metazoa; phylum Chordata; class Actinopteri; family Moronidae; genus Dicentrarchus; species Dicentrarchus labrax. Next base: position 13,234,620 of record NW_026136710.1, on the reverse strand, counting down.
AGTGTGATGCAACACAGTGATTTATCCATACATCCTGAAGCTGATGTCTCTACAGGCTCTAGGCTTTAGGGCTCAACAATGCCATCGAAAACCCCTGATGTGGTGCAACCACACAGGCCCCCTCTCAGTGCAAAACCACATATTGCTTATTACCACCACAATCCAACACTGTGCCATACCAAACTATTTTCAAGCCGATTCCAAACCCGACTGAGACATTCCAACCATGCAGCTGAAATTGGGACCGAGGGACACTTGGGCCCAACAGTCTACGCAAATTATCATGTGTGACAGGTTTCAAGTCTCGGCACTTGAGGTTTTTTATTTGATTTTATTTTTTTTTCAAATGTGTTGATTTTCTTGGCATGTGTGTCATTGAAGTAGTCCAAGAGTCTCCAGGAATGAGCTCAATTGTAACAACAGCCAGTGGGAGTTTAGCTCAAGGGGGAGTTAACGAGAACAAACTGAAAAAAAGAAATTACTTTTAATAACTCCCACTCACAGACAGTAGAGATTCATTCAAGTACATGATGTAATTATCAGCAAAATATGTGTCCTAATTTATTGCATTTACTATTTGGTCAGACACCAAAAGACTAACTGGAATACGGTTCAACAAGGCCTGGAAACTTCACTGCTGTGTCTTGTGATTAATATTCTTGTTAATAATAAACATTAAAAAGCTTCTCTGTGTTGTACAGCCTTTCCAGAGAATCTTTTCATGGAAACTGAAGATGAACAGAATGGGGGGGGGGACATTTCGGACTCAGAAAGGAAACGAAACAGCTGAATGCTTATGCATATTAAATGAAAAAAAGACGCATTGGAGAGCGCAGAGCATATTTCTCCGTTTCCACGCACAGTTTACATACGAATTTGCATTTTATAGTATTATAAAATGTTGTTAGACCAACTCAATATAAATGTAGAGTAAACCAGCTCCAGCACACACACACACACACACACACACACACACACACACACACCCTAAAATAGCTCTCCCCTGCCACAACCCTGTTGTAGGCTTACACCACAGCAATCCCTCCACACTACCACAAAAAACCCACTCACTCTTCTTGCCACCTTACCTCATGTTGAGCACATTCAGTCTGTTCTTACTTCACACACACTCTCACCACACATATAACACACCGACCTCAGCTGCAAACCCTTCATACAGTATTACCAGTGCTCTGCTAGCCATAATTCTCATAACAACATGTGTCCTAAGAAAAAAAAATCCAGAAAACAGACAGACTAAGAACTAGAAAGAACTCAGAGAGCACACATTTCCACCAAGGCTGCACAATCCTAGTCTTATCATTTAATTTACAAATTATTGATTTGGATTTGTATCAAAGTACACAGTGAAATACACGCACAGGCTGGAAATATTAGAGCTGTGTACAAGGACTAATTGTCCAAGAAATTAATCTGCTGGTAACTAAACTTTGGAGATTTCAGTTCCTCATGTTTCTGCAGCACCACCTGCAGACTTTGCCTGTTTGTTCTGTCGCAGTTTTGGTGAAGACCGGATGGAATTGGTAGGAGCGGTTAAAGGGCGTGGCATACATGGGTACATACAGTATGTGATTGACCAAGGAATCTCAGTTCACCATACGTTGGAGAATAATTGAAAAATAACTAGTTTGTATGACGGGTCGTCCGACTACGTCCGAATAAGTTTTTATAGGTGTTCTGAACGGACACACTCAAATGCAGGGTGAAGGGTGAAACGCTGGCTTTTCAAAGAGACCCGAGATACAATAATTATTTATATGTTGGGATAACAGCACACATTTTCAGACAGCCTTTCTTGTAAGGCATTCATCGGGTTGCATTTGGTTGTTCTCATGAACAGTGACAGAAATAGTTGTGGACAGAATGGGGAAGATAAAGCTTGAGTGAGAAGTTCAATACTTCTTAAATAAATGACCATCTGCCATGTGGTGGCGCTATCCCCACCAAAAACATCTTTTTCCCATTGCTTAATGTTTCACCAAATATTTAAATCTGTTCAAAAACTTTTTGAAATATCCTGAAAACATTACCTCTTTGGTTTCAAGTGTAACCCTTGTTAAGACAGTTTGTTGAATCCACAAGGTGTACTGGGGGTATTTTTTTCTGTGGTACCTTGTCTAAGCTCGCTGTTATCACTTTGTGAGTTTGTGGTTCACAGAAGTGATGTCTAAATGTGTTGAATTCATCTAACACCTGCACATCAAGTTTGGAGGTCTGTGCAATTTGAAGTTCCTTCAGGGAGAGTGATATTCAGATTTTAATCTGTTTGATTACATTTTTCTACATGGAAATCCCCATGAATCAATAACAGATTGTAAAACTATTCTCTTTCATAACAGCTTCTAGTGCTATCTATTAAAATCTTTAGTCTGCAATGTAAACATGACATTCAACCAAATCATTTTTGATCAACAAATGCCTTCCAATGGAAAGAAAATCTGATTGCCTTTTTAAATGAAACCAATATGATTTTAGTATGTCATTTTTAATTTCTAATGGGCTCACTGTAATCGTATTTTTATTTTTTATTATAAAAATATTGTCTTCCTTTTGTGTTTTGCTGCAGTAAAAATAACTGCTCATCTTGTTCATTTCATCAATTCATTTATTAATTTCAGCTAATTGAGTTATTACAAAACAAAACCAGGAAAGGGAATGGTTAATGTGGTTTAACTATATACAGACACCCAGTAAATTAGTCTTTATTTGATCCCGTGTCAGGCCTTGATGCCTAGCCTGTTGATTCTGCTGTCAGGCAGCCAGTGATCAAGGACTAATAGAGGCTTTCTGCTGCCATAGCCGCTTCCAGCGACCCTGGGTCTAAAAGGCTAAATCACGCCAGTGGAGTTAGAGGAGGGAAGGCCAACCAAAACAACAAATATATTTTCATTTAGACTGCAAGCATATTCCTCTGGAGAGTAGGGGTGATGAGGGAGGGTGGGGGAGGAAAGGCGAGGAAAGGAAAGGAGAGGTAAACCAGACGAGAGGAGAGAAAGGAGAAACAAAATGGATTAAGTGAGACAGGAATGAGGTGAGGAAAAACTGCGAGAGGAGAGGAGAGGAGAGGAGACAGATTTGGGGGTTTTGGCCCTGCTCTGGCTCGGGCTCTGGAAAATGTTTCATAGGTTTATCAAAGCCTTGACTAAAATATTAGTACAAAATACATGTTTACATTCTTTTTTATCTCCATGTAACAAATGCATTTAGATGAAACACACTCTACTTCAGTGACTCACATTTCAGAACTCTTGTATCAGAGTGACTTTTCCTTAATATTTCCCTCCTGCTGACACGCTCTAACTTTATCCTTTTTTTCCTCTCCTTTTTATTTCAGTCTTTCCCTCCCTCTCCTGACTCTCCTCACTCTTTCCGAATCGATAAACAGAGGCCTCACCTCAGCGCAGGCCAAGGTAAATGTTTGAGCCACCTGTTGCAGGAAACTTGAAGCCCTCAGGAGATGTGAAGATGGAGCTGGAGCTGAGGCTGAGCTCCAGGTACAGGTCGCCTCTGAACCAGAACAGAAAGGGAGACGGAAAACGCGGAGCAGTGTGTGTGTTTGTGTCAAGGGGGGGCTGGCGGGGGGTGAACTACTTGATGTGACTGCGTGTGTGACTAGGTGGGTGTGTGTGTGTGTGTGTGTGTGTGTGTGTGTGTGTGTGTGTGTGAGTGTGAAAGCACATTTACAAATGAGATGGAATGATACTTATTTCTATATTTAAACTTGTTAAAGTCTGCTGACACCTCACTAAAAAGAAAAACAAATAATCCCAGAGGGGAAAATTAAAATTAAAAAAAAAGATTTTTAGAAGCTTTTAACTTATTAATATGCCACTGCATCTTCAAATAACTTAATTTTAGAGGTTTTGACATGCCTATCAACACAAACATAAAATAACACAGGCATTTGTAGCAAGTAAAAACATAAGACTAAATAGTGAACTCCAAGAACCATGGTAAGGTTGTATAAAGCCCCACATTTGACAAAAGGCAGAATAATGTTATCAATCCGTTTATGCCCTTCATTTATTTTACTCTACTGTTCTCCCCAGCACATTTTATTTTTAACTCCTTTTTTTCTTAGTTTAATCATTCGGTCCATTCCATTGGAATAAGCGGATTATTATTTTATTAATATTTTATTTAAAATGGATGAGATTATTTGTTTCCTGGGCAACAACTGGTTGTGTGTGTGTGAGATAACCTGAGAGGACTCTGTGGCGTGCTAAGCATGTTGAGCACCAGTGTTTTCAGCTGTGTTTCATCATACAAGCACAAGCAAGTACAAGAGTTACTATCCATATAGCACATCACTCTGCGTGGTCAACTGTTGGCATAACTGAAACGGTTTTATTCTATCTGTGACAATAAGTAGAAGTTTATTACTATAAGTTAAAGTTGTCCTGATACCAATACCAGTATCAGAAATGCCTCTAATATAGCTGTATCAGGTCTGTCCATGCAGTCTGTGTGCAAAGTCATGACCCACCGTACTCTGATTTCCTTACCCTGATATTCTTATCTTAACCCTAACCAATCTCACTCCTCATACCTAAATGTAACCAGCCCAGACCAAAGAAAGCAACGAGTGCTAGCCAATCACAGAACCAGATGGGACTAATTGTTAACCTTGTCTCTCTGGTGCTGGACAGCTTACATACAGTCAGATAATCAGAGTTTTTTTTGCTTGAGATGGCTGGCTCTAAAACAGGGTTGGCTAGAGTGGTGAGACTTTTTGAGTTAATCCCTCATGCTGTAGAAAAATCAGTGTGATATCTGAGGCTGAAAAGCTCTTTGGAGCTTCAGAGTTTGTGATCCTCTGTGGGTTTATCAGTTCAAGTATCCCATTCCACTTTGAAATGTTGATATTGTTAATATGCAAAATATTGATTAATTCAGCTTTAATGCAAAAAGGACGAAAAAGACAATGACAAATAGTTGAGCTATGAAGGATGAAATGGTGAAAAAGAAATTAAGTAAAAGGACCTGAACATGCAAGGAGGAGGAGGAGGACTCCTGGTTCACCTCCTGGGTTCCAGGAACTCCCTTGGTCTGCTTCCAATGATTGCCCCCGAGCCCCTTTGCCCCCCCAACCCTCTTTACCTCTGCAAATACCCCTTCAAGCCACCCCCAACCCTCCAACCCCAAATTTTCTGGCAACTCGCCCCCCATCACCGGTTCTTCCTCTCAACCACTCACCCCCTCCTTTCACCCTTTGGCATCCCATCCAAACTGCTGCCCTCTCAGCAAACATCTCCCCTCCTCCCCTTTCTTTCTTGCCCCCACTCCCCCCTCCAACTGCTGTAAATGCCCCCAGGACTGTGGTTCTTTCAGTTATTCACCTCTCCTCCTCATACACACGTCTTTCTCCAATTCAAAGCTCGCAAACTCTCTCTCTCTCTCTCTCTCTCTCTCCCCTCCTCTGGCTCTCTGGCTCTCTCTCCCCCTCTCCCCGGGAAGTAAAATATTCACAGCTGCTGCTGCGGTCAGGTCGCACGGCCACAAGACTCTCTGGGCAAACAGAGGAGCTGTGAACGTGTGAAGCCGATGGTGTACGTTTCATTTGAGGTCCGACACAGGTCCGATAGATCCTGATGTAGTCAAAACAGAAACCGCATACTGAGCCTCGCCACATGCCTCAACAAACCAAACACTAACCAAACATACCCAAGCACAACACTAAAAAATGACATTGGCAAACAGTTTTTAGAAACATGTTAGGCACACTGTAGAAATGGGAGAAATGATGCGTGGCTTGGTGCCGCTGAACAGACTAACTCAGATGTCATTGGGGTTGATAATCAGAGTGGAACATCTGTCTTGGATAAATGCCCCGCTTTTAAAGTCTGGCCTTGTTATGCATTACGGGTAAAAGGCAAGAGCACATTAAGTCATGTTAAAGTTGCAATAAAAATACATCAAGCTATTCCAAGAGGTCTACACATGATATATATGCAGACTTGATTCCAAGTACCCTGAATGAACAAGTGGACGAATTTGTCTTGAATATCGGAGTTTCGTTCCAGATTTCCATGTTCTAATAAGGACTTAAATGGGACATTTTACATATTTAGATCTCTTAAGTTGTACCACCAAATAATAAAGACATCTTGGCTTAGGAATGCCAGCCCTTGAACTTTATGAGGGAGGGAGAAGGGAGGGGAAGGAGGAGGGGGATCAGTGTCTTGAACACATTTCAAAGTAATTGTACTTGATATGTAGTTTACAGAACACCCAAGTAATCATATAAACAAAAGACTAGGTGCCCTGGGAGGATGAAAGGAAATTTGAATCTCCCTCTGATGCATCATACTTACTCACGTTTTGACATGAGTGTTAGGCATTGAGGATTCCTGCGCACAAAAAGAGGATCTAGGACCTTTTTGTAATAAACACAGCGGGACGGACCGACTCTGGTGGATTCCATCATACTCGGAAATTAACTTTACTCACACACACACACACACACACACACACACACACACACACACACACACACAGAAACAGATGGCAGAGAGTTGAAAGTGATGGATGCAATGAACAAATTACAACTGCTGCAGCCCTGGGCAGTGTGTGTGTGTGTGTGTGTGTGTGTGAGATAACCTTGCTCTAGGTCTGATCCCACTAATTGCTGGAATCTATCTGAACTTTCCCAAGACATGACAAAAGTTTCAAAACAATGAAAAAAAAAAAAAGTGAATGCAGAGCAGGACCCAGACAGCAACAACACGAGGGAAGGCATTTAAGTAAAAGAGAGGGAAAGCGAGAAAAGAATAAAGAAAACATGACATCATAGTTAATTAGAATCAGGTGATAAACAAGGGAGTGATATTTACGTTATACCATATGCCCTTCTCCATGTGTCTTTCTGTCTCGGGGGGTGGACAGCAACAGGTTTCAGACAAGTAAGGTCAAGGAGGAGGCTTTCCCCAGCTGCTGGACCACACTGAGGCACACACCCCTTCACCCAAACCGCCCGAGTGTGTGTGTGTGTGTGTGAGTGTGTCGGCAGTTTCTAAAGCCTGTTTTGTCTTTGTTGTTATCACATAAAAGACAGTGTTTATCCTCCAGGAAGCCATGTTTGCCATGTGTACTTGTAAGGTTTTTGCAGCGAGAAATGAAAACCCCTGAACTCATTAGCCAGGTTGTCTGCTGGGCTTCTTTCAAAAGTCTGATTCACATCTTGGGGTTTTTTTTGGTGTTTTTTTTAAAGTACTCATTCAGTTTGTTGTAGACACTGATTACTTGGAGAAAAATGTTTATGATGCTTTTAATTTTGTCAAAATATTTAAATATTTGCGCATGAAAGGTAATTCCTGACCTTTTTGAAATAGTAGTGTGACAGAACGACCTTAACTTGTGGTCCACTTATGCTCTAAAGCTTTCAACCACACAGTATTCATTAGTGAATGGAGTTTGCTCCATCTAGGGAAACTCAGTCCAAAGTCCATCTGCCAGTGCCGACCCTGAGCTAGTGTTTGGACTGTCCATTATGAGCTACTGTACAAACATAGTAGTTCAACATGGCAGCCTCCACGGAAGGTATTAGCAGATAAAAACTGCTCATTCTAAGGTAACAAAAACATGCCGATTCTTATTTTCAGGTGATTATACAAAATTGAAAACATACCTATGAATATTATATTCCATTTCTGCCAGTAGAGCCTCCTAAATGTTACACACTAGTTCTTTAAGATTATTGTTAACCTACTGTTTTAAAGGTCAAGAATGAGCAGGGATATGCCAATCCGATAGTATTTGTATCGGTCCAATACCATTGGAAAAAAATCACTTGGTCGGATATCTGAGGAAAGAAAAAGGAAGTATAATCCGATATGATCCATTAGCCTAAACTATTTTATAAAGGCTTAACTAAACTGTAGGTTATGTATTTCTTCCTTAATGGGAGTAGAATATTCCTTTCACAGTTTGAGCAAAATGTTTTTAGATGGCTAGGTTAAGCATCCATACAAATGTATCGTTAACAGTTAGGTGGTAAAAATCGGATGCTCAAGGTATCGGACTTGAAAAAGCGGTATCGAGCCATCCCTAAGAATTACCTTTTTATGTTCAAACCAATCATAATATCTCATCTATTGGTCTTCATCAGCAGGTGGCGTCCATTCAACCTGTGCTACAGTATCTTTTCATTCCCAGAGCTCTGCATGGTAATATTAAGAGAATACAGTGAATCAGTTACCTGGATCAACTGATTGAAGAATTTCCTTCAGTGTTTTGTTTATATATGTATTTATTTCTATCTCTTTGTTGTGTATTTACAATATGGACAACCAATAATTGAACCGTGAAAATATCTAAAAGGATTCAAAGTCAGTCAAACAACTTAAAGACAAATATATTTTTTATATTTATTTAGGTTTAAATGATTAGTATTCAAAAAGAGAAGCATAAATGGTAAAAAAGACAAGAGTTTGTCCTTTTTGTGTTTTTGTTCGTTTTTTTGTTAAATATTACACAAAATAAATAAATTTTAAAGAAAAAAACATGATAGTGTTAGACTTGCTGTTGTGTGGGTGCTTCTTGACTCTAACTCTTTCTAATCCTTTTCATTTTCTGCTTTCCCTTTTCTTTTCTTCCTCTTTTCCATCAGTTTTCCATCAATACTTCCTCATCTTTTCTCTTTCTTTACCTTTCTTGCATGCTGCGTTATATTTCTTCCCAGTCAAGCACCTCACATGTACACAAATCTAGAAATGTGAGTTACTAATCACATTTTGGCACAGAAGTCATTTCTTTTCATATTTTCTACTGTGCCAATGTACTTGATAACTTAAAACTGAAAATAATATATACATTGTATAGCAATATATCTTATTTCTTTCTTTAAAAATAGAAATGTCTTTATCCAACAGAGATACAATGTCCATAGGTTTCCATTCATTTCCTCCTCAGTGCATCATTCAGATCTGATTCAGATCTGTCCAATGTGGCCATCGCTGTAACTCCAAATAAAGTCTGATACCCCCGCAGTCTGCAGAGCTCTCTCAAGGCTGATATGTCCAATCATCGTGGTTGTACCACAATGGGCAGGAAGTGAGTGGCTGTGTTTTTCCTCCTTGTCTTCTTCCCCCTCATTGGCTTGCCGTTGGCGTTCAGTCCCACAAACATGTGCTTCTTCTTGTTGCGCCACTCCGCTGAAGCGTAGGTGTTGTACTTGTTCTCCTCAATGCGTTCAATTAGACGACAGTCCAGACCATAGTCCCTCTGCGGGGGAGAGAGACGGGGAGTGTGAATGTGACATACAAATGATTCAGAGCAGAGATTACATTCAAATGTCCAATGTAAAGGCACCACTTCCATATAGGCAGTGATTTGATTTGATTTGATTTCCAACGATATGGTGCTGGCAGTGTGAGTGAGATACGTGATGTGGGGTTGTACAAGAGCATGAATGCTTTGTAGACCTTAAGCTATGAGTTAATCATTTATCTGCTACAATTTTGATAATTAATTACTCATTTTTAATGCCAAAAACAAACTTCTCTTCAAGTCAGAAGGCTGTTGTACTGTACATCTCTGGTTGTTTACTTACTGTATGTTTTATTAACTGTGCTTTATTTAATGGGCCCCAGTCTTCAGTTAATCTTCTCCTTATCCACATCTTGTCCCCAGTCCCTCTTCTTAATCTTTCAGTTTCATTATTACTATCATAACTAGCTTTAGTTGTTACTAGAAAACTGTAGTCAAATCTCAGGCTTTGTTGTATTTGTTGGTTTTTGTTGCTGCATTTTGTTCATGCTTATTAATGTTCAAGTTGTTCTTATGGGCCTTGTCTTAGCACAGCAAGAACTCGCTGATATTTTACTTCTTGTGACAACGTGGATCAACAAATGGTCAGCCATTGTTTAAGAATCTGCTGCACAATCCCCAGTGTAATCAAGGCCAATTTTGAAAACTGGACATGCAACTCAAATTGTTGTAGATGTTGTTTGTGTGTCAGTGGACTGCAGGGGGGGGGAGGTGCTGGAAGGGACAGCAGGCAGAGAGGTTAGCATAAGATGTGACGTCTTACAGGTTCGGGCTCTGTGCCAGCAAAGAGCATCGTGACACCGTGTTTGTGGCCTACATTACCGCAGTGACCACCCACTGGTAAATAAAGAGAAAATGATCTGAGAGAGTAACATTTGTCAGTTTACTGGAAGCTGCCCTTGTGCTTAAGGCTAACATCGCTTAAACAGCCAGTTAACTGGATGCGGTTGATATTCACAAGCAAAAATGTACTTGCCCCGAATGCGTGCACACACACACACACACACTTACAATATAACTCAGTCTCTCTCTCTCTCTCTCTCTCTCTCTCTCTCTCTCTCTCTCTCTCTCCCTCTCCCTGTATCTGGCCACAGCTGTTCAAATTGGTTCCAGAAGTAAAACTGAATGTTCCCAAAGCAAAATGAGAATATTTTACAGACACTGTGCAGCTTTCTAACGAACACTGGTGCTCGGTACGACCAAACTCTGTGTGGGTGCGTGTGCGTGCGCCCTGGCTGCCTTTCAATTAAAATGATTGCAAAAGCAAAAAAAAAGAGAAACTGTAATCACAAGTGACATTAAATTATGGTAACGAATCATAAAAAAATAATAATGTCAGAATTGCTTTACAAAGTGAATTTATGCCAAAATCTTAAAAAGTAAATATTTACATTTAATAGAGAAATAACTGTTGAATACGATTAATTTCACCCAGACCACACAGCGAATTTATCACCCTGTCTTCCTCGTTCGTTTTCTTTGAGAATTCTATACGACTTCAATCACGTTACAACCTAAAGTCCTAACCCAATCATACTCTGTTGTGTCATTTACATGCATTAATCTGGCAATGTAATGAAACAATGATTTCATTTGATTACCGCTGGATAAAGAAGTCACTGTGTAAACCCCATCAAGTGTAATCGAACGCCAGCCCCTCACCGCTGTGCTACTATGGCTTGTGTTGCACCGAGCAGAAGACGTCATGGGAATTCAGTTTCAGGCCATGCAACAGAATGCCTCTCTGTCTTTTCTACCGTGTGTCATTTCATCTGTGGTGTGGCTCCAGAGAGACACGCTGAAAGTTGGGTCTTTCAAAGTAAGAAAAAGAGAGGTAAAAAAGGAGGGAGAGAATGAGCTGAAGAAAAGGAAGGAGAGAGAGAGAGAACGGATGAAACAAGGGCTGCTCTCCCCAGAGGGACCGAAGCAGAATAGAGAAACTGAAGGATTGTGTTTCCTGTTTCTGAATGGAGCGGAGAGGAGAGGTAGGTAGCGGAGAGGAGAGCTCACATTGACTGAACTGTGGTTCCTATTTCTGGAATAGAGAGTCTTGTAGCCTTGTCCATTGTTTTAAAAAGGCATTCAAGGAAATCACCAGTTTAGGGAGAAAAGTATCTCTTGTGCAAGGCTTTGACTCATTAAGATTGACACAGATTTTACACCGTGCCGCCAGTAAACATTTAACAATTGTGAGACTGCACTAGGGTGGGACACTGAAAAACCCCAAAACGAAAAAGCAAAAAAATAAGTAACTGTACATTAAAAGAGGCAGATTAATGTCAAACAGTACTGAAACAGCTACTCACCGCTCCGTATAGCTCTCCCTTCTTGCTGATTGCCAGGTAGTAGTTACTGCTGAGGCCCCTGATGGCCACCACTCCCACATCCACCGACTTGATCTCCAGAATACCTGGTGCAGCGGGGACAGAGACACAAACGGGTCAAAACTTTGTGGGTTTTTTTCTGTTCTGTTGACTTTTTACATCTTGCTGAAACCGGTTACATATGTATGGTCCTAAACAGGTCTGCAACTAATGATTATTTTTTATTATGAAAGTCTATGACGATTTTCCAGCAGCAAGTGGCATCTTCTAATTGCTTGCTTTGTTTGACCATCATGCAAAAGACAAGTGATATAAACTGATATAAATCCTTGCTTTTGAGTAGCTGAAACTAACACATTTTGGAGGTTTCTGCTTTATAAAATGACTGAATTAACTGTCAGAATTATCAAATATTTTCTGTCCATTGACTAATCACTAACTAATACAAATTAACTGACTTCATGGCCTTTATACTGTTTCTTCCGTGTGTTGACGTTGTTACCAAGAAAATATGAATAAAGGTTGGCGAGAGTATGGGATCTGAAACACCACAAAAATAGGAATTAGACCATATTAACATTAGTTTAAAATGTGAAAAGGTGCATCTTGGAATATGACGTTTTAGGTCTGCATGCATCACTGTTAATTGGAGTTCTTTGATTCTGCAAAAGAAACCTGAATCATCTCTGTTTCGTCCGCACAAGTGAACCCCAGTCTTGTCTCCCCTTCTCTTTTTTTCTTCACGATGTGACAGGCAGACCTCAGACCGGCCTCTTGCCCCCTGTTCATTTGCTGGTTAGCTTGTGGGCTGCATGCCCTGGGACCAAGGTGTAAGCCAGGAAAAAAAACATTTCTCCGTTCTATGTTTGTTTTTCTGACCAGGGGAGCTCAGGCAGGCGGGCAGGCAGCTAAATGGGCACACGGACAGGACGGAGAGAGGCTTCGTGGCTGCCAGACTGGCAAGAGGTCAAGGCATCCGTATCAGTTTTCAAGCCTGAACCAATTACTGGTTTAAGCTGTGGTCGCGGGGCCTTTCTTCTCTCATCCTAAAGTTAGTTACACCAAGCCATAAAACTATCAGGGGTTTGAGAGGATTAGCTTAAAGGGGCCTGTAGGAAGTGGAGCCTGGTTGCAGGAATAGTCGGGAGGGTGAAGTGAGAAACAGGGACAGTTTATCCAGAGTATCTCTCGAGGTCTGTTATTTTCTTTTCTTGAGATTTTAAAGTGTCAATAATTAGACAATTTCCTTTTTGAGTAATGTGTTATGGACAGCCGTATACAGTGCTGCACTGCCAAAAAAACTAGTGCATCTGTCTACTCCTCTTAGAGAGAATTGGCTAGATTTAGTAGTAAATGACTCTCACTTTGTTCTTTCAGTTTAAAATCTTATACAAATCATTTGTCTTTTTACCAGATGCCTATTTCCTCCCCTCATCCCCTCTCTCTCATTCTCAGACAGAGTTCTGCAACGTCCTGCAGCCCTGGTGTGATTTTTTGTTTGTCATAGAGATGAGGGGATGAGGAAGCGGGTTGTCGCCCTCAAACTGTTGTGTTTTACAGCTATAAATCCAAACTCTGAACCTTTTATATGCTGAGATATCTTTCTTTGTTGGACTTTTGGACCTTTTCTCACTGCAAAATGTGTCACACTTATCTCCCATTGTCTGCTGTTATGTCTCATTGCTTTACAATAGCAATGAGAGACTGTTTTGCATTTGGAAATGTCTAAAAAGAGCATCAAAATTAACTTGATGTTTTGCAGCGACAAACAGTTTTTCCTTGAATGTGTGTTGTTGTTTTTTTAAAAGTTTTTGGCCATGTTGCTTTTTGTGAAATGTAGTCCTTGGCTGATGTAAACCAGCATTAATCCATCCTCACGGTTGCCTTATTTGGTCAATAAAGGCTTGTTAAACCTCTGAACTTCAAGAAGATTCTCGTAGCTTACAGTGCATCATGTTGGCTTGTTATGTTAAGTCCATTACTCACACAGACGTGTACCACAACACAACGCTGATCTATCAGGTTCAAAATGTTCCGTCTCGCTGCGCCACAGCTGACATTTCTGAGCTGTGATCTGTCAAAATAAGATCTGTCTGTGCTCCGCTAAAGGCCGGTCCACCTGTTCAAACCCCTTTTTGCCTCGTCCCGTTTGATGTGGTTTGTCGAAAACCAAAGCACAGGGCTCTTTTATGGGCCCTTTACCAGTTACCAGAAGCAGCCCGTCTGCCTGCAAGTTAAAAGGCCAGGCTGCAACAAAAGGCTTAGATTGCAACAACAGAGTTTATGGCAAGGAGATGGAGAAAAGCAGGACCTGAGCTTGTAACACAGACCCGGACATGAGCTCTTTGTGATAAATACACACACAAATACACAGAGGCAGTCATGCACAAACACACTGCTACACCTACATTGCTCTTAAAACATAAAACTTTATTTTACTCGCTCATGTTCCTCATTCAGCACATTGTCTTATTAGTGTCTTGAGCCTGTTATGTATTTTTCTAAAAAACTGTTTTTCTCCCTCCTCGTGCCCCCTGGATCTCAGCCCAACATCTTAATTATGAATTTATGTTTTTAAGTGCAAAGGAAAAACAGTTTTATGACCCAACACTAAATGCACAAATAGCACAGTTAATATAAAAAGCATGGACATTTTCCGCTATCAACAATTTTTTTTAAAAACTACCAAGGGCAAACACCTGTGTGTAACAGGGCAGCGCTACAACTTTCATAAAGACAGGCCAAAAGGGGTCTTTGCCAGTCAAACCCAAACCATAACACTAACGGAGCAGCAAGTACAAATAAACATAACCTGGCCTTCTAACAGTAAGAAACTGTTCATTAACCACTTCACAAAGACCACTACGATGTTTAATGTGTTTTGTAGCCAAAACTAAACTCTAGTGTGACCCTGTCAAAGCCATAAACGTGAATGGAAATGTGTCTTTTAAAATGCACGTAAACGTAAAAGGACTGTAACTACACAACAGTTTTAATACATTGAAGATATTTTTTGTTCTATAGCTTTAATTGGTGTTAAGAGGGTTAAAAGTTTGCGATGATCTAAATCCACATTTTATGGATGGTTGGTGTTTCTTTGTTGTCCAGTTCTGTCACCCTTTCAAAGCTCTGTGAAATAATTCCTCAACCTCACTGTCTCTCTCATCACTTTCTTGCTTTACCATCTATATTCTCTTCTGTCTGCTCTCTAATCTTGTCTCAGTTTCACCTCTCGGTCAACCATTCAGCTTCCCATCTGACTGAGGAGCCATTAGGCACAAGTCCTTATTACGATAACACACACTGGCAAACAGAAACAGAGGACCTGCTAGCACAGAAAGTCTAGTTTTGAATGAAGTACTGTCTGTTATGGTTTGATATTTTAAAAAACGTTTTTTTATGACCATCCCTAAGAGGGGAGAGATGACAGGACACCACATTGAAGAATCTTTCTGATAACAAAAAGACAGTCAGTTTGAAGTTAACGCTGATAAGTAGCACATTTGTATTAAAAACGGATGTTTTTGCTCTTATACCGCATAAATAAAGTCATTGGGTAAGTAACCATAGAATTATTAAATATATAAAGGATGGGGAAATATGTCAAATGGTTACTTTGTACCGCATTCAAAGTGTAACCGTCACTTGCAAGTTAAGATAAACACTCGTTGTCATTTTAGGCTTGGGTAACGCAACCAGCTTTCCAACTAGCCTGCAGTACACAGACACACACACACACACAAACACACACTCACGTATACATAACAGCACAGCACAAACGATCACAAACGGGAACACACACATGCGCAGAGACCTCCCATCGACCCCTGCCCGGCCCTGCTGGAAACCCGGTCGGTGAGACTCCAGCTGAACCTAAAGGTTAAGGGAGGTTATAAAAATGTTCCCACTGTTTATCCAGGAGATTTTTTGAAGATTATGCTGCGGTTGTTCACAATTTGACCTCGACACGGTGACCAGCTGTGAGTGGGTCTACTGCGTGCCTGCAGCCCGGAGAGGTCTCGCTCTGTATTGTGAAATATTGTCACTTGCGGACTAGCTTGTGTCATGAACTCCCCTCAGTGCGAAGAATGGAATGGTTCAGTTCTTTTATTCTGCGTCCAAAAGTCAGATATTTGGATGAACCCCTGTGTTACTTTGCAGCGACTAAATCTCTCACTCTTTTTAGATGTTCAATATAAATGTGACATCCAGGAAACTAAATTTTCATATAACAAAAGTGGCCCTATTATGTGTTGTGTTTTTTTTAAAGATTTAATATCTGATTTGCATCAGTTGAGGTCTGAACACCAAGATCATTTTTCCTCTTTGAAACTATGGCAACAGAGTGACTGACGACGACTCGTATTCATTGTGACAAGAGAGTTTACATCCATGCAACCACCAAAGACTTAAGAGAGAAGAAAATCCATGCCAGTAAAAAAAGATAAAAGATTCAAAAAAAGAATAGAGGAATTTAGAAAGAAAACATGGACCACCAATGTGCTCAAATCAGATATCAGTTGAAAATATGAAACTTATTCTGCTCTATTCGGCCATATAGATACAAAAAAACAAAGAGTGAAATGCATGCAAACAAGTATTCTTGGCCACCGCTGCAATTCCACAAACCCATGCTTTAAACAGGATTAAACTATTTCCTTTGCATTATTTTTTCTCAGAGTTTGGTTGAATATTTCTGGCTCTTTATGAAGTCTGAGAGAGAACAAACACTCCTCGGTTGTTCAGCTTTGCTTGGTGAGTGCTGGTGAAGATATTGGGTTGGAGTGGAAACTGCTGTATATTATGTGTTTTGAGGAGCGTTGAGGTATTGGTTTAGACTGATGTGGTTGACAACAGTATCATCCTGTGCTAAGTGGCCACATCAAAGCCCGCCTGGCCGACGGTTTAGACCGAAGCTGAGAAAACAGAGGCCTGTTTCTGATTTTCAATATAGACACATTTTTTTTACAAATAGAATATTTGGTAAACTGATTTGTTTTCAAAATTTGTTTTGCTCGTATCAAGTTTCTGGGCTGTAAATCATATTAAACAGATATTGTGTGCCCGTTTTGTACTGCACTGAATGAGTTTCTTCTCCGGTATTTTTTTCATTAGCAGGCTTGTTCTATTTGACCTGCACTCACTGTATTATTCAGCTTATTCTTGCCCCCATAATGGTTTTATTTCCTTTCCTGACATGAACACTCACATCACTGTCTTTCTTGTTGGACAGAAATAGCCAAAACCGCACACCGTGCAAGCTGTGTGTGATTTCAAAACTGGCCGAGGTACGAAAAGAAAAACAAACCCAGATTATTAAAAAAAAAAAAAAAATCTTACAAAAGGGATCACCTGAGTGAAAAAACCCCTCAGTTTAAAAATACTAGAGGTCCAACCAACAGATAGCGTTAAGTTTCTCGTCCGCACTGTTTATCATTCCAGTCCACATCATTTGAGATCACTTTACTGGGCGCAGCGAGACCACAGCAAGTTATGTCACACACGTTTAAGAGCAGCTGGGAGGAAACCAAAAGAAATTTGCAGTGATGTTAATGGGGATTTGATCGAGAGGAGAAAAAAAAACTTGTGATTTCTTTAACACAGTTGACTTTGTAACATGATAAAGTGCCAAAGCTGCCAGTTTCTGTCAAAACATTTCACAGGCCTGACACGGCAGGAGTTATGTTTTCAGGCAAAGTGCTGTGACGGTCGTCTGCATTTCACACATTTTTCATTTACAGTTCAGCTGCCAGTGCAATGTTGCCCAACTGTTGTGGTTTGAGACATTTTCGGATTTTCAGCTTTAGAAATCTTGTTATTTTACACCACAACGTAACGCACGGACATGCACATATTATTCAGTTTGTCCCGTGCATCTTTCGACTTTAGATCGTTCTTTCTTTCTTTGTCTCTCCTCACATGCATTTATGTTCGTACACGTATAGTACGCGCACACACAAATGCACACTGGGTAATTAGCCGGCATTCCTGGCTGCTCTGTTCAAACGGCCAGGCTGTCCAGATGCCTCTCTGGACTCAGCTCTCAGCTCTACCTTTGATGACTCCATTAAGAGCCTCACTTTCAAGCAGTGTGTGTGTGTGTGTGTGTGTGTGTGTGTGTGTGTGTGTGTGTGTGTGTGTGTGTGTGTGTGTGTGTGTGTGTGTGTGTGTGTGTGTGGGTGTGTGTAGCAGGGTTAAGGGTGACTGTGGAGGAGCAGTAACATGAGGTGTATGTGTGCGTATTCGGTGGGGGGGATTTTCCTGAAGCACGTGGTGTCTATATGGCAGCAGCCCTGGATGTTATCTGTCACAGATGCTATTCTTCACCTCCCACTGCTTTACTGGCCATGAATTCTGCCTGTTCACATGCACAAAGCTAACACCAAAATGACACTTCCGTATTAGGCTTCCATTTTTCAGCATACTATAATACTGTTTGGGCTTCTTGTTTTTGGTTTCCTAAAAGTTTGTAAAGGACTGTGACTAAGAATTATTTCTTGATCTTGTAGTTGGTCTATAAAATGTCAAAAAAAAATTGTCACAATTTCCTAGAGCTTGAGGTTGACATCTTCAAATGTAGTTGTGTCCCACCAACCATCCAAATCTCAAAGATATTACATTTACAATGGTAAGAAACAAAGAAAAGCAGTAAATCCTGACTTTGGAGAAGCTGAAAATAAAGAAAGTTTGGCTTTTAAACTTGAAAATCTCTCTGCCGATCGCCCAGTCGATTAATCTGCTAATAGTAATGGTTTTCCGGGCTAAATAACATTTTTACCTGGATATTACGTGCGTCACAAAGTTGTCTCTGTTTCCTGCTACAAGAGGTCACTGTTCAGCCTAGTTTACAGTCTAGGGTCATCTCATGGACTTCTTAGAATAAGCTTAAAATAACTTAAAATAAACTGCTGCAGCAATTAAACTACGTAATATTTTGCACTGCAAACTGTATTTTTATGTTTACAACAAAGTAGTAGAGGCTCTAACTTTGCAGAAATTACACAACGTTACAACATTGAGCCGTGGAGAAAACTGTCTGAAATGGCAAATACTGCGATTTCTAGGTCTCAACTGTAAAATGATGCTTACAATTGTCTCATCACTGTTTACTCCAAAGACATTCTGTTTTGCAGTTTATTGCCAAATGTAATGCTTTGTTAGTCAGACAACAACAAACTGTTGGATTATTGTTAGGACAGTGCTGATACGAGCCAAAACCTGATCCTGAATGGGCGATGTGTTTGCATTCTTGCAGTAATCTTCATATTGATAATATAAACTCTGGGGGCATGTACTTCAGGAATACTTCAGGAGTATCACCAGATGTATCCGAGACTTCCACGCAAACTACACAGATAAGTGCATCTGTAAAGCACACATTTGCTCATTTACTAGATTTGTATACCAGATACACAGAGATGATTATTCACACCACAACTTTGATGGTTGTTTAGAAATCTGTTAAATTACTGAGATCTAGTTGTAAGTCCGAGAATCTCCTCCTGTTCCTCTCTCTTTCTCTCCTTCTCTCCTGGATATTTATGATTGTACACTGCAAGAATCTTCCACATAACATAAACAATGAAAAAGGCCGTCCATCAAAACAAAGATGCCCAACTTGAGATTCCTTGCGGATTGTAATTGACTCTTGATGTTTTGGAGCCATTTTCTCTTCAGACAGCCGAAGCGCTCCGAAGCATCAGAAGATCTTACAGAAACATGATTTGCTGCTGAAAGACTTTTGTTTAAGGTGGTGCCTGACTGGTGGGGTTTGTGGCAGGGCTGCCTCGGTCTGCCTACAGAAATCTGGCTTTTATTTCAGTCTTGTTGTAGCTGACACATTAATGGACAGGGGAGTGAATTGATGGGAAAATATCAAGCAGCGATGATAGGGAATATGTAAACAGTGATGGAAAAATGAGACAGATCCTGTCAGTGTCCTCAGTGACTCTCGGCAAAAACACTGAGCATTCAGAAGTATAAAAACTGCTCTTTAACAATGAAGAAATCTCTTAACCAGCAGACCTTTCACACAGCAGCCCTTTTGGCATGAAATAGTAGGGTAAACACATTAAGGTCCCGCTCCATCCAGGTCAAACAGAGTCAGGGTGCCTCTATCGTGCCTGTTGCCTCACTGGAAAAGGCTCTGCTACACTAAATGGAAGAGAGCTTTAATCACTATCATTTGTAACACCTGTGTTTACCCTACTACTTTTATGGGCTGCTGTGAAAAAGGTCTATATCTTAAAAGAATTGTTCATTTCACCTTTTCTCCTAGACACATCCAGAGCATGAACACATACGCATGCTCTGTAAATTACCCTGTTCGGGTAGTTATGGGGTCAAAGGGCACTCATACATCTGGATCTCTGGACCTTCACATTCATCCTCATGTGGGAGGGATACAGGAATTACTTGAATTTTTTTTAAATTCAAAGTAATTAGAATTATTTTAGAATTATTAAATTAACTGTAAATAAGATTTTAGTCACTCAAGTCTAATCAGTTTTGGAAGTCATAATTGGGCACTATTTTTTACATACGAATGCTACATCTGACAGTTGTTTTTATTACTACAGTTAATCACAGTAACATGTAGACCATCACTGAGCTATACTGTAGTCTTGAGCTGAAAAGACTGAGCACTGCATATGTTGCCACAATATGGGACAGATCATTTCTTCCGTAATAACTAATATTGGAAGTTTCAGACTATGTTAAAAGACCGTAAGTTTCCAGATTTCTAAAGCAGATAAATTCACTAATGCTCACTCTCTCGCAGTCTCTGTTTGCACTGAGAAAGCTTGCTGTGTTTGGATGTGCAGCTTGCACTATGACTTTTTAGGCAGCCTGATTTCTGGGATCAAGTTTTGTCCCAAAACTGAACATTTCAGGCTCTAGACATCAAAGATTGTGTAATAACTTGTGTGTGTGAAGCACCATTAAACTTCCAGTAAATACCAGTAAATGGGTTGTTAATCCGCCTGTCTCGAACGTTTACAACATGTTATCAATGCTTTGGCTTGGTTCCGTTATCCGTTAAATGTGCAAGGCAAAGCTGTCCGTCAGTTACATCACTCTTACGTAAGATAATAATCAACATTATGTAATGTTTCTGCAGGACACTGACAGCATTTGCTCCGTAGATTCCAGTAAAGAAGTGATGATCCGGAACTGACATGATTTGATCCAGACTCTCAGACACAAAGTTTGCCATATGAAAATTTAATTATTTGTTCATCCAGACAGATTGGAGTTTCTAAGATGTTATGTGGTGATGAAGTAAAAGAGCCTGGCTAATTTCAATCATTACCTTGGATGGTTTTCCATGATTTTTGTTTACAACCTATAAGGAGAACTTCCTATTAGCTTCAACCACAGGCCAAATTAATGCTGTTGGAGGGAGGATCAGAGGGAGTGTGCAGGTAGTATAGGTTTATTGTATGTTTTTAGAGTGCAGCTGAATGTAATTGTTGATGTCAGCCTCGACTCTGGCAGCTTTAGGGGTACTCGATGATGGGTTCAGCATTTCCTGAACAAGCTTGTGCTGTGACGTTTGCTCACAGCTTTTATTTACAGCTGTTGGAGAGAGAGAGAGAGAGAGTCCATGAAGATGTCAAAGTAACTCTGAATGAAAAGCAACACTGACACTAACCTCTGGTGCATCCAGTACCGCCTCATAACTCTCTTTTATGGGCCACACTGTTACCTTTTCCCACGAGAACCCTAAACACACTCATCAAGCGGAGAGCAGGGAGAAAGGCAGCGGAATAAAGATGTACAGGAGTAGAAAAAGGGAAAAGACTGCGACTCATTTCAAGAAAATGGTAAACATTTTCAAAAAGGGCATTTTTTTGTTATGCGTTAATGTTGCTGAGTCATTGGAGGTTTTGTGGATGCAGAGGAGAAAGATGAGAAGAGGTGGTTTTGGTTTTTAAGGCGTATCCAAATGTTTCTGAAACACAAGTTTGTTCTGCTTTTCACATTAAAGGAGAAAGATTATGGCATTTCTTGCTCCATTTAGCTTTTTTTGGTAATTTGGTAACTGCAAAAATCCTACAGTCCTAATAATCCAATTTTTTTCAAAACAAGTGGAAAAAATCTGCCACTTCAGTGAAATAGTTTTATAATTTTCAATAAAAATCAACTTGTTTCAGGAATTTTCTAGAATCCAGTGTAATTTTCTTTGATTCTAGTGCAGTGATCTGCCTTATGTTTGTAAAAACGTCTTGAAACAAGATGATTAGTGTTGAAAACAATATAACACCAATACTCTCTTTCTTTTTACGCTCAATAATAGATTAGATTACTTTGTGCGATGAAGAATATTCACTGTAGGAGAATATGGTTGGATGCAGATGTGTCACTGGAAATCTAAATGTATTATAGTGTGTGTGTGTGTATATATATATATATATATATATATATATATATATATATATATAGTATAATTTAGACTGTAGAATGAAATTTGCATCCCCTGCTATACACATAACAGTGGCAGAGTAACAGAACAGCCAAAAGTGATGCACTATGTGTAGCGCTGACCTTTCCACTAACAAAGCTTCCTGACTTGGGTCAATGGGTAGAGGTCAAACCAGAGGGGGCAGACCTGCGTAATTACCCTGGACATGGAAAACCTGCACTAAATCAGAATAATGTCCAGTGTATTACACTCTCCATAAATTGTTGTGCGTTAGATTAATTCATGTCAGCGGGTAATGTGTCTGCTGTGATTAATGTTAACAATAAGTATGTGCGGCAGCTTTTACAATCCGGGTGGCCACAGTTAGAGTCAAAGCTTTGACTGTGGTCAAGTTGGCACCGTTCAATGCTAATTGAGCTACGCACGACCACAAGTCTGTGGTCCAACTGCAAACACATGTCCATTTGTTTCATTGCTTTATTCGTTTGTTTGTAAACAAGATGTGACAGTCCGTGGACAACACCGAGGGAAGAAGAACAAGGGCAGTTCTGTTGCTTATGGTCAGTGGCAGGATCAATGCTCAATCACATGACAGCCTGATAGGATTCCCATCCTCGGACTAGGAGCGCCTTATTTTGAAGGCCTTATGAGGTGAGATGGATAAATGAGCATCCATCTCACATGAACACAAATAGGCAAACACTGCCACGCACCAGTGAGCACACACTCACAATACAGGCCCTAAACCCTGAATGATGTACTGCCCTCAGCTTTGACAAGATGATTAGAAAGGCTCCGCTGTGGAGGAGAGCCTCGACCCTGGAGCTGGAGCTGAAACTTCTTCATCACCTCTGACACCATCTAATGACACCCATTTGCAATCTGACCTCCTGAACATTACCAGACTACTCGACCATGATAACAGCACTAACAACTGCCCCCTTACTAGTTTTCAATGTGATGCTTTCCTGAAGGAGAGGTCCATTTTTGATAACTAGTAGATGTGCAACACCTGAGTTTTCTCTTACACATTGGGGAAATTTTAGTACACTTTGTTATTTAAGTACATTACAGTATATATATACACAGAGCTAGCTTTGCATTATGTCAGAAGAGCCATGTGTTTTTAATGAGCACATAAAGGCCAGAAACTTGCCTCAAAGAACTAATTTGTCCAAAGGTCTGTGTGCACTTTTGAAGCAGTTTCTTTGCTTCCATCGACTCTAAAACAATGTTATAATCTGTTGCATATTAAAATGAGCAAAAAGTAAGTGCATTGAAAACTTGCAAAGCAAAAAAACATGACGTCTAGCATGGCCGATACCACATCCATGTTGTAAGTTAGTGGAGGAGAATTGAATCATGTTCTGTTTGGTTTAGTTTGAAGGGTACAATTTGTTCTCTGCTGATTTTAGAGTGCATGCAAAATAGCAGGAGGTGGCACATAAGCATGCAAACTGCTGTAAATGCAAGCTTAAGCATGGATGCAAATGCTGTCAATGCACAAGCACCTGAACATATATGATGGTGTGCAGACAGACACTTTTAAATCATTATTTCACCACAGCCACATCAGCCAAAGTTTATAGCCACATTTTCACACATTTTCTTTTAATCTGAAACATGTTAAACATCTGCACTTACTATCAGGTAGATACTTGATGAAATGCCTACTAAATATGCTGCCAAGACCAAATTTGTCCTGAAAGGTTTGGCCTCCATGGCCAAGTCCTCATATTTGAGATTCTTTTTTCACTACAAAGTTCTTATCTATTTGCCTTCTCTTTCTTCACTACAATCAAGTGGCAAAAGCTGTTGAAATTGATGGATTGTGCTTCAAATGCCATGACCTGATGCCATTATAGTTAGTGACACGTTGCACCCTAATGGCTGAGCTCTTTATGTGCATGTGTGTAAAAGTGTATGTGTGTGCGCACATGCATGTGTGTGTCAGAAAGGACTGCAGGCAAGGGGAGGGAGGAAGAGACGCTAATTGAAATTCCTTCAACCATGTCTGGCAGAGCCCTGGTGTCTGAGTGGCACACACGCACACACACACACAGACACACAGAGACACACATGCACACACATATTCACACTGGCCCTGGCCCTAATAAAAGTGGGCTTTGCCATATGGAGGCCATGTGCAAGACTGGCCTCTCTGTGCTCAAGCGTGTGTGTGTGTGTGTGTGTGTGTGTGTGTGTGTGTGCTCTTAGCAGGAGAGGCTTGTACAGCACCGCAGACCCACAGACAGATAAACCTACGACATGTGTATAAAGGTGTGTGAGTGGTAAAAATCAATTTATGACGGTTACATTCCCCAGACACACACACTCTTGACATGCTGTGACAGATTTGTATACATAGTAGTAGACGTAATGCAGCGAGAGCCTGCGGTATAATCTTTCAGAAATTAGTTCGTGTTTTGGACGTCACCCATCTAATTCAGTGAACTGGCAGGGAAACTCTGGGCAGGTAAATGTGGGAGTAATGTTCTGTTCTCCTTCAACAACTACTGTCAGTGTGCCCTTAGGCAGAGACCAGAAGACTGTGGCAGTCCTGGAGAACTTCCAGATGTGTTTAACTAGAAGATAAAGATGTGGACTACAAAATGATAACAGCTGATTTTCTGTTCTGAATCAGTCATAAATGATTATGATGACCCTTACAAGTTATTAAAAGTGTTTTTTATTTGCTAGCGTACAGATTAGATGCTTTGGTGAGGTTTGCATGCTAATATATAGTCACTGTACACTAAATATTCCTAATATGCATCTATTATTCCACATCATTCGTGCATTTTGCATTCATTCATGCAATCATACTATTTCCTCCCTCAAAAACTACACTTAAGGTATTTCAAGGTGTCCTGAAAGCACCAGTGGAGTGCCCCACAGTGGAGGACTAAGAGCTGGGAGCCTACCCAGTGTGAAAGAGTATAACTGTG
This sequence comes from Dicentrarchus labrax, assembly GCF_905237075.1. Classification (NCBI taxonomy): domain Eukaryota; kingdom Metazoa; phylum Chordata; class Actinopteri; family Moronidae; genus Dicentrarchus; species Dicentrarchus labrax. The sequence continues at coordinate 13,209,634 of NW_026136710.1, read as the reverse complement.
TGAATGTGAGGCTGAGTGGTGCTGACAAAAGAGCATGTGTGTTCAGTGACCCTTCTTGGGATAAATAAAGGTTAAAATCATGTTTCACAGCCCTCAAAATGCAAAACCAGAAAAAGGAGCAGGAATCGCATGGTTATTACTTTACATCTAAGTCTGTATAACCTCATACTTAGCATGTGCCCACCACTATTATGGCTGCAGCACAATAGCAGCGAGAAGTAAGTCTACTTGTCATTCTCCCCAGGGGTTTGATAATAGCTGTGTTTTAGATATTTCCTCAAAGAAAGAAGAACTTTCTCTGGGCCATTTCTAATTGGTTCCAGTGGATCATCTCTCTTTTTTATCTTCCTGACTTACTCATTTTGTTTTTTCTTCCCCTCTCCCACTGTCATGCTCTCTGTAGTCTGGCAAATATGCCTGCCTGTACACATGGTGAAAGGGCTGAAAATCACGCAGCTCTGTTATTTGTTCTTTTGCCCACTAACCTGTCTTATAATGTGCACAGTTGCTGAAGGGTGGAAAGACCGAAAACCTCTCTCTTTGCAGAAAACTAGTGCATCCACACTGTTCTCTTTGATAGATATAAAAAATGCTTAATAGCAAACTTTTGGTTGTGCTTTTGTCAATTTTTAGTGCAAATTAAATGGCTCAATATCCCGTGAAAGCTTTTAAAAATCCCAGATTGGTTTCTGATTCTCACAAGTTGCTGTTTCCTTGAATATTGCTTAAAATGTAAAGAACCAATTAAACACACTTTAAAAAATATAACAAAGTGGACTTACTGTATGGGTCGTCCTCACTTTTGGTGCCATTAACTTTTCCTTTCTTGTCAATGCGTAGGAAGAATTTCTGGTAGGAGAACAGTTTCCTTCTGCGCACATCTCCTTGTAGATGGTTGTAGCTGCTCCGCACGTGGCGCCCGACGACCGTCGCGGAGGACGAAGACACATTGGTCGCCCGTGGCAACCTCGCAGAGGATGCATGCACTGGTGGAGGTGACGAGGAAGGTGGCGGGCGTGAGATGAAGATATCAGGAGGAGTCCCTCCCGACGCATTGTGGTTATTTTCAGAGTCTGGCGATAAAGTGGCCAGGGGTGAGGACGAGGTGGGTCCGAGCAGGAGAAGCAGGAGGAGGAAGGTGAGGGAGAGGAGGAGTGAAGGAGGTCTGCAGAAGGGGCAGGAGGAGAACCAGGCGACCGGTGCACCTTGTGTCACTGTCCATCTACACATGGTAGTGGAGCTGAGAGAGCTGTGGAGGTGCTCAGGGGCTGGGGCATGCTGAGCTGGGTGCAGGGAGAGGGAATGAGAGTGGGAGAAACTCCCCCTGACTGACCGACTACACCTCCTCTGTCTGGGGACCCCCAACCTCTGTAGCTGTAGCTGTTAAAACCTGTAGAATGGCTCCTGAAGACAATCTGTCTGCGGTAGATGGGATTATAGTAGCAGATGTAGCGTTATCGGTAATATTGGGGGTGATGGTGATGCAGCTGCTGGTGGTGGTGGTGGTGGTGGTGGTGAAGCCTGCGGTGGCTCTGCTGTAGTCCCCTGTGCTGTTTATTCCTCAGCAGCGTCACAGGAATGCGTCAACATCCATAACCCAGATCACCTCGCAACGGGAACAACTGGGGGGGCTCGCCTCAAAGACCTCTCACCACCTTCGCTCTCTTCTCCAAAGGTTGCCGCTCTTTGCTTCTGGTTGCTTTCTCTCTCTCTCTCTCTCTCTCTCTCTCTCACACACACACTCGCACTAAGAATCCTTTTTTTTTTTAAAGTTTGAATATAGACCTATACGTCTTCAAAAGACAAAAACACACATTATCCGTTCATTCATATACACTGCTAAAAAAATCTACTTCACACACACATACACACATGTCCCAAACCATTGATCTTCTCCAGTCCAGGGATAACAGGAAGGCGGAGAAGGTCTGGATAAAAGATGCCAAACTGCTGACAAAATAAATAAATAAAAACAGGAAGTCAAAAAAGGGATTAATGCTGCTTCTCATAAAATGTACAGAGAAATCCACGCAAGGCAGGCCACAAAAAAGAGTCACAGAATCCAGACTTTGTTCTTTTCTTTTCTCTCTGTTTCTCTTGGTTTTTCGGAGCTGGTCTGAAGTTACTTGAGTGTGTAACTGAGCCCGGGAGCTCTCGTCTTTCTCCCTCTCTTGTTGTGCGTCTTGTCAGTGAGCTGAGCTCCCTATCTCTCCTCTGTCCTTGCCTCTCGGTGTCTGAGCGCTTGAGCAGCGCGTTGCCTCTCTTCTTTCCTCCTGTGTGTGGCTCCCTCTCCTTTGGCCCCCTCCCTCTTTCCTTTGCCTCTCCCTCTCTCCTATCTCTATCAGTGGTGCTCTCTCTGGTTATCTGGAGTTTCTCTGAGGTGACTGAATCTTGTCTTTCCTTTCACCTTATTTATCTGCTGCAGTTCCCCAGATGTCATCTCTTATTGTAATTGGATGTCTATGAAAACCACTTGGCTTTGAAGAGCAGTGTGCATGTATGTGTGCGTGCATGTGTCTGCACATGTACATGTGTGTTTGTGTGTGTGTGTGTGTGTGTGCAGGGGGGAGATCTGTTCCACCCCGTTTTCTCTTTCCCTCCCTCTCCTTCTCCCCCTTTTCTCTGTCTCCTCCCCTTCCCAGACAAAACCCCACCAGTTGAGCAGAGCAGGTCTGAAAGAAGGAAAACCTTTCCTTCATATCTCTCTCTCCTTTTGCAGTGCTCCAAGGTCCATCTCTAGAACAGTTCTGTCCTCTTAAGTAGCACTGGGTATTGTTTAAAAATGTTGGTAGGTTTTGGTGCTTTTTTTTTTGTACCAAAATAGTACTATTTTTAATTCTCTAATTTAAGAAATATGAACATGTTTCTCTACAAAACCCTTTTTTTATTTAACAAAAGAAGACAGAGTTCTGAAATATTAAATGTTGTCTAAACTTGGGCAGCGGCACAAGAATGCCTGAGTGCAATAGTCTGAAATGTAAAAAAACCCAAACATTTTAAATCAGGAACTATCTGAAGAAGAGATTAAGTAAACAAGATTATAACAAGACACTTTAATTACTTCAGACAGATTTTTAGACTAATTTTGGTCAGTACCAAAATAATACTGAACTTCCACACCCAGACCTACTCATTACAAGGTACATATCATAATCTACTAGTGTTTCAGTAAATATGAATCCCTTAGGCTGTAGCTTAAATAAATGACGTCAAGTTCTCCTGTGAATAAAAGATGAAGCATAGCGTTGAAGCTGTGCATTAGCTGATTGGCATCAGCTGTTTCATTCATGCTTCACAATCGCTGGCTCATTCACAGCTGTGTGCCTACCAGCTGACTCCTAACATCCAATCATATTCATGCAGGTGTACAGCGCATCCATTATAACCTGACACCCCGCACTATTACCCCTCCACCACCCCAACATCCTCCTTAACTAAGATTTAATGTGGATGTATGTCATATATTAAGAGGGGAGGGGGTTGTTCACCCACCAGAAGCCTCTTGCTGCTCGGATTCTTTGAGAGCTTCAAGAGCATTTTTCTGCCAAATGTATTTTTATAACCATTTGATATAAATGGTCAGTTCATTGACATAAGTGTCTCTGACTGAAGTTGTGCGCTAATTTTCCTGATTAGGTCTTCTTCTCCGGATGCTCATTAGTAAAATTACCTCCTGTAGAGTTTATGACAGAGTTAAAAACCTACAAATTCTCTGCTCTCCATGACGAGCAATTGCCTATGCCTGATAAGTGCCAAGAGTTTCTTTTTCTCATTTGAAAGATGCACAGAACAGTTTTGAGCCAAGTTTCCCCTCAGCTGTTTTGACAGATACTATCAAGTGATTTCTTTACTTTGGAGCTTAATCTTTAGATAAATATCTGTGTTTGGATGAAAGAAGTTGTACCTTACGTGTGTTGCTGTGTTTCACCTTTCAAGAATCTAGGTCTACTGTCTGGTTTCAGCATTGTTTAATTTCCTTTTCACATTGTCAGACAACAGCCATATCTCCGCCCCTGCCTCTCCTCTTCTTTTCTCTACTCTTCTCTTCTCTTCTCTCATAAGTTTGTCTGTTATTACTTGAGCTACTGACTCCTGTCCAAGGTATGCAGCAGATAAATTTGAGTTATCACGTTCTGTTGCTGTTTATTCCTCTATTTAATCCCTCAGTGTCAATCCGTCATGCATTAGTACTTCAGGGTGTTTTCAAACAATTCCTTTTTGCAGATGCACCAACAGCACAGCAATAGCAACGTAAAAACAAAAAGACCTGTACAATTACAGCCAGCCAGCATTTCCCTATCAGGTAGTCAACTCTAACTGAGATTATACAGATGTCGAGTGCTGCCAACAATCTGTCATTCACATCAACTTTACAGCCTCCTACTTCCCGCTGAGGGCCCGACTTTGCAGATGGCAAAGATTGATTTGATGGGGAGCAGCGGTGAAAGACCAACTACTGTGCAGAATTTCACAAGCTGTGTGATGATCATAAGTGATTCATAATGCTATTTCCTTACTTCATATTTAATCGATGATTGCACAGTTTTACTCCTTGTGTAACTGGCTACGGGAGAGGTAAAATACGGTGTGTACGAATGAGTTTTCTTTGTCTTGTGGCTCATGTTTAAATTAGAGACTTAGAGCTGAAATATAAGTAATAGTAGTCATTTTATGCCTTTCCTACGGAGTTGACTAGAAGGAGATGGCAGGAAATGAAGGGAGAGAGACGTTGAAGTGGAGGCTGGTTCCAGCTTCTCAATTCTGAGTATTTTTTATGTTATACTAAACTAAATATCTGTGAGTTGACTGTTGGTTTGACATAAAAGGCCATGTAGAAGTCGCCTGTATTTTACGTTCTACATAGAGCATTATTCGAGACAATAATCTGCAGACTTTTTTGGTAATTGTTAGTTGCAGTGCTGTTAGGAATTACAAACCTCAAGAAACTTTTCTGAGCGTCTGTGCTGCACTTGACACACATGTTCAGGCACCAGAAGTCCATCTACAGTCATGGAAAAAATTATTAGACCACCCTTGTTGTCTTCAGTTTCTCGTTCATTTTAATGCCTGGTACTACTAAAGGTATATTACCTGAAGAATGAAATGAACACGACAAAAAATGCAGCTGATTCCATAATACTTTGTCCTATTTGACATGCTTAAGCTTAATTGTATTCCCAGGGTATATAAGAGGCCATTTCATGTCATAAGCAGCACTGCACATGTAAAGGCCTAGAGTGGTTTCCTGCTTACATTCAAGAAGTAGCACAACTCAGAAGTTGTCAGCTCTCACATAATGCCTAAAAAAAAATAATTATGTGAAGCCAAAAAAGGCAGCCATCTTGGCACTGCTGGAAATTGGCATGAGTGAGAGACAGGTAGCCAAAAAACTGAAGATCTCCAAGACAGCCGTTCATTACACCAAGAAAAAGCAAGGCGAACATGGTACTACCGAATTGCTAGCTGGTCGAGGCAGGAAACGTCTTTCTACCCCACGAGATGACCGTGCACTCATCCGTTCCTGTGTCAGGAATCGTCGTCAGACCTCCAGGGACCTTAAAAATGAGTGGGCGCTGTCAAGAAATGTGACTTGTTCAGCAAGGACAGTTCGAAACCGACTTCTTGAAGCAGGTCTGAAGTCACACAGGGCACGGAAGAAGCCCTTCATCAACGAAAGGCAGAGGAACGCCCGGTTACTCTTTTCTAGGGATCACAAGGATTGGACTGTTGATGATTGGGCTGAGGTTCTCTTCAGTGATGAATCCAATTTTGAGTTGATGCCCTCTCCAGCCAACTTACTGGTTAGGAGGAAGCCTGGAGAAGCCTACAAACCAGACTGTCTTGCCCCTACAGTAAAACATGGGGGTGGATCGGTGATGATCTGGGGTTGTTTCAGTATGGGTGGAACAGGGCAAATGCAATTGTGTGAAGGGCGAATGAACAAGGTCACGTACAGGGCTGCTCTTGAAAACAGTCTTCTTCCATCAGCTGATTAACTCTTTCCTGCCTCGAATGACTGGATTTTCCAACAAGACAATGCCCCTTGCCACACGGCAAGGTCAGTTAAAGCCTGGATGGAGAACCAGAACATTCGAACCATGCCTTGGCCTGCTCAATCACCAGATCTAAATCCAATTGAAAACCTGTGGAACATCATCAAACTCAAAATGGAGAACCACAAGCACAAAAACAAAGCAAATTTGTTTGAATTTTTGCAACAGGAATGGGCTGCTGTGACAGCAGAATAATGTCAGAAGCTGGTGGAGAGCATGCCAAGAAGCATGGCTGCAGTCATCAAAAACAATGGTTATGCAATCAAGTACTAACTCCTGTGTGTATAATGTGACTAAAACATGAAATGCCTAAAAGCACTGTTTCTGGCAGTACAATGACATAGCTATTGATGTAAGAACTTAAGTGACTTTGGTTATTATCAGGAAAACAATCGAAAATGGCTAGATATCAGCTCTTAAATTAAACTCTTATGAGCTATTTTTGTTGTTATCATTATATTTGTCCAAACAAATGTACCTTTAGTTGTACCAGGCATTGAAATGAACAAGAAACTAAAGAAATAAGGGTGGTCTGATAATTTTTTCCATAACTATACATGTTAACACCTGCAGACAATATTCAGCACCACGGACAGCACTTTACGTCGTGGTGTGTGATGAATAACCTCGCTTTAGATATCGTAAACTTCCCTTAGTGTCTGGCCAAGCTGTTTAACATTTATTGGACTGAAGGAGATTCTCTGAGACAGACGTGTGCAGACACAGTGCTCTCGTGAGAAGAAACTAGCAAATTGTTGAGTCACTGTAACACAGGTAGAAAACAAACCCCAGCAGAGCAGCATTTTAGGTGTGATGTAGATTTCTCTCTCCGATCCATTTGTCATTTATACTAATGTGTGCGTAACTTTATTGCATTAACATGAGAAACACCCTTTCATTGATTGTAAGTGTCATAGAACTGATACAGTGAGTGGATTAATCAAGCCCATAGACAGAAAGTTAAATAGCATTTATTTAGATAATTAACTAATAGTTTTTGGATGTTTTATGGACACATTTTAAGTGTTTAATTACAGATTAATTAATAATACAAACACACAGTTGCAGCCTGGAAGTTTTGAATAGAACTATTTTGGTCAAATTTTAGTCATAGGTCATGTAGTTTTCGGTGGGTCTTCAAGGCAATAATACATATTGTGCACGCCATGCTAACTGTGGGTATAACGGCAGAAATAAATGAATGAATGGGAACTTGTGAAGCAATAAAAAATTGAAAGTCTCAGGGAAAGAACAAAGGAGTGAGAAGAAGAGACAGAAAAATACCAAGAGATGGATTGAGAGAAAGAAAAAGAAAAAACATCTGGTCAGTGGCTCTGTGGCTTAAATTTGGGGTGTAGAATGACAACACACACAGCACACACACACACACACACACAAACAAATACACAAAGTGTGTCTTTGACCCTTCTTTTTATTACACTGAAGTTTTTAAGCTGTTTAATCATTACTGTGTTGAAATATTAAGCACGAACCACTATTGAACTAATTATCAGTTACTGATCAATTACTGACTGATCTCTTCATTGCTTTGCCCTGCAGTCTTGTTGTTCTGTCTAACTGTCCTAACAAGACTCAGATGTTGGAAGTCGGTCGTCCGTAAGGGGAAAAAATGTTTCGTCATACCAGAAAACAATTTTGATGCAGCAAACCACCACATATTCAACTTTTTCCCCCGAAATACTTGGTAAGAAGACTGTAGGGGCTTCCCTATCTGGGAATTCAAGTGCTTGCTTACCAAAAAGTAACACATGGTTCAATATTGATTTACATGATTTACAGTTTATTGTCTAGCAGTTGATTTTGAATTTTAACTAAAAATATCCCCAAAAATCTGATTTACTGTACAGTAATTACGGTGCTACTAATACATAGTTGTAAGTCTTGTGCATTAGGTCAGAATGCAAAAGCGCTGCCTCTCTAATGATGAATAAATATTTTTTTTAGATGTGGCCACATTTCTCAAAATCTTCCCCCCAGTAGGAAAAAAATGAGTCAGTCTCATTGTCTCGTGGTTTTGGCTTAAAACTGCTGTTGCAATCTGAGGCCAAACTTCAAAGTCAGGCAGAGTGGAAGGGCTGATCTGGGGTCAGCACCCAAAGCAAACCATCACCATGATCGTATATATTCCCAAAGAGCTCTGCAGACTTTAGATCAGTAAATGTCAAGCGGCTTCACAGATTCCAGCCCTGATGAGCTGACACAGGTCCCCTCTGGCTCCGTTTGTCATGCCTTGGATAAGTCTTGATTGCTCATGCCTAGAAGGAGAACGCTATTAGGGACCAGCATTTCGGCTCAGTGATTCTAATTGTTTCATTGCGGTTGGGGCTGGTGGCTTTGAACGCATTATGGTCTTCAGACCAGCTCTGCAGAAATGGCCCTGGCAGTTAACTTTAATTACAGACACATTAAAGCATTTATAGACAAAATGGAGGTCTTACGATAAACTTACAGATACTGTACACTACAGTTACGGTCAAGCTGCTGAAGAGATCATTCTCTCTGCACTTTGATTGCGATTTGTTTTGAACAAGCGGTTTAATTTGAAGCATGAAAACTGTAGTCGTTTTACATTAATCAACACGGGCTCCTTTTTTAAAGCTTTGTTTTGTTGCCCTTCCCACTGAGTGCATTATTTTTTTTTCATTCCAATGTAATGCACTACATGAACTTGAAATGGAAACAAACACGTATCAGCGTGTTAACTGCAGCAATAAGAGAAACATGAGTAAACACCTCTCTCTCAGGCCGCCTCAGAAGGTATGCCAGACTCCTGAGCGAAGAGACAGGACCTTCACAATCGCATAAACAAAGATGTTCTGAGACGGTGACATAGAACAATAAAACTGATGCTTTGGTTTAAGGGTGTTTTATGATTCACACACCACAGTATTTCCGATGGTCTCCTCATGCTGATTTAAAAAACAAAAAAAGGGCAGGTTTATAATCACAAACAAGTCTCTCCCAAAACTACAAACAACAAATAAAGCCAGCACTGTCTTCAAGTAATAGAGCATTTCAGTTAATCGTCACACAATCGTCACATATTAAGAGTCTTGACGATCTGGTTTCTGTCATTCACAGGAGTGTTTTATTGTTTAGAAATGAAATTATGCAGCATCATATGTGCCACACATGAGTATTTTTCTTTTGGGCTGAACATTTATGTCCTCGAGGGCTGATCTAGATAATTATTGGATAAAGAAATCACAACCAATATTTCTTAAGGGAATTCTTGAAATGGACGGATCCATCGGAACAGATCTGAAGTGTTGTAACCAATGGAAACAAACAACATAGTCAGATGCAGGGCTGCTGGTCTTCTTCATCCACAATTGTCCTTCTAAATCGACATTGAGAAGCAATAGTTTATTTCTTAGGGCCATGCTGTAAAATTATGACTCAATATGAAGTCATAACGGAGCTAATTATACATTTGAAGGAAAGTGCTGCCATATTTTGGTTTTTAGACACCAAACCTCGCATCTGTGTAACAGACATAACCCTCTGACATCTGCCTTACAGATATATCCATACACCAACAGCACTGATGCCATAATGAGCCATACAGTCAAACAAACAACACTCGGAAACATAAATTTCACAGAGCACAAAGTGTGTGCAGCAGGTGTTGATCTTATTAATGGCTGCGGACCCCCCCGATCGGAAGTATTTGTTGCTGTGTTTGTGTGTTGGCTCGGTAAGGTCAATATAAACTAACATCATCATTAACGCTGGATGTGGTTTAGATGCGGCAACACAGCACCAACAAGTCAGTCGTAGAATCTGAAAAGATGAAACCGGCCCTGGTGTTCTTATGGCAAAACGTATATGGTTGCAAGAGGAGAAACAGGAAGCATTACGTTGAAGCAAAGAGTGTGTTGTACATTAGAGTTCAAAGTCTGACATCAGAAAAGCTCCGTCTGCAGCCAGTTTCATACTTAATTTGTCAACTACTGGCTTAAATTACAAACTGTGATTCCCCATATCAGATGGTGCCACTCGTACGACTGAGTTTACATTTTGAAATGTAAACCTAACATTTTGAAATGTTGCCCAATGCACCGCTGACAGCTTCTTCTAATAGTGTTGAGATAGCTTCCATATTTTAATAACGTTAACTACATGGAAGTAATTACAGTGCGGCCCATGCAGGAGACTAAAAAGCTGAAATGTTAAACACAACTGCCACTGGAATGCTAATTCTCATGATACATTTGCCATAGTAACAAATAACATTTCACCAATGCGATGATCGTTTCCATCACGTGGCTAGCTGTTAACTTACTCGGCAGCCACCGTAGTGTCGAGGAAACAAACTCAGTGACCTGAAGAGCTCCTTTCAGATCTATGAATGATCCTCATATTCTCCATGTGTAGTATCTGTTGCTGGAGATGTCTCCTTTACTTGAGACGTATACATATTTTTTAAATGTTAGACCTGTTCAGTTGAATAGAGAAGTTACAGTAGGTTTCTTATTTACAGTCTGTCTTTATTGGAGAATGTATAATTGTTGACCAATACTATATATGAATAAACACATAAAATGTCCTTATAATTGTCTTTAATTAGATTATAGTGGGTTGTAGACTTTTTATTAAATGTTTGTATACTGCCTATGAATGTCAAACGTGGACTTGACATGTGTTTTCAACTTTGAGCATAAAAGTTAAAGCAAAATGTTAATTTTGAACAAAATGCATTGTGGGCTATATTTTGTCCAACATCCACATCTATCTCGTCATGCTGTCCAGTGGAGGTGTATGGCCTTCACTGAAATATTGATGCAGGGACTGGGAGTGTTGGTTCCGGGTGAATAATGCAACAGGTGGATTAGTTCTGGTTTCAGAGAAGGCGAGCGGATGGATAAATTAATGATTATAGATCCTTCCATCCACCTTTCTTAAAGAATTAAGGCAAATTAATTAAAAGCCAAAAAGGGAAGGAGACAGCATGCTTGTTGCACACCTATTTGCATTGACTTAACTCAGTTGAACATTACAGAAATTAAATAAACAAAATATTTTCAAAGTAACTTTTCAAAATGTGTCCTGGTTTTCCGTAGTTATATTAATATGAAACATTCAAGGTCTTGCAGCTTTATTTGAAGGCATATGTAACTAACATGACTTGTCCCTGACATTTGCATGTATACCTAAGCATTGTAAAGACTGTAATATCACAAAGGTATAATATTCTTAAAGGACCACTTTGTAGTATTTAGTGGCATCTAGCGATGAAGTTTCAGATGGCAACTAACTGAACACCGCTGTATTTTTACGACCTGGGAATGAGAACGGGCTGTGAAGTGTGGAGGAGAAACAAAACATGCAAAAGGCCCTATCTAGAGCCAGTGTTTGGTTTGTCTGTTCTGGGCTACTGTAGAAACATGGCGGTTCAACGTGGCAGCTTCCACGAAAGGCAACCGGCAACATTTCTGCCAGAGCCTCCTAAATGTAACACACTGGGCCTTTTAAATCTGTTGTAGTCTAAAGCCCAGCAGTCATTTGCTACATTAGCTTTAACAGACTTAAGTAAGCACCTTTTATGTGACCATAATGAAGTTTGACATTCAGCATAAACTGGCACATCTGTCACAGTCCAGACATGTACATAGTTAAAGAGAGACTAAATAGAGGTATACAGCGTTAGTGAGAAGGTTTTGAAGGAGACTGGGGAAGAGGAGAGAGAGAGAGAGGGAAAAAGAGAGAGATAATTGTCTCTGATGATTGATTATTCTCGCGGCGTTCTTGTTTATTTCACCAGGCAGGAAGTTGAAAGCGGAGTAAGCCTGTGACCAATCAGTGGTCATCATTAAAGGCGGGATGAATGCCAGAACCAATCAAATGCTAGTTCATTAGAAGGCGGGAGTGTGAGGTCGTCATGTTGTCTGAAGGCAGGCAAACAGTCGAGAGGTGTTTGTTGAGTCTGGAAAAACTTCGGTACCGTGTTTCCTGAATCTTTACATGTGTGTTTTGTATAATATTTTGCAGTCTTATATGCCTGTTTTATTTTGTAAACCAACTAATTAAAGCCTTTTCACTTTATATATGTTGATCCATGCTAGTGGGAATGACGGCCCACCACTTTGATTCAGAATTAAATGTCTCAGCAACGATTGGATGGATTTCCTTGGACTTTGGTCCAGACATTTGTGTCCCCCTCAAGAGTAATTGTAATAACTTTGGCGATCCCCGGACATCTAGAGCCATCATCCATTTGTACCAAATACTTTGTAAAACTCAAAAATCTGCCTCAGCTGTACTTGAACATTGTAAACATTATACTGGTTAAACATCAGCAATGTTAGCATTGTCAATACCAGCATGTTCGCTTGCTTGTGTTAGCATTTAGCTCAAAGCATACAACTTTATCTCCATGCTAATGCCTGTAGTAAACATTCATTATAACTGATAACATTTTTAACTGCCTGAATTTATTAACTTTCATTACTAAAAGGAATCAGTAGACATGAAACAGAAAGTCTTCTTTTTGTCAAGTTAAACTGAAGTGGACTCAACAACGTAAGTATTATTATTCCATCCATTTCACAATGGCTGCAAATAATTATTTTCATCACAGAATAATGTTTCTGATTAATCGCCTGGTCTATAAAACGTCAGAAAATAATTCATAATTAGTCATAATTTCTCACAGCCTGTGATGTTGTATTCATATAACTTGTTTCATTCGAGCAAATGTCCAAAATATATTCCGGTTACTATGGTACATGACAAAAAAAACATGAAATCCTCACGGTTGAGAAGCTGGCACCAGGGAACTGATTTGGCACATTTGCTTGAAAAATTACTTAAATGATGACTAGGTCAAAATCGTTGCTGATTGGGTCTCTGTGGATCAATTAATTGATTAATTGTTACAGCTCTAGCTTTCACAAACATCCAGTACTATGATATTGCGTCCTCCGGTTTGATCCATGCCACCATGCTTCAGTAATCAAAGTTTACTTGATACAACCTCAGTAGGGGACGCGTCTTCGGAGCGGCTGCCCTGACGTGCAAGATTGTGTCAGGCAGGAGGTAAAATGGAGGCCAGGTGTTCGTGTGTGAGCAGAAGCTTGAGAGTTATTTGGCCAAAATGTTCCCAGACCTTTCAAGCACGAAGACCATCCTGCTGTAGACATAGTGTTGCACTGTTTTATTTTGAAGATTTTAAAGATAGCTTTCAGTGCTCTCTTGACCTTGACGCTGCCACAAATGCACGCACCTCCAACCTTACACACTTACTGACACATAAACACACCAGCACGGCAATGAACACGCATACATTTGCATAAAGGTCAGATAAGGGTGAGAGGTCAGAGGAAAGAGTGAGACATGGGAAGTTCTATCAGCTCCTTCCTAATGTTACAAAGGATTTTGTAACCTCCCACACCAACCTAACGCACACTAACCCAACCCCCCATCCCCACTCACGTCCATTACTTTGGCCATAGTTGGAACCAGACACCTGTCGTGTTCCATGTCCCCAGGTCGATTTCAAGTATCAGGTTTAAGTGGGCCAATAACCTCCTCCCTCCCCTTTCCTAACCTCTCTGCACACGCTCATTTAGCAGGTGACCAGTGTACCTGTAGCTTTATCCTCTACATATAAAAACGGCAGGTAGAGATGTTCCACCTCCCCCGGCACGACACATTAGCGAGGAGAAGAGAGGGCGACGGGGGTTGAAAGGCAATTATGTCTGGTCTCTGATGAGAGAACAGACTCAAGCAGACAAAGACCTGTGATGTGGTGAAGCCATCCAACCATCCCCAGGTACACAGGTAGACAATAGACGGCGAACTCAAAGCCCCGCAAAATACATTCTGTCTAGACACGCAAACAAACCAAAGCAAAAATAGTCCATAGAGAGAGGATGAAGACATTCGTTTGTAGGTGAGACAAGAGAAAAGGATTGTTGAGCTGAAAAATGCTTTGAAAGTACTTTAAAGCACTTGAAGTGCACTTGAATTAACCTGTTAAATACTTGTCTCAGTAGTAGGCACTCCACTTTAAAGATCAATCAAGAAAGATTATTTTACAGGGTTCTATATGTTTAGAGGAAGTGTTTGAAGCATGTTTCCTAAGTGACAAAGAAGACTCAAAGCTCTAAGTGGATTTTTAAGACATGTTCAAGCGGATTACATGAGCCAAAACTGCACCAGTGAACTACCATTATTACTGTCTTACGCAGGTAGATTGGCAAATGTGAAATTGCTCAAATAATCAGCACATTAATCGATAATGAAAATAATTGTTACAGTCCTAATTTGAAACACTGCTCTTGAAACTGCTAACATTGATTTTTGCAATGGGAGAGTTCAAAGTAGGAACACACCATTCAAATCGCCATCTTTTGAATATCCAAAGCTTGCCTGTAGGTTTCGAAAATGACTGAAGTTACAAAGCCACAGCAAAAAAATGTGTCAAACATATCAAAACGTCCACAGAAACTTCTCGAACTACTCTTACTATTTCTACTGTTGATCCATATTTTCAATATGTTCTAATTGTTGCTTTGTCAATAAATCCCTAAATACACTGAGAACATTTAGATACAGATAATTGACATAGAAATAGATTATGCTGTAGGAGAGGATTATTAGGTTTATATGGTTGCTTTGAAACATTTAGCCTTCGTCTTCAAAGGAGTCAGCAAGTATTCGTGACGGACATTATTTTTAGAGGAATTTCTTAATTGCAAGTGAAAATCAAAGTATCATCCCAAGTCTTACACTTACTTTCTCAACATTGACTGCATAACTGATTCAGAATTTCTAATAGTCATAGACCAATTAATCAGCCAACCACTTAATTGGGCTGATTACTATGATTTGAGTTAACCAGAATTGGCCTACGTCTGTGCTCATAAGGCCGATAAAGTTGGTTTTGAGCATCGTACAATAACTCACATGCAACACTGCTGTAGTCCTGCTGTACTGATGTAGCATAGTTTAAATATCTACAGTAACCTTTACAGTTAAAAACAGATTTTCCCTGTCTTTCTGTCTGGCTTTCACCCCTCAGTCTAAATTTGTTTTGTGATGGTTGATTGCTGAAGCAAGTTCTCATTTGTGTGTTATAACTGTGTTGAAAGTTTTTACAAGGCTAGCATGAACACCTGCGATCATGTGCTCGAACACGTTTTGATTCCACGCTGGGGCCCGCAGCAACAACTGCAGTTACAGCGTTAGAAGAAGCTCTGCTACCAGAGATGACACACGTGAAACACACACACATGATCCTGTGGTTTTCAAAACCACAACAAACACTTACTCCAGGACTATTCCCGCGTCTGTATGTAGTGTTTTCTCCTGTTTACACTCTCCAGTAATGATAGGGCCATTAGACATGAGACTCATGAGGTCTCACATAAAAGGAATCATCATGCTTCATCATCACCATGGTCTGTTGGTTGTAATAAGGACAGTGAGGCTGGGCTTCCCCTTGTATAACCGCTCATGTCTTGACTCATGGGTTCCCACATTGGTTGTCCCTCACATGTCCTGACTGAAGGTAAATCCTCTTATACTCTCTGTGGTATATCTCTGTGGTTCTCAAGTTGTTTATTGAGTAAGGGAAGCTACACAAAATCATGTTTAATTCTTCAGACTTGCATCTAATCTTTGCTTTTATGTTGTGGTTTGTTAGATCACCAATCTAAAAAAATACATATATCCTGTGTATATATCATTCACAACACGTAGACATTGCTTTGTTTTAATGCGTCAGATGAGCCTAAAAAGGTCAGGTACTTCTGCTCTCTCAGATACATAATTATAGCATGGTCAAGGGATTTTAAACATTGCTTTACATAGTAATTTTCAGTATCTTAGTTTGATTTTGTGTTATACTACGTGTTTATGTATATTTGTTTACTGTCAACAAATCTTGTGGAAAAAAAACTAAATGTATTGACCCAACTAACAAGTACTGTTTGTGTAGCCAAAGCCTGATCTTATTCCTCTGTGCCATAGACAAAGAAGAATGCAGTCTGCACTCGAGCTAAATGCTAATGTCAGCATGCTAACATGTCTTACATGCTTGTGTTAAGCAGATAAAATGTTTACTGTGATCACCAACATAGTGATTTTAATGGAATATCATATTATATACATTGTATACTAATTATATATATTGACTACATTATACATTGATAAATATAATATATATATATATATATATATATATATTGGACAAATTGAAATTTTACCTGATGATGGGGCTGTGTATAAAAAGTGAAGGGATCACCGAATTGATTAAAATTGATCCTGAGGGGGAAATGAACATCTGAACCAAATTTCCTGACAATCAAACACAGATGTCTGTACAACATTTCAGTCCATCCAGTAGTTAAAGAGAAATTTCAGTCTGGACCAAAGTGGTGGACAGACTGACTGACAGACTAACATTGCCGTCCCTATAGAGCCGTGGGGGGAGCAGAGCTAAAAACATTTGTTCTATATATGTGGGACCTGTTTTTAATGGTCTATGAATAAGCGTGTGGCCTACAGACAGGGTAGGAAAGCTGGAAAGTTTCTTCATTTAAAGTAATACTTCATGGGTAATTTTTCTTTTGAGTACATGTATCGTATACTCACCCCTAAACTATGCTTGAAAGATGGCTGTCAAAAGTCTGAAGATTGCTCGAGAACAGCTGTTGGCTTGCTTGGATTCACAACCATGAACAATCTATTCAAATACGGACTGATAGTCACAGCAAGGAAAGTGGTATGAAAAGAGACTAATAATGATAGACATTTTATTAATGATAAATATTAAGCTATTGGAGCAATTTGAGGATGGTGAGCTGTTATATATTTGCACATTCTGTTGCAGATATGACAGTGACATACAGTATTTGGGCCTCTGACACACATCTTTGTGAATTTCAAAGGGTCTTTTTCATATGGTGGCCAGTGCAATTGGCATATTGACTTCTCTGTCATGGCTATCACTTATAACGTTGGCCAAGTCACTCATATGGAGGCAACAAAACATAAACGATATTGTTCTCTGCCTGGGGTTTATCTCTTTTTCTCTCTCACACACACACACTGAATCTGAAATACCCTTTTGGAGTAAAAGAGACTCTGCTGAGGCCAACTCCCTCATATGGAGGAAACAATACACAAATATCTTTGATGTCTTGGATGAAGCCCCAACTGAGTCCACATGTTTCCCAAAGAGATGATTAATGGATATTAGCACATAAAAAAGGATTAACAAGCATCACCGCAATACAGGTCATGAACTTTACACACAACAAACAAACATGTCACGTCACATTTGTTTGTACAGTGGTTTTGATTGTCAGTCTTGTCTGAGAGGTTGATGAGTTTTGTAATGAGGCAACAAGAGAGCTTCCTGACAGAAAAACCACTGTGTTTTTATAGTAGAGCTCACATATGTGTGTTACATCACCAAGGTTGGACAGCTCTCTCACAGCGGACTATGGCCGACTATCTCAAACTAGTAATACATCACCTTGCACCTGCAACTCATTTTAAGGCAACAGAATTACATAGATCGTTGTTACGACTGATGGGCTGCATTATATTATTATATAACCTTTTATCTATTTACACAATCCTTGTTCACCTTCAGAGAAACTGAGATTATTCAGGTTGTTTTCCATCTCAACTTGCACTGCAGATAAACAAAGCATTGCAGTCACAGAATTAAATGTGTGTATGTATGTAATTGTATATATGAATATAGATATACACACATATAATTACATAAACCCAGCACAGAGGCCTTTGACATTTTGTATCCAAGCTAGATAAGCTGACGTGTTTAGATCAACAAGACAACAGATTTGACAAGGGAATGTGATATTTAGAGCAACAATAACAAGAAATAATAAATCAGATTTTGTCAGAGTTTAGTTTTACTTCACTTCATCATTCATTTTCTATCCTTTCTTCTCTCACTGTTTCACTGGCTTCCCAACATAGCTTAACTGTTTCTTTTTGTGCATACCTCTGAGGTTAAAAGAAAGCAGCCAAGTACATGGTATCCTCTCAGACCTCACAAAAGCACACAGATAATGGAGAAATACCCTGCTGTTGCCAGTCCCTTACATCAGCTCAACACATTATGTTAAGATGTGGCAGGATAACAGTAAAACAACACAGATTGGATGCAGTCAGCAGTGTATCTTTGATGTGATCTGTTAAGCATCTGGTCTAAGTAAAGCATATCAGGGGTAGACTAACTAGCCAGCATTAGCTTAGCATCTAGCTTTAGCCATGTGGACTGACAGACTGAGACAGCTGAGCAGAATACAAAATTAAACTCATCAGAGACACATTAACCACCTGCTGGCTGTTGTGGACAGGTCTTTTCTTCAACAGCATACTCTGCAGAAGAAGTAGTTTCCATCTCTTCATATCTGTTGGTTCTGTAATTTTCCAGCAGCTCAGCTGACTCAACAGGAACACTTCTAATGTTGCTGCCAAGAGACTTTGCATTTTCACACCTATAGTAGGCCTCTAGGGAAGGCAGAATTTACTGCAAATGTGCAAGCAAGCTGTGGGTTGGTGGGACAGAGGGCAGAATGCATGAAAACTGAACTGATTGAATGATTTTATGATGTATGCTAATGTAAACACTTTTTGGATTGAGTTTTTTTTTTTTTATGTTGTTTCATTTTAAGAAGGAAATGCTTCTTTATTTTGCATTTTAGGCTGCACAGAAGATGGACAGAAGTTTTATTGGACTCATTTATGTCACCTGTGTTGTTGTGTGTTGTTGTTGATATGAATGTGGTCGGTGGAGCAGACCAAGACTGATGACGACTAGTTTGCCTAGTGGTGCTGCTTGTTTTAAATAGAGTATATGACTACTAACACAACAGATCTGTGTTTAATGCATTAACTACAGCCCATTCAGATGTTGTTTTCTCCTTCTATCTAACTGACATTCATATTCAACTATTCTGCCTTAGCAGATGAGATTCAATGAAAGGTCAGCGGGGTGGTTAGCTGTATAGATCATGCAGCTGCTTTGCAACCAGGTGGTATTTTTATTATTTAACCATTACCTTATTTTCTTCCTCAAACCTCACCCCAATGCAGTAATTTGTCACATCTCAACAATACTTTATTGCCGACTTGACAAGCTGCAGAAAGAAATATGCAGTTGTTAAACTTTGGGCGTTAATATGTTGCAGATACATAAGATATGAAGACTCCGTCCAGAAAACATTCAGCCTATCCAATGAGTGAATCCAAAGGGGTTTTTGTTTTTTGTTTTTAATAATTTATGGAATTGTTTGAATCATAATCATAAATGCATCATGAATGTCTTCAAATGGAATTAGCTCTATAAACACGAGTTAAACACACAAATAATAAGTATAATAATAATCTGTATTTCATCTAAACATTAGTTCCCATTCGACTTACCTGCATAATGTTTAATGAAGCTTGTGGTCTATCTACTGAACATCTCACCTTTATTTTCACATGTCTCGTTCCTTCTTCTTTACGTGAACTAGAGTTAATTGTTCTATCTGACGGAGAGGTATCTCACAAATGTGTTGACAGAATAAATATATCTACGAATTCCCTCACTCCTTTTTGCTCTCGTTATCTATCCAGCTCTTTATTTTTAAGGTCCGTGACCTGAGTTCCTCTCACTGATAAATCAATTCCCTCCATCTAAAGAGACCACACAAGACACACACTTACCTCATGGACACATTCTTCAAACACACAACACTGAACATTGCACGACGTCTGAGGGCACACAAATTTTTACTTACAGAAGACAAATACGATTACCATATTAACTGATTTTATTACCTGCTAGTCTTTTAGAAGCTGATATTTATAATGAACCTTGACAGTTAAGATTTTCTTGTCGAGTGGCAACAAACTAATCTGAGAAATAACATTATTGAAACAGCCGCTGGGCCTAAAACAAACACACAACCTTTTTACTGATGGGGATTAAAGTACTCACAAACCTCATTATATCATCTCCGATTATGGATTTAATCCTGAATCTGACACTGACTGGTCCACTGGACCGAAACAAGACATCCGTTCACTCAACAGGAGGGACCTGGAACATGGTCCACTGAACCTTGCTCTTAAACCGACTTCTCAAATTTAAAAGTCTTTCGTCTGTTAAGATGATAGACAGCCATACTACTAATTAAATGAATTAGCTTAATACATTTTAGCAAGAACATATGAAATTCTTTCAAATAATTATGTTTTTACCACATTTAGAACAAACTCTATATAACTGTTTACAAATTCAGCCCAAAGACGGATGCCTGGAGGGTTTGCAGTGAAGTGTAACATTGGTAAATCAGGCGTTCATGGAGGGAGGATAACGGAGAGGCTGGCTGAGAAGAAATCGTTCTGAACTTTTCCTCCAACACAACTCACTCCTTCAATGTAACAGTTTCATTGCACCCGCAGCCAACATACAGGCTGAAAGCTTGGATACTGAAACTTGTATCTGGGACTCATTGTACATCGACGTGACTCAAGACAACATGACGCCATCAGTCGTTTCAGCGCATATAAGGCCCCAAAACATGTTTACGTTAAAGTGACAGAGCCCTCCAGTGGCCGTAGAAATGATGAGTCTTGTTTTTCAAAGTGCAGAGGGAGGAGGGTTGGAGTGGATGTATGTATCAACCCAGCTCCTGACTCTGACAGTCAACTTTTGGTTTGTTGTTACCATATTTGTTTCCTGACCTAAAACCATGTGGTTATTAAAGTAACCATGCCAACGAAGGATCCCTAACCTAAGCAAAGCACATTTTTTTAACCCAAACCATGTGCCTTAACCAAGTCCCTTTTTCTCTTAACCTACCCAAACTTTGAACGTAGCGTCAGAACAGAAAACGCTTTCATTTTGCAGTATTGATTTGTCTTTCTGAAGTTACTAATAATACATTTTGTCATTTAAATTGTTGAGCATTGTAGGTGTTGGTTAGATTTAGGCATTTGGTCTTGTTCTGTGTATAAAAAGTGCTGCATAGAGCTGTGCTGTATTTCAATAGCAGCAGAAGGTAATTATAGTTTGACTATTGAAGTCTTATGAGGGGGGAATTTTGCCCTTTTCACATGTGTCAATCATGGGTGTCAATCATGGCTTAAACTCTTGCACAAAGTCAGTTGAATTGCATGCTTGGCTTTAATTTTTGAACTTTTTTTTTGTCCATCCAGATCTTAAAACCAGCTGATCCAGATGCTGGTTTGCTCTGTCTGATTCCATAGTTTATTGTTAGAGTTACATAATATAGCAGCATTCACGTCCAATTTCTCCAGTAGCACTCTGTTTATCTTTTTGTTGCTTTTGGTGCACATTTTGAGAATGGATGCCATGTTATGCAGCTGTTTGTCTTATATTTGAATGCAAACAACATTTCAAAGCAGCTGCCAAATGAATGTCTTTATGTGTCCAATGGTATTTCCATTCATTTTTGGGGATTTGGATTAATTATAACAGTTTTGTTTGGCCTGTGTGGAGCCTATTAAAGCCATCTAACAGTCAGTTCGGCATGTAGGGACCTCCAGCAGTGGGTCATGCCAGCCTGGTGAGCTCAGTAGGAAAGGGTGACCCACATTTTGTCTGTTTGTCTTTCTCATTGCTTGCATGTCTGTTTTGTTCTCTAAGTATTTTCAGATGGTTTTCAGCAGATATGCCTTTTTAGATGACAGGAATGGCACAGTGAGTTTGTCTTGTTGAAAGTTTGCAGCTTTATATCAAATCACTTTTCTGCTATTTCTCCTTTTACCATTCATTCCTGGAAAAGTGATCTACCAATACACAGTAAAAAGAAACCTATATGTAGATATCTTTGATGGTAAACAGACAATTCACCCCTGACTGTAGATATATAAATATTATTAAATAACATCCACATCAGGGTTTCTATTGGATAGAGGTGGTTGATGTTGTTGATACAAGGTCTGTTTATCTAAGTGCAATGCTTGTTAATCTAGTGTAATTTAAAGAAAACCTAAATCAACCCAAACTCCAGTTCCCAGCATGCTCATCTGTTCCACTGTTAACCTAGCAGATAAAGAGATTAATGTCAATGAGTCTGATGTTATATGCATCTATCTCTCACATCTAACATATCCAGCCACTTGAAATCAAGAGGAGTCTACTGGATGTTGTGACGTGGAAAAAGCATGCAGGAGATGCAAAGTACTCAGTTTATGATGGAGGAAAACCAGCTTAAAAAAAACAAACTAAAATGCATCGCTTTACTGCACAAATACTTTCATAAACTCCCAATACTCCCTCCCAACTTTCACATCTGTTAACTGACTCAGATTAAATCATTGTTTTAAGCAAAAGTCTGAACGTTTCAATATCTGTAGAAACCATCCCCAATAACGGTAAAACAAAAAAAAAGGAGAAGATGATGACTAGTGATTAACTAAGCAATGAGCTGGAGCTTTTAGGGATGTGTGTGTGAGGAGGGGGAGTATTGAGAAGAGTGGGTGGGCTGTGATATATGTAACAAACCATGATGTCATGAGAACAATTTCTCTGGGAGATAAAGACACAAGTGGTGAAGTTGTTATCTAAGAAAGATGGAGAGAGAGAAAGACAGAGAGAGAGGTTAAACGCAACAAAATATATCACCACTAAGATACATCATAAGATAACCTCAAGCCAGTATGTGCACTAGTTAGACTTCAGATGAGAAACTGAGACGATAAAAGAAGATTTTTATTTTGTTTTTGGTGAACAAACTACTTTTGGTTTACTTTTTGGTCTTATTATTAATGTATTATTTTTTATCACAGTTATTAATGATTGTTACCATCCAGTGTTCAGAGTTTGGGAGCTGAGATTAAACAATGTCCTCAGTCTTTGATATATTATGTATCAGCTTAAATCTACTGTCCAAAAGGTTTCTGGACTGTTGCAACACTGCAGCCAGCCACTCTTGCATTCTTCCTTTGTCACTCCCTTTGCAGAGCAGAGAGATCTTGTAAAAGTCCAGCTGTGAAGACAAATTCCAGAGCTTCCAGGAAAAATGCTATCAGACAGCATTAGCCCAAATAACGTTGTTGATTAATCATTTACTAACAGGCTCTGACGTCGCTTCATATGAGAGACATCCAAAGGCTAAGACATTACTCACGCCGCCTGGTGTTTCTGGTCACACGCTGACACACACACACACACACACACACACACACACACACACACACACACACACACAAGCGTACAGAAAGACATGCATTCCCTCATGTGCAAAAACACTGCTTAAAGCTTGTACATGTGTGCATACCGCTCTCAGGCTCCTTTGGCCTGTTACTGGACTTCAGCTCGCAGACCCAAGTTTGGTTTGTAATTCAACCCCTCTCTCCTCTGAACATTTGACAAGAAAAGCTCCAGCAGGTGACAGAGACGGAGAGCATGACACGGATTTCCCAGTGAGAAATTAACCTTAGCTGGATAAACTGTGATTAATGTAACTGATCAGAAACACATGGTTAAACTGCTGTAAGGCCCTGATGAGAAGTGAATCTTAGGGCCAGATACTCTAGATCTAATTCATTACCATAAGTACATGAGGATTCATTGCCTCAGCAACTTCAATGGATCAAAGCAACATCAGCAGATTATATTCCTGGACGAACAGTAATGATGATTGCTTTTTACAGCAAGACGGAGAGAGTGAGGCAGGGGAAGATTTTTTTAAAAAAAGAGAGAATTTGATATCTCTTTCTCAGAAATCCTTTGTGTGATGACAACATTATTTTCATGCTTGTGTCTCCCTCATTACAGTAAACCAGAACACATGTACGTGGTGTCGTTTGTTTGTGCTTGTAATTAAAGACCCGTCACTTAGAGACACTTAGGTCTCCCCAGGCCAAGACACACACAAAGAGAGATGTCTGTTGTATAATAAAACTAAATGAATCATTGTAATTATTGTCAGACGGGTGCTACGAGGGAATACCTCAACAACATAACCAACATTATAGTGTCACGTAAGCGCAGGCACTGCTTTAGTGCGTATGTAGTTATACAGTATAAAGAAAAACAATTAAAGTGCTCTACATGCAGGTGTCAAGCAAATGGCAGAATATTATGAGCTCATCTGAATTATCCACATAATATGGTCCGTACTCCAAGAAAGTCTCTAGATGGTTGATGGCATACCTGCTAACATATCATTACACAAGACAAATGGTTTAAACAGGGCTGAAATGCTTTTTCAAAGATGGAAAAAGACACATAAGTGCTGCGGGCCGAGTTGATTCAGCTACAAATTATATTTTCATTTTAATTTTTGGTGCTGCGGTTGGGTAAAATCCCTCAACGCAACTGCTGCAAAACCATCTGTCCGAGAGGAGAGTAATCAGTGTCAGGTGAAATAACATGGATGGACCATGAATCACTGGAAAAGTTCTAATGTTGATTAAAAATCTGTATTGGAAATCTTAAGCAATGCTTCGGGCAGCTCTTATGAGAGCCTTGAAGTCTGCACTTAGAAAGTGTTGTGTGTTTTTTTGTATTTTAACATTTCTGTTCTCGCTCACCAGACTTTTTGTTATTTGGGAATTTCTACCTGCCACTGTGCGCCGGTTCCTATAGAGCGTATCAGTTCAAATGTCTAACACCTGGAGTTAAATGAGTCGATGTTTAATGGAAGTGATGGTTGTGATTTGAATGATTTGTGGACGTGTTTACTAGAGTTTAAATTCCATTACAGAACTGCTGTGGGAGACGTGAGTGAAGCAAACTTCCTCACTGATCTACACAAACACTTTTGCCCTTACTTTGTAACACTTCAGTAGACAGTACACAATAAATAACTCAACAGAAGTAAACACAACAATATGTTTCCTTCTTACTTGATAGATGAGCTTCTATTTTTATAAAGTATCCTACCAATACTGCTTATCAGTATGTTTTTTAACAGAATTAGCATTGCAGTATTTTCTTGTACTCTTTATAAATTAACATTCTTTACTACTACATATACCCAAAAATATAACCAAGAGTAGTGGCATTTATTAATGATCCAAATCTGCAGACCAAAAACAACACAGTAGGTTGGTAAATAATAACTTATGCTCGTCGTGGGCTCATAATTTAGCATTAACTTAACAGATTTGTGAGTACTCGTTTTTCTTGTTTGTGAATTCTGTTGATCTTTTTTTCCCGGCTTGTAGCACCTTAAAGAAAATAAAGAGGTTTAATGTAAATGTAATGAGTATTGAGTTTACTATTATTAGCTCTTAAGCATGCATTTATTTGTGGAATTATTTTATTAACACTTAAGGGAATGTCACATAATCGGTGTACATCTGCTTTATTCTGCTATAATGCTATTATCTTTCTAAGAGGCCATGTCAGATTTTTCAAACATCTCTTATTTAAAATGTAATGCTTTAACGGAGGAAGTTTGCCAGGAACTTCTGAAGAGTTAAACAAATGCATTCTTGGAAAGAGCAAACAAAGTGTCCCATAGTAACCCCTCATCTGCAGTGACTTATAAAAGCTCTATTATCAACTCTGCTGAGCATAAAACCTTATATCTCCAAATTATTTCAATGAAACTAGTAGAATCCTCGATGAGTTCTGTTCAAAACCTGTTTAATAAAGAGAAATATATATTTGTATTTGGGCGTCAGGCCAGAAACACAGCCTTTTTCCTGAGTTACTAAAAAGTTTAGAGTTTATTGGAGATGTGAGGTTTTCACCCGGCAGCAGCGATATCAGAGAATGTGAATCTGTCTCCTCTGGCTCTGCAGTGTTTAGTCTGAGAGCTACACTCAACCATCTGCTTTACAGCTGCCTGTTAGAGGGTCTAATTAGAACAATGATAATGTCCAATCATCTATGCTACATTAAGTTAACATCCAACACAACCAATCAGGAGGTCAGGGAGCACGAGGGCTCAAAGCTCATGAGCGGAGCTGTTACTGTCAAAGAGTTAAATGAATCATTGGTTAAGGTTTATAACATTAATTAACTAATGTTGATCTTATAACCAATAGAAAAGTTACGTTTGTAATTATATAGAGCGGTATTCGCTAATAAAATATCAATCTGAGGACCAGAAGATACTTTATTCAGTTTGTTTAGTGTGTGTGATCCCCACACATAACCCGTCTGAGCCTGTTCAAGCATCTGGCACGTCAAATAAAGTCCAAACAAGCTCTGAGACTGTTAGTTGTTAAATCAGTCAGTTGATCGTCAGACTGTTTCTTACTTATTAAGTAACAAAACAGAGTCTGCTAACATGCTGATCTTTAGCAGGTATAATGAAATGAATTGTCCTTAATGAAATGTCAGAGGATCATCAAAACTGTTAAGGTTAAGCCTGTGGTCACCATGAACGTAGATCAAATGTCATGGCAATTTATCCAATAGTTGTTGAGATATATCAGTTTGGACCGTTTTGATGCTTTGTGTTTGGCACTATGGTTGTCACCATGCTGTTTTTCTTTCGCTCACTGGCTGCACAGTTTCAACTCGTCTGTAGCGGCAAACAAGGGCGGCTTGCCTGGTCACACACGTTCTTGTGTTAAAGTACACTTAAATATGTTTCTGAAAACATCTGAGGAGAGAAATAGGCAACTCAGTGACAGAATCTTAATACATATTTGATTAGCACTGTCTAGTTTGACAGTTCGATCTGAGTATCCATGTGGTCCGTTGGACAGACTGATGATTTGTCAATCACGAGGTAGCCACGCCCTAAAGCGTACCCTGCTTTATTGTCTATTTTACTCTAAATTGGTCCGTAATTTACAAAATGAACATTACTGAGCTAATAATTCAAGTGAGAAGTAGGAGCATTTCTCCATAAGACTCCACTACATTCCAGCCAATGTAGGTGCCCTATGCTGGCCATTATACAAAGCATGATTAAGACACTTCTATGCTCTGTCCACTATGTATACAGTCAATGAGACTGACTGTATTTGGAAGTAATAATAATAATGCCCGTTCTCAGCAGCCATTTGAAAGATAGTAACAAAAAGCAAGAAGATATAAAGATCCTACTTTTTGTTTTTCATCATTTTTATAACTCACACATCCTCTTGCTGCTCTTTAACCAAACTCTTACTTTACAACATTACTAATTTTCCTATTCCTTTCCTTCTTCTTTCTCTTCAGAGCAAAATCACCCTTGAGTTCTACCCTTTCCCGGCTATTCCCCTGAGCCTCCAACATCAGTTACAGTATCTTTTCCTCCTCCTCCTCTTCATCCTTTCTCGCTCCCATGCCCCTCAGCCCTGACACCAGTCTCTCTTTGAAGTCCTCTTTTAAGAGCACAATTAACCCCCTCCTCCAGACACTGCACTCACTTCTCACCTTTTTAATAAGGCACTCATAGACAAGTGTCAGACCTTTTTTTCTTTCTTTCTTTCTTTCTTTCTCTCACACACACTCTGTCACATGCACACTTAGATCTACAGGTCCTTACAACAAGCCTGTAAATTCTTTGTCACTTGGCTGCAAACTCAGAGACCCCTTCCTGTGTATATGTTGTGGCACTGTACGTGTGTGTGTGTGTGTGTGTGTGTGTGTGTGTGTGTGTGTGTGTGTTTGTGTGTGAGAGAGGGCAAATTAAAGAGAGACAGAGGTGGTTTCTGGTGGTTTGACTCAGTGTTAATGTAGTTTCCGGTACTTTGATACAAAGTGAATCAGTGATGACCGGGGGTGAAAGACCGTTAAAGCAGTAGACCACCTAATTGTCGCTCAGCGTGGGCTCTTTTGTGAACAATATCTGTGCAGTTCAGGTCAAGAGGAATTATTTGTCTGTTTATTCCACCAACATACACAAAAGTATGTGGACAAACAAACCTTATTCCGAAACCACTCACTGTTATGCCGATGTAACAGCCGGGCTGCAGACCTTCAGCCACAAGAGGTTGTGTCCGTTCTCCCACAATCCGCCCCCATATCTACATGATCTGTACACGCCGGGATACATGGCCTTAGGCTTTAGGAGTCATTTGGTGCAGGTTAATCTGGCTTTTGTGACTCAGTCTGTAGCACATGGATGATTTCCTCCGGTGACAGGATGCCGATGAGTATTTCCTGATAGCAGGAGACATAATGAAACCATAATAATTAAAGCACTTCTTCTTAAATTAATTTGTTACACAAGATGTAACAATATTCTTGACTATCTTAAGTAGGACTAATTTGCTCTGACTTCTGGTAAATTAAGACTTTCTTAAACTTAACTAAAAAATACTGGCTGGTTGAATAGCAACCACATGAAACTGTTGATCTCCATCCACTCCATGTCTGAAAATATTTGGAACAAACAGTCATCAGGGTGTTTTATTAGGAAAATACTAAATAATACTAAAATCTTAGGGCAGTGCAGACCTGAGATGTTGTGGCTTCTTAACGTGGCATGGCTCAGTATCTGTTAACTCATCAGACAGGCTCAAGATACTTTCTCTGGGAAAACCAAAAACAAGTACCACCGGACAGTACACATATTCACATTACTGAGGACAAACGAGAGTCTTGCTATGACTCA
This sequence comes from Dicentrarchus labrax, assembly GCF_905237075.1. NCBI lineage: Eukaryota > Metazoa > Chordata > Actinopteri > Moronidae > Dicentrarchus > Dicentrarchus labrax. Next base: position 13,181,052 of record NW_026136710.1, on the reverse strand, counting down.
AACATTGGAAGCTGCATTTGCATGCAAGCAAAGCAAACATCTTTGTTTGTCTGGTCTCAATATGAGGCCAATTTCTTGTTGTACGGTTCTTGGAATTCAGGGACACAAAAAATTAGTATTTTGTCGATCTTTCGGCATACGCCTGCTCTTCTCTGAGTGTTATCCGCGATAATGTGAATATGCCTTTATTTATGAGTTAGGCTGGGGCCACTGTCTGTTACATTAGACTACTACCCTAATAGCAAAATAAAGACTAGCCAAACACGACAGACCAGTCTAAAATATCTGTGCATTCCAGTTCATCCCAAAGGATGTTGGACGGGGATGAGCTCGGGACAGTCAAGTTCTTCCACATCAAACTCTAAATAGAAAACTATTTTATAAGGACCTCGGGTTGTTCATGGGGGAACTGTCATGCTGAAACAGGAGAGGGCCTCACAGCCACAAAGTTGGAAACACACTATTGTTAAAATATCATTGGAAGCGGCCATGTCAAGATTTTACTCAGTTGGAACTAAACTGAACTAAAAAAAAAGTAGCTCCAGATGAAATGTACACAAACAGGGTGTCCACATACTTTTGGGCATGTATTATACATATTTTTATCAGTGTGCATGAGGGTCCAGAGTTCAGCGGCTTTTGGAGGAGTGACATGGGGCTAAGCCTGCGGAGTATTGAGTTAGATTGAGAGGATATTCCATATGCAAACACAGACGTGCTGCCTTCCTATAATAACTTCCTCAGAAGCGACGGCAGCTCAGTGTTGAGCTATTTAAGACCAGCAAGCCCTTTGAGGAGGGAGGATTTTCCTTCCCCACTCTCCCTCCCTCCCTCCGTCCCTCTCTTTCTGTCATTAATAATATGATATTGTCCCATCTGTTGGGGGAGCCAGCATGGAGCACGTGTTTCCAGTTAGGCTCATCAGAACCTGATGTGGGGAGGCCGGAGCGAACGAGAGGGACTGCAACTGGGAAGCCTGGCCTAGAGTGGGAACGGCGGCAACAGGGCAAGGTAATTAAATCACAGGGTCTCAGCTTTTTCAGTGCGCAGGTATACACTTCAGTGATATATGAAAACTCACAAAGTCTGTTTGGAATAAGAAGGACTCTTGGGAAAGATAGGTTGACCTTTCAGAACGTTATTCTCCAGCTAGAACAATAAATAGCCAAATAAAGCTATTTTTCCTGACCTCCCCTCACATGATCAAACATTGACACACTGTACAGACATTTTTTTCTTCCAGGTTCTTGGGTTTCATGGCTCCCTTCCAAATGTTTACATGCACATATTTCTCACAACATACAAGTGATCACATAATTATGTTGTCTTGATGTGATTGGTGTACAAAGTAAAGTGTAGGTGCCCTGGGACACGAGTAAGTTGACATCACTATTAACATATTTGTAAGATGCCATAATGTAAAACACAAACAAGAAAATAGCCTGATCAAAGGCCTTGTTCTGCCCACTGCTATTACCCCACCTCCAGACTGTATTGCTGCAATCATTCTGTGCTAAATCAGATGCAGAAATAAACATCTCTGGGGTTTGGATCTGTAGCCAAAACACTCTCGGATCAGGGATCTCATCCAACTATCCCACTTATATACAAGAGGAAAAGAGTACTTCTGACCTGGGATGCAAAAATTAGAGATTTGTAGACTGAAGAAAGAAGACAGTGGGTCATTAAACTCTTGCAATTATGTTTAAGAAGAGGAATAATGTAGCCTAAATGACCTCCCGAACACTTGTCTCTACGAAGCTATACACATCTAACTATTTAAATGATATTATCATAACCAATTCGACAACTTACAAAAACCACTTGCAGTGTCTCTGTGCAGGACTTTCTTGGAGAACCTCTCTGTGGTCTGTTGTGTTGTGGTTTTCCAGAGTCATGTAACTGTATCTCGGTGACCCGGGTTAGTGCCGCCAGCAGAGCTGCAGTCAGCACAGTGATGTCAGGGGAAAGCATCAGCGTGCCCAGAGACAGTGTCGTGGTTGTAGGGGAATACCACTCAATTGAAGAAATCACATCTGCTATCATCACGGCGGCGTAGCACCGTCAAATCTCTTTTTCAGGGACCCGAGGAGCTTTTCTCTCAAATCGAGAAACCAGAGAGCCGAGGCTGTAATCTGTGAAGTCATCCTGGTGTGCCGCCCGGAGTGATAATCAAGATGAGGCAGAATTTCGTGAAATTTTTTTATGATCTTTCAATGATGTTAGATTTGAGTCTTGAAATGTATGTTTTTTCCGGAGGGAGTGTAGCAGCGTACTGTTACAGTCACCTTTTCCAACTTTTCCAATTGATTCTCTATGGACCTGTGCGCCGGTCACAGATTCTTTATCGTTTCTGACTGCGAGGGACTGTATTAAATGTTCACATACATTAAACATACAGGCGTATATCCTTTCAACAATCCTAGAAATATTATATTGTAATGGTGTAATTCAGAAGAGCTCCGTCTGTGGCTCCTTATATCTAAGATCAAATCAGACCAGAGCTTCTCTCCTGTCTCTCTCCTCTTTGATCCGTCTCATCTTTTCTATTCAGTACTGCTTCATGGGATTTCTACTAAAAGCCAAATGTAGATTACTCAAAAGCATCTTTGCGTTAATAGCATCTTTTATCCATTAGACTTTGGTTCAAAGACTGTCTTAAGATGCCTTAAGGACACAAAACCCGTAGATTTTGAATCATTTTGATTTGGTTTGATTCCATTTGGTTTGCTTCAGAGAGGACTTTTGAATGTTCTCCATCAAAGGATAGCCTTGTAGTAGAATTAAAACCTTGTTTTTCACCAACAAACAAACAAAAAATGTGTCTATGAAGTTTGGGCCGGTGCCGTGAGTAAAAAAATTCAGCCATATTGTAATTTCATGTTGTGTTTTCTTTACTGGCTATACCATGTGTACACATGTTTGATTGTGTGTTTGCAGGCTTTTTTTATGTGTGTATGCGCATGCTTTCATGTGCATGAATGTGTGTGAGTGTTTGTGGGCCACAGTAGGCTGCAGGCGAGGTTACATCTTGCAGCAATTAAGCTGCATGCGTCTCTTACGCCCCTCCATTCGTCTACTGCAGGGTCCTGTTTCAAGGCCAGCCTGCATTAGACCAACTGAGAACATTTGACAGCTTGGTGGCTGAGGCTGGATGGGCACACAGCAACAACATGTTGCACACATCAGTTAATTACTTGACAATAAAATGTGGTTGTATTAGATGGAACATAGGCATGTTAACAATGTTGACAAACCATACAGACATGCAGCAGAAGGAAGAGATGAAAAGAACGAGGGAGAGGAGGAGGTGGAAGGAAATCAAAAGATAGTGAGATGTAGGTGAAGTGAGAGATTAGGTGAAGGCTGTAATGTGATGACAGTTACTGAAAAACTGTTACCAGGAATGAAAGGAAGATTTTATTCTGGAAATGTGTCAAACCTGTTTTTTTTCTCGCTTTCATTCTTCTACTTCTGCAGCGTTCATTACCATCAGACCTCCCATCAGAATACATATGTAAACACGCCTGTGGTCTCAGTGTTCTGCCAAGAGAACCGCGGATCAGTGACAATCACTCTGTTTTTCTGCCATCAAGTTCCCCGATGACAACATGACTGTAACCATGCAAGAAGTTATCATGGCAGAGATTACTGACATACCAACCCTTCCCCTGTTTATAGGAGCCTGGATGCCAAAAGCCAATTGTCCCCAACATTGCTGAGAAGTACTTAGCACAGCTAAATGTCACAAAATGATTATTTTCAATTGCAGTTTAACAGAAAATCAACAAATAAATAATCCCTTGTAAATGTAGACATAAGTATTGTTTATGGAAACAATGAGTGTACTAAAAAGCCCTAGGCTAGCTCTGTTTGGCTAGCAGTGGAAATAGGTGTGTAGATAGTTACTACACGGCCCCATAAAGATAGTTGCAAGAGATTCCCCATCATATATTCCCAGTGTTTGATAAACTGCCAGGGTTTAATTATATTTAAGAGATTCAAGGATTTCTTTTATTGGTGGGGCTTGTTTTTTTCTGGTGCTATGGAATTTATGATGAATACACAAGAGGCCTGCGGTGCAGACGTGTTGCATTTGAAAGTCAATTTCAAGTATTAAATGCTACTAAAAAACTTCATATCCAGCACAGGTAGATGCAGAAATAGACAGCATCAACTACACCTAGAATAACAATAATAACAGAGAGACTACACAACTTACATCCCAACAAACAACAAAGATGGGGAGCGCAGGAAATGCCTCCAAAACGTTGCATCTTAAGTGATCAAAGCCAGCAGTCCTGCTTCTACAAGCTATGAATGAAGCTCCTTTGCTGGTCGTGAGATTTTTGCAGGGGTAACAAGATACAGATTTAGATTCAGATGACTTTGTTGTACATTCAATTTGCATAAAATGGAAATTCATCTTTGGCACTGCCATATGTCAGCATACACACTATACACAGCAATACATAACATAGCAACAAACAAAGATTTTATGTTATGGTAGAAAGTAAGTTAAAGTGACTATTTTAAGGCTATTTTAAAGGCTGGGCAGCAGGATACCATCCTCTGTCTGTCGGTTGGGCAACAATAGCTCACAGCACTGCCAGGAGTGAGTAACATTGGAGGAACTCGGGTAGCCGTACGGTGTCACGGGTGGTCTCCAACCTCTGTGCTGACTATACCTGCCTCCTTTTTCTAATTTTCACCAGTTTCTGGTTCCTCTGGAGGAGGCTGTTTGAAGCTGAAAACTGAATAACGAGTTTACTTTAAGTTAACGCATCTTGCGTGTTTTGAACATGAATTGGTCCAGGTGATTCTAGTGCTAGAACTAAGTTTTCACATAAGGTTACTATGGCAATTGGAGCGCGCTATTGGACCAGATCAAGTGTCTGGTCATTTCTTTGTGGGGCTATAGTGGGCTATAGCAGCTATAGCTCCACCTTGCCCCTCCTTAGAACTGATTATGCCTGACTAAAAGGTGTTTGATGGGGTTCAGGTCAGGGTTCTGTGCAGTCCAGTTCTTCAGAAAACCAGCACCAGAAAAACGGCTGTATAGTGTAGGTCTAAATCTTTTTGGAAATCTGAATATGTTACACATCCTGAAATATCAGTCTGTTGATAGTCCATGCAGTAAATGATATGGCAAATGCAGACAATAACGTTCTGTGCAAATTTACACATAATGTCAGATTAATCCGCCTTCCCACCAGAGAAAAATGTTTTGAGCCTTGTAAAATCACAGACATGCAGCACGTTTGTGTTTGTGCATCTTTTCATGAACAGATGCCAATCTGTATATTTCCCATGGTGGGTGGAAAATGCAAACCGCAGTGGAGTGATGCTCTTCAACGGTCTTTTTGATACTGCATTGTAATGTGGGTACAACTAACCACCAGTTTGATCAGTCGCAGGGCAGAGTTCAGCTGCAACCCAGATAAGTTGAAGATTGTCACCAGGCAGAAGAATGTAGGTTGGAGCAGCTGGGTACGAGTTTGCTCTGTCTCACAACTTGTAAGAGACACAATAATATGTGTTGTATTTATATTTCTGTAAATGTGCTATAGTTAGCCAAAAGATTTTCCAGTCCAGATGTCTTACATAGCAGCCAAAAATAATAGGAAATACTTAAAATAACAGCAGAAATAACAACACATACGTACTACTTGAAGATACAAGTACCAACACTTGAGCAGATAACGCAGGGTTGCTCCCTGAGACCAGGCATACAGCCTATGACGCAAATTTGTGAAAAACCATTCAACAATATTTACTAAGCACACAAGCCTTGATTACTAGGAAATACGCAGTATAAACAAATAGTTAGCAGAGACACAGATAGAACATTTTTTAAAAAAGTGGCGAGTTGGCTGCCGAAACTGCACCACTTTATTGCTGCCGTGCTTAATCGCTAGTGAGCAGTGGTTATCAAGAAAACTAAGAAAAGTAACCTCCTCATCAGCTCTCCTTCCCCTCCTCAGCCAGCCGGTTCCCCACATGGTTCTGGCGGCTGATCCAGGTTTGTAAGCTACTTCACAGGAGTCTCTTAGTTGCAGATTAGTCATCCCTCCAGTGATTCAACATACACACTTGTCCCTCTCTCCTGATCTGCTACTCTTACTTGCTTCATGTTTTTTCTCTTGGCCACAACCTCTTCTCATTTCCTCCCCAAATGGGCTCCTTCAGCCGCAGTTTTCCTCTCCTGGGTTTTGACCTTCTGTTATGACTTCTTCACATCGTCTAAACTCGTTCTCCACTTTTCATTTGTGAGCTCCTTTTCTCTCAGAATTGTCCACTATCCTTGGTTATCAATAGAATTCAAAGGGGAGAAACAATTCACTTACTTTTTTGCATTCATATATTAAAAGCTGTCTTTCTGTTTCATTTTTGCATTTCTGTTCGGTGGGGTTCCTCAGGGTTCACTTCTGGGTCCCCTCATCATTTGCATACGGCACTGTATGGGCTAAATCCATGAACTTTAAACTTCACAGACTCAATGCCATTTTTTAAATTCCAGTTCAGATCAGTAAATCTGCAAACATAATAAACATCATGCAAGATATTTAAAATTCTTGGCTGATGTAATGGTGCAGCCATACAAATTAATCTGGTTTTGAACATTTAAATTAAGACAATATTTCTTCAGTGTAGGGAGGCAACTAATGATTGTTTTCATAAGAGATTAATCTGAAGATTATTTTCTCTGTACATCAATTATTCATTCTATTTGTAAAATGTCAGACTATTGTTTTTAATCGTTTCTAAAATGGTTTTCTGTCATTTTCCTTGAGCCAACGTCTTTAATTTGCTTATTTTGTCCAACCAACAGTCCAAACCCTAGAGATATTCAATTTCCATCAATCATATAAGATAAAAAAAAGCTGGTGATCTTAAATAAGTAATAAGTAAACTTAAAAGTTAGTTAGATGATCAATTGATTTTTGACAATTAACTTAATGTCTATCTGTAATCGATTAATTGTCTAATTGTTTCAGTTCTACGTGCATTGTAACAAGGTAAAAGAGAACATAACTTTAAGACAAAACTTTTATCTAACTTTAAAGCCACTTGAAGAAATGAGACTTTGAAGGAAACCACTGAAAGGTCAATTTAATCTCAGTTAAATAACCAACAGAAATACAGGAGTGACTATGAAAAAATTGTTTGAACGTCCTTGTCAAATAACATCAAACTGAATATTTCAGTTTAGCCAAACAGAGTTCATCCTGCCATTCAGAGGCTCCAGAGTTCGAGGATTTTACTGCAGCCTGAGTTGCTTGACAAATATGGGCCCTAGCTGGATTAGGATCACAGCACTAGATCTCTCTCCACTAACCCCCGAGGCCCGAGGGCAGAACGTGTGGGAAAGCAAGATTGACAGGAAGTTGTCGTGTAAAGGCAGAGGTGTGTGTGTGTGTGCTTTCTTGCGTGCATATGCGTATGTGTGTGTTTGACCAGCAGGCAGAACACAGGGCCAGGGCAGGAAACGAAGTGGTTGTGCATTCGGTTAGAGGAAACAGAACGGCAGATAAATTACCCAGAGTTGGGCTGGCACTACTTCTGAGGGCCAAAGCTGAGTGGACGCTGAGTGTTGACATGGAGGATGTTGTGTCTAAAGCAACAGGAACATAAACAATGCACCTTTTTTTTAATTCACCCAGTATTTCAAACTCAAAATGTATATTTCTTACTCTGATTCTGGAAGATGAACAGAAATAGAACATCAGATATACTGTATTGTTTATGCATATGTACAAGGGGACAAGTTGTTGGACCACCACAAGCTACCAGAACAGCTTCAGGGCTCCTTTGCATCAATTCTACAAGTCTTGATAACTCTACAGGAGGAATAATATACACTTTTTTGGTAAGTTATTCCCTCATTTGGTGGGGCTAGGTGGTTTTGATAATGGCGGTAGAGTCAGTCCCAAAAAAATGTCATACTCATCAAACCATTATGTTTCTTGTGCTTCATTTCATGCTATTTGTTCCGCTTCTCCCCTAAATTTGTTACCCATCTGTAAATTGTGTCAGTGGCGATGGACCTCTGGGTTAGATGAGAGATTCAATTTGGCAAATGCTGCCATCTAGTGGTCATATATCACCTGTTCAGTTTCAGTTCAGCACTTCACCAAGTAAGTAAATTTGATTCCTGACCGAGACACACCTCGTGGTCCATTTAGCACTAATATAGAAACAGCTTTTGACTTTGATTGCAAAGGTTTAATGGATCTGAACATTTAAAGGCCCCATAACGATCTCCATCTGACATAAATCCCTGAATAATATGTTATATCTCATTTATCTAGAAGCCCAAGATCTTAGGTTGCACAGTTGAAACCCTGAAATATTCTAATTATGATGTGTTGAATTATGCCAACTTTGTCTCAAGAACCTGAAAAGGAAGGCAGTGCTGTTGAGTTGTTGTTTAGAAAATGTATATTTAATTGGCCCCTCTGGCTAATCTAGTTTATATTAAGCACACTGTAGCTATATGCATGACACAATAATAAAAACTTAAATCACTTCACATCTTCAGCAAAAATGGTATTTTCAACTGAGTCATGATACAGTAATTATAGGTCACTTTCATATGCTTAGATATAGAACAGATGGATATGAAACATAAAACATGGACTCACGATGGTACAGTATCTTGAAAATTTATTAAAGTGGGCAAAAAGCAGTTGGCAAACAAGCATTTTTTTTCATGTCACTACAAAACTGTTAGTAAAGAAACAACCTGCAAGAAAGTTGTTTTTCTTTTCCCTTTCTTGTTACAAAACATTTCAGTCAAGGCCTACAGAGAAAAAAAGAGGTTGTTTATGATATTCTACAACCTATGAAATAAAGCAAGAGCTCTACTCAGGGTCGAACAAATCTCAGTCAGGTGTATGTGTTCAGTAAAAAAGTTCCTGAGTGAGAACAAGCTTCTGTCAGTCAGATACAAATTCATTTAATCTGACTTCAATTAAACAAGGTTAGTGTTGGGTGTATTCACAATAATCTCTAACACTGTTCAGAAGAAAGGGGATATCCAACAGCATATGGCTCTAATTACAGTACTAAGGCAAAGGAGTGTGATGGGAAAACAGTTCAGAAGTCTCTAGAGGACGCGGTCAAAGAAATGCATTTGAAATGTATTCTCAAACACCGTACAGTGTATATCCGTACCTACAAAGACAAAGTGAAAGAGATAGGAGCATTGCGAACAGAAAACCTTTTCTGGTAACTGAAATAAATTAATAAAATGGTAGAAGGAAGCCTGGTGAAATTGGCATCTATGACAATAGAGAGTATTACTGATATTGACTGTCATGCTCAGTTGAAAGTCTGATTACAGGCACGTGACAGCAGACAGAACTCTAGTTACAAAACTCAACCATTTGCTTTCAGCCAACACATTTTGCATGCTTTTCAAGTAAGAACATAAATGGAGACAAGAGGAAGGGAAATGCAAGAAATAAAAATCTTACCCCCTAAGTATCCTCTGAATCCAAAAGACAAGAATATTGAGACCACACTGTTTGACATTTGAAATTAAATGTAGTTTTTTTTTATGACAGTAAACAATTATATTCAACCTGTTATATGTAAAACATGAATAATGACAGGGAAATAAACTAATTCAGGTGTCACTAGACCAAATAGTGCGTTGTTATACTCAAGGAAAAAGCATCTCATTCACACAAAACAGACACAAAACAAGGCCATCAAAAATACAACTATCAAACCTCTTCATTAACATACAGTAACTTAGAAAACATGACATGATAATACAGTTCAGTAAAATACATTTTTATAATTTTTGTGCTAATAGGAAAATAGCAATACAAACAGTATCATGCATTTTCTTCGTAGAAGTGCGGCCAAAAAAAACAAAACAACCCCATTTCTATGTGATTTTTGGGCTGGCGTTGAGCAAAGTCACATGCATTGTTAAGAGGGCACAAATAATTTAGATTGTATCAGAAAAATGTTGACAACCATGAAACATTGAACAAGTAAAAACACTGTTGTATCATAAAATAGATACTATTAACAGCAGCGCTAACTGAGGCTTTTATTTTTCTAAGCGCACATTGTAACAGGAACAAACCACATCAACCTGTTTTCATTGGACCGTGTCCAACTGCGTGTGATTTAAAGTTACTGCACATTGAACGTGTAGTGTTAATGTGCATCTATTGAGATTATAGGTTTGGCTGGTACACAGAAGATAACCACCTGGTTCACACACTCGTTTGAGTGGTCAGTTGGCTGATGTACAGTATCTGAATGCCGGGCTGGGGTTTCCCAAAAACAGTGTAACACTGATGACCTTTAGATTGCAGTTGGTCAAAGTAACATTAGCGAAGGCAATGAATATATGATTGTAAACCTATTCATCATTAACAATACTCAAGGTTTATCCAGAGGCACGGTGTGTTGGTTCCTTGCTTGTAAGCAGTACAAGCAATATGTGAATTCTGACTGGAGGACATGCGGTGGTGGATACGGCTGACGGCAACGCTTCAGTTTTGTTCACAACATGCTTTTGGGAAACCAGGCCCAGTGTCTCTCAGCAGGTCTCCTTGGCTTGGCTTGGCATCTTGCACATCATCAGGATCTGCTTCAAGGCTTTCTGAACGTCCTCGTCCATCTGACCCTGAAGGCACACAGCACAGGTTCAGTTAACCAACTACAATCATTACGCAGTAAGTAAAATTAGTATAATATAAAAGGTTTGTCCACATTTTTTGATATTCGTCTGAGGTTTCTGCTGCCATTCAATTACAATAGAGGGGAATAGAAGTGTTTGTGGTGCTCACTGCATTGAAACATTATACAAGAGGAAAGATCATGGAGACAGATATTTTAGAGATTGTTATTTCAAAACATTTGCGAATAAAAAATATCTGCATTGCTAGAGACCACAACTACGAAGTGATAAAATATTCATATATTCTCCTGTCAGTTGAAGATAATTTGCAAGCTTTAGGCTTTGAACTAATGGATGTATTTACCTGGACAGCATAGAGGAGGTGCATCCTGTAGACGGACACAATCTCATTATGCTGCTTCTTTGACTCCTACACAGAAAAAACAAGATGAATATGATATATTTCAGATAGTACCGTGCACTCTCTTGTGTTTCAAAATTGAAATTATTGTGTGTTCTGTCTGTCTTACAGCTAGCTGGTACTGTAGTTGTTTGATTTGTTGCTGCATTGTCTCTAGTTGCTGATTTTGCTGCAGTCTCTTGGAGGGAGAACCAGAGGTGTAGGAGAGCTGTGATAGGCTGTTTAAGGCGTCCTTCAGCTTCCCCACCTCCCGTGACAGGTCATCTATCTGAGAGGGACAAACACAAAATAGTTTAAAAAACAACATAAAAATAAATCAGGCCCCGATTACCAATTCATGTCTCAAGTTTATGTCAAGTGGTTAATGAAGTACTACAATAGTGATGGTGGTTCTGCAGTGGCTGTGAGATTAATACTGACCTTCTTGTTTTTCTCTCTCTCTGAGGCAACGTGATTCTCCACCAGCTGTTTGAGCTGACACACAGCATCCTGGGACTCGGCCAACCTGGAGGTCAGCATCTGGTTCTCCTTCTCCCTCGACATCACCAGCTCCTGCAGGGCCTCCCGCTCTGCACGATTCTCCCGCGCCTGATGAGAGGATAAGGGGTTGTAAATTATATGAGGGAAGGGAATTTATAGTCAACATTTGGAAAGTTGTTTTTCATCCGACCCTTCCTCCTTGCTCTTCTTTCTTCTCACCTTCTGCCATGCATCAGCAGCCTCCAGAGCCATCTCATCCTGCTTCCTGAGGGCCCCCTGGAGGAGCTGCGTCAGGTGGTTCACCTCGCCCTCCAGTTGCTCTCGCGCGGTCTCGTGCTCCACACGGGAGACTGAATCATCCGGGGTGACATCTTTCTCTGCCGTCAGCCTTTTTGTGAAATAGACAAAGGAACCACATGGTAAGAAGTATAGTATGGGACTACAAGTACGTAGAAGTACAAGTAGTTTGACTAGTGACCACAAAGTTCTGACACATGGTCAACTTGATCCACCTAGGAGAAATATCCCTTCATATTTATAGCCATTTAGCCCAGAGTAAAAAGTACAAGGTTTATACAGGTATTATCCTCTGTATATGCAGTGGATAAGTATAAAGTAGCATAAAATGAAAATACTCAAGCACAAGTGCCTTAGAATTGTTCATAAACACAGTATTTATGTAAATACACAATATACAATTCGTCCACTGCTTTTCTAATTCCTCATATACCATTTCAGAAGCCCCACCGTCAGTCTTTAGTAAAAGCAGAAACAGAAGCATCTATCAGTTTTCTTCCTCACCTGTTCTGAAGAGCCTCCACCTGCATGGTTTTCTGGTGTAACTGTTCTTTCAGGGCCTCTGACTGGCTTTCCAGCTCTTTGATGGCATTTCCCAGAGATGACATCACTTGTGTGTGGTCAGCAAGGGCCACAGAGCTCTGTGCCTGAGCTTCTGCCTCCCGCTTCAGCCGTGAAATCTCCTCTTGAGCTCCAGAGTAATTCTTCTCTGTCTCAGCTAACAACGTCTGCAGCTCCTCCACCTTGCTGTTTAGCACCTGGACCTGTTGTTGCTGCTGTTGTTGTTCTGAGGAGGGAGATGAGGCTGCACTGCTCTCAGCTCGGGCCTCGGCCAGATGTTTCTGTGCAACACTCAACTGATTCTTAGTTTCACTGTAGGAGTGTGAGAGTTCCAGCAAGCGGCGCTGCAGCCCAGCAATTACCTCGTTGAGCTCGGCCTTCATTTCTTCAAAGTCTTTGGCTGCAGCTTCGACTGGCACTGTACCTCTCAGAGCCTCCTAAACAACAAAAAGGAATACATTAAAGGATGACTGAATGAAATAAAATAAAATAATAAAAAGTATGTATGTAGTAAGTATGTTGTTGAATTCAAGAGGCAAGTGATGTACAGTGAGCCAACTAAAATGGTTAAAGAATAATTTAAAGACAATGTAAAAGCAAGTTCATCTGTGGTCTTGTAGACATCAAAAGAGTACTCCAGAGATCATTTTATTCTACACATTCTTCTTCCTAGTCAAAACCTGGTGCCTACATTACCCACCATGCAACTCGACCACCAAAAATTCAGATTCAGGTGTGTAATGCTAGTAGCGGCTAATGTAGCCTCGAGCTGCTAGCCTCAAGCAGAGATGAGGAGCGCCTAAAGAGGTCTGGTAAACTAACTCCACACCAACAGATCTTTTTTTATTTTTAAACTTGTAGTACTCCCCAAGAGCTGTCAACAGACGCTGATAGGTTACCCTTTCAGTCCAACAGAAATTTAGAGAGAAGAAGAAGAAGCCCATTTGTACCTGGAGCATCCTAATCTCCTCCTGTGCTTCCTTGAACAGCTCCTCAATCTGCGCTGTCCTCTGTTCTTTCTCCATTACACTCCGTCTTTCCTCCTCTGCCCTCCTCAGCACCTCCTCCAGCTGTCTGATTCGTTGAGCAGCTTTCTCTTGCTCACATCCCGATTGGACGAGCTGGGCCTTCAGCTGTTTCACTTCATGTTCAACTGTGGATGACAAACATCTCTGGACCTCCTGTTTCTCCATCGGCTCACCTCCTCCCCTTCCCACCTGCGTTCTCAGCTCCTCCACCTCCTCCACAGCTTGGTGGTATCTCTCCTGAGTGTCCGTCAGCTTCGCCTGAAGCTCTGCTAGACTCTCCATCAGCTCTTCCTCTCTTCCTTTCTCCCTCATGGTTTCATACTCCCCTCTTTCTCTGCTTTGCTCGGGTTTCATCTGGGCCTGAAGCGAGCGGTTTTCCTTCCTGGTTTCTAGTAGTTTCATCTGAACGTTCTCTAGCGCCTGTCTCAACAGTCCGATCTCCTCTTTGCTCGCTCCTTCAGTCTCTTCTTCCACCCGTTTCACAAAAACACCACCTGAACCGTCTTCCCTTTCCACCTGGGTGGTGGAGGGGACTTGTGGCACTGATTCAAACTCATCTTGGGTGGAGTGGAAGGAAGAGTTGGAGGCCATGCTGCTTGGACGACTGGTCTCCTTCAGGTCCTCACTTCCTTGGAAGGACGGATGTTTCTGTGGGGCAAAGAGTAGAAAAAAGTTAATTACATTAAAATAAAAATATCACTAACAGAGCATAGAGGCGTTTTGGCCAAAGTCTGTCATTACATGGAGCCAAGCAAGCAAAATCTCACATTTTAGCCTTCAATCAAATAATGTTGCTAATTTCTGCTTTAAAAATGACTCGATTGATTATGATGATTAATCAGTTATCAAAATAGCTGACTAATTTTCTGTCAATCAGCAGCAGTAATAAAAGGGAGGGCAATCTGAATATATCTTTAACTGACGATTGGAATGATATAATTTCTGGTATTTTCATGATGGGTTAGAGTTAATTAGCTACTATTACATCTTTATGTCCATCATTTGTAAATATGATTTTTAAAAAAAAAATTTTTTAAAACCAGTGAGACCTGAAGAGTGACAGAAAGGGGGAGAGAGAAGGGATGACACGCAGCAAAGGGCCACAGGTCAGATTCGAACCCTGGGCTGCTGCAGCAAAGATTCAGCCTTGGTATATAGCTGGCGCCCTATCAGGTGAGTTATCCGTTACCCTGATTCTATTTCTAGAGCTACAACGATGAATTGATGAACAGAAAAGTAGGTGCAGATATTTTCTTTTCAGACATGTCATTTTAAAAGCAAAAACGTATGTAAACTGAATAAATTTTGGTTTTGGAGTGTTGGTCACAAAAAACAAGCCATGAAAATAGATTTTTGACTATTTTTCGACATTTTATAGCACATTAATCAATAATGAAAATAATTGTCGGTTGTATCCATACACATTTTAATTTTGTAACTATAGATTATAAATTACACTACTTTTTTCAGTTCAACCTTATAACAAGACTGAAAATATGTACATTGGAATAGTTTAAGTCACTGTAACTGATTTCCTGTCTATACTGGCTGAAAAGAAAATCTCCTAAATGTGATTCCAAAAATTGGGGACACTGTTTGCTGAACCTCAGGGGAGGCACAGTTATAAAAGACTACATTTTGTACTAAAATCATTCCAGCTTTGGAACATACCCAGACAGCTGAGGCCTTGTACTACTAGGTTAATATTTTTTGGTTACATAAAGAGAGACAGAAAAAGGGGAGAGAAGGAGGGGATGACATGCAGCAAAGGGCCCCAGGCTGGAATCGAACCTGGGCCACTGCAGTAAGGACTCAGCCTTAGTACATAGTGTACGTGTTCTACACCGGGTGACCTACGGGTGCCACATATTTTTTTTTTTTTTCTTTTTTTTTTTTTTTTTTTTTTTTTTTTTTTTTTTTTTTTTTTATATTATTTGTAAATTGCCTGTTTATAATTAAGTGTGTGAATTTCAAAGTTTTGTTGGTTTTTTTTTTTTTTTTTTTTTTTTTTTACTGTAGTGTAAGTTCTTAACCTCTCACATGAAGAATGTGCAGCAGTCGCTTAGCTCATATATACAGTGTACTGCCCTTATCTTAAGTATGTTCATTCAAGGTTTATGGGTTACATACCTTGAGTTTGCTTGCAAGTTGCTGGTTCTCCAAAGTAAGAGCAGTAATCTTGGTTTGCAGTGCAGAAACCAGAGCTGCAGACGCTGGAAAACTGTGCTCGACCTGTCAACACATATACACACACACACACACACATACACATACATTCACATGCAGAGGCACACAGACATAAAAGCAACGTTAAGGACCACTAGCTACCTACTGAAAAACAAAACGAGTTGTAGCATGTCTAAAACTTAGGTTAGACCTCCTTCAAGAATGCCCAAGGTGAAAAAGTTCAGTAGTACACAGCTGTCTGTTGTCTGTATAGTATTAAAGTTAAAAAGTAGTGTTGACGTAAGATTTTAACAACCGGGGAAACATTTACTAAACTCGGTGTAAAAATGACTCAAAAGTCAAAAAAGCCACCATGTAAAAATGCAGTTTTTTCATCCAATTAATTGTTGGATAGAAGATTAATTTACAATATGTTTATACACCTTTTGTTATTTTATTTTACCTTTATTTTACCAGGAATATTCCCATTGAGATACAAAACCTCTTTTACGAGGGAATCCTGGCCAAGACAGCAGCAAGTTTAAGATAAAAGAAAAAAACAGTAAAGATTAAAACAAACAGCACAAAGTAGTAGTTATCAATAGTTATATTGAATGCATCTGTTGTGCTCTATACTGTTTGAATGCTCTACTTTACAAAGTAAAAGTCTGACCTCATTTACCTAGACCAAGCATACTTTCATAAACATCACATCTGTTTTCAAATCTGCTCATGTAATATTAACACGTCACTACAGCGGCGTTCATCACCTTTGTCTCCACCTCAGGGAAAGTCACCGTCTGCTCCACTGTCTGCTTCAGGTCTTCGATTGTCTCAAGCAACATGTTTCTCTCCTCATGGAGCTTCTCGACCTCCTCTCTCAGTGCCGTTCCTCTAACCTCATCCTCCTTTGAAATGAGAAAGGGGAGGAGTGGCGGGAAAGAGGGAATGGGAGGGGAGAAGAGCAGTAGATGGAACAAGAAGAAGAAGGAGAGAGTAAAAGGTGAGAGAAGGAAGAGAAAGGATATAAAAGGTTGAGGGCAAAATTTCAGTTCATTGGTATTTAAAATGCTACTTATAAGTTAATTATATACAAAATTTCTCCCTCAGGGTTTGAAATGTAAGAATGTTGCATATTTGAGGTCATTCCTGAAACACCTTTGCATGTTTTCAATCGACATCCAACACAAATTTGCACAAATGGAAAATAACAAAAAATAGCTTGTTTTCATCCATGATGTTAATGCTGCTTTCCACCTGTGTTTATATTATTAATATCTTTATATCCCTTATTTTAGGGTCACGATATACACACATTTTCTATATATGATTTATATCTTATTTTTGTTTGGTTATCTCCTAACTGTACATTGAGATTTAACCTACTTATAAATGTATTTTGTATTTACACATTTTCATTGCTCTTGTTGACCTTTCATATACACACACACACACACACACACACACACACACACACACACACACACACACACACACACACACACACACACACACACACACACACACACACACACACACACACACACACACATATATCTCACAGTGTGCGTTTTCTATGGCTCCTTATTTACTGCAAATTTCGGGCTTATTGAATATATTGTGTTTTTATTTTTTCTTATTATTTTTCTTTCTCATTTTGTACATCTGGATGTCTCTGCTGCAACAAATCAGACTCTGAAGAAGGCACATTGTTGAACCTCAACTTGTGGAATATATTCTGTACTGCATACCTGTCACTCTTATTAAAGTTACTATATTTGTTATTTCAACCACTGTTTTTGTTTTACCTTGTAGTTGAATCTTCTGGGAGTTTCACTTTTGTTGGATGCAGGGGTCCCAGTGGAGGTAACAGCTGAGGGAGAAGAGGGTCCAGAGCTCTGAAGAAGGATTAAGTTGATTAGTTTGATTCGATTTTGGATTTGTTTTCTAAATTTCTTAATCGAGTAAAACTCAATAAAGTGACATAATGGGTTATTATGGCCCTAGCACATTTTTAAATCCTTTTACTCTGGAAAAAAGGCAGATTAGTACATAAATGAAATAAACATGAATGAAATATATTGTCACACTCTGATCAACTGCTGAGTGAAGAACAATTATATAACAGATAATATGTAAAAAGACCACACACACAGGTCCGACTGCTCATTTTTTAAACTGCAGTGCAGACGTGCATTAATATAAAGAGTGGCATACTGATACAAGCAGACAGATACACAGAGAGGCATGCATTTACCTGCAGTGGGCTAATAGGAGGTGGAGGTGCTTTTCGTTTTTTGGGAGTTGTGATCCGTTCATCACTTAGCTTAGCTACTTGATCATGCTGAGGAGCCAGCAAAAGAGAAGAAGAGGCAATGAAAAGAGATTTAAAAAAAGAAAAGAAAAGTGGGATTCAGTGCTGGTTAGTAAAAGGAGAGTCAATCAATGAGTGCTACAGTAAGACTTAAGTTTTATTTTCCTAAAATAGCAACTAAAAGATTTTTTACAAGCTGAGGAATTTGATATTGACACATTAGAAAAGCTGATAGTAAACTACTGTCCTTAAAGGTGTAGCTACACAACAGAAAGTAAATTTGGCTTTTGTTCATAATTTTTAGCTCTTCACACTAGTACATTAACTAATTTGCTAATAGACTTTAATCGTCATTAATAGTTATGTTGTGTTTTTAGTAAATTTGGTTTCCTTTTTGTTCGGACCTTTACAGAAAAGTATTGAAGAACAGGGCTGGTGTCTTACCTGAGGACTTCTAGGAGACTTTGCATCTGTCAAAGGAGATGGGAAGAACATTGAAAATAGTCAAATAAATCATTTTCTTTAAATATTTTACATTTTCTACAACAGGTAACATCTCTTTCATAAGAAAAACTCTAATCAATCAAAAAGAAAACAAGTAATACTAACTGGAGAACTCCTCCAGATGGCAGTGTTGACTTTGTGTTGAAACCAGAGCAGTATGTAACTCTACCACATAGAGGCAATGCATTTTATGTGTGTGTTTATTGGCATTGATCTTGTTGTGTCGACAATGTTCACAACGTGTAGTTAGTGTCAGTGTCTTCCTTACTTTCTCTGAGCATGTCTTTGCATAACTCTTACCTGGGACCTGTTGTCTGCTCAGGGCAGCAGTTAGGGCAGTTTTGACCTCAGTGTTTCCCGACAACTTGGCGTAGTGTAAGACATCGTGGCCTTGCGAATCTACAGCTGACATATGTGCTCCTCTCTGAACCAAGACTTCAACAACGGACACAGCGTTGGACTCACTGGCCAGCATTAAGGCTGTCCTGTAACTCAGAAAAGTAGAAATATTTCACCAATGTGACATATATCCATAATTTAAGAACTTAAGTGTCTTAAATCAATCATCTCTACTGTTACACGTATGTAATTTCTGAATTTTCTGGGTGTCTTGACTGTTTGTACCTGCCACTGTTGTCAGAAGTGTTGATTTCAGCACCGCAGTCCAGCAAAGTGCTGCATACTTCAGCATGAGCATGTTTGGCTGACAACAGCAAGGGGGTAAGCCCATCCTTTGGGACAAACAGACATTACAAACATTAGATATGCCTGAAACCAACCTGTGCAGGGACCACAAACCAACATAACTACACCTACATAACTTATCTTGTGTGACATGAGGACGTGGGCCTAGACATGAAGTATGGGGAGTGTCTGTGTGGTGAGAGAAATCCCAGATCCATGTGAAAAAGGAGTGAATGTCTCCTAAATGAATTTCCCAGCAGATAAACAGAAAAGCCAAAGTTGCTCCACTTTCTAGAGCAAGCTTTTGGGAAAATCCCCCAAATGATATATTTACAGTTCTAAATGAATAGTCTGGCTCAGCAGAGTTTATTGCCCTGAGTCAGGCAACTAGGGCAGCATTTAATGCAACGTAGACATCCCACATTTTTCAACAGCACTGACAGATCCTAACCCCAAGCATGACATTTAACCCAACCTTAACCATCTATGACCTAAATCTAACATGAACATCTGATTGGCTGGGGTTGTGGAGGGCGGTGTACAGCCTGGAAGGAGCTGCTGCCCAGAAGGCTGCATCATCTTCAGATGACATTAGAACAGATAAGGAACTCAATATTAAAACTGTATGTGTACACATTTTTACAGGTCATTTATATTGTTGAAAGGGGAAAAATAGTCAGGTCCAACTGTAAAAAAGCTAAAGAATGTCAAGAAACAGTAAAGTGTGTCAGCACAGCTTTGTGTTTTATATTACAAGACTGCTGCTTCCACATGCCACAGAGAGCAAAACTATGTTGTGGGTTCCTCTGAGCTCTGCTAAAGACTTTAACAGCCCTGTGTCTGCTCTGCTCCGTCTGTGTTTCTACTGAACTATTTCTTCTCTGGAATCTAAAAGACATAAACCATTTTCCTCTCAGAGATTCAGTGTCTGTGTGGGTGAATACGAGAGCACGGATGTATATATGCTTGTCCGCATTTGTTATTGTTTACAACTTGCTGCCGTCTTGTCAGTTTAACACTAGACTACCAAATTTGGAAAACAAGGTAAAGCCTGGGCAGAGCTGACGTGAACAAAGTAAGCAGCAACCATCACAGCCAAGTGTGATAACTTGAGAGGCCTGTCAATCAAGGCAAACACACACAAGCATGCCCCTGTTTAAAGCTTAATACACTCCTAATGAGACAATCATTTTCTAAATTCCCACCCACAGACACACGGGAGGAGTTGAAGTTGGCTTTAAAACTTTTAAGAAATGTAGTTTGTGATATTGCTTCGCCTTGTTGTTCCTGTGCAACGTCAACTGACCATGTATTATAAAAGTATATATAGCATTTACTGTTGTTTTTAACTATTAAAGTTGGATGGCAATGATGACCTTACAGATACCGCACATGCAGGTCTCTGTGTGTATACAGTAACAGCCGATGTGTGAAGTACACCATGTGACAGACTAATTTAGAAAGGGCATTTCTTTCATACCACCTCTTACTCATGAAACATGACAGGAGAAATAATTGAAGTGGTTGTTGTTCCCAAATGAGTGTGCTAGCTCTATCACTTTATGTGCCGCTGAATAAAGAGTGAGGGAGAATATAAACCAGTGGTTCTCAACCTTTTTAGCATGCAATGCTGCTATGTCTATTTGTGACCCTTCATCACATGTTGCATATGTCAATGAGTTGTGAACTGATGAAACAAAGAGTGACCAGATTGTTTAATTTAAATTATTTTAGAGGCCTGAGGAGATAAAACTATCCACAAAAATGAGGGACCATTGCTAGAAACTCCATTTGAATACAACTAAACTTAGTAGCTCAGTACTGGTGGAAGAAATCACTCACAAAGCTACTTCCTGGTATGTGGATATCCTGGACCAGCCTAGAACTGACTCATGCCTGTTAAACTTTTACCATACTGCAAGAATACACATGCACACTGTCATTTTGTCTTAAGGCTGTGATTCACAATCAGAATACAAATATACATATATTACCCAAACCACAGCACATTGTAAACTGTGTTTATTCAAAGCTCTGTAGTTGAGCTGATATATACACTGTATACTGTAAGGAACTTTTATACTACATAGTACCAGTGTCTCCGAGCAGAAATTAAGTTTACATTTTCTATAAACATTCTTTGTTCGACACATGTAAGTGCTGTAAGATGTTCCTCTTGTTCAAATATAGATCAGGTATAGATGTTTGATAGAGCCATGATGTATGCCTGAGGCCAACAAGCTGGCAGGTTCCACTTAGAACAGAAACAGCAATATGTTCCAGACGACTTTGTGGTCTATACGTCCACCAACAGCAGACAAAGCAGGTCAAATCTCACACACACATTTGCAGATTATGTCTATGTCATCTCACATGTATAAAAGCAATAACATGCAAGTGTGGAGAATAGGTAAATCTACATTTTGCCCATGCTGGCTACAGTTTTCTAAAAGCAATGATTTGGACTGATTCAGAAAAAATATTTGAAGATAACATGTACCGGTAAATGTCACAAAAAAATTCCTACCATGTCTGGTTGGTCCTGCTCCAATCTTAGAAACCCTGTACTTGAGCTCTAAAATCCTTACAGCCAGTGGTACAAAGTGGTAGCATGAACCAGTTTCAAAAGCCACAACATACAACTTCTCACAGGCTTAAACAAGCATGAAGCAGCAATAAATTTTAATTAACAATAACATAACCTCTTTACATGTAGGCTAAGAGACCACTGTGTGTGTGTGTGTGCGTGTGTTTATCTCTAACAGACCAGCTGTGGCGTGATAATAAAAAGTGAAATAAATGGGCAACAGATTCTCTTCTCTTCTCTCACTTGCCCTCTTTTTGTTTTCTCACACACACACACACACACACACACACACACACACACACACACACACACACACACACACACACACACACACACACACACACACACACACACACACACACACACACACACACACACACACACACACACACACACACACACCAGTTGAGTGAAAACCACAGGCATGGTGCGTCACTGCAATGGAGACCACATGTCTGCGGCTTGAGAGCAGAGTTCCCACAGTACGCTGACCCTCTACCTCACACACATTCACACATACACACACAATGTACAATATTTATCAATCTTTAAACAGAGAAGGACAAACGAGAGGAAGTGCCAGTTAACGAGAATCCTTTACGTTGTAGATTTACAGCTGTAACAGACAGCTGAAGTTATTTTACCTCTGCTCTCTTAAAAAACTTGAAAAGCACATACACGGATGTAGACAAAACTATAATAAGCCAAATAAGATATTTGACAGCAGATAGACACAGAAAGCATCCTGTTGCAAACACAAGAACAGCAGACAGGTAATTCTTGAAGACAATCCAAAGAACACAAACAGTGATTAACTTTCCTTGAACACACTCTCTGGACCTAACACAGTAGAAAGTGATATGAATGAGAACTGAATGGAGCATTTCTGTGGTCTTTATTCGGATTCAAAAACCCCTACTATCCTGCCAAGAAATATCTGGGAAAAGTCTGGGAGAAAAAGAAGTAATAATGAAAGTACATACTGCATCTTTCAGGTTGATGGGACTTTTGAGTTCACACAGAAGTTGGACGGTCTGGATGTTCCCACTGGATGCTGAGGATGAAATAAACAACAATCAGACAATGAAAGGAAACACACAGCTGTCCAGAGATTGCAGAGTGGGCTAGGTTTGAATTTAGCAAGAAATGTATCCCTCTCTGATTTCCAAAAGACCAAATTAAAAAAAAAAAAATAAGATGAGTTACAAATGCCTGGACTGTCTACTTTTTCATTAAAAAACATAAGCAGGGTTATGGTAGCTGTACTGTAGTAACACAACACTGCCTCTACTTTAAAAGTGCAACACTGATAAAACTTCCAACACAGCCATGTCAACTAACATCAGCATAGTAACACAAACCGAAAAGCAGCTTAAAAGAGAGTCGCCATATTCAGTGCAGGCAGACGTTGTTGAAAAACATTATTTTTGGACAGAAATTGGCAGCCCCATGAAAAAATAATCTCATCACTCAAGAGACAGTGTAGCATTTGGTTTGAATGAAAACCTACAAGAGTATTATGGGAACTTTAATCACTTAATTCCAAATATGGTAGATGATTTCATCCAAATAAAATTAGAGCTTAAACTTCATATCACAAGATATTTTCCCACGTCCTTGTCTAAGCAGACTAATCTTCAATAAAAGCACTTTTGTTTGATTAACTCTCAATACTGAGACACTTACCAGCATGATGCAGAGCAGCCTTTCCTGAGCTGTCTACAGCATCGATGGGGCATTTACTCTGGTGAGGAAACAGAAACGTATTAGACGTGCAAATTAATGTTACACATGAATTGTGAATGATTATGAAAGAAAAGTCCCATTGTTAAATGTCCATACTTTTTGTGTCAGTAGTCTGTGACATGCAATACATCTCATTGCTTGCTGTGATTACATTTAGTCTGTACTCTCCATCATCCTGACGCAGCTCTTGTTAATTTAGTAAATTCTTACATTTCCCTGAAGGAGTTTTTTCAGATAATGTGCCCCACTATGTTCCAAAATGTGTGCAAATTATTCTCTAAATGCATTTCAGGCTACTGTAGAGCATGAGCAATAATGTTAGTGGAGTTTATTTTTTGAGGAACTGACACCAAAATCTGTTTACCACTGCTGCTTTATATAGATGAAATGTTTATCTGATAATAGACAACACTGGAAATGCACTGGAAACACACATTAGCAGCAAACAACATATTACTGCATTTTTTAATCTTTTCTCCCCATAGTATGCTAGTAGTGATGACCTGCTACAAATTTTAGGAATCATCGCACTATTTGTTGCTAATAGCTGTTGGTATTTGGTGCAACTCCATGTCTAGTGAAGACACAAAGGTTTGTTAGAATGTGACAATACAAATCAGTTTGAGGCACACAGGGCAAAACTTGCTATGTGTACCAGTAGACTTGGATGGATGTTTGACCAGGCAGGTGTGTGTTGCTGAGATGCTGCAGACTATCATGGGACAGTTAGGTCAGCAGATCAGAGAAGGAAGAGTGTGTGAGTGTGTGTGTGAGTGTGTGTGTGAGTGTGCGTGTCTCCTCCTGCTGAGAATTGCTGATTTGCACACACATACACACACAATCAGCAGCCTGAAGGAAGTAAAACTGTCTGGTTTCAGACATCTTAGGAGAATAGTGAGACTATTCAGAGTGTAGGTTTCATACGGTTCACGCTCCTGCTTTCACACATCCCTTATTTGCTTCACCAAGTAATGCGTCGAAGAAGAAGTCCTGCTGGGTGACTGGATGCTCTGCCATTAAAACATTCTTACTTCCATATTTGTTGCACTTTTTGTTCTACAACACATCTTGAAAACATTTCACTGAGCCAAAAATACTGCAATTACAAATATCTTGCAGTATCTTATCCCTGTGGGACCATATTGTGCGTAAAACGCATGGCTTGATAGATAAAAGCATTATTTTTACTGCATTAAATATGATTTTAGAGATAAAACTCACAGTTTGTAACTTATAAAGTCTCCTTCTCTTACCTGAATGAGCTTTTTACAGCACTCGATGTGATTGTTTTTGGCTGCCAGGTGTAACGGATTGAAACCTGAATATAAATCAATAATAATTAAAGAATTTATTGACAAATTGGATAAAATTGAAAAAACACAAGAAAGCAATTTAGAAGGTAAAGTGCCACTAGAAAGTATGAATTGCCAAAACCAACAAACCCCAAATCAAACATGTAACACAACAACATTATACTCTCACAGTGCATGACAGTACATACCTGCAGCATCAGTGATTGTCAGGTCAGCTCCATGGGCCAGGATGATGGATAGACAGACTGTCTGACCACGTGCAGCTGCCACATGAAGACTACACACAAACCAAGAGAAAAGAACAAATTACAAAATTCAGTTATTGTTAGCTGTAAAGTCACAACAGAGATTTTTATACAACTACTCTTTCTTTACTAGTTTCAGATCAGCGTTAGAAATCTCATGACAAAATGTGCATCTCCAGTGGTGACCACACTGTACTGGTGAGTGTAAATAAAGTCCTTCCACTAAAGTAATCAAACCTACTTCTCCAGATTTAAGACAACCTGTTTGGTTTGATACAGACCCCAAACATTTTTACATCATCATGAGTTGAATCATGAATAGTTTTTTCAGTGAAAATTAAATTTGTGATGCAAAAATGATCATTCCCACATTAATCGTGGATCATATCACAATTGCAATATCTGTCAAAATAATCGCAATATGATATTACCATATCATACTTGAAACAGGAGGAAACAGCAAGCCTGGTTTTTAATCTAAAAAAGTAGCTCATTTTTTGAATCTTTAATTGTCTTGGCCAGGTGCAGTGACTTCCTGAATTCTCTAGGAAGTCACTGCACCTGCCCAAAAAATAGTAAAGGACACTGTCGAACCACAATTTGTAGTTTTTACACTTCATTGCCTGCTTGTGCGTATGTGTGCAGGAGGCAATCAATACAACCCCATTCCAGCTCAGCGAGCAGAATGAAAAACACTGCACATGCCCAGCCTTCCCTTGGTGTGTGTGTGTGTGTGTGTGTGTGTGTGTGTGTGTGTGTAGGATACACACTCTCACACACTCACAACTATGCCCACATGCCTTTCAATCAGGTTTAATCACCATAGAGATACCGTAGACTCCTCCTTTGTGCGTCCTGAAAAGATTGGAGCGTTGAGATCCCAAACCACCACATTCATCATGATTTACAAAGGCTGTGAGTATGCATCTGTATGTGTGTTTCTGTGTTCCAGTTACACACAGAGAAAAGGTCAAGGATGTGAACTACCAGTAGAACAAAAACGCCTGTGTGTTTGTTGCAGCATGTTGAGAATCTGTGCATTCGTTTTTTCCCTGCATTTGCTCCTGTGTTTTGATCTTCCTGGCTCTGCGTGAGCTGCTTAACACATTGAGGTCAGTGGGTGTTGTGTTTCAGAAAAAGAAAGAGGTCAAATATTAACACTGAGCCTCTGTGTTATCAGCAATCTCAATCGGTGAGGCAGCGGGTTCCACCGCCTCTGGAGAAATAAAATGACTCTCAAAACACTCAATGTCCGAGAGGCTGGCTGAATGGTTGAAAATGTCAACCCTTCAGGAACGAAGAAGAACACAAGTATTTTTAGATTGGCCATTCATTTTTAACACTGTGCTGTGGAGCGTGAAAGTAGTTTCATAAGCCCAAGAATTTGAGCATATGCTGGAGATATATGAAAGGAAACACAAAAATCTCCATGACTGGATGTTTCCCTGAAATTGAATACACCCACTTTTATTTTACTACAATCAGACCCTTTCTTATCACTCTTTTGTTGCCAAAGTGTGAGCCGTTTAAATAACTGCACCACATTTAACTAAACAAGACAGCAAAGTGGAGATTTGTACATCTTATTCTACTCTGGTTACTCTTGTTTGGTTTGTAGCCTCATCAGTGTAACTGAATGCAAGTCTTTCTGTTTTCACTGAAGCTGCAACAGAAGCCACTACAGGCTATTGTCTCTGTCTCTGTCGATTAAATAATGTGCTGGAGTAACTTTTTACAGTAGTATTTATGATTCTGATGTACTTTACTGTTCCCATGAGGAAATTGGGGTCAACTGGGATTCATATACTGATTACAGAAAGACATAAATTAATGTACAGCAGAAACATGTGCTAAAAGGACATTTGATTGGTAAATCTGTACAAAAGCCATTTTTGTTTGAATTCTTTTGTAGATAACAGTATGAATGCTTACGCTGACTTTCCCTCGCTGTCCAGCTTTACAGCACTGGCACCTTTCTTGGCCAGAAGCGATGCCACCTTCTCCACCTCGCCATGCTCCACTGCAGCAAGCAGGCGCTCGTCATTTTTGTTCCACTCATTGACCTATAGAGGATGATTTGGGGAAAAAAGGAGAGAAAGACAGAGAAAGAGGGAGAATGAAGGAAAAAGAGAGGAAAACAAGGCAAAGCATTTAGGTAAGATAAAAAGCTGATATCAAATATAATCAATGGGGAATGGGAAACCAGGAGGTGGAAGATATATCCATGGTTTTAATTCTAATAAATTATCTATCTCTAATAATGTATACATTCCTCACAATGACGTACTTGATCAGACATTGACACCCATATTAACAAATCTTACTCTGCAGCCAAAACGACTGAGATGCCCTTAATGTGAGTAATGTTTCTCAAAGGGAGAGAATGTTTTTTTGGCTCTGCTGTAGCCCACACAAAACATTTGTGTCCATATGTGGGAAAACACACACAACACACACAACACACACAACACACACAACACACACACACAAAAGCAACATCCAATGTGGGTATGCACACTGACTCACACATACACAAACCAAATGGCCCCCACATTTGTATCACTGACAGGCTGTTCGGTTATTGGAAAGATTCAAGCATGATCTCATACAGAGACAGTGTTCCTACACTGCAGTCTGAAAATGCAGCACAATAAGTTTCATGTGCTGTACACTACAGAGTTTACCTCTGGCCAGAAACTAAACTGTATAATAAACCAAAATCAGGAAAATCAAACCAGGATAGTAGTAGTAGTCTGGTCATAAACATACAGTATAACTGCTCATTTGAATTACTACTTATATTAAAGACAGATTAGAAAATGTGTTTAAAGAAAGAAAGAAAGAAAAACATGATAACAGAGTAAAGGGAGAACTGAACCCGTGCACCCCAAACATGTTGGAAGCACAAGTTCATCAGTCAGCTCTCCTGTACGGATTAGTATGCAGCACAGTATTAGATTTGACCTGATAGCCTACTGACCTACACGTGAAAAGGGTATGAACTCTGTGACTCCATAAATACTTGTGGTGGCAAACTGTACCCTATTTTAAGAGTGCAACAAGCCACCATGGTGATACATGCAATCACTGCAATACATTTTGCACAGCTGGTGGAAAAATGCAAGGCTATAAAAATCCCTTCTGTCACTGGAAGAGCTAGTATGACCACTGAGCTCTGCAGCCTGAGCCACGTAGTCATTAATGTGGACCAGTGAGGAAATAAAAAATACTAAATTGTTGGTGTTTTGAAAACATTGATGACTGAGAGTGAAGAAACATTTTGGTGTTCAGGCAAGGAGCTGGTAAATTGAAAAAAAAAAAAAAAAAAAAAAACACCCACACACACATACTTTTTGGCATACAGGCTTCGAAGAACTGAAGCAATAGGTAAGGTACTATTTAGGAGGCGGTGTAAGATGAGAAAGTTCTCAGACAGACTGGAAATAACAGATTGGATATACAGACACTGAGCTGAGCACTGACATGTGAAAAAGATATATGAATCTACCAGGTGCCCTACCAAGTCTATGATGGGCAGTGATGGGCACACAAGTATTTCCAAGAATATCCAAGACCAGTTTAGAAA
The DNA here is from genome assembly GCF_905237075.1 of Dicentrarchus labrax. Classification (NCBI taxonomy): domain Eukaryota; kingdom Metazoa; phylum Chordata; class Actinopteri; family Moronidae; genus Dicentrarchus; species Dicentrarchus labrax. Next base: position 13,152,475 of record NW_026136710.1, on the reverse strand, counting down.
TAAAAAATAAATAAATGCAGGATCAGGGAAAACCTTCCTTTACAACACATGTACAGTGGTAAGAATTCATTAGAGAAAACTGATGAAAACACCGGGATATGAGATGTAAACCACTTGTCAGTGCTGTTGGAAAATCAGCTAACAATGTGAGTTAATTTGAGTTTTAAGATTCTGGTTGCACAATTCCTATATTATTGGAAATGTTAGCAATACAGCCAGCATTAGACCTTTACTAAATAGCATGTTCCTCGGTATCCTCCAGAAACACTTGCAACTGCTGTGTTGAGCAAAGTGTTAACTAGTCAGTCCCAGTTTTGTTTGTATCATATACATGCACAAGGATGCACATATATACATAAATACATACATGTACCCAAGCATGCAGGCAACCTGATACACATTCACTTCCACTAGCTTCACGCTACTCCACTGACTGGCAGTTGGTTGTGGTAATGTGCAACTAAGCGTAGCAATGCACCAACAAAGGTAAGTAAGAAGAACACTGCAAGCTAGCAAACATAGATGTAAACATTGCACAATTTTAAATAATAAAAAAATTGGTTGGTTGTGCAAATGTTTCAGTGGACGAATATACATTTCACACATTTGTTAGGCCTCAAGGATATACAAACAATGCATTTTGGTGAGAAACACTAAAAGAAAACACCACAGGGCACCTTTAAGTTGCAGTGCACTGCACTAAAGACTCCACTATACTATACAAAATTGTGCATGCAGACATACCTGAAAACAACACAAATGTAGTTGTGCATCGATGAGGTTCATTACATGGACAATTTTGCTCTGATTTCCTTCAGACAATAGTGTTTTACCTTTTATAGCATTGGTGGGCAACCTTGCATGTCATGTTCGGCATATTTTAATGAGTGTTGCAAATGTTTCAACTGTCATCTACTAACAAAGTTGATCATTAGACAAGAATAGGTGGCTTTCCACTTCTTTTCAACAATTTCCTGGGGTTTGGAGAAAAACATTCACAAAGGTTCTGTTGAAGTTGGTAGGTAAAGGAAAGTGGAACAGAGAAGTCACTCTGACTTCATTTGCATCTGTCTGACACTATGATTGGTGTGCAGTGAAACATGACACAGCATGAGAAAGCCTAAGCTATAAAGGACATGTCCCATATGGTGTAGTGGTTAGGATTCCTTGTTTTCACAGAGGTGGCCTGGATTTGCCTCCCAGTATGCTGGTATAAAGTCTCATGATTTTCATACAGCCAGTCATGTGTTGCTCAGTCAGTTTGCAGGGCACTGAGGCAAATACTAAAAATAGGTACACTCAAGATGATAGAGGAACTGAAAAAGATGAATATACTGTACAAAACAGAGGCTTAACTGAAGAAAATGGAAAGAAATATGTACATATGAATCTACATATTGTTTCTGTTGCCAAAATCTTCAAAGACAATGCAAAAGGAACTTGGTCAGTGGTTTGTTTATATTATTCAACACTGTATCCAGTACTCTTCTTATCATGTTTTGCGGACATCAGGAAGGGTGGAACTTGCTGCTGTAATTGAGTGGCTTTATGATCCGGAAACAGCGGCAAAACAAACCCACTCCCGTACATGACAGATTGAATAACAGGCGCAGTCACATCTTGCAGAAGGTGAGGAGTCCCTTAATGTTAATTGAATTTAAACCTAACTTGTACGTTGTGCGTCTGAAAAATTCTGTAACTTATCAGATCTCAGAAAGTATCATAAATAAATCAGAACAAACTCACTTGGGAATTAACATTCTTGATACTGACATGAAAGGGTTTCCAACTGAGCTGATTAAAATAGATTAATCTGAATCTTCTTATTTCCTGTATTTAACCCTGAAAGTGAACTCTACATTGCATGTATCCGTCTACATTGCTTTGACTGACTGGCCACTTGTCAACTTTTTTTCCCAATTCATGTTTGGGGTTTGTTCCAGCTTCCCTGGGACCCATCTGATCAAACTAGACTTTTCTAGATAATTTAATTCTGCACCCTTGCCTAGTCCAGGTTGAAAGACTACTATGAATGTATATATTTCCTAATGTCTCAAATAACTGATAACTATGCAATGTCTCAGAGACGTTTTCCACACACTAGTCTGCAAGAGGACAGTAGTAATATCTCGGTTCCTGGCTTCCACTCAAGCAGCAAATATTTAATTCCTGGTATGAAGGAATTTTCAGAGTTGCTCAATCAGACGAGCATCTCACAAATGATACTGAAACCACAAAAAACTGGTACAGTACCTGGATTTATTTAAGCTACAGAAGTGTGCTGGGAAAATGCTTTTAAATGCACAATGCAATGAAACTACTACCAAAATGTATCCTTAAGATGTACCTACCCGAGATCTACCGGAGGAGAAAGAGCAGAGTTGTCATGAACAGTGGTCAACCACACAAGCCTGTCCAACCTAAGAGGACAGTAAGAGGAGTAACCCGGCAATTAGAAAGTTAGAGTGCCATTATGGAGACAGAAAACCAGAAACAAGGTATGAGCTAGTGCAGCGATTTAAAACTAAGGTCCAGGGATCTGCGTACTGTACATTTTCTTAGTTCATAGATAGCTTGTACTATCATTACGAGTGAAAACCAGTTCTCAGTAAAGATTTGTTCATGCTGTAGTTGGTTGTCAGTTGCTTTGAATCATGAAACTGCAGAACATTTAGGGCAAAGACTGGGGAAGGAAGGCCCACTACACTGTCTTCTAACAATTGCCTTCTGGGCAAAAGTTTCACTCTAACAGTACTCAACTCTTCAAAAGCTTTTACCTTATCTGAACCTCCACTATGTCTACAGAGTAGAGTCAACACTGCCATTCTCATTCAAATTATTCTATGATTCATTATAAGTTAGTTTCATATTGAGCAGGACCCCCTCTGTGTACACTGAAGCATCACACTGGTCACTCTCGGCAGTATGGCACAAAAGCAGACATGTACATCTGGGGCTGCAAATAACCATTATTTTCATTGGCAATGAATTTGGAGATTATTTCTATCCATTAATCTTTACTATCTTACTAACAGTACAAAATCCAACCCCACTTTTTCGACTAATTGGCTCGTTGCAGCTTTACAAATATCCATAATGTAATTATGTGTGACTTTTCTGGTCACAGTAAATAGATTGGGGGTCACTCTTTGATTCTTTAACTGTAAAAGTAACATCCATCCAAAAAATGACAAGTTTACAGTTGACATCTGCAGTGAATGCTCCTATCGTGGTCTCATTAACAAGAACAGCATGTGGGAGAAAAACTGGCATGGACTTAGAACCCCTACCAATACAAATACCCCCTTACCAGCAGTAATATAAAAAATTACGGGGGAAACACTGATGTACTGTATTGCATGATCCTGCCTAATGGCCTCTGTGATTTTAATAGGCTACACAAAAAATGAAGGGCTGTCACGATAGAGCAGCATGACACCGATAGCATTAGACTACATTGTAATGGACAGGTTTAAGTGGAGCGGAATGCACTGCTCCAGTTTCGGTCACATACACAAATAGTGTCATTGCAGGGAGGCTGATGAAATAATCATGTTCTGGCAGAGTTGGTGCAAAATCAGCACGGACGGCTCCAACAAAAAGTGATTCAACAAAGTGTATCAAAAAAATGTCTAAACAAAAAAACTTCTGAGCACAAACAGTAAACTATACCAAACAGTGTACAATACACTGGCAGTGCATCAATAGGGAAAATATCCCTAAATTAAATGACAATTTGTGTTTCCCCCTTGTAGGCATATGAGCACTCGACAATAAGAGATCAAATTAAATGTTGGTTTAAAGATATTCCTGCAGTGTAAAATAGCTGCATATAGAAGAAAGGTAGGCTACATAAGTAACTGCAAGATGGTATAAAACTAAATATGTGGTTCTGATGGGAAAGGCTTTATTGTGAGGGGGAAAAGGTGTGGAGACAAGTAGCTGATTTTTAATTTAATATATATATATTTTTTTAATTTAAAACACACTGAAAAAAGTTATATTCAGAAGACACTTTTATTTCATTTTTATTATGCCAATATCAGTACCAAAAAAGACACGAGCTGAACGATTAGTCCACAGAAAATCTATCAAAAACTATTTTGAAAATCTATTAATCAATTTCCACCTTTAATGAAAACAAGTGTAAGTTGCAGCCCTACTCCTCATGATGTATCAAACACAGCTATACCAGTGCACAACACATGAACACTAAACAACAATATCTGCTTGTATTAAATACTGTAGGCTTAGCTTACATTGGTTTGCACTGGATAGGATGGGTTTAACCCACATTGGTTTGGTTAAGTCATGGGTCACTTATCCTGATATTATAAAATCAGTAACCACTGTTGTTCTGTGTGTACCACTAGGAAGTGAAAAGGATCTCACTTCCTCTCTTGCTTTCAGTTTCCTAGACTGCCCCCGTCTTCTCCAGCTCTGTCTTATTAGTCCTGCCTCTCTTTCAGGTTTTTGTGCTGCCATAAGTCTGTTTACATTGGGATCAGGGTGTGGACTGTAGTGTTGGTTCTGTCTTTAGCCTGACACTCATTAAGACACACAAAGAGTCGGCTGATAACACTAAGTGTTTCCTGTTTGTCCAGGCTGCAGGCTGGCTGCACGGACAAGGGCAAGAGAACAAGGAGCAACAGAGGTAAAGGGGTAAGGGAATCAGATTTATTTGACTATATAATGCGTGTTTCTTTACAGTTATTTTTAATGAGTGAATCCTTACCTCCCTCCTCTCCTCCTATGTCTCACAGGTGTTAATTTATTTCTATTTCTAAGTCCTTAAAACAATTTGTGGAAACACAACCTCACAACATCCAGTCGTGACTACAGTTTTAGAATAACGTGCAAACAAATCAGATGCACAACAAGTGTGTATGTGACTGTTTGTTAACCTAATGGTTTTTGCATAAACATATCTGCCAAGAGGGTTTTTTCTACTTCGCTGAACTTCCTCAGTTCTCTGAAGGAAAAACAAACTGAGATTGGGAAACAGTAATTCCTACATCACATTCTGTATGTTTATAGAGTTCAGCCACTAAGAGAAAGTGGAGTTTAACAAAAACACGTTTACTTTACAAACCCTTTAGTATTTCCCTCAAAATACACATTTTTGTCCCGTTTGCTTTAATGCAGCTACTTAAACTTCACATATAATGTGGTAAAAGCTTATACAACTAATTTAAAACTAACCTAAGCTTGACCTGATAAGCCAAGAGCCGAGAAGGCCTTTTGGCTCATTTGTTTGTCAATGAACATACATCTGAGCTCTTTGTGAACCCTAGTGACACTGAAAAAGGACACGCATGTTAAGCAAATCCTTTCCCAGGAAATCTAAAGATTAGGGGGAAAAAAGTCAAAAGCAAAACCAGGACTATGCAAATCCACAAGAATACCATAGAAATCCAGGAATTACTTCTCCAGATGCCTTGTGATAGATTAAAGTGTTGTTTAAGGGAAATATGACCTGGCACTGGCACCAGACTCAATGGCAATAATACTCTGGGGATGAAAAGTATCCCTAACAAATTTAATGGTGATCTGGAAAGTAATTGTCAAGACATTTTGCTTTGGATTGAAGTGTTGAACAGATCAATCAACTACAGGCCTTGCTGTTAACTGGGCAAGAAAAGCAAAACAGAACAGAAGGGAAGTAAATGAGGAGTCCACTCACTAGAAGGCTAAAACATGGAAAAGGAAATAAAACAAGCCAAATCAGGTCATGTCAAGTAGAAAGTGAAAAACCAACCAATGCAGCATAATATTATTAGGTATAAACTACAGAGAAAGTATTTTCTTACTCACAGGTTCTCAGAGAAATGACTAAACACAACATGAACACACAACGTTATTCACTGTTCCAGTTCACACACTAAACCAACTAACCAACTATTGCCTTTCGTGTCAATAAGAAGTACATTGTCTATGGGATTTCATGCAGAGATGAAAGATAAAGCTAAATAAATGCAGGACGAAAAGTAGGTTAGATGGAAGGTAAGACACACAAACAACAACAGACTCCAGAGGGGAATAACCTCTATACAGCTTACAAGAATAATCTTTGTTTGAGAGAGTGGTTGAGAGACAGAGGAGGGCAGTATAGGCAGGAAGTAAAGGAGAGGATGGAAGAGCGAACAGTGTACAGAACAAAAAGGAAAAGAAACAGTGAAGGAGAGACAGCTTGACACATAGACAATTTCTCTGCCCTTTGATCCGTAGTGGCTGTTAACTTCAAACCCCTTATCTGCAACAAAGCAGATGCTCAAATGTCCTCAAACAATACATCCTTTCTCTCGGGCCACAGCTGAAACCGCTTACTGCCCTCTGTACTACAAACACACATCAACACGAGAACACACACACACACACACACACACACACACACACACACACACACACACACACACACACACACACACACACACACACACACACACACACACACACAAAATAGTTTACTAGACTCTGAAACTCAAACCCAGAGTACGAGAGTTAGTAGACAGAACTGTTAAACAAAGACCAGATGGTTGCTCTCATAATGGAAGATGTTGCCATGTATTTCACAATACTACCCAATCTGGACCACAGGTTTAGATAATGAAATCAACTTACATCATGAGAATCTCATTTGGCAACTTCTAAGTGGTTGGTACAGTCAATACATTGTCCATGTATGAACGTCAGGCACTGGTGTAGGTAAAAGAGTATTCCATTGAGTTAGCATGCTGTACAGATCGTAAAGCCCCTTAAGGCAAACTGTGAGGCTTTATACAACTTTATTCACATATGCAGTAGTACTCTCCAAGACCTGTAAACAGACTGTGTAAAATTGGTGCCTTTCAGACACCAATGAGAGCCAAGTGGAATTGCACCTCTATTAACACCCAATGTCTGCCAAGGGTGCTTCTTTACACCCACTTTGCCAATATCCGACACTGCCATGGAGAATATCTGTGCCAGTGAAACACTGATGATTAATCACATTCTGAGGAAAAAAAGGAACACCTCATTGTTTAAGGTGCTTTGCATAGAGCCTCTACGGCTGTAGTTCAGTTATTTTTAGCTTTCCTCCATTTGTGTTTATTAATACTGAGAGTCATTTAGCATTTACATGGATTTTTCTTGGAATGCTAAATGCAGTGTGGTGGAGACATGCCACTCTGATGGAAGTACTGTGTGCCAAATAAGCACTGTGTTCATCCTTCACACTTACAGTATTTGAAAATAGTTTTGTCCTAAAGGTGATGAAACTTTTTATAGACATAATATGATCTCATTACTGTTTTAATAGTCTCTCTCTGCCAGAGAGGAAATAAAAAAAACAAAATTGTCATCACATCATCCATCAGCACCCCCTTGCCCTCTCTTCACATCAGTATCGAACCTTAAAAACCCACATTAGTTGACATTTCCCCCTGACCTCTCTAATTACCTCTTATTTTACTGCTTTTCTAGTGTTCCTCTCATATACAACTGAGGAACACTATGAGGTCACCATGACTCCTCAAACTGAAACCCACTGGGCTCACATTATTGTTAAATGTGACAGTTAACGTAATTTCTACAGTATATTAAAGTGTGTTTTGCTTACTGCACTAAAGGCAGCCATCTTGTTAAAAGAGGCAAAAAACAATGAGCCTACTACATATACATACAATTTACTGCACAGTTCTTTTCACTCATTGTACTTCTTTTAAAGTTGAAGGATTGATGCACAAGTCTGGCGTAGGACATTTATGGGTGCAAGAAGACCTCCAGTAAAAAATAGCCCTTGTGCAACACTTCCTCCTGACACAAATAGCCTTTCCTGCCCTATAAATAAACATTGTTGGACTTGGAAAGCAACCAGCCTCATTACGCTCAAGGGCTGCTCATAAAGTCAGTAGAGTAGGGCAAAAATATATCCCTAATTTCAGTCAGGATAGGGAAGTTCATGCACACACACACACACACACACACACACACACACACACACACACACACACACACACACACAGATATCAGTCAGCATGCAAAGAGTCAAAGTAGGGTCAAATAAGAAATATACAGTTACACAGTCTCAGATCATTCCTTTGAACTCCAAGGACAACATTTTGGGCAACAAATCTGAAACGGGAAACCGTGTTTGTCTGGCTGCTCTACATTAAAGTTGTATCCATAAAACTGTCTGTCACTTTCATCGCTTTAAAGACTGAACTAAAAACACACCTCAAAAATGTTTGTGAGCCAAACCAGGTTTTGGGAGTACAGTGCAAATCAAGTAGAGCAATGCCAAATGTCTCTCATGAAGGAAAGTTCTTAAAGTTTTTTCAGGTGAACTGAGTCTAACCCTCCCTCCATCCATCTCCTAGCATGAATATTGTTCCAGTTGTTCAGCGTAGGCCAAACTAAACAACCAGTCTGAAACAAACCGGGGGGCGGGGAACCTCACTGCCTATCGCCCAAATAGGGTTTCTCGCCTGCTCAGTTTCTTTCCCATCATCCCCAACCTTTCCTCCTTTATCCGGTTTTTGTTCCTCATTATTCCTTCATCTTTGTCTCTTTTCTCTCACTTTACAACCTTTTCCACAACCTTTCATCCAACTTATCTGCGTTCCTCTACAGTATTTCTCTGGTGCCTCACAGCTTTACTTAATCTACATGTAGTCCTGAACCATGTCAACACATGGTGAGTTATGCTACACTGGATGTACAGCCACAGTTTTCTAAAGAACTTTAAACTGCTGAATACACTTTCAATAAAAAAAAGTCCCATAAACACAAATACACACACATACGCACAAGGTAGCAGACAAGCACCTTGCATCATAACCAATGTCTTCACACCCACACCAGACAATAAACAAGCCTAAGCACAAACTCACGCCCACACATAAAGGAGCATGCAATCACACACACAGACACAAGGATCACACCGGCCTGCTTTTAGGCCCAGTGCTTCATGTACTTGCTGATGAGCAGGTTTCCTGGCTGTTTGTCTGTAGTTCATGCACACTAGCGATAAGGGTTAAAGAGATCCCATGGGCACTTCCTGTTTTAATTGGATCCATGTTTAAACAGGCTCTAAGCCATTTTCCTCTGCCTTTCCTTGAATTAACTAGTTAAGGTCTGTACTGTTTTTAGAAGTGCTTCTGGTCAAACTCAAGGGTGAAGCTTTAGGATAAGGAGCACAGTGCTAGTGCAATCAACAGCCAACTAATGGTGGCAACTAAAGTAGCAGCAGAAGTGGACTGGCCATACATGCCACATAAGCTCCTAATAAGCAGGTAGTCCACTAATCGAAAGTCCCACTGCTGTGAGTGGATTATGTTTCTGATTAATCCACCTTGCATAGCCTCTGCCATCAGTGTGTGAATGTGACATGTAAAGGTTGGATTTAAAAATGGATTTAAACTATCAATTATTAAAACCGTTGCTAATTCATTTTCTGTCGATTGACTGACTGATTAATCGACTGATCGCATCAGCTCTAAACCTAAGCCATGGCTTCACGTGTGTGTGATTGGCTGGTAGGTCGCTAATCCTCCTGATAATCATGATCAAATCAAACTGATAAATGCTGTGATCCTTACTTTCCCTTCTCTGTATTGGTTACATATGTATTTTTATATCAATGTTGAGACTTACTGCAGTTTCTCAAGTGGATGTCGATATAATCTGAATATCTAGAGATTAAATACTACAGTAAGTGTGAACAGGGCTGTAGTTTTCCCCTTGGAGTGCTGTACTATCTCCTGCTGACAACACAGACACACACACACACACACACACACACACACAGACACAAACACAGACACAGACACAGACACGACACACACACACAGACACACACCCTTCCTCCACCTCCTCTCCCAGATTAATATTGGGCCGTCCCAGAGGTTTTACTGTCACTCCCAGAACTAATACCCTTTCACTACGCCCAGCCAGAACAAACCATTCCATGCCAAACCAAGTCAGACAAGGCCAAATCAAACAGAGCCAAGTGGATATACTTCAGGCTGTGCTTCAGTTAAAAAGAAACATTCTATAATTGAAGGACTGCAGCATTATTGTGTTACTATATAATGTTTTTTATTTATTGACTGCAGTATGTTTCAACTTACATGAAAAGGGTGGGGTGTAACATTTTTCTCTAATGGCTACACCCTAATGTACTGAGAAGGAGGGGAAATATTATGGTTTACGGTTTTCAACCACCCAGACAGTGCACAATGCATTATTTAGAAATGTTTTCAGATGATCAGCATGTGATTTTCTTTGCAGTGCTGCTCCAGTTAACACAGCAGACACATTTCATAACTCCTGATAAGAAGGACTCCATTACTCCAGTATTTACACACTCTAGCTAAATAAAGACTGCAAAACAATGCATGTTTCCTTTTCTTTGTAAAAGAGAAACTAAAGTCTTGATACCAAGATTGATACTACGATTTGTGTTTTATCCCACCGATCTGAATCCTCACATTTTTGTATTGCAATTTAACTGTCTCGCGATATATCTTTACATTCCTAGTCCAGACTAGGATAAGGTCCAGACCTTATCAGAGAAACAAGCTGAGCAAACGTTAGCAGCAGCTCTACTGGCAGACCCTCCGATGTGTCCTTTATCCGCCTAACAGCACCGGAGAAACACTGACTTATAAGGTGAAACTGCTTTATTCTGTGTTTCTGTTTTTAATCACCAGATCCAGTTTGTTTTTTTGTTGGAGAGGAGGAGACCTCTGCGGGTAATTCGGCTCCCAGTAGAAACCTCCTGAACACTGAAGGAATGCTAACTAGGAGAAGCTGACTGCAGTGACGGCAATGGTCGTGAAGACAACAACTCCCATTATCCCACACTACCTCACGACGTCATCAAACTCCGTCTTTTATTATTGTTTCGACGTGAGAGACCCATTGGCAGCAGAAATAACACATTATATGTTTAGTAAGTGCCAAAAATAGAGCAAACCGTAAATGTAGAGTTTAGTCTCCAGTGTCATGTAGCTCAGATGAATTGAAGCCATGAAACAGCTGTGTGGAGTGAAAGGAGACAGCATAATCCACACATCAATTAGACACAGAGAGACTGGATGATACGGGGAGGGTGTGTGTGTCTGTGCATATGCTGTGGATACTGGTCTCAAGCGTGTGTGTGTGTGTGTGTGTGTGTGTGTGTGTGTGAGAAAGAAAGAGCATGTGTGAAAGCCTTGAGTAATCCTGCTTAGTCTAGCAGCTGGGGGAGCAGGTTTAAGTAGTGTGACAGTATGAAGGGCTGGGTGAGGGTTTAATACTAAAACTACTGTCAACAATAGAATACACACATAATATTTAACAAAGAATGTGCAAGAGTATGTGTACAACAGCACTGCCAGGAAGTAGTGTGCTTGGGGGATAGTACTAAGGGGCTGAGAGTAAGTAAATTAACTAATTTAGAGCAGCTCTGCTCAAACAGCAGGGACAGGGTCGTTAATGTGGTCTCAAAGGGTTCAAACACACTACAAGATTTAATTAAGATTTCTCAAACTAATTACACATGGCTGTTCTTTCTAACATTAAGGCTGTTTCAAGGAAACCCGAAGAAAAACTATTGTGCTTTCAGAATGATTTTCTACTATAGAATATAAAATCACATAAGCCGCAACTTTATGATTGAGCTAAAATGTGTGACAAAACAGCATTATAACAAAGTACAGTAGTGCCGCAGAGACCAACAAATCTTGTTTTCCAGATGTTAGAAAACATGTTGGTTTGGTACAAACCCCAACAAATGTCACATCATTATAATTTTTATGTTTTTTTTCAGTGAAAATTAAATTTGTGATGCAAAAATGATCATTCCCACTAATCGTGAATCATATCCTAATATCTGTTTTTTTGCCATATCATGCAGCCCTTCTACAGTGTAATTTGCATTCATGCGTCATCTTACTTTGCTATGGCTGTCTGGACACCTCTGTTTCCTACACATCAAAATGAAGCGAAATTGACTGAACTGGCAAAACTATTTCTGACAGCTGATGGTTCAGAATGCCTCTAAGTCTGTCTGTGGCTGTTCGCCAACCCCATTCCCAGAAACCAGATTACACCGTCTGCTTGTCTTAAACACTGCTCTCACACACACACACACACACACACACACACACACACACACACACACACACACACACACACACACACACACACACACACACACACACACACAGGACCTCCCTCATTATACTGACTGTTTGGCCAAACAGGCTTAGCCAGAATGATCCACAAACGAATCCCAAAATGTCAATCATATATTCCAAAGACAGACACACACAACCAGAAACACACCAAATCGACAAGTATAGCAACAGACAACAACATTTCAAAAACCACACACACACACACCCCCCCCCCCCCCAATTCACGTTGACCTTGCATAACTACACACCTGCTCACAGTCTGATAAAGCAACACTGGTGTTACTCCCTTTTAGGTACAGGCATGCACAGAATTTTGGTGGACAAAATTTAATGTGGAAAAAGTCAGACGACAACACAGCCACAATGATCCCAGTGCAGAAAAAATGCTGTTGCAAAATCTGAGAGAAAATCACACATAATGCTTTTGTGCAGCAGTAAAGCTGTTTAATATTAAGGATGGAAATGCATGAGCATTTTAAGCGTAGGCAGCGTTTTCACATTACTTAGCCTTACAGTGCATTCACAGTTCAACGTTTGAGAATGCCGATCTACTTAACCTGGTGACACATTCTGCTGAGTCTGCCTGACTGCACAGTTTTAGCTAGTTTGCAAGTATTTTTTACAGCCAAACATATTTTCATATAACAATAACATATACTGGAAGGTAAAAAAAAAGATTTACAAGCATACCTCAAACATAATGTGGTAAGAAAGGTCTTTTTTGCAAGACTGCAAGAGATTCATTTTTAGCTGCCAAGCATTAAGACTGGTAAATGTTGACCTAATTAGCACTGCTTTAAGTGCGAGTTCTAGTTCAATGTATATTTATGAGCAGCCTGCCACCCCAATTAACACTGCTATCACACTGATAATCTTCACACAACCTGACCTTCACACCTTTCCTATCATTTCTGTAGCTGACACAATCTGGTACAGCAGCATAATCAATAATACAGCTGCTCTCAAAATGAAGTACATAGCGTGGGATAAAGTGATATTAACCTCCTAACCTTAAATATTATCTAACCTTAAGTGCCTATAAAGTTAGATTTATATTTTTATACACTGTACCACATATATATATATAAGTTCACTGGTGCACAGCCAGCCATTAAACACCATCACAATGCACAAAATCATACACAAGGCCAAAGAAGAAAGAAAATAATAACCTAAAAAAGTATCATAAATATCAATGTATTAATGTAAGAAAGATAACAGTTGCACAGTGCAAAGTAAAGTGACACATAATGTGCTTATGTATTTATCAAAGGTTGTGTCTTTCATTAGCTAATGGTATGAAGGATATGATAATCTGTTGGTGTATATATATATTATTTATTTGCCTCTTAGTAGCAACTCCCTCACTGTATATTGAGTTTAACATTCAGACCACAACACATCATTTATGGCTGTACCACCGCAAAATATGATTCACATTGGGGAAAGTCCTGTAATAGAATTTCAAATTAAGCTCTGTGGGTCTGCACACAAACAGGCACAATTAATTGGAGTAATTATGTGTCTGAATCTCGGAACAGAAAAAAAAACCCAACATGGGCGTAATTAGTGACATTAATAATGGCTTCACTCTATCTAGTTTTGCTAGTTCCAGTGTCCTGATATTGTGCATGATGGCGCACTTTCATGGCTTACTGGGACAATTAAATAGAACAATCTTTAATGTTATTAGTAACACATGTGCTCTTTATGTCAAAACGTCTGCTGTGAAAAGATTTATAGAAAGGCCCTCCGTAATGCCAGAGGAGCCTATTACTCAGCACTAATAGAAGAAAATAAGAACAACCCTAGGTTCCTCTTCAGCACTGTAGCCAGGCTGACAGAGAGTCACAGCTCTATCGAGCCACATATCCCCATAAACTTAAGTAGCAATGACTTCATGAGCTTCTTCTATAATAAAATTATTACTATTAGAGAAAAATTAATCACCAACTGCCATCAACGGTTATCAGTGGCTCTCCAAGTTCAAGGACTTCTGTCAATGTAAACTTAGATGTATATTTAGACTGTTTTTCTGCTATCGATCTTCATCAGTTAACTTCAATCATTTCTTCATCGAAGCCATCAACCTGTCTGTTAGACCCGATCCCAACTAGGCTGCTTAAAGAAGTTGTTCCCTTAATTGGCACTTCTTTACTGGATATGATTAATCTTTCTTTATTATCAGGATATGTACCACAGTCCTTTAAAGTAGCTGTAATTAAACCCCTTCTTAAAAAGTCTACTCTTGACCCAGGGGTTTTAGCCAACTATAGACCGATTTCTAACCTCCCGTTCCTCTCTAAGATTCTGGAGAAAGTAGTCGCCAAAGAGTTGTGTGACTTTCTACATAACAATAGTTTATTTGAGGATTTTCAGTCAGGATTTAGAGTTCATCATAGCACAGAGACAGCTCTGGTTAAAGTTAATAATGACCTTCTGACTGCTTCTGACAATGGACTTGTCTCTGTACTTGTATTATTAGATCTTAGTGCTGCATTTGACACCATTGACCATGATATTCTTTTACAGAGACTTGAGCATCAAATTGGCATTAAAGGAACTGCCCTAACCTGGTTTAAGTCATACTTATCAGATCGTTCTCAGTTTGTACATGTTAACGATGAATCCTCCATAAATACTAAAGTTAGTCATGGAGTTCCACAAGGTTCTGTACTTGGACCAATACTATTTACTTTATATATGCTCCCTTTAGGCAACATCATTAGGAATCACTCCATTAACTTTCACTGTTATGCAGATGATACGCAGTTATATCTATCAATCAAACCCAATGAAATTAATCAATTATCTAAATTACAAACATGTCTTAAGGACATAAAATCCTGGATGACCTGCAATTTTCTGATGTTAAACTCAGAAAAACCGAAATTCTTGTTCTTGGCCCCAAAAACCTTAGAGACTCATTGTCTAAAGATATAGTCACTCTAGATGGCATTAACTTGGCCTCTAGCACCACTGTCAGGAATCTTGGAGTTATCTTTGATCAGGATTTGTCATTTAACTCCCACATAAAGCAGACCTCTAGGACTGCCTTCTTTCATTTACGTAATATTAGAAAAATTAGACACATACTATCACAGACAGATGCAGAAAACTAATCCATGCATTTGTTACTTCAAGGCTGGATTACTGCAACTCTTTATTATCAGGTTGCCCCAATAAGTCCATTAAAACGCTCCAATTAATTCAGAACGCTGCAGCACGAGTACTGACAGGAACTAGAAAAAGAGATCACATCTCTCCTGTACTAGCTACTCTGCATTGGCTCCCTATAAATGTAGAATTGAATTTAAAATACTCCTCCTCACCTATAAAGCTCTTCATGGTCAGGCCCCTTCATATCTTAAAGAGCTCATAGTACCCTATTACCCCACTAGAACACTACGTTCTCTGAATGCTGGGCTACTTGTGGTTCCTATAGTTCTAAAAGTAGAACAGGAGCCAGAGCCTTCAGTTACCAAGCTCCTCTCCTGTGGAACCAGCTTCCAGTTGTGGTTCGGGAGGCAGACACCCTCTCCACATTCAAGAGTAGGCTTAAGACATTCCTCTTTGATAAAGCTTATAGTTAGGGCTGGATCAGGTGAGTCCTGAACCATCCCTTAGTTATGCTGCTATAGGCCTAGACTATCGGGGATTTCCCATGGCGCACTGAGCTACTCTCTTCCTCTCTCTTTCTGCACTCATTCATGTCCCTTTAATGCATGTTACTAACTCCACTTCTTCCCCGGAGTTCTTGTGCTTTCTCGCAGGTTCTCATGGATCCTGGTGGAGCCTCCTGCCATGGTCCTGCTTGACTGCCATTGCCAATACTGTTGTTGCTGTGCACCTGTCTGTCTGTCTGTCGCTCTCTCTCTCTCTCTCTCTCTCTCTCTCTCTCTCACCCCAACTGGTCGAGACAGACGACCACCCACCTAGAGCCGGAGGATCTGTCCTAGGTTTCTGCCTTTTAACAGGCAGTTTTTCCTTGCCCTTGTCGCCAAGTGCTTGCTCATGGTGGTACTGTTGGGTCTCTGTAATTAATGTTAAAGAGTTCGGTCTAGACCTGCTCTATTTGAAAAGTGTCCTGAGATAACTTCTGTTATGAATTGGCGCTATACAAATAAAATTGAATTGAATTGAATTGAATTGAATTGAATTGAAAAAGCCCTAATGAGTTGTGCATTGTCAATCAAACAATGCACTGGTCCATCTAGAGTATGATACATACAAATGCATGGGTTCTGTTATTCTTGTACAGCTGGTGTTACATGGGAGGTCTGGTAGATGAATAAATCTATATATACACGTTTGAATTATGTTGGTCTTTCTACTTTCAGTAGAGAAACTCCAAAAAATGTATTGTCTGAATTGTGAAACCATCTATCAATTTGACAAATGTATCATCAAGGTGTATTATCAGGCCATATCATCCATCTCAACATTTAGCCCTTATACTGCCTGCACCCTATTACAGTAATACATCTTACTTTCTCCTCCCATAACATTTCTACCTTATTTAGGCCTCATGTTGAAGAGGTGTTTGAGTAAAGGTTTGGCTGCCTGATGCATGCAGTTCACTGGGCTGGAGGAGGATCCTTAATGTGAAGCATTCAGTAAAGATTTGACACTAAAGCACAGATTCCATTACACAATATCTGCAAATGTCTTCATAGAAAAGCTATTTATAGGCATTAAGTTTCTGCTATTTTTTTTTTTTTTTTTTTTTTTTTTTAAATGAAGGGCTGGTTTTGGGGGAAACATTCCTGGGTAATCTGTCACTGACACACGCAGCCTCAAATAGAACCAAAGAGATATTTTCTTTCTATTACGGTTGCTCTGGGTTTCTATAAAAAGCAATGGAATGACTTTTGGCTCAGGGGATAAACATGCTGGCCTCTCCATATCTTAATCATGACCATTAATTTTAATCACCATGTGTGCACTAGAATGCTGGCACTGTTTTACCCAGGAGACTACTTCACTGAAAGTTACTTGTTTTTAAAAGGTATAATGGATCTTTCTTTTAATTAAAATAATATATTATTGGACTGTATTTCACTTAAATATCTAATCTCAGAATATAGTTGGTGAGATATACTTGCAGAATGCAACAGAACAGACAATACACTGTTTTCCGATTATAGTACATAATCAATTACACATAGGGTGACATACATACACAGAGGGGGTAATATTGACTAGAACGATGGGCAGGGCTTTGCATGAAACACAAAATACACAGAAATAAACATGCATTTGCAGTCAGATCAGTTATTAAATTATGTAATCCTCTATCCAAACAAGAATGCCTTATTTCATTATATAATGTGTGTGTGTGCATGTTGAGTGCAAGAGAAGTGTTGAATTTTTAGATGTGTGACTGTGACTAGTACAGCAAAACAGTCATTTTCCTTTCCAAACTGTTTCAATGATACACAGATATGAAAACTGGGATTTATTACAAAGACAAACTGAGAAATTATGAGACATCTAAGCCATTAAAGCACGACAATGTATGTGGGTGTGAGGTCTGCAAAGGCATGCATGACTGCAAATGGCTTCAGTGTTGTTTCTAAGCAACATTCACATCCACTGCTCTTCCCTTTCTTCTCTCATGCCGCCTACGACTGGCTATTTCTGAGGACTGAGGACAAGCATTTCACTCCATCGATCTCAAACAATGTACAACTCTTACCATAACAATGCAGGTTTTGACTGGAAAACACCCAGTACAGGTGAGACAGCCACCATCCATTTTATACACCAAGGAGGAACTATTGTGACCTTGCACCCCGAAGCTGGACTCATTTTTCTAGAACAATGGGCTCTATTGTACTCCCCCACATAGCTGACTGAATTTGCAGTAATTTACTAATATTAGGTTGTGGGCCCATGTAAAATTGCAGACTGTTAAAGATTAAATCAGACACTAGGAATAATGGGTTGTTTTTTCCTGTTTTCTTTTGATTTGCATCCATGTTCCTTATAAAGTGTTTTAACAGCACGTGTATGTTCTTCAAGATGATTTATAGGTGGGTGATTTGATTTTATTCTCCACTAGCAGAAGTCTTGCTCTCTATACATCCATGCACTGCTTATGGCTCACAGTATATTCAGGCTATAATTGAGTAAAAGCAGAGATGTACTCCACCTAATTCCTCCCCTGCGGGAGAGTCCCTCGCTCTACAGAGCATGCCATATAACCAGAGTACACCATCCTGCCCTGCCACAAATTCTTAATCTAATGGAAACTGTCTACATAAACCAAGTGTCTCATTTAGTTGGCATTCTTCTCTGCATTGGCCGACTTCTCTACTTCTGACACTCCCTCCATCCCCTAAAACTTATCCCATTCATCCAGCAACCCTCCAGATTTTTCCTGTCTGGCGTTTGGCTCTGTGTCATTACGGTCACCGTGACAACAGATGAGTCAGACGCTGTGGAGACGCCTCACTTCCTGTGAGTTTAGAGTATCATAGACCGATTGAATGACTGAACCAACATGAATAAACTCCTCCCTAAAGACTGATTCACAGACGGCAGGATCAAATCCTCATCAGAAGTGGTGCACAGTCAGAGTATCTGAAGATATTTGTGGTCACAACATGTCTGTTTTAAAGCCCGTGTCATATAGCCAACACCATAAATCATGGTTTCTCAACCTTATGACCCAGTTTTTAGGTCCCAAAGTTCTCATGACACCCCTTCAATTAGAGCTGACAAGCTGTCATGTGAAATTGAGCATGGCAAACTTTTTCTGTTTACAAGAGCCTGGAGGAGGCTCTAAATGGATTACACCGACATTATGATCCAAATCTATTTATTTTATTATTCAAACGTCTTTATTTTTTCTTAAACAGCAAAACATCAACAAGCGGCAGGGTGCTGCTTGACCCCAAGGTTGAGAAAATCTGCCATAAATCATCCGCAACTACTACAGCTATACACACAGACATTGACTCAGCCACGCAGACGTGCACATGTTCACACATGGTTGCATGTACACACACTTTACATGGCCATGAACATGTGTTACAGTACTTACATCAGTTTTTCTAAACTTGGCTTTGAGGCTCTTCATGTTCAGTCCGGTCCATACAGTCACTCACTCAATCACTCCGTCAAGGCTGTGAAGAAAAAAAAAACCAGATGTTTAAGCTCAGCCTCAGTGATGTTTGTTTCAATTTCAAAAGTGATTTAGTATTTCTAAAAAGACTAAACTGTCTTATATACAATTGTGTGAAGTTCCAGTCAATAAGTTTTCATCAGGAGTTTGATCACTGCACTCTGTACTCGAGCTGTAACATATCTGAACTTTTACATTTTACTATTCCTTTCCAATTAATGACTGGGGACTGGACTTCTTACCACATGCAATTCTAATTTAAACCTGTTGCTGGAAATGGTATCCGGCTTTGTATTGTTTCCTATAAGGATGTTTTAAATCACCACAAAGTCCTTGGGGACAATCTGTGACTGTATTTTTGCGCCTTGACTGCCTCGAGCCATTTCCATTTTTTTTATGCCTAAAATGACCTTGTCAGTGATTTCCTCCCAAAATATCCTTGTGAGCATTCCAGTCAAAATTAGTCTACTTTTTTCATTATTTTTATTTCCAGTGTCCTCTGTGTCTGCGTGTATTTCAACCAAGCACCATGTAAGCAATTTGAGCCTCTGTGCAACAATTACTGGTAGGTAAGTCCTTAAGGAATGAAACTGAAACATGTATGCATTCATGAAGGTTTTGCAGACAGGGAAAGGAGTTATTCAGATGAGTCTTTAGTTTTACGTGGGCAGATACTGATGTGCTAGAAGAGGTGTACTGGTGAGTGCATCAAGGACAGCCATGTCTGGGTTCTTCTGGCAATAGTCAAGCCATTCAGATTAACAACACATTCGTAAGGCACATTTTCTGGGGACCCCTGATGAGATTTTACTCTTCAAACATGAATTAAGGGGTACAACATATAGATATCAGAAGCTAAGTAAAAAAAAAATGAGCAGAGATATCATATAAATCTGCTGTCTGGTTGTTAGGCTGCAAACTTTACTACTGAATCCATGGTGAAACTTTCCAAATAAAAATAAAGTCGACAGCAACAGTTCAGAGCACAGTTTATCAAGTAGTTAACGTTACCTGTGCATATCTGCATACTGCTACCTCAAACAATAGGAGCTGTGCATGAATACAGGCACAAACACGGATAAAGCTGCACAAACAGTGTCAAACGCGCGCGACGTGTATCATTGTATATCAGATTGAACGCTAACTGCTCACGAGACAAACAAACGGTTATTGAACAGAAAATGATGGTTTATTTCGACCAGCAACTTACTTAACTTAACGTTACATGCTGTAAAATTACTGGACACACTTACCCGGTTCTTGGTGCTGGGAGTCGCAAGAGGGCTGGACACATATATAAAAAAAAAAAAAAAAGAAAGAAACTGAGACACACAACCGCCTTTTTGAGCCAAAAACAGATTAGTTACCGAGCCGGTGAGAAAACAGCGAGCCGTTGTTAAGCTCAGTCGAGCAGGAGGATGCATAAAGGAGAGGAAAAAAAACAGCCCGGTCGCTACACACACACAACATACATACACTTAACACACACTGGCCCGGCTCGGCCCGCATACATTAAAAAAGTTGTTTCCCGGACGGACTCCTGCCTGTCTGTCGCTCGGGACTCAACTCAACGGCTGTTGCCCGGTTTAGGAAAGTGACGTCACTCCCCCCAGTGCTCTCGTGACCGCGGGCGAGCGAGCCCTCTTCTGTTCTCTCCTGCATTGTGTGTCCCATTCATGTTCTGGTTAAAGGAGCATTTCCCACAAAAACAACACACACTCACACAGCTAGGAGAGAATAAATTAGGAGTAGAATGAAATCCCTTCTTCTTCTTCTTCTTTTTTTTTTTTTTTTTTTTTGCACTTTTACTCGCATAACTTTTGTTATTTTGAGCTAGTTGTCATACGTTGTAGCTCCCATGGAGAGGGAGCTCCTAATATAACTATCACATATTTCAAATTATTTTATGTATTTTTAATTAAAGCCAATAAATCAGTCAGTTTATGTGTTTGGTTCCCAGCATATGATATAGTACATTGCTCCTCCATAAAGTTGGGGGACCAAGCAGTGGTGGAATGTAAGTACTCAATCACTGCACTGTAATTGAGATACTTGAGTATTTTCTTCCCATGCTACTTTCTTCTTCTTCTTCTGGTTTGGACTATTGATTGGACAAAACAAACATTGTGAAGGCCTAACTCTGGGTCACTGTGACAGCATTTTTCACTATTTTCTACATTTTTACAGACCAAACAATCAATCGATTAATTGAATTAGAAAATAATCAGCAGATTACGCCATAATAAAAGTAATCACTAGTTGCAGTCCTATCCAAAATAGCTAAAAATGAGTCAAATATACTATAAAATCCTGAGTAATAATAATCTAATGGTTTAAAATATAATAGTATTACAGTCAGATTGGCACTCAGTACTTTTACTTTTACTCTTAATAGAGTATTTTTACTTTTATATTTAAGTAAATGATCTGAAAATTTCCTCCACCACAGCTGCAACAGGGGCCAAGATATTCTGACTTTTTGTCCCCATGAGCCAACCTCCCAAAAGCTGGATTTCCCATAATGCATCTCAAACTTGACAAAACTGTTCCAGATCTATTCAACATTTCTTACTGGCTGTGTGATACCCACAATTAACTGGTCTTCATGTGTAAAATCAGTGTATCTCATCTCTAAGGTGGAGAGACTCTGCCAGTTAGACAAGTCATATTGATGATATGTTGCAACAACCCTACATTGAAACACATTAATGCAGGTAAGGACGTGTCTGAGCTGTAAGGCTGTTGACGCTATTTGGTAAGATGAGATAATGCTACCAAGGCCACCTCACTGTCTGAGTGTCAGTCATAAACAAAGTCCATTCATAGTGAATGCTCAGATTGCTCATGTCTGTTGAAAATATCAACCACTTTTTACTCAGTGTTCAGTGTTTATCATTTATATACAGTCTATGGTGGTCTATTCTGACTGTCCTGGTAAATATTTCCTTAATGAGTATAAGCAGTATGTTTGAAATTATGTAATTTGGGAATATCTGTGTGAACAATCAGAGACAATGTGACACAGACACACAGATGCCTGCTCATACCTTAGTGTTCTTAGCCAAGGTGTGGCCCCCTTTATATGAAATTTTGACTCAACAAGCATGACTCCACTTTATAGGCCAACAAAGAATTTGGGTTGTGACATGAAGACAGTGACATCTAGTGGAGAAGCGATTTACTACATTTTTGTTGTAAACTGTAATAGGAATAATTTAACAATAAACAGTAGGTATGTCTAAAGGTTCAAATGTATCACAGAAAAGTGTCATATAAACCATAAAAACATTAAGCTATGTGCATATGTGTGAAAATATCTGACTTGGGTAAACACATGTACTGAATGCATACACAGTACACACATACTTTTTATAATATAAGAGACAGACGAAAATAACTCATGCCAGGTGCATTATTTCTATTTTATTAAGAACCTTTAGAAAAACTGATCTTTATGGTTCTGTCTTTTCTTCAGTTAAGGGTTTCTCTAACAAATTACCAGAAAGATGGGCTACAGAAAATGTGTTAATTGGCAAGAAATTATTAAAGCTAATTCATTTACTTACTCAGTAAGTAAGGTTAGATTTTTGTGTAAAATTAAGTAGACCTACACATTGTTGGATTTACCTTCTTGGGGTATAAAATGAGCTGTGGGACTCTATTGATCCCAGTTTGTGGTCATTATTAAACACCATTGTGGACACCTACACAGTACAAGACAGCAGGACCTATTTGGGAGGCATTCCAGGTACGCTAACATTCAAACTGTTGGAGCATTAAATTGGACCATTGAAATAAATCATTTACTAGATTAATTCAAAATCTGCAAGTATTTATTTTTGTCACACCTATGCTCAATTTTTGCTTATTTCTAGTTCTAGCTTGTTTACTTTTATGAATCCAAAAATAAAGCCAGTTGTTTATCTCAAATGTGTACATACTACAGAATGTATATATATATACACACAAATAAATATATATAAATCAATAGCTTATGGCCTATGTTTAAAACAAAACCCACAAACGACCGAGAGTTCATGAATTGCGTCACTGTCATGTGATTGATAACAAAGAGTCTTTATATGCAAGAGAGATATTTTCCTTGCCTTTGTGCTTCAGCGACCAGCTAATGGAAAAAAAAACATTTTTTTGGTCAACCATGTAATGGATGTGGGAACACTATCTCATTTTAACATTATAAATCCCAACTTTCATTAATGAGACTACTCTAAATATATCCCTGTAGTGATTCTGTCACGGGTGCATGCTCCAGGAAGCCGTCGACTGTCGAAGAAAGCGGAAGTGGTAACAGGGAAGTGTTTCATTCCGGAAGTGTGTCTTTGCTTCATCGAGCAAGTTCCTGGGCCACCAAAACAAACACACACACACACACACACACACACACACACACACACACACATACATACATATACACACACACACAGAGAGAGCAGCTAATGTCAGGGAGAGCTATCTGTAGCTGTTAGATATCTAACACAGTCAGTCTGCTGTTTCACCATGCTACTGAAGTCATGTTGTATTTACAGCATCGGGGTTTGTTCTTTACTGACGCTGATCCTCGGTATTTCTCTGGTTTTGTCTAACGTGTTTCCACATTTCATACAGTCGCTGGTTAAAAAGGTAAGTTACGCATTTTATTCGGGCTAACGTTTGTGTAACAGATCATAAGATAATCGCTGAATAAGATAAAGTTAGACATTTTGGTTACGGCTAAAGGCTTGATTTGGCAAAAGCTAGTGCAGTTTCTGTTTCGCTGCTGAGTTTCATTATGCAACTTCATACGTTGAATGTTTTACTAATGACTCATGGAGGAATGTATGGTAATTTAAAGTGACAGTTGTAAGAACCAACTATTTAGTTAAACATGTTTTTTTTAGCTGTTTTTTGATTTATTGTTATGTTTTACATGTTCAAGTCACCTGGATATCTGCCATAATATTCACACCTATTTTAATCTATTCCTGCGTTGTGATCCCCCCCCCCATATACACCTCACTGGCCTACTTTTAATGTGAAATAAATGGCATATCATGACAGATCATCTAAATGATGATTTCCCCTCTTCAGCAGGTTTACAGCAATGGTGTAAGTGTCATATGATGTGAGGACAGCTTAGTCAGCAGCAGACTTCTTTGTCACCCAATTTCTCAACTGTGTAGGACAAGTTAACCCACTGCCCTTTGTCCCCCCTCCCTATAGGAAGTAGTTCTGAAGAATGGCACCGAGGCGTTTGAGGCCTGGGAGAATCCACCGGCCCCTATTTACATGCAGTTTTACTTCTTTAATGTGACCAATCCCCTGGAGGTGCTGGATGGAGATAGGCCTGCTGTGGTGGAGATTGGACCGTATACATACAGGTGAGAGAGGAATACGAGGAAGACTTTACTCTTGTTCCATCTTTTGTATGAAACAGAAGTGCAGATCTCACAATAAAAAGGAAACACAGATCTAAAGGAGAGAGGCACAAAAACAATTTGCATTTGAGACGCCCTCTCCTGAGCTATTAACGTCATATAAACAAATAAAATCCAACTGAAGATGCCGCTTACAGTTCTACTATTATTTTTAGGGTGAGTACAAAACTCGCCAAACATATTGCAGTTACGCATTTACGCGTCTGTCATCCCTCAAGGAAGAAAGGCGCCAAAAAGCTGATGATTAGATTAACAGGAAGACAAAACAGTGGTGCACATGAAAGCACAACATGCACAAACAATATATTCTACACTATAATACAAATGTTTTCATTGATAAAGATTATTAAGTTCACAAAGCTATCAATTATCTACTATCAAGAACTGTTCAAATAGATTGATTTAATAATAATGGCCATTCCCTGAACGCACTAAAGCTGCAACACAGACCTGATAGCGGTTTAAAATATGTTATAATGTGTATTTCTTCTGTCCAGGCTTTCATGTGTTTTGTTCATTTTGCTGTAAGACAAAGTGCTTACTGTTATTAATGGACAGACAATACTTATAAAACCATGTGTTTCGGACATTACTAAGTTACTGTCTACTCAGAAATGACAGTGACAGCTTGCAGAGACAGGAGCAGAGAGATATTAGTGCAGTCCTGTCTCTGGCTAGCTTGAGGCAGTTTGTTTGCGTCTCCATTTTCAGCCCTGACAGACACAGTGGCTTTGTACTGCTGCCAGTTTGTCTCACCAGGACATAAGAATTACATTCTTACAACAAATATTTATATTTTTCTTTCCGTCTTCCTTCTGTGTAGAACAGATGAGAACCGCCTTTTTTGGAAACAGTTTCATTTTTCCAGATTGTCAGTGAATGCATCATAGTAGCTGTCACCATTGCTTAATACATTTAGTTGAGTCAGGAACAGAAATAAGTTTAAAATAAATCCTTTCTTCCAGCATTATGCTAGAGTTAGCCCTTTCTCTGGAGTCTGCTGTTGTGTACATATACTGTACCTGATGAGGAAATGTATGATCATCCTATATTCATATATTTGACAGATGCACTGTAACAAGGAACTACCAACAGTGAGCTTCCTTCAACCTGAACCCAGTTGTTATGTTTTTGTACACAGAGAGTACCGGCCTATGGAGCAAGTGGACTTCCAGGATAATGGTACAAAGGTAACAGCTGTCAACACTAAGACGTACATATTCCAGCGGAACATGTCCCGAGGTCCAGAGAGTGACCTCATCAGGACGGTCAACATCCCTGCTGTGGTGAGTTATTAGTGATGTTTGGTCGTACTATTTTCAGTCAGAATTGTATTATTTTCTAGTTTTAATTATTTATCTTATTGGGCAGCAAAAGAACAAAATGATTGTTTTCAAAATTATTTATTAACATTTATCATTCATATGATGCATGTTTTGAAATTTTTCCTAAACAAACTTTACTTGACACAGACATGCAATAGTTTAATTGCACACTTTACAGTTAGCACAAGCTATCTCGTTGTTTTTATCTAACAATCTCATTCTGTTCTCTCCAGTGTTTACATTTGTTTTGCTTTAATAGATGCGATTTCCAACGTGAACTGTCCTGTGTGGGTTGTTGTTTACATTCCTAAAGCAGCTACAAGGAACTTTGATTTTGTGTTGATTCTGGCGGCCCCTGTGGAAAAAAGCAGTAGTGTTTCTACTTTCTACTCCTTTAATCTGAGTCGAGGGGAATTCGACCCAGTGGCACGCATTAAGAATAACTATACAGAAACAGTCAGTCTTCTGATTTGTAGGTCATATAGAGGCAACAGTATTAAATAAAGGAGTTTGTAGCACGTTTAAGTAAATTATTCCTTCTGTTATGTCGTCTTCTTTATGGAACTTATGCAGTTCAGCGCTTTACACAAGTCGTCTTTAACAAGATCCTTTCCGTTCTTTCTCCTGGTAGACTGTGATGGAGCGATTCAAGGACCATTCCATTATGGCCAATCTGATCTCTTCCTACATGAAGTCCACAGGTGAAGGCTTGTTCACCACCCACACAGTGGGAGAGCTGCTGTGGGGATATGAAGACAGTCTGCTCAAAGCCCTCAAACTTGTACAACCTGACCTGGATGATGTTTTCGGACTCTTCTATAAGGTCTCATTTAAGCATAAATGCATTATTGTATAATTTGAACGGACTAGAGTGTGTTTATTCATAAAAAGGTACTAAAGATTTCAGATAATTGCTCAGAAACTTTATTAGAATCTTAGAAAAACAAGAGTTTCTGATTAATTATAAAAGTTTAACTGGACTGACTATTCACTTGTGGTTTTTTTCAGCTTTCTAGTGTAAAAACATTCCTTTTTTTCTTACAGAACAATGCTTCCAACGATGGTGAATACGTGTTCTTCACCGGCCAGCAAAACTACAAAGACTTTGCTAGAGTGGATACATGGAACGGTGAGAGGTAATTGTCTCCAATCACCTACAGCACAAAATGACAGTGACTGAAAGAGAATTACCTCTTGCTCTGTAAATCCAGTCAGTGATGATAATTGATTACGTGCAATTTGAATGGGTGAGAGTTAGATAACGTGTGATTGTATCAGTACAACACAGGAACATGATCAAGGCTGGTTTCATCCTGCTTGATATGACACTCCCTCTCTCTTTGATCACAGCCATTCATGTCATAAAGCTACACTAATGTTAATCCTCTAATTTGCCCTCGGAGATGCTCTTTCATCATTTTCTCTCTTTTAACTGTTTCAGACTCTTGTGTTATACCTAAACTTTTAGGTGTAGTTTTGGGAAATACACAAATTTGGATTAGAAGATCGATACCACCCTCATTTCTGTCAGTTAAATATGACGCAACAGCCAGGAGACGATTAGCTCAGCATAGCCCAAAGACCAAAGTGTCAAACTATTCCTTAAACACACAAAGGACTGCTGTTCTGTGAAAGCAGCTTTAGCCAAGCTTTTCCTGACCTACAAACATTTTCAGTCTTGTTCTACTGCACTTTTAAAACATTTGCATTTTTTGCCTAAGTGCTACTTCACAGTCCTTTAATCAAGCTGATAAATGACAAGCATTAAAAAAACATTTATAATCTTATTTTCTGTGTGTATGCTTGCAGCTCGCTGAGTTGGTGGACATCTGATGAGTGCAATATGATCAATGGAACCAACGGAGCGTCTTTCCATCCAGTCATCACCAAGAATGAGACACTCTACATGTTCTCCTCTGACCTGTGCAGGTGAGTTTTACAGCCCGCTAAGGACCACGTCCATAAATGTGACTGGACATGCACCAAGTAATTATACATATTTATGTTCTCACATACACTTGTGTTAAACATCCGATGACCCCTCACACTTGACCCCAGAACTCATTTGGGTTTTCCTTCTTTCTTTCTTTTTTCAATGAGGTTTTGTACAGAACTGACATTGAAAACTTCAGTAACTGAAAAGCTGATCTGGATTTCGTTTTTATTCTCTCTTTTATTTATTTCGAATGTAACTTGAGTAGGAGACAGTTTTGTACACTTCAATTAATTTATTGAGCACAAACTCTTTAGCTTTAGGTAACATGAAATTGATTTAAATTTTCGGTGTACTCTTTTATTCATTCTTTTTCTGGTCTTATCTGCCTGGCTTGAGTTGGCTAGTGAAATGGCTCAGTCATCCTAAGAATGTCTCCCTAAGCCTTTCCCTTAGCGTTATTCATGTCTACATACTGGATTAAGGATACCAATTTAGCCTGGCTGGTTGCATGGCTGCTCTGTTGGCTTACTACCTATTTAGTGCTGCTCAAAACAACTAATATCAGCTCTCTTTGACTGTTAATACATCCAAATTCAGAGTGCAACATATGCAGGTCAGCTAACTACCGAGGTTGTTGTGAGAAGGCTGCCAAGGTTTTCAAGGCAGTAACATGTCAGAGACCAGATCTTTTGGTTTTCTGTAAATCAGCTTACCACAGAGCTCATGTACAAAATTCCCTCTTTTGTTGCACGGCTTTACAGAATGTATTTGTGCCTGGAATGATTACCCAGCATCTGGCTCTGTTTCCAAGGTCTCTGTATGCTCTGTACGAGGAGGATGTGACCGTGAAGGGGATCCCTGGGTATCGCTTCAGTCCCCCTAGCATGGTGTTTGCCAATGTGACCGTGAACCCAGCCAATGCAGGCTTCTGTGTCCCTGCTGAAAATTGCCTGGGCTCTGGGGTGCTGAATGTCAGCCCATGTAAACAAGGTGTGTTAAGCATCTGGTCTGTATGGGGAAAAATCATTTCACATAGGCAAATGTGAAAGGCAGTCTTGGATGTTTCCTATAATATCTATATACATTCTAACTGAATCTCTTGTGTGTTCAGGAGCTCCGATCATTATGTCCTCACCACACTTCTACCAGGCAGATGAGAAATTCGTTCAGGATGTATTTGGCATGAAGCCTATAAAGGAGCAGCACCAGACTGTGATTGATATCAATCCGGTAGGAATTTCAGCTTTAAAAAACCTCTCTAGACCCTTTTTAAGACATATAAACATACTCCACTTGGAATAATATTTGTGTCTGGTATATTTCTTCTCTCCAAAAAAGTTAAATTAGGTTAAGATGTACTTTGTGAACATGTTGTAAGCCTTTCTTTACTTTATGCCCACTTGTTGTTAGTATAATTCTTTTTCCCATGTAGAAAAATAAGTTGCAATAAAGAGCTGATATGAAAACCTGAGGTGATACTTATGTTTACCACTAGGTGGTGAACTCTCTCAGCTAGACAGTGGTTACCCACAAAGCAGTGCTTCTTCTTCTTTCTTTTTTTTTAAAACAGTGGTTAAAAATTAAAGCAGAGGTGCATGGAACAGAGCTGTCACCAAAGATAAGCTCTAACAGCTCTTATCATGTGTAATGCTGTAATAACTTGGCTGTAGTAAATCCTTGATAAATGAAATCCGACTGAAAAAAACACTTACAAGTGCACAATGTCACAAACGCTTCTTTTTTTAAAACAAAAAACTGTATTAAAGAACATTTAATTAAAATATTCTTTAACATGTTAAATAATTGAATAAGAGGGAAACAATTACAGAACAAAACGAAACAAAAAAAGATATTGCTGACAACAGTATTTGACAGATGAAAATAAGGAAATAAGTCCTGGAAATGACTTTCTAATGGTCCACCTATCAAAGGTTTTTTGAACAGTTGTAAAATAGCTGATAAATTGCAGATAATAATTAGCCTTTCTGCTCCTGAATATGACACTAATTTGACTTCTGCAAGAAAGCAGATGGACTACAGAGACATTGACAATTAATAAGTCAAGATCTAATTATAAGTTCTGTTTGAGTCTTTCTTCCGATTGCTATCTTTCTTTGGCTTTTGGATTTTTCTTTGACTTTATTGAACTCCTCTTTTCTCGCTGCAGTCCATTTTTTGGTCTGCATTGATACAATTTGGATCTAGTAAACAGAAGCTAACCCAGCATGCAGCTGTGACACGTACACTTAACTTTCATTCTTAGTCACGTCCACCTTGTTAACACTTACTTGTTAGGTGGTAGCATCGTGAGTCTTTGAAACCGGTAAACAAGCTACTGTTTTATCTGTTTATCCTCCTTCCTATACAGTAATCTTCACTGTGCCACTGCATGAGATTATTGAGATTGATCAAAGTCCTGCGACTTCTGTCATAAATATTGGGTTGCGGTGCCCTGCACAACACTGTAAACCACTTTTCCCGCCAGCTCCAGTGCTGTGATTTCCCCTAGAGCCGCCTACAATAAAGATGCATGCAGATACATCTTTGTTCCAAAATTCACTTGTGTATATGGAGTATGTGTGGGTTGCCGTGTTATCTCTCAGATCTTTTCTGCCTACCAGAGTCATAAAGTACATTTACTGAAAAATGTTTGCAGCAAAGAGATGATAATACATAGTGTCTTGAAAAACATGTGTAATTGATGCTGAAAAGGCTATAATGAGGCATAAATGTTCACACATCAGGAGTGACGGGGTGTGAGTATAGTTCTGCACACACATCAGAACTGTTCCTCCTAACTTTGTGTTTCCTAACAACTTTTAACTCTGTTTTGCAGCTAACAGGAATAATCCTGCAAGCAGCAAAGCGACTCCAGGTCAACGTCAATGTGGAGAAAATTCCCACCTTCAGGTAATCGTCTCATTGCCTTCATCAGTCTCTAAATATTCTCTATGTTCTGCACCTTTTTGTCATAAACTGGGATGTCACCATATTGGCTTTGATGAAGCTGCAGTCTAGTCAGTCTAGGTAGGGTTACCAGTAAGATAACTGTAAGGCAATTATGCCACCATCATCTTTATGGATGGACTTTTGGACAGTCGCAGCTCACTTGTTATGTATCTACTTGGCATCTGAAGGAACAAATATAATCTTGAGTCCAGACTGTACAGGTACACATGTTGTCTAACTATATGTAGACAAACATTTTCAGAACGTCTCTTTGCCATTGATTCATCAAGTCATAGGCGAATGTTCAGATCACTTTCAGATTGTGATGCATACTTATGATAGTAGGTGAAATAGTGTGATTCATTTTCTTTTTTCTTCAGTCAAACAGGAAACGTGAGGACAGTGGTCTTCCCTGTGGTTTATCTCAATGAGGTACAAAAACACACTGTTTGGTAATTCAGTCATGTACTGAGCACTGGTTGGCACACGGATCATAAACTCCCATCAGCAATCCAAATGCAGCCACATTAAAAGGGCAACAAGTTCCAGTCACCTTGTTCACACTTGGTTCATCCGTCTGTCTGTCATGGATCGTGTCTCGTTCATAATATCACAGACATCATTAACACGATTTCGAAATGAACATCTCGTGCCTGTGTACTTAGTTGAAACCAGTTTTTCAGTAGAAACGTGAACTTTAATCAGAACTGATAAGAAGTACTTACTTTGGACATTTTTGTACCACTGAACTGATAGCATTGAAACATTTTATTTTGAAAGCCATCTGCAGTATATTAAGTTTGAATTCTCCTCCCTGAATATCAAGTTTTGTCATTTCAGAAACTAGATTTGTTTTTCAGGTTTACAGATTTACAGGTCATC
This sequence comes from Dicentrarchus labrax, assembly GCF_905237075.1. NCBI lineage: Eukaryota > Metazoa > Chordata > Actinopteri > Moronidae > Dicentrarchus > Dicentrarchus labrax. Next base: position 13,120,655 of record NW_026136710.1, on the reverse strand, counting down.
TTAATCTGTCAACCCTAAAAAAAACAACCACTTAATATCAAGTTTTGGAATTTGTACAGGGTTCAAAGGTTTTACTCACGTTGGCACTTGTTATGGCAGCGTTTTTTGGAAACACTTTTCTGTCTCGTCATTAAATTGTTCAGCCGACTATAAGTGCACTTGCACATGCCACAGTAGACTGCAGGGGGAAAACGGGTTGCCCTACCCAACTCTGAAGGGGCTCCATAAAGGAGGGCCACGGCTTAAAATAAAGTTAAATAAATACAGAAAGTCCCCATGGAGGAATGCAAGAATGAGAAAAAAGATCGACAATAAAACAGTGATGATACTTAAATTAAATTGTGAGTAATGGTGATGGCTAGTGGAAGCATTTCACTCTGCTACTCAACTAGCTACTTGATTAAATGAGCAAAATCACTCAAATAGAGCCATTGTGAACTTAACAATAGACACTAAAGAAGGGCGTCTTGCCCGAAAATGTCCGTGTGGCAAAATTATAAAAGTTGAACGGAAGTCCTGTCCTAGTTCTTTGCTCATGAAAATATTTCCAGGCCACACAGACTAAGAATTGAATGGAAATTTAATAGTAGCTTATTTTTTACAATTATGTACCCCTTTCTGTCAGCCGTGATTTTGTACATTTAAAATTAAACAAAGGTCCACAGTAATCACCTTAAGGACCTCTTTTTTTACCTTACAGGGTACTTTTCTGCTGAAATGATACCCCTATTTCTCAGTGTGCCCTTTCCTGTCCACCTCTCAAACTTTCCTGTCTATTAAACCCAAGTTTAGACATGAAATAACACAATAACAGTTAATATAAAAGTATAATGTTTAATGTGACTGTACCTCTAATTTCACTCTCTCGCCATCTTCTCAGAGCGTCGTCATTGACGACGCCTCAGTCCTGAAGCTGCACGCGATTGTTGTCAAGCAGAATGTCGTGGTGAACATCCCGTTCATGCTGATTGGTGTCGGCATCATTCTGGGAGGAATCTTCATGTTCCTAATGTGTCGACAAAAGATTCCCGAGGTGAGCTGAGATAGACATTGATCAGGTTGTTTGGTCATTAGAGCGGCAACGATTATTTTCATTATTGATGAACCTGTTGATTGTGTTTTTCTTTAATCAATTAATTGTTTAGTCTATGAAATGTAAAAAAACTGGACCTTTAATGATATAATGGCAAATTAACAACGCCATTGTTAATGTTAGATATGTATGGGTGCCCGGTTAGCTCAGTGGGTAGAGCTGGCGACCCATGTACCGAGGCTGAGTCCTTGCTGCAGCGGCCCAGGGTTTGAATCCAACCTGCAGCCCTTTGCTGTGTGTCATCCCCTCTCTCTGCCCCCCCTTCCTGTCTATCTTCAGCTGTCACTATAATAAAGGCAATAAAAGGCCAAAGAAATATACTTTAAAAAATAAAAGATATGTATTATTGTAAATTAAACAGTTTACGTCAGTGAATAGACTGTTTTTATGTAACTTTTTATGCCTGGTTGCGTTTTTCAGAGCACTTCTGCTGAGCGACAGCCCCTGCTCTCATCATAGCACCGAACAGGATGTGAAAGGAGGAGGATTGCCACATACGCAGTATCATTCAACAGTTCATGGTTCAGTCCATCAGCAGTTTTTACCGTTAACCTAACCTGTATTGCACCTTTTAATCTGTTTTTTTTTTTTTTTTTAAGCGAATGGTAATCTAAAGGCAACAAAGTGAAGTGGAGTGAGTTGTTTGTTACTGGATTGGTTTTAATGTCTTCCTTTCAGGTCAGTTGTAATGATGCTAAAGATCCCTGTTTTTTTTTTTTTAAATTGAGTGTATTTCTCTTTTAACTTCTAAATATGGGATTTTTGATTCAAACAACGTGAATTGAGTAATTTAATATCTACCAAATCTAATTTGAATTGTCTGGAGAGTCAGCTCTGAACTAATCAAACCTCAAAGAATTCAAATGAAAATTTTTAACTTTAAAGCCCGTATTTTTGTGTGAAATCGATGTGTGTGTGTGTGTCAATAAGACAAATGGCTACACAGCAGGAATACTTACGAAGAAAGAATACTGTCAACAACATCCAGCTGTTTTACTAGCAAACTACCAGCAAAGTGAATAACAAAGTCAAGCTTGCACTTCCATAAGTTTATCTTAATGTATGAATTTTTCTTCCTAAAACGTATTGTTCCAAGAAAAGGGTTGTCATTTTGATATCTTTTGAAGTCTCTTGGTTTGTCTGGGTCTGGAGCAGCATGAAGGGAAGAGTTTTGCCTGGTATGGTATAATGGTGTCTTGTATCATGAAGCAAATTTTTCTCCTCAGTCCAATATTTCGCCATGAGCGTGTGATTTAGAATTTCTACCGATCTAAAGTCAGTGTATGAACTGCTTCATGCAAGTGACACTACTGATACATAGTTTGCCAAATAGAACAACCCCTATTTAACCACTATTGACTATATGTCATTGTTCTTATGCTTAAATGCACTTTTAAACAGCATCAGATCATAATCAGATTATTGTGACTTTATGTAAAAAGGGAGGTTTTTATTGGACTTCAACTGATAAGATTTGCCTGTTCTTAAAATGCAACTGATTTCCTTCCCAGCACTACACACAGTGTAACAACAATGTGGGGTTTTTTTATGCAGTTTGAATAACCACTGTTTCACGCATATCACTGACAGGTCTTGTTAATATTGTTATTGTCTTATATGTAAAAGAGAATACTGTTTACACTACTACTCCATAGTAAAATCAATATGTAATCGGTGTTTACATACTCTCAAAAGGTCACACATTTAACAATTTTCACATTGTCTTGTCAACTTCAATAAACCTGTTTCACATTCTCTGAAGGAAGTTTGTATTTCCTCTATCACGCATAATAAAGTGCTCTATTACTACTTTTTGTATAGAGGTCACCAGTACAGTCTTATGACAGTTACACCATCTGACTAATTTATTATAATCAGATGTTGAAACTTTTCTATTTATACCTGCACTTACTACACACACACAGACAGACACACCCCTGTTGATTTCAACAGATGTCTGTGAAAGTTGAACAGTACACTGTAGTATTTTGAAAGACTGACTTTTAGCCTAAATTATGACATTTTTATTGCAAGTTGAGTTTGAAACTCAATTTCATGAAATGTTCTTCTGTCAAATAATATTATTGTGTTCTATGCTAATAGTGGCTGATGTAGCCTCAAGCTGCAACCCTCAAGCAGAGATACAGAGCTCCGTAAGCCCACTTCTTTCTCTACACCCCCAGCTATTCTTTTTTTCAAACTGTTATCTAGCCCCAATCAACACAGCCTCAAGTTAAGATAGCACTCATGATGATTATAATATAAATAAAGTTCACAGTTTTGAGTTGATGCTGCTGACTTATTAGAGTCATAAGAGACTAACTTTGAGGTTGAAATATTCTTGTTTAAAAATGAATAGATGCAAATTATGGTCAATCCAAGTTCTTCTCCATTTGTCTGAATGCTTGTTAATCTATCTTTATTCAGGGAGGAGTTTTGTTGGAAATACCTATATTTGCTTTTTTAGTTAGATGCTAAATATGAAACTACAGCGAGCGGGTGATCAGCATAGTTTAGCATAAAGACTGAAAGCAGGGGACAGCTAGTCTGACCGGAGTGGGTGGAAGAGGAGTTCAGAGAATCAGTACTCTGCACCTATAAATTTGATCTAATTTTGGCAAACTTTCACTTTCGCTGGCCAGAAATTCTCATTATCAGCATCCCGAGGACCTTTAGCCTATCTTCAGTAAGGTGGCTCAGTGTTAAACAGTCACATCTCACCATGGAGGTCCTGGGGTCAGATCTTGGAACTGATTCTTTCACATGGATTTCCTTCAGATTACCCCCACAGTCCAAACCATGCAGCTCACATGAATTAGAGAACCCAGGAAAACACTAACCCTAATCCTTAAGTAAATGGGTGCATTTCTGCAGTCCATGACACATACAATCCCTACGTGGATCTGTCCTCAATTACCGGGTTAAAGTGTACTTTGGTTCCCTGCAGATAAACTTTGACCTCAGCTGTCATTATAAAACTGATAAGTACCATTGTACAAAGACGTCTGGGGCGCTGGCTGGGGCTCTGACTTTAGCTTCTCTGCCAAACCACAGCCTCTGTCATTAAAGCAGCAAATTGGAGAATTAATCATTCATATCTATGTAACTCCTCCCCAACCCGATTAAAGCCTTTAATACAAGTGGAACATGGGACAACACACCAGCCCCGCCACAGAACAGCCTCTCTCTTGAACTTGATCTGCAAACAGCATGAGGACTCTTCAGGAAAGAATCATTGTGCTCTCCATTTTTCTCTCTCTGATCTGCACCATTCAGGTAAGTTAATAACCCTGCACTCACTCTTTACGTCCTGAGAGTTTGCCTACTCTTTGTCCAAATAAAAAACATAATGGTTTTTGATTGCATTTGATTTTATCACCGTATATTGTGATGGTGATCACATTTCTTATATTTGTCCTTACAGGTGAATTCTTTGCCTGTACCTCAAGACTGGAAGGGTTTGCTCCAACGGACCAAGCGGTCACTCCTGTGGCGCTGGAACAGCATGAAGCCTGTGGGTGCCAGCTGCAGGGATCACCTTGAGTGTGGTACAAAATACTGCAGGTACAGCAGAGCTTCTCAGTCATCAGACAGTTGGCAGATATAGGAAACTCAAACATTTCCAGCCTGCATTCACAGACAACAGTCAGATTGTGTAACTGTCTAATAAATGTCATTTTAGGTTGGTTTTTTTAACTTTAATATCTGTATCTCTTAACGTCATTAATTTGAAACCAGATATATTCTTCCAAAGTTCATACTGTGATATTAAATAGGCATAATGTTCATAATGTTTACACACGTTCTGCAATAATATGTCTCTGCTGTCCACGTGTATTTTGCATGACATGGACAAAGTCAGAAATTAATGACACTGCAATAAAAGTTGCTCCTTATCTTTACAGGAAAATATCTGTTCTTTCTGGAATTCCACCTGATGACGAGACACGCAAACATAACTCCATCAGGGTGACTGTCTACAAAACAAACATCTGCTTTCAGCACCAAAAGCAAACTGTCTCTAAATGAACCCTGTATAGAATTACTGCTCTGATAATCTGGCTTTAACTGAAGACCCGCTGGCACTTTATCAGACTCTGTGCATTTGAAGTTATCTGATCTGACTCGGCACTGCAGAAAAAACAAAGTCATAAATGCTGCATTCACATGATGAGTTAAATGGCTGCATCTAGAGTGATATTGATTTTTAGAATTTAATTTGTCTAAAACACTAGCGGGACATCCGACAGGCTGTATAAATCTATGTTTTTAATAAGAAAATATAAATATTCATGCAAAGTTTTTTGAGGTGCTCTGAGTTTATTGGTTTATGTTATTATTACATATTTATTTGTACATATTGTAAACCATGTGAATATTCAAATATACTTCAGTTTTCAAGAGGTTGTATTGCCCAAATTTTGTTTGTCAACAAGTTCAGAAGAAATTAAAACAGCTCCTAAAGCTGTTTCTACTTTTTCAGTACAATAGGAAAATATGATGAAAACGTGGATTTTCGTTGGTAAAAGAAGACAAAAATTAATATATTTTTTTAAGTACAATTAAATATTTCTGTATTTATTCATCCAAGGTCATGTGATACTGTGATTCATAACTCTTCATTGACCAAGGGACGAGCTTTGTCTCACTGCTTTTACATGTTTTGAGGTATTATTCATTTTTTATTGCTGTTTTACAATCAAAAGTGCCTAAAAAATCTACAAATAAATATATATAAATATTACCCATCTGTGTTGAAAAATAACAGGAAACTGGATATAGTTACTGTGTCAAAGGTCCTGGAATTTATAGTACGGTTGGGGATTATATGGATTTTTTGGACCATGTTATTATGGCAAATTATTCGTAGTTCAGTGGTTTTCAACCTTTTTGATGTCAAGGACCCATAAATTCATTGTTAAGATGTAGGCTCAGGGGTCATCCTTATACGTTCTCTCATTGGGCAAACCTTTAGCCAGTGAAATTATGGTTGAATTAAATTGACACCCTGTCAAGGACCTCTGATATCTGACCACTGCAGTGCTAATGTTTGTGGCATGGTAGGGATATATAGTATGCTCACATACAATGATACTCTGGATTTTATCCCATATAATCCCCTTCTCCCTAACATCCTCGTTCACACCCAACAGGCCTTGAGGAAAGCTAGAGTCGGGTGTTCCCAACCCTGTCTGTTGGTTATTGAGGATGCCTCTTTTGATACCCACAGAACAACACTACCACCATGTGGACTGTGACTTTAGGTGTGAAGTTTACCTACACTACATAACAGGGGAACAACATGATACACATACTGTACAACCGCCCTTGAAAAGGGATGCATAAACAGCTGAACACTCACTGCTCATTTTTCGCCACTAGGGGGCGAGCTGAGCCAGGTTTAATGAAACGAATGGACCACCAGCACATTTGTGATTGAACAAACTGCAGTATTGTATGAAATAATTATTACAGCAACAGCAATTTTTATTATTATTATTATATTATTGTGACCATTCTTATTATATGTCTTTTTTTCTGAATACATTTATGTATATTTTAGATATAATAAAAGGATAAAAAGTTAGGAATAAGAAGAATCTCTTTTGAGTAATAATATGGCTATAATGTTAATTCAGTTCAGTCATGAATAATAATGAATGTTATTTCTATATATCACAGTTAGTGTTTCATATTGTGACTCATCATAATAGGATACAAAGTCATAATTTTATACACTGTGTTTTAACTACAGCCTACTCGTGATGTTTATTTTTATCCTTCTTCTTTTTATAAAAAACAAAAACAAACACAGGCTTTATTAATAACCTCTTCCCTTACCGGATACTTTGAGTGGCAGAAGCAGCTCCTCATTGGCTGAAGCCGCCGTGACGTCACCCCTCCGCCGGTGTTGAGCGGTGCTGAAGCGGCGGCGTGGAGACAGCTGTGTGTGTGTTTGTATTGTGTGTGTGTGTGTGTGTGTGTGTGTGTGTGTCCGGACCTTCACCGTCGGACCGGTTTCATTACCCCCTTATATAGTTCTACATTCCCGGGACACCCCGGTTAATTTAACCCTGCAGGTATCCGGTAATAGAGCGGAAAATATTAGCTTCCTAATGCAGCTTTGACGTCAAAGCTGCGTCGACCACTCGCATGATTTTTTTTTTTAATATATATATTTTTAGTTTAGTTGAATGTTTTTGGACCAAACCTCGTATTCAAATCCGAGTCACCTGGAAGAAGAGGGAGGATGGACATCACCTGTGACTGACGGCTGCTGTCAGGTAGGCGTTAATGTCGCGAGGACAGTCGCTGGTGATGGATGCGCCAAATGCACGAGCGCTTGTCTGTTGTATGTGCTTTAGCTACTTTACCTTGAAGTCAGTTATTCAGTTGTATCTTGATGCTAATCTTATCTTACTTTATATGTCTCTGTGTGTGTGTGTGTGTGTGTGTGGAAGAGAGAGAGGTGCTGTTTCTGTCATGGCTGGTTCTTCTGGCTCCTGTATTCACTATATTTTTCTGTCTAACATGTTTTCCCACTTCAGCCACTTTGACTATTTCATTTTCATCATGAAAACCAACACACACACACACACACACACACACACACACACACACACACACACACACCTGGCTACACAGCACAGTGACCTTCCTCTTCTGTCTGTGCATATATGACTTTAACTTTCCAGTCATCTGATCATGTTGAACCATTATTGAGTTCTTACTGAAACTTTTCCTCTCATGAATGCAGACCAACATGGCTCTGTAATGATGTTGTCTCATTACAGAGCCACATCACTGATAACGAGCAGCAGCATCATCTGAGTCTGTTTCCCCCCCGAAGCGCAGCAGCAAAAAAAGGGGGACCTAGCTCAGACTCTTTGCTTTCCCAGGACCACCACAGTCCCATTCCTCACGCGAGATGGTTGACTTGATCTGACAGAAATTTCCAGCATAAACAGTTAATCACAACCATCTCGGTGTGCTCCAGTACCCAGAGGACAGAGCTGTTGTGCCATAGAAGTTAAGGGACTAGAGTCGAATCCGCTTTGCAGTGAAATTGTTTGTCCTCTGCAGACAACTAGTCAGTCACACTGGCCTACTTCCCTGTGGTATTGAACTGTTGAACTGTTGAAAATAAGCGAGGGACAGGATAAATCAAGACTGCGGCCCTCTCGGGTATTATATTATCCCTCGTGTTACATCACCAGAGATATTAATCTTAAGAACCAAACAGGGGACATATTGATTTAAAGTGATCAGCGAGGCTTCCTCCACAGAAATGGATGTTGTGTTTATAATTGCAGATTTACTTTACTAAGTGATAATGTGTTTTTAGCTGAAGGTAGAAATTAGATCCAGGAGTAGTTGGGGATTCAGTGTCTTGCTCAAGGACAAAGCACCAACCTTATGATGAAGGGGCCTACCTGCTCTCCCTCATGAGCTCTGCTGTGCAGTTATGCAATTAGGTGCCAAACAATAGTCTATTTTTTTTGTAGCTTAATGAATAATTACATTTAAATATAAAATAACGCAGTGTAGTTAGATCTTTTCTGGAAATACTAGACTAGAAGTAGGCTGACTATATGAAATATGCGTAATAAATGCGTGTGCTAAAATAAAAACCTGGCTCTGGTGATGCAGAATAGAAATATAAGTATTGTTAAATTCTCTATTTTTATGTTTTGTTGTTGAATTAGGGCTCTGAAGACGGTTCACCAAGTTCCACAGAAAAGCCACATCCACTTTTTCTATTGATCAGATGTAAATCTGACAGACATTGCTGCACTAGACTGAAATTGCTCCTACGTGTTTATATTGACGCTTAGCCCATCATCTTGACCTATAACTTCATCTATAACCTATAATCATCATCACTGGGGGAATGGAGATGAAGAGAGGCTGACCCTTCTGATTTAAAATAGTGTCTTTAGCAGCCAAACAATCGGAGCCTGATAGAAGATGTTGCCCTGTCTTTAAGCAGCTTGTTAAGTAGTTCACAAATTATTCTACCAGCTTAAAAAAGGAAGATGAAGAGAGTACTCTGCCAGCCTTTAATGGCACATTTAGCTCCAGAGAAACATGCATAATTCACATTATTCAACTACATAAAGTATAATCTGGCTACAATTTCTAATGTAACTTCACCTCTTGGTTCTGTTTTCCCTTAAACATTACACCATAAACATAGATTAACCCAGTTTATTAGGGATGGTATTTCTGATCGGATGCAACGTGTTTACTGTTTGTTGCCATGGTAAGGATGTTGTTTATCGTCGCGATGTGATGATAAAGAGGATTACCTCTTCATGGTCATCTGCATTAGATGTGCAGATTATTTACACATTATGTCCAGACAGTAGCACAACAATCTGGCATCTCTGAACTGATGGCTGCCTGACGTAGTGACATAACAAAGCCCGAAACAGGGCTATGTAACACTGCTGAAGGCAGATATTAGTAAATGCTGTGTGGTTCTATCCCTAGCAACATTAATTATTACTGATAACTTAAATGGATTATTTAATATTCATTCACTTTGATTTCTTTGTCTCTCTGATTGACTCTCCAGTGGTTAAATATTATATGAGTTTGTAATTACTTTTTTTTTTTTACTTAGCAATAGTCTGATGATCAGTATTATGCTGCCTGGTTCCTGATGTCTGTAAAATCAGGAGCAATGAGTATGAATATGGGAGAACACGTTGAATTAACTAAACTGATGTGAAAATGTATTTACTCTTAGCAGTGCCAGCGGAGCATCTCTGCAGTGCAGCTGCCCTAGTTACAGAGCAGCTGAGTAACTGTGGGAGACTGTGGTTGGCCCAGGCAGGGAGAGGAGGAGTTTATTAATGGTTGACTGGAATATGGAGGGTAGGCTGTGCTAAGAGCCAGGAGCAGACAACAGAGTAGGACTTTGACTGGAGGAACACGGACAGCAGTAGCTTGCAGTTGTATTTTATGTTAGTCTTTTATCGTTTCTATTCTGTTGGGATGTTTTTAGCCCAGAATTAAAGACGCGTTTTTAACTCAAATCTATAATTAGGTCCCTGAGCGCGGCAATACAGCAAGAAAGGCCACTGAGGGCATTAAAACTGAGAAAAAAATCAAGAAGCAGATCCACAGGGAGATCCACATAAACACTTTGTATGCAACAAGACCTGCTCCATTTGAAAAGTGTCCTGAGATAACTTGTGTTATGAATTGACGCTATACAAATAAAATTGAATTGAATTGAACAACAAAGATACAATCTATCCAGATTACAATAACATGCAGCATTAAAACACGTCTTAATGGTCCAACTGTGCTAAATATAAAGTCGAATACTTCTGTGTTCAGCTTTATTGTTACAGGAACAGTTTGCCGTGGAGCCATAACAGTTGTGACTTATTTCATGCATTTTTAATTCTCTTTGGTATATTCACATTTAATGCATCTTTCAACACACTTAAAAAAACAAACTGTTCAGGTTCAATAACAGTAGCAGTGGTAGTAATTGATTGTTTCATGTATTTTATATATCCACACATATAATCTTCCTCTGTACTCTTGCATAGATGTGAATCTGTTTCTCCTCCACTGATACCATATTCAAAGAAGATCCAACGCTTTTATCAGTGATTGTTTTCTATTCTGTGCTTTCAGGATTTTATTTTAGGAACATGGAGACAGTTTCCATGGACCAGCCTCCTCCAGCAGTATGATTGGAACATCCAGTCTCTCAGGGGACACCCTGATAGCGTGCCACTTCCCCGTGGTGCAGCTTCCCACTTGGCAACTTCCTGTTCAGGCCCTGTGCAGCTCAGCCAAGAGGCCTGGCCGGCTGTGCTCAGTGGGTCTGACCCGAGCTGTGTCCCTACCAGAACAAGACTCGCTGAACCGAGAGCATGCCTTCATCAGTGGCCGTAGACCTTTTTCTAGCAGCTACAGTAGTCTCAATGAGGACCGGGCGGAGGAGGAGGGGGGCAGTGACAGCAGCGGGAGGTACGACTCCAACTCGTCCCCGGAGGAGACGAGTTCCCATCTGAAGAAGGAAAGCTCTGGAGCTAGAGGCAGCCTGCGGTTGCACAACTCATTCCTTCCCAACATAGAGCTGGATGAGGATGAGGAAGATGAAGATAGTGATGGAGGTAATCTACACAGATATCATGAGGACTCATCTTTTGTGTTGCATGGAAATTCCAACTGGCCTCTAAGTAATGGTGCCAGAAATTGTGTGTCTCACGGGAAGGTGGACAGTGAATGGAGCAACGAAGGGACCATGTTGGGCACTGAGAGTGACCGAGAGCGGCGCTCTAACCAGCCCAACCAGCTGGACTCACTGCCTACTGAATGCCAGTGCTTTCATGTGAGCAGATCTGGCATCACAGCGTATGGAGAGCAGGACTCAGAAAGACTGAAGGATAACGTGTCCTGCTGCATCCACCAACAACACAATTGTTTTCCAGAGCTGTTCTCCAATGGTCACGCAGAGTATGTCAGCGACTCTTCCTGTAACAGTTCTGATGGTGTCTTGGTTAACTTCTGCACTATCTATAACAGGAGCAACAACCCTGCCACGCCTCATGACCTCAGCAGTCCTGCAGTTCATCCCTGTCAGGTATCTGAGGGATCTGTGTTCCTCAACCTCCAACCTGTTCCCAAGACTCCAGCTGAGGGCCTCCAACACCATGACGTGACAGTTTACTCTCCCTCAAAAGAGGAGGTTGACATGACGCCCTCTGCTTCCTGCTGGTCTCCTCAGGGCCTCGACTCTAACTGCAACCTTTACTCCCTGGAGCCGCTACCCCCAGGTCTCTCCTCGCTGGAGGTATCAGACTTGACTGCCTGTCTCCAAAGCCAGGCCACATTGGCCATGGGGACCAACCAGAAGTACTACAAGCTTGTGACTTGTGACCTCCCCTCCCAGTCGCCCAGCCCAGCCTGGTCCAGCCACACCAGCTGCCCCGAGGGTCAGTGCAGAAGTAGTCCCTTTCCGCCATCTGAGCACCTCTTTGTTGATCATAAGACAGAAGAACAACACATCGAAGTCAAAAAGGTAGTGTATAATAAAACAGCGTCTCTCCTACTACTGAATTAGATGATCTACTGTAGATAGATAAACATTGATTTTTACAGATTTGGTTGTATAAACCTAAGCAGTTCTATTTTTTCCTGTATCAGCATCAGGAGAAAGAGGATCAACAAAAGGAAAAGAGCTTCTCCTCTGCACAGTGCAGCACTGCGCTTGACTGCTTTGGGTTTCAGACCTATGATTACCAAGTTGCCACCACCTCCACTGAGAAAGCCCTCTGCAGGAAGAAACATACAGGCAGCATCCAAAACTTCTCCCACACGCCCTGTTCGCTGTGCCCCAGTCAGTGTAGCCCACATAGCAGTAAATGCCAAGACACAAGCTCTGCATCCACACAACCATCTGTGACTCTGGACCAGGAGCACTGTGATGCTGCTGAGAAGGGTAAGGCAATAAATAATAGATTTTTTTTTGTGTGTTACTTGGTTTTATAAGTGGAGTGCAAAATACACAAATACACAGTACCTGAAAAACATCTAACATCTGTTCCAACTATTCTTCTTCTTATACCATCCTGTGCCTCCATCTCAGGAGCATGTGCATTGGAAAATGCAGTGGTGCGCTACAGTAAGGCCCAGAGACCAACCTCGCTGCCCATCCAGCCCTTTGTCCTGGTCCCCGCAGACAAACCCCAGACCCAGCACTTGGGCTGTCTTCTTGAGCAGTACATGAATCAGAAGAGCAGCAAGTCTGGTAGCTCCCAAACAGGCTTCAAGTTCAAGGGCAAAAGGAGTCAATGCTTCTCTAATCTTCAGCTATCACCAATGGGCAGCCACTACCCTGTCTTTCTGGAGGCTCCTTCGAGCTCTGATACTTGCTCCACTTGCACGCCGAGCCCAGAGTGCTTCAGCCGCAGGCACACATGGAGCCAGTCCAGCAGAAGCCAAGGACGCCCGAGTCCGTGTATATCGAAAAGCAGCCTGGATCCAACTTACATCAACCCAAATCCCACACTGGTTCAGGTGCAAGATAAAACAAGCCCATACTCGTGCAAAACTAACACTTTTTTAAATCTGACCCCAGCCCCAAATCAGTCCAACCTTGTTAAAATACACACCTACCAGGACCTTATTAACCTCACCCCTGAGCAGAGCCATGCCAACACTGAGCCCAAAAGTCCTAATCACTCCCAGAGCCACACCTCCTACCATTCGATATTCTCCCATACACCACCCACTTTGCCCCTAACCACTGACAGCCATCACCCAAACCTGCAGGTGTCCCTGTCTCCTCCCACAAGCTTACAACCAGAAAAGAAGTTCCCTCAGCACCGGGCCGCACCTGCAGCTGACTCTGGCATTTTAAACGGTAGTTTCACAGCTGCCTTTTCCACAGTAGCTCCTCTCTCCTCTTTGAGTTCCTGGCTATCTTTGGCTGCTTCTGGGCTGCACCCACAGCATATCCAGGACTCTGCTGGGCTCAGTGGGAAGCAGAGCCAGAGTCAACACAGTGAATCTCTGATCCTGAGTGACAGGCCGCCCACAGAGTTCTGCCTCTCACCCGATACATCTTATGAGTCCATGTCTATCAGCCATCTTCAGAGGAGAGGTGAGGCCATTGAATGACTGATACGCTATATCAATTTGTGTCAAACATGATGTTACATTCATTATATGCCACACATTGAAGTCTGAATAGAGTCAAAAGAGGCCCAGTTGCAATAATGACTGGATTCCTCCTTGAGTGTATTGTCTATCCAGTGATAAGCTGTTGAGAGCAGCAGTAAAAACTCACTGTGCTGCAGCAGTGCCATCAATACCCTGAAGGGGCTTCCTCTCAAACATGACCTATTTTTAACTCTCCCTGCACAGGATTGGCCGAGCCTTCTGCTCTGTAGCCTATGTGTGTGCGACTGCAAGCTCCAAGAGAGGACGAGAGGGAGGATGATGCAGTAGAAACAGTGTTAATGATTTATAACACACCTAATCATTTTGTTTTAGTGCTACCATATGGGCCACTTGGTGCGAATATGATTACATAAATGTGTGCCTTTTTCAATGGGTAATCATCGCTGGAGACATTTAGAGCACTGGTTAAGAGTCAGTGTGGTGCAGCACTGCAGGCGGCATCAACATGCATAAAGAATTTACCGTGACATTTGCAAAGGCTAGCCAGTAAGAGATGGAGAAAGAAAGTCAGGGGAAAGCAAGTCAATGAGGGTCGCTGCTAAAATGAAAAACTGACTTTCATCTTCAGTTCTCATTCACATTTGCATTCCTGCAATATAATAATAAACCCAGAAAGCATTCTCTCATGTTTTATATGCATTGACCCAGTTAGTGAGGTGAAAAGTATTTTTTTCTTTATTATTGAGTCTTACTATCTTAAAACAAGTAAAAAAAAACAACCTTCCAGTGCAATAACATAACTTCCACTTATTTCCAATACAAATCACAATGTTTAAGGAATTATCTAGAAATTCTTTTAGTATCTTCAAACAAGACAGAACAAGGAAAATCACTTAAAGAAACAAGTTCATTTTTACCAGAAACAATTAGTTAGTTAAACCCATCCCACCACACTAGCAGCTTATTTGATGAAAATAAGATTCACAGAAATCAACAATACACAGAAAATACATAAGATGGGCTTTTGCAAGGTAAGGTTTTTTTCTCTGCCCAAACAATGCTTGAAGCATTAATAACAGCTTCAGCTTATCCAACCTCTTTCCTCGTCCATTGTCTCTAGGTTTGCTGAGGTCTGTGAGCAGAGCGGTGGATTTAATCATGGCTCATTTTGGCAGCAGCAGAGACCCTGAAGAAAAGGTATGAATTGGCAGAGACGAACAGCTTGAAAGATGTGTCCCAATGGAAAAGTGCCAAACTGATATTACTTACATTCTGGGACTAGAGTCAAATTACTTGTGTCAGCAGGAAATACTATCATATTTTTCTCCTTCTGGCACAGATGCGTTTGGGTAACAGCTCTCGCAGCCCCACAATCGCCGGTCTGGTCCTGGAACATTTGTGTCCAACGATTCAGAATATTTTAGAGGACGGTCTTAGGGACCACAAACTGGATCTCATCATCGGGCAGCGTCGCAACCACTCCTGGAGCGTGGTGGAAGTCTCTACTAGGATTGGTAAATGTAACCAGTGATCATGATTCAAGGGAAATGAATGTACTTCTGCATCAGTTTGCCAAGCAGATGGCTGTGGCTTGGTGTACAGCATTGTTTGTGGTACATTGTGTGTTGTGGGCTCTTTGATCAACTCTGTTTGGTCTCTCTCCAACGCCGCGACAGGTCCATCCACCAGGGTCCTTCACAGCCTGGTCTCCAAAATCAGACTATGTCCCCAGCTCACCAGCCACTGCATGAGACTGAGAGCCTTCATCATGGGCCTGCTTAAGTAAGTACCAAAACTACCTCTGATAATACTAATGATGCTAACGAATGGTAATGCACATGAAAGCATTTATCTTTTGTTCGTTGTTTGCTCTCTTTCAGCTTGAGAGCTTTGGAATTCTGGCTCAGTCACCTTCAGAGTCAAAAAGGTGAGCGCACAGTCGATTTACTGTACCTTTTATTTTGGTCACACAACACTGCAGCAGCGAGGTACAATGTCGAATGGCAATGTCGGTTGGACAGTCAGTTGGTCGCTTAAAACTATTGATTCATTATCGCCTCTATCAGGTCAAAAGTGTAATTCCAATACTTACCAACAAGTTATTGCATTGAGCATAGCGTTAGTTCAGGCAGGGCACGAAGTCAGGCTTAGCTTTCAGTTACAGCTATATCATACGATCACAGCTAGTCATAAACATACATTAGCTGATTCCTCTAAGCTTCCCATTGGATACCATACACAGTCAGCTGACAGCTCACCTGATTTCCTCAAGCATCCAATTGGCAAACATCATGCATGGCGCCTTATTTAAGCTGCTTTAGCCTGCCTACCTATCTCTGCTGCTTCCTCTACAAGCCTTTTGCACCCACCTCCACCCCAGCTCCTCCTTTTTATGTTGTTTCTAATTAATCAATGTCATTTTTTGATTGCCATTGATGCTTGCTCTGTTCTGTACCCTGGGGGGTCTCTGCTGCCGCTCTCCTTGTCTTAAACTTTTCCATGTAGGCACATGGAAGGGCAGGGAGGTGTGCTCTCCCTGCCTTAAGGTTTTCCACGTAGGCACGTGGAAGGACAAGGAGGTCCCAGAACAGATCCATACCGCCAAATGTAAATTCTGCTTGGGATATAAGATATTTTGACGAAAGTGGTCCTGACTGAAATATGTTTGTGTCTTTTTGTGTTCACACCCATTACTGTCTCCTCAGATGTGGTGACGACATACTACCATTCTTGGGGGTTCCTGTCCATGTCACTGAGTCAGTGTCAGCCCTTGTTTCAGGAGCTGCTACTTCTGCTGCAGCCGCTTTCTGTGCTGCCCTTTGACCTCAACTTGCTTTTGGAGCCCCGACTGTTACGTAACAGACAGCTGTGTTCAGAGGAGGAGGATGTTTCTCCGCCTCCACCATGCTCAGCCCTCCTTGTGACCAGCTGGCCGTTACTGCAAGCTGACAAAAAGGTAGACAGCCGCCACAGCGGTCAGCAAACTAAGGTTTCACACCAGACAGATCTGCAGCACCAAGAGTGTCTCAGTTCCCAGAATTTCGTCAAGCAGGATTGCAGCGGGATGCAGAACAGCAGGAGTCCATTGTTAGCTCCTATTCCAGAGTGGTGGCCGAAAGAGTCTGACCTTATGGATGGTGTGGTTGAAGGGGAGGACTGTAGCCAGAATAATGCAGATACTTGGTCTCAAATAAGTATGGACAGCAGGCAAGAAGAGAGGAGGGGACAAAAAGACAATGAGACCCCAAATGCATCAACTTGTGTCCAGGCTGAGAGTCCTCAGGGTTGGCTTCGCTGGGCCAAACTGTTTGGAGCAGCTGATACCTCCATCAGGACAGAGACCGTTTCTCAGAGTCACACTGGAGCACAAACCAGAAGGTAGAAACCAGCAGTGAGATAATGTTCTTTCACTTTCGACATACTTCAATGTATTTTCTTAAAGGTTATATATATAAAATTAATTTGCCACTGGGTGTCGCACCAGAGCAGCAGAATTTCAGACCAAAATAAAACTCACCAACTTTGTTACTCTTTCCACTGGTTCTGGTTTGGTCGAAATAAATACTTAATTCACCCGACATAGATGAGAAAAACAGCCGTTTCGGTCGCTCCACTCAGCTGCACACAGAGCATGTAAACAAACCAGAGAGGCTGCGATAGTGTGTGACATCCTTCTCTGCTTATCTTTACATAGCAAATAGTTGTTTGCTGCTAGATTTATGTTTTAAAACTCTTGGTTTATTTTTTTCTTTGTAAGAATAGGATTTAGACTAACTGAAGAGTGACACTGTAACTCAACTCATAACCAATAACTCTTTATGATTGCTTTCAGGTACAGGCGACCATCACAGTGGCTGCATTTGGACAGATCACAGCTGGGACTATTGGCTCAATCCATCAGGTCAATGAAGCTAGGAGGAGCTCAGACTGACAAGGACTTCTGAAAACTAGGTGGAGGTTATTCACTGTAATAACAAAGACTCTTAACTGCATGATCATACAAACACAGTGCCCGATCACACTGCTTAACTGATCAGAAAGCACATGAAACACAGGAGTAACAGCTTTGGCGATGGGCCGCATTCATCAAGTTTTGCGTTGCACCAGCTATTCGTGAATGCATTATTAAGTTTGTGTGTCCTTTGAGTTTCCAAAGAAAACCCCGTTGGACCATATGTTTTTAATTAATAATTCATTATAATGTGTCCGAAAACATCTGCAGTCCTGTCCAATCTAAAGCAAACAACTATGTCAACAGGAAGTCACTGTAGCATTACTAGCTGTAGCATAACTGCCAGAATGAACAATTTTAGGATCCAATCTATAGGTTAAATTTAATTAATAATCTTTTGTACATGATGGGTATAACTTTGTTTTATTTATATGTGCACACATGAAGAAATGTGTTTAGAGTTATTAGTATTTACATAGTTTAGAATGAATGGAAAATACCTGATTATGCTTATCTAACAGAGGCTATTTAGCTAGCCTTTTACTTTGACGTTAGCATAACTTTTTGAGGTAAAATCTTACAAGGTTAAGTTATTATAAGACAGCATTTTGATTAACTGTTGACCATATTTAATATTATCTCCTGAACAGGTCAGATATTAGCGGGCTAACATTAGTTTTGTCAGTGGGTTGCGTTAGCTAATGCTACAGTTACACCTTGAAGTTGGGTGTAAATATGTGATGTAAGAACTAGTGTGTGGTGCAACCTGTTTCAATGTAGCGATGCACTCCACTTAGTAAACACTCGCCTGCATTATAACTGGGCTTAGCTTAAACAGCTGGTGCAACTGGCTCTTGGCCTAACAGCTCCCGATCTCAAAATGTCCCTCAGTTGTAGTTTTATCAGTCTAACTTTTGTAATTTATGCTCATCTTAGTTGTGTGATGAAGCCTCATGAATGCAGTCAGAAGATCATTTCCATAGTAGATCCTGAGCTCTTTTCCAGGAAATAGCTTGATGAATGAGGGCCAGTTCCCCGTTTGCAATTGTACTCTGAAACAATTGTAAATCGGTGCCTCTGTTACCTGTTCCTCTCCTTTGTATTTGTATCCTGTTGGCGAATATCAATCACAAAATGTGAATATTGACCTGCTGTAGACTGTTGGATATTCTTGTGGTGCAATATATCCATTTCTCATAAGTCACTATCATTGTCTCCATAGCTGTACCTTTCATCTATAGGCGGAAAAAAAGAGCAAGCAATACACTATTATTAGTGCCAAATGTGTGACACACCAGCCCTGTGGATCGTCAGTGTTTGCTTTCTTGAGCAAATTCCTAGCATGGATTAACTGTAGGTGCATGATTTAATACAAACATACAGTACAGTGCTTCGGTACGAGATCTCTTAACTTCCCCTTAATGTTTTTATAGCTGTAGAGTTTTGGACATTTTCTGGTACTGAAATTTAAAGTGTGTGGTTGGTATTTAGTATGTCTTCCAGTGAGGTTTGTTCAGTTGCACAAATATAAGCCATCTTGTGGCTGTTTCAGGTATTTCAATGTGTGTCAGGTATATTTTGATAGACTGGCGGTTGGAGGAACGGAGAGAAAACGTGTTCTCTGCATTTATTAAATAGATCATTTTTAATGTACCGCAATAATGTGACGTCTGTGAAGTTATTCCACCCAGCATCGTTTTCTCAATCTCTGAATGCTTCCTCTAAAGCCCAGTGACAATCAAAGTCTGTCAATAAAGACTTAACATATTTATCTTTGTCTTCTTCTCCTTGTACGCTGTGAAAAGTACAAATGCTTATTCGTGTGCCAGATATTTTTTCCAATGCAGCACAAACTGATAAATCTTCCTGATGAGTTCTTACACATGACTCGTCACTACTTCAGCTTGCCATTTTATTGAAGTGTATGACGTCTTTATGACTGAACGGTCCTCTTGATGCCGCTCTTTTCCAGTGCATTCTGGGAAAGTTGACCAAAGGTGTGTCCATACATAAACTGGTATCCTGTGGGATAGTGTGGAGTTAGACATGCTTGAACTTGTAAACACTGGCAGAGTGATTATAAAATGGCTGATCACGAGGCTGACAGACCTGGGATGTGTCCTGTGAATGACGGGACCACACCCCTGTTTGATTGATAGATCTTGGGCATGGAAGTTGTGCTGTCGTTTTCCCCGGGGATGTGTAGGGATGTGGGGTCATTTCGCAGCTGCTTCCCAAACTGAATCAGTGCCTGGTTGGTGGTGATGGGGTAACTTTTGCCAATTAGGAAGCGAGATTTTGGCACATGCCCTGTAAAACCTGTAAAAAGACATCACTCAGTGAGTGTTTTAGCAATGTTCTGGCAAAGAAAACAAGTGTAAAAGCCAGCATCAATATTATATATTAACCTAAATATCCATATGTGCAATGTCAAAGGGATAATTCAAAGTGACACTCAGAGAATATCACCTAATTTCTGCAGTTAGCACAGTTTTTCAGTCTGTTAGCTCCTTGTTTTGGTTTTGTCTGCAAATTTTCTTTTCCAGCCACAGCAACCAGCCGTTTTCAGCCAAAGAAAATCTCTTCAAAAACCCCAGTGTACTCTACCTGCCAGCACCAAACTGCAGATACACAAAGAAGCTAAAGACGCAGATATT
The DNA here is from genome assembly GCF_905237075.1 of Dicentrarchus labrax. Taxonomy (NCBI): domain Eukaryota; kingdom Metazoa; phylum Chordata; class Actinopteri; family Moronidae; genus Dicentrarchus; species Dicentrarchus labrax. The sequence goes on along the minus strand of NW_026136710.1, from coordinate 13,100,302 downwards.
TTTCTCAGGTAAATGTTACTTTGTATTTCTCAGGAGGCCAGAAGTCCAATGGGATGAAACTGTTGCTCTTAATTGATGGACATGTTAACAACTAATTGTTTACTAAAATGTTAGCCATAACAATTGTAAAAGCCGATCACATTTCAGAAATGTACATCGGTCTTATTGTAGAGATTTCTACTTCTATATGTAAGAGGTTGCTATTAGTGGATTTAAAGCCAGATATCTTCTTCAGAAGTGAGTTGAGATCAAAACGAGTGAAACTTGTCTCCAACTGAATGCTAAAATAAAAGTTCATATATTCACAGTTTTTTTCTGCTGCCAAAAAAAAGGTTTAAGGCCAATTACACTTGAGGGGAAACAGCTGTTAAAGTTGTCTTTGTGGTACCTGAGATAAAGTACTTGTGTGGGTCATCATCATCCATTAAATATGGTTTTCCAGCGGGGATGAAGGGCTTCAAGGGCTCGAAGGAGAGCACTTTGTTGGAGATTACTGTAGAAGCGGGTTTCGGTTTCTGGGCCAAAAGATAACAGAGAAACATTAAAACATGCAATGACTCCTGTCAGGGTCAGAGGTCATACAAACTATGACCAAACCTGTTTATAAGCCTCAACAGAAGGTTTATACAGGAAGCTACATAGCATAAAATACCAAGAAAAACACAGATTTAATGAAAACCTATTCCAGTAAAGGTTCAGAGAAGTAGTAAATGGAAATTTGTGCCATAAGAAAATGGATTATAAAGCTGATATTTCCTCTTAATTATCTAATAGGGTTAATTAATGTGAATCTCAGAGACATAATTTGTGGTTATCAGTCCTTCTGGAAAGCTGATCAGTTTTACCTCTCAGTCTTTTTTAGGGCGGATTACATTACAGTGAACTGACACTGGAGTTCCACCATGGATAATTAAACAAGTGTGTACCTATTCAGAGGCGCCATGTCAACATGTGTGTGTGTGTGTGTGTGTGTGTGTGTGTGTGTGTGTGTGTGTGTGTGGACGATAGAGTGAGAGGGAGAGTGATAGAGCCAGAGTGTGTGTGTGTGTGTGTGTGTGTGTGTGTGTGTGTGTGTGTTACTTCAGACTGTTGGTTGGTGTAGTTCACAACAGGTGGCAGTGCTGTTGATTGCCGTTGGATCTTCGGTCCCCCTTCTCGGTAATACTCTGACAGCGCTTTACGACATGTTTCAGAATAGCTGCAGGCAAAGTAGTTCCGTCTTTTTGGAATGAAGCCTAAAACAGCAACAAGCATTAAACAACACTAAAGTAATGCATCTGAAGTTCTTCTGGTGTCTAGCCATGGAGATAGTTTTGGTTTTAATTGCCTCAGGTTTTGGGATATCTGTCTCTGGGATTACTGCATCCACTCAAATGGAGGTGAATAGATATCTGTCTCTGTTGCTCTGGATAAAACACAGAACAGTGGCGGACTCAGGCTGTTTGAGGGGCAGGGGCAAAAAGGTATCATTATTATTATAAATTAAGTATTTATGGTGAAACCATTTAGTCAGGGTTAGGATTAGCTCCCTATATGGCACTTCAACTTGTTATGTCCACTGGAAGGGCCCCTGAGAGTGCACATTATCATGTTTTATCTACTATAAGGGTGTCCAAGGTGGCACTTTTGTGTAATTTTTTTATACATGGCGGCACCTGGGGGCTGAATCCACCTGTGCCACACAACAAAGAGTTTTCAAAAAGATTATTTCTACTGCACAAACTATTTCAAATTAAAACAGTTCTCAGCGATGTCTATGGATGATCCAAAGTAACCAGGACTTTGTTTTTTATGTTGTGCTAAATAGAACAAATAAAACCAAATCAGAATATATATTGGTGAGGAAAGTCAGAACACATAGTGTGTGTTTTTTTTTTTTTTTTTTTTTTGTAATTTGGGTGAACTGACCTTTTTTTTCTGCCAAATATTTCCACAGGATTTGAAAAAGCAACGTAAGCATTAAAAAAAAAAGGGACTTTTACTTTGAAATCGCTACTGGACTGCTACACTGCAACAAATATGGCTGTTTGGTCTATGTTATCTTGATTTTCAACACTGTTCCACTTCATTAGTCAGCTATACTTAATAATTTAACAAGCGGACAAAGATTATTCTCACGTTGTCATGGTCTTGTGAAAACTCGCATAAAGGCTTATTGTGTTTTATTATTGTGTATTGATCTCATTAACAACTTGTACAATTAAAAGTGACCAAACTTTGTACTAGTGTTTGTTCCCAGTATAAAATAACGAGGTGTTCAGTTACCAGGCGTTGACCCTCCCCCCTCCCTACTAACACTAGTGTGTGATACCTACCTGTGTATCCTGGTATCATCTTCTTCAAGTTACTGTCAGGGAGGGTTCCCAGTGCCGGAGCAGGGTCGGACTCTGTGGAGGGGATGAGACCCGTGTGGAGGACCAGACGATTGGAGTGTCTCACTGCAGGACTGGTCAGCAGCTCGGCAGTGAGCTGGCCGTAAGACTTCCCCATACTGTACTTCAGCTGTGGACAATAGCCTGCATACCTGTAAACAATAGAGTCTGGGGTAAACACAATCTCCAGCACCAGTAGTGCCTCAGCTTCAGAGCTGGAAACAATAAGATATCATTAGTTAATGTATATGTATGTAAACTTATATATAGATCTATATGAACTATGTAGAGGGGAAATGCTACTTTTTATGAACTCAAACTGTTACATTATGGTCATATTTTGTTTGGATACAATAACACAATTGTTTTATCCAAACTATTTTACTAACTTACTTTACTGTGGTATTACACTGGCTTTCACAAACCAACAGTACAAACAATAACACCAACAGATAAAGCTGCAACTATACCGTTAGCCTAGATTTAACACTAACTTACTCAGACCAAAATGTAATCAAATCAATAGATACAATAACATTATATATATATATATATATTCATTGAAATTTCTGTTTATTTATATATAATGTATTATTTGACATGATCCTGGTCTCCTGGCATACATAAATTGAACAGTAACAAGAAGAAGCCCTGCGCAGTCATGCAACACTATTATTTTACTTTCAATATCAACATTAAATGGCTATGTCAAAGCGACTCTCGTGTCAGGAGGCTTGTACTTACCCCGGTATATAATGCGGATCAGGGGTGACCAGAACTTTGCTGAATTTAGGGGCGTATTTCTCCATACTGGTCCCACAGGAGGCTGCAGCAGGTCGCCGGATGACCGCGGTGTTTGCTGGTTGCTACAGAGAATAAAACACAAACATTCTGATGGAGCTCGCTGTCTTTAAACTGACGTGTAAAAAGAGACCTTTTTTTCTCTGCAAGGGCACAAATACTGTTGTTTGCTATGAGACTTAATACTGTGGTAGTGGAGGGGATTTACATAATGTGGCAGATAAAATTCATTTCTAGTGCGTGTAGCTCTCAGCGGTCACTCACTAAGTATCACCTCTGTGGAAGTTCAGAGAGCTGAGTGCTTTATTTCTGTATTAACATTCATTATCTTTAATCAGTTTTTTATTTTGTCTAATTCAGCTAAAGGACTAAACATGAGGAGTGTTAAAAAGGAGGACTGGGTGTTGTTGTTCAAAGTGAGTTTTTGAATAAATACATAGATGCTCAACAACGACCCCTAGCGACAGGTTTTTGCCCAGAGGAGGAACTAGTATTCTGACTGTATACTGAAATATATCAAGTAAAAATACTGCTAAAATGAATTACAAGAATAAAATATGAATAAACAAAGATAAATAAACATGAATTAATAATAATTAATATAAAATAACATTGTTATTTATTACCATACAACCTGTAAGGAGGTATTTTAAAACTGTTTATTACATGTTTTTATTATTCAGTTAAATGTTCATTTGTATTTTCAGCATATTTGATTTCCCTATTTAATGCCGACTCCACACTAGTCATAGGCTAAATAGGCCTTATACTTGTGTTTTGTATTTTTTATTTTGTTTGTTTTTGTATGTTTTCCATTCCATTTTTTTTGTTTTGTTTTTTGAACAATGATTTTTTTACCCTATAGCTGCCTCATATAAATACAGAGGACATGGGCACAGTGTCCTCAGTTAGCAGCTATGGCACTGATATGAATGTATGTGAAAACAGACTTGAAAAAATCTGAACCTATCCCTAAGCACATACAGATAAATAAATATATAGACAATGAACACAAGTTGTAGTTTCTGTACTGTTGGTCTGCTGAAAAGAACAAACAATAACATAAAAGTGACCAAGTAGACTGGCTGGAGGAGTAATTAAATCACAGTTAACATTCATCAGGACAACAACCAGACGTAACAGGGTGCACTGACTCGAAGTAACTTTATGAATGAGCCTTTGTGTTTGATCAGATTCGGTCACTGTTCACCTGGGGAATGTAGATGAAATCAGCAGACAGGAGTGTCCATTCTCCACATTCCTACTCTCAGAGAAATCTTGCTGAAATGACGAAACAGCGTTTCTTCTAACAGTTCCCCTTCTCACATACCATAAGACTGTATATCCAGTGAGGAATTTGGACATATTATGTTACCCCTCTCATATGCTCACACCCATGAACAAATAGGCTGTGTTAAAGCTTGAGTTTTGTTGCCATCTCAACTTGTGGGAAACATTTAAATGGCAGGCCTTGGACTTGTTGTTTTATCTTTGATGGGATTTTACCTATCAGCATTCCTTTACAGCGCCTCTGTTTCTGAGAAGACCAACTCAAGTTTAATTCCAAGTACTGTCTGTAAATACACAGATAATGTCACCGTGTCACGGCTTGTTCTTGTTTTGTCTTGGATTTCTTACAGGTGTGAGGACAAATCCAACATTTCAAGTAACACTGCAGATGAGTCACTTTTTTTCCCTGGGAATTAGTGACAGGAAGGAGCAGGTATCAACATGCAGCTCCGCGCTGTGACAGGACAGATGCTAGAAGGATGGGCGTGGTGAAGAAACGGAGGCGGATCAGAGGGAATGTTTTGAATTCTGTATCACCAGTTCACCTCAGCTAATGACTGCGTGGGCCGTCTCAACCGGTGCTCATTTACCTGCTGCAGTTCAGGAGCAGAAGAAGTGTGACGGACAGAGGGCAAACGTGTGGAGATGAATCTATACAGGAGCTTTGGAAACCTCATGGAGGCCTGGGTGTCTGAAGGAGGCCAGTGTTCGGACCCAGAATGGCCTGAAAATAATGAGGAAGACTCTCCTACACCTTCCTCTGACATGGGGACCAACCTGCGCTCAGAATCGGTGGACTCTGGAGTGGAGACAGCCAGCTCTAACTTGTCCTTTCTCGCTACATCCTGCTCCATCTCAAGGGATAATGCAGAAATAGACACATTTACACCAGAAGGGGAAGACCACAGACTCACTCCAGCCTCAACATCACAGTCTCCTGTGCCTTCCTTATCCTCCTCTTCCTCCATGCGCCTCTGTCCCAGCAGAGCTCAGGGGGGCTACACTGCCTTGAGTCAAAAACTGGAGGAAGCATTACAGAGAACTGAGTCTAAACACCTGAAGGACAAGCCAGAGCCCATCACTGTGGGTGAGGTGCTCAGACGACAACCTGGAGCATCTTTTCTACCAAAACGGCACACATCGGAGTTAGTGAGGGGTCAAAGGTCGGCGAGTTTTAGCCTGAGCAGGACAGTCAACCCATCAGTGCCTACAAGGCAGTTGTGCAGACGACCAATGTCTATGATTTGTAACAGGCAGCCAGCTCAGACAAGATTGGAGGTGAGATACTGTTTAGATCACAAACCAAACTGTGTTCAAATATGCAAGAATTTCGCATTTCTGGAAAAGCAGAAAAGATCCAAAAAATGACATAATGTGTGTTTTTTGGGGACCTATTTCCAGATTACATAAATTTCCCAGTAACACGTATGGTCTTGCACAGCTTTCACAGGGTTGTAAATGTTAAAGGACGGCCTGAAAGAAAGTCCCAGAGGTGTGAGGCCTATACTTTGCCCGTAGTTGAGGGGTTGCAATACACCAAGTTGCTCTCAAATGTAAAGTAGGACAGGCATGTCATTACTCACACAGGATCTCTTTCATGCTCGCAACCCGTCACCAGTCAGTCTGCGGTGCAAGGGATCATAAACCAGTCTGCCCAGTTGACTTTACACCCACAGGCATGAGAGGAATGGACGGAGACACGAAGGAAGTTGAGCAGAGTGTGGGGTTTTTGATAAATCCGACAGACACGTTGTTAACCTTGATTTGAATTTTGATTTTAAGCAACAAAGTGTATGAACATTGGAGATGTTCCTCTTCATATTTGCCACGAGTCAGTGTTCATCCTGTCATGTTGACAACTCACAAAGGGACTCACAAACAAATGGATTCATCATCTAAGTCGTATTCAATTACTGTAACTGTTTTTTTAGTCTTTGGGTGTGTGTGCACTTTTTTGAATGACAGTCAGGATTAAAGGGCTTTGATAAATGCAACACTGAGAAGTCAAACAATGACAAGTCGACATAGTTACTCAATTATATCATTTTGCAATTACATGTGATTATATTTTCATTATCCTGGTCGGCAGCTCGTGCAAACATGCATAAATGAGAAATGAAAAAACAATCAGTCAGCCAAACAAATCTGGATATTCTGACTAAACAGGTTGAGAATTTAATTGTTACAAATTAATATTGTGATATTACAAATGTAAAACTCCCATACATCTATTCTTAGCACCATTTGGCTGATCTATATATATACACATCATTATATTATTATTATTATTATATTACTCTCTAATTCTGTTCTCTTCTATTCAATTCTAGTTAGTGCTGAATAGAGTTAGATTATCAACATAAAATGAATTGACACAGTGTTTGATAGTGAACGTATCATGTTGCTTTTGTTTTAAATGTGAGAATTTGCTACTTCTTTTTTTGTTTTACCTTGTTATACATTCAACATCTGGTGGTAGCAGGCTTGGGCTGTTCAATCTGTATACACTGTACTTTTATTCTGTCCTACAAGTTAACACTTTTCTTGCTCAATGATCTGTGCAGGACCTTGGTGAGGAGGAGGGGAAAGGACTGAGTCCCGGGCTCTGCTACTTGGAGCAGGTGTGCCAAATGTTAGAGGAAATTGCCAGAAAACAGATGCACAACCAAGCGTTGCAGATGGAGACGAATGCCCTGCGGGAGCATCAAGACATGGAGGTGAGCCAGGTGGAGCCATTCATGTATCGCCTCTTTGCAAGGGCAATTATGAAGTTGTCACAGTTTCCACCACTGGGTTTATAAACATGATATGAGCTTGTCAAACTGGTGATGACAAGATGCCATCTTGCAGCTGGAGGGTTAATACTGTATGAATTAAACTATGACAGCATTGTGTTTACCATCACTTGGCTCTCTTTAAGGCTCTCGACGGCCATCAGAGTGACTCTAAAGCTACTGAAGACGTCCCCTCTTCTTGTCGAAGGCTTGAAGAGACAGAAAGTGCAGAGCCCAGTTCCAGTGAACCACAGCAACAGAAAGATTATCCTCAAAGGCATTTTCGACAGCGATCATCTTCAGACGCACCTATTACAACACTGCATTTAAGTGAGTCATAGTCTGCCTGTTCCTTTCCATTTTCTCCTTTTGTGTTGATATGATTTGTATCTTCAATATATTATATTAGACTTTTCAATAATTCAGTAATAATCTTGTCATGTGTATTGTAGTTATTGTATGTGTGTGTGCTTGGTACAGGAAAGTTGAATTCAGACTGCAGAGGGCAGCATCTGAGTACAGATGACCTGCTGCAGAAAACAGAGGACGACCATGAAAAACAGGTAGAATACACTCAAATACATATTCTGTAGTTAAGCAATAAACACAGTCCAAATACTGGCTAAAGCGTGTGTTTTTTTGTCCTCATAATCTTCTATTATTTTGGTTCATGAATTTTTTATGGTGTCTTTTCAGGAGTGTACAAAAGAGAAGATGACTAAAACTAACAAGAACTGGAAGTTAAGATTTGGGTCTTTAGGAAGAGAGGAGTCTGCTGGGCGAGATGTAAAGAGGTGAGAAGTGTAACCTCCAAGGGGGGCAGCATTATTAATCTCATATGATGCATGATGCTCTGAGGAAATGTCTGTGCTACTCCAACATGGCAGCCAGCCACACCGACGCAGTGGCCCAGAGCTAATGCACAGTAGCTGCTCAGATGCTTTGGTGGGAGTTCATTTTTTAGTCTGTGCCTCTGTTCCTCTTGAACATTTTGTCCCTTTTTTTTTTCATTAACCTTAGCTAACACACTTGCTCCCAGCTTTCCACAATGCCTTGCTCCAGCCCTGTTTCATGAATTTTTTATCTATACAGCCAACAGATGCAGTCATCTGAGAGAAACTCAGCCCGGCGACGGTTCAGCCAGCTGTTCAGGAGGACCAGGAGGAAAACTCTGCCTGTATAAACCATGATGGACATTTTTGTTTCAGCAGTGACGAGGAGAAGGCTTTTCTTTGAAAGTCTGAGCACTGTTGCTGCTTTCAGACTTCTTATTCAGCCCATGTAATGCTGCTATGTTTATTTATTGTCTGCTATACTTGCCAATATTATTTATACTGATGTAAAGTACGATTTTCAAAGGAAATTGTAAAGGGCAATGGAGTTTATAGTACAAGCTTGACTTTACAAATATTAAACTATTTTTTCCCCCAATCAAAGCTGCAAATGTAAACAATACTGCTGTGCACTCTACTGTATATTACTGTATGTTACACTGTAAATATCATGCAATATAAATATAACTACCTGAAATTCTATTCATTTGAAATTCATTTTGTCTTGGTGTTATACGTGAGAGAAACATATCCATCAAATACCAAAATGCACCACATGAAAGAACAATCTGACTATAGCCCGTAGTTAAATATGAAAATATATTTAGGGAAGCAAATATGTCAGCAACCGTTATGGTGATCAATCCCATTAATCATTTAGTCAATAAAATGTCAGTTCAAAACCCAAATATAATCACTTTACAATGATATAAAGTTAGATAATCCTCACATTTGAAAAATTGGATCCAGTAAAAGTGAACAAAAATGATCTAATCAAACAATTCATTACTTATCAGAATTCCTAATGATGAATTTTCAGTTGACTGTTTGGTTTGTCCATTCTGGGCTACTGTAGAAAGATGGCGGTTCAACATGGTGATCTGATGAAAACACAATGATTCTTATTTCCAGGTGATTATACACTAATGAAAACATACCTGTGAATATTATATCCCATTTCTGCCAATAGATCCTCCTCAATGTTACACACGGCAACATACCTCAATATCTTGTAAAGCGTTAATTAATCCATTCGCTAAAAACTATAAAAAAAATAAGAAAAAGGAAGCCAGAATTCTGCACCTTGACAGATAACAAGTGTAGGCCACACAGAGTTACTTTTAGATTTATTTAATCTTTATTCACCTAGGTTGGGGGGATAGACCTCCCCTGGCATTCCCATGTAAAGAGATGTCAATGACAAACACGTCCAACCAAACGAGAGAGGGTGAATAGGATTCCAGTCCATACATAAAATACATTTATTTACTATTTATTGAACCACCGGCATCCATTAGTCCCACACAGTATCCATCTGTGCTATTAAATATATAGAGATAACATCTGTGGAGGGATTTATTTACTGTATGTGTGTGTGTGTGTGTGTGTGTGAGAGAGGGGGGAGATTGGCAGAGAGGGTAGAGCTTATAGACGAAAAGAGTGTTGGGAGGGGGGGGCAACGTCGAATCATGCCTGCAGTGTCCCCCCTTGTCTACATGATGCCACAGGAGGACAAGGGGTTGGCGATCTGGCAGGTGCAGGCTGACTGGCAGTATTGGCGCACAGTCTGGTAGCAGCTGCGGTCGGCATCCCCGCCCCACTGCACGGGCCCGTTGGGGTCAGAGGGCAAGCGGCTCAGGATGCTGGTGTTGATGGCCAGAGCAGCCAGGCCATAGTCAGTGAACAGCACTGTCTCACGCCGGCACGTGGGGCAGGAGATGAACTTGTACTTGGGACAGGACTCGTAGAGGATCTGCAGGCACTCCTCACACACCGAGTGCAGGCAGGAGAGGATGCGCGGACGCTTGCCGGCAAAGTTGTAGGTGTGACCGCAGGTGGGGCAGTCCAGCGGCTCGCAGGGCATGACGGGTCCCGAGGAGGAGGAGGAAGAAGTGGAGGAGGAGGTGGAGGAGGAGCGCAGCACATACTGGTTTACTATCACGTCTTCCATCTTGTAGTGGAACTGGTGGTAGCAGATCTCGTTGGCACTGGTTTTGCGCTGCGCCAGGAAGCTCTGCTCCCTGCGTGTCACGGGGGCCGCCGGGGACACCATAGGCCGGGGGGACCCTGCAATGTCCAGGGTCAGGTCGCTGCAGGCCTGGTTGACGATGATTTCGCCTTCGCCTCCGCCGTCCCACGCCACTCTTGGGGGCGGGGCATAGCGCGGTTGGGTGACGGGCACAGGGCACTCCCTGGGGAACTTCTCCGACTGGATGATCTTGACGGTGTCCATGGGGATGGTGACGGGCTGACGTCTGAGGCAGGACATTCGCACGTTTGTTGGAGGTGGAAGAGAAAGGGGCTGTGGCTCAGTGCTGGACAACCCTGCACGGTTCTGGGCAAGGGGAAAAAAAGTGGGCTCTGTCTCTGAAGTCAGCCATTCGAGGGGACATGGGGACGGATGGTTGCCTCCATGTTTCCCTCAGAGATCCCCCCTTCTGGTGGGCGCTACTGTCAGCCTGAGTCTTTGTGAGGGGAAGACAGATAGAGGAGCTCAGCCAGAGCACCGCAATCCGAAGCTCTTATTCTGTCACCGCTGATATGTACAGATGATTTAACAGTCCAGCTTACAGTGTTTGACCAGTGTTGACTACTTAAAGGTAGTTTTTGTTGTTTCTAATCAATGATGCTGATGTTCCTGTGCTGTCTCTGATGGCTATTTGCAGAATATTCACACACAAGGACAGTTAGTACTTTAGCACAAAGATATGTTCTCACTCAGTGATAACACCAATAAATAATCTCATATGCACACAGATGCTCACATATATACATACAGTACAGGTTGGTGGATTTCTGCATTCACAGAGTGGGGAAGGGGAGGGGTGGTTTCAGGCAGTTCGAGAGGTATTGTCTTAAACTATATCCTGTGGCCTGCCAAGGAAACTCTTGCCTTCTCAAACTAGCCCTTGCATGTGTTTCTTGCTTAAACACCCGCCTGACTTCCTGTTTTTGGCTGCGGGTGTGTGTTACACGTCAACTTGAGTGTGTGAGAAAGAAAGAATACGTTCCAGTCTTTCTCTCTGCTCTTGGTCCAGTTTGTTCAGGTGACCCTGTGTGACCCTCTAGGTGGCTTGTTGATAAGAAAGAGGGAGGTGTCCTATAATGCTCTGCTGGAATGACTCCTTCAAGCTCCAAGGCTCCTGAATTCCTCAGAGGTGGGAGTGAAGGTTTTATTTCGGACTTTCAGACAGTCCTCCCAGCTGAGCAGAAGATGTGATAACAGTCTGAAGGAAGCCTCTGTGCTTGTCTCCCCCTTTTTCAGTGTCTCAGACTCGTAACGTGTTCCTTTGGTCCAGCTACCTGTGAAAACAGAAAAGAGATTTATAAATATACATGCATTCCCTGCTATGATAAACACATTATGTATAACATTTGGTGAATTAACAGTTGAACAGCAACAGGATAAACAGAACAAGCTCATTTAAAACATTTTGCCATTTTCATTGTGTTTCATAGACAGAATATTGGCTGTGAGATACTAGTTTGACTGTCTCTATAGTGAGAACATTTGAAATTCATCTACTTTAGAAAGGTGATTGATGTGAATGTTTTAAAGTCTGATGTATCCCTATTTGGTTCATTTTCTTTTTATGTATCTGATGACAGAGGCTACAAGGATGGCTCATTCCAGGGAAAAAAATATTGTCCCATTTCCTTCTGCATCTTGGCCACTGCCCAGGTTTGTCTCTTTAAAGAGATAATTATCATGTTGCCACACGCTCTTGGCCACAGCACAGCACGCCATTCTTTTGAATAACCACAATCAGTGAGCTACAAAGTCGGAAGATTATTTTGATATGTGGGGAAATTTGGCATGTGAATTACAAAGGAAGCACATCTGTTGTATGTCTGACGTCTGGTGAGTTTAACTCAGAACACACAAATAATTTGCTTTTTAGGGCAGCAGCGAATGATGATCTTCATTAGATGAATTTAGAATGAGTCTATATCAGATCCCAGAGCTGTTGTCTTTCAACGGCTCATTTAGTCAATTACAGTAACCCAGAGGTATACGCTACAAGTGTTTTTTTATTTAAGGAATTACTAATTAATTGGCGTACTTCTTTCTACGGATACAAGAGATGATCTTATATAGATAGATAGATAGATAGATAGATAGATAGATAGATAGATAGATAGATAGATAGATAGATAGATAGATAGATAGATTTATTTATCCCGAGGGAAATTCAAGTATCCAGTAGCATACAAAATACAAAACATACATTAAACAAACATTAGACTAAAATTAAAATCCCTAACCTTGAGAATAGAATGAAAAATAAAATAGAAGATAAAATATAACGTATTATATATATATATATATATATATATATATATATATATACACTTAGTGTCCACTTTATTACCTGTACAGGTTAATGCAGTCTAATACAACTGTTCTGACACTTTTATGATGTCTATAATGTTTTGTTGAGGCTGTCATATTTTAGCACTGAGGTCACAGTTACTGATGGTGTGATACAGTCATATTAGGTGTTTCTATTTTTCTGTCCCCTCATTGTATGTGAATACGTAGGACAAAAAAATTGCAACACCTCTCTATATATAATGTAGTCCAGTACAACACCACCTTTAACTATGACCTTAGTAATACACGTATAATTGAATTCACACGTTTCTGACGTAACCAAAAGCTGAATGTTATGAGCTTCGTAAAGACAGGCGTTATGGCAGAGCTGTTGTTTTAGACTGAATTCAATTGTACAGGTGTACCTAATAGTGAATAAATAATGTGGTACATGTGTTATGAACTTGCTTTATATATTTGAGCTTTTATCATTTTGCAGATTTTCTATGTATTAGCAGACTGGCTTGTTTGTTATTCAGTTGGTTTACTGGCTAAATTCAATTTAATCCCCGTTGTTACACTTTCACAGAGTCTGTGGAGAGAGTGGTGTGAAAAGCTTATACGCAAAACTTTCACATTTAAAGACTGTTGAAAAGCTTAAAGCTTAGTCATAATAACATCATTTATAGAAGGTCAACTTTCTTGTAAACTGCACAAATTGTGATACTTGTTGTGGTCCTGCTTTTGTCATACTTCCTGCTTTCTTTCAGCATCATCTTGCGAGTTGCGTCAGTTTGACTCGAACATGCGTGGGAACAGGTTACAATCCCCGTTGAGGGTTTGTGTCATACTGTGTGTGGGTTTAAGTGTATGGATGAAAATGTTTAGTTTGACCAGAACAATAGCTGCCAAACAGCAGAAGAGGGAGGATGACACATTAATCATTCTGTGCACGGCTGTCAACAGCGATGATTCATTTGAGGAAAAAAAAAAACTGAGAAGAGGAGGTGACCTACATGGTGAGAAAGAGAGAGTGTGAGAGAAAGAGAGTAGAGGGAGCGCATCGCTGGTTCTGGTTTCTATTTATGGTTTGTTTATCTATGTACCTCTCAGTGGTTTCCTGCCCCCAACCCCTGCTGAAGATTCACACCGAATGAGAGAGGTGTACCTAACAGGAGGAAGTGCCTAACCCCATTATTTTCACGTGATGCAGCGAGCCATATTGGGCAAGCAGGCAGATGTTTTTTCTCTCCACTTTTATCCTTTCTCAATACATTTTCCGACATATTTGTACACTCCTCACTCAAACACAACGAGCTGTTAGCTAAAATCATTCACAAGCTTAGAAACTGTGTTCCTCCAGCACTGCAGTGCTGCGATACTGCTCCCAAAATAGCCTCTGTGTCTATCTCATCCTCCTGCAAACGCAGTGTGCATTCATACACGTTTATCAAGCTGGGTGTTTACAACAAAATATTTTCCTGTTATTTCCATCCGAACACCTTGATAGTGATATGTTTAGGGGGCGATGTTTGGCGCTTTTATAACATATTTAAGCAAGACATTTTTGGGAAACAATCATCATGAATGCGTATGATGTCCTTGTATGTATGATGCAAGAATGTTTTTTTTTTTACAAAATCTTTAAAAGTGTAACAATTAATAGGGTTATTAATTCAGCCTGTATGATCATTAAAAAGCCAACTTTTTTACGGCACTATATACTATATGGAAAATGTAATTGATATTCAACATAATGAACTATCATTTGAGACTAAACTCTTCTCAAACATGTAAAAGTAACCTTCAAGAATTAGCAGCTACTTTTGTTTTTAAGTTCAGATTGTTTGAATCATTCATTTGGACATTATGAAAAACAGTAGACATATTTTTGATCATATTGTCATAATTATGGCCAGATATTAAAATAATATGTCTGTAACACTGTGTATCTAAAAGTACCTCATGCTGGTTAAGCAGATTCTTAATCTGGTTTATTTATTCCAGAACAGATATTTACTGGTTTAAATAATAATAATATTGCCACTTTTTACAATATTTAGGCAAAATTCCGCTTTGTGTATCGAACGCTGAATATTTGAGTTGAGTTTTTACTTATTTTGCTACATAAAAAAGTGTCATGTAGAAAACCAAGATATAAGATATCCAAACTGTTGCTTTAGTACCTGAACTCAGAAATAAAATCTGCATGTTTTGAATGTTACCCTAAATGATACTACAGTGATGTTTTTCCCAGCTCAATACATGGTTATATGAAATTAGAGCTCGACCAATAAATCTGCTAATATTAGCTTATCGCAGATGTATCTGTATTGGTGTTTATATGGGCCAATAGGTAACACGAAATATGTCTGTGGTAATTCGTTAATGGTGTCAGTGTCAGAATACAAACACATTTAAGGCATTTAAAAAAAGTCTCATTACTTTATGTTCATGTAAAATTAACATGGAAACTATCAGCTGATACATCATATCAGTTAGGCTATTGTTAGAAATTCAAATAATCAGCTTCCCTTTTCACAGATATATGTCTAGACACATTTTGTGGATATAAACAGCTTGTGAAAACATGTCCGCCTGGTCGTGGCAGGGGTTGAGTTGATAAAGCATCCAGGCTGCACAAGGAGCCTTTGAGCCTGGGAGAGATGAAGCAGCTAAAATTACCCTCTAATTTGGTGACAGTGCTATGAACAGGGCTGATAACTGATGCAGGCTGCCTGCTGATGGGCCAGCTTTGGCGCAGCCTCTTCCTAATCGACAGAGCCCTCTCCGGTTATGTAAGGAGCTCATCTCCGACCTAGCCACCATATTAACATGGTGCTGCAGCTCTCCCACAGTCTTGACATTGTGTATGTGTGTGTGTGTGTATACATAGCTCTGGATCCCCTCCCTGCAGAGGAATTATTACACTAATGAAATCATGGCAGGCATTTGACCTCGTCATCCCAAGCAAGAGGAGGAAGAAGAGGAGAGCTGACCACAGAGATGTCAGGAGTCTGTCTCAGCAGCAAATTCCTCAAACAATTAAACACACACAGAGCTGCATACACAGTATGAAGTCACACACACATATCCTAGAACATTCTCGCCCTCAGACGACTCCCCGTCACGTACACGGCACCACCCTTTACATACCAGTGGACACACAAACAAACAGATAACAAACAGATACGATCCACTAAAAGGAATATTTTTAAATGTGTATATCATGCTAGATTTATCTCTGACTGATTAAACTGACACAAACACACATCTGACGAGAGAGAAACACACACACAGCTTCAACCGCACGCCTAGAACATTCCTATCCTCTCACACTCCCACTATATTCCTTCATTACACGCACACACACACAGCTTGGGTCCTCATGATCAGACTGGATAGATTCCACCTGTGCTGATCGGAGAGCAGGAGAAGGGCACCATGTTCTGAATGAGTCATAGAGACCCTGCATCAGTCTGTCTCCCTGCCTGTCTCTCTCTCTCTTTTCTCTGAATGGAAATCTGTCTCTAGCTATTCAACCCTCCCTCTATCCACCATCCATCCATCCATCCATCCTTGTCTATATGTGAGCAGTCTGTCGGCCTGGCGAGAGCAGGCGGTGCTGGTCTTTGTGCCTCCACACCACAAACCAGCAGTATGTCAGGTATGCCAGCTATGTTGAGATGTGTATCCACATTCATGCTTTGGCTGGTAAAAAAGACGCGCTGCACCTCTCCTCGGACCTGCGTGGGGTATTATGTTATTGTTTTGATTACGTAACATGTCATGACCTTAGCGTGATCTGAGGACAAATCCTCAGATTTACTGTATGTTTGCTGGCTGCAGCCTCTCTCTGGAAATCATAGCGCTTGCAGGGATTGAGTGAAGAATTTGGAATGATTTTAATACAGGAGGATTTGCTTTTGTGGCATATTTTACCATTTGAAAAGTATATGAAGTGTGGTTTTGCATAAATGCAGATGACAGATGCATCTTGGTCTCTTGCTTGTTTTTATGTCCCTAGTGCAGCCAGAACATATAATTAAATTGAAATGATTTCCTTTTTGTATATTTATTGATTTTAAATGTCAAGCCTTTTCCCAGTGGGCTTCTGTTTACAATCATTTTGGAATGAGGAATCGGTTCATCATTCACAAATAACATACAGTCAGGCTAACGTAATGTAAATACCGAGATTTAAATACATGTGGCTATTTCTCCCAGGATTCAGGTCCAGATATGATGTTTGACTTTAATTCTTATATTTACAGCCAGTCCATCAAGCTGTAATAACACGTAATTATTCCACAAGCTGCTGTACAGTGGAAAAAAGTGCTTAGTGAGGTGTTGTTTTTAATAATTCAGCCCGCTGTCATTCATGGCAGACATCGGCCATTTTGCCTCGCAATTCATTACAGCCAAGTGCTCTTTGTTCTCGTCTATGTAGCTCTCACAGCAACATGGCAGAGCTGCACACTGGCAGAAAAATAAAAGCAATAACCATCATCACTCTGCCTGACACAGACCTCATAGAAGATTTATGAGGGAAAGGTTCAGCAAATGTCCAGCTCTTCAATAACAACAGTGGCTTGATTGATAAAGGTGATTGATTTTCCGTTTCAGCGGGCTGTCTCAGCACGGGGGTTAAGGTGGATGGCATTGTTGATGTCGTGTGAGCTGAGACTCAGGAGGGACCGCGAGATAGAGGCGAGGTGGCCAAAATATTTTGGACCGTGTGAGATGGAGCAGCTTTAGCATGTGGGAGGGGCGTGTGCTCAGGAGCAGCAGTTATGCAATCGCAGCATGGTGTACCCAGCACTCTGACTGCAGCGCCAATGTATGGCCAATATGGAGATGCCTTAGTGCTGCTGACAGCTACAGAACAGGCCGTTCCTGCCCTGTCCCTATCACACCCCCCCCTCGCCTTCCTTCCTGCCCCCACTGTCTGTCTGTGCAGAGGTCTGTGAAATGTCATAACCGCTGGAGACATGACACCCTGAAGATACCATCAACACCCAAAACTCACACATTAACGTTGTCTTATTCACAGTTTCTCATCATCATTTCTGGTCAGTGCAGATAAGCAGGTGTGCAGGTGTGTTTTGGTGCATGTGTTTGTGTCTCCATTCATGCATCCTGTGTGTGTGTGTGTGTGTGTGTGTGTGTGTGTGTGTGTGTGTCTCCAAAATGGATGGCCATGATGCAACAACCATGTAAATCCCAGCTTAACGTAACAAAGCAAAAAGGCAAAGACCTCCTCTATCTATTTGATTCCCGCACAAAGAGAGATACAATGAAAGGAACGTTAGTATGAAACCCCACATGAGGCAGCCCCACCTCACAGATCTGAAACATACAGGTACAAACTATAAAAATGAACACACAGAAAAACCTCAGTATCTCCTGAAACACATGCAACGCCTTTTCTCATGCTCACCTGTCTGCCTACGCACTTCTCTTGTTTCAGTCCTTTCTCGCCTTCTCTCTCCTGTTCCAGTTGTTGCTGTCGACGTTGTTGATGCTGTTCTGTGAAGATAATACCGAGTCGCTCAGTCTCTTTGTTCAGTGGATGTCTCACCAGAGGGAGGATGCTCTCTCCTGTCCATTTGACTCTAGCAGGACGAACAACAAGCAGCAACGAAGGAAGGAAAACATGGAGGAGATGTAAGATGGAGGAAGCTGTTGCAAGGTGGATGCGTCATGTCTCGGGCTGCTTTTTCGTCGAGCTCCGCATCCCTCGCTCCTCTTCTCCTCTCCTCTCTGTTACCTTTGTCTTTCACTCTCCCACCCTTGCTCCTTCTCCTCCGAGCTGTGGCTGAGTGTCGCCCTCTGGTCTCTCTTTCTCCATCCTTCTTCCCAAGCCTCTCAAATTATTCAGCTTATTTTGTGCAGCGACCTGAGCTTCTTTGCTGTGTTTCTCTGCGTGTAGGTTCCCCTTCTCTTCCTTCCTTCCTTTCGTCTAGTCTTCAGGTTAAACCTCTCTTCTCCTTCGTTTCCCTCTCCTCTGCTGTTATCTCTCCTCTCGTCTCAGCTGCCGTTCATTACTCCTCTTTCTCCTTCTCCGTCTGTTCCAGTCAGTGCGCCTCACAGTCACACATGCGCAGTGTTTTCACACATACATGCACACTCACACTCTTTCCCTCTCTGTCTCTGTGCCTCTGGCTCCCTTCTTATGCATGTGGCTTATTTTTCATGCCCACCCCCCTATCTCTCTTTCGCTCTCTCTCTCTCTCGCGCTCTCTCTCTCTTTCATACACACACACACTCTCTCTTTCTCTCTCGTTGCTCTCTCCCGCTGCAGCACACACTGCAGTGCCTCTGCAGGCAGGATCACGTTTTCTAGTTGCCAGATAAAAATATTTCAGCCAATGAGGAACAATGTTAGCCACCCTCCCCACCCCCCTCCCCGTCTAAACACACATATGCATGCACACACATAAACACAGATGTACATTTATACACAAACGTGCACACAGTCATCTGAGATATGAAGGCTTTGCACCGAGAGCCATGAATCATATATTACACACCAGCCAGGCACACAGGAAATACAGGAAGCTGGTTCAAATAGATCTAATCTAAGCAGTACAGGAGATCTGAGAAGGCAAAACAAAGCATAAATTCACTCACAAATTAACTTTTTATCAGGCTGCTGACTGGAGGCTTCAGAAAAACAGATCCATCATAATCAACACTGACCACATGTATCTCATTCATGTTTGCAGACATGTTTTTTCCTACAAGCAGAACCTCAAAGCAAAAATGTGAAAAACATAGCAGAGAGGTGTCATTTGTGTTAATTCCTTCTTGAGACTTTGAATCCCCCCTACCCCCCAAAAAAGTTTTTTTTTAAATTCACTTAGAAACTTGAAGGCAGCATCCTAAGCTCCCACCCCAGATCTAGACATGCAGTGATGTTGCATAACGAGGATTTTAATAAGTTTTGTATCTGCTCAAGCCTTCATGCTGACCAATAAATAAGCCTCAGATCAAAGTGGGGGAAAAAAACACGATGCGATTTTTCAATCCATGTTAGAGGGTTATGCTTGTATAATATGGGCATCAAATACATAATGTAGCGAGAGGAAATGGAGCAATAACTCACAGGGAATAACAGAACACCAAATAATCCCGTTTGAAGGAGTTTTTGCAATGAGTACCGTATAAACTTGCTCTTCTGTAGTTCTCAGAAGTTTGAGGAAGATTCTCAGTATCTGCTGAACACACATTGATGCAATGCAAGTTCCTCAAACTGGTTATTTGGAATGCTGTTATCTGTTATACTCTGGTATCTCTTGTTCCTTTTAACCAGCAGCCTTTTTCAGAGCAACTGTATGTGAACGTTATTGCTTTTCCAGAAACAAGTACTATGAGAGATGGAGACAACACCTTACTTTAAGTCCCCTTTAGCCTTAATAAACAGTATAAACATTTAATAAAATGTTTATTGCACACTATAATGCAGTTGTAAGCAGATAATTGTTTTCTGATGTATTTGCCAATAACTAGCTATAACTCCTCCATAAGTGGATGCCTGTGTATAAACAGACAGGCCTATGGAATGACAATATACATTAGTATAATACTAACAATATCAGACGTCTTCATAAGAGATGTTATTGTTGACAAATACTGCACATCAATATTAACATGTCCTTTTAGCTGCCTATAACTAAATTATGTTAGTGTGTTATAAACTGTAAACCATTAATTATAATACATGTTTGTATTATTATTATTGCTAAATATGGAAAGTAAAGTGTTACAAGGAGTCAAATTTAAAATTCAGTAACTAAACTAATCTCTCAGTAATGCTCTGTTACATTTTGAGGATATATTCAGTTTACCAGGAGTTCGATGGAGGGTTGGTAGTTTCATGGATAGACTGGACTGTATTAGCTTGGCACCAGGGGCTGAAGTGTGAGGAGGCAGCTAGCTTCTGCAAAAGAGGAGAAACATACACACTTAAAAAGTCCATTTGTTTACGCTAGTTGGTTAGTAAAAACCTCCAACTGTAATGTTAGACTAGCTGTTCAGTAAAAAAAATCCAACTGTAATATTAAGCTAGCTGTTCAGTAAAAACCTCCAACTGTAATATTAAGCTAGCTGTTCAGTAAAAGCCTCCAACTGTAATATTAGACTAGCTGTTCAGTAAATGCCTCCAACGGGTATATTAGACTAGCTGTTCAGTAAAAAAAATCCAACTGTAATATTAAGCTAGCTGCTCCGTAAAAAAAAACAGACTGTAATATCAAACTAGCTGTTCAGCAAAAAAAAATCAAACTGTAATATTAAGCTAGCTGCTCCGTAAAAAAAAACAAACTGTAATATCAAACTAGCTGTTCAGTAAAAAAAAATCCAACTGTAATATTAAGCTAGCTGTTCAGTAAAAACCTCCAACTGTAATATTAGACTAGCTGTTCAGTAAATGCCTCCAACGGTAATATTAGACTAGCTGTTCAGTAAAAAAAAAAAACAACAACTGTAATATTAAGCTAGCTGTTCAGTAAAAGCCTCCAACGGTAATATTAAGCTAGCTGTTCAGTAAAAGCCTCCAACTGTAATATTAGACTAGCTGTTCAGTAAATGCCTCCAATGGGTATATTAGACTAGCTGTTCAGTAAAAGCCTCCAACTGTAATATTAAACTAGCTGTTCAGTAAAAGCCTCCAATGGTAATATTAGACTAGCTGTTCAGTAAACAAAAAAAAACTAAAATCCAACTGTAATATTAAGCTAGCTGTTCAGTAAAAGCCTCCAACGGTAATATTAAGCTAGCTGTTCAGTAAAAGCCTCCAATGGTAATATTAGACTAGCTGTTCAGTAAAAAAAACTAAAATCCAACTGTAATATTAAGCTAGCTGTTCAGTAAAAGCCTCCAACGGTAGTATTAGACTAGCTGTTCAGTAAAAAAAAACTAAAATCCAACTGTAATATTAAGCTAGCTGTTCAGTAAAAACCTCCAACTGTAATATTAGACTAGCTGTTCAGTAAATGCCTCCAACAGTAATATTAGACTAGCTGTTAAGTAAAAAAAAAAAATAACAACTGTAATATTAAGCTAGCTGTTCAGTAAAAGCCTCCAACGGTAATATTAAGCTAGCTGTTCAGTAAAAGCCTCCAACTGTAATATTAGACTAGCTGTTCAGTAAATGCCTCCAACGGGTATATTAGACTAGCTGTTCAGTAAAAGCCTCCAACTGTAATATTAAACTAGCTGTTCAGTAAAAGCCTCCAATGGTAATATTAGACTAGCTGTTCAGTAAAAAAAAACTAAAATCCAACTGTAATATTAAGCTAGCTGTTCAGTAAAAGCCTCCAACTGTAATATTAAACTAGCTGTTCAGTAAAAGCCTCCAACGGTAATATTAAGCTAGCTGTTCAGTAAAAGCCTCCAATGGTAATATTAGACTAGCTGTTCAGTAAAAAAAACTAAAATCCAACTGTAATATTAAGCTAGCTGTTCAGTAAAAGCCTCCAACGGTAGTATTAGACTAGCTGTTCAGTACTAAAAAAAAACTAAAATCCAACTGTAATATTAAGCTAGCTGTTCAGTAAAAAAAAACTAAAATCCAACTGTAATATTAAGCTAGCTGTTCAGTAAAAGCCTCCAACGGTAATATTAGACTAGCTGTTCAGTAAAAGCCTCCAACGGTAATATTAGACTAGCTGTTCAGTAAAAAAAACTAAAATCCAACTGTAATATTAAGCTAGCTGTTCAGTAAAAGCCTCCAACGGTAGTATTAGACTAGCTGTTCAGTAAAAAAAAACTAAAATCCAACTGTAATATTAAGCTAGCTGCTCCGTAAAAAAAACAAACTGTAATATCAAACTAGCTGTTCAGTAAAAAAAAATCCAACTGTAATATTAAGCTAGCTGTTCAGTAAAAACCTCCAACTGTAATATTAGACTAGCTGTTCAGTAAATGCCTCCAACTGTAATATTAGACTAGCTGTTCAGTAAAAAAAAACAACAACAACTGTAATATTAAGCTAGCTGTTCAGTAAAAGCCTCCAACGGTAATATTAAGCTAGCTGTTCAGTAAAAGCCTCCAACTGTAATATTAGACTAGCTGTTCAGTAAATGCCTCCAACGGGTATATTAGACTAGCTGTTCAGTAAAAGCCTCCAACTGTAATATTAAACTAGCTGTTCAGTAAAAGCCTCCAATGGTAATATTAGACTAGCTGTTCAGTAAAAAAAAACTAAAATCCAACTGTAATATTAAGCTAGCTGTTCAGTAAAAGCCTCCAACTGTAATATTAAACTAGCTGTTCAGTAAAAGCCTCCAACGGTAATATTAAGCTAGCTGTTCAGTAAAAGCCTCCAATGGTAATATTAGACTAGCTGTTCAGTAAAAAAAACTAAAATCCAACTGTAATATTAAGCTAGCTGTTCAGTAAAAGCCTCCAACGGTAGTATTAGACTAGCTGTTCAGTAAAAAAAAACTAAAATCCAACTGTAATATTAAGCTAGCTGTTCAGTAAAAAAAAACTAAAATCCAACTGTAATATTAAGCTAGCTGTTCAGTAAAAGCCTCCAACGGTAATATTAGACTAGCTGTTCAGTAAAAAAACTAAAATCCAACTGTAATATTAAGCTAGCTGTTCAGTAAAAGCCTCAACGGTAATATTAGACTAGCTGTTCAGTAAAAGCCTCCAACGGTAATATTAGACTAGCTGTTCAGTAAAAAAAACTAAAATCCAACTGTAATATTAAGCTAGCTGTTCAGTAAAAGCCTCCAACGGTAGTATTAGACTAGCTGTTCAGTAAAAAAACTAAAATCCAACTGTAATATTAAGCTAGCTGTTCAGTAAAAAAACTAAAATCCAACTGTAATATTAAGCTAGCTGTTCAGTAAAAGCCTCCAACGGTAATATTAGACTAGCTGTTCAGTAAAAAAAACTAAAATCCAACTGTAATATTAAACTAGCTGTTCAGTAAAGCCTCCAACTGTAATATTAACTAGCTGTTCAGTAAAGCCTCCACTGTAATATTAAGCCAACTGTTCGTAAAAATCTCCAACTGTAATATTAAGCTAGCTGTTCAGTAAAAGCCTCCAACTGTAATATTAAGCTAGCTGTTCAGTAAAAGCCTCCAACGGTAATATTAGACTAGCTGTTCAGTAAAAAAACTAAAATCCAACTGTAATATTAAGCTGCTGTTCGTAAAGCCTCCAACTGTAATATTAAACTGCTGCGTAAAACTCAATGTATATTAACTAGCTGTTCGTAAATGCCTCCACGTATATTACTAGCGTAAAAATCCACTGATATAAGCTGCCTCCGTAAAAAAACTTAATACACTCGGTAAAAAATCACTGATATGTGCTCCGAAAACAAACTTATACAACTAGCTGTCGTAAAAAATCCAACTGTAATATAAGCTAGCTGTTGTAAAACCTCCAACTGTAATATTAGACTAGCTGTTCAGATGCCCCAAATGACTAGCTGGTAAAAAAAACAACTGTAATATTAAGCTAGCTGTTTAAGCCTCACGTAATAACATTAAAGCCTCCACTGTATATTAAACTAGCTGTTCAGTAAAGCCTCCAATGGTAATATTAGACTAGCTGTTCAGTAAAAGAACTAATATAACTCCAACTGTAATATTAAGCTAGCTGTTCAGTAAAAGCCTCCAACGGTAATATTAAGCTAGCTGTTCAGTAAAAGCCTCCAACGGTAATATTAGACTAGCTGTTCAGTAAAAAAAACTAAAATCCAACTGTAATATTAAGCTAGCTGTTCAGTAAAAGCCTCCAACGGTAGTATTAGACTAGCTGTTCAGTAAAAAAAAACTAAAATCCAACTGTAATATTAAGCTAGCTGTTCAGTAAAAAAAACTAAAATCCAACTGTAATATTAAACTAGCTGTTCAGTAAAAGCCTCCAACGGTAATATTAGACTAGCTGTTCAGTAAAAAAAAACTAAAATCCAACTGTAATATTAAACTAGCTGTTCAGTAAAAGCCTCCAACTGTAATATTAAACTAGCTGTTCAGTAAAAGCCTCCAACTGTAATATTAAGCCAACTGTTCAGTAAAAATCTCCAACTGTAATATAAAGCTAGCTGTTCAGTAAAAGCCTCCAACTGTAATATTAGACTAGCTGTTCAGTAAAAGCCTCCAACTGTAATATTAAGTTAGCTGTTCAGTAGAAGCCTCCAACGCTAATATTAGACTAGCTGTTCAGTAAAAAAAAAACTAAAATCCAACTGTAATATTAAGCTAGCTGTTCAGTAAAAGCCTCCAACGGTAATATTAGACTAGCTGTTCAGTAAAAGCCTCCAATGGTAATATTAGACTAGCTGTTCAGTAAAAAAAACTAAAATCCAACTGTAATATTAAGCTAGCTGTTCAGTAAAAGCCTCCAACTGTAATATTAAACTAGCTGTTCAGTAAAAGCCTCCAATGGTAATATTAGACTAGCTGTTCAGTAAAAAAAACTAAAATCCAACTGTAATATTAAGCTAGCTGTTCAGTAAAAACCTCCAACTGTAATATTAAGCTAGCTGTTCAGTAAAAAAACCTAAAATCCAACTGTAATATTAAACTAGCTGTTCAGTAAAAGCCTCCAACTGTAATATTAAACTAGCTGTTCAGTAAAAGCCTCCAACTGTAATATTAAACTAGCTGTTCAGTAAAGAAATCCAACAGTAATATTAAGCTAGCTGTTTATTAAACCACAGTGTCTTGTTCTCTATTCCCATGTGTGAAATGCAAAAGAGGAAACTGTTTTGGAGGCTTTGGCGTTGCTTAAAAGTTGTTTAACAAATAATATAATAATAACTGAAGTAACGAGCAAATGACTCTGCTGTTGAGTAATTATTAAAATAATTAAATTAACTTTGTAACTGTGTAATATGAGTAATTGTTTACATTTTCTTGTTCAACACTGCTAATGACAAAAT
Organism: Dicentrarchus labrax; assembly: GCF_905237075.1. Classification (NCBI taxonomy): domain Eukaryota; kingdom Metazoa; phylum Chordata; class Actinopteri; family Moronidae; genus Dicentrarchus; species Dicentrarchus labrax. The sequence goes on along the minus strand of NW_026136710.1, from coordinate 13,074,789 downwards.
AAACATCAACCAAATGGTCATTAAGTCAGCTAATTTATTCAGAACTGGGTCTTGTTTGATCAGATTTGATAGACCTGGACGGTGATTAACAAACAACTGTCATCAGACTTAAAGTTTAATTCTGATTGGCGCATGGAAATACACATCATAAGTCCCACCAACATCAAACAAGTCAGACGAACACAGACAAAAACACAAACACAGGAAATAAATGTAGCTATATATATATATATATTATATATAGCTACATTCTTTAGAATAAGAAACTGATTAAATTTCATTTTCAGGGACATTATTCCTTCTTGAAGAAACAATAAATTAAAGGAATCTTAGAAAGCCATTATTGTACCACCAAACTTATTGCCATGTCTGAGATTTACCATTTACATGGCTTATATTACAAATTAAATTAAAATTAAGTGTAATACATTTTTTAAGCAATAAAGTTCTACAAATATGAGTAACTTATTGAAACTACTTAAGTACATCTAGTGGAGATGTAGGAGATATGAAAAGCACTTGCAGGAAGGCTAATTGTTAGAACAGAGTGTTATTATTAACTATTTGCAAATGTCAGTGGACCAAAACATTACAAACACGTGTGTGTGTGTGTGTGTGTGTGTGTGTGTGTGTGTGTGTGTGTGTGTGTGTGTGTGTGTGTGTGTGGGAGGTTTATGTGAACTCAGTGGACCATAAACTAAGGTTGGAAGTCAAGGTCTTTAGAGGTATTTTCTTCTTTAAGAATTTTCTTATTGCAGTTTTAAGAGGTCAAGTGCCGTTCAGAGGTAGCTACAAGGTACTGAAGACCTATATAATTGTGGCTGCAGGAACAATGATTTCTACATTACCTGTTTCAGTAAACCAGTTCCAAGGCTGAAAAAGATGATTAATCATATTTAGTCAATAAAGGAATACTGGTTATATTTAGGTATACTTTGTAGTTATATATATTATATATATGTATAATAACGTTGGGATTAGAGTGGCTTTTGCAGAAAATACACTGTAGTTGACCAAAATATGCAATATTATAGCTGAATTAATTTGTAATGTACAATTTATTTTGTAGCTTATATGTCACAGTTACATATCTGCTATAAATACCTCATCTGTTTATTGTTCATTCTGAATATTAGAGTATTTTGATGTATAGGAGTATCAAAACATACACTGTAGCCGGAAGTGATCTCAAGTTTCTTTGCACGATTGCAGTAAATACAGTGTCTGGTACCTGAGGTGTGATCACAACTTATTGCTGTCTAAAAGCTTTCTACAATAGATTAGTTTAAGCCATTTGAAGTTTGTCTTGCAGTGATCAGCATGGAGTAATGTAGTATCTTGTCCTATGTAATGAGGCTCTTGTGCCACTAGGAGGCCACAGTGTTTTAGTTATCTTATCTTGTGATATTGCTTTTTATGATTAAATGTTGCTTGTGGTATAACCCTGATTGTAATGTATCATGCACCTGTACAATTTCATGAAATCTAACATGATTGTCATGATTCATGTTTGATGGGACCACATATGAGAAATTAAGTGGTAATTGTTGGGATCACACATAGTTTGTAGAGTCTGTATCTTTCTAATCATTGGGGTATAAATATTGCACTGTGATGGGTGTTTAGGCTGATATAACCTTTACATAGTTATTTGATCATTTATCTGTGAGATAATCAAATGACCCTATAATTATAAGACTTAGTTCAAGGGAGGACAGGACAACAAATACTAAACAAACTACTTCATACTCTAATGTTATTATGCATCTTTTTTTAACTCTTATTTCCAATTTCAAAAGGACCTTCTGCTAACACACTTGTGTTGAAATGTTACATGTTGAAAATCACCACCTCAAATGGCTACTGTGTGGGCCCCATGGAGTGAGACATCTCAACCACTTTCTCAGACTGGTAGTAGTATACATACTCCACAGTTAACAGAGTAACTTAGCAAGCAGAATGGGTTAACAAAGCTGGAAAGAACATACATATACAAGAAAAAGACATACAAAAGGATTTCTTCATCAGTGCTTTCATTTCATTCAGGCTTTTCTTCTTCAGACAGTGGCTAACTGGCATAATCCTCTGCATGCAAAATGTCTCTTCCTTCCATTACTCATCGCTGTGGGTAAAAGTGTCTGCCAGATGGCTATTTGGTACTAGCACTAAAAACGAAAATGTCTCTTATGACTGTTAAGAGCGAGACAAGCCTCCATGTTGACCTTTGACTGCTACACTTAGTCACCACACGGCCCAGCAGAATCATATCACGTATGATTCAAACAGATATAAAGTAATATGTAACTTCTGGAGAATTAGGCAGGCATAAGACATAAAACTGCAGAGAGCATAGCATGCAGGTCCAAGGCAGAAATCATAAATCATTCAACAGCGGTGCACATATTCAAGGCCTACATTAGTGCTAAGTGTACATTAACCACAGAGTTGGTGATAAGAGTGAGATAATATGTGTCATAATGCGATCGACTCTTTTGCGGTGAATTAAAAAGTGATCGTGTGTTTGCCCTTCAGCATTTATTTACTAAGTACATAAAAGATATAATTTACCCAGAAATTCAATGTGCAAAAAAATAAAGAACAAAGTAGTATCTTACATATTTAGCTGGAACGATAAGTGAACCACCAGAAGGAAGTAAAGAGAGTCAGACAGTGCTCTGTGTAATTCACAACCATTGTTCCCTGAGAAGTTTTTATTCATTAACGCCTAAAACAACAGTAAGGTGCATTGATTTTAAAAAGTGACAGCACTCATGGACATTGAGCCCACATAATGAGAAAAACAAGGTTTAGAATGAGGTAGAAAAACAGTCATTACCAGGAATTTGAACGTCTTCTATCTCAGAAAACCCTGATCTGTCATACATTACAGGTAAGTTGCTGGCATTTTGTTTATCATGTGATCACTAATTTTTCATGATTTAAAGCAGTGTCCTAAGTTAAAACAAAAGAATCACTTTCACTTACATGTGAACTAGAAAGACCACAAGATAATAACGAAACATTTATATTTCCAGTGTTGAGTGAGAATATGTGATTGAATTGAACAGGAATAGACATCATTTAGATCAAATTCTACACACACTGATGCTGAAAGAGTTCTGATTATTTTATCAAGTTAACATGAACAAGAACTCGTGGCTGCTATCACAAATTAAATAATACATTTCCGCCACTACGATCAGCAGGCGTGCGCTCTTTTCAGGTGAACCGTGAGTCACTCTGCATCTCCATTTATAAGCTGTCCTAATTTACACAGCCACTCTTGCCCTCTTTCATTATACCTACAATGACAAAAGCAACGGTAAAGACAAGGAAGTAAACTCATAGTTAAATTTGGAAGACCTACGACTGTGCAGAGGGTCGAGACAATGTGCAGAAAATACATGTGCACAATATTAACGTGTTTTAAGTGTAATATGTGTTAATATATTACAGTGTGGTTTACTTCAGCTGCAAAATGGCAAAGATTACAGTATATACCTTGAAGACTTTTACACTAGACCTGTATACAGTATTGAAATATTTTAGTAGAGTTTTAAATAGGCACATACTTTACAAAAAAATATTTATATACTGGAGAAGTACACGGTACAGTATGTATAGTAATTACGACACAGTAGAGTAAGGCCTGCAAGTGAGTTATCTTATTTCAGAGAGTTGTGGGCAACAGCTCATCCGGTCATAAAGTACATTCATATATCCTGTCACTTAAATATAGATTCCAGTATCCGAGAGCAATTGGGGTCAGTCGAGTTTCTTTAAGCGAAAAAACCGTGACAGAAAACAGCCACACATAGGAGGATGATGGCGTTGCCATTGACAACGTTTCTCCATAGAGGCACCTCTGTGGTGTCTGTGAGCTTCTTCTGCATCTCTGCCTGCTCTTCTGCGCTCAGCTCGGGGGCTTTTTCCTGCTCCAGGCCGCAGAAGCACATCAGTGCCTTCTTGCAGAAGCCTGGCTCCTCCTCTGATTCTGTGACATAATAGAAAAAAGGCAATGAAGAAAATCTGCTTGTGTGTGTTTGTGTGTGTGTGTGTGTGTGTGTGTGTGTGTGTGTGTATAGACTTGTGAATGCATCTACACTGTATGTCTGCTGATTACCATCTATGTCCATAGTGTTGGAATCTGTTTGGTTATCAATCCAATCATCCTGTTCAAGGTCCACCCTCTCCTCCGTACAGTTCCTCAGGCTCCAACACAGTCGATACAACTAGACAAACAACACAACACATGGTTTGAAACTAATTATTTATGACGGTAGTTATTCCAATGTCTTCCAGTGAATGGTCATGTTTGTGAAATTAATGATTTATCCATTCTCATCTCAAGGCGGTCACGTACATGCTTGTCGTCGATAGGTTTGGTCATGAGAGAGATAGATAGGATGAGGACACAGGAGACAACAAATAAGATGATGGAGAAGTAGAGGTAATGGACTCCACATATGATGGTGGGGCAGTCACTGGGGTTAACACAGCTGCCTGTACCATAAGCGAACTCAGCAATCATCCTGGACAGGCCGATACCCAGGCCAATTGTGAGGCCATAAAATGCACCCTGACAAAGGAAAAAAGTAGGAAAAATTGTTAGTTTAGACTGTTACATTTGTATTAACAAGAGTCTGTGAGTCTGTGACGCTGTACATTGGTAGAGAATTTTTAGCAAGTGCAATGTTTACTATGTTCACCATCTTAATTTAGGTGTATTAACATGCTTACATTTGCAAATTAGCACAAAACACATAGTACACACAAGTACATCTAAGGCTGATGGGAATTGTTTAGTTAGTGTTAAGGTATATGGTCATAAACGTAACACAAAGTATTGGACAAAATCAAATGACCTGTGGATAGCACTAAATGAAAAGTTAAGGTATGAAAAAAAATCATGACAATCCATCCAATAGTTGTGGAGATATTTCACTCAAAACCACAAATGTCAGCCTGCTGGTGGCACTAGAGGAAAAGTCAGAGGATCACCAAAATTGGTAGGCTTCTCCCTCTGGGAAACATGAATGTCTCTGAAAAGGTTTGTGGCAATCTATCAAGTAGTTGTTGAGATATTTCAGTCTGAACCAGTGAAGTCAAGTGAAAGACCGTCCCACCAAACCAACATTAACATTCCTAAAGTCAAGCCACTAGTATCCATTCTTCTGGCAAGAAGGTTGTAATTAATACTCCTCTCTTGAGGATGCATAGCTATATAAACCCAAACAGCATGCAATAGATTCTGTTGGGCCACAGAACCACCACAGGAATATATGGACACTTACAAGACATTAAATATACATATAGCAGATTACGAGGCAAGTCATCGCAAATATGATTCACGAGAAAACAGGGCAGAAAGAATCTGAAGAGATGAGGCAGTAATAGCAGCAGCATGAGTGTGTGTCAGGTTAAAACCTCCTCACTGACTTGTCTGAATGTGACTGGTAATCGTATGAATGTGCTGCTAACTAACACTGATCAGCTGATGGTGTGCCTGACTTCTTTGTTTTTGGCCTATGCTAATGAGAGAGACGATCATGAGAGCAAGAATCACATCAGCAGGGGTCCATGTCCACACCACATGAGGTCACATAACACATGTTCATGTTATTCAACTGCTTTATGGTCAGGCGACACCCAATTACACAAGTAGTCGGAGGAGGCAGTAAAAAGAAAGATCTTCTCAAAGACCCCTGGGCAGTAATTACTTAAGATGTTTATAATGGACTGCATTTGACCACACACAAAAGTTAATTTCACTGTTTTCATCCATGGCTTTAGTGATGGCAATGTCTGTCACTATATACCACTTTGAATCCAGATGATTTAAGTGCCCATCAGGATGGATTATAATCAGTCTGGAGACCCCTGGACTTTTCAGCTAGTGCCATCATCATGTCAAATTTAAATTTGTCCAGTACTTTGATTCCCATCAGCCTCAGCTGTACTTGCTTTGTACAAATTGCTAGAACGATAGCATGCTAAACTGAGATGGTTTACACAGTAAACATTGTACCTGCTTCACATCAGCCTGTTAGCATTGTCACTGGTTGTCATTGTTTATATCGAACAGGCAGTAGATTGCACTTAAACCTGAAACGTGTAAATAAGGAGATGATTGAAGTGGAAACTCACAGGCTCATTGACACGTTTGCAGAAGATGGCAAGCATAAAGACAGCTGCAATGGGTGGTGTGAGGTAGCTGGTGATGGACTGGATGTAGTCGAAGAGCTGACCACTCTGGGCTGATTGCACCACAGGGATCCATGCTATACTCACACCAATCAGGCCCAAGATAAACACTCTATACACAGTGAAACACACACATGTGAAAATAGTGGCAGTTAGGCACATGTGACTTCTCATCATCAGAAACCATATGAAACTGAACCTGTATTTACCTGCCAGCAATCATGAGTTCCTTCTCTCTGGCTGAGCGGCGAATCTTGGTGTAGATGTCCATTGTGAAGAGAGTACTGGCACTGTTGAAGATGGAGGTAAGTGAGCTCATCAGAGAGGCCAGCATCACTGACAGCATAAGACCTCGCAGACCTGAAATAGGTTGAATATAAAATTGAAATGGGGGAAATAACTTGGACAAAAAAGCTGCTGCTTGGGTTCTCAGCTCATAAGACAAAGGGCTTTAGCAACCTACCATTGGGCATGAGATCCACCACCAGTTTGGGATAAGCAATGTTGGTGCAGCCCACACTGGCACCGCAGTATTTTTGACATTCAGCCGGTTCCACGCATGCCACTACATCTAGAATAAATCAAATCAGGAAATGTTTAAATCCACCATTATGTCTGTGGTAAGATGTGCATGAGCAACTATAGTGCTTTCAGTCAGTGAGCTTGCTTCAGCCTGCGGCAGTCACATTATAAACTTTAGAAACCACAACACACTCACCAGCATAGAGGATCCTGCTGATCATCCCTGGGAAAACCATGAGGAACATGGGCAGCAGCTTCAGGTAGCCACATAGGATACAGCCTGCCTTAACATGAGATAAATTCTTGGCTGAGAGGCAACGCTGGACAATCACCTACAGAAAAACATGTGACAGATGGGAAAAGATCAGTAGGGCTATAATACAATCAAAAGTAAATGGGATATTAATGGATGGAAAAATGGTTTTAATGGACTCTTAACTATTCTCTCTATTTTAGATTAAAACATTTTGCAGAGTAAATACAACACTTAGGCCAAAGAAGCCAATTGGAAAAAGCCTGCTGGTAAGTATTCTCTTCTGTTAGCTGAACAGAGTTTAAGTAGGTGGGCCATAATGTGTTTATGTGTGTGCTGGATGTCAACATTTGAATTAGCATCTGATTTTTCATTTAGATGCAGCATTACTCAGGCTGTTAATCTTATCTTAGTCTCCAGGAGTGCATTAGGGTCTAACTAAAAGCATGCCTGTCCTCTTACAGCAAGTCACCTCAGACCGCTTGAGCGAGTCTGGCGAAAACAGGCAAGATAAAGATGCATAAATGTGTGTACAATGTGTGGGAATCAATTCTGTATATGTGTGTTGATGGCCATGGTTTGTTCAGTCAGCACAAGTAAAGTATCCCCACAATCACAGTGGTCACGCCTCCAACAGCACTGCCTATTGGCTTGACTGACCTGATCAGTGCACCAGTACCAGGTGGCCTGAATGGTGAGTCCAAACACAAGGCCAGGCCACGGCAGGTCTCCTGTAATTGCATTCCTAAAAATATGGAAGGAGTCTGCCCGAGGCTCGTAGCACTCTGCGCTGATGTTAGCCGTGATCGAAGGGACAGCCTCCATGTAGCGCTGCTGGAAGCTTTCATAGCCTCCCACCTCATGGAAAGCTGAGAACATGGGCGCAGGTTGAACTAACTAACAGTCATTTTATCTCTTTAACAATTTCCTGTCACAAACAGGATTAGTCTTGTCATAACAATTTAGCAAACAATAAAAAAGGAGTAGCTTATTACCAAAGCCCATAAGGATGAATGATCCAACAACCATGATGATGGTCTGTAAGGTGTCTGTGTAGATCACTGCAGCCAAGCCACCTGAGATACAGTACGTGACGTTACACATTTTTCATTCAAAGTCAACACATTTTATTGCCACTAATGTACATAATATAACTTGATGGAGAGAATAAAAACAAATCAACTTTGTTAGATGTGGATGTTTTATTATAAAACAGCAGCAGATGGGAACTTCCTGCTTATCGCTTTCCATGGGTGATTAACCACAATAACACACCACAGACAAACTAGCCAGGAAAAGAGTATGTGTTTGTGTCTACATGTGGCCTTGAGAAGACTTTACCCCCATTCACATTATACAGAAGATAAGACTTCTGGCTTTAGCTTGTGAGTGATCTATTCAGTGGGAAAGGAAGTGAGTGCATCCTGAGTGGACAGACCTGTGACGGTGTACAGCGCAGTAATCATAAGTAGCATGATGACAGCGAGGTAAATATTCAACCCAAGAGCCTGGTTGATGAAAATGGCACCAGAGAACATGTCTGCCTGAGTGGACAGGAGATGAGAAATTATTTCAGTTTCGGAGAATACAGGTACAATGTTGAAAGTGGAGAGAGGGTCACTGAGAGGTAAGTTGTGGTGTCACTGTGACTTACTGAGATCTTGGTGAAAACATAAAGGAAGAGGGACAACACAGAGAGATAGATGCGGATACGCTGTCCTCCAAATCTCTTTTTCAGGTACTCAGGCATGGTCACCACCTAAACACATCCACAGTATATGAGATTTTAATTTGTTCCTGTTTTCTTTATTGCCTTTAATTAATAGGGATATCTTCTGACAGCTGAAGATGGACAGGAAAGGGGGGAGAGGGGGGTGACACACAGCACAGGACCACAGGTTGGAGTCGAACCTATAGCTGCTGCAGCAAGGGCCTTGCAAGGGGTGCCAGCTCCACCATGTGAGCTATCAGGATGCCCCTTTTTGTGCCAGTTTAACTTACTTTTCCCCTCTAATCTTGCTGTTTTTATGACCTCCCACTCCTATTTTAGCAGGGAAATAAATCATGCATGGGAACAAATAAGATATATTTTAATTACTCAATAAACTGTAAATTAGGAGATATGTTTACAGTGGTTATGAAGGCATATTTGGATAGGTGACATGAATATGTGCGTGTGTTTTGTACATCCAACTTGTGGCCTGTGTGTTCTATTTACCCCAGCTTTGATGTAGATGGGCACAAATAGCCATCCCAGAATGACGACCACTATGAGAGCCTGAAACAAATCAACAAGCAAGAACACAAACAATAAATAATCCATGCCTCCATTTGGTGAAAATGTTTCTATGAAAATAAGTTGACTTCTGTTGCCCTTCAGTTTCCATTATCCGTAGACTTATCAGCTCACCTGACAGATAACCGATAACATCTGTGTCACAGGTTAGAGAAACATTGGTGTAAGAAGTGATAACAGTGTAATTAGCACATCAGACACATCTACTCACATTCCATTCAAATCCACCAATGGCTATCCCTGCAGCTGCAGCAGTCCCAGCGATTCCTACAAAGTGGCCACTGCCAATGTTGCTGGCAAAGAGTGACGCTCCAATCTACGGAGGGCATAATTATTCTCATTAATTATTTGCAGGCATAATAAATAAATTACTAAATTATTTTTTGGGCTGTATTTGATAACAATAAAGGCATTGAACAGATGATCAAAGAGGGGCAATTCACATGCATTAAAGATTCCCGTTGACTATGCTCTTTTGGGTATGACACATAGTTACGAAAATAGATAAGTAATAGATGATCTACACATTTACTTAATCTAATAAAACCTGATGATACACAAAGTGCCTCCATTATGACACAATGCACCATATTTTATACTACCAACTAGCACGAAACAATAAAACTTATCAGTCAGCATGTGTCTCTGCCTCCGTAATGGCCCCTCATTGCTGTCAGATTGGAAGTTCAGAACAGAGCTTAATATTGATAAGCATGAAAGAGAATCTTTGTCTTATACTGAGCAATACCCACCGGCCACCACACCATACTCCTCCCTGCAAGGAAGAAGCCACCAACAGTGGATCGGTTGGTGCGGACCATAGCCTGCAACAGGAGAAGGGCACACTTTAGAATATCCATAAAGCCATTTGTGCAAAACAGACAACAGAGTCTCTGTTTCAACAGTCTTCAACTGCACATCTGTTAATCATTACATTTTATTTTATACACAAATGCTATAAAAGTGACCAAAAGAGTGAAGAAAACAACTAAATCGCAACATTAAACTTAACAATGACACACTCAGAGTAACAGTACTGCTAATAAATTAATTTAATTTAATTTAATTTGACTGTTCATTGTGAAATGTAAAAATAGTCTGATCTCTGCTATAAAAGTACTGTGAAGCAGGTTGTTGAGTAAGATGCTGTGATTGCACAACATCAGTACACTCCAAAGTGCTGCTATGAAGGTAAAAGCCCTTATTGGTAAAAGTGTTTATCAGGACATAAATAAACACTATCATCACTTCTCCAACATTTAAATCATCATTACATTTACTTTCATGACTTAGTGAATTTATTTTATTTTCTCAGAATAAACTAAAACCAACTAGAACGCTCACAGCTATAAAACTGGTGAGGAGTTAACTATTCACAGGGAAGAAGGATCTAAATGGTCAACTGAAAGGCTGAACAACTCACCCATACTCCGACAGCCAGGACAACCACAAAGTAAATCACAATAACCGAGATATCTGCTGCATTGTTAAGCGCCACGGTGCCCGTGCCGTTTCTTGCATTGCTCCTTATATAGGAGAATCCAAAATAATCCCGAGACATTTTTCCTGAGAGGGGGACCAGAGGGCAGGAGTGTTGCTGGAGTCGCTCCTCTTTGACTGAAGCACCTGCACAGACACTTATGTACCTTTGTTGGAGGTGTGTTTATGTGTGTGAGAGAGAGATAGAGAGTGTGGGAAAGCATTTGGGGGCTGGGAAGGAGAGACAGAGAGTGTGTTTATCCAATAAATGACCAGATATTATGTTTGATTGAAAGTTTATCTAAATGCGCAAATAAACCCAAATGATACATGACTGGATGTGAAAATTATTCTGTTAAAGAGGGTAAGCTTTTAGCAAATAATGCTGTTAATGATCAACCAACGAGTAAAGAAACAGGTGCTCCTTTAAAATAAAGGAAACTCCATCAGCACTGCAGCTAAATTCAACTCAGTCTCATTCAATTAAGTTCAGATCAGTTCAGTTCAAACACATACCATGTTAGGTAACACAAATAAAGCAGTTATATCATATATTGTCACATTTGAGTTCTTGTTAAAAACACAACTGAGCTGCTGCCTCCTGACAGCAATAAGTAACTGTATGTTAACCCATAAAAGATCTGTTACATAGTCCTCATTTGCCCTCTCACTGCCCCCTCACACTGATTTTTTAAAACTTCTGTTAAGTAAAAGTAAGAATATTTGATAATTACAGCTTTTGATAACACATCTCACTCACAAATTTCAGTGTCAGAAGACATTTTTGGCCGTTTGTGTTAGCAGAGGCTCAAATGACTAACTTGAACTCAGACACACAGAAGTCTCATCTCTTCGTAAAACTTTTCTCTTTGTTAAAGCTTTTGGAATGATATAGGTTTTATTTGATTTGATTTTATTCCTATTGTTTAATCTTATCAATTTCATTGTCTTTACTTCCTCTGTGCTCATACCTTATTCTGCCTTGTCTGGTTTTATTTATTTTTGTAAAACACTTGTAAAATTGTTAAGTAAAATAGAGTTGATCATTATTGTAAGAGTAAGTTTTATTATTGAGCTCATAAAATATTGGAATGACTTCTTTTTGATCTCTGAAAGGGTCAGCAAGATGGAAATATTTTATCATTTACTGTAAGTCTATGACAAATAAAAAGCCCCCGACATCACCACAACCCTGTCCTTTTCCAGGAGTGTTTATTTGTGTGTTAATTATTAGTCAAAAGGCCAATGTTTGACCGAGGGCACAATAGAAATTAAAAAGATAGATGGTAAACAGTTATCATGTTATACATGTCATGTTATACTGCTTCTGTACACATATACAGTAAGTACTATGAGCGTCCACTAGGTGTCTCTGCAGGACGAGGAAACCAATGTAGGATTCAGGTGACTCAGGCGAATGAGCTACAGATATTTAAGGATAATATTACCTATATTATTCACCTTGTTTAAAAATATGTTTTGTTCAATTTTGAGGTCATTTACTTGAGTGTTTTCATTTTTATACTTCAAATCCACTACATTTCAGAGGCATGAATAGTACATTTACTTCACTACATTAAATAACAATATTAATCAGCCCTACATTTACCAACTGCAACATTGAAATGATTTACACACTAATCCGTCAATAATTATAATCCAATAATATACATTATTGTTTAATAGGCCAGTCTGCATAATGAGTACTTTGATATTTTAAGTAGCCTATATTTTGATGCTAACACTATTTTATTCCTACTTAGATGTAAGTAAAATTGTAATGCATGATGGAGGTATTGCTACTAAGATATTATTGTCCACCCTCAGAGGTGCTTTTTAAGTTGCCTGATAAGACCTCTCTAGACTGCGTTGATGGACTGCACTTGATTGACAGTCCTCACTCAATCACGGGACCATTTACACCATGATCATTGTTATTACCTTATATAGTATAGATAAGACTTCACATAGTTTCCAGCACAGCTCCACCCAACTTCAACCTGACTAAAGGTCTAATTAGACAGAAGAATTGAAAACACCTTAATACCTTAAATACCAGTGAAATATAATCTATGTACTGTACTGTATGTGAGGCTGGCCAGATGTACCTTTAAGGTGTCCTGGGTGCTCATTCAGGGGTCCAGTGTACAGTGGGCCCTGGCAAGAGAAAATAATTTCTAGAAAAACAGAACATCCACCTTAATATTTACATTTTCACTAGTTTAACAAAGTCAACAATAACAGCAAAACACTTTTTAATGATATGGGAGCAATGGTCAGTATTTTACTCTCTATTTAATTTGTGCATATGGAGGTTTTATAGGTTTCTGTAGCAACAATGTAATGATAGACTGGATACACTGCCGAAGGATGCAAAACCTGTAATAAACTGCGTGGTTACAGATACAACAACCAGAAAACAGCCATTTAGATTTTAACCCAATTATAGCTCAGTGTATATAAACTAAGCAACAGCTGCCTTATAGTAAATGCAAATACCCTAATTATAAACTACTGTAATTAAGAGAGCAATTAAGTAATTAAGCCCTGTAATTAAATGGCTTAAAGCACTCATCAACAAAAAACAATACAAAAAAAAAAAATACAAAAAAAATCCATCTCATCTGTGAGTGGTAACTGGTTTATTGAAGGCTATTGTATTGAATTGTAGGTATAGCTTACAGTCTTGCAGTGCAGTGTACAGGATGTTTCCAACCTGGAGTTAATCTGCCTTACTCTTGTCAGATCTATGGCAGTAACCTCACTGTTCTCACAAATCCAATTTGCACTAGATTTCACACACCCACCTACCTTCAACATTTTTCACCATATATGTCACAGCGTTTCCGGACTGCTTCGACCCAGTGAACTGCTGCTTGCAGCTTTATCTATCATTATAATGCTGACATCTATGTCCAAGGTTATAGTGCTCTGTCACAGCCGATGATGTGGGGAGGAGAGAACATAAGAGAGGAAGCAGAGAAATTAAAAACTGTTTGTTAATAAAAGAAAATGATAGGTCATATGATTTATAAAGATTATGAGGTAAGAAGCCATGTATATTAAATAACATAAAAAAGATTTAAACTGTATGATTTCAGTAAAAAAAAACACAGATTATAGGTTATATTTAAAAGCAATATAACTGTCAACCTAAGATGTTGATGTATTTGTCTGTAAAATAGTAGTTTGTATCCGAACAGTAAATCTAATACAGCACTGTAGAATTTAAAAAAAGGTGTGCATTATCCCCAGAGCAGAAAGGGAGGGTGGGGGAGGCATCAAATTAAATTATGGAGGGTTAACAGGGAGCCAAAGCATAAACATGTGATTTGTGTTGTGTTAATGTTCCACATCAAAAAGGCTGAATGAAGACGGAAAAAATTCCAAACCATTACTGTGACCACCTTAGCCTTCTGCTGAAATTTAACAGCCTGGACGGTGTTGAAAAGATTAAATGTATAAAGGGAGTTGAGATGGGAGAGTTATCAGACTGGTACTGTTACAAATGGCTGCTTGAAATCTCTAAATGGGGACAATCAATATTCACTTGAATGAAAATCAATCACTGGAATGAGGCCAGTGCTCTGTGGGGATTAAGGCTCGGTCACACTCGCTGATTTCACTCCTGATTTCAAACCCAAGAGGAGTCTTTGGCCTTCTAATAGCTCCAAAAGGTCAAGATTTTGATTTTGTGTAGCGCAATTTACTTCTATGTCCACCCAGACTGAAATCTGTGCTCAGCCCTGGCAAGAACCTGTTGGTGTTTAAAACACAATCACACCACAGAGCCGATCACATCCCAGGGCAGCAAGACCACAAACAAACACTGCAGATGAGTGCAAGAAATTGATCTCTTGAAGCTGTCCATTCCTCAAACATATACTAGTTTACATAGTGTGGGAATATACTGGAGTTGTCTCTGGCAAACAGAGCAGTGATTGAGTGCCCTGTGGTCAAAACAGACACAGTTGTGTCTTATGTACTTTTCCCTGTGTCTACATATCTATCTGAATCAGGAAACACTGCAGAGGGGCCCAAGTACCAGCACAGGGAAACAAACCTGCAGGCTGGGCCTCAAAAAACAGACTTATGGATAATATTTATCTCGTGACTTCAACACCAGAGTGGTTTCACATTGTGCTTTGTCCGAGCTTCAGTGTGAAGTTAACTGTTAAAAATCAGAGAACAAAAATACCAAATGTACGAGATCACTTTCACACCATCACCAGTCTGCTCGCTTTTCTCCTTTGTTTGATTTTGCAGCTTGTGATTGCACTGACGTGTATCCAGCTCTCCTGAATGTCAGAGCATCCAACCACCACTGTCACATTGTTATGGCTTACTAGGACACCTGAAGACAAGCCAAAATGTCAGCTGTGCAAAAGTTGTCAAAGAAATCCTCCATTCAAAAGAATGAATGTTTTTTTGGTGCATGAGTGACAACAGCTCATATAAAATTGCACAATCATAAACTATGTATGACCTAAAACATTATATTTCTGCGCATATCTGATGAAAAAGAGTTTTTACTTTATTAATCCCCAATGGGGAAATTCATTTTTCGCTTGAATTTTTACACACATAGGCCCAAAATTCCCTCACACACACACACACACACACACACACACACACACACACACACACACACACACAGGGCTCAGGACTTGCAAATGTAGAGAGATGGTAGATGGTAGCACCTCGATAGTGCCCAGGAGGTGACATGGCACCTCTGCAGGTACCGGTCCACACTCCATTCAGCTTTATAAAAAATAAATAAATAAAACTACAAATAATTGTTCACATGCTCAATTAAGAAAGCTCACTTTCATACAGTTGATTGACTAAATTATCGCATTTATCTACTGTGCAGTCAATTCACAGTAAAGAAGGATGCGGCAGAATCCACTTGTAGACCAGCATAATTCATAGACATGGGTGGAGGGAGCGCTTCAGGGTGATCAGCTGGAACTTGCACACGGGCCCCGGAGCACTCATTGGAGGTGAGGCTCCCATGCATGACACAACCACAATGCCCCCCTCCCTCTGATCACACTGGAGTTCACTTGAGCAGAACTGTGGGAGCTGGGACCTGGCGTCTAATGTCCTGAGCTGTCGTTAATGTTATTGGTTCCACCTGTGCTTTTCTCTGCTATGGGAAAACTCAAAACTGTGAATAAACGTTAGCAAGGCTATCAAGATTTATCCAACAAAAACTTGAAACTTGTCTTGTTTTGGGTTCACTGGCACTCTAACAGGAGAGCCTTGTGTTCTTTGGTGTGTAAAGACTCAGCAGTTTTTGGCAACTTTAACTTACAAGTTTCATTTGCACAACAGAAACAAATGAGAAACATGCAGTTATTGTTCTTGAACGTGTTCTTTCAATTAAATTCATCTTTTTCTTTTTTTCCTGTCAAATATTATTAGTAATTTGGGACCACTGCCTAACAGGGTGGAACAGAGAAGATGGGTCTTATGGGATACTTGTTGTTAGAACTAGGAAGTCCAACATAACATCATTAGGGTTACACATGAGGATTGTAGTCCACTAGTATGAGCAGTGGCGTCTCAGGGGGGCAATTCCTGAGAGTCAGTGAATGGGATCGCACTATAATAAGTACAATACCTGCTTTTCCTGGAATTATCTGGTCTATAATACAGAAGTAGAAAACATACATATAAAACTATACAAGAAACCATTAAGGATATGTTAGCCACAAGGTGGCACAGTTGTACAATGCCACAGAAATGGTGCATCACTGTGATGTGAGGGAGAGGAAACTGCTCTGGCAGCACTAAAAGGAGAGTCTATATTTCTAAATATTGCCTCATTGCATGAACTATATTGCTTAATATATGTTTAAATGGTAGCTCAGAGGCTATCTTTCAGCTGGTGTACTGTTGGGCGGCATCACAGAAAGTATGTCACTATTAAACAACTGAATAACACTCAGTTGACAGTCATATGATTGACAGTGTATATGATAATATATGGTTGTATATGGCATCAGTGACTGCGTTGATGGGTGTGAATCACTGAGTGTGTAGGCAGTCCGTTTGGATACCGAACCATGGTGTGAAAACAAATACACAGATACCTTTTTTGCCTTAAAACAACATTTACTCATCATCACAACAGCAGATGGAGCTAGTGAGCCCCTCATGCTGCTTTTAAGTAGTTTGCAGCTCGTTGCTAGGCTAACAACAGGCCCAGATGTGGCTTGTTTGCTAATTAGTCCCAAAAGTGTCCAGTAAGTCCAGTTTAATGTAGAGGGAAATCAATTTATAGTGAGTAGAAACAAGTAATGAACATTTTCTACCAAGCGTCAAGAATTATTTTTTATATTAACAGCTAGCTAGAGGATGCAAATGCTAACAGTCAAATAAAATCTTTCTTTTCCCCAAAACTGCTAGCTTCCAATAGAGGACCTGGACAGGATGAAATAAGTGTGAGGCCAGGAGTGAAACCAGGATTACCCTTTAGCTGTAACTTAACAACAAGCTACAGAAAGATGAGATTGCTGCTTTATTCAACGCAGTCTCACCCCACACCTTTAACTTCACAACTAAATGTGCCAAATGTAACCTTATCTTGCTGTCGTCTGTTTACTGCCAGGGAGGTGGCATACAATGGTTTTATCAGACTTTGTATTAGCTAATGATTAAAGTAGGTAACAACAGTGGTACACATGGAAGAAATCTTCAATTCTTTCCAATTTCCTTCATTTACTGCCCTATCATACCCGTCAGAGCACAAGAGATAAGTCCTGGGAACTTGGTCTCATTCAGTCATGTTTTCTGAACTTAAGGCAATGTTATCATCAACCCTTCACTCTTTTCCTCGTGGGTAATATCATTTACTTCAAATATTCAATGTATGTTTATGTATCTAAGCTTGCTTATCACCTGCCATTTGAATTTCCTACTATATACTTACTGAAATGTAATCTCTGCTATAGAAACCTTAGCTGTCTTTTGCTTGCTCTTTATTGATGTGCTACATGTTTTGATGTTGATTGTACATATATATGTAATGAAATGTAATTTATAATCTAATGTGCCCTGAATGCCTACTTGTTTCTTGAAAATCTGCTTTATAAATATACTGGATAAGCACTACAACAAGTAGTCGATAAATCAATTAGTTATCAACTATTAAATTACTTGTCAACTAGTTTGATTAATTGTTTTGAGTCATTTAAGAAAAAAATGTCCAAATTCTCTGATTTCAGCTTGTCAAATATTTTCTGGTTACAGTAAACTGAATATTTTTGGGTTGTGGACAAAACAAGATATTTGAGGGCTTTGGGAAACAGCGATCAACATATTGCAGCTCTAATGCACATGAATAAGCTGCTATGTGTGTGCAGACCTAAACACAAAATCGAGCTCTTTCGTCTCCATGTTTCCTCTGTCAATGTGATCAATATGAATGTCTCTGTCACTGGAAGCTTTTTTGTCACATTGTAAGACATCAGTGTTTAGTATTCCATTTGCTGCACATGTGGGCAGAGCATACTTAAACAATAGATCAATATGATTAACAGTGACATGTTGTTCAAAGGTTTCATGCCACAATCTGATCAATACTGATATCTGAATTACAACAAAACATCCATTATGATGTTTTAGTATATTCTTTCTGAAGAAAACCCGATAGGGAGCTACTGTAGGGCTTTGTTGATCGTAACGAGGGAAGCATGAAACATGATAATAATGTAATAAAACTCACAGAATATAATATAAGATACATTTATGTCATTACCCTTATTAACCTGAGGATCACAAGATCATAATACCAAGCAAATATAAGAAGAGTAAAATAAAGAATATAATTTGTTTCAATTCATCAGCTGCTTTTTTTACCAGAAAAGCTACTTTTGAGTAGTTAAGTTATTCAGCTCAATTAAATCTTTAATATATTAACTCATGGTGCATTACAATCCTTTTGACATGGAAAGACAAAGCAGCCACACTGCAGGACCACATTAAGGGGCCCCAGCTGCAAACCTGATCCTCCCTAACCTTCCCATTCTCTGTGGATTGTCTATGTATGCTGTTGCCATCAAGTACCCATCAGTGGAAACAACAGACTTTACATGGCAGCTTAATTATAATTTTTCTAGAGCCCAGGAATCCAATCAGTTCCTCTAATTAGTACTCCTGCCTGACCCCAACTTTGCCATGTATCAATTAGTGTGTGGCAATTTGATTAAACGCAAATTTATTTAGGAGCATGCACCATGTGAGCCCCAAAACTACACAAACTTAAATAATAAGATTAGGTAATAATGCCGGAGACATTTTAAGCCCCTTGACATTTTAGTGAATATTGTGCTTTAGAGGTGCATAGACCCAGACAAACAGGTCATTTTCACAGCAGATGTTTTCACTCGTCATAGTAGGAAAAGCAACGGTGGAGCTAATACTGGTAACCACAGCGTAAACCCAGCGTTGAGTGAGCGCGCACAATAGACCTTTTTCACAGCAGCCATTTTGATATTAAATAGGGCAAATACAGATGTTACCAATGATCCTAATTAAGGCTACGTTCTGTTTCGTGCAGCAGAGCCTTTCCACTGAGCCAACATGCGCAGTAGCAGCACCCCTGTTTTACCTGAATGTTTTTACCCTACTACTTTATGTCAAAATGGCTGCTGTGAAAAAGGTCTATACCTGGACTCTGGAAATGCATACATTAATATCATAAGTTACACCTGTGCTTTTTCTTTTCTTAAAGGTCCAGTGTGTAACATTTAGGATCAGAAATTGAAAATACTATTCGTAGTTATGTTTTCATTAGTGTATAATCACCTGAAAATAAGAATCGTTGTGTTTTTGTTATCTTAGAATGAGCCGTTTTGATCTACAGAGGGAACGGGTCCTCTTCAACGGAGGCCGACATGTTGGACCGCCATGTTTCTACAGTAACCCAGAATGGACGAACCAAACACTGGGTCCAGGTAGGGTCTTTTGTGTTTTATGGTCACTGTAGTTTCTCCTACATGCTTGAAAGGCTGAGCTGTATTCAAATTGTTGCAATCTGTAACTTCACTGCTAGATTCCTACACTGAATCCTGCACACTGGCCCTTTAATTAATTAATTAAATTTACAGTCCAAAATCAAATGCATTTAGTTAATTATAATATAAAACAAAGAAACAAATACTCACAATTGAGAAGCTGGAAACAAATTTACTTTCGATCCCCCCTTTACAAGCAACTTAATGACATTTTATGGTTGGATTTTAATTTATTTGTAATTAAACTGGCTGATTGTATTATTTTGAAACCTGACTGGAGTGTGGCCTGTAGGGACTGGTGGGATAGCTGGCAATCAGGGTATGGGTAATTGGACTGTGGTGGGGAGAGGGCAGTTAAAAATGACTGAATGTGGGGGTAAATAAGGTGCTTAGCTAGCAGTAGGGATTGTAGCTGAGAGGAGGTTTCAGAGTGGTCCAGAGAAAGGTGGTGACCAAGACCAAGTCAAGGGTGTATCATGACTCTTCTCTCATGTGTGCTGGGAGAGACTCCAGCTCCCCACGACCCCTGAACAGGATATTGAGTTTAGAGTTTCAAGTAAGGTAGTTACCATTAAAAGAATGAAACTGAATGTTTGATTATCCTCTGGTCTCTGCTTTTGCTGCTTAGCGCTTCCAAAGCAAGAAACATCTTGTGAATAATTGAAAAACACAAAGAAAGGGCTGCACTAAGATCCCAGGTAGGGCCTTTAAAGATGGAGAAACAACAGTGGGTGGTATTAAAGTTGCCAAGACATTTTTTTAGAGCTGAAGGTTACTGTAGGTCTTCTCAGATTTGACCACTTGGGAATCGGGGTTGGGAAAATAAGCTCTGTTTAACAAACAAAGACAAAGCTCTACTATACTCTTGTGAACATGTCTAAAGCAGAAAGAAATGGATGGGAAGCAACAAGGAAAGAAAGTTTATTATTTTTTGAGGAGTGGGAGTCTGTAATAAATGCATTTTTTATTATTATTAGATGAGGATAAATCAAGGCTAAAATGATCAAAAAGGTTAGGTTCGACCATGTTAGTGATAAAGCATTAGAGGCATTTTTAGACTGGTGTAATAAAGTATGGCAGGAGGGCAGATTGCCCAGAATTTGGAAGCCAGTAAGCCTATTAATTATAGGTGGATTGCTTCTCTGAAATCGTATCTCTGTGATCTTTGTGAAGTAATGGAACATATGACAACGAAAGGACTTACAGAGGCTGGAAATGAATCATGTTTTTAAGTGGGGTCATGAAATAAAGGGTCACCATGGAAATGGAGATAAATAGAAGACAAATTGGGAAATGGTTGCAGCTGCGTTCTTGATGTTAATGAAAATTAGGATTTGATATATAAGGCTTAGTTATCTATCAAAAAGAAGTGATTCACAATTTCAGTTATTGCATTAACCTCTACAGGATTTTTACTCTGGTCACGCTGTTCAGGACAGAGTATGAAGAATATTCTCATCTTCTAGTTTGAGTGGTAATGTTAAATATTCATAGTTGACCAGAAAGGAGTCCAAAAACCTACAATACTAACTTACATTGCTGCCAGTTGTGTGGCCAAGATTGACCTTCTTAACCCAGTCAGTGAAACAATAATACTTCCTTCCTCCTCTGAGTCTGAAAGAATAAGTCTGGTGATGTTTTATATTTGTCTTATTGTCAACAAATCCAGTGATAGGACCAAAAGGATTGTCTGCCAGCTGTGTGCGTGCAATCAGTGTTGGTCCTCCAAACGTCGTGGACAGCCTGATTTATCAAGAAATACCATTATATTATGGAATATTCTTCCAGATTGTTTCTCTTTGAAAATTATAAACCGTCTTTCGGGACCCGGAAGCTCCGTGGCTTCACAAACATCTGAAACAGTAGAATTGCAGTGTATTTTAAAGGCTGATATACTGTAGCTTATAACTCTATTCTAATCTGCTGCTGAAAATAGTCCCCAACAAAAGCACTATTTACTCCTGTTTGTGTAAGATTAAATACAACAGTGCCAAGCTGTTTTAGTAAATTATTGAATCTTTTTATATATATATATATAAAGATTCAATAATTTATATATATATATATATATATATATATATACTATTTGTTTGTGAGATTCACATCTTCAGTAGGAACCAGTCAGCTTAAGGCCACCAACAGGTTAGGGAAGTCAGAAAGTATTGAGAGATGGAGGTGACAATAAAAAATATGCCAGTCATATCCTTTAAACTGGCAGCTGTTTGGGGTGATGCATTACGTCTTTTCCTATTTGCAATAAAGAAAAAATAACCAACTAAAAAGTAGTAGTAGAGTCAGTAGAAGAAGTCAGTAAAAAACAGGATCATGAGTCTTGGGTTGAGTCAGAAGTCCCTGAACCAGTTTAGGTCTTCATCTGGATGCCCCCACAAGGCAAACAGCTAAAAAACATGATTTATGCAGTGCAACTTTTGCTTCACAGCCTTAACTCCTCCCTGAGCCGCATTAGTATTACAAGGGCAGGCAAGTGATTTGATTTTATGCACATGCACATCGATATGTCAGTCAGTCATGAAAATGATGTACTCGAGGACTAAAGCAAATCAGGGTCATGCTCATGGAAAAGTGACACACCAGTTCACAGCAAATGCACAGAGCCTCTCAGTCTGTCAATAACGGAAATACACAGCATGTGTCATCAGTGCTGGGCAACTCATTACTAGTAATAATATTACAGCAATAATATTACTTTCCCCAGTAACTAACCAAAAGATTATTAGTTACAGTCTTACTTTTGTTGTAACCCCTCTCTACTAATTTGAAATCTTACAATTCAATCACATCCTTGGATTCATTTTTGTAATCGTGGAGGGAACTAGCTTGGCAGATGAAAACGCTTAAATTCAGCAGCTGGAAATATTACATTACTCTGATTTTAACGAACAAAACTTGATTTTAGGTCTGAATTTTGGGGAGAAAAGTACAGTTTATTTGAGCAACCAGCCCAACACTGGTGTTTGTGTATAATAGCTAGCACAGCAAATAGCAGCTGTCAGTATATTTCAGTAGTCTGTATATTTGTACTCACTATAATGATGCCTACAGGCCATTCTGCTAACATCCGAATGCCTAAAAAGGACAATAACATAACTAACCACAAATTATGGCAGTTAGGGGAAGCGAGCATTTAGGAAATGTGAACAGACAACACAGTTCTAAGAGCTGGATAAGTGTTGCAGTTCAATACAGAGAAAGCTGCTCATAAAATAACTGTGCCAAGATGAGGCTTTTTACAACCTGTGGTTAACAAAAGAATAGATTGGACTAAAAGCAGAAGTATAGTAAGGCAGGAGACACGATACACCCTGTGAAAGTTGTGTGCTTCACAACAAGTTAGAAATAAGAACAAAAACAGTAAGCTTCACATCAGGAGCTAACTGCCAACCACAAAGCATGCTGTCCTGAACCCATGACTGGCAGATAAGTTGACCAAAGCTGAAGAAACTGAAACATCCCATAACTCAGTACATGTCATGTGACATTTCTGAACACCTTATCTATAAACAGTAACTGCAGCACAACAGTGACATAGCATGTATCTACAGGATGTTAGGATGCTGTCTGTGCCCTGCATTTTCAGTAACTTTATTTAATCAGCGGCCCATAAAATAAATGAGAATGTAGTATTTCCGTGTGGGCTGACAAAAATAGCAATCTAAAAAGTCTCTTTTTTCTCTCTCTGTACATCAGTCTGACAGTTTAATCAAGTCCAGTGGTTCTCAGATTGAAGGGCAGGCCACACAAAAAGTATGTAAGGAGTAGAATAAAAGATGATTTATGTAGCGAAAATAAACAAACAAGATGATGCTATCATGCTGCCCTGTATTTTACTAAAATTCAACTTCTGGATCCTTTTTTAATAGTTCTGGTTCCCCTAGAATTTTAATGATGGCTAGAAAAACTTTGAGAACGACTGGTCTAGTCCCACACTGCAGATGGCACTTGTGGGACTTGTGTTACATGCTGACAGGCCTACTAGTGCTACAGAGGGTGTGTTTATGTATTTGCTTGCATCTTTGTAGCGGCTGTAAGTTGTGAAAGATGTGTTCTGCTGTTGTAACTTTAAATGAATTGGCACAAGTTTACATTTTCAAAATTGAAGGAGGTTGAAGCCTTATCATGGTGATTCTGCAGAAATGAATAGATTTCTGTCTGAAATTATAAAACGCTGGTGTGACCGAGACCTAACCCTCTGCCTTATTTTTATGATTCAGTCTGCATTTGTCGACCATGTGCTATCACACCCAACCTTGCCATGGAGTTAAACATCAGTCACATTTATACCCTTTGCTTCAGCAGAGGAATGTTAGCACACATCTTATCTGATGCCCAAAAGCACCATGAGATGGACTTGATCAAGGGGTTTAGGAATCACCAAAGGCCTGGTAAGGTAGGCCCACTTTCTCTTTTTTTATTACATCCAGGCTACAGCAGAGAGTGCTGGTTTGGTCTCATAGCAGCACAACAAATACAGTTACCTTGTAAGGCCAGACATTGTTCTGCTGTTTATGGAAGGTTTAGTCTTGAGCTGACTCAACCATAAGAGAACAGGAGCCATTTATGAAGACTTAACAGAGAGGTGCTAAAGACAGAGGTTATGCTCAGTTTATGTACCCATAGATGAAGAGGTGCTCAACTTTTTCTGCCCAAGGGGCCTCTTTTGGGGCCAGGGGCCAACTAATAAACAATAATATTTATCAGATAAAATGAATAAACATGAGGTTAATTGATGTGGCAGAATGAGACGACTTTTCTTGTGGTCCTACCAGACGGTGGATGGTGCCTGACATTAGCAGCCTTGAATACAGCAATTGTCATTTGGCAGGTTTAACACAGTGGTTTAGGATTGGTATGAGGCAAAATAAATTTATATAGATATAGTTATATGTAAATAAATAAAGACGAATAATCACTTTTCATAGAATTTCCCATTTTCATTGTCAACCTTTTTGACGTTTTCTGTCCTCACACAATCTTTGCCAAGAGTGAATATCAGGTGGCACCGCTTTCGGCACACTGCATAGAAAGCTAATATGCAACTTCCTTGGGAACATCCAAGGGATTTTATTGAACATTTACTAATTTGTATAAACAAGCAAACCAAAACAATTCCCACAGTGAATCAATTTATTTTCATTTTGAATAAGAAAAGCCTTAAGTTAAGCATCACTGCTGTAGAGGGTCCACTTGCCAGTCCGTCTGCGGGGCCCACAGTCTCCTGGCATATCCGGCTGGCACAAGAGGAGGGCTAACAAAACTACAACAGAGCCTTGAGTTGGCTTGAGTTGGCTGTGGATGAAAAAGAAATTATTTCAGCACAACACATATTTCTGGGATTGCAACATTTATGTACGCATAAAGCGGCAGGCAACAGTTGCCTTTCATATTAAATCCATGTGGCCATGTTAGCTGTTCATCCACAACAGATCAGATGCGTCCTGTGGTTTGTCTGATATGTTGTTAGCCACGCTAGCGGCACAATGATCTGTTTGTCAGTCTGTCTGTTGGTTGGCCCGACAGTCAGCACTGGTCCAGACTTTAGACTTTTCATCTAGTGTCATCACTGGGTCAAATCTTTAATTGGTCCGATTATTTAGTTTATGAATAATACCTGCAAAACTAATGACATTACCATCAGCCACAGCTCTAGCCCCATCAGTATGTTAGCATTGTCACTGTGAGCATATTAGCATGCTGATGTTAGCATTTAGCTCAAAGCAGCACTGTGCTCACAGAGCTGCTGAGCGTGGCTGTAGACTTTTAGTCTTGTAATTTTCAGAGAAATGTTACAGTATAAGGTTTAAAATAGTTAATTCTTATTAATTTACTTATATTTAGCAAATGAAATAAAACATTTCTCATATTGCTCCTAAATTGCCGTTATAATATTGATTACACTTCAGAGGCATGTGATGGTAATTCTGTTGTGAACAGCTTATTGGCTGTATGTCACAGGCTTTTATAGCTTACCTTAAAAAAGGTAATTAATCTGGACTCTCACAGTAAGAAATTAACATAATTTCAATAAAAATAATTCAATATTTGGCAGTATTTAATTTTTAGTCTTTCATCGGACTAACAATGGCTGCATTAGATACAAGTCCAGTTTCTGTATGGATAAAACTACACACAGCAATTACCAAGGAGTGCTGAAGAAAGGCTTGACAGCAGTGTCTAATGGATGTCAGACGGGTCAAGAGAAGGTTTCGAGACAAGAGCAGGGGCTCTATCTGACTCAAAGACAGATGGTTCACAGCCAGATGTCAGGGAAGGGTTGATGATATCAGTCAGGAAGTAGAGCAGATCAGCGGCGATGGTCCGGGAGGGGGAGAAGGGTTCAAGAGGGGGAGAAGGGTTCAAGAGGGCAGAAGTTAAGTCTGCTCATGGGAATCTTTTTAGGACTTCATTAAGGATGGGTTGAGGGAGAGATTAAGCTCATGTTAGAGGGGTCAGAGGAGGAGACAGTGACCAGAGGGTAGCCTGGAAGATGAGCCTCTGCTGTCATCACCATCTCCGTGGAGGGAGGAGGAGGAGGAGCGCTGAGACGAGAGGAGAGGAGAGGATAGCGAAGAGCTTCTGTGGGTCAGAAGCAGGAGACTGGAAGTCGTAAATTTGCCAGTAGAGAAAGAGGAGATGAGATACTAAAACTCCTCAGAGAAAGCCAGACTTAAGGAATTTTCTCCCAGCTGCCTGAAGGCTTGTCCATTTGTTTCACCAGCTGGTTTGCAGCCAAGGAGCAGGTGGGAGCAGATAGACAAGCTTAGAGGAAAGGGGAGAAGGGCCAGAGGGGATAAGAGGGCAGGTATAAATGTTGAGGTCGCTGAGGAGACACAGGAAGGAGTCATCTGGAGGGAGTAAAGAGAGGGGAGCTGAGGACAGACGGAAGCAGAGAAAAAGATAGTGGTGATGTGAAGACAACCAGTTAGAAGAGATCTTATAGAGGGGAGTGGAGAGGGAAATAAGCACTGGTCAACAACACGGAAAGGGTCAAGAGAGGCTAGTGGCAAGGGCCTTCTTCTATTCTCTTTTTTTTTCTTCTTAAAAAAACGTCTGAATGATTCAGGAGGCCTAGAAATAGACATGGCCGTGGAACATGCCAGGGATTATAGATATTTATTGTTTCAGAACTGTCATCATTGGGCCAAGAATTTATATTTGTGCCCATGGTTGTTTGTGAACTACTTACATTTTTAGAAATTCCCTCAATCCCTTTTCCTTATTAGATATTGGATGTCTCAATGCTGATGACAAATCTGAGTTTGGCATGGCCCCAGTTTAAATCTTACATCTATGGACAAAGCTCTTTTGACAGTTCCAAAATATAAAAGTAAAGACAGAAGTAGGGGTCCTAAATGTTATGGCAACCTTTCAGAGATATTGCTGTAAATGAACTTGGATAAAGATTTAAGATAGACCAATCCAAATTTACAAACCAGCTCCTGATTTACTGATTCTTAACCTGTTAATGAACATGGCACAATCCTGGCACCTGGATTGCATATCAGGACACACTGCATAATTCAGTATGAAACATATTATATCTTATAATAAAATATACATTATTGATCATTTTACTGTATCTGTTACAGTAGTATATGTTGAACTTTTGCTTTTTTTTTTTTTTTTACCCCTACTATGCATGCAAATCTTCTCAGTGAAAATGTTGTCAATTTGTCTGCAGATCAGTGTCAAGTATACAAACTTCTTAGCATTTATAATTGCCTTTAGCCACAAGCCACAATTAAATAACCTGACTGCGGCAGATGGTTTGTTACACAGAACCTTCTCTTCAGCTTTTGGATATATTTTATGTTTGACCGGTTATATCCTCCATTTAGACATGTTCTTCTGGCCAGCTTTGCATTTTGCATCATAAAGTCTGCGATCCCTGACTCACTGTGACTGGAAAAAGCTGCAGGGGCGACATAACCTTACTCTCATTCTCTCTTTGTCTCTCTACTCTAATTTACTCTCTTACCCAGATGCACTCTCAGGTAGCAGAATTTGGCACTGATTGATTGAGCGTAATTCGGTACCCCTAAAACGACAGAGTTCGATACCCAACCCTAACAATACCACTGTACCTGGCGAGTTGGATTCTAGCGCAGTCCAGCTGCTTCACAGGGTTTAATGGTATTCCAGTCGTGCACATTTGAATACTGTGTGCTCAGTGTAGATTATATCAAGGTGAGGCACTCTCTGTTTCTTTCTATGATTTTGTACAACAATTCTAATACTGAATATTAAGACTGAACGGTTAAAGTTCCATTTTTTAATTATTTCAACATCAGCTGCTTAGCACCACCTTATGATGAAACCTTCCTGAGAAAAACCCCACGCCCCCACCAGTATACCATTTCTACTTAAAATGTCACTACAAGTTACTTCCTGATTCAATTGAATAAATAGATAAAGAACATTTCTATACCTCCTTTGACTTTTTTTTATCAGCTACTCTTCCATTCTGTAACTCAGTCATTTTTATGGTTGGCACCATCTCCTACCACATGACAGTCACAAGGCATGATTTCAGCAGAACTCTCCCTTCTCAGCAGTGGATTTTATTTATGTTCATCTCTCAAACAAATTCCCACTGTTGCTTAAATCAATCCACAAAAGAATACACCCATGACCTGAAGACATTTTTCACACAGTGATGTAAATCGAGCTAAAATAAGTAAAATATTAATAAAAAAATCATGTTAAAAACCATCAGCCACACAGTACTGTAATGTTTTATGTATGGCCCCCAGTCTGACGAACTGAAAGCATTATCAATATTTAAATAATGTTTAAACTCAAAAAAATATTCATACCACATGAGCGTTAAAAGGAAGGTAACAGGATGGCCTGCGTGGTAGAAACATCCTCCTACAGGTTTCCTCACAACTATTGTGTCATTTCTTGCCTAAATGTCTTTCAGAGGACACATATTGAGTGTAACAATTAACAGTTCCTCAGTTTATAGGCGTTGGTTCAGGTTTGCCAAAGCCTCACTGCATAAATATTGCATTGAATTAAATCACATTGCAATATTTAACTCTTTAAAGACTAGAAATTGCTAAACAGAAGGTATATTTATTTGGGGACAGACCCATCAGCAGACACTTGGGGTCAGCTGGGGTTTATACAGTAATTAGAGTGGAATCTGTACGGCACTGTACGCTGTCACCCCATCACACATAGGCCAAGTTCATTCAGGAGTAATTTAATTGCATACTTTATGTCCGAATTATTCTTGCCCCAGCGGCTACATTGTATGGCGAGGACAAACACTTTTTATGCCATGATTTTGGACACTGAGGATGGAAACAAGGGTTTTGGACAGTATGTTCTATTCCACGTCACAAATCATTTGGTGCAGCATAATTATGAAAGACTGGAGGCATGGAGGTCCATCATCTAGGAAAATTCCCATCCCAAACACATTTAAAGCACTTTTGACACAACCACCACCCAAAAACACATTTACTACACCATGAAAATTTGCATAAGTTGTTTTATTCATAGTTATTGTCCTTTTTATATTTCTTTTTTTTAATTGTTTTGTCTTTTGTTGAGGTGGACATCCTGTAAAGTCAAGCCTGAAGCCCTTAGCTGAGTCGTTTGCACATCACACTCTGAACTGAAAAGAAAGGGTAAGAGGAGGAGTGGAGTGGGGTTTTCCTCCTTCTCTTTCTCTCGCTCTCTCTTCATCTCACTCACAGTAACCCAACTCAACCTTTATTTTCATTTGTTTGAACAAAGAGTGTACCTTACAGTATATTTACACATCATACTGACTGGCTGTTTAACAATTTCCACTTAGATAATGCAAGGAAGATTGAACTTTCAAGGTTTGCTTCTTCATTTTTTTTCTACAGTCTTGTTCTCCTTTGATCCACTTTAACCTCTCATGCTAACTTTGTAGTGAGATTTTCCTCGTCATCTTTGTAATCATCGTCACCACTATCATCATTATCGTCATCGTTTTCATCATCATCAATTATTATATTGATATAACTCTTTTCAATAAATTCCTCTCTGACAACTGTACAATCGTACACAGTGTTTGACTTTTATATATATTTTTGGGAATATATTATTTAAACCTAAGAAAAGAAGAACATAATCCCAAAGAAAATATATTAGTATCCCAAAGTAACAAAACCATGCATGTTTTAATGTATTTGTCCATAAAAACAAAACAAAACAAAAAATAACATAATGGATGGGATCTGGTTTTATTTACAAATTGATCTTGGCACTGTTTTTGTTGTCTCTTGCTGGAAACTGGAATGATCATAAAGAATACTTTTGACTCTATGGAGCATAACACTCTCCTGGTATTATAAGTCAGTGACCTGCTATAAAAGGCAGGTTTGAGAGACATATTCTTTTTTTTTTTTTAAAGCACAAAAGATAAAAGAAAGAGGGGGAAAAGAACAACATTAGATATTCGACCAAGGGGCAAAACAGAAATAGTGTGTAGAAAACTTATTTCACTTCAGCTTTACACTGTGGCAGTTTCCTCTTTTAGGCAGAAACCCTGTGACATCATGTCTACTGACATTTATTTATTTTTTCTCAGAAATACAGGCTCTCCCCACGTCAGGTGCACTCACTGGTTATCGTTGTTAGGGTGAAAATCCAAAAGAGAACATTGATTTTGTCAAAACTCTTCTTGTAAAGCAGCATTAATTGACTCTGGCAAATAAAATACAGTAGACAAACGTAACCGAAAACCACCAGTACAGACCTACTACCTCAGGTTTGGCAGGCAGGTAGGGGTAACTGTCTAAAATTTCCAGTGTTGCCTTGTCAAACAAGTGCTTGACTGTCGATCCAAGGATCTTGTGTGTGAACAAACATAAGGATGTGTGTCGGTGTGTGTTTGTGTGGGTGTGTGTGTGTGTGCATGTGTGTGTGTGTGTGTGTGTGTGTGTGTGTGTGTGTGTGTGTGTGTGTGTGTGTGTATGCGTGTGTTTGGGTGTCTCTGCATACTCATATTCAGTGCAAACACGTTGGGTAAAAATCCCATCTTGACTGTGGCCCACCAGCTCCGTTGTTTCTTACTACCTCATTTCATTTGCAGTTCTCTGTTGCACCTCTTCAAAGAGATAAACCATCAGGCAGACTGACATGCCTTTTGTTTATCCAGCCTGATGGCGGGCCAACTGCTGCCCGCTTTGCCCCCCCTCTCCCTCTCCCTCCCCAGCCCACCCCACACACCTCCCACCCATCCAGCCTCAGGTCCTAGCACAGCCCAATGTACTTGAGATTGTTCTGGATGATCACGTCCGTGACAGCGTCGAACACAAACTGGATGTTGCTGGTGTCAGTGGCACAGGTGAAGTGCGAATAGATCTCCTTGGTCTCCTTGTTGCGGTTGAGGTCCTCAAACTGCCGTTGCACATAGACAGCTGCCTCCTCATAGGTGTTCTGACCTTTGTAGTCAGGGAAGCACACTGTCAGAGGAATGCGTTTGATCTTCTCAGCCAACAGGTCCTTCTTGTTGAGGAAGAGGATGAGTGACGTGTTGGTGAACCAGTTGTTGTTGCAGATGGAGTCAAACAGGCGCAAGCTCTCGGCCATGCGGCTCTGTGTGGTTGTGGAGAGAGAAAGGAAATGAAAAAGAAGATCAGACCATGAGGAAATGATTTCACAGCTAAGAAAAATGTAGTATTTGCTTTGAAGCAACAACCCAAATCAGCCCAATTCATCACACAATCAGACCTCATTCACACAAGCAGGATCATGTGATCTGGGAAAACCCAAGAGAGAAAATTAGGCCATGTAAGGTCACGGCAAAATTTGAAGATGAAAATAAAGACGAGAGAAGAGGAGATCTAAAATCCAGCACAAGTCACAGATATCCACTTGACTAGCCAAAAGGTACGGCGTTTCTGTTATGCCAACAGAGATTTGAGACTCAGACAGATGAAGACCTGAGTTTGAACTCTCACATTCTCCTCTGAAACAGCTGATTACTTCTTTAACCACCACTACCGTTCTCTAAATACAAAACTGTATAATGATCACTCAGTGCCCAACGTTTCACTTTTCTGAAGAATAGTTGTAAATATTGCAATAATTG
Organism: Dicentrarchus labrax; assembly: GCF_905237075.1. Taxonomy (NCBI): domain Eukaryota; kingdom Metazoa; phylum Chordata; class Actinopteri; family Moronidae; genus Dicentrarchus; species Dicentrarchus labrax. The sequence continues at coordinate 13,042,918 of NW_026136710.1, read as the reverse complement.
TTGTTATGAAAATGTGAATGGATCACATGGTGTCGGGGACATACATTCACACTGAGGACAGACTGCTCTAACCAGTGCACCATAACTGGTCTGGCTCTGTGATATTGTTTTTCTTCTTCAACCTTTGACTTGGTAAATAAATATGATTAAATAGAGGTATTCTAAATGTTGCTGCATTATCATTTATTTCCCGTAGGAGGAAATAAATGAATTAATGAAATTTTAAAATTACGTACAAATCTATGATTTATTTTACAAATGTATAATGTAATTACTGATATCTGCCATGTGCAACTGATAAATTAGTCACAAGTTACAAAAAACGAAAAAAAAAAAAGAAGAAACAGGACCTTTTATGTTATATAACTTGTTTATCATTTAGTTGTTTTGTTTTTTCATTCGATTCCACTACACACAGGACAGGAAACTTCAAAATTGATTATTTTAAATGGAAATTTAATTTGCAGAATGGTGGAATATGCTGTTTTTTGGTACAGAAGAAAAACGTCTTCATGAAAACTGTGTATACATGTGTATGTGCATGTATGCATCCATGTGCTTCCATACAGTTTGTGCTCATGTGACATTGAATGTATAAGAGAAAAGAAAGAAAAAGAAAGTTGATCTGTTCATGCCTGGCATGTGGCGACTGGCCAGTAGCTTGTGACTGGGAGGTTGTCAGATGGAAGACTGCTGTTTAAAAGGTTACAGAAACAACGTGATGCTCTGAGCAAATCACAAGATCTGCACAGAATGAAAAAAGATATTCAGGGGAATAGCAAAGGATTAGACAATCGTAGTGCAGATTCAAAGTAAACCCTGATTAATCAGTGGCGTAAGTGCACTATTTTTGGATAATGATGAAAAGGCTACAGTTGTGAGAAAAGAAAGTTGCATGCAACCTTTATATGTAGTCCAATAATAAAGTATTATTGGAAAATTTTAATTTCAAATATTGGGACCTTAATATACAATAATACATAATACTCTTTCTCAGCTGTGTGTTAAATTTGAGTGAGTAGCTCATAATAAAAACATCCCTGGAGGAAAAATGCTGAGAGGACAAAGGTTTTCAAAAACAGAGAAATTGATGTCTGTTGAGCCACAAGTACTGCGAACTAGCCACTGGATACTATAAAAAGAAAATATCCCAAAACACTGTTTATCAAACTAATAAATGAGCTAATTGTTTAAACTAAAATGACACAAGGAAGGGAATAAGAATTAGGCTTATATTCAACCCATATTGCATAAGAGTGTGTCTGCAGAATCTGTTAAACCCCAGTTCTGCACTGAAGGGTTAAAACTGCTCATTCTTCTCCCATGTCTTCCTCTCTGCTCCTGTTCTCTCACATGTTGTTATCCGACCAGATTGAAACATAAGCTCTCCTTTCTGTATAAGTATGTGTCCCCGCGGGGACAAAGACTGGCCCCTAAACATTGTACACTACACAAATTCTGTCTGTTTGACCTCACTCCTCCTCTTTGCAGGGTGTCAAAACAAGAGCCCAGCTGCTAAGAGAGTATGGCAGGAGACAGCCAGCTGAGCCCAGGGAGTCTCCAGTCTCTTCACCTGGCCACAACAGCGCTCGTACAGTAAGAGTTTCTTAATGGGGAGCGGGAGGAGGGGGGAGAGCAACATCCAGGAGCACTAAAGCATGCAGACCCCCTTCCTTCGCTTCAAACTGATTCACAGATGCGCACACACACGCACACACACACACACACACACACACACACACACACACACACACACACACGCATACACTGTTTTCCCCCTCGCTGCCTCCTGTCAGAATAGTCCAGAGGCGCAGGCCTTAATTAAGCTTAAGTATTAATGAGGAAGTTCATCCCTGTGTCATTGCTTTGTTTCCCATAAATACAAATCACTTAAGTGTGCAGCCACCCCTTCGTAATTCATTAAGGTTCATTTTAAATGTCACTGCCTCACAAGAAGGGGTTGCTTTGCACTTATCTACCGAGATGATTTTCTCTGTCACCATGTTTTTTCTACCGTACCTGAAAATTGCATTATTCAGGCTTCTCCCTTTCTCTTATCCCTCTCTGTTTAATTACTAATGTCTCTGTTGTTGTGGGCAGCAACACTGCTGGGGTTAGATTTGAAAAGAAACACACAAACAAACATAAACACAATTGTACATATTATTCCTGCGCTATATTTTCTGCAAAATAGCATTTTTGAGTCTCAGCTAAATGAGTAAAAAAAAATGTCCTTTGAAGTTTGCTCATTTGCTGAATCTGTATTCTTTTGTAATGTGGAAGAGTTTGATGTGGATAATACAGTATCAGTTTCTGTGTCCACTATAAGGCAAAGCTAAAATGACGACAAATAAAAGCTTTGCTCTGTAAGGCGAGGCTAGTATGGGGCTACCTTAATGCTACATGTAACATGGATAGTTGTGTGTAGGACCGAACCTTCAGACTGTCATTGTAGAGCATTTCAATAATATTTAAGGTAAAACTGAATCTGGTAACATGCAAGAAATTAGAGTTTGCTATAGCAGTTAAGTAATGCAATAGTTGGATAGTATAGAGGATACATTGAAACCTACTGTAAGTACACAATGTAGAATCTGGAAAAGAAAATATCGGCAAAAAAAACCCTAACAAACATGACATGATTTTCTCACTTGGTGTGTCTTTGAACAATCTCATTCTGTTTCTTGGAAAGCTCTTTTTCAAAACGCCATTATGTCACATGAAGCAATTCAATTACATGATAGTAAAGCCTTTGATAACCCATTAGGCGGTTAAGATGCTGTAGCTGAGTTGAGGGAGAATATTTCTGAGTACATTTTGAGGCACCGTTCTGACACCTGCCTCTGTGCTTCTGAAGGGATGCTCGGTGTGATTTAAAGCCACTGATCAGTGAAACTGTCATTTCACATTCAGATCAGTTCATACGTCGTCTTTGCTGTGGCTTGAAAGGAGAAGTGCACATGACAAACCTTGACATAAAAACACGAAAAACCAGTAATTAATTTCCCCGTCTTTTTTCATGTCACAGGTAATAAATCTTGTTTGAGAGGTTAATAAAAATAATAATTGAAACAATAGAAATAGAGCTGACACTGCAGTCCGTGTCTGCCTTGATGTTTGGCTAACACAAGCTTAAACAGCCGCTCACCTCACATCTAGGCTTTTCATTTTCATCTCACATACACACAGAATTTGCTGCAGTTGCTCAGCCTCAGCCCTTGCATATAAACCTGCACTGCACATTCATAATAACGCACACGCAAACACTCACGCAGGCACACAATACATGTGTGCACATAAACACCTCATATCTATTCTCTCCAGCGCTGCTGTTTGTTCCCCCCTCCCCTCCTCTCACCCTCCTCTCCCCTTCTCATCCTCCCTTCCCTAGTCACAGCTCACTGTCAACAGCGCAGGATTAGGAGCATTTGACTGGCCTGTTGCTAAGCAACAGTAACCATGGCAACCGATTCATTATGAAGACAGGGATGGGACAGGGAAAATGCATCAGGGAATGGGTTGATGGGCAAATGCTGTACTGTAATTATTCTGTCGTGTGTGAGCTGGTGCATTGAAACTGAACCGTGTGAGTCTGGTCTGATGAAGTTTGTTTTCTGTTGTCTGACATTGCATATAGCTTTGAAGGTTAAGATCACTATGATGATCACTGGATACAACAAGACATCAATATAAAAACAACACCTTTTCCTCTAATGAGGACCTTTGAAGCAGCTGAAACACTTTCTTATACGTATGGACTGAGTCATTAATCAGTGATCATCATACGTACACATAAAAACTGATGACTGCCTCGAAATTCGTAGTGAGTCGTATGAACGACCGAATTCTTCAACAAACATCGAGCTTTACCAGTTTTAGCCGTGTCATTCAAGCTCCATAGTCAGTCCTGTTGTGTTGTTTTCCATTAGATAAGACATAATTCATGGAGCTTCTACTCAAACCTGCTCATCAACAAAGGATCATGCTACTATTGTTCACAAATTTTCAGTGCTTGCAACGTAGACTATGAAATAGAAGATTCAGCTGTAGCACTTGAACTAAAAAATGATGAGTCACCACTGGTCTAGAAAGTATATGACAGAATGAATTGTACTCATTGACTCAGTTGTGTTAGTGCTAAGGTAAAGAAGGTAATAGATATGTTTGCTGGCAGGTCCATGTCAAAAGAGTAAATATTACTGATACTGGAGGGAAACTAACAATGGCAGCTCCCCTTAACAAAGCATGATTTGGAATAACAGTAACACATTGATTATAATTAATTAAACCTCAATATGTGCAAGAGCTTTAATACAAACGTATTCGACATTAGGTGTATTGTAAAACCTAACAAATGTTAAGTATCTGCCAAATCATTTTACTTCAGACTAGTTCAAGTAAGGTTACCCAAAATGCAGAAGGTTACGGTAAGGATGTGGTGAATGGTTTGTTCTTTATCTGAAAATCAGTTGAGTTTGCACAGCCATCTCCTTTTTGAACAAGCCGAGCAAACAGATGGAAAAACATTTTTTTAGAAATATGTCTACATATCCCCTGAGATCAGTCCGCCTAATATTCTGCTGTTTACCAGAAGCTCAATTGTCAGTATCTGTTTTCTGGTAAATTGAAATGTGCTGGGTATGTAAGCATGTTTTCTGCCTAACAAACTGTAACTTGTGACATTTGTTCCAGATATTAAGTTTGTTTATTCTAAGGGTTAACATTTTGTAATATATAATAATATCTGCTGTTATTGTACAGTATCTCGTCAGTATAATTCATCTTTTGCACCTGAATCACGTCAACTTAATGATCCCGTCCTTTACCATCACATTGTACTGACCTTCATTCCATGGAGTCGTCTAAACTTAATCATAACTGATGCTTAACCCAACTTAACGTAAACGAAATTGTGTTTCACTGCGGTTATATTCCCTATCAGCTGGTATACCATATACAGTTCTTAACCAGAGACACATAGAGTACACAGTTACAAACACTCTTCTCTTTCTCACATTGCGGACGTATTGAGCATGTAGAGGCTACACTATGTGTTAGGTAACAGCTGTTCAGCAGTGTTGTGTCAGCTGACAGTGGTTGTGGAAGTGAGCGGCTCCAAGATGCAGGAATTAACTGTGGAGCCTTCAGTACGATGTCGCAGGAACCACAGCGACGTACCTCAATCCAGTAACATTTAGATTAGGTATACAGTCAATGTGACATTTAGATTTGCTGCTGCATTATGCTGTCTGGCCTGATGTCCTGTAGATTTATGAGGGTGTGGCCTGATGTCCTGTATGGCCGGCATTATGTGATTTGTATGCTAGTACAGCCTCTCTTTCAAATTTGTATAAATGTTTAGCCTACATTATACCACAAATGACAGCAAGTGAAGTGTCTCCATGTCACTCTATGAGTATTTTGTCAATGACAGGCTCAGATTGATAAATTGTATTTAGCATTGTTGTGGTGTGATCTAAGTATGCGCCCCATGCATAATGTGATATTCACTTTAAAATATGTGTGAGGAGATCATCTCTGTAGGTCATAACGTTAATAAACGTCTACACATTTCTGCCATATGTATGTTTTATTCATCCAGAAAATACCTATATAATTATAATCATACTTTTAGTACAATATGAACAATGACAAATGGTGAAGAGGTGTTAAGACACTGTTATAAGACCACCTACGGTGTCATTACACTGCTAATTATATAAGCTATAGTCTACTATTAAGAAGCACTACAAAATGTACATTTTTCCTGCACTCATGGCCTGATCAATGAGACAGTTCAATTAATTAGTTCAATTAATGACAGGTTTGTTTTAATGTCCTGAAGGTCATGAATATTCAATTTTGGTTTATGTGTTATCGCCATCAATTGTTTTTAGTACAATATTTTTACAGATTTCAGCATTTTTAACTCCAGGCAACATGCAATTGAAGGCTTTTTGCTTTGTTTTTTGTCTCACATTATAGTTGCAGTGGTTGGCTCTGAGCAGGGATACGTGATAGAATGGCAACCTGTCCCAGCATGCACTCTCACTGAGTGCATGCTGGGATAAGGCCCTAGAAAATGCATGGACAGTTATTCAGGAAAGTAGAGTATGGCTACATGTGAATAATATCAATCTTATAATGAAAAATAACACTATGCGTGTGTTACACACCAGCAGCAGCAACAACATACAGCAACAGTGGTTCAGTCTAGCCTCTGAAAATCGTAGCCAACATTAATGTTACTACTTTTAAATTGCAAGTTTACCGTCAACTGAAGAAACCCTTTTGGTGTGTTCAAACAGATCTTAAGCTTAGCGTCATGTATTAAAACACATAAAACTGTAAAAGCAGTCAATAATTCACCCAAAAAACATCCATGAAAATGTCAGTATTTGCAGCAATCTTATTCATCCCAGTAGGCTCAGCAGCAGGATGGATGCTCTAATTTCAGGGTGGCTTTCCTTCTGGTGGTTTGGATCCATTGCTTTCGTCTTCCGCTCCTATCTCGGAATAATAAAAGTTGTTTTTTCCAGCACCTGTGAACTCCCATTGCTACACAGTGCCTTCACAATCTGCTAATTCTCACAGGTACAGCCCCACACTTTATTCTGTGAACTCAATTAACACCATACTGCATTTTTCTCCTCAGACTTTATTTTTAACCTATAAAATTAATTGATTTCATGTTCCAACCTGGCGCAGTGTACACCCTGTTTTATCCGGGTAACCTATGAATTATCAGGCCAGTTCAGTTACAGGAACGACAAAGTTTCCTCTGTGCTCAAGTTATTTCTTGCAGAGACTATATAAAGACATCAAGGTGAACATGGATAGTGGAAACTCTTTAGGAAAGAAATGTGATCATGCCTGCGAAGAAAGAGAATAACTGACCCCTCATAGTTGGTCTAGACTAAAAAGTAGAATAGTATCTATTGTTGACCTTCCATTATCAAATGGGCAGTTAAACAAGCAATAACTACCCAACTATTCCAAAACACTCAGATAAGAAGATGGATATGCTATGGATAGCAAATTGTTGAAATTCCACTGCCAGGAATAGAAGATAACTTACACGGGCCACTCTCTTCACTCTGACAGATTTAAAACAGCTTTGCTCTCATATTAAGGCAGCGTGACTGCATTTCACCCAATTCTACAAAATCGGTCCACTCTTGCCCCCAGCCAAAAAAAATTTGAATATGGACCATAAAACTTAGTTAAGGCTTTCCAAACTGCTTATTATACAAATTGAATAAACTTGAGAGAAATGATATCATGTAGTAACATTATTTAGGATGAGAATAAAAGGATGAAAAGTACAGTATTCCTGGTGCCGTGTGGGGATATTAGGAAGTAACTTCTGCAATTATGTCTTAAAACTTTTGCCTGTAACAATACAAATAAGAAAAATGTGGTTGGTAGAGTAGCTGAGCACATTAGTAAAACATATCCAATCAACAGTTAGTATAGGCCATAATGAATATCTTTCAAAAAAAGGGTACTGTAGTTTATAGGCTCTCTAAACCAGGCTTCTTCCCCACAGACCACTAGCCCTACGTTTGTACATTTTATGTTCGCATAGATTGAAATACTACTATACTTCTAGACGTGTTCAATTCAAGGTCCACTAAACAGTCCACTGACTGAAATGAACACACTCTGCATGTTTGTTTAGGCCGGTCTGTTTCTGTATTTTAAATGATAAGCACTTTGGTGGTTTAAGGATCTTTCAGTGAGATAAAGATTGTGCATTTGTCTCCACCAGAGTAAACATAAGTAATTTAAAATGGAAAAAGCAGACATTATGTACTTAAGCTACTAAAATGAAATGATGAGAAAACAATTGTATTTTAAACTCCTTATTTTTGCAACTGAAATTCACCTTTCAAACTCTTTCCTGCAAACAACACAGTTTGCAGTAACTCCGGAAGTACCCTTAATACATTTAGAATAGCCACTATCTTAGAAGAAATAGGCTATGCAAATAATATGTGTATGACGGAAGCAAAACAAAAATGTAATCCCTGTATCTGTAACCACAGCAAGGTTATGTTGAAGATGACGGGGATGTACAGAGAGGAAATGACAGTGCAGAAGAGGCTTGTGTTCATTTTGTTTCTCAGAAGGGTTAAACACAATTAGGTTATTTGGTGACACCTCACAGTATTTTGCCTTTATTATACTTATGCAACTAACAGTTGATCATTTAGAGTAATTGCGTGGACTAGAACTTATATACTAACATTGTTGGTATTACTGCAGTAAATCAGATGATCAGTTAAGTATTATCTGTCTCACATAAGAACTATACTCTCACTATTTAAATGATCCAATCTTCTAATTCTTCTCACGAATGCTGTACAAATTTAAGATAACATAAGAGATAACATAAGCTGTGTGCAAGCAGCATACCTGTGTGCATATGCATACATTTACTATGAATTGTTTCTTACCGTCTGGTTGTCCTCGTAGAGTTTGAGGTCATAGCCACTTAGCTCGACACAGAAAATGATTGCAGTCACACCCTCGAAGCAGTGGATCCACTTCTTTCTCTCCGAGCGTTGTCCACCCACATCTACCATCTTGAAGGTGAGCTCCTTGAAGGTGAACTTGTTCTCCACAATGCCAGTGGTCATGTCGCGGGATCGCAGGATGTCCTCTACAGTAGGGATGTATTCAGCTGCAGAGATGCGGTCCAGGTCATTCAGGTAGTAGGCAGTGTTGTCCTCTAAGTGGTACTCATTGGATCGTTGGAAGCACTCCTGGACCCCTGAGTCAGCCCACAGACGTTTCATGACCCCTTGTAACTCTGGAGTGATCTCCCCCTTGCTCTCAGCTGGCCCTGTGAGGGCAAAGAGCTGCACAGCGTCGTAGGCGCGATCAGGATTGTGAAAGTCAATCTTGAGGGTGGTGAGGGCACGGATGATGCGGGTGAGGGAGTCAATGGCATTGTACAGGATGAGGGGCTTGTACTCCTTGCAGGCGTCCAGGTTGAAGCCTCCACTGTGGATGATCTTCATCTGTTTGACTATGGTGCTCTTGCCCGAGTTGCTGGTGCCCAGCAACAGTAGCTTGATTTCACGCCGCTGCCGCTGGCTCTCCGACCGCAGGTGGCGGTCGATTCGTCGAGAGCGCCGCGCCGCTTCCTTCTCCTCCGAGCTCTGACGGCATCCCATGGTCCTCCACCACGTGGTGAGCAAAAAGGAACTCGTGCTGCTGTTTGATGGGGAAGCAAATTAAAACGAAGTGGTGACCGAAAAGGACTCGGTGGAGGAGTTGGAGAGGGTTTTCACTGAAGGTAGAAACTTGCTGGGGAAGAGGCAGACAAAACTTCACAACAGACCAATTTAACACTAGACAGGAGAGCCACCACACAGAGGAGTGACTCAGGAGTATTTCATTCTTTTTGTTCAGGGGCAGTCTGTGAGTCCTGTGTGGGCAGAACCCAGACTTGTGGGATGCCCACACAGCGCCTGGCTCTGAGGTTGGACTGCCTGCTGAAGCCAAGGAAGCTGGGGTTCATAGCAGGGGCTCCCCCTGAGGAAAAGCTCTGGAGGAAGGCTGGGGAACGTTCAGCTTTGTCAGTAGAGAGAGTGTTTGGGCATGATGCGTGCAAATAGCAAAACTCCCTCACTCTCCTCCCACATGGCTCTTGTGGTACGTTGCCCTTGCTTGGCTCCTGCAACCATCCACCTCAGTTCGATATTTGGCCTGTTTTGCTTGATCTTCTTGATAAAATCTTTTCTGCTTCTTCTGCGGTGTGATATCTCCCCGACAACTGAAGGCCTCTGAGTCTGCTAACACATAAGAAAGAGCAGAGACATGAATAGCATGTTTAAGAGCTGCTTCATCACAATCCAATCAATCATTAACACATGTGTCAAAGGAATAGTTCAACATTTTGGAAAATCCACTTATTTGCTTTCTCTTGATGAGTAAGAAGATTGATACAACTCTTATGTCTGTGTGTTAGGTATGGAGTTTCAGCTAGGTGGTAGTTAGCCTAGCATAGCATGGAAGCAGGAGGAAACCTGACTGACTCTGAAAAAGTTTAAAAATACACTGAACTTGCTGGTTAAATAATGATAACAGGAGCCAGGCTTGCTGTTTGCACCTCTTTCCAGCCTTTATGCTGAGCTAGGATAATTGCCTCCTGGCTCTAGCTACACATCTAACTCACCTAACACAGTGACATCAATCTTCCATCTTGGGAAAAATGAATGCAGTATGTGTATTTCTCAAAAGGTTGAACTATTACTGTAATAAAACCTGAGGAAACAAAAAATATCTAGTGGAAATATACTGATCGCAATGAAAGCATACAGTCACATGCATACTAACCTGCACACCTCCCATTCAACCATTGCCATGCTACCCTTATTCTGTGTACTCTGCCTCTTCAGATTTGCTGTTCCCAACAGTCACACAACCCAGCTCTCTCTATCTGCAGTCCTGCGTTACCATAGACTCTGAGCCAAAGTTGATCTCTGCTGACCACGCCTACCCATTTAACACCACCGCACACACACACACACACAGACTCATTATATACACAATCAAGGTCAAACATACGCATAGAAACAGGCAGAGAAAAACAAACTATTTGAAAGGAGACTGAGTCTGGATTAACACAATAAATGTGTTTCCTTGTAACCAATATTGTTCTGCTATTCACGCTACAACACAGCACCTCTGACTGCCATACTCTGGGAGCTGCTCAGCAAAACGACATCAGGTGAAATGCTTATTTACTATCACAGTGGAAAATAACAGGCTCAAGCCAGCAGGTGCCTTTCATGCTTTCATACCGTTGTAAAGCCCCTTCTCCTTGCCCAGACATCTGTGTTATTATCCCTAAGATTGTATGCTGTGATCAGGAAAAGAAAAAAAAAACATTTCTGGGAATATTTGGTTTCATTATGCTCATGCTTTGAGAAAGTAGCAGCTCAGGAGGCAGCGCTTTTACTTTAATAAAACAAAGATTGCATTCTAACAAGGTTGGGGACATGAATTCAAATAAAATACTGTCTTATAGAATGTGACAAATTTAAAGCAAAAACAAATTTGGAGCAGTGAATGCCTGTGGAAACTGTGATAAATAAAATTGCATTGAAACAGGCTGCATGATATTGGCTGAGTAAAAAAATCATAAAATCATACTGTGGCGTAGTTCTGTTGTCGAAACTATACTCTGCAGACCTGTCACATAGAGGGAGAGAGCATTTCTCAGAGCTCAGTGAGTGAGGTACACTCTTCAAATGACTGAGAGGACAAACAGAGCAGAACAAAGCCATAACAAAGCATCACAACACAAACAGAGTGGAGAGCATTGTTTCCTGGCTCCAGGCACCTGACTACCCTCTCAAAATGGCATAGCCAGCCAAACCGGTTAATGCACATCACTGATTTGAGGGCCTATGAAACACATTAAAGCCGTGTGTGTGAAGTCTTTTCAATTTGCTATTTCGGAAATATGCAGCACTTGCTTTCCTGCGCTTTTAGAAGTTATACCACTTTAGATAATTGCTGAGGAAGTAGTGTGCCGGCAGTGCGAAATCAGTGTATATTATTATCACATTAAATTCATATTAATAATATTCCCCATGCTATTACACTGCGCAGAATAAAACGTGGTTTGTTGCTTACCTACACCGTATAAACTAGAGCAGAACACAGCGGGATAAAATGCCCGGAACTTTGGAAAGTTCAACAAAAATAAACAAAAATGAATTAAGAAAGTGCCTACGGGATGGGAACATGCTTACTCTTTGTAACAAATTACAAGCCTAATTTAAAGTCAAAATAGCTCCGAATGCAAACAACAACAAATAACTTGACTATGTTAAGTCCAACAAAATCCCACCTCCACGGCAGGATTACTTTACTCAATAAGGATACATTTCCAGGCTTCCCTCCTCTGGTAACTCATATCTGTCCTCATATATGGCAAACTCTCTCCCAAAAAACAGTGTGTCACGAGTAGACCTTGGCCCTGGTGCAACAAAGAGGCGTGTCACTTTAAGAGTAAGTGAGTGGAAGAGGCAGAGCCATAGGGCCCACAGAGAGAGGCCAGCATCCTGATGTATCATGTGTAATGTGATAGCCAAGATGAGGCCAAGTCCGTTCACTCTCCTGCTTTTCCTCCACAGCTCATGCTGCACACTGCCCCTCAGCTCTCCCTCCATCACTCTCCCAGGTACTTAACTGCTGTTATTAATTTATCATGCTGCAAATAATTACAATCACACCCTTTATTAGAGATGAGTACATGCACACGGGTAGCCAAGTACCGTGTGCCATAAAGATTATATTCAAACAACCACAAGAAACACAACTTTTAAAAAGAAGAAATAAAAGGTTTGTTGGCTGGTATGCCCTCATCTGTTTTTCAGGTTCAGTGAGCACATCACCAGGTAAATGGTGACAATAAACTTGGCGTTCCAGGTCAGTTCAGCCATTGCCAAGCAAATATAGAACATCCAATTGTATCTAATAGCAGCTATTTTTAAGAGCTACACAAGCATGTTAAATCCATTATGTGTTGGTGTGAAATCAATCTCGCCGTGCTACTTGAGACATGCGATTCAAATTAAATTAAATTAAACAACATGAATGCAGGTGATACTCTGGTGCAGCAGTATAATCTGTTATGAGTCCCACTTGTGCTCAGGTGTGTCAGAGATGAGGAAGAACAAATTCAGATAATGTATTATTTTTATGAATGAAAAGCAAACATGTGCAACGTTAAAAAGAAAGGTGAAAGGCGCAGGTGCACTTTTAGTCATCTCGTAATGGTTTATGAATGAGGCGTGCAGGTGTGCGGTAGTGCGGTGGTCAGCAGGCTTGCGTTTCAAGGGGGATCGGATGAGGTGTTCCAGTGAGAATAAACCCGCTGTGGACAGACAGGCAGGAAGAGCACTGCACTTCACAACCTCATAAGTCATAAATAACTGTTGTTTTAAACAGGGGACCAATCATGTTTCCCGTTTAAGAGCCACTTAACCAGTACCCATTCACATCAGAACTAACTAAGGCAAGAAACTAGCCAATTCATCACAGCTAAGCAGGCCAAGGACTTTAGAACAGCAACCTGGGGACCGGCACCTGTGACATTCAGTATTCTCATTAGGATTATACAGAAATGCATATGTATGACCAATTTAACCTTGACTATTCAGAACAGTATGGTGCTAAGGAAATGTGACTCTTTGATGACTATACAGTAATTCATATCCATTATTCCCCATGGGTCAGCAGGCCTACTGAACTTTGTGTGTCACCGTCATTCATGCATTTTCACAACAGGACCTGTATTGTGTAGTAAACATGTTATTATATGAATACTAATAAAAAGCGCACCGTTATCTCTGTCTTAATGATGGTATTGGCATTACATAAAGAAGGAGCCCAGCAGTTAGAGTCCCTCCAGCAAACTAACATACAGTACATGCAAACAGAAAAACAAAACAGCTCACATGCCTTACGATCAGCTGCACAGTGCTCATGCTTTCTCATCCAAAGGCAGCTGTTTGAGTGGCTGGAAGGTTGCTTCCTGCTTCTGACTAGCTTTCCGCTGGCTGCATGACAAAAAGAGGTTACTGAAAGACTTAAGGCTGTCTGGTCAGTGTCCATATACAGTGTCAGAGTCTTACTGGAATCTAGCAGAGTGATTTTTTACAATAATATCTCAAACCCCGGGAGTGAAACAGTAGCTAATCCCCAGATCTGTACTAAATCCTGCTATTGTGTCAAGATTAAGCAGTTAGAGTGAAACTGTGATCAAACCTTTGGGCCTTGTCGGATATTTATGAGCTCTGCAGCGATTGTCAAGACCAGCTATATGCAATTCATAGTCTTTGTTTTCAAAATTGTGTGTGTCTGTGTATAGAAATCAGCAGATAAATCAGCAACAGCCTTGTGAGATTTCTGGGACAGAAAGTTGCTCGGGCCAAACAGAGAAGGCCTCTAAGCGAAACAAGAGGCTCTGCTGGAGAGACGTTATTAATTTATGTGATGCCACAGAGGCCGTGAATAAGCAATGCATTAGTGAGAAAGTCTGAGGCAATCAATAGGCATGCTTTCTTCAACTACTGTTTTCTTCAACAGCTCATACAGTCACCACTAGGTGATAAGACTGGAGTTTTACTGGAGTCAAAAAAGGGAGAGTGACCAACAGTTAATGACTGTTTTGACTGATGACGGATGTTCTGAGTTTAAAAGGAGAGAAAGGGATTTAAAAAAGAGCTTTTATTTCCAAATAAAGGCATAAATATATATAAATATATATATATAACGGAAAATCTGCTGAACGGATGTTAGGGCCGAGTAATCCTCTTTCAGATAGACATGATTGTCGGCATTCTTTCCACACAGGGCAGAGATTTGAAATGTACCAGGGAAGAACAGGCTGAAGAGAAACATCACGACTAGTGATTTTCATCACGATGAACTGAAATCAAATGATAAAAATGAACTGAAGCAAATTTGCACACACATGCACACACACACTGTTGACACTATATCGAGGTGGAGGTCAGGTTTGAGTCGGCCGTTTGAAGCTGTGTTGATGCTACTGAGCTACAGCGAAGCATTGGCGCTACACACCTGCTGAAGGTTTAGTGAAATTTCCATAGATGTTGGCATTTCTTTTGAAAGGGATGAGAAATTTAAACTCCGGTAGTGACGCTGTTGACAGTCGAAACACACACTATCAGAATATCATCATGCACTTGCAAAAACAGTTAACAAAAGAACAGCACTCCTTTTGAAAGAGCAGATTTAAGTTTCATTTCCATGTGCAACCTATAAAAAATCGACAAAATAATTTGTCCTAAGGCTAAAGTATTGAATATTGATATATATTAGCAGTGCTTGGTTGGTCATTGACAAAACAATCACTGTCTTGAGGCTGTAATTGCTGGAGGTTTTAAATATTTAATCAGGAGCAGACATGTTCTAGCAGTTCTCTTTTCAATAAAGCACTGTAACTGTAAATATTCCCAAGACTTTCAATTTTCAATTTGCATAGTTTGAAAGGATTCTTTATTGCTTTGTGCTGATTACTGAATGAACAAAGGGAATCAGTATTAGATTCAACTGTAAACAAACAATTTACAGCTTGAAACAAATAAACCAAATAGATAAAATACCGAATGAGGAGCAAAAAAGGACAGTAATTAAATTTAATGAAATCCAACTGAGGAGACATTATTCCATTTATCACACAATGGATACAGAGAGGGTCAGTAATATCAAGCTAAAGAGATTACATGAATTCATGTAAAAAGAGAAGCCTTTTCTAAGAAAGAAATCTTAAATTTTACTTTTATTACATTTATTTATTACTTTTAAGGACAATTCAGTTGTAGACTGAAGACATGAGGTTTCAATCTTCGCAGTATATGCTAAATGCTCTGGACCACAACATCTTTGTGGGTGATGGGCAACACAGGACTCATATCAAGTCTTTAAAGTTAAAAGTCACTTTAAGGTAGCCCGGCTTGAAATGTTCCAGTGAGATAAATCTGTTGAAATCATAGTGTATGTTATAAAATGTACAGTGTTTATGTGTATGTGGACATTAGTGTTAACTTCACATTGTCTTTAAAATATGCTATCATCATCATCATCATCATCATCATCATCATCATCATTATATCAATACCATATACCTACAATCTGTTTAGTTTATGGGATGTACTTTATATTAAAGGTCCAGTGTGTAACATTTAGGAGGATCATTGGAAAGGAATATAGTATTCATAGGTATGTTTTCTTTATTGTATAATCACCGGAATATGGGAATCGTTGTGTTTTTCTTACGTTAGAATGAGCCGTTGACGCCGCAGGTGGACTTCTGTGGAGGCCACCATGTTGACCTGCCATGTTTCTACAGTAGCCCAGAAGGGACAAACCAAACACTGGCCCTAGATAGGGTCGTTTGAGTTTTTGGCACTTTTTGCAGCCACAGTAGTATCACACACTTCACACATAACAAAAAAATAAATCCTACACACTGGTCCTTTAAAAGCAACTCATTAGTCATTGCGGGGGATTGAATCATATTTAAAGATGTTTCTCGTGTTTTCATGTCCTGTACGAGGAGAACATTGTATTAGAAACACAGCAAAGTACAGCCTGTAAACTGACCATAGATTTGAATCAACACCCATCTGACACATTGTAAGCACAGCTAGACTTGACGAAGAAAGGCCTTTATCACATGGTTATTTTGTTATTTTAAGTTGATACAGGGGAAATATTTTATACATCAAACTGACATATTCTGAAATATTTATAAAATTATAAAATTTGAGCAATATGTGAAATATATTTCAGCCTCATATATCTATGATATAACTACAAGGGCTAAAGAATAAAAACAACAACTGATGGCATAGCTACTATGTTGTTAAAAACATTTTCTTCTGATTTAAATCTAAGCTGAAGGTAGAATCTGAAATAAGAAAATAGGCTTTATAACAGCACCACTGACAAATAAGCTAGGAGCAATAAAAGCAGTTATATAACCCAATCTTAAGTTTTTTGTATGAGTATACTATTTTATCTTACTCTCGTGTTTGTATGCTCTCATTTATCCCGACTCCAATCTACTTAGGCCTACTGTCTCAGAGCCGAGTGCAGTCTTAAATCAGTGGTGCTAGAGTTACTGGAAAGCATACTGGAGATGCCTGGCAAGGTTTCCAGGAATTCCTACATCCAGCAGCTAATACTGTACAACCTAAGAGTTTCTGATAAGATGGAGGTGGCTGCTTGGCCGATTATAATCTTAATCTGTCAAAATCCTTTCGCCACTCTAAACTGGGGAACCATCCTTTAACGCCTGCCAATATGCCTGATAATCTTTTTATCACAGCATATTTACTGTATTACTAGATGTTAACAAGGACAATGTGTAGTGGCATTTTGAACTGATTAGTAATAGTAGGAAACAGGGTAGATTTTTGGTTCCAGTTCCTAAGGCTAAAGACAGAAACTGAAATTGACCTGAATTGACAGCTGACTCTTGACTCTACTGTAATCAGTATTGACTCGCACGTTCAAGTCAATCAGCATATGCACGGCAGAAATCCAGCTCCGCAAAACAGATGTTTAGAGACTAACTAAGGACAGAAGAATGCTGTAAATTATATGTGGGTTATCAGCAGGGCACTATACTGGGTGCTTTTTGTGTGCGATTCCTAGACTGGATATATGCAGCTATAACATTGTGGAATCTGGGACAAAAAGCAAACTGTCAATTTCATGCTCCTAGTAGCAGAACGGTAGATCAATGTCACCCCCATGCCAGTTGCTAGCAGATCCTGTAGATAACACTGTATCATGTGATGCTTTTGAAAAATATACTGTGTGTCTCGTTGCTAGTTAAAAACCAAATGTATGCTTTTATGTGCATATCTCAGTGGGCCGAATTAAGTGATGTCTTCCAACCTACAAGGCCTGCGTCTGTGTGATGAGTCAGAGCCTTGTGGTCGCCCCATCCTACGTCAGAATCATATGAGATATAGGTCGCAGGCAGAATAATCTTCAGCACCATTCAACAGTTTGCACCACTTTATGTGAGATGTACCATTTCATCCGAAAAGAGCTGCATCTGGACCTAATTTCCATACAATAGATTCTGTCTCATTGTTTGTCATCTGTTCTTGAGAATACATTGGACTACAGAGGCAAAATTGGGAATACAAGAATACCTAGTTTAACAAGTTTATGCAGTGGAGACAAATTTTTGCTGTCAAAGAGTCTCAAGACTCAGGAAAACATAAATAAATAAAGAGAAAAAAGCCAAGAATCAAAATGGTAGACAGATTATGTTAACGACTAGTTGGTGAAGAAAGTCAAACATCTCACAAAAAGAAGTTGGAGGAGCTCAAAATGGAGCTAAAATAGATGAGGAAGTATTGGATTTGTATTCACCTGTAGGTCAGGAACATAAATGCTAACGTTGCTACTTGTCTGCTGATTTGTAAGTGCTAACACATCAGCCATAAAAACTTCATTAACAACAGCAGTGATATGGTGGTTACTATGTAGCTAAGGGTGTTTTTTTTTTGTACTCCCTGGTGGCCAAAAATTTAATAATGTAGCTGTATGTGACCTGTAATCAATTTGACCTTTATATGCTCTTGGCTCATCTGTAACATGCCTGAAAGCATGTCATATCTGCAGCAATGTGAATCTACCTATTCCTTATGAATACACCAAATCATCTGGGAGCTGAAGCTAAATCCAACATATCAGAATCAGAATCAGAAATACTTAAATAATCCCAGGGGGAAATTACTTAAAATAGGAATATAGATATAAGATAGTAAACTGAATTGTCTGTCATTACCCTTATCAAAATATCCTATCTGTAATATAAACCTTTCCTGTAAACTCTTAATTTAGCTCTCACAATTGTTTGTTCAACATTTCGTGTTATCACTCCCTGACATGCTGCCCTGAATGCAGACTTCAGAGAAAGATGGCAGTATACTGTACACATGTGAGGACACTACTCATTCATTATCGAAAACAATGATGGGTAGTGTTCTCCTTTCTACTCCCCCAAAACAGTGGGCTGTTCAGAGGGTGGAGACGGGATGAGGGGGTGGAGGGGTGGGGAGGGTAAGGTCTCTGTATGCTAGATGCTTTTTCGTGATAATGCTCTGTTTAACGTTCCTGATCTCAATGGCTGTGTTCCCCCTTCTCCAATCCAGCGGGTCACACTGAGTCACAAGGCCAGCCAGCGATGACAATGGCATGTTTGTGCGCTGGCTGAGCTATGGGTAGGCTGTCTGATGTGAAGGGATAAGATGGCACAAGGTGGACACTAGAGTCTCGTGTGTGTGTGTGTGTGTGTGTGTGTGTGTGTGTGTGTGTGTGTGTGTGTGTGTGTGTGTGTGTGTGTGTGTGTGTGTGTGTGTGTGTGTGTGTGTGTGTGTGTGTGTGTGTGTGTGTGTGTGTGTGTGTGTGTGTGTGTGCACACTTGTGTACACGTGTAAGCCTTTGGATATCTGCTTCTTGTGCATTTGCTGCTGGTGCATACAGATGTAATAGATTCAATAGAGAGAACCTTTCTCACGATAGTGTAAACCACAGAGATCAAAACACAGGTAAGTACTATAAGCATTCTAATCTACATTCAAACACTCACTCCAACGTAATATTCATTTGGGTCATGACAAATAAGATAATCGCTTTCTGCAACGGAAGGAAATTGTGGGTAACGGACACTTTCAGGCTTCTACAACCCACAGACAATATCTGCAGTTGGTGATTTGATAACTGAAACAGGAAAAGGAAAGAATATCTCATACTGCAGTTAGATTCAGCAATCTAACAGCCATTAACCCACCCGGTCAGCACTGAAAAATAAATGCTATAGGGACAATGGTCAGTGAAATAGATGCTTAAAGGAATAATAAAGAATCAAATATCCTACAT
Source organism: Dicentrarchus labrax (assembly GCF_905237075.1). Lineage (NCBI taxonomy): Eukaryota > Metazoa > Chordata > Actinopteri > Moronidae > Dicentrarchus > Dicentrarchus labrax. The sequence continues at coordinate 13,023,463 of NW_026136710.1, read as the reverse complement.
ATTGCAGTGGGGCCATTGCCCAAGCAGAAACTTGACAAGATTTACACCAAATGAAGAAATCATCTTCCGAAAAAGCCAAACCTATATTTTAATTAATAATCTTGTTATATTGCCAAGTCCCCAACAGATTCTAGCCAACACAGTTTAACTGTATGTATTGTGTTAACAGGATGAATGTGTGTGGAGGGGAGCGATATGAGGAAAAATGAGATATGAGAAAATGTCACCTGTTCAAACACGGAAAGACAATTATACTGCAAGTTAAACACTGGAAATCAGAACTGATAACTCTGCAAGAACACAGCACAAACAGTGGGATTTTTTTACAAAAATGGTATGGTAAAAACAGAAAGGAAGGCTCGCAGTGGACTGTAGAGGTCACTGCCGTACACCAGCAGCTTCACTCCAGTTTGAGCTATTTTCTTGGAAAAAGCAGACCTGCAAGCCCTCATCAAAACAGGCTAATTGTTGTGCTAAACTTTATTTTTGGATGTATTCCTGCGGCCTGTATTGATATACATACTGCATGTAGGTATATATGTGCATCCATGCATGCGCGCATATACGCTACTTTCATTTCTTTCAGTAAAGACCAACATCTCTCACCAGTGGGTAGTAGGCCATACACTCCTTCATCATCCCCCCCTCCTCCCTCTTGTCCACCTCCTTGTTGTCATATGACCGCTGTTATGTGTGTGCAATGGAACACAAAGTTGCTCTGTTAGTCCCCTCTGCTCTGCCCTCTCAGATTTGAGTGCTGGAAGTAAGGCCCTCTCACACGCCCGGCCTCAGGAAAACAGACAGGCCCCTGTATGTGACTACAAGCAACGATTAGAAAGGAGGGCAAAGAGAAAGAGAGGGATGAATTGAGCTGATGTTATTTTATGTAACAGCGAAAGATAACTTAATCCGTACTCATTCACAGAGCCCCGCCCTAAGATTTTGTTCGATTCAGCTGATAGCTTTCCCCACTGATGCTTTACTGTTAAGTAATTTATTAGTCTTCTCTACATCAGCGCCTGTCTAAAAGAGACAGTGTCTTACAGCCGTTTGTGTGGAGATGACACTTTTTCCTAGTACCTGGCAAGGATTAAAGACCCAAAACAAACACAAATGCTGAGCCAGCGGAATCAGAGCAATGCCCTGAGTGAGCAGTGGCAACTGGGAGACCTGGACTTTCTGGACACATACTTCCTTTATGGTTTAAAGGATATTTTATGGCCTCTGCATGGTGTAAAAGATACATTTTCATGTTAATTCTCACAACTATTAAAGAAAAGACTCTTATTAGTCTCTTGCGGTAATTCTGTTACTCCCTCTCCAGGAAATAAATGACATCTTAGATTAATCATTTTATTAAGTAGGCTACCGAGGGAACTAGGCTTGGCCCCCTTTGTACTTAAATGTAATAGAGCTCAGTTTAATTGTCCAAGTCGGTGGTGTGCTCACCTATAAGGTTAAAGATGGCTAAAAGGGCACCGGATGGTGACATTGGCCTCCTCAATGAGGAGGGAGCTGCTACCTCAACAGCCACTGTCACTTTAAAACCAAGTCTGTCCCTGCTGTCCCTTGCCATTATGTCACCCAGTGGAGTGGATGTAGCAAGTAACAAAAGAGGTGGAAGGAGGTCAACCCAGCATAGGTTTTGTCACACTATTGCTCTGGTTTTTAATACGCATAGGTCATTTGAGTGGCAGCATACCGTATACTACCATTTAATACAAAAAGTGAAATAAAACATCCAAGCTGTTGGACCCGTTATGCTTAATTTAAGTGATGTGTATTGCACTGATTTAAGAATTTAAAAAAAATTAGAACACATTTATTTCTTCCAATATTTATTATAATAATGATGACATTATTCAATGTCTGTGTGTGTCTGTTTGTGTGTGAAACTTGGTGAAGGCCCATTATGTAAGCATGTGATTAACCTTTATATTTCACACTGAACCTCGTCATCTATCATTTTAAAGCCTAAGTTATCAGTGACCTGACATTTTTTGACATGTAGCAGAGCAAAACTGAGCATTTTGCAGCTTAAATGAAAAGATGAATCAGATATTAGTGTAGTTCTCAGTGGTTTTGTCACATTGAATGTGACAAAAGCTGTTTGTTTGTCTTCTAATGGTTACCAACCAGTGACTGAGACAGTAGTAGTTGCCATTGAGATGAGAACAAGATCACAACTGGACAAAAACGTCAAAGACCCTGGATTTTGTCAGTGCAATACACCGACAGTTAGACACTGTCTTGCCTGAAAAATGTTGTTTGCATGCAAAACATTCAAACACCCAGTTCAGATTCCAGCTGTGATATTATAAGCCACATTTTTTGTCTGCATGGCAGCAACGTGACATGAATCTTCTAGTGAAATGGCATCATGAAGAATTAAATATCTGCAGATTCTGGTTGCCCAAAAACACAACTCAGACCCCTTGGAGTTTTAATAAAACCAATATTGCTTTCTAGACATCTCCTAATTTAAAAACACAATTTGATTAATAAACGTGGAACTGATCAGAAATAAATAAAACATTACATACACCTACACTTGCTGATAAAGCATGGTTTGCATGCTGCATAAACTGCCTCTCTGAATTCCAAAATGTAAAGCTTTTTCGTAGGTTAGAACAGTAAATTCAACTTGCAGCTACCCATAAAGGCTTATCCCAGTCTGTCAGCATTACACGATGACAGCAATCAATGTTACTGTACCGTTTTCTCTCACAAACCCCAATCGAGCAACATTACAGAGGGCACAGCAAACATATCAATCTAATATTTTTGATCCATTTTGGTATTGTTACTGCTCAAGAGATAAAAGCATGGTGGAATTTATCCACCATCTTTGCCTTGATGCACAGATGTCTGAGGGCCTGATGTGAGCTCCTGCCGGTGGAACTATCACACACACATCCAGCATTCTTTCTGTGTCACATGCTCAGGAAAGCGCGTCTTTCTACCACCGTGAAATTATCACGGTCTTTCCCCCTCTCTCTCTTTCATCCAATCTGTTCCAAATCTTCTCTTTCCTTCTTTCTCGCTCTTGCTCTCTGCTGCATCAACCTCCGCCCCTCCGCCCCTCTGCCCCATCTGCCTCCCTACTGTTAAACCCCCCAGCCCCTCGACCCCTCCCTGCACTGGTTCTCTCTCTCTCTCTCTCTCTCTCTCTCTCAAGCATGTAACACAAACACACATACAGTACACACAAATTACACATGCTCTCCTGATGCTACACGACCAATCCCCCCCCCCATTGAAAAAGAAATACAGTAACGCTCTGTTCAAAATATGAAAGATGAAACAGAAAATGTCACAAATCATCCTGTTTTGCCTGCTGAGTAATGAACACGCTCTGCCCTCTCTCCTCTCCCCCCCTCTGACTTTTAAGATTTACATTCATAAATACACAACAACTGCACACAAATGAACCAAATAAAATCCAAGCCCGAGATTATTAATGAATGCCGATGTAATTTCTTCCCCTGTAGAACAGCAGACATCAACCTCCACTGTCAGGCCACAATTTGCCCGCTTATCCCAGAGCTCGCAGAGCCAAGCCCCTGCACACTTCCCACTGCAAATACACATTCAATATCTTGTAAAGCCAGTTGTAAGTACCGAACACCTGATCACCTGAAAGCTGATGGTACTTTTACTCTCCCATTTCCCCTTTCCATTTCATAGCTCATGGCCTGGACAGAGCACAGAGGCATGCGCGCAAACACACACACACACACACACACACACACACACACACACACACACACACACACACATCTTTGATGCATCCTTCACTTGTCCTACATACAGTAATTACATTAACTAAGGACTGCGTTCAGATAAAAGCATTCCATAAGAATCGAGGATGCTCTGGGGAGATGATGAGTCAAATTGCAAGCATAAGATAGCAGCGTCTGTTGGCACACAGCTAGTAGGGTGGAGGAGGGGACTGGACAGGCTGCCTGCCTTGGTGCCATCTCTGAACATCACCTTCCCCATTTTATCAGGAAAACACACTCCCTCTATGCAGAATGCCTGTAATGAAATAGCATCTTGCTCCTCCTCTGTGCCCAAAGCAGGCCAGCCTTGCGGTGATTACAAAAAAAGCTGTCTGTTTGAGAGTAGTCAGGCTTACCGTGTTCACAAGCCAGCATCCATTTATAAAGGATACTGCAGACAAGCCCTTGCAGGGAGAGAAAGGCTCTGTGCAATCCACCTTTAGTCCTGCTGCTTCATCTTCATGTCTTCCTCATATTCACACAGTCACACACACTCACGTACATCTCTCTCTCTCTCTCTTTCAGTGCCACTCTTTCTCTGTCTTATTAACGTCTGTGTTCTATATCCTCTCTTGTTTGCTCCAAGGCAGTTGAGACACTGCAGCGATGGGGGTGGAGGGCGTGTATATATGTGTGCGTGTGTTCGAGTGTGTCAGAGAGACAGAGAGGCAGAGAGAGGGAGTGCAGGACAGAAATGGAGGGAGGAGTCAGCAGGGATAGAGAGAGAAGGGAGAAATGGTCAGGATTAAATCATGAGAGTAACAGAGAGAGAGAGCAAACAGGCTTTGATGGGGTAGCTACAGCTTCCAGTGTATCTTTATTTAATGCTGTAATGATAAAATATACATTGGCCATTAAGGAATCTGAGCCCTACTGTCTAGAATGGTGGTGAGACTGTAGATCTGTTTCTTGAAGTGTTATATGCTTGCTGACAGGCCAGCAGCAGGATTGGTTGTGATTTCATTGATGACTAAAAAAACATACAAGATAGGGAGAGAGGGAGGAGGAGGAGGAGGAGGATGGGACTAGAGAGGAGAGGAAGGGAGGGGAGAAATGACGACAAAAGAATGGGAGGGGGATTGGACGATGGTGTAATGTGCTGTTTCCGTGCCAACTGTTTCTGTGACAGTGTGACCACTTCCTTTATTGCTATTGGCTATAACCAAGAATTGATAGAGGCTCTGGCAAATGAGGCAACATGCCATGGGGTGTGAATGGGTGGTTCTTTTCGTGTGTTTCTTTCACTTCTTGTTAATCTCTGGGAACAGCAAAGAAATTTAAAAAAAAAAAAAAAGAATGAGTTTTTGCTTGACTGCAGCTGCAGACAACAGACATGCATGAACACACAGAAACACAGCAATCACAGTGCTGGAGCATGATGTGATTTATCGCTTTGTCATTATGGATGCCACCAGTGTGTAAAGAGACTCCTCCCCTCCTCCTGCACACACACACACACACACACACACACACACACACACACACACACACACTCACTCTCTAACACACACTGTCCAGCAGGAAAAAATCCCCAGATCAGGTTGCTCAGGGTGTGTTGTGTAATGTAATTGCCTGGACACCAACCCTGGTGTCATGAACTGTGAGATAATTAATCGGCTATAGGCCAGCGCAAGTGCACATCTGGTGGGGGTGAACAACTTTGCCTCTCCCTGATCTCTCATCCGGCCCTTTTAATCCGGTCTGGCAGGCAGGTGGTGTATTGTCCCCATTCTTTCTCCCTGTCACTGTCTCCCTCCCGGTATCTTTTACCTGTTACCCTATTCAACGTATATTATTTATTACCGCTCAGTCTTAGCGTAAAATCCCTTCCTCTTTAGCGGTGGTTCAATACTGCAGAAATGTATCAACTCTCAGTTTCTGCAGTAGTGCAGCGTGAACTTCTCAAAAATGAGTAACAGATGATAATGCAATAACATTATGCAATTAAGGTGTATGAAACTGACACCTACCACAAAACCACCAAAAAACCCACTCTGGGATGTCCCTAACCGTTTCAATCACATCTAAACATACTGTCAGAAAGACAGACAGTCAAAAGGAAACCATTTTCAAGACATTTTTGATACAGAGAGGACCAAAACAAAGTGTCTGTTTAGACAAGATGTCACGTACGATAGCCTTGGCTCTAAATGAGGGTGTTTCCGGGCTCAACAACTGTTGTTGACATCTCACCTTCAAATGTCAAATCCGCCATTCATGATCTACCTGACCCCAGCACACAGGAGATAAATCTCCAGGTGTGATTGAAACATTAACATTACAAATGTTTTGATGTATTTGAATGTGAAAAGTTTCAATCTGTGTACTGAATGAGAAGATCTAGGAGCAACAATCAGTCAAGTTCTTGATGATAATACACCAGGATAATATGCCATCTTGCCATTAAACAACCACTTTACCTCTTGAAACGTTTTCAGAACTTCTTGGCTTTTGGTAGCTACCTCCCAGACTTTTACTTTGGTCTCCTGTTGCTTTAAATGTGCTAGTTTTTGTTATGATATGGTGATCTTTGAAACATTATATTTTTACATTTAGACTTTATAATTTCAATCAGATTCCCTTTCCTGTTTGCTAAACTGCAGCAGCAAGGTAAATGAAACAAATGAAGAACAAAAGATCACCCCCCCGTTAAGCAGCTCTACACTGGTTGCCTGTTAGTTTTAGAATTGATTTCAATATTTCACAATTAAAGCACAGCAGGGTTTGTCTCCCAGCTACATATCAGACTTAACACTTCATGAGCTACAGCACAGCCCGGTCCTCTGGGAGAACTTGGTTGTCAACAGAAGGTGGCTGAGCTCCCACAAGGTCCAGCCAGAAAAGCAAAAGCTGCTCAAGATTGTCTTTTAAATCACTCCAAAAGACACGCTTTACAGAAAAGCCTGTACTTTTTGTTCTGCTTATTAGTGTGCTGATTTATTTGTTTTGTAAATCACTTCACTGACTTTATTCCCTGTTCTGTTTCTCAAGATGTTCTCTGCTAGTGCCTTATGACCCCTCTGTCTCCTTCAACATTTTTCCATCCCTTTCACTCTCCATAACCCTCACTATCCCTTTTTGTCTCTCCCAGATTGTCTCTGTGCCTCTCCCAGCTTCCTGTCTCCCTAATCCTTAATCCTGTGGAAATCGGTCAGGCAGAATGAGCCAGCTTTGATCAGGCTCTCATATCAGGCGTGCTAACAGTGTCAGCACACCCGGATCCCACAGAACCCTGGAGCCCAGGGGGAGAGCTTCAAACAGGCGTTCACCCCCTGACTCTGCTTGAGAGGAAGGGGAAACAGAGGCTGCAGAGTTCCTGTCTCAACTGCCAGCTACAGACTCTGACATCAGTCTTTTTAATTTAGCAAACATTTGCATCGTGATTTAACACCATTTATCTGTGATGGTACCTTCGCTTTTGGCTTTTTTTCCGCACAAACTAAACTTTCTGTGGGAAAAGAGATCAGCAGCCAGTGTAACGCCATTTACGGCTGAAAGCAGCGTACAGTGCAGAGACGTGAAAGTCACTTTAGCTTTTGTCAGTGGCGTCCTTGACAGCATGCATGGAATCTGTGTCACTGGTGTTTTGGTATTGTGATCCACCGTCCAGGGATAATACCTGCCTGAGTGGGAGGCATGTCACAAAACACCTAGTGATATTGTGGCACAAATGCATCATGCAGGAAAATTAGCCTTCCTTAAAGGTCAGTATGCACAGAGCATCTAACAAAGTCAGAAAAAAACGCACACAAACATTGAAACATTAACAAAGCGATTTCTGCTTTGCAGCCGCATTTTAATCCAATCATTCTACTCAGATTGTTTCAGATGGCCACTACAATACAAATGAATTCAGTTTTATTTGTACAGTGCCAAATCATGGCATTTCATATAGATATATATTCTTATAAATCTCAAAGAAACCTGCTGCTTTCACTTGAGGTTAGTGTTTGAGAGGGGCAGCCTTTCTAAAACATGCATTTACTGACTTGGAATGAATGCCATGAGGTACCTAAGTAAGTCACACTGCAAATATTAGAATAAACACTCAGTGCATAAATGTATCAGTGTATTCTTTTAGTAAGCCTGTGTACATATATATATATAAATGTATATATACCCTGCATCGTTACATTAGGATCATGTTAAAGAGTCATTCACAGGGCCTTCGACCTTGCAGAACCAACAGAAACACAAACTTGAACTCACAGCAGATCTACAACAATAGCAGGAGTGTGTTCATTCTCCCCATTTAATCAGTTCAGAAGTGTAATCAGGTACTTTAAATCAGTTAGAGAAATGAAGCATTTAGCAGGGCCAGTCTGCATACAGGATGTGCAACATCTGATGTGTGAGCACCTGCTATAATGAGCTCCATCCTTCAACCAAAGGTGGTGGAGGGCAAACATTTCATAGACAGGATTATAAACCCAGTGATTTTATTATCCTGTCCATGAAATGTTATTGAGGTGTAAATTTTGCAAAAAGACCTTGATAAAAATAATTGATGGGACGCCTCCATCAATTATAGCACCAATTACTGGTCGGCTACGTGAAAGATCAAGATAAATATTTGAATATGGCAAGAAGACAAGGAAATATATGAATAAACTGTAGAATAATATAAATTATTTCTTGTGTTTTAATTGTCTACCTTTGTATGGTCTGCCCCACTGTGTATCTTTTTGCAAAGTAATGTCTGACATCTAGTGGCCAAACCTTTATACTACATTGTTAAGAGGAAACATTTTGTATATGAACACACACACAAAATATTCAGCAACAATTATAAAGTAAAATAAAATAAAATGATGAATTATAAAGTAATTTTTTTCAATTCAACCTCAAATGAATGAATTTCGATTGTTTGTTTTTTTCTTCATTAAAATGTAACATTGGACACTATCTGAATTGTTTAAGTTGCTCATATATTTGCTTGATTATTGCTACGCCTTCATGCTTATCTTTAGTTCACTGAACACACAACAGTGAGCCGGCTAATATACACTTATCTACGTTTTTACAGCTTTTTTATTTACACTTACATTATAAGCGACACCTTTCTGCAGCTGTTGTGTAGCTGACATCAATATGAAATGAGTTTTTAAAATGAATGTCATTCACTTGAAGCCTATAATCTAAATATTCTGCCTGCAATCAAGATCGAGATTAACCATCTTTACACTTCCTTTGTACACTAATATAAGCCATAGTTGGTGGCACCAGAACCAGAGGTGGGACTAAGTCAAGTTCCAAGTCCTAAACAAGTCATAATGCACTCTTCACCTGCAATTTTAATAACAGAATAACGATATACTGGTATTAAAGAGGCCATATTATGCTCTTTTTCAGGTTCATACTTTTATATGGGCAGTCTACTAGAATAGATTTATATGCTTTAATGTCAAAAAACATTATTTTTCTCATACTATACATTGCTGACGCCAACCTGTCATCTTGTTTTGGGTGAACATCAAAGTACCCAAAACACATTTGTCCTTTTAAACAGATCATTGCTGTACAGTGACTGGTACAGAAAAACTAGGCGGGTGTCTGTGGTGGATGCAGCTATCTTTGGTATAATTTTTTCCAACTGGAGCTCAGTAACATTACGTTAGTTCTTCACGACTCCCTCCTGAAACTTGATTGGAGGCTGTCGAATTGGTTCAAACAAAGTGGATCTGGGGAATTAAGTGTTGAATTGCTGGGAATCAATAGTGTTAATGTTAGCTGATTCAAGAAATAAAAGGAAATTATTGATGGAATAGATTTGTGGCACACTTTAAATAACATACTTTTTAACCTTTGGGCTTGGGAGAAGGTATCAAGTATTTTAAAGTCGAAAGGTTTAAGTCCAAGTGAAGTCACGAGTCATTGGTGTTTAAAGTTGCATGTCTTTTTTGAATTTGTCAAGTCTAAAGTAATCAAATTTGTGACTTGAGTTTGACACAAGGTCCAAACCTCTGGCCAGAACAGTAGATTTGTTTTTTTCAACTGGAAACCTTCAGTCTTCAGTATTTAGTTGAGATCATAAGCTCATTCTTTTATATCAGTGATTTCAAATATGTGGCTGCCTGTTCGGTGTATCTACTCCTGCTTCTATGAACAGCTTTTAGATCCAGCTTTAGTTTTATGGTCACTGCTGCAAAAAATACTCCCTTGTGGCATTTTTGATACTCCTCTCTTTGTGAAGTTGTGACTTCTAAAAATGTAAAGCGTTTTATAACAGATATACTGAACAAAAACCAGTGTTCTTCTCAGATGTTCTTCTCAACAACGTGGTTATCATGTGCATGAAATTATATAATTTAGAGGTTCTGTGATCTTAGAGGGTAACTTACTAGGGACCTTATTTTCCCATTTTTGTGTCAAAGTTACTAACAAGTTTGGAATTTGGTCTAAATACCTCCATTAAAAGTGTTTATTTTTGCTATTGACCAGCTCAGATTGTTATTATAAGTGTCTGACAACATTATGGAGAGGACCCTATAGAAAAATTTAACATTTTCAAGTCTGTAAAATCTCCTCTGTGGGCATAGGGTCACAACATAGGGTCACAGCATCCACAGGAACACCACCAGTCTCTCGAGCTTCACAGCCTTGCAGCAGCTGGCTCACCCTCTCTCTCCTCATCCGCTCTTCAATTTGTAATCTTATCCATATACTCTACTCGAATAAATACGAGCGGCCATTAAATTCAAAGGCCACATCCACATTGTCGAAATCAGGTAAATTCTACTGTCCTGTTCTCATCCACCAACATGACATCCGGTTTATACCGTATGCCTGAATCCACTGACTATGACACAAAAACACAGAAAATTAAGGTCCAGGTTGAAAAATACCATAGTTACTCTTAAAATTAGTGTTAACATAACATAAATATTGATGTAAGATTCTGAAGCATTGTACCTATCCTGGTTGCCTGTGGACACTGAATAAAAGAGGGCAGGGTAGCTGAGTGCAGGTTGATGGATGCTGAAGAAGAACCTTATTTGACCTTGAATGAATAAGGCTTTTGGTCAGTGCTGCTCCTGTATCTTGTGGCTGTGCTTCTCTTGCTAAGAACAGATTGTACATAATCTGTAAGAAAAGCAGCTCTTTGCAGAATTTGGTAATCCCCACACTCTTTGGCTGAAGGGAATCCCACTGACCCCTTTCTAAACCCTAATGCCGTCTTTATCTACAGGAAAGACACTGTCTCGCCTGGCATCAGCTAAGCCCTAATAGCAACATTTCCTATTGTCAAGCATGATTATTCATTCATTTGGACTTGAATTGGTGTAAAACCTTCCTCAGATCAATACACATATTTAACAGTGCAGATGGTGGAAAGGAGAAAAAGGTTTTCCTGCACTTTTTCATTGTAATTTAGACTTAATCAAGATGGGAAATTAAAAGCTTTGCAATGTTATGCCTGCATCCCTGTATATTGGCCAAGACAAGAGACTTGCGTGCATGTTTTACAGGAATAGGTCTCTCATGTGATGGTCAACTTTCAATTAGAGAAAAATTATCACATGATTTATAGCATTCTCATGGATTGTTTCACAGCTAAACATGCATTGTTTGGTTAATATCACTGAACAAGGACCAGAATAGCCATGTCTACACCACACATAGAAATCAGGACTTCAGTATTGAAAATGTCTTAACTGACATTCGCAAATGTGTTCAAAGATTTGTGAATCTGCCACTACATTTGAAGGTGAGTACTGAGACTTGTGCACCTTTAACCTGGTGTGCAAAAGTGTATGCAGGTTTGTGGTGTATGGTAATTAAAGTAAAGTCATATAACTTTAGATGCTCCCAAATGCAAATCAGCATTTGGGTATCTGAAGGCACATCAACAAATCACTCCATATTTATGTAAAGGTATTCCCAAGTTTCAGTACACGTGTTTAAATCTGAGTGCATTGTGCTCTCCCAAATGCGTTGAATCTTAAATCTCTATATATCCTTCCTTCACTTGGGCCATCTGTCGACGTGTCCATCTGAGCATCAGTTTGTGTATTCATTAAGGCAAGATATTTCAATAGCTACTATCCAGAATACCCAGAAATTAAATTCAAAGTGGAAGATTGCCGATGACCCATGACATTTTGCTCAATGCTGTTACATCAAAATTTCCCCCTGACCAACCATGACAATGTAGGCTATTTCAAAAACAAATTCATTCCATGAGAGTCCCTAGAGAATAAATTGTAATTGTTTGTCGATCACTTAATTGGTTCTTCATCACTAACATTTCCACTTTAATACAAGAACTCAGATTGCTGTGAAACATCCACGATCTGCATTATATACCATTTCTATTTTAGACAATCCTCTGTTAACCCCACCACCAGGTCAAATTGTAAATTTTATAAACATAATATAAAAACTAAGAGCTCAATTTGGATCACTTGACGACACCAAAGTCTAATGGGAAGATTGACATTGAAATCACTGAGCCTATGTATGCTACCAAGAGGATAAAAGTTTCCCTCAGCCTTCTTTTTGTGCCCCTCAAGCCAAAATGTTAACTTTACCCACAATATATCTCATAATCTGATCAGTGTACTGTCTGTCATGAACTGTTATGAACCTTGGGTTTTACCCAAAGGAGACAAACCCTGATTTAAATGACCCCTTGGTCTTTCAGTTGTGCTGCATACTGATGAGGCTCTTTGAACAGAACAAGACAGAGACTCCCTAACGGCTCTATGAGGCCGTAATGCCCAATGTTAATGACAACAACAAGAAAGACCAGTTAGAGTTAGAGAGAAACACCCAATTAGTGCTCAAATTAAAATTTCTACCTGATGATTGCACTAGATGAAAAGTTAGTTGAGCACCAAACTCACACAGACCATGAATGTCTGCACAAAATATATGGCTATAAACCCACAATGTCAACCTCAACCTCGCGCTCAAGGAAACATCAGAGTATCACCAAAGTCTGTACACAGTGTCATGGAAATCCATCCACTGGTTGTTGAAATATGAACCCAGGTTGAAACTGACTGACTGATATCGCCATCCCTAGAGCCACGCCTCTTGCATGGCTAATAAAAATTACATGTTGTTTGTTCCATCCAACACTCTTATAATGAGGGTTGTATATTACAGCCAGTCAACAATAAGGACCTTTCCTTTGGATGAAGCTTTTTAAGGTATATGTAGATGCAATAATATTTAAGCTAGCACAGCTAGCTGATTGCAGTGTTCAGGATGGAGAGTGAACGTAAAATCCCCAAGGGCAAATTCCCCTGTTGTAGGTATATTAGAGGAACCTCTCAGGATCTATGTCCAATAGAAAAATGTGTCTTATTGCTTATTATAAGCAATCACTACAAATTATGAACACTTGACTAACAATGAAGCATCTACTCTGACTAATGGTAACACTGCAATGCTTGTGTACATTTCTGTACAACACAGATTTGGGTGGTCAAAGGTTAAGGGCACTGTGACCTCACAAAACATGTTTTTGGCCAGAACTCAAGAAGTCAAACACTAATTATGAGAGAGTTTCACACAGATGGGGCCTCCTGAAAGCTCACCCGGTGGAGCTGGTGTCCCATGTACCAAGGCTGAGTCCTTGCTGCAGTGGCCATAGGTTTGACTCCCCTCTATCTCTTAGCTGTCACTATCGATTAAAGGCAACAAAAGCCCCCAAAAATATAAAACAAAAAAGTAATTTCACACAAATGTCAAATAGGATGAAGAGGTGAACACATTTTATATCCAAACGGCCAAAAGTCATCTTCATTGTGACATCATAATAGTCTGCAACAACACTTTTCAGGCCATTATTCAACGCCATAACTCAGGACTAGAAGGGCAGATTGTGACCATATGTGACTTCTCTAAGAAACCTTGTATGTCAGACCAGATGTTTGTCTCAGGGGTTAATAGAGCACTGGTGATCATGAAAAGAAGTTCCATAATCTTAAAATTGCCATGTTTTAACCCATAAGAACCCGGACCCATTTCTCCTTCAAGGAAAATTATGTGGGACATAAAACAGATTAAATAGACCAAACAGAACACATTTCTTTTGGCAATAAACATAATTCTGATTCTGATTCTGATTTTCAGAACATTTAAAGGACGTGTGACACCGTGGGTCCTAATGGGTTAAAGACAAAATCAAAAAAACACAATAAAGTAATCCTTGACAATTTAACTATAATCTAATAACACATTTTATCAAATGTGATCTGGGCTGATTATAATTACTTATTTTTGTAATCCCCAGTAATCAGCCTGTGGTTACTACAGGCTGATCTTCAGGAGCTTGTTGCACTCACTGAAAGAACCGCCTGCTCTGTCCCTTCCTGAAGAGGCCTTTAAGTTTTTGTGAGTCTAATTACTCTCCAGAAGTAGAACAGGAGCAACAGCCTTCATCTACCGTGCTCCTCTCCTGTGGAACCGGCTTCCAGTTTTGGTTCGGGGGGCAAACACCGTCTCCGCATTTAAGAGCAGGCTGAACTCGTTCCTCTTTGATAGAGCTTATGGTTAGGACTGGCTCAGCGGAGTCCTGAACCATCCTTAAGTTATGCTGATAATATTAGGCCTAGACTGCGAGGGGATTTCCCATGATGCACTGAGCTCCTCTCTCTTCCTCTCCCTCTGTATCTGCACGTTACTAACTTATCTTAGAGTTTGATCATCTCACAGGTTCCCATAGATGAAGGATTGTGGATCCTGCTTGATGCAAATGCTCGTACTATTTTTATTATTATCATTATTGTTATCAATCCTACATGTATTTCAATTCAACCATTAGTAATTCTAGTTTGTTTGTAATTACACTGATGAGCGGCACAATAAGGCCCATACTGCCAATGGTGAGGCCTAACATATGTTTAATTAGATTTTAATTGATTGGCTTATTGCGTCCACCATAATGTTTCATATATAGTTGTTTAATTTTGTATTGCAGCCTAATTTCTATCTTTTGACCGGAGGCCTTCGGACCCTGGAGCGTGAAAATAACCTGTTACATATTTTAATTTAAAAAATGTCTAGATAACTCTGTAAACCATTAATGTGACAAAGCCCCCTCGGCCTATTCACCACTAAAGGAGTCTTTATGAGCTAAATAATATTTAAAAAAAGATCTAAAGCCCATGTCATTTATAGCAGCTGAAAGTATTAATTTGTAATTCGTAAAAAAAAAAAAAAAAAAAGGTTTTAAACTGTTTCTGACCTCAATTAAACCAGTAATTAAAATCACGTTTCCGCTCTTATGTAAAATAATTCGACCATTAACCAAACACACAACCATAACTTACACATTACAATCGACGAGGTGTGTGTGTGTGTGTGTGTGTGAGTGAGAGAGAGAGAGAGAGAGAGAGAGAGAGAGAGAGAGTGTGTGATAGGCTGCTGCCAGCTGAAGGGAAACCATTGCGAGCAGTGCACAAAAGCGGTTCAGTGCACGTCCTACTTGTAAAGCTCTACAGCAGGGCGATTTTGCGCGTTCCCGTGACTCTAGTCATAGAAAACAAAGCTGAACGTCTTCCATAACAGCTAGGGGTGCAGACTGGAGGAATATCCGAATTTACCCTGGACACATCATGCTGAATATGGATTTACAGTGTGTGTAGCGTCGTTGGAGACCGAGCCTTCTCGGCTAAGGGGGGTGACGGCAGGACATTAGCGAAAATCGACGAAAATAACATCAGTGTGTGTGTTTTTTTTTTTTCTCGGGGTGCTTTGTCTTGTCCACCTAAACGATAGCAAAAAAAAAAAAAAAAAAAAAAAAAAAAAACCAACAACATCATTCCCGTTTCAATTGCAAGATATTCAGCTAGTGATCACTAGCTGCCGCCGGGATGTATCATCATGTTGTCACCTAAAAGTAACAGCTAGGACGTCGGATTGTGAAGGATAAGCAGAAAACCTCTCCGAGGTCCCAGCGGCTTGTCACCGGGACCTGAATCTGTGTGAGCCACAGTCGCGGAACCCACTGTTTTCGGCGATATGGCGGAGCAAGGCTACTCATCCTGGTGAGTGCGCACAGGCATCGCGCTACCGATTAGTAGTAGCTACCTAACGTTAGCTGCTGCTACTGCCAACCCTCACTGATATAGGTCACTAAACCAGTGGATTATATGTCTGACAGTGCCCGGGGAACACCTGGCTCTTCGCGGATACACACTCAGATGTATTTATCACCGTGTAGAGAGGGGGGAAAAAATGTCACTCATTAAAATATTTTATTTTTCTCTCCTCCTCCTCCCCCCCCCTGCAGCTCTTGATATTGCTAACAGCTAACTCGAGCTGGCTGGTTAGCTTGCAGCGGCTAATCAGCTTCCCCAGCTGAGCTAACCCTGCTAACGCTAACCCACTGGCTGCTGTTGTGAGCTAAACAGCTAGCTGCCGAGCTAACGGCTGACGCTAAGCTCATTTTGGGTTAGCCAGTCGACAGATGGCTCTTTTCGCTCACATTCGCCAGAACTTGCTTTGTGAAAACTGCAATTTAACACAACGAGCACGTCGTTGCACAGTCGTGTCAAGCAGATCTGTGGACGTTAGCTGTGTCAACACATTAGCGTTAGCTGACTGAGGAGGCTAGCGTCCGTCGTCGAGCCGCTGCACACAATAACAAAGGCTCTGCCGTAGAGCTAGGCTAGCTGACATCGCAGCCATGTCCCAAAAATATCAGATTTAGGGTGAGCTCGGCGCTGTGACACAAGACAGGCTGCCACACATCACATTTACAGAGTCGTTGGGTTGTACACAGTGAAGGCCAGGTTAACGTTGTAGTTTAATTTTAGTGTTTGGTGAACAATTGATTAAACGCAGCCAGACAGAGAAGATGTGATCACTGAAATGCGTTGTCTCCATGAATGAAAATAACCTGACTTCTGTTGAGGCCTAAGATAATTAATGTAGGCTAAATTATGCTCGTTTGATCCCAACAACATAGTGATAGTTTGTAATGAACATTTTCAGAGCAGCATCCTCGTGTGTGTGTGTGTGTGTGTGTGTGTAGTCCAAACCAGTAGCTTTAAGAGCAGACCAGGATTATTGAATGGTAACTAGGGATCCACAGTAATGCTGTGTGTTGGTCCTTTTGGGTTTGTCTAACTCTTAATTAATGGCATAATTTGCTGTGATCTTTGTGTGAGTTATATCATTATATAAGATAAAGTCTTTATAGTCTGGATTGTATGTATCAGTTTGAGATTGGGTAACCAAAGTCCTTCCTGTTATTTGTAAACACCATGGCTTTTTAATTTTGTTGTAGTATGAGTAGGGAAATTGCTTACAGGAGGAGAAGCTCAGCCGCTGCA
The DNA here is from genome assembly GCF_905237075.1 of Dicentrarchus labrax. Classification (NCBI taxonomy): domain Eukaryota; kingdom Metazoa; phylum Chordata; class Actinopteri; family Moronidae; genus Dicentrarchus; species Dicentrarchus labrax. The sequence continues at coordinate 13,006,392 of NW_026136710.1, read as the reverse complement.
GAATTTCCAGTTTGATATAGGATTAGGCCAAAGGATTTCTCATCAGCACAGACAAAACATTTATAAACTTCTTCATCTCATTCATCTGGGATATTGATACAGGAGTTTTGTTTTCTTTATTTTAAATTTGACCTGTATTCTGTAATATTAATGGGGGACTGTTACAACATCTGTTTTTACTATCAATATTCAGCATGTAGGAAACCCCCATTGTTGTTTAAGAAACCCCGTCTATTGAGCTCTCCCTTAACCTTTACTTAGTCATGTTTGAGTAATGTTTATTTTGGCGGTTGTACTGTATGAAAAGTGACCGCATGTTTTAAATGTAATGTGAAGACAGTGGATTCGTTTATTGCCAATAACAGGTGATGAGAATGTTGTTTGACATGAATTCGATTTTTTTAGGTTTTTCATTACAGAAAAAGTTTACATGATTGTGACCTACAGTGCAGTTTCTAATGATCAGAGGACAAAAACACAAACACTTGCAGTCTAAGCCCCATTTACACCTTTATTAAAATCTATATCTGGATATTGACATGCACTCCACGGGCCTTTGCATTTATACCTGGTATTAATAAGCATTGTTTCTGTCTGCCTGTATTGTGACCGGATCTCAATATGTAAATTAGTTTGGCAGACTTATCAACAATAATGGTTTGCCCCAGGTTAAAGGACCAGCGTGTAGGATTTACTGGCATCTGGCAGTGACGTTGTAGGTTGCAACCATTTGAATACAGGTAAGTCTTCCAAGCATGTAGGAGAAATTAGAAACACGGTGGCCTCCTTTTAGAAGAGGACCTGCTCACTGTGTAGATAAAAAATTCTCACTCTAAGGTAGCGAAAACAGACCAATGACTATTTCCAGGTGATTATACACTAATAGAAACATACCTATGAATGTTATATTCCATTTCTGCCAAAAGATCCTTCTAAATGTTACACAGTGGACTTTTAAGAGAAGAAATGCCATAGGTGGTCATCATTTATTTTTAAATTGCTGCTTGTGAGGGGAGACTTGCTATTTACTGCTTTTGTTGGACTTGGATACTTTGCACATGGCGTTAACATTAGTTTTTCCTTATCTGGATTTATATCCAAATACAGATCCCAGTTCAATGCCAGGTGGAAATGGTGGCTAAAACTACAAGGTGTTATGACTAAGCTAAGCACAAACACAAAGGAAAATAACTAGCCTTTATCAACAAAGAAAAAGAAAAGTTCACCTTTCAGAGGCTTGAAAGTTGTCTTATTCACATGTTGTAGCTTCCAGTCTTTGTGTTAAGCTAGGATAAACATGTCTTGGACCATTATATGTGTGGAGACATACATAAATGTTATATTATGATCAATCTTTTCATCTAATGCCTGTTAAGACTAAACGTTCATTTCTTTTAATTGTTGATGTTTTCCTTTAAAACCACCCAACCTCGGCTAGAAACATAAAGCCCGTCTGAATGGGGCTTGAGTGTGTAGTTTCTTGTGTTTAATGTGCAAGCTAAGCAGAAAAACATTATTAGGACAGTGACCATCTTTTGTGCCAGAAATGGCCTAAATGTCACTGAAGAACTTTAGAGATGAATAATTGGTGCAGGTGGCAAAACAGTTGAAGTTAAATTAAAGCTTGTGTGTTCATGCTGGCAATATTTTTTTTCTTTTAGAACCAAACGAAACACTTGCATGATTGTAACAGAGAAATGCTAATGCCATTGAACCTGTAAACTGTGTCATTACCATCCTAGCTTTATCACTCTCTATCATTCTGTATTTTCATGTACGTTCCCTGGTCAGTTTATGGTGTCTTTACTTTAAGATCCAACAATAGCAGATTTAATTCAGGCTTAGTCAGTAGCCAAAATCAAGCTTCTCGTAGCAAACAGTTGAAAGTGTTACTTCTACCAGTTAAGTCTATTTTTGTTGCTCTGCCTTGGTCTCTGTGAGACAGTAGCAGCTAGACTAACTCCAGACTACATCACATGTTGAGCCATTTAACACGACCCTGTGCTGCCATTACCTTGAAAACAGAAATACAAACAACTACCAGTTGTTACATACCTTTCATGTAATAGTAAAAAGCGATTCTGCTTTATGAGCATAAAAACCATTACATTAAGCCACCACCAGCAGAAGTAATACAATTTATTTTATTAGTGGTGTTTGACTAAATCAAGACACAGACCTCTAATGACAGTGTGTACAGACAATTGGTTAGGAGGCTGTGCTCAGCAGCATTCACACGTTCTGTTCTGCACAATTAGTTTTATAGCTACTATATTGCTGCCTGGATAAACTGCTAATAAGTAAACCATAGAAAGCCCTGTTAAGCCTTGTTGTAACAGACTTGCTAATGTACAGGTTTGAAGGTGTCTTGTTGGATGCCACTTTAAACAGCAGCACAGAGTTTTTCAGCTTGCTTAATTCCTAACCATCAGTGGGGTGGGGGTGTTTGTCACCATCATACTCGTACATCGTTTTATCAAGGGAATAGTTTTCTCTGACTTTCTCTTCCTCTTTTTCAGTTTTGCAACTTCTCAAATGTGTGCAGTGTAAATCAGAACTTTTCAATCATCAAATTTTAGGTCAAATTGTGTAGTAAGTGCATACAGTGATACCCAGTCACATAGACATATTAAGTAAATCTAAGCAGTTGTCATATAGTATTGAATTTCACTTATCCACTAGATCAAAATTTTGTGTCATGGTATTTTTTAAGATTCTAGCAGTTTCATGGTGTATCATAGTATTTATATTTTTTGCCAGACTGTTTATAGTGGCTTATTCTACTGTCAGGAGTACAAACTAAATATAAAAACATTTGAAAGCAGTTGTCTGTGCGCAGAAAGTAAACTATTATTGTTCAAACTGCAATGTAGTAAAAACAACTTAAAAATAAATAAGATATGCCAACAATTTCAACATTAAAAAAACCCTATAAACTGACATGATATAATAATAATAATAATAATAATAATAATAATAATAGATAAGAGGAAATTGAAACCTGTTTATCCGGTATATCGCAAAGCACTATTCTGCATAATTTTCATTCATGACTTCTGCTCTAGCCCTTGTTTTTTTCCAGTTGTCACCTGCCTTTCCTTTGGTATCGCATCTCAGTTGAACGCTTTGTTGCATAGCTAAAGGGTTCAGTCTGTATTATCTTCAGGGCTGGTTATAAGAGTGCACTATTAATGTCCCATTCATTTTTAGACTATGACTGAGAAAGACAGGACAGGACTTAACATTACAGCTATGTTAACAGTAAATTGTAAATATGATATATGTTGTGGGCAAGATTTTCAAAAATGTTAAATACACCATTGTTTTTTGAGTAGCACAGTAATAGAGTAAGACTTGAGGTCATCCATGCTGTAAATTTGCCCAATTTGTCCAGACTAAAGCCTTACTTTGGCTATGCAAACATACCAAGTTACTGGAGGTCACTTTTACGTTGTGTTTCACCTTCTTTTGTGACCAAGCTCAAACCAAAAGGGGGAAAGAGATTACACAGTTAAACCACTTTGCCCACATTGTCTGCCATGTTGAATCTCTAATCTGAACACTGCAGCAACCACATCTATTGAACCGAAAGTCTGCTTAGCAATAACGGCAGTCCTCACAACGTTATTCTTGGTTAGTCTATAACATGTTAAAAATAATGATGAATGCTCACAGGGGTGCACAAATAGCTCACCTGGTAGAGCTGACTGTACCAAGGCTGAGGCCTTGCTGCATGGGTTCAAGTCTAACCTGTTTTGCTATGTGTCACCATCCATTGAAGGCAAAAAGCCTCCCAAAATAAATTAATGTAAAAGAATACCCATAAGAAGCTGTTACTTGATAAATGACTTACATGGTCAATTGTTCATCAACTAACTGATAAATTGTTGTTATATCACTAATGTTTCACAGTTCATTCTGTAGGTTATAAAGAGGGTTGATTTGTAAGCCTTGCAGTCCATGTGTGGAGAAAATCTTTTGATGTTCAGTATTCCCTACTTTTCACTATCACAAGCAAAAAAAAAACGGAGCACATTACCATATTTGTGCCGTGTCGTAATTGCAACACTCTCTTTTACTACCTTGCAAACATGTTTTAGTAGCTTGTTAGGATTCTTACATGTGTGGATGAGGTTGTTGAACATTATGTATTCAACACTGATCTTCTGTACTGGTAAAAGTACCTTGGGTTAAGGACATAAGCAGGAGTCATTAGCTAACATGTCGATGTATTTCGATGTAAATCAGCCCTGTGGATGGAGGAGGTTTAGAGAGAATTTTAGTTTTTGACTTGGCAATTAGTTGATCCTTGGTGCTTCCTGCCATAAGTTGCCACTGTTATTACCTCAGACTTCATACTGATAACATGGTGTCTTCCCCATCTGTGTAGCCACCTGCTGTAGCGTATAACCAACAATTTCTGAGATTAGTGTAGGATATTATCCAGAAATCACGCAGATTTTGTAAAGGTTTATCATAAAATGGAATCTTTAATGTACCCTTTTATTATTTCTGTCAAATATAAATATGCCATCCTGCATTCATTTCAAATGAGACAATGGCTAGAGGTCCATATTGCCAACATCTAGTAGTAGTCCAAAAGTATCTTTTTGCTTTCCCTTTGGCCTTTTTTTTATTAATGAATTTAAGAAAGAAAAGCATCCTTCCTCAGGAAACATGGTTATTAAATTCTAATCCCAAAATCCTATTATTAAGACTATCCACAGTACCATCTGATTCAAACTCAGCTTCTCTAGACACAGACCAATCAACGAATTGTTCACACAACTCACAGAAAAGTTGATATTAAAAATGTTCTGCTCATTTAAAATAAGCCTGTTTACCTAACTAACAGCCTCGTAGTCTTTTGTAATGAGACTCTGAGGTACATCAAAAAAGAAAAATGCAAGAAAGCACAGTCCCATACTCACTTTTAGGTCTTAATATTATATACAGTATATTATAAGTATATAGACACAACTAATGCTGCTGTAATCTCAGCTAAAAGACCACAGTGGCCTGTTTGAATCTGACAGATTACTGAAGCACCTGTTGCGCGTGCCCTGAACAAAAGCACCACTTAAGATTAGCCTTCAGAATTTAAAGGCCTAAATAGTGTTTAATTCGTGTAGACAGTAGTCTAATGCATCTTGAATTTTGAGGCTGAGACTTTCACTCAATGTGCTCCTGTTCGGTGAGAAAATTATTAGATCTGGATCTCAGTCTTGATAGGTGTGACCAGCAGCTAGTTTAGATTTATTTTTCCCCCTAAAATGTTCTAAAAAACGTGGGTCTGCAGGGCACCCTTGTGACTCTGAGCTCAAACGTTGACCATGTAATTGTAATATCACGGACAAACCCAATCCAGGACCTCACATGCCCTCTATGGCAATCTTTTCTGTCCATTTCTACTTTGATCCCTTATCATTCAAAGTCTCATTCAAACAAAGAAGGGCGTAAGGACACACCCAAGCAGCAGTGCAGTCTGGTGTTCTTATTTTCATGGAGGCTCAAGAGTTACAGTTGATCACATATTACATCCTTGTTCTTGAAGGATGTAACCCATTACATCCATAATTGGGTGAGAAAATGGTGACAGATAAATGCTACTTTGATTTAAAGGTTCAGCAGCAACTCCTCCCAGTGGCTACTGTAAGCTGGTGGAAATGATGTAAAGTTAATATAAATGCTAGTCTAGGGGATCAAATTTTTTTCCCCAGTTTGAGTAAACTGGTGAGACTTGGCTAAGATATTTCTCCACAGTCAATCTTAAATATCAATGCATCACAGGGGCAGCATTTGCAAAAGTCTTCATTGTGGCCTGGTGACCTGGTCCCTTAGTGGTCAAGTCATGCATGCAACTGGCTTGATGGAGGACGGTATTGGAATTGTGTTATTGAAAACCTACTCTGTCAGTGAACAAGGACGTCTTATGGCACTTTGGGCTGCCATCCAGCCCTCAACAGTCCGGGATTGTATTTTGTTTTTAAATGTTCCATTCATCTATCTCACCCATGTTCTACAGGCTTCTGTGCGCAGAATTCAGACGAAGCACTTCGATGCTAGAATATGAATTAGGCCTGTGGTAGATTAAACTAGCCGTCTATGTGTTAGCTGTGTTGACAGCGAGGCAGTGACATCATTAGGGTTTGTGTGGAGAAGAACAAGGTCAGTTTCTTAATCACTTATCTTATCTTAATGCTTGAGGCCAAATTGTTGGCAAGACGTTTAACCTGCTTAGAGAAACACTTGCCTGACTAGGGTGTCATATTTGGATTGGCTATATTAGATGTTTTTTTATGACCTACATCCTGTGTCAAGTATACAGGGGTCACATTGTAATTTGACATATCTGTAAAGATGATGCCTGCTGAGTGTGTTTTTCAGCTATTAAGTAGAGCCCTGTGTCCATCAAACAAGACCTGGGCACAGCTACGTGATGCAGTATCGCCCCGATGTCCCGTTTCCACAGTTAACTACATGTTACCCCTCCTCTCACAGACACCCTGTAGTCATTCCTGTGCTACTGAATGAATGACAGGGATGAAATTCCTGCACCCCCACTACTCCCAAGCATTACAATGAAAACTATGAATTCCTGTGTCGCATACGCACCGGAGTGAAAAATGATTTTGAGCGCTGTGTCTTTTTTTTATGCAAGGGCTGTTCTCTGTGTCAGTACTTGGAAGAAAACTAGTAATGCAGCCCAGCGATACTCAGAACTGAAACAGTATTCACTGCATGCCAGCAGAAAAGGGCAGATTTTAGTTTCAGAGCCTACATGAGAAATAGTACCGTCTTTGGTACCTTGTAAGTAAATAATGTCCAAATTATTAACCTTTTTGGAGAAAACCATAATGCCTTCCCTCATGAGCCATTTATATTCACTGTATGCTGCTTCACTCAAGTAAGGTTTGAGTTGCTGGCTGCTGCTGTAGTAGAGCGGGAGACATTTTTGCCTTCAAAAAGATTACCCAGAGCTCACTCAATCAAACTGTAATAAAACACAAAAAAATAAATTCCAAAAGTGCAGTAGTGGGGTAAAAAAAAAACACCCAGAAACAGACACTGTTAGGCGACAGATATTGATTCAAGTTGATGGTTATTTTTTTAGAACTGTATCTTATAGTGAAACAAATATCCTGTCCAGTGTCATCCCGTCTGTGTTTGTAGGGGGACAACTTGTCACTATTGTTCCTTTCTGCTAATGTGGTTTTCCTGTTCCAGTCATGATAACTTGTACGACTTCCACTCTGACACTCTGCACCCTCTGTCTGCCGTCTCTCTTTCTCTCATTTCTATTCTTGATGTAAGAAACACTCAGTAAAAAACAAAAACAGAAGTAGCCCAACCGATACTGATAGTTCCAGGCCATCATACAGATATGAGAGTTTTACATAAACAAACACAAACAAATATTTGTGATAATGATTCCTTATATTAGCGAGGGTCATATTTTACATTTGAAAGATAAACTTGTGCTGTCTGTAGGACAAACTATCAGAAAACAACACTGTTTGTATTTTGCATAGTCACTGACTATACAGAGTTTGGTTTTGTGTGATGTATTGCATTGTTAGCAAAAATAGTGGGCCATACATAGGTTGTTTTTAGTTTTTTTTATTTCTTTGTGGGAAGTTTTTAGAGCACTGTAGTGAATTCAGACACTCAAATAAAATGATGCAGGGTAAAGTAGCAAAAAAGAGACAATTTGATACAGTCCATTATTGTGTTCATACGACTGTAATACGATATCATTGAATTCACTTGGTTGAATAGAGCTGATAAGCCAGGTAAATGGATGCTGATAGCTAATGGAGTTCAGTGTTGAATGCATTGATGCCTTTTTAAAGTTTGAATCAGTCATTCTAGAGAAAGATAGGTGATTGCTGAGTCTCATTCCCAGGTCCTCAAATACTGACACTGGACGCAGTGTGAACACCGCCAGCTGTGCTCGCTTCGAGCCACTTAGTCGATTGTTGAGTCTTCATCAAATAATGACACCTAGGGGGAGGTGGGCCGCTCTGCCGGTCACCCACCTGTCACAGCACAGGACGTGTGTCTTGGAGACATTATGCTTTTTTAGTGTTTCAGTTCGGAATTTCGTTTCTCCGACAGCGATAAACGCAAGGCATAATCTTGGACAAGCCATTCTTTGTGAAAGGTATATGTTATGGTCTATTTAGATGTGGTAGGCTCTGGCTTAGAGTCAGATGAGGCCATCTCCTCTGATGATGTCTGGAATGAGTCTTTCAACTGGGACAGGTGGAACGGGCACTGTAGTTTTTTTCCTTGATGGAAAAATGTTCAATAGTTATCTTAATTTTTAATGATGTTTTAAAGTTGTGTTGTTCAGATGCTTAAAAAATTGTCTACAGAAAAAATGCTTGTTGCTTTTGCACACCCAGGAGCCCTGGTTTTGAGAAACATTTAATTTAAGCTAAAATTCAGATTTAAAAACAGGTGTGATGCCTGTACACAGGTGGAGTAGTGATGATGATGACATTATTGTGAGTTACTGGTGGTGGGTATTTTCTTTTTCTTTTTTTTTTTACTCCAGCTGGCATTTGTGACCAAGTAGTTTGACAGATAGGTCAGGACTGGGGTCAAATCTGCACCTCTCAACTGAACTGCACTTTACAATGCCAGCCTTGTCTTTGCCCCAGAAAAAGGCCTGCATTATGAGGTTGCATGTCAAGTCTACGCTATGTCAAGGCCCCAGATCATTGATATGGGAACAATTTGGTGCTTAGACGCAACATCAGACTTCAAACTAGAAGCCTGGTTACGCGTTTGTCTGAAAAAAAATTAGCAAGATGACTTTATGCAAAATTTTTAGTACGAGTCAGTCGTGTAATCTTACAACCTTGTTTCAGAGAGCCAGTTTGTATGAAGGAGCTGGATGAGTCATATGTTTAAGCCATGTTTATTCTTCATCAAGAATGTACAGAACTAAGATGCCAAACATCTTCAATCTGAAGTGTATAGATGTTCTTTTTATTAGCAACCCTTAGCTGAGGAATTATAATGTCCTTCATCAGCTCCTTTTTATTTTGTCTAGTCTGTCTCACAAATCCCACAGGAAGGACGTAGGTCAAGAGCTATTTAGATGTTTACAGCCTTTTCTGCTGTTAGTGCAGTAATTTCACTACAGATTAGTTGCAATAAACCCAGACTGGTATAAAATTGTTTGCTGCACCAGATTGTAAAGACGTTGTAGTAGGAATAGCTTGCATGAACACCATGGTTATATATTTCGACCATATAGTGAATCATTTTAACACTCATGTTGAAATATTACTGCACATCTGTGTGATGTTTCAGGACAGGATCTTGTAGGGCTGCTCAAATATGAATCACAATTATTTCAATGTGTGTATGTGTGTATGTATGTATGTATGTGTGTGTGTGTGTATGTACATGTATAGTGTGTATGTATGTATATATGTATATATATATATACACACATACATATAATGTGTATATATGTTGTATGTATGTATGTATGTATTGTGTGTGTGTGTGTGTGTGTGTGTATATATATATATATATATATATATACACACACATACATATATGTATATATGTATGTATGTGTGTATATATATATATATATATATATATATATATATATATATATATATATATATATATATACACACACATACATATAATGTGTATATATGTATATGTGTGTATGTATGTGTGTATATATATATATATATATATATATATATATATATATATATGAAATTGAGATAACAAGATCACGATTATTTAACAAGACTGCATCATACATTTATTGAACTTTTCAAAAAGACTCCTTGATACCAAAGTTCCAAACAGCTGAATGGGTTTTACCTTTCATGTTGACCAAAGCCTCTTTCCTTCATCTTGGCTCAAGCTGAACTAAACACAACCACAACTTGGAGTGAGTCTGGGCTTTTAGGGAGGGTGAAGCGAAAAGTGCTGCTCTGTAATGGAAAGGTGTGCGCTGGGTTAATAACACAAAGCAAAACAAGAACATGTTTGTGAAAAGGAATGCGACACAATAATGGTTTTATCTCAGTTATATATATATTTTTTCCATAATTGTTTAAAGCCAAAATCGTAATTGAAAATAAAATGTAATTAATTGCCCTGCACTGGGATCCAGAGAGTTATGTAAATATGAACAAAACTTTTTTTAATATGGCTTTAAAAATTAGGGTGCTCTACAAAAGATAGGTGTAAAACAATAGAACAAAAAATTAAATTATATATAATAGAACAATGAGAAATACATTTCTAATTGTGTTGTGTAGCTGCTTACAATAATAACTTATTTTTTCAAACCATGGGTGAATCATACGCTCCAGAATTACATCAATATGCCTTATCAAAATTTAGCAGACCTTAACCACTGTTGTGAGCAGAGCCCCCTTCCTTTGTAGAGCCCCTATGGATCACATTTGCCTTATTGACTTTCATAATAATGAAAATCCCCACAGTTCTTTTTTTAAATGCAACAAAATTAGCATTTCCTATTTTACTATCGAATTGTTTCACTTTCCTTTCTTCGCTGCTTCCTTGTGTGTAATTATGAGGCCCACTGATCTCAGGGGAACAGAATATGTTCAGCACCATGCCAAAACAACAGCATTTTCTCAGAGCGTGCAGTGTAAGTGTGTTGTGTGTAGAGGTGGGCGATATATATATCGTTTGCGATAATATCGTCATTGTTGTTTTGACGATGTGCAAATTTCCATTATCGAGTATTTAAATGACTTTGCCAAAAATATTGAAACGCACGCGGAAACTCCTCACATCCACTTACTACACGGTGCAGCAACGCTCTCTACAGCATGGCAGGATTCGATCACACGACTAGCGGGCCGACGTGCTCACATGACCTCTCGCTAGCATCCTCCTTGCAACAGTTTAGCAGCGCGTTGTGATGGTAGAGAGAAAATGCAAGCACCTCCAGTCCCTGAAGCTACCGGTACTTCAGATGATTTAGTGCCGAGACGTGGGTCTACCTCTCTGGCATGGAAATGGTTTAGTTTCGAAAAAGACTTTTTTAGCACAGCGCTCAGAACGCTTCAAGTTGAAATCTGTTCAACTTTTAACACCGCTGGGTGCTCGGAAAATGGGTTTTTGAGCGCTCTCAGCGCTGAAAACGCGTTTGGTGGACACAAGCCCTAACTCAGACTATTCCAATCACATTTTAAAGGATATCGACTGATTGTCATTATCGCCAAAATCCCCAAAAATAACGAGATATTATTTTTTGCCCATATCGCCCACCCTTAGTTGTGTGGCGACTGAGGATGTTTTCACATAATATTAGATGTTCTCCACTTAGATGGTCTTCTCATCTCATAATTTTGACTGCAGTTCTCATTATAGACACAATGCACAGGTCAGTTTGCCAGTGTATAAAATGGATATACTGCCCAGTTAGTCAACACTTGCTGTTATTCACATGCTCTAGTTCTTGGTATTAATTCCTGATAAAAGTTTGCTCCACCCCACATTATTGTGGTTGCCTGCCTTCTTTGGAGGGGCCTGTGTGTCTGCAGGGATTCAGAGCGGTAGTGATAAACAAACTGATTATTTATGTCTGAATTGATTATAGAGTCGAATCTGGTAGGGAAACCACCTTTATTCCAAAAGAAAGGGATACATGCGCAATTTTAGCACAGTTAAACAAATCCAAAGGTAGTTTTCTAGCCTGCTTTTGAAGTTCAATTTAAAGCAGATGTGGCTTAGTATCTGGTCTATTCTCCCTCCCTGTCTCTAATCTTAAAGTAGCCCCAGTTAATAACTTATTTTATGGGTGCCCGGTAGCTCAGTGGGTAGAGCTGGCGACCCTTGTACCTAGGCTGAGTCCTTGCTTCAGCGGCCCAGGGTTTCGAATCCGACCTGTGGCCCTTTTGCTGCGTGTCATCCCCGCTCTCTCTGCCCCCCCTTCCTGTCTGTCTTCAGCTGTCCTTTCAAATAAAGACAATAAAGCCAAAAAAAAAATAACTTTATTTTATTTTGCTGTTGTGCCACAGTGGACATTTGGATGCATTGTTAAACATAATAAACATCTAGTCAGGTAACCATACAACAGCATTCTGTAATATTTAATTAAAATTAAAATGTCTGGGGGACAGATTGTGTCTCTTTCAAAAATAATCAGAGAGGCTTATCAAACATTAAATTACACACTGAAAAAAAAAATGTATCTGACGGATAACAGGAAGTCTCTGCACATCAGATGGGGATTGAACTCAAACAACAAACGCGTTTTCACTCACCTCAGCTTGTAATGACTGAGCAATGTGGTCTAAAATAAGTTGGTTGTGTTTTGGGCAAAAATGGCAACTTGCAATGTGTAAAAGATTCCAGTCGGGACCAACAAAAGGAGGAAGCAGCAGATTAACACAGGCTTGGAGTCTTTTTTTTTACAGTGTCATTTGTGTATTTTAAGGCTGATTTACTTTCCTGCTGTTCATGTTTAACTTGTTTAGTTGAAAAGTAAAACATACAAGTTGTTCAAGTTAATCGGTGTGATGTCCGTATGAAGACAGTTCTTAACAGTTTAGCAGCAAAAACACTATTTTTGTCTGCAAATTCAATTAAAAAAAATTTTTGCCCACGTTTCATTACAAAGAAGTTTGTTCTCACGTTTGTATTCCTCTCTCCCTCCTCTTTAGGGCGTACTCCCTAGTTGACTCCAGCCAGGTGTCCACCTTCCTCATCTCCATCCTTCTCATCGTCTATGGCAGCTTCAGGTGAGTGTCACTAAATAATCACTTCAGCTGTCAGGAGGATAGTGGATAGTGGACAGTGGCTCTCAGAGCATGTCTTGTTTGCCACATTAGCAACGACCTTTAGCCAAAATTATCATTTCTTTGTAAGATACTAAAGGCACTTTTATGTTTTCATAAGTTTGCCCTACGGGGTCAAGTCAAATGTTCTCAGAAGAAATTAAGAACCTAAAATGGTTTGTTATGGTAAATATGTTAAGATTGTAAATTGCATCCATTTCTCAGGGTCCAGTCTTATAAAAATGTACATCGTCTGGTGAATGTGAATGAAAAACACTTGTTGAAGCAGTTTTGGGGTCTCTCAAAGTCCAAGTGTACCCGGTGAACAGAGGGCATAATGTGATTTTGGTGCATCGAAAAAATCTACAGTCCTTTCAGTTAATGGTGTTTTCATTCATTTAGTTGCAATAGGATATTGACCAAAACAAATTTGCTTTAGAGGAGTCTTACGATCAAGTAAATGGCTTCTTAGAGTTTGATTGTCAGGCTGAATTTGAGAGGCAGGTGTGTTTTGCTCATCCATGCATTATTGGATTAAAAATGCACAATCAATGAGGCGTCCATCTCTCTGATAAACTGTATCTGCATAACTATGTTTGCTATTGATGCACACTGTCTTATCCGCCATCCACATATAAAGAGGTAGAGAGGACACTGCCAATATGATGCTCCATCCTCACTGCATGATACAGGCTAATTAGGATGGAATGAGAAAAACTCATCAGACAAAAAGTGGTCAGGGAACATTATGGTTGTTGGGTGGATTGTTGTGATCATTTGTAAGTCACGACTGATCAGATCAAGTTGCACTTAGCTCATTCTAGTCGGGGGGTTGTTGCTGTCAGGAGATGAAGTCATTTACAGTCAGTTCTTTTCCATCCATCTGTTTTAAAGCGCATTTTTAATTTGTGCATAAAAAGTGGGAACACTGACTTAAAAAAACAAATCCTTGACATTTCGCAAAAATGTTTTGCACATAGTTGAGGTTGAAAAGTTGGTGTATCAGTAAAAACAAAACCTGACACAGTGCAATGGAAACAGACTTTAACTTGTGCTACTCAAGCTTCTTGTCATCGTCAGCTGTATATCTCGATGTACCGAACATTCACATTGGTGTAGTGGATGAAAACCTGCATAAATTAGCACTTTCTTCTGTTAATTTTCTGGAAAAAAGATTTGCACCGGATTTCACTCTAAAGGCTCTTATACACTCGTTGCTGTAACTATTTATACTTGCGCGTGGTGGTCGCGACACTAGTTGCAGTCTTCTCCTGAACAGAGGTGTCGCAACTGAGGAAAGGCTACCGACTTTGCTATTTCTACGCACTAGAAGAAGAAGAAAAAGGTATACAATGGCATACCTCTTTTTTCCAAATCGGTCACGGAGGTTCTGCATATGGCCTCCTCTTTCCCAACATTCATGGCGATTTCTCGCCATGAATTCTGGCACCTCTGGGCCATCTCTGTGTTCCTTCATTGAAGGATCGTACAGATGCCTGTACAGGCGCACTTGCTCGGAAAGCTTGCCCTCGAACTTGTCCATCTACCTGTTTCCACTCAGCTGAAGAAAAAAAAAAGAGTGGTGCGCGACCGGGCCTAAATTCTGGCGTGCTAGCAAGATCTACGTCATTTTGACGTCACATTGTCGTGCGACAGGTCGGGAACAGCGAGTGTATACAGAGAGCCTTAAATTAGACATTTCCATTAATAGGTCTTTTTCACAGCGGGGGGGGGAGCACAAATAATCTGTACTCGTATAGCACCTTTCTAGTCTTCCGACCACTCAAAAAAAACCCACTATTATAAATCATATTCTCACAATGACATGAAACAGGATGAGCTTGGAGTTAGTGGAAGAGCCGCCTACCATCTGAGCCACAGCTGCTCCTGTGTGTTCTTGTTTTTACTATGACATGTCAAACTGTCTTCAGTAAAAAAAAAAAAAAAAAAAAAAAAAAGCCAACCCTTGTAAGATAGGAATACGTATGGGAACAAAAGGAGAAATAAGCATATTTGTAAGATTGTGTTCAGGACTGTCGATGTCAGATGTGAGTAAGGAAAAAAAGCAGCAAGGAAATGGGAGTATTTTGTGGGTAACACTATATCAAGTTTCTTTTTAGAGCCACAGGATCTCCCACTCTCTGCCAAGTTTAGCCATGAATTTAACATTTCACCCAAACTTTTCACACTTAGTCAACAATGTAAAATTAGAAAAAAGATGGTGGGTTTTATTTCAAACTTATCCAAAGAAAAAGTGTAGTCATTATATGGAGATATTTATATGCAAAAGAGCCATCACTTTTCAGGAGTCAAAGTCTTTTAATTCATTCACAATAGAATAAGTCTCCTCCACAGCCCCTTGCTTTATATCAACAGTGTCCACGCTTTGGGATTCGGATTATTCGTCACACTCTTTCTTTCCCTCCTGCAGGTCATTAAACATGGATTGTGAGAACCAGGAGAAGGATAAAGACGGTAACCCCACGACAACGGGGGCTTTCAATAACGGCAACACGAACAACAGTGAGTGTTACATGAGTGAGTGAAATATAAAGACACAAATCTTTTCTTGGACTTTTCAAAATTCACTTATCATTTTGTGTTTTCAAATCTTCTAATTTTGAAGTCGGTATTGTTTTGCAGGTATTCAGACTATAGACTCCACACAGGCCCTGTTCCTGCCCATAGGAGCCTCTGTGTCTCTGCTAGTCATGTTCTTCTTCTTTGACTCGGTACAGGTGGTCTTCACTATCTGCACTGCAGGTAAGTGCCACTTTTGAATAACACAAAACTCTACAATTACTGTAATAAGGCTTTTTCGCATTTCTGTTCAGTAGTTACACACTGGGGAAGGCCTCTTACCTGTGCTCATTATTGAAACTGTGAAGACCATTAACTGCCCCATTAGGCTGACGGAAAACGACTGGAACAAGCAGTCTAGGTGTATTAGGCCATTGGTCTCACTGCTGTGCTTTGTTCTTCTCCTCAGTTCTTGCAACAATTGCATTTGCATTCCTCTTGTTGCCAATGTGCCAGTATCTGACCAGACCCTGCTCCCCACAGAACAAGTAAGGAAACAGTGTGGATTCTTTAATTGTGTCTCTTGTTGCTCAAACTACTCCATGCTGTTTTTTTTATATCTCTTACATATATTTTTTTTAAAGCTCTGTGATTCAGCGTGTTAGTAAATCCGCTTCTTCCCAACTCAGACTGAAACTGTGTGCAACCTTTAATACCACTGGGAGTAAGTGGGAAATATATTTTGTTATTTGGGTGAATATGGTGTATATTTTCACAAAATCATCAGCTGGACTGACTGGAGTCTCGACATCTCAAGCAATAGTAAAGCACAAGGGATCACCCACAACCCACCTACTCAATAACCAATTTGAACACCTCCTCTCTAGTTACAGATTCAGGGCCTCCTATCTGGTTTCAGTGAACCTTTGTCTGCTTTACAGAGCCAGGAATAACCCAGCCTCCAACCCAAAACACATTTCTGCTCAGTGTTTAAGTTGTTAAGTTTTGTATCTTAGCATGTACACAGTGCATGTGGCACAGGCTATATTTAGCATATTTATGATCTATGCATCTGAGACCTCTTATTAGATGTGTCTGAAGACATTTTTTGTCTATCGACCTTGTGAGCACAGACATCTCGATGGCGATTATTTGGCATTTTGAGATAATCTGCATCGGCTGACCAATTAATCGGTCTATCACTAGTCAGCAGCACTCTAGTCCAGAAGGAGGTAGTGATGCCCCTAAAGCTGTTTGGTAAACAAACAACAACTCCACAAGAAGAATGTCTGCATTTGAGTTGTTTAGTTACAGCAGTAACAGTTATCCATAAACTACTCCCTCACCCATACAGAGTGAAGTGTTCTTTGCACTTGGTTAAGCATGTATCACTGTATGCATCACATCATATTTGTCTCATTGCAGGATTTCCTTCGGCTGCTGTGGGCGTTTCACTCTGGCTGAGCTCCTGTCCTTCTCCCTCTCCGTCATGTTGGTGCTCATCTGGGTGCTGACTGGACACTGGCTTCTCATGGATGGTGCGTCTCTCTGTTGTGACTCTACTGTCAGTGTGTTTACGGCACCAGAATTCACTACTCCACCATGCAGTTTTTTTTGTTTGTTTTTTTTGGTTTTTTTCAAGGTTCATTGGAAATAGTTCTGCAGCAGGTTGTGGACCACGAGGATCTCTTTAATTATTGAAGTAGCCAGTTGTTCAAGTGTGTGAGGAGAAGTTCTGTTGGCATAGTTGCTGACTTTGATGCTACGCAGTAGAAAAAATACCCATAGTCATCCCAATCTCCGTCAATCTGTGGACAAAATTCAGTTTTCATCATCTGCTGGAGAAGAAGGAACTTGACATGACTCCTACAATGTGACGTTTCAGCAACACTATTTTAGTTGCACTGTATTGCGTTGCATGCTAACACAGGAAGAATACACTCATATTGGCTATTTAAAACATACAAGCCAACTGGTCTTGATCAAAGTTATTATATTAGTGAAACACAGACAAAGCAGAGAATGGTGTGTGGGTGTGTGCACTTCTTTTATTTGACCCAGTTGACTTTGAAATTTGAAACACATTATTGGCAGTCTTCTTCAAAAATGTGAAGAACGCACCCCTGTGACAAATGGCAACACTTCATCATCAAAAGTAAACACACCAAGAGCACAGATGAAACTTTTTGGATAATAATCGTAGGTAAAATTCAATCTTAAAAAAGGATTTTAACACAAGCTCAATATTCCTACCGCCTGTGTCCCTGCATTGAAACTATTGGAACTGCATTGTATTATTATTTGTTATGCCCCCATGTTTGATCTCAACACCATCTTGCGTCTTGTCAGGTCAGACCTCATGAAGCCAAAAGTGAATTAGGACATGAGCAGATGAATTTCATCAGAAAAAGTCAGACTAATTAATTAGGCCTGTGTGCACAGTATTTAATGTTTCTTAAATAAACTTTCTAAAATCAGTTCCCATGTTGCTATTTCAGTTCATTTCCGCTAAAATGTGAAACTGTGTTTCTTAATTATCGTGTTTTCCCTCCTCGCAGCTTTAGCCATGGGCTTGTGTGTCGCCATGATAGCCTTTGTGCGGCTTCCCAGTCTGAAGGTGTCTTGCCTGCTGCTGTCAGGACTTCTCATTTATGACGTGTTCTGGGTAAGATCAGTCTCATCTAAAACTTCACCCCCACCACAGCTGACATATACAAGCCACTGCCATAAGGTAGAGCAAAAATACTGTATATAAGGACACACTCATTTAAAGAAAATGTCCACAAATATTATCCCTCTATCAGACTTCATACTGAATAGTAATGATTTGGTTTATGAAGGTCCATACATTTGTTTTCTAAACATACATGATACTTCTTACCAGATTATTACCTTAGGAAGTAATACATTTAACATTTTCCAGCAGCAGTGAGTTTTGAAGAAACTGTTTAGTTAGCACTGATGCTGAGAGCTACCTACAAAATTCAACCTTCATAAACAGAAATGAATCACATAAATTACTAGAAATGTGTCGCTCTGAGCCCAAACTAGGATAAACATCACTATTTCCTCTGAGAAATAAAAAAAAACATTTATGTCTACCTGTCTTTTTCTGGACCTGCTCGATTTGGGTGAAGTTTATCAGCCATATCTGGTGATTTATACCTACTTTGGATCAGTGCCTTTACTGAGCACAAAACACAAAAGCAACGGCCACTTAACAGCTTAAATGTCACCAGAGTTGAGGGGAAACAGTATTACATGAATAATGATTTTAATGAGGCTTTGTACCAGTGAGTAAGTGAGTGACAGAGGCAAGTTTGAGTTGTTTGATGAACTGTAGTGTGTATTTTCCATAATTTAATTAAACCACAGATCATAATAATCAGATTATATCTCAATCTGAGGATAGTAGAGCTCAGGGGATCTATGAGCACCTGCCCGCTTTTAGATGTATTATCTGTTTATTCAGATAATAAGAAATTTGTTCAATAGTTGCAACCATTAAAGATAAGTAACATTGTCATGAAAAACCGAGGTTCTGCACACACATTCAAAGCAAAATTCAAACAGAACCAAACAGAACCAATCATATCTGACACTGCACAACAAATTGCTTCTGGTGATGTTTTACGGGTGAGCACATTTTCTACAATTGCTCTCACCTTTAGCATTATGGGACGCCTCGCAACCTGCCAGCTCACCACTGCCTTCAGTGTTATTTCCCAACTGACCCTGACCATTAATGTTCACAATAATGTAATGTTGGATAAATAAATCCCCTACCTGTACCTATTTCAGGTTGAGATTGAGTCTACTTGGATATAAATCAGGTATACAGGCCATATAACAATAAACTGCAGCAGCAGAACATTTGGACATTTGTAATTTAGAGCTGAAACAATCAGTAGTCTTCATTTTTTTTGATAGTTGGTCAGACAAAATTAGCAATAAAAGGCATCATTTGGGCTCTGGTAAAGTGTAAATGTTTCCTTTTTTCCCCCCTCCCAGGTGTTCTTTTCAGCCTACATCTTCAATAGTAATGTGATGGTCAAAGTTGCCACCCAGCCTGCTGAAAATCCGATAGATGTTCTGTCCAGGAAGCTCCACTTGGGGCCAGGGATGGGCCGTGACGTCCCCCGTCTCTCCTTACCTGGCAAACTGGTCTTTCCCAGGTAAGACTGATGTAACCACAGGGAGGAGAGTAGTGTAGCGTGTGAGCTTCACACATTCATTCAGGATATTTCACTCATCTGCTGTTGATCTGCTTCCACTATGTATGTGCTCTTTCTTGCACCCTGTGCAACAAATAGTTGTGTAAGAAAGAAATGAAACAATAGTCAGAAAGAGAAGTTCAGACTTACTTTCTCACTTCCACCCCAGCTGAGGGACAAGTGGGTGTGAATGTCAGATTCGCCATTTTGGCAAGTTACAGAAAAACATTGTACGGGTGGGGGAGGAAGGGGTTTCCTAAGCTATTCCACTGTCCGAAAGGCTTTTTCTGACGGAGTATACTGGCGCCTTAATGCTGGGCTGAGTTGACCTTCTCTCTCCTGCTTTCTCTGGATTAGGGTGTCTCTATAGCTTGTATGTAAATAGTTTGTTTGATCTTCTGCCATTTGTAGAATTTAAAAAAACTTTTTGCTTCAAATATGCAATGTCCCTGTAGTTAGTTTGTGACTATTTGGCTAAATAATAATGATGTTCAAAGTGTGTGTATGTAAATTTCTATTGCTGTAAACCAGTCAGAAACAGCTTTGCATTTGCGATGCAGTTTTCTGTGATGCATTTATTGATCAAACAGTTAGACATAAACAAGAAGAGGTTTTCATTATTCTTTTAGTTCAATGGTTCACTCACTGATTGTAGTTTTTTATTCACATACAAGTGAGGGAACAACTAGCAGAATGTCCATGGTGGACCAGAGTGAGTCAGTGAAGTTATCAGTTACTGAAACAAAGTTATTAAATATATATATATATATAATTTAGGACAGTGGTTAAGAACACTTGAAAGCATAATTTGGGACAGGCAGCTGCGTGACACTGAGGAAAACAGTTAACATAGCTGTAAACATTTTGTTTGGATCTTGTCAGGACCTAAATGTGTAAACAAGTAATAAAATACAAATGGTACTCTTTTGTTGTACACAACGCGTACTAGCTTTGGACCATGTTTTTAGCGTTCCTGTATTCGGCCGTCCCAAATGTGTTTCTGCTTCTTTCCTGTCCATGCAGCTCCACAGGAAGTCACTTCTCAATGCTGGGAATAGGAGACATCGTGATGCCAGGGCTGCTGTTATGCTTCGTCCTGCGCTACGACAACTACAAGAAGCAAGCCAATGGGGAAGTCCCGGGGCCTGGTAACATGTCCGGACGCATGCAACGCGTCTCCTATTTCCACTGCACTCTCATCGGATACTTTGTGGGTAAGCAAGCAATCGATGGACGGATGGATGTAAAAGGTCAAGGGTTTTATTGTTGTTAGGAGGTGATGGATTTAGTAGTTCTGCGCCATTGTTTTGGTATTTTTCAATCTTTTTGAGCATCCTTTTTTTTTGCGACTGTGTCTTCAGGTCTGCTGACTGCCACTGTGGCCTCCAGGATCCATCGTGCTGCTCAGCCTGCTCTGCTCTACCTGGTGCCCTTCACCCTGCTGCCTCTGCTCACTATGGCCTACCTAAAGGTACACTGACAGCCCGCAACAGTCATTTAATTGAGATGAAAGTTCAGGTGCGGCGGTTGTTGCAGAATTCGGCAGTTTGATTGAATTCTATAAATCTACTTATAAAAAGAAATGAACTTTTGAAGGACATGAATGACATATGAACTCTAATCGTGGTTGTAAGTTCCAAACAAGGTTAACAGTTACACCTAGAAATATTCTAACTTCAGCAAAAACAATGGCTAGTATGTGTTTTATTACGTACCTGATCTCACAACCTTTTTTCTAATTTGTTTTTAGATGAGGCCGTAGACTCACTAGTCATCACTGACTTATTGTCTGATGAATAATCATTTTAAAAAGCTAAAAACAAAGTTTGGGGGCAGTGTTATGACAGAATATGTGCACAGGAGTATAAATAGTTTATTGTTTTTTATCATTATTATTATTATAGAGTTTATTATTTTTATCAGTTAAAGTGGAAGTAAAGTTTTCTAGGTGAAGATCAGAAAAACATTCGATCCAAGACCCATGACTCGTGTCCAACCTGGTGTCTGTGGTCCACAGGGGGATTTGCGGCGCATGTGGTCCGAGCCCTTCCACGCCAAGACCAGCAGCTCCCGCTTCCTGGAGGTATGATGCACCCTGGGATAAACGACCAGCGCGGGGAGGACTGCGGATCCTTTACCCTAATTAGAGGGAAGGAGAGAGGGCGCACTCACAGTGAGGCCATGTTGTCATCACTTGTTCATGCTTTCCGCCAATCTTCTGTGAAAAACCCTCAGAAGGACACCAGTGTGTGGATCACAACGCCCCAACACGACTCATCTTTGGTCCCTACATCCTCCTCCCGTTTCATCTCCGCTTCCTCTTTTCTGTTTATTTCCGTTTCATTATAGCACATCCTGCCTATGCTGTTTTTGTTCTGCCTCTCCGCCTCCTCTCTTTTTTTCCTTTTTCACCTCTCCTGTAGTCGGTCTCATTTGCCACTTCCCTCCCGTGGCCCGTTCCATTCGTCAGGCCTCTTCTCTCTTCTGCGTTTTTTCCTCTTTTCTCTTGCGTCTTTAATTTTTCTCTGCATCTCTGTTTGTCACCGACTCAGATGAACTCGAGGGCCAGGCCTCCCCCTTTTTGTGGACTTAGGGTTGTGAGACATGGCTGGGGTTTATATCTATTTTTTTAGCATTGTCGTGGTCATTATTATTATTATTATTATTAATATTATTATTATGGAACGATTTAAACAAACTGAGAAGAGGCAGAGTGTTGCAGTGGCACAGGACCGTGCTCGGGACCAGCGACACAGTAAAGAAGAAGAGTCTTCCCCCTCCATCTGTCCCCCCCCCCGCTGTCTTCATCTGTCCCATCATCCCACCACAACGGCTTCTTCCCGGCGCTCCTCTGACACTCCCTGCGAGCCCCACCCTCCTCCTCTCTGTTCATCTGCTGTCCCCATTCCCCACCCTCACAGATAACTATGTATTTTATTTAGAAAAGTTTTATTCTTGGCATATACAGAAAAGATGCATTATAAATTGTTAAGCTGCCCCTAGTATTTTAGGGGCCGCTTCTATTTGTATATATGTGTATTTGCGGTATCTTGAGTTTGTATTTGTGTTCGGGAGCATGTTGAATAGGGTGGGAAACTGACGCCAACCAACAGTCAGAATTTCGGTCAATTTCGGCTGCCAGTCGAGTTGACTGGCGAGCGTCCTTCATTTAGAGGTTGTTTTCTAAAGTTTGTTGGCTGGTGTAATGTAAACGTAGCTGAGAGGGGATAAAAAAAAACATCTGCACCAGTGGCTGATTGATGAAAAAGTTTCCTGCTCTAGTGTGTGTGTGTGTGTGTGTGTGTGTGTGTGTGTGTGTGTGTGTGTGTGTGTGTGTGTGTGTGTGTGTGTGTGTGTGTGTGTGTGTGTGTGTGTGTGTGTGTGTGTGTGTGTGTGTGTGTGTGTGTGTGTGTGTGTGTGTGTGTGTGTGTGTGTGTGTGTGTGTGTGTGTGTGTGTGTGTGTGTGTGTGTGTGTGTGTGTGTGTGTGTGAGAGCGAAACAGACGAGTGAACGGTTGTTTTACTTGGTTTTAATTTGAAATCATGAACATGTTAAAAAAACAGTGACAATAGTCAGGTTTCCATTGAGCTGGGTGTGTTGGATCAAACTGTCATAAATGCATGACATGTCTAATGGAAACAGTTTGTGTCTAACTTGTAAAAAGAATTTACAGAAAACCCAGTAGGGGGTAAATTTTCTTTTTATCAGCCTCTCTGCGGACAGGTGGAAATGTAAACAGTGTTTTCTTTTTCAAATAAATGAATGTTGAATTAATTTTAAGGTATGCTATGTTACTTTTCATCATGAGACCGCATCATACATCATGCTGGGTTTTGTATTGAGTTTCTCTGGCGCACATCCTAAATTTTACACGTATTTATGGCCATGGAAAAACACTAAGAGCATCTTGTTTCAGCTTTCACCAGTCTATAAACGTCTGAGCATGATGACATTGGATCAGTTTTTATACATTTTGACAAAGGAGAAGTCAGCAGAGCAGCACAACAGCACATCTCATCTGAACTTTGTAAATGTCAGTGTTTCACCTCAGTCGATGAAGACCTGACTATTGTGAAAGTTTGGACTCCTGGAGGTGGGGGTCGGTGGGATGTGGAGACCTACTCGTGGTTAGATTCATATGTAGTTACTGACAAAAGCTTTTTTCTGGGTGGATGATTAAGTGCGTATGTGTGTGTCTGATCAAATAAGATGATAAAGTCTGTTTGGAAGGAGGGGAGAAAAATCAGCTATGCCCTTCAGAAATCGAAAAATGGAAATTAGAAAATAAAGCTAACCCATAGGATGTTTTTGCTGTCACCATTTGGTCCCTGACAGTCTTACAGTCTTTTTTCTTTTCTTTCTTTTTGTCCTTCCACTTTTTTTGTGGTGCTTGTCAGTTAATATCTAATGTATACTGGGAAAAAAAGTGTGAGTGAGTCGGAGGAACGTACGGACGACGCAGTTTGCTGGCTTTTTGTTTTGTTTTTTTTTACTTTTTTAATGCTATCTGGCCGTGCATGTTAAGTGTACAGTGTATCATTTCTCAGACTGCATCAACAGGGCTACTGCAGTTTTGAGTCTCTGCTGGCCGACACCGAGGCACTGGACCTAATGAGCTCGCCTACACAGAGCAGTGTCAGTGAGTGGGACAAAGACTGCAGGTCAGAAAGACTGCGATTGGTCAGCTCTGACCTCCTCTGACTGATATTATGACCTGAATGCTGTCAGGTTGGGACATCCGACCTGCCGCTCAATGCGGTCGTTTAAAGTCGGACATCATGGAACCACAAACCCCCTTTCACCTCTTCATGGACATGGCAAGAAAATATATAGATTTATATACATATATATACATATATGTGTGTATATATACATACATAAATAATTGATGACGATCATGGTGATAACAGTTTTTTTTTTTTTATATATATATAGAAAATGGATTTCTTTTTGCCCCATTTAGTGCTTTAGTTTTTTTTTATTTTTCTTTCCACCTCTTCTCCCCTCCAGCAGAGGTCTCCAGCTCTGTTGGTGCATTGATATTACGACTGAATGGATTCTGTATAGAAAAATGGTGAATAAATAAATTAAGAACTGTGTAGTGAAACATGAATCCTGAAGCGCTTGATCTAAAACACTTTGTCTCCTTTTAACCCCTCCCTCTGTCCCTCTGCCCTCTCCCCTTCTTTCCCTCCTCGTTCAGGATTCTGCTGTAAATAAACATGACTCTAACTGTAACACCAGTGTGTCTTCTTTGGGTCACCTGTTTATTAAAGACTTATTTGTGTTCACAAGATTCTTTTGAATTGCTGTTACTGTTAGTTTCTCCAAAAAAGGACCGTTTAATGCTTCTGTTTTACTTAAAAAACTGAAAACGACAAGTAATAAATGCTTTATTGTTATGAACTAAACCTCTTGGGGCAGCAAGAAGACTTCATATTTGATATCATACGTTAAGTATTTTATATTCCACATTTATTAGACTAATTGTAACTGGTTACTTTATACATATATATATGATAAGCATTGTTTCAGTTCAAAGAAGTAGAAATAAAAATAATATTTCAAAAAAAAAAAAAAAAAAAAAAAAAAAAAAAAAAAAAAACATTATAACAATAAATATACATGACATCCTTTATCTTATTGGGGCCCGACCCCCAGGTTGGGAACCACTAAACTATTAAACAGCATATAAAGACTTATGAATGTTGTATTCAATTTGAGCCAATAGATCTTCCTAAATGTTAAACACTGGACCATGAGTCATTTGCCCGATGAAGGTCTAGGACCAAAACGTTGCTAATAAATGTTTGTATTGAAGGATAGACATTGTGCAGGAATTTAACTTCTCTACATTTCGATAGTCATCCCACTCCTACTCACTTGCCCTGTGAAGTAGATTTTTTTTTTGTCTATTTTAAATACTGGACCTTGAAATTGTATTTTAGAGGTGTTTTTATATTGTTGATTGGTACTTTTACTCAAATAAAGGATCTGAATTCTTCTTTCACAACTCATGAAAACAGACAACATAAAACAGTGAAAAATGAAACTACTACTTAAATTTTAATATTTTCAGTTTATTTCACTTCATCACTGAAAATAATAATCAACAAAATGAATAAAACATGAACTTCCTTCACTTTCTTGTCACAGTAGTGCTGCCTGTTCCTCAATCCATTTTGCCCAATCAAAGTAATTATGTTATACACAGAGAAAAAGTATGACACAGTTATACTATTTCAAATTAAACATAAATTGCTTTATGGATTTGTGAAATTACACTTCAGGTTAATCCAGCAAATCTTGCTATGATGTTGAGAAACTTGCCTGGTGAAAATATTATTTCCAACACCACCTGTAAAGCCTAAGTTAGCGAGAGAAAGCGAGAGAGAGAGACAAAAATCTCATCTTGAGATATCAAACATGTAAAAACAAGATAAAACTTAAATGAAGCTTTATAAAAGTATAAAGAGTAAAACTACAGGCACAAATTAAAGCCAGACTGTGTGCTTGAAGTACTTAAACCAATAAACAACTTCCTATGTGAGGATGTTTTGTCAGACACACAGTATAACAATGTTAAATCCACAGAACAACAAACTCCAATAATAGACCACAATAGACCTTTATCACAGCGGCCATTTTTACTTGAAATAGTAGGGTCATTACGGTTCTGTTCCACTGTGGTCAGACAGAGTCGAGGTGCTGCTGTTAGCTCACTGTAAATACTCTGCTACACTTAATGGGACAGGACCTTAATTAGTATCATTGGTAACACCAGAGTTTACCCTACTATGTGTTAAACTATACTTTACGTCAAAATGGCTGTCATGAAAAAGGTCGTATTGTGAAATAACGTCTTCACTGCACAAAATGAAAAAGAATGTCGTTTTAAATTTGGGTTGCCTTGAATTGTATTTGTCATTTGATTCTAAATACATTTTAATCCGTGCAAGAATATAGGTGAGAGAGAGAGTTTTGAATCTACTTTTACAATGAAGAGTGAAACTTATCATTTTTAATGTCTCGTGCACTTTTTGGGGGGAGAAGCCAAACAACATCAGCATCTTTCCTGCCTAAAGTCCAGTGGTTCTCAAACTGTAGGGCAGGTTCCACTGGTGGGGCAAAGAGCCACTGCGGGTGGGGTATAACGGGAAAAACACAGAGTGGAACCAGTTTATGTAGGGAAAATTAACAAACAAGTGTTTACTGATGCTATTTGGCCTTTATTTCATAAAAAATCAGCTTGGACCTTTTTATCGTTAGTTCCCCTGTCTGAAGGGGGACAAAAAAAAAGGTTTGCGAACCACTGCCTTAGCTGAAGGTGTCGGTATCCACTGGCAACTGTGTGCAAATTCAACTTTCTCCAGCAGATGGCGACACAGTACAAATATCTGAAAACACTGTCAGAGAAGTCAGAATTATGAAAGGCCTGATGTAGTCTCTGTACTCAAACACACCAATATGCTTTTAACCATGTGTAGGGAGATCTCAACCTATATCTCTACCTCAATTTTTCCAAATGACCATCTTTGAGTAGCGCTGCAGTGCCTTCACAGCTAAATGTGACCAGCGTGCAGACAGACCACAAGAGTGTTTTCCCCGGGCGCCTTCCATGAGACCTGAATGAGAACAATAAAAGAAAGAAATCGTTCTTTGATCGGGCAGTTAACTGAAATTAAAGGCATGCTCTCATCAAAGTCATGTGATTGGTTCCTGCAGGGCACCGGGGGAGAGAGATTTCGTGAGCCTTCATGGGAAAATGGCTGCCTCAATGACAGACCAAAGACGCTGAGTCAAGAGTTTATAGAGAGGCTGCTGCGGAAATGCTGAGTTCTTCTCTCTGAGCTTGTACTGTACTTGTTTCTGTAGTGGATAAGAAGCCTTTTGTCTGTCTGATTCACTTTAGCTGCTCAGTGATAACAGGTAGGTGGACAGTCAGTGGAATAAAAAGACAAATGTAGGATAAATGCTTGTATATGAAGAGCAGCATAAGGAATTACACTCACTGAGCATTAGCCTGTTTAATGAAAAGATGTCATGAATACTGATCTTATTTTTAATAACTGCTGAGGTACAATCTACTGTTTCATTCAGAAATGAACTTTTGACTCTAAATTTAAGACTTTGTGTGCTCTTTACTGCTGATAGCTGCTCCAAAACTCATTCAAACTGCCAGACAGATGGACAGCCTGCATGACCTACTGACTGACTGGCTCCTTTACTAGATGGATGGGTGAAGTGGACGGTGGGGGGATGAGGAGCAGGACACTGGGTGGGTGGGTGGCGAAGGTCGCTGAGGTCAAGGCAGGCAGGGTCCACCCCTCTTCACCTATTGGCCAGAACCGGCCAACGAGTCCTGCGCAGCTTTGAAGCCCTGAAGTGGACAGAATTCCACCACGGCCATGGGGATTGTAGCATGTCATTTGTAGGAAATTTTGGCGAGATGGTCCTAAAAAATGGAGAGGTTGGCCCACGCTTGGAATGCAGAGTTTTGTATTTAGAGGCGCTCGTAGGGTCTTCTCCTATTGATCCTGAAATTACAGACGGGCAGGTGAGAGGGCAGCCTCAATCATCCAGAAAATGCTGCAGAAATGAGCATTGGTTTTAATTTAGAGGGACCGGAACTCCCTCTTCTTTTTCTTTTGATTTGCAAGTCAAAGGCATGAGTTCAGGTCATATTTTCCTAATATTAAGTCATTGAAACTGCAGATGAAATAAACCATAGGAGCATTAATCCTTTGTGCAGCTGCTTTTTTCCTTTAACCTTTTAAACTTTAAACTCATGCTGTGCAGCAAAACATTGTTCAAACACAAAACAACTGTATATTCTATATATTCTGTAAATTCTAGTGGAGAGCCCACAGTTGCTAAATGTACCACAAATGTCTGTAGAATGGCTGAAATAAGGCTGAAATGTCTCTAAAATTATGCAAATATTTCAATTTGATGAAACGTGGCAGTCATACAAAACACTCTCAACAAAGAGTTGTGAAAAAGAGGATTTTTCCAACCTTAAAGCTACTTAAAAGGGGAGAAAGTGTACGTTTATGGAGTTGACTGCACTTCCAGGATCATGTACCTGCACAACACGTTAAACATGTACAGTGATTTTACCTCTTTTTCATAGCTGCAGATGTCTACTCCGAGTCTGACTGGTGAATATATAACCAGGAAAAGTTCATAATAAATTTTAGAGTCAGTAGCACATGAAGTCAGCCAGTGCAGGTAATTTAAAAAAGTGCTGGTATTTATTGGCGGTGGCCCCTGCTCATGTTAATGGCAGAGAGGTTCCTTCCCCTTCTTCTTCTTCTCTTCTCTTCCAACCAGGCATTCCAGGCTTGTTTAAATAAGGCCTGCCTGCCTGCCTGCCTGGGCGCGGGTGGATTCCCCTCTGGCCCTTTGCCCTTTGACCTAAAGTGCATTCCGTATGTAAAGTGAGGAATTCCTCTGAAGTTCAGTTAATGGGGGTGAGTTTTTTCATCCTTTGGACTCTTTGGACAGTGGAAGTGGAAAAACAAGCTCCATGTACACTTATCGGGCGGCTGTGAGTTATGGATGAGGGTTGTTGTTTATCGGTGGCGGTTCAGAATCGATGTCTCCCACCAGCAGCTTTGAAGCTTCAATAAATTTCTGAAATAACCCTCTGGGATCATGACTAATTGATTTAATGGAGGATATTGTGGAGTGGAAGTGAGGGAGTGGAGTTTGTTTGGTTCTTCCATTGGCTGCTGCCCCTACAGCTCTGTTGGTGGAGGAATATGGTGGCTATAATATTAATAATAACAATAATAAAAGGATCAAAGGGTTTTTTAGGAGAGTTTTCCTTATTCAAAATGAAGATCTACAGATAGAAGCTGTCGCATACTGTACAGATTATAAAGCACCTTGGGGCAAATGTGTGATTTGTGACATTGGGCTTATATAAATAAAATGTACTTGACCTGACATGTGAATAGGACCCGTTGTCTAGTTATTCTGTGCAGGCGTTGTCCTCTTTGGCAGAAGTAATTTCTATTTCGTCATTATCTATCTGGTCTTTTTTTCTATGTAGTTTGAGGGTTAAAGGGTTACATTTTCAACAATTTTCCTAACCTGTTTTTAATTCTAACCTTTGTGTTTTGTTGACTTTGGCTTCACTTCTTCATTGTTTGGGGTCATACACAAGCTCCCACTGCTGTTGTATATGTGTAATAATAATAATGATGATAATAACTGTAACTATAACTACCTTTATTCCTTAATATATATTTCTTTAATCTTTTGTTCGGACCTCATTAATTCCAATATGTAGAAGACTGCTGAAGAACTAACACTAACACAAACTGGGCCTGCACATTTCATGAAGGAGAAAAAATACAGAAATAACCAGAAAGTATTTTAATCACGCCAAATAAGAAAATATTTTGTTACATGTTAATTGGGAATGCATAAACAAATATTCCTTTGCAAAAAAGTCAGAAAGACATCTACTGTAGTATGTTATCATGGTGATGATACTAACTGTTTAACTTCCTGTTAGACCTCTTATGAACAAACTGTTCTTACTCCAATAACAGATATCCAAATATATATATTTAAGACTTTGAAGGCAGCGTATACAGTTCAATGGCTCTGGAGAAATATTCATAGGGTGGCAGAAATATATGCTGATTTAATTACAAACAAAATATCAATATTTGCTTGGAAAAGTGAACAAATGAAGATATTTTAACTCAGAAACATTAAATTATTGTGGCACAGTAAAGTATTTAAAAGAAACATCTATAGGTGGCTTCAGAAATCAATAAATTGTTTTATTTCCAAATCTTTTTTCATTGATGTTATGACAGTCTCATGAGTCTACACAGTCTAAAATTTGGTTTCAACACTAATAGAAAATCTGTTGTATTATCTAATCTCTTTACATAATAAAGTGGCTTTTTCTAAAACGTGTCAAACGTTGAAAAATCCTTTTCTCATATAGTTTGTAGAAGTTATGAAGTATGAAGCTAATTTAACAATCCTGCAAAGCTTTTTTTTTTTTTGCTGTTAAAGATGGCCTGGGGTCCTCAGGGGTTAAAGGTAAAGAAGGAGAGACACGTGTTGTTTAGGGACTTATTGTTTTACACATCCAGCTCTGTGGACGTCTGGGCCTTTCCCTTTAAATATCCCAGGTTAAAATCACGGATAATGAGGAGCACAGCCGAGCTCCAGGGTGAAGAAGTATATCTGAGGATGGATCCATGGGGTCGAGGTTCCTCTGCTGTTGTGCTTTAGGAGCCCTGTGTACTGTTGGAGACGCTGTAAAAGGCTGTGCCACCCACACAGCTGGAATGTCATGCATGCAGTCCATAGAGTCTGTTTCAAGAGGGAGGCAGAGGGGGAGGAGGGGAGCCCTCTTTGGAAGAGACAGGGTGCACAGGGGCTCGGTGCTCGGGGTGGGGTCTCCTACCACTACTTCATGAAAAAGATGAAGCAGAAAACTCACTCCCCTCCCACCCACCAACCCCCAAAAAACTTCTCCATTAACCTTTTTTTTGGGGGGGGGGGCTTTTTTTGGTGGGAAATTATCAATGACGATCCATCACGGTTGTTTGGTCTTTGGTCGATGAGAGCAGAGGGGAAATGTGGGGAGAGAGACGTGAGATGGAGGGATGGGGGTTGGGAGAGGTTAAAGGGCAGAGGAAGAAAGGAGGTACATTTTCGGAGGATGGGAGGTTGGAAAAAAACAGAGGGAACAATAACTCCCATGTTTAAAAGGCTTTTCTCAGCCCCCATGACACCCCACACAGGCAGCAGTTTAAAACCAGGGAGTGGTGTTTGTGGCACTTTCCCCTCAGGTTCATTTTAAGAAGAAATATTTTCCCAAAAAAATTTTTGTCTCTGTTTTTGTCTTCTCTTTTCTCTGGTTATTTGTCTGCTTTCAACAAGGGACACTTCAAAAAAGGTTTTCCCCCACTACTATATACCTTCTGTATTTTCCTGTAGATTAAACCTGCTTAAACACATCTGAGCTGCTGGTGTCGATGTTCTGTAAATACAAAATACACGTCCAACAGCTTTTTAAAAATGGAGCCAAACAAGAAAATGTGTGAGAAATCGATTAAAACATAATTGTTTAATTTATGATTCTTTAAAATACAAATGAAATTAGCTAATTTTGTGGGATTATATGAGTTATCTATGTTACAGGAGTGTGTATAAAGTATGCTATTAAAGCTCTTATATCACTATCAGATACCTCAGGAATTAATATAAATCAATATTCAGATTGTAGGCCTGGTTTCAGTACAAGTTGCATTTTCAACTACAGTAAAATTCATTTGTGGCTGTTACTATGAAACAACTGCTTTAATGAATTGTTTGATTTTAAAATGTTACAGTTCTGTAGAATAATTTTTGGAAAACTGAATAAAATTGAGCCAATTGTGGCGTTTAAATCAGGAGACACGTGTTTGAAATAATCATAAGAAATTGTTGTAGTTTCTTTTCAGTGTGGATTTCTGTGAATACAGCCACATTTTACAATTAATCATGATCATTTTCAGTGTTTTGCCATCAATTAAATTCTAGTTATTTAGTAACGGTGTGATTTTCCTTATTTTAAGAATGAAAAATCTTAAATTTGAAATAAACACAAGGTTAAACACATCTTTGAATACATCGAAACCACTGGATAATAACAGAAATTTAAAATGATTTTAAGATATCTGTAAATCTGACAAAGGAAAAATTGGTTAATGACATTTTTTAAAATCTCCTTTTATTGGATGAGGTTTTATTTTTAAATGTAAATACATAATTGATTTGATATTTTAAATACACCAATCTGGTGGAAAAAAAGAAAAAGTATCTCTCAGTAGGTTCATTTCACTTCACCGGAGCAGATAAACTAACATCTTCAGATGAACTTTGATTGAATTAATTCTGATTTAAAGCCATAAAAAGACACAAAACATTTCAACAAATCAATTATTTATATTATACATTAGTTATGTTGCATGTGTGTCCTTTTCCAAAGTGGAATGATTTTAACAAACAAGTGTCTGTGAAGGGAAAAGCAACTAAAGTCATTAAAGTTCTTTTTAAATACTTTTGAATCACTTAAACAGTTTGACGGTTTTATAAGGAAACTGTGAATGATGTTCTGGTAGATTATGATTATTTATATTCTCCATGAAATCAGATTTAAAAGCTATAAATCAATCCTAAATCAACACTGAATCATTTGATTTATTTAAATACTTTCTGAAATTGTTGTGTCCCAGAATTAATCTCACATAATGAGCAAAAGTAGCTGCAGCTTTTTTATTCTCATATAATCTGGATTCACTCACTTCCACAGTGTGAACACCTGATCCTGTGTAGATTATCTGAGTCTTTAAATGTCCATCATGTGAATTTCAGACAGATTAAATAACCTCATCATTAAGGCACTCGAGCCTGACTTTCCATTCTGTCTGTTTTTATTACTTCATGAATTGTGAAAGGTTAAACCATACAGTTTTAGCAGCAGTTATGAAATCAGAGGATATAATTAGAATTGTTATAATTAAACAAAATGCCTCCACAAGTCCTCCTGTTTCAGTTTTCAGAGCACTTTGACAGGACACTCGCCTGTGTGAGAGGCAGAAGGGGCATCACTGCTCCAAACCTGCACCGGATCCATCATGCCCCGCCTTACATCAAACATTTTTTTGCCGACTGGCTGCACAATCAGATCCCTTCTGAGTGGGCTGGAGTCGGGTGGGTGTGAGGGGAGTAAAAAGTGGGCCCTCTCCCACTGGATAATGCCATTATTTCAGCTCCTCTGGCCAGGAATGCCAAATTTCACAGCCCGCTACTCCTCTCTGTGCGTCAATCAAAGCTTCGCAAGGGGCCGAGGCGCCCACTGGGTCCGCCTCCAGCCCCCGTGTGATCCGATCCAACCATTGATCCCTCGGAAACCAGATCACACATGCTCGTTCCGCACATTCTCACTCAAACTGCGACATTTGCGCAACTTTAAGAACAATTTCGTATTTAGTTATTATTTCCTAATTATTATTTAATTTTATTAAACTATTTTTTGTTTGTTAATTAAGGGATAAATCTATGCGCACATGTCTTTATATTAAAAAGCGATTTTTATTTTTGTTTTAAATCGATCAATATTATAGGCCTGATCCCCGCTGCCTGTGTGAGAACATAAGCCGGTTTTTAGGAACATATCTGAGCTTAATGAACAGCATTACTGTCCCTCCTGAGGCCAATTAGAGGCTAATTATAATCCCCTTTGTAACTGCACAAAAGGGGTTTTTGCGCCAAAATGTAAATAAAATAATTAGTGATCAAGTATCCAGATACAGTGAGTGGAGAGAGGAAGGAAGGGAGGGAGAGAGGGGGGGGGGATGAGAAATTTGTGAATGGGACACAGATGACGGCAGCCATTCGTTGCGCGGTGTGACGCGGCCCCGCTCGGAGCCAATCCCGTGCGCGCTGGAAATGTTGAACACGCCGAAACCAAACCAATGGCTCACCATATAGCAAAGACTAGCGCAGGAAGAGGCCAATCAGTGGGAGGCATGCAAACGAGGAATTTGCTCCGGCAGGCTCTGAATGTCAAGTAGTCAAAGATGGAGTCCGGATCTGCGAGGCCGTGTGCTTGTGCATGGGAAGACTTGCGATTTTTTTTTTCTCTCTCTCTCTCCCTCTCGCTCTCTCTCTCTCTCTCGCTCTTCAACCTCCGCACATTTGGTGTGTAGTCGGTTCCAGCCCGCCGGGAACGACGGCGTGAATCCACAAAGCAGCGGACCGCGAGGTGTGGTTTGTGGAGAGGGTTTGCTTTTCTTTGTTTTATGGACAACTTTTTTTTTCTCTCTCTCTCTCTCTCTCTCTCTCTCTCTCTCTCTTTGCCTATAACGGATTGTCCCTCCCTTGGCTAGATACTATTCATGATTTTGGAGGAGGAGGTGGTTGTGCAGTGAGAAGAGGAGGAGGAGGGGGAGGAGGAGGGGGAGAGAGAGAGGTTGTCCGCTGTGAGTTGTGGCCGATTTTTCTTTGCGTAAATGGTCAGGAGCTCCGCGCAAAGTTGGAACTTGCAGAGGTCGAGACGCGGAGATCGGCTGGTTATTTATGCGACTTGTGGGAGGAAAAAACAGCGATAAGAGTTGAGTCAATCTCTCGTGCGCTGCGCATCTGGAAGCTCGCTCCAAAACTTGATCAGGACACGATTTAACGCCTTGTGGGTAGATAAACCTTATTGGGCTGTTATCATAGTGTAATGGGTCTCTGAGGGGGACGTTTTCACGGTGTTGGCGTATATATATATATGTGTGTGTGCGTGTGTGTGTGCAACCTATAGGCTGTTGTGCAATCTAACAAGTCGTCAGTATTGTACTGTGGGGCTTGTGAGCTGGCAGGAATGGCTTGCAGAGCAGACCCAGTGCTTCTAACGTGAAGGAGGCGTATAGGCCGCTCACACAAGATGTATGGCGGAAGAAAACGTAAAGCTTTCAGGAACAGGTAAAGGAAGAAAAAAATAAAGAAACCAAGAGCACCTTGATGTGTTTTTTTCTCCAGGAATAATCAGATGGATCAGGTATGAGAGAGCGTCGTGCTGTTGTGGAGATTTTTCCTTTGATGGTATAGATTCTGTGTGTTGTGTAACGACGCGTTGATTGTGCAAACTTGCAGGACGTATTTTTGCTTTTATTTTAAGGTGTTGTTGCAGTTTATTGTGAAGTAATTTCTCTGTAAACGGAGCAAAGCAACTTTTTGTGAAGTTTTTTTTTCCTCCCTCCCCTCTCTCTCTCTCCTTCTTTAGAAGAAATCAATTTACTTTATTTCGTCTCCGCCTGTTTGTGTTTATTTCCAGCGACCATTTGGGCGCAGAGGGATTTATTGTAACTCTCTAATGATAGAAAATGTATTTGATAATTTAGGTATGGAGGGGTGGCAGCCTGTAGTTCTCTGAAAGCTTTGGGAGTGTGTCTCCCCCCCCCTCCCCTGTCTCCAACCTCCCATTTCTCCCCCCAAAATTAGAATGCATGTCATTCACTGGAGAGAATAGTATGGGCCCACATGCTGGGAAATTCCCATTCTCCCAGGGTGAGAGTAACCAATGCTGTTTAATTTAGGAAGTTCATTTAGCTCCACCATTGAAAAGTTATATTGTTAAACTGTAATATCCTAACTTTGGTCTCACACAGAGGAATCATAAGTGCTATTTAAAAAAGGAAAAAAAAGGGGGGGGGATTATCAACAGTTTGCAAACTTTAAAATCCAGATTGACTTTTGTTCCATTTGAGTAATTCTGTGATCTTAACTATAGTTTTTATTCATTTTAGAAATAAAAAGCACAGGAGTTTATAATCCGCTTATAATGTACTTTATGTGATTTATTTTTCTTTTCTTTCTTTTTGAGAAAAAGGTGGATAGTTGAGTCAGTATGTGCAGTGGAGTCTGATGGTGTCCATGTTGTTGTCCACTGCCCTTTTTCTGTTGCACTACTGGACATTGAGATGAGCAGTGCAATATTAAAAGGGCATTGGCTGATAAAACAGAGACCCACACCTCCCTTTACTGCCTTAACTCTTAACCTGCACACGGTGGTTTCCTTAAATGTGATTATGAGTGTGTGTACATATAAAATCCAACCTGTTATTGTGCTTTATTTTGTAGAAGTTAGGACACTGTTGAATTAGTCAAATATCTGGACTCTAGATTTAATTTGATCACTTAAACACCAAATAAATCAGCTAATTCCAGATTTCAACACAATTTGAGGATTTCCATACCTGCCTTTTCCTCTTTGAACACCCAACAGTCGATCCAGACAAACAGCATTGTTGCTTATTTAAATGTAATTGGAGTTTGGCAGTGAAGAATGGCTGTCCTCATGTCCACGTGCTGACACATGCTGAGGTCAGCTGCTTTGACAATGTTGCACTACTGTACCATCCATTCTAGCAGTGCAATAGTATTGTCATAGCATTTGGCCCCAGCTCACACTAAACTGGTGCTAAAGGGCTCGTTTCAAAAACGAGTTTGTGTAGAAGTGGAGCTGATGACTGATGGCAGGTGGTGGCGTGGAGCAAAGCCTCCTAAACTGTTTACCCAGTTCTGTATTTACAGAAGCGAGTTTACACACATTTGTTGGCCGACATAAGCCCTCATGACCTAAATTTAAATATATGTGTACATTTGAACTGACGTTCGTTTAGGAATGAGGAGTTCTAAAATAGGAAGAAAACAAATTACATTGTGCTTTTTCCAAACTATGATAAAGATTTTTGTCCATCTTGGTGCATTGTTTGGAATTTACCCACCTTTTTAATTTACAACACAGCTCATGACAAATGTGGCTGATTATGTAAAGTGAATTGTAAAAATGCTCAAAGAAGAGCAAATTAGCTTTAATAAAACCTGAAATACTTAATTAAAAAAATATATTTCTGGTGCATTTTAATACCTGAAATCTTTCCATTATCTGAACTTGATTTTCAAGTTTTGTACATTTTATGGCAAATGAATTTCTCTGTTAAATCCACAGTTTTTCAGTGTAGTTCAGTCTCCTGTGTTTTTCCTTTTTACCTGTGTGTTGTTTTGTCATCACACAAACACGGTGTCAGTGTGCTGATGGTAAAATAAGCAGATGAAGAAGGGGGAAAAAAAGAGGGGGGGAGAGGTTGATGTGTGTTTTTGAGCATCCTCAGTGGTAGCAGCAGGTCGATGGGGGGAGGGGAGGTTTGGGAGGAATGTAGGGAGCAAGGCCCTCTCTCCCCCCCCCCCCCCCACCCCACCCTCTCGTTTTGCCCTCTCTTCTCTGTCTTTCTTTCTCTCTGTGTTGAGATTAGGTGTCACTGCTCCTGTATGTGCCTCATGTTCGAACCCTTAAGTAAGAGAGTAAAGAGGTTTGTTTGTTTTGATGACTGTCAGCAGACCTCTCTGGGTGGAAATGTTTAACCACAGTCCAGTTGCTGTTACAAGCTTGCAGCAGAAAGGACACAAGTAATTATTAAAACCAGAAAGGAAGCATAGTTTTGGGCACAGATTACCCTGCTGCAGTGCAACGTTTCAGGTGGAAGAATGATTGTGTGAATTAAAGCCCAATTTGTTTGAGTCTTTGTGGCTTCAGAAAAATACTTTTGAGTTTAAGAAAACTCAGTTGTAAAAGTGCATTTATGTGATTGCACACTAAAGGGAAGGCAAAAGGAGACCTCAGTCACTCGACTGTGTGAAATTCTCCCTGAGTAAAGAACGTGACTTGTTTAGGCTTGCTTGCAATGCTTGCTGGGAAATCCTGGAATGTGTGGAATGGGGGACGGTGGTGCTTCTGCAGTTATCTGACTGCATAGAGCAGCAATGAAACATGTCAGCGGTGCTTTTTTTGAGCAGCTTTTCATGTGCAGAATAAAGTACAGAGAATACAAGCTAATGAGATAATGACATCTGCATTTCATTAAATACATAAAACACAACATATTCAAAGTGCTACGCATAAAACGAATGTTTGGGTTTGGTTTTTTTTTTCCTATTGCAATGTGTCTGTGGGCCTGTTGTCAGTTTTCATTACACTGTAGTTAATGAAGGTTTTTTTAAACATAAATGAAATCACTGTTGTTGTAAAGAAAACTGTTGTTCAAACACGTGACAATAATATGGAATAAACAGAATTAAATTGTTTTAAATAATTTGTTCTTTGTGCTATATCAACCATTTTTGATCAACAGAAACTGATGTTTTTTTCTTTTTCACCTCCTCTCTGAATAAAGATGATTAAATAATTTTTTTCAGTTGCTCATCATTATTGTTTTGGGAAAGACAAAAGCAGAATTTGATGTTTAAAAGAAATCAGTTTTCGTTATCAGGTGTAAAAATCTGATATAGGCTTGAAATAGTCAATTTGACACCGTTATGCCTGACTGAGTCTGATGGTAAAGAACTAGAACACTGACAAAAACAAGAACCTTATTCCTCTGTAAAAATGTAAATATTATTATTACACTGAAGCACTGAAATATCAGGCCTGATAATGGCCTGCTTGCTTCTGCGGTTGTTCAGAGGGGAAAATATATCACAGTGTGAGTTAGTTTTGTTGGAGTGATTCTTAAATGTTCACAGAACAGCTTTAATTCAGTAAGAAACTTTAGTCTTTTTTTTTAACCTCATAAGCAATACTTTATTAACTCATAGTGTGCAGCCAATCTTTGTTCAAACCCTTTATTTTCCTTTTTAGAGGAAATTAAATTACAATGTTTCACTCAGATTAAATGTTGGTAAATGTGTAAAAAAAAATCTGTTGCATACGTCTACAATATGTCAGTTTGATGTAGTGGCACAGCTAAGAAAACACGACGTCTTAAGCTTGAACATTAAGTGTAGATAATGACGTTAATGGAAAGAGCAGTTACAGAACATACTGTCATATAGTGTTTGAAAGAGTATTTGTTCTGAAATTAAAAGACTTAAATTGAAGAGGAAAATCACAATTTCAAAATGTTACTGGTTTGGTGTGTTCTGTGAAAATCAACAGCTTTGAGATTAAGATAGGATACATATTTTGTGATGTAAATAAAAAGCCACAGCATAAAATGCTAATTGTTATATTTTAATAAAATATGAAGCTGTACAGTGTTGCTTTCAAGTGTATACGTATCAGATGTAATACTCTTGGGGTTACTACAATGCACTTTGAAAAGACATTTTGTATCGTGATATAATGAAATAGAAACATGCTGCGCAAACAGCTTCCTCTTCCTCCTCTGTGTTAATACAATAACAAAAGGTTTGATCAAGTGTTGCATCATTTTAAGGTAAACAGATCATTTATGTAGAGTGACATGTGGGTGAAACTCGAAACAAAACAGCACAGAGAAACTGATGCTTCTCACACCTCTGCAGTACAGGTACGCTGTGTGTGTGGAGACGGATCTTATATCACAGTGAAGTGTATTGTGTCAAGGAGAGGAAGAAAAGTGTGTGTGTGTGTGTGTGTGTGTGTGTGTGTGTGTGTGTGTGTGTGTGTCTGTGTCTGTGTGTGTGTCTGTGTCTGTGTGTGTCTGTGTCTGTTGTGTGTGTGTGTGTGTGTGTGTGTATGTGTGTGTGTGTGACCAAAAGTAAATTTACAGCTGTGTTTGTTAGATGCCATTTGAGGGAAATACTTAAAGAGGTAAAAACATGTTATTGTGTGTTTGTGGAGGAGCTTCTTTTCAGTAAGGGTTAAATATTTTTGAAGCACAATTTGCTACACCCTGAACCAGAAGACTTGTTTGCAGACTAAATATGACCAGCAGGGATGTAGTTTATCTTATGTCATTTCCTTCAGTTTCTTCCAACAATTTAGTTTCTTAAGATATAAACAAAGACACAAAGCTTCAGTACAAATTTCAACAACAACATCCACACAGATAGGTAGCAGAGTGGCAGCTTAATGCCACCCATAAGTGTGTAGAATCAAAGATCTGGCTACATTTTGTAATTGTTCACTGTTCATCATTCAATAATACAAATAAAAATTATGACAAATGATCAAATG
The DNA here is from genome assembly GCF_905237075.1 of Dicentrarchus labrax. Lineage (NCBI taxonomy): Eukaryota > Metazoa > Chordata > Actinopteri > Moronidae > Dicentrarchus > Dicentrarchus labrax. The sequence continues at coordinate 12,966,358 of NW_026136710.1, read as the reverse complement.
AAAGTTTAAATACAGAACGTTGCATGAAATTAAGGCTGGGGGGCTCTAAGGTTAGTTTATGTGTACAATGACAAAAAACAATCAAGAAATGATTACAAAAACTGATTACTGACGGTTGCTAGGAGACATGAAAGCTGAGCATTTGTGCAGGTGAGAAAATAAAACACATGACCAATAGAATAAAATGAAAAGAAAGAAAACAACAACAATAAATCCAGGTGACAAGCAGACAATGACAAAGGAAATCCAAATAAACTGAAATAGCCCTGATACAGGAAATGAAATCATCTAGGAAATGTGTGTATTTGTGTATGTGTTTGCAAGGGGGAGGTCCCAGTAAATGCAGTGGGTGTATCCTAATTTGGATTTGCCTGTAAAGTTTAATTTGAAAGACCAAAACAATGCAGCAGCACATAGCAAGTGTCTGGAAAGCCAAAGATCTGCACTGACAGAAAATAATAAGGATTCTCACACACAGATTTTCAAATATTGAAAATCATTCTTGAAAACTTATTTTTTAATAAAGGTGTATGGACTTCTGTGCAAAGGCAAAAGCCCTTAATTTATTATTATTGTCATTATTTGAACATTCAAGATCTGCTTTATCATGTGGACAAATATTTTGAGTCAAGTTGGAGAAAATAGTGTGATGTCTTTGCCTAAACCTCTAAAAAAAAAAAAAAAAAACAGATGAACCAAAGCAGAATGACCAAACATCAGCTGAGATTCTTTTTCTTTGTTTCACTGCACTCAAACACTCAAATTGAGTTAGGGTACTCTGCCTTTAGGCATAACAGCACTTTACTGCAGTAATCATTAATATCTGTCATTGAAGCATTTCTGACACACACACAAAGTCGCTCGAATAAAGTTTTAAAAAGAGCAGTGTTGCAGCTAGTTTTTAAGAACTAGAGGTCCATTGCTGTCAAGGTAAAATGTTTTGAAACAGCACAACTCAGAAACCAAAATCAAGGTAAGAAAGATTACGTTAGGCTCCAAGAAAAGATATAGATAAATAGGAAATCAACTAAAATTACTTGTTGGCTACCAAACCAAACTGCTAGCCTAAGTGTGCTATGATCTCTCTATTTTATGTAGATGTTGTCTTTATTATCATATATTTACATAGCGATGGTTAAACAAGTGAGTCATCAAATGGAAATGAATGCCTTTTGCCTCGGCAGGACCGTATTATCATGCAGACAATGCAAAGGCAGACTACCTGAACTTCAAAAAAAGGGTCAACGCTCAAGTGTGACCTTAAGATTGTTTTGTAGATCAATAACTTCATTAAAAGCACAAATCACAGCCACATTTCCAATATTATGTAAACACTTAATTTAGCAACAAAACCCTTTAAAGTCATTTTCCTCAGTTCTACACTCTTGGACCTAAAGTGCTTTGCCTTTTTAAGGCAGAGTAGAGTTTGAAACATTTTAGTAAACAGAACACACGTCAAACTCAGCTCTGGATCTTACTCCTGATATAATGTGTTCTTTCTTATTTCCATCCAATGAGTTTAAGCCAAGGTTCATGTTGTTTCCTGACATCAGTGGAGGCTTCATGATGATGACTACGTCAACATTAAAGATGAGACAGATACCATCAGTCAGGGATCACTATTAACTAAAATGGCCGATGCTCCATAAACAAGCTGCTCCTCTAAACAGGAGCACAGCAGGAAAACTGATCCTGATACTCGGAGACACTTCAACCCTGCTGCAATCATTTCCTGTGAGAGTAAAAAAAACACTCATACATAATCATATGTGTGCACTGATATCACACAGTAAGGAAGTGTGTGTGCGTGTGTGAGAGAGAGAGAGAGAGAGAGAGAGAGAGAGAGGAAACAAATTCCTCTCATCTCTTTTGATGAAGGTTCGACTCTGGTGGAAGGACTGTCAGGACCAAAGAGACAACCAGAGGGAGATACAGACTATGTGCACCAGTGGTGGAATGTAACTAACTACATTTACTCAAGTACCATACTTAGGTACAGTTTTCATGGTATTTGTACTTTGCTTGGGTATTTCCATGCTATGCTACTTCCTACTTCTGCTCCACATTCTGGAGGCAAGTATTGTACTTTTCACTCCACTGTATTTATCTGATAACTTTGGTTACTGGTTAGTTTTGCAGATTCAAACTGTCAAACATACAAAATATGATCAATTAATAAATTCTGATATGTTGACATAGATTGAGCTACCTTAAAATATTAGCTCCACCTTTAGCAGCTCCAACATTAGTGATGCTTACTGATACACATGAATGCATTACTAATTATAGTCCAGTAATATAATGTATATATATGTATATATATATATACAAATGTCACATTTTGATTATGTGAATGCTTTTGTTGATGAGTGAAGGCACAGCTGAAGGCTCCTGATATTAACATTCACTGACACAATGAAAAGAGCAGAATAAGATTCATTCGGGGAACATGGAGGAGTTTATCCTGCCGGTAGATCAGCTGCTGTGTTTACTGGGGAAGTGTTCTTCTGTGTTTTATTGTTATCACATGATCCATGTTATTGGGAAAATAGATAATTATTTAGTGTGATAAAACTGTGTGATAAAACCATACAGACACACACACACACACACACACACACACACACACACACACACACAAGAGAGAGAGAGAGAGAGAGAGAGAGAGAGAGAGAGAGAGAGAGAGAGATCCATCTTCAGGTCTGTTGAAGAGGTGATTCACTGCCATCCAGTGGACAATATATGTAGTACAGAAGGAAAACCTTAAAGAGTCAAGTTATTATCTAACTTGCTTCTACCAACTTCTAGTTCTGGTTTTATTTGCCCAGATTTCACATTATCTGTCTCTGAGATTTCTGCCTCCATTTTATTCAAAGAGCAGATATATTACATCTGAGAAACTCAACAGCAATGTGTCTTTCCAGAAACAGTGTCGTGGTTACTCTGAATAATCCAAAGACTTCACTGTGAAAATGTTTCATTGAAACTACTTTCTACAAAACAAGTAGTCCCCCTTTCAGTCTCAAAATCCGTTTACACTGTAAAATAATGATTGGAGCATGTCCTTTAATATTAGCTGAACTCCTCTAATATTATATAAACTGGTACGTTTAGTTAAAGTTGTTGTAGTCTGATGAAAACAACAAAAACAGATCACAAGAATTATTTATTGAAATGATTTCTGTCGCACAAAAAAAACAAATAAAGTTACTTCTTAAAAACCATTACACAAACCTGAGATTGAAAGTGCACATGCACCACTACATGTAACAATAGATTAAGACGAATATGCACTCGTATATACAGTAACCCTGAGTCTGTTTGCTTTGAATCCCAAAATCTCAACATACTTTATTTATAGGTTAATTTATCAAACGTTGCATGGCAAAGCATTTCCACTAGGTGGAGCAATACGTTTAGTTTTTTGTAAAGGAGGCACATCGTGCCTGCAACACACCCTTTATACAAGCACAGGTGCAAACAGTCACCTTCATCAGTGAGAACTGTCCATATGACACTTAGAAGCACATTAGAAGATTCCTCTGAAGCATCTTCTCATGTTCTTCTTCTTCTGAAACATTTCAGCTGTGTTCAGCACTGCAAGAGAGAGAAATGTTAATAAACTATTAACAGAATTCAGGGAAGATCTGGTAATATGCAAATACTGCATCATAATGATAATAACCTTAGCTTCTGTTCATCGTGACAATGTTGTTGGTGACGGTGAGCTCCGATGAACAGAAGTCAGCCGAGTTTTGAGCCGCTACCTCATGAGGCATCTGAAAGAGAATTGCCGTTGTGATAAACTATGACAGAATACAGATTTATTTTCTGTGTAGCATGGGTGAGGACTGACCAGGACCGGGGGAGCCATAAAGAGGTAATTGAAGGGGTAGTGCAGCAGGTTGATGCAGGTGGACGAGTATAAATCTGCATAACGCATCAGCTGGCTGGCAAACAGCGTCTGTCTGGAGCCGCTGCGCAGGAGGCTGCCCATCTGGCCGTAGGACATGTCCATTCTGTAGGTCAGCACCTGTAAACACAAAACAACAACCACATCAGCAAAAACAAAACACCCAGACAGAGAGTAATAAAACATGAAAAACACCTGAAACATAACTGCTGAGCTTAGCAAAACACCCTGGTGTTGGTTTCTGTAGCAGTTATGCATTCTCAAAGGTTTTTTAAATTATTTTTCTGGCCTCGAAAAAAAAAAACCAAACAATCCCACACACTGTGCATCGATTGAACTCACTTTATAATAATAATAATAATAATAATACACAGTACTACTACTACTACTACTACTACTACTACTACTAATAATAATAATAATAATAATACAAATAATAGACAGGTAAATAAACAAGGCAGAGTATAAAACAAATACCTTTCCTCATAGTATCATCCATACCTTTATGATTAAGTCAGTAAATGATACAGCGTCACTGTGAACCATGAACTAACCCCTTTACCCTGTGTATTTCTCTAAATTCTACTATACATGCATAATATGGTGCAGTGCTAAATAAATAAGTAAATAAAAGTTAACATTTATATTCTGGTTCTAGTTGCACCTTCCTGTTAATCTTCAACAGAGTTCAATAAATAAAATCTCTATTAAAGAGTGATTCCACTGATGAAAACACAGAGTGTGCACACAATATAACTTTTAGTATATTAATCCTACGCACTTATCACTAAGACTAAGAACTTTTTTTTAAATTATTGCTGCAATGTACATATTTCGAGCCTCCCAGTAGGCAACAAATGTCCCGTTAGTTCACATTGTTAATGATCTAATGTATTGCTATGAACAAAGTTCTCATTGCACTGACTTGAGCTGTCAATATAAAGGGAAGGAGGTCTCAAGAGCCCCCTATGTCATTAAAACAGTGATTTCTTTAGCAGTGTTAAAAAATGTGTTTTGATATGTGGAGCTCACCTTCATTCTCGTCTGAATGGCCCTGATGTCGGGACACTCTTGACTGCCGCTGTCCAGATGCCTTCAGACGACAAACACAGAAAACAATAACAGCTGTTTCAGCCCTTCACCTAACGACATTAAAGCTCTTGTACAGTAAGATGTTGGCATGGCAACAATGTTACTAAAACTTGGTAAATGTCTGATAAATGACACAGTTGTTGCAGCTTAAATCAGTGGGTGTAAAACATCAACAAGGTTAAACTTAATTATTAACATCATACACATGACAGTTTGTTCGATTTCCTTAACAATTTGCATTTTTACGTTCACTACGGCAGATCATGAACAAATCATGAATTACTAAAACTATACTTGATACAGATTGAACTAATGCCTTTACTACTGATGGAATAATGTTATAGATTCATTCATTCTTAGGGTATAAATTAAAAATCATATAATGTATTCATCTATTCCATGTGAACTCATCATTCACCATAAACTGTTTATAGTTAACATTCAATAAGATATGATTATGTAACAACTACAGACCGACACAAACTCACTTGTAAATCTCAGCTAAGAAGATGTCGAGACGTTTCAGCTCCTCAAACAGATCTGCAAAACCAAGAAAGTCATCAAGACTTTGAAGATCAACAAAATGATCACAATAACACCGGATGTTGTCTGCTTGTTCTTACTTTTCTTCTCCTCCCACACTTGCAGCTCCTTGATGAGCTCCGGTACCACCAGGAAAGTCTTCCAGCCCTGACGTTTCTTAGATTTGAGGATGTCGCCAAAGATGTGGTCGCCAACGTAGAGGATGTCTTTACCTTTCACATCCAGCAGATCGCAGACGATGTCTGATGATCCTGCAACCGGACGTTCATTTGAAATATTACATAAGCACGAATGAACAAATTCATCCTCATCACAAACACACATAAAAACACTTGTATGGATGGAGGGAAAGATAAGACGGTAATAATTATAATCTTATAGACATAAGCAATTGTGAAATCTAACCACTGCTAAATAATTAATATTGAATCAATTATTTTACTTTTAAAAATCATCCAAGGTCATTTAAAATTCTGTAGTACTTCTTTTTTTCAGACAGAAAAGTGTCTGAAAGGAAAAAAAGCTCAGATGAGCAAGTTTAAATTTAAAAGTATAACAAATAACTAATAATAAACATTATTTATATAGCACCTTTCAAAACTATGTTTTAAACAAATCCACACCACAATTAAATAAAATACAAAGTAAAGTACAATAAAAAACACAAAATACAATAAAATTATAAATTATAGATAATATATAATAATATAATAATATAATATCATTATATAAACAAATAAATCACATAAAACATAGTGGAACTAAAAACAACCTAATAATCTAATATTAAGACCTAGAAACCACATAAATTTAAATGATTTTCAGAGTAAAACATTTAAATTCAATTAATTAATTAGATGAATATCAAAATCAATAATATTGAAATGAAACTTTTTTGCTTCCATATTTGAACATTTATTTATCCTTGTAAAGGGTGAGCATTTGGGGTCTAATTATATTTCCTTATCCATAATCTTAAATTACAGCCCCAAATGTTCACCAGAATTATAACCCCTAATAAACCTTAATAATAAATCAATCACTATTGTCTGTACAGAATCCCATCGACTTTCTGTCTGGAAAACTACATACCGCTACCTAATAGTCAAAATAGGCCCAAACTGGACATATCAATAACCACCTAGTGTGTAAAAACTGTACTAAATATTCTTCTTTCACCCACTATCTATTTGTGCAGTTAAATACAAATGTGACAATTAACTGAAAATCCACAAATAAATAAAATCACATGAATGAATCTCACCTCCGGAGTAAACAGTGCCATGCTGGAGGTCGCCTGTGTAAGTCCCAATCCGAAGTTTTCCTGTGTGCTGTGTCCAGAACACAACATATCACTGAAACCTGCTGCAGTTCAACATTAACATGTAAAAATCTTCAGTTTAGGAGAGACTATTTCATACCGTGTCCACTTGTCTCAGCACAGTCCCCTCCGCGAAGAACAGTGGCTTTTTGGTATCCACGACGACCAGGTCGAAGAAAGAGTGCCAGGACTTTTTCGGACTTCCAGACTAGAATGAAAACTAATGTTAAATTCACAGGACTCCATTAAATGGACACTTTCCTAATAATAAAACCACTTAATACACTTACTTTAGCATTGCTTTCAAGTAGGTATTTCATAATGGACTTGATGGAGAAGGAGAAAAAAATAAGACGTTAGAATAAATTATGTTTTTGAAGGTTCATATAATTTGTATTGGCACTATTAGAAGCTCACCTCAGTGTAGTTGTAGTCACTGTTGGTGGCCAGGAAGACCTTGGCCACCTCTTTAATCCGGGTCAGGAGTACAGGGAGATTTGTCTGTAAAGAACATATTCATTTATTTATTGTATGTCAGAAAGCTCAAACACATTTTGATGCATATTCTTGTCAGTTTACTCACATCTTTGACAACATATTTCTCCAAATTCTTGATGGTTCGTTCCTTTAGGATTCCCTATACAGCACAAACAGATACAGTATACCAGTTACTGTTCAGTAGAGACAAAGTAGGATTTCCCAGGCCAACAATGGGGCACAATTCTGTATAATTTAATCTGTTAATTCACCGTATCGTGAATGAAGTCCATTGCATCTCGAACATCCTGGAACATGCTTCTGTAGGACATAAACAAGTCGCCATGCTGGTAACCCTTCAGGAGTCTGAAAGAAAAACGTAACAGCAGAGAAAAAGTGGTGAGGTGTGTGTGACAAATAATTCATGGATTGATTTATAACAGTTCAGATCTGAGAGGTAAAACAGGAGCGGCGAAAAAGAGTCAAACCTATGGGGGAAATGAAACTCACTTTGTGTATCTCGTGCATCTGGTGAAGAAGTCCACAAGGCAGGTGTAGAGATACGTTTCTGCGGGATGCATAAAAACACAGGTCAGCTAACATTTACAGGATATCATATATATCTTTTTATACTTACAGGATTACACAGAAAATATGAATTTAACTGTCAAATTCAAGATCTTTATTGCCTCTACAGCTGAATTTTATACCTGAAAGATTGAAGAGTGTGTTGAGAATGTAGAAACGCTCAGTGTCGTCTCTTTGAATGAACTTGTTGGGGTAGTATTTGTGGATGTCTTCCCTGTGGAGCACAAACATAACACAGTTTAATATTACAAATGTACAAACATGCAAAACTAACTGACTGAAAAGCTGTAAACAAATGTGCATGAATGTAAATTTTATGGCTCTGAAATCTCTCTCTGTGAAACCTTGTCATAATATATCGAAACAAAACAGATTAGACACCCTCATGTTTATCTGCTGCTGCGGTTTGTAACCAGAGACCAACAAAGACCATGTCTAGCCAGCTCATCTCAGCTGACCATCATGGTGCTGTCACAATTAGCTGTTTGTGCTTCCCTTCTCATTAAATAACTATGCGTGGCATCCATCTATCTTTAAAAACAGAGTATGTGGCGACATTTTTGTACTGTATTCTGTAAAGATTTCAACTTTACCCTTTGATGAAGCAGAAGCCGTGACTGCAGACTAAAATATTCCCATTTGAATCCACCTTCAGGAGGTTTCCGTATGTGGTGTCAATCACTAAACCGCTGTAGGTGGGGGGAAAAGAGAGACGAAGGTGTGAAGGTTATTAAGACATGACAACAATAATTGAAACTTAGCAGTTATTTTAATTATTGATGGATTGATCAATTAAATGCCAGAAATATTCAAAGCTGCCCATCATGGAAATGTTTGGCAATTATTTAAAGAGTAATTGATCATCAAAATAGTTGCAGATTCCTTTTTCCAATTAATTGACTACTCTGTATTATTATTAATCAATTTTATTGTAACATGAATCCTCAGGTTGATTTAAAACTAACCGTGTGGGGAAGCTGGGGTCGTATGTGTAGCGTAGAAGCTCATGAGGGTATCCAATAGACACCATCCTGTCTCTTATCAGCTCAAACCCCAGGCTCTCGTAATCAGGAGACTTATACACTACAAACAAACACACACAGCAAAAACAACACCAGCCAATAAACCTTGTGTAGCCAGGTCAGAATAAAGAATTCAATACAATAGAGTTGAGATTTACAACTTCATACACACAGGTCTTTCTGTTGCAGTGATGCCTTTACATACTTGCCATCGTGTAGTCCATGTCAAAGCCATAGCATTTGATGTTTTCCAGCGTCAGACTTCTGTTGACGAACACCCTGTGATCAACAACAACACAGTTGAAGTATACAGACACATGACCCGGACAAAGACGTCTGAGGACAAGATCTCAGAGATGTTATATAGGGTAAGTTGCACAATCTGTGTGTGTGGTGAGGTTTTCTGAAGGTTCAGTATGTTGCAGAATACACAGTCAGGTATTTGCTTATCGGCGTGTTTGCATCAGTTCTATCCAGATGTTGTGTTTATGTAGGCCTGAAGCAAAGTCTGTGACATTATTAGGTATCCTTGTGGTTGCTTTAATGGCTTAATGGCTTTTTTTTAATCAAAGGATTCTTTTAGAAATTCAGGAACTTCATCTACATCAGACCTCAGTTACCTTGTTGTAGTTTTACTACCCTGCTACCGTCAAGCTGTAAGTCCCTACAGCAGAGGTGGAGCTGGGTAGAGATGTTATCATTACCTTCAGCTATCTCCTCCACTGTTTCAAATGACTGCCAATAAACCAGCACTGGATATTTTTTTTTAAAAACATGGTGTGTTTTTAACAGACGCTGTAACTGTACATTGTTTCCTGTGTCACTTGCTACCAGATGCTCCTCTTTATCAGTGACACCCTGACAGAGAAAGAGAGGCCTATCTGCAGCACCTCAGGTCTGTATGGCCCAAGGCTCAACCCTTGCCTGACAGTTTATACTTGTAAGGTTTCTCTAAATAATTTACCTGCAAGCTCCTGTTTTGTAAGTGTGTTACTGCTGAGCACTGAGGATCTTTCTCCTGGGATCAATCCAGCAAATAAAAGCTGGCCAGAGTTTCTGATGTACTGTAGAAGGAGTGGCTTCTGGTTTCAGTGTCCGCTGATTAAAATATTTAGTGATAGGATCCTTCAGAGGATAGAGGCAGGTGAGCAGTGTCAGGAAGCATTTGTAATTTGTAAAAAGAATAATTTATAAATAGCATAATTATTAAATCACTGAAGAGAATGACTTGTTAATAATGTAGAAATAAATACAGAAAGTGGATTCCTCCTGTCTGGTGTGACCAATCAAACACAGAAAGATTAACTGAGGGGGGGAAAAGTTACAAAACTTCACAATATTGTATCATAGTGTTGTAAAATACCAGTTTAAAGCATGGTAGGAAGGATATTTCAAACATTAATGGTGTTGTTCACCTCGGAGTATATTTGTGTATGACATTGATATTAACCTAAATCAAATGGACTCACTTTTGGTCAAAGCCTCTCTTCACCCTGGGCGCATCAGAGGAGACGATGGGATCTGTTTCCATTGCGTCCTTTGAGTCCATTGTCTGCAAACTTTAAAACGAAGCCTGCAACTGCTCGGATGCTCTGCTACTCTGCTACTTTTTTTCGCCGTCACTCACTACAGAGGCATTTAAATGACCAAAACGTACCCAAGTTTTGTGGGCGTGGAGTTGTTGGTGATGTAAACAGCTGCAGGACACACGCATCCCGGCTCTCTTCTTTAGCTTTGGTCACACATTCGTCCCGCATGACATTTGGCTTTGAACGCGTAGATTGTGTTATCAGAGGCGCACACATGTGCCGGGGCTGTACGCCTGCGTAATTGGGTAGGAGTTTCCCGATGACTGTCAGCCCGCTGTGACCCGAACTGGTACACTGTATTCATTCAAAGCAAAATAGTTCATATGTTAATGTGGTCCATTCGCATTTGGCTTCACCTAAAGCTGCACTGCACAAGTAGGCCTATAGAAGTCAGCAATATGTTCTTAAAGCATTACATGCAAAAGTTCAAATCTATATAACAAACATCTTGTCTCGTGAAAAAAAACATCTGCAGTGTAGAAATATGTGTGAAATAGAAACCAAAATTCAGGAATATCTGTGTTCACATTACATTCAGGTACATTTAGGGACAGAGAAAGTCAGGTTTCATTGTCTCCCTTAAGAGAAAATACTTTGTTATGTGATTTAGATTTAGATTGAAGACCATAAAGCTTCCCATTTTTCACAATGATCTTCATGTCTGATTTTTTGTGGATGATGATAAAAATCTGAGTTGTGTTTTAGGAAGGGAACCTTTTCTGTGACAGATGTTATTTGTAAAGCGTTAGAGAGAAGACACAGCTCTTTGTTTCTGTCTTTTCTGACAGCTGTTATTTCACCATTGCAACATAATGTTTGGTGTCCTATGCTGCAAATTTATTATGATCTAGGATTTGTATGTGCATGATACAAAAAATGTAATTGCTTACCAAGTATACTATATACAGTAAATTGCTATATATTATAATAACTAATGTATTAATATGTGAGCTGCATTTCAGTGTTACAGCTTGTTGAAGTGAAACTAATCTATTATTTTTTACTATTTTACTGTCCTGTATAAACTCACACTGTCGGGTAGTTTAGTTAATAAAGTGTCGAATTTATATAATATGTGTAAAATATAAATCTGTAAAGTAACTTAAGCTGTCAGATAACACAGTGAAGTCAAAAGTGAAATGTTTTTCTCTGAAATGTGGTGAAGTAGAACAACTTTTCGAACAGTAGCTAGCTGAGCACACATTTCTTGTAGATAAACACATGCACACACACACACACACACACACACACACACACACACACACACACACACACACACACACACTTGAGGCCATTTGTCCTGCATGCTGCATGAAGTTTATGCAACTGGACACTGGATGTTCTGATGCGTATCTGTTTGGTCTGAGCTTAAACATGCAGACCACACTGATAACCTAAAGGACCAAACCTTGTTTTAAGTTACAAGGGCAAAGATAAATACAGTCTTGTCTGACAACTGGAGCCAATATCCCCTTGGGACATTTTAAAGATCAATAATGACAGTTCACCACTAAAATAACAACACACAAACACAAAATAGGAACACATTAAAATATACTTTGATACACAATCCCCAAAAAACAACATAAGCCATAGAAGACAGTAAAACCACTTTTATTAACGTTGTCTTACAGTACTGTATTGTTCACATGACTGACTCAGTAAAAATGATTCAGATGGTCTGTAATAATAGAATTAAACTGTTATATGAGTTGTATCTTTCTGCCTGAGTTACATTTAAACCATTTCAGTAACCTCAGTGTGATATAAAGTGACTTCTTCAAGCTAAATGTCTGCTGTTGGACACTTTATGACCTCTGTGAATATGATCATAACTTGGTCATGTATGTTTTGATCCCGTTGAGTTTCTGCTCAGTGTTGTTTTTCCTCTGCAATTTTTCCGATTTGCTGTGTATCTTCTCAAACTCTGCAGCAATCTCCAGCGCTGTCCGATTCTTAGTCTCAGGGAAGTACAGCCTCACATACAGACCACAGCCGGTGCAAAAAAACAGGAATATGAGAAAGCAAAAGTACTTGAGGTTCGCCTGGAAAGGAAGCATTTTGGAGGACATTTGTACATTAGTGTGAGTGATGCATTGAATAATCTCTCCTAACTAACTGGCCTGTAGTCAAAAATATGCCAAATTAGGCGAAGAAAGCAATGTGCTTTACCACTAAGATAGGAAAGACCATCCCCAGCACAAACAGCCCTGTCCAGTTGAGAGTGCAGGCGATTGTGTATCCAGCTGATTTGAATGACTGAGTAAATAATTCCCCTGGAAGAGGAGCTGTTACTCCAGCTGAGGGTCAAGAACAAAGGAAGTAAACACTGCAGTAAGATGTAATCCTTGTTGATTCAGAAAGGACATACTGAAATTGAAATCATTCATAAAATGGCTCGGATCTGGAGTGATAAACGTACCTGGTCCACTGGCAAAAAAGAAAATGAAAATAAAAATGAGGACCATGCTGCAGTACGGCATCCAGGAGACCTGAGTCTGAGGAAAAAGGAGTTTATAAGTGATTTGAGTTGCTGTCAGTCATCTGTTGTCACTTTTGTAGCATCCAAATATGCTGCAAACAGTGTCTGGTTTCGTGGTAACTCACTTGCAGGTACAGAGTGACGGTGAGGAGGATCAGGGTTGCAGACATTCCTACATATCCTCTGAGCAGCAGGACTTTCTTGCCTGTATTCTCAACAATCATAAACTGCAACAACAGAAACACATTTTCAGCAGTAAACCACAAGGGGGAGCTCTAACTATACATTAGGTCTGTGAGAGCAGAAGGAAGGGGTGTTCCTCAATGACAAAAAGTACAAATAGAGAACATCTATGTAAGGATATGTAAGGGATATCACACTCAACATTCACTGGTAATAGACGTAAAACATGACAGGATATTAGTGAAAAGGGACTTACACAGGCTACAGAGGTTGCCAGCTCACACAGGCCTGTTCCCAAGGCCGTGTAACGTAACTGGTGTTCTTGGATTCCTGCCGCACGAAACACATCAAAAGAATAAAAGTACACCTGGGGAGAAGCATTTGAATAAGAACCACGAATTAAAGACATTGTTCACTTTTTTCAGTTTAACATGAACTACAAGCTTCAGTGCAGCAGTGCAGTGAGGAGTGGGTCATTTTGTTATTTCACAGTAAATATTGTCGTTTTTGTTTAAAGTATGATCTAAACATCTGGTGGGCTTTGATTGGAAGAAGCAAGAAATGGAGCCAACTCTTTGTCACTGATCCAAAAAAAATTTAAAGTTAACTTTTAGTCTCCATTATTGTTCAAAGTTTCCTGATGAAGACTGAAAGGTTGTTTTTGTTACTGTTGTTTTCACTTTTAGAGGCTTTATATTATAGCTCTCATATTGCTGATTTGAAGATTTTAACTGTTTTTCCTTGAAGGACAAGCATTTTGTTTCTTGCATCAAAGACATTGGTTAGACATTTTGGTAAATGGGCTTATTTGTCTTCCGTGCGGCAAATATGTGGCTGGTTAGTTTAACTTAGCACAAAGACTGGAAACCCAAGAAACAGCTAGCAGGGCCTCTGTCTAAAGGATTTAAAATCAAATTACCACCACTTCATTAATTAACACAATTGTAACACAAAGGAAAATTGGCATTTTTACATGTTGTTTTTTGTTAATTAGTGAGCTTCAGAGGAGGTGGTAGGCAGATTTTATTAAGCTGAGATGGAGCCAGGCAAGCTGTTTTCCCCTGTTTCCAGTCTTTGTGCTAAACTGCTCCTGGGTTCCTGAGAGTTGTAACTTTCTTTATCATCTAACTCTCCACTAGAAAGTGATTTGGTGTATTTTCCCAAAATCCATTAGACTTTAATATTTACAAATGTAAATACTGTAAAATAAGCATTTTTTTATTTTCTCACTCTGTCTAGATAACACTGCTATTAACACATCAGAATGATAGCTTCAACACATAAATGATCAATAGTCCTCATGGTTGGCACAAACAAGCCGAATGCTGATCATTAACTCTGCCCACTGCATAGCCTTAAAAAAAAGGTGAGACGTCAGATTATGCAAAGGAATGTACTGTATCCCAAAGTGCAGTTAACATTTTACTACTCTTGTGCAAGCGAGTGTTTAGTGTATCACACTCACAGCGTTGATGCCACAGAGCTGCAGCGTGGTGAAGGTAACAATGATGGTGAGGAGTTGCCAGAGGACTGTTTTGCTCTGAAACAGCTCCATCACCGAGTGGTTGCAAACGCTCTGCAGTTCAGCTTTCTCTTCCAGCATCTCCTCAATCTCAGTGCTGAAGTCCTTGTTGCCCCATAGCCTCCTTAAAGCTGGGGGAGTGTGACAAAGTGGCAGATTAAGGTGGTGATAACACCAGAGACCAATAAAACAAAATTGAGCAAAGGATTTATTTGTAGAAGGAAAATTCCCAGAAGACGAAAAAGAAAAATTTCTCACACCTTTCTCGCAGGCCTGGCGGTTTCCTCTGTCCAGCAGAAGGAACTTGGGAGACTCTGGCAGGAAGGGCAGGGTGGAGAGTTGGACTAATGCAGTGAAACCATTGAAACCAAGCAGCCAGGGCCACCTCTCCTGTGTACCAAGTAACTCACTGCAAAGGCAACATCATGCAGTAATAAAGCGATCACAGTGCAGTGTAATGACGAGCACACAAACACTAACTGCTAAAGTGTCATCTTGTTGAAAGGGACCCAGGTTCTAAAGGTTTATTACAAATATGTTCTTATTTTGGAAGTTTGGGCCATCATTCCTATCAATTATATTAATATTATTTTATTATTCTATTAGTGTTATGAGGGTTTTAGAACTAAATTCTAGCATCGGTTTGCTAACATGCTAACAATGGCAATGGTAACATGTTAATGTTTATTTTCACGTTCACCTTCTTAGGTTAGCATGTTTGTTCTGCCCTCACAGTCTTTGGGTTGCATAAGAGACACTTAGTTGTGTAAAAGTGTATTGCATTTTGTTCTTATGTTTAACCCTCTTTCTGTGCCGTAGTTAGTTCCCTTTGTTTCTGACTCTGCTGTAGTTTTCACTGCACTGTTTGTAGAAAAGTATTTTTCGTGTACTGATGTGTACTCTGTGTATTTTGAATTATGAAATCTAACATTTATCTAAGAGATAGATGCTTAGATGCTAATTAGACCTGCAAACCTCATGCAAATGGAAACTAATTTTTCTTATGTGATGGCTATATACTAAATTTGAGTTGTATATTGATGCATATGTATGGGAAGAGTAATGTAATAATATTTAGGGTTTTACAAAGAAAAAAGAGAAAAGAACCCATCTAAAAGCCCTAAACTCAAGGATTTAATGTTATCTATTTGCTAAGCTAACCTGTACAAAGCAAGAGCAGAATAATGTTATCATGCTATGTTTTGCTAATTAGCACTAAACACAGAATACAGGTGAGGCTGATGGGAAGGTCATGAATGTCTTGGACACATTAAACTTTGGCCTGATGATGACACTGGACGACTAGTTAAGATTTCATCCAAACCGGCCCCCCTCCCCCCACAGAGAGGAGCACCATGGGTCTTGAGGACAGTTCTGTCCACATGTGAGCTGTCATCTGAACCTACCACCACCTGACCTCTCAGTATCTATGACGCTGGCCACATCACCTGATCCCCAGCAGCTGACCACAGAACTTCCCCAAGGAGATGAAGGTAGCGATGGTCACGCCCAACATCCCTCGCAGCCTCTTGGGGGCGCATTCAACAACGTACATGGTGTGAGCTGAGAGACTGACTCCTAGAGGCGTACACAAGGGAATCATACATTTTGAGAAAAGTCAATAATGATCAATAACTGGGTGACAAATGGCCTAGGGAACTTAGCAATATAATAGTGACAAGTATAAATAGAAATTGATTGTCTGTAGGGTTAAATAGAGAGCCCAGAGTGATGGAGCAGCCATCTATGAAGAAATTAAAGGAGAGAGATGTAATGGGCTTCCTCATACAGTAGGTTCACCTGAATTGATGCCATAGAGAAATCGTCCCACCATGATCATCTCAAAGGACATTGCTGTTTGGCTCAAGAGCATCAACACAGCTGCAATTATTGCCACAAAATTGTTTAACAAAAGGCATTGCTTTCTGTGGGGAAAGGGAGACAGAAACTGCTGTGTTAAAGGCTGAAGCCATCATTAAAAAAACAGGAAACAAAAGATTAATTTTGTTTGTCTTTGGTGGTGCTACATTAATTGAAGTTGTCTCTCTTCTGTTTACACTAACCTCCCAAATTTTGTGATTAGTGGACCAGCCACCAGTGACCCCAGTAACCCCCCGATGCAGAAAATGGACACAGTGAAGGACCAGATGAGAGAAACCTGCCACTGCTCCAAGGAGGCATTATATCTCTGCAGACATGTTTTGTTCACCAGCTCCTTTATAAACTGCAATAATCACATGTATTGTTTTTTTTTTAGTTTGGATATACCAGCATAATGCAAGTTTTATCATCTGTATCGGGTCTTTGTAGCTGATGTGGAAAGGGTTTTTGTAGTTCTACTTACAGCAGACGGTGAAGTCATCACAGATACACTGAATCCATATTGAAATGTCCCACCAATGCCAGCGACAAAAACGGCAGCGATTACAACAGGACATTCTAGCTGCAGAAATTAAGCACATGAGCAGTTATAATGACAGATTTAAGTACATTTTACTTGATGTCAAACATCGTCAAATTTTACATACATTTCCCAGAGCTTAAATTTGTCATTATCCATGTTGAATTATTTATGTTGCTTATGTTGTTTCTGCAAGTTACAGCAAATCTCTCAGAGCATTTAATTGAATGCTGAGTTTGGGTAATTTTTTCTTATTGTTTTGCTTATTAGAAGAAAAACAATGTGAGCTAGACAGACAAAATTATTTAAAATTTTACCTACCAGGAGTGTCAGGTACTGTGCCATAGTGCCTGAGTCAGGCCGTTGTCATGTCTGTAGTCTTTTGAAATCATTCAGTGAATGATTAACTTTCTATTCAGGCCAAAGAGGAAATGTAATGGGAGGCAACGCATCGGCCACCCTAATTGGTAACTGTGTGTCTTTCAGTTGTGTTGGTTAGTTAGGCATGCTTTTTTAAGCAGACAGTTTGAACAGATAGTACTAAAAAAATATATATATTTATTGTCTTTCAATCTTGTTAAAAGCTTGGGGATTTGTACAGAGTAGTAAAACACAAGTAAAACAAAGACATGATTGTGAATTTGGCCTCAAACTTTAAGGTAATATTCTGGTCAGACTGGAAGAACAAATGAAGTATTCACACTGAAATATTTTACGTTTCAGGAACCTCTGTAACCTCAAGAAATGGACATTTTAACTTGAAATGGCATTTTTAAGAACCTATACAAGCCTTAGACCTGATCATTGTAAAACCATAAGGCTATTATATGCATATAACCTTTAGCCCTGTTTCTAACTACACTCTTTGTCCAAATAAACAGCAGGATGTTGAGACTTCACTAAGAAGACAAGGAGATGATCATCTCACCCCACTATCTGTCTGTTTACTGTCCCAGAACTCAGGAATGTGTAACTGTGTTAGAGTGACGCTCCACCAATCTGGGCTCTTTCAGGCTTTCACATACAAGAGTGTGTGATGGTTGCGTTGAGTTGCGTTGACTGTGAATCTGTAATGAAGTCATTCTGCACTGTAGTCATGGACAAGATGTTGCTTTGGTTTACAGCATATCAGTAATTCAGTCACTTTTTGAAATTATTGTCATTTCAAGGAGTCTTTTGGGGACATATAAGACAACCAAATAACAATAGGCAGGAGCTGACATAACCATAATCCTTAAAAGTCCTTAAAATAGTTCAAACTTTTGGTAAATACGCTCTTTTGCTTTCCAGCTGAGAGTTAGATGAGAAGGTCAATACCACTCTCGTACCTATACAGTGTTTAAGTAGCTAATGCTAGTTGGCATTTAGCTTATCTTAATATGGTGTTTTGTGTAAAAACGACACGTTATGGGGGTTATTCTTTGGTTGTTCTTTTTTTTGTTTGTTCGCACTGAATTTTAGTCTTATTGTCAATGTAAGGTTGACAATAAGTAATAATAAGTAATAAACTGCTAATTGGTGAGCTTTAGAAGTGCTGGTGGACTTTTTTTTAACCTTTGGACAGAGTCATGCTAACTGTTATGCTAAGCTAACCGACTGCTGGCGGTTAATGTGGTACCAACCTCCTCATCTAACTATGCAGGGAAAGGAATACCGGTGAGTCTTTGTCTCAAAATGTCAAACTATTTCCTTAAGATACGGGAATTCCTCATGTCATGACGGGCAGATATCCTGTCATCTGTGTCGTGTGAAAGCCCAAACCTGATTCTAATGAGGCCTACACCAAACTAAAAACCTAAACCTCCAGCGGTATCACTCTGTGTCGGACAGACTGTCCTGCCAGATGTCCCACAGCTGACCTCCAGGAAGGAGCTGGTGACGGCTGTCCTGCGTCGTCTCTGGGAGGCGAGGGCTTCGGATGACAGCACACCCAAGACACACCACTGAGAGACTGAAACTTCTAAAAAGCTGTCAGGAGGACTGTTTCCTGGAGGAGATGAAAGCGTTTGAAGCTGCCAGATAGGCTCAGTTTATAGCATGACACCAGCAGGAATGGCTGGCATTGCTTAAAAACAGGCATTGTAAGCCATTTTACATATCATCTGTATCAATTTACACACAACCCATAACCATATTCAAAGGGAAATGGCTGATGCTGCACAAGTGCCACTGCACTGCGCAAACTCATTGGAATAATGAGTAAACACTGATGCATGCACAGAGGCATCGTTGTTTAACTCCTCCAATAAGAAGTCACAACATGCAAAATTATTTTTAGGTGACGCTTGTTGTGAGTGATTAGGATCATTCGAGAGACTGATTCAACAGATAATAGATAATGGATTGATTTTACACTGATAAATCTAAATACAACACAACAATGACAGAGTCACTGACTGAATGTTCATTAGGATCCATCACCATGAATGATTGTGCAAATCAATTTCGTGGATGTTGAGGAAAAGTGAAACCTTTTATTAAGTCATTAATATTCATCTTCTGGGCACCATGAATGTCCATAGTTCATGTCAATTAATCCAATAGTTATTAAGATATTTCACTAAACTCATCAATATCTCATCATATCATGTTAGAGATAGAAAAGTCAGGGGATTGCCAAAGTCTGTAGGGTTTTCCTCTGGGGACCATGAATGTCTGTACACATTTTCATGGTAATTCATCCAATAGCTGTCAGTCTGGAATGAAGTGGCGGACCAACAGATGGATCGACATTACTGTCCCTAAGGCCATGCTTCAGGCTGAAAACATGCAAAAAAACCAAACAAACTCTAAAACTGTTTCTTTGTTCAGGTAATTTCTTTTAATTCTCTGTCTACAACAAGCTGTAGGTTGATGATTCTTCTTAAGGGGGCAACATTATTCAGAATCACAGAACCATTGTGCAACGGCATTTACTTTGGAAACTTAATCAATAAGCTCTAGACTGAGTTGTTCTCACTGTGTAAACTATGCTAAAGTCCTAGGGTGGTTGAATTCCTGAAGGCGTCTGATAAGGCACATGAAAGACATTCTGGTGAACGAGCTAAAAAGTGCCACCGTGTTCCAGCAGAGCCAGAGTGAGAGAAACAACAGAGAAGGAAGAGAAGAAATTAGGGCACTGAGATCAGAGTGAGAAATAAACAGATGTGCTTTATTGTGTTTGAAGAGGGGAGAGTGAGACCAGATACTAATTATAAATGGGAACGGGGGGATAGGCTGCACCTGACAATGGCAGAGAAGAAGGATGACTGGTTTTATAGCGACTGAGAACACACACAGGAAATGGAAAAGCCTGAAATTGGATCACACAAGAGCCAAGCTAAATCCTCAGTTGTGAAACTGTAACATATAAAAACGTCAACTACCACATTGCACTATCCTAGTTTTGAAAAACAAAACAGTCCCTTGATGAGGAAGGTAATATTTTTAGCCACCTGCTAATGCAGGATAGAATTACACCTCTGGTATCAGACTCATGCACTGCACATTTCACGAAGGTCTGGATCTCCTCAGTAACAAAACAACATGCACAAAGAGCAGCTGTTCAACTGCAAATCAGCTGAACATCATCAACTTTATTGTGGGATTAAAGTTATTTTGAGCATCTGGAAATCCATTTTTGAGATCTCCCACTGTGAGCAAAACACAAAGATGGGTGTGTTCTTCTTTTTGAAGCTCCCTATAAACCAGTGAGTGCAGCTCTGGTGTGTGAAGGACACACTGATCTTAAGAACTGTGAAGATCACTGACTTTAAAACTAAAACTATTTCACTTCTGAAAGAAGAAATAACACATTCTTAGTCTCCAAATGAGAAGCTGAATTCAAACACATTGCAGCTTTACAGCCTCATTTGGTTTTGGTATGAGCAGTGGTTGTTTATGATAGCTAGCGTTTGCTAAGGTTAGCACACAATAGACTGACCTTACTCATACACCATACCAAACTTTACGACTCTACCTGTGTTGATTTACCACATACCGCTTTTCCATAGTGGTGGGGGTACTTTGTGCTAATTGGTGTGCTAATCAGTTTAGCATGCTAACATGTGGTCCACCACTTTGGTCCACATTAAAATATCTCAACAATGAAATTTGGTACAGACATTCCTTCCCCCCCTCAGGCTCCCCACAAATGACACTCCCATGAACCTCTACTGCAAGTGCTAATAAGTAAATGACTGATGCATTTTGACTATGAGCATGTTAGCATCTGGACATAGCTCAAAGCACCACAACAGTAATAAAGAAGAATAACATATTTTATTTATATATATATATTTATAGAAAAAGAGCAGTGTGCCTCACAGAGACGCTGTTGTAGCTGCAGACTCTCTTTCTTGTTTTAATCTATCTGTTGTGAGCCCCAAAGCTTAATGGAAGTGTGACATTAATCACTGGCATACGTCTCTATTGAAGTCAGACTGCTGAACCATTTCATAACTTTCCTGCAGACAGACGAGACAAATACTAAATGTCACTTCAGCATTTTCATGGGAGCTGTTTTCATTCTTCCATTACAATTATCAAAATGGCATTTACTGTTATCCAAACATTTATAATCTTGTCTTTCACAGCAGTGATTATTCACATCCAACACAAACCTAATAGAATTAATTGATGTTAGCAACACCTTGGGAAAGAGTCATTTCCACCTTTTTTGTAACATGGAAATAACAAATGGTTAAAGCTCCGTCAAGCCATGTTTGATATATTAACATTTGATAAAATTACTCCCAATGTGTTGTTTTAGTATGAAAAAGTTTTGCATGAATAAATGTCTTAAACTGTTGTTGTGACTAATCCGTAAAGCACATTATCCATCAAGCTTGGCAAAAAACATCCTCTCAGTCACTCTCAGAGTCTCTTGCATTGACTGTAAATTTGCCATGAGGTGGCAGTAGCACATCTGATATTCCCAGTGCGTCTCTCTAACAAACACTGTATGTATCTCTGAGGCTGCCATATTTTTTTCAGGCTGTTGGAGAAACACTTGGCAGCAGGAACAGACACTCAAGGAGTCGTGCCAAACTTGTAAGGTCCTCCCAAGTAGACAGAGAGTCATGGCAACGCTTGATCACGATGAATAATGGATGGCTCACAGGTTCACTTTACAAGAGGCTTTTCAGGTTCAGACACACACTCACTATATTCTTATTATCTGTGTGAACTGCAGTCCGAGCAGGGCGACTTATACCAACGAGTGCTTTTACAACTTCTTTTCTACCTCTGTTGAATAAACAGTCAGTGTGTCCTGCCCGACAATCAAGAACTTTCAAATTCAAGCTAAGCTAAAATGAAAGCCACATAAATGCAACAAATTGTGAATTCATGAACTCTTCCTCTGCATTCATGATAAACAGGGCAGTCAGACTTTAAGCAGTTTCTTTAAAAGTCTCTTTTTAACTCTTAGAGATACAAAAAACTGTGTATTTTCTATTTTTCCACAAGAATAACTCACAACGTCTGATTAATATGTGTGAGCACACATAAGTGAGGCACTCAAGCCCAATTATCAGCAATGAGAATTACAAACTAAAATTGATTAGTCCTACGCTTTTGAATCTCATTGTTGTTGAAATTTTGTGAAATAAAGGAGTTAGATGAGAAACGTGATACCACTCGCATGTTTGTCCATGTAGCTAGAGCCTGGAGGCAACTAGCATAGCTTAGCATAAAGAATGGAGACTTTGCATATCCCCTGACTTTAAAGTGCCACAATGGGGTTAACATAGTGAAATATTTAAACAACTATAGAAAAGATTGCCATTCAGTTTGGAGCTGACATTTATGTTCCTTTCAGGATGAATTGCAATCACTTTAGTGATCCCTCAACTTTCATCTAGTGCTACCATCAGGTTTTTGTTTGTCCAATATTAATTTATGACAAAATCCCCACAAAAGTAATTTTATTCCCTTCAGCTTAAGTTGTTCTTTCTGTTTTAGCGCTAATTAGCAAATGTTAGCATGCTAACACATAAAATGAAGATGGTCAAGGCAGTAAACATACCTGCCTGATGTTAGTATGTTCGCATTGTTGGTGTGAGCACCATCTAAGCACCATTGAGCCTAAGTAAAGCCTTGCAGACCTGCTAACATGGCTGCAGATTCTTAGTCTGTGAGGCAAAACACTTGGGCTAGCCTGTAAAAGATTAATTTAACATTGTGGGTTTTATCTGACTCTTGACAGACGATAGAGACATACTCTTATTATTTCACTGAACATCATCCAGCTGCAAGAGTCTATTGAAGTGGTATTTTCTCATCTGTAGGAAGATGGTGGGACGGGCTAATGGGTTACAGACTGACGAGATCAAAGATCAGCAAAGGTGAAAAAAAAAAATGTAGGTCATGTCAGACTTTAAAATAAACCCTCATCAGTGTAGCTGTGCTCAAAGCAGAGAGCTAATAAACAAAGCAATGTTATCTGTAACCTCAGTTTGTACAAAATGACAAAGACTCGCACATTCAGGTTCTCCTGTCAGATGCACACACAAATGTACACACTCAAAATTCAAAGATAAAACATGCAGGGCCTGTCAAATGTGTCCTCAAAGTGCCAGTCACGATGGATCAATTTTCTAATCTCTAGTGGCAGGAAACAGACTGGTACAGCTGAAGTCAAAGCAAGTTTAATAAAAGAATTTCGCAAGTATTGATGTTAATAATAATAACATTCAGATGTGTCAAATGTGTTTTTTGTGAAGTAACCAGACGATTCTTTGTCCTTGCGAAGTTGTCAGACACCAGTCAGTAAACACACACTTTATATGATGCATTCATCCGCAGTCGGCCAGAGTCCTCCGGCCATAAAACACGTACAACGTATATGAAGGAACAAGACAGACAGACCAATTAGGCTATGAATTCCTGCCCATGCAGTCTTGCCCATTGCCCATTCTCCATATTACAAATGACAAAAATATAAATGAACCTCCGCAGTGGCAGTATATCACATTGCTCATGGAAATAAACTTGAAACCTGAGAGTCAAAATCCCATGTTGTATATCGTGCCATCATGCCCTTGAGTGTGGCACTTATACCAGATTGCCAGTAAATCTCCAGCTCAACACAAATGGTTCTTCTGTCAGGTGTGACGCGCCTTAAAGCCCTCTGGATTCAGGTATCAGGGACATTAGAGGAGGAATTGGAGTGAAAACAGGTGCAGAATGCTTCTGGCGGGCAAGTTTCTCACTCAAGTCAGGTATCCAGTGTCCATATGACTCAAAACTAAATAAATCATGTTCAATTAATTTCCAGCACAATAGAGACAGGTGACATTGGATTTTTGGTGAAACGTGAGGGAAAGGATGGATCTCAGAATGCAATTTCAAAATTACAGTTAGTAAACTGGAATGTTTTTTTTAATCAGTTTAACTATTTTTTGTGTGTTTTTTTTTTGTTTTCATTGCTGTTCTTTCTGCCTTTTCTATCATTTATCTATTCAAATATTTCTGTTTTAGTCATCTGTCCTTCATGTGTCTTTGATTGTGATAGGATTGTGCTTTGAAAACTATTGCATAAATGAAGCACTTAACTTAATTTAACTGACACACACATAAGCATGGAGTAAATGATGTCCAGCCTGAGTGTGGAGGCTTTTACAGATTGCAACACAGAGAGACAAATGTTCTTCACCAGTTCTACGAGTTCATTTTAGTTAACATTGTGTCATTCATTCAATTATTAACTCTGTTATATTTGCATTTAATTAGTTTACCTTTCCCCTTTGTTCTTTTTCTTTCCCTTGGCCAAAAGAAGCAGCACAAGTTAAAATGATCTCTTATACTGAGATGGCAGGAAATTGAAGAGGCTATCTTTCTATCCATTTAGGATACATGTTTAATCAAATTATTTTGGGATTTTCAATTTGAATTTTAAGTTGAATTTGTAGTGCGGAGTTAACTGTTTATTCCTGCCCCCATGTGTCAATATAAACCTTCCCTTTCTCATTTGTTATAGTCAGTTGTGTTTAATTCAATCTAAAGTTGCTTTTTGTTTAATTTAAATGGACACCTCCTGAACCCAACCAATGTGTCCTCTGTGGAGAAAGCAGGCTTTGAGGACTCACCTATATCCCTGTAGAGGTCTCTCAGGTAGTTAAGAAGCTCCTCAGTGGAGCTGATGGTCCTGGATGTTATTGGACTGTCTTGGCTGACACACTTCTTAGAGGACTTGGACAGTGCCTGACCATTTTTAAAAAGCTGCTACTACTCAGCCTCCCCGGGAAACCTCATGTCAGGGTGCTTGTCATCAAACTTTAGATTTATAAAGAACAGCGGACCAGCTCATTACCGTTGCAGGGTTATTAGAAAGGTCATGGGAGTTTGCTCATCCAGTCTACATGTGTTTTGTAAACTTGGAGAAGGCTTATGACCGTGTAGGTGCCCTGTGTCGGGTACAGTACCAGCCACTCAGAATGGCTGCTCCCAGCCGGATAAATGCATTCATGGACCTGTCAAGGACCAGCCGGCTGCATCTGTGCTAGGAATATGGGGCACTGGGGCTATTGGTACAAGCCATCTGGTCCATATAACTGGAGTGATTCTCTGCCAGAAAACAGTAGGTTGTTCCCTCTCAATTGGGAGTGAGTTGTTGCCCCAAGTGAAGTAGCAGATTTGGTGCAGTATCAGCAGTAAAGCCAACGTTGTACTGGACTATTTTGGTCTAGCTTGGGAACGGCTTGGGATCCCCCAGAAGGATCTAAAAAATTGCTGGACAGACAGACACCTGGACTGCCTTGCTTAACCTTCTGCCACAGCAAACTGGCCCTGGATAAGCATCAGAAAATGAATGGATGGTTAAACAACAATCAAAACAACAACCACAGCTATTGATAAACATAATAATTAACAGTTGTACACTGAAAGAATAATATTAGCATATTGTACACACTGGAGAATACAAAGTATTACAATCAGTATACTGATTTGACATGGACAAAATGCAGTTTCACTTTCTTTGAATCAACATTTTTTGGTGCTTTCTGTTTCAATAATTCATTTCTGAAGTAGATGGTGTGAATAGAGCTTTCAAACTGTCAAGCAACTATGTGACCATTAAAATTTAATTAGATTGAATTCACTTAATTCAAAGAGCCACACTATCTGCAAGCAAAAATTGTTGTTAGTTTTTTACGCGTTTATGTAAGTGTATATTATAAAGTTGGCAAACAGTCCTGAAAGTGTAGAATAAATAATTGGAACCTGAAAATAGCGCACCACCATAGAAGCTGGCTTTTTTTTTTTTTTTTGCTCAAGGACTTTTCCAGAGTTTCGCTATTTATAGACATTGCATTTTGGCCTTGTTATCACTATTTTGATCTATAGATCCTTGAAAGTCAGCCGCAGTGTTGTCTGACAACAGCAATCTAGATGGTGTTTTAATTAGATTTTTAGGCCATGAGGGCAAACTTTAGAAAGGTCAGAAAGGTCTACACCAAAACAAAGATAAGAATCGGTCAAGTCTTCACATCACATAGCTCAACCAATAGATTTTACTCTTTTATGCTATCCTCCTTTCTCATGATCTTGTATAGAACTTGTATCACATCATGTTGATTGGCACACTAATTCACCACACACTCCACATCCATTGAAATGACAAATAAAAAACATAATGATCCAACTTCATTTGAAAAGGTAATAAACTGTACAAGTGAAAACATAAAGTCAAATGCAACAGCTGGAGACAGAGTTAAAGATTCCCTCCAGACATGTATTAAGACATTTATACAAATAGTGCTTGGAACAATATGTGTGCGGATGTGCTTTTTCCAATAAAAAGTATAATTTTCACATTAAAATCCTTAGAAGGACATTTGATAATCTATAAATATGCAAACTTCATGCAAGTTTTCCTGCTGGACACAAGCTTTCTCCTACTTCACTGCAAAGTCCATTCTCAGTGTGAGTTCACTGGTGGCTTCAGGTTTCTACATCACACTTGGACCAGGTTGAACTGCTAAAAACATAAACAAATTAACAGCATTTCAACGGTGCATTTACAGTCATCTCATTACGTCTCATGTTGTTCAAACATACAGTCCTAGTGATCATTTAAAGGTCCAGTGTGTAACATTTAGGAGGATCTAGCTATTGCATACTCATAGGTATGTTTTCATTAGTGAGTAATAGCCTGAAAATAAGAATCATTGTGTTTTTGTTACCTTAGAATGAGCTGTTTTTATCTACAGAGGGAGCAGGTCTTCCCTCGCTGGCACGGTCCGCCATGTTGAACTGCCATGTTTCGCAGCCATTGCAGTGAGCAGTATTCAGTTTTACTGCTAGATGCCACTCAGTCCTACACACTGTTCCTTTACAGGTCCAGAGATTACCTGTCATTGCTGCTAAATATAACATATTAATAAGATGAGAAACCTTAATTTGCAACCATTGTCTAACACAATAGCATCATTTAGGTTTTTGATTGCTTTGATCTTTTTCATCTGTGCTGTCAGAGTCATCTGAGGCCTTGAAGTTATTAAAAGGTCTTAAAGCAAAATGAAACCTCAGCGCATAACAATAACATAACAAAAGCAATTTATCACCTTATCATCATGGGAATTTGAAAGCAATCAATGTTCTTCGAACAACCAACGTTTGTTCTAATAATGAATGTACAGGAATTTATCATTGTGACTCTGGTGCAAAGACATATTGACAACTTTCAGAGCTACAATACATCGAAGGCACAGGTGCAACACTGCCTCGGATAAGCTGCAAACAGACAGATGGAACAAAACATAATGCACACCATGGACTTTAAAACATATCGCATTCAACAGCTGTGTACATACAAGCAATATGTACCGTTCAGATTCAGCTTTGGTGAGTGATTGAGAACGTTGCACCAAATAAGATGTATTAAGATGAGCTGTATAAAATCATTTATTAGTTTAATTTTCCAACAGTTGGATAACCCATTACTACATTGTGTTAGATGTGATGTGCCTGCTCCCAGTATACATCAACGTGTAGGAAAATACACATGGTAATAATACTAATTTAAGAATGTCTCTGAAGTGAGACAAAAAACAAAATTGGTAAAGAATGGCCACAACTCTTAGGAAGAAGCTATTGAGGTCAAGGGTGTTTTTGATGTTGTTGGTCTTGATGGACCAGACGGGGAAACTAAGAAACAACTGCCGAGCCTCTGAGTGGCTGTTTCTGTCAACCAAAGCAAGCTGCTCACTTTGCTACTTGCCTCACTCCACATTTTTCTACCTACTTGTCAGGATGATCAAAACACAGTCCAGTAGGTAAACACATGCAGTTGGGGAGTAAAGTGTTGCTGACTCTGTAATTGTGTGAGGCGGCATTATGTTTCCCTTTCAAGGTACATCAGAAGGAGACGGGAGAAAGCTGCACAAATCAGGAGAGGGCTGTACACTACCAACTTTTTATTCATGAAGCTAACAAGAGACGTTTCAGTAAACTCGCCCTTCTGCATGATAAAAATCCCACTTGACCCGAAGGACAATTATAATATAGAGGAATTAATTGAGATTTATAATAAAGAAAGGCAACTAACATCTGTAAGTCTGCATTAGATAGAGTAAAAATTCATTCATTTAAATGTGTATCAACATGTTTTTAGATTTCAATCTCAGTTATTCTCTATATTATATTATACATTCACATTATACTAATTGGGATGCATTATTGAATTCTCCTACAGATGTATTACGATATATTTAAATGAATAACCTCTCTGCACCTTCAATTTATATGTGATTTGAAAAATCTACTATAAACATACAACGTCATCGAATGAAAGTTTGTAGGTTAATTAATAAAAGTTCTCATGTCTGCCTTTATGAGTTCACTGACAGATGAGGCTTCACAGTCCTTTCCACCACTAGGAGGAGCAATAATCAGTTCCACAAGTGATGAAACTGAACATGAATGAATACTATGTGTATGACTAATATGAATACATTTCTGCTAATTATAGTGCCTTGATCATAAATCTCTAACTGAATGAATAACCAGACTGTAGGACTCTCATGGGACTCATCACAAGACTCATCACAGCTCCCCCTGAGCAGCCCCCTGATGTGTGTGTACATTATATATATATATATTATTACATTAACTAATTTCATGTTTTGCTTTTTAGAATATTTTATACATTGCTGCTTTTCCTATATTCTAGTTTTAATAGAATCATGTAGCAGAAAGACAGTTATTGTCATTGTTCATATGATAGATAGATAGATAGATAGATAGATAGATAGATAGATAGATAGATAGATAGATAGATAGATAGATAGATAGATAGATAGAAAAAAGGCTATTTTCCACATTTAATCCCACAGTATGCTCAGAGCTAAGCATAGCATCTCATATATTTGAAAAACTTCTATTAACTTCCAGATTTATAAAACAAAAAGACTAACTGCGTCGTGATGGGGGTGAAACTGCAGAGGTTGGGATTAGGGAGTTCCTGATTCAATACTGAAAAAACCAGGACAAGGGTTATCGATAAATAAGGGGAAAATACAGTTACAATTTGGGGTAGAATTTTACCAACACAACTGTGTTGTATTACGTATGCTCCGAGTTAATAATACCGTACAGATATATCACAATTTATCTTAAATCAACCACTCTCCCGCGCTCCTTCCTCTGACTGTGTCTCACAGAATAAACGTGGGCTCAAATGCCCGGATAGGATGTCGTGTCCATTCCGTGGCTTAAATTTATGCAGACTGTTCATTCACTGGTTTCCACACAGAGAAAAACAGAGAGAGAGAGAGAGGAAAAGAAAAAAAACCTTCCGCCTCAAGAAGGTGGGAGGTGTCACGCGGTATGTAGACCCAGCCAATCAGGAGTAAGTGCGCATTGCGATGCTGTGCAGAAGGATTGTTTCATTAAAGGCTTGGTGGTGATCAATGAACAAGTGGAGCTGTCCACGGTGCTGAAAGTTACTCCATGATGGACAGACTTTCAGCACCACGGGCAGCTCCACGTTCATAAATCCTATTTTATAAATAACAGCTATATATAATGCAACATGTTTTATTTTAAAGCCGTTCTTTACAACTTTACAGATGTTTATATTGTAGTGGGATTTTAGTCACTTGTTGTTTGCTGGTTCTATGGGTGATGATGATCAGATTTATGCATATGTATCTCTATATATATATATATATATATATATATATATATATATATATATATATATATACATATAGGGAGAGAGAGAGGCAGAGAGAGGGAGAACTTTATGACTCCAATGCAACTGATGCATGGAAAGCCTTGTGAGCAAACGGTGCAGCTCTGACTAAAATCCCACTACAAATACAAAAACATAACTCCAATATCGCCTAACAGCCCTAAGACTAAATTTGTTGCTGCTGCAACGCCAGGACGTGTGGATGATTGGGTTTCAGCCTTTGGTTTATGCCTCCACAGCTGCTCAATCTCGGGCTGTTGGCTGTATTTCCTCAGGGTGATATAACTCTTCTACTCCATTAATAACGCAGCCACCAGCGGCACATCAATCTGTGGCTGCAGACACGAGCCCTGGCCATATAGGTGCTACAGGCCGGCCCGCACGGTCACATGGTCAGCGGCCAATGGGCAGAATGTAACCAGCACCTTGTAAATCAGCGGTGACAGCGAGCTGCGTGTGTTTCCTATGAAGTCAATAAATGGGGGAAACGGTCAGGAAATTTATGAATAGGCCCGGCTGATGCGTGCAAACACTAAATTACCTCTGTGAGAATGGCAGTATCTCATAATGTAGAGGTGCGACGTTTAAAAGCAGTAATAAAAGGGGATAAAATACCAATATTTCATGGTTTAGCACACTTTTAAAACTATCTTGCTTGGGCTTCGGAAATAAGTTAATTATCTTTATTGCCTCAGCTCTTTTTGTGAAAAAAAAAGTGCAGGTAGATGTCCAAAACTGGAAAAAAAGAGGCAAATAGTTTTTGTTGATCTTGATGAAATAAGGGTGGGCTTCACATCCCATGGTTGCAACCTGTTCATGACGTCGAACCAGTTGTTTTGGTCCCCTCTGCCCAATCGGAGGCTCCGCTCACATTCTACCGGAGCCGAAATGGGTCTATTCATGCCTCGGCTCTGTCCTCCCGTAAGTACCATAACGCCCTTCGTCGGGTGCTCTGTGGTACCCGACTGCTGCTTTAAACAGCAGCACTGACATGGAAACCCCATTGCAGCTGCAGAACGATTTCTTTCCAGAGCAGCAGTTCCAGCACTGTAAGTACCAGCACTACTGCGGGCGGGAGGATCGGCTCGGCAAGCAGCACGACCAATGCTGCACCTGCAATAACTGCACCTGTGATGCGAGGAAAAGCCTGATCTTTCGCGGGACGTCGCCGACCACTGTGGGAACTTTAAGGACACCTTCGGAAACGTCTTCGAGACAAGGTTGCCAGTACAGCGTCTGCGAGTTCACACCCTCTAGTCATGGTAGTTCATCCAGGCATCATCATCCTCACCATCAGCAGCAGCATTGCCGCGATCGGCAGCAGCGGGGCAGCCTGGGCAGCAGCCACAAAGACAGTAACTCCTACAATGAAATAGCCATGAGCAGCTGCAGATACAACGGCGGCGTAATGCGGCCGCTGAGCAACTTGAGCTCGTCCCGCAGAAACATACACGAGTTTGATTCCGAATCCCAGCCTTTGCAGCCCATCTCAGCCGCAGATGCGTCGGACACTTTAGTATCCAAGCCGGAGAATAATTCCACCACCCTGATGCCTTACGCATCGGGAGACGGAGGGGGAGGCTGCAGCCACAGCGGCGGTAAATCGGGTAAAAAGAAGAACCAGAACATTGGGGAAAAGCTCGGGCACAGGAGGGCCTTGTTTGAGAAAAGGAAGCGGCTCAGCGACTATGCTTTAATCTTTGGGATGTTTGGGATCGTTGTTATGGTTATAGAGACTGAACTCTCATGGGGAGCCTATGGAAAGGTGCGTATTTTCTCTAATCCCATGCTGTTCGGAGTTAATTCAATGACATGTGACTGACGGAGCAAGACCTTTAAATTAAAAAAAAAAAAAAAAAAAGTCAAGTGGGAAAAGTGATATAGAAAAGCAAGCCACTTTAGATAACAGGTAACAGAAGTCTGGGCTCACTGCAAAGTGTCCCATGTAGTCACATTGTCACATGCAGGCCAAAAGGCCCACTGCTGTCCAACCATGAAGGGGATCCCCAATAATACAAAAATATATCATTTGTCAGAATTTGTTGCAGTACATCTTAAGAAGGTGGATGTTTACTTGCATGTTATTTTTGTCACACAGACATATAACAACAGCTGCTTTACCATGTAAGAATGTGATTTTTATGTCATGATGTTGTATGTTGTTTGGCTTTAGTGTTGTTGCTCTTTTCCAGGAGTCCCTGTATTCATTAGCTCTAAAATGCCTGATAAGCCTTTCTACAATCATTCTCCTGGGGCTGATTATCATATACCATGCAAGAGAGATACAGGTAATGTTGAAACACTCTTTTTTTTATTCTTTAACTCTTGATGTTGAAAGGTCAGCAGTCTAACAGTAACATCACATTTTGTAAATGTTCAAATTAATGGCAGAATTTAAACAGATGTGTACTTTATAGGATGTCACAAATGGGTTTTGCCCACGCAGGTTAGAACATTCTTTACAGCAAGTAACTTCTTGTGAAAGCAAGTGAAGTGTTAAATTTCAGTTTCTCTGCAGCATGGGGGAGCGTAGATGCTCAATTAAATTATATGGCTTTAACAACTTTATTTATTTCCATTCTCTTCGTTCCAAAGTAAAACTCTGTGATTGCATGAACGACTGTAGTTGACTGACCGTTGTCTTTTGAAGCCACATTAACAGTTCATTATACATTTTGATAAGATTTAGGAACTCCTCACTGGGCTCAGTGGATGGATATAGATTGTCAGCCTCCCCTGAGATATTCCAACACTTGGACAGTTTTATGACCTTGCCTCGGAGCATTGTTGCATTACTTACAGTTCTTCCTGTGTCTTTGTTGAGCAGCCACAAAATTAATGGGGCCACTTTCTGCAGGATGGACCTATGTTGACAGGAAGCTTTCATGTATTCACTGCTTTCGTTTGTGTTTGTTTTTTATTCATTTAAATCAACTTAAAAGGGAAACTGATTTTTTAAAAGCCTTTAGCTAAACTGTATGAGCTGTTTTTATATTGTTATATGCTCTTATTTAACATGTAGAAGAGGTTTTAGTGAAACATAAAAATGTTACATTTGGACAAAGCATTACATCTTATCTTTTATATTAGCTACAGTATATTCATCAGCCTTGTTGGTATATTTAATACTTAGAAGTCCCCGGGGAGTATCAGTCATTGAAATAGCCCGATAGTAAAATGTGTCGCCCCCTTCAGATGTCTCATTGTAAACCTTTCTTTATGAGGGATGATAGAAATGCACAGACATCATTACCATATTTCAATGCATAACAGAAGTGTTTTCATTTCCCCTACAGACAGTTTCCAGTTGCTGTTTATAAATTAGAAAGCCTACTGTAAGTTTGCATGACGGTATCATATTCATTCTTCCCTCCCTCGACCTCAGCACCTTTACTCTAATCCTGTGTAAATTATTTAATTCATAAACAGAGCTTTTTCACCTCTTGCTTGTGCAAACCTTCCTTGATGATAAATAATGTAACGATTTAGTTGCGGGTAACATATTGCAAAAGAGCATTTTTCGTCACAGCAGGATTCTGTTTAGTGACTTTTGTAACAGATTGTGTTAAATTAGTAGTTGTGCCTCAGCTGCACATTTATGGTCCCTGTTCACAATAAATCAGTTGGACGGTTAAACACTGAATTGTGCTGCACACTTTCTGTCACTGTTTCTGCTATAGTGTTGTCTACACATCTGTATTGATAAGTATGGTGATGATAGCATATTTAAAATTCGCTTACATCCTCTTTTTACACATTAATAATGGCTGTGGGGCTAAATTCTTACTTTCACCACAGGCGAGCTGAAATTTTCATCTCAGCTCTAACCTGATCTTTTCTTTGCATTCCTTTAATTGTCATTGGCTGCACATTTACACCACAGGAAGGCGGTTTCAAACCTCTTTGATCCAGACTCCTCTGACAGTCATGTCAATATCTGGAACATTGTTCACCCTGGATAGCTCTTTCCTCACGATAAAGACATTTTCCTCTTTTGCTGACCTAGAAAACCTTATTAAGGCAATTGTTTGCCTCAGAGTTGATTACTGCAATGCACTTTTCACCACATATCCCCTCTCCACAATGATTTATATACAATTAATTCAAATGTAGAAGCTTGTGCCCTTAAATGGATCAGAAACATCATCACGTCACTGCAGTCTTACTCACTCACTTCTGCTTCTCTCTGAATGCACAAGTTGATTATAAGGTCTGTCTTCTAATTCATCAAGTCCCCTTTAGAACAAACTATCAGCCAGTTCCTGGGAACTGACTCTGTCTTACTATTTAAATCCAGTTCATAGTGTTTATACTTCAGCTTCCACCACACCAGCTGCTCCTTTCCTTCCCTGCCTGAGGGGCTCTTGTGCCTGTTGTCGCTAGTCTGTCATTACTTGGTTCCCGCAGACTGACATGTGCGCACACACACACACACACACACACACACACACACACACACAGACAGACACACACACAGACACACACACACACACACACACACACACACACACACACACACACAGACAAACACACACGCACAAATTAATTCTAAATCCATCTTGCTAATGACCCACACACATGCACAGTGGCTCTGGATGTGTGTGTGTTTCCTTTTCCTTTTCTCTGCGCTTCTGTCATTTGATAAAAATGTGATTTTACTTCATATGTGTTAAATTCAAAAGACAGATTAATTGTTTTATTATTTATTACAACCTACCTGCCTGGTAAATCAGAAGAATGTATTTTTTACTTCACTCATTCTTCTTCCTTGTCAAAACCTGGTGCTTAATATTAGTTTGGTGGCTAATGTAGCTGTGAGCTGCTAGCCTGAAGCAGAAATGAAGAGCGGGCTACCGAGGTCTGGTAAGCTTTCTAACTTCATTTTCAAACTTGTAGTCATCAGCCCCAACTAACACTGACTCAAGTTACATCACTTGAGGCAGTTTATCAGATTTTGTGCAGCTCCCTCTGAAACCACAAAAAGCTTTATGCAACTATATACAGTTGTTCTCCCCCAGATAAACTGACTTTGATAAGTCAAACAGGTGGAGTTCTCCTTTTTAAGAATCTTCCGTCTTCAGTGGCATGTAGCGGTGTTGTTTCAGATCGTC
Organism: Dicentrarchus labrax; assembly: GCF_905237075.1. Taxonomy (NCBI): domain Eukaryota; kingdom Metazoa; phylum Chordata; class Actinopteri; family Moronidae; genus Dicentrarchus; species Dicentrarchus labrax. The sequence goes on along the minus strand of NW_026136710.1, from coordinate 12,930,937 downwards.
CCTAGCTGTGCCGTCCTCTTCCATGCACAAAGGAGAAAACCTGGTGGCCACGAAACGTGTGAAAAATGTGAATGCCCCTATCTAGAGCCAGGGTTTGGTTTGTCCATTCTGGGCCACTGTAGAAACATGGTAGTTCAACATGGTGGACTCCATGGAAGTGTAGATATAAACGGCTCATTCTAAAGTAACCAAAAAACAACGATTCCTATATTCAGGTTATTATACACTATTGAAAACATTCACCTTTGAATATTTTATTCTATTTCTGCCAATAGATCCTCCTAAATATTACACACTGGACCTTTAAGCTCAAGCTGATATACTCAAGTGGGACTTTTCAAAGCTCCTCCAGAACCACAGACATTATACAACTATTTTCATAGTCTGTGCTGTACTCCTAGCGACTAGTAAATTGAATTTGACATTTAAAATTGGTGGAGTGTCCTTTTAAATAATAATATTAGACAACTCTACTGATTAATTGACTCCATATGCAGTGTTATTACATGGGTGAAACATCAAATATACTTTTAACTCTCTACTGTTGTGTTATTCCGTATGATGTAATATCCCCGGTTTGTGTGTTAATTCTCTACATGAGCCTAAAGTGTTTGTGTTATTAACAGAGTGCTATTTCTGCAAAAGTGCACTTTTCCATGTGGGAAATTCTCTTCCTGCAGTGAAATAGATTATGCATGCACATCCATGTGTACTCACAGATGCCTGTCAGATGTAGAAGCATAAGTCAGGATGATGAAATATTTCCCTAGCACTTCTAGCCCCTTAAAACTGATTTACTTGTCAAACTCAGAAAAGACTGTGCCCTCTCATTTTTTATAGGGTTTAACAACAGGAAGTTTTTTCACCTCAGAGCAATTGAACACTCAAAAGGTCAGGTCGGACAGGATATATGTTGGACACCAGCTGCCATTTGAATTGTTTAGGGATACATCTGCTGTGCAGCAATGGCAGTGATGGCTGACCTACTGAGCCAAGTCAGTTAACAGAGGGAGAGAGTGTTTCCATGTTCTGCTAAATGTCCTTAGATTTGTCCCAGCGTATACATGTATATAATTAGAGAGTAATATTAATGTTTAATCCTCCTTTGTAGATACTGATGTTGTTCAGTGTCTTTTTATACTTCTCCTTGAAATGTTATCGGCCTGATTCAGTCCCCGTGATGCCTTTTGTTGACAGCTGGCGATCCGCCCGAGGAATTTTTAGACTTTTTAGTTGAGTTGAGTGTGCTGTGTTGGCAGGCGCCGACTTACTGTACAGTACGAGTAGAAATTGAGAAGTTAGAGTCTGTGGCTGTTTCATGACTTTGATTTGTCATTGCCAAAGTCGGATGTGAGCTACAAGCTGCGAGCATCTTCCTGCTCTCGATGCTAAGGATGGTTGATCAGTTCACCTTATTCCCAAACGGACAAGTTTTCTCTTCTTCTCACATCAAAGGCTCTTTGCCAAGGGGCATTTGTGTTAAGGCCATTGCTGTGTCGTTGTACCTTGTGATGACAGTTCTGCTGAGTTTTCTTAAACTAATGCAAAATGCTTTGGGGGCTGTTCTGTCTTTGATGTGTACTTTTCTGATAAAAGTCAGCACTGATGTTTCACAGTCACACAGTATTACATTTTACACTCTGCAGAAAAGATAAAATAACAACACATCACCCCAAACTGTGCCAGCAAATTCTGCCAAAGTCAAACTTGGCCGTGCTCGTCAGACCGCCCCTGGGTGGTGTGTATGTGTCAGAGATATGGTGTAACTGCAGGAGACGCTCTGCATTTCTCACAGTGAAATCTGTCCTCTACCTGAGACTCCAGACTGGAGTCAGATAACCACCACTGCCTGGTGACCTCAATGTTTTCACTGACCGTACAGACTTTCAAGGCCAGAGACACTCAGCCACCCAAAGAGCTGAGAATCCTGAATATTATTTATTGATGACGTTTAGTAAATTGTGTTCTGCATGTGACTTTAAACATGCAGATGATTTTAGATTATTAATATGGGCAGCTTGGCTGCAGCAGCAACATTTTAAAGAAGGAAAGATTTATACGAGCTTTTACTTTGGCTCAGAGAGGCTTTACTTTGCTTGAATAGAAGAATGTATATGCAAATGTGAGACTTAATTTGAGAAACAAAAGCAAACTGAAGCTGCAACAGCTTCAGATTTATTCAGCAAAGTGGTCTCTTAGTGGCTCACTTTGATATCATAAATAAAGTATTGCATTAATGTCTAATTGGGCTGAACCTCTCAACCTAATTCACTAATGAGATTGAGCGATTTCATTCTCAGTGACAAGATATATGTTCCCATCTCCACATTACACAGATTAAATATTGAGCTGGACTCCATTAGTTATATTGAGCGTAGTGAAACCAGTAACCAACCCAGCTAGCATCGCAGGTGAGCCCCTCTGAGACTGCACAGTGAAGACGCAGGACAGCGGCAGGCAGGGAACGATCTCAGGACGTACTCTGCTGTATTGTTTCTCAACCTGACATGAATGAAACTTTCCCATGATGCACGAGGGGCATGCACTCTTAGTGATTAGACTGTCCATCAGAAAACAAGCTGAATGTCTGAGAGAAGCCAGTTACGACTGGATTTGTCCTCAGAGATGTGTCATACAATGCAGAGGCTCAGTGTGTGTGTGTGTGTGTGTGTGTGTGTGTGTGTGTGTGTGTGTGTGTGTGTGTGTGTGTGTGTGTGTGTGTGTGTGTGTGTGCTCTTGTATTTTATTGTCACTGTGGTGATAACAGTTTTTGAAAAAGTGAGGACATTTTGGGCAGGGTTAGATATTAGTTTTAGATTAAGGTATGGATACATACATACTCATATGTACAGAGGCACAAATGTGTGCATGTAATAAATTAAATGTTAAAAGGTCCAGATTAAAGAACATAAATAATTCTTTAAAAGGGACTTAAAGGGTCAGTTTTCCTAAATTACAAAAAACATACTGTATTTTCTCATTGTGGTGGGTTTCCCAGAGTACGAGAAACATGCTGCTGTTGAATTTTAGCCACGCTAATTCCTTTTACTTTGGTTTATGATCAAATACTATTGACATTCCCATCAGCCTCAGGTTGTGTTAAATGTCAATTAGCGGATGTTAGCATAACCCGCTAAATTAAAATGGTGAAAATAGTGAACCGAGCCGATCAGGTTGTAAGTTTTCGTTTGACATTGATGTACCTCTTTGCTGATGCCGTTTGTGTGAGGATGACATTGAGATCATTCTCCCTCCAAAGAACTTTTTGTCCTCTCTTGTCAAAGGCAGTATTATAGTTTGTTTGGAGTTTGTTATTTTGGCCTTTTAGAAAATAATTGTGTCTCTGTACACACGCTTGTTTAATTTCTACTGTGTATATATGAAAATATAATAAGGTAACCAAAAATGTAATAGACCAACACAAATTAAATTTGCTTAGAGATAATTTGGGCTCATCAAACCTCTATTAGTTGTTTCATGTTGCTTTAAAAATTCACATATAATAGTGCTGATTGTCCGAGCGCAGTCTTCCAACCTTTGTAAACATGTTTTAACTGTGATTAAGTTACTTCAAATTTAAAATCCTTTTACTTGCTGTGGTTAAATGACTTGTCAGCTTCCTGTAACTAATTTGAAAGTGTCTAGTTTCATCAACTGTCTGCTTGCGTGCCTGACTCTCAGTGTCTTCCTCTGGCAGGATTTTAAACACACACAGTTTAATGTTTTTCCACTGTGGATGTAGTTTCCTCCACCTCTCTGTCATAAGTGTTGGTTCTGCTGCTAGCATGGAATATTTGATGCTCCGAGGTAAAGGGCCCTTGAGTATTGTATTTCAGGTCATCCATTACCATAATTGCTTTTACCCATCAAGTAGGCTTTCCTTATGCAACCTGCGCTTAAATGTTTAATTACATTGTTTTGAGGTAACAAACTTTGTAACTGCTTTTGACAAGACGGGTTTGTTTTGTTTAAAATGTAAAATAAAACGCTGCTTGTGCTGTGTGCAAACAATAGATTTGACTGCTTTCAGAGCCGTAACTCTGTAAGTAAGAAACCATAGCAGAGTGGAGTCACAGCTTGTGTTTCCGTGTCTACATTACACTCACTTGGAAAGCCGAACAAGACGAGCTGTGGTTAGAGTTACACACTTCTCTGACAGATGTCAGTTTGTTAAAGGAGCTCAGTGTCGCTCATTTGATATGAACAACTGCCTCTGAAAATTTAATTCATGTGTTTTCTGTGTTTGGGGGAAACTTTGATTGTAGCTTTTAAATAAATATAAATGAGGCTTTGTGGGATAGTTGTAGCGTTTGTTTCGGGACATGCGTTAGTCGTAGCTTTTCTTTTTTTCTTTCACAGTGGATGATGGACATATAATTGGCTCAGAAGCTATAATAAGCGTGCACTGTGGTTTAGTGAAGTTTGTGTGTTAAAGTGAAGCCGGCAACTGGAGTGTTGGAGTGTCTTCAGTGCTGTCAAGCTGTATGTGGAGCACTCATGTATGTCTGTAAAAAAAGTGGCAGTATCATTGATTTTTCTATGTGCTTTCTTTGTCCTTGAACATTTTGAAAAGGGGCTTTCGCTTCGATGTGAGAAATATGACTGTTTCAGCAATTCAATTTTTATGTAACATATCACTGCTAAATTTACAATCTAGGTCACTGATCCCATTAGCCCTCCAGGAGTGGGACAGTTTTTTTACTTCTATAATGAGAAATTTCAAATTGAACTAAATGGATACTAGTTGGCTAGATGCCAGGTCATGATGTGTATGCCTCCAGTGTGTGTTGAATATTATGAACAATTTATTTCTCATTGAATTAAAACTGCAGTTATGACTGATACATCAATATATCCAGTATATTTCAGACCTAAACAGCTTAGGGACTGTACAAAAATTATTCAGGTGAACCTTATGTTTGAGTTTAAAAAAACAAGACTCCCCCTGGGTTATTGACATTTTGTTTGACACAGAGAAAATTAACATCCACCCCCTTGATTTCTCAACTCAGCTCTGATTTCAAGCCTAATATGTTAATGGGTCTGTCATTTTTAAACACCCTAAAATAAAAAAAAAAAAAGAAAAAAAAAAATAAAAAAAAAAAAAAAAAAAAAAAAAAGGTTTAAAAAATTTGAACCAAGAGATACTAAATGAACAGTTCTTCTGTTACTGAATGAGTGAACAGGGCAAGGTCAGCAGCTCTGTGGTTGTCATATTCTTACTTCACCCATTAGTAAAACAGGCTGGGTTGTGCTTTATATCATAAATACATTTAACTTCATCGTATAGTTAAAGAATAAACGTGATTGATTTGTGAGAAAAACTCTAAAGATCTACAGTGCATCTTCTCTTTCTCGTGTATAAAGCTCTGATACAGAGACATAATTGTTGTCATCTATATATATGGAGCACACACAAATGTTTTTCAAGTAGTCAATATGTTTTACAGTAAATCCTGTAAGAAAAAGATGAAATTAAGTATTTTATAGGTATGATATATATCTATATCTGGTATATATGATATATCTTGGCCATGGAAGACCCTCCTTGGCTGTCCCTTTTAGCAAAAGAATATATAGAAAACCCTCCCCCTTTTCTGAACCCACCTCACCATTAATCATTTTTGTACAGTCCCTAACCCTTAAAATTTATATTAAATTCTTCTTCGTGTGTAGTGCCAGCAGGTATTTGGGCAGTGGAGAAAAAAAAGTCACAAAAAATCCAAACTGCACACTGAACTGACCTGTGTCCGATCCAGTTCTCAGAGATGCCAAACTGCAAGCAAAGACATTGTACTTGTATGTGCATATTTTCATTTTAAACCCTGAGGAGTCACTGCACACGGCATAATTCATTACTAAGCATATTAAGGAGGTTTCCGACTAAATGTAATCATGTGCAGCTTTTCTTTTCTCTCCTTTAGAACGGCTTCTGCTCTCATGGCAAAAACAGCTACCAGGAAACCTCGCTTGTATTTGCTGACAGCAACATTTTGTGAAATATCTGCTGCCAGTTGTGACGGCCTGTACACAGGCGGAGGACCTTGAGTTGATTGAGTGGATAGAGCAGGAGCAGCTGTGGAGGAATATCAGTGTGGTGTGTCAAAAAGAGGAATTATTTGACAAATATAGGGGAAGCTAATACAGTTTGATAGTATTTAATCCTCAACCTACTCCAGCAAATATAAAATCCGATGAGAGGATTGAGATAGTGTATCTACGACTATAAGCATGATCAAGGCTCACTGTGAATGAGCTGGAGGTGGCGGTCATAGGCTCAGCCGTTAGTTCAGGGTGAATACACTGAGCAGTGAATCTTGTGGCCGAAGATGAGCGTAGATTGGATTGAAGATGATGAAGAGATGGGATGAACAAGAGGAGAGAGCAGCAGCAGCAGAGGTGACCATGTGAGGAAGCTGGTGTATACGACAGAGGACAGGGTGGAGAAGAGTGATGAGGGGTGCTGAAATCTCACTCTGAAGTCCCCAGTGGAATGGCCTACCTTCTGGTCGGGGTGGCCAGGCGACCAAAACCTAATGCTAATGTGGAGGCGGCAGATGTTCTCATCAGTATGACGCTTTGAAGTTGCAAATGCTTACTTCATGCTGCTAATGTAACACTTATTTTTTATTTTTTGTGAGAGAGAGAAACAGAGTAGGGGGGAAGAAAACTTGGCAGAATTTAGTCCTAGTGGAGACACACATGTGGCTATTTGGCCTGTCCTACTACAAATTGTGTACTTTACCTTCATTCTTGCAATTTATTGTGTAGTTTTTAGATCACAGAGCCCAAGGTGATGTCTTCAAATGTCTTGTTTTGTTCAAGCAAGAGTCAAATACTCAAAGATATTCAGCTTCAGTTATATAGATAATAAAGAAACAAAGAGATCAATTAATTGACTGATGGTTTCAGCTTTATTTCTTAATTGTATTCCATCCATTTCACTTTAATATGAAAAAGCTTAAAATAATAATATATAATAATAATAATAATTTATCACTGTGGTTTTCATACCATACAGATATTAATAGAAACAAATAGCTTCCAACAAGGCAGAACAAAACACATGAAAAAATATGAAACACCAAGGTATTCTTTGGATAATGTATTCAGAAAAACAAAGGCATGATACATCAGTGTTGCAGCCTTCATCAGATACCTTAGTACACATCTGAGGGCCATTTTTGGCCTTGAAAGAGTGTAGCGTTCTCCCTTAATCTTAACAGCTATTTATTATTTTCTTGGGCTGTACCTCCTCCAAATGTTGTTTTGGATCAATTTTATTCTCTTAAAAATGGTCAAAAAAGAATGTTATGTATATATATCATTTGTCTTAACATGGGGAAAAAAACTATCAAGGTCTTTAAGAAATGTGACTCACAAATGTGATTTAATGACTCAAGGCTTTTGTGACTTATTGTTTAATAAGGTTTAATGATTTCCTGTAGCTTTCTGCGTCACCATGATGAAAATGTTAGATGTTTTATACCCTCCACTGGCCTCACCATGCCCTTTCCTTGCAGTTATTTATGGTGGACAATGCAGCTGATGACTGGAGGATAGCCATGACATATGAGCGCATCTTCTTCATCTGCCTGGAGATCTTGGTGTGCGCCATCCACCCCATCCCAGGGAACTACACCTTCACCTGGACGGCACGCCTGGCCTACTCCTATGTGCCATCCAAGACGGATGCCGATGTGGACATCATCCTGTCCATCCCCATGTTCCTGCGGCTGTACCTCATCGCTCGTGTCATGCTCCTGCACAGCAAGCTCTTTACAGATGCCTCGTCCCGCAGCATCGGTGCACTCAACAAGATTAACTTTAACACACGCTTTGTGATGAAGACCCTCATGACCATCTGTCCTGGCACTGTGCTACTGGTCTTCACCATCTCGCTGTGGATCATCGCTGCATGGACTGTGAGAGCTTGCGAGAGGTGCCTGGATCAGTTTCTCACGCTATGCTGCACTGCTGAGCATGAAACATAGATAAGGCATAAAAATAGATAATGTACACACTTCTTAGCTCACTCTATGTAAGCATCAAGATAGAAAGATTTATAAGAAAAGATTATAACTCTCTTTAACAAACTATTTAATCTTATGCACAGGATTTTTCCGTTTTTTTGAAATGAAAATTAGTCATAAGGTGTAGCTGGAGTGCATCCCTTTTTTTCAGGTGCATGAAGGTCAACCTATTGCATTTATTATTTATTACAGGTACCATGACAACCAGGACATAACCAGCAACTTTCTAGGAGCCATGTGGTTGATCTCAATCACGTTTCTTACCATCGGATATGGGGACATGGTCCCAAACACATACTGTGGGAAAGGAGTCTGCCTCCTGACTGGCATTATGGTGAGAAAAGCAGACTGAGTGCTCCAGTTTTTTTTGTTTGTTTGTTTGTTTTTTTGCCATTCAATATTTTTGAAAGTGTTGAAAGACTGACAGAAAGTAACTAACATGCTACTTATATTTCATGACTGGAAAAAAAATAGTTGAAATTAAATAGGTAAAGATTCATGTTGTATATTTGTGCCTGTCCATTCTTGTTATTTCACAGGGTGCTGGCTGCACTGCCTTGGTGGTGGCTGTGGTGGCAAAGAAACTGGAATTAACCAAAGCTGAAAAACATGTCCACAATTTTATGATGGACACCCAGCTAACAAAAAGAGTAAGTGAAAGCTCCATATTTAGTTATTTTGACATCACAGATACTTCACCTTTCTGTCTTCTTGACCAAATGTTTTCCCTTTTTTTGCTCTTTAGGTGAAAAACACAGCTGCGAATGTTCTCAGGGAGACGTGGCTCATCTATAAGAACACCAAACTGGTGAGGAAGATGGACCACGCCAGAGTCAGGAAGCACCAGAGGAAATTTCTCCAAGCCATTCACCAGTATGTACCACGCTCTTAACCCTTACCACTCATGTTGGTCTAACACCTTTTATCCAGCAGTGTATTCACTCGATGCAACACCAACCTGAAATCTGAATTGTTTGACACCTGTAGCAAAAATATGTGCTCATATTATTGAAGGATTCTGACCATATTTCACCTGACTTGACTAACTTTAAATTTGCAGATGTGACAATGAGTTGGCCTGTTGATTCTGTATCATTAAAAATGGTAAAATATGCAAGGGGACTAAATTTATGTAAATATTATTCACTGACACAGTAGAGGTTCTTGTAATCCATTTGGAATAGAAACAGAATTGTCAGTATGAAAGTTACATATTCTATTTGTGTAAAATGGCTTTTTTTCTGAATGAGAATTGGAAACATTCCCACAAGATGTGGGTATATTGTGGAAGTAGTCAGTCTTTCAGCAGCCTCAGAAGTATTCCTGACAAAAAAACGTATTTTACCTTGAAATATTCTCGAGTTACAGATTTCACAGCAGTATGATATTGATCTTTCTCCCTCTCTCTCACCTTTTGCTGTCAGATTGACTCTTGTGTGTCTCTTTCGCTGTATGTCGGCTTGCATGCTGACCTCAGGGGCTGACACATGTGGGTTTCTACTTTTCTAGCGGCTGGTCAGACACTTACCTGTCAGCTAGTCTTTTAGTGGGTCCCCGAGGACTCCCGAAGTGCTATCCAACTCCAAAACAGTATCGATTTTAGCCTCACCACGCTCTTGTTTTTCTTCAACCTACAGTGCTTACAAGCACATGCACTCTGTGGCTTCTTTCAATAACTGGCAATCAACCTAGTGCTTTATTAAAATAAGTAACTAGATGTACAATGATTTTGGTATTATGTAGCTTTATGCTCAAGTAAAATGTCCCCTTTTTGTATGTTTGTTTGCTTTCTGTGGTTTTATGTATGTATATGGGTCTTCGTGGTCTCCTGTGTGCAATTTTGATTTGCTCATGAATCTTTTGAACATACATTTATGTTTTAAAGACATTAGGATGTTTAATTACAAGGTCGAGAAATACACAAACTGTCTGCTGCTGCTGCAACCCGCATCCAGGTTTGTGCGCCACTTAATAGCATTTTGTCATGGGTGCTTTGTCGAGTCATTATGCCCTTGCTGTCATGTTCAGGCAATTTGCAGCGGTGACGACAACGTCTCATGTCCACCTCCTGTCCTTTAGGACAGCCTGATAATGAAAATCCCTCAGAGCTAAAGCAAAATCTATAAAGAGCCAGATTCGGTGGGAAAAAGTCACGTCCAGCTCTGTGTGCAAGGATATCTACTCAGCATGGTGTCAACATCCTCCTGACACACCTTTATCCTATAAAGATTCTGTTTTGTTCTGGAGGTCGTGTGTTCACAGGCCTTATCTTGGAGAGTTTTATGTTTTGCCTGTAGCCTATAGTTGCAGAATGTGAGTCACAACTCTGGATTGAGATGAATATAGGACAGGAAGCAGCCTGACAGCGAGCAGATCACTCAAGTGGAGGGTAGGAAAAGGCCTACAGCCATCCTTGACCTGTCATGAGGCGATAGTAAACATCAAATCAGATATCACTGTGCCTGTTTCCTCTGGTCAAAGCTGCAAGACAGTGTGAAAAACTTTCTTCTCAGAGATCCTCATCAGTCACTGTAAAGGATGTGAGGTGTAAACAGTTGTTAAATAGAGCCATAGATGCTTTGAGTCACCGTGGTCAGTGTTGGTGAATGTTTACTGTAGTGAACAGGAAGGTTGTTTTGATTCACTGTATTCCTGATAACCAGGACTAGTGTGGAAAAAAGGGGATTAGACTCAGAGAGCAAGCAGAGCTGCTACCACAAACACAAAGAGATAACACACGGGTTACAGGAAGAAATAAGTATAAGAAAAAATTGTTGCTGCTGTTTGGAGGTGAGGTGAGTGTAGAGATGAGGGTTACAGCAGCCAGACTTGAGCAAACAGATTTTGCCATCTGAATATGTTTATCTGATGTTGTAATAATTCATTTGTCTACTTCATGTTTCCTTTTTTTCCTGTTTGTGTCGACACAATGCAATAGAGCTCGAAAGTAAGTCTTCGCCTCACATGTAGATACAGACCTGTTGTGTGCATGCTAACGAGAGCTTGTCCTTGAACCCAATAATGTGACTAAAAAATTACACTCCCTCATTTGATAAGTGAAATTCATGGCACAAAAAACGTTGTAGCTTGCAATGATTGCAATTGTTTCACATGACACAATCGTAATGTCACCAGATTATTTTCATTTACTGCTACAAAGGTTTTTATTAAATGTCTGCATGTAGCATGTCAATTTGATAAAAATACACATTAGTCTCACATTTTTCATTCAGTTTGCAACATTTTGTGATGCAAGCAAACAGCTTTAAAGAACCAGCACAAACACGTTTTACTCTTCTTATTGACACATGCTGCACATTGTAAACACACCTACAGATGCATATAAAATGAATTTCAATTATCGGTGATGGAGGGTGTTTTTCTTTCCATTTCTGCATGGATGTGATGAGAATTTGATCTTTAATCAGAAAGCCACTGATTAAACTCCAATCAACTGTGCTTTCACGTACCGAAGGATGATGACTAAAGCTCTACAGGAGACAGACCTGCAGTAGCACAAGTATATGATTTATAATATCACTCAAGTCATGTTATACAGATCGGGGCTCAGGGTCATCTTTCGGCGTGTGGAACCATTGTTACGCCTGTTACTACATTTGCAGCCACATTTCCTCCATTTCTCTGTTGGATGACACAGTAGCAACGACGCTGATCCGGTGTTATCATGGCTGGTTAACAGCATAATAACACAGACATACAGCTGTCATGCATCTCTGCACTAAGAGGAATTAGCAAGAGTTGGCAGTAAACACAGTTTAAACACTCCTGAGGTCATTCGGATGGTGCATTTTTACCACACCACAGGCATGATGTTGCACGCATGCAACCAAATGTCTTACAGTATGTTTTAGGCCATTACAGCTTTTAAGTCAAGCATCTCAGTGCAGTCAGATCCCCTTTGGGAATGCTGTCCCTTTCCATCCACAAGGTTGAAGTGGGAATCATAGCAAGAAGCAGGACAGTGAGTGCTTGTTAGCTCAGAGATCAGTGGATTGGAGAAACAGCAAAGTGACCTGAGAGGAAGGTCAGGGTAAAGCCTCCGAGCAATCCCGTTCGAGCCCAAGAGGCTGCAACTGTGACCGACAGCGTGAAGCTGTCAGCAGGGACGGAAAGAAAAAAAAAAACAGACAGGCTGCAGAATGTTCACCCTGTCCATTAAGCTGAAGAAAAATTTGCATTTATCTCAACAATGAGGTAAACGGAGGTCATGACAAAGAAAGCAAGTCAGGAGGGGTAAAAAAAATATGGCGCAGCACTAACTGAGATTGCCTTGACTGATTTAGAGGGGTACTGAAAAGCTTAGCATAGCCGTTTTCCCTGATGAATAGCAAGCAGATTTAAAGTGCCCATTCAAAAGGAGAACTGCCCATGAGGAGTGATTGACTGAGGGAAAGAGACACATAGAATATAAAAGACAGGGCAAGTAGGCTTCCTCATCCTGACCTCGAGCTGCCCTGTGCTTCGACCCCATCTGACAGCTATTGGTCATCCAACTGTGAAATGCATAATTTTAACAGGTCTTACATCAACTGCAAAGTCATGTAACATTGAATATCTGCTATCTTTCATCATTTCAGAAACCTTCCTTTCTTTCTTTCATTTAATGACTTTATAATAAAATTAATGCAATAGTACCCTGTACTTGTCTTTAGAGTCTGCTCTGTATGAAGCATTTCGGTCCTCAGTTGTCAGGACATCTTCCCCTGCCTGTAGATTCCTTTAGTGACTCCTGTGGCACCCTCTGTTGGTCTAACCTGTCATCTTCGCTCCACATCTGCCTGTCTGCAGGAAACAGAGAAATGATCCTGCATTGCATGACAATGGGCGTATCTCAGCTAATTATCAGATGCCCCGAGGGCCCCTTAAATCCCTTCTCGATCTTCATTACTGTTGTGCCTTTAACTCACACACAACCTAATGATCAACACACACTCAAACTGCGTCCATGTCTCAGTTACTTATAAGGCTTTTAGTTATTATTATTATTTCATCAAAATCTAAGACTCTGGCAAACTTGCCCTCATGATGTTAGTGTGTGTGTTGTGCCCAGTTTAATTTAGCATGCGTGGGTGATTCAGGAAAAAAAACAACCTCTTTAATATCTCGAAACCACGTGTGGTCGACACGCTACAATACTGCACGGTTGCTGTTTTTGAGCCCCCTGAGAGGATGAGTAAAAACAGGCTTTAGAGGCCTAATTAAACAGGAGATGTGAATTATTTAAGCATGTTGTATGGCGTAGGTGAGTTCATTTTTGCAGACTTCACAAGAAGCATTTTCGGTTATGAAAAAGTCTTTTCATTACTTTAAAAAAAAAAAAACAAGTAATGTATCATTTTCTATTCAAGATGCAAGATCAACTGGATTTCTTTAAGCGGCAGTTTGTGAAGACCTTTTGATTTTTCTCAATTCTGATGTCACATTTTTTTTAATGTTAATACTGGATATTTTTTGAGTGACTAACTAATTCATAAACTTAAACAGAGAAAAGTTGGTTCAACCTAAAGGAGAACTTTAACTATGGGCCTTTTTATAATTTTATAATGTGTTTTATAATCTGGCATATCAATTAGGTATAGGACCTGATAAATGATGTTTATACTTCAAAGGTGCTCGGATACTCTCAGAGTCCTCCTCATTCCTTTAGTATGGTTGTATGTATGTATTGGTTGAGTAGGACGTAGAGCTGGTCTCATTCTCCTCAGTGGCAGCTCTCCTCCCCCTCTGTGGTCTCCTTTCCACTTGCATGCAGCTCAACCAAACAGACTGACCCCTGCATTTTCTACACACATCCTGTGCATGTCCTAGGAGTGTTCTCCATGTGTATGCCATGTGTGTGCACAAATTTAATGATAAAATTCTGATAGCGTTAATTTAATTTATTGGGTTCTGAATGGTCTTGTGTTCAGATTGAGAAGTGTTAAAATGGAGCAACGCAAGCTGAATGACCAAGCAAACTCACTAGTGGACCTTGCTAAGGTAAGCTAGACTAACAGTCTACTGCTGCATTGTACACTAGGATAGACAACTATCCTGATAAGTTTCTTTCCTTTGTGTGAATTCAATGCATGCTAGCTCACTCGCTGAATTAGTTGTGTCTTCTAATATAATCAAAGTCTACAGGTGTCAAATAAACAGACAGGCTGCTCACAAGGTGATTAAAAAAAGATCTGTGTGTTTTTTCTGGTCGTCTGCACTCAGCTGAGATTCTCCTATTTTGGGTTTGAAATAATAACATTTTATTTTACAGTGTAAACTGCTATCCCCAGGACACATTCAGCTGAAAATTACTGAATGAGAGTAACAAGAAACCCCCTTTTGTGTCTGTGCCGTTTTCCACTTTATGTATTCTCTGATGTTTGTCTCCAGATGCACTAAACAGAAGTTGACAAACCTTAGGGAAAGACCAGGCAGTGCGCCAGCCTGACACAGCAGAAACAGTAACCTGGGAAGGGAGACACACTGTGATCTGATGATTCAGCCACAAGTAAAGGCAGAGAAAGAGAGGAGAGAAAGGCAGAGCACTTTGACATTCAAAAGTACTCTGAAGTCAAACTGGATTTGGGCCAGCGTGTCATGAACAGTATTAGTTAATATTGCCCAATCACCTCATGCTGGAAAACAGTAGCGAGAGCTGGGATGTGACATTGGTTAAGGTGGCTTATAGCCAGTGGCACTCAGCTGGAGCTGTAATCGTTGTTATAGAAGTCTGATGCCATAAGAGGGCAGTGTAGCTTCAGTCCCTTTATGCTCCCAGAGGAAAGATGGAGCTAAATAGAGAGCTGAACATATCATTGGCAGCTGCATCACCACTGCAGTGCAATGTGAAATTCCTCAGATCACAGTGTATCCCTTAACTCATTATCTCCCCTACCTAATTTCGGGTGTGTTTTTCTTTTAATTTCATTTGACTTAAGTGATGCACTGTTTGGTTGAATGATGTTTCTTTCAACTGCATTTTCTTCACTTTTCCATTCAGGCTGAATTACATGTGAAATTGCTGTTTGAAACAATCTCTACCACTCTCCTCTCTCTTGTTTCTCTCGCTCTCTTGACCAGAAATTGGATTATACCGTCAATTTGTGGTTTTATTATACAGTTGAAGTGGATCCATAACAACCCTTATATATTCCTGCTCCATCCGTTTCACCCTCTATTTATGATGTTTGTTCCTTCGTGGTTAACTAGGCCTCTTTTCTTGGTCTCTAGCATTTTATGCTATCACTATTTAATGTGTTCTTGCTACATTTCATGATTTTCAGATGAGGCCCAGACTTGGGTTAGTTCAGTCCACACGTAGGCCTGTGCATGGGTGCAGTTAATTTCTAAGTCAGAGGAAGAATTACGTATGTAAGATAATATATTCATCCATAAGTATTTGGTTATCCTTACGTGAACTGTTTAAGTATTGAATTGCATTTGTGATCCAGTGAAAAATCTGCAAATGACAAGAAACCAAGCCTCCGATTGGTGTTTATGTAAGTAATACAACACAGTGAAACCCTTGTCTCCACTAGTTGTCAGGTTTAGAGATGTCAGTGCTACTTTAGTCCTCACTGATTCACATAAACAACCTATCCCATTATTCCCGCATGAAATCAGAAGAGGACAAGGTAAGTGATGGATGGCATCGCCTCTAGGCTGCCAGGGATTATTAGTCCTCTACTGAATAAAACCTCAGAAACCGCCCTCCAGCAGCATCACTCCCACACCTCATCCGAAATGTGACATGGATTTCTTAGAGTGTTGTTGACTGTTTTTGAAGACTGAACCTCTGGATTCAAAATGTGGCATCTACATGACGTACATAGGTCTGTAAACAGATGGCTGATGCATCCAAACAGCAGAAAAGCATCATCAGCAGGCACCTTTCTTGTCTCCTCAAGGTTATAGGCTAATGTACTCTGGTCTGTATGGAAGCACGAACTCTTGTAAACTGGTCATATAAAATCTCCCCTTCTCAGTCACTGTTTAAGAGAAAAGTGCTGGTTTTCAAGGTTGTAACTATTAAGCATAAAAATAAGTTAATTAACCTGATATCCCCCTGACCTGCTTTCAACCTCTGCTCCTTGAGACTGGAGGACAATGGGACAGTCGCTGGGGAATTGCAGCCAACAAGATGGATGACGTAGAGGCCACGACAGGACCATAATAAAATCCTCTACTTGTAACATTTGTTAATTCAGCTTTCATGTTGATAACTGATATTTTCTTTACTTTACTAATCAGCTATCTCATTTGGCATTTTGTGTTAGATAGGATAGGTTCACATTATTTCAACCGTGTCTTAAAACAATACCCAAATCCCTATATGTACATTGAAAGAGTTTTTTGGGACTAAATTCCCTCTTTGTGCACCCCCAGCGTAGCTCAGCAACAAATACTGTCCACTGAAACACAAAAAGAAACTAAAAAGACTGTAACTTTGACTAGATGTGTGTAACTCACACTGCTGAAGGTAAAATTTATATGCATGTTTATAAAGTATGAGGACTGTGGATTCTGTCTGCCATTACTTAAACTGAAATCACTTTCAGAAACGGATTTCAGAGTGAAGGAACAATTGCAACGTTAATTAAAGCTTTCAATATGCATATGGGAATGTAAGTATTGTTTTCAGACAGACTTATCCTAATTGTGTCATGCTATTAATAGTTGGTAATGGCCACTGTATTCAGATGGGGTTATTCTTTCTACTCTTTAAAGTTGGTCTCCAATCTTAAGAAACTTAATCTCTTCTATTTCCTTTCCTCTCCTTTTCAGAATGAACACTTTCAACTACATATTTATTAAACTATTCAAGAGTCCTTTGTTTTTAGCTGTAATAATGGACACATACAGTATTGTCCACCAATTTGGACAATGATCATGCTAAGTGTGTTTCCTCTCCCCTGTTGTAGACTCAGAACATCATGTATGACATGATATCGGACTTGAATGAGAGAGGGGAGGACATGGAGAAGAGGATTGCCCTGCTGGAGACAAAGCTGGAGACTCTACTGAGTAACTTGCAGGCTCTGCCGGGACTCATCAGCCAGGTCATAAGCCAGCAGCACAGGGACTTCCTGGAGGTGCAGCTCCAGCCTTATGACAAACACAGCCCTGAGCGCTCACAGTCAGTGTCCCGACGGAGGTCTTCCTCCACAGCACCGCCCACCTCCTCCGAGAGCAGCTAGAGTCCAAGGGGAATGCCTCCACTGAAGACTTTTGCCATCATATGGCCAAGTTGCATTTATCGTAAAGCCTTATGGTTTCAATAAGTATTATCCAAATTCTGATGACAGAATCCAAGACACTGAGGACAATGCATTTTAATGGATAACTTCATGCTGTTATTTGTTTTTTATTACCTCAAAAGATGTTGTTATCCTTGCTCTGGTGACATGACCACAAAAATGGCGCTTCCCTCAGTAAAAACTAAAAGGCCTATCGATGGGGTTACAATAAGAGCTCTACTCCATCTCTATGCAGAGATAGCCAGTTTTAGGTGGCAGGATTACCATGTGTGAAACTATTGCACTAAAATAGTGCTTCTCACTGACTTTGTGCTCCTGCTGGCTTGATTCAGTTGCCCTGTTCTTCAAAACAAACTGAGAAACCACTGAGAAATTAGTCAGGGAGCATGATAGTGATATTGAGGAAAAGTGCTGTGTTTGGTGGACTGGAGTGAACTGACACCAGAAGGCAGATGAAAATCGCTCCCACACACTGTCACTCAGAGATAACTTAAGCTTGAAATGAGGAAAAAAAGCATATATCTTTTAGGTTAGAAACAGCATCAAATATAGCGGTTTTCTTTTGCAGAGTGCCCCTGTAGAATGACTATTTTTGGGGAGACGTTGCAAATAATTTAATCCTCTAGTCAAAATGAATGCATCAAAATCTGTACTTGCACTTACTTTTTAATCAATGCACTTCAATGCTGACTGACGTATGATATAAAGATGCGTTGCTCATTAAAAGAAGAACATTTGAGATGTTTGGGCATGGGTTTATTATTATCAGTTCTCAAGTTGTGGCTAGTGTTGATGAATCGAGTCAAAGCCTTTTTTCTGTTTCCAAAAAGAAGCATTAACTAAGACCTGTAGAGGTCTGCAGAAATGTATGGAGTGATCATAAAGTCAGTAATTACCCCTTGTCTTGCTGTGTCTCACCTCCTGTCCTTCCTTCCTGTGCTATTTATGCTTGCTGTCACCCCAGCTGGGTAACAACAAATGCTGAACAACAACTCGCTGAAACCGTATCTACCTTTTAAAAGAAAATGCCTATTTTTATATATTTTGATGAGGACAAGCACACCTCCTACAACTAAACAACAACAAAGGGGCTGTATGAAGTGACAGATTCAGCATATCTAGCATACGGTCTAATATTTCTTGGACTGGAGTTAAGGTACAAACACAAAGTCGTCTATTAGGTTCTTTCCTGAACTTGATTATAGACTATTTAAAAACTGCATT
The DNA here is from genome assembly GCF_905237075.1 of Dicentrarchus labrax. Lineage (NCBI taxonomy): Eukaryota > Metazoa > Chordata > Actinopteri > Moronidae > Dicentrarchus > Dicentrarchus labrax. The sequence continues at coordinate 12,912,423 of NW_026136710.1, read as the reverse complement.
ATTCTTCAGATTGCATTTATTTTTTACAGCCTATGCTTTGGATGACACTGTTGGCTGAGCTGGAAGAGCAATACTCAAGAGCAGAACTGGTAAATCTACCTACAGTGGCTGTCATTTATTAGGTTTTAAGATTAGGTTTTAATGTCAAAAGTCAAATTAAGATATTTAAACATTTATTTAAATATCCTCCTTGGCCTTTCATACAGTCTATATCCATATCAACAGTGTGAAAAGCCATGATGTGGCCAATATACCCTCTAGAAATTAATATTCACCATATGAACGTAGTTGTTAATGCAACCCTCTCACAGAGAATAGCATGGGTCACAGGAGATCTGGTCAGCAGCAATGATCTTGTTAAACCAGCCCACCCACAAACTAACAAGTCAATCAGATACTCAACAAAATGACAGATGTTCAGTCCACAAACTTCAGCAACATAGAAACCAATGAGAGATTATACTGTATGCGACTTAAACAATAAACAATTAAACAATAAAAATATACAATTTGACAGGCCTGAGTCCTTTTTTATTGTGTGAGAATTTGTATTAAAAATGACTTGTTAAAATGTGCACTACAGGTAAGACAACTGCACTGACATATATGGTAATCTATATTTTTAAATGTTATTTCATTTAATTTGGTGTTGCAAGCTTTCTTGATTTTTCCTTTATCATCCAATAAGTGGAGACAAATTAAGGAGGTGTGTATATGTATATAGAGGGTAAATGTCCCCCTACACAGTAACTTGTAGGCATTGTAAGAGGCTGACCATCACTGGTGGGAGAGGTGCTCACATCCTTTACTTCAGTAAAAGTAACACAATGTAAAAATGCCTAAAAAAAAGTATTAAAAGCCAAAGTACTCACTGTGCAGAAAAATGGCCCCTTGGACTGACATAAGCTATGACATTATTAGATTGTTACAGATGCATCAGTGTGTTAAAAGCCTTATACTGTTGAAGCTGGTCAACATTGAGATGACTGGGACACAAAAGGGGAAAGAAATAAAGTCCTTGGTGCTCAAACTGTTACTTAAATGAAACCATCCATAAAGTTTAGAGGTGATATGTCTCTTTGGTGCAAATGCTAATAATTCAAAAACATCTGAGACATGCTTGTTTGGGAACAAGGAGTCCACTGGTTCAATCTTTAAACAATACATTGTATTTTATGAGCTTATCATGTGTTTTTATGTGAAATCTTAATTTGAAAAGCAATAACAGATATTAGCTGTAAAAAATGTAGTGAACTATATCTAGGTATATAGTGTGTAGTGTAGAAGTATAATGTATCATAGCATCAAGCATATATTTTACTATGTTTATTGTTATGCACCAATATAACAAGCAATGTAAAACCTAATTAAACCTGATTCTGACTCTGATACCTTTGTCCTCTCAGTATAATGCAATATAACTCAACCATCTCCATCTAAACTACCAAATCTGATCATGTGTTTATTTTTCACTTTTAGATCATGTCTCCCCTTCTTCTTTACAACTTCTGTCCTGTTAGTCAACGAACCGGGGCAAACTGCTCCAACGACTCAGTTCTCGCGAGATTTCCCGCGAAGCAGCGCACCGCGGCACTTGCGTGGTGTAGGCTAGCGTGCTTGCTAAGTTACATCTAAGTTTTACCAACTTCTGTGTTAAATCTTTCAAACTTTTTTTCCGGTAACATTGGCAGCACACAGGAACTCCAGTCACCATGAGTATACTCGCCAAAATAGCAGAGATTGAAAATGAGGTAAGGTTTAAGCTCAGCTGGCTAACTCAATGAATCCGACACGTTTTAGCTAACCGCTAGCAAATATTAGCCTAGCTCCCACAGCTGGGCCCCGTAGGACACCGTAATATCTCTTCGACACTCTACAATGTGTATTGGAAAAAACAACTTGTAACTTTACTTGAACGTGCTCCTTCGACTTTCAAATAAGCTTTGATAAAACCCTGTGTATTTAGGAGATGTCGCTATCCCCTAGCATGGTCGCTAGCATAGATACGGGTTAGTGCTGATTCGGAATAATCGACATAGCAACCGGGTTCAGAGAGGTGTTGTGTTAAAGCCCACATCCATGATGCTCAGAAAACATCACATATTAGTCCCGAATTAACCTAATATGAAAGACAGTTGTTTTGGGGGGTTATTTTTAGTTTGTGTGTAACAGATGCTGTCTTATGTTGTATTTTAGGCATTTAAAAGTTTAAAAAGTAGCCCTGAACAAGAGCTTTTTGTTAAGAAGTATAGTTTAGATCATTTCCAAGTACTTTAGCAGAGATAGTACAAGAAGAAACGTGTAGTTAACTGTGGTTCTTAAGGGTTAGTAGAAGTTATAAACAAAAGAAAACAAGTTTACCTCCAATTAAAACAGATGAAGCACAGTTCAGTTAAGACACTATCACACCGTGGTCTGTTATATCCCACCAGCTAAAGATAGATTCACTGTTTTTTGAGGCTGTATTAAATCAATAGTGAACTAGGGTTGCACGATATGATAAATAAAAAGATTATATTGCAGTTGTCTTTTTGTTTTTACAGATATTGCTATATAATTCATGATTAGTGCGGGAAAGATCATTTTTGCATATTCACAGAAAAAATGAATCTCATAACGTGAAATTTGTTCGGAACATGTTTTCTTACATCTGGAGAACAAGATTTGCAGGCAAGAACTATCGTGTTTTTTTTGTCATTTCATCATCAAAAAATTGCTTCTGTGATTTGAATATTGCACATGTCCATGTTGTGATTTCAATAATATTTTGATTTACTGTGCAGCCCTAATATGAACAATGACACTGTTCATACTGGCTATTCAAATATCTCTTCTTAATGAGCTACTAATGTAAGTGATGGGGGGGATAAAATCTGCAGTCTATGCAAAAGTGTATTCCAAAGTTGACCTAATATACGGCTCCAGTAGTCTGAGTAAATCAGATTAAGTGGATATCTTCTAAAGTCTGTCTTTTTAGTATACAGCTGGGTTGGGTTGCAGTGAAGGGTTTTATTGTGAGGCATTTTTATTGCAAAACATTCACAGTAACACAATTACCTTAAGCTATAAAAATCTGTAAAAGATGCACTATGCTTCAATTCTTTATACCCAATTATTCAGATTCAAAATTGTGGAGGGCTCAGGCCTATCCCAGCATGCAATGGACAAAAAGCAGGGAAACACGCTGGACAAGCGTGTCGCAGGGAGCACAAGCTGTTGTTCTTCTGTAGATGTGTAATCTTTGGTTCTGCCTGTAAAAATAGTCTTACGACTCTTCTACTCACTGGTTACCACGAAACCTACATGCAAAAAACAAGTGTAAGACCTCATGCTGGTGTTGCTGCTGTAAATTGTAGATGGCCAGGACGCAGAGGAACAAGGCCACAGCTCACCACTTGGGTCTGCTCAAAGCACGTCTTGCCAAACTGAGGAGGGAACTCATCACACCAAAGGGAGGTAGTGGTGGTGCAGCAGGAGAAGGTAATACTTTGTGCAGCTTCTACTCTTAGAGGTTTTATTACAAACATTGTTTAAACCATTTCTGTCATTTAAAGCATCAAAGTTAATATTTGGTTGATTCAAGTTCGCTATTCCTTTTTTTTTTTTTGTCTTTAGGTTTTGATGTTGCAAAAACTGGTGATGCTCGTATTGGCTTTGTTGGTTTTCCCTCGGTGGGAAAGTCTACACTGCTAAGTAACCTTGCAGGCGTGTACTCTGAGGTTGCCGCCTATGAGTTCACCACCCTTACGACGGTACCAGGAGTCATTCGCTACAAAGGTGCCAAAATTCAGGTACCAGGCTTTCTTATTTTTTCAATAAAGGTGTTTTCAGTGTGATATGTTTGCAGTGGGATACATATGTTACTTTCTTGTTTCTTCCCTCTAAGCTCCTGGATCTCCCAGGTATCATTGAGGGGGCCAAGGATGGCAAGGGCAGAGGCAGACAGGTCATTGCAGGTAAAGATGTGGTTAGTGAGGTTTCTGCTAAGATTGAAACACAAATACAGACAAATAAATCAAGGATGATACCAGTTTCATTGAGTTATTTTCCTACTGATATTGATGCAGAAGTGTAATGCTTTTCCTGTTGTTCCATTTAATGAGAGACCTGCTTTTGTCATGACTGTGTGCTTCTAATGGCAGCAAAGAGGCAAAATGAATGATGTAATCAAATACATTCCAGTGCTCAAACGGTGGCAGGAAAAAGTACAACGTCATGAGTGTTACTATTATTAAAGGGCTGAGGATAAATACTGTATGCGCTACAGAAGTGATGTGAATCCTTCATGCTTTAACCAGTGTCTGCTTCTCCCTCCTCCTTTTTGTTTTAGTGGCTCGAACTTGCAACTTAATCCTGATAGTGCTCGATGTGTTGAAGCCTCTTGGCCATAAGAAGCTGATAGAACACGAGCTGGAGGGGTTTGGCATCCGACTTAACAAGCAGCCACCCAACATCGGCTTTAAGAAGAAGGACAAAGGAGGCATCAACTTCACAGCTACAGTATGTCTCAAACTGAATGTGTTCAAATTAAATACAGAAAAATTCCCATCATCAAAATGATCACGTCTAAATGAATCACTGAAATGAATAATGCTGATTTTAGTGATTGTGTGTGTCTTGAAACAATGACAAGATTGTCTACTTGTCATTTACTGACTGATGAGCTGGATTATCATAATGAGAACCATTATTCTATACACTGATAGTCTATTAAAGGATGTCCATTAATACTGCCATTATTCTGGAGTGTAGGATTTTAGTTGTCAGCAGTTGATTGTCAGTTCATTTTGATGATGGGAATTTTTCTGGTATCTCATTAGTTTAAACAAACACATAATATCCTTTAATAACTGGCTATACGTGTATACAGTTATTCAAAGTTTAAATTGATCTGCAGAATCGAACACATTTTTACATAACCATGTCTCATCGCCTTAGTAACAGACACTGAAACACTTCTCAATGCTGCCTTCTGCTGGATATGCATAAGATTACATTTAACTAAGTTGCTCCTGCATATTTATTCTTCTATCCTCCTTGTAGACTTTCATTATCATTTACCTGAAACATGATGTAAACTGTTTGGTATGTTTAAGGTATTTATTTTTTTAATGTCTCACTGTCTTCTGTTTATTGACATCACGCCTGCCCTTCCCTGTTGCCAATCTTTAGTGTGCGCAAACTGAGCTGGATGCCGAAACTGTTAAGAGTATCCTGGCAGAGTACAAGATCCACAATGCCGACATCACTCTCCGCAGCGACTCCACAGCTGATGACCTCATTGATGTGGTGGAGGGAAATCGGTAAGCTGCTGAAGTGCTAGAATGGGCCTTCCTTAGTCATTCCCAGTGGGTGTGGCTTGTTGAAATCTTCAATCCCATTTCAATTCCCACTACACCAATGCAGATACATTTGAAAATGCTGTTCATTCTGTTCCAAGCACACGTGCATTTTCACATCACTTTCATACATGTGTTTAATGCATAAAGTGCAGTATCTCCATAAGCAATGTCCTATCTTACTTAAAAACCTATGGGATTACTATTTCTCATTGTAATTAAATATAAAAACTCAACAAATGTATTAAAATTTAGAACATGGATGATGTTTGCTGGGGAAGGTGTAGTGGATCTAACTTGCTGTGTTGCATATTGGACAAGGATTTTACTTCCCAGGGCAGTCGTTCAGCGTTTTATTGCAAGGTAACAGACATGGCAACAGCATAACCTCCCTGCAGCTGTTGAGAAACAAAGCATTCACAGGGACTCTCTTGCTATTAATGCTCTCTGTGCTTTCCCAAGGAAAAGATGAATATTACAGTGCCTTTCCAGCTATGCAGCATCCCTGCCACACATATGCCTTGACAAAGTTCTTTTCTAATTAACATATTTACATGTAAAAATGAATACAGAAATTTAATTGTCTTTAAATGTGACTTTACACTTTCAACTTTTACATGTTTTGCTTTTACTTTTAGACTTAGTGAGTCTAAAAGTAAAAGAGCAAAGAACATGCATAACTTCCCAGGGGACAGAACAAATAGAGGAAGTAAAGCTAGCAGAAGTGCAACCCACAGTCTGGTTTGTGGGTCGCTAAACTACCTGTTATGACACCAAACATTCTCTTTTACAAGAAGGCATGTGAATTCTACATTAAAAAGTGTTTCCCACTAAAACACATTAACATTAGTTTGAGAAGCATAAATGAAAATGTTTCAAAATAAAGGTCACTGCTAAATGCAGATAGGACTCCACAAGAATTCATAATGCCATGTTCTTAATTTAGCACGACATACACACTGCTACACATGCATTAGAAATGCAAGGAAAGTTACTTCTGGTTTGTAGTTATATTGGATGACTCAAGCCTGAAACAGCTAACATGTAGTTTACCAGAGGATGCCTGCTGATTATGCAGCGATGCCACGAGCAGCAGCCACTCACAGTCTCTTGTCACAACAGGGTCTACATCCCATGCATTTATGTGCTCAACAAAATTGATCAGATCTCCATCGAGGAGCTCGACATCATCTACAAGGTGCCTCACTGTGTACCCATCTCGGCCCACCACCGCTGGAACTTCGACGACCTGCTGGAGAGGATGTGGGACTACCTAAAGCTTGTGCGCATGTAAGAGTTGTTCATACAGTCACCACAAGGGGGTGTGAACAGAGGTTAAAGATAGCTGGGAACAAGGAATCAATGTGAAAATTACATTTTTGTTGGTTTAGACTGCAGAATTTGACTGAGCTCCTGTGTTCATTTGCAGCTACACTAAACCTAAAGGCCAGCTTCCTGATTACACATCTCCCGTTGTACTCCATGACGAAAGGACTTCAGTCGAGGATTTCTGCTTAAAGATTCACAAAAACCTCATCAAAGAATTGAAATAGTGAGTACTGTAGACTTGTTTTAAATCTTTCACTTTCTGAAAGGAATTCATTCTCTTGATCATGTGTGAAATCTTGAACGCTACGCCTGCAGAAGTAGGTCTTGTATCTTGTTATTTGATATTAGGTTGTTCAGTACATCACAATTGTCTACTGTCCAAGAAATCCAATCACATTAAAGGGGGGAATAGTTAGTATTATATAACTCTAGTTTCATTTATAGTTCATATCAACAGAATATTTAGTTTCTTTTCAACTGGAACAGTGAATTTTTATTCACTTACCTGGCGAAGATCATTTAGATCTGTACCAATGTTATTTATCTGCTTGATTCCACACTGCAGTTAATTTATTAGCAGTTTCTTTAGGGATGACAAAGTTTCTTACTAAAAGGCATCGATGGAGTTACCTTACACCGGAATAACAAGTGGTCATCAAATGGTTTAAAGCAACACAGCCACTGTAATCAAAGATCACTGCCCTCTTTTATGCCGAGATAAGCCAGATAAGCATTCATCTGAGAGTCCGGATTAGGATCTGAGATGAAATGTTGCACCACCATCTCCAAATGGGAGAGCTAAGATCATCAATCAGTCGATATGTTAATGCTGCAGAGCATTACCCATCCTCCAGGGAATAAATGGGTCAAACAGTGACACATTATTAGAAAGCCTTTGGAACTAAAGGATGTCATTGTAGCCTGTAGGTTACTTTATAGTGCAGAACCATTGCTGCTCTAGCAAAGAAAGAATAATAGTATCTGTATAAATTATTTCTTGGTGTCATTAAGGTGTCCACTACTGAATGATGAGCTCTTTCATCCTTTTTTGTGTTTCTATAAAATGAGACATTCGTCCTGTTGACTGCCTTAAAGTAATCATTCAGGTACAATCATTTATTTGTATTTATTTATTTTATGATTTTAACTATTTCTCTTTCAGTGCACTCGTGTGGGGGTCATCTGTGAAACACAACCCTCAAAAGGTGGGCAAAGACCATGTAATGGAGGATGAAGACGTTATCCAGCTGGTGAAAAAGTAAAGAGAGTGTTCACTGCATGGCCTGTATATCACAAAGTGTTCTGTACAGTTGCTCAGTAAATCACCAAACATATCCATTAGAGCATCTGTGTCATGTGGTCCCCGAGTTTTTCCGCTCTAATTTAAAAACCAAATGACATGAATGTAAGTGTTACATTTAAAAGAACCTACAGTACTTAACACCATGAATAGTTCATATTGAATACTGGTTAAGGCTTGCAATAAAATCTAAGAAAATCTGTACAATAAAAACATCATTAAGGAATCTTGCTGTTTATCATTCTTATGCAACCTTTTTTTTCTTTATATCCAATCTTAACATTTATGTCATCCCTCCATATGAATGTTAGCATATATATGAATCCAGTGTAGCCAGGTACACTTTTTTAAAAATCCAGATGATATGCTACATGTGGTCTGAAGCGTCACAGAAATGTTGCATCATTGAATCCTGTGCTCCATCACAGTTACATGGTCTCCCTCAGAAACACACCAGCACCAACCATTTCAGTCTGGCTCAGAGGAAAAGAAAGTCTCATTTGAAAGCCCTGTCCAGTTAAGTGATTTATGTGACATTGATGATGAAGGCAGTTATTCAGGCTGGTGGCCCACCCCCTCTCTCTGGTAGGGACAGCCACTCAGGTTAATCAGTTCATTCACTCAGACGCAGTCTGGGGACATCATACGCCAGCTGTTCACAACTAACAAGACTCCACAGAGCGAAATACAGAGCACTTCATCAGAGCCAGGAGCACTTCTGGAAGCTTGCATTATCTAATGTCGATATGTTGCAACCTGCATGAAGTGTAGCGGCCATTTTGTGCCTGAGCACCTGATACTAGCCAGTGATTGCAGTGGATGGCGCCATTGCATACACAAGTATAAAGACTGGTATGATATAGTCATACTGGAAATTTGAAGAATGAAGACTCATTTTATTCACATTTTATCGAAACAAACAATAAATCTACATGCAATTCAGCTTTTTTGTTCTCAAAGGTGTATGAGCGTATTTCATGGCATATTTAATACGCTGCAAAGATGTGGTGCTATCGTTTGTAGTGTGAGCGTTGTCTGGTTACATTTAAATAAACTGACCCTTACATTTAAGCATATATTATGCATAATAAGTATAAAACAGAAAAAGATAGACATGTAAGATACATACATCCAGTATACAAAACAGCAACTTTACCAATATTGCTTATCAGCATGTACCATGAAGAATAAGAAATCATACAATATGCAAAAGAAAGATTATCTCAATATTTGTACCCAATGAAATAAATCTTGACTGTGCGGTCGAGGAGCAAAATTACTTTGCAAGACCACAAAAACCATTTTCTTCCGCTCATATATAAGAAACCATTTAATTGTCAGAAGTGCTATCAATATTGTCCATTAATTATTGTATTCGGAACAATAATTAAGTGCTGTATTTGGAACAATGTTAGTCCTGGATGTTTAACAAGTGTTTAGATATGCAACAGGATTCAAGTTAATGGATATAAAAAAGCAGATGTGCAAGAGAGACAACAGTAAAACAACACTATAATGGTCAATGAGGACATAATTAAGTGTATTTTGTCTTATAGACTACTGTTCTTACTGAACTACTTTTTAGGAAAAGCTGCAGTGGTGGAGGGTACTGCATGCCTGTCCCACAGCAGCAGGATCAACCCTCCTCAGACACCACCTCTTCCCCACCCCCTTTTACCCTGTAAATTATAGCAGCACTTTAGCTAATGAAAGAGTTGAAGACCGGGCACTAATAAAAGCCATTAAGTGAATAAAGCACTTCCCCCTCTAACAAAATTAAAGAATCTACCCATTTGGAGAGGGGAGGACTCTGTATTAATATTTATGAAATGCGGAACCAGCGGCCCCCCCAAACTCCCCAACCCACATCCAATCCCAGCCTGACCAAGTCCTCCTTGCCAGTGCACCTATCCCAAGAGAACATCACCAACCCCTCCTAGCTTGAAGGAGGGGCAGGAGATGGGGACTTGAAGGGTGCTGAGGACGCAGTCAGGACAGTCTGCCTCCAGAAGAGCAAGCTAGAAGACCCCAAGACGCAGCTCAGAGCACCCACTCGCCTCCGTCGCCCCTCAACCGGCTGCACCTAACATCGACTTTGGGGCCAGAGGATGGGAAGGTGGGTTACTTGGAAAGACAAAATGTGTAGAAGTTACTTTCCAAAGATAGCAGCTGGAGGTTGTCAGTAAAATACAGAGTAAGTTACGACTAAGTCGTATATTTGTAGTGTTGTACTTGTTGGTACATGGTTTGTTGGGTCGGTCACTCTGACCCTTAGTCTGAAGAGAATTTTATGTAATTGTTTTGTTTTAAATCAGTTACTTTAAATGGTAAATTATTATGAAAGGTTTAAGATTTTTTTAGTCAAATATAGAAAATAGATTATGAGACGCATGAGTTTGAACTGTAACTCCTGTCTGTGGTCATCCATGTCAATTCTTTGAAGAAAACAAGGTAAGGATGCATAATTATGTATCACAATCATCCATGCATTAAAACCATCACACCACCCCATCAGCCACACTGCATCCCTTTGAAACATCCTCATTGTTCTGAAAAACAGAAGTCTGTTTCACCGCCACCGCCCACCATTTTCACCCAAAGTACTCCCATTTTCGTGCCATTTGGTCGCAACAAACGCAGGGTTTCTCTTTGGTGCATTAATATGCACTGTGGTGTAATTTCATCACACAAAGTGGTTCAGTTGCAGGAGCTCTAAGTTGATTATCGCACCAATGCCTTCTCATTTTAGTAAGATGTCCCTGGGGAGCTGGAAGAGACACAGGAGACGGTAACAAGATTGGCAAACCTTTTGGAGAAACAGTTCTCTTAGCTTGATGGTAGCATGACTCTTGACATTGCACTCAGTGACCGTTAACATAGTTAGGACTAAAACGTAAGGAGGGGTTGTGTCTGTTACTCTGAGAAGACGGCAAATGTCCTCAGATGGACAACAGCAATAAGTATCATTCATGAGTCCAGCGGTATCCCTGGCCACCAAGACTTATTTTTTAGTCAATTACTTGTAAAATTTTAGAGAGTGGACTTTATAAGATGCTGCGGTTCCTAACAAGATCACTGACGAATTACCCAAACTCTGTTTCCATTGATCACCCAATAGACTGATGGAGAACTAACTTGATTAAGCCACCATTCCTCAGGCCTGCTGTAAATCTTTTCTATAAAATGTTTTCTTATTTCTTTGTAACAAAAAATTGTGATAGAATTTTTAGAATTTCTTTTCAGCGGTGTCTGGTAGAGTCGGGTGCGAGGGACGTGAGGGTGGGGTTTGTCGCAGTTTGTGCGCAGTGAGGGTGTAGCCCTTTTTTTTCCGCAGTGAGTGTGACCTATGACTAATCTTTTTTTTTTTAATTCTGCAGATGTTCTTAACTGCAACTGTGTTATTGTTCTTTTCTAAAGATTATGTAAACCAATAGTGTTTACATAAAAATTAGTTTTTTTCTTTTTCAACAATTAATCCATGAACCCGGATCCCCTCCCTCACACCTTTGGACTTTTTCGACTCTTTGACTGAAATCGAACTGTGGAACTGTAAGAACTGTAATACTTTGATGATTATGTGTTTCTTTTTAGGAGGTTGGGTACTTAATCCCACTCAGCAAAGATGAGTTGGCTAACAAAAGCAAAAAGATATGTTCTGTTTCACTGATTTTTTCCCTTTACTTCCATTTACTTTTAACCCAAGTGACAAAGCTTTCGAGTTCCTCGGACGCTTTATGTTGAACTGAATTCTGTGATCTGCGTTGGGTTCTCTGTCTTTGCCCAGGACTCCATTGTGCTTGATCTAACCATGCAGTGCGTCTTCTGTCCATGGTTCTGCCAAGCACCTTGGAGGCTTGCGAGCACTATCTGCCTTCTGTTGAGAACGCCCAAGCTATTTTAAAAAGTCAAATTTCTATTTTCACGTCAGTAATAAAATATAAATGAATTGAACACTAAAATAGGACTTAGAACTTATAGAATTTATAGAATATTTGTAGGAAATGAAGACTGCGGAGCACAACCCAAAGGACCAATAACCATAAGGTGATTTTGATTATTATTTATCACTTCCAGGCTCTAATATTGTTTTTTTTGTCTTATTCATGTTGTTTTATCTCAAGGTGAACACTAAAATGTAGGATTATGACCAATAAATCTCATTTAAACATCCTGTGTGTTTTATTGTAGCAGTTTTTTATGTTGAATGAAAAGCAAAAATGGATTAAAAAAAGAGAAAGAGTGGGACTTTGGGGGTTTTATAGCATTCATATAGATAAAACTGTCATTTTCTGCAACCTGGTTGGTGTCAATTACTGTAAGTGCTCAGTGGCTTTTAACTATGGCTAATAATGTCAGCCAGTGGAGGTCATTCAGTTAAAACTGCAAACACATCACTGTTCTGTAAATCAAACCCGGAGACATACAGGCCCATGTGTTTTAGACAGTAATATTATACTCTTGAAGTGATGATAAAATTATATGAGTTTTGTTTCTATACAGCTACTTATGTTTCAGTCTATGTTGTCCCATAAGTCAAATCACAACTAGTGCATTTAACCAATAAATTTGAAGTGATTAAACCGGACTCCTCCTTTCTTTATGAATCTTATTCTAATTGATTGAGCCCTTACTAATACGTCATGGGCTGCAGACATAAGATAATGTACACTATAAAACACTGATGTAAGACTTTTGGATTTAAATCATTGTCAAAATGACAGTCTTGTTATGTTATACTGAGTAAATGCGCTCCATCCTGGAGAAATATTGATTCATACATTTGCCGTATACAATATATTCCTATAAAAATACACCCTACTTTTTTGTATGTGCCACAGTTAAAATGATATATATTGTCATTGTGGTTACACCTTTATTTTATGGGATTGCCACCATGGATGAGGTGATGTAATTCCTCAAGTGTAGCTGCCATCTCGAATGCATTTATTATTTCAAACACACTTTATCACGTGCATTTACTCAAACATTAATGCATTAATCCATTCTTTTCAAGTGTCCCAGTAAACGATGAGTCTGACAGCATGAACAAAACCAGGACCCTCAGCTGAAGCAGCTAAATGGAATTCAGACATCTTTAATTTGATTATTTACACATGTGCTTTTCCTGCTGTCACATGTCAAAATATCTTCCATGAAAAAGCCTATTGGAGATTCTCTTGTGAGACTGAGAGGCTTCATAAATAGAAAATCAAAAAGACCACAGCAACCAGAATTAGATGCACAACCAAGACCTTACAAGGAATAATATTCAGTAAGCTCCTCAAAACAAAACCTACAAGAGTTTGACTGACATTGAACAATTTCTGTACAGCCAACTCAGTGGATATACAGATCAGAGTGGACATCAGCTCATTTGCAAAACAAAGTTGTGTATCAGTGTCATTCAAATATATTATTCCAATGCAAACACAATTTTACATCTACTTCAAGGAGTTTTTAACTGGTTACGAAACTGTCTCAATTGAACTGATGCCTCTGAATGACTAACATACACAAACATGTCCATCAGCGAGAACCTGAGATCAATTTAATTATCGTTAATGCCTGCCACCGGGTCGGATTCAAGGCAGGGGAAACACTTCCACTTTTGTCAACAGGGGCCACACAACAAAAACCTTGTTGCTGTTTTAAGCTAAAATGCTATATTCCAACAACAATTGAGCCGACAACACAGACCACTATACTAGACATTTATTCTGAGCAGCTTTTGTGTGTGTAAGGTGGATTTTGGAGTGTGCTGTTGATTGACTATTCTCCCACAATGCAATAAATGCACAAAGAAACCTGGGGAGCTACGAAGCTGTAGAATTAAATCAAATAAAACTTAGATGTTGGTGAAACAGCTCCATAAAAATTCATTGTTCATTGTACTTTGTGGTAAGTTTGACAACCAACGTTACACATATTGACTCATAGCCTTCATATAAAATGGAAAGTATGTTGATATTGTGTGTGTGTGTACTAACTGCTAAAACAGTATTCTATGACAATTAGTGTGTAATTTGTAGAAATAATATGCAGTCTGGCTTTAGGCTACAGCAGAGTATTCTTCCAAGCTGATGAGCCTCTGTGCAGTCTGTCACTGACCTTTTGCCCAGACAGGCAGTAGGGTTTTACAGATTATCCCATTAGACTGGCTGACAGTGGCTGCTTTGCACAAAAACAATGCTAATCACCCTTTTCTCTACCAAGACAAGGTCAAAACCACTGCTCAATCAACAGCTGAACACAGTAAATTAGGATCTGTTTATTTGATCTGATAAGTTGCTCTTCCATTTCAATAATTCTTGAAATCACAGGGTAACAAGTGCACCAGCTCATATTCACACATTTGTTTAGCTCCTAAAGTAATTCACATGTGGTAGCTAATCACAACAAATGTTACACTGCCTGCAGAAAGACAAAAAAATAACAATATGTGACTCTTTTAGACTACTGCAGGTGGCACGCAGGTGTCTTCAAATGACAGAGCATTAAAATGTTACATTCGCAAGCTCAACATTAGCAAATGCTGCATAATGTTTAATTGGGTTATCATGATCTCCTTAAAGTCTGAGTTCTGTTTGACCACACAAGAGATAAATATCAAAAAACAAGCATTTCATCCCCTTACACTGTTAACATATCTTGTGTATCTCACATCGCCATTTAAAAAAAAAGAAGCAGGAAATACAGAATTATACATTTTTGATATAGTGGGGCTGTATTAATACTTGATACTCACACATGGGGAAACCTTCACAAAGTGGATCCCACTGTACTGCTTTATTTAGTTACTGCAGATGATCACTCTGATGTATCACAACAAATATGACATAAAATTTTAGTACAAGATGAGATTTTATTTTAAATCACAAATGGATTTCCAAGATATTTGCGCCAGATTGTCAGGCTGTAAACAGTGTACTTTATGAGGCTGTGTTGTATGCCACAGCATGTGGTGCTCTTTGTACATTCATAACACCCCCACAGTTAACTACTAAAGCAACAAGGATGATTTGGAAGGATGAATTATATGGCATTTCAGTAGGACCCACATTAATAACAAAAACTGAAGAATCACAATGTTGGACAAACGTGTTACAGAGGTTGTTGTACTCATACGAACAGGGTTTTCCAGTACTCAGGCAATGGTTTTATGAATGTACAAGATCTCCAGTAACATAGAAAAACACAAACACACATAACTCCAATAGTGCAAACTCAAGTGACGTCTGCTAGTGATGTGAACACCAAGATAACAAAAGAATTTCTGAGCTGAAATGAGACAACTGAATTTTTTAAAAACTTGTATGAAATGGAAGTGACACAACTACTCTACGTTTCTCTGAAGAGGGCATTGGTGTATTAAAAATGCGTCTCTGTAGTGCTGCTTTGCTAGCACATCTAAACTGAAGCCCATCAGTACCGTTGTATCTGAGGATTTATGTGGTTGTTATAAGACACTACGCCCCTAATGCTGAAGGACTGGTTTATCTTCAGAAGGCTGTTTTGTCAACGCTGGCAGTTTACAACAAATGCGGTGAGATGGACAGCGTGAACCCTCAACTGTGCTGACAGCGAAACAATGCCATTCCCAAAACACAAAAGGAGCCCTAGAGTTTTTATTTTTAAATTCTTAGCGCAAATGTTCCTATTTTTAAGCTTTTTTTTAATCCACCCTGTCCAGTCATTTAAAAAGTCAATCACTCATGCTGCAGGCAAACAGGGAACCAGTTGCTTTAAATCCATGAAATTAAGAAACATGTTAGGAAGTGCTCCCCGCAGAGGCCTCAATTCTTCATCTGTCATCTGAAATCTTGGCCATAGTTTTTAAGTTTCAGTAATGATGTAGACCAGAAGCCAGTAATAGTAACTGTTCTATGTCAAATACTGCACCAGCATTTTCACAACTTCTCACTGGAATCACACCACAGACACTAATACAATGATGTGGTTGCCGGCGGTCTGAACAGCCACTGAAGTCAAGCCTTGTTGAACAACGGAAGACAAGACAAAGAATGTTAAAATGGGAGAAACAGTGCTTTGGCAGAAGTGTCTCTACAGTTAGGAATTTTGGCTCTATCCTACCAACGGTTCTAGGACACACATCATTACCAAAGGAGGCAAGAAACTTCACATGGCATTGCCTGGCTAAGGAAAAGCAGTACCAATGCCAGCAGTCTGGATGAAAATTTCCATGGCAACATTTTATCCAAAGTACAGTAATGCCGTCACCAATACAGCCAATTGTTCCTGTGAGATCTCATTTACAACCAATATAACCACGTCTATGGTTGCGAGGTCCATTTGCAGTTCACGCAATGTACTGAAAAGGTTGGCCGGAGGGTTTGATTTGGGTTCAAGTACAAGTGACAACACACCCACATAACCCCAGGTGTATAAATATCCATCTCAAGCGTAGATCTGTCCAGGGCCACCTGTGTGCGGGCTTTCTCCGCTGAGGCGCTCCTGGCTTGGCTGGCGGTTGGTGTCACTGGATTTAATGACACCTGCGTAGTCGTGGATCCCCACTTCCAAGTTCTTGGCCCTCAAGGCAGCAGTATGCAGCTTCTCTAGAAAATCAGGCATACCTGCAAAGTGCAAAGAGAGGGAGTCTCTTCATTATCAGGGTAGGATATGCATACTCAATAGGAAAACAGGAAATGTATGAGGAAAAAAAATATAAAGCATATAAAATGTAACAGCAAGAAAAATGTTTGTATTCTGCAACATTTGCAGATTCCAAGTTCTTAAGTGTGATAATTTGGTGCTTAATGTCACTGTAAACTCTTTGGGCTTTGGACTATTGGTTTAAAATATGATTATGAAAATAATCATCATATTATTATAACCAGTGTAAAATGCTCACCACTTGATACCATCCAGCTCACACAGTAACGGGGAAAGACAGTCTGAGGGTTGTCGCTGTACGTTAGCAGGTAATCAAATCCATTCTGTAAAGAAAAACACACAAATTTTAAAAAAAATGTGGCAACAAAACAGGGACCCTGGTTATAAGTTAAATTAATTTGTGTAGCAAAATATTCACCACAAACCTCATCAAAGGACTTGTGAGGGCGGATGACCATCTTTGACTGGTATGAATGGACTCTCACAAATTCCTGAGTCTCTGGGACTCTGGGATGCTGCACAGCTCTATATAACGGAGTTACAAATACACAGGGCAAGAAAACAAGTTACTCATTTAGCAATGTAATAAATCTGAACTATATTTGACTCAAACAACATATCATTTTTTAAGTCCCACCTGGATACCAGGACCATCAGGTTGTTGTCTGCGTCAACACTATAGCGGCGCACATACACGTAGTCCCTCGAGTACATGGGATACTGTGAGGGGACATTAAACAAGATTAAATAAATGCCGACAATCTCAAATAAAAACTGATGAATATACTGTAACTTGGCCAGTAGTTGCTTTTGAGCAAATGAAAAGCCAAGGTCAGTCATAGTTGCGTTAACAAAAAACAAATAAGGAGAATGTGCCTTGTGTACACACATTATTAAAAAACAGCCTCCTCCCTTCAAACAAAACAGCAAACAACAGAAACTCACAGGAAAATGTGTGGCCCAGTGCACAACTTCAGAGCCGGTATCGACATCTCTGTCCACCACTTCTAGTTTGATAACCAGAGAATCCCACTTCTTCCTGTACTCTGTATCCAACTGGGGGAAAGGGAAAGCATAAGTCAAGGGTAAGGTGCTTAATATAGCACATAGAGGGAGTGTTACAGTTGCTTTTGTGCACACGTTGGTTGTGCAAGAGCAGCTGGGTAATGGAAAAACAAGCTGTCATAAACATTCCAAAAACACAATCCTATATGTAAAGTATGTGAAAGTCCCACAGCGATAAACATTAAATCTTACTAAATTACTACAATTACCAGTTGGATCCACTTGCATAAGTGTAATTTTATTTCAGTGATACAAAGATTGCAAGAAAACATATTTATAGATTTGAAAAAGTATGTACCTGTACATTGAAGAACTGCCTTGGGGTGACATCGTTGTACGAGCCCAACACTGCAAATAAAACATAAATAAAAAAGGATGCAGAGTCTTTAAATTATACCAACATCATACCAGGACAAACCCAAAGCACAAAAGTAACTCAGAGAAAAATGTATGTGTGTTTTATCTGCATTTCAGAGACCTGGTTTACACATGTGAGATTGTAAGTTGGCTGACCTCTGTATTCATAAAGGTGACTGTTGGGTATAGGGCGCTTCCACACTCTGAAATCCTTCTCCTCCATCACCATTTCCCAGCCAGTTTCCAGTTGTCCAGACACTGTCCCCGAAGCTGTATTTAGACATTTTGCAGCATCCAGTGCCTGCAGCTCAAGTCCACACCTTCCAAAAGGCATACCAATAAACAGGACAGGTTGTTTACCATGCTGCACAGTCCACATCACAGATCCTAGCCACATGAAATACAGTACACATACAGATGGATGACAAATTAAAGGAGCCAATCAGAGACCCAGTCATCCACCAGTATGTCAAGGCACAAATACATGCATATGTGCATTTAAAGAAAGATTTCAAACCTGCGAATTTCCTCATCTTGAATCTTCTCATTGTCCCACATGAAGACGCCAGCCAGGGCCGCGACAAGTTTCCCAGCAGGGGCGTGCTTGCTCTGGAATCTGCGCCATATGTTCCCAACCAGGGTCCACCTGGTCCGCTCGGAGTACAGGTTGGAGTAAAGCTCGCCGATCTGACAAGCACGCCGGAGCCTCTGTCCGGTCACAAAGCTGCAGTGGTCCGCAAATATGGACAGCAACCCCTTCTTCTTTTGGCCAGATCTCGCGGCCTCCCCAGCGCCGACACTTGCCCTCTGGAGCCAGGACAGCAGCAGGCCCACCCATGGGACCTTCTCAAGCTTTGCCCTGCCCTCCTCCACAGTCCGCCTGAATGTCTCGGTGCTTTGAAGTCTCATTGTGTTTACACCGATGTCGCAGATCGGACGACGGGGAACCGAGTGAAACATGACAGCTGTGTGACGGTGGCAAGTTCCCAAAAGGCAAAATGAAAAGCAGTCAAGTTCAGTAATGATAGTTAGCTAACGAACACCGCAGTCGTCTGCAGAGATGCACCATGCATTAACTTTAAACCGATGATTACACAGACTCCTGGCTAGTAAAAAAATCACGCTTTTACTCTGGTTGTAACGTCAGTGACCGAGCTGTGTACGAGCACATGTAGCTTTGACGTTAGCATCAATATTAGCTAACGTTATCTCTAAGTGCCTGCTACTGCGACACGGACATAATACAGCGCGACACCGCCGCGCGTTATTTCTAAACGGAGACTTTAAAAACGGCGGTGTGAACGATGTGGTCTACTGTAACATGGTGGTCTACCTGTGTGTCTTTCCTGGAGACAGCTTCACGTTTTGGCAAACTCCTGCAGAGCATTTGACCTCGTCTTGCTGCTGCTGCTGTCTCTCTCTCACACCCACTCGGAAGCCCCGCCCACTAACTGTACAGCGGGCGTTCATTGGACGGTTGTTGTTCAGGGAGACATTTGATTGGTCGTTGCGGGTGCCTGTCTGAAACGTAGCTGCTCAGGGCGCCAGCATGTGCGCCAGTCCGGTTTTACGTCTCTACAAAGAGCTCCAGTTTCCTTCGATAATCTGGGATCAGATTTTGAGTCCCAGGCTGTCCGGGTTTAGTAGGAGATGGTGAGTTGACAAACCTGGTCCAGGATCAGTGTCTACGCAAAGATGAACCCATACAGGAAGTTAGAGTCGCCCCCCGGTGGTACTGTTCAAAGGCGAAAAGTCAAAAGTGTCACCACGTGTGTTTTTGAGTTGAAAAGATCTGTTACGGTCATTGGTTACAACATACAACATTACACAAGGACAAGAGTTACCCTGTTTTGGGCTAAATTAAACTATTTTATTGGCTTATATGTGTGTTATTGACTAGAGACAATACTTTCTACATTGTTCTTGCAGTGACCTTTCTGATGTTACAGTTTAAAAACATTTCACCCAAATTACTATTCTTATAAAACTCTTATTTCGTTCTTTAGGTATTACTTTGTGTTGTCACTGGTAAAAGAGGAGTGGCTGTTAGAGAAAGTAAGTGGAAGTATTTTGGGGGGGTTTAAAAAAAAGACTTTGACATTGGAAACATATATAAAAAGATATAGGTGGAAAAATACATTTTAATTATGTATATACTGTGATGTAATTCGAGTAATATACACCAGGTGGCAATGTTTAACCACGCAGAGAACAACAAGCACTATTGCCACAGATAGAATTCAGTATATCTGTTAGGAGTTATTTGTTTAAAGTTAAAACTTACACAAATGAAGTTTAAAAATATGTAAATCAGACAGAGAACTGGGCTCAGTGGTTCTGATCAACAGAGATATACAATGTACTTCACATCGAAAAGGTTGTATGGTATAATTAGACTACCAAGGAATCAATAGAAGCATCTAATGTACTGCATTTCCCTTTGTCCAACCCTGTCATTAGATCATGCATTCAGCCATCCATTCAATTAGCTTGTGCTGCCTAACATGTCAAAACAAAACGTATAAAGAAAAATAGGCCAGAGGTAATAAAAGTAACCTAAATATTAACATATCAGTATTTTTTACTACAGTGTCATTATATTGATGAAGTGGGTGTAAGGAGGAAAATAATGGATTTAACCTTCCAGGCCCTGTGTCAGTTTGAATCATCACATTTTAATTCAAAGTCATCTGCATCTTGCTCATGAAAGCTGTAAAGTATTTCATTATTATAAGACCATAAGGCAATATGGGTTTTTTTTTTTTAAAGAACACTATCTCAGTTCAGCAAAAAAATCCACACAAACACTGGTTTTATATCCCAGAGAGTTATAGTTCCAATATTTATTTAGGCTATATATCTACCATATGTAGTTATTAATATATGTATATATTATATGTAAATAAATAACTGCATATATTTTATTCTAAATAAAAAGATTTGTTTATGTGCTTTATGTGTGTAGCATGAAGGGTCTTACTACTTATATTTTGTTATGCAACCATGTGTAACTTTACTTTATTGGTTATTCAGAACTGTAAGTGTGGAAGTAAGAAAAAAAACAAATGGCAGTAAAGGTGAATCCTGATTATCTAATCAGTCGAGGTCACTTCTCTGTAACTGCCCGTTGGTTACTGGCAAGGGAGCAAACAAAGAGGGTTAATATTAGGGTGAGTAACTGCTGAGTTTGCCTCAGGAGGGAGTTAAAAAAGATGTAAATTATTTATTTAGAAGTTACAAATAGATTTCTGGAAACTTCGCGTGTAAAACTCCCCGATTGAGAGGCTTTGAAACAGACGCAATCGCCACTCCCTCCTTTTGTGAACATGCTGCCTTCATGTGCTAAGACAAAAATCGTAATTACCAGCGCTCAATAGATAGGGAATGGGAAAATTTTCCACGATCCTCAAAAGAGCTGACGTCAAGTAGGAAGAGACAATGAAGGGAGGGACATAATAATAATATTTACGTGTTGTTATTTCAACATTAATCCACGTAAGTGATTAAATTGCCTACTGTGGTGTGTTCAAGGAATTCTCACTGTTTGTCCTCGTTGCGAATACAAAGACGTTTTGGCTAGACAATTAATCAGCCGAACATAATTTGCGATGCTTATTGAGCACTTCTGACATTCAAAAATGTCCCGTCTCCCTCTCTTAGACATAACAAAACAATATTCACCAAAGAAAACGACTTTTGTTGGAGGGTTAATGTTATTATTTCCGGACGCTGCACTACAATAACTGACAAGTCTTCTGTTCGGTTAACATCACCACCTCCGGGTGTTTTCCTGCACTGTTGTTTGGTGACATTGTTTCCCTTTGTTGTGAGGAAGAGCAATGGTTACCAGGGGGCAACTGTGGTTTGTGTAAAGTAATCTATACGCTTTCAAAGTTATGTTTGAAATGTGGTCACATGACATTTTGGCACGATACGGTTAGTTTTATGATGTAGATAATAGGGAAATAGATAGTACACAAGCAGAGGAAGTATTCAAATCCTTTACCACAGTGGATAAACACTCCAAAAGTTATGTATTCAAAATGTGAATGGAGTAAACATACAAGTATTAGCAGTAAAATGCATTTAAAGTATAAAAAGTAGTCGTTATGCAAAAAGAAGCTAAGTATTATTCTTTTTTAATTATTAATTAAGTTGTATTTTATGTTAAACAAATGGCAATTCCTTGTATTTTATAAGCGTATCATATATTTTGCATATAATTATACACATACAAATGTCCCTCTTAAATGCAGTTCAGTGTATATATAGAAGCATACAATTGAAATACTTAAATACAAGTTCCTTACACGAGTTAATGTACTTACTTATTCCACCACTGCACACAATACACAGGAACAGATATGGAAGTATAAACACACATATATGTGCATATATTGAATATACAAGTATGTGAGTAAAGTACCCTAACCCCTTATACTACAGAAACTGATATCAAATGTATGCGTTATTTAAGTAGCAGTATGAAGGAATATAAAGAAGTAATCCTGTAACGTTAGAATAATAATAATAATAATAATAATAATAATACGGACTGTATTATTCCACTGAGCCACGCACTGAACCACGCACTGAACCACGCACTGAACCACGCACTGAGCGCATGGTGAGTTAAATAAAATAAGAAAAAGAGAAAGAAGTGTTGTTGACAGCGGGGCGGTGCTTCCTGAAGGGTGTATCCAATAAAGAAAGAGGAAGAAGTGTTGTTGACAGCGGGGCGGTGCTTCCTGAAGGGTGTATCCAATAAAGAAAGAGGAAGAAGTGTTGTTGACAGCGGGGCGGTGCTTCCTGAAGGGTGTATCCAATAAAAAAAAGAAACCCCTGTTCTCGACCGGCACGAGCAAGTTGTACACATGCGGCAGTGACGCTCTCATTCAAACTGAGACGTTTCTGGATTTGAACTCACGGACTTATTTCACATCAAATCCGATAGGCATACATAGGGGGGTGTTTTTTCCCGGTGTAGTCACTTTATTTTTTAACGTAAAGGGAAGTTTGTTTTGTTTTTGAGGAAGATATATTTCTGACTCACTATCCCGCGCGCGCTACCGTTTGTCCGCGCGCTAATTAGCTTACCGGCTAGCGAGCACTATTCTCCAGGATCGATAACTGCAACGTGTGGTAAGTTTTTAACCATTCAACACTTTCTGTCAGAATAAAAGAGCTTTCTTTTCGGTTTATTCGCCGACCGCCGTCACTAACAGGTTGACGTTAACGTAAACATTAAAGCCGGAGTGACGAGGCATTGTGCTACGTATGCGACAATAATAACGACGATCTGTTCGCTAGCTAGCACAAAACCATAAAACAATAAAAAACATAAAAACAATAAAAACCATAAAAACCGAGGCTGAACGTTATTAAACATGTTAGTTTCACCGAGGACCGACGGGTGATTTGGAGGTTGTTACGGTTGTGTAACGTCTGGCTCGAACCGGAGGGTAACGACGCGATGAAGACTTTCGTTCCCCCGTTAATATTAACTCACCCAGTATTGACCATCTGTCAGCACACACACACACACACACACACACACACACACACACACACACACACACACACACACACACGAGGACAACTGCTCATCCAGTCAGCTGGAGGTAACTTAAACTTAAAAAAAATAAAAAAATGCGACACCTTTTATAGCCACCGACAGATAAATGTTTTAACTCTCCACTCATCCGTAAATCATAATATTTGTGTGTTAAATCTACCAGCCACTTTCATTTTTTTTAACCAGCATCTGTCCGGTGCTTTATTTCCCATTCCGGTTGCGCCCCCTTTCTACGAAGATCCACGTCAAACGTATTGAGACGGAAGCGATTGGGCACATTACCTCAGCCTATTACAGCGGATACAACTACAAATGAACCTCCTAATGTCCTAATGTGAGGTCTAGACCTTTGTATAAAGTGTGAATGGTTTAAACCCGGTGAGCTGTTTCTGCTCGACGTTCGCGTGAAGCCCTATGAGCAGCCGGGCTCGTGCTCGGGGCTGTGTTCTGTGAATGGATGAGACACGTGCGCACGCAGGAAAGGATTAAGATGTGATCAAGATGTCCTTATGTCGTAACTGCACGGGCAAGAGTGCTCGACAATAACTGCAGTAAAGGATTAAAACAAGTGAAGTGTCTTGAGTACAATCAGAGGAAGCGGGAGTATTATGAGCTCCGGTTTCTTCATGCGACACAACCAAAAAATGGCTTCCATTCGAGGTTTTAGGATAGGCAGCTATTGGAGGTCCTCCTTCCGGTTTAAGCGTATACTACGGGTTTTTCCACGCTTTTGACGTCGTTTTTTTTTTTAATCGTATCCAGCCTTTAAAGAAGCTGATATCCCTGTGTGAAACCCTCCGTACTTTACTTTTTATAAGTGTTGTCAGTTTGTTTTCTGTCTGCTTTTACACGGAGATGAACTGTTATTAAAGTGGGGCCCCTTTTTTCTGTCTTTTGTCCCCTTTTTTTTTTCCAGGATGTACCCCTGCTCATCTGCAGTTACACTTGCACAATGGCTGTCTGTTCACTCTGCTTAATAGCTCTGCACCAAAGACACAGCAACAGATCTAGTTTAATTACAGGATAGCAATAAGCCCACACTATACCTCTGTTTACCTTAATTGTTTTCTGGTCAGTTCCAGGTAAACATATCACAAGTTTGCACTGCTAAATCTCAGAAAGCCTGTTTAAACAGGTGGGCCTTAAGAAAATTAAATTATTTATTTTACCGTTTACCTCTTAATTTTACTAGCTGCTGCTTAGAAATAGCATTAATTAAATAGCTATTTTGACAGGCATTCATTCCCTTTAAGATTGTGAAGTAATTCCTCTATAGTCTACAATCATGGTTTCAACAACTGCGACTGCAATAATACTGGCCAGCACAGTAGGGCTAGTGACCCAGACTGCTCTGACAGAGTACATGTGGCTGCTGATTGTCGGCTTCATCATCGCCTTCATCTTAGCCTTTTCCGTCGGTGCCAATGATGTTGCAAACTCATTTGGCACAGCTGTGGGCTCTGGAGTGGTCACCTTGCGACAGGCGTGCATTCTGGCCACAGTGTTTGAGACTCTGGGCTCTGTGCTTCTTGGTGCCAAAGTCAGTGAAACCATCCGCAAGGGTATCATCGACGTGGGCATGTACAATGGATCTGAGCACGTGTTGATGGCCGGATCCATCAGTGCCATGTTTGGTGAGTATCAGTAGCTTATCTTGTATGTAATTAGACCTACGGTCATTGAACCCAGCGAACAAAGCTTGGTGGCAAGTAGGGCTTGGCACTGTTTGGTTCTTACAACTAGAAAACCTAGATGTCATCTAACACCTGGTAATAGGACTTTAACTAACTGTGGAAATAATTGAATCATCTTAACACAGTTTTTGATTTATTGGAAAGATTGCCCAAACTTTCTGATTCCAGTTGTCACACCACCCAAAATCCATATGTCCTTTTTGCCCCTGCTGTCTAAAAAGAGATGTGGAAAACCTAAGAGGTCAGCATGTTCAGTCTAATGTGATCAATTTATTTATTCTCATTAGGTTCTGCTGTGTGGCAGCTGGCCGCCTCCTTCCTTAAGCTCCCCATCTCTGGAACACACTGCATTGTTGGTGCTACTATTGGCTTCTCGCTGGTTGCCAGAGGCCAGCAGGGAGTCAAGTGGCTTGAACTCCTCCGTATCGGTAAGTCAGACACGCTAATCAGTTGACCTAGAAATGTCCACAGTGTTTGGTTGAATTGCATCACAAACTATATCAATGTAATGGCAGGGTGTGACCGATAATGTAGCGTTATCATAATACATTAGCCAGTGTTTTGTCTGTGCTGAGGACCTTCAATATCCAGGTCAACATTCCAGCGTTAGAAATTTATGAATGCCGTTTCCAGGTCCAGAGGTAAACATACAAGTATGGCATGTAGTTGATTTTCTAAATCTGTATGTAGTATTGAAGTGGGCTGTCCAGGTGTGACATTTGATCAGCCCTCAAAGCATGTGAACATGAGTCAATTTTACTCACAGCTTTACAGAAATGTACAGCAGCAATACTAGTTTCACAAGTTGTTTCTCATATGTGTTGCATTAGTTGGGGGATTTCAGGTCTATGTTCCCCTCTAGAAAAGCCGAAACCTGATGTAAACCAAACTACTTGCATTTTTTGAAAAACTCTGAATGTCAAATAATAAAATGTATACGTCATTCAGGTATGGCAATGGCCTGATATTTTACACTGAGGTCTCGGTAAGAAACCTTATTTATTAAACAGCTGAATGAAGTGTGAAAAGGTCGCCATGTTGCCAAAATAGCCAAACGCTCTCCACTTTACCAGTCACATTTCCTAGAAAACAAACAGTAGTGCATTTCCTAGAAGAAAATTATTATTTTCAAACAAGAATAGAACAGTTTGTTTTGTGATTAGAATAGTCAGATATTACATTCCCACTGAATGTAATGCTCATATTTCTTTAATTTGCAGTTGGTTCCTGGTTCCTGAGTCCCCTTTTGTCTGGAATAATGTCAGGCATTGTTTTCTACTTTGTGCGCATGTTCATCTTACGCAAGGTAAGCTGGCTATTATCAAACTGTAGCTAGTAATGTGAGTGAGAAAAGAACCTTCCGGAGTAATCATGTCATTTATGATCCGTTTCAACGCTGTACTGGTACATGCTCAAAATGAAATTGAGGAAACGTTTGTGACAAGAATGAAGCTACTGTTCTCTGAAGCAGTTCCTTATTTGCATCATACAGCACAGTTCTAATTACCACCATGCCCTGTAACCTGACAGCAAAATGTGGCATTTCTGTTTGTACATTTTCTGACTTTTCTGTGCTCTGTTTTGTCCCTGTAGAAAGACCCTGTGCCTAATGGATTGAAGGCCCTGCCTGTCTTTTACGCCATAACTATGGGAATTAACCTGTTCTCCATCATGTTCACTGGAGCTCCGAGTGAGTATCATTGTTAAAGTCATTTTGCTCTGCATGTCAGCCCACAACCACAGCTTAAAATAAACTGCTCCTTCAGACAGCCAAATGCCCACATGTATTCCAGACTGAACCAGACTGTTTACCATTTTCACAGAAGCTGTTTATTTTAACATGTTTTTTAGGGGGGGATCTCTTGCTTGTGGTTCTATGTGGGTCATAGCTGGAATGAAGTTTTAGAGCGGAGCACAACAGGGAGATGGAAATAAGTTTTCACTTAACTCTTGACGTCACTGTCTGCCCTTCAGACATGAAGGAGGAAAAGAGAAGTAAAGAGGGTGTTTGAAATGGTCATAGTTGTGGTGTGATGCTCTGAATTGTTCTTGTTGGCTTTTGGTCTTTCAGAATCTCTTCATTAAATGAGCAACTTTTGCTCCTTGTGTTTTCTTCTCTCTACAGGGCCTTAAAGTTCAAGATGTTAGCCGGCCTGGGCCATTAAATGGCTGCTACAGGCCAGAGTTTGACCAGATATGGTGCGCTGATGTGTGCATGCACATCAGCAGCACACTCACAGAGAGGAGATCACTTGCAGTTCCAGCATAGCCCATAACCCTGCGTAGTCAGGCACATTCTGTACAGTTGTGTGAAGTCCCTCACACCTCAACACACTGTACATGAGGACCTGTACTTGGGTACCTCACGTTAAAAAAAAAAAAAAGGTGCGAAATTGCATTTCAAACACTCTAACAAACTCAGTTGGGAAGTTGGGAATTAGAGTTTCATCTTATATTTTTTATATTAACATGGGCATCCATATATTTTATATAATGTAAATGAGGACAAATTGTCACCACATACACAGGCTTATTGTGAAATCGTCAATGCTGCAGTGGAACCGGTTTAATATCAGGATAATCATAGATTCCTGCATGAAGAATTTCCCAAAACATGGATCACAGCTAATTCACTATCCATTGATAACGTTGTTGACACCCCATGTTTAATTTGGGCTCTCATACTATACTACACTAGCACAATGGACCACAGCAGCTCACTATTGCTGATATATGCACTCTAATGCAGTGGTATCTGCAGTTAGCTGAGTACAGTATGTTTGGTTTCCTGTGATAGAACTCTGCGTTCCCCTGATCTAGATCCTATCATAGTGGTGCGATTGGACACCAGGCATCCCACAGCACATTCCTATACTCAATATACACACAAGTGCCAGACCTCAAGTCAGCATGTGTATGCAACTTGGGTCAAAAGAATTTGAGGGTCAGCTGTCGATCCTTTACAGATGAGGCTTGGTGTTCTTCACACATTTTATAAATCACTCGGCTGTCAGTCCACGGTGGCTACATTCATTGTAAGATGAAGATCTACCCAGAAACAGAACTATGATATAATTCTTACTCTTAAATTCCACGAATGTCAGCTGGACACAATAAAACTATAAAATCACTGTCAACTCTTCTAGACCCAGAGATGTTGGGATCCCTACATCTCCTGATTTTGTCCTGTCCATTTGCTGGCCTTGAGGGAAAATGTCACAACCTGTTTTGTTTGATATGCAGGTTGAAACAAGTTTATTGGCAAACTAGTGTATGTTTCAAAGTGCTGCGTGTCATACTGACAGTACATTTTGACCTCTCCCACCACCCTCAATTGATGCACTTCAATGCTTTAACTGGACTGAAAGTTTCTGCCTGGGTTACCCTCTGAAAAACAAACCACTGGTGGCGTTGGTTACTTTGGGGACACCAAACAATCAACATGAAGTTGATACTCATTTCTCAGTATACATGACTTATTTTAACCAGAGCCATTGTCCTGAAACAAAATATTTAGTGTCTTCAGAGGCTGCTGTTGTCATGGTTAAATACTTTATTGTAAGGAGTCAACATTGGGCTTACAGATCCCTTCAGTGCTGTCACTTAATCCTAATACTGTAAGCGCTTCACTGGGTCCCAGACAAAAGTGAGGAGAAATAGCCAAATGTTCTTTGCCAAGTGAGTCATAAACTTCTACTTTAACTGTTATTGTAATTGAGGTTAGTGGTGAGCACATATATAGTACTGGGTAAAAAACAACAAACCATGTTATTGTGTAATGTAGGCCACGGGATACAGAGGTTACAGGGAGGGGTTTGGAACGCAGCCGTGGTTAAATTCAATTTCCTGTGCAGTCCTATTCATCCCACTGCATGGCTGTGTCATAAACTCACCCCTTTTGTGTGGGAGTGTTTATCAGACCGCTAGACCTAGGCTAGTTTTTAAATCCCCTCTTTTATAATTTGTCACGGTGACTTCAACTCCTTACAAAGAGTATTCACGTGAATGCTGTCAGGCCCCCTTTGTGATTTTCAGGGTTGCTTTTTTGTCAGTTTTTAATTTTGTTGAATTCCCTTGAGTGTCACCACACAGTAATGGCCAGCTGAATCACCTGTCTCCTGATGTCCCACTACATGTGAGCCGATGTACTGTAGTGGGAGACAGGGGCCTCAGCTGTTACAGAGCTGTCTTCCGGTTTTCCCTATTATGCCTCTCGAGTCCTGGAGGGAGTGAGCTTCCATTGCATAACTAAATAAACATCAGTTAGGTGCGCTGCAGTCTCATGCTGCAGCGTGACTCAGTGGAGAGGGTGCACTGTGGACTCTGCCCTCAAGTGAACACGGCGACCGAGACGCTTATCACTTAGCCTTGGCGCTCATTTCCTTTTTGTTTATCTTAAACTTCCCAAACAGTCCTAAGCTAGTGGAAGTGTTGTTTTTTTTGTTGTTCACAGGCAAGGTCATCTCACCAGAGGTGTTGGAATTTTCAACAGCTCCTGTTTTTGTTTTCTCCTAACCACACTGCTGACTTGCATCCTCTCTGTATGACAAAGATGACTGCTTCCCAAGGGAAATTTAAATTGTTGCTTTCTGCCAGCATGTGCTGCATTATATTCTTCCTTTGTTGCACTAGCTTTACTGCAGTCTTGGCAAGAGGGTGCCCTTATTGCTACAGCAAACAGCTCCAGTGAACGACTCCCCCTTTCTTTTCTCCCTTTCTCCTTTAAGTAATATTGCCTTTTAAGGAACTCATTGTCTATGTTCAGTGTTAGCAGGGCATTTAGGGGTCATGAAGACATTTTTGCTCTTTCACCTTTTAGGTGTTGCATAACTGTTCACAACTAGGGGTACATATGCTTAACATATTTAACTGGGATATGGCACAATGAGGCAATGCAGTCATGTTTGGAATGTTACCAACTGGAGCCAAAAGATGACCGGCATGGTCACATGTCATAGAAGTTATTTCTACAGTTCATTTTCATTAATTGGTGACTTCATGTTTTAGAAATGAAAAGTTTCTCCTTATATGACCTCATGTTGTGTTACATTTTTACATAGTTTGGTATCTCAGTCAATGTTCTGTGTCCACTAAGAAAGGTAGCACCCGCTGCCTTGTTTTTAAAACTGCCTTTCTCTATTTGCCTTTGTGTGTCCGTGGCACCTGGCGGTCCTTCAGTGCTGGGATTTGACAAGATCCCTTGGTGGGGCACCCTGCTCATCTCGTTGGGCTTCTCTGTGCTGACCGCCCTTGTGGTCTGGTTTATTGTCTGCCCTCACCTCAAGAAGAAGATTGAACGTAAGTTGCATTTATGTTTTTGATTTTGGGCAACCTGCTGACTTAGTGGGGGATTTAGCATTGCACATGTGACCTCAACCTATTCACACTGCAGGCTCACATTAATCTAGCAAATGGAGCTCAGGGATTTTTTGACATAATGGAGTCACTGTAATGAAAATCATCCAAAAACATTGTCACCAGTTTTTTGTTCTGTAATCCTGGATTAAAGTAAAAATCCAAGAGCTATCCGCATTTACACACCAGTAGTGTGGTTTTGGTGTTGAAGCAGAACACTATCATTTCATCCTTCATTATGAATGTTTTGTACTTCCCTCTATTGTTAACGATACAATGCTTTTGTATTTAGTGTTCCTTCACATCAGGTGCTGTCTTTGTTACTGCATTAACAATATATTAGTGCAGGTATTGTCAACCTGTCAAGGGTTGTCTCTTACGGTAACAAACAGCAGGTGTATCTGACCAAGCATGATCTGTCTAAATCAGCCACCACCCAGTAGACAAGCAGCCTAATTGGGTCAAAGTGATCCACTAATTGGTCTTTACCTCCTTTACTAAAATAAACCTAGGTTGACTAAAGGTGTTGACCTGGTATTTGCAGTACATGTGTGGGTAATTGGCTGCTTCAGCGGCTTTGACCGTGTGAATCATGCAATGTGGCCAACTGGTCAGAATACTTGTAAGATTATTGCATTGAAAATATTGGCATAAAGTATCTGATTCACTTTAAAACCACAAACAAATGTCATGTGGCTGTGTTGAGTCTTATCATCTTTCATAAGTTAAGCTGCTAGCGGTAGTGTAAATATGTTCCGTGTAAGGACATAATCCATTTATCTGATCCTGTGAACACTGGCTCGCTTTTGAGCACAGATAACATTGCGTTTATAGGACAATGAGTTTTTTTGACTCTGGTTATGCAATTCCAATGACTCCCTACAGCTTGGGTTGAAAGGAAACACATGTGCTGCTAATATTTCTCTGCTGTACTGTATATGTTTGGACATGATCCCAGCAATATGTCACACCATCTCCTCCCCTACTAGGAGATATCAAGTCTTCCAGCCCCTCTGAGAGCCCCCTGATGGAGAAGAGGGAGCTGAGAGAGGCCCACTGTCCAATCCTGAAACAGACCGCCAAGGAGACATCTACGCCTCCCGCCGCAGCTGCCAATCAGAACCCCTCTGCTCAGCCCCAGGCTGCCCCCGAGGAGCGCAGGGTGGCATTTGACATTGGAGATTCTGACGATGTTGACAATAATAAGGAACGCAAGGTGGCGTTTGACATTGGAGATTCTGATGACACAGATTTCAGTATTGCAAATGGTGGTAAGTATGCCAAGAAATGTTGTGTGATGTGTAATGGAAATATAACTCTTCTGCAACATATATGATCATGAAATGACGCACATGAAGTTGATACAACTTAAGATTTTAATTTATCTTTTTCTTCTTTTTTTTTTTTTTTACCCTTTTCTGCAGCACCCAAACAGGTTCAATCAAACAATCAGGTCCAGGCCAACAACCAGCAAGTCCAGAACAGTAATGGTTCCACAAATGCTTCCAATCAGGCCCAGTTCAACAGGCCGGCACAGATGCCAAGTAACGGTTACAGCCAGTACCACACAGTCCACAAGGACTCCGGACTCTACAAGGACCTACTCCATAAGCTGCACTTGGCCAAGGTTGGTGACTGCATGGGCGAGGGGGGTGACCGGCCCATCCGTCGGAACAACAGCTACACCTCCTACACCATGGCCATCATCGGCATGCATGGAGACTTCAAGCATAAAGAAGGTGACTTCCGTGCCAGCGAGGATGGCGACAAAGGACCAGTGTCCGGTTGTCAGGAAAGGAAGCGCGTGCGTATGGACAGTTACACTAGCTACTGCAATGCTGTGGCGGAGCACACAACTCCTGAAGGTCTGGGAGAGGTCGATGTGACACTAGAAATGGGGAAGGAGGATGCAGGTAGCAGCCAAAGCTCTCTGGATGAAGATGGTCTTGAGGCAGACAAGCCAGAAGTCTCAACTCTGTTCCAGTTCCTCCAAATTCTCACTGCTTGCTTTGGATCCTTTGCTCATGGAGGAAACGACGTTAGGTATGCAGACTCCTTCATGAAGGCCATGTTATTATCAGTCATTGGGCTAATGGATAACGCTTTTTGTTTTTCTGGCATGTTGTTGGCAACATTTTTAATCACCATTCAACTCAAAATCAGAATCTTTGTTAGCACTGTTAAAATAATCATCTTCTTTCCTCTGCAGTAATGCTATTGGACCATTGGTAGCTCTGTGGTTGGTTTACACAACCAGCAGTGTGACTTCAAATGAACCCACACCCATTTGGCTGCTGCTGTACGGTGGCGTGGGTATCTGCGCTGGACTCTGGGTGTGGGGTCGCCGAGTGATCCAGACTATGGGCAAGGACCTTACCCCCATTACCCCCTCAAGGTATAGACTCCACAGACAGTGCAGAGCCTGTTTCTCCTTAGTCATACACCCACATCCTTTTCAGACATTACCAGTCTTTGAATTTTAGCAAGCATGCTCAGACACATCCACCTGAGAGACATGAGTGTTGTTGTTTTTTCCCTGCAGTGGTTTCAGCATTGAACTGGCCTCAGCCCTGACTGTCGTGGTAGCCTCTAACATTGGCCTGCCTGTCTCCACCACCCACTGCAAGGTAAGCTGGTCAAACATGTGGTCTGGGAACTAGACTGAGACACGGGGGAAGAGACTGTTTAGTGTGAGGGAGGCTACAGTAAACAGGAATCCAGTCTGGTAGACAATCCAAATGTGGAACAACTCCCCCCATAATAAAATCTTACATTTTAGTTATGCAGACAGATCATATGAATTCATACATTTAGGGAAGATGATGGGGTTTATCTGACAACTGCTCTGTTTCCAGGTGGGCTCTGTGGTTGCAGTAGGATGGCTGCGCTCAAGGAAGGCAGTCGACTGGCGTCTGTTCAGAAACATCTTCATGGCGTGGTTTGTGACAGTGCCCATCTCTGGCCTCATCAGTGCCGCCATCATGGCCATCTTCATCTATGGCATCCTGTGAGCATAGGGCTGCACCCCGAGCAGGGGAGGAGAAAGAAAACCGCTCTAGTGCGTACAAGAAGAAAAGGAGTAAAGTTGGAAGGCCAAAATATATCGCTTACCTCAAGCCAACAACTTTGGAAGAAAAAGGAAAAAAAATTGAAATGTTTGAAAGGACTTGTGATATGGGCCTGTGGTTCTTGGCTGCATCATTTTCAACCTAGAATTTGTTCCAGTTGGGCCACATTACTTCCAGTGGGAAGCTTGCATTTCTTTATTCTGACTTGCTTTTTCATATCTCATCATTCTGTAAAGAGTTAATCTAAAAGCATCAACTGATTATTTTTTTTCTAATACTCATTCTTCCATTTTTTTTTTTACTTTGCAATTATGTACATATACAACCATGCTCTGTTTTTAATTTTGTTTTACACGTTAGAAAGAAATGAACAATTAAAATGCAGTATTAGCCTTTGCAGATGTAACTCTCCAGTCATAACATATGATGAAAGTAACGTAGATGCAAAAGGAGTATTTTTAGGTGGAAAACAAGGTTATTGGTGTGTCTGTGCGTGTTTTTCCCCAATTCCAAGTATTTGTTATTGATGAATTATTATTTTGCATCTGGCTTCCTCATATCCCATAAACTGGGACATTTGTTTTTCCTTTCTCTGGTATAGAACAAATTTGACTTTAAACTCATTGTAAATTCAGAGAGGTTGGTGGCAGTGTTTTCTGCCATACTTAAACGATGTGATTGCGTTCACAGCACTGCAGGTTTGTCTCTACAACGCAGAGTTATCTGAATAATTTACTATGGTAGAAGCACTAATTGTACACACTGGATGGCTGCCTGCAGAATGATACTGTATCATTAGCATAAGAAGTCAACACACTTCTGCAAGGGAATGAAGAGGCCCTAATCTTTGAAATCAGGGGACTATCTGTGATCGAGTTCGCTCATCAGAATATCCTGAGGCTCTACATTCTTGATCAGCGCAGATATAAACTGCCTGAAATTACTTGGTTACTTGAATTTGAGAAATGTAACAGCAGAATGTCACCTAATGCAAACGTGTTGTCTCAAACAAGCCCTCAAGTCTCCTGTCAACACTTGATTGCATCATCCTTGATGGTTAAATGCTTTAGCCTTGTTTTACTAGTTCACCTCATACGGGCTACTTCCCAGTATTTGGGTTTTTCTTTGGAATCTGCACCTACCTGGACATTCGGGTTGCTCTCGCTTTCCTTTCTCCCCCGGCCCAGAAAAATCTGAACAAAGCTGTAAATCAGGAGGAACAAAAACCTAAAACTGGAAGTTATCTAAGATGGGTGGTTTGGTGTTGAGCTGATCTCTTGTTTGAGTGAGGGCGAACATACGTTGCATGCCACCAGTGCGTGGTCATTTGGCTGCAGTATAAATGCATTTCAGATCTATAGATGCTGTAGTTGCCTTAATTGTTTAATTTTTTCACTTAGGTACCAAAGAAAAGAGTTTTTGTTTTGTTTAATTTTTTTTTATGCACATCAACACACTTGTGGAAAAAAAAAAAAGACAAATAAAAATTGGAAAACAATTTTGTTGAACTTGTTTTTGTTTACTTTTAAAGGAAAAGCCTTTGTTATATAACCCACACATATCAGGAAGTAGTGAAACTTTATACCTTTAAACTCTCAAAATCACGTGATACTCTGCGTAGTTCAGAAATACTGGACAACAGAAGTATTTTGGTAGAGGACGTTGCATGAAACAAAAGAGGACACCGGTTGTACAGATAGGTGGAATAGTTCCCTTTTTTATTGACTGTAAGCTCGGTGCTGCTCAGGCACCGGGTGATGAATCAGGATCCGCGTGTTTCTGTGCTCGCTCACTCCAGTACATCTGTGACGCAGGGACAGACACAGAGGATTCCTTTACGCTAGCTTTACATTGCAAACACACCACAATTCAGTAGTTTTCCAGGGCTCTCAAAGCAAGTGCATGAATAACAGCTCTCCAAGGTTTTTTGTAATATGACTCACTGCCCCTGCGCAGGTACTGATTGATGACTGCACCAGCATGTGGTTTTAATGCTATAGAGCACAAAGCAAGGCCAACTCTATCCCCAAAGGATTAGGATTTACTGCTTTACTGTTTTACACCAGTGCTTGAAGGCTTTTCTTCCTCCAACCATAAAGAATCATAAAGATGACCGTTATCACTGTGTTAATAACCTTGGATCAATTTTAAAACAATCCTTTCAGCATCTTTTAGGGCAGGGACAGTGCATCCTTGGTCCAAAAATAGCCAGAAGCAGATGATACAGTATAAATCAAGCACAATAAGCACCTGGGGACAGACGTCTCAGAGTGCCCTGGATTCTTGTCCTAGATCTGCGCACATACACGGAGGACTGTGTTCAAATAAACAATCCTAGCATCTTATTTTTAGGTCAAGCAGTATACCGACTTTGTCAAATCTGTGGTGACTCGAATATATCTCTAGAACATTTATGTCTGGATGCATAAAAC
Organism: Dicentrarchus labrax; assembly: GCF_905237075.1. Taxonomy (NCBI): domain Eukaryota; kingdom Metazoa; phylum Chordata; class Actinopteri; family Moronidae; genus Dicentrarchus; species Dicentrarchus labrax. The sequence continues at coordinate 12,876,275 of NW_026136710.1, read as the reverse complement.
TGGAAAGAATACCAGTTCTTGATTTTTTACAAGCTTAAGTTGTGCATTTGTAATTGCTCTTGGGGCATTTTACTGTTTACTTTTTCTCTGAACCCAGCCTATAAAAGGGTTTTAACACTATTTAAATCTAGCTGAGACTGGCTCTGACTGGCTCTGTTTTTCACTATCCGGTTCATTGCATAACCTACAATTTAACTCTCACTGTGTTGCTCAAAACAGTTCACCACATCTTGCCTCAGCAGGTACTGTGAGTCTACCTCAAAAAATGTTAATCACTGTCTCTGAACTCTTTATGGTGCGTGTGGCATTGAGAGGTTTTCACCTTGCTCCTTGGTTGAATCCTGACTGACTGCATCTGCAGGGGAAAAATAAGAAAATGGGGGGATTACAGCAAGTAGTTATAGTGTGTGGGGTTCATTAGTATATTGAGTTTTCAGTGGCCATTTTACTTCTTCTTACCCACACTGCTCACAGCCTCTGGCTTTGCCTCATGGTGCTCTGGGAAGACATTAAAATGAACTTTGAGTTTAAACAAAAGAACAGGACAGTTAAAGCTTTTAGATCCCTTTTGTTCATTCTATCTGTATCTAAATATTCTTTAAAATTGTTTAAACTGAAAATATTATTTGAAATTCATGAATATGAAGAAAGAAACATTCATTAAGTATTATTCACAGCTTGTATTTTAGTGTTTGAAACTTGATTGTAGTGTTTTTGTGTAAATCTACAGCACTTACCCCTCCTCTGTCTCCCTGTCGAATATAATAAATACAGAAATTGTCAGTGATAGAATGACAGAAGCTGAAATTACAGCTTTAATGTAGTGAAATCAACCTCACAAACTCACCGTCGACTTCCTCAGAGGACTCAGACTCTGATTCTGTGGACATCAGAGGAGACAAATCAGCCGCAGGATTGTGATATTTTACAGTGTACTTTGAGATCCAGTTTCAGACCTTCTTTCTAAACTGTCCTCCATTGCCATCTACAGGCTGATATTTAAACAGTGAAACCTCTGTTACCTTCACGAACTGGAGCGTCAGAGTTCCCACCTCTCTCTGCTGGAGGAGGAGGAGGAGGATTTTACAGTTATGTAATGCTCTCAAGATCACAAGTTGTCTGTTAAAGCCAGCAGGAGGTTTTATTTTACACACCTTTGCGGTCATCCACAGCTTCAATATGTTCCTCCACTGTTGGAAACGTTTCAACAAGTGATTCTGATATTTAACACACACCATCATTCATCGTGTGATTAAGTATAACTTACCGGATCCATCTTGAACAGCCTCTGTATGTAGAATATTGGAAAGATTGAATCACCCACTGCACCTGAATCAGCTGTTATTGATATGTTTTGAATGTGTGGTTCCTCTTACCAAGGTAGCGAGCGTCCTCATTCTGTTCCTCTGTAACTTCGCAGAAAAGGTAAAAAGATTAAAACTTGTTTTAAATGCAACAAAATGGATGAAAGGTATGTTTGCTTACGGTCATTGTCCTGGACTTTGGTCAAACTTACCATTCATCTGAGCCGCCTCATTCTTTTGAGCGGCCTCAAACTCCATCTGATCTAGAGACAGAGGGATACAATGAAATAAAACAGTTTGGACAGTTTGTGTAATAATGGAAGTGAAGAAATGTAGTGCTACAGATAAACTGATGAATTAATTAAATAAATTAATTCAAATAAATTGAGAAATTAAAGAAATTCAATAAAGGGGGCTTTAACAAACCAGTTTCCCTGTTTCATTATAAGACAAATTAACTCTTTTAGCCAGATGAATTCACATAGAACAGAATAAAAACACATAAAACATATAAAATATCAGTTTCAAAGTCAAGCAACAATTGGATACCTATTTTCTTCAGTTCAGTTAGCCCATCTGCATGAAAAAAAAATAAGATATTCGGGTTGAATTACATCAGTTTCGAGACATGCAAGTATCATCACCCTTACATAGCCTAATGATCATTTTTGATCAGTATTATTGATAATAATTCCTCACCGTGCTGAGAAACTACTTCCTCTTTCTCTGCAGATTCCAGAGAGGCTGATAGAGCTAGAAGTCATCACAAGTCCATCAGTGAGGTTTCAAATAAACACATAACTAAACCTTCTTACTCCTAAATAAGCCTGAATGGAGCAAATCAAGCAAATATGTACAAAAACAAACTAAAGACAGAAATTGTGTCCCCAGATTTGTACTTTTCCAGTTTCCATCAATAAGATCACCACATTTTATATTATAATTTAAATTCATTTGAAGATCATAATCATAACTGTTTATTCTTACCGGAGTGAAACGCTGCCACAGCGAGGAAAACAAATAGTGGCACTAGAAATCTCATCCTGGCTGCTGGTCTGGCTGCGGGGTTGAAGATTTTGGATGTCCCTTTCAAAACTGTGTGTTGTGTTGTTGTCGGTTTGCAGCCTCTTATATCTTCAGTCACATCACATGCCCACCCATGGACAGGCAGCTCTGGTACCATTGTCCCTCCCTACCTGAGAGGGCAGCTGGGTGGCACATCAGCACACAGACGTATCCTTATTCAGGCCGTCAATGCCCCCCATTGTTGGCTCTCCAGTCACACGGGCCTTTATTTGGGATGTTACTGTGTCTGTTTAAAAAAATAAATAAAATGGGAGTCCTTGCGTCCAAACTGAAAACAATGTTCATTTCCTTTTAGGAATGGAAATGGTGATTTCACCGCACATCCTTGGCTTATGAATGATGGGTCACAATGTCTCAGTGACACAATTCCTCACACAATCATGCAGATCAAAGAGAGAAAGCAAACAGCTGCAGCTACTGACGGGTTTTTTTTAACTCGTATCCTCGGGCCTCCGACTGGAGAACATTTTATTCTTCTCACCCTTAAGAAATGAGAAAAACTTGAATTAAAATGGATTTTAAAAGTGAAATGAGTTTTTAGAGATTCTACTATAAAGACCGGACTAAACTGATAAATGTCACCATCACACGCTTCATCATGAAACAAGTTTACAAATTTCTTCATTGAAAGTGAGATCTATATGAGAGCAGAATGTCTTGAGAATGCGAACATAATCTGACCAGGCTTTTACTTTTTATCTGAAAGAGTAAAATGTTAAATAAGAGCACAAAGCAGACAAGTTCTCATCACTTTAATGTGATCGTAAACACACAAAACATACAGTATGATCTGGGAGCTTTCAGTAATGTTTTCAATCAAATCAAATCTGAAATCAACTGTTTTTACAAAAAGATTTGTAATGGAAAGCCTCATTTTATTTGTGCACAAGAAGCCAGTTTAAATACCCACATGGTTGTTGTTTTTTGGCAAGGGACTTAAGTGTAAAACTGAAACTTGTCTATCCATTAAACCACAGTACAGTATGTCTTGAAATATACTCAATCTAGAAAAATACGACTCTAAAAGTGCTCAAGAAACAATTAGCAAACTACAATTTTCTTCCCAAAGTGGCTAAAGAACACGAAAGGGGTTTAAGCGACATGAAATCACAGGCACAGAAAACTTTTAAAACAGATTCTCCTCCATATGCAACAACTAAATATAGAAAGTTTGGTCCTGGTGACCTGATTCTGATGGCAAAAAAATGACACAGGAAAAATGATTTCTAAAATTATAGGGAAACATATAATTTTATAAAGATGTAAGCCAATTACTCTGATATCTTTAAGGCATAATCATAGTTTTAAAAACCTATATTCTGTTTTGTCAGTGTGATTAGACTGTCCAATTATAGTTTTATTTAATATTTATTTAATATTATTATCAGTAAAATTATATAGTAAGAAAAAACATTTACATCCAATTTACAAAGAAAATGTCTTGTTACCACAACTATCTTGCAGACAGCCGCATGTATTCACTAACAACATATACAGTAGTCTGCTGAGGAGGTAGAGCAACTGAGAAATCAGTGGAAGATACATAAATCCGTCAATAAAAAGGACATCTTTATATCAGCGAACGCTCGGCAAGAATTCGCCGAAGGGTAGCGATGGTTGGTTTGTGACACCGACGAGCTGATTTCCTGGATGTCAGCTGTACCGTTACCATAACAGCAGGAAATCACATAAAAAATACATCTGTTCAAGACACTCATGTAGACAGAGAAACACTTCTACCCATAGTGCAGCATATTTCACAGTGAAAATTCAGCACAGTACAATGTTGATCCACCTTTTTGTGGGATTTGTGCGACTGTCGCTGGGTTATGATGAACTGTGGCTACTGTTAGTGTGATTAAAAGGATATAGGCGGTTTGTTTTTAGCGTTGGTCAATATTCCTATTGGTAATAATATTGGGCTGCATAATTAATACAAAAATATTATCAACATTGCAATGTGGCCACGCAGAAGCTGCAACTTTTGATAGAGGTAAAATGTGTGACAAAACAGCATTACAGAGATGCCCTGGCCAACAAATCTCGTTCTCCAGATGTTAAAAAACATTGTGTGTTTGGTACAGACCCTGACAAATGTCACATCAACATGATTTTAATTGTTTTCTGTGAAAATCATTCCCACTAATCGCAAATCAATCATATAATTTTTTCATGCAGCCCTACAATAACAACTTTGTACTCACAAAATTAACTGCTGAGGTCTCAGAAAGCAGAGACATCGCAAGAAATATGCGTAGCCAAACAATCAGACAGGTTTTAAACAAATGCTGCAGGTTAGTCTCTTATTTTAAAGAGACAGCGAAGACAGTAACGACTAACTTCTTCACCTTAGAAATGCCACATTTCTTCCTGTGCAGTGAGGGATTCCACATAAAATGGTCTAAATAATCTGGTTAAACTGCTGGCTTACCGCTTGTCTAACTGTTTGACTGTTCGCAGATCTCAGAGGTTACTTTGGTGAGTAAAAGATGGAAATGGTGAAATGACCAAAACCACAACAATAAGATCCCAGTTGCAATAAACCCAGAATGGCCCTTTAAGTTTACAGAGGTCAGAGCACTTCAGATACCTGAAAGAGAGAGTTGGCATTTGCCCTGACAGGAGTGTTGTTATAGTGTTGTTATACTTTTGGTTCTCCCTCTTCAAAGTTCCCCTCTTAGTCGGGTCGGCAGGTCCTCCTGGTCGATCTTGTTGACCTGTTGGTGCCAGCGGTGGTGTGCCAGCAGGGCCACGTTCCTGGCGGAGATGGCGCTCATCTCCATGGCGCTTGCCGCCCACTCCACAGCGTTGAGGTAGTACAGCCGGTCGTGCAGGATGAATGGAGGGGTCTTGCGGTGCGGTGGGCGGTAAGCAGGGTAAGCCAGCCACCGAGTTTCCGACACCGAATCCCAGGAGACAAACATGTCCTGCAGCTGCTCCTGGGACAGCGGCTGTGGGGAGAACACCTTCCAGACTTTGGTCTGGCTGGCAGGGGGTCGCTTGTAACCCTGAGGGATGTGCACAGGGTCGAGAGAGCTCAGGCTGTTGATGTTACAGCCCTTTGAGTCTGTGGTGAGGACGTCGGACACGGTGAACTCCGAGGCTGGCTCTGTGGTCCCGAGGTAGGACATGTTCAGCATGGCGTGGACCAGGGTGGAGACAGTCTGGTGGAAACGCCCCGGGTAGTGAGACGGGATTGGAGGGGAGAAGCCCGAGAAGGTGATGTCGGACATTCCCTGATGAAGCGCTGTCGCTATTACCACGATGTCATACAGAGAGTGTGCTGAGCCTGACTCTCCAACGTAATTGACCTCATAGAAACTGGTTGTGGCGCCTGAAAGTGGGAGACGGAGGGAAGTTGAGATGAACTGCTTGACATTTAAAAAATATGTGTGAGAAAATGACCAAAATGAAGGAATGTGAATGTTACCTGTCTTGGATGGTCGAACTTTGACTGAGATGGAGGTCACTCTGGCAGGGATGAGCTCACTTTTGCTGTTGTACAGCAGCCCTGAACATACTCTCTTATTGCCTCCGTCCACTGCCCACAGGCCCGGATCTGCTCCTGCTAATGAAACCGCCCCTGGACGACAACACATGCAGAAGATTTCTATTTTACAGCTTTTTTCCAACAGAAAATGTGTATTATTATTAGACGTGTGATGAAACAATCCAAACTCCTACACTGTAACACATACCCACAAAGCCATTGATGCGGACACTTTGGCCATAGTTGACGCGTATGACGGGTGCAACGATATCGTTTAGAAAGACCTGTGAAAATCCCTCGCCAATCATTGTTTCCTCCAGGGTCTGATTCACCATGGTAAGAAAACGATCGCCGCCCATGGCGTGCAGGAGCTTCTCCATGCTGGTGAACGAGTAGCCATACTGCTGATACTGATAGATCCTATAAATAAAAGGATTTAACAAGACATGGAACAGCGACTCTGTGTTGATATTGTCAGATATTGTGCTAAAAGATGGAGCTTTTGGAGCCATGACAACTGCTTTTTCTCCTCACCTCATAAATTTGTCCAAAATACTCTCCACCCACATCTGCATTCGGATAAAGTTAAACCCGTATTGCCACAGCATTCGCAAGAAATTTACTATAAACCAGTCACTCTCCTCATACGTGAGCTCCTTTCCATCAAATATTGCCATTTTAGAGGGGACATCTTTCCTTGGAGGAATACCTGAAAAAAACACAAGCTGGGTTCAAATACTGGACTGCATACAAACTATGGATTCAATTACTCGTATATTTGTGCCGTTTAATTTACGAAATGCTGAGTTTACCTAATTTTTCAATGAAGTGCTTCATGTGAAGGTTCAGAGGGTGAATCACAGCCCCTCCCGCCTCATACTCATAATCTCCGATCTTGACTGTCGCTAGTCGCCCGCCAACAGTGCCGGGTTCAAACACATCAATCTTCACCCCGGCTCCAAACTCCTGCCTCAGGTAATACGCTGCAGCTGTGCCACCGATGCCTGCTCCGACCACCGCTTTAAAGGAGCAATAACAACAGAGTAAACAACAGAGTAAACAACAGAGTAAACAACAGCTCTGCAACAGGTTCATCAGGAATTGTTCTTTTGAGGTTACTGCATGTACAAGTGCATTTAATAATAATAATTTCACCTTCATTTGATTCCTAACACTGGTTATACTGTAGGTCCATCTGCACTCACGCACAGAATAAACATCTTTGCCCAATTTTATTTTATTTGACACTAGCAAATGTACTTTTGTCAAAACAGACACATCTTACACGCTGTATTTTCTTTAAACCTCTTTACTACGGCTGCAGATAATATTGATTTTCATTATAGATTTATCAGCTGATGTTTTGACAGGTTGATAATTATTATTCTAAGATATATACATATATTTTCCTCATTTTGTTTTCCCAGAGCTTTTACTTTTAGTAGCATTTTCAGATCGCTTTTAGTCTGAATAACAACCCAAAACCCCAGAAATCTTAAACTTTAATTATTTAAAACTGAGAATAACAGAGAATCCTCACATATGAGAAGCTAGAACCTGCACATATTTGGCACGTTTGCTCACCAAATGCCTTAAAGTGATTCATCTGTTCTCAGAATTGTTCACTTTCTGCAAATTACCTCATCAATTCAGTTCCCTCTGAGTAAGGCTGATAGTTTTGGTAACAGTAAGATCATCTTAGAAGTCACATACGAGTCAGAGATCCTGATAAATTCATAATTTTTAAGGGTCAAACCAAGAAAAATATCAAATTACTGGTGTTCTTTCATATTGACTCTTACTGATGAATTTGTCTGTATTAAGTATAAAGGATATTTTATTGTAAATGCCATCTCCCCATTGAACTTACATACTGTATCACTGAGTGTAAATATGTGTAAATATAATAAGAAATCAACCCTCTGGGAGGACAAGGCTTTCTGATCCTCCAGTGAAGCAGACTTTAGAAGACCATCAGAACAAACAGGAGGTAATTACAGAAAAGAGTATTGATCTGTACTTGTTGTTACATGCATTGGGACTGTCTTACCTATCTTTTTGGGCTGATCCTGCAGCTCTGGAGCTGAGGCTAGACTTCTTCTGCCAGAGTGCCAAAGCCCCAGGAACAGCAGCGCTCTCAGTGACAGGGTTTGTGGATTCATTGTGGGCATCAAGGTTAGTCCTCTGCACTATGGAGCATCTGTACAGGAGGAATAAACCAGATCCACGATCAGTCTCTTATCAGTCTTGGTCAAAGGTTACACTCACAGGACTTCACACCAAGAAAAACAAGGACATAGAAACACAGATTATTATAAAGTGGAGACAAACGCTTTTATGTCTATTGAAGTCTATAAAGTGGTAACAGTGACCGGTGTGGACTCACTATTTCAGAAGTCACTACAGGGCTGCTGTTTGGTCCAGAAGTAGCCTTCACAGAGTTAAACCTCGCCGTTTACACAAAGACAGCTTTAAAACTTGGTAACACC